>NW_026991711.1:154337553-156971303 GCF_029215605.1 Mirounga angustirostris
TTATTCTTACTGGTGGGAGATGACACCTCATTGTGGTTTTGATTTGTATTTTCCTGATGATGAGTGATGTTGAGTATCTTTTCATGTGTGTGTTGACCATCTGTATGTCTTTGGAAAAATGGCTATTCAGGTCCTCTGCCCATTTTTTAATTTGATGGTTTGGTGTTTTGGTGTTAAGTTGTATTCATATCTTATATATTTTGGATAGTAATCCCTTATCAGATATATCGTTTGCAAATATCTCTTACCATTCATTAGGTTATCTTTTTGTTTAGTTGATAGTTTCCTTTGCTGTGCAAAAACTTTTTATTTTGGTATACTTCTCATAAAATTGAAAATAGAAATACCATATAATCCAGTAATTCCACTAGTGGGTATTTTTACACACACACACACACAAAATGAAAACACTAATGTGAAAAGATATCTGTATACCTATTTTTATTGCAGCATTATTTACAATAGCCAAGATATGAAAGCAACCCAAGTTCCATCGATAGATGAATGGATAAGGATGTGGTTATATATATATATAATGGAGCACTGACATTTAAAATTCTGGTAGAGGCAGGGCACCTGGGTGGCTCAGTTGGTTAAGCACCCAACTCCTGAGTTCAGATCAGATCATGATCTCAGGGTTGTGAGATTGAGCCCCACATCAGGCTCCATGCTGGGTGTAGAGCTTGATTAAGATTCTCTCTACTTCTCCCTTTCTTAAAAAAAAAAAAAATCTGATTGAGGTGGACAAGTTTGCAGATGGAATTCAGGAGTGCCAAATATTCAGAAAGAGTCCAAAGAAAAGAAGTATGGGTAAGGGAATAACTGGGGGACACTTAACTAAATCAACTGCTAGAATAACTATAGATCAAAGGTATAGATGTGCCTATGTGAAAACCAGCAGTGATAAAGCAAGGGAAATAGAATGTGAATAAGTTATTGTGTAGTCTAGTATAAAGGGGTGTGGGGGGCTATTTTTTTTAAGACAGGAAAAATATGAGCAATCTCATAAACAGCAAGACAAAAATTGATATGGAGAAAGTGAAGATATGGAAGAAAAGAGAGACAAGCTATGTCTATTGGAAAGGAGGATATTTTAAGTAGGCAAAAACAAAACAAAAAAACCCTGAGTAGGTAAAAGAATAGACAAATAGATTATTAATAGATAAATAGATCAATGGGTTATAATAAAATTACCAGAAATAAGTTCACATATAGTCAACTGGTCTTTGGCAACGGGGCAAAAGGGAATGTAACGGAACAAAAATAGTTTCAACAAATGGTATTGGAACAACAGGAAATCTGCATTCCAAAAAAAAAAAAAGAAAAGAAAAATCTAGACATAGATTTTATATTCTTCACAAAAAGTAACTCAAAATGGTCATAGACCTAAATGAAAAAATAAAAGTACAAAATTCCTAGAAGTTAACATTGGAAAAAATCTAGGTGACCTTGGTTATGACTTTTTACATATGAAATCAAGGGCAAGATCCTGTGGGCAGCTCATTCCCAATAGAGGAGTGGAAGAGGAAGGGCCCAGAATATACATGCTAAAGAAAAAATTGGTAAGCTGGACTTCATTAAAATTAAAAACCTCTGCTCATGAAACCTGATATCAAGAGAGTAAGACAAGCCACAGTCTGTGAGAAAATATTTGCAAAAAATATGTGATAAAAGATGTTACCCAAAATATACAAAGAACTTAAGACTCCACAATAAGAAAACAAACAACCCACTTAAGTAATGGGCCTTTCTAGTGAGGATTTAGGGATTTGCTTGACCAGTAGATTGCAGTGTAAGTGACACTTTGAGCTTACAGCTTTTGCTTACATATTGGATACGGCTCTTGGAAGGATGCCTCTTGGAATGCAGTCATTGTCCATACTGAATGCTCAATAGCCTTCAGAAGACCGTACCTCCATCTAACATTTGATTGAGTAAGAGATCCATGTGAGAATCTACTCAGCTGAGTCCAGTCAACCAAAGAACTGTAAAGAGATAAAATATAAAATTTTTCAGCCACTAAATTTTGGAGTGTTTTGATATATAAACAATTGGAACACATGAAAATTTATTTTATATTCCTTAATCTCCATTTAAAATTTATATTTCTTTCAGGTATATGTATAAATAAAGCATATAGTAGTATTAGAAATACTTTTGATCTATCACCAATACAAAACACAGGTAATTTTATATCACATACATAATAGACTTTTAAATGCTTTTTACAGATATCACCATTTGAGATTGTAGTATTACTAGGCATGCAGTAGATCTTACTTTATTAGTGTGTTTGTAAAACGCATGAAATTACACATTCATTTTTAGAATTTGCTAGCTCTTTCAATATAATCAGTTTTCTTTGAATTCTATAAATTTAATTGGAGGCATTTAAAAACATTATTCTGAGAGACGGTTCTTAGGTTTCAAAAGTCCTCTAAGAAGTTCATAACCCAAACATTGTTAAAACATCTGCTTTAAAACAAGTCCCTTTTAATTTCCCTATTTATTTTCCTTTTGTTATTGGTTTCTAATTTTATGCCATTGTAGTTGGAAAAGATACTTTGTATGATTTCAGTCTTTTTAAAATTTACTGAGACTTGAATTGTGGCCTAACATATGGTCTGCCTTGGAGAATGCAGCATGTAGACTTGAGAGGCATGTGTACTCTGCTGTTGGGATGGTGTTCCGTCTAGCTGGCTTACAGTGTTGCCTGAGTCCTCTATTTCCTTGCTATTGTTTATTTCTTTGTTGATTCAAGTGACTGTCTAGTATCCTTTCATTTCAGCCACAAGGACTACCTTTATTTTTTTTTTTAAGTTTTATTTATGGGGGGGCAGTGCATAAGCAGGGGGAGCAGCAGAGGGAGAGGGAGAAGAAGGCTTCCTGCTGAGCAGGGAGCCCAACAGGGCTCGATCCCAGGACTCTGGGATCATGACCTGAGCAAAAGGCAGATGCTTACCAACTGAGCCACCCAGGTGCCCCTCAGCCACAAGAACTACATTTAACATTCCTTTAAGGCAGGTGTGATAGTTTTTGTTTATCCTGAACTGTCTTAATTTTGTCTGTATTTTCACAGGCAGTTTTTCTGGCTATAGAATTCTAAGTTAACGGTTTTGTTCTTCCAGCACTTTAATATATCATCTAACACTTTCTGGCCTCTATGGTTTCTGATGAGAATCATGATAATCTTATTGTAAATCACATGTACCAATACTTATATGGTATGCAACAAAAACAGTGCTCAGAAGTAAATAGATAGCCTGCATTAAAGGTGAAATAAGTTAACCTAACCTGACACCTTAAAAAAACTAGAAATAAAGCAAACTAAACTGAAAGCAAGAAGAAGGAAATAATAAAGATTATGGCAGACACAGAGAAAATATAGAATAGAAGAATAATGTTTCAGTGAATGGGTGTGCTAGCCATTCTGTAATGCATGTAGAGATGTGTTTGAATACACATGTAAAAAAGTTTGAAAAATTGTTTCTTGTATGGCATGTTGAAAAGAGTTATTTCTGAGAGTGTATATGCTGATCATAATGTAATGCATGCAGACCAGGATTTAAAGAAACATGTAAGATGTTTCTAGGAGTGTCCTTGCTCGTCATGCTGAGAAAAATGTTATTTCAGTTATTGGATGTGCTGACCAGTGTTACATGTAAAGAAGTTGTTATTTATAAACATATATGCAAAAAATAAAAATAAAGAATAGAAAAAAAATAAAACAAGTCTCTTCAAAAATCTTAACACTTCTATTACAAATGTCTACTCATTTAGATTTAACAATATGGTTAAAAATATGGGAGGAAAATATATTTAAGTACATTGTTAAATTGAAAATGTAGAGTCTATGAGTACTTGTGTATGTGCATGTGCACAATGCATCTGTATTAGTTTATCTCTTGTAGATGCTACCAAATTTTATAATTGTGTGTATATTAGCTTTACCAAGTAGTATCTCTCTTTTATTCCAATAGTAGCATAAGTAACCACTACTCTAAACTGCTAATTCCCTATATATATTTTTAAACAAAGTTTATGTTGAGAGAACATAAGAAACAAAAATAGTTTTTTTAACCACCAGAGAGGTTATCTGCAACTTAAACAAGTAATAGAATACATACTTCTTAAACTAACATTCTTTCCAACAATAAATATTTTTATAGTTCAATGAACTATAAAATAATCTATAAGTGAGAATAGATCAGTAAACTGCCATGACAAACAGCTCCAGAACTCAGTAAACAACAAAAGCATATTTGTTACTTATATATAGACAGTTGCAACTCCATGATAGCCAGCTCCCATAGGAGCATGCCATTTCATTTCCTTATTAATGCTGGCTTCCACTGTGGCTACAACAGGAAAGAGTGCTGGACATGCCCATACCAGAATTAAATGCTGGCACCGAGGGTGAAGCATGTCATATCATCTCGCTTTAACAGAAATATAATCATGCAGATGTCCCATATGTCCAGAAGGGGGAGAACTGGAACACTTGCTGAGCAATGTTAGTTATCTACCATAAACAGGTTTATAAACGTTTAAAATTAACACAATTCTTAGGCTTAAAGGGTTATAGACAAATATTTAAAAACAGGCTCTGAAGTAAAAAAAAAAAAAAAGTTCACAAAGATATCCTCCTACCTTTACACTGATTACCAGAAAGGCAAAATAGATCTGTAACTTACGGTACATGATGGAGCATAGTAAATGTAATTCTTATGAGAAATTCACCTAATTGTTATTAGTATTTTAACAAGGCAGTATCTTTTAGCTCACAGGCTTGTCAATATTCTATGTTCTTCATCTTTCTTGTCTCATACACACACACACACACACCCACAAAAACACAACTTACATAGCATTTGAATAACAACAGTATTGTTAGGTCCAATGCATATATGCAATGCTCCTGATTTATATCAAAATTGTGACTTTTCATAAAGGTTGAATGATGAGTGACTTATATATTATTTTATTAATAATATTTTGCCAAAGAGGGAGTCTTAAGTTTTCTGATTGAATTATCTACCTATCATTCTCAGCACACCACCCCCTCCCAAACACATACACACATAGCCAGACAAAGCCAAAGGAAGGCAAAGACAAAGGAATAGTCAGTCAGAAGCATTTAGGGGAGGAAAAAAAGAAAAAAAAAAGACATTATCAGTAAAGAGTACAAATGAGTTCAAGTTCAAAAAGAGAGGATTTCTAAATTAAAAATACTTTTTAAATAGCAATCTAAAAAGGGAAAAAATGCCAAGCTTACCAGGTTTTAACCACTCTGTTCATAATGGGAAAAGAGCAACTTTCTAGTGTTTATTATTTTCATAAATGGAGCATAGTAAATGTAATTCTTATGAGAAATTCACCTAATTGTTATTAGTATTTTAACAAGGCATAATCTTAATAATATATATGTATCCAGAGATAGAACAAAATCAGAGATAAATGTGTTATTCCTAAGAGGTCTAGGTTTGTGGAATAAGGTCAAGGATTCATTATTTTGGGGACCAGAAGCAGACTGACTGACCTCATTATTATTGGTTTATCTTGGTGTGAAAATGTTTATTTTTTCTGACTGTGAAAGTGCCTAGCATAATAAAAGCAGAGTAAAGTGTCAGCTTCTGCTTCTAAAGCAAGTGTTGTGAATGTATATAACAGAAGAATTTCTGTATATAGAATAAGTAGCTATTTATCACAGTGATTAAGAGTGAAAAAAAAAAGAGAGTGAGATCATTAGAGCCAGACTACCTGAGTTGATATCCTATCTTAACCTTTCTATTTCCATAGCACGTGGCCTCTGAACCTGTTAGGTAATCTACATGCCTCAATTTCCTCATCAGTAACATGGGGATAATAACAGTACTCAACTCATTAAAATTTGGGGGAATTGAATGATTCAACTTATATAGAGCATTAAGGTACCCTAAACACACAGGCAATATTCACATCAAATAAATATTTCCTATTTATTTTCATCATGATCATCTTCCCCATCCTGAGCCTCTCCCTTTATGGTCTTAGAGTTGTTTACCACTGACAGTTCTTCCCTCCACATGGACCATCCATTGTCCAGTCATTCTTCACAGCTTGACACACACAGAACTTGTTCTGTATCTATATCATAACATCTAGGTTATTTAAAAGTTGGCTGTTTACAGCATTTTCAAGCATTTGGTAAGATTTCAATATCTTTTGGAGGTTGCTTTATCATATTTCATTGAGGCCAGAATGTGGCTCTTTTTCCCATTTTTTGTATCTATTTTTTGGTTGACAAAACTGTATATTGCAACGTTATGCCTTGTATATAGAAAATTCAGTAATGCGCATATATTTGTGCACACAAAAGCATATGTACACATACGTATGTAAGTGCTGGAAGGAAACTTTGACATAATATGCCTATTAAGTGTTCGTGGGCAAAATATTTTTAAGCACTTTAAGTGTATGATCTTGTTTGATTTTGCAATCACTCTGTGAAGTAGATATCATAATGAATCCTATTTTATACGTGAGACACTGTAGCTTAGCCACCATTGCATGGTAACATGTTTTTCCAGGATAACTGACTTCATGCTCTGGGTCCTTAGCCATTACGTTATTGTACTTACAGCTTTATAATATTTGCTCCATACAGCAGGATCTTCATCTCATTCTCTGTTGTCCCCGTAGTGCTACAACACCGTCTACTATACTGTACTGCTCAATATGTTTAATGATTAAATTAATCTATTAGATTGATCTTCATCATTTTTATTAAGTTGCCCAAACACTATTATTTACTTCTTGTCTTGATTTCTTTGTTTGAGAGAGAATTGTATTAATATCTTTCACCGCGGTTGTGGATTTGTTGTATTTTTCTCCACAATTTTAGCACATATGACTTGATTTTGTTATTTAAGTACGTTGTATTAGATTGTGTTGGAATCATTATAGTTTTTATTTATTGTTGATTTGTCTTTTCATCATCATTAAATGTATAGATTTTTTTCCTTTATTCTATGTTATCTGATATTAATATTGTTCAGTTGTTCCTGTTCTTGCCATTGTACATCAGATGGCACTGCCTGTCCTGGAAGACAGGGTCTCGTTTGGGAGTTGTCTTGCCTCAGGAGAGTGTCAGCATGTGAAAACCCCATTCTGCTTTTGAGAGCAATCATCTGCATGCTGCTTGCTGCTTTTAGTCTCTGCTGCATGCTGCTTTTAGCATCTGCAGCTCTGAGCTCCCACTACCCACCTGCTGAGCTGAGCCCCTCTGGGGCCATAGTTTCTCCCATGGGCTCTGGCTGTCATCTTCAGGGCTGCTCTATTATACCCTGCCTGCTTTCAGCTTTGCTGCAATTTCAGTGTCTGGCCACTTGAGAATTCTCCTGGTTTGGGGGTAGTCATTTAGGCCTGGGACTTAGCATGGACTTGAAAGGGACCTGCTCCTCTGTCTCTGGACAACATTGTTTGTTATTACCTAATTGTAAAACAAAAGATTTCAGTTCTTTGTTATTAAGCCATGTTCCCTTTTGAGACCAAAATAGGCATTGGTAATCATTCTGTTGTTTAATGTCATGATATTTCTACAAAATATATGTTGAATTCAAAGTATTTTATTTTATTTTTTTTAAAGATTTTATTTATTTATTTGACAGAGAGAGACACAGCGAGAGAGGGAACACAAGCAGGGGGAGTGGGAGAGGGAGAAGCAGGCTCCCCGCGGAGCAGGGAGCCGGATGCGGGACTCCATCCCAGGACCCCGGGACCATGACCTGAGCCGAAGGCAGTCGCTCAACCAACTGAGCCACTCAGGAGCCCGAATTCAAAGTATTTTAGTAAGTAATGCTATCCCTATTAAAATCAGACATGAAATATCAGACATGAAAAATCAGACTTCTATTTGACTATGGAAAACACTAAGATCTAACTAAGGAACTTCATCACAATGTGTGTGAAGAGCTCCATATCTTAAAATAAGTTTCTTCGCATTCTGTCACATAAATGAGCTTACCTGTCAATAGTGATTGACATTCACCTACGTGGACATATAAGACAGAGTCTGTATATTAACATGACTTTTATTTTGATATTTTATTTCATATCTAAAATTTTATATTCTTCTTCAACTGGGTAAATCAGGGGTATTTTGCATATTAATATACTTAAGAGGACAATTTCTTGTATTCTGGTTCTTAATGGACATGATATATTATACTCTATATTTAAAAAATAAAAAAGAATTAAATCATTATTTCCCTTTTTTTCCCCTAATAGCAAAGTTTCCAAGAGTAGACTTCTAAGTTGATTACTTTTTTAAATGAATTTTAGTCAGCCATCACTAATTCAGTTTTATCACTAATACAAGTATTAACTTCTGAATTTGCAATTGGTTAAGTAATTCAAAAAAACATTTAAGGATCCTGTCTCCTGGGCCCAAGGAACCAAAATTACTTGATAGTAGTATATCTTAGTGCTTACTTTATCGAGGGGATTTGCCATGATACTAAGTAGAACACCCTAATGTCAAATATGTTAAACAAACAGTCTCTCAACCAGTTTATTGCCTTGGCTTAAAGCTACCTCTGAGTTCCCAGCAAAGGATAAATTTAGCATGATTTGTGATGTGGCAATATTCAACTTTAGCTATTTATATGTCTGACTTCTTTCTTGGAGACATACTAAACAAGTTTTCTGTCCTTCCTTCCCTCTTCGATCTAAGGCTGTCAGAACTTCATTTACATTTCATACCTTGATGAAATACATGTATTTTGGGTTATGAAGAATCTTTGATGGCAGAATTGGAATAAGCATATACATTTTATGATCTATTGAAGCAGTAGGTACCCCATTTCATCCTCTTTTTTTTAATAATTTTTTTAAAATTTTTTATTTATTTGCGAGAGAGAGAATGAGAGACAGAGAGCATGAGAGGGAGGAGGGTCAGAGGGAGAAGCAGACTCCCTGCTGAGCAGGGAGCCTGATGTGGGACTCGATCCTGGGACTCCAGGATCATGACCTGAGCTGAAGGCAGTCGCTTAACCAACTGAGCCACCCAGGTGCCCTCATTTCATCCTCTTATAAGTGCTTGCCTAGTATGTGTTTGTATATATGTGTGTGTATGCATACACTATGCACAACTATACATACAAACTTTATTTTATTGAAGGATGATTAACTTGCAATGTTATATTAGTTTCAGGCATACAACATATTGATTAAACAATTCTATAGAGAACTTAATGTTTACCACAATAAGTGTATCATCATCTGTCACCATTCAATACTATTGACTATATTTCCTATGCTATGCTTTTCACCTCCATGACATATTTAGTAACTGGAAATTTGTATATCTTCATCTCTTTCTCTTCATGTGCCTGTTGGCCACATGTATGTCATCTTTGGAAAAATGCCTATTCAGTTTCTCTGCCCATATTTTAATCAGATTTTTTGTGTCTTGGGTGTTGAGTTGTAGAAGTTCTTTATATATTTTGAATATGAACCCCTTATCAGATATATCATTTCCAACTATCTTCTCCTATTCAGTAGGTTTCCTTTTTGTTTTGTTAATGGTTTTCTTTGCTGTACAAAACTTCTTTATTTTGGTATAGTCCCAATAGTTAATTTTTGTTTTCCTTGACTGAGGAGACATACTCATATATATGTTGCTAAAGGTGATGTCTAAGAGATTGCTGCCTATGATTTCTTCTAGTATTTTTATGGTTTTAGTTTTCACATTTAAGTTTTTAAACAATTTTTAGTTTATTTTTGTGTATGGTATAAGAAACTGGTCCAGTTTCATTCTTTTGCATGTAGCTGTCCAATTTTCCCAACACCATTTACTGAAAAGACTGTTTTTTTCCCCCACTGTATACTCTTGCCTCCTTTATCGTAGATCAATTGACCATATAGGTATGGGTTTATTTCTTGGCTTTCTATCCTATTCCATTGATCTAGTGTCTGTTTTTGTGTAAGTACCACACTGTTTTGATTATGACAGCTTTGTAGTATATCTTGAAATCTGGGATTATGATGCCTCCAGGTTTCTTCTTTTTCAAGATTGCTTTTGTTATTCAGGGTCTTCAGTGGTTCCATACAAATGTTAAAATTATTTGTTTTAGTTCTGTGAGAAACTCTATTGATATTTTGATAGATACTGCATTGAATCTCTAGATTGCTTTGAGTAGTGGGGACATTTTAACATTATTAATTCTTCCAATCCATGAGCATGGTATATCTTTCCATTTGTTTGTGCTATCATTTTTTTTTTTAATCAATGCCTTACAGTTTTCAGAGTATAGTTCTTTCACCTCCTTGTTTAAGTTTATTCCTAGTTAAACCCCACTAATTAAAAAAAAAAAATTCTCAAAGTTAAGACCTACTGGTTTCAAAGCCAGATGTTATAGGGACTCCCACTGTGGGGCTCATGGTGCTGGGTGTGGGGTTTGATCCTTTTACTTCCCTGCATGTGTTGTATCCTTCCTGTTTGTAGTTAGTCTCACCAAGGGTTTGGTTCCCAGCCATGTCTCTGCCCCTACTACCCTTTTCAATGTGGCCTCTTCTATATGATTAACTGTAAAAGGTCTGTTCTGCTAGTCTTCAGGTCATTTCAGAGTTAATTGCATATATGTAGCTATTATCTCAGTGTGTTAGTGGGGCGAGAAGAGCTCAGGATCCTCCTATCCACCATCTTCCCTAAACTCTTCTATATACACAAACTTTTGATGCTTTATTTAAAAAAAAGATGTAATTTATTACTAATATTTTTATTGAAGGATAGCTTTAACTTTGGTTTTGCAATTATTTTGACTTTGCAAACCTAAATATGGTTGTTGCCTGAGTCTTGGCACTTCTTCTAAGAAGCACTTGTGTTAGTAGAATTGTATTTTAAAATCAGCTTTTTTTGACATATCATTTTAACTGATAACATTTTTCTTAAAATGAATGTTTTTAGAGATTACTCCTAACATGCAGTTTATTCTGATTTGTTTATTTAACATACCATAGAAGAGTTGGTATAAATATGCCTATCTTTCCTTTCATAATAATCTAAATTGTTGGTAATATGTTTCTTGTTTCAGGTAGCCATGGCCTTAGACAATTAGTATCCATTATTTTTAAACCCACTGATCATGTAAATATAATTAAAATATTTTTAGTTTGTAAAATATAAAATATAATGAGGGCTGATATGAAAGTATTTGTATTAAAATTTAATCTTAAGTTTTCCAAGAGTTCATTAAATTAGTTGGGTCCACCAGAATGTAAATATATTTATATATCTATATACTTATATATAGATATGTAAATATATATATATATCTATATACTTATATATAGATATGTAAATATATTTACATATCTATATACTTATATATAGATATGTAAATTCTGTATTCTAAACAGGGCACCAAATAACATTTCTTAATCTAAATGTTATTAAAATGTCCTTCATAATTTCTAACTCTAAAAATGTAGTTTAATATTAGTTTATTTTAGACAGTATAAACCAGATGATTTTCTTAATTGTTCACCATCTATTTGTTGCTTATAAAGCTTGCACTCAGCCTGTATCTTGAGAAGGATACAGAATGAACACCAAAAACTCATCAGTTGGCTTAAATAGTATGTGTGAATTTTTGCCAGTTTTTTTCTCCTTGAATTCAGTGAAGAAGATGACTGACAATTACACAACAAGAAATATAACAAGTCATTAAAAAAAAAGAACACTAAGTGACATAGTGGTCTAGAGTAACAGACAGTAGAGAAAGTAGGAAACATGCCATAATTAAGTAACTTAAATTATGATAAAAAATTCTATCACAGAGGTCAACTTTTAATACAATATAGGATATTTTATTTATTTTATTTTTTTATTATTATTTTTTAAAGATTTTATTTATTTATTTGAGAGAGAGAGAGAATGAGAGACAGAGAGCATGAGAGGAGGAGGGTCAGAGGGAGAAGCAGACTCCCTGCCGAGCAGGGAGCCCGATGCGGGACTTGATCCCGGGACTCCAGGATCATGACCTGAGCCAAAGGCAGTCGCTTAACCAACTGAGCCACCCAGGCGCCCCAATATAGGATATTTTAGACAAAAAGGAAAATGTGAAAAACTGGAGATGGGTATGTAAAAACTTAATAAAGCACTCTGTACTAACATAGACCTTAAATATAACCTTGTGTTCAGTATTACTTTTAAATTATCAAAAAATTGTGTTTTTAAGTACTTAAAGCTTTAATAACATTAAGGTGTTTATAAGCATTGCAACCTTAAAATAGCATAAATAAATGGTTTTATTTTTTAAAAGTTATCTTTTTAGCTTCATCATAATTTACTTAAATATAGATTTTTAAACTTTTTATCTAAAACAAATTTAAACTAAAAAAAGCTATAGTAGAAAGACAGAATGGTCTAGTAGACATTTTTTTTTTTTTTTCTTTTCAACATTTTATCCTTCAGTATGCTAATAAAAACAGTTTCCTTTCTGGAAGTGGAGAAAAAGTAGTGATACCTGGGGAGACCTCCCCCCCGCCCAAACATATAGCACTTCCTTCCATTCTGTAGGTTTAGAAACACCATTGAGATTACTCAATAAAAAATAATCTCATTTATCAAGTAGTTGGCACATGACCCAAATCAGGACAACCAGAACCCTTATTTAAGAGTAATTATTCTTCTTTGAGTTAGAGACTTTTCCTTTCCTATGGGATCTTTAGCTGAAAGGACAGTAAATAATTTTAACCAAAATTATATTCCTATTTTTTTTTTAATTAAGAAAATGAAAATAAAAAGCTCTGAATAGAAATCTGGAAGAGTTGTGTTGCAAGTGACATAACCTAAAATAATGGACTTCCTCTATGTCAGTGTGGGATTGACGCAGTGAGTCTTCCCCATTTATTCCCTGGGAGGTCATTGATCAGTGTAATATGGTCAAAAAGCTGCTGGCTAAACTATTGTTTTTAGTTTCATGAGACAGAACAGGTGGCAACTGAGGCTGAATTTTTAGGAGACTTAATATAAAAATATCAGAAGAATGGAGCTAGTTGGCTAATTTTCTCAGCTTTTATGAATTTATACACAAACAATAAATTTCATCACATTGGCCCCTGTGAAAGTACAGAAAAAAGGAAATACAACCAAGTTAATGGCTGACCTTTCAGCTTGAGGTCAGAAAGACAAATGAGGAAATTTCAATTTTTGTATGCCTCACAGAGTTGGAAAACCCCAACTTTGGGTCCCAAACTAAATTCAATATAAGCTAAGGCAGAGTGGTGGAAAGCACCACGGGAAATACATTTAGAGAAGGAGTAACCTGCAACTGAAAGAAATTTGATTCCCAGTGCTCCCCTCACCCCCACTCTGTATTTCTCATGACTATATGTTCTCTTGCTTATAAATATTAATACCTACTTATAAAAAACCATCATTTCAGTTACATCTATGGGCAAGTAGCAAGTCACATAGCCTCAGTGCATTATTTCATTAGCAGAATTAAGAATTAAGTCAAACACTTGGTGCATAGACAGACACAAACCCCATGGCAACCACAATTTTGAGATTATGTATTCACTTAAATGCAAATTCAATAAAAGCCTCCTAAAGTTTGAAGGGACTTTTTGTTGTTGTTGTTAGTTATAACTTAGTTTTGGTTTGTTTTTCAAAGTACTGTCAGGCCCATTAAAGAAAGCTACATATCATTGTTGTCCTTAAGGCAATCTCCTAGTCATTAAACCTATATACTAACAGGAAGTAGCTTGTTCAAGTGGTTCAGTGTTTGAAAGAGAAATCCTCTGCATCACCCTCTCAGATATGGCCATTAAAGCCATAGGTATTGGGGCTCCCATAATTCTAAACCATCCATGGATTTGTTCAGATATGATTTTCTGCTGATGTTACTGAAAACCCTCCAGGAAGATTACCTAGTACCATCCTGCTCTTTTGAAGGCCACAGGGTGCATGTTTCAATATTCCCCAAAAGGATAACTTTTGAGTGCTCTTTCTACCTTTTATCTTCTTGTACCTGATTGGCTTCCTAGGCACACTGCAGTGGTTGCTCTTTTCCTTCATGACTCCTGGGTTAAGCCCCCAACATTTCTCAATTACAACTCATGCTATAAGCTTCTTTTTCCAAACACTTCTCTGTTGCCATTGAGTACAAAATGCTATTCTACCTGTTAGGCATTCACAATGCATGTTTGTAGGACAGAATGTGTGGAGCTGTATCCTGCAGACTGCTGCATTCATGCAGGCAGGGTATGATGATGGTTCCTTTTTGCTTGCTGCCTTGTACAGAGGATGCTGTCATTAAACATGTAGTATCTAGTTTCCCTAATGACCTCTGGTGGGATTGGGTGGCATATCTGAAGTACATGAGGGCTGACATTCTGTGAGCCAACATTGACCAATGTTAGATAAGAGCCAGGGGGCCCCTGGGTGGCTCAGTTGTTAAGTGTCTGCCTTCGGCTCAGGTCATGATCTTAGGGTCCTGGGATCGAGTCCTGCATCAGGCTCCTTGCTCAGCAGGAAGCCTCTTCTTCCTCGCCCTCTGCCTGTCCACCCCACTTGTGTGCTCTCTCTCTCTCTCAAATAAATAAATAAAATCTTTTTTAAAAAAGGAAGATAAGAGCCAGGGCTAAATTCCCTCTTCTTCCTGCCATGGTTGAACCATTCAAAGAATGCTACCTCTGAAAACAATTCAGAAGTCTAGGAAAAGAACTCAGGAACATATTTATTTTTATTCTTTCTTCCCTTATTTTTTGTCCCTCTTTCTCTTGCTTCCTTGGGATTTCATTTTATAATAAAGTATTAGCATCTAGGTTTTCTCCTGAAACTATATTCTCTAGAAAATTTAACCTAAAATCTACAGTAACAAAAAATAAGGGAGCAGATTAGCAGACAAGTCTAACTAACAGGTCTCTGCCAACAGGTTTGGACAGAGAGCTTTCTCTGTGGCTTTTTTGGGGATATATTATGTCATGGATCGGGGAACCCCATGCATTTTTTTAAACAAGTGAGACTGTTACTATTTCTGTTATCTTTCTACCATTATATAGTGGGTATGACAAGAAAAGCATAGTATTTTAGTCAGAGTTTCCAGACCAGGGAAACCATAAGTAGAGCTGTCCACAAAGTGATTTATCCAGCAATTGTGGCCTTGGATTCAGTAATCTTTTGAAGCTGGGGAACAGTTGGTCATAGTAAGGAGTATGAACTACGGGCCAAAGTTTTTTCTTCCTCTCATGTAGTAAGTTCTTGTAGGAAATACATTAATCAAGATCCAAATGCAGTGCAGTCATTGTTCTTTGACATGACTATGGATATCAATGTAAACTGATAATAATCTTCTCATTCTCTCCCTTCTCCTCTCCTCCCCTCCCTCCTCTCTCCTTCTCTTCTCTCTCTCGTTTAATACCCATATTCATCACAATGTGGCACCTAGTTTATAAGTTCCTCTTAGATGCACTTCTTGTATTGAAGTACATCCATCACATTCTGTTAGTTGCCTGCTCCCAAATCCAAATATTATTCCTACGTATTAACTAGGGTCTTGCTCAGTCTCTTATATGAAAGTTGCCAGTACTATTCATTCTTAAAATAAATGGAGTTGAGGGGCACCTGGGTGGCACAGTCAGTTAAGTGACTACTCTTGTTTCAGCTCAGGTCTTTATCTCAGGGTCCTGAGATGGAGCCCTGCATTAGGCTTGTGCTCAGCATGGAGTCAGCTTAAGATTCTCTCTCCCTCTGCCGCTCCTGCTCCTGCTCACTCTCCCTCTAAAGTGAATAAATAAATCTTTAAAAATAAATAAAAAGAGTTGAAAGATAATCCTTTGTTCAATCTTGTGCTATTTATTATATTTTTTTTGCTCAAGTTTCTTGAGTTCTTTGGCAAATGCTTATGAAGAATTATGCCATTTTAATTTTTTAAGAGATTTTATTTATTTATTTATTTATTTATTTATTTATTTATTTATTTATTATTTATTTATTTGAGGGGGCGGAGAGAGCACACGAGCAGAGGCAGAGGGAGAGGGAGAAGCAGACTCCCCTGCTGAGCAGGGACCACTTCACAGGGCTTGAACCCAGGGTCCTGGGATCATGACCTGAGCTGAAGGCAGACACTTAATCGACTGAGCCACCCAGGCATCCTTATAACTTTATATGTATATAAAATTGATAGCCTTTTATATAATTTTACCACCTAGAATTTAGTAAGAATCTGGGAGTAGGGATTGGCTGCAGGATACATTTAATAAATGTGTGTACTGCCACCTTAATCAGTTATCCAAGTGGTCATATAAGTTCTGGTAGAAACAACTTGAATTTGTGCACATGCACATAAAGAGGAATTCTCTTTTATATAAAAATTACTTGTGGAATTTATATTTTTTTCAATATAGAAAAGCCAAAAATGCATTTTTCTCTGTTAAAAGTATAAATAGTCATGAGTAAAAAACATAATTTTTTCTGTCATGTGATAAGAGAATTTTATTTTATTTTATTTTTTATTTTTTATTTTTTATTTTTTATTTTTTTATTATGTCAATCACCATACATTACATCATTAGTTTTTGATGTAGTGTTCCATGATTCATTGTTTGCATATAACACACAGTGCTCCATTCAGTATGTGCCTTCCTTAATACCCATCACCAGACTAACCCATCCCCCCATGCCCCCTCCAGACCCCTCAGTTTGTTTCCTGGAGCCCATAGTCTATCATTGTTCATCTCTCTCTCCGAATTCCGCCCCCCTCATTTTTCCCTTCCTGTTATCTTCTTCCTCTTCTTTTTTTTCTTTTTTTTTTTTAACATATAATGTATTATTTGTTTCAGAGGTAAAGGTCTGTGATGCAGCAGTCTTACACAATTCACAGAGCTCACCATAGAACACAGACTCCCCAATGTCTATCACCAAGCCACCCCCCATCCCTCCCACCCCACCCCCACCACTCCAGCAACCCTCAGTTTGTTTCCTGAGATTAAGAATTCCTCATATCAGTGAGGTCATATGATACATGTCTTTCTCTGATAGACATGTTTCGCTCAGCAAATACCCTCCAGTTCCATCCACATCCTTGCAAATGGCAAAATTTCATTCCTTTTGATGGCTGCATAATCCATTGTATATATACACTGCATCTTCTTTATCCATTCATCTGTCAATGGACATCTTGGCTCTTTCCATAGTTTGGCTACTGTGGACATTGCTGCTATAAACATAGGGGTGAACGTACACCTTCAGATCCCTACATTTGTATCTTTGGGGTAAATACCCAGTAGTGCAATTGCTGGGTCGTAGGGTAGCTCTATTTTCAACTTTTTGAGGAACCTCCATACTGTTTTCCAGAGTGGCTTCACCAGCTTGCATTCCACCAACAGTGTAGGAGGGTTCCCCTTTCTCTGCATCCTCGCCAACATCTGTCATTTCCTGACTTGTTAATTTTAGCCATTCTGACTGGTGTGAGGTGGTATCTCATTGTGGTTTTGATTTGTATTTCCCTGATGCCCAGTGATGCTGAGCATTTTTTCATGTGTCTGTTGGTCATTTGGATGTCTTCTTTGGAAAAACGTCTGTTCATGTCTTCTGCCCATTTCTTGATTGGATCATTTGTTCTTTGGGTGTTGAGTTTGATAAGTTCTTTATAGATTTTGGATAGTAGCCATTTATCTGATATGTCATTTGTAAATATCTTCTCCCATTCTGTCAGTTGTCTTTTGGTTTTGTTGACTGTTTCTTTTGCTGTGCAAAAGCTTTTTATCTTGATGAAGTCCCAATAGTTCATTTTTGCCCTTGCTTCCCTTGCCTTTGGTGATGTGTGTGGTGTAAGGAAATGGTCCAGTTTCATTCTTCTGCATGTGGCTGTCCAATTTTCCCAACACCCTTTGTTGAAGAGACTGTCTTTTTTCCATTGGACATTCTTTCCTGCTTTGTCGAAGATTGGTTGACCATAGAGTTGAGGGTCCATTTCTGGGCTCTCTATTCTGTTCCATTGATCTATGTGTCTGTTTTTGTGCCAGTACCATACTGTCTTGATGATTACAGCTTTGTAATAGAGCTTGAAGTTGGAATTGTGACCCATCAGCTTTGCTTTTATTTTTCAATATTCCTCTGGTGAGAATTTATACATCCATGTTCATCAAGGATATTGGTCTGTAATTCTCCTTTTTGATGGGGTCTTTGTCTGGTTTTGGGATCAAGGTAATGGTGGCTTCATAAAATGAGTTTGGAAGTTTTCCTTCCATTTCTATTTTTTGGAACAGTTTCAGAAGAATAGGTATTAATTCTTCTTTAAATGTTTGGTAGAATACCCCTGGGAAGCCATCTGGCCCTGGGCTCTTGTTTATTGGGAGATTTTTGATTACTGCTTCAATTTCCTTAGTGGTTATAGGTCTGTTTAGGTTTTCTATTTCTTCCTGGTTCAGTTTTGGTAGTTGATACATCTCTAGGAATGCATCCATTTCTTCCAGGTTATCTAATTTGCTGGCATAGAGTTGCTCATAATATGTTCTTATAATTGTTTGTATGTCTTTGGTGTTGGTTGTGCTTTCTCTTTGATTCATGATTTTATTGATTTGGGTCATTTCTCTTTTCTTTTTGATAAGTCTGGCCAGGGGTTTATCAATCTTGTTAATTCTTTCAAAGAACCAGCTCCTAGTTTCATTGATCTGTTGTACTGTTCTTTTGGTTTCTATTTCATTGATTTCTGCTCTGATCTTCATTATTTCTCTTCTCCTGCTGGGTTTAGGCTTTATTTGCTGTTCTTTCTCCAGCTCCCTTAGGTGTAGGGTTAGGTTGTGTACTTGAGACCTTTCTTGTTTCTTGAGAAAGGCTTGTATTGCTATATACTTTCCTCTTAGGGCTGCCTTTGCTGCATCCCAAAGATTTTGAACAGTTGTGTTTTTATTTTCATTTGTTTCCATGAATTTTTTAAATTCTTTAATTTCCTGGTTGACTCATTCATTCTTTAGTAGGATGCTCTTTAGCCTCCATGTATTTGAGTTCTTTCTGACTTTCCTCTTGTGATTGAGTTCTAGTGTCAAAGCACTGTAGTCTGAAAATATTCAGGGAATAATCCCAATCTTTGGGTACCAGTTGAGACCTGATTTGTGACCTAGGATGTGATCTATTCTGGAGAATGTTCCATGGGCACTCGAGAAGAATGTGTCTTCTATTGCTTTGGGATAGGATGTTCTGAATATATCTGTGAAGTCCATTTGGTCCAGTGTGCCATTTAAAGTCTTTATTTCCTAGTTGAACTTTTGCTTAGATGATCTGTCCATTTCAGTGAGGGGGGTGTTAAAGTCCCCCACTATTATTGTATTGTTGATACAGCCTTATATAATTGGCTGCTCCCATGTTAGGGGCATAGATATTTACAATTGTTAGATCTTCTTGTTGGATAGACACTTTAAGTAGGATATAGTGTCCTTCCTCATCTCTTATTATAGCCTTGGTTTAAAATCTAATTTGTCTGATATAAGGATTTCCACCCTAGCTTTCTTTTGGTGTCCATTAGCATGGTAAATGGTTTTCCACCCCCTCAATTTCAATCTGGGGGTGTCTTTGGGTCTAAAATGAGTCTCTTGCAGACAGCAATTTATGGGTCTTGTGTTTTTATCCAATCTGATACCCTGTGTCTTTTTATTGGGGCATTTAGCCCATTTACATTCAGGGTAACTATTGAAAGATAAGAATTTAGTGCCATTGTATTGCCTGTAAGGTGACTGTTACTGTGTATTGTCTGTGTTCCTTTCTGGTCTATGTTGCTTTTAGGCTCTCTCTTTGCTTAGAGGACCCCTTTCAATATTTCCTGTAGGGCTGGTTTTGTGTTTGCAAATTCCTTTAGTTTTTGTTTGTCCTGGAAGCTTTTTATCTCTCCTTCTATTTTCAATGACAGCCTAGCTGGATATAGTATTCTTGGCTGCATATTTTTCTCATTTAGTGCTCTGAATATATCCTGCCAGTCCTTTCTGACCTGCCAGGTCTCTGTGGATAGGTTTGTTGCCAATCTAATGTTTCTACCATTATAGGTTACATATCTCTTCCCCTGAGCTGCTTTCAGGATTTTCTCTTTGTCTCTGAGACTCGTAAGTTTTACTATTAGATGTCGGGGTGTTGACCTATTTTTATTGATTTTAAGGGGGGTTCTCTGTGCCTCCTGGATTTTGATGCCTGTTTCCTTTCCCAAATTAGGGAAGTTCTCTGCTATAATTTGCTCCAGTATACCTTCTGCCCCTCTCTCTCTCTCTTCTTCTTCTGGGTTCCCAATTATTATAATGTTGTTTCATCTTATAGTATCACTTATCTCTCAAATTCTGTCCTCATGATCCAGTAGTTGTTTATCTCTCTTTTTCTCAGCTTCTTTATTTTCCATCATTTGGTCTTCTATATCACTAATTCTCTCTTCTGCCTCATTTATCCTAGCAGTTAGAGCCTCCATTTTTTATTACACCTCATTAATAGCCTTTTTGATTTTTTTTTTAAAGATTTTATTTATTTATTTGAGAGAGAGAGAATGAGAGAGAACACATGAAAGGGGGGAGGGTCAGAGGGGAGAATCAGACTCCCCGCCGAGCAGGGAGCCTGATGCGGGATTCAATCCAGGGACTCCAGGATCATGACCCGAGCCAAAGGCAGTCGCTTAACCAACTGAGCCACCCAGGCACCCAGCCTTTTTGATTTTGACTTGGTTAGATTTTAGTTCTCTTATTTCTCCAGAAAAGGTTTCTCTACTATCTGCCATGCTTTTTTCAAGCCCAGCTACTGTCTTTAAAATCGTCATTCTGAACTCTATTTCTGATATCTTACTAATGTCCATATTGATTAGGTCCCTGGCGGTTGGTACTGCCTCTTGTTCTTTCTTTTGAGGTGATTTTTTCCGTCTTGTCATTTTGTCCCGAGGACAATAGTTGAATGAGAGAACAAAATGCTAACAGGGTAACAACGACCCCAGAAAAATATACACTAAACAAATCAGAAGAGACCTGAAACTGGGGGGAAAGAAAGGGAAGGAAAGAAAAAAGAAAACAAAAAAGAAAACAAAAGAGATAAAAAACAAACAAAAAAAACCAGAATATGATCAAATATGATCAGGCTGGTGCATAGGTCAGTGCCACACACTAGATTTTGGGCATATTTTGGTCTGTTAGAAGAAAATGCCTCCCTTTCTTCTTTGAAGAAAGAAAAACATATATGTACAAATATAAGGGTTGATATGATGAAGGGATGGAATATGACTGTAAAGATGAAAATTATAAAAACAATTTTATAAAAGGAATTGATAAGAAGTTGTTTGAAAAAGAAAAAAGAACATTAAAAAAAAAAAAAGGAGAGAATGTGATCAGGCAGGAGACTAGAACAAAGCCATAAACTAGAGATTTAGGGTATATTTTGATCTGTTAGAAGAAACTATATCTCAAAATTTTAAAGAGAGAACAATTTATATATACATATGCTAAAAATAAGGGTAACTACTATGAAGGGATAGAATATGACTCTAAAAATGAAAAATAAAAATATTTTTTTAGAAAAGAGATTGATAAGATGTTGGTTAAAAAGGGAAAAAGAAAAATTCAAAAAAAAAAAAGAAAAAAGACAGTTAAAAAAAAATTAACTTTGAAAGACTAAAGAATCATGGTAAAAAAGCCATGAATTCTATGTGTATTATTCCCCTAGCTCTGGAGCTCTGCCACTCTCATTGATCAGTAAACTTCTTCTTGGCTGGCTGTTCTTGCTGATCTTCTGGGGGAGGGGCCTGTTGCCATGGTTCCTAAATGTCTTTGCTGTAGGCGGAATTGCCCAGCTCTTGCCAGGGTGGGGCTAAGTAATCTGCTCGTGTTTGTTCTTGGGAGCTTTTGTTCCCTGCAAGCTTTCCGTACAACTTTGGAGGATGAGAGTGAAAATGGCGGCCTCACAATCTCCTCCCTGGGGGAGCCGAGAACTCAGGGCCCTGCTCCTCAGTGCACCCCCAGAGAAAAGCAGTCAATCACTCCCATCTCTCTGGTCTCTGGCTGCACTCTGTGCTCACTCCACCTGTGAACGAGTGTTTCTATCTCTCGCACACGACCCCGTGTGAAGTCTCCAAACCCCGCAGATCCCTGCAGTGCACTGCTGCACTGCTCTTCCCTGGGGAGGAAGGGGAGTCTCCCTGGATCTGCCGCTTGTTGGGTCCTTGCTGGAAAAGCAGTGGCCCGACTGTGCCGCTGATCATGGTTTATGGCAACCCTGAGCTGAGAGTCCATGTCTCGGCTCTGTCTCTGCAGCCGGCTTCCCTGCTCAATACCTGGGAGCTCTGCCGCACTCAGGCACCCCCGGTCTTTCTGTGACCCCGAGGGTCCTGAGACCACACTGTCCCAGCACTCCCCACACTGGAACAATGTCCCTCAGCGGAGCAGACTTCTAAAATTTCCAATTTTGTGCTCCGTGGCTCTATCACTTGCCAGAAGTGGCTGATGGAGGCCCCTTCCCCCGCCATCTGTCTTCCTGAATATCGCCTCAGATTCACTTCTCCTCACGTCCTACCTTCTAGAAAGTGGTCGCTTTTCTGTTCAGAGAGTTGCTGCTATTCTTTTCTTTGAAATCCTGTTGAGTTTGTAGGTGTTCAGAATGGTTTGATCCCTATCTAGCTGAATTCCTGGGCCGAGATGAAATTTAGATCTCCTACTCCTCTGCCATCTTGCTCCTCCCCCGAGAATTTTATTTTAAAACTTTCTTAAAATAACATGAACTGTCCTACTTGGAAAAGATAAAAATGAAATTGAGAATTTACTTGTTAACTTCCACCTATTTCTAAAACTCAGTAAACTATCATTTCAATTTTCAGTAGTGTTCAATTTATTTTGATTAGTTATAAATATATATTCATATGCTTTTCAAATGCTGTGGATGATGACCACTATATTTATTTTACTTGGAAATTAATAGAAATGCATAATTTAAAACATAGAATATACTTTTTAACATTCCATAGATATCATTTTTACTGTTTAGGGCTGCACTTAAATATTTTCAACCTTTTTAAATCTTACAAACATTAGATGAAATCAATAAAAGAAGTAATCTTTAATATGTAAATATATTTTTATTTGGACAGCATTTCCATATAAAATATTTAAAATGATCTTAAATGAGGGTTATAAATGAATGGGGAAAACATTAATGAAAAAGTTTGTGTATTGTGTGTGTTTTCTACCTATTATATATGTTAAAGTTGATATAAATCTTTATGATTAAAGATTTCTTCCAAGTTCTGATATTGGAACTTGTGTTCTGTGGGATGGGTTATAATTATAAAATTTTGGAAAATAAAATTTTAAATTAGAAATAATTGATTTTAAAAGTCACATATTTTGTTTTCTCACTGTAGAGGCTAAGTGAAGAGCAAGGAATGATTTTTATCTTTCATGTGTCATAAAGACTATAATTATTAGAATTTATTCGTTTAACTTTGATTTCCCTCAACCAATCTGAGGGTGTCTCCTTAAAACATTAAAACATGGAATGAAATGGGCTGATCCTAATTCTGTTTGTTTTATATGTTAACTATCTCTGTAAATATATCATAAATGCATATATTACGTATTAATTGTATGGAAACCCTTAACCTTTCTGGATTATTTCAAATTCTTTAATCATGTAGATGTGTCTTTTTTATCATTTTTTGAAATAGGTATTGGGCTGATTTTCCCAAATAATGAATTTAAAGAAGTATTTCTGTATATATATAAAAATTCTTCTTCTGTGTTACCCATTCTTTATTCTCATCCTCCAAAATAAGCTTGAAGATTATCTTTGTGGAAATTAAGAACTACTTACAGAAGCTCTTATAATAATATCAGTAAAAGAATTTACTTTTATCAGTGCTTCTCCATGGATTTGAAGGAAGAGGCTATTTTTTAGACATCTCATACATGACCCTATACTTTTCCTTGATTTTGGAATTATGAGTTCCTTGATGGTTTTCTTTTTATACAGTGTATTCTATTATGTTTCCATAAACATAATGAGCTACAAGGAAGTATGTAAACTAAACTGGCAGAAGTTAGATTTTTGTCATGTGAAAAAATACTTTATGTGTTATTATTTCAAGGTTGCATTTAAAGATGAAGAGCAAAACATCTGTAGACTAAATCTCAAATTAGTTACCAGGGAAAAGATCCTACAGCTTATATGAGATACATACACACACGTATAATCTCCTATTAGAATAATCAGTGATATGATGCAGTAATAAACAATCCCAGTTCTTTGTGGCTTAAATAATAAAACCTTGCTTCTCGGGCTCCATGTTGATTGCAGATCATTTGGAGATTCTGCTCTGCAGCTCTTTCCCAGGCTGACAGGGCAATTGTCTGAAACACTGGCCATCACTATAGCAGGGCAATAGAATGCAAGAATGAGTCACATCAATAAACTTCATGTTTGTTGAACAGACGTAGTGATAGACCCATCCAAGAAGACCGGGAAATGCATTCCTGCCCTTTGCCTAATAGGAAAAATGTAAATATATAATATAGATAGTACTGGTTACTATTGCAATAAAATCATCATTTCCTATGGTTGCTGTAACAACCTCCTCATTTAAGTTTGTTAAGTATTTAATTTTAATCTATAGAGAAATTGTTGTTGTTGTTGTTATTTTAATCACCCTTAGGTCCAAAGGAAATATTTAAGATGAATGGCTAAAAAAAATCAAATTGAAAATGCCCTAATGATCTTAGGTAACAATGTTTAAGTTTTAAAATAAACCATCAATAGATAATTTTCAGTAGTGGATTTAAATTAGCAGACCTCTAAGCTATAAACATTTTTTTTTTCTTTAAAGAAAAAAAATGTATTACCCAAAAGACCAGAATAAAAACTGATTTATAAATGAAAAGAAGGGTCATCCTACTAGTAGGAAGTAAGGAAATTATATGTCTAGTCCCATACAACTGGCTACTCATGAAACATTAAAATCAAATCACTTCAGGCAACTGCTTTGTAATGGATTAACCTGTCTGTGATGTAATCAAGTTTTAGAGTAATACTACAAATGCCAAACAAGACTTTTAAACAGCAATGTTAAGACCCTTTGCCAGCTGAATCCATTACTGTAGAAAGAAATCCTTCAGGCAATGTTAGGTCACTGATTATAGCAATTTATTTCTCATTAGCTTATAACTACCTGGCCTCTTCATCTGTTTCTGCTCTATGAAATCACACTTCAGAATTTATACATACAAACTCATAAGGAATCAGTTTATTGCTTTCACTCAAAAAATGAATGTTCTCTGGAATTCTAGTCAGGAATGCTGAGCAGTTGGCTCTTATAGGTGGGATTTCACAAGAGATTAATATTCTATGCAATACATAAAATCAGAATCAGAGCCTCTAAAAGTGCATGATTGTAATACTCATTAAAGTATATTCAAAAGAGTTCATATTGGTATAAAAATTGAAAATTTAACATCTTCAGTAAAATTCTAAAGGTGTAGAGCAAAACTTAAGGAGTAAGTCATTTTAAAAAACAAAAGCATAGAAAGTATAGAAAATGATGGTAAAGATTCTAATTTGTCATTAAAATTTAGCATAGCCTTGCTATTAAAACTAATTATACATAAATACAGAGAACAAACTGCTGTTTGCCAGAGGAAAGGGAAGTAGAGTGATGGGTAAAATGGATGAAGAGGAGTGGGAGATACAGGCTTTTAGTTATGGAATGAATAAGTCATAGGGATTAAATGAATAGCATAGGTAATATAGTCAATGGTTAAGTAATAGTATTGTATGGTGATAGATGATAGCTATACTATGATGAATATAGCATAATGCATTGAGCTGTAGAATCACTATGTTATACATCTGAAACATGTAACCTTATGTTAACATACTTACAAAAAAAAACCCTAAGTGCATGTGTGTGTGTGTGTGTGTGTATAGCATTAGTTTCTATGCCTGCTTTAACAAAATTACCGAAATATGGTGTCCTAAAACAACACAGATTGGTATTCTTATAGTTCTGTAGGTCAAAACTCTGAAATTAGTTCATTGGGCTAAGTCAAGATATGAGGAGGGCAACCTCCTTCTGAAGGCTCTAGAGTAGAACCTATTTCCTTGCCATTACCATCTTCTCCAGATCATTACCATCTCCCCCTGTGTTCCTTGGGTCATGCACATTCCTCCATCTTCAAAGCCATCAGCATAGCATCTTGCTGCAGTCATCATATTGCCTTCTTCACTTTTTCTGACCTTTCTTCCCTTCTTATTCTGTGATTTAGGTGTTTTTCTTTAAGCTTTAAAGGAATGAAAATTACTGGACCAGACATTTAAGGAACTTAAAGGATTAATCAAAGAGAAAACTGTCCCTGAATTTGGTTTGACATTTCCAGGAAAATATTTTAATATTCTCTGTTTGTATTATATGCCTACTATTTTAACCAAATTCTGTGATCAGGAAGATGTTTAAAAATAATTAACCACTATTTGGTCACATGTCCACCACTATGTCAACAGTAGTGTACTATGATCAACAATCCTATCAGAAATGTATAGACTTGGGGGTTCATGAAAGGCAAGTGGAATTCCTATTACCAAAATAAGAAATACTCAGTACAGAGACAGTTCCAAAATTGACAAATGAACCTGATGTCTATATATCACAGTCAGTTGGGTAAATTTCTACAACATATGCTGGTTTCAAAAATACCAAGCGTTGGGGTACCTGGGTGGCTCAGTCGGTTACGTGGTTGGCTCTTGATTCGGCTCAGGTCATGATCTCAGGTCCTAAGATCAAGCCCTGTGATGGGTTCTGCACTCAGCAGGGAGTCTGCTTTAGGATTTTCTCTCTCCCTTTCCACCTCCTCCTACTCAAACTTTCTCTCTCTAAAATAAAAAAAAAAAAAATTTAAAAGTGTCAATCTCAAAATAGGCATTGCCATTCTTAGAAAAAGTTCCAATGTTTTAAAATGAAGACTGTTCTGTGTTAGCTCTCAATGTTAGCCATCTTGTGTCTAATGGTAATAACTAATAATAATGTCTAAAAATTGTACCTAAGAATAGAGATTTTGACTTATGAATGCATTCATCAAACACAGTGGTTCTATCATATTCCTCTATCCTGGATGCTTCCACTCTAATTTAAAATGTCACTTATCATATCTGGATAATTGTAACAACATCTTGTTTGAACTATTTCACATTATGATTTGCAAACTATCCTCCATATCAAATCAAGCTTCCACATTTTCTCATTTCTTTTCATATAATCATCAAATTATGTTCTTTTAGTTTAAAAAGGGCAGAGACACTCTTAGGTATATCAAAGCATGGGAGGTTCTTGTAAGAGGAAAGAATGGTACACAATCTAACCAAACTTGGCGAATACCAGAAAATAAGATTCATTTCAGTTTTAGTGATACAATAATCTTGTTGCCTCCTCAGACATGTATTTATTTTTGTAGTTTTTGACTCAATTGGCTGTCTTATTGATGATAGTCTCTGCATCAGGTTCTCAATTCCCTGACAATAATTTTCATGAGGACAAGGACTGTCAATTTTGTAAAGCAAATGGATCTCTAATATCTGGATAGCCATATACAGATTTTCACACTAGAAAAAGATGAAGGATAGATTTAGAGGAAAATATACAAACATTATTTGGTCATAAATACCAACCAGAATCAAGAGTGGAAAGAAGAGAAGCAGCAATTGTAATTAAGACTATTAATCACAGTCATCTGTTCTCCAGTAGATGCAAAACCATCACACAATATCTGTGCTAAAGCAGACTTCATTGAGAGCTATGAATGGCAAAGACCCAGCTAAATGTAATTACTAGCCCTGAGAAGAGAATAGGACAAATTGAAAATAGTATATATTAACAGATATATTAAAGAAACAACACATTTTGAAATGAAGAAAGACTGAAATTGTAGGGGGAAAAAAAGGACAAAGATGTTCTAGAATAGAGAATAGCTAACATTGAGATAAAACTTGGTGAATTTATTCAACTTCATGGTGAAGAAAATTTTCTGCTGTTACTGGAACAAGAACACAAATACAATGGACTAGGATAAAATTGGAATGGAAACATACAGATGCAAGAAATGGAGCGAAGTTAAATATTTTAAATAAAAGGACATTGTAATTCAGTTAAAAAGTAAACACAAATATGCAGTCTCTAACCTCATTGAGTGATGGTTAATAAATTGAAAAGAAATCAGAATGTATTTTAAATTAATAGATTTTTTTTAAAAAAGAAAGAAACAAGAAAACCAAATAGAAGCATAAAACTGAGCAGATTAATATTATCAGAGAAAGGAAGAAAAGTATAGTGCCAAGGGGTGTCTGAGTGACTCAGTTGAGCATCTCTCTCTCTTTCTCTCTCTCTCTCTCTCTCTCTCTCTCTCTCACACACACACACACACACAAACACACACACACACACAAAACTTGACAAAAACAGGAGTTATAGGCAAATATCAGTTATGATACAAGACAGATACCTAAATCAGATGTTCACAGGTATAATCCAAGAGAATACTAAAGAGTAATAAACTATACATTCATGCAGTGCTCCTACTCAGAATTCAAGGATAGTTTGGGGTAAAAGATATATCATATTGAATATATATATATCTCAAATATATATATATATACACATTGAATATACATTGAATGTATATATATATCAAATGTCTAAAGATCATTGAAATCTTTTGAATGAGTTGCCCAAAAGGGGGAAATAAACAATATTTTATAAGTAGTGCTAATAATTACCACATTCTACTTCTAATCATAAAATGTTAAATATATATTCCTCCACACAAAATACTTTTCAACCCTCCCCAAAGCACAATATTCAAATATGACAGCTTGTATTAAAATGGTAAAATAAATTTTTGCTTAAGAATGAATCAAGGAACTAGAGCAGATATGTAGAAAATAAACAGGTTTAACAACCCCTCTAAAAAGTAAATGGTAAAGCCCCAAAGCAAGAGTTTTAATGTTTAACATGCACTTTTTTTTTTTTTTTTTTTTTTTGGTAGATGATACATTTGTGGTGGTAGGCAGAGGGGTAGAGTTTACCTCTATAAATTTGATTCATTTGTAAAATGTACTTGTTCAGCTTATTGGCCTAGTCTGTGCAATCAACAAATAACTTGGTAATTAAGTAGTTAATTAATGTGGGATAGATTAATAATTTTATAATCCAAGTTTGAGATCTTTATGTTAATTTTTTTGATGAAATATTTTAACATTTTACAACATCTTTCCCTAGCTGGAAAAGACCAAACCCAACAGCATATATCCCTGGCACTGAATGTAAAAAAGAAAAAAAAAATTTTTGCATTTAACTATTTTGGTTTTATATGTAAGTCATTATAAATATGTTTTTAATGTTTCATGGTTTCATGATTTCATGACAAAATTCCAGTTTTATCATTATCCAACAATTTATTTATATTCCTTGTGATATCATTTTATATAAAGGTCAATCTTAAAATATATATATCTTATTCACATTTAGCAATTCTATGTTTTCTACTAGATAATATTATAAAATTGAACATACCATGATTATATTGTTTATACCTTATTTCTTCTAAACTAATTTCTTCTATGAGTGGATTTGAAATACTGATGGTAGGCAAATGTAAAAATAAGATTTTATATTGTTTCTACTAAGGATTTTTAAGACTATACACATTCTCTCATTAATGCAGTCACCATGTCCTTTAAATTAAATATGTTTTGAAGAATGGAATGTAACATAGTGAATATATGTCTGAGGTAAAATTACGGAAATAGCAAAAAAAAAAAAAAAAACAGAATAAATAAAATACCTCAGTGTTCTACAATGTGGAATTAATGCTGACAATAAACTCTGTAGTGTGTTTATAGTATCTTTATTGTTGTCATCTGTAGTCTAGAGGTTCTCTTGGGACTGCCTTTTCTTGCTCATGGAATTTTGTTGACACATTAGATGTCAACTGCTAGAGAATTTATGGAGTGGAACAGAAGGGTGTTTCCTTCTTAAAGTTTTATATACTCAAGTTTTCTTCTCCTCATGTGGCAGCTGGGATTATCTTTGGATCATACACTGAGATTTTTGCCAGATTATATTTAAAGAAGAAAATGAATAACAGAGAATACCAAAATTTCAAATGGACAGCAAATCTAAGCTTGAAAAAAATTAGCAATTTTTTTAAAGGAAGTCCAAATAATATAGATATCAATTTGATGACTTTAGCATATCTTGATATTTTATATATTTAATTTAACATTTAATTTTGCATAATTAGTTCACATATTTAATTATCTTATTTTGATTCTTTTCTACTTGTACGTTATGCTTTGACCATGATAGTTTTGCATACAGTACTTTAAAGCTAATTTAGTGTATTTGATCCAAGATATTGGGGAGGACATTTCATCTCTTCATCAAATGTCACTGGCTTAGCCTACACAGAGGACAAAAACCTAGGCCAATTAGCTTCCACCTGAGCCCTTGTCTCTGAACCCTTTTATATATTTAATCTACCACTTGTGAGAAATAGCTAAGTTAGTGGGACTAAGCCCAAATTTTACATGCTGTATTTTACTACATGCAGAATTTAGTACATGGCAGAATCACTACGTGGCAGAATTGAAGCAACTATTGATTCTTTTTGTTACAGACTGCTTACAACTGAGTGATGCAGTCCTTCAATTGTTGTTCAGTGTCCTAGGTCAGTATAAATGAATATAATACATTTACAGGCAGAAAATGTTCCTGATCAATGTTAAGAATCATGAATGGACCAGGAATTCCTTTTCAGAATTTCATGGAAAGAAAATCTTTAATTATGGAAATTGACCATATGTATTAAATATTTTATTCACTGATTTTGTTAATGGAAAAATAAACTTCTTCAAATTATTCAGGAATAAATTATCTTCACATTAGAAAGAAACACTAGTGGGTAAAATAGATTTCACTTTAGTTCAGCAGAGCCTTATATGAAACATAGCTACACAGTGAAAAATTTGTCCAATGTTTCCACCTATCAATCAATCTTGTAGATTAATATCCAAGGCAATAAAGAATGATAAAACATAAAACCTTTTTGGAGGGAATGTATTTTTACTCAAAAATAAGCTAATGCATCCCTCAGTATTGACTGTCACAGTATAACCCTATGAGTTTATTTCAAACTTTATTGTATAAAAGGAAGTAAATATTGCACTGAAGAGTCAGAAATTAATCCTACTTTAACACTTTTATATGGGAAACAGATAATTTGGAAAAGAATATGTTATATATGATTTATAAAATTTTAGAAAAAGTTTAAAGCATAGAACAAAAAATTAAAAATGAGAGAAAAAGATAAAAAGAAACTGGCTAGAAAGCCAAAGAGAATTTAAAGGAAAAGTTGTAAGGCAACAGGAATGAATGACAGATATTATTATCTATAAAGAAAACTGACAATGCAGAAAATTTGACCAGTGACATGAAAGACTAATTTTCAAACCTCTTCCTAAATAAAGAAGAAAAAAATAATGAAGGGTAAGGAGAAGTAATTTTACAAAAGAACAGTTTAGGCTCATGTTTTTTATTGTATATTTTCTAGATAGTAGTCTACTGACAGCCACTTTTCATCAGTGAATCCAAAAAAAGCCCCAGAATTTGAAACCTCTTTCTTCATATAAAATGAATGAGTAATATCTTTTATTTTAAGTATTTTGCCTTAAAATATTCAGTGTACTTCTACCTGATACAATTTTAATCATTACTCCTACTTCATCATTAAATTTCTGTAAAGATTCTATTATAAAGATCTTGATTTTTGGGATTTAGCCATATTGATGACATCCCGGAGTTGGATTTAGCTTCCTTATTGCAGTAGTCCCTGTGAATAGTGTATTCTGGATAATCCAGAATTATATTACTGGATAATCCATATTCCAAATGACTATTTCAAAAATAATTGCAGAATTCTAGTTGTGGCAGTTTATTTTTACTTATCTATCTATCATCTATCTATCCATCTATCCATCTGTCTATCTATTTTAGAGGGCAAGAGAGAATCATAAGCATGCTCCACGCTGAGCGCAGAGCCTGACACAGGGCTCAGTCTCACATGCTGACTGAGATCATGACCTGAGCCCAAATCAAGAGTCAGACGCTTAACCAACTGAGCCACCCAGGTGCCCTTAGGTGTAGCAGTTTAGATTGTTAGTGTTCTTTGCCACTGTAATGTAGCTAATGAAGAGCATATACTAGGATAAGGAATACACACACACACACACACACAGAGTAAACTGACTTATTTTTGTTTTGTCATATTTGTGTATTTGCTATAATTTTATTATTGAAGAATTTTCTAAGTCATATGATAGTTTTGTGAGAGTTAGTGGAGTTAATATTAGTGAAAATACTTTAAACACACTTCCCAAGGTCCATACAATGGCATATTGTAATGCTCCAAAGGCGAAGGGAGGAATGAAGTTGCTTCACACTGTGGAACTTATACTCAGGAATGCCTGTGAATTGTGATACATGATGGCTGGTCGGCTGGAGCCAATGAGGGCAATGGTACCAAACCGTACATTAAATATTAATACAGCTCAATGTCTTTGTTAATTTTTATTTGATTTTTTCTTTATTAATTTTTAGATAAAATATGTGTAGATGTTCTAATATTTTTCCCAAGGGCTCATTTTTTTTTTCCTGCATACAGTGGAGTCCACGGCTCTTAATCAGGACAGCATATGAGGTATACGTTACAATCTTGATGTAAAATTGCTTGGATTTCAATCCTGGCTGAAACAGGCATTGGCTGTGCCATGGGTTCCTACATTTAAAATTATTTGGCAAAAATCTTATATAATATCCATAACACTTGGAGGAAGTATTACCTCTTTTACAGAAAAGGAAAGCAGATACAAATGCCATGCACATGACCCATGTGCACAGGGCCACAGAGCTAGGAAGCAGCCAGGATGGAATTTGAGCCAAAGTAATCTGGTTTCTAACTTCTATGATAACGCTGCCTCTCAAAATCCAGATCACATTAATATTTACCTTATAGGCATATTGCTGGGATTCAATGACACATGAGGCATGAAGAACATTTTAGCACATGGTTAGCACTCATTGTGTGCTAGTTATGGTAGTAGATGTTTTATTACCATGTGGTTGAGACTTCATGTGGGGTGGGAGCTGAGAAGGGTAAAGATATTTAGAGAAAACTGGAGCAAGAGCCTGAGAAAAAGCTTGAAAAGTATCCCAAGGTATTAACCATCTTGTTACTAATCACACTTCAGGTCTGGCTACTTTCTTACCCTTTTCTGTGGTTTGCTTCTGTATTGTTAATGAGGACAATTCTTAGATTAGAAGCATGATAGTTTATTTCTGTGTCCCATTCACATGATCTGTAATAGTCCTGTGTTACTGATTTTATTGAATAAAATACTTAAAGAGAAGAAACAAAAAGAAGTGAAGGAGAAAGCACATTCAGTTCTTTTTTTTTTTTTCTAGCACATTCACTTCTGACCAGAGTGAAAATTTACAAGCAGATAGAATGAGCAGTATTTATTTAGCATAAAAAACAATAAACATGAGTAATTTTACTGATGGCATATATACAAACATTTCTTCTTTTTTTTTTTTTTTAAGATTTTATTTATTTATTTGACAGAGAGAGACACAGCGAGAGAGGGAACACAAGCAGGGGGAGTGGGAGAGGGAGAAGCAGGCTCCCTGCAGAGCAGGGAGCCCGATGCGGGACTCGATCCCAGGACCCTGGGATCATGACCTGAGCCGAAGCAGTCGCTTAACCAACTGAGCCACCCAGGCACCCTACAAACATTTCTATTTACTTTAGTATTTGGAAACATAGAAATATTACATGAAAAACTATTGCTGAATATTACACAAAACATTTGGGTCACTTCTGTGTGTGTATGAATGTATATATGTGTTTGCCAATCTTTCACTTTTAAAAAGTTTTGGCATTTTGTTCATACAGTCTAAAAGAATAAAGAAAGAATCCTCATCCCATCATGGAGAGGACCATAACTTAATCATAGGGAAAATTCTCACATACTTCACCTACTTGTTCAGGGCATGTATTACTTCATAAATTAGGTAAATCATTAGCCTTACTCGAGGCAAATCAAAGTACACTGTATAAGGCTGTTCCAGTTCACACTCTCACTTTGCCTATAGATTTGACTTGAGGTATCTGAAATAAAAACCTATCTCACTTTTCTCAAATAAAACTCAGATGAAAACTTATCAGTAAGAGACAAAATAATATGACATCCATTGATAATGTAATGCTGGTTTGCATTATACTAGTGGGAATGCCTTAGAAATTGATATTTGAAATATTTTTCTAATGCCAAATATTTTCCCAGTGGTTGAAAAGGAATATATAATTAAAGGGAAAGACACAAAATATGGCAAGAAGTGACCACTGCTGTGTCATACAATATGTGTTCACTATTATTTGGCCCTGCCAAATGACCGTGGTTGGGTTAAGAAAAATGGTTATGACTAATCTTCTGTCTATTAACTGAAGATTCAGTAATTCAGCCATTAGGATATCCCATGCATCTTACTGGCTGAAAACTTTTGCTTGATTATCTAATCATGAATATTTAACATGAAAGAATAATAGAAATATCTATCTTTGGATTTGTTAGGAAGATTAAGTAAAATATATGTAAAACATTTAAATGATGCCTTGTACATATTAGGCACTTGGTAAATCATACTAAGAGGAGTAATAATACCATTCTCACTATTAATAATAATATAACACATCTGGGATTTTTATTGATCTCCTGGACAACCAACACAAAAACCAAGTAGAAGTAATTACTTTTAGTTGAGATGGTATAGGCTTGTAAGCCCCTTGCAGGCCCAGATCATTTGAGGACTGCAGTGAGGTTAAGGTCGGCCAGGCAGGCCTAGGCCAGGAGGAGAAAATGTTCTCTTCCCCTTATCTCATGTTGCAAGTCCTAAATGCCTGGATCAGCAGGAAGTGGCTCTTGCCTAGCTTAAAGTGTATCTTTCTAATCAGAAGTGTTCTTTCTAAAGACAAAGAACATGTTGTCTCCAAAGGAAGGATAGCTAAGAGAATTCTTTATTCTGCAAGCATAAACAGGATATATTTTGTTCTTATTGCATTTCGTGTATATTTCACTTCACAGATGTTGGCTTGATACATTGTTATGTTTATCTGATCACTGCTAGTATATAGCTATGTGAGTAATAAACGGCAGTATGCAGTTGCAAGTGCTGCCTTTGCTCTGCATCCCCTGTGTCCTGGTGATTTCGTAGACCCTTACCCAGGGACCCCAACGCACTAGACGTTGACATTTAGTGACTCTAATTTCTATCATGCTATAACATGGCGCAACAACTACTTTTTTGAAACCAAATGGTAACTTTGTCTATGTAGAACTGGAAGAAGAGATATAAATAAGCCTTTTATTGTATTATCTGAATTAAATATTTTTATTTTCTTTCTTACTCCTGACAGTAGAACTTGATACATAGGAAGATAATATTTATCTTTTCCTAAACTACAGTGACAGATAAGAAACTTGAACTCAGCCGTAAGTCTTCTCTTTGCTGCTTAAGTTACTTCATTGCAGCCATGGCAGATTTTTTCATATAGAAATTTCTTGAAAACTTTATAGCCTTGCGCATCACATCTAATAATACCAAAAAGAATCTGGTATGATCAGTAGTGATATAATGAATGCCATATGAATTAATAATATTTGGCCACTTCTTGAAGTTTTAATGGCTCCATCTGTCTCTTAGTTCATTGGAAATAATTAATATTTTCTTGCTATTTCTTTTGACAGTAATTCATACATTGTAGCCTCTGATGGTTATATTCATCCCTGAACGTAGAACCAATTATTTGAGTTAAAAGAGGATGTGGAAATTACCTTCCTATTTTCCTAACTAATCTGAAGAAGACATGATACCTCACTCTTGCCAGGTTGATTTTTATTTGTGAAGTTCAACCACAAGTTCAACTTTATGCCAGGATGGCATAAAGAAGGAAAAAATGTAATGCCTGTAACAAACACACAGTCATTGCTACTGCAGTTAAGAAAACAAAATGACAGAAGTAAAGTAGCTTATCAAGTATTTATCTGAATTTCACATTTTCAAAATATCTTGTAGATTGGCATATACAGAATGCAATGCTCATTCAATTGTCAACTAACTGACTTTTTTTTTTTCCAGGTTTTGATTTACTTAGTTACCTAAAGCACAATGCTCACTTGAAAGCTAAGCCTATGAATACCAACTTAAAGGATACTTTTTAAGAAAATATTTTTAAACTGCACTTTGACTGAAAAAGTGTTATGAAAGTGAAAAGAAAATTATAGAAACAGAAGCTTAACTTTGTTTCAAGTAGCATTAGCACAGCTAGGGGGAGTAGTGCAATATAAATTAGTGAGTACTTTAAAAAAAAATTATTTATATATATATTTTTAGAAGCTGAGAGAAGTTCTAATTGTAAGATTGCACTATATGGGGACTTGGAAGCCTATGCCAGACATCAAAGAGGATACTGTACAAAAAGTTGCTGACCTGACATCTGAAATACAGACTTTAGTGATTGTGAAGAGTTTAAGATGTCTGGCATATTAGTATCAACAGATTCATACTAACAACTGATATTTAAAGGACAATTACTAATTGAGCCACACCCAAGAATGGCCTTATAAGTAAAGTCTAGCCTTTTATAATACACATGAGAAATTTAATAAACAATAAAAATAATGACAAATTTATGCTTAGATCTCAAGCTAAACCAGAATGTTTGAAGGCATATGTAGATAAGGAATTCCAAATACCTATGACTTGTCAAATGTGAGGGTGAAAATGCAACATATATAGATTTTTTTTCTTTTGTCACTTCACATTTTTTTCATCATAAATGTACTCTTTAATCACTATCCTCATTTTTTTGTTATTTGTTTCTTAAATTCCACATAGGAGTGAGATCATGGTATTTGTCTTTCTCTGACTTATTTTGCTTATTCATGTTGTTGCAAATGGCATGATATTCTTTATTATGGCTGAATATTATTCCATTGTTTATATATATATACTACATCTTCTTTATCGATTCATCTATTGATTGATGACATCAGGACAGCTTCCATATCTTGGCTATTGTAAATAATGCTATAATAAATATAGTGGTGCACGTATCCCTATGAATTGGTGTTTTTGTATTTTTTGGATAAATATCCACTAGTACAATTCCTAGACCATAAGGTAGATTTTATTTTTAACTTTTTTGAGGAAACTCCATACTATTTTCCAGAATGGCTGCACCAGTTTTCAGTCCCACCAATGGTGCAAGAAGTTTTCTTTTTTTCCACATCCTCGCCAAGACTTGTTTCTTGTGTTGTTGATTTTAACCATTCTGACAGGTGTGAGGTGAAATCTCATTGTAATTTTGATTTGCATAATGATGAATGAAATTGAGCATCTTCTCATGTGTCTGTTAGCCATCTGGGTGGCTTCTCTGGAGAAATATCTGTTCATATCTTCTGCTCATTTTTTATATTGGATTATATATTTTTGGGTATTGAGTTGTATAAGTTCTTTATATATTTTGGATACTAACCCTTTATCGAATATGTCATTTGCTAATATCTTCTTCCATTCAGTAGGTTGTCTTTTTTTGTTGTTGTTGATTCTTTGCTTTGCTTGGCAGAAGTTTTTTTGTTTTTGTTTTTGTTTTGTTTTGTTTTGTTTTAATTTTGATGTAGTCCCAATAGTTTATTTTTGTTTTTGCTTCCCTTGCCTCAGGAGACATACTTAAAAAAGAATGTTGGCTATGGACAAAGAGAGATTACTGCCTGTGCTCTCTCTAGGATTTTTATGGTTTCAGGTAACACATTTAGGTCTTTAATCTATTTTGTGTTTATTTTTGTGTATGGTGTAAAAAAGTAATCCAGTTTCATTCTTTTGCACATAGCTGTCCAGTTTTCCCAACACCATTTGTTGAAGAGACTGCCTTTTCCCATGGCATATTTTTGCCTCCTTTATCAAAAAATCAATTGACCATATAATCCTGGGTTTATTTCTGGGCTTTCTGTACTGTTCTATGGATCCATGTATCTATTTTTGTGCTAGTACCATACTGATTTGATTACTACAGATTTGTAGTAGATCTTGAAATCTGGAATTGTGATGCCTCCAGTTTTGTTGTTCTTTTTCAAGATTGCTTTGGCTATTCAGAGTTTGCTATGGTTCCATACAATTTTTAGGATTGTTTTTTCTAATTCTGCAAAAAATACTGTTGGTATTTTTATAGGGATTGCATTAAATCTGTTGATTGCTTTGGTTAGTATGGATATTTTAACGATATTTGTTCTCTCAATGTGTGAGCATGGAATATCTTTCCATTTGTTTGTGTCATCTTCAATTTCTTTCATCAGTATTTTATAATTTTCACAGTACAGGTCTTTCACCTTCTTGGTTAAGTTTGTTCCCATGTATTTTGTTATATTTGGTGCAATTGTAAATGGGATTTTTTTTTCTGATTTCTCTTTCTGCTACTTTATTATTAGCGTGTGTGTGTAGAAATGCAATAGATTTCTGTGTACTGCTTTTGCATCCAGTGACTTTATTGAATTCGTTTATCAGTTCTGTTATTTTTTGTTTGGTTGGTTGTTTTTTTTTTGGTGAATCGTTAGAGTTTTCTATACACAGTATTATGCCATCTGTCTATACGTATTTTTCATGCCTGTGACTTTGTACCTCTTCATCTTCTTCAGCTATTTTGCCTAATTCCCCACACAGCTCTGCTTTGACAACCAGTTTGTTCTTTTGTTCTCTGTATTTATAATTGTTTCTGTTACATTTGTTCAACTTTAAGGATATTTTTAGATTCCACAAATAAGTGAAATCATATGGCATTTGTCTTTCAATGTCTGACTTATTTTGCTAGGTCCATCCGTGTTGTTAAAAATGACAAAAATCTCATTCTTTTTATGGCTGAGTAATATTTCATTGTAATTATATACCACAACTTTATCCATTCATCTATCAATGGACACTTGGGCTGCTTTTGTATATTGGCTTTTATAAATAGTGTTTCAATAAATATAGGGGTCCATATATCTTTTCAAATTAGTGTTTTCATGTTCTTGGGTAAATATAGTGGAATTACTGAATCCTATGGTATTTCTATTTTCAATTTTTTTGAGAATCTTCCATCCTGTTTTCCACAGTGGCTGCAACATTTTACATTCCCAACAATGATGCACAAGGGTTCCCTTTTTCCACATCCTTGGTAATACCAGTTATTTCTTTTTTTTTTTTTTATACTAGCTATTCTGACAAATGTAAGGTGGTATCTCGTTATAGTTTAATTCACATTTCCTTAATAATTAGCAATGTTGAGCATCTTTTCATGGGTCTGTTGGCCATCTGTATACCTTTTTTTGGGAAAATGTGTTTAGACTGTTCATTTTCAATAAGATTGTTTTTTGGGTACTGACTTTTGTAAATTATTTATATACTTTAGACATTAACTTCTTATATATTATTTGCAAATTATTGCATATATTATTCTCCTATTCAGTATGTTGCCTTTGTATTTTCTTAATGGTTTCCTTTTACTGTGCAAAAGCTTTTTATTTTCTTGTAATCCTAATAAATTATTTTTATTTTGTTTCTCTTCCCTGAGGAGATATAGCTAGAAAGGTGCTGCTAAAGATATGTCAAAGCTATTAGTGACTATGTTCTTTTAAGAGTTTTTATAGTTTTAGGTCTCACATTAAGTCTTCAAACATTTAGAGTTTATTTTTGTGTGCAGTGTAAGAAAGTAGTTCAGTTTAATCTTTTGCATGTAGCTATCTGGTTTTCCCAATACCATGAATTGAAGAGACTGTCATTTCCCCATTGCATATTCTTACTTCCTTTGTCATAGATCAACAGACCATATAGTGCAGGTTTATTTCTGAGGTCTCTATTTTGTCCCATTAATCTATGTGTCTGCTTTTGTACCAGTACAATACTGTTTTGATTACTATAGTTTTATAGTATATCTTGAAAGCTCAGATTGTGATACCTCCAGTATTTTTCTTCTTTGTCAAGATTGCTTTGGCTATTCAAGGTCTTTTGTGGTTCCATAAAGCTATTAAGAATATTTGCTCCAGTTCTGTGATAAATACCATTGATATTTTGATAGGGATTGTATTGCATCTGTAAATTTCTTTGGTAGTATGGCCATTTTAACAATATTAATTATCCCCATCCATGAGCATGGTATATTTCCATTTGTTTGTGTTATCTTCAGTTTCATTCATCAATGCTTTATGGTTGTCAGAATGCAGGTCTTTCACCTCATTGGTTAAATTCATTTTTTTTTCTTTTTGATACAGTTGAAAATGGGATTGCTTTCTTTTTTCTCTATCTACTATTTCATTATTTGTGTACAGAAATGTAACAGGTTTCTGTATACAAATTTAATATCCTGCAACATTAGTGAATTCATTCTAATTATTTTTGGTTGAGTCTTTGCACTTTTCTTTATATAGTATCATGTCATCTGCAAATACTGACAGTTTTACTTCTTCCTTACCAATATATGTATTTTATTTCTCTTGTCTGATTGCTGCAGCTAAGATTTCCTGTTCTATGTTGAATAAAAGTGTGAGAATGGACATCCTCATCTTTTTCCTGATCTTAGAGGATTTCAGTTTTCACCATTGAGTATAATGTTAGCTGTGTTTTTCAAATATGACCTTTATTATTTAAGGTATGTTTCTCCTAAGCCCACTTTGAGAGTTTTTATCATGAATGGATGTTAAAATTTCTCAAATGTTTTTGCTGTATCTATTGAGATGATCATATAGTTTTTATCTTTTATTTTGTTAGAGTGATATATCATGTTGATTGAATTGGGGATATTGAAACATCCTTTCCTCCCTGAAATAAATACCACTTTATCATGGTGAATGTATTATTCAATTTGGTTTGCTAATATTTTGTTAAAATCTATGTTTTTGCACCTATATTCATCAGGGATATTGGCCTATAGTTTTCTTTTTCTGTAGTTTTTGGTTGGTGTCAGGATAATGCTGGACTTATGGAATGAATTTGGAAGATTTTGTAACTCTAACATCTTTTTTTTTTTAATAGTGAGGACAATGGGTATTAACTCTTGCTTTTTGTTTTTTTTTTAATTTAAATTAATTTTATTATGTTATGTTAGTAACAATACAATACATCATTAGTTTTTGATGTAGTGATCCACAATTCATTGTTTTCAAATAACACCCAGTGCTCCATGCGGTATGTGCCCTCCTTAATACCCATCACCAAGCTAACCCATCCCCCCATCCCCCTCCCCTATAAAACCCTCAGTTTATTTCTCAGATCCAGTCTCTCATGGTTCATCTCCCCCTCCGATTTCCCCCCTCCATTTTTCCCTTCCTTCTCCTAATGTCCTCCATGATATTCCTTATGTTCCACAAATAAATGAAACCATATGATAATTGAATTTCCGTTCTTGACTTCAGTTAGCATAATCTCCTCCAGTCCCATCTATATTGATGTAAAAGTTGGGTATTCATCCTTTCTGATGGCTGAGTGATATTCCATTGTATATATGGACCACATCTTCTTTATCCATTCATCTGTTGAAGGGCATCTCAGCTCTTTCTATAGTTTGGGTATTGTGGACATTGCTGCTATGAACATTGGGGTGCATACGGCTTTTCTTTTCACTACATCTGTGTCTTTGGGGTAAATACCCAGGAGGGCAATTGCTGGGTCTTAGGGTAGCTTTATTTTTAAATTTTTGAGGCACATCCACACTGTTTTCAAAGTGGCTGTACCAACTTGCATTCCCACCAGCAGTGTAAGAGGGTTCCCCTTACTCCACAACCTCTCCAACATTTGTTGCTTCTTGCCTTGTCAATGTTTGCCATTCTAACTGGTGTAAGGTGGTATCTCAGTGTGGTTTGGATATGAATTTCCCTGATGGCTAATGATGATGAACATTTTTTCATGTGTCTGTTAGCCATTTGTATGTCTTCTTTGGAGAAGTGTCTGTTCATGTCTTCTGCCCAGTTTTTGACTTGATTATTTGTTTTATGGGTGTTGAGTTTGAGAAGTTCTTTATAGATCTTGGATACCAGCCTTTTACCTGTAGTGTCATTTACAAATATCTTTTCCCATTCTGTGGGTTGCCTCTTTGTTTTGTTGCCTGTTTCCTTTGCTGTGCAGAAGCTTTTTATCTTGATGAAGTCCCAAAAGTTCATTTTTGCTTTTGTTTCACTAGCCTTTGGAGATGAATCTTGAAAGAAATTGCTGTGGCCAATGTCAAAGAGGTTACTGCCTATGTTCTCCTCTAGGATTTGGATGGATTCCTGTCTCACATTGAGGTCTTTCATCCATTTTGAGTTTATCTTTGTGTATGGTGTTAGAGAATGGTCGAGTTTCATTCTTCTGTATGTAGCTGTCCAGTTTTCCTGAAGAGACTGTCTTTTTTTCATTGCATATTTTTTCCTGCTTTGTCAAAGATTATTTGACTATAGAGTTGAGGGTCCATATCTGGGCTCTCTATTCTGTTCCATTGGTCTATATGTCTGTTTCTGTGCCAGTAGCATGCTGTGTTGGTGATCACTGCTTTGTAGTATAGCTTGGAATCAGGCAGCGTGATGCCCCCAGCTTTGTTTTTCTTTTTCAACATTTCCTTGGCGATTTGGGGTCTTTTCTGATTCCATACAAATTTTAGGATTCTTGTTCCATCACTTTGAAAAATGTCATTGGAATTTTGATCGGGATGGCTTTGAAGGTATAGATTGTTCTGGGCAGCACAGACATTTTAACAATGTTTATTCTTCCAATCCATGAGCATGGAATGTTTTTCCATCATTTTGTTTTTTCTTCAATTTCTCTCATGAGTGTTCTATAGTTCCTAGAGTATAGATCTTTTACCTCTTTGGTTAGGTTTATTCTGAGTAATTTATGAGTTTTGGTGCTATTGTAAATGGAATTGATTCTCTAATTTCTCTTTCTACAGTTGCATTGTTAGTGTATAAGAAAGCAACTGATTTCTGTGCATTGATTTTGTATCCTGCCACATTACTGAATTGCTGGATGAGTTCTAGTAATTTGGGGGTGGAGTCTTTTGGATTTTCCACATGAAGTATCATGTCATCTGCGAAGAGAGAGCGTTTGACTCCTTCGTTGCCTATTTGAATACCTTTTATTTCTTTTTGTTGTCTGATTGCTGTTGCTAGGACTTTCTAGTACTATGTTGAACAATAGTGGCAAGAGTGGGCATCCTTGACGTGTTCCTGATCTTAAGGGAAAGGCTCTCAGCTTTTCCTCATTGAGGATGACTTTTGCTGTGGGTTTTTCATAGATGGATTTTATGAACTTGAGGAATGTTCCCTCTATCCCTCTACTCTGAAGAGTTTTAATCAGGAAAGGATGCTGTATTTTGTCAAACACTTTTTCTGAATCAATTGAGAGGACCATATGGTTCCTCTCTCTCCTCTTATTAATGTGTTCTATCACATTGATTGATTTGCAAATGTTGAACCACCCTTGCATCCTGCGGATAAATCTCACTTGGTTGTGGTGGATGATCCTTTTAATGTATTGTTTGATCCTATTAGCTAGGATTTTGTTGAGAGTTTTGGAATCCATATTCATCAGGGATATCAGTCTGAAATTCTCCTTTTTGATGGGGTCTTTGCCCAGTTTGGGGATTAAGGTAATGCTGGCCTCATAGAATGAGTCTGGAAGCTTTCCTTCTGTTTCTATTTTTGAAACAGCTTCAGGAGAATAGGTATTATTTCTTTTTGAATGTTTGGTAGAATTCCCCAGGGAATCCATCAGGCCCTGGCCTCTTGTTTTTTGGGAGGTTTTAATCACTGGTTCAATCTCATTACTGGTTATTGGCCTATTCAGGTTGTCAATTTCTTCCTGTTTCAGTCTTGGCAGTTTATAGGTTTCCAGGAAGTCGTCCATTTCTTCCAGGTTGCTTAGTTTATTGGCATATAGTTGTTGATGATAATTTCTAATAACTGTTTCTATTTCCTTGGTGTTAGTCATGATCTCTCCCCTTTCAATCATAATTTTATTAATTTGGGTCCTTTCTCTTTCTTTTTGGATAAGTCTGGTCAGAGGTTTATCGACCTTATTAATTCTTTCAAAGAACCAGCTTCTAGTTTTGTTGATCTGATCTACTGTGTTTCTGGTTTCTAATTTTTGATCTATGCTCTAACCTTAATAATTTCTGTTCTAATGCATGGCTTAGGCATCATTTGTTGTTTTTTCTCCAGTTCTTTTTTTTTTTTTTTTTTAAGATTTTATTTATTTGACAGAGAAAGACACAGCGAGAGAGGGAACACAAACGGGGAGTGGGAGAGGGAGAAGCAGACTCCCCGCCAAGCAGGGAGCCCAATGCGGGACTCAATCCCAGGACTCCAGGATCATGACCTGAGCCGAAGGCAGTCGCTTAACCAACTGAGCCACCCAGGCGCCCTCTCCAGTTCTTTAATGTGTAAAGTTACTTGGTAGATTGGGGATTTTTCTATTTCTTTGAGTGAGGCTTGGATGGCTATGTATTTACCCTTTAGGACCACCTTTGCAGTATCCCATAGGGTTTGGACCAATGTGTTTTCATTCTCATTGGTTTCCATGAATTGTTTAAGTTTTTCTTTGATTCCCTGGTTGACCCAAACCTTCTTGAGCAGAGTGGTCTTTAGCTTCCAAGTGTTTGAACTTCTGCCAAATTTTTTCTTGTGATTGAGTTCCAGCTTTAAAGCATTATGGTCTGAGAATATGCAGGGAATAATCTCAATCTTTTGGTATCAGTTGAGACCTGCATTGTGACCCAGTATGTGGTCTATTCTGGAGAAAGTTCCATGTGCGCTCGAGAAGAATGAGTATTCTGTTGTATTAGGGTGGAACGTTCTGTATATGTATCTGTGAGTTCCATCTGGCCCAGTGTGTCATTCCAAACTCTTGTTTCTTTGTTGATTTTCTGCTTAGATGATTAATCTATGCTGAGAGTGGAGTACTGAGGTCTTCTACAATTAACATCTTATTATCAATATGACTCTTTATTTTGTTAACAGTTGGCTTATGCAGATAGCTGCTCCCATGTTGGGGGCATAGATATTTACAATTGTTAGATCTTCTTGTTGGATAGGCCCTTTAAGAATGATATAGTGTCCTCCCTTAATATTTCTTACAGGGCCGGCTTAGTGGTCACATATTCTTTCAGTTTCTGCCAGTCTTGGAAACTCTGCCTCTCTTCATCTATTCTAAATGACAGCCCTTGCTGGATAAAGTATTCTTGGCTGCATATTCTTCTCATTTAGAACCCTGAATATGTCTTGCCAGCCCTTTCTGGCTTGCCAGGTCTCTGTGGGTAGGTCTGACCATATTCTGATGTTCCTCCTTCTGTATGTAAGGAATCTATCCCCCCTAACTGCCCTTAAGACACTTTCCTTGGTTCTAAGATTTGCAAATTTTACTATTACATGCTGGGACATTGGCCTGTTTTCCTTGATCTTGGGAGGGGTCCTCTCTGCCTCTAGGACACGAATGTTTGTTTCATTCCCCAGATTAGGGAAATTCTCAGCTACAATTTGCTCAAATACGTCTTCTTGTCCTCTCTCTCTCTTCACCCCCTCAGGGATCCCAATAATTCTGACATTGGAACGTTTCATGGTCTCACTTATTTCTCTGATTCTATTTTCATTGATTCTTAGTTTTTTTTTCCTGGCCTCCTCTTTTTCCTTCTTTTCTGTTAATTGGTCTTCTAAATCACTAATTAATTCTTCTACCTCGCTTACCCTAGCTGTTAGATTATCTAGATTAGATTGGATCTCATTGGTAGCATTTTTATGTTCTGCCAGTTCAGCTTTCTTTTCTGCCTCTAGAGACTCTATGTTGCCATTAATCAATTTCTCCCTTCCAGCTGTTGTCTTCACAATTGCTACCCTGAAGTCCATTTCCAACATCTTGGTTATATCTGTATCCATTTGTAAATCTGTGGTAGAAGTAACGGTCTCTGAGTCTTTTCTATTTTGGGGGTTCCTCCTCCTAGTCATTCTGTTGAGGGGTGGTTGAGGGAAGGTACAGAGTCCAAATTATTGACCACAACCCAAGCAAGGTGCACCTGTTTTTTAGGGACTTTAGGGCTGCCGGCCTCTTGTTCTCCCAGCCTATCTTCTGGGGGAGGGTCCTGCTGCACTGTTACTCAAGCAACCCTGTTTGGGCAGAGTTGCTCTGCCCCCTGTGATGGGAGGATGGGCTCAGTGAAAACCAGTTTTGGGGGGCTTTTTTCTCTGGCGGCTTTCCATGTTTCTTCTGAGAGTTAGAGCAGAAGTGATCTTTTCCAACCCTCTGCCTCAGAGTAGAGAGATTACAGTCTGTTCTTCAGTGAGTTCTCCAGGCCACACTATCTTTGTTTTTGTCTATGCTGGTATAAACTGCAGCATCCTGGGTTGTGAGCCCCTCAGCAGCTTTCCCAGTTGTCTCAGCCCTTTGTGCTTCTAAAACTGCCAGCCACCCCCAGTTTGCACCCGTGGTCCTGCCACTCCAGGTTTCAGTCTGGGGGGCTGCCCTAAAGTCCTTTCACTGTCACTACCTGTCTGCGAGTCTGTGCCTGGTCCCCAGCACAGGAGGCTTTTGTGTTCCTTTGTTATTTCACCTTCCCAGTACCAGCACTTGTGGCAGGTCCCTACCCCTTCCATTTATCTTCCAATATTTGTCCTCAGAATCATGGCTCCCCACTTGTTATCTTGAAACCAACTGCCTGCGATATTCTGTTTTTAGAGATCCAGGTATATCTTCTTACATCTCAGGCTGATTTCATGGGTGTTCAGAGTGGTCTGGTAGATATCCACCTGAATTCCAGGGACTGGTTGGAATAGGGTCCCCTACTCCTCTGCCATCTTTTCCTGAACCACCGGATATTAACTCTTCTTTAAATGTTTGGTAGAAATCACCTGCGAAGCAATCTGGTCCTATACTTTTATTTGTTAGGAATTTTTTATTACTGATTCACTTTCATGTCTAGTAATTTTGTATTTCTTTCTGATTCAGTTTTGAAAGATTGTATGTTTCTAGGAATTTATCTATTTTTCTAGGTTGTCCAATTTATTGGTGTATAATTTATCATATAAGTCTCCTAATTTTTTTTTTTTTTTGTATACCTGTAGTGTCATTTGTTACTTTTTTTTCATTTCTGATTTTAATTGAGTCCTTTCTTGATGAGTCTGGCAAAGGCTTATCAATTTTATTTATCTTTTCAAGGAACTAGCTCTTAGTTTCCTTGATCTTTCTTATTAGTTTTAGTCTCTATCATTTATTTTCATTGTGATCTTTATTCATTTCTTTATTCTAACTTTGGGCTTTGCTGTTTTTATTTTTTCAAGGTATAAAATTAGATTACTAGAATTGTTTTTTTCCTTCGAGGCATGCCTATATTACTATAAACTTCTCTCTTAGAACTGCTTTTACTTCATCACAATGATTTTGGACCATTGTGCTTTCATTTTCATTTGTCTCTCTCTCTCTTTTTTTTAATGTCCTCTTTGATTTCTTTGTTGACCCATTGGTTGTTTAGTAGTATGTTACTTAGTATCCACAGGTTTGTGTTTCTTACAGTTTTTTTTTTTTTTTTTTCTTGTCAATGATTTTTAGGTTCATACCGTTGTGGTGAGAAAAGATTCTTGATATGATTTCAGTCTTCTTACATTTACTGAGACTTACTTTATGGCCTAACATGGAATCTGTCCTGGAGAATATTCTATGTGCATTTGAAAAGAATGTGTTTCCTGATTTTGGATGGAATGTTCTGTATATGTCTTTAAATGCATTAGGTCTCATGTATTCTTCAAAGTCATCATTTTCTTCTTGATTTTCCATCTGGATAATCTATCCATTGATGTAAGTGGGGAGTTAAAGCCCTCTACTATTATGTTACTGTCAAGTTTTACTTTTATGTCTATTTATATTTTCTTTAAGATTTTTATTTATTTATTTGACAGAGACACAGAAAGAGAAAGCACAAGTAGGTAGAGTGGTAGGCAGAGGGAAAGGGAGAAGCAGGCTCCCCACTGAGCAGGGAGCCTAATGTGGGGCTCAATCCCAGGTCCCAGGGGATCATGACCTTAGCTGAAAGCAGCTGCTTAATCAACTGAGCCACCCAGGTGTCCCTGTCTGTTTATATTTTCTTTATGTATTTAGGTGCTTCTATGTTGGGGGTATATTTACAATTGTTATATCCTTTTGTTGGATTGTTTCCTTAATCATAATGTAACACACTTTGTTTCTTACAGTTTTTGTTTAAAATCTGTTGTGTCTAAGTATCACAACCCTGGCTTTTCTTTTTTTCTGTTTCCATTTGCATGAAATATATTTTTCATTCTTTTCATTTTCATTCTCTGTGTGTTTTAGGTCTGAGGTGAGTCACTTGTAGGCAGGATATAGATAGGTTTTACTTTTTTATTTGTTCTTTCACCCTTTGCCTTTTGATTAGAGCATTTAGAACATTTACATTTAAAGTAATTATTGATAATTATGTACTTATTACCATTTTATTGTCTCTGGTTGTTTTATAGTCCTTTTTTCTTCTCTTACTGTATTTCCTTGTGATTGATGACTTCCCTAGTGTGATGCTTATCTTTACCATCAGGTTCATACTTAATGTTGTAAGTATATAGCAGTCTATATTAAGTTGATGGTTGCCTAAATCTGAGCACATTCTAAAAGAACATTTTTACTCCCCTTCTGCACATTTTATGTATATAATGTCTTATTTTGCATTGTTTCATTTTGTGAATCTTAACTAATTTTTACATAAAATTGATTTTTACTACTTTTGTCTTTTAACTTTCATACTAGCTTTATAAGTGATTGATCCACTGGCTTTACTGTGTTTCCTTTACTTGTGAAATATTTTTCCTTTCATATATATATATATATATATATATTTTTAAACTTCTGACCTTTTCTTTTCCACTTAGAGAATTCTCTTTAACATTTCTTGTAAGGCTAGTTTAGTGGTGAAGAACTCCTTTAACTTTTGTTTGTCTGGGAAACTCTTTATTGTTCATTCAATTTTGAATAATAACCTTGCCAGGTAGAGTATTCTTGGTTGCAGTTTTTTGTTTTTTGTTTTTGTTTTTGTTTTTGTTTCTTTCTTTTTCTTTAGCACTTTGTATATATTATGCCACTCTCTTCTGGCTTACAAAATTTCTGCTGAAGAGCAGCTGATAACCTTATGAAGTTTCCCTTATATGTAATTAGTTGTTTTTCTCTTGGTCCTTTTAAGAGTCTTTATCTTTAATCTTTGACATTTTAATCATTATGGCTCTTGGTGTGGACTTCTTTGGTTCACCTTGTTTGCTACTGTCTGTGCTTCCTGGACCAGGATGTCTGTTTCCTTTCCCAGTTTAGTGACATTTTGTATTTTTCTTCCCCTTTCTCTCTCTTCTCTTTCTAGGCCCCCCAAAATGTGGATGTTAGTATGCATGATGTTGTCCTAGAGATCTCTTAACCTAGCCTCATTTTCATCTATTTATTTTCTGCTGTTCTGCTGTGGTGTTTTCCATTACACTGATTTCCAGATTGCTGACCTGTTCTTCTGCATTGTTTAATCTAATGTTGATTCCCCTTAGTGTATTTTTTATTTCAGTTATTGTATTCTTCTACTCTGGTTTTTTAAAGCTCTTTGTTGTAGTTGTCACTTAATTCATCCACTCTTCTCTCCTGTTCAGTAAGCATCTTTATGACCATTACTCTGAACTCATTATCAGATATATTGCTTATCTCTGTTTCATTTATTTTTCTGAAATTTTGTGTGTTCTTTCATTTGGAGCTTATTCCTCTGTCTCCTCATTTTGTCTGATTCTCTGTGTTTGTTTATATGAATTAGGCAGAACAGCTACTTCTCCTAGACTTGAAGGGATGGCCTTGCATAGGTACATCTCATGTGTGGATCACATGTGCCTGTAGCTTTGGCTGGTAGTCTAGAGCTATAGTGGTCAAAGGCTGAGTGTGCTGGAGCACTCTCCTTGGGGCCACCCTTGTGAAATGGCCAGAGTTGAAGTCAACATGGGTCAAAGTGGTCCAGAGGCTCTTGTGTAGAGAGTGCTCTGGTGGGACAGCTGAAGCTGAATTGGGGGCAACCTAAGAGTCCTAGGTGTCCCACATATGGGGTACCCTGGTAGGGTGGCTGGAGCCAAAGCAGACATGCTCTATGAGTTCCTGGGGCACTCTAGGCAGGGTATTCCAGCAAGGCAACACTGAGCTGAAGCAGGTGTGTGCTGTGAGGTCCTAGAGTGCTCTGTGCAAGGAGTACCCTGGCAAGTCCATTATAGCTGACTTGGGTGAAGGCCTGGAGTATTCTAAGATACTTTTCAACTTTGTTGCTTTGACAGGGTGGCTACATCGGTAGTGGACTCTGTCCAGAGATGTCCCTGTGTGTACTGCACTGTGGATGCCTTCTTTGAGGGCTGGAGCTCAGGGGGAATGAGTAGGGAGGCCACCTTAATGAGTGGGCTGTTATTTGCTATGAGCTTGGGCTTGCTGATATGAAAGGCCAGATATGGCCTGGACCCTGTTCCCATCTGTACTATTAATGTGGAGGGGGGACATAAATGCATTTGCCAGCTCCCCTAACCAGGGGAAGAGTTGCAGCAGCTCCTCTGTTGTTTGTCAGGATTTTAGGGCTGGTTCCTTTGTATTCCATTTGCTGTTTTAAAATGCAGTTCCTTTTCATGCTCCAAGATAACTGGGTCTGTTGTGGACTAGGGGCACAGAGTTCACTGAGGTGAGAGGCTGCCTAGGGAATCTGGACCCTGTTTCTGTGTATGCTACCAAAGTAGACGGGAAACAAACAGTAGTGTTCACCAGCCCCTCTAACACTGGAGAGAGTTCCAGCAGGTCCCACCACTATTTGGCAGATGGTTAGTTCCTTTATATTCTAGTTGTTTTTTTAAAATCATGCCTTTTGTTCTAGTCCCAGGGCAGACAAATCTGCTCCTGGTCCCTCAGCACTATCCCTCTGCAGTTCACAGCATCAGGGGTGGGGTTCCCATCATGATAGTGTCTCAGTCTCTCCATCTCTCCTCTTCTGTATATGGTTCCTCTGTCCTCTGTTATGCAGGAATTGTTTAGTCTTCTCTCACTTCTTCTTTAGGAGAAATTGTTCTATAATTGTTCTCTCTCTCTCTCTCTCTCTCTCTCTCTATCTGATGTGTGTGTAAGGGAAGTACATTCAGGGTCTTCCTATACTGCCATATTGGACCCTCCCTCAAGCTGAACTTACATTTTTAAAGAGCAACCTGTAACTAATATTACACTGTATGTTAACTAACTGGAATTTAAATTTTAAAAAGTATTATTAAATGCTTATTTAAAAAAAAAAACGCAACCTGTTTAAATATCAATGCCACCTTTGAGAAAGCACACAACTGCGGTGAGAGGCAGAGGGAGAAGCAGACTCCCCACTGAGCAGGGAGCGTGATGTGGGGCTTGATACCAGGACCAGGGGATCATGACCTGAGCCAAAGGCAGATGCTTAACTGACTGAGCCACCCAGGCACCCCTCAATGCCACCTTTGAAGATACATTGCATAGGGAATAATGCTATTACTATTGTTACACTTTTGTTTTCAAACACTGTTTTGCTGTCTGTAAAATGATTTAAAAAGGAAATTCTTAAAAAAAAGAGAGAAGACATTCTTCCTTAATCACTGGCACAGTGGCCTGTTTCACACAGGTCTCACAGGGAGTGGAGTGAGACTGGATCCCTTTTCTGTGTAAGGAGGGATAATTAATTTGACAATTACTGTATTTGTAGAGTAAGCATTGTTAAAGAAAGCAGAAGCAAACATAAAATAGGGGAAAGAGGAAAAGAAAGGCAACTGAATTTCCGTTTTTCCTATATGGAGGTGTCAAAGCTTGAAAATTTAAGGATATTATTTAATGACATGGAAGTAAAATTTTTTTTTTTTTCAGCTAAAAGAATGAAAGTAGTTTTCTCTTGGAAGTAGAAGAAGGGAGAAAGGACCAGGAGACTGCTGTTATCCATATGTTGCATATAACTCATTGACTATACACTGTGAATTTACACTTTGGGTAAAAGTTTAAAAAATATTAAAGTGAAACTAAAACTAAAAACATTGAATTTACATTGAGAACCTTAAAAACATTGAAGCTTAGTTACTAAACCAGAATCAAAATATTTACATGCATTTGCTATGCCTGTTCATGAAGATCTTTAAAAATAAAGGAGATTTGAGAGACTTTTAGGTGTAAAGTACCATTTTTGAGTCTTGGTTATCTTTGGTCCCCTAAATTTTTTCAGTAACATTTTATACAAATTAATGCTTATATTCTTAAAGGAAATTTATTTTTTCATAATTAATTTTCATACGTTTATACCTATGTAATACTAAGCCTGCAAAAAAAATGATAGCAATAATTTGTTCCAAATATTAGTCCATTTGTTTTATATTTCAATATATGAAGTTGTACTATTTTAAAATACTGTGCAAAAAAGCTGTATTTCACAATGAATTAGTGTATTAATTATGAGACAAATCAGGTCAGCCAGTGTTTTTTCTTTGGTTTCCTTGAAATTTCAACAAATGTAATTTTACTCTAAGCTAAAGAATATTTCACACATCAAATAATGAGTAAATGTCTTAATTATGTGTAATAAATACACTTTATTGAAATTTGAATGTCTACTCTTGCCAGTTGCTCTCAAAATGTTTTATACCATTGAATTGTATGTTTCCCATGTATATTCCAATTAATAATACATTTTTCTTCTTAGTAATTTATAAATAACATATATGGATGATTAAATGTTATTTGAGGGATAATACTGTATAAGAACACACAATCAAATATATCGAAAGCCAGTGGAAACATGTAACATAATTCTGACCTCAGTAAAACATATCTATAAAGTCCCTGCTCATAAACATTCTCAAAGTTCTAAATTTAAATTCCTATGTCTTGAAGAATAGACATGCAAATAAATACAAGAAATTCTATATTTTATTTACATTTTATTCTCATTATTTAAAGTCACTGCCAAATCTAAATTAGTGAATATTGAATTATTGACATTAGGGAAAATACAATTGACTGCATCATTTTTGTCAATTGATCAAAACATAACTGTTTATATGTTTATCTGTTTAAGACACCTTGTTTAAATATATTGCTATTTCATTAATATTGAATTCATGGACAGCAGCACTATAACTCCTGGCTGAACAAAGCTTATTTAACATATATATTTTCTCTATAAGGCATATCACAGTTTTCTTAGCTGGTAAGGACACTAGACAGCACTATGCTTGGGGCCATTTTATTTATTTAGTTAGTTAGTTAAAGTTTCCTTTTTTAAAAATTATTATTATGTTATGTTAATCACTGTACATCCTTAGTTTTTTATGTTATGTTAATCACCATACATTACATCATTAGTTTTTGATGTAGTGTTCCATGATTCATTGTTTACATATAATACCCAGTGCTCCATGCAGAACGTGCCCTCTTTAATACCCATCACTAGGCTAACCCATCCCCCCATTCCCCTCCCCTCTAGAACCCTCAGTTTCTTTTTGAGAGTCCATCGTCTCTCATGGTTCGTTTCCCCCTCCGATTTCCCCTCCTTCATTCCTCCCCTCCTGCTATTTTTTTTTTGACATATAATGTTATTATTTGTTTCAGAGGTACAGATCTGTGATTCAGCAGTCTTGCACAATTCACCGTGCTCACCATAGCACATACCCTCCCCAATGTCTATCACCCAGCCACCCCATCCCTCCCACCCCCCACCATTTTAAATAATGAAATCACCACCAAAAAAATATGCCACTTAATAGACCATGGAAAGTACATTTGTTTACAGTATGAGACCTGAAACAAGAAGACAGAGTATTGCCTTATGCCATCTCAGCTGGGAACTTGGGAGTCTGGCCATATAACTGTTTTTTTGTTCTGAACTTTTCCAGGAAAACGCCAATGTTTATTGATTTGGGGGTCACAAACAAAGCATAGTGAATAGATAAATTTATAAAAAACATAATTAATGAAAACTGATCAGTTGTACTTTTATTAAGTTATCATCTGTATGACAGTAACTATAAAACAGATATGACCTGTTGAAATGTTGACTGGAAAAAAAAAAAAAAAAAGAAATGTTGACTGAGTCCTCATCCAGACCATCAACTCCTTGAATGTTCCCACTTAAATATATTAAAGGAATGACCATTCCAACATGCCCCAGACTGAATTATTCTTCTTAATCAGCAACATCTAAAATTCTGTATTCTGAAAATATTAACTTAAAAATTATTTATCATACCCAGTTTGAAGCTGTGTTTACAGGTTTGTTACAGTTCTGAATCTTTTCTTATTTGTTTTTAATAGTTCTGTATCTTTAATATGAGCCTCTAAGATCTGCCTCATCTTCCAGTCTTCCTCCCTCACTCTCTGAACCCTGGCCATTAGAATGCATTTCATTTCCTCAGTGTTCTTTCTTGTTTCTGGGTCATTAAAAATTTGGTTTTCTCTGTATTTGGAACACCTTTCACCCTTAACCCCTTTAGGTACTTACCATTCTGCCTTTAGGAATCATTTTAAACATCATTTCTTTAGAGAGATCTTTCTTGCCTCTACAGACTAGTTAAGTCTCCCTTGTTATACCCTAATCTTTGACTTTGACAATACTCATTATACTTGTAATTTATTATATAGCAGATTTAATTTTCATTGTTACACACTCAGGGATAAAACAAATGTGTCTGTATTTACTAATATGTTCAGTTATAGTTAATACATTCTGCTTTTTTACTGTAAGCCTGATAGCACTCAATTTATTTCTTTCACTTTTAATAAGATCAGCCACACTAAGATGATATTAATTATATTAATTTAATTTAGCATACTTTAAGTTCATCCAAAATATGGAGATTTTAATAACATAGGAGTAAATTATCTCTCATAAACCACTCAGAAATCTAGGCTTACAGTTCAGCTCTACTCAGAGAGGTAATCCTGGCACCCAGGTTCCTTCTATGCTGCAGCTGCGACATTTCTTTTTTTTTTTTTTTCTTTTAGCTGTGACATTTCTAAGTACATCATTCTGAACTGCGTGTTTGAAGCTAAGTTACTTCCATATTTACATTGCAACCTATGAGAGGAGAAAAAAAATTCTAGGGAGAAAACCTTGGAGATAGTCTGGAATGACAGCCATAATTTGTACTATGTCAGACTGGATTCTTGTTCACAGCTCTTCTTCCCTTTAACAGGGTTATATGTCCACACCTTTTGCTACATGGTTTTGCAGTATCTACACTATATTAAGTAGGGAAGATATGCCTGCTTCATTGATACAGGGCTTGGCTACTTAACTACTGGAATGTGAATGGAAATGACAGTGTTGGATGGAATGCTAGTTCTAGTCAGAGACTTTAAAAGGTTTTTTGTTTCTTTTTATCTTTCTTCAGCTTCTATCTTTCTACAAGAAACAAACAAACACACAGTGGCTGCTCCCTGAGGATTCCCCAAATAAAAAGGTATTATGACCCATTGTATAGATACACCATATTGTTAATCCATTTGTCAGTTGATGGGCACTGACCTGTTTCTATTTTTTGGCTATTATGGATAATGGATACTGCTACTTTTGTGTAAAACTTCTTGTGTGGGCATAGGTTTCATTTATCTTAGGTTTACACTTAGTAGGAAAATTGCTGGGTCAAATGGTAACTCTGTTTAATTGTTTGATAAACTGCCAGACTGTTCCAAAGTGACTGTATTATTTTATATTCCTACCAGCAGTTAATGAAGGTATCCAGTTTCCTCAAATCCTTGTTAACTCTTATTATTATCTGACTTTTTGGTTCAAGTCACCCTAGTGGGTGTGAAGTGGTACCTCATTGTGGGTCTCTTGCAATTCCATATGTGTTTTAGAGTCAGTTTGTCAATTTCTACAAAGAAGTCAGGTAGAATACTAATTGGATTGCACTGAGTCTCAGTTTGGAGTTATTGCCATTTAACAATGTTATATTTCCTGATCCATGAAACAGATGCTTTTTAAATTATTTGTCTATTTAACTTATATCAGCAATGTTTTCTGTTTTTTAAATAATGAGTTTTGCATTTCTTTTGTTAAATTTATTTTATGAGTATTATTTTGAAGATATTTTAAGTGGAACTGTTTTCTTAATTTCACATTCAGAATGTTTGCCACAATTGTGTAGAAAAGCAACTGATTCTTGTATAATGGATCTTGTATTCTGCCAAAGTGCTGATTCATTTATTATTTCGAATAGTTTTTTTTAATGGATTCCTTAGGATACACAGGATCATGTCATCTGTGGGTAGAGTTATTTTTACTTCTTCCTTTCCAAATTGGATGATTTTGTTTCTTTTTCTTACCTAATTGCCCTGGATAGAGTCCCCAAAATAATGTTGAATAGAAGTGGTGAAAGTGAACATTCTTTATGTTGTTCCTGATCTTAGGAAGAAAGAATTCAGTCTTTTACTATTAAATATGTTATAGGTCATATTTTTTTGTTTTTGTTTTTTTGTTTTGTTTTGTAGACATTCTTTTATGGGTTCAGGAAGTTTCTTTCTATGCCCAGTTTGTTGAGTGTTTTCACCATGAAAGATTGTTGGGTTTTTATTAAATGATGTTTCTGCGTCTTTTGAAAACTTCACGTGATTTTAATTTTTTTATTCTTTTGATATGTATTGCATTAATTGATATCAGATGTTGAAACATCCTTGAATTCCTGGCATAAATCCAGTTTGGTCATGTTGTGTAATTATTTTTATTTTGTTGGATTCAGTGTACTTTGTATTTGGTATTTTGTGGAACATTTTTTGCATACATATTTATGAGAGATACTTGTCCGCAGTTTGCTGTGATTTCTTTGGTTTTGGCCTGAAGGTAATGGTGGCTTCACAGAATGAGTTGGGAAGTGTTTTCTCACCTATTGGAGGAAGATTTTGTAAAGATTTGGTATTAGTTCTTTAAATGCTTCACAGAAGTGTATCCTTTAGATAATACATAATTGGAACATGTATTTAATTCATTTACATTTAATGTTGTTATTTATATAGTTGGATTTATGTCTGCCATTTCACTTTTAAAATTTTTCTGTTTCATGACTTTTTTGTTCCTCTAATTTTTTTACTTTATTTTTCATTAAGTAAATATTTTATAATGTAATAGTTCATTGATTAATGATATTTTCAGCATATAAGTTACATTATTACTATTGCTTTAGGGTTTACCATATACATTTTAACTCATCTGAATTACTTTCTGATTCCTAATTGTTTAATTCCAATGATATATAGACATGTTACTCCTATATAACTCTATTCCCATTCCCCTTTTTGCAGTATTATAATTATACATATTGTATTTATTAATGTTTTAAGCCCAACAATATATAACTATTGCATTTTTATTTGTTGTCATTTCCTTAACCCAATACAGTTTTGCTCTATTCACCTCTTTTGTGCTATTGTTGATAAATATATTACATATATATTGCATTTATTTATTTTATAGGTCCAATGATATAAACACATTATTTTATGCAGTTGCTTAAATCAGCAGAGAAGAAAGAGGAAAAAATATGAAATCTTTTGTCTTATAAATTACATAATTACTCTTGCTGATGCTTTTGCTTTTTTCATATGAATACAAATTACCATCTGGGGTCACTTGCTTTTAGCCTGAAGAACTCCTTAAGTATTTCTTGTAAGGCAGATCTAGTTGCAGCAATTTCTCTCAGTTTATTTTTGTTTGGTTTTGTTTTTGTCCTTGTTTTAATCTAGGAGAGTCCTTTCTTAGCCTTTGCTTATCAAAGAGCTTTTCTAGACACAGGATTCTTGGTTGAAGTTTTATTCTTTGACCACTTTGTGTTATCCTCCTGTTTTCTGACCTCCATTGTTTCTGCTGAGAAGTCAACTTTTAATCTTACTGAGTTTCTTTTGTAAGTAATGAATCATTTATCTCCTCTGCTTTTGAGATTTTCTTCTTGTCTTTGACTTTTAACATTTTTAGTATGATGTGCCTGTGAATGTTTTTGTCTTTATCCTACTTGGAATTCACTGAGCTTCCTGAATTTTAGTTTAATGTTTTTTATCAAATTAAGGTAGTTTTTTAAGGCATTTATGTTTCTTTCTCTCTTCCATCTCTCTCTAGTGCTTTCATTAAATCTCTTTGGGTGTGCTTAATAGTTCTCCACATTTCTCTGAGGCTCTTTTCATTTTTCTTCATGATTTTTCTCTATGTTTTTAGGCTTACATGATCTCTATATCAATCTATCTTCAAGTTACCTTATTCTTTCTTCTACAATTTCAAATCTGTTATTGAGCCCCTCTAGTGAATTTTTTATTTCAGATAATATATGATCTGAAAATCTATGATTTCTGCTTGGTTCTTGTTTATACATCTCTTTATCAAATTCTCTCTTGATGTGACATTCTCACCATATCATCATTTATTTCTTTAATCATGGTTTCCTTTAAATCTGTAAACATGTTTATAATGGTTATTTTAAAATCTGATAAATCAGATAACTGGGTCTTTCATAGGAGTGTGTGTGTGTATGTGTATGTGTGTGTGTGTATGTTTATGTGCTTTTATTCTGGTATATGATTTGTATTTTCCTCTTTCTTTTCATGCCCAAATAATTTTTTGTTAGAAACTGGACATGTTAGATAATATATTATGCCAACTCTGGATACTGGATCCATCTTCTCTTTGAGCTTCTTATTGTTATTTGTTTATTTATGTGTTTAGTGACTGACTTAGATGATTATTTAGTGGAGTGTACCCCCTTCTATCCCTTATGCATAAACATATGCACACACACACACACACATGTTCAGTCTTGAGTGTTGTTTCTAGTCACCCAGAGATGACAGTGTTTTAGATAAGACTCTCTTACTTGACCATACCAAGGTGTTAAAATGACCTAGCTGATTACTCAATTATTTTTAATAATTCTGTAGGGCATAACTTAAATCAAATAAATTCGACAAGCAAATCCAATTAAGTGCTGGCTCCTTTCAATAGCTGAGGTTACTATTTTATTTTTGTTCTGACACCAACTCCTCTTAATTTTCTACTTTCAGGTTTATGGAAATAGCTGAACACTAGCTAATCTACAGTTTAGTTTGCATTTTTGGATCTCCTCTTAAATTTGTTTCACTACAACCTCCGTTGTTCTTGATAATGACTTTAGGTGTGAACATCTTCACTCTCTGCTACAAATGAAGTTAATTCCTTTGGGAAGAAATTAGGGGCTGTTTTATTGGCTCTTTCTCTTTCCATACACCTGGGAAAATTTCTGAGCCTGGACTTTGGAGCTAAGAGTGAGGATATATACTAAGTTTTTCTGAGAATGGCACCCATACCTTAGAGGCTCAGCATTTGTTGAGGAGGGCAGGAGCCTGGAGTCCTTTGGACTTGCCTCTCCTGTCTCAGAAGCTAAAGCAAAAGTGATCGGGGCATCAGTATTCTCAACATGCCATGCCCAAGGCAGATCTTCCATTTCACAAGTAGGTGTTAGGGGGAAGAAGAGGTTTCTTACCTCTCTACTTAACGTTTTCTGGGGCTTTGCTACAGCAACATGTAGCTGGGACAGGATGAGAAATGGTGACATCTTGTTTCTCCCAGAAAGAAAGTTTTCAATCTGGGTGCTGAAGTGGAAAGAAGCCCAGTATTGAGTGTAATAATCTGGAGTGGAGTTTCTGATCTGGGGGAAGAAAGGGAGGGAAAAGTTTTGGTTCAAAGTACAAACTCTCACCTTTCTTTGCTGAATTTGTATAGGTTTATGGATGTTTCTTCATTTGTCATCACCCCTTAGGACTATTTCTGGAAGCTTTAAGTTATTTATATATAGTTTGATCAGTTTCCCATGGAACTATATCAGAGGAACTCTTCACACTTTCATATTGGAAGCAAATATGTTGAGTTAAAATGTTTTAAAGTTGACTTCTACCTTAAGTGGTTAATCTAATCTTCTGAGACACCATGCAACACAATTATTTTGTCTTTTTTCTTTGTTCCTTATATTATTTTTAGTTTAATGTATCAGATTTAAAGTTTAATGACCAAGCATTGCTTCCAAATTATTCACATCTTTTTTACTTAAAAGGAACTCTACTGTACTGACTTGCTCAAAAATGGTAAACACTTCCTCCATTTTATAGAAACATGTAAACAACAAGTTAAGGCTCAGAAAATTAACTGGAATAAATGTGATCATTCTTCTCGCCTAGCTATCATGTTGAAATTTATATGATGTATTAGTTATGCATAGCTTATAAATATAAATAATGTCATATGATGTACCACAGTACATGCAAATTTTTATAAAAATAGTGAGGTATCTCCTAAGATAAACATTATGCAATTGTCAGACACTAAATACAAAGACCATGGTAAAGCCCACCTATTTGATTAGTCCTTAACACAAAGAAATTGACTGCATTATTGACCAAATATCAAAAACCTCAAACCTGTGTCTATACATAATGCTCTCAATTCATAGGTAGATTTTAAGAATGACTCAGAATTATTACAAAATCTAAGATTAATAAAAAGTAAATCATAATGGCTCAACAGTCAATTTACATGCCACTTTAGAAATACACATTAATTTTATTTAACATCTTTCCAGAAGACAGATGGTTATTAGCTAGGCTTTAAAATGAAAATTGTATACTAAGCAACTAACAAGGAAAATGCCCAAGACTACATTGGCATAATTTGACAACTGCAATTATTGGGCAAGGCAGTATGTGAAATTAATGATCTCTACATGTAGAGCTTCTAAATATATACTATAGTGATTGGAAGAGGTGTGTTAGTCTGGATCCATGGTAATATCTAATAGACTCTGTCCCCAAGTTACTAATTTAATCTCTGGTGTAAAATGAGGGTATTTCACTTCAGGAGTTAAGAAAGTCACTATGTACCTCATTTTCTACTAAGATTTTTAATCACAGGGAGATTAAGTTTGTAAGATAATGGACATTCTGGTTTTCTGTTTGAAAACACAATAATAATCACATAAACTGTCTAACTCTTAATTGTTAAGCAATGTCATTGTGACACTGGCATTGACTTTAGAAATTTTTTTCCATGAGAAACTGAAATTGGATGGATATTTACAAGTATGACTCATATAGATCATCTTTTGAAAAGCAATTTTTTTTTGTACGTAAGCACTGCTCTGTTATAATTGCAAAATCACAATATAATATGAAAATAATACTAGTTGGCATTTAAAAGGTTATATCTTTCTACTGCATTTTAAGTGATTTACAAATATAATTTTTTAGTCTTCACATCATATTTCTCATCTTAACCTGTTAAGAAAACTATTCTACTTGGAGAAGATAATATCTGTATTTCAATTTTAGTAGATTATCTTAATATCATGGAACTCAGTATCCAAGTAAAAGTCCTGTTTTTCATACCTAATGAATGCCCCCTGGAAGCTGATGGCAGAATATTACCATTATTCAAATTTATATGATCAGCCTATCCTATCTAGACTCATTTGTGGTGATAGATAGATTAATAAGACTTCCCTGTACTTGTGTTCTTTTTTATACTTTTTAAAGCAAAATAGCAATGCCTTGAATCTTCTGAAGATTTGAAAGTATGAGCCAATAAATTATTTTGGTTCATTCTGAAATGACAACCATGTTCTTAGCTCCCACCAGAAACTGTCAGTATCTCCAGACTAAAAAACAGAATATAACTTCAAAGTCAAATTAGACTTAGAGGAAGGAAAAAATAACTGAATATGAGACAAATAGCCTAAGGCAGCAGAGAAAAAAACTAAAACATAATAAAATGTGAAATCCATTAATTATTATAAAGAAACTATTAAGCATAATTGTAAAGCAATAATTATTAGTAGGTTATATAAAAACTAGGAAATGGTTATTGCACTTATATCTTAACATAAGTATAATTATTACAGGAGTTAATAGAAGAGAACATCATGGGGTTAATTCCCCACATGGTCCCATGAAAAGACAAATTTGTAGGCAGAAAGTTAATGAACAAAATAATGGCAAAGAAGAATGACAAAAAAAAAAAAAAAAAGAATGACACACAAGGATGCTTGAATAATGGGGTTAAGATGGGATACACTGGTACCTCAAAGGTTTGGTGCTTTTGAAAGCTGTGGAAATAGGAATCTATTCAGGGTGTTGCTTTATGACCCAAGGCACTTGCAGCATTGATAATACTGGGAGTAAGAGGTGTTTCTTTCTGTGACTTCATGGACTGCAGGCATCTGTGAGTAGACTAGAAAAGTACATTATTCATGAGTGTGGGTACCCTGATATAACCAACAGTGATATTCTTGGATGGCAAACAATCTTTGTCATATATGATTTAGAGATGTGTCTTTTAAAAATATTTATTTATTTATTTATTTATTTGAGAGAGAGAGAGAGAGAGAAACTGAGCAAGCGCGGGGAGGGGCAGAGGGAGAGGGAGAGAGAAACCCTAGCAGTCTCTGCTCTGAGTGAGAAGCCAGACGAGGGGCTGATCCCAAGACCCAGAGATCATGACCTGAGGCAAAACCAAGAGTTGGAGGCCCAAACAACTGCACCATCCAGGGTCCTTAGATGTGTCTTTTTTGAGAATTAAATCTAAGGGCAATCATTATGCTCATATGTGATGAAGTATGAGGATATCTAAGTTTTGATAAAGTATAAGTTTAAAATATAATATCGAAAAGCATAATCTATTTGAAAGGGGATGGATCATGGAATACTAATTATAGTATGTCTGGGAGTTACTTAAATCAGTTCTGCTTTCATTCTATTGGGCAGAGGTGTATGACTTGAACCAACTAACTGCAAAGTGAAAAGGCAAATGGACTGAAGCACACATCCTAAGACATACACTGACAGAAAATTAAGATATCAATGTTCAACAAAAAACAGTTACTAAGCATATAAAGATGTTCACATTCACTAATAAACTAAAAAAAATGTTAAGACAAAATATGTTATAGAAATTACTCTCATTCACTATTAGTAGACTTGTATGAAATTCAGTTTAAGAAAACAATTTTGACATTTTGATTCAAGAGTCTTAAAAAATATTTTAATATTGTTACTTCTTCTCAATAACTCTTCACAAAATAATAAAAACATAGGCAAATATTTATGAGTAAATATTCCATTGCAATATCATTTGAAATACCATATATATTGAATTTTTTCACATTTTTTCTTAGTTATTTAGTATTTTCTTTTTTTAATTTTATTTAATTTTATTATGTTATGTTAGTCCCCATACAGTACATCATTAGTTTTTGATGTAGTGTTCCATGATTCACTGTTTTCGAATACCACCCAGTGCTCCATGCAGTATGTGACCTCCTAAATACCCATCACTGGGCTTACCCACCCCCCCACCTCCCTCCTCCCTAAAACCCTGTTTGTTTTCAGAGTCCATAGTCTCTCATGTTTCGTCTCCCCCTCCACTTTTCCCCCTTCATTTTTCCCTTCTTTCTCCTATTGTACTCCATGCTATTCCTTATGATCCACAATAAGTCAAACCATATGATAATTGACTTTCTCTGCTTGACTTCAGTTAGCATAATCTCCTCCAGTCCCACCCATGTTGATGTAAAAGTTGGGTATCCATCCTTTCTGATAGCTGAGTAATATTCCACTGTATATGTGGACCACATCTTCTTTATCCATTCATCTGTTGAAGGGCATCTCAGCTCTTTCTATAGTTTGGGTATTGTGGACATTGCTGCTATGAACATTGGGGTGCATACAGCTTTTCTTTTCACTACATCTGTGTCTTTGGGGTAAATACCCAGGAGGGCAATTGCTGGGTCTTAGGGTAGCTTTATTTTTAAATTTTTGAGGCACATCCACACTGTTTTCAAAGTGGCTGTACCAACTTGCATTCCCACCAGCAGTGTAAGAGGGTTCCCCTTACTCCACAACCTCTCCAACATTTGTTGCTTCTTGCCTTGTCAATGTTTGCCATTCTAACTGGTGTAAGGTGGTATCTCAGTGTGGTTTGGATATGAATTTCCCTGATGGCTAATGATGATGAACATTTTTTCATGTGTCTGTTAGCCATTTGTATGTCTTCTTTGGAGAAGTGTCTGTTCATGTCTTCTGCCCAGTTTTTGACTTGATTATTTGTTTTATGGGTGTTGAGTTTGAGAAGTTCTTTATAGATCTTGGATACCAGCCTTTTACCTGTAGTGTCATTTACAAATATCTTTTCCCATTCTGTGGGTTGCCTCTTTGTTTTGTTGCCTGTTTCCTTTGCTGTGCAGAAGCTTTTTATCTTGATGAAGTCCCAAAAGTTCATTTTTGCTTTTGTTTCACTAGCCTTTGGAGATGAATCTTGAAAGAAATTGCTGTGGCCAATGTCAAAGAGGTTACTGCCTATGTTCTCCTCTAGGATTTGGATGGATTCCTGTCTCACATTGAGGTCTTTCATCCATTTTGAGTTTATCTTTGTGTATGGTGTTAGAGAATGGTCGAGTTTCATTCTTCTGTATGTAGCTGTCCAGTTTTCCTGAAGAGACTGTCTTTTTTTCATTGCATATTTTTTCCTGCTTTGTCAAAGATTATTTGACTATAGAGTTGAGGGTCCATATCTGGGCTCTCTATTCTGTTCCATTGGTCTATATGTCTGTTTCTGTGCCAGTAGCATGCTGTGTTGGTGATCACTGCTTTGTAGTATAGCTTGGAATCAGGCAGCGTGATGCCCCCAGCTTTGTTTTTCTTTTTCAACATTTCCTTGGCAATTTGGGGTCTTTTCTGATTCCATACAAATTTTAGGATTCTTGTTCCATCACTTTGAAAAATGTCATTGGAATTTTGATCGGGATGGCTTTGAAGGTATAGATTGTTCTGGGCAGCACAGACATTTTAACAATGTTTATTCTTCCAATCCATGAGCATGGAATGTTTTTCCATCATTTTGTTTTTTCTTCAATTTCTCTCATGAGTGTTCTATAGTTCCTAGAGTATAGATCTTTTACCTCTTTGGTTAGGTTTATTCTGAGTAATTTATGGGTTTTGGTGCTATTGTAAATGGAATTGATTCTCTAATTTCTCTTTCTACAGTTGCATTGTTAGTGTATAAGAAAGCAACTGATTTCTGTGCATTGATTTTGTATCCTGCCACATTACTGAATTGCTGGATGAGTTCTAGTAATTTGGGGGTGGAGTCTTTTGGATTTTCCACATGAAGTATCATGTCATCTGCGAAGAGAGAGCATTTGACTCCTTCGTTGCCTATTTGAATACCTTTTATTTCTTTTTGTTGTCTGATTGCTGTTGCTAGGACTTTCTAGTACTATGTTGAACAATAGTGGCAAGAGTGGGCATCCTTGACGTGTTCCTGATCTTAAGGGAAAGGCTCTCAGCTTTTCCTCATTGAGGATGACTTTTGCTGTGGGTTTTTCATAGATGGATTTTATGAACTTGAGGAATGTTCCCTCTATCCCTCTACTCTGAAGAGTTTTAATCAGGAAAGGATGCTGTATTTTGTCAAACACTTTTTCTGAATCAATTGAGAGGACCATATGGTTCCTCTCTCTCCTCTTATTAATGTGTTCTATCACATTGATTGATTTGCAAATGTTGAACCACATCCTGGGGATAAATTTCACTTGGTTGTGGTGGATGATCCTTTTAATGTATTGTTGGATACTATTAGCTAGGATTTTGTTGAGAATTTTGGAATCCATATTCATCAGGGATATCAGTCTGAAATTCTCCTTTTTGATGGGGTCTTTGCCCAGTTTGGGGATTAAGGTAATGCTGGCCTCATAGAATGAGTTTGGAAGCTTTCCTTCTGTTTCTATTTTTTGAAACAGCTTCAGGAGAATAGGTATTATTTCTTTTTGAATGTTTGGTAGAATTCCCCAGGGAGTCCCTCAGGCCCTGGATTCTTGTTTTGGGGGAGATTTTTGATCACTACTTCAATCTCGTTACTGGTTATTGGCCTATTCAGGTTGTCAATTTCTTCCCGTTTCAGTCTTGGTAGTTTATAGGTTTCCAGGAAGTCTTCCATTTCTTCCAGGTTGCTTAATTTATTGGCATATAGTGCTTGATAGTAATTTCTAATAATTGTTTCTATTTCCTTGGTGTTAGTCATGATCTCTCCCCTTTCATTCATAATTTTATTAATTTGGGTCCTTTCTCTTTTCTTTTGGATAAGTCTGCCCAGTGGTTTACTGATCTTATTAAGTCTTTCAAAGAACCGGTTTCTAGTTTTGTTGATCTGATCTACTGTGTTTCTGGTTTCTAATTCATTGATTTCTGCTCTAATTTTAATTATTTCTCTTCTAATGTGTGGCTTAGGCATTATTTATTGTTTTTTCTCTAGTTCTTTAAGGTGTAAAGTTAGTTGGTGGATTAGGAATTTTTCTATTTCTTTGAGTGAGGCTCAGATGGCTATGTATTTCCCCCTTAGGACTGCCTTTGCAGTATCCCATAGGGTTTGGACCAATGTGTTTTCATTCTCATTGGTTTCCATGAATTGTTTAAGTTTTTCTTTGATTCCCTGGTTGACCCAAACCTTCTTGAGCAGAGTGATCTTTAGCATCCAAGTGTTTGAATTTCTTCCAAATTCTTTCTTGTGATTGAGTTCCAGCTTTAAAGCATTATGGTCTGAGAATATGCAGGGAATAATCTCAATCTTTTGGTATCAGTTGAAACCTGATTTGTGACCCAGTATGTGGTCTGTTCTGGAGAAAGTTCCATGTGTGCTCAAAAAGAATGAGTATTCTGTTGTATTAGGGTAGAATGTTCTGTATATATCTGTGAGTTCCATCTGATCCAGTGTGTCATTCCAAGCTCTTGTTTCTTTGTTGATTTTCTGCTTAGATGATCTGTCTGTTGCTGAGAGTGGAGTATGTGGGTATCCTACAATTACGTCTTGTTATAAATAGGATTTTTTATTTTAGTTAACAGTTGGCTTATGTATTTGGCTGCTCCCATGTTGGGGACATAGATACTTACAATTGTTAGATCTTCTTGTTGGATAGGCCCTTTAAGAATGATATAGTGTCCTTCTGTGTCTCTAACTACAGTCTTTAGCTTAAAATCTAATTTGTCTGTTAGAAGAATTGCTACCCCAGCTTTCTTTTGATGTCCTTCACTTTCAGTCTGGATGTATCTTTAGGTTCAAAATGAGTCTTTTGTAGACAGCATATGGATGGGTCCTGTCTTTTTATCCAATCTGCAACCCTGTGCTGTTTTATGGGAGCATTTAGGCCATTTACATTGACAGTGATTATTGAAAGATATGAACTTATTGTCATCATGTTACCTGTGCAGACCTCGTTTTTATAGATTGTCTCTGTAAATTTCTGTTCTGTATCACTCTTGGGGTCTTTCTCCTTTTATAGAACCCCCCTTAATATTTCTTACAGGGTCGGCTTAGTGGTCACATATTGTTTCAGTTTCTGCCAGTCTTGGAAGCTCTGCATCTCTCCATCCATTCTAAATGAGAGCCTTGCTGGATAAGTATTCGTGGCTGCATGTTCTTCTCATTTAGTACCCTGAATGTGTCTTGCCAACCCTTCTAGCTTGCCAGGTCTCTGTGGATAGGTCTGACATTATTCTGATGTTCCTCCCTCTGTAGGTAAGGAATCTCTTCCCCCTAACTGCCCTTAAGATGGTTTCCTTGGTTCTAAGATTTGCGAGTTTTACTATTCATGCTGTGGCATTAGTCTGTTTTCCTTGATCTTGGGAGGGGTCCTCTCTGTCTCTAGGACACAATCTAAGTCACAATCTCTGAGTCTTTCCTATTTTGGGGGTTCCTTCCCCTAGTCATTCTGTTGATGTGTTGTTGAGGGAATGTACAGAGTCCAAATTATTGACTACAACCAAGCATGATGCACCTTTTGTATGGACGTTAGTGTTGTCGGCCTCTTGTTCTCCCAGCCTGTCTTCTGGGGAAGGGTCCTGCTGAGCTGTTACTCATACAGCCCTGTTTGAGCATGGTTGCCCTGCCCCCTTTGGGGGGGGATGGGCTCAGTGAAAACCAGTTTTTTGGGGCTTTTGTTCTCTGGCAGCTTTCCCTGGCAGCTCTCTGTGTCTCTTCTGAGAGTCAGAGCAGAAGAGACCATTTCCAACCCTCTGCCTCAGAGCAAAGAGATCTCAGTCTGTTCTTCAGTGAGCTCTCCAGGCCACACTATCTCTGTTTCTGTCTGTGGTGCTAAAAACTGCAGTGTCCTGGATTGTGTGCCCCTCACCTTCCAGGTCAAGGCACGTCTCTGCCCTTTGTGCTTTTAAAACCGCCAGCCATCCGCAGTTCCCATGGGTGGCCCCACCTCCTGGTTTCAGTCTGGGGGGCTGCCCTAAAGTCCTTTTCCTACCGCTACAAGTCTGTGAGTCTGTGCCTTATCCGCATAGCGGGAGGCTTTCTCCCACTCATGATGTAGGATCCTGAAGGCTCCCTCCCCTTTTGGTTTATCTTCCAATATGTGCTCACGGAATCGTGGCTCTCCACTTCATAGACTGAAACCAACCACCTGTAATATTCTGTTAGTAAAGATCCAGCTCTATCTTCTTACATCTCAGGCTGATTTTGTGGGTGTTCAGAGTGGTCTGGGTAGATACCCCGCTCAAGTCAGGGGACCAGTTAGAATATGGTCCCCTACCCCTCCGCCACCTTTTTTCTCCTCCTATATTGAATTTTTAGTAGTTATTTATAGATGTTTAAATTATGGTAACTTTGTTCTTTTTTCTACTTTTGTATGTTTTGCAAATTCAGTAATATTAGATTATGTCATTTTGACATATTTTTAAAGAACAAATAAAAAAGAATTGCATCATACAAGTTAGGTTCCATTTAGAGGTTTGTTTTTTTTTTTTTTAAAGATACTCAAAATAAAAATAATTTCAGCACAGCAGAAATTGTGTTCTCAGAGAAAAGTTAGGAGAAAAGTACTCAGGACTAATAGGGTAGCTCAGTTCCATTAGAATCACAATCTATCATACCATTTCACGGTGCATCTAATGTGAACTTTATTTTCATGGTGTCATTACATCCATATTTGAGAGAAAAAATAAAAAAGATAGCATTAGGTGAAAATTCTTCATAGTCTGGCACTTCTGCATATGTTCTGAGGCCAGAAGCCAATTTATGAATGATTATATAAAGCAGGAATCCCTGGAAAGTTTAGGTAGCCACTTCCTCCAGAGACATCCTTCCTCTTTGAAGATCTCTCCCCTCCCCAGAGACATTCCAGGATAGAAAAGTGTTTGTTTGTTTGTTTATTTGTTTTAATTTACAAGAGAAATTTGCTTATATTCAGGATAATTAGGAATGTTTTCCTCTTGGATGAATGTTGGGTAGGTTTACAGACAACTCCCTGATAAGATATGAGTTTTCACAAGCTCAGTGTTCCTCAGCTGTGAAACAGACCTGTGCACATAGCATCTATCTAGGTCTGTTCTGCATTGCCCTCACAGACTTGAGGTTAGGACAAGGAACACTGATATAAATGTGAAGCTCATGATGCCTGCTCTGCCCTGAGTGCAGCCCAACTGTCTAAATCCATTAGGAATTATTTTTTCCCTGCCATCTAAATTTATGAAAGTGTGGCAAGTCAGCCTAGGAGCTATGCCACTGCTTAGGAACTGACTGACTTCTTGATGTAACAGATGAAAATAAAGAAAAAAAAGGGGGAGGCAAACCACACTTAAGAGCTGTCTTGTAAAGAGGGTTCCTAAAACCTACCATGGATTACTTGGTAAGAATTAGCCAAGGAACTATACAAATTTCCAAGGATGGCTGGGAATTGTAGTCTTTATTGTTACTATGTGTCTGGAAAAGTTATCAGCAGTTCTATTATAGAAGTGAAGTAAATATTATGGGACAACAAGCTGTTGTCTTATTGCAGTAATTATGCTAAAAAAGGAAATAGACAATTGGCAAGAAAATGAAGAGGGAAATAAAACTCTTTAATAAATAAAAGTTTTTACTCTATATTCTTACACAATCAAAAGTTAAGATATCTGAATAATAATATCTGAATAAGGGGTGCTTGGGTAGCTCAGTTGTTAAGCGTCTGCCTTTGGCTCAGGTCATGATCCTTGGGTCCTGGGATCGAGTCCTGCATTGGGCTCCCTGCTCAGCTGGAAGCCTGCTTCTCCCTCTCCCACTCCCCCTGCTTGTGTTCCCTCTCTTGCTATCTCTCTCTGTGTCAATTAAATAAATAAAATATTTAAAAATAATAATATCTGAATAATTTAAAAATTTGGTTAGGTATCTGCTGACCAAAATGAACAATCAACATAGGATATTAAGTTGAATGTTTCGAATAATGTATTTAAACTTCAACCAGATTTTAGGAGAATTTTTTGAAATAAAGAATTAAGATAAATGCTGACAGATAGTTTAACAGCAAGAGATAAAAGAAGGTAAATTTCCATCCAGTATGTCCTCTGGGAAATATCCAGTTGACAGTCAGGATAGACGGACTGTCAGAATATACATTAACAGGATATAAGAAAGAAAATGTGTTAGGAATCTGAAGGTATTAAGGCACTACATAAAAGCTTCAATCTCTAGTTTAATCCTATTGATTAAAATCGAATAGTAATGAAAAGTCCATTTAGATATCTAGATAGCAAGAAATAAGTCAGGATCACATGAAATGAATGACTTTTCCCATCTGAAGTTATTGTGATTTTAAATCTCTGATGCAGGAGAGAGAGAGAGAGAGATCTTTAGCTCACCAAAAGATACACTTAAATACTCTAAGCAATTTCTCAGTTGATTTTGAAGAGAAAGTAAAATAAGTACTAAAACTGTCAAGTATCAGATTTAGACCTTTGGTGATAGTGATTTTGTTTTATTTTCTGTAATTAAAACTGTTTACTCATTTTCTGGGATTTTTTTTTTTTTAGCAGGTATAAAGTGGTTTAAGAAAACCTAATTGTATTGAATAATTTTGGAATAATGTGGTCTTGTTATTAAATGCCATTCATTTGTTTTATTTGCTTATCATAATGGCCTTATCTATTTTCCAATTAGTTCACCCTGTTTTTAGATATCAAGTGATTCTAACAGAAAACTCCCAATGAATTTTATTATAGGTTTGGTAAAAATGTCCGATCTAGCAGATAATTACACATTCCAAGACACTTTTATTGGCTTTTATTTCATAGCCCATGAAGCTCAATATTCCGGGAACTTTATATTCCATGAAATAAAGAGCTGGTGTAGCAATAAGTTAAACCATTTAGGTTTCAAAAATGAATGTTAATTCTGAGATTCATTATGCTATAGGCCAATTGTCTAATGAATTTTAGAGTAATTTTATTTTTATATATTTAGAGCAGACTCCTTATCACATAAACAAATTTTTACTGAAGAAAAAGTGTGTGATCAAAGAAGTCAGGCAAAATGAGGAATAGATTTCCATCTGTGATTTCAATAACAATGTAGATAGACACATTTCTGTGCCCTCCAGGGTTCTTTTTAGAACTACAAGACATGTGGTGAGCTGTGAAGAAAATCTTTAACTGCTATCAAATACAGACAAATGCAAGGACATATCAAAAGTAAAGGTAATAAAAAGCACTAATTTAAGTCTATGAAATCATGGAGTATTCATTCTTAGAATGGCTCTTACTTTGAATGAAGCTCAACTATTTCTTCTAACCTGTGTGAAAGGAATGAGTTTCTGCAGGAAATGAACATTTATTTTAACGTTGACACAGGTATTACAATGCTTCCCATGGCCTAAACGAGTATATCTCAATGTGCGTTCCATGGAGCACTAGTTTTGTTAGGAGTTAGAAGAGAATTCTAATTACTTCTCTGCAAATTCTGATGAATTCAGGGCGCCTGGGTGGCTCAGTTGGTTAAGTGACTGCCTTCGGCTCAGGTCATGATCCTGGAGTCCCAGGATCGAGTCCCGCATCGGGCTCCCTGCTCGGCAAGGAGTCTGCTTCTTCCTCTGACCCTCCTCCCTCTCATGCTCTCTGTCTCTCATTCTCTCTCTCGCAAATAAATAAATAAAATCTTAAAAAAAAAAATTTCTGATGAATTCAGTAAAAGAGAATTCTGATGGTTAAAAAAAAACCAGTGAAACAATGCATTAAACCAAATTAATTTTGTTTTGTTTTGTTTTGTTTTTTGAGGAAGGATTTCTGAGAGATCTAAATGTACAGCGTGCAGGGTAAGACTCCAAGAAGATGAGAAGCATAAGACTCATTCTTCATAGAGCTTCACCTAAGAGTAGTTTTCCATAGAACACATTAATTTAAATGTGGATTCAGTGAATCCACTCACTTTCTGATTGTTCAGACAAGAATACTTCACAGATAAAAAAATGATCCTCTCTTAGCCTAGTTATAATTTAGATTTAAAGGAGTAATTTGGGCATATGTTAAGGAAGGCTTTTTTTTTCCCTGCCCCTCTGCCTCCTATTTGATCAGTTCATTATTAAAAAAATATATATTATATGTTGTATACATAGAAGTGTACTAGGTGCTCAGAAAAAGAATGTTTTTCAGGTTTTTTTTTTTTAACACTCATTATGTCTTTTATCAAAGTTTTAGTACCTCTGGTATCAGCCATCTGAACCCCTCCAAGTGCACCAACAGAATTAGGCCAGGCCCTGAACACCCCCTGAGATGGCTTTATGTACCTAGGTTCATTTAAAATTACCAGTTGCCATAAAAAGTCCTCTAAATATCCTGCTCTACAATGAGAGAGCAAAATCATAGGAGTCGCAGAGCAAGGAAATGGCAAAGTATGGATTAAAACCCAGGTTTCTGATTCAAGTTCTGCCTTCTTACTACCATCTTTCCATTTGTAAATGGTTCTATAAACTGTAGAGTTAGTCAGGAACTGGGACTGAAATTAGCAATTTAGGCTTCACATGTTTTTCCATTTGATAATTGTGTTATTGTGTGCATATTACTTAATTTCACTTGGTTCAGGTCATTCATCTATATAATCATGTTAATTTTATACTTTTTTATATGTCTTTCTCATAAGATAGTAGAAATGGGTATTCTTGTTTCTGAACTCTGGGGAAAACTATTCACTCTTTTACTATATAACACTAGCTATGGGTTTTCATAGATGTCCTTTATCTGGGTAGGGAATTTCCCTTGTATTCCTGTTTTGCTGAAAGTTTTTTTTTTTTAATTATGAATAGATGTTATAACTTATCAAATGCTTTTTATATGCCTATTGAGATTATCACATTTTTATTATTTTTTATTTTGTAAATATAGTGAATTCCAATGGTTGATTTTTGAATGTTAAGCCAACATGCTTTCTTGGAATCAGTCACACTTGATCATGACTATTCTCTATATGTTTTGTTGTATTTGATTTGCTAAATTTATGTTTAGAATTTCTACACATATGTTATTGAGGGACATTGGTTTGTACTTGTATTTACTTGTAATTTTTAAATTTACTTGTAATTACTTGTAATATCTATCTAGTTTTGTTGTAAGAGTAGAACCAGCTTTATCAAATGATTTGGAATGTATTCTCTCATCAGTTTTCTGTAAGAGGTTGTATTGACATATTAATTCTTAAATGTTTACTAGAATTCTCCAGTGAACCTATTTTTTCCTTGAGTTTTCTTTATGTGAAGGTTTCAACTACAAAGTCAATGTTTTTAATAGATATAGGATTATTCATGTTATCTCTTTCTTCTTGTTTGAGCTTTGGCAGTTTGTTTCTTTCAAGGAATTTGTCCATTTTGTATTACTAGCCAAATTTATTGGATAGATATATTGATAAGATTATTTATAATATTTCTCTAATATGCATTTAAATTCTGTAGTGATTTGGTAACTTGTGTTCTTTATTATTTTTCTTGATCTGTTTAACTTGATAGATTGATGAACTTTTGGTTTCACAGTTTGGTAGTCAGCCAGTGATCTGTCAAAAGACTTCCTTAAGTGTGTTGACAGTATGTATACCACCTTTTGGCATGGAGATCTGCTTGTGAATAGTCACCTTGAAATTTTAGGAAGTTTATAAATCAGCCTTAACTTTTATTCTGCTTTTTGGAGGTCCTCAAGGTAAGCTCAAAGTGTTTTGGACCCTCTCCTTTCCAAGCCCTTCCTGTGTGTGAACACAATCCTGTGTGTGCACCCATCTTTCATTCCGACATGAAATGTTGGAGCTTTTCATAGTCTGCTGTTTGTGGTCTAATTCACTAAGTATCCCCTTCTCATTTTGACTAGACTCTTGTTTGTTCCATCTGAAATCATAGCCTTAAGCACCTGTGATGTTATTGATTCAGGTAGATTGCTGTTGTTTTTGAAAACACCTTAGGAATAGCACTATTTTAGGGGTGTCTGAAAAACAGCTGACTGTGCTCTGGGTATGAAACTATTAACAGGGCTTCAAAAGACATCATCTCCCACCATTAGCTTTAAGGCTGCTGGCTTTTCCTGGCTACCACATCGTGGAGCTGAAGATATAGGTGAGAAGTGTAGCTCCAAGCTGAAGTGTCACAGACCTGTAGTCCTCACAAGGTTTAGTAGTTTTCTTGAATAAACGCTTTCAGCTTGTTCTTTGCCTTTGATTAATTTCCAGAGTTTGGAAATGGCTCATTTAAGTAATTTTGCCAGTAATTTTGTTGCTTTTGTCAGAGAAAATTTGCTGAGGTTCTGTGAGTCCCTTCTCCACAAATCCATATTTACTGACCACTTCTAGTTTATGTGTGTGTGTGTGTATGTGTGGTTTCTTTTTCTTCATTTGGGGATTAAGACTTAGAGTGGGCTTGTCTATAATTTTCTTTTGATAGTTTTGTTCACTACCTGGTACCTCAAGAGTTAATAATGTGTTGTCTTAAGACAATTTTCTTAAAAGGTACCCCTGGCGCAGAGTTGGACTGGAAGGTGGACATAGTGAAGATAAATGTTATACTCACCAACAGCTCACAATTAAAGTCTTCAAGTAAGAGCTGGATCCAAAGGATCATCCACATTCATTTGATATTTTAAGGGATATTTAATGTTACTGATGATTTTTTCCAATTTGATCTGATTTTTTAAAGGAAATTTAATATTACTTGGGGCGCCTGGGTGGCTCAGTTGGTTAAGCGACTGCCTTCAGTTCAGGTCATGATCTCAGGGTCCTGGGATCAAGCCCCGCACCCGGCTCCCTGCTCGGCGGGAAGCCTGCTCCTCCCTCTGACCCTCCTCCTGCTTGTGTTCCCTCTCTCTCTCTCTCTCTCTCTCTCTGTCAATTAAATAAATAAATAAAATCTTTAAAAAAAAAAGTCTTCAGGTAAGAGCTGGATCCAAAGGATCATCCACATTCATTTGATATTCTAAGGGATATTTAATGTTACTGATGATTTTGTTCAATTTGATCTGATTTTTTAAAGGAAATTTAATATTACTGATTTTTCTTCCTGTGAGGACATTGATTATTCAGAAAATATTTTCATAGTTGTGTGTTGTGTGTGTGTGTGTGTGTGAGAGAGAGAGAGAGAGAGAGAGAGAGAGAGAGATTCAGAAAAACTTTAAATGGGAACATTATAGGATAATAATAATTCATTGATATTTACCAATGTTTGATGCAATGAATACTTCAATTTTTCCAGTATACCCAGGAGATAAGTACAATTATTGTACCCATTTAACAGCTAAAGATATTTACCTCTAAATGGATTATATGACTTAAATAGCTAGGGAAACTTTGAATGAACAATGGATCCCAGGCAGTCTTGTTAAAATAAATTTAATTGGATTTCATAGAAACAAAATTAAATAAAGAGAGGAAAAGAATGTCAAGACCCCAACCTTTTTATGTCAGCACAATATTATATGTAAAATATAATACATATACACACACCTCACATCTTCTATATCCATTCATCTATCAAAGAACACTAGGCTGCTTTATTGATCATATGGCATTTCTACTTTTAATTTTTGGAAGAACCTTCATACTGTTTTCCACAGTGGCTGTACCAATTTGAATTCTCACCAATAGTGCATAGGGATTCCTTTTTCTCCACATCCTCACCAACAGTTAATTCTTATCTTTTTTATTCTCATCATTCTTACAGGTGTGAAATGAAATCTCATTCTGGTTTTGATTTCCATTTCCTTTATGATTAGTGATGTTGAGTATCTTTTCCTGTGTCTGTTGACCATCTCAATGTCTTCTTAGGAAAAATGTCTATTCCTGTCTTCTGCCCAGTTTTTAATCAGATTTTTGTTTTTTGGTTTTGAGATGTATAAGTTCTTTATATATTTTGGATATTCATTTCTTATCAGATATATCAGTTGCAAATATTTTCTCCCATTCAGTACATCGCCTTTTTGTTTTGTTTTTCCTTCAGTATGCAGTCCCAATAGTTTCTTTTGCTTTTGTTTCCCTTGCCTTAGAAGACATATCTAGAAAAATGTTGCTGTGGCTGATGTCAGAGAAAGGATGGACCTAGGGGGTATTATGCTAACTGAAATAAGTCAAAGAAAAACAAATACCATATGATTTCACTTATATGTGGATCTAAAAAACATACAAATTAATAAAAAGTGGAGTCAGACCTATAAATACAGAGAAAAATCAGGTGATGGTCAGAGGAGAAGGGGGTAAAGGGTTGGGCAAAATGGTTGAAGGGGAGTAGGAGATAAGGGTTTCCAGTTATGGAATTGAAAAGTCACAGAAATGAAAGGTGTAGCAAAGGGAATATAGTCTATGATATTGTAATAGCATTTCATGGTAACAGAAGGTACATAAACTTGTGGTGAGCATAGCACAATCTTTAGAGTTGTTGAATCAGTATGTTGTACACCTGAAACTAATGAAACTTTGTGTCAACTATATTCAAATAAAAAAGAGAAAGGAGATAGGAAAAGAGTGGGGGGGGGGGGTAAGCAATCCCAAAGGATATGAAATGTGAAATCAGTAAATAAGAACAAGTGATTGAATTGGTTAAGCCTGTCAAGACAAGGTGTTAGGTAGATCACAAATGGCATACCTGTATTAAGAAGCAGGATAAAAAAAAAAAAAAAAGGTAGAAGAGGCAGTATTTGAAAAGAGAAGCAAGCATTCAGCATTAGGTTGTCCAGCTGAAGTTGGAAATTTAGAAATACAGATCATGTCATTAGTTTGTAATTAATTTCATTTTGTCCTCAAATTCACCCACTTTATCTTACATTATTTATAGTATCACTAAGACAAAGATAATCAATGGGCTATAATTTCTAACACAAATAATTACTTGCACACTGGACAGGTTGAAGTGATCACTACAGGTAAAAATACATTTAATTTTAAAATTATCCTTAAATTAAATGTCCTATGTATGAGAAAATTGATAATAAATAATTTGGACAATTAATTATGGGACTGAAAATAAACTCAACATTTTCCTGGAAGTAATGCTATCCATTTTACTTCAAAGAGGTCTCTCTTTTTTCAAGATACCCATAGGAGACCTTAATCAAAACTTGAATGACCATATTAATTGCATAACTTACCCAGATATACATTTTTAAGTGTAATATATGAATAAATGATTTTTACATTTAAAAATAATTTCTAATATATGCACACACTGAAGAAAATATTTGGTTATCAGATACCTTTGCACTAAATATTTGGGGAAATTATCAATTTTAACAAAACTGATTTTGAATTAAAAATATATTTTGAAGACCTTGCAAAATCAACATGTTATACATGTAAAAACATGAAAATCAACAAATTTCTAAGCACAGTTGTAAACATAATTTTGCTAACTAAAATTAAAAATTTTATTATTCAAATGATGGGAAAACGAGACACACTATTTTCTCTTTAAATTCTTGAACAGATTGTTACCATGGTAACTAATAGGCACATCAGGAGTAAATCATTCAAGTATATATTCTTGCAGGTGACTCCCACTCTCACAGTCTTTCTTTCAGCTGTCTCCATACTTATTATTGAAACCAAAACAAATATTAGTGGGGGAAAAAAAAGAATTTCATTTGAAAAGCATTGCTTTCCAAGTAGCACTGACTTGCTAAATTACAGATAGCTAAAATAGTAAATATGCATTTAGTCTTTAGTCTGTAATGTCAGTTCCTGCCTATTTAATTGTAATGGAACAATATTCTTTAGTTAGCATATCTACTATGAAAAGTAGTTCTTTCTAGTCTTCAGTTCGAATACATACAGGCTTATGTAGGGTGTGTGTATGTGGAAGTTCTTAGAGAAGTAAATCCAGAAGACTAAGTGTTGATTGAGGTTATCATTAAAACTAATGTACATATCTATCTATCATCTATCTATCTATCATCTATCTATCTATCTATCTATCTATCTATCTATCTATCTATCTATCTATATCTATCTATCTATCATCTATGTATCTATCTATCATCTATCTTTCAATAAAGAGCATGTAAAAAGATTATATTTTATCTGCAATATTAATCACTGCTGTTTATTTGGACTTATACTATATTATAGAATTATACTTAAGTCAACAAACCTCTGAACTAGATATTTTATACACATTTCCTTGATGACAGCATAGCTGCTCAGAAACATTAAGTAACTTGACAGCTATTTACAGCTAATAATCAGTGGGACTGGAGTGCCAAACCATGTCTATTTATAAAACTGAAGACCTTCCACTGAAATGTACTGTCACTTTCTTACTGCACAAAGAGGCCAGATCGTAGTTTGGAAATATATCAGGCAAAGAAGCTATGGCTGAATTGGTAATTTTTTTTTTTCCAATACCCATCCTCTTCCTCCATATGGAAATATAAATACCACTCCACCCTATTTTAGCTAGGCACATGGCTGGTCCTTACCATTTATCAGCTTTCCTTATAGTATGAGTTGTAACATGGTTAAATTAAGAGAAATGGGAAATAAGCAGAAATGATACATGCAATTTCTGAGATTGCTCTTTAAAAAGGATAATACTTTCCAAGAGCTTCCTATGTTTTCTTCTTTTTTATTGGCTCACAAACAGATGTAAAGAGAGAGTAGTTTCAACCATGCAGAATTGCAACCAAAGGAATGTGGGTCCCCAAGGTGTCAGGAACCCAGATGCCGGAATGACCCTGTAGTGTGAAGCAACCTTGCCAGTCTTGGATTGTTCATGAATGGACTCCCCAGAGAGAGAAATGAACTTCCTTCCAGTTAGTATACTCTGGGGCCTTTTTCTTAAAAGAACTTGAGTTGCACCCTAAATACTACAGATGCTCATTGAAAGCCTATTCAGTTAGGTCTTTTCTAGTTATCTGATACATACAAAAATGTATCCACATAATAAACTTTAAAGAAATATTACTGACTTAAATTATTTTTGTATCCTGGTTAAAATAGAAAGAGAAGAAATAATAAAAGTGGCAAAGTTACTCTCATAGTTATCAAAATAGAAAGGATAACAGAAACAATGGCAGCTAAAAACAAATTCAGAATTCCATCGCAACCAAAGCTAAAAGTGAGGCAATATGGGTTCCTTAGCTCTTCTTGTCCAGTAAAACAAGCCATAACAGTGCATCCTCAATAACAAACTTTTTCTTAGCTTAGAATTTTAGAAAATTTTATTGCACTAGTTTTTATGCCAGAGATAATTAAAAATACAGTTGATGATTCCCAGCATGGCATTTTTACAAAATGCTGGGATATTGGATGTGTGGTCATTTCTTATTTTGACTTTAGGAGGCAAAATGTTAAGACACATTTGTGTAAAGTGTCCAATTTTACACTGTCCTCTAAATGTATGCATCCTCCAGAGAATGGCCATTTTTATGTTTTGTACTCTTGTTATAACCAAATAAACTGATTACCTTCAAGTAATTAATATATTTTCTGCATAAGGAAATTAATTTATATCTACATTTTCTCTTGTTTGAAAATCAGTACTCTCATAGGCTCAAATAACATTGAAAGCAGTAACATCAGAGTTTAAATATAGTATATGTGTTGAAGAAGTCAAGAGGTTAACAAAAACCCTGCTGTAGATTATTTGATGTTAAAATACATACCTTAACAAATATATACTTTATAAGGATTTTATGTAGGCAGTAATGTAAAAGCTGATGGTAATTAGAATTAAATATGAAATTCATTATCTCTACTGAAGAAAAAATCACCTGGCTTTAGGTAATCTATCCAGATGGCTCTTCTTACCTTTAGTCTATTTCTTCTAGAATAATTTTGTTTCACTTTAAAGTTTGACAATAATAATGGAAGAATGGTGGTTTAGAAAACCAATGGCTTGTATCTTCAGAGTGCTAATATTTAGGATGTCCACAAATTAGTAACTACAATTAAATTCCTAAGACCATTTATGCTTAGATAACTTTCACATAATGTATAAGAATTATGAATTTAGAAAGGCCCATTTTCCACCCAGTGCATTTTCACCTCTCTTACCATGCTAAAGGATACATTTAGCTATAAGTATCTTTTCTTCTGAAACTCATCGATCATCCCCCAAATAATCTATGAAAATATCTTTTGGATTTACATTTGTAAAAGTATCTTCACCCTTAGTAAGGATTTTGGTATATATTAAAATTGCCTTTGCTTTTGTTTGTTGATAATTTTTTTAAACTTCAATAGGATATATATTTTTTATCATTCCAGGGACAGATACCTGTGACTTTTACCTAAGGTCTTCATGATTTTATAGATTATAAGCATACTTGTTTTTATTCTAGTTTCTGCCAGGTTAAAAATTCATATGCATTGGGGCACCTGGGTGGCTCAGTCATTAAGCATCTGTCTTGGGCTAAGGTCATGATCTTGGGGTCCTGGGATCGAGCCCCGCATCAGGCTCCCGGCTCGGCGAGAAGCCTGCTTCTCCCTCTCCCACTCCCCCTGCTTATGTTCCCTCTCTTGCTGTCTTTCTCTCTCTGTCAAATAAATAAATAAATAAAAATCTTTAAAAAAATTCATATGTATTCTACTTTTCCTTCATTTTTGCTTCATTTCTTTGGCTCTGATCTCTGTCAATCTGCTTCTAAATCTTTTTTTTTTTTCCTCTTTATATATTTACTATATATTTTCTTTAGAAAATATGAAGTTTATCCTGGCTTCTTCCCAAAAGTAAGTTAATATTTTGTTTGGGGTTTTGACTTTTTTCATCAGCTATTTCATTGACCTTTTAATTATAGCAGCATAATGTCCATTGAAGATGACTACTGTGACTTCCAAATCTCTTGTATGGGTTTTAAGAGACAGTGTGAAGTCAACCATCTTATATAAAGTTTGGATTACTTTTTATCTGAATGCAGTTCCTTGCTATCATTTATATAGAAGCTGATTTGTCAATGCATGTCTATTTTTATTCTTTCATTCCTCCTGGGTAGCCTATCCCTTACCAGTTTTGAGGAATAAATGATGACTTTCGGTTTTCCCCTTCATAATTTTCTCCCTAGAGAACTGTTGTCATTGTCACCAGCAATCATCAGTTTTCAGAGTCTATTTAAGAGTTCCACAAGTTACAAACTGAAGCACTGACCTGCCTTCCCTATTTTTGTGAATCAAAGTGCATTTTGGCACTGGCCAGAACATCTAACTGAGATCTATTTCACCCTTCAATCCTCCAAATTCTGTCCCTTCTCAGATGGTCACCATACATATATCTAAGTTTAAATGATTGCTGCTTATATGGAAATGGCACAGAAGTTCATTGCTCAAATCAGTCACTTTTGTCAAATTGCTATGCATTTATATAATTTGGAATTTATTATGAATTCTATGATGCTCTCAGTCTATGTTGTTCTGTGTCCCTATTTCCATGGTATGTGTTCTACATTTCAGTATGCAAACTACATAAATGTACACTTTGTAGTTATGGAGAGTCTGGATATAGTGGAAAGTAGAAATGTTTTGAATCCATTACGCTAGGTTTAATTCCTGTTGCTAAAACTTAATAGTTCTTGTTAATTTTAGCAAGTTACTTATATCCTTGGAGCCTCAATTTCTTTGTGTATAAGTCCTGCCATTATATTTCCACTCAGTTGTTTTAAGGATTGCAGATTAAGCAAGCATCTACTCATCACTTATAGTCAAGAAATTCTAGCTGTTATTATTATTATAATTGCCCACTGAGAGTGTAGTAAAACAGCTAGTAATCCATCTTTTTTTTTAAGATTTTATTTATTTATTTGAGAGAGAGAATGAGAGAGAGAGAGAGCACATGAGGGGGGAGGGTCAGAGGGAGAAGCAGACTCCCTGCTGAACAGGGAGCCCGATACGGGACTCAATCCCGGGACTCCAGGATCATGAACTGAGCTGAAGGCAGTCGCTTAACCAACTGAGCCACCCAGGCGCCCAGCTAGTAATCCATCTTATAGTCTCCTGAGAATATCAGCTAGGATTTGACCTTTGATCATTTTTAAATGGCAATGCTTAGTTTATAAATAAAGGGACTATGCCTAGTGGCATAACTATTTCCCAGCATTACTTTTTAAAGGAATACAGTGTATTCTTATCACCTTAAACATCCAGATAGTGGAAAAAAAAAGTCAAACAAATATTTTGGTCTCTATCAATGGAAATGCTCTTCATGGAACACAGGTAATTAAGCAGTTAATAGTTTCTATCTTAAAAATTATAAAAAATTTCCTGTTCATATAATTTTTAAAAATATTCTACATTCCTCTATCCTTCCTAGAGTTTGAATTATTAACACAGGATTATCTTGAGTATGAAATACTTTCTCAGAAACTTTAACTAGACTTTAAAAAATATTATTAAAACCTGTTTTCTACATAATACCTCATGATAGCACAATCTTGAGAAATGGCCTGGAAAGTGTCACAGTTAATAATGCTAGTTATATTATTACACTTCTAAGTCATGATGCTCACAGGTGCACATAGTGCTCAATAAATATTTTTGAGTGGCTAATTGAATGCTTGTCATTTTATCTGTATCCATCCATCTACCTATTCATCTTTCTGTATTTGATTATTTTCAAATTCACTAGACAAACCATAGATTAAGCATGCAGAATAAAAAAAAAGTTGTAACTGTTTCATGATTCAATCTTATCATGAAATATCCATGATTAACAATTTTTGCATACACCTTCTCTTAGTTTTTATCATTTTGCAATTTTTCTTTATTCTTAACCATTTCCTTTTAAATATATGAACTCTGATTCAACATATATTATGTTGTATTTATTATGTTTTCAATTTGTTGTAAAATACTGTTTAGGTGCTAGGTTTCATAATATAATTAGCCTATCTTAGTGAATTTCTTTAAGTTTTAGTAAGTATGTATGCTTCAATTTGTGTTCAGGTTGCAGGAAAGGAGAAAGGGCAAAAAGATGTAGTTTTACACAACATTTAACAAGACTATGTTTCATTACAGAAACAGAGGAACTGACCTCTGTATTAGGTTCTCTGTGGAATACTGAAAGAAAAAGAAGCACATTAATATTAAAGACTTTATACAGTTTTCAAACAGCCGCAAAAGGTCTAAATACCTGTTTCTTTCTTTGCTGAAGGAGTTGGGATAGTAGATTTGTGACCTTCACTGTTTACAACAAAGATTACTTCTTTCTTATTACAAAAAGATTCCTTCTTCTACAACTGACTGAATTTACCAAAAAGTCATAAACTTGGGGCGCCTGGGTGGCTCAGTCGGTTAAGCGGCTGCCTTCGGCTCAGGTCATGATCCCAGGGTCCTGGGATCGAGCCCCACGTCAGGCTCCCTGCTCAGTGGAGAGCTTGCTTCTTCCTCTCCCTCTCCCTGCTGTTCTGCCTACTTGTGCTCTCTCTCTCTCTGTCAAATAAATAAAAAATCTTAAAAAAAAAAAGTCATAAACTTGTGCTAACCAGATCCAAGTCCTTTCTAAATAAATTAATTAACCACAATTTAATAAATAGCAAAGCTAATATAAAATGTTTTATTTGGAAGAAATAGTCTCTCATATAGAAGAAAATGTTAGAAATAAAGTTAAATGGAAGTGATGTGATTCAGTACACTTCTATCTTATATTCAATACAATTCTAAGAATTTATAATCTCTATTGATGTGCCAAGTTATATTTTAGAAGCCTCGTAATCAGTGGAATAAACAAATTTGAGGTAGGAAATATACTCAAGACATTTAAAGTCTGTTTTTCTCCAACAGAAATATGTATAAACTATTTCATAAACATTTGTTGGTCATTTTCAACTTGCAACAAAATGCTTTTGGAAAAAATAGGGCAATTTAATTTGCTTTCAGATGTAACATTTTGACTTTTACATAACCAAGGCACATATTCATAGAATGATGTAATTGTCTGCAAGTATTCCTTTAATAAAGAATTTAGGCTCTGGGAGGACATAATAATGAGATATACTTGGGTGTAATTGAGTCATCCACTAACAGTGCTTTCCCCGGAATCCTGTGTGTGTGTGTGTGTGTGTGTACGCATGTGTATAATCTGTATGTTTTGTACAGTATTTTTCAAAAATGTTTGCATTATTTCTAAAATGATATAATGTCCACATTTTTCCTTGTGATATCCATACTATAGATAGAACAAATATTGTACATTTACTTTTATATAAAATGTAAATTCTGAGTAGATTAATTTTAAGTAACAAATGAATTTAGAGATTATGCATTTACAACAACTATGATGAAACTTTAGCATTCCAAAATATTAAGCATAAAAAGCATATTTTCCTTTAAAGGTATGTACTTATAATGTTGTTGATTGCTTTCCCCAAAATGGAAAGTTTGTTGGAGCATTTGAACATACAAATGGAGGGGCACCTGGGTGGCTCAATTGGTTAAACATGCAACTCTTGATTTCAGCTCAGGTCATAATCTCATGGGTCGTGGGATCAAGCCCCCTGTGGGGTTCTGTACACAATGGGGAGTCTCCTTCTCTCCTTCTCCCTCTGCCCTTCCTCTCTCTCTCTCTAAAATAAATAAATCTTTAAAAAATCTCTATGAACATGCAAATGGAAAATCATATAAAATATTTACTCATTATTTCAAAAAGATGTAATCAAATCTCTGAGAATAACAAAAGAGAAAATATCTAATTTTTTAATAATCTTTGTGTATTCATAATTTATAGACCAAAAGAAATATTTTATCTCTGGCTTTAAAAATATACTCTAAAGGGGGCGCCTGGGTGGCTCAGTCGTTAAGCGTCTGCCTTCGGCTCAGGTCATGATCCCAGGGTCCTGGGATCGAGCCCCGCATCGGGCTCCCTGCTCGGCGGGAAGCCTGCTTCTCCCTCTCCCACTCCCCCTGCTTGTGTTCCCTCTCTCGCTGTGTCTCTCTCTGTCAAATAAATAAATAAAATCTTTAAAATATATATATATACTCTAAAAGAAGTTATTTAACTGCAGACTCAATTTAACAAGGATACAGTTGTTGATTAAGATGGTAAACGAAAGCAATGGCTAACATATGCAGTAAAATCTGAAGGGATTTTTGAGAGAAAGGTCAGTTTACACCAAGACAGTTCATTAAATATTCAAAATAAAGTTATCTAGGAAGATAAATCTGATTTATTATAACCAAAAACAAATAATAAAAGATTAAGGAGGATGATGGTTCCAGGAAAAACAAAACCCAGTCAAACCTGTATGTATTCTGAGTGAGAGCAAAAGTAAGAGCCTAGCTGCAATGTGCATGTATGTGAAGAAATTGGAATATTTTCACAAATAATACTTCTCCCAAACTAATAAAGACTAGACACATCAAGTTGTTATATGATGTATTTCTAATCATAAGCCTCATTTTTTAATGGTGCTCTCTCAGTGCAATTTTCCCTGGTGATTTTGAGCCATTGGTTCACCATTCCTCTCCACTGAAATAGTTTCCCTGGACCTATCTACTAAGAGATACGCAGTGGTCCAACACTCTCCTCCCTTGCTTGTCTCCTATTCTCCTATTGTCCAATTATCTATATCCCCCATCTCACATGTATAGGCTCAATGTGTTAAGCCTAATAACATAGTTATATTCAAAAGGAATACTAATAATAAACTTTCTGCAAATACAGTATTTTCAACCAAAATGAACAAGACAAATATTGTGGAAATTGCTAGCAATTTGAGAAATAGTGAAGATAAAGAAGTCATTTGAAGGTATTTCCTAGGTTCCAGGCCTACCCTCAAATATTCAGGTCAAGGAGATCTTTTGTGATTTTTTAGTATCATAATCTGTACTCATCAACCATTAAGAAAGCAGTCTTTTGATGAGAACTCTCTTCTGAACATTTGAGTGGATATTCTTTAAAAGCAGTTCATTTAAGATTTTTTATTAGATTAATTTGGACTTAATGTTTTATTGAGATTCATTAACTATGTTTACCCACAGTGATTCCCAATGCTCAATAATATTTACTTCATTTGTTAATCCTGATTTCATAGTTTATAAGATGTACTAGAAATTTTTTAATTGAACAGAATGAAGATATAATTCAACATCAAATTCTGAGACTGATGAATAAATATCAAAATGTTATAAATGATAATAATGTCTTAAAGACATTTGGTAAAGTTTTTAAAAACTCTCTCGTTATTTGTGTTGACTTCTGGAATTGGGTGAGGTGTTTTTGTTGTTCTTTTTGCTTTGTTTTGTTTTGTTCCTGCTAACATTTTAACAGCTTCGCCAAATCTCTAAAAGTCCTTTGTTCCCAGGGGAAAAAAAAGCATATTTACCATATTTCAGCAGCATATTCAGGAAAAAATTAAAATGTAATTTACTTTCAAAGATAATTTATTTTTGTTTTATAACTGAGAGAATCAAAATGATCTTTCCTTTTTTATATCCACTAGGGACAGGGCAAAAATGTCCTTAGTTTATAATTATTTGGCAGAAAATTTAGCTTTCCCTTAAGAAATTCATTGAGAAGAGTCACTTTGCTCCAAGTGGCTGAATGTTATGTCTCAGAAGGCTACCCAGAGAAGCAGATGTTTTTCATCTTCACCCACGCCTGAAGTGCTATCATTAACACCCTTACTGGTCACATCTTGTACATTATAAGCATGCTCCATCTAGTTCAATTTTGGATGGGTATTTTAATTTAAAAAAATGATATTCTGCACGGTTTTTAATTTTACCTGTGCCCTGTAGGACCACTGTCCTTTGCGTGCATGTGACTTTCCCATGATCATAAATGAAATGTAGCTATGAGCATCAATAAATAAATGGGATAGAGATAGATAGATGAATATACTCATAAAGTGTTTGCTAAGCTATTTTTAAAGTGTTAGTGGAAAGAATATTATACATACATAGTTATTTTCTCCCTTAGGCTATTTGACCACCACTGGAACTAGTATTAGAATATGTTTTGGAGATCTTTTTTTATTATGATCTTGAAGCTTGACAGTTTCAAAGCATATTTGTAAAATAAAACATAGGACTAACGTGCAAATGTCAATTATATCTCAATAAAGCTAAGGAAAAATGCAAAGAAGAAAAGGAGAATCACCACTGGATTATTCCTTGAGTCCTGAGATCCCAACCCAATTTCCCTCTGTCCACTTTTCATAGTCTTCTTATCCTTATTTTATATATCATATTCAGCGTTTTTAGTTGTACTTAGCAGGAGGAATGGGAAAAACATGTCTATTACATCGTCCCAGAAGCAGAAATCTGCCCTCTTGTTTTATAACCTGTTTTTTCAAAGGAACTTTTCATGCAAATAAATATATCTCACAGTACCATTAACAAAAATAGACCTGCTGATGTGAGAGGATTATACATTAATACCCTCTGAGTATTTTAAAACATTTACAAAAGTCTTAAAATTGTATATAGTTAAGTTATGTCTGTCAGCCAGGTCCAAGCATCTCAATTCTACCCTCTGATTTGAGTAGTCAGTATCAGCCTTCTTTGGAGATGTAAAATGTGGTGGGTAGGAAGATGAAAAATTAGTGAATTGAAAGATAAAGTAAATTACTGAAATCACAAAGCTGTAATTCAGAGTTGAGATCATCTGATTCTAAGCCAGGTCTTTTTAAATTTAGTTGGGATAAGAGAACAAACACATCAAGAAATGAATAATTTTTAAATAAGAGCATAAAAAAGCTAGCAATCTACATGAAAAATATAATTTAGGATACATGTAGAAAAAGTTAATAGGAATAAATGCCTTCCAATTATTTGAGATATTAATGCATGATTTTTTCAGAATCAGGCATTAATTATAATTTCCAAAATAAGATCTCATTTTATGATAGTAAATTGTTACTATACAAATGGGAGTTAGTGATTTGGTAATAATTTGTATTCCTCACTACTCCAATCCTCAGGATGAAGCCTTCCTAATTATGGTGGATATTTCTTATTTTGTCTTCTACAAATACTTCTTTTAATAATTATCTTCATTTATTTTTTATTCTTTTTTTTAAACTGTCATTTGACAAGTTTATACATTATACTATGTTCACTACAAGTATAGCTAGGCTACCATCTGTCCTATTGCATCTGTATTATAATATCATTGACTGTATTTTTTATGCTCTGCTTCTTATTCTAGTGACTTACTCCTATATCTTCATTAAACATAGAATTGTAGATGTTGGTGGGAAGCATGTCATTCCATTCCATGGCCATATGAACAGTTAATAATGTCAGTCATTGTACAGAGTTCCTGTTGCAAGGATATATTCACAATTCAAACCAGGTAATCAGGGTAATTTATTTGTAACTTCAGATGTGTCAAAAAGGTGACACTGAAGATGTTGAAGATGTTGAGGGCCAGGTTTCCAATCATTGAAAAGTTGATGGGAGAGAATGATGCTGATAATTTTGAGAGTATTTGAGATGAAAGCAAGAATGATAGCACTTCTGTCATTGCTTCTATCCATCTCTAAGGCCAGTTCCACCTGCTTCACAAACTGTCTGTTTTCACTTTATTAACTATTTCAAGGAGTGTTGATCTGCCTGCTCAAAGACCTCATATATTAGAAGCACTAAAGTTTTATAACATGTTATGAGTACATTATAGAATTTATCTATTATGTGCTTCATACCACTGGTTACTACTTCAAGCAGATTTATTAGAGTGAAATTTACATATTAATTCACATTGAATATTACTAATAATATTACTAATAAGTATTATTAATACATTACTGAATTATTACTGATATATTACTAAAATTATTACTAATGGAGCTTATATATTGCCTGCTTTCTTTATCATCCTCATCAGAATCTCTCATCTTTCATCTTTCATCTCTTATATTTGTCATTGTGGTGGCCATGGTCCTTGGATTCAGACATTTAAAGGAAATCTGAAAATATATTGCATCATAATATTGAAATAAAAGATGATGCTTAAAATTATCTCTCAGTAAAATTTGTATTTTAAGAGTAGACTTCAGGGGCACCTGGTTGGCTCAGTCAGTTGAGCACCCAACTCTTGATCTCAGCTCAGGTCTTGATCTCAAGATCGTGAGTTCAAGCCCCGTGCTGGGCTCCATGCTGGGCATGGAACCTACTTAAAAAAAAAAAAAAAAAGAGTAGACTTCAAACCTAAACACTAAGACTTGTATACTAAAGATCACATTTCTGACACCATTGTACACTGGATGTGTGAGATATTTTGAGCACTAGAAATTACAAAGCTATTCATTCCCATGCACCAGGTTACAAGAAGCTTAAAGCTTTTGTGTATATCTCGGATAAAATTAAACAGAGTCCAAGATTATTGACTATATTCTCTATGCTGTACTTTTTATTTGCATGACTTATTTATTCCATAAGTGGAAGCCTGTATCTCTCACTCCTCTTTACCCATTTTGCCCATCCCCCGATCTTCTCCCATCTATCTGGCAACCATTAGCTTGTACACTGTATTTATAGGTCTGATTCTGCTTTCTGTTTATTCATTTGTTTTTTAGATCCCACATATTAGTGCGGTCATATGGTATTTGTTATTCTCCGTCTTATTTCACTCAGCGTAATACCGTTTGGTACATTTACATTGTTGGAAATGGCAAGATTTTGTTCTTTTTTGGCTGCATAATATTCCATTGTGTGTGTATGTATACACTGCTGTTGGCACCAAGCTACCTCTCTGAGCTACTGGATTGGAGTTTGTAGAGGCCTCAACACTGTTTGTAGGGGCAAGTGACTAAAGGGGAAACGTTCATAGTGATTGCACAGTTAATATCAACTGAAAAAGGAAAAGCAATCATAAGTATACAGAGCTTAATGCTAAATGCATTTTTTTCTAAAAGTGAACAGTCTGATAAATATCTTTCAAACATGAAGTGAACTAGTATTAGTCTAAACCAATCATGGTGGATAAAAGAGAGCAGTAGAAAGAAGCATGGTCCTTGATAACATATTTTGAGTTGCTGAATCAAGAAATTTGAGACCTGCTATACCTCTGAATTCTTACCTGAAATGATAAATATTTTTACTTTTAAAACTAGTTTAATTCAGGTATCTTTTGCCTGTAGTGGAAAGCATATTTACAAGATCACTAACATAATTATACCTTTGTATATTGATATTTCTGGCTGAAACCTCTTTACTGCTGGGACTGCCAATTTTTTTCTATTTCTTCAAAATCCTATGAAACTTCTTCTTTAGCTCTCCTACATTCCCTGAGCCTTTTGAGTAAAAGCTTCTCTGTTACTAACTCTCCAGTAAAGTGCTCCATTTGGACCTCACTCCAGTGTGTATTGTGATTATTCATATGTGAGCCCTGCTTCTGTCTCTTAGACTGTGAGTTTCCCACAAGGCACAGATCACTTCTTATTCATCATCATCACATCAATTTTCAGCAGGGTGCTTGACTCAAGACATATTCTCAATAGCTGGTTAAGTGAATGAGTTGTGTAATTATAATTAGACTTAAAGTCATCACCCACATTTAATATACCAGCATAGAATTTGAGGCTTTGGAATTATAATATGTCTAATATTTTATGTGGAATAGAATGGTGTGAGTGTGCATAGCAACATTGGCTAGGATCATGTCAGGAGAGACTTTATAAAACTATAAGAGAGCTCATGAAGAAAATGCTATTTCCTAATATCTACATTTTTCACATTCTTGGAGCATCAGATGGTCCTAAAGTTTATCTGACTGACCTTGATCACTTTATTGCCATCTAGAAAGAAGAGAAGGGATGATGCAGGTGAAAAGTAGCATAAACCCCTATGCATTTGTCCATTGACTTGCCAATTCAATTTACCAAATATTTCTAACTCAGCCTATATACCAGACTCTTTGTTAAGCAATACAGAATATAATGTAAAAGAAAGTCATAGCATTTACTCCAAAGTGATTCACATTTACCAAGTAAATTAATAAATTAATGAATACATTAAGAAAATAATAAGCAGTAGAGTTCGATAAATCCAAAGATTAAAAAGGTATAAAAACAATAATTATAAGTTGCTATATGTCAAATGATATTTTACATATGCTGAATAAAGTAGAGAAGGTCTTTTATCTGGTAGCATGAGGCTGAGAGTGGTGGGTCAAAAAAAGGACAGTATGGAGGAGGTGTTTGAGAAGGCAGAGAAATGAATATAAACAGAAGCATGGAAATAATATAATCTGTGGTATGCCCAGAAAACAGTAAATTATTTACTTTGAACAGTGTGTTCATATAAGGAAGAAGTGCCAGTTAAAACTAGGCAGATAGATACAAATCATACTGCAGTGGCTGAATATTAGCAAAGACCTTTAATTAACGTCATATGAAATGGGAGCTGCTACAAGTTTTTGAGAAAGACTGAGGTTTAGAAAATGTGGTGTAGAACTTCTTGCAGAATAGATTGAGGTGGGAAAGGAAAAGGGTGGGAGAATTCCCATAAAGCATTTATAACTACAATCTAGGGAAGATTTAGCAGGAACAATAGTAAACAGGGAGAACATAAATTCTTTGAGTTCTGTTGATTTTTTTTTTTTCAGAAGTATATATATGTTTCTGTTCTTAGCTTACTAAAATAATGGCTGATTCTTTCTCTGTGGCTCTGGAGAGACAATGAAAATGGATATCCTAGCAGCTGTCCTTTCTACATTGAATGCATATGTTGCATGGTCTCTGGCAATCATCCAAATATCATCACGTCAGGAAGAAATAAATTATATGTCAAAAATGAGTCTCAGGTTGTGCTATAGAAATTATCACAGGGCCTTTCCCCTCACTGTATAGGACTTGTTTTCGCAGTGTGATAATTTAAGAGCAACCCAGTACAAGAGCAATTTATTGAAAAAAGAGTGATTGTCTTATGATCCATGATGCTATGGTCCACCTGGGACTGGCCAGTTCTTTAATGCACAGCTGCCTAAAAATCTGCCTCAGCATTGCTAATATTCACTGTCCCTCATGCTTCTTGACTGTCTTCAAAAAAGAATTCAATATGAAATAAAATGTTTTTCCAATATTTCCAAGTTAAGATAAACTGAAGATTTATGGTTCAATGCCAAAACTCTTTTGACCTGTTTTTTTTAAATTTTATTTATTTATTTGACAGACAGACAGAGAGAGAGCACAAGCGGGGGGAGTGGCAGGCAGAGGCAGAGGCAGAGGGAGAAGCAGGCTCCCTGCAGAGCAGGGGGAGCCCGATGCGGGACTCGATCCCAGGACCCTGGGATCATGACCTGAGCTGAAGGCAGTCACTTAACCAACTGAGCCACTCAGGCACCCTCTTTTGACCTGTTTTATCCCAGAATTTTTATTATAAGAAACATTCTACTACTTGGTCCAGTGGTGTTAATACAAAGAATTGGTGGGTTAGTAATATTTTTTTAAGAACTTATTAACATTTTAATATTTTTGGTCCGTAATAATATTTCATGGTAAGAAGATTTTGTCTTAGCCCCATGGACTCTCTTTGAATTCGGTGACTAAATCCTTTTCTTTATTTTGCCTCCAAACACCAGATTATCACAGTACTTTTTGGATCATAATGTTTGCCTCTATCTCTTACTTTTCTTAGCCCTCTGGCTTGACTTTTTTCCCCCTCATTTGAAATTTTATTATGTTCTTTCTATGTGATTTTCTCCAGCTTCCCAGTTTCTATGACAAAATGACCATTCTTATATATATTTATTAACTCAGTTCATCATTTACAGGAAATAAACCTGATCATGATGAGGCATGTATCATCTTTAAATCTAAGAAGACTAGTTTAAATCAAAGGCAGATTTGATAATGTTTTAGAGTAAAGCAAGGGATTGTGAAACGTTGGTGATCTTTTGGAGCCCCGTGGCAGTAAATATGTGACTACACACACCTTCTAGATGGCCAGTAAGTCCTCCAGCCTGTCAATCTGAGAGAACATAAACAGCAATGCTGTGCATGAGTGGTCTTCGTACTAACTCAGTGTTTTTCAAACCTTATTTTTTTTTTCCATTATCACTCTCTAAGGGAAAGTTTTTGACTTTTAATCAACACCCAAGACATTTTAATACCACAGACATGTTGTATATCTGATATGTACTGCGGTTTATACTAAGAGTAATATCATTTTCATCCCTAAAACCAATATTTGCCCCTGTGATGATGACATTTCTTCCAATCAGAATTCATGTTCGAATGTAACCTTAAGATATGATATAAAGTATATCTCCAAATCTAGAGATGATACAGAGTCAGAGAGGTGTGTTAAAGCATGCATATATGGGCTGTGGGAAGTGTAACAATCACTCAGGTGAGAGAGGCAGATGGTGCTGTAAGAACTAACAGGCCATGGCACTCACCTTACGAAGTATAGGAAGACAGTTAAAAAGATCAACAAAATTAATCTCAGTATAAATCTTACCGGACAATAAGACACATGAGTAATTCTCTGTAGACATTTTTTTTCTTTTAATAAAGGAAAACTTTAAGGCATCTCTGAGTGTACTAATTAAATTATTTCAGCAAGAAGAAAATAATGAAATTTTCAATCTATGAACATGCAAATATATGCATGATTATTGAACTTTATTGCACAAGGGTTAAGTGGAGATCAGATCTTGACAAAGTATAATTTCAGCATCTTGAATAGGGACTGGGAAATACTGACTAAGATGGAGGCTGGAAAGCCAAGTTGGCCCGACTTCACAAACATTTATCTATTTTGTATTTACCCTTTTATGAGCAGGGGCTTGGTTAGGGAAATCTTACACAGTTAGCCAGAGAGTCTGTCAAGATGTAGAGAACTACTCTCTCAAACCTAGAGTTTCATTGAGAGATAGGAAAGACAATGCCACTTGCAGGAAAAACAGTACTGAGTTAAAGGAACACTGTGCAGGAAAACTCAGATGAATCATGCCTCTCAGTTGAAGGGAAATTCCCAGAATTTTTAGTCTATTTGACTCATTCCATTTCTCCTAATTTAGTTTGATAATGACAATGTGCTGTTGTTAATGAAAAGTCATTGAACAGCAGACATTAGTTATTTCCTATTAAGAAAAAAAATTAAAATGTTAGTTCAGAGGTTTTTCGGATGTAGCCATCTGGGAATTAAAGCATTTCATTGTCTAATTAAAAGGTGTGTTCTTCTATTAAGGAGAAGGCAAAAGTTTGCATGCCAGTCATTATTTGATCAGAAGGGAAATGGACCAAATAACATTATTCTGCATTTTTCTCACTATGAGAAAAGTTGTGAGCATTACGTATATATTAAATAAATATATTAACCTCCCATTACTTTAGTGTCTGAGTGATAATAAATAAATGAGCCTAACTACTTTGTCAAAATTATTTTGAGAATTTTTTTAATTGCGAGTATAATCTTTGGCATATTTCTACTTTTTTCTGGTAATTACTTCCTATATGTTCTTTAGTTCATGTATACTTCTTTTTTTTTTAAGATTTTTTTTTTTTATTTAGTTATGTGTCAGAGAAAGAGAGAGCACAAGCAGGGGGAGTGGCAGGCAGAGGGAGAAGCAGGCTCCCTGCTGAGCAAGGAGCCCGATGTGGGACTCGATCCCAGGGTCCTGGGATCATGACCTGATCCAAAGGCAGAAGCTTAACCGACTGAGCCACCCAGGCGTCCCTCAATGTATACTTCTTTTTGTAACTTATACAATTTGAAATAATAGATGTCTGAAACAAATAATGAGTTACTACTGAAATATAAATGTGAATATGAAGGAAGATAGGATTAAATGTAATTAAATAATATAAATTTAGCTTTAAGCTTTTTATTTTAGAAAAATCAGTACCTAAAAATAAAAAGATATAAAAATTAGACACTGAAGAACATGTAATACTTTCTTTTAAAGCTATGACTCACTTCAATTTCTCTACAGTCGAAAATATAACTTCTGATATACCATAACATTTTGTGGAATTGATTATCAAGATTTACTGCAATACATAATATAGGATAGTCAACAAAATTTTTAAGAATTTATGCTGAGTATTTTATGGCAGAAACTTTTGTTTTTTCTATTCATATGTGTGTGTGTACATATCCTAGATAAAAGAGTAGAAAATTGAAAATGTAATAAGTTTTATTTGAATCTAGAGAGAGAAATTAGATTACTCTTCCAGTTTAATCATAGAATGTTTTACCAATCTTTGAACTTCGTATGAACCGTAGTGATCTTGATAAGTTCAGGTGACAAGATTGAAAACGTATATATATTTAGATGGGTTAAAATATGATAAATAGTTGATGGGTAAACAGATAAAGAACTACCCAGAAAACAAAAGTAATTAGCCAAAAGTAGAAAATTAGTGTTTTAGAAATTTATACTGTTTTTCACTGAAGACTGTTAAGTCTGTTTTGATATCTAGGGATGGTGCTCTGTTCACCATCAGCCTCCTACATGCTTTTGGCAGTCTAACTCAATCATTCATTCCAGATTCTTACTTCACTTTCTCTCCCTGACATGCTCACTCTAGTTTACCTCTTTTTATGAATAAATAGTTCCTAATGCATTTTTGTCAAGAATGCTATAAAATGACATTTCTGATTGTGGTATTAGGCTAAGCCAGTAACTCTCTAAGAACAAAGAGGTCTAAGGTCATAAATGAAGACTTTGGTTGTGAGTTTGGTCATCTGTCAGAGGGGAATAGAAGGCCAAGGGAAACACAAATCCCTAGTTTGCTTCGGTGAGGATGAAGAACATTAAGTTTTTGAGAAGAAGAAGAAAAAAAAAAACTTAGAACTACTACTAACTATAGAAATGTCAGGTGTGCTGGATCTATATTAGGTTCTTTTAATTGCATACAGATAGCTTAAATTCAGTGGTCAAACATACAAATAAATTGTGGTTCTGAATTAGAAATTAATTTTTAATGTCATTTAAAGTGTGACATTGTCATACAATTTGCTATGTAGAGACTTAAAACGAAGTTTAAAAGTGATTAAATATACAAATATGAAAACTATAATATAAGATAAAATAGGTATTCTTTTGGGTAACAAAATATTTTATAAAATTATATCAAAATTATGAAATAATTTGTAATGTGCCATATTTATATTTTTATATGAGTAAATGGATTGCTGAAATAGGAAATTCATTAAAAATTATCTGATCTCTAGCTTTAAAATTCCATGTTTCCCCTTTTTGTCCTTTCAGTTATACCCTGGTGTTTAGAACAATTGTACAAAAAATGTGCTCAGTAACTTTTTGACCATCTGTTATTGGTCTGTTTTGTCTCTCTCTTTTTTTTTTTTTTGAAATTATAACTGTCATGAATTCTGAAATGGAGTATTTTTCTGGCCTTCTGGTCAAGATCATTCATACATCTGCTCCCAGGAAAACTGATATGAATGTGGCATAGAATGAGCTCTGTCATCTACTGTGGCTCATTTATTTTTAAATGTTATGACTAAAGTGTACCTGAAATCTTGGTGACATAAAAGTGCTCTAAAGATAGTCCTTGATTTGAGTGTACAATATTAATGACACTCCTCTTCACATGTGACTGACCAGGAAGAATTGATTCTCCTTTTCACAATCTTCAATCATTGATACTTGTATTTTGCCTTCTCCCACATCCTCCATCAGTTAGAAATACTAGCAAAATCACCCTTTACTCTTTAAAGACTAGGTGCAAAAGTTACTTCTCTAGGGAACTTGTAAGAGCTCCCTGGTATTTCCCTTTTTTTTCTTAGCAAAAAGACAATTGCTTTGAAGGTCAAGGATTTGGGTATGAATATTGCTTTGTTACTAAGAACCTTTTACTAAGGGCATAAGTAAATAAACTAACAAAATTATGATAATTCTGATAAATATATCCCATCAGTTTTTAATGACTAAGGTACGTGTTTTTGCAAGCAACTTCATCTTATATAGTGCTAAATTTCTGGATTTGGAAGTAAGCAACGTGTGACAAAATCATTTGACTTTGTCAAGGTTCCAAGCCACTATCATAATAGAACTGTTGCCATACACCAGAAATAAATTGTAGTTTAATGGTGACAATATGGGCTAGAACCTGAGTGCACAGAACATTGACTTTTCTCAATTCCTTAATGTTCACCTGTCAACATGTTCTGTGATCTGGAAAAATTGGGGTTTGATGAGGATTGTTGACTAAACCAGGATGTTAATATACATTTGCATTGTTTACCATTGTTTCTTCATTCCAGAAAGTTTTCATGTGCTTCTTTGCAGTCAACATTTTCTTTAGCCCCTCTATAGGAAAGCATTGATCTGATTTCCATCACTATACATCAATTTTGTTGCTTCTAGAATTCTGTATACATGGTGTCATATGCTATGTGCACTTTGTTTCCAGCATAGGAGCTTCTGTTGCTCAGCATAAACTATTTGAGAGTCTTCTGTGTTGTCTGTATCAGTAGTTTATTGGGTTTAATGCTAAATAATATTCCATTGTTTTATTTTGCATTTCTTTGATGAATAATAACGTTAATCATGTTTTTGTCATTTCTACATATATTTTGTGAGATACCTGTTACAGGTTTTGATCATTTTTTATTGGAATGTTTATCCTTTTATTGAGTTAGAAGAGTTGTTTATATATCCTGGATACAAGTTTTTTGACAGATGTTTTTTACTACAAACACCTTCCTCCTACTCCTTGTCTCTTAATTTTCTTCAAGTTGTATTTTGAAGAGAAAAATTCTTAATATTCATGAAGTCCAATTTTACCACATATTCCACAACATAACCTTTTAAAGATGAGTGGGTTTCTGTGTATGTATGTATGTATATGTATGTGTATTGTATGAGAAATAACTGCTTTCTTATGAAAATATCCTATGGTTTTTTTAAAGAAATTTTAAGACTTTAGATTTAGCATTTATATTTATGAGTATGTTGATATATGCTGTGAGGTAGGGGTGTATTAGCTTACAGATCTTTTAAATGGTTTATGGAAGAAAAAATCATTTCTCCGATGAATTATATTTGTAGAAAATTAAATGGCGTGTGTGTGTGTGTGTGTATTTTCTACTGCTCTAATAACTATATTTCACTAAATTGTATGTGTTTCTTAAACCAGTGCCACACTTTCTTCATTAATAGTAGTTTTGAAGTCAAATAGTTTATCCTTCAAATCACTCTTTATCTCTCTCTGTTTCACTCTCTGTGTCTCTCTTCCTCTCTCTCAATCACTCTCTCTGTCTCCTTCTAGCTGTTCTAGATTCTTTACGTTGCAGTATAAATTTTAGAAACATCTTATTACTTGGGATTTTGCAAATGGATTCTGGGGACTCTACAGACTCTACAGACTATGAATTTGAGGAACATCTTTCGATATACGTCTCTTCTAATCTGTTAACATGACATATGTCCACAATTATTTATCTTCTTCATTTTTTTTCCTCCATTTATTTTGTAGTTTTCTCTGTAGATGTCTTACAAATTCTTTATTAAGTGCAATTTCTTATATTTCATCTTTTAATTCTATACTAAATGGTATTTTAAAATATTTTCCAAATTTTGGCTATTAATTTATTGATGTTATAAAGTCTTGCTGGAGGGCAGGGTGTGGAAGGATGGGGTAACTGGATGATGGACATTAAGGAGGGCATGTGATATAATGAGCACTGGGTATTATATAAGACTGATGAATCACAGACCTGTACCTTTTAAACCAATAACATATTATATGTTAATTAAAAAAATAAAATGAATAAGTAAAAAAAAATAAAGAAGGCATAAATTAAAGTTTTGCTATATTCACTCATCAATTCTAATTTTTCGGGTAAATTCTATGTGATTTTTTTAGGCAAAATTATTCTCTGCAAATATGAACATTCTTTTCATTGCCCTTTTTATGACTCTTGTTTTATATTACATTGGCTAGGAATTTAGTACAATATTGAGTAAAAATGAGGTCAATCATCCTTGAATTGTTGCTATTTTTAGAAATAAAGCTATTATTCTTTGGTCATTAACTCTGATGTTAGCTGTAGGGGTTCAGTAGATGTTATTTATATTGTTGAGGAAGGTTAACTCTACTCCAAGTTTGTTGAAGGTGTTTATTGTGAAAATGTGGTGTTATTTCTACTCTTTCTATTGAGACAATTATGAGTTTTTCCTCTTTTTTTTTTTTTTTTCTTGTTAATATGGTAAATTGTGTTGACTGGTTTTTGATTGTTAAATGAACATTTCATTCCTGGGGTAAATCTAATGGATAATGATAGACTATCATTTTAATATACTGCTGGCTTCAACTTACTAATATTTTTTGAATATATTTGTATATATGCTTCACTAAGATAAATATATTTAAACATCTTTGTCAGGATATTATATCAGGGATATACTAGCCTTCTAAAGTAAATTGGGATAAAGTTCCCTTTACTGAAAGAATATCTAAACTTGGTGTACTTATTTCCTTAGAATTTGTATAGAATTCACTAGTATAAACATCTGGGCCTGATATTTGTCAGATGTATTTTGATTATGAATTCAAATAATAATTTACTATTAATTGAATAGTAACTAGGTCTTCAGATTTCTATGATCCTATATGAGAAGTTATGACAAGTCATCTCAAACTACCATCTATATTATAAATTTTATTGGTATGAAATTCTTAATATTCTATATACATATTTTTATATATTATAGTATATAAAATATATATTTAATATATTTTAATTTTAATTCCAGTATAGTTAACATGCAATGTTATATTAGTTTCAGGGGTATAATATAGTGAATCAACAATTCTATACATTACTCAGTGCTCATCACAATAATTTACTCTTCTTAAACCCCTTCAACTTATTTCACCCCTCTTTCTTCTACACACCTTGCCTCTGGTAACTATCAGTTTGTTCTCTGTAGTTAAGTCTTTTTTATTTCTCTTTTTTTCTTTGTTCATTTGTTTCTTAAATTCCACATAAGAGTGAAATGACATGGTGCTTGTCTTTCTCTCATCGACTTATTTCACTTAGCATTATACTCTTTAGATCAATCCATGTTGTTGAAAATGGCAAGATTTCATTCTTTTTATGTCTGAGTAATATTCCATTGTATACATTATAACCTATCTTAATCTATTCACCAGTGTTGAACATTTGGGCTGCTTCCATAGTTTTAATTAAGGTAAATAATGCTGCAATAAACATAGGCGTCCATGTATCTTTTTGAAATAGTCTTTTCCTATTTGGTTAAATTCCTAGTAGTGGAATTACTAGATCATATGGTATTTCCATTTTTCAGTTTTTGAGCAACTTCCATACTGTTTTCCACAGTGGCTGCACCAATTTGCCTTCCCACCAACAGAACAGGAGGGTTCCTTTTTCTCCATACCCTTGACAGTATTTGTTTGTTTCTTATCTCTGATTTTAGCCATTCTGACAGATGAGGTGATATCTCATTGTGGTTTTGATTTGCATTTCCCTGATGATGAGTGATGTTGAGCATCAATTTATTGGATATGACATTTGCAAATATCTTCTCCTATTTCATAGGTTGTCTTTTAGCTTTGTTCACTGTTTCCTTTGCAGTGCAGAAACATTTTATTTTGATGTAGTCCCAATGGTTTATTTTTGCTTTTGTTTCCCTTTCCTCAGGAGATATATCTAGAAGGAAGTTACTACGGTTGATATTAAGGAAATTACTACCTGTGCTCTCTTCTAGGGGGTTTATGGTTTCAGGTCTCACATTTAGGCCTTTAATCCATTTTGACTTCATTTTTGTGTATAGGGAAGGGAAGTGGTCCAGTTTCATTCTTTTGCATATAGCTGTCCAGTTTTCCCAACACCATTTATTAAAGAGACGGTCTTTTTCCCATTGGATATTCTTTTTAAAAAAAATATTTCATTTATTTATTCATGAGAGTCAGAGAGAGAGAGAGAGAGAGGCAGAGGCAGAGGGAGAAGCAGGCTCCCCGCCTAGCAGGGAGCCCGATGCGGAACTCCATCCCAGGACCCTGGGATCATGACCTGAGCCGAAGGCAGACACTTAACCATCTGAGCCACCCAGGCGCCCCATTCCCATTGGATATTCTTGCCTCCTTTGTTGAAAATTAGTTAACCATATAATTGTGTTTCTTTCTTGGCTCTCTCTTCTGTTCTATTGATCTATTTGTCTGTTTTTGTGCCAGTACCATATAGTTTTGCTTACCAAAGCTTTGTAGTTTATCTTGATATCTGGGATTATGATATGTCCAGTTTTGTTCTTCTTTTTCAAGATTGCTATAGCTGTTGGGGGTCTTTTGTGGTTCCGTATAAATTTCAAGATTATTTTTTCTAGTTCTTTGAAAAATGATGTTGGTATTTTGATAGGGATGGAAAAAGTCTGTAGATTTCTTTGGGTAGTATGGGCATTTTAACAATATTCTTCCAATCCATGAGCATGGAATATGTTTCCATTTGTTTGCATCATCTTCAATTTCTTTCATCAGTATTATATAGTTTTCAGAGTACAGGTTTTTCACCTTCTTGGTTAAATTTATTCCTAGGTATTTTATTCTTATTGGTGCAATTTAAATAGGATTATTTTCTTAATTTATCTTTCTGATGCTTCGTTATTAGTGAATAGAAATGCAACTGATTTCTGTTACATAGATTTTGTATCCTGTAATCTTACCGTATTTATTAGATTTAGTAATTTTTTTTTGGTGGAATCTTTCGGGTTTTCTATACATAGTATTATGTCATCTGGAAAATAGTGAAATTTTACTTTTTCCTTACCAATTTGGTAAGGAAGACTTTGTCTTTTTTTAAAATTTTATTATGTTATGTTAATCACCATACATTACATCATTAGTTTTTGATGTAGTGTTTCATGATTCATTGTTTGCGTATAACACCCAGTGCTCCATTCAATACGTGCCCTCTTTAATACCCATCACCAGGCTAACCCATCCCCCCACCCCTCTCCCCTCTAGAACCCTCAGTTTTTTGTCTTTTTCTTCTCCGATCACTACAGAGAGGACTTCGACTGCTGTGTTGAAGAGGAGTCATAAGAGTGGACATCTTTGTCTCATTCCTGATCTTTGGAGAAAAAGCTCTGTTTTTCACCTTTGAGGATGATGTTAGCTGTGGGTTTTTCCAGATAATGGCCTTTATTATGTTAAAGTATATTCCCTCTGAGCCACTTTGTTGAGGGTTTTTATCATGAATGGGTGTTGTACTTTGTCAAATGCTTTTTCTTCCTCTAAATGCTTTTTCTGCTTTGAAATGCTCATATGTTTTTATCCTTTCTCTTATTAATGTGATTTATCATGTTGACTGATTTTTGAATATTAAACAATGCTTGCATCCAGGAATAAATCCCTCTTAATCCTAGTGAATGATTTTTTTAATGTACTGTTGGATTCAGTTTGCTAATATTTTGTTGAGTATTTTTTCATCTATGTTCATCAGGCCTATATTTCTTCTTTTTGTGGTGTCTTCATCTGGTTTTGTATCAGGGTAATGCTGGCCTCATAGAATAAATTTGGAAACTTCTCTTCCTTTTCTATTTTTTGGAATAGTTTGTGAAGAATAGGTATTAACTCTGTTTTAAATGTTTGGCAGATTTTACCTGTGTTGCCGTCTCGTCCTGGACTTTTGTTTATTATAAGTTTTGTGAATACTAATTCAATTTCATTGCTGGTAATTAGTGTGTTCAAATTTTCTATTTCTTCCTGGCTCAGTTTTGGGAGGTTATATGTTTCTAGGAATTTATCCATCTCTTCTAGGTTGTCCAATTTATTGGCAAATATTTTTTCATAATATTCTCTTCTAATCTTTTGCATTTTTATGGTGTCAGTTGTTATTTTTCCTTTTTCATTTCTGATTTTGAGTTTTTTTCTTTTATGACTCTGGCTAAAGGTCCATCAATTTTGTTGAACTTTTTAAAGAACCAGTCCATGGTTTCATTAATCTATTTCTTTAATTTCTATTTGTGCATTTCTGCTCTAGTCTTTATTATTTCCTTCCTTCTGCTGGTTTTGCATTTTGTTTGTTCTCTTTCTAGCTCCTTCGGGTGTAGGTTAGGTTATTTATTTAAGGTTTTTTTTTTTTTTTTTTTTCCTCTTCAGGTAGGCCTGTATTGCTAGAAACTTTTCCTTCAAACAGATTTTGCTGCATTCTAAAAATTTTGGACTGTTGTATTTTCATTTTCATTTGTCTCCATGCATTTTTTTTTAATTTCCTCTTTGATTTCTTGGTTGACCCATTCATTGTTTTGTAGCATGTTATTTAACTTCCATGCATTTGTGCTCTTTCCCAATTTTTCTTGTGGCTGATTTATATTTTCATGGCATTGTGGTTAGAAAAGATACATGGTACAACTTTTTTTTTCTTTTGTTGAGATTTGTTTCATGGCTTAACATGTGATCTATTCTGGAGAATGTCCCATGTGCACTTGAAAAGAATATGTATTCTGCTGTTTAGGATGGAATGTTCTGAATATATCAGTTAGATCCACCTGATCCAGTGTCTCATTCCAAGCCACTGTTTCCTTGCTTATTTTCTGTAAGATGATCTCTCCACTGATGAAAGTGGGGTATTAAATTCCCCTACTATTATTGTATTACTATCAATTACTTTCTATGTTTGTTATTAGCTGCTTTATGTATTTGGATGCTCCCAAGTTGGGTGCATAAATATTTACAATTGTTATATCTTCTTGTTAGGTTGTTCCCTTTATTATTATATAGTGTCCTTTTTTGTCTCTTGTTACAGTCTTTGTTTTAAAGTCTATTTTATCTAAGTATTGCTACTCCAGCTTTCTTTCGTCTTCCATGTGCATGATAAATGTTTTTCCTTTCTTCTGATGGTTTTGTATTTTGTTTGTTCTCTTTCTAGTTCCTCCAGATGTAAGTTAGGTTGTTTACTTGAAGTTTTTGTTGTTGTTGTTGTTTGTTTTGTTCTTTGTTTTTCCTCTTGAGGTAGACCTGGATTGCTATAAACTTAGTAAGGTAAATCTCATGTAGGACTTACAGGAGTGTGGCCTTTGACTGTAATATGAGACATTTTTCATGTCTCAGCTGGATTCTCAAAATGCTAATAATGACTTGTTAATTTTGTATCTGCACTATGGGTTATGGGTGGACTGGAATTCTACTCTTTCCCACACTTCTTGATTTCCATTCTATTCTGCTTAAATTCTGTAGTACTCTTTGGTAAACCACATATACTCTACTCTACGTGTACATAGTCCAGGCCTCAGCCAAGAACTAATGGCAATCTTCAGCACAAAACTATATGAATCCTGTCTGTACAGCTCCTTCTTTTTCAGAGCTGCATTCCATAAATTCCAACAGATTCAGCTGCTCTGAACTCAGATCTCTATTACCTCAAACCTAATGTAATTCCATATTCTGATTGGTCTCTGGCCCCTGTGCCATGAACAAGAAATTGTCATTTGAAACTTCCTTACCAAGTTTCTATTCTCTCAATGCTGCCGTATTTGTTTCTTTGATTATACTTGAAAACATTGCTTTATGTTTTTGTCCATTTTATGATTTTTTTAAGGCAGGAGGATTGGCTTGGTGCCAGCTACTCAATCATAACTGGAAGCAGAAGTCTTAAATAATTTTAAGTCTCTGTGACTACAATCACACCTCATCTTCAGGCTCCTATAGTAATATCTCAAAAGATAAAGATCTTAAAATCCAAATTTTTTTACTGAACCACTGTAAATAGGTCAGTAAAAGAAAAGTTGGCATTTTTCTCTTTGACGTATTCCCTATGATCATGTGGAAAACAGATGGGAAGTAACTGAACCCTTCTGAGATTTTTTTTTTTATCTGTAGAATCGGTCTCAAAATTCTAACATTACAGTTTCATTCTTTAAGTTATACACACATGAACACATACACATACATTAAAAGGTAGTAAAGTCTTGATATATATTAGACATTCAATAAAAAGAATCTCTTTTTTAGAAGCAGAATGCTAAGCCAGGGGATCCCTTGAAATTTGTAACATTCCCCAAAATAATGATAAATCATTATTTTATAAGAATTGATGTTTTCAAAAAAAAAATTGATGTTTTCTAAGTGTTATAATATTGCCACATACTTTTATGCAGTTTTATAATGTAAATATTGTTTTACCCACTACAAAACTTATGAAATACTCAGAGTTTAAGAAATTTGTCCAAAATTTAACACCAAAAAAGTAACTGCCCAATACCAAAGTCAAGTTGCTTAGATTACTAATGTCTTTCTACACCTTCTTCCAGACATAAAATTCTAATATCGAGGGAGTAGAGTTGCTGAATATTTCCTAACACAAAATACATGGTTTACTATCAGATGGAATAATAAACGTAAACGTTTTCCTGGTTGTAATGTGGACTTTCTCCTTAATTCAGAGAGTAGTACAAACGTAACCTCCTTTACCCTGAATGGAGGAAATTAAAAGCATCTCAAACTATCCTCCTTTTGAAGTTAAAAAGTCAGCTGGCTACTCTCTTAAATAGTCAAAAATGGTATTTTAAAGAAAAATATAAATCAAAGACCTGCTAGTCAGTGACACAAATCTCTCTGAACGCAATTTCTAAAGCATGATATTTGTTTCTTCTTCTATAGTATCATTAACTCTGATTGATTCAGCAATGCTAGAGCCTAGAAAAGTATTGTCATTTTCATGTATATCTCTGAAGAAAATTTCTTCCTCAAGCACATAATTCCATATGACAATAAATTGAGGAAATATGATTTTGTTTTTAAAAACCACCCCAGTTTATCCAAGCATGTAGTAACATTTTTGGAATAAGAGTGTTCAATGCTAACCTCCTAAAATATTTATTTTATTTTTATTTTTTTATTTTATTCTAATTCTGCTGTCTAAAGTTGGATACAAAATGGAATATAAAGTTGTTAAATTGCTTGACATGTAAAACCAACATTTAACACCAATGGAGACCAATTAATTGGAAATTATCAGAATACCTATTAAAATGTACACTCTAAAAATTCATAAGATAAATAAATTTGAATACTGATTGGACATAGGCTGGATTGAGAATTTACTTCAATATAAGTGGTTAGGATAAGTAGTGAGTGGAGGTAAAGATGAAACATGAGTTGATTATTGTTGACTCTGGGTTATAAATCCATTGTTGATTGCAGGATTCTTTTCATATGTCTTTACTTTCAATAATAAAAGTCTGTTACTTTCAATAATAAAAGTTACCAAGTTGTAGTATGATAGCTTATATCCCTCTCTATAGCTACTTGTGCTAAAACCCAGGAGATAAAGTCTTATTGGGGAATGAATATAGAAGTCTAAGTAAAATATAGCTAAGGATGGATAGGATAAGTAGTAACATGAGGATAATCAAAGCTAAGCCAGACACATAAAAAATATCCATATAAGACCAAAGGGAGGAAAATAGAACAAAGAAAAGTAGCAATTTAAAGCTGGTTGAAAGGAGAGTAAATAAAATTCAAACAGGTATAAGCAAGCGTACTAATGGTTTAGTGTAGAACACAGAGTATTAGTCTAAACTCCTGCTGAGACCATTTGGTTGAAACTCAAAACCATGAAATCCAGACTGATGGGATCATTTCCTCATTGAGGCAGGTTGCAGGTGGCAGGGCAGGCAGACTTAGTCTGCCTGTGATAGGCTCATATTTGGACAGGGTAGGGGGTAAAAATAAAGCTTCCTGTTGGAGTTGGTGTTAATCCATTTTATGACAGTCTCTATTACAGTGCATCTCTTTCTCTCATTTAATCTCCTATGTACTGTCATTCCATGTATCCTTGGCATTCATGCCCTCCAAATATTTTCTCCCCATTGAATATTATATTTTGATCATTTCTTGTTTCTGTGCATTTTCTCAAACATTGACTTTGCTGAATCACATTTTCTTTAAAAAGCTTATTTTTAACCACATGGGATGGCTGGATATTACTTATTTGTCCTTGCTAATTTCTCCTTCTCATTTTCTATATTTATATTTTTATATTATACAACTTTGTCCTTCAGAAACTCAAATGTACTTGGTAATGCTTTCCTTTTCATGAATCACTGCCAAGTCCCATGGGTTTGAGTTTGACTTGTTCAAGGGACTAAATAATGTAGAAAATGATTCCTCATTGTGCCAGACAAATAGTGCTTTTATCAACCAGTTCTATAAAACATGATTAGAATTAAACAAAATATGGCATTCGTAGTTTTCTAATTAGTTTTCCTAATTGAATTACACAAGGTAAACATTTGCTAATACTGTTGACTGCACCTTTTTCTGTGGGCTTTACAGGAAAAAACACAAAATACATTTTTTTAAAGCCTGGGGTTTCAGACATTTTTATATTAATATATTCTTATATACAGTTTTAGCATGCACTTACAAGCTCTTAGAATTTTTAAACCATATTTAATGTATCAAAGTATCAGGTTTGTTTCAGACCACTCATATTCTCTCATTTTTTGTAGCTGAATATGGTAAACTTTAGTCTCCCTGAAAACTAACTGGGTCAGAGAAAATAAACATGCCTCAACAACTAAGCAGAACCATATTAAAATTAATGTTGAACTAACTAACTTACAGGCAGTATTTCCATAAGCTACCACTAAAATGATTTTGTAGCACCTTGTAAAAATATTCACACACACACACACACACACACCACGGCAATTCTACAAGCAAAAATTTTAAATTATATCATGTTTTAAAAGCTATTCAACTCTATATTGGTATTCTCACTTGTGAAGGTCTTCTCTGCTTCCCAGACTGGAAAACTCTTGGAGCGGTGACAATACAGGAAAATTTATTCTTTCCATTGCACTTAAAATATAATTCTCTGAGAGGTGTAAAAATATAAAAAAAAAAAAAAAAAAAAAACTTAGAATTTGGAACTTTTCGATACCTCATGTGGTAAAAATAATATTTTTGTATTAATCAACAGGAGAAATATACATTGACTTTGGGGATGACATAATCACAATATATTTTGGTTCAAACTCTTAGAATAATTTCCCATCAGAATCTTAAGGTGAAAAAAGCCTCAAAAACACTCCAATGTTAAAAATGCAACATTAAATGTGAAACTTTAATAACCACATTATTTTTATTACTTTTGTTCCATACTTTACCCTTCTTATGTAAATATGGATTATTTCTGTGGCTCATTGGCTATTATCATTTGCCATTTGTAGGGGTTGAATAAAGCAAATAGTCTTTTCATTTTTGCTGAAGAAGAAACAGAAAAAATAAAAGTAGAAAAATATTATTTGGGATAAGTCTAAGACTAGGGAACTTGACTTGTAGGTAGACAATAACTGTTCTTCTTAAAACAAAGAAATAATAAAACTGTTGGTAAAGCATCCTAACTGGATAGCCTATGCTTTGCGTAATTTCTCCTTGTTAGATGAAGCAAAAGGATTCAAGTTACAAGGGGAAAAATTTTGAGAATTTTAATCAGTCACTATAATTTATTTCTCATTCTTCTGTTTAGAGGTTGTACAACTGTGAATAAGAGGTAAATAGAAATAGATAGCCAAACGGCAATTATTTATGGTTTGGGGTTATTATTTGATGTGAAAATTTCTGTTATGAAAATTAATAGGAGCAAAAAACTCCTGACAGTGTTTCTCAAGATGTAATGGGAAAAGGGACTGGATGCAAGACAGTCAAATGTGACTATGTGTCTATTTTTTGGTGAGTGAGGAATCAGAGATAAAAACAAAGAACATCCACTAAGGAAGCAATTACTATGTGTCTACATGATAGGACAGTCTAACAGATATTGATAATGGTCAATGCTGTACATATGCATTTGTGGGATTTATGCTTATAGTTTATGGTCACGTGTTCTCTTTGTACAACATGAGAAAAAGAGCATCTCAAGATTACTCCTTCAAGAGATGAAAAGTATGCAAACATCCCTTGAGGAAGTTGTCATAGAGTTAGAAGTGTGGTATCTTCTATTTACCTACTTCAATTATTTTACAAGCACATATGGCCATAAATGTTCACACACTAGAATTTTATGGATAAATTAATTTCCCTTTGAAATAGAAACTTGTCATCATATAGTAATCCTACATAATTGAACTTTAATATTTTTCTTACACTCCAAAACTTTATTAAAACATGCAAAAAGGAAATAAACAATTAAGATATAATCATCTTGCTTTTTTCAGTATCCTATTGAGAACCAGATGATAAATCATCATCTATAGTCATTTCTCTATCAGTACAAAATATCATCTATTATGAACATTAACAATTCATTCATTAATCATAACAGCAGAGTTCTCATTTGAAGTGATCAGTTACTAATGATTTCAAAATTCAGAAACTCTGGGTTTCCTCTAAATATTAAGAGAATGATTGCATTCTGATGAAATCCCATGCACAAGTATAAACTTGGCATATTATCCTAAAGGAATAATGTTTCTAAAGTAATTTGCTATTTAAATATTTAATAACATAATAACAGGAAAGATTTAAATATTGTCATACAGGTATTCCTAAGTATTTTTGCATAAACATTTGCTGACATAGGCCTTAAATAAACTTTAACTTAAAAAATCCATATCAAAAACATCAACTATTTCAGGGGCGCCTGGGTAGCTCAGTTGGTTAAGCATCACACTCTTGGTTTCACTCAGGTCATAATTTCAGGGTCGTGAAATCAAGCTCTGCAGGGGATCAGTGCTAGTGGGGAGTCTGCTTGAGATTCTTTCTCTCTCCTCTCCCTCTCCTATCCCCTCTGTCCCTGTCCACATGCTCTCTCTTTCTCTCTCTAAATTAAATAAATCTTTAAAAAATCAACATTTCAAAACAAAACACAAATTTGGTTAAGATAGGCATTTTAATTACCTTAGTAATAAAGTAGAATTTGTACATTTTTATTTCACCTTTGGAGTTTATTTTATTAAAGCACATTACATCTGGAATTTTTTTCTTTTTTATTATCTTATATCAAACATCTGGAAAATAGCACTGTAAGATTATTTAGAACATACTATACTTTGTTCCTCTTTGTCACTAGCAGAGTATCAAAGAAATGGAATTAGAATTTTTTTTTTTTTTTTTTTAGTGGCAGTATACAGAGGCACTGAAAAAATAGAGATGAAAGACAGCCCAATCTGTCTAGAGCTGCCAGATAATTAGTTTTTAGTTTTTGGAAGTTCAGATACTTTTTTGATGTCATATAATTTTAAGCCATAACTTTTGAAATAATTCTGTTCATCAGACCATGGTTACCTTTTTAACATTCCCTTTCAACTGTCTGTCTTTTTTTTCTCATTCTAAATTCTTAGCCAATTTATTGGAAATCTTGATTTCAGCTACCATGTGTTTTAAGATGACTTCCCACTCTTAGAATTTCACTTTCTCTAAAATTAGGTAATAAACATGATGAAATAAGCACAGTGCCTTTGACACAGTTTCCTCTTCATATTCCCTCTACCAAAGGTGTTCTAACTCAAACTTCAGCTTTGATTAATTCTTCAACACTAAATATTTTATATTTTACCCACTTAGGATTGTTCTACATTTCAACACTGTATCCAATAATTAAAACACCTATTACCACATCTTCTCTTCCGAGAAGAATCTGCATAAACTTCTGTAAACTTGAATTTTTATATATGTGTGTACTAACCGGGGGGTGACACAAAACTTTCCCAGTGTCTCTGAGGATTATTCTCTAATAATATCATTGCTGAACTCCAAGGAGAAGGGACTTCTACAACAGAGGGATTAATGCATCCCTCAGAAGTCCTCAGTTTTCAGATATTTGGTGCTGCTTCCAGTGCCATATTTACAAACTTCTGGACACATCTTAATGTACTATTATCAAATGTCAAACTAGATATTCATGTTAATGAATAGTTGTTAAACTTGTGTTGAATATTTCTAGTTAATGTGACATAACAATTTTTGGGGTACAGAAACTAATTTTGTTTAAAAGTCATATAAAGATTTACAACTTAAACTTGAAGCATAAATAACAATATATCAGGTATAGAAAGTGGACATTGGAAAGTTATATTGATTTGTTCTTTATAGATGTTAATGCATTCTCATAAGAATTTTATGGGCTAAATATCATCAAAGCTTCACAGATGGAAAAAAAAAATATTATAAAAAGTAAATTCTTCAAGATAACACGGCTAGTAAAGATCATAATTTGAGTGGAAGCCAAGGTCTTTTTGACTCTCTTTAAGAAACCAGTGCTACAAAAGCAGAGATGAAGGTCTAAACAGTCTATCTTCTTGTGTTTTAGAAGGTCTTATTATGGGTAAATCTTTCACCACAGCCACAATAAGCACCAGGGTGTCATGACATTTATTCATGGGGATGACATAAAAGAAAAGGTAGAGAAATCAAGTAAGTAGATATGCTCTAATGATAAAAAGTTCCCCTGTTCCAAAGATGTAATTGATGTGTTCACCTTACCAAAACAAATGAAACAACTGAGACTCTTCATGGGGACCTTCCTTTTCCACCTGGCCAACTAGTTACAGAATTTACCTTTGTTCTCAAGTTTTATCTGAGGAAATTAATCAGTTAAGTGTTTGCACTGGGTGAGGATGCTGCTTTCCTTTTAGAATTAGGGAGACTATAAGTTGTAAATGCATTCTAAGCTTATAAAGATCAAATGGAATGTTTTCCATTTGCATTTTTAAGTTAGGAAAATGTTTCAGGGTATTTCAACATTTTTATTGTAAGAGGTTGTTTTTAAATGTTTCTGGATTTTTTAATGAAGCTTATGTTAACAATTTTTCTCCAATGAAGTTCCCGAAACTGTAATTTTCCATTCTATGTATGAGGGACACAGTTTCTGGATACAGGATCTTACTGAAGGTAAGACTGAACATTTGATCCCCACATGAGCCAGTTGACACTGCAGAGAGCATTGCTCTTGGACAGAGATCGCACTTTTAAATCTGCTAACTGGTTAGCCTCAAGGAAAACTAGATTAAAACAGTAGTTAATGGAGTTCTATTTAATATGGAAAAGACAACTCAAAACACAAGTTACATTGGTAGTGAAGGAGTAGCAAACTATTCACAAAGAGATGTTTATTTTAATGTTACACAAAATGGGATTTTCAATAATGGTTGTAATGAAATACATTTGACTGTCTCACAATGATTGTGCAGTAAGAGTGAAAAGAATGTTTAAGGCTGTTCAATGAATTAGGTATATAATTCTATAAATCCAGAAGAGTAAGACATAATCTTGTTTTTCACGTGTCAGTTTGAATATTGGAGGAGGCTTCAACTCGGCCACTCTTTCCTTCTAAAGTTACAAAATACTTCTAAGAGAAAGCTTTTATGATAATCACTGTAAGAGATAGTCTTTTTCACATAAATAAGATTTCCAGTGCAACATATTTTCTTAATTAAATGGGCACTATTCCAAATGCGTCAGTAAGTTATTACTATCCTGTACTTTTAAATCAGATGTCCTTTTGGCTCCAATTTTCTCTTGTATATTTACATAGTTTCAGTAAGAACTATTATTTCCACAGTTGCACTTCCATAATATAATGTTGCTTGCTGAAATGTATATGGGAAAACTACTAGCCTCACTTTTACCCTTGGGTGGTGATTAATAATTCCTACTACAATGTAGGAAGATAATTATGTGAAATCATCTAAGCTAATACTCGGACAGTGGTGGACACATAATAATTATTAATTCTTTGCTTATTTATATATAATACTTAACCCTTAAAATATTATATAAATTGAAAAATACCATTTTATATTTAATGTCAGAATATTGATGATTATGAGAAAATAAGACCATTAAGGAAGTTATGTTGAATTATATTTTATCACAAAATATTTTTTATTTAATAGTAAACTATATTAATTAATATGTCCATATCAGTTCATCTATATTTTACTATTTTACCAAGTTGAATAATCTACTTTTAACCAATCTATTTTGTGTCTAAAAAATTACCTGACATTTTGAACAGCTATTCTTCAGCTAATTTATTGGGAAATATTATAATCTTATTTTCTATTTTACATACATGTTTCATTGAAATTTAGCAAAGTTTTCATTTAGTTAACATTTTTTGATTAAATGAGAAAGTTATAATTCTATTTTCTAACTCTAAAGGTGAGAAGACTAGAACTTGAGAAATTAAAATGAAGAAACAGTAACTATTTGAAACTTATAAAAATCAGTGAAAGTGTCATTATGTTTTCCAAGATAAGTAAAATATTTAATAGAAAAAATATTTGATGAAAATGCTTATATGGAAAGCTTAAGAAATAAGGCACTACTTCTACAAAGCTCACTAGATAGCTGTGTATAAATGCCAATTATCTATTGTGTCTCCTTCTTTTATCCTTGGGCTAACTAATTTGGGAATATCTGATAAATCATAATGTATTATTTACTACTGTATATATATATATTACATTTTAATATGGCCTAAATTATTATTTATTTATAGGAATGCTTAATATACCTTTCATAAGAATCCAAAGGCACCTTAATTTCTTTTTAAATAATTAAACAGAACAAATGGGTATAGGAACACCTTTGCAATGAATAGGTGTAACATATGTAAGTATCCAAGCAACAGACCCAGATTCTGAGTACTTTCGTTGATAATCTGTCAGTTGTAATTCTATCTCCTCAAAACTTTCCAATGTCATAGTACTTAAAACATTTAAAGTTATCGATGCAAATTTTCTGAATTCCATTCTAAAAGGTAAGTTTCTTGAAGACAAAGACAACATTTCTTTATATTCTCTGTACCTGCTCAATATCCTACACTTAATAAATGTTGAATGAATGAGTAGATTGAATAAATTAGAACTTGCTTATGGTGTTATATATTAATACTTTGGAATGCCATAACAATTATTTTTTGAAAGAAAAAAAAAAAATAAAACTGCCAGAGGATTTTTTCAGTTATTTCTACTGACTCAGCATGGAGTTTTCAGTGTTGCAATATTGATGCCCTGATTACAGATAACTAGTCTGTGAACTTTCTGTAAATTCACTTTTTTGTTTTATCACCAACACAAGAAAACTCTCTAAATCAGTTTAAAAACATTTTGTATGTGCATTTCTATGTATGCTTGCAACCTCAATAACTCAATATCTATTGTTTCATTGCTTAGATCAACAAATATCAAATATTTAGCATAGAATAAGCATTTGATTCCCTAAAGATAACATGTAGGGTGGGTCATCTGTGTAATGGGAACCCATATGGGTTAGAAGAACAGAAACCTGTCTCCATGGAGTAATTTTAGCACAGAAATGTCTCAGTCACATTAACTAAAATAGAAAGTGGATGAAATTAAAAGAGTTGACATTTCACAGAAAGATTGCAAAATCACATGTGTAACTCCAAAAACTAGCTGCAAAATTACTTGATAAGGGAAAAAATAAAAAGAATCCCACGTGAGAGAAAGACCTGAGAATTTTAATAATCCCAACTTAAAGACGCAGTAGCAGTGGCTATCCCAAAAACATAATTGTAGGAAGCATTGAAGTAAATATGAAATACAAGGATAATATGTGTTTTATTGTATATACAATAAATTAGTTTTTGAAATTGAAAACAATAATTGAAAATAGCTAAACAATATAATTGAGTATTTTATTCTAATATATTTTATTCTTCTCTTTTTTCAGTAAAGTGAACTGTTGGCTATATTGATGTTTTTGCTTTTTTCTCCTCATTTTGCAGAAACAAACTTCTTTATGTTCATCAGCCACAAACTCCTTTTTTGTTTAGCTATTAAAATCATTCTGTATATATATAGTAGACTTACAAATATGAGTTTGCATTTTTTTCAAGAGTACATGTTTTACCTTGGCCAAAATTACTCTCCCTTCAATGTTTCATTGACTTATTGAAACATAAATTATATTTCACTTAGCTTTTAGCTTTCAAATATAATTATAATTTGAGAAACTAGATAAATTCCCTGAGAATGATCATAGTTTTGGAAACCATGGATAGACACTTTCAAAGCTTTTGAAATTATTACTTTGTATATTTGAAAAATTATAATCAGTAGAAGAAATCATTGATGCTATGTTATTTTGAACAGTTACAGTTATGAATGGCCTACATTAAAAATTTAACATGAATTTTGCATTCCTTTGAGTGCAAATAAGTCTTTTTTTCAGGACAATTTTTAAATCTTGCTTAGTTTTCTATACTTTGCAAAGTGTATATGTTGTCTGTCTTAGTCCATTCAGGCTGCTACAATGAAATACCATAGACTGGGTGGTATACCAACAACAGAAATTTATTTTTCACAGTCTGGAGGGTAGTTGTGAAAGATCAGAGTGCCAGCATGGTTAGGTTCTGGTGAGAGCCCCCTTTTTGGTTGCAGACTTACCACTTGTCTTTGTAACCTTATATGGTGGGAAGAAAGTGAACTGTCTCTCTGCCTTCTTCTTATAAGAACACTATTTTACCATTTGTAAGGGCTCTACCCTCATGACCAAATTACTTCCCAAAGGCCCTACCTTCAACTGCCATCATGTTGGGGATTAAATTTTAGCATATGAACTGGGGGAGACAAGGGGAGATACAAACATTTGGTCCATAATACTGTCCTTAGTACTAATCATAAGTGAAGTTTTAAATACAAAATGTTAATATTCAACCATTTTAAATTATACAATGACAAAAGCAGACATACCACATATATAGATAAAATATGTATAATTTAAAACATCAACCATGTATAAAGTATAAATATAATTTAGAAATTATCACAAATAATTTAAATATATATTTATAATTTATAATGACAAAAATTCAAATATATATATACATACAAGCTGATTTCCATTATGTTTATAACTGATAAAACGATTTCAATATTAAAACTTGCTTGAAATGTCACAAATAGAATACTTTAAAATTTCTAAAATAAATTTGCATAAAGAACTACCTTTCCTAAACTCTTGCATTAGAAGGCGCATTAACAAAATTATTTTCTAAGTATGAAAAAGTTCTCCCCTAAATATTCCCTGTGATCCTGTCGAAGCCACATAGCTGGATCATTTCCAGGCCAGTTGGAAGCAATGGCAGCCTTGGCAACATTGTTGACCGTTGGCGTAATGCAGGTACCTGCTTCTGAAGAATTCTCACACTGCTCAAGTCACAGTGTGTGGAGGTCTGCCAGATACACTAGATGATTTGGGGGAGAGGGCTGACTAAAGGGAGAGAAAAAAAAAAAACAATAACAAAAACCACCACCACTATCATTCGGTTCAATGTATTTTTTTAAATTTCTACCGAGACTTCTTTGACCTATGGATTATTTAGAAGTGTGCTTGCTGGTTTGCAAATATATGAATTTTTTTCTTTCAACATTTATTACATTCATTTCTAGTTGGATTTCATCACACTGTATAATTTCAATTCTTTCATATTTTTCAACATTTATTTGGGCCTCAGGATCTGATGTATCTTGTTATATGTCTGTGAGCTCTTGAAAATCGTATACTTATTGGTGTTTCTTTGTGGAGTGTTCTATAAATGTCAATTAGAACCTGTTGATAGATGGTGTTGTGGACTTCTATATCTTTGAATCTGTGGGTTACAGCTTTTTGCCAACTTGCAGATATTTTTAGCCATTACTTCTTCAAATACTTTTTTTCAGCCCTGCCCACTTTCTCCTCTCCATCTGAGATTCAGGTGACATTAACATCACATCTTTTTTTTTAAATATCCCAGATCCCTGAGTCTCTGTTAATTTTTATTTTTTTCAGGCTATTTTCAGAATGAGTAATTTCTATTGTTCCCTCTCCAGAGTTAATAGGTTCCTCTGTGTTTTCCATTTTAATGTACTGACAAAGTGACCACTCATTCTTTTCTTGATATATATTTAAGTGACAAGTATTCAAATTCTAAAGTTCAGGAGACCAGACCGAGAGTAGGTCATGTTAGTGGTATTTTCCCTGGAATAATTGAAGAATTCTGGGAAGAAAGCTGATCTATCTCATAAAATATCCTCTTATGTTATTCTCTGGCCTTTTCAGCCCCACTGACCTACCATAGAAAATAACCTCATTCTTTTAATTATAACAGAAAATTATATTATTGGGCTACAATGAAAATTTAATATTTCCAAGGTATGATATTTTAGTTAATTCATTAAGAATATAACGGCACTGAAATTAGACTTCACTTGGCATATGTTAACTAAGAAAAACAGATACATAAAGATGTCACTAATAATACTTATCATATAAATGTGGGAATCCAGAATAAGAAAATAGAAATACAAACATGCACACACACATACACAAACACACACACACACACAAACTGCAGAGATCATTAAAAATAAATTTCTCCATGTAATAATTTTGTTTTACAACTAAAATATTAAATGCTACCCTTATATTTGGTGATCACCTTATGTTAATTACCATAAATTTGGTAAATCAATATAATTTATTAGCAGACCGAACAATAAATCAAATACAGAAAATATACATATATGCACCAGGGTAGTTTTTCTTAATTTTATTATAGTCCTATATAATCTAAAATAGTTAATGCATCTTCCAAAGAAGTCCAACTTTAAGTGACATGAATATTTGGGGATGTAGTCTTCATGAATTTTTCTTTGATTTGTCTGGAATATATGATCAAAAGTACTTAAAACTTTCCAAACATCTAAATATCTGATATCTCAATTCAATTTGTACTCTTTTTAAAACCTGAAATTTATAAAGATTGCAATTATTAGATCTGTTCAATCTGTGTGTTTAAGCCCTTATCATAGAACTACATATTTAAAAACAAATCTTACAAAAGAGCAAGGGAGACAACAGGTGGAAAGCAGGTTTTGAAATTTAACATATTGAAGTTCTTACTGTTGCGCCAACTGTAAATAGCAGAGTTGTTTCTCTTCTATTTATGTGTCAATTTATCATTAAGAGCTTGTGATGCTTTGCATTTCATAAAAATTCTCTGCAAGGCATTTTTAATTAGAGGTTGGATTTCAGAAATTAAAAATATTATTTCAAGTTGATCATTTTAAAATATGTTCTATTAACTGGACTCAGATGCCAATGAATACTTTTTTGGAGGGGAGAGATACCTTCATTCTATTATACACAATAACCAAAAAGAGTTCTGTTAAGCTTTATGGTCAGTTCCCTTCAATCATCAGATTATGCCATTGCTGAGTTGTATTATTGCCAATCTGCAAATATATTGACCTTAGCAAATGAGTTTCAATTACTCTGAAAGGCAAACTCCTTGCTTTCTTTATACCACCACCCCTCACTGCACTGCAAACCATCATCAGCCTGATAGAAATGTTTGAGTTGTTTTGTGTCCTTTCTCTTTTCAAAATCACTTTGTGAAAAGCAAGCAATTCTGAAAAACATAGAGAAGAAAGTAAATTATCAGCCAAAATCATTCCATCAGAAATTTCCCTTGCTTTTTTTAATAGTCCACAAATCCATAGAGAGAGATATAAAGTATAAAGCTTTTAGAAGTAGAATAAACTGAAAGATATGATTTTTCACATATGGATGGTACCATAGATGTTACTTTAAAACTAAATCCCCTTCATCTATTTCTCCCATCCACTCATCCTCCACCCCTCTAGCAATCACTAGTTTGTTTTCTGTATTTTAGAGATTGGGTTTTTTGTTTGTTTCTCCGTTTTTCCCTTGTTCATTTGTTTTGTTTTGTTTTTAAATTCCATGTATGAATAATAAAATCATATGCTATTTGTCTTTCTCTGACTTATCACACTTAATATTATGACCTCTAAGTCCATCCATGTGTTGCAAATAGCAAGATATCATCATTTTATATGGCTAATAGTCCATTATACAGGTATATATTTATACCTGTACCATATATATTTTACACACACACACACACACATACACACCACAACTTCTTTATCCATTCATCTATTGATGGACACTTGGGTTGCTTCCATAATTTGGCTATTGTAAATAATGCTACAATAAACATAAGGGTGTATATATCTCTTCACATTAGTGTTTTTTTTTTCTCTTTGTGTAAATACCCAATGGTGGTATTACTAGATCATATAGTAGTAGTTTTCTATTTTTTATTTTGGGAGGGGCTTCCATACTGTTTTCCACAGTTTGCATTCTCACCACAGTGCACAAGGATTCCTTTTTCTCCAACACTTGTTATTTTTTCTCTTTTTGATTCTGGTCATTCTGACAAGTATAAGGTGATACCACATTGTGGGTTTGATTTGTGTTTTCCTGATGATTAGCGAGTGATATTGAGCATCTTTTCCTGTGTCTGGAGAAATGTCTATCTATTCAGGTCCTCTGACCATTTTCTAATTGGATTATTTGGGGTTATTTGGGTGCTGAATTGTATAGTTCTTTATATATTTTGGATATTAACCCCTTACCTGATATAGCATTTGCAAATATCTTTTCCCATTCAAGTAGATTGCCTTTCATTTTGTTGATGTTTTCCTTTCCTATGTAAAAGCTTTTTACTTTGGTGTAATTCCAATAGTTTATTTTTGCTCTTGTCTCCCTTGCCTGAGAAAGAGATCTAGAAAAAATGTTTTTATGGCCTATGTCAAAGAAATCACTGCCTGTATTCTCTTCTAGGAGTTTTATGATTCCAGGTCTCACTTTTAGGTCTTTAATCCATTTTGAGTTTATTTGAGTATATGGTGTAAGAAAGTAGTCTAATTTCATTCTTTTGCCTGTAGCTGTCTAGTTTTCCCAACATCATTTGTTGAAGAGACTGTCTTTTTCTCATTGTATATTCTTGCCTCCTTTGTCAAAGATTAATTGACCATATAATTGTAGGTTTATTTCTGGGATCTCTATTCTGTTCCATTCATCTACGTGTCTGTTATGGTGCCAGTACCATACCGTTTTGATCACTACAGCTTCGTAGTAGGTCTTGAAATCTGGGATTGTGATATCTTCAGCTTTCCAAAGATTGCTTTGGCGATGCAGGGTCTTTTGTAGTTCCATATAAGTCTTAGAATTATTTGTTCTAGTTCTGTGAAAAATGTTGTTGGTATCCTGATAGGAATTGTATTAAATCTGTACAGTGTTTTAGGTATTATGGACATTTTAACAATATTGGTTCTTCCAATCCAAGAGCATGAAATATATTTTCATTTTCATTGATTCAATTTCTTGTATCAATATTTTATCATTTTATCATTTTTAGAGTATGGGTCTTTCACCTCCTTGGTTAAGTTTATTCCTAGGTATTTTATTCTTTTTGATGCAGTTGTAAATGGAATTCTTTTATTAATTTCTCTTTCTGCTACTTCATTATTGCTGTATAGAAATGCAACATATTTCCATATATTAATTCAGTATCCTTTGACCTTATTGAATTCATTTATCAGTTCCAGTAGTTTTTGTGTCTGTGTTTGTTATTGTTTGTTTGTTTGTTTTTTGTTGGAGTCTTAAGGGTTTTCTAAATATGGTATCATGCCATCTGCAAATAGTGACAGTTTCACTTCTTCCTTACCAATTTGGAAGCCTTTTATTTTTTTCTTGTCTGATTGCTGCAGCTAGAACTTCTAGTACTATGTTGAATAAAAGTGAAAAGAGTTAACATCTTTATCTTGTTCCTGATCTTAGAGCTCTCTCTCTTTTTTTTTTTACCATTGTGTATAATGTTAGCTGTGGGATTTTCATGTATAAACTTTATTATGTTGACATATGTTCCCTCTAAACCTACTTTGTTGAAAGTTTTTTTGTTTGTTTGTTTTAAAGATTCTACTCATTTATCCGAGAGAGAGAATGAGAGACAGAGAGCACGAGAGGGAAGAGGGCAGAGGGAGAAGCAGACCCCCCACCGAGCAGGGAGCCCGACGCGGGACTCGATCCTGGGACTCCAGGACCATGACCCGAGCCGAAGCAGTTGCCCAACCAACTGAGCCACCCAGGCGCCCTGTTGAAAGTTTTTATAATGAAAATAGATGTTGTATTTTGTCAATTTTTCCCCTGTATCTATTGAGATAATCATGTGGTTTTGATCCTTCTTCTTGTTAATGTGATGTATCACATTGATTGATCTGTAAATATGGATCACCCTTGGATCCCTGCTAAATCTCACTTCATTGTGGTGAATGATTTTTTAATGTATTATAAGCTTTGGTTTGCTAACATTTTGTTGATAATTTTTGCATCTGTGTTCATCAAAGATAGTGGTCTATATTTTTCTTTTTCATTATAAGTTTCCTTCCTTCCTCCCTCCCTCTCTCCCTCCCTCCATCCCTTCCTTCCTCCCTTCCTCCCTTCCTCTTTTTCTCCTTTCCTCCTTTCCTCCCTTCCTTGTGTAGTATCTTCGTCTGATTTTGGTATCAGGGTAATATTGGCCTCATAGAATGAATTTGGAAACTTTGTCTTCTCTTCTATTTTTGGAATAGTTTGAGAAGAATAGATATTAACTTGCTTTAAATATTTGGTAGAATTCACTTCTGGTCTTCTAGTGTAGCCATCTAGTCCTGGACTTTTTGGAAGTTTTTTGATTATTGCTAGTAAGTAGTCTGTTCAAATTTTTTATTTTTTCTGATTCAGTTTTGGAATTACAACTTCTTCTAAGTTGTCCATATATCTGGCATATAATTTTTTCACATTATGACCTTGTAATCCTTTATGTTCCTGTGGTATCAATTTTTAATTTTCCTTCACTTCTGATTTTACTTATCTGAGTCCTCTTTCTTCTTTTCTTTATGAGCCTGGCTAAATGTATAGTAATTTTATTTATCTTTTCAAAGAAGCAGTGTCTGGTTTCTTTGATTTTTTTATTTTTGTAAGTCTCTATTTCATTTATTTTTGCTCTAATCTTTATTATTTCCTTGCTTCTACTGGCTTTGGGCTTTGTTTATTATTCTTTTTTTAGCTACTTTAGATGTAATGTTAAATTTTTATGAGATTTTTTTTCTTTGTTTTTTGAGGTATGCTATAAACTTCCCTCTTAGAACAGCTTTTGCTTTGTCCCAAAGATTTTGAGCTATCATGTTTTCACTTCATCTCCACATACTTTTGATTTCTCCTTTGACTTCTTGGTTGACCCATTGATTATTTAGTACCATGTTATTTAGCCTCCATGTATTTGTGTTCTTTCTCAATGTTCTTAAAATCAACTTAAAAAAAACCTGAGAAATTATATGCAAATAATTAAAACCCATCCATATATGAAGACTTAATAACAGAAAGTAAATATTTCAGCTTCAAATTGTTGAAGACTATTAATACAATAATTGTAATAAAAGGCCTGTACAATTTAAGATGTGTGACTCTGTTTTTAATATTTTAGTGAAAATATTTTTATTTACTTATTCATTTATCATTTATATTTAATATTTTTAATGAAAACTGGTAATAATCAGGTCTAAAGTGGCAAGGTAAAGCAGGAACTTTTAAGATCATGTAGTTTAGATAAAAACAAGTAAGTACTAACACTTGCCCTATTGCCACTTAAAACATTTTCTGCTTAACTATTGAGGAAAATAAATCACATTGATATAGCAATGATCTTAATGTCCCTTCTAAAAATAATTTAAATATTCTATTTGATTTTCTAATAAAAATTTTCCTGAATGTTGAAATTAAATAGTTTGCTATGAGTCTTTTTCATGCATTCAGGATATTTATGATGTCATTAAACATGGCAAAAGTATAACTCTTCAACAGAATACCAAAAGAAGTTTTCTAATAATATTAAAAATGCAGATTAAGTTTATAAAGTTAATTTCAAAAGAATCAGAATTGCAAAATCATAAGAGATTATAAAACCAGATTTTTATAAGTATGACTTTTTGATACCATATGTTTAGAACAGCCGATCTTAGAGCCATAAATTATCCTGATTATACATCTTCTTTTACTTTTGATAAATAACTTTAACAAACCAATTTTTCCAAATTTGAGTTCAACAGAAACAGCCAATTATAAAAATATTTATGCCTATCAGTTTTCAACCATGTTTGCTAATATTGTCATTAACAGTTTTGAGGGTTATGTTTTTATGCCAGTAGACAATTACCATCAACAGCACCTTATGTGAAAACTACAATAAATATAAAATGTGTTTAAGTATTTTCTTCCAACTATACTGCTTCAGCTTACACAAATTTTATTCTTCAGCAAAGATCACTTTCTTTTATTTTATGGTTTATTTACATTTTGTCTAAAACAAAATATTTACAATCCCCCACAGGCCCACTACCCTTTTAGTATCTTTAATAAGAAAACAGAATTTTACCTTTCCTACCCTCTCCTACACCACACTCTCAGCAACCTCACTTCGATAGTATTGCTGATTTGCAATTTCAGTATTTCACAGTGAGCTATTAAAAAGCAATTATCTGTGAATGATTTTATTTTTTGTATTATTTTTTCAAAAGGTTCAGTCAAGTAACCCTTGTTATTTGGTGTTCCAAGATATTAACAATCAGTTCCTTTTAAAAGTTATCAGTACCTGAGAGTATTAAACATTTTATCCTTTTTGATGCTCTAACAATGCCTTAAATTTCATATGTATTTTATAGCATGTTCCATCCTTTAGAAAAATATTGAAAATATGTGGCAAAATGAGTTGTGTCTAAACAAATGCCCAGCTCTCCTAAATATACCTGATAGTGGCAGAGAAAATGAAAATTTTAGTGCAAATTGATGCCTATAAACACAGCCATACCTACCTTTATTTTGTAACAGTTTTATTGAGATATAATTTATATACTATAATATTCAATCACTTGATGTGTACAACAAAATATTTTTTTACTACACTCACAGAATTGTGCAACCATTACTGCATCAATTTTAGAATATTTCTAATCCCTATCACATCTAATCCTTCATTTTCCCCTCCATGCTAGGTAATTACTAATCTACTTTCTATCTGTATACATTTGCCTATTCTGGACATTTCATATAAATAAAATCATAAAATATAGTCATTTCACTTAGCATAATATTTTCAAGGTTCATCCATGTTGTAGCATATATTATTACTTTATTTTATTACTAATATTCCATTGTGTGGACATACCACATTTTGTTTATACATTCATTGGTTGAAGGGCATTTGGTTGCATCCAACTCTTGGCTATTATGAGTAATATTGTTATGAATATTCATGTATAATTTTTACTGTGGTTGTGTGTTTTCATTTTCAGGTATATACTTAGGAGTGGAATTACTAGGTCAAATGGTCACTCTGTGTTTAACATTTTGAGTTACTGACAGACTTTTCTCCCAAGTATCTGAACCATTTTACAACCTCACCTACAATATAATAGTTTTGATTTCTCCACATCTTTGTCCATTTTTATTAATTTTCCACATCCAGCCACTCTGTCTTTTTTATAATAGCCATCCTAGTATCTATGAAGTTGTATGTTATTGCAGTTGGTATACATTTCCCTAATGATTAATGTTGAGCATGTTTTCCTGTGCCTCTCTCATTTGTATATCTATTTATAGAGATGTACATTCAATGCTTTTGCCAAATTTTTAATTGGATTATTTGTCTTTTAATATTGAGTTGTAGGAGTTCATTGTATATGCTAGATAGAAGTCCCTTATCAGCTATGTGATTTGAAAATACTTTTTTGCATTTCATGTGTTGTCTTTTTACTTTCTGGATAATGTCCTTTCGGTCACAAAAGTTGTTTGATTTCAGTGAAGTAAATTTAGTTTTTCAGATAGCTTATGCTTTTCTTGTCATATCTAAGAACACGTTGCCCAATCCAAAGTTGCCCTAATGTTTCTTCTAACAGTTTTATAATTTTAGTTCTCATGCTTTGATAAATTTTGAGTTAATTTCTTTTATATGTTGTGCTGTAGGTATCCAATGTCATTCTTCTGCATGTGGCTATCCAGCTGTCCTAGCCAAAAAAAAAAAAAAAAAAAGGAATGAAATCTTGTCATTTGCAATGACATGGATGGAGCTAGAGCTAAGCAAAATAAGGCAGTTAGAGAAAGACAAATACCATATGATTTCACTCACATGTGGAATATAAGAAACTAAACAAATGAGTAAAGGGAAAGGAAAAAAGAAAGAGAGGCAAACCAAGAAAAAGACTCTAAGGGAACAAATTGATGGGTTATTAGGGGGGTGAGGGGGTGCATGGGTTAAATAGGTGATGGGGATTAAGGAATGCTCTTGTGATGAGCACCAGGGGTTGTAAGGAATTGTTGAATCACTATATTGTACACCTGAAACTAATATTGCAGTGTATGTTAACTAACTGGAATTTAAATAAAAACTTAATAAAATAATTTGCCCCATTGAATTGTATTGGCACACTTGTTAAAATTCAATTGACCATAAATGTAAGGTTTTCGGGGTTTTTTTTCTGGATTCTCAGTCCTATTCCATTGATCTATATGTTTATCTTTTTTTTTTTTTTTTAAGATTTTATTTATTTGACAGAGAGAGACACAGCAAGAGAGGAAACACAAGCAGGGAGAGTGGGAGAGGGAGAAGCAGGCTTCCCGCTGAGCAGGGAGCCTGATGTGGGGCTCGATCCCAGGACTCTGGGATCATGACCTGAGCTGAAGGTAGACGCTTAACAACTGAGCCACCCAGGCGCCCCTATATGTTTATCTTTATACTAGCACCACACTGTTTGGATTACTACTGCTTTGTGCTAACTTTTAAAATCAGTTGTGTGTCATACAACTTTGTTCTTCAAAATTGTTGTCACTCTTCTGGGTGCCTTGAGTAAGTCTATATCATTTTTAGGATCAGCCTGTTGATTTCTACAAAGAAACCAGTTGGGAAAATGACAGATTGCATTGAATTTGTAAATATTTGGAGGATCATTATCATTTAAAATTTTCAATATTATGTCTTCAAATTCATAAACTTTACCAATTTCCTTTAATTACTGTCTTTAATTTACTTCAATGATGTTTTAAAGTTTTCACAAAGTATAAGTTTTATACTTCTTTCATTAGGAATTTAATTCTAAGTATTTTATCCTTTTTGATGTTATTTTAATTGGAATTATTTTCTTATTTTTATATTTGCATTGGTCACTGAAAGTGACTGATTTTTGTGTATTGACTTTGAATGTGTTCAATATGTACTTAAGGTATCCTATATTTCTTTAAGGCCTTTTCCCCCCTCTGTTCTTCAGACTGCATAATCTCTATTGATCTGTGTTGATGTTTTCATGTTTGCTAATTCTTTCTTCTATTGAGCTTCTCTGATAAACATTGTATTTCAATTATTATAACTTTAACTCCAAATTTTCCATTTGGCTTTTTAAAAATATAGTTTCCATATCTTTATTTATATATTTTCTATTTGATGAAATGTTTTCTTCAAAGGTTCATTCATTTCTTTAACCATGATTTCCTTTATTCTTTGAACATACTTAGTATGATGTAGTCTTTTGTGTTAAATTTGATATCTGATTGATTTCCTAGCCTCTTTCCATTGCCTGATTTCCCCCCCTCTATGGGTCATATTTTCCTGATTCTTTACATACTATTTTGTTGAAAACTAGACATTTTATCAAATATATTTTAATACTTTGGATACTACCCTTCCTTCTGTATTGTAATTTTTTGTTTGTTTGTTTAGTGACTGGCTGGATTATTTTAATAAAGTCCCAGTCCCCTGCAATGCAAATTCCCTGCTATTGTTCCTCAGGGTACAGCCTTGGGGATGCGCCATCAGGCAATATGGTAGTGGTTTTAGTAGTGCTCTCTTTGACTGTCTCTTTCCCTGACCACATACAGCTTTATTGTAAAGTTCTACTAATTGTTCACTTATCGCTGCACTGTTTTCAACAATGCCCTGGAGCATAAATTTTCCCACAGACTGATTCAATTACATTTGGGCTCCTTTACAGGGATCATTCAGGAATTCAATGTTTGAGGTTTTTTTCTGCCCCTAGGAAATCTCTTCTTTGTTGTCTGTTTCCCTGTTCTTTCTGGTAAACTTATTGGCCTATTATGTAGCTTACATCTCTAATGAAGCTGCAAGTCTTTTCTTAATCACTTTCCCCCAAAAGCATTCATTATTTTTGAGAGCACCCTTAGGCATGAACTTCATTATACTGTTTCTTTTTTTTTTTTTTTAAGATTTTATTTATTTATTTGACACACAGAGAGAAAGCACAAGTAGGCAGAAGCAGGCTCTCCACTGAGCAGGGAGCCCGATGCGGGACTTGATCCCGGGACTCCAGGATCATGACCTGAGCCGAAGGCAGTCGCTTAACCAACTGAGCCACCCAGGTGCCCCATTATACTGTTTCAAAGAAAGTCAGTTCCTTCAGGAGAGCTTTGGATCTTTGTGTTGTATAATCTGTCTGTACCCTGAGCAAATCTGTGAGCTTTGACTACAGAGGTAGGGTAGAGGAGTGAGGACAGGGGTACATATCTCCCTGAATGATATCCTTTTTTTTTAGAAGCCAAGCACTAGGCTGGTGGAGGTAGTCTCTGGTCTTCTTGGCTTTTGTCCTTTAATGTGGAAACTTCATCCTATAAATGGGCAAGGGAGAAAATGATCAGGACCCCAGCATTTTCAGTAGTCCATGATGGCAGGAGAGTCACTGCATCCTCAATTTCTCTACTACATTTCAGGACCTGGCCCCTGAAAAAAGTAATGGGACAGGGAGTGTGAGATGAGAGGATGAGAATTCCTAATACCCAGCGCCTCCTAGGAATATACCATATGTCATAACTAGGAGATCTGGGGATAAGAAGCCCTGCATTCTTAGCTACACAAATTTGCAGTGGAGTTTCCATTACAAGGGCTGGGACGGACAAAGGGATCATAATTACAATGCCTCAGACTATCACTTTTCTTACCATTTTAGCAGATTATCCTGAGTTAGTGTTTCTTCACTTTCTCTATGTCCTTAGAACCATTTCTGGAGACTTTAAGTGGTTGATTTTTTTTGTTGTTGTTCCATTTTCACCAGCTTCTCTGGAGATTTGGCTCCACAGATTTCCCCACAATGTCATTTGAGTCAGGGAACTCACATGAACCTATTTTTTACATCAGTAATGATGATGATGTTAATAATAATTATAATTATTATTCTTATACAAATGAACATCACAACAGATTTTTAAAACATATATATTTTCCCCAGATAATTAAGCATATGATAAAACATATTTAATTGTGGTTCCTCTATGGTTGAGAGTAACCTGTGTGTTTTCAATAAACTGGAAGTATCTATGACACCACACTATTCCGCCTTCCATACATATGTGTGAGTGTGTGTGTTTGGGTTTCTCTTCCCCACAAATTTAGACTTTCTTGAAGAATGATAGTGCTTAATCATCTTTGTGTTGTCTTACACATATCACATAGCCCACATTGTATGTTTTGAATAAGCTAGTTAGTTGATTATTTGGTAGATAACAACTGCCTTGCTAGATATTAGGAAATATAACTAGATTTTGGTTTTGTGTGAACACAGACTATTGCATTTTAACATAATGTAAAATGATGTGGGTGGGAAGTCAAGAGTCTTCTTTTGGTTCATTTTGATTTGGAGGTACACAAAACCCTTTATATACTTTCAGATCTCTTCATCTACTTTTTCTGACTCAAAGTCTGTATAACTATCCTGGTGGTTGAATAATAACTGGAACTGACCTGAAACACCAACAATTTTTAAATCTTTCTACAAGTTCCAGAGGAACACAGAATTCCATGGACATCTTTGCATGTGAAAGAGTTCCTTAGTAAAGAAGTAGGTGGCTGAGGAAATAGGTTGCTCAATTACCAAAACCTTAGTAAGTTGACCTGATTTCTAGAAATAACCTTCTGTGGACTAACATATGAAAGCCTAGCTTTCATATAGATGTTCCTCGACTGACAGCTAGTCTCTTGGAATCACCATTTAATAAAACAAATAAAATAGCAATAAGGTGACTGGAAAAACAACTGTAATCTAGTGGATCGAATGAAAAACTGTTCCAGACTGTAAAGATAAATTTATCTGAGGGAGAATTTTAATAGAATACAGGAATTCCTAGTGCAACAGTAAACTACTGTTTAACAAATACTTATTTGAATGAATGTACTTGATCCAGGTCCCTTTTTGTGAATATCTGGGAATATTTAGTGGTTTGATGTTTTCAAAATATGTTAATTGTCCTAGAAAATCTATAAGCAAGTCAAGGGTTAGTAAAGAGATAATTTTTAGTAAAGAGATAGCTTTTAGTATAAAATGGGGACAAGTCCCAGGTGGGAGATTTTAATTAAAATCTTATATCAGATAATTAATATTCTTGTTTTTTTAATAGATGTAAGTCTAAATATTTAAGTGTACTATTCAAATTATTGTACAGCACTTTAATACTTGACGTTATTTATTCAGTAACATTTTACTAAGTTTTTGATTGTAATTCTAGTGTAGTTTAATTCCAGTATAATATATACAGTGTTATATCAGTTTCAGGTGTACAATATAGTGATTCAAAAATTCTATACATTACTCAGTGCTCATCATAAGTGTACTCTTTAATCCCCATGACCTATTTCACCCATCTGCCTACCTATTCAGTAATTTTTATAATCATTTAGAAATCTTTCTTGCATTCAGTCACATCCAAATATCATAAGTAAAAACCAAAAAAAAAAAATATTCTATTTCTTCCAAACATAAACTATATACTATAATACTCCTGTATTAAAATCACAGATAAAATGAAACTTAATTTAAAATTGCATTTAATTTAAATTTCCATATAAAAACAAGTATTTCTTTTTTTTAAGATTTTATTTATTTATTTGAGAGAGAGAGAAACAGCATGAGAGGGGAGAGGGTCTGAGGGAGAAGCAGGCTTCCTGTTGAGCCTGGAGCCCAATGTGGGACTTGATCCCAGGACTCCAGGATCATGACCTGAGCCAAAGGCAGTCACTTAAGCAACTGAGCCACCCAGGTGCCCAACAAGTATTTCTTTTGCTCTGTATGTGTGTGTATTCAAACAAGCCCCTTAAAAAAACAAAAACAAAAAAAACAAACACTGAAATTGTAAAGAAAAAAATTAAAGAGCATATACACCTAAAATCCAACTATGAAACATACACTTACAAAGTCCTACATTAATTTTCCAACTTACTGAACAATCATCTTTTCCTCTAAATTAATACAGAATTAAGTATACCTATATTAAAATACTTTTTCTACTTCAAATTAACCCTGAATATCAGAACAATATGCCCGTATCTAGGCACATATGCAAGCCTAGTGTTGTGCTTATTTGAGAACATCATTTAAATAACATAAGGATCATGTATCTAAAAAAAGGAAATCTTCTAATATTTTAACAGTGGAATTATACCTGTACTTATGTGTTGGAGTGAAAAGTGCATTAAATGATGCTGTATTCTTTGGATGTTTCCTTTTCATGAAAATAAACATAAAGAAAAAAATGACATTTTAATGTATGCCACAGACAAGCAAACAAGAACATTCTGCTTCTAGAGAAAAAACTTCATACTCAAAATTTGAAAATATACTGTTTTCTGAACACACACATTCCAGTACCCAATGCAATATCAATTTACATTTATTGTCCCAATATAATTGTTAACTTTGTCCCTTGTTATTATTAAAGATGTTATGATTTGGACTACAAATTTATATAGTTACCTAACTATAGATTTCCTAGAAATCACATTTATGTATTCGTTCAGTTAAATATTAAAAGAATTTTCGAAGATCCCTTCAAAATCTTCCCCTGGGAGAATAAAAATATTAATCTATTGTATTAACTAATACCAATTACTATTCATTGTTTTCTATTATTTTTTGCATGTTTTAAAAAACTGATATTCTTGCTTAAAACTATATATTTGTGCCATAATTTTTCAATAGCCTTAGTAAGGCATAATCAAAATAAAATTAGTTATTTTCTTTGGGAGAACAATTTGATGGCTATTGGCAATCATATACAGTGATATAACCTCCACCACTACCAAGGAACAGAACAGTTTCATTTACAACATTGCCCATGTGCTGCTTTATAGTCCGTCCAGCCTCTGATTTCTAGCCCCAAGCAGACGCTGGTTTGTTTCCCAGATCTGTAGTTCTGCCTTTTCTAGCATTTCATATAGATACTTGATTTTTGTCATTGAGCATGCTTTTGAGACTCATCCATGTTGTTGTGTGCATGACGACTGTGTTCATTTTTATTGTTGAATGATATTTCAGAATTTGTTTCTCTTTTCATCGGTTGATGGAATCTGAGTCATTTCCTATTTTTTTTCTGTTGTTATTCTCTTTTTATTATTTATTTTTGAAAGAGCATACATTACTGATTTTAAACCTTTCTTTTTTCTTTTTTTTATTATGTTAATCACCATACATTACATCATTAGTTTTTGATGTAGTGTTCCATGATTCATTATTGGCGTATAACACCCAGTGCTCCATGCAGAACGTGCCCTTTTTAATACCCATCACCAGGCTAACACATCCTCCCACCCCCCTCCCCTCTAGAACCCTCAGTTTGTTTTTCAGAGTCCATAGTCTCTCATGGCTCCTCTCCCCCTCTAAAAATAGGTTGTTTTGGAATATTCAGGTGTAAATCTTTGCAAAAACATGTTTTCATAATTTAGGGTAAATACAGAGTATGAGAGTGCCAGGTCACATGGTAAATGCATATCACCTTTGGAGATACTGGTACTCTTTAAAAGTGACTGAACTATTCCTACAGCGGTTGGAGGATGTGTTTCTTCATAACCTCAGCAGCACTTGGTATTGCCAGGCATTTTAACTTTAGTCATATCGGTGGGCATGTGGTGGTGTTAACTTGCATTTTACTGATGACAAGAACTGTTGAGCTTCTTTTCACCTGCCTAATTATTATTATTTTCATTTGTGAAATTTGTGTTCAAGGATGCTGTCATTTTTTAATGACTTTTCCGCCATCTTATTTGTGAATTGTAAGAGTTCTTTATGTTCTGAGCATAGCATTTTGATGTTTCTTATGTTTTGCAAATAACTTTTATTAGTATTAAGTGTCCTTCTTCATTTTCTTAGATTTGTCTTTTGAAAAGAAAATTTATACCTTTTATAAAATTACTTTTATAGGTAATTTTATAGATCATTGTGTTTATGTCCCATAGAACAAAACTTTGCCTAGCCCAATGTCACTAAGATTTTAGCCCATCTTCTTCTTAAAAATTAACAAATTTAGCTTTTTCTTGGTTTAGGTATATAATCCACTTGAAGTTCATTTTTGCATATAATATGGAAAAAATGAGGTACTTTTATTTCCATATAAATGCCTAGTTTATATAGCATGTTTTTTTTTTTTAATTGTATCTTTTCCCCCATTGAATTACTATGGAACTTCTGTTGAAATGCTAATATGAATTTGGGGCTATTTATGAACTCTCTATTCTGCTCCAATGACTCATATGTCATAACACAATCCTTTAAAAATTATAGCCAAAACTTGGTAGCAGAAGTCATCTAGATTTGTAATTTTTCAACTTTTATTTTTCTCCCTATACAGTGTCCTTTGTTTCCTCATATAAATTTTAAAATCAGTTTTCCAAATTTATCATAAAACTTTCTAGTATTATGATTAAGACCACATACATTTAGAAATTAATTTGTAAAAGATTATAATCTTAAAAAAATTGAGTCTTAAACATGAAAATCTCTACCTTTAGTTAGATCTTAATTTCCCTTTTCAGTGTTTGTGGATTTTATAGAGCCATTCCATGTCTCTTTTAAAATTTATTCCTCACTATATTATTACTTATGTAATTTAAATTTTTTTATTGAAGTATAATTAACATACTATGAAATTCATCCTTCTAAGTGTACAATTCAGTGATGTTAGTACATTTGCAGAGTTGTGCACCCGCCATCACGCTCTATTATAGAGCATTTTTATCACCTAAGACACATCTCTTGTGTGTATTTGCAGTTATTTCCTATTGTCACCTTCCACTTCTAGGCAACCACTGATATGCTTTCTGTCTCTCTAACTATGCATTTCTAGACATTTTATTTAAAAGAAATAACACAATATCTATTCTTTATGTCTGACTTCCTTCCTCCTGACTTAGCATAATGTTCTTGAGATTCATCCGTATTATATCATACATCAATATTTTGTTGCTTCTAACTCCTAAATAATATTCCCTACTACTCCACATTTCTGTTTATCCATTCACCAGTGGGGAGATATTTGAATTGTTTTCAGTTTAGGGCTATTATGGATAATGCTGCTATGCACATTCACAAACATGCATGTTTTTTTTCTAAGAATGAAATGCTGAGCTGTATGATGTTTATGTTTGTTTTTTTTTTTTTAATTTTTAAAGATTTTATTTATTTGACAGAGAGAGACATAGCGAGAGAGGGAACACAAGCAGGGGGAGTGGGAGAGGGAGAAGCAGGCTTCCCGCCGAGCAGGGAACCCGATGTGGGACTCGATCCCAGGACCCTGGGGTCATGACCTGAGCCGAAGGCAGACGCTTAACGACTGAGCCACCCAGGCGCCCTATGATGTTTATGTTTAAAAAAAAAATCCAAACTCCTTCCAAATTGGCTGTATCATTTACATTCCCACTAGCAATATATGATTCCAATTTCTCCACTTCATTGCCAACGCCCCATATTGTCTATATTTTGTCTATATTAAACATCTGTTCTAGTATATGTATAGTAGTATGTTATTGTGACTATAATGTGTGTTTCTCTAATGTCTAATGAAATTTAAAATCTTTTCATGTATATATCTTATTGGTGAAATGTCTTAAAATTTGTTTATCATTATATATTTGGGGTATTAAGTTGTAAGCATTCTTTGTAAACTCAGGATAGAAGTCCTTTATAAAATGTTATTTTTAAGTATTTTCTCACTATCTGTAGTTTTTTTTTTCTTTGTATTAATGGCATCATTCAAAGCACACATTCTTTTTAATTTTAATAAAATCCAAATTATATGATTTTTCTTTCTATGCAGTTTACTTTTAATATTGTATCTAAAAACTTGTTGGGGCGCCTGGGTGGCTCAGTCGTTAAGCGTCTGCCTTCGGCTCAGGTCATGATCCCAGGGTCCTGGGATCGAGCCCCGCATCGGGCTCCCTGCTCCGCGGGAGGCCTGCTTCTCCCTCTCCCATTCCCCCTGCTTGTATTCCCTCTCTCGCTGTGTCTCTCTCTGTCAAATAAATAAATAAAATCTTTAAAAAAATAAATAAATAAATAAAAATAAAAAAAAATAAAAACTTGTTGCCCAAGTCAAGCTCCTGACAATTATTCTTTATGCTTTATCCTAGAAATTTTATAATTTTAGCTTTTACAGTTATATAATCTACTTGAGCTAAATTTTATGTATAAAGGAAAGTGTCTAAGTTAAATATTTTTATGTTAATATCCAATCTTTCCAGAATTGTTGAAAAAACTATCCTTTCCCCATTTTGTCTTGGCAACTTTACAAAAATCTTTATTTGAAGACACTCAGTGTCCTTTAATTAAAATATGTTTCTGTCTTGATTACTGTAGCCTTATAGTTTGTTTTTATTCAGGGTAGTATAAGTCCTTTGTACTATTTTCTTTTCAAAATTATTTTACTATTTTAGATCTTTTGGATTTCCATATAAATTTTAGCATAACTTTGCAGTTTCTACAACAACAGCAACAACAACAAAAAAGCCCGTGGGATTTTGTTAGAAATTTTGACCCAATTGGGGGAGAATTACCAGCTCGTTAATATTGAGCCTTTCAATCCATGAATATGAAATATCTCTATTTATTTAGATCTTCTTTAATTTCCTTTAGCAAATTTTTCTAATTTTCATTATACATGAATTACATTTCTGTTAAATTTATCTTTGAGAATTATATAGTTTTTGATATTATTACAAATTAAGTTGCTTTATAATTTCATTTTCAGATTGTGACTATATTGAAATAGAATTGATTTTTATATATTCAGTTAATATCCTGAAAGCTTGTTATATTCAGTTATTGGTTCTTTCAATTGTATTGTAGATTTCCCTGGGTTTTCTACATATACAATAATATTATCTGAAAATACAGACACATTTAATTATTCTTATCTGATATGGATATATTTGATTTCTTTCTATTACTATATCAAATATGTGGGCATATAGTTGCTCATTTTTATCCTTTATTATCCTTTTAATTTCCATTAGATCTGTAGTTATGTTCCCTCCTTCATTTCTGATATTATTAATTTGGGTCATTTCTTATATTACATAGTTAGCCTGGCTATAGAGTTTTATCAATTTTATTAATCTTTTTGAAGAATCAGATTGCAGTTTCATTGATTTTCTCTATTGATCTTTTTTCAATTTCATTGATTTCTGCATTAATTCTTTTTATTTTTTCTTCTGCTTACCTTGGATTAAATTTGCATTTTTTTTCTAGTTTCCAAAGTTTTTCTAGTTTCTAGTTTCCAAAGTTAATCATGTTTGATCTTCCTTCTTTCCTAATATATGAATTCTTTGCTATAAATTTCCCTCAAGTACTACTTTTACTGCATCCCACAAATTTGATAAGTTGTCCTTATGTTGTTATTTCAAAAAAATATTTTTCTCTTGAGATTTTCTTTTATATTAATCCACTGTTGTCTGAAAGAAGACATTGTATGATTTCTATGTTTTTGAATTCATTAAAATGTGTTTTATGGCCCAGAGTGTGGTCTATCTTAGTGAATTTTCCATATGAATTTGAGAAGAATGTGAATTCTTTTTTTTTTTTAAGAATTTATTTATTTATTTGACAGAGACACAGTGAGACAGGAAACATAAGCAGGGGGAGTGGGAGAAGGAGAAACAGGTTCCCCACTGAGCAGGGAGCCTGATGTGGGGCTCAATCCCAGGACCCTGGGATAATGACCTGAGCCAAAGGCAGATGCTTAACAACTGAGCCACCCAGACGCCCCAAGAATGTGAGTTCTATTGTTGGATGAAGTAGGCTACAGATGGCAGTTGCATCTGGTTGCTTGATGGTATTTTTGAGTTCAACTTTATCCTTATTTTCTGGCTGCTAGATATGCCCATTTCTAGTAGAAGGCTGCTATCATTTCCAACTATGATGGTGGATTCATCTATTTCTTTTTGCCGTTCTTTTAGCCTTTCCTTCACATAGTTTGATGCTCTATTGTTAAACACATACAATCTAAGGATTGCTTTGTTTTAGACAAAAGAAGACTGGCAAATAATTGAGTTAAAATATTTTAAAACCTAATATTTACCTGTTGGTGGTATCCATGATTGTAACTAAAGTTTCACCTTGAAGAGAATAACTTATTCAACACTGTAAAGTAAGTAAGGTAATGCCCAAATTGTATTCTTCAGAAGATAAAAATGTGGAGATATTAATAAGTACTCTATGGGAAAAATGTTTTTGCAGGCAACTATGTTCAGGAAACAGCAATATTCAACCCTTACCACTCAGTGCCTTCTTCCTTAAATAACACTGCATTCTAATATATTAAAAGTTCTAAGAGGTCCTGCAATAATGAAGAATATATAACTATCAGTTATATCTTAATAAAGCTGGAAAAAAGAGCAATATGTAACTCTATTCAATAGTTTCCCAAATTAGAATGTGCCCGTAAGTACTTCATTAGCAGCATTCTTTTTATTTATTTTTATTTTTTATTATTATTTTTTTATTTAATAGAGATACAGCGAGAGAGGGAACAAAAGCAGGGGGAGTGGGAGAGAGAGAAGCAGGCTTCCCTCGGAGCAGGGAGCCAGATGCGAGGCTCGATCCCAGGACTCTGGGATCATGACCTGAGCCGAAGGCAGATGCTTAACGACTGAGCCACCCAGGCGCCCCGCATTAGCAGCATTCTTAACATCTCATAAAATTTAGGTATATGACTCGATATATGAATATGCTAATGAATAAAACATTTTTAATTAGCTAATCAACATAGGGATTATTATTCAAATTAACCTGTTAAATTTTTAAATCTATATTATTGTTATCCTGAATATTTACATAAGTTGCTAGAACAAAATAGATTATTTTTTATTTACAGCAAACCAATAACTACTGATTTTCTGTTCCATAATTCTTACACATGAGGTGATGTAATAGGACACAAATGTCATGCAACACTTGTGCAATCTATAATGCTGGTAAGGAACCCCAAACAAAATGATTCCAGTCATCTGTTTGCATGATGTATTACTCCCATCCAGAGTCTCCTTGGAAAAATAATAGGGAAGATCCTGGCATCTTACTTTAACTCCATGGAATATAAATAAATCTCTCCAGGAGAAAGATAAATAAGTCCGTTGTCACCAGATTTACAACCCAGAAAGTCTTCAAGGTCCCAGGTTTCAGCCTACCTTGAAATGCAAATACACACCTCAGGAACTAAATTTCTCTGGGGCTCTCTCTGTCTAATTAGTCATAAATTACCTTTCAAAAACATGGTTTTTGCCCAGACTTCAAGTTTCAGTAAAATTTGTATAGAATATCTTAACTGTGCAGAAACTATCTTCCCTACAGTGTCACACTGCAATGTAGTAATTAAAGCAAATCCAATTAAAATAAAATAATGTTTTTCTTTCAATATACGCAATACATAAACAGTAATTTAGTCAGTGTTGGTAACTCATTATAATTTATAGATATTTTCTTAGTCTTTATAAGAGAGTATCATAGCAACAATGATTATGTATACATAATATATATTGTTGAACAAAATATTTGAAATATTGACTGATTCTCCATGCTAAAAATATCTTGGGGTCAATATTGAACTTTATCAACTGTATGGAACCACTTGAAGCCTACTTTTAGAGATGAGAGGAAAGCACTCCTTAATCTTAAAAGTAGACAAAAGGATCTTTATAAAAAATAGTTAAACTTTAGGGATGTGTGGGTGACTCAGCCAGTTAAGCATCTGCATTTGACTCAGGTCATAATCCCAGGGTCCTGGGATCAAGTCCTGCATTGAGCTTCCTGCTCCGCGGGGAGCCTGCTTCTCCCTCTGCCTGCCACTTCCCCACTTGTGCTCTCTCTCTCTCTCCCCTACAAAGAAATAAATAAAATCTTTAAAAAGAAATTAGTTAAACTTTATAAAAAATATTAAAAAACAGCATTTCTCCCCTCTTGTAATATTATATGGAATAATTTCAGCTGATGAAAAAAATCAGTCAAATCACACCTAATTAAACAAGTGTGTGTGTGTGTGTGGTGATATGTGAATCTATGAGATATGTGAACCTTGAGGTTACTCTCTATGTGTATGGGGCTGTATATTAAACAAATATCAGAAATCAATCTCAAGTTTATTTTTTTAGTTTTTTTTTAAGATTTTATTAATTTATTAGAGAGAGAATGAACACAAGCTGGTGGGAGAGGCAGAGGGAGAGGGAGAAGCAGACTTCCCACTAAGCAGGGACCCCGATATGGGGCTCAATCCATGATATCATGATATCATGATCTGGGGTGAAGGCAGACACTTAACCGACTGAGCCATCCAGGTGCCCCTCAGTTTCAAGTTTAAATGCAACATTGATTCCCCTGCCTTACTATAACAATACTTTGTGTTCATATACTAACTGCTAGATTGAACATCATTTTACCTTTTCATACAGTATATGAATACATGTCATGAAAATAACTAATATACAGCACTTAAAAACTTTAATAAGCTTCAATATCTTAGAACTATAAGATTTTTATTTGAAAATGAAAATAAAAGATTATTCTTAAGTAATATGTTTATTAAATTATTTTCAACTTTTAGTCTGTGGTTATTGAAATTGATATTTCAAAAAAACTGAAGACACTTTCTAGGTGAATTTCCTTCTGTTATTCATTCATTGGTGGTTTTCTTTTTATGTGTACTAGTAAACACTCAATAGAAGCATAATGGTACAAGACTAATGCAATACACACCCAAATACCTCACAGCAAGCACCGTAAGGGTGTCTCCCTGATTCCATCCCCAGAGGTATCCTTTGAATCTAAATTTTATTTATTTATTTTGGTCACTTCTTTTTTCATTTTTTAAAGATTTTTTTAACAGGTTTCTTCTAACTTTCTAGCAATCTGACATTATCGAATTACCTAGATAGTAGTGTGCATCTAACATCATCATTCTAAATACAAAGGTTTTTTGCATTAACTTAAAACATTTTCACATCTCTACTGTACACTATATTAAGCCTACAGTTTTGATACATACTTGTTTCCAAACTTTTGGCAGCTTTCTGTTATTTAACTATTTTAGTGAAAATTATTTCTTATTATCCTCTCATTGTCTATGTTAATTTTTGTGTATTACAATTACTAACATATATTTCATTTTTATTTATTTACTACTTTCTACTTTACTTTTTATTGCCTTTAAAATTTAACAATATCTAATGTAAGTCATTATATTTACCTTCTTTCAGAATACTATGGTCTTAGAATGGTCTAATTCCAGTCACTTCCTTCTGATTCACATCTTAATTTGTGTCACAGTCTATGTTTATAATCTTTCAAATTAGATATAATTGTTTTACATAGTCAATGTTTATTTAGATTTAAACAAGTACTTCTCATTTACCTTGCTCATCATTTCTTCTTGCATTTCAAATATTCATTTTGGATTCATTGTCTCTTTTCCCCCAAATTTTCTATTTACATTCAATTAATTAACACATAATGTATTTTTAGCTTCAGAGGTCAAGTTCAGTGATTCATCAGTTTTATATATTACCCAGTGCTCATTACATCACATGCCCTCCTTAATGTCCATCACCCAGTTACCCCTCTCCCCATGCCCCTACACTCCAGCAACACTCAGGTTGTTTCCTAGGCTTAAGAGGAATGTTTTATGGTATGTCTTTTATGGTATGTCTCCCTCTCTGATTTCATCTTGTTTTATTTTTTCCTCTCTTCCCCTATGTCCCTCTGTTTTGTTTGTTAAATTCCACATATGAGTGAGATCATATGATAATTGTCTTTCTCTGATTGACTTATTTTGCTTAACATAACACCTTCTAGTTCCATCCGTGTCATTGCAAATAGCAGGATTTCATTTTTTTCTGATGGCTGCCTAATATTCCATTGTATACATATACCGCATCTTCTTTCCATTCATCTATTGATGGACATCTGGGCTCTTTCCATAGTGTGGCTATTGTGGACATTGCTGCTATAAACAATGTGGTGCAGGTGCCCCTTCAGAGCCCTACATTTTTGTCTTTGGGGTAGATACCCAGTAGTGTAATTGCTGGGTCGTAGTGTAGCTCTATTTTCAACTTTTTGAGGAACCTCCATACTGTTTCCAGAGTGACTGCACCAGCTTGCATTCCCACCAACAGCGTAGGAGGGTTCCTCTTTCTCCACATCCTCACCAACATCTGTCATTTCCTGACTTGTTAATTTTAGCCATTCCGACTGGTGTGAGGTGGTGTCTCATTGTGGTTTTGATTTGTATTTCCCTGATGCCAAGTGATGTGGAGCATTTTTTCATGTGTCTGTTGGCCATTTAGATGTCTTCTTTGGAAAAATGTCTGTTCATGTCTTCTACCCATTTCTTGACTGGATTAGTTATTCTTTGGGTGTTGAGTTTGATAAGTTATTTGTAGATTTTAGATACTAGCCATTTATCTGGTAAGACATTTGCAAATATCTTCTCCTATTCTTTCAGTTTTCTTTTGGTTTTGTTGACTGTTTCCTTTGCTGTGGGACTTTATCTTGATGAAGTCCCAATAGTTCATTTTTGCCTTTGTTTCCCTTGCCTTTGGAGACATGTCTAACAAGAAGTTCCTGTGGCCAAGGTCACAGAGGTGTTGCCTGTGTTCTCCTCTAGGATTTTGATAGATTCCTGTCTCACATTTAGGTCTTTCATCCACTTTGAGGCTATTTCTATGTCTGGTGTGAGGGAATGGTCCAGTTTCATTCTTCTACATGTGGCTGTCCAATTTTCCCAATAGCATTTGTTGAAGAGAGTGTCTTTTTGCATTGGATATTGTTTCCTGCTTTGTCGAAGATTAGTTGACCGTAGAGTTGAGGGTTCATTTCTGGGTTCGCTATTCTGTTCCATTGATCTATGTGTCTGTTTTTAGCCAGTACCAAACTATCTTGATGATTATGGCTTCATAATAGAGATTGAAGTCTGGAATTGTGATGCCACCAGCTTTGGTTTTCTTTTTCAACATTCCTTTGGGTATTCGGGGTCTTTTCTAGTTCCATACAAATTTTAGGATTATTTGTTCCAGTTCTGTGAAAAAAAATGGATGGTATTTTGGTAGGGATTGCTTTGAATGTATAGATTGCTCTAGGTAGCATAGACATTTTAAGAACATTCCATGCTCATCCAATCCATGAGCATGGAATGTTTTTGCATTTCTTTGTGTCTTTCTCAATTAATTTCATGAGGGTTCTATAGTTTTCTGAGTACAGATCCTTTGCCACTTTGGTTAGGATTATTCCTAGGCATCTTATGGTTTTTGGTGCAATTGTAAATGAGATCAACTCCTTAATTTCTCTTTCTTCTCTCATTGTTAGTGTATAGAAATGCAACTGTTTTCTGTGGATTGATTTTATATCCTTCTATGTTGCTGAATTCCTGTATGAGTTCTAACAATTTTAGGGTGGAGTCCATTGGGTTTTCTGGATAGAGTATCATGTCATCTGCAAAGAGTGAGAGTTTGAATTTTTTTTTTCCAATTCAGATGACTTTTATTTCTTTTTGTTGTCTGATTGCTGAGGCTAGGATTTCTAGGACTATGTTGAACAACAGTGTTGATAGTGGACATCCCTGTCATTTTTCTGACCTTAGGGGAAAAGCTCTCAGTTTTTCCCCATTGAGAATGATATTCACTGTGGACTTTTTGTAGATGGCTTTTATGATATTGAGGTATGTACCTTCTACCCCTACACTGTGTAATCAAAAAAGGATGCTATATTTTGTCAAATACTTTCTCTGCATCTGTTGAGAGGATCATATGATTCTTGTCCTTTCTTTTATTTATGTAGAGTATCATATTGCTTGATTTGTGGATGCTAAACCACCCTTGCAGCCCAGGAATAAATCCCACTTGGTCATGGTGAATAATCCTTTTAATGTACTGTTGGATCCTACTGGCTAGTATTTTGGTGAGAATTTTTGCATTCATGTTCATTAGAGATATTGGTCTGTTATTCTCCTTTTTGTTGGGGTCTTTGTCTGGCTTTGGGATCAAGGTCATACTGGCCTCATAGAAAAAGTTTGGAAGTTTTCCTTCCATCTCTATTTTTTGAAACAGCTTCAGAAGAGTAGGTGTTAATTCTTCTTTAAATGTTTGGTAGAGGGCGCCTGGGTGGCTTAGTCAGGTAATTGTTTGCCTTCCACTCAGGTCATGGTCCCAGAGTCCTTGGATCGAGTCCCACATCAGGCTCCTTGCTCAGCGGGGAGCCTGCTTCTCCCTCTGCCTGCCACTCCCCCTGCTTGTGCTCTCTCTCTCTGACAAATAAATAAAATATTTAAATAAAATAAAGTAAATGTTTGGTAGAATTGCCCTGGGAGACCATCTGGCCCTGGACTCTTGTTTGTTGGGAGATTTTGATTACTGCTTCAATTTCCTTTCTGGTTATAGATCTGTTCAGGTTTTCTATTTCTTCCTGTTTTAGTAGTTTATAATTTTCTAGGAATATATCCATTTCTTTCAGATTGACTAATTTGTTGGCATATAGTTGTTCATAATATGTTCTTATATTTGTTTGTACTTCTTTGGTGTTCATTGTGATCTCTCCTCTTTCAGTGATTTTATTTATTTGGGTCCTTTCTCTTTTTGGTAAGTCTGGCCAGGGATTTATCAATCTTATTAATTCTTTCAAAGAACCAGCTCCTACTTTTGTTGATCTGTTCTTCTGTTCTTTTGGTTTCTATTTCATTGATTTCTGCTCTAATCTTTATTAATTCTCTTCTCCTGCTGTGTTTAGGCTTTACTTGTTGTTCTTTCTCCCACTCCTTCAGGTGTAAGTTTAGGTTGAATATGTGGGAACCTTCCTGTTTCTTGAGAAAGGCTTGTATAGCTATATACTTCCCTCTTAGGACCACCTTTGCTGCATCCCAAAGATTTTGAATTTTCATTTGTTTCCATGATTTTTTTTTTAATTCTTATTTAATTTCCTGGTTGACCCATTCATTCTTTAGTAGGATACTCTTTAGCCTCCATGTATTTGAGTTCTTTCCAAATTTCCTCTTGTGATTGAGTTCAAGTTTCAAAGCATTGTGGCCTGAAAATACACAGGGAATATTCCCAATCTTTTGGTACCAATCGAGACCTAATTTGTGACCCAGGATGTGATCTCTTCTGGAGAATGTTCTATGTGCACATGAGAAGAATGTGTATTTTGTTGCTTTCTAGTGGAATGCTCTGAATATATCGGTGAAGTCCATCTGGTTCAGTGTATCATTCAAAGCCCTCATTTCCTTGTTGATCTTCTGCTTAGATGATCTGTCCATTGTAGTGAGGGGAGGTGTTAAAATCCCCTACTATTATTGTATTATTAATGTGTTTAATTTTGTTATTAATTTGTTTTTATAATTGGCTATTCCCATGTTAGGGGCATAAATATTTATAATTGTTAGATCTTCTTATTGGACAGACCCTTTAATTATGACCTAGTGCCCTTCCTCATCTCTTATTCTAGTCTTTGGTTTAAAATCTACTTTGTCTGATATAAGGATTGCTACCCCGGCTTTCTGTTGATGCCCATTAGCATGATAAATGTTTTTCCACCCCTCACTTTCAATCTGGAGGTGTCTTTGGGTCCTAAATGAGTCTCTTGCAGACAGTTTATCAATGGCTCTTATTTTTTTTAATCCAATCTGATACGCTGTGTCTTTTGATTAGGGGCATTTAGCCCAATTATATTCAGAGTAACTATTGAAAGATATGAATTTAATGCCATTGTATTACTTGTAAACTCACTATTTATGTATATTGTCTCTATTCCTTTGGGTCTGTTACTTTTGTGCTCTCTCTTCACTTAAAGGATCCCCTTTGATATTTCTTGCAGGGCTGGTTTAGTGATCATAAATTCTTTTAGTTTCTGTTTGTCCTGGTAGCTTTTTTTCTCTCCTTCTACTTTGAAGGACATTCTTGCTGGATAAAGTATTTGTGGCTGCATATTTTTCTCATTTAACACCCTGAATATATCATGCCATTCCTTTCTGGTCTGCCAGATCTCTGTGGATATTCTGCTGCCAGGCTAATGTTTTTACCCTTGCAGTTTACAGACCTCTTTTCCTGAGCTGCTTTCAGGATTTTCTTTGTTTCTGAGATCTGCCAGTTTCACTATCATATGTTGAGGTATTGACCTATTTTTATGGATTTTGAGGGGGGTTCTCAGTGCCTCCTGGATTTTGATGCCTGTTTCCTTCCCTAGATTAGGGAGGTTCTCCACTATAATGTGCTTCACTATACCTTCTGCTCCTCTCTCCTTTCCTCTTCTTTTGGGATCCCAATTATTCTAATATTGTTTTGCTTTATGGTATCAGCTATCTCTCAAATTCTCTCCTTGTGATCAAGTAGTTGTTTATCTCTCTTTTCTCAGCTTCTTTATTCTCCATCATTTGGTCTTCTGTATCACCAGATCTCTCTCCTGCCTCATTTATCCTCTCAGTAGAGCCTCCATTTTTTATTGCATCTCATTGATAAACTTTTTGATTTTGTGTTGGTTAGATTTTAGTTCTGTTATTTCTTCAGAAAGGGGTTCTCTAGTGTCTTCTATGCTTTTTTCCAGGCCCAGCTAGAATCTTTATAATCATTATTCTGAACTCTAGTTTTGACATCTTACTTATGTCCCTACTGATTAGGTCCCTGGCGGGCAATACTGCCTCTTTCTCTTTTGTTTGAGGTGAGTTTTTCTGTCTTGTCATTCTTGTAATGAGTGGTTACTTTTGTTTGTAGAATTGTGGCTATTCTTTTCTTAGATCTGTTTGGATTTGCAGGTGTTGAGAATGACTTGATAGCTATCTAGCTGAATTCCTGGGACCAGACCAAACTATGGTCTCCTACTCCTCTGCCATCTTGGACTATCTCCCATTGTCTCTCTCCATTAAGCACACTGTTTAGTTGAATATGTGGCAAACTCTTCCTGCCTTTGTTTAGTGGAATAACTTGATTTTATTCCATTTACAAAAGATTGTTTAATTATAAAATATTTGCCATAATTTTAGTCTCAAAACAATTCTAAGATATTACTCTATTGTCTTTTGACATCCAATGTTGACATTAAGAATCAACTGCTGGTTTAACTATACTTTGGTATATGTAAGCCTCCTTTATCTCAGCCTGGTCTTTGTTGTTTCTCAGTTTTAATATAATATGCCTAAGTGTGGATTTCTGGTAATATTCACCTTGGAATTTGTTGTGATTTCTGTGCCTATGACTGACTCATAATTTCTTTGCAGAGCTAGTAATTACCTATGGTTCAGCTCTTACTTCTGTGCCATAAATTAATTAAATCTACAGTAAATATTCCTTAGGGAAAGTTCCCTGTACCTTTTTCAAATTTGAAATATTCTCAGTATTTATGTCTTATAAATTATCTTTCTTCTATTTTCTGATTCACTGATTAGAAATATACTCTCCTTTTTCTTTCTTCCTTCTACTTATCCTCCATTATTATAATTATTTATCTGTCCTTGTCAACCAAAGACAGTCCACTTGAAGTTGGAGTATGTAGATGTTTATTTTTATATCTCTAAGTACCTTTTATTAGAAGCCAAACATTCTAATCTGATTTTTTTAAGTGTGTTTAATATATCCATAAATGTACAGGCTAAGTAGACACAGGCTCTGGAAATCCCTTGGAAGTAGTATAGATTATCTTCACATCTTCACTGTCTGTTCATTTCTATACCATTTTATTTGGTTTATACTGGCATCTGTTTAGAAAATGTTTCCTTAGCATCATTTTCTTGATGAATAGGTATGAGTTTCTTCACTACCTTTGTATCAGTATCACTGAAAATAAACATCTTTGCTATTTATCACAATGCCACATTCACCATTAGGGCACATCTCACTTCTTAAGCCCTCCTCCTATTCTTTGCACAGACATTCACATAAGAAAAGGAAAATTAGAAAATTTGGCACAAGTATTAAAAACATGTTTATTAAATGAATGGATAAATAAGTGGACATAGTAAACCAAATATATGAAAAACAAAACTTGTAATAAGTTTCAAAAGAGAGTGCAACCCAAAATTCAAGTATGTCTCCTGACCCTCCCAGTAGAGGTAGACCAAAGTCCATTTTGTATATGTACTCATACATACTCATCTACATGGAAAAACATATACAAACATACATACATATATACACAGAGATATCCTATCTACAATGCCATCTTTGTTTACTACAGTTTTTATGCCCAATACATGTAAGCATAAATAGAGTCAGTGTTCTAGCATGTGTCATAATTTTTGTACTATAGCTTTGAAGGATAAGTCATGCAAAGATGGAGGATAGAACATTTCTAAGTGTTGTTGTCTCTGACTTGGAACAGATTAAAGTGACCTAGTAAGAACTAAAAGGAATTTTTAAAACAATGTTGGCATAATATTACACTGCTAACTTCTCTTGAGGTACAAGTAGAATTCTTCCATGGAATATTACTGTAGGTTTAACTAATTTACTGGGCAAAACTTAGAGCTGAACCATAGGTCATAATTGACTCTGGAAAGAAATTATGAGTCAGTAGTAGGTAAAAGGCACAGTCCATGTATATTCATTTAAACTCTACAATTATTATTCCAAACTGTCTGCTAAGAACTACATTATTGCCACTTTTGTACATCAAAGTTCCAAAAATATTTTTGGTAAGAATATTGTCCAATGTGAAAATCTTGATGTTTACACCACAGGCTATTGTAATCTAAATATTAGGTTAGTAAACCTCAGGTTGCTTTCTTTATCAATGTCCATTTAGTTCTTTACACACAACTTTTAGATAACTCCTGTCTGATTTTATAGAGGTTAATAAATTTGGGACTCTTTCATTTATTCTGCCTTTATGAGTTAAGATAAATTTCTATGTACTTTATATATAGTAAGAGAGAGCATAAGTCCTTTTCTGGAACAATGAGTGATAGCCTAATACATATTGAAATAAAATTATAATTTTTCTTGAAGTACTTTTATGAACTTCTCAGAAGGTATTTAAATAGTCAAGGAAAGTTATATATATTTCCTGGATGAAAAATATTGTTACATTATGCATAAAAATGACTGACCATTTAAAAACTCATAACATAGATGAATGTCTTTAAAATATAAAATGAGAATATTATTTATTATTTATTACTCTGCTACTAGAGCACTAAAATCTGTTCCTTTCTAACATTTTAATTTTGTTAACTATGAAGACTCTACTGAACATCTAAGTCACATTATTAAAAAAAAAAAACTACAAAAGAGATTTTAATGAGTATGTATTTAAAGTTAAAAAATAATATACAGAATATCACTTATTCAAAATTATGCACTGTAGGCTAAATAAAACATTCATATAACTGAAAGTAACAAGAATCTTTTACCAGTTTTAAAAATTCTATCTGTACCATATCAAACATTTTGCTACCATTTCACCTTATGTTTTTACTCCTACAGGGACTAAAATCTCTAAATTATTCCTGTTTGCTAATACCTCATATTTTTGTACTGTCATCATTGGGAACACAAGCACCATTCTTCTTATTAAGATATTCCATCCTGTTTTTATTTCAATGGCAAAAACCCAAATTCCTTTTATCTGATAAAAGGTGACTAGCAAGGTATTTTCTAATGTTCCTAAATTTTGGATAAGTCACAATGATTTGGTTCATGGACCACATAAGCTAACTCAGATTCTGAGTTACAATCTGAAGTATAATAAATTGTAAGATAACCTCTCTGATTTTCAATTTACTTATTTTTCTAAGTGCATTTCTCTGTAGACTATATAATGATCTGTAGAAAGAAACCCCATCTTCTTTATCTATTCATCTTCTTTATTTATCTATCAATGGATAGTAAAGTTGCTTCCATATCTTGTCTGTTATAAATAATGCTGCATTAAATCTAGTGGTGCATATATCTTTCTGAATTAGTGTTTTCATTTTCTTTGGGTAAGTACCCAGAATTATGGGATTGTATATATATATTATTATTATTATTTTTTTTTTTAGTATCCTTCATACTATTTGCCACAGGCATTGCACCGATTTTCATTCCTACTAGCATTACACGAGGGTGGAGCCCTCAGCTTCCTCGCTGATACTTGTTATTTCTTGTCTTTTTGATACTAGCCATTCTGATAGGTGTAAGATGCTATCTTATTGTGGGTTTGATCCTGCATTTTTCTGTTGATTAGTGATCAGCATCTTTCCATGTGCCATCGACCATCTATATGTCTTCTTAGGAAAAATGTCTATTCAGGTCCTCTGCCTATTTTTTAACCAAATTGTGGTTTCGGTGTTGAGTTGTATATGTTATTTTTATATATTGGATCTTAACCCCTTATCAATATAACATTTGCAAATACCTTTTCCCATTTAGTAGATTGCCCTTTCATCCCATTGATGGCTTTCTTTGCTATGCAACATCTTTTTATTTTGTTTTGTCATTTTTTAAGTTTTTATTTAAATTCCAGTTAATTAACATACAGTGTAGTACTAGTTTCAGATGTACAGTAGAGTGATTCAACACTTCCATAAAAACCCAGTGTTCATCAAAAGTGCACTCCTTAATTCTCATCACCTATTTAACCCATCCTCCCACCCACCTGACTTCTGGTAACCATCACTTTGTTCTCTAGAGTTAAGAGTTTTTCTTAATTTGCCCCTCCCCCTTTTTTCCCCCATTGCTCATTTGTTTGGTTTCTTAGATTCTACATATTAGTGAAATCATATAGCACTTACCTTTCTCTGACTTATTTTGCTTAGCACAGTACTCCCTAGTTCCATTCATGCCATTGTAAATGGTAAGATTTCATTTTTTGTGGCTAATATTCCATAACACACATACACACACACACACACACACACACCACATCTTCTTTATCCATTCATCAGTTGATGGACACTTGGACTGTTTCCATAATATGGCTATTGTAGATGATGCAGCTATATACACCAGGGTGCATGATAACTTTGAATTAGTGTTTTTGTATTCTTTGGGTAAATACCTAATAGTGCAATTACTGGATCATAGTGTAGTTCTACTTCTAACTTTTTGAGGAATATCCATACAGTTTTCCACAGTGGCTGTACTATTTTGCATTCTCAATAACATTTGTTCCTCTTTCTCCACAGTCTTACCAACACCTGTTGTTTCTTCTGTTGTTGATTTTAGCCATTCTGACAGGTGTGAGGTTGTTATCTCATTGTAGTTTTGATTTTTATTTTCCTGATGATGAGTGATGTTGAGCATCTTTTAATGTGTCTGTTGCCAATCTGTCTTCTTTGTCTTCTTTGGAGAAATGTCTACTCATGTCTTCTGCCCATTTTTAAATTGGATTATTCATTTTGAGGTGTTGAGTTTTATAAGTTCTTTATAGATTTTGGATACTAATCCTTTATCAAGATATACAAATATCTTCTCCCATTCTGTAGGTTGCCTTTAGTTTTGTTGATTTCCTTTGCTGTGCAGATTTTTATTTTGATGAAGTCCAAATAGTTTATTTTTCTTTTGTTTCCCTAGCCTCAGGAGATATATCTAGAAGGAAGTTGATATAGCCAATGTCAAAGAGGTTACTGCCTGTGTTCTCCTCTAGGACTTTTATGGTTTCATGTCACACATTTAGGTCTTTAATCTATTTTGAATTTACTTTTGTGTTTGGTGTAAAAAAATGGTCCAGTTTCATTCTTCTGCATGTTGCTGTCCAGTTTTCCCAAAACCATTTGTTGAAAAGACTTTTTCCTATTGGATATTCTTGCTCCCTTTGTCGAAGATTAGTTGACCATATAGTTGTGGTTCATTTCTGGGTTTTCTATTCTGTTTCACTGATCTATGTGTCTATTTTTGTGTTAGTATCATACTGTTTTGATCACTAGAGCTTTGTAATAGAACTTGAAGTCTGAAATTGTGATGCCTCCAGCTTTGCTTTGCTTTTTCAAGATTGCTTTGGCTATTTGGGGTCTTTTGTGGTTCCATACAAATTTTAGGATTATTTGTTCTAGCTCTGTGAAAAATACTGTTGGTATTCTGATAGGGATTGCATTAAATATGTAGATTGCTTTGGGTGGTATAGACATTTTAACAATATTTTTTTTTCCAATCCATGAGCATGCAATATTTTTCCATTTCTTTCTGTCATCTTCAATTTCTTTCTTCAGTGTTTTATAGTTTTCAGAATACAGGTGTTTTACCTCCTTGGTTAGGCTTATTCCTCAGTATCTTATGGGTTTGGGTTCAATTGTAGATAGGACTGATTCCTTAATTTCTCTTTCTTCTGCTTCATTATTGTTATATAAAAAAAACAGATCTGTACATTGGTTTTGTATCCTGCAACTTTACTGAATCCATTTATCAGTTCTAGCAGATTTTTGGTGGAGTCTTTTGAGTTTTCTATATATAGCCTCATGTCATCTGCAAATAGTGAAAGTTTTTCTTTCTTTTTGATTTGGATGCCTTTTATTTCTTTTTGTTGTTTGATTGCTGTGGCTAGGACTTCCAGTACTATATTAAATAACAGTGGTGAGAGAGGACATCCCTGTCTTGTTTTGCCCATAAAGGAAACTTTCTTAATTTTTCCCCATTGAGGATGATTATTAGCTGTGGGGTTTTCCTATTTGGCCTTTATTGTGTTGAAGTATGTTCCTTATAAAGCTACTTTCTTGAGGGTTTTTATCATAAATTAATGCTGTACTTTGTCAAATGCTTTTTTGTAATCTGTTGAAATGATCATATGATTCTTATCCTTTCTTTTATTAATGTGGTGTATCATGTTGATTGATTTGCAAATATTGACCCCCACTTGCAACCCAGGAATAAATTCCACTTGATGAGCTGGCTGGTGCCATTTCCTTCCCTGCCCCTTGGCATAAACACAGTCACCTGAGGGAAGCAGCTCAATGTGGACACTGGCTGTCTAGCTTGCTTACACCAAACCCCATCCCCCACTGCTCTGGTGGGACTGCCACTCTCAGTCAAGTTTGCCTTAGTCCCATTATGGCTAGCCCCTCCCCCAGAAAACCAGTACAAACCCCTGCCCAGACTATGTCTCCCAACCAGACAGTTCTACAGAACCTTAGTCCTGGTGGAGTTGGTGTCAGGTTTCATTTCACAAGCAGACCAGAGCACATCTAGTTAAAACTCACCACATTCAGGCCAGTGACCAAAAGCTGTCCAGTGACCAAATGCTGCCCACAGAAGACAAGAAGAGCCTCTGCAGATGACTGGCCTGAAGGATAGAGCAGCCAAAACACAACAACAGAGTACATTCAGTACACACCAGAAGATACTCCCTGAAAGATCAAGCCCTGGACATTACCTGACCTCTTTTCCATGACATCATTACTTCCAAAAGCAGGAGACACAACTGGCTTTTCTAATACAGAAAAGAAGGCAGAAACTTAGACCAAATGCCAAGATGGAGGACTTTATCCCAAATGAAAGAGAAAGATAGGGCCATGGCCAGAGAATTAAGTGAAACTGATATAAGTAACATGTCTGATGGAGAATTGAAAGCAACAATCATAAGGATACTCACTGGACTTAAGAAAAGAACTGAAGACATCAGTGAGAATCTTATCACAGAGATAGAAGAGTGAAAATAGATTCAGAGATGAAGAATGCAATAAAGAAGTTTGGAAACACCCTTGATGCAATGAACAGCAGGTTGAAAGAAGCAGGGGAATGAATTAGTGACCTAGAAGACAAGAGAATGGGAAATTAATGAAGCTGAACAAAAGAGAGAAAGAATTATGCAACATGAGAATAGACTTAGGGAACTCAGTGACTCCATCAAATGTAATAACATTTGTATTATAGGAGTCTCAGAAGAAGAAGAGACAAAGAAGGTCATTGTATAATCTTAAAGGGGATAATCCAACAAGAAGATGTAATAATTGTAAATATTTATGCACCCAACATGGGAACACCCAAATATACAAAACAATAACATACATAAAGGAGAAGCTTTTTATTTTGGTATGCCTCAATAGTTTTTTTTGTTGTTTTTCTTCAAATCAGAAAAAAACTTTTTAGCTTTTTTCAGTATTTTCTCACTTCTTGAATTATTTTTTCTCTCTTTTTTAAAATTTTTTTATTATGTTATGTTAATCACCGTACATTACATCATTAGTTTTTGATGTAGTGTTCCATGATTCATTGTTTGCATATAACACCCAGTGCTCCACACAGAATGTGCCCCATCACCAGGCTAACCCATCCTCCCACCCCTCTCCCCTCTAGAACCCTCAGTTTGTGTTTCAGAGTCCATAGTCTCTCATGGTTCGTCTCCCCCTCTGATGTCTCCCCCCTTATTTTTTAAAATCATTTTCATTACATCAAACTTACTATTATATGGGTATTATCATCTTTCTTCTTAGGTAGTATCTACCTTCCATATTAATGGAATTGCTATTACATTTATTTGAAAGATAACATTTAGAGAAGGCTGACTTAAGTTTGAAATTCTCTACCCTTCCTCAAACCACTTTGTGCCCTTTGCCTCAGTGCATGGAAAATCTTATTTTCAGATATCTGGCTATGGCATGAAAATCATTCAATGCATAGGCTAGAGATATACTTTCCAAACATTCATTATATGTGTCTTTCTATGACTTTGTTCCCAATTAATTGTACAAATCTGAGCAAATTATCTTTTCCAATTACCATAGATATTGAGAGTAGAAGGACAAAAAAGATTTCTTAATTCAGTAATATGTTGATATTGTTCAACAATATAAAAATTACAATAAAGCATTGGTACTGAAATGTTAGAAATGAGAAAAATAGGGGTGCCTGGGTGGCACAGTCAGTTTAAGCATCTGACTCTTGTTTTTGGCTCAGGTCATGATCTCAGGTTTGTGAGATTAAGCCCTGCATCGGGCTCCATGTTCAGCATGGAGTCTGACTTGAGACTCTCCCTCTCCTGCTGTCCCTCCCGCTCATGCTGTCTCTCTCTCTAAAATAAATAAATAAATCTTTTAAAAAATAAATGAGAAAAATAAGCATAGATATTTTAAAGGCATAAACTTCAGGAATTTGCCTGCAATATTATACAATGAAACTCTTATACAAAAAGTCATCCTTTTCTAGATCTCTAAGTTAAAGGTTTAAGCTGCAGTGCAACACCTGCAAAGAAATAATAGAAATTGCCAAATATTGATAGGCATGTTGAAAACTCAGCCACTCCAGAACATGAGCGAATATCCTATGCTTAGAGATAACACATTTGAATTTATGAAATTGATTGTCCAACATGAAATAATAGGCTCTAATATACTGAGATATACTTTGCAAGATTTTATTTTTATTTTCCTAGTGTGCAAGTTATTACAATTATTATTTGTTGCCTCAGTATGCAGAAATGAAGGAAGCATATTTTAGTTTAAAAAATAACCAAGCTTCAAATCACCTTTTTTATTTAAAGATAACATTTTTCACCAATTCAGAAGCTAAATGTAGTTCAAATAAAAAACCAGCTGGTGCAGATGTCAAAGAATTCTGTGTTCCCTGCTAGTCATAGCTGAAGTTTATGTCTACCTTTCCTTGGAGGCTTGGAGGAACATAATGAGTGGCCACCTTGAAAGAAAGGTGACAAATTTTGCATTTTTATTTTTTCACTAGTTAATTTTATGAAAATATACTCTTCTAATACAGCAATGACTATCTTAAATAGACAAAAATCCTGAACCACATCTGTTGTAACCTATCAATACCCCTGAGATGTGATATCATAACCCTGCCTGTGACATTACTATAAAAAGAGAATAGATGGAGAGAGTATTTAAATTCTTGTTGCATATATCTCACCATGAAACATTAAAATATGCAGAAAAATAATGCACATTAACGGATTTCAAAATTCTGTCAACAAATTTCTTTTTCATTACACCAAAGTATTTGCCAATTGTCCACAGGATGAGTCTTGGCTAGAAAACCTGAGGAATGTTTGTATTCTTATGTAGCAGTAGAGACTTCACAAACGTTATGCCTTCTTTAAAAAAATTCTGGTAGATCTTTCTGGATAGTTAGTGATGGAATTCTAGAAAAACAGGTGATATTTAAGAGAGAATATTCTCTGTGGGAGTCTCAAGTTTCTGCCCATCTTGCAAGTAGAGGTACTGACTACCTGTGTTCCAAATGACTTTTTTTTAACAGTTTGTTTTGGCAAAAAACCTTGGAAGATGTAGATAATCTCTGCCTCAGAAGCAAAGGGCAAGTTTTTTTTACTGTCCAGTTTAAGAAAAATAGTATCTGTTTCTGGAGCACAGGTTGGGCAGGCTACAACTCATTGAAAAGATTGGGTTTTTTATTTGTTTGTTTGTTTAACATCAGGGTTCCTCTTTTGTAACACACCTACTCTGTGTGTAATACTCTGTGAGAATTGGGTAGGAACCAAGTTACAGTTGCTGATTTTAGATGCTGATAGACATAGATAAAGATACAGATATAGATAGATATAAATATAGATACAGATAAAGATACAAGTTACTCAGTAACCTGTAAAACCCCATCTAGGTTCCATGTTTCCTGCAAATGGCTCTCCTGAGCTGGAGGCTTAACTGTTAAACGGCGTACTACTTAATATCATGCACTAAGCCAGCAGACCACTGGTTCAAACTACTTGAACTGTTTATTGCCACACTCTGTCACTTGTGAAGTTCTGCACAAACCAATGGCAATTTGTCAAATCTGCTATTAAGCAAGATCCAGATTTTATTGATGCCCAGGAGCCTGTTGAAAAATAACTGACCTCACTTATTCAAACTTAAATAAGGCCCAGACCACTTTATATTTATGAGCCATTTTTATACATTGAGCAGCAGGAAGCTCTTTAGCTCTTCAAATCTCTACCAAACTATTTCTTAACATTCTAGATGGTCCAAACTCCAGACTATAATCCTCCATTTAGAAACTAGAATACCCCCCTTTTTCAACAGTGGTTATGACTAGCTAAAAAATGGGACAGCTTTTTGTTTATTGAGGTATAAAATCAATTGATAAAACAAAATTCACGTATCAATGGACAATTTGTTGAATTTTGAGTATCATGTATGACCATGTAACCACCCCCCGGTAATCTATATGTAAATTCGCTCCCCACTTTTCAACTTTGGTACCGCCCATCTGATCGTAAACTACTTTCTGACAACACTCTCCATAGATTATTGCTGCCTGATATTTCTTGGAAGTCATATATATGAAATAATACAACACATTTTATATTTTTTCGTATGTATGGATTCTCTTGATTATAATAGTATTTTTGAGCCCATTCATATTAGATCTATCAGTAATTTATCCCTCTTTATTTCTGAATATACAATTGTATGAATATATAATGTGTTTACTTTCCTGTTGATGGACAGCACATTTACATAATTACTATGAATAAGGCTGCTATGGACATATTTGTATGTCTTTCTATGTTTCCAGGTTTTCATTTATTTTAGATAAATACCTAGTAGTGGCATGTTTATCTTTTCACAAAACTCCCCAACAGTCCTACAAGTTGGTTATGCATTTTCCACATCAATCAGCAATCTGTGACGCTCCCTATGATTCAACATTGCCAGAATTTATTTTCAGTCTATTTGATTTTAGTTATTCTGGTAGGGAGACAATGTTATATCAATGTTGTTTTAATTTGCATTTTCTCAATTACTTATGATGTATTTTGCCTTTTCACATGCTTATTTGCCACATACATAACAATATGCCATATATACTAAATAAATAAATAAATGCATATATATGCACACCTTTTTGAAGTTTTTTTCAAGTCTTTTGCTAATTTTAATTGTTTATATACATATATATATTAAAGATTTATTTATTTATTTATTTATTTATTTATTTATTTATTTATTTGAGAGAGAGCACGAGAGGGAGGAGTGTCAGAAGGAGAAGCAGACTCCCCACTGAGTGAGGAGCCTGATGCAGGGCTCAATCCTGAGACTCTGGGATCATGACCTGAGCCAAAGTTAGACTCTTAACTGACTGAGCTGCCCAGGTGCCCCATTTTTTGATATTTTTAATGTTGATTTGTAGAAGTTATTTGCATATTTTACATATTAGTCCACTGCTTGATAAATACTCTTCAACTATTTTTTTGCCTCATCTAGTCTGTGGTTTCCCTACTGATTTTCTCTTTTGATGAAAAGAAATGTTTATTCTTTATTAAGTCAATATTATTAGTTTTTTTCATTTATAGTGATTGCTTTCCTGTCTACTTTCAAATAAATTTTTCTTAATCTAAGGCATGAAGATCCTCTCTGTCCTATCAGGAGATTTATGAGGGTGGTGTTTATGTCTATGATCCTTCTTAAAATAATTTTTGTGATATAATGTTTGATAAAAATGATATAAAGGTGTTTAGAAAAAAAATGTTTTAGAGAGAGAGCACGTGCGAGCTGGGGCGGGAGGGGCAGAGGGAGAGAGTGAATTTTGAGCAGGCTCCATGGTGGGGGACTTGATCTCACAATCTTGAGATCATGACCCAAGCCAAAATCAGCTTAACAGACTGAGCCACCCAGGTGCCCTTAAAAATATTTTTGATATGTATCTAATCAGTTGCAAAACAATTTGTTGAAAAGACATTCCTACTCTTTGACTTGGCCAACATTCCATTGTTTATAAATGCATACATCACTTTTGGGACTCTCTTTTATTATTTTATCTTTCCATCCCTATACCAATACTTATTATTATAATCGTGCTTTAGTCTTGAAGTCAAGTAATGCAAGTTGCAATGTAGTTTTATCTTTTTCAAAGTTTTTTTTGTTTTTGCTAATGTATATCTGTTGCATATTTGTATGTTTTAGAATCAATATAACAATTTTTTTTTTTAAAAGATCACCCTTGTGAGAATAGATATATGAAGAGTACACAGTCTTTCAGTTTCAATGATCATGGTATGTGTCTCCAATTATCTTATCTCTTTTTATTTTTCCATCTCAGTGTTTTGTAGTTAGGGTAAAAAAGTCAAATACATGTCATTCTGTTTAATATTAAGTAATTTATACTGTTCTTGCTATTGTAAGTAGTTTTATTTTTCTTAATTTCACTGTTATTGATTCATTGCTAGAAATTCAGCTTCCTTTTTTATAGTCTTGTATCTTGCAATTTTGCTTAATTCATCTTTTAATGAATTTTTTCTAATTTTTTTCTGGTTTTTGTTTTTCTTTTTACAATTTTTATTATAGAAGTATAGTTGATATACAATGCTCTATTAGTTTCAGGTGTACAGCAGAGTGATTCAACAATTATATTAATTCTACAATGCTCACCACAACAAATGAAGTTACTGTCACTATACAACATTATTAAAATATTGTGAACTATATTTCTTATACTGTACTTTTCATCCCTATGTGTTACTTATTTTATTTTTTAATATTTTATTTATTTATTTGTCAGAGAGAGAAAGAGAGAGAGAACACAAGCGGTGGGGAGGGGCAGAGGGAGAAGCAGGCCCTGTGCTGAGCAAAGAGCCGGATGCTGAATCAATCCCAGAACCCTGGGATCATGACCTGAGCCAAGGCAGCCGCTTAACTGACTGAGCCACCCAGGCATCCCACGTTACTTATTTTATAAATGGAAGTTTCTACTGCTTAATCCCCTTCATGTATTTTTCCCATCCCCCCATACTTCTCCCCTATAGCAACAATCATTTTGTTCTCTATATTTATGAGTCTGTTTCTGTTTTTTGTTTTTTAGATGACACATATATACATCAATGATGTATCACATTAATTGGTTTGCAGATATTTAACCATTCTTGCATACCTGGAATAAATCCTACTTAAGTGAGGTAAATGATTTTTTTTTTTAAGTATCATTGAATTCAGCTTGCTAATATTTTGTTGAGGATTTTTGCATCCATGTTCATGAAGGATATTGGCCTGTGGTTTTCTCTTTTTGTAGCATCTTTGGCTGGTTTTGGTATCAAAATCTGATCTCATAAAATAAATTTCGATGGTATTCTTCATTATTATTTTTTGAAATAGTTTGAGAAGAGTAGGTATTAACTCTTCTTTAAATGTTTGGTAGCATTCACCTGTGAAGACAGTCCTGGATTTTTGTTTTTCTTGGGGGTGTTTTTAAATTACATATTCAACTTGGTTCCTAGTAATCTCTCTTTTCAAATTTTCTATTTTTTCCTGATTCAGTTTGGGAAGATTGTATGTTTCTAGGAACTTATTTTTTTTTCTAGGTTTTCCAATGTTGGCATATCATTTTTGGTTGTAGTCCCTTAGAATCCTTTGTATTCTGTTGCATAGATTGTGAATTCTCTTTCATTTCTGATTTATTTATCTTTTTTTCTTGATGAGTCTGACTAAAGGTCCATTAAGTCCATTTATTTTACCTTGTTTTTTAAAGAACCAGACCTTGGTTGTATTTATCTTCTCTCCTCTCCTCTCTTCTCCCTCTCTTTTCTTTTTTCTTTTCTTTTCTTCTTTCTTTCTTTTTCTTCTTTCTTCTTTCTTTCTTTCTTTCTTTCTTTCTTTCTTTCTTTCTTGCTTTCTTGCTTTCTTTCTTTTTCTTCTTCTTTCTTCTTTCTTTCTTTCTTTCATTTCTGCCTTGCCTTGCCTTTCTCTAATCCAGAGTAAATTTAATTTTTACTCTGATTTTTTTTTATTTCCTTCTGCTAATTTGGGGTTTTGTTCTTTTTTTAAATTTTTTTCTAGTCTCGTTAAGTGTAGGTTATTTATTAGAGATTTTCTTTTGTTTGTTGAGTTCAGCATGTATGGCTATCAACTTCCCTTTTAGAACTGCTTTTCTGTGCCCCCCAAATTTTGGACCATTATGTTTCAATATGCACTTGTTTCACGTATTTTCTTTCCTTTTTGATTTATTAATTGAATCATTGGTTGTTTAGTAGTGTGCTGTTCAGACTCCACATGTTTGTGTTTTTCGAGTTTTTTCCTTGTAATTATTTCTAGTTACATACTGTTGTGTTGGGAAAAGATGCTTTACATGGTTCAAATAATCTTAAATTTTTGAAATTTCTTTTGTATCTTAACATGTGATCTATACTGGAGAATACTTCATGTGTACTTGAAAAGAATGTACACTCTGGTTTGGGAAGGAATATTCTGTATATGTTTAAGCCCATCTGATCTATTGTATTGCCAGTTGCCTTATGATTTTCTGTCTGAAGGATTTATCCACTGATGTAAGTATGTTGATAATGTCTTCTAGTATTGTATCATTTTCAATTTCTTTATGACTGTTTTACTTGCTTTATATATTTAAATGCTCCTATGTTGGATGCATAGATATTTACAATTGCTATATCCTCTTATTGGATTGATCACTTTATCATTTGTAATGCCCTTGTCTCATATCACAGTCATTGTTTTAAAGTGCATTTTTCAGATTCCGCTGGCAGATATAGGAGGATAACGGCAGCCGGAAGGTGCCTGGCCGTGGGGATCCTATACTGCCAGTGAGTGACAGCCTCGCGTGCTGCAGGCGGGGCACAGACTCAAAGACCAGTAGTGGCAGGGAAAGGACTTTAGGGCAGCACCCAGGGTGGAAACCCGGAGCGGCGGGGTCATGTGAGTGATCTGGGGGTGGCTGGCGGTTTTAGAAGCACAAAGGGCAGAGACGTGCTCCAACCTGGAGGCAGGACTGGGAGCGCTGTGGAGGGACGCACAACCCAGGACGCTGCAGTTTATAGCAGCATGGACAGAAACGGAGACGGTGTGGCCTGGAGAGCTCACTGAAGAACAGACTGCAATCTCTGCTCCGAGGCAGAGGGTTGGAAATGGTCTCTTCTGCTCTGACTTGTGGAAGAGACGCAGAAAGCCACGAGGGAAAGCCGCCAGAGAACAAAAGCCCCAAAGACTGAGTCCCGCTGAGCCCATCCCCCGCCACAGGGGGGCAGGGCAACTCCATCCAAACAGGGTTGCCTGAGTAACAGCGCGGCAGGCTCCTTCCGCAGAAGACAGGCTGGGAAAACAAGAGGCCAGCAACTCTAAGGTCCCAAGAAAACAGGTGCATCTTGCTTGGGTTCTGGTCAATAATTTGGACTCTATACATTCCCTTAAACACCCATCAACAGAATGACTAGGAGGAGGAGCCCCCCAAACAGAAAAGACTCAGAGATTATGACTCAGGCTGCAGATTTACAAATGGATGAAGATATAACCAAGATGTCGGAGATGGAATTCAGGCTAGCAATTGTGAAGACAATGGTTAGAATGGAGAAATCAATTAATGACAACATATAGTCTCTAAGGGCAGAAATAAAAGGTGAATTGGCAGAACTTAAAAATGCTATCAATGAGATCCCATCCAATCTAGATAATCTAACAGCTAGGGTAACTGAGGCAGAAAAGAGAATAAGCAATCTGGAAGACAATATAATAGATAAAAAGGGAAAAGAGGAGGCCAGGGAAAAACAACTCAGAATCCATGAAAATAGAATCAGAGAAATAAGTGACACCATAAAGCGTTCCAATGTCAGAATAATTGGAATCCCGGAGGGAGTGGAGAGAGAAAGAGGACTAGAAGATGTATTTGAGCAAATCGTAGCTGAGAACTTCCCTAATCTGGGGAATGAAACAAACATTCAAGTCCTAGAGGCAGAGAAGACCTCTCCTAAGATCAAGGAAACAGGCCAACACCCCGGCATGTAATAGTAAAACTTGCAAATCTTAGAACCAAGGATACCATCTTAAGGGCAGTTAGGGGGAAGAAATTCCTTACGTACAGAGGGAGGAACATCAGAATAACATCAGACCTATCCACAGAGACCTGGCAAGCCAAAAAGGCCTGGCAAAACATATTCAGGGTACTAAATGAGAAGAACATGCAGCCAAGAATACTTTATCCGGCAAGGCTGTCATTTAGAACAACTGGCAGAAACTGAAAGAATATGTGACCACTAAGCTGGCCCTGCAAGAAATATTAAGGGGGGTTTCTATAAAAGGAGAAAGACCCCAAGAGTGATCTACAACAGAAATATACAGGGACAATCTATAAAAACAACGTCTTCACAGGCAGCATGATGACAATTAATTCATATCTTTCAATAATCACTCTCAACGTGAATGGCCTAAACGCTCCCATAAAACGGCACAGGGTTGCAAATTGGATAAAAAGACAGGATGCTGTCTACAAGAGACTCATTTTGAACCTAAAGATACATCCAGACTGAAAGTGAAGGGATGGAGATCCATCTTCCATGCCAGCGGACCTCAAAAGAAAGCTGGGGTAGCAATTCTTATATCAGACAAATTAGATTTTAAACTAAAGTCTGTAATAAGAGACACAGAAGGACACTATATCATTCTTAAAGGGTCTATCCAACAAGAAGATCTAACAATTGTAAATATCTATGCCCCCAACATGGGAGCAGCCATCTATATAAGCCAACTGTTAACCAAAATAAAGAGTCATATTGATAACAATACGTTAAATGTAGGAGACCTCAATACTCCACTCTCAGCAATGAACAATCATCTAAGCAGAAAATCAACAAGGAAACAAGAGCTTTGAGTGATACATTGGACCAGATGGACCTCATAGATATTTACAGAACATTCCACCCTAAAACAACAGAATAATCATTCTTCTCGAGCGCACATGGAACTTTCTCCAGAATAGACCATATACTGGGTCACAAATTAGGTCTCAACCGATACCAAAAGATTGAGATTATTCCCTGCATATTCTCAGACCACAATGCTCTATAACTGGAACTCAATCACAAGAAAAAATTTGGCAGAAATTCAAACACTTGGAAGCTAAAGACGACTCTGCTCAAGAATGTTTGGGTCAACCAAGAAATCAAAGAAGAACTTAAACAATTCATGGAAATCATAAAAACACATTGGTCCAAAACCTATGGGATACTGCAAAGGTGGTCCTAAAGGGGAAATACATAGCCATCCAAGCCTCACTCAAAAAAATAGAAAAATCCTGAATTCACCAACTATCTCTACACCTTAAAGAACTAGAGAAAAAGCAACAAACGATGCCTAAGCCATGCATTAGAAGAGAAATAATTAAAATTAGAGCAGAAATCAATGAATTAGAAACCAGAAACACAGTAGATCAGATCAACGAAACTAGAAGCTGGTTCTTTGAAAGAATTAATAAGATCGATAAACCACTGACCAGACTTATCCAAAAGAAGAGAGAAAGGACCCAAATTAATAAAATTATGAATGAAAGGGGAGAGATCACGACTAACACCAAGGAAATAGAAACAATTATTAGAAATTATTATCAACAATTATATGCCAATAAACTGAGCAGTCTGGATGAAATGGAGGCCTTCCTGGAAACCTATAAGCTTCCAAGACTGAAACAGGAAGAAATTGACAACCTGAATAGGCCAATAACCAGTAACGAGATTGAAGCAGTGATCAAAAACCTCCCAAAAAACAAGAGTCCAGGGCCTGATGGATTCCCTGGGGAATTCTACCAAACATTCAAAGAAAAAATAATACCTATTCTACTGAAGCTGTTTCAAAAAATAGAAACAGAAGGAAAACTTCCATAATCATTCTATGAGGCCAGCATTACCTTAATCCCCAAACCAGGAAAAGACCCCATCAAAAAGGAGAATTTCAGACCGATATCCCTGATGAATATGGATTCCAAAATCCTCCACAAAATCCTAGCTAATAGGATCCAACAATACATTAGAAGGATCATCCACCATGACCAAGTGGGATTTATCCCCGGGATGCAAGGGTGGTTCATCATTTGCAAATCAATCAATGTGATAGAACACATTAATAAGAGGAGGAAGAAGAGCCATATGGTCCTCTCAATTGATGCAGAAAAAGCATTTGACAAAATACAGCATCCTTTCCTGATTAAAACTCTCCAGAGTATAGGGATAGAGGAAACATTCCTCAAGTTCATAAAATCCATCTATGAAAAACCCACAGCGAATATCGTCCTCAATGGGGAAAAGCTGAGAGCCTTTCCCTTAAGATCAGGAACACGTCAAGGGTGCCCACTCTCACCATTATTGTTCAACATAGTACTAGAAAGTCCTAGCAACAGCAATCAGACAACAAAAAGAAATAAAAGGTACTCAAATTGGCGAAGAAGAAGTCAAACTCTCTTTTCGCAGACGACATGATACTTTATGTGGAAAACCCAAAAGACTCCACCCCCACATTACTAGAACTCATCCAGCAATTCAGTAATGTGGCAGGTTATAAAATCAATGCACAGAAATCAGTTGCTTTCTTGTACACTAACAACGCAACTGTAGAAAGAGAAATTAGAGAAATGATTCCATTCACAATAGCACCAAAAACCATAAGATACCTCGGAATAAACCTAACCAAAGAGGTAAAAGATCTATACTCTAGGAACTATAGAACACTCATGAGAGAAATTGAAGAAAAAACAAAAAGATGGAAAAACATTCCATGCTCATGGATCGGAAGAATAAACATTGTTAAAATGACTATGCTACTCAGAGCGATCTATACCTTCAATGCCATCCCAATCAAAATTCCAATGATATTTTTCAAAGTGCTGAGACAAGCAATCCTAAAATTTTTATGGAATCAGAAAAGACCCAAATCGCCAAGGAAATGTTGAAAAAGATAAACAAAGCTGGGGGCATCACGTTGCCCAATTTCAAGCTATATTACAAAGCTGTGATCACCAAGACAGCATGGTACTGGCACAAAAACAGACATACAGACCAATGGAACAGAATAGAGAATCCAGATATGACCCTCAACTCTATGGTCAAATAATCTTTGAAAAAGCAGGAAAAAACATGCAATGGAAAAAAGACAGTCTCTTCACTAAATGGTGCTGGGAAAATTGGACAACTACATGCAGAAGAATGAAACTCGACCATTCTCTAACACTGTTCACAAAGATAAACTCAAAGTGGATGAAAGACCTCAATGTGAGACAGGAATCCATCCAAATCCTAGAAGAGAACATAGGCAGTAACCTCTTTGACATCGGCCACAGCAACTTCTTTCAAGATATATCTCCAAAAGCTAGTGAAACAAAAGCAAAAATGAACTTTTGGAACTTCATCAAGATAAAAAGCTTCTGCACAGCAAAGGAAACAGTCAACAAAGAGCAACCCACAGAATGAGAGAAGATATTTGCAAATGACGCTATAGATAAAGGGCTGGTATCCAAGATCTATAAAGAACTTCTCAAACTCAACACCCAAAAAACAAATAATCAAGTCAAAAAGTGGGCAGAAGATATGAAAAGACACTTCTCCAAAGAAGACATACAAATGGCTAACAGACACATGAAAAAATGTTCATCATCATTAGCCATCAAGGAAATCCAAATCAAAACCACACTGAGATACCACCTTACACCAGTTAGAATGGCAAAAATGGACAGGGAAAGAAACAACAAATGTTGGAGAGGTTGTGGAGAAAGGGGAACCCTCTTACACTGTTGGTGGGACTGCAAGTTGGTACAACCACTTTGGAAAACAGTGTGGAGGTTCCTCAAAAATTTAAAAATAGAGCTACCCTATGACCCAGCAGTTGCACTCCTGGGTATTTACCCCAAAGACACAGATGTAGTGAAAAGAAGGGCCATATGCACCCCCATGTTCATAGCAGCAATGTCCGCAATAGCCAAACTGTGGAAAGAGCCGAGATGCCCTTCAACAGATGAATGGATAAAGAAGATGTGGTTCATATATACAATGGAATATTACTCAGCCATCAGAAAAGATGAATACCCAACTTTTACATCAACATGGATGGGACTGGAGATTATGCTAAGTGAAATAAGCAGGGAAATCAATTATCATATGGTTTCACTTATTTGTGGAACATAAAGAATAGCATGGAGGACATTAGGAGAAGGAAGGGAAATATTGGGGGGGGGATTGGAGGGAGAAAAATACAGGTTTAAAAGATGTAAAACTCCAAAACTCTTTATTTATAACACATATTATTCTGTATAACATAACCCTATGAGAGGGAGGGTCCAAGATGGCAATGCAGGAAGACCCTGAACTTAACCTACTCCTTAGACACACCAAATCTACCCCTACATATAAAGCAATTCCTCCTAAAGAAGTTTAGATACACTCTTCATTTCAGAAAGTCGTATTGAAACAATAATGAAGAAAACACGTTGAGAGAAACTCTTCATACTCTCTACCAACATCACCCAAACTTTATTGAAATTTACTGTTTTTTCTCCATCTTGAAATAAATATTTACTGCAAGAAATTAAGAGAATGTCAAAGTTACCATATGTTTGTTTTTCACAAATTATCAACAGAAAACTTGCTTCTGAACGGTTGATAATTTGTCAGCAATTATTAATAGGTATTGACACTGACAAAGTTCCCACTGGGGTTTAGCCTTCAAAATAGTTCAGGATTTAAAACTTATCAGTAAGCAGCTGTTGCTATCATCAAATGTACATTGTGGTTCTATTTTGTAAGGAAGTGTTCATTTTAAATAGAAACTTTTAAAAAATGGTGATTGTTTTTTATTTTGAATTTATTTTTAACTTTTAAGAGTACCAATCAGAGGACATGCAGATTGATAATAACCTTAATAAAACAAAAACACAACACAAATCTCAATTTTTAAAATAAATCCTTATTTCTATCAATGCTTCACATAAATGCATTCTAAAAAGTTAAATAACTTTAGAAAAAAATACACAGTGCCTAGTTTCAATTTTTTTACCAACTATCTTTGGGTCAGTGGTGATTTTTTATTCTTGGCTGGGTACACTTATTTGTCTTGGGGGTTAACTAGTTTATTTGTTTATCTAGGCTGCCCACACATGGGATGACTAGAGAAACTCAGTTATATTTCACATGTTTCATACTCCAGTAGACAAGTCTGGGCATATTCTCGTAGTGTTGGTAAAAGTACTAGAGAGAGATTATGTAGGCACATTTTAAGCTTGCATCATGTCTAATAACATCTGATTTGTCAAAGTAAATTACATGACCAAGAACAGAGTCAAGCAGTGGGCAAATTAAAGTGATATTTGGCAAAGGACATGGATAGAGGGAGGGGTTAGATATAGAAATCAATGGCACAATCTACCATACCATCTAAAGGCCTTAAACATGAATATTTTACCTACTTTTACATTTCTTATTTTTGTGTAAATATGGTAAGTTATATCAGAAAATTTATAGTTTAGTCGAGATTACTAAGTAAAATATTTTTTCTATATGTATTGGTATACATGGAATCAATATAAAGACATAAGAAATTGCATGTTTAAGAGAAGATTATGCACTTGGGAAAATGCACAGAATGTATTGGTTATCAAAGAAAAATTTGCACACATTGTGGATGGACAGTAGGTAAAAGTCCCAATTTTGGCCCCAGTGAGCACTCATAGAATGGCCGAAGCTTGGATGTTAAGCCTTGACTTAGAATCCCCAGAGGTGGGGCACCGAGGGACAGCAGCATGGCCCAGTGATGGTGGGTCAAAGCTGGGACTACTTAAGACTCAGAGGGCAGTCACAGAACAGCAGGAGTTTGACCCAATTGATGGCCACCTAAGACTGAAATTTAGGACCCAGAGGACAGGGTGCAGAGCAATGGCAGTATGGCTCTAGGAATGGCAGTTAAAGCCATTACCTGGACCTGGGAGCAGAGCACAGAGCAGCCATGTCTCTGGTCTTACAGATGGCAAGGTGCTATGGCACCCTGACACTAGAGAGCAGGCCCAGCAGTGATGGGGGACTCCGGGATCGGGCCTCACTACAGCAACTATTCTGGCCCTATTGAGGAGACACCCCAGCAGAAAATCCAGGCAGCTCTGTCAGTTGGTTTTAGCTTTAGTGAAGACTGGGATGGGGGTCACCGGTAGCCAAAGCTGCAAATGTCCATGGCAGCAAGCCTTGCTGAGGTTCTCCTGCTCTTTTTCTTCATGGGATAAAATCCATCTGAGAGGATCCCCCTTGGGGCCCAGCTGCTCTGGACGGGGGGAGAGGGTGACACAGGTAAAATGCTTCCTACACTTTTCTTTCCAGTTATCCTTGGTTTTAGAGCTCCTCAGGGTTTCTGCTGCTTCTTCACTATAGTCCAGAGCTTTCCCAGAGCTGCTTTCATCAGTTTGTACTTGTTGATTATTTTTGTTGTGGAGACAAGTTTTAGGTCCTCCTAGCCCTTTATCTTGCTGATGTCCCCTCCGAAACCAAGGTTTAACATGAAAGCCTTTGAGCTAGAATTGTGTTTTCTGAAGATAAAATTTTCTGCTCTCCAATTTTATTGAAATGGGCTATGCTCCCCACATGTATGAGAATCTCAGTGATCAATACTAAGAGCCCATACCAAGATAAACAACTGGAACAAAAACTGGGTCAATTTGAAAAGACCCAAATTTGTATAGTAATTATTTTGTTGGAATCTGTCCATGCAACTTCTCCCTGAAAACAACTAAATCTTACCTATGCATATATGGAGAACATTGAGCACACCACATCATTTATTAGTTAATTTATAAATCATTGCAGGCAGGCAGGCAGGCAGGCAGGCATGAAGGAAGAGGGAAGGAGAGCTATTACCATGCAGTGGAAAATACATGGATTTAAGAAATAGGTGGTCCTGGATTTGGATCCTTGTTAAACAGTTTACATATTTTCTGAGCCTAGGGAAACTATTTAATTTTCCAAACTTTGCTAGCAATCTTTAAAATCTGAGTAAGATTGCCAGAGTTGTTGAAAGAATTAAATGCTTTATTGCATGTAAAATTCTTATATCAATGTTACAACCAAATATATTAAAAAAAATAGGCATTAACTTTTCTGTCTCTGAGAGGAATTTTATATTAAGAAGAACACAATGTCAGGTTGTTAGTAAGTGTAAAAACTAGAATTTTGTATGCTGACTTTCTGGACAGAGGCTGAGCATTAAGCAACCACACTTTACCACTCCCTTTACAGAGTAGACTAGAAAATCACTGTGAATTCTATAGAAGAGCCAGGTCTGTCTCACACTTGTCCTGCCTCATACATCCTGCCAATTTCAGCACTGTCTAAATGTTGCCGCCTCTCAAAATTTGCAAGAATTTTTCTTCTCCCCCCTCAATATCATATTTTAATAGAATTAATCCCTACATGTTTTTTTAGGATCTCATCATTTTCACATTTCACTATAATTGTTTATGTATCTATATTAATCGTTTTATTACTAGCACTTGATATATCTAAAACATAGTAAGTACTCAGTTATTCATTGAACAAATATTTATGCAGATATTTCTATTGAAAACTATGACTATTGATCATAAAAGTATAGAATTCATACTTGCAATGAATAAGGATACATGTAAGATACTGTGAAATATAAATTTACTCAATATAGAAACAAAAGCAAGTGTGATCATAAAATCAGCACATAAATAGAAAGACAAGGGCCATTTTCTGTCATTGATGGTTTATGATGAAACATGTTTTGTTTAATATAACTTTTTTGTCCAAGTCCCATTGACTAGCATATAGATAAATAAGAGTACTGAATTTGAGTTTAATATTATTTAGTCTCTGGATTTTCAGGAAAAATATATAGGTTGAAAATAGCAAACAAACAAAAAACAAAACCACTTTGATATTTTAAAGCATACAGTTAAATATAGTGTTAAGTTTTCCTGTCTGCACATAATGCTTCTCAGAAGACAGACATTATTCCATAAATATTTATTTTCCCAAGTGATCAAGTTTATAACCATTAGTGACTAGTATTAGATATTAGAAATGTCAAGAGAAGAACATTAAGTTTCAATTTGTGAGTTACTACATGAATACTAGAAATAAAGCAGTGTGTCACTTACAGAAATGTTCCCACAATATTTCCTACATTCTTTACCTCAATCAACTTTTATCAGAACACAGAAAAATTCTAATAAGAATGTGAATAGTTAATACTGTGTTAATCTCTCTAAAATTGGTCATCCATAATACAGTATTAAAACTACTCCCACTTTCTTTTTTTTTTTTTTTTTTAAGATTTTATTTATTTATTTGAGACAGAGAGAATGAGAGACAGAGAGCATGAGAGGGGGGAGGGTCAGAGGGAGAAGCAGAATCCCTGCCGAGCAGGGAACCCGATGCGGGACTCGATCCTGGGACTCCAGGATCATGACCTGAGCCGAAGGCAGTCGCTTAACCAACTGAGCCACCCAGGCGCCCCGTACTCCCACTTTCAAATCCCTTTTCAAACATGGATTTCTTTATAAGACCATGTTAGGCAATTGGTTTGGGGAGTATAAATATCATCTTCATTAAAGATAATAGAAATGAATTCCAGGCATTTTAAATATATGCCTAAGGGACCCAGAATGGACAAACACTATATAGATGCCACAAGTTAATATTTTTCATCCCTTAAAATAACTAGCGGGTAACTCATTCGAGTTTTCTTTTGATTATCAAATGTGTTTTTACTGTGATTTTATTCTGTCTCATGACTTTTTAAAAATCTCCCACAAAAGACTTTAAGAAAGTTGCTTTATTTGGTTTAGTATCAATTAGGATTTTTTTTTTTTTTTTGAGATTAGTTCCTTCCCTAGTTTATTCATGGTAGACATTATTTATTTTCCTTAGAATGTTTAGCCTCAGGGTTTCATGACAATGCTACTATATTATAGAATATAAATAGAACTCTAGTCGCCCTTCCCCCCAGCCCTTACAAATTCATTTCTAATGACTGAAGAGCATGCAGAGGCACTCAAAGATATATCAGAGCTTTTCAAAGTCCTTATTTTCAGCATGAAAAAAGAACTAAATCAGAACCCATTACTTATAGTTCATTTATTTACTGGTCTAGAAAAACGAATAACCTCATTATAGCTCAGCTTTGTCTTGCACATACAAGAAATCTTTCATCATTATGATGTAGCAGTTATCTTGAGTAAAAAATGAAATTATTCTTTTAGCAGACTGTCTTCCTCTCTGCTCATTAAGTTGTGTTAAAAGTACATTTCTTGTAGAAAATGCCAATGTCTCATTAGATTTTCAACATACTACAATGAACTGACTGCATACATTAAATTGAGTTTTCCACGTAATTTTTTTATCCCATTTTTTGTCTTTAATTTCAGAAAATACTAAGAACATGTGCCATTTTATTTGCATTTTTGAAGTTTATCTTATTATAAGTTCTATTAGGCCAGAAACTGGACTCAGTGAATATGGTCTTCAAATTATTATAATTCAAGAAGAATTATATTAATTATTATGTGAATGAACATGCAAAATGTTTTTTTTAGTTTTTTTTAATTTTATTATGTTAATCACATACATTACATCATTAGTTTTTGATGTAGTGTTCCACGATCCATTGTTTGCGTATAACACCCAGTGCTCCATGCAGAACGTGCCCTCTTTAATACCCATCACCAGGCTAACCCATCCACCCACCCCCCTCCCCTCTAGAACCCTCAGTTTGTTTCTCAGAGTCCATCGTCTCTCATGGCTCATCTCCCCGTCCGATTCCCCCCCTTCATTTTTCCCTTCCGGCTATCTTCTTCTTTTTTTTTTTTTTAAACATATAATGTATTATTTGTTTCAGAGGTATAGGTCTGTGATTCAACAGTCTTATACAATTCACAGCTAAAATAAGGTACATACTAAAACAAATTCTATATAGAAAAAAAGTAACAGTAAGAGACCATCACATTTTATTTTTATATGGGTTGCTGAAAAATTTAGTTTGTATAGCAAAATATAGATGAATTTTTAAAACAGTCAAATCTTCCTTTGGAATGAAATACATGTTGGTGAATATGTATTGTGAAGAATTTAAAAAGGCCAACTCTACACTTAGCTACTCAGTGAAGAAAGTAAAGTGAAAAAGAAAGACAAAAGAGTAAACCTAATGTATCCAAAGCAATTAATGATAGTTACATACTCACTGGACAGTGAAAAGCAATGGTATTGCACATAGCCCAGCAAACAGTAACTTAGAATGCCTCATTAGATTTACCCCATATTATAAAAAATATATTTAGTAGATTAAAATCTATTAACCATAGATGTCATTTGAGAAATTAAAAATAAATTTGGTATATAGAATTGTTTCTCTAATAGTCTTAAGGATTTTGCAATATACTTAGCAGTAGAGATATCATGGTATAAATCATGGTACATGGTAGAGTTTTTAAACCCAGACATCTATAAAAATCAAAACAAAAGCTGTGCTATGTTGAAAGTAATAGTAATTAAATACATACTTTACTCACCTACCTGTAAAATTTTCAGATAGTTGTTTATTTTCTTTCTTTCTTTTGGTTTTAAGACAGCTATCTTAAACATTTATTTTGTAACATAATAGCAAAAGGAGAGAGAATTGCAAAGTAAATCATCATGGCCTATTCTTATTTGATGCCTATGCAAACTTTTTTCTCTTTACAAGTGTATCTTTTTCTAAAGATTTTTAATTTATTATTTGAGAGAGAGAGAGCAGAGTGAGCAGGAGAGAACATGAGTGGTGGGGGGCAGAGGGTTTAGGGAGAAACAGGGAGCCCGATGTGGGGCTTGATTCCAGGACCCTGGGGTCATGACCTGGGCCAAAGGCAGACTCTTAACCGACTGAGCCACCCAGGCACCCCTTCCCAAATGTATTTTAAAACAAATCCGAGACATAATATCTAACATAGATTACTTTAACATAATTATATAACCATCATCTTAGCAAAATTAACTGTAATTCCTTAATATCATCTAATGTCAGTCTGTAGTCTGTACATTTAAAAAATTATTATATAAATGTGTTCATTTTATTTTTATTTTTTAATTTTTTTTAAAGATTTATTTGAGAGAGAGAGAGCATGGAGGGAGGGGAGAAGGAGAGGGAGAGAATCTCAAGCAGACTCCCTGCTGAGTGCAGAGCCTGACTCAGGGCTCAATCTCAGGACCCTGAGATCATGACCTAAGCTGAAATCAAGAGTCCTGATGCTTAATTGACTAAGCCACGCAGGCGCCCCACAAATGTATTCTTTTTAAAGTTGCTTTGTTTCTAATCAAGATCCAAATATTTTTTAACCTAGATGATATATTCTTAAGTTTTTTTTTTTCCCATTATTGTTTAAAATCACTTTATTGAGATATAACCAACTAACAATAAACTTCACATATTTAAAGTGTACAGTTTGGGGGCATTTGGGTGTCTCAGTTGGTTAAGCATCTGCCTTCAGCTCAGGTCATGATCTCAGGGTCCGGGGATCAAGCCCCGTATCAGGCTTCCTGCTCAACAAGGAGTCTGCTTCTGCCTCTCCCCCTAGCTCATGCTCTCTTATCTCCCTCTCCCTGTCAAATAAATAAATAAAATAAATAAAAAATAAACTGTACAATTTTATGAGATTGGACATATATATACACCCATGAAACCATTACCACATAATGATATGAGTATGTATAGATAATGAATAGCTCTCATTAATCTGTGAAGTTTCTTATTTATTTATTTATTAGAGCAGTTTTAGGTTCACAGCAAAATTAAAAGAAAGATACTGAAAGAGAAATTTCCTATATCCCCCTGCTCCCATATATGCATAACCTTGTCCATTGCCAGCATCCTCCACCAGAGTGCTACCTTTGTTACAATTAATGAACGTACATGAACATACATCAACTTATCATAGTCACCCAAAGTCCACAATTTATATCATGGTTCACTCAGTATTACACATTCTATGGGTTTGAATAAATGTATAATGATATTTACCCATCATTATGGTATCATACAAAGCACTTTAACTACCCTGCCCTAAAGATCCTGTTTACCTACTCATATTTTCCCAAAACCCCATTCTCTATAACCATTGATCTTTTTCCTGTCTCTACAGTTTTGCCTTTTCCATAATGTCATATAGTGGAATTATACAGTATGTAGTCTTTCCAAATTGGCTTCTTTTAGTAATATGCATTTAAGTTTCCTCCATTATAAAGCTTCTTTTAATCTCTAACCTTTTTCTCTCTCTCCTCTCACCTCCACGCCATTATTTGTTGAATACATTGCATTGCCTACCATAGACCCTTGTGAAATTAGTGCTCTCATCTCTGGGCTTCACCTTATAATGTAGCTAGTATGTGACTTTCTTGCTTTGGGACTTCCTTAAAGTTTCAGAAAGCCATTTTAATCCTGGATGGAAAACTAGAATTAATTCCCTGAGATGAAAATATAACCAAGAAATAATGGCTATTGGTGTAGAAATACTCCAGCTCCCTAGACCCTTGAATGGAATGCCTCTGAAGGGCACTGTGTACACTTTTCTTAGCAGTTTCCAGTGTGATGGGATTAGGCTTTGGTCCCCCAGTGTTAGCGAATTCATTAATGCAGGCTTTATAGTTGTCTTTCGCTATTTTGGCAGTACTATGCCATTTCCCGCTCATGGTGCCTTCGCTATAATCTTTGTCCTTTGTCCTTTGTCCTATTCCCCTTCTGGGGAATCCAAAGAAAGACATTAATTTGTCTTACAGTTTTTTGTCACTTTCACAGTTTGACTGATTCTTAAATTCATTTATTATGTTCTTCTAGTTCCCTTGTATCCTTAAATTGATATTTAATGATAGATGTTTTATTAGAAGGCTTTTCTTTTAGCCATGATTATATTATAAATGGGGCTGGATATTTCTTGCTTCATCACATTAGGTGACATATTGTCAGACTGCTTCACCTTTTATCAACATTAATCAGGGGATTCCAGTGGTATTAACATGTTTCATAAAGATTTCCAGCAGAGTTTACTAAATATTTTTGGCTTCCATTAACGGTCATTGCCTAGATCCATTATTTCACAAGAGGTTTAAAAAAGTGATAATCTAATTCTATAATTCCCTACATTCATTAGCTTGATTTGTTCATTATTTGAATTCTCTGAAATATAATACATCGAGGAAAGGCAGGATCAATTCTCAATCGTTTTCCTTTATTTTTAATTTCCAGAATAATCATCTAGTATTTTTAGCAATCTAAAGGTAACCAGTGAGGTTTTAATAAATTCATGAAATTTTAATGTATTTAAGGTAGATCAATTACAGTATTCTTTATAATATATATATATATTTTTTCCATCTTAAAACAAAAAATCCCCTTTAAATCAGCTCCTATATCTGTTTACATGATACTGGCAGCTTTTGATAACTTCCCTGCTTCATCTTTCATATTTCTTGTCCCAGATCTGGAACCAGCCTGTACCTTGTTCGTTTTAGTGGGAAATGGTATTTAGAGACCACAATCTGGGTACAAAGGCTATTCATTACTAATGGATTATCAGTACTTCTAAATCTTTTTAGTTACCAGAGAAAAGGTGTTTAAGAAAAAAAGAAAAGTTGTTTTTAAAAACTTCCCTATTCTATTCCTTCTTTATTTTTAACTTTATATGTTTATATATTTACTTATTGGACATGCTCTTCATTTAATGGGGACTATTCATTACTTTTTTATCTGTTTATTTTTAAATTCAGATTGAGGACTTCATGTAACCTAGGCAATTTTCTTTTAGGAATTATTAACTATATCTTTTGTTCATTGAATACTGAGCATGCAATTCACAAGTTCATCACAGAAAAACCCATGAGTATGCTAGATAGATAATATTACAGGTGAAAATATTGAAGTTAAGAAAGTTATGTAACTTGCATGAGGTCACTTAAAACAGACTAAAACTAATCCTTGTGAGTCTTAACCTTCTGATAATATATTTTGCTACCATTCTAAACATTTCATAATGGAATTAGGTATAATTCTATCCAGGAAACCACAAGTATAATGATTGATGCCTTCTATTTTAAACTATGCATATCTGTAGTTACCTTTCAGCCTCTCTTTTCTCCACTGTCCATCCTGTCAATTCCAAGATTAGATTTTATTCATCTTAATTTCTTCCCCAATAATGTCTTCTATATTGCACCCGTTTAACAAAATATGTTTATTTCCTCTCAGTTAATGCTACCACTATATCAGAAATAAATATGGTTTTATATCTTCAATATTAAGACTGCCTGAGTCTTCTAAGTTATGTGATATAATAGAATTAGTAGCAGCTTTGGAAACCAAAAGATCTGAGATTAAATCCTGATTCACTTGAGGATTAACCCTAAGAGTTATATAAAATAGCCTTAAATTCCCAGTCTCATTTTGTTGTTTTTGTTTAAATCTGTAAAAAAATAAAGATTAAATAGTACAATTTACATCTAGCAGTTTTGTTCCCAGAAACTAAATTTCATGGCTCCTGGGACATACTGTAACATCTCTGCACAATAGATGTACTTACAGCTAAAGTCATTTTTTTAAAGATTTTATTTATTTATTTGAGAGAGAGAGAGAAGGGGGACAAGCAGACTCCCCGCTGGGTGGGGACCCTGAGATCATGACCTGCACCAAAGTCAGACACTTAACTGACTGAGCCACCTAAGCGCCCCAGCCAAAGTCTTTTTAAAACTGCTCTCAGCTAGGGTGAAGCATAACATAGATTTCATCATTTGGACATGCATAAATGTGGTTGAAATTGCCAATGCCATAACTAGACAATTGCAACCACTGGATGTTTTAGCTAAAAAAATATTTAAGGGCAATTTAAGGAAGAGATATTATTCCTGGCCACTTTCTAAAAGTGTTTTGTTGTTGTTGTTGTTATAAATCTTGTAATCAAATCATAAAAACACACAAAAGGATGTCAGTGGCTTGGAGAAAATGGTGGAGAAGGGAGTAGAATATTCCGTTGTGTTTTTTTTGGAGGGGGGGAGTAGAATATTCCTAACAGACATGCATTCTTCCTACCACTCTTATTGACTAGAAAAAACAAAACACAACACACACACAAAGATGACTCTAAGAATATCTTAATCAGTTAATTTCACAAAATGTCTCTTTTATTTATTCATGGAATTGGTATATAAATTGGTGTATATGTTTTATTATTTCTAAAAGAAATCTTTAAATATATATAGCATAAGAGCACATTTCTATCATGAGAACCCTTATGGTTTAATTTACAGCTTTTTTCTTAGCAGATAAAATCATACATTTATAATCAGTGCCATTTTAGAGTCCCTGAAATAAGAGAGTTAACATAAGTCAGTACCCCCCTTTATTTTGTTGTATAGATATTAAATACTATAGGTATTTTTGTAATGTAGTCACATTACTTTACTATTTTATATTTCTAAATACATCTCCTAGATCATTTACTATTTTCATAATTTTAGAACAGAATATATTATGAAATAATTTACCTGCTATATCAAATTACATAATCTACTATTTAACCAATAAAGTACAACTTTATAAATTCCTCCTTGTGAATTAATGATTTTTTTTTCTCCTCAAAGCTGTGGGTAAAATAATTATCAGTTATATCTGCTGAGCTAATTATAACAAATATTAAAATAAATGAAAAATAAGCATACAGAGTATATATTTAGGGTTGATTTTAATTCACTAGAAGTTAGTTCTTTGAAATTGGTTCTTATATTTTTTATTTTTTTTAACAATGTTATAAAAGCTTATTATATGCCACTCTGTTTCTAATCACTTTATAAGTATCACCACTGTTAATGCTAATAACAACCTTATGAGATAGGTATTGTTATCAACTCCATTTTACAAAAGAGAAAATTGATGTGTAGATACATTAGTAAGTTATCCAAGACCTTAGAACTGGTGACTGACCAAAGTGGATGGTCAAACTAGAGTCTATAAATTTCTAAAGTATACAATAACCCCAGTGGGATTTGGGAAAGATACATTTTTCTTTAAGACTATCATATAAACTGATCACATTTGCTGCTAACTGACAAACAAAAGAAGGCAGCCTTGACACCATTATTCTATTCTCTATTTCTATTTCTATGAAATTGGCTTTTTTTTTTTTAGATTTTTAGATTTTACATAAAAGTGATACCAGACACTATTTATCTTTCTTTGTCTTATTCCATTTGGTATAATGTCCCCCCACCCCATTTCATTCATTTTATTAAAAATGGCAAAATTTCTTTCTTTCTAATGGCTGATTAAAAATCCATTGTATATGTGTGTGTATATAAAGTAACATTTTCTACATTCATTTGTTGACGAACATTTAGGTTGCTTCTCTGACTTAGCTATTGTGAATAATGCTGCAATAAATATGAGAATACAGATATCTTTTTGATATACTGATATTGCTTCTCTTAGTTATATACCCAGAAGTAGGATTTTTGGGCCAAATTATAATTCTATTTTTAAATTTTTGAACAACTACCATCAATGATGATTAATGATGAAGATCTTTTCAAGTGCCTGTTGGCCATCTATGTTTTCTTTAGGGGGAAAAAGTCTATTCAGGTCATCTGCCATTTTTTAATTGCATTATTATGTGTTGTGCTATTGAGTTATAATAGTTCCTTATATTTTTCAGATACTAATCTCATCAAATATATGGTTTACAAGTATTTTCTCCCATTTCATAGGATGCCTTTTCAGCTTGTTCTTTGTTTTGTTTGCTGTGAAGATTTTTAGTTTAATGTAGTCACACTTGTGTGTTTTTGCTCTTGTTGCTTGTGGTTTTGAGTCACATCCAAAAAATCTTTGCTAAGTCCGATGTCAAGGAGGTTTTCCCCTAAGTCTTAAATTAAGTTTTAAATGCATTTTGAATTAATTTTTGTGAGTGATGCAACGTAGGAGTATGTTTTCATTCTCTTGTGAATGCTGAGTTTTCCCAGCATTATTTCTTTTAGAGACTATCATTTCCCCATTGTGTGTTCCTGGCATCCTTTTCAGATATCAGTTAAATATATAAGCAGGAGATTATTTCTGTTCCATTGGTCTGTGTGTCTGTTTTTATGCCACTATCATAGGGTTTTGATTTCAATAGATTTGTGATATAGTTTGCAGTCAGGATCTGTGATGCCTCCAGCTTTGTTCTCCTTTCTCAAGATTGCCGTTGAGGGGCTGTTTTGGGATATTTTGTGGTTTCTTACAAGTTTTAGGATTTTTTTTTTAATCTCTGGAAAATGCCATTGGAATTTTGATAGGGATTACATTGAATCTATAGATACTTTGGATGGAATGGACATTTCAGTGATATTATTTATTCCAATCCAAGAAGATGGGATTTTTATTTTTTTCATTTGTGTATTCTTCAGTTTCCTCCATCAGTGTCATAGTTTTCAGTATACAGATCTTTTACCTCCTTGGTTAAATTATTGAGGTACTTTATTCTTTTTGATGTTATTGTAAATAGATTGCTTTCTTAATTTCTCTTCATTGTTAGTGTATGAAATATAACTGATTTTTGATTGTTGATTTTATATTCTGCAACTTTACTAAATTCATTTATTAGTCCTAACAGTTTTTTTTAGGAGACTTCAGAATTTTCCACATATAAGATTATGTCATCCACAAATAGATACAATTTTACTTTTTCCTTTCTGATTTGGATAACTTTTATTCCTTTTTCTTGATTAAATGCTGTAGTTAGCACTATGTTGAATAACAGTGTAAGAGTGGGCATCCTTGCCTTTTTCCTGACCTTGGAGGAAAATCTTTCAACTTTTCATTTTTGAGTATGATGATGGTAGCTGTGGGCTTATTCACAGATGACCTTTATTTTCTCAAGGTATATTCCCTCTCCAGTTTTTTGAGAATTTTTATCATGAAAGGTTTGAAAGATGGCTTTTTTTTGCAGCTATTGAGATGATTTATATGAGTCTTATCTTTCATTCTATTAATGCTGTGTATCATATTTATTGTTTTGCAGATGTTGCATGGCTAGAATAAGTCCCAGTTGATCAGGTTGTATGATCCTTTTAATGTACACTTGAATTCAGGTCTAATATCTTGTTGAGGATTGAACGTATTTTTAATGCATTTTATTTAATGTCCAAAAGTAAGGCTCTTTCTGCTTAGAGTAAATATGCTGTAGAGTAGACCACATAAAATAATTTCATATTTCATGAGTAAAGAATTAAGTGTTCTCAGTCTAGTCAAAATATCAACACTTTAACATAATTACTTACAAAACATGAAATAGTGATTGTGCTGAAAATCCTAAATCCAAAATAATTTGTGACAAGGTAAAAAAAATGGTTTTCTTTCCTCCAAACTCGTAATTTTGTCTAGCAAAAACTTACGTATATATATATTTTAATTAACATATAATGTATTATTGGTTTCAGAGGTACAGGTCTGTGATTCATCAGTTTTATATAAAACATGGTGCTCACTACATCACATGCCCTCCTTAATGTCCACCACCCAGTTACCCCATTCCTCCACCCCACTCCCCACCAGCAACCCTCAGGTTGTTTTCTATGATTAAGAATCTCTTATGCTTTGTCTCCCTCTCTGGTTTCATCTTCTTTTATTTTTTCTTCTCTTCCCCTATGATCCTCTGTTTTGTTTCTTAAATTCCATATATGAGTGAGATTGTATGATAATTGTCTTATTTCCCTTAGCATAATACATTCTAGTTCCAACCATGTCATTGGAAATGGCAAGATTTCACTTTTTTGAAGGCTGTGTAATATTCCTGTGTGTGTGTGTGTGTGTGTGTGTGTGTATCACATCTTCTCTATCCATTCACTGTCAATGGACATTTTGGCTCTTTCCATATTGGCTATTGTGAACATTGCTGCTATAAACATTGGATGCAGGTGCCCCTTCGGATCACTAAATCTGTATCTTTGGCGTAAATACCCAGTAGTGCAATTGCTGGGTCATAGGGTCGCTCTATTTTCAACTTTTTGAGGAACCTCCATACTGTTTTACAGGGTGGCTGCACCAGCTTGCATTCCCACTAACAGTGTAGAGGGTTCCCCTTTCTCCACATCATCCCCAACATCTGTCATTTCCTGACTTGTTAATTTTAGCCATTCTGACTGGTGTGAAGGGTATCTCATTGTGGGTTTGATTAGTATTTCCCTGATGCCAAGTGATGTGGAACACTTTTTCATTTGTCTTCTTTGGAAAAATATCTGTTCCTGTCTTCTTGATTGGATTAGTTGTTCTTTGGGTGTTGATTTTGATAAGTTCTTTATAGATTTTGGATACTAGCCCTTTGTCTGATATGTCATTTGCAAATATCTTCTCCCATTCTATCAATTGTCTTTTGGTTTTGTTGACTATTTCCTTTGCTGTGAAAAGCTTTTTATCTTGATGAAGTCCCAATAGTTCATTTTTGCCTTTGTTTTCCTTGCCTTTGGAGACATGTCTAACAAGAAGTTCCTGTGGCCAAGATCAAAGAGGTTGCTGCCTGTGTTCTCAAGGATTTTGATGGATTCCTATCTCACATTTAGGTCTTTCATCCACTTTGAGGCTATTTCTGTGTATGGTGTGAGGGAATGGTCCAGTTTCATTCTTCTGCATGTGGCTGTCCAATTTTCCCAATAGCATTTGTTGAAGAGAGTGTCTTTTTGCCATTGGATATTGTTTCCTGCCTTGTCGAAGATTAGCTGACCATAGAGTTGAGGGTCCATTTCTGGGTTCGCTATTCTGTTCCATTGATCTATGTGTCATTTTTGTGCCAGTACCATACTGTCTTGATGATTATACCTATGTAATAGATCTTGAAGTCCAGAATTGTGATGCCACCAGCTTTGGTTTTCTTTTTCAACATTCCTTTGGGTATTTAGGGTCTTTTCTAGTTCCATATAAAATTTAGGATTATTTGTTCCTGTAAAAAAAAGTGGATGGTATTTTAGTAGGGACTGCATTGAATGTATAGATTGCTCTAGGTAGCATAGACATTTTAAGAATATTTGTTCTTTCAATACATGAGCATGGAACGTTTTTTCATTTCTTTGTGTCTTCCTCAGTTTCTTTCATGAGGTTCTATAGTTTTCTGAGTACAGGTCCTTTGCCTCTTTGGTTAGGTTTATTCCTAGGCATCTTATGGTTTTTGGTGCAATTGTAAATGAGATCAATTCCTTAATTTCTCTTTCTTCTGTCTCATTGTTAGTGTATAAAAATGCAACTGATTTCTGTGCATTGATTTTATATCCTGTCATGTTGCTGAATTCCTATATGAGTTCTAGAAATTTTGGGGTGAAGTCTTTTGGGTTTTCTGCATAGAGTATTATGTCTTTTGCAAAGAGTGAGAGTTTTAAATTTTTTTGCCAATTCAGATGACTTTTATTTCTTTTTGCTGTCTGACTGCTGAAACTAGGACTTCTAGGACTATGTTGAAAAACAGTGTTGATAGTGGACATCCCTGCCGTGTTTTTGACTTTAGGGGAAAAGCTCTCAGTTTTTCCCCATTGAGAATGATATTTGATGTGGGCTTTTTGGATATGACTTTTATGATATTGAGACATGTTCCCTTTATCCCTACACTGTGAAGATTTTTAATCAAGAAAGGATGCTATATTTTGTCAAATGCTTTCTCTGCATCTATTGAGAGGATCATATGGTTCTTGTCCTTTCTTTTATTTATGTAGAGTATCATATTGATTGATTTGCGGATGTTGAACCAGTCTTGCAGCCCAGGAATAAATACTACTTGGTTGTGGTGAATAATCCTTTTAAAGTACTGTTGGATCCTATTGGCTAGCATTTTGGTGAGAATTTTTGCATCCATGTTCATTAGAGATATTGGTCTGTATTTCTCCTTTTTGTTGGGGTCTTTGTCTGGCTTTTGATCAAGATAATGCTGGCCTCATAGAAAGAGTTTGGAAGATTTCCTTCCATTTCTATTTTCTGAAACAGCTTCAGAAGAATAGGCATTAATTCTTCTTTAAATGTTTAGTAGAATTCCCATGGGATGCCATCTGGCCCTGGGGTCTTGTTTGTTGGGAGATTTTGATTACTGCTTCAATTTCCTTTCTGGTTATAGGTCTGTTCAAGTTTTCTATTTCTTCCTGGTTCAGTTTTGGTAGTTTATATATTTCTAGAAATACGTCCATTTCTTCCAGTTTGCCCAATTTGTTGGCATATAGTTGTCATAATATGTTCTTATATTTGTTTGTATTTCTTCGATGTTCATTGTGATCTCTCCTCTTTCATTAATGATTTTATTTGGGTCCTTTCTCTTTTCTTTTTGGTAAGTCTTGCCAGGGATTTATCAATCTTATTAATTCTTTCAAAGAACCAGCTCCTAGTTTTGTTGATCTGTTCTTCTATTCTTTTGGTTTCTATTTCATTGATTTCTGCTCTAATCTTTATTAATTCTTTTCTCCTGCTGGGTTTAGGCTTTACTTGCTGTTCTTTCTCCAGCTCCTTCAGGTGTAAGGTGAGGTTGAATATTTGGGACCTTTCTTGTTTCTTGAGAAAGGCTTGTATAGCTATATACTTCCCTCTTAGGACCACCTTTCCTGCTTCCCAAAGATTTTGAACAGTTAGTGTTTTCATTTTCATTTGTTTCCATGAAATTTTTTATTTTAATTCTTTAATTTCCTGGTTGACCCATTCATTCTTTAGTAGGATGCCCTTAGCCTCCATGTATTTGAGCTCTTTCCAAATTTCCTCTTGTGATTGAGTTCAAGTTTCAAAGCATTGTGGTCTGAAAATATGCAGGGAATATTCCCAATCTTTTGGTACAGGTTAAGACCTAATCTGCGACTCAGAATGTGATCTCTTCTGGAGAATGTTCTATGTGCACTCAAGAAGAATGTGTATTTTGTTGTTTTCTGGTGGAATGTTCTGAATATATTGGTGAAGTCCACCTGGTTCAGTGTATCATTCAAAGCCCTTATTTCCTTGTTGACTGATCTTCTGCTTAGATGATCCGTTCATTGTAGTGAGGGGGCTGCTAAAGTCCCCTATTATTATTGTATTGTGTTTAATTTTGTTATTAATTTGTTTTTATAATTGGCTATTCCCATGTTAGGGGCATAAATATTTATAATTGTTAGATCTTCTTATTGGACAGACCCTTTAATTATGACCTAGTGCCCTTCCTCATCTCTTATTCTAGTCTTTGGTTTAAAATCTACTTTGTCTGATATAAGGATTGCTACCCCGGCTTTCTGTTGATGCCCATTAGCATGATAAATGTTTTTCCACCCCTCACTTTCAATCTGGAGGTGTCTTTGGGTCCTAAATGAGTCTCTTGCAGACAGTTTATCAATGGCTCTTGTTTTTTTTTATCCAATTTGATACCCTGTGTCTTTTGATTGGGGCATTTAGCCCAATTACATTCAGAGTAACTACTGAAAGATATGAATTTAGTGCCATTGTATTATCTGTAAAGTCACTGTTTCTGTATATTGTCTTTTTTCCTTTTGGGTCTGTTACTTTTGTGCTCTCTATTCACTTAAAGGATCCCCTTTGATATTTCTTGCAGGGCTGGTTTAGTGATCATAAATTCTTTTAGTTTCTGTTTGTCCTGGTATCTTTTTTTCTCTCCGTCTACTTTGAAGGACATTCTTGCTGGATAAAGTATTTGTGGCTGCATATTTTTCTAATTTACACCCTGAATATATCATGCCAGTCCTTTCTGGCCTTCCAGATCTCTGTGGATAGGTCTGCTGCCAGGCTAATGTTTTTAGCCTTGTAGTTTATAGACCGCTTTTCCCGAGCTGCTTTCAGGATTTTCTCTTTGTTTCTGAGATCTGCAAGTTTCACTATTTTATGTTGAGGTATTGACCTATCTTTATGGATTTTGAGGGGGGTTCTCAGTGCCTCCTGGATTTTGATGCCTGTTTACTTACCCAGATTAGGGAAGTTCTCAACTATAATGTGCTTCACTGTATCTTCTCCCCCTCTCTCCTTTCCTCCTCTTCTGGGATCCCAATTATTCTAATATTGTTTCACTTTATGTTATCACTTATCTCTCACATTCCCCCTTCATGATCCAGTAATTGTTTATCTTTTTTTCAGCTTCTTTATTCTCCATCATTTGGTCATCTATATCACCAAATCTCTCTCCTGACTCATTTATCCTAGCAGTTAGAGCATCCATTTTTTATTGCATCTCTTTAATAGCCTTTTTATTTTGAGTTGTTTAGATTTTAGTTCTTTTATTTCTTCAGAAAGGGGTTCTCTAGTGTCTTCTATGCCTTTTTCAAGCCCAGCTAATATCTTATAATTGTTATTCTGATCTCTAGTTTTGACATCTTACTTATGTCCATACTGATTAAGTCCCTTGCAGTCATTACTGCCTCTTGTTCTCTTTTTGAGGTGAGTTTATCTATCTTGTCCTTCTGTCCAGAGAAGAATAGATAAATGAGAGAACAAAATACTAAATTTGCAACAATGACCCCAGAGAAATATACACTAAACAAATAGGAAGAGATCTGAGTCTGTGGGAAAAAAGGGGGGAGAATATAATCAGGTGAGCAGAAAAGATAAATATACAGAAATCTATGTGTATTTTGTTCTGTTTTTTAGAAAACAAGATCCCAAGATTGTAAAGAAAGAAAAACTTATATATGTACAAAAATCAAATTAAATACAATGAAAGGAAAAAATGTAAGTGTAAAAATGGATATTAAAAGACAAGATAAAACAGAAGAGAAAAAAAAAGGGATATAAACAGTCAGATGAACAGAACAGAGCAATACACTATCTCCTGAGTGTACTTTGTTCAGTTTGTTAGAAGAAACTACATCTCAAAATCGTAAAGAAAGAAAAACATATATACAAAAATTAAGTACATAGAAAGGATAGGATATAATTATAAAGATGAAAATTAAAAAAAAGAGTTTAATAAAACAAAAAAAGGAAAGAAAAAAAAAAAGAGGGTGCCTGGGTGGCTCAGTTGGTTAGGAGACTGCCTTCAGCTCAGGTCATGATCCTGGAGTCCCGGGATCGAGTCCCACATCGGGCTCCCTGCTCAGTGGGGAGTCTGCTTCTCCCTCTGACCCTCCTCCCTCTCATGCTCTCTGTCTCTCATTCTCTCTCTTGCAAATAAATAAAATCTTAAAAAAAAAAAAAGAAAGAAAAAAAAGAGAATATGATCAAGCAGGTGAATAGAACAGAGCCATACGCTAGATCTTTGGTGTATTTTGTTCTGTTGGAAGAAACTGAATCCCAAACTTATAAAAAAAAAAAACAAAAACATATATATATATACAAAAATAAGATTAAATACAATGAAGGGATAGAATATAATGTAAAAATTAAAAATAAAAAAAGATTTTAAAAAGTTGATAAAGTGGTTGAAAAAGGAAAGAAAAAAAAATTAAAGTTGAAAGACTAAAGAATCATGAGGAAAAGGCCATGAATTCTATGTGCTGTATTCTTCTAGCACTGGAGTTTTGCAGTTCTCCCTTGATTGGTAAACTTGGTCTTGGCTGGATGTTCTTGCTGATCTGGGGGGAGGGGTCTGTTGAATTGATTGTCAACTGTTTTTGCCTTGGATGGAATTGTACTGCCCTTGCCCTTGCCAGTAATCTGCTCTGGTTTGCTCTATGTGGCTTTTGTTCTCTGAAGGCTTTCCATGCCGCTTTAGAGAATGAGAATGAAAATGGCAGCCTCCCAATCTCCAGCCCCAAAGCTGAAAGCTCATTGCCCCACTCCTCAGTGTGCCGTCAGAGAAAAGCAATCACTCCTGTCTCCCTGGTCTCTGGACACACTTTGCGCTCACCCAGTCTGTGACCCAGTGTTTGTATCTCAGGTACATGACCTCATTTAGAGTCTCCAAAGCCTGCAGACTCTTGTGGTGTGCTGGAGGAAGGGGGATCTCACTGGTTCTGCAGCTTGTTGGGCTCCTGCTTGGAGAGCAGTCACCAGACTGTGTGGCGATTTGTGGTTTATGGCAACCCTAAGCTGAGTGCCCACTCCTGGACTCACTGTTTGCAGCTGGCTTCCCTGCTCTGATGCTGGGAGTTCTGCCACGCTCAGGCACCCCTGGTCTTCCTGTGACCCTAAGAATCCTGAGACAACACTGTCCCAGCTAGGGTTCCACCCCCAGTTAGCCAGCTGAGCAACATCACTCACTGGAGCAGACTTGTAAAAGTTCTGATTTCATTCTCCACTGCCATATCACTTGCCAGTAGCCGGCTTACAGAGGCTCCCTCTTCCCATGGTTAATCTTCCCATATATCACCTCAGATTCACTTCTCTGAACCTCCTACCTTGCAGAAAGTAGTTGCTTTTCTATTTGTAGAGTTGCAGCTATTCTTTTCTTAGATCTCTTGTTGAGTTCACAGGTGTTCAGAATGATTTGATAGCTATCTAGCTGAGTTCCTGGGACCAGATGAAATTAAGGTCTCCTACTCCATTTACCATCCTGGACTCCTCCCCAAAAACTTACATATATTTTTATTCATAACATTTAACAGGGTTAACATATCAGCTTGAATTTTTTTAGATAAAGTTTCTTAAAACAGAGCACCAGTGTGATTATGATCTTGATTAAAATTTCATTTATTTTTCTAATTAATTTATATTAGTGTTAGCATGTTTATAGTGAAAAGGATATTGCTATTGACTATTGATATCCACCTCAGCCTGCTTGCAATTTGTCAATAACCAAATATAATTTTCATAGACAGACTTTTACCATGGAAATAACATTTATCTCCAGACTTCTTATGTACTGAAATATTATGTATTTGGTGTTTAATACTAGTTTTTCTTCTCTCTCACCTTTTTTCACTTTCTCCAAATATTTGGGTATTAAACACTGCTAATTTATTTACAATCAAATTTACAATTCTGGTATTTTATGAAATCTGAACAAAAAATACAATTTTCTTCCTTGCCAGTCTCACTTATGCAGATTATGACACTAAAGTGTAGTGATTTTAAGTTATAAATCTAATGGGTCATAATGATTCATTCATTCAACAAAATATATTAATTGCTTAATAATGTGCTAGACACTCTTCTGGGTGAAGATACAGAAGTGAACAAGATAAGGAGAAACTCTAAACTTTTTTTTTTTTTTTAGCATTTAAAGGGACAAAGACTAAAAATGAATAATTAGAGCAAGATTATTTCAGATAGCAATAAATAAAAAGAAGATGGTGACAGCCAGAAAATGGTGTCATTGTTTAGGAAAAAAAAAAAAAAGAACTGATGATGTTAACTTTTTCTTTTTGGTGTGAGATAATGTGTGCTACATGACAAGAACACAAGGTTTGAAATGATTACATTCAAATCTGCAACAGACTTTAGTTTTTTCAGCCACCTGTATAGGGTGGACATTCAAAAAATCATTATCGTAATATAAGGAATTTTCATTTCCATGTGAAATCACCTACTTACATATTTGTTACATGTTATTTCAAAATATTAACTAAATTTCTAAGTAACATGGTTATGACTGCCTGACCTATATTTCCAAATAGTCCAAAAACATGCATATTCCCCAAACTGATTATCTTCGCAAATTATGTTAATAACTGATGATCTCCTTGCTTTGTGATTTATCATAGACCACCTGATGTCTTTTAATAGAGTGTTTATTTTTTCAACCATGAAATTTTTGTTCAAATGAAACTTTACCTGCATTCCCAATATATAAAACAAATTGAACTGGAGCTAGTCTGTGAATAATCCATTCTGCTTGCCCTTTTTTCTCCATCCACCCAGTAATGACTCAAGAAATCTTTTTTTTTTTTTTTTTTGCTTTTGCCTTTTTATCCACCTTTATTAATAGACTATGCTTTGTGCTATGTAGCATGTAGCTAAAAAATACTTCCTTAATCTAGTGAGATATCTTTTAGATTGTAGACACATGGTCTGGCTCTATTTTCACAGACATTATAAAAAACATTGATCTGTTCAGATAGTTTATGTGTAAAGAGGGAAGTATTAATGTTTTTGGGTGAAATTATTACAAAATAATTTAGCTCTGTTTTATCTTTAGTATTTACTCATAATAACATTTTTTGAGTAATACCAATGTCATTCACTCTAGGAAGTTCAGTGCATGCTTCTTAGAATATACTGTTATTGGCTTTGGGCATTGTTACATTGAACTGTATAATCCATAATTTCCTTTCATGTTATGCTCTAACCCATCATTTTCCTCTCTTATAGAACAAGTGAGGCTTAATATTGTCATTTTTATTATGTTTGTTTCCATAACTGAGATATTATACAAAATATTAATTGAATTTTATGAAATATTCCTGAAGTACTATTTTAAATGAAGCATGGTGCTACTGCTGAAATATAGTGTGAGCTCACATTTTACTCATTACTGTATTTTGAAACATAATATCTTCAGATTAAAGTAACACTATTGGGACGCCTGAGTGGCTCAGTTGGTTAAGCGGCTGCCTTCGGCTCAGGTCATGATCCCAGGGTCCTGGGATCGAGTCACATGTCGGGCTCCCCGCTCAGCGAGGAACCTGCTTCTCCCTCTGTCTCCTGGCTTGTGCTATCACTCTCTCTCTGTCAAATAAATAAATAAAATATTAAAAAAAATAAATAAAGTAACACTATTTTGTCATAGATGGATGGAAAGTTATATCCTTATGATCATTTTGTGAATAATGACACAGATCCATTTTTTAATTAAAAAAAAGAAACTTTTGAAGCCTCCTGTAAGTACCTGGAAACATCTGTACATGGGACCAATGATTTATTTTGAAATTGCTCCATCTTTAGAGTAAACTGCATATCCTACTAAACATCTTTAAAAGGGGGGTGGTTTTTTTTTTTTTTTTACTAGACATGATTCATTGCCTTCTCATGCATTTTTTTCTCAATTATTTCAATGTTAATTGCAGCCTACAATTAACATCAGCCTCAGGAACTAGTTATTGCTAAGCAGCATATGTAGAGTGAGTATCCTCAGCCAGCTCCACAGACTTTTGTGGTTCATTGGTATTTATCTCTCTTATACTTTCATTGATCTTGATATTTAGATTACATTAGATCTATTAATAAGTGTCATATATATATATATATATATATATATATATATACTTCTTTAACCATGACTTTGAAAATGTATGACCAGAGAGTTAATAGCTATTATTTTAATTAAAGATGAGTGAAATTTTTCCCATAAATATTTGACATCAATAACCAAGAGATGCATAAATACTACACACACACACATATCTATCTATATCTATATCTATCTATCTATCTATTTTTAGAGAGGGAGAGAGAGAGGTGGGGTCAGGGGCAGAGGGAAAGAGATAATCTTAAGCAGACTCCATGCTGAGCATGGAGCTCAATGCGGGGCTCAATATCATGACCTTGAAATGATTACCTAAACTGAAATCAAGAGTTGGATGCTTAACCAACTGAGCCACACTGGTTCCCCTACAAAAATACTTTTAGTCTTTGGAAAATGACCAATGAGCCTTAGTAATAGAACAGAAGGTAGATTCAGTACACCGCACTGTTTTGTGTCTAAACCAAAGCACATTTTTCAATCTTCATGTTATATTTTCTGTTGGTGTAAAATATAAGGTTGCATGCTTTGTATTTTTGTTTTAATTAACTCAAAACTTTTTCTTAAATATCTAGATTTATACTTTTGTTCATTAAATTATATTTTACAGAATAAAACTGCAATGCTATTAATGCTTTTTTACAAATAAGTGAACTCTGAGGCTTAGGTCTGAGGTTGCCAAGGAAACACATCAACCATCAAGCAATATTCAATGAACTTCCCAGGTCAAATAATTTTGCCTTCCCTGAATTTTTTTTCTCACAACGTGTTAGAGCTTTAATAAATAATTTTTTACCCAAAATAAAAACAAATGTCTCAATTTCATATCACATTTGTGGCACTCTTTTGAGTTTTGTAAATTCCTGTATTGCTTAAGTCTTAGTATTTAGAAAAGGATCTACCATTAAAAAATTAGCCTGGTAATATGTGAATGCCTGTTGCAGACACTGTCAGCATCTATAGATCTCAATTTGTTTGTGTAATACTTGTCTAATATCTAAATAAAACAGAGCCTTCATTATAAGATGCCGGAATCAAAATTATTGATTGATAGTTATCTATGACCACTTTCAGGGAACAAGATGCTCTCTTGAATTAACAGAAATTTTAAACATGATAATGGTTTATTTTGCTTTTTTGTATGTTAATATTTTTTAATATTTAAAACATGTTTTTAAGTTTTATAATCTATATATAGTATATCCCAAAATTACTCTGAAACAAAAGATTAATGTGTAAATTTTGAGAATTACCAACATAAAAAATGAAATATATCTATATCTATATCTATATCATCTATATCTATATATATCTAGGATTAAGAAGATGTTTGTGCTTTCTTTTCCTTAATGAACTAGTGGTACAATAAATAGATGGGTGAAAATATAACCTGGAAAATCAGATGATCAGTTATTATTGAAGGATGCTTTCTTTAAAGAGGCAACTGAGAAGGAAAGGAAGTGATCTTGAGGGGAATATAATCAATAGCACAAATGTTCTTTGTCTAAAATTATAATTCTTGATGTAGAAATGATCATTATATTTCATTAACTATATTAAATTTTCAGAAAAATGTTGTTACTCAAAAACTTAAATCACATGTATTTCCAATTAATAAGCTCACATTTTAGATCATTCCTACTTTCTTTACATGAGACTCATTGGAGTTCTTAAGATAAAATGTAGTATTGAACTTCTTATTTTGCCTTGAAAATAAAAATACATTATATAATAAAAATAAAAGTAAAATAAACTATGCATACTTATGTTGATTCTAATGTCAATGTACTCATTCAACAACTACCTGACATACATGCAAAACATATAAAGCCTGCTTATGGGTATCAGGATTTAGATATTGGTTAAGCAGAGTTATTTAAATAATGGTAGATGCAATCCTTAAAGTTATCCACCCCTCATTGTGAAGAGGGAATTGAAGAGAATAAGAGCAGTTAAGAGGTTTCACTAAAAGTTCAGAACATTAAGGGAAAAAGTGATTAGATAAATAGTAGATTGGGAAACATGGGAAGGAAGTGCTAAGAGACTTATTTTTGGAAGTCAGCATTAGCAGTAAGAGTATTTTGACACAGATTTATTGTTATTTCTGATACACACACACACACAGATATAAAAAATTTTAACTTCTCTCTCCCACCATGTAAGGTATTTTTAAGAGAGACAGAAAAACAACAGGGATAGGAAAATAACATCAAGGTAAACGGGGGGGTTGCGAGGGACAAAGTGGAAAAAATGGAAATAAAAATGCATTTTAGTTTTTTAAAAAACTCTTAAAAAATAAAAACTCTTTGAAAATCTTGTAATATTTTTAAATGACAGGATTTATATTTAACCATAGATTAAGAAAGGAAATAGCTTGATTTTGCTCTCAATATTTTGAAGTTGAAAATAATTTCTTCTCTGTAGTTATGTCTAATAGATCTATCTTTTAAATAACATAAAAAAAAAAACAATTGGGCTAGTTGATACCTACAGGAAAATAAATGTTTATTGTGATTCCCAAAAATATTTTTGAGATGAGTAGATAAGTATCCAAATTGGTTAAAATGCCTTCCCAACTTTTCCCAACCTTGTTTGTGCCATCTTGAGGGAGGATTAGGACAAAACTTTCTACATTAACTATTGGGCACCCCATTTCCATACTACAGTTTCCTGTTCTGTATCTAGGTTCAAGTATGGAAGAGTCCAAACAATTGAAGTGGGGCAGAAGGGCAAGCAGAGTTTTGAAATGAGGAATACCTTAGCACTCCCTTATTGGTGGTTTTGCTGTCCACAGTTTCAGTGACCCTCAGTCAACAATGGTCCAGAAGCAGATAATCCTCCTGATGAATCATTATCAGGTCAGTAGTACCCCAATGCTAATATCTATGTCCTTCCTTTCACTTCACCTCATCATGTAGGCATTTTTATCTCACATTATCACAAGAAAAAGGGTGAGTACTTTTAAGATATTTTTAAGAGAGAGAAATCACATTCATTTTAGTTAATATATTGTTATAATTGTTTTATTTTGTGATTGTTGTTAAACTCTCACCATTCCTCATTTATAAATTAAATTTTACCATAGGTTTGTGTGTATAGGAAAAAAAAAAAAAAACATGGTGTATATAGAACTCTGTACTATCCATAGTTTCAGGCAACGACTGGGGGTCTTGGAACATATCCTCCCATTGGTAAGGAGAGACTACTGTATTTCTGTGAAAGGTAAGGTAGTATTTGCCCTTTAAGTGAGTTAAATGAAAATGGTAACCTTATTATATAAGATGTATAACCAGAGTCACTACAATTAAAATCAGATCTTAAGGTTTATTCCAATTTACTGACAGAAGCACAATGCTATATGATCCAGGCAATAGTCTCTGAATCATGGAGATTACTAAAATGATTGATTTTATAACATAGTTTTCTGTGTGCTCTACCACATACCAACAGTGCTCAAGGTTTTCTTTTTAAGTAGCCATTGAAATATTGTATTAGGTTTTTGGGGTTTTTTTAAAGATTTTATTTATTTGACAAAGAGAGAGACAGCGAGAGCAGAAACACAAGCAGGGGGAGTGGGAGAGGGAGAAGCAGGCTTCCTGCCGAGCAGGGAGCCTGATGTGGGACTCGATCCCGGGACCCTGGGATCATGACCTGAGCTGAAGGCAGATGCTTAACGACTGAGCCATCCAGGCGCCCCTGTATTAAGTTTTAAGTAGTATTTTAACAAAGCATTTTGATAAAAAATCTTGATACAATGACTTTTTATATTTTAGTTTAAAAGGACTTTTTATTCATTCTAAATAAAAATAACTACATAGTAAAAATTTTATATATGTGGGTATATACATACGTATGTAAGTACACACACATATATAATTATAAAGGAGGCAGGGCAAACTATATAACACTTGAATATAAATGTTTTGTCATTTGAATTTATCAAAATCTTTTGATATGTTATTATTATGTGGTTTTATTTTTGGATTTTTGCAAGTTCTGGAGAAAAGAGAAAAAAACATTTACTCTTGAACATAAAGACTCAAGGAAAGCACCTAAATATCCTGCCACATGTTCTAAAACTAGCTTCCTTCCTCTTGTAAATTAATCAATACCCTCACTTGAAACCTCGTATTAGCACTAATTCTCAGTGACAGTTCTCATCTTTGCTTTCCTCATCTTTGATAGAGTCTTTCTTGCTTTAGAATCATCCTTAGGAATTTATTGGAAATAACTATTAGGAGACATGATATCTGTTTTAAGGTTTGCTATATTCAAGAGAAAAATTATTAATGTATTTTGCCACAATCTTTTCCTTATAATGGTGACATGACTGTATTGGACATAATTATGGAAATATATAATTTATCTGAGATATGTATTTTTTTGAAGGGCCTACATAGAACTTTTATTCTTTTATAGAACAAAATCTCAACTAATAAATGCGTATACTCTTATTTCTATGTCAGCAGCTTGATAAATAAATATAATCAGGTTCCATGAAAAAATTGCTTTAATTTTTATCTTAGTTTATTATACTTTCTTAACAATTAAAATTGAGCAGAATCACAAAATTTAATCAGAAAACTACAAGTTCATTCAGCTTTAACACATTATTTTTCCTTCCCTTTTCCCAGTACACTAGAATGGTCAGATCAGCTATCAATTTCTGAAATGCACTTTTCCTGTGGGATCAGGTGTCTTAGCAAGTATGTCCAATCTGTCAGCAACTTGAACCTGTTGATATTAAAATCTATATTCCCCAGTCCATTGGTACTTCTTCAAGCATCCTGTTATGTGTGACCTTGCCCTGACATGTGTTATGTCACAAATACTAGATTTCCTAAAACAATCTGGAAGGAACAGCATTTAAATGTGGGAAATACTGTAAAAAAAAAAAAAGAATCAAGATAATGGTGAGCATTCTCTCCCTAATGTACCTTGGCTATTCATTGTAAATTCTTTCTCTTCACACTATTTTCCTTTTCTTCCAAAAAAAAATCTCTGATTTCTGTCAGTATCTGTCACAAAATGTTTAGCACATTTCAAGTTTGTCATATGGTTCCAAATAAAGGGAAGCAGTACTCAAAAACTTACCACAGGATGCACCTGGTGTTCATTCTTTAGCTCCCTATAGGCTAACAAGACAGCAACAGCTTCATGCTCATTTTGCATAGATCAAGTAACTCCCTGAAGTGTCATACCATTCCTGAGAAGAAGGCTGAGACAGCATATGAAGATAGTATTTCAGAAAACAGCATTAAATAGATCATTTACATTAACCCTCAAATAAGTATAAGTAAGAGAACAAGGCAAGTTGTGTTTAAGGCTATGTTTAATTAAATTATTGGTAATAGAAAAATTATGCAAATAAATTATTTGGCTCTCTATACTCAAGGAAGGCATGCATGGCTTGAGAAGTTGAATATGAAAAGCAGAAAATATCTAACTAACCAATCTTAGGAATTTAAAATGAAGCTATTTCTCATTATATATTTTTCAATTTCTATCAGCAAAATTTTAATTGAAGAATTTCAGGAAATATAGGCTTATATCATAGGCACATTAGTTAGATTAGTATATTTTACTTTTATAAACCCCAAATAAGAACTGGATGAGCCTTATATTTTTAATTCATACTTTTAGAGAAGCAAGCATGTTATTCAACAATGCTATTTTCCAGAAGTTGAGAATGTATAAAATTTAAGATTGAAGAATTGAGTCTAATTCACATTTTCATGCATGTGTAAGTGAATGCATGTGTGTGTTTAATGGAGGTGAAATTCACACAACACACAACCATTTCAAAGTGTATAATTCAGTGGCATTTGTTGCATTAGCAATGTTGTGCAACCACCATCTCTAGTTTGAACACTTTTTTTTACTACTGTGAGAGAATTCTCCATATCCATTAAGTAATCACTCCCTGTAGCCTGTTGCTGCATTCCCTGACAACCACTAATCTGCTTTTTGATTCTACGGATTTGCCTATTATAGATATTTCGTTTAAAATATGTGACATTTTGTGTCCAGCTTATTTCATTTAGCATAATGTTTACAAGGTCCATCCAAATGGTAAAATTTATTTATATTTCATTCTATATTATGATAAATATGTCATTGTATATATGTACAAAAATTTGTACATTTATACATTTACCAATGGACGTTTGGGTTATTTCAACCTTTTGGCTATTATAAAGCTGCTGTAAATGTATAAAAAGTTCCTATGCGAATATGCATTTTCATTTCTCTTGCACAGAATTGCCAGATTATATGTTGATTCTATTTCTAACTCCTGGAAGAATTGCTAAACTGTTCTCCACAGTGATTATGTCATTTTACTTTCACACTAGCAATGTATAAGAATTCCTATTTCTCCACACCCATACCAATGCTTGTTTTCTGTCCTTCTATTTCTAGTGGGTATGAAGTGGTATCTCAATGGGATTTGAAATATATTTCCTTAATTATTAATGATGTTTAACATCTTTTATTTTTACTTTTTAATTTTTTAAAAAAGATTTTATTTATTTGAGAGAGAGAGACAGAGATAGTGACATAGATAGATAGCGAGAGAGAGCACAAGCTGGGAGGAGAGGGAGAAGAAAGCTCCCCACTGAGCAGGGAGCCAGACACAGGGCTAGATCCTAGAACCCTGGGATCATGATCTGAGCCAAAGGCAGATGCTTAACCGACTGAGCCACCTAGGCACCCTTAATGATGTTAAACATCTTTTAAAAATCATTTGTAAATCACCTTGAGAGAAATGTATATTTGAATTCTTTGCCCATTTTTAAAATTGCAATTTCTTTTTGATGTTGAATTGTAAGAATTCTTCATAGATTCAAAATATTAACCTTTTTTTAAAAAAATTTTATTATGTTATGTTAGTCACCATACAGTACATCATTAGTTTTTGATGTGGTGATCCACAATCCATTGTTTTCGTATAACACCCAGTGCTCCATGTAGTATGTGCCCTCCTTAATACCCATCACTGGGCTAACCCATCCCCCCACCCCCCTACCCTCTAAAACCCTGTTTCTCAGAGTCCATAGTCTCTCATGGTTCATCTCTCCCTCCAATTTCCCCATCCTTCATTTTTCCCTTCCTTCTCCTAATGTCCTCCATGCTATTCCTTATGTTCCACAAATAAATGAAACCATATAATTGACTTTCTTTGCTTGACTTATTTCACTTAGCATAATCGCCTCCAGTCCCATCCATGTTGATGTAAAAGTTGGGTATTCATCCTTTCTGATGGCTGAGTAATATTCCATTGTATATATGGACCACATCTTCTTCATCCATTTGTCTGTTGAAGGGCATCTCGGCTCTTTCTACAGTTTGGCTATTGCAGACATTGCTGCTATTAACCCTTATTAGATATGATTTGCAAACATTTCTTTTTTGCATTCCATAAGTTGTCTCTTTACTTGTTTGATGAGCTTTTTAATTTTTAAGAAATACATTTTTTTTAAGTTTTACTGTAGTAAGGACACTTAACCAGAGTCTAACTCCTTAAAATTTTAAGTGCACAATACAGTATTTTTAAATATGGGCACTGTGGTTTTAGAGCAGATCTCTAAAAATTATTCATCTTGCATAACCAAAACTGTTATACCTGTTTAAAAACAACTTCCCATTCCCATCTCCCTCCAGTTTCCAAACTGCCCCATGAACTCTGCTTCCATGAGTTTGACTAGCCTACATATTTCATCCAGCTGGAATTGTGGAGTATTTGTCCTTTTGTAACTGGCTCACCTTATTTAGCACAATGTCCCCAGTTCATCTATGTTGGTATATCTGGCAGGATCTCCTTTCTTTTTAAGGCTAACATTGTATTGTATGTATATACTACATTGTCTCTATCTAGTCATCTGTGGATGGACATTTAGGCCACCTCTATATCTTGGCTATTGTAGAATAATGCTGCAGTGACTGGGAGACCAGATATTTCCTAAGAATCTATTGCCAATTCTGTTGTTATGAAGATTTATTCATGTTTTCTTCTTTGTTTTAGAATATTAGCTCCTATATTTAGAGCACCATTCCATTTGACTTAATATTTGTGTATGTAGTGAATTAGAGGTCTGACATCAATCTTTTGTACATGTGTGGTAAAAGGCTTAATATTATGGTATAGTATTATGTGCTGACTTGACATCTGATAAAATAGGCAAGGCTTCAAATGGCCTAACTGAAAGTTCTATTCTTCACTGTGCTCTAGCAGATAGGTCCCCTATCCAAACAGACTTCCTTATCAAACAGACCAGGTACAGCTATTTATCCTTAAGCAATGGGTTTCAGTTCCCTGACAGCCATGGAATTATTGCCAGCCCGTGAAATTATTCAAGCACATCATCACATCATCCTGAAGGCACCAAGGCCACCCCAACCTGTTGATACTACAAAGCCTGCCTACATCTGTTGTTCATTCTGTTCCTAAGTTCAACTCCAATGTGACCTTGCATAGCATGTGATATGCTCCCACCACGGACTGGCTATAAGTATGTGTGACTAATAAACTTTTATCAATCTAATCTGCCCAGTGTCGGATCAGGTGTGGCCAGCCACTCCTAAAACTCTAGGATGGGAATCCCTCCCTCACGAATGGGGTGAATATGATTAATACAATGCAATTATCCAGTTGTCCCTTCACCATTTGTTGAAGAGAACTTTCTTTCCCCCATTAAATGTTATTGGACCATTGTTAAAATCAATTGGCCATAAACATTTGGGGTTATTTTTGCATTCTCAATTTTATGTTATTTATATGTCTATCTGCATGCTAGTACCACATTGTTTGGATTGATATAGTTTTATATTAAGTTTTTAAATCAGGAGGTGTGAATCTTTCAACTTTTTCTTTTTCAATATTGTTTGATTCCTTGCGTCCCTAGTAATTCCATATGAATTTGAACTTCAACTTTCTAATACTTTAAAAAAGGCCACTGGAATTTTAATAGTTATTCCATTTAATTTGTAGATTGCTTTGGGAAGTATTAGCATCTTAATAAGCTTTCCAATCTATTACTCTGAGAGATCTTTTCATTTAATTAGAGTCTTCTTTAAGTTTTTTGTAATGTTTTATACTTTTTGGTGAACATACATTTTATCTCCTTGGTGAAATTGATTCCTAGGTATTTAATTCTTTTGGATAATGTTCATTTTAAATGAAATTGTTTCCATCACCACTATCCATCTCTACAATTCTTTTCCTCTCATAAAACTTCAATTCTGTATCCATTAAAAAATAACTCCCCATTGTCCACTACTCCTCACCCAGAAATCTCAAATACTTCCTATATTTTTTTGACTAGATTATTTTACTAATCATATTTTTTAATCAAAGTATAGTTGACATGTAACATTAAATTACTTTCTGGTGTACAACATAGTGATTCAACAATTATATACATTATAGAACATTCACAAGTATATTGCAATGTTATTGACTATATTTTGTATGCTGTACTTTTCATTCCCATAACTAATTTTGTAACTTGAAGTTTGTACCTCTTAATCCTCTTCACCCAAACCCTTCCTCTTTGGCAGCAGCCACTTTGATCTTTATGAATCTGTTTTTTCCTGTTTTGTTTTGTTTTTTTTTTACATTTCACATGTAAGTGAAATTAGCATTTGTTGTTCACTGTCAGACTTATTTCACTTAGCATAATACTCTCTAGGTCCATTCATATTGTTGCAAATTGGCAAGATTTCATTCTTTTTTAGACTGAATAATATTCCATTGTGTATATATACCACAACTTTATCCATTCATCCATCGCTGGATACTTAGGTTGTTTTCATATCTTGGCTATTGTAAATAATGCTGCAGTAAACATAGAGTGCATTTATCCTTCTTATGTAGTGTTTTTATTTTCTTCAAGTAAATATCTAGCAGAATTACTGGATTATATGGCACTTCTATTTTTAATTTTTTGAGGAGCCTCCATACGGTTTTCCATAGTGGCTGCACCAATTTGCATTCTCATCATAGTGTACAAGGATTCCCTTTTCTTCACATCCCTTGTCTTTTTGATACTAGCCATTCTAACTGGTATGAAGTGATATTTCATAGTAGTTTTAATTTGCGTTTCCCTGATTAGTGATGTTGATCATCTTTTCATGTGTCTCTTGGTTATCTGCATGTCTTCTTTGGAAAAAAATCTCTATTCAAGTCCTCTGCTCATTTTTTTTTTAAATCAGGTTGTCTGTTTCTCTGGCATTAAATTATATGAGTTCTTTATATATTTTGGATATTAATCCCTTACTGGATATATCATTTACAAATATTTTCTGCCATTCAGTAGGCTGCCTTGTCATTTTGTTGTTTTCCTTTACCATGCAAAAGCTTTTTAGTTTGATGTAGTCCCAAGTTTTTATGTTTCCTTTTGTTTCCCTTGCCTGAATTGACAGATCAGGAAATGTTGCTAAGGTTGATGTCCAAGAAATTACTGCTTATGTTTTCTTTCAGGAGTATTACAGTTTAAGGTCTCACATTTAGGTCTTTACTCCACTTGGAGTTTATTTTTGTGTATGGTGTTAAGAAAATGATCCAGTTTCATTCTTTTGCATGTAGCTGTCCAGCTTTCCCAGCACCATTTGTTGAAGACTGTCTTTTCCCCACTGTATATACTTGCCTCCTTTGTCATAGGTTAATTAACCATATATGCATGGGTTTATTTCTGGTTTCTCAATTCTGTTCTTTTCATCCATATGCCTATTTTGGTTCTAGTACCATAATATTTTGATAACTGCCAGCTTATAATATATCTTGGAGGTACACCTGCGTGGCTCAGTTGGTTAAGCATCTGCCTTCCCTCAGGTCATGATCCCAGGGTCCTGGGATCGAGTCCTGAATCTGGCTCTTTGCCAAGCAGGGATCCTGCTTCTCCCTCTGCCTCCCACTTTCCTTGCTTGTGCTCTCTCTCTCTCTCTGATAAATAAATAAATAAATAAATAAAATCTTTAAAAAATATATATCTTGCAATCTGGGATTGTGATACCTCCAATTTTTCTTTTTGTTTTGTTTTGTTCTGTCTCAGGATTTTTTTGGCTACTCAGGGTCTTTTGTGGTTACATATAAATTTTGGGATTTTTCTTCTAGCTCTGTGGGGGGGAAAAAAAAAAGACAACCTTATGGATAATTTGGTAGGGATTGCATTGACTCTGTAAATTGCTTTACGTTGTATGGGTGTTTTAACAGTATTCTTCCAGTCCATGAACATGGAGTATCTTTCCATTTATTTGTGTCACCTTTGATTTTTTCATCAATGTCAGGCTTTTCTGAGTGCAGGTCTTTCACTTCTTTGGCTAAAGTTATTCCTAGATATTCTACTTTCTTTAAGGCAAGTGTAAATGGCATTGTTTTGTTCCCTTTCTGCTATTTTATTATTACTGTATAGAAACACAATGGATTTTATGTATATTAATTTTATATCCTGCAAATTTAATGAATTCATTTATTATTACTTCTAATAGTTTTTTGGTGGAGTTAGAGCTTTCTATGATAGTATTATATGATCTACAAATAGTGATAGTTTTACTTCTTTCTTAGCAAATTAGTTGCTTTTTATTTCTTTTTTTTATATGATTGCTGTGGCTATCCAGGGCCATGCTGAATAAAAGTGGTGAGAGTGAACACCCTTGTCTTATTTCTGATTTTGGAAAAAAAGCTGTTTTTCATATTTGTCCTCTATTCCATGTTCCCTGTAAGCCCACTTTGTTGAGAAGTTTTATTATGAGCAGATGTAGGATTTTGTCAAATGGTTTTTCTTCATTTACTGAGATGTATACTTTGTTAATGTGGTATAGCACATTGATTTGTGAATACTGAACAATTGTTGCATCACTGGAATAAATTTCATTTGATGTTGGTGAGTAATCCTTTGAATGTAGTTTTGAATTTCATTTGCTAATATTATGCTGAGGATTTATGCATCTATATTCATCAGGGTTATTAGTTGGTAATTTTATTCTTTTGTAGTGTCTGTATGGTTTTTGTATCAGAGTAATGCTGGCCTCTTAGAATTTAAAGCTCTCTTTCCTGTACTTTATGGAATAATTTGAAAAGGATAATATTAACTCTTCTTTAAATATTTGATAGAATTCACAGGTGAAGCCATCTGGTCCTGGACATTTCTTTATTGGGAGTTTTTTGATTACTGATTTAATTTTGTTCCTAGAAATCAGTCTGTTCAGATATTCTAATTTTTCTTGATTCAGTCTCAGAAAATACATTTGTAGGAATTTATCCTTTTTTTTCTAGGTTGCCCATTTTTTGGCATTTAATTTCTTACAGTATTCTCTTATAATCTTTTTATTTCCGGTGTAAGTTGTAACTTCTGTCATTTCTAATTTTTAGTCTTTTATTTCTTGGTTGGTCTGGCTAAAGGTTTATGAATATAGTTTGATTTTAAAGCACCAGCTCTATTTCTACTGTGATCTTTATTATTTTCCTTCTTAGACTTTGGGCTTTGTCCTTTTTCTGTTTGGACGTGTAGGTATAAGGTTAGAATGTTTAAGATTTCTCTCTCTCTCTCTCTGAGGCCTGTGGACTTAAAAACTGTCCTCTTAGAACTGCTTTTGCTGTGTCCCCAAAGATTTTGGACTACTGTGTTTTCATTTTCATTTGTCTCCAAGTATTTCTTGATTTCCTCCTTGATTTCATTGACCCAATTGGTTCTTTAGCATCATGCTATTTAGCTTCCATGAGGTTTTGTTCTTACATTAGTCTCTTAAAATCTGAGATTTGTTTTGTAGCCTAACATGTGATCCATCCTGGAGATTGTTCCATGAACACTTTAAAAGAATGTATATTCTGTATATATCTATTAAGTCCACCTGGTTTAATGTGTCATTCAAAGCCACTGTTCCCTTATTGATTTTTTTGTCTGGAGGATCACTCCATTAATGTAAGTGGGCGTTACAGTCTCTATTACTGTATTACTACCAATCTGTCCCTTCATATTTATTACTATTTGCTTTATATTTTTAGGTGCTTCTATGCCAGGTGAACAGATACTTAAAATTGTTATATCCTCTTGTTGGATTGATCCCTTTATCATTATGTAATGACCTTTTTTGTCTTTTGTTAGAGTCTTTCTCTTAAAGTCTATTTTGTCTGATAGAAGCATTGCTACACTTTTGGGTGTTTTTTGTCTCCATTTACATGGAATATTTTTTTCTGTCCCTTCACTTTCAGTTTGTATGTGTCTGTAAGTCTGAAGTAAGTCTCTTGTAGGCCAGATATAAAGGTCTGTTTTTTTTTTTTTTTAAGTATTCAGTCATACAATATCTGTGGATTGGTGCATTTAGTTCATTTACGTTTGAAATACTTATTGATGGATATGAACTTACTCACTTTTTTGTTCATTTTCTTACTGTTTTTGTAGTTATTCTCTGTTTTCTTTCCGTGCTGTTTTCCCTGTGGTTTAATGATTTCCTTCAGTGTTATGCTTGAATTTCTTTATTTCTTTGTGTATATCTATTAAAGGTTTTGGTTTATGATGACCGTGGAATTCACATACAATATCCAATGTGTATGCAGTGTATATTAAGTTGATGTTCACTAAAGTTCAAACACATTCTGAAAACACTAAATTTTTACTGTCCTCTAAGCTTTATATATGATGTTTATATACATATATATTTTTTAAATTTTATTTAAATTCAATTAATTAACATAATGCATTATTTGTTTCAGGGATACAGGTCTGTGATTCATCAGTCTTATGTAAATACCCACTGTTCATTACAACACCTACCCTCCCCAATGTCCACCACCCAGTTACCCTATCCCTTTACCCCCCCACCCCTCCAGTAACCCTCAGTTTGTTTCCTATGATTAAGAGTCTCTTATGGTTTGTCTCCCTCTCTGGTTTCATTTTGTTTCATTTTTTCCTCTCTTCCCCTATGATCCTCTACCTTGTTTCTTAAATTCCACATATGAGTGAGATCATATGATAATTGTCTTTCTCTGATTGACTTATTTCACTTAGCATAATACCCTCTAGCTCCATACATGTCATTGCAAATGGCAAGATTTCATTTCATTTTTGATGGCTGCCACATCTTTATCTATTCATCTGTCGATAGACATCTGGGCTCTTTCCACAGTTTGGCTATTGTGGGTATTGCTGCTATAAACATCGGGGTGCATGTGCCCCTTTGGATCATTACATTTGTATCTTTGGTGTAAATACCCAGTAGTGCAATTGCTGCATCGTAGGGTAGCTCTATTTTTAACTTTTTGAGGAACCCCCATACTGTTTTCCAGAGTGGTTGCACACATGTACATTCCCATCAGCACTGTAAGAGGGTTCCTCTTTCTCTGCATCCTCACCAACATCTGTCATTTCCTGACTTGTTAAATTTAGCCATTCTGACTGGTGTGAGGTGGTATCTCATTGTGGTTTTGATTTGTATTTCCCTGATGCCCAGTGATGCTGAGCATTTTTTCATGTGTCTGTTGTCCATTTGTATGTCTAAATGTCTTTTCATGTTTTCTGCCCATTTCTTGATTGGATTAGTCATTATTTCGGTGTTGAGTTTGATAAGTTCTTTATGGATTTTGGATACTAGCCCTTTATCTGATATGTCATTTCCAAATATCTTCTCCTATTCTGTCAGTTGTCTTTTGGTTTCGTTGACTGTTTCTTTTGCTGTGCAAAAGCTTTTTATCTTGATGAAGTCCCAATAGTTCATTTTTGCTTTTGTCTCTCTTGCATTTTTAGATGTTTCTGTGTCCAAGGTCAAAGAGGTTGCTACCTGTGTTCTCCTCTAGGATTTTGATGGATCCCTGTCTCACATTTAGGTCTTTCATCCATTTTTTTTAAAGATTGTATTTATTTATTTGACAGAGAGAGAGAGCACAAGTAGGGGAAGCAGCAGGCAGGGGGAGAAGCAGGCTCCCCACTGAGCAGGGAGCTTGATGTGGGGCTCAATCCCAGGACCCTGAGATCATGACCTGAGCTGAAGGCGGATGCTTAACAACTGAGCCACGCAGGTGCCCCCGTCTTTCATCCATTTTGAGTATATTTTTTTGTATGGTGTAAGGGAATGGTCCAGTTTCATTTTTCTGCAGGTGGCTGTCCAATTTTTTTATATCTTTTCATTTTGTATATCCCTAATTATTTATAATTGATTTTACTACTTTTGTGTTTTAATATCTACAGTGGGTTTATAAGTAATTAAATATCTTTACTATATCTTTGCTTTAACCAGTAACTTTTTTTCCCTTTCACTAATTTTTTCTAGCTATGGCCTTTTCTTTCCACCTAAAGAAATCCTTTTAACATTTTTAAGATTGGTTTAGTGGTGATGAACTCCTTTAATTTTTTTTTTTTTTTTGTCTGGGAAACTCTTTCTCTCTCATTTGATTATAAATGATAACCTTGCAAGGTAGAGCATTCTTGGTTGTAGGTTTTTGAATATATCACACCACATCCTTCTGGCCGGCAGTATTTCTGCTCAAAAATCAGCTGATAGCCTTATGGGATTTCCCCTACATGTAACTGTTTTCTCTTGCTACTTTTAAGATTTTCTCTTTCTCTTTAATCTTTGTCATTTTAATTATTATGTGTCTGTGTGTGGACCTCCTTGGGTTCATGTAGTTTGAGGTTCTCAGTGCATACTGAACCTGGATGTCTGTTTCCTTCCCTAGGTTAAGGAACCTTTCAGCTATTGTTTCTTGAAGTAGGTTTTCTGCCCTCATGTCTCTCTTCTCCTGAGATTCCTATCCTCTTAACATATCCTTATTTTATTATTTTAGCTATACAGCTTAGTTGCTTTCCATTACCCTTGCTTACAGATTGCTAATCCATTCTTCTGTATCTTCTAATCTGTTGATTTCTTATAGTTTATTTATTTCAATTATTATATTCTCAAGGTCTGAGTAGTTCTTTATATATATATATTTTTTTTTTTCTATCTCTTTGTTGAAGTTGTCACTAGGTATTTCCACTCTTTTCTCAAGTTTAGTAAGTAGTTTCATGACCATTACCTTGAACTCTTTAGCAAATTGTTCATCTCTGTTTCATTTATCTCTTATTCTGTGGTTTTGTCTTGTTCTAAATTTAGGATGTAGTCCTGTCTCCTCATTTTGTTTAAATTTCTGTGTTTGTTTCTAGGTATAGATGAGTCAGCTATGTCCCCTGGTTTGAAAGTAATAACCTTGCATAGAAGAGGTACTGTGCTACCCTATAGCACTATTCTCTTTGGTCACCAGAAGCACGTGGGGCAAGCCTCTTGGGAAACACTCATGTGCTAGCAGTGTAGATGAATAGTGCTAGCACTGTCTTCCACATTGTCTAGCTATCTATGCTAGGGAAGGACAAGAAAAATGGTGCTTACCAGCTCCTCTGGTCTCAGAGAAGACTCCTACAAATCTCTGTCACTTCTACACCCGTTGTAAAATTAGTCAACAAATCTCCTTCACATATATTCCAGGCCCTTGTAAAACTGCTTCTTTTGTGTCTCATCTCAGATGGATTTGGTCTGCTAGCTCTTTAAGGCTAGGAACTTCAGTTTTCTATTGCCCTCTGGTTCTGCCAAAGTTAAGCCCCACTGATTTTCAATGTCAGGCATTATGAAGACTCACCTTGTTAGCACAAGACCTTAAGCCAAGAGTGATTGGTGTGAGGTCTGATCCCCTTGTTCCTCCATGCTTGTGTTGTCCCTCTCATTTGTAGTTATTCTCACCAGGAGTTTGGTATTTGATGTTTCTTTTTTTTCTTCCTATAATTTTTTAAAATTTAAGTTCAATTAATTAACATATAACTTATTATTAGTTTAGGAGGTAGAGAGCAGTGATTCATCAGTCTTATAAAATACCCAGTGCTCATTACATCATGTGCCCTACTTAATGTCCATCACCCATTTACCTCATCCCCCACCTTACCCCCTCCAGCAACCCTTCGTTTGTTTCCTATGATTGAGTCTGTTATGGTTTGTCTCCCTCTCTGATTTTGTCTTATTTTTTCCTCTCTTCCCCTTGATCCTCTGTTTTGTTTCTTAAATTCCACATATGAATGAGATCATGATAATTGTCTGTCTCTGATTGATTTATTTCGCTTAGCATAACACCCTCTAGTTCCATCTACATCATTGGAAATGGCAAGATTTCATTTTTTGATGACTGAGTAGTATTCCATTGTATATATATGTATGCCACATCTTCTTTATCCATTCATCTGTCAATGAACATCTGGGCTCTTTCTATAGTTTGGCTATTGTGGACATTGCTGCTATAAACATTGGGGTGTAGGAGGGTTCTGTATCCTCAATAACATTTGTTGTTTCCTGACTTGTTAATTTTAACCATTCTGACTGGTGTGAGGTGGTATCTCATTGTGGTTTTGATTTGTATTTCCCTGATGCCCAGGGATGTTGAGCATTTTTTCATGTCTTTTGGCCATTTGTATGTCTTCTTTGGAGAAATGTCTCTTCATGTCTTTTGCCCATTTCTTGATTGGATTGGTCATTATTTGAGTGTTGAGTTTGATAAGTTCTTTATAGATTTTGGATACTAGCCCTTTATCTGATATGTCATTTGCAAATATCTTCTCCCATTCTGTCAGTTGTGTTTTGGCTTTGTTGACTATTCCCTTTGCTGTGCAAAAGCTTTTCATCTTAATGAAATCCCAATAGTTCATTTTTGCCTTTGGAGACATGTCTGGCAAGAAGTTGCTGTGGCCAAGATCAAAGAGGTTCCTACCTGTGTACTCCTCTAGGATTTTGATGGACTCCTGTCTCACATTTAGGTCTTTCAACCATTTTGAGTCTATTTTTGTGTGTGGTGTAAGGAAAAGGTCCAGTTTCATTCTTTTGCATGTGGCTGTCCAATTTTCCCAACACCGTTAGTTGAAGAGACTCTTTTTTCTGTTGGATATTGTTTCCTCTTTGTCAAAGATTAGTTGACCATAGAGTTGAGGGTCCATTTCTGGGTTCTCTGTTCAGTTCCATTGATCTATGTGTCTGTTTTTGTGCCAGTACCGTACTGTCTTGATGATTACAGCTTTGTAATAGAGCTTGAAGTTCAGAATTGTGATGCCACCAGGTTTCTTTTTCTTTTTCAACATTCCTTTGGTTATTCAGTGTCTTTTCTGGTTCCATACAAATTTTAGGATTATTTGTTCCAGTTCTGTGAAAAGAGTGGATGGTATTTCCATAGGGATTGCACTGAATGCAACATTTTTCCATGTCTTTGTGTCTTCCTCAATTTATTTCATGAGGGTTCTTAGTTTTCTGAATATAGATCCTTTGCCTCTTTGGTTAGGTTTATTCCTAGGCATCTTATGGTTTTTGGTGCAATTGTAAATGGGATTGACTCCTTAATTTCTCTTTCTACTGTCTCATTGTTACTGTATAGTAATGCAACTGATTTCTGTGCATTGATTTTATATTCTGTCACTTTGCTGAATTCCTGTATGAGTTCTAGCAATTTTGGGGTGGAGTCGTTTGGGTTTTCTGCATAGAGCATCATGTCATCTGCAAAGAGAGAGAGTTTGACTTCTTCTTTCCTGATTTGGATGCATTTTCTTTCTTTTTGTTGTCTGATTGCTGAGGCTAGAACTTCTACTACTATGTTGAACAACAGTGGTGAGAGTGGACATCCCTGCCGTGTTCCTGTCCTTAGAGGAGAAGCTCTCAGTTTTTCCCCAGGTTATTTATGTTTCTTTGTCCCCCTTTTTGTTCAAGCCTTCTCTCTAGGACTAGCTGTGGAAAACCTATTCTGCCAGTCTCATGTTGTTTTCAGGAGAAGTTGTAATACTATGTAGTTGTCAGTGTGTTCATAGGATGAGGTGAGCTCAGGATCCTCTTATTCCATCATCTTCCCAGCAACCAGAGAATTTTCTTCTTTTTCAAAGCTAAATCATATTTCATTGTATTTACACACCACATTTTGCTCATCCATTCATCCATCAATATTCTGTAGTAGATCTGCTGTTTATTTTGTTGTATAATTCCTCTCTTTCCTTAATGTGTCTTCTGTTCTGTTGCTCTATCCATTATTGAGAATGGGTTATTGAAGCTTTCAACTACTGTTTATTTCTTCCTTCAATTCTATTGATTTTTGTTGCTCATATTTTGATGGTTTCTTATTAGATGTGTAAATATTTATAATTTTAATATCTTCTTGCTCTATTTGACTCATTTATCTTATATAATCTCACTTCATAAAAACTTTGATTTAGAATCTATTTTTATTTGATATTAGTATAGCCACATCCCCTCTCTTTGCTATTATTTGTGTGGAATATCCTTTCTCATCCTTTCACTTTCAACCTGTTTTTTGACCTAAGTCTCATAGATAACACAGTGCCTGTGAAATTGACCAAAATTAACTACAATTTACGACTGATTCCAAAGTTACAAAATAGTTAGATTCTGCCAGAATATTTATTGAATAAGTGAGGAGATAGACTCCCATTTCATTCTAACGTTGTCCCACAACCCTCACTCATTGTTTCTTTAAATATTTTTTCTTTCTGTTTTTCTGCCTTCCTTCTCAAACTCTTAGCATGTATATGTTGGCCTGCATGAGCATATCCCATAAATTCCCTTAGGCTTTGTTCGTTTTTACTCTGCACTTCAGACTGCATGATTTCATTTGCCCAAACTTCAAGTTCCCTGATTCTCTTTTATATTTTCTCAAATTTGATGTTGAATCTCCATGGTAAATATCTTATTTATACTATTGTAATTTTCATCTCTACAATTTCTATGTAGCTCCTTTTTATCTATATTATCTACTAATTCATACTTTTTCTGAGCTCTTTTAGGTTTTTTTTTGTCCATAGTTTTCTTAAGCTAATTTTAAAAAACACATTTAAGACAGTTAAAGTCTTTGTCTAGTTAAGTCCAATGATGCAGCTTCCTTGGGGATGGTTGCTGTCAATATTTTTTTTCCCCCACTATGATTGGAACTTACTTCCTGTTTCTTTTTATGGTTTGTATTTTTGTTGCTGTTGTTAATATTTTGGGGGGAGGGCTTCATTTGTCTGTTTAATGAGATTATTTTTGCAAAGTCTATTTTTTTTCAGGTGTAGTCACAAAAACCTTTGTTTAGTTATCTCTATAGGCAGTCAGCGACCTCACAGAGATTTCCTCAAATGCCTGGATCCAATAATCAGAGAAAATAATAAAGATGTTCTTTATCTTTAAACTCTCTCAACAGATGCTGCCTGAGAATCCTTTTGTGACATAGGTGATTAAGACAATAACCTACCTCTTTTCCAGTGAACCACCAGAGATTAAAACATCCAAACCCAATTTTTGGATATAAAAGTTCTTATTGCCTAGGCTGGTTATAGTAAGCCACACCAAAATTTACCAAAATGTATCAGAGTCTCTCTCTCTTTTTTTTTTAAATAAAACAATGCCCTAGATGCTACAAGTGTTTGGCTAGAATTGAAATTTTAATAGGATTTGATTTTGATCTTACAAACTGAATACATGTTTTGTTAGAAGGACTGATTCCTGGAGCTCTTACTCCATCATCTTAAACCCCCACCTAATTTATGTTATATGAAATTTTAAATATTGTAGTTTGGTAGAAGTTCTATAGTCCTGTCCTTTGATGCTGGGAAGAATAGACTGACTTTCAAAGTTTTGGAATATAAATTGTATTGGGGGGGGGTGCCTAGGTGGCTTAGTTGTTTATGCATCTGACTCTTGATTTTGGCTCAAGTCATGATCTCAGGGTCGTGAACTCAAGCCCTGCATGGGACTATGTGCTCACCATGTCTGCTTGAGATTCCCTCTCACTCTGACCCTCCCCCCACTTTTATTCAATCTCTATAAAAATAAAATCTAAAAAAAAAAAGAAATTGTATTAGGAACAAAAATCTTTATGAGTTTTACAGGCTGATGGCTAGGGTCAAGATGGATGAAAAATATACATTTTTTTCTATATATATATATAGTGTTTTCTAAATTGAGTATGTATCTGGAAGGGATATAATAATGAGGAAACCAAGGAATATTTCCAAACATAAGCTGGCAGAGTAAGAAAACAGGATGTAGAAGGAAAGTATAATGATTTAAAAATTAATTCAAGTAAGAAATTAAATAATTGGTGAACATGAGGTCCTAAGATTCTTAGGGATGTTTTACAACTTATATATAAATATTGGGCAAGAAGATCTAAGTGACAACATAGTTGAACCTGTTTTATTTTTTTAAATTTTTTTATTAACATATAATGTATTATTTGTTTCAGGGGTATAGGTTTGTGATTCATCAGTCTTAAACAACTCACAGTGCTCACCATTGCACATAACCTCCCCAATGTCCACCCAGCCACCCCATTCCTCCCACCCCCCCTCCACTCCAGCAACCCTCAGTTTGTTTCCTGAGATTAAGAGTCTCTTATGGTTTGTCTCCCTCTCCGGTTTCATCTTGTTTCATTTTACCCTCCCTTCCCCTATGATCCTGTCTTCTTTCTCAAATTCCTCATATCAATGATATCATATGATACTGGTCTTTCTCTGATTGACTTACTTCGCTTAGCATAATACCCTCTAGTTCCATCCATGTCGTTGCAAATGGCAAGATTTCATTTTTTATGGCTGCATAATATTCCATTGTATATATGTATGTATGTATGTATGTATGTATGTATGTATGTATATATATGTGGTACATACACATACCACATCTTCTTTATCCATTCATCTGTTGATGGACATCTAGGCTCTTTCCATAGTTTGGCTATTGTGGACATTGCTGCTATAAACATTGGGGTGCACGTGCCCCTTCAGATCACTACATTTATATTTTTGGTGAAATACCCAGTAGTGCTATTTCTGGGTCATAGGGTAGCTCTATTTTCAAGTTTTTGAGAAACCTCCAAACTGTTTTCCAGAGTGGCTGCACCAGTGTGCATTCCCACCAACAGTGTAGTTCTCCGCAACCTCGCCAACATCTGTCGTCTCCTGACTTATTAATTTTAGCCATTCTTTTTTTTTTTAAAGATTTTATTTATTTATTTGAGACAGAGAGAATGAGAGACAGAGAGCATGAGAGGGAGGAGGGTCAGAGGGAGAAGCAGACTCCCTGCCGAGCAGAGAGCCTGATGCGGGACTCGATCCCGGGACTCCAGGATCATGACCTGAGCCGAAGGCAGTCGCTTAACCAACTGAGCCACCCAGGCACCCTAATTTTAGCCATTCTGACTGGTGTGAGGTGGTATCTCATTGAGGTTTTGATTTGGATTTCCCTAATGCTGAGTGATGTTGAGCACTTCTTCATGTGTCTGTTGGCTATCTGGAGTTGTCTTTGCAGAAATGTCTGTTCATGTTTTCTGCCCATTTCTTGATTGGATCATTTGTTCTTTGCATGTTGAGTTGGATAAGTTCTTTATACATTTTGGATACTAGCCCTTTCTCTGATATGTCATTTGCAAATATCTTCTCCCATTCTGTCGGTTGTCTTTTGGTTTTGTTGACTGTTTCTTTTGCTGTGCAAAAGCTTTTTATCTTGATGAAGTCCCAATTGTTCATTTTTGCCCTTGCTTCCCTTGCCTTTGGCGATATTTCTAGGAAGAAGTAGCTGAGGCTGAGGTTGAAGAGGTTGCTGCCTGTGTTCTCCTCAAGGATTTTGATGGATTCCTGTCACACATTTAGGTCTTTCATCCATTTTGAGTCTATTTTTGTGTGTGGTGTAAGGATATGGTCCAGTTTCATTCTCCTGCATGTGCAGTTTTCCCAACACCATTTGTTGAAGAGGCTGTCTTTTTTCCATTGGACATTCTTTCCTGCTTTGTGGAAGATTAGTTGACCATAGAGTTGAGGGTCCATTTCTGGGCTCTCTATTCTGTTCCATTGATCTATGTGTCTGTTTTTGTGCCAGTACCATACTGTCTTGATGATTATATCTTTGTAATAGAGCTTGAAGTCCGGAATTGTGACGCCACCAGCTTTGCTTTTCTTTTTCAACATTCCTCTGGCTATTTGGTGTCTTTTCTGGTTCCATACAAGTTTTAGGATTATTTGTTCCATTTCTTTGAAAAAAGTTGATGGTATTTTGATGGGGATTGCATTAAATGTGTAGATTGCTCTAGGTAGCATAGACATTTTCACAGTATTTGTTTTTCCAGTCCATGAGCATGGAATGATTTTCCATCACTTTGTGTCTTCATCAATTTCTTTCATGAGTATTCTATAGTTTTCTGAGTATAGATCCTTTGCCTCGTTCCTAGATATCTTAAGGTTTTGGGTACATAGTTGAACCTGTTTTGTATAGAGAATTCCAAAACATGTTATTCAAACTAATACATTAAAAACATACTGCCCTTGACTGTGGACAAATTTTTATCCTAATTTTCTTTTATGTGAACCTATATTTATTTATTTTGCTACGGTTCTAATATTTTTACTTATATATGATTGTTCATTTTTCTTAAATAACAAATTGCTTTTGTTTATGATCTTTTAACTTAAAGAATCCTTCAACAAGTTACATTCAACAGCTCTCAAGACACAGTTAATAGTACCTGTGTTTTCCAGTATCTATATTTTTCCTTTGTCCGAGAAATAGGAATTGCCTTCTGTTCAGGGAGTCTGGGCCCTATTAAAGAGACATACTGTAAAAATCTAAATTTCTGGCACAGAGATGCCCAAACTTAGATGTTTATTTTGTTCAATTCCCATATGTAAAATCAAAATAGAACAAAACCAGCTGCTTTGTTCTAATCATTGTTTTTGAGAACCAAAGTGAAAAAATAATGCTTTCCTAATATTCAGTTTCTGTCCTGTCTATCCTTTCATTAGTGGACCTTCAGTACATTAAATTTATCTTAGTTTTATATCATCAAATCCTGAAAAATAATCCTGATGAATTAGGAAAATTATTCTGATAATTATAATTGAAATATTTACCCACTGACTTCAATGTTGACCATATAAATCTATGAATGCTTTGTATTAGTGCCAGGACTATAATAACCAGATTACAAGATTCAATTCAAAACAAAACCAAAGAAATTTTGCATAGCAATAGTCTGCAATTCTGGGACTGGAAAACACCCCATACTGACTCTAACATATTCCACATGTAATTCCCTATTTACAATATTTAAAGTATAAACTAATAACATTATAGGTAATTCTCAGTCACTGTTGGGAAAAATATGTATCATCATCCTACCTCATACCCCCTTAATAAAATAAATGATTAAAAAGTACAAGGTATATCTAGGTAAATGTCATTATAAATTAAGCACAAAACATTAAAACTATTTCAAAAATAAATAGCCAATCATGACCCCACAATCAAAGAAGATAAGATTATTGGCATTTGTTATGGGTTGAATTATGTCCCCACTGCCAAAAAAAGTAAAAATGTTGGAATCCTAACCTCTAGTATTTTAGAATGCGAGCTCATTTAGGAATAGCGATAATAAAGGTAATAATAAAAGCGAAGGCAATAGAGTTAACATGAGGCCATTAGAGTGGACTCTAATCCAATGACTGGTGTTCTTTTAAAAAAAGGAGGGAATTTGGACACAGAGGGAAGTTAATATAAAGAGGCACAGGAAGAAAATGGTCATCTACAAAGCTGAGAATATAAATCTGTCTTTCCTTCACAGCTCCTCAGAAGGAACTAATCCGGCCAACATCTTGATTTCAGATTTCTAGCTTCCATAGCTGTGAGAGATTAATTTCTATTTTTTAAGCCACCAGTCTGTCGTAGTTTGTTATGGCAATCCTAATAAACTAGTACAGTATTGTTAAAAATAATCTAGAATTTTAATGCCTAACAATAAATTCAAGGGTAATTTTTTTTTTATAATTCTGTTTTTATTTTCTACTTCTGTTTTTATTTTCTACTATTAGATATACATTATTTTCCAGAGTAGGAATGAGAATACATTTTTTTTTTAATTTTTAGTTGCTATATTCTTTTAGTTGAGGGAATTGTTAGTTTGTGCAATTTAAAGGAAATGCATTTTATTTATTTTTGAAGTGGGTCTCTTTTTAAAAAAAAATTCAATTAACATAATGTATTATTAGTTTCAGAGGTAGAGGTCAGTGATTCATCAGTCTTATACAATACCCAGTGCTCATTACATCACATGCCCTCCTAATGTCCATCACCCAGTTACAACAACCCTCAGTTTGTTACCTATACTTAAGAGTCTCTTATGGTTGGGGTGCCTGGGTGGCTCAGTCAGTAAGCATCTGCCTTAGGCTCAGGTCATGAACCCAGGACCCTGGGATGGAGCCCTGCATCAGGCTCCTTGCTCGGCGGGAAGCCTGCCTCTTCCTCTCTCACTCCCCCTGCTTGTGTTCCTGCTCTTATCTCTCTCTCTGTCAATAAATCAACAAAATCTTTAAAAAAAAGAGTCTCTTATGGTTTGTCTCTCTGATTTTCTTGTTTTATTTTTCCCTCCAAGGGTAAAAATTCTTATTCAAATTAAGATAAAGAATAAATAATGCTATATTATAGAAACTAATTTATATTACTATTAGTTTTATAAAATTGCTCCATGTTGATGGTGTTTTATCCAAAGACTACAATTTCCAAATTTGCCTATCCAAATAGAAAATCCCCCTCCCCGGGGCACCTGGGTGGCTCACTCGTTAAGTGTCTGCCTTAGGCTCAGGTCATGATCCCAGGGTCCTCGGATCGAGCCCCACATCGGGCTCCCTGCTCCTCGGGAAGCCTGCTTCTCTCTCCCACTCCCCCTGCTTATATTCCCTCTTTCGCTGTGTCTCTCTCTGTCAAATTAAAAAAAAAAAAAAATTAAAAAAAAAAAAAGAAAATCCCCCTCCCCCAAAATTAGCCTAGATGATCCATGTGTATTGCTTTTTATTTAGTGATTCAGATTTCCCTAGGTTTTATATCCATATGGATATATAACATTTAAATATTGAGATGAAACAAAACTACCTTAATTTTAACACTTTCTATAGTGGTAACTATAACCTTTTTCTTGTGCCTAATTTTATATCCCTTACTTCCTTGAACAATTTATGTTGGGGGGTTGTTTGTGGGTATACTTTAAGATATGTCTTAAAATCCACACTCTATTGTTTTCTGGCTCTATGACTTTAGTTGAATTTTAAAATCTCTCTTTGCTGTAATTCCCTCAACTGTAAAACAGGGTTATTAATAGTAGCCACTTTCTAGGGATGTGATGATTAATTTGACATATGGAAAGAAAATAACAGTATCCAATAGCACATGTGTTATAGGAGGTATTGTTATAATCATCTATCCATCTTATAAATTCATTAAATATTTGATTTTTACAATGTGCCAGACATAAAAGTAAACACTCTAAACCTGTATGTTCTCCTTATCTTATAGATATATATATATGAATCATATATGTGATTAAAAAACACTTTATATGTATCTTTTTATATTGTTTATTTTAAAAAAACATTATTCTTTGTATCTTTGAGAGTCACTCTCCTTCCCTTACATTCATAGGCAACTATTCTGTGTTTAATATTCACTTATCTCATTGTTCTTTAAAAATATTCATTTTTGTTCAGTGTACATATATTTTTCTAATTATGCAATGATATTATCATACCATATATTGAACTAAGTTTCTCATTGACTAACTCGACATTTATTTTTTTGTGATCCATGCAGGTTGCTATGTATGTGTCTAACCTAGTGCTTTCAACTCCTCTGAAGTGCTTCTACATACCTATGACCCAGCTTGTGGACATCCAAATTACCCTCAACATCTTTCTACCACAAATTATACTAAGGTGAGCATTGTTAGATGTTATTTTTGTACCTGTGCAAGAATGCCTTGGGATAGATCAACAAGTAGAATTGCTGAGCCATAGGGAATGCCTGTGCTTTATTTAACTAAATTGTCAGATTACTTTCCTTAATACTGTGTCAGTTTACAGTGGCTTAAAAAATAAGGTTTTTAACTCCCTACAACCATGGCCACACGTGACATTTTTAATCTTCTAAATTTTTGTCTATCTAATAATAGTGAAGTTCTGTCTCATTCTTGCTTGATTTGCATTGTCCTGATTATTAATGAATTTGAACATGTTTTCAAATGCTCATTGGCCTTTTGGATTTTCTATTATAATGTTTTTATTCATGTCTTTTTTATTAGATATTGAGTTTGTTGGGCTGCCATAACAAAGTATCACAGAGTGGGTGGTTTAAACCAAAAAAAAAAAATAAGTTTCTCACAATTCTGGTGGTTCCAATTCTTAGATCAAACAGTTGTCAGGTTTGGTTCCCTCTGAGGCCTCCTCCTTCATTGGCTTGTAGGTAGCGGTCTTCTCTTTGTACCTTCACATGGTCTTTCCTCTGTATATGTTGTGCCCAAATTTCTTCTTATATGGATACCTGTCATAATCACCTCTTTAAAGGATCTATCTCCAAATAGAGTCACACTCTGAGATACTGGGTGTTAGGACTTAAACATATGAATATGGGGGGTGGCACAACTCAACCCATATAAGTGATGGAAAATTTACCAAAAATATCTGAGTCCTGAATGACCTACAGATATAAAATACTGTTCTCTAAGTATAGGATTACTAACTACATCTTCTACTTATGTCATTAATTTCTTCATATAGCTTCACTTATAACTAAATTATAAATCAGGTGAGAGAAATGGTAGAATATTTTGATATTGATTGACAACTTCTACAAATATACTTTTAAATGATTATCTTCCAATTTTGGCCTTTTAGTACTTAAGAAATAACTGCTTATTACATTTTAATTCAAGTCTAAAAGATAATTAAGATGAAAGCATATATTTTACATTTTCATTTAATGTTAGAAATTAAGATATAACAGGTCACATTAAATATCAAACTACTTTTCTAGATAGCACAATCAAATGAATAAGCCAAACTTGTCTGATTTTAGTACGGTAAAGAAAAAAATCTGCTAAATACACAGAAAGCCAAAATTTCTGCCTTATAATAAGGTCTTGGTAATGCAGGAATTATTTCAAAATATGACTAATATTCTATGCTTGAAGTACATAAAATTACACTTTAAAAAAAATTCATGAGTCTTTACCATGTAACTTATAGCTACAAAATTTAAAAAAACTCTGTGTTCATTCTGGATTTACTTTATTAGAGTAACTGTACAATATAGAGAAAATGTTTCCTTAGACCAGAAAAATCCCCTTGTCTTACTTAGAATAACCCCACCCATATTTCTAAGTACACAGAAGTGTGGTACAGTAAATACCTATGCTTATGCCTATGCCATCTGGTAGGACTAGGGCCAGTGTATGTTTGTCTGCAAATATTTATACAGATAGGACATTTGTGGGAAAAACTAATGTAACATCCTTACTTAAACATTTTCTAGATGCCACTAATTGTGATTAACACCTGTCTCATTTAATTTAGTCCTTTTAACAATTCTGTAAGGTAGATAATATTATCCCTGATTTAAAGTTAGTAATCTAAGGCATAGAGAGGTAAAGCTACTTATCAGGGGAAAAATGCTTTTTATTACTTTCTTTTTCCCCTAGGGATTAAAACTCAAAGTAGCGCTAATCCAAACCCAAGAACTAGTCACATCTATACCATTTAAGTGACAGAGATTGTCACTCATCACATAAGAAAAAAGCTATACAAACTGAAAGTCCATTTTTTTAGTACTCATCATGGAATAGAGTTTGGAAGGCAAACTGCCATTCTGAAATCTGGAGAGGTAGGTGATTTCTGAGTTCTGCTTACCTGGAACAGAAGCCACAGGAGCTATAAACTGGAAGGAGCATAAATGCTAATTTTGATGAATTTCTGGAGCTGAGTGTGGACTAGTATAAGAGTGACAAACTTCTGGGGGACTCTACACTTTAATCAGCTTTACCTCCAGGAATCCCACCAAGTTCTAAAAGTGAGAATCTAAAAAGGATTCCTTGTTTTTCTTGCAAGGGTGTAGGGGACACAACTCTCTTCAATCAACAACATATAGAAATCCCCAAAGCACAGAAGGGAGACAAAAATAAGGGATCTGAGGAATGTAAAGTCTCTGGTACCTACAACAGACATTAAATACAGCCAAGTAATCAGTCAAATATCATAAATTCTCACATTAAAGACCTATTTACCTCAAGTTCTATTCCTTAATACAACATGTTTGGTTTTCCTAAAGGCAAGAAAAAAACTGAAGAGACCAGCAGTCATCAGAACTAGTCTAGGATATAACACAGGTGTAAATTAGAGAGGAAATTTAAAATAACTATAAATAACACACAAGAACAGATAGGTTACATAAACTCTAAGAATCTCTAAGAATCAAAAGTAAATGCTAGAAATGAAAAAAAAATGACAAATGACTTTGATGGTCTTATAAATATACTTGACATGCCTGAGGAAATAATAAGTGGTCCTGAGCATAGAGCAATAGAAACTTTCCAAATTGAAATACATAAAGAGAATGAAAGAGTATCCTAGAATTATAGGAGAACATTAAAATGTATAACACATCAGAATGAAAAATTAGAAGAAATATTTGAAATTAAAACAGCTGAGAACTTTGCAAAACAAATGACAAGCATCAAACCACAGAGCAAAGGAGCTAAAAGAATGTCAACATCATAAATACAAGCAAAGAAATAAACATCCATATCTAAGGCAAATCATGTTGGCAATGTAGAAAGCCAAAGAGAAACAAAATCCTGAAGGAAAAGGCCAGGGTGAGGGAAAACACAACCAACAAAGAAACAAGTTTAAGAATTACAGAGTAGTGTTTGCTTCAGCAGCACATATACTAAAATTTGAATGATACAGAGTTTAATTTGCATGGCCCCTGCACAAGGATGATGTGCAAATTATTAAAATGTTTCATATCTTTTCATCAATAGATTAAAAAAGAAATGTCTGGCTTTGAAAATCAAAGGGATTTAAGTCCAGCTGATTTTTAAAGCTCCTGGAGTTAAAGAAAGAACCAGGACACTAAAAAACTTGCTCTGAGAAAGCACAGAAGCAGCAATCCGAAAAATGCCAGGAATCCATGTGAAGGAGATCTACTGATTAATTTTAGGACATGTGCCAGGGGGGCAAGTATCTGAAGAAAATTTTTCCAGGAACAAAAGCAATGCTAGCTACCATTATTTGTGCCCTCCCCCATACTAAATAGCTAGATGCTTGCAGGATTCAATTCTAATTTTCTATCTTGCTAACACCCCATGTCATGCCCTGGTATTCCCCTTTGGTTCCACCCTACCCATTTTGGCAGACATCCCTCCAAAGGACTCCTGTCCCACTATACCCTGTAGGTAGCCATGGTTAGGACTGGAAACATTGCAAAGAGACTGCTGCAATTCCTGTAGCTGGGCCTCATAGCTGGCTGTTTAGGAAACAAGCCCTGCCCTGCAGTGTTCCTGGAGCTGTCATAGTGGCTTATTGCAGACAGCCAAGCTGAGGGCTAGCCCTGCCCACCAGTGAGCCCACAACTGCTATAACCAAGCCTCTCAACAACCCATGGAGCAAACTCTGCCCAGTGCCCCCTCAGCTGGCAAAGTGGGTCATTGCAGCTTTCTGGGCTGAAGGGCAACCCACCCATGTGCCCACAGAAATCATAGCTCAGCCACAATAGAAGACTGCATGTAGCCCACAGAGAGGACACCCCTGGAGCACCTGGTTCTGCTGACAGGAGGGATTATGCTATGACTTCACAAGATCTCTTCTAGAGAAGGCTACTTAACTAATTTAAAGACCAGAACACATAGCTGCTTAATACATAGAAACAGACAAAACGAGGTGACAGAGGAATATTCCCAAATGAAAGGCAGGAAAATAATCACAGAAAAAGAGTTAAATGAAAAGGAAATAAGCATTATGCCTGATAAAGAGTTCAATGTAATGGTCAAAAAGATATTTAATGGACTTGAGAGACAGTGAATGCACTCAGTGAAAACTTAGAAACTATAACATAGAGAGTTGAAGGAGACAATAAGTAAAAGGAAAAATAGAGACTAGAGGTATTCAACAGAAGATTAGAGGATGCAGAAGAATGGATCAATGATCAAAAAACAATACGTTGAAGGACCTCTGCAATATCATCTCTAACATTTGCATTATAGGAATCTCAGAAGGAGAACAGAGAGAAAAGAGGGCAGAAATCTTATTTGAAGAAATAATAGCTAAAAACCTCCCTAATTTGGGGGGAGAAAGATACTCAGGTCCAGGAATTACAGATAGCCTCAAACAAATTATACATAATGGTTAACATTGCAGGCCAGAAAAGAGTTGCATGATATATAAAAAGTGCTGAAAGGACAAAAAACAAAAAACTACAACCAAGACTAATCTACCTGGCAAAGATTATCACTCACAATTGAAAAAGAGATAGTTTCTCAGACAAAAGTTAAAGAAGTTCATCACCACTAAACCACCTTTACAAGAAATGTTTAAAAAAAGGCTTCTTTAAGGGGCACCTGGGTGGCTCAGTTGTTAAGCATCTGCTTTCGGCTCAGGTCATGATCCCAGGGTTCTGGGATTGGGCGCTGCATCAGGCCCCCTGCTTCTCCCTCTCACAGTCCTCCTGCTTGTGTTCCCTCTCTCGCTGTATCTCTCTAATAAATAAAATTTTTGAAAAAAAAGGCCATAACTAGAAGAAAATTGTGAAAAGAAAATATTCCACTGCTAAAAGCAAACATAGTAAAGGTAGTAGATTTAAAACTTATAAAGCCACTATGTAGGTTGACACAAAAGTAGTAAAATCAATTAAAACTATAAACATTAGTCAAGGGATATATAAAATAAAAAGATATAAAATATGAATATGTTTGAACCTTAGTGATTATAACTTAAAATAGACTGCTATAGGCATAGGGTGTTAAAAATGAACCCCATGGTAACCACAAATCAAAAATCTATAATAGATACATGAAAAACCAAGTAATTCAAGCATATAATGGATTATTACTCAGCCATTAAAAAATGAAATTGTTTTATTTGCAACAATATGGATGGAGCTAGAGAACATTATGCTAAGAGAAATAAGTCAGAGAAAGACAACTACCATATGATTTCATTCCTATGTGGGAATTTAAGAAATAAAGCAAATGAACAAAGTAGGGGAAAAAAGAGAGAGGAGGGCAATCCAAGAAACAGTGTTAATTATAGAGAACAAACCAATGGTTACCAGAGGGGAGGTGAGTGATGAGGATTAAGAAGTGCACTTGTGATGAGAACTGGGTGTTATATGTAAGTGATGAGTTACTAAATTCTACACCTGAAACTAGTATTACACTGTATGCTAACTAACTGGAATTGAAATAAAAAATAAAATAACAAAATGGGAAAAAGTACATAACTATCAATAATTATTTTAAATGTAAATGGACTAAATGTTCCAATTAAAAGACATACAGTGACTACATGAATAAAAAATAAGACGATCTGTATACTGATTCCAAGAACTCACTTCAGACCTAAAGCTAAAGTGAAGAATGGAAAAGACTGTGTGCAAATAGAAGCCTAAAAAAAAAAAAAAAAACTGGGATAGCAATATATATTCAGACTAAATAGACTATCATTTTGTAAAGGGCATTATATAAAGACAAAGGGGCCAACCCAACAAGATGATATAAATATTGTAACTATCTATGCACCCAATTTAGAAGCATCCAAATGCATAAGGGAAATATTAACAGACATAAAGGGAGAAATTGACAGTAATATAATAATGGTAGGGACATTAACACCACACTTAGATCAATGGATATATCATACAGATAGAATGACACATTAGACCACATAGCTTAACAGATATGTGCAGAACATTACATCCAACATCAGAATACAGATTATTTTTAAGTGCATATGGAACATTATCCAGTATAGATCACATGTTAGGCCACAACACAAACCTGAACAAATTTAAAAAGATCAAAATCTTATTAAGCATCTCTTTTTACAATATTATGTAGCCAAAAATTATTTACAAGAAAAAAAAACCTGGAAATAAAAACAAACGTGGAGGCTATACAACATGATACTAAATAGCCAATAGGTCAATGAAGAAATCAGAAAGAAAGAAAAAATATTTGGGGACAAAAAGAAAAAAAATGGAAACACAATGGTCTAAAATCTTTGCCATGCATCAAAAGCAGTTCTAAGAGAAAAATTTATAGCGATACAGACATACCTTAGAAAAAGAGAAATCTTAAAAATTCTAACCTTACACCTAAAGGAACTAGGAAAAAAAAAGAATAAACTAAGCCCAAAGTTAGTAGAAGGAAGAAATTAATAAATATCTGAATGGAGATATAGAATTAAAAAAAACAAAATAATTCAATTAAACCAAAAGCTGCTTCTATGAAAAGATAAAACTGATAAACCTTTGGCTAGACTAATCAATAAAAAAGACAAGGGGGCAACCATAAGAGATGCTGAACTTTAGGAAACAAACAGGGTTGCTGAGCAGGAGGTGGGTGCGGGGAGGGATAATTGGGGGATGGACATCAAGGAGGGCACTTGATGTAATGAGCACTGGGTGTTATGTGCAACTGATGAATCACTAAATTCTACCTCTGAAATAATAAAAAAAGAGAGGTCAAATGAATTAAAATGAAAGAAGAGAAATAACACCACCACATATAAACATAAGAGAATATAATGAAAAATTTATGCCAATAAATATCTAGAGACAATCTTTTAAACCTGAAATAGAAAAATCTGAACAGACCCATTAATAGGAAGGAAAATGAAACACTAATCATAAAACTTTCAATAACAAAAGTCCAGGACCAGGTGGGTTTATAGGTGAATTCTACCAAACACTTAGTGTTAATAACTCTTCTTTTCAAGCTATTTAAAAAATTGAAGGGGAAAGAAAACTTCAAAACTCACTTCACAAGGCCAAAATTACCCTATCTACAATCAGACGTTGACACTATAAAAATGAAAACTGCAAGCCAATATCCATGATAAACATAGAGGCAAAAATTCTAAATAAAATATTAGCAAGCCAGGCACCTGGGTGGCTCAGTTGTTAGGTGTCTGCCTTCAGCTCAGGTCATGATCCCAGGGTCCTGGGATCGAGTCCCACATTGGGCTCCCTGCTCAGCGGGAAGCCTGCTTCTCCCTCTCCCACTCTCCCTGCTTGTGTTCCCTCTCTCGCTGTCTCTCTCTCTGTTAAAAAATAAAATAAAATAAATAAAATATTAGCAAGCCAAGTTCAACAATATACTCAAAGGATTATTCCCCACAAACAAGTGGGGTTTATTCTGGGGATGCAAGAATGATTCAATTTTCACATATTAATCATTGTGATAAAATACATTAAAGAGGAAGGATAAAAACTATAGGATCATCTCAATAGATGCAGAAAAAGCATTGGACAAAATACAATGTCCATTCATGATAAAAATTTTCAATAAAGTGTTTTAAGATGGAATATACCCCAACATAATAAAAGCCACAGGGAAAAAGTCCACAGCTAACCTCTTACTCAATGGTGGAACACTGAAAGCTTTTTCTCTAAGATCAGGAACAAGACAAGAATGTCCACTTTCGCCACTTTAACTCAAAATAGTAATTGGAGTCCTAGCCACAATCAGACAAGGAAAATAAAGGCATCAAAACTGGTAAGGAAGAAGTAAAATTGTCATTATTTGCAGATGACATAATACTACATATAGAAAATCCTAGACAACACCACAAAACTATTAGAAGTTATAAATGAATTCAGTAAAGTTGCAGGATACAAAATTAATATACAGAAATCTGTTTCTATATACTAATAACAAAGTAGTACAAAAAGAAATTAAGCAAATAATCCAAATTACAATTGTACCAAAAAGAATGAAACCTAGGAATAAATTTAACCAAGGAGGTTAAAAACATATTCTGAAAACTAAAAGACATTGATGAAAAAAAAAACTGAAGATGACACAAATGGAGAGATATCTCATGCTCATAGATCAAAGTAATATTGTTAAAATGTTCATATTATCCAAAGTGATCTGCAGATTCAATGCAATCCCCATAAAAAATATCAGTAGCATTTTTTACAGAACTAAAACACTATTCTTAAATTTTGTATAGAATCACAAAAACCCTGAATAGTCAAAGCAATATTGAGAAAGAACAAAACTAGAGGTACCACAATCCTAGATTTCAAGATATACTACAAAGCTATAATATTTAAAAGAGTATGGTACTCACACAAAAATAGATTGATAGAGCAATAGAACAGGACAGACAGATAAATAAAGACATGCTTATACAGTCAGCTAATCTATAGCAAAGAAGGTCAGAATATCCAATGGGGAAAAGAGTCTCTTCAATAAATGGGATAGAGAAAACTGGACATCTACGTGCAAAAGATAAAAACTGGACCACTTTCTTACACCATGGCAAAGGGGGAAAAAAAAAAAAACAACTCAGAATGGATTCAGGACTTAAATGTGATACCTGAAACTATAAAACCCCTAAAAGAAAACATAGGCAGTAATCTCTTGGACATTGGCCTTTCCAAATATTGATGGATATGTCTCCTCAGGCAAGGAAAACAAACAAAAGCAAAATGAAGTATTGGAACTACATCAAAAGAAAAGGCTTTTGCACAGCAAAAGAAACCATTAAGAGAACAAAAGGCAACTTACTGAATGGGAGAAAATATTTGCAAATGATGTATTTGATAAGGCGTTAATAATATTCAAATTATATAAAGAACTTCTATATCAACACCAAAGAAACAAATAATCTGATTCAAAATGGACAGAGAATCTGGACAAACATTTTTCTAAAGACGACATATAGATGGTCAATAGACACATGGAAATATGCTCAACATCACAAATCATCCAGGAAAGGCAAATCAAAACCACGATGAGATATCACCTTAAACCCACTAAAATGTCTAGTATCAAAGACAACAGGGCATCTTGGTGGCTCAGCTGGTTAAGTGTCTGCCTTTGGCCCAGGTCATGATTCCAGGATCCTGGGATCAAGCCCCGCATCTGGCTCCCTGCTCAGTGGGGACTCTGCTGCTTCCTCTCTCTTTGCCTCTCCCCCCAGCTTGTGTTCTCTATCACCCTCTCTCTCTCTCAAATAAATAAATAAAATCTTAAAAAAATCTTTAAAAAAAGGACAAAAAATATCAAGTGTTGACAAGGATGTTGAGAATAAGGAATTCATACATTTTTTTTAATGTTCTAGATACTTAAAATTTTTATTTATGTTTTGTTTCAAGTATTTATTTAAATTCTAGTTAGTTAACATACAGTGTAATATTGGTTTCAGGAGTAGAATTTAGTGACCCATCATTTACTTAGAAAACCCAGTGCTCATCACAAGTGTGCTCCTTAATACCCATCACCCATTTAGCCCATCCCCCACCACCTCCTTCCATCAGTGCTCAGTTTGTTCTCTGTAGTTAAGTTTTATGGTTTGCTTCTCTCCCTTTTTCTCCATTCCCCTATGCTCATCTGTTTTGTTTCTTAAATTCCACATGAGTGTCATCTTCAATTTCTTTCATCAATGTTTTATAGTTTTCACAGTATAGATCTTTCACCTCTTTGGTTAGGTTCATTCCTAGGTATCTTATGGTTTTTGGTGCAATTGTAAATGGGATTGATTCCTTGATTTCTCTTTCTGCTGTTTCATAATTGGTGTATAGAATTGCAACAGGCTTCTGTACACTGACTTTGTATCCTCTGACTTTACTGAATTCATGGATCAGTTCTAATAATCTTTTGGTGGAGTCTTTCAGGTATATACAAAAGAGATACAAAAATAGTTGATATGAATTCAACTATAACAACAATCATTTCAAATGCTAATTACTTAAACATACCAATTTAAAGACAGAGATTGTCCACTAATATTTTCTGAGGATTTTTTGCATCTATGTTCATCAGGGAAATACCATATGATCCAATAATTCCACTAGTGGGTATTTACACAAAGAAAACACTAATTCAAAAAGATATCCAGGAACTGTGGGAAAAATGGCAGAGTAGGAGGATCCTTAACTCGCCTCATCCCACAGATACCCCTAAATAACACCCACATCAGTATAAATAACCCAGAACATGACCCAAAGACTGTAGAACAAATTCTTAGAGAAGAGGCCACATCAAAAAACAGTAGGAAGGGGGCGCCTGGGTGGCTCAGTCGTTGGGCGTCTGCCTTCGGCTCAGGTCATGATCTCAGGGTCCTGGGATAGAGCCCCACATCGGGCTCCCTGCTCCACGGGAAGCCTGCTTCTCCCTCTCCTACTCCCCCGCTTGTATTCCCTCTCTCACTGTGTCTCTCTCTGTCAAATAAATAATATCTTAAAAAAAACAACAACAACAAAAACAGTAGGAAGGACAGGGATACAGTCTGGAACTAAACTGACCCAAGAGGCTGTCTAAGGGAGAGAGAGACACTGCAGTCATACAGAAAGGAGACGAGTAGACCCCACCCCAGCCAGAGGGGACCTGCATTGAGAAGATGAATCCCCATAACATCTGGCTTTGAAAACCAGAGAGGCTTAACTTTGCAAGTTCTTAAATCAGTGGGGCTTAACATCTGAAACTTTAAAAAAAAAAAACCACAGGGCAATAGGAAACTGAGTGCCAGCCCTTAAAAAGATAGCATAACAAAAGCCCCCTGGGATAAGGCATAGAACACGCAGTTTGAGAAAGGCCTGGGGTATATGGGAGGCAGATTTATTTACTAATCTCAGAGCATGTGGTAGAGGGGCAGGAATCCTTAGGAGACTTCTTCAAGAATAAGAGAACTGGTGTGTGTCACTTTCTTCCCCTGCCCCCAAGGGACACATGCTAAAACAGTGCAAACACTCTCCACTTTGTTTGCTAACCATGTGCCTGCCCCTAGAATTTTCTGCAGACCTCCTCCCTCCAAAGTTCTCCAAAGCAGCTATAGGTCCCTTCGCACATCAGACCAGAGCACACCTTGCTAACATGGGGCACCCTCCCATCTCATACTCCTGTGAACACGGTACATCCAAACCTTCCTCTGCAGAAGTCCATTCAAAGTAGCTCCATAAGTCTAGCATTGTGCAAGCAGTTCCACAGGGGCCAGCACCACTCCAAAGAGACTCCTCCTTTTGGGGGAGAGGAAGATAGCTAGATGTTAGGGGAAGACAACTAGTATGACTGCAGCCTCTGCCAACCAATGAAAGCTTCTCATGGGACAACACAGGGAGAACACTCTCCAGCACAGTGGGACCACAGCTCTGGCAATACCCAGTCTGCCCCAACTCAAGCCCAAGGTAGCCCCAGAATGGCCTATAAACCAAACGGACAAAACCCTGCCCAAACAGGCAAAGAGAGACATTACAGATGACTGGACTGAAGGTAAATGCAGCTAAGTCACAACAGCAGGACACACACAATGAAAATAGGTGATGGCTAAAGCTCCAGGTACTGGTGAGTGGCAAACATTGCATTGTAGGGCACAAGAGGACCTCTTCTTCATAAGGCCACTACATTTAAGAGCAGGAGATGTAGCTAACTTTCCTAACAGAAAGAAACAGAGAGAGTTAGACAAAATGAGGAGACAGAAATATGTCTCAAATGAAAGAACAGGGCAAAATCACAGTGAGAGCTAAATAAAAGAAAGATAAGTAATATGTCTGATAAAAAGAATTTAAAGTAATGGTCAAAGATATTAACTGAACTTGAGAAGAGTGGACGATTCAGTGAGATCCTCAATGAGGAGATGGAAAACATGAGAATACCCAAATATATAAAGCAGCTAATAACAAACATAAAGTAAGTTATCAATAGTAATAAAATAATAGTAGGGGACTTTAACACCCCACTTAACAATCATCTTAGCAGAAAATTAGCAAGGAAACTGTCACTTTGAATGACACACTGGGCTAGTTATATCTCTTATATACTGAGGACATTCCATCCTAAAACAGAATAATACACATTCTTCTCAAGTGTACATGGAACATCCTCCAGAAGAGATCACGTTATTCCATGAAACAATCTCAATAAATGCAAAAAGATTAAAGTCACCATGGAACTTTTCCAAACACAACACTATGACACTAGAAATCAACTAGAAGAAAAAAATCTGGAAAGTGTACAAATACATGGAGGTTAAATAACATGCTACTAAACAGTGAATGGGTCAACCGAGAAATCACATGAAATAAAAAATTTCATGGAGACAAATGAAAATGAAAACACAATGGTCCAAAATCTATGGGATTAAGCAAAAGCTCTTAGAAGAGGGAATATTATAACAATATAGGCCTACTGCAAGAAGCAAAACAAATATCAAACAACCTAAACTTACACCTAAAAGAGCTAGGGGAAAAAAATGAAAACCAGTATAAGGAAGGAAATAATAAAGATTAGAGCAGAAATAAATGAAATAGAAACTAAAAATCAATAGAACAGATCAATGAAAACAGGAGCTGATTTTTTGAAAAGATCAACAAAATTGATAAATTTTGTTTGCTAAAATAAATTGATTTTAGGAAGAATATTCACACACAAAAAGAGGGGACACAAAATCAAAAATAAGAGAGAAGAAATAACAAATGACATCACAGAAATACAAAGGATTAGAATAGAATATTATGAAAAATTATATGCGAACAAACTGAACAACCTAGAAGAAATGGATAAATTCCTAGAAACATACAACCTCCCAAAACTCAATCAGGAAGAAATAGAATATTTGAATAGATTGATTACCAGCAATGAAATTGAATAAGTAATTTAAAAATTTCCAGCAAAAAAAATGTCCACAACCAGATGGCTTCACAAGTCAATTCTACCAAACATTTCTCAAACTTTTCCAAAAATTAAAACAGGAAAGAAAGCTTCCAAATTCATTCTGAGGCCAGCATTACTCTGAGACCAAAATCAGATGAAAATACTACAAAAAAAAAAAAAAAAAAGGCCAGTATGTCTTATGAATACAGATACAAAAATCTTCCACAAAATATTAGCAAACCAAATCCAACAATTCATTAAAAATACCATTCACCATGATCAAGTGGTATTCATTGCTGGGATGCAAGTTGATTTAATATTCACAAATCAATCAACATGATACATCACATGAACAAGAGAAGGGAGAAAAAAACAGCATACAATCATTTCAATACATGCAGAAAAAGCATTTAGGTATAACATCCATTCATGATAAGAACCTTCAAAAAAAAAAAAGAAGAACCTTCAACAAAGTAGGTTTAGAAGGAACATACCTCAACATAATAAAGGCCATATATGAAAAACCCACAGCTAACATCATCCTCAATGATGAAAACTGAGAGCACTTCCCATAAGATCAGGAACAAGACACTCTCACCAGTTTTATTCAGCACAGTACTGGAAGTCCTAGCCACAGCAATCGGACAAGAAAAAGAAATAAAAGGCATCCACATCAGTAAGGAAGAAGTAAAACTTTCACTATTTTCCGTGACATGATACTATATATAGAAAACCCTAAAGACTCCACCAAAAAACTGCTAGGACTGATTAATTAATTAAGGTCTCAGGATACAAAATAAGTATCCACAGAAATGTTGCATTTCTATACACTAATAATGAAGTAGCAGAAAATGAAATTAAAACAATTCCATACAAAATTTCACCAAAAAGAATAAAATACCTAGGAATTAACTTAACCAAGGAGGTGAAAGACCTATAGTCTGAAAATTATAAAGCATTGGTGAAAGATATTGAAGATGACACAAACAAATGTTCATGGGTTGAGAGAACAAATATTGTTAAAATGTCCATACTGCCCAAAGCAATGTACAGATTTAATGTAATCGCTATCAAAGTACCAATATTTCTCACAGGACAAATATAAATAACCCTAAAATTTGTATGGAACCACAAAAGAACCCGAATAGCCAAAGCAATCTTGAAAAAGAACAAAACTGAAGTATATAATCCCAGATTTCATGATATACTACAGAGCTCTAGTAATCAAAACAATATGGTACTGGCACACACACACACACGACCTGTAAATCAATGAAACAGAATAAAGAGCCCAGATATAAACCCATGTTTATTTGGTCAATTACTCTTTAACAAAGGAGTCAAGAATATGCAATGGGAAAAAGATAATCTTTTCAGCAAATGGTTTTGGGAAACTGGATAGCTGAATGCAAAAGAATGACACTGGACCACTGTCTTACACAATACACAAAATAAGCTCAAAATGGATTAAGGACCTAAATATGAGTCCTGAAACCATAAAAATCCTAGAAGAGTGCACAGGCAGCAATTTCTCTGATGCAGGCCATAGCAACATTTTTCTAGATAGGTCTCCTGAGGCAAGGGAAACAAAAGCAAAACTAAACTATTGGAACTATACCAGCATGGAAAGCTTTACACAACAAAGGAAACAACAAAAGTAAAAGGCAACCTATGGAATGGGAGAAGATATTTGAAAATGAGATATCCAATAAAAGGTTAGTTTCCAAAATATATAAAGAACTTATAAAACTCAACATCAAAAAAAAGTAGTCTGATTAAAAGTAGTCTGACAGAAGATATGAATAGACATTTCTCCAAGGAAGACACACAGATAGCCAACAGACACATGAAAAGATGCTCAACATCACTAATCATCAGGAAAATGCAAATCAAAACCACAATGAGTTCTTACCCCACACCTATGAATGGCTAAAATAAAAACACAAGAAACAACAAGTGTTGGTGAGGATGTGGAGAAAAAGGATCCCTTGTACACTCTTGATGGAAATGCAAACTGGTACAGCCACTGTGGAAAACAGTATGGAGATTCCTGAAAAAAATAAAATAAAAATAGAACTACCATATGACTCAGTAATTATACTACTGGGTATTTATTCAAAATATACAAAAATGCTAATTTGAAAAGATATATGCACCCCTATGTTTACTGCAGCATTATTTATAATAACCAAATTATGGAAGCAGCCCAAGTGTCCATCGATAGATGAATGAGTAAGGTTGTGTTATATATATACACAATGGAATATTATTCAGCCATATAAAAGAAATAGTTCTTGTCATTTGCAACAGGAAATAAAACTTTATGAATAAATGATAGGATTACCTATTTAGAAAACCCTCAAAAATCTACAAAAATACTTTTTGTAGTTAACGGACTCCAGCATTATCACAGCATAAAAGGTTAATATATAAACATGATATATAAAATATGTGAAAGATTCCAGGCAACATTTGTCATTTGAAAATTGCAAATTAAAACTATAATGAAATACACTGCACATCAATTCTAACTAAAATTTTAGAAACTGCTATTATCAATATAGTGAGGAAATGGAGCAAAAAGAACTCTGTTATTCATTACTGGTGGAATGCAAAAGTGTCCTCAGCTGCCATGGAAGACAATTTGATGATTTCTTATAAACCTAAACAGGGTCTTACCATTCAATTGTACTCCAAGGTTTTTACCCAACTAGTTTGAAAAATGTATGTTCACACAAGAAACCTGCACATGAATAGAATGTTTATTTATAATTACCTAAAATGTGACTAAGATATTCTTCAATATGTGAATAGATAAACAAAGCACAGTGCATGCATATAATGAAACAGTACACGGTGATATAAAGGACTGGGCCATCACTGGGTTTTGGCAATGCAGATACCTTGATGAGTTTTAAATGCATAGTATTAAGTGAAAGAAGTCAATCTGAAAGGCTATGAGATTCCATTCCTGTGACATTCTAGAAAAGGCAAAACTAGAGATTTTACACAGATTTGAATAGGTGAAGTTCATAGAATTTTTTAGGGCAATGAAATTATTATATATGATACTATAATGGTCGATACATGACAATTTTTTTTTAAATCAATAGAACTTAAAAAAAAAATAGTTGGTCAGGAAATCTGAGGTAGAATTCAGACTGTAACAAAAGATTTTACCTGTATTACAAATTTATGAAATGTTTTCATGGATGAAGTTAGGGGAAAACATGCTGACCTATGTGACTTTGGAAGAGAGTATAGAGTGTAAGACTAAAGGCAAGAGGAATTTTACATGAGCACTATCTAAACTTCGTAAAGTTTTTGCCCACAGGTACAAATTAACATTTCCAAAACCATTATACAGATATATATAGAAATAGAATGATGGAGCAAATGGATGGTGAATGGTGGGAGCCAGGTTAATCACTGCTGGAGTGGAAGGCTACAGACAGTCAAGGGAATATGCTAGAATAATTCATGTCATAGTGTGTTAGAGTTGGACTAATCAATATAAACTCATATTTAGCTTAATATACAGATGGATACACATGTATATTAATAAATGTGTATATTCATAGGTTAGTATACACACATGTATTTCCTTGTTCTGCCAGCCAAGAGATCCTAGAAGCAAAGACATCTCAGTAGCAAGGAGGACACTTGGTGACCAATCTTAGTTTCAAATACCTTTCTCTAATAAAACCAACAGAGGTCCTTAGAGAAATGGTTGATATTAGGACTTGGACAGAGAATATATAGAATGAGCTTGGATCATCTTAGCATCGTGTAGTGTCAGGATTTAAGGGTATTAAAAATAAGAATACAAACCCAACAACAATAGAAGTATGTTGAAGGACACAAATAACAACTGAAAGAGCTCCTAATTTCCCAAACCAGGAAGGTTCGGGGAACAAATATTATTGGATTATAACCCAAAGTATAAAGTAAATATCTATGAGTCCATTCAGTTGTGGATTATTAAAAATGTAAGTGAAGAATAGACAATCCTCCCAAAGAGAACTGCAAATAGTTTATACAGATGCTGCCCCTCCAATGAGGTGGAACATAATTCCTCCTCCTTTCAATTTGAGTTATACAGAGTAACCTCTTTCCAAATAGTATAGCACTCCAAGGGAGTAGGGAAAATTATCGTGGAGAAACCTGATAAACCCTACCTTAGCTAGGAGATCAAGGTTAGCATTAATAGTGATATCATGTTGATAGCATGTAACCTTGATATGATATGATGAGAATGGAACTTTCTCTCTGTTGCCTTTCTCTCAAAAATACACAATTCCTGTGCAACTCCAAGAAAAATATCAGACTAACTAAAGTTGATAAACATTTTATAACATACCTAATCAGTACTCCTCAAAACTGTCAGTCATCCAAAACAAATTCTGAGAAACTTTCACAGTCTACAGAAGTATGAGGAGACATGACAACTAAATGAAATACACATACTGGATGGGATCCTGGAATGGAAAAATGAAATTCAAATAAAGAATAGACATTATTTAATAACAATTTATTGGTATTTATTAATTGTGAAAAATATACCATACTAATTGAAAAATGTTAACAGGGGAAACAGTGTAGGATATATGGCAACACTGTTCTATTCTCTTACTTTTTCTATAAACCTAAAATTATTCTAAAGCCAATGCTTTCCTACCTTAATCATTTATATATACATAAATTATATACATACATATATAAGATATAGATATATAATCTCAATCAGTTAAAAGACACAGAAAGATAATATACAGGCATATTTCATTTTATTGTGCTTCACTTTAGTGACTTCACAGATTTTTTTAACCAATTGAAGGTTTGTGACAACTCTCCTCAAGCCAGTCTATCAGCACCATTTTTCCAACAGTGTTTATTCACATTGTGTCTTGTCACATTTTGGTAATTCTCACAATATTTCAAACTTTTTCATTATTAATATATTTGTTCTGATGATCTGTGGTCAGTGATCTTTGATGTTACTATTATAGTTGTTCTTAGGTGCCACAAACCACACCCATACAAGATGGTCAACTTAACTGATAAACGTTGCATGTGTTCTGGCTGCTCCACCAACCAGCCATGTCTCTTACCCTCTCCTCAGGCCTCCCTGTTCCTGAGACACAACAATTAAAATTAGGCCAGTTAGTAACCTTACAATGGCCTCTAAATGTTCCAGGGAAAGGAAGAATCACACATTTCTCACTTTAAATAAAAAGCAAGAAATGATTAAGCTTAGTGGGAAAGTATGATGAAAGCTGAGACAGGCCAAAAGTGAGGTCTCTTGCTCCAGTTAGCCAGGTTGTGAAGGCGAAGGAAGAGTAATTGAAGGAAATTAAGAGTGCTAGTCCAATGAACACACAAATGATATGTGAAGCAGTCTAATTGCTGATATGGACAGAGTTTTAGTAGTTTTGGTTTGGATAGAAGGAGCAGACACACGATTCCCTTAAGCCAAAGCCTAATCCATAGCAAGGCTCTAACTTCAATTCTATGAAGGCTGAGAGAGGTGAGGAAGCTGTGAAAGAAAAGTCTGAAGCTAGCAGAGGTTGCTTCATGAGATTTCAGGACAGACGCTGTCTCGAGAACATAAATGGGAAGGGTGAGGCAGCAAGTGTTGATGTAGAAGCTGAAGCAAGTTATCCAGAAGATTTAGCAAGATAATTAATGAAGGTGACTACAAAAAACAACAAATTATCATTGTATACAAAACAGCCTCATGGTGGAAGAATATGTCATCTAGGACTTCCATAGATAGGAGAAGTCAATGCATGGTTTCAAAGGATAATCTGATTCTCTTGTTAGAGGTTAATGCAGCTGGTGACATTAAGTTGAAGCCAATGCTCATTTGCCATTCTGAAAATCCTTAAGAATTATCCTTAAATTTACTCTGCCTGTACTCTATAAATAGACTACAAGAAAGCCTGGATGACAGCACATCTGCTTACAACATCACTTAATGAATATTTTAAACCCACTTTTGAGACCTAATGCTTAGGGGGAAAAAAAATTCCTTTCCAAATATCACCACTCATTAACAATGCCTCTGTTCACCCAACAGCTCTGATGGAGGTATACAATGAGATTAATATTTTTTGGTTGTTTGTTTTTCATGCCTGTTAACACAATATACATTCTCTAGCCCATGGATCAAGGAATTATTTTGAATTCCAAGTCTTAATGTTTCAGAAATATATTTTGTAAGACTATAGCTGCCATAGATAGTGACTCCTCTGATGAATCTGTGCAAAGTAAATTGAAAACCTTCTGAAAAGGATTCACCATTCTAGATGCCATTAAAAATATTCATGATTCATGGGATGAAGTCAAAGTATTAACATTTACAAAAGGTTGGAAGAAATTGATTCCAGCCTTCATGGATGACTGTGAGGAGTTCAAGAATTCAGTGGAGGAAGTAACTGCGAATGTGGTGGAGATAGTAAAAGAACAAGAATTAGAAGTGGAGCCTGAAGATAGCACTGATTTGCTTCAATCTCATGATAAGACTTCAAAAGGATGAGGAAGTGCTTCTTTTGGATGAGCAAAGAAAGTGGTTTCTTAAGATGGCATGTTCTCCTGGTGAAGATGCTATGAAGATTGTTGAAATGTCAAACACACAACAAAAAAAGGGATTTAGAATATCACATAAACTTAGTTGATAAAGCAATGACAGGTTTTGAGAGGAATGGCTCCAATTTTGAAAGTTTAGTGGGGGTAAAATGTTATCCTACGGCATTGCATGCTACAGAGAAATTGTTCATGAAAGGAAGAGTCAATCAATGTGGCTGACTTCTTTGTCTGATTTTTTAAAAGTTGCCACAGCTACCCCACAACTACCCCATCCTTCCACAACCAGCCTCCTTCTGAGTCAGCAACTATCAACATTGAAGGGAAACCCTCCACCAGCAAAAAGATTATGACTAACTGAAAGCTCAGATGGTTTTTTTAGTCATAAAGTATTTTTAAAATATGTACATTTTTTGGATATAATGCTACTGTGTGACTAATAGACTATAGTATAAACATAACTTTTTTTTTTGAAGATTTTTAAAATTTCTTTGACAGAGAAAGAGCACAAGTAGGCAGAGTGGCAGGCAGAGGGAGAGGGAGAAGCGGGCTCTCTGCTGAGCAGGGAGCCAGACGTGGGGCTCGATCCCAGGACCCCAGGATCATGACCTCAGCTGAAGGCAGCCACTTAACCGGCTGAGCCACCCAGGTGCCCCTAAACATAACTTTTATAAGCACTGGGAAATGAAAAAAAATCACTTGATTCACTTTATCACAGTAGTTTGGAACCAAACCCACATATCTCTGAGATAGGATTGTAGGTCAACACCAATATTCTATCATAGAATCAAATATAGTTCAAAAGATGTAATATTAATATCATTCCAGAAAAATGTCTACCTATATCTTATTTTTAGATTTTTAGAATTATTTATTCACTTAGTAATATGTTTTAAAGTAGTGTAACCTTAAATACTGGAACTGATTTTAAGGTGGTTTAGTTTTAATTCTCCATATTTTTTTCTTTGAAATTTTATAAAGAAAATTAAAATTTTGAATCATAAATTTTGGTCCAAGGAGTCAAAACTGTATGATATTTCTTTCAATTATTTTGTGGTTTTATATATTTCGACTTTTTATGTTGCTTGTGTGATGGTTAATTTTATGTGTCCACTTGAGTAGCATCAGGTGCCAGGATTAAATATTGTTGCTATGTGAGTCTGTGAGAGTATTTCTAAATGAGATTAGAATTGGTGGACTCATTGTGCCCTTCCCAACCCATTGAGGGCCTGAGTAGAACAATGGTAGAAAGAGATTTTTTTTTTTTTTTTGTCCCATTGCTTGAACTAGAATATCTCATCTTCTACTGCCCATGGCCAAGAATTTACATCATTGGTTCTCCCAGGGCTTACACCTTTGGAGTCAGGCTGAATTATATCATATATATCATATATCATATTCCTGCATTTCCAGCTTGCAGATGGCAGATCATGGAATTTAGTTTCCACAATAGCATGATCCAATTCCAAGCATATCCAATTGATTTTGTTTCTCTGGGGAACCCTGACTACTAATACACCAATATTTTAAGGTCTATTTTACTATAATTCTAATGTCTATACTTAGGGTTGTTTAGTTCTATAAAGCCAATAAAAAAGTGAAAGACTTGTCTACAAATTTTATATCATATACATATAAGTTTATATCATATACATATAGAAATTTAAAGACCTCTAATAACTGGCTGCACACAAAAATAAAAAAATTAAAAATTCAGTAATAAAAATATATAAGAATATTTAAGATTTAAATTAATCTCTTTTATATGTCCATTTTCTTAATAACACCTAATATTAAATTATAACAAAAAGGTACAATTATGCAGATCAGATTCCTGGAATGACTACTCAAAAGTAAATGGAAAATAATTTAAAAAATAATTTAACCCGATGATGCTGTATTTTCATCACTGTATATCAATTGAACCAAACACAAGAACCAACCTTAGATTATATGAAATTTATTGTCACTAGAGAATTATATCTTTTTTTTTTTAAAGATTGTATTCATTTATTTGAGAGAGAATGAGAGAGACAGAGCATGAGAGGGGGGAGGGTCAGCGGGAGAAGCAGACTCCCTGCTGAGCAGGGATCCCAATGCGGGACTCGATCCCGGGACTCCAGGATCATGACCTGAGCCGAAGGCAGTCGCTTAACCAACTGAGCCACCTAGGCGCCGGAGAATTATATCTTTATTATTGGATTTATGTAATGGTATAACTGGTATAGGCAACCATTAATACTTTTCTTTTTTTACCATATGACATGACAAGAGGATTTAGCAATACGTGTATGGACAGGAGTCTAAGTACCTGCATAAAATGAGAAGTGAGACACCTTCAGTGATACTGTCTTTTTCCTCAGTATTATATCCTGTTTCCATAATGTCTTATTCTTGCATATTTATAAACTATTTCATAATGCAGGGAGAGTAGATGTGTTATCAGTTATTCTTTTTTAAGGTTGTTTATGCTTTCAAAGCATATATACCATATAGTAAGTAAACTTAAAAATTTATCACAATTTCCTTGCATTGTGAATTCGTTTAACTATATATAGAACTAGATGGGTCTGTATGAAGATCATATGTCTGCAGTTATTTTCCATGTGTCTCAAATCCCTGAGTCTCAGTTTTCTACACTCTAGTATAAGGGGAATATTAGGTCATGAATTCTTGGGAGAATAAAGGAAATAACATATATTAAAGCACCAAGTACATTATACATGTAATATGCCTACTGTTTCATAGATGTTCAATAAATGATAAGGATTACATCATCCTTAAAAATCTACATCATTTACACAATTACAAGCAGTAATTGTGATTCATTTTAGAATCTGCCACTGAAGTGGGCAGTATAGTCTGTTTTTATTTTAAATTTTCAAATGTTATGGAATCGTAAGTAATTATATAACCTAATAATCTATGTTCTCTAATTCAGTCCTGAGGATTATCCAGTATCTATAATTTTACTCAAATGAAAATCTACCTTAGTATTCATTGCCATTCACAATTTTGAGGATTATACTTTTGTATAACAAACATAAGTGTTTATACTTTGAAAATTATCATTTTGATACTTCCCAAATAAAAGTGAACTTTGAAAACTATATTTCTTCACAATGCATTCCACTCACAAGAAATCTCTAATAATGGTTAAACAAGAGAGGAATAACTGCATTATTAAAATTGCATACAATTTGGGCGCCTGGGTGGCTCAGTCGTTAAGCGTCTGCCTTCGGCTCAGGTCATGATCCCAGGGTCCTGGGATCGAGTCCCACATCGGGCTCCCTGCTCAGCGGGAGGCCTGCTTCTCCCTCTCCCACTCCCCCTGCTTGTGTTCCTGCTCTCGCTATCTCTCTCTGTCAAATAAATAAATTAAAAAAATCTTTAAAAAAAAAAAAATTGCATACAATTTAAATGTTGTAAATCTCTAGACTATAAGTCAGAAGATTATTGAATTAAATACCTCTTGCTTAATCAGAAAAAGTTAACTTTCTCTATCAGGCTGATATTTTCTGAAATCATTTTCCTGCATATTTTTTAAAATGAGTAATCATTTGTTTATGCCATTATCTGACGAATACTGATATTTATATTCCTATTATTTTGTAGTATTTAGTACATAACTGTAAATAACACAGAGCTTTCTTGGGAAATGTTAGTTCATTTTACCTATGTTTGAATCAGCATTTCACATATTTAAAAGATTAATCAAATAAAAGTATAATTAAGTGCATCTCTCTGCCTTGCTATTTTATTGACTATAGTCATTTCAGTTATTGCTCTCTATTCTCAGTTCTCCATATGTCGCTTGTAAAATTAGCTGTTTAATAAATCCTGGTTATCAGATTTTTTCCATATTTTTCCTTGTATTCTCCATAGTAATTTCAAATTGATAATTTGAAAGAAAAATATGTAGGAAGGCTAATAATTAGCTTACTCTAGCATGGCATATATTGTTAATCTGGGAAAATATTCTGAATGACACAATTAGTATTTCAAAGGTCATATGTGTTCTAGTTTTTTTAGTTTTTACAATTCTACAAATATTGGTGCTGTATAATAGCACAATGCTGATTTACAATTCTCTGGGATAGGAAATGTTCATGCTACATACAATGTTTATTAACATCTACATGATAAGGTTATGGGCTTCTCAGACAACCAGAATATATTATCTAACTGGACTTTTGTAGAGTTTTCTCCTTCTCTCTTTTCTAATTGTTATATCAACAAATCATGACTGTAAAATTAGTAGAGATTAAAGATTCAAAAAGTTAATATAACAATAGCAGTAATTAACTTTTTCTTAAATAGCAGTGTGAATCAGCTATTTTATAATAATAATCTTAAAACTTATAAATGGCAGACATCAGCTGATTAGAATATATTTTTTTAAAAAATCTCCTGGGGTGCCTGGGGGCTCAGTTGGTTAAGTGTCTGACTTCAGTGCAGGTCATGATCTCAGGGTTGTGAGATCAAGCCCCACATGGGGCTCCATGCTCAGCACGGAGTCTGCTTGAGAGTCTGTCTCTCCCTCTCCCCCTGTGCCTCCCCTCTCCTTTCTAAAATAAATAAATAAATCTTTTAAAAAAATCTCCTGTGATGAAATTGCTGTGCAAAATGGAATGATGAAATTAGGTATGTGACCTCCCAAATAAAAAGCACAGAATCCTATTGCTCAGTACTATTTTTCCATAGTCTAAAATACTAAAGGAATTTCTGTTTAAGGCAGTGCTGATATTTTCAGTTTGAAAGAGGAAGAGATGATTAAATAAAAAAATTCTCATCAGCCCCACATGAGGTTCAAAGTTTTCTAGCTTCTAAAAGAGGCCTGATTTCATAAGACATGGATATTAGTAGAATCCAACAGGACTCTTGCTCTACCTTCTCTATACCTATAATCTAAGTCAAGATATGGTCTGTGTTTTTTAAAGACTGTGTGGCTTTATATTTATTAACTGTTTATTCTAGCATCTGTCATTCTCCAGCTTTATATCATAAAACGATCTAATATATATGTAAAATAATAAAATAAAATATATTAAAATGACATTTGATTGGAAAAAACAATATAATAATTAGTTCCAATCCCCACTTAGAGCCTCTGCCATCACCCACATGACTCATAACGGTCTTATGAATTCAGCCATTTTCTGCTTCTTAGAGCTTCCCCAACAGCTCCACCATGTAGCCCATTGAGCATACACCTGCTTTATACATGACCGCCTGAAACCTAGACTTAAATTTTCCCAACAAATAGAGTAGTTTGAATAAATAAGAATAATTATTCTTTTCTAACAATATATGGACTGAGAAATTTAAAAATATTTTCCCTAAAATATGAAATTCTGCATAAGAGAGCAAAATATTATTTGCATAATTAAGTGCCCAAAAGAGGGAAAAAAAAAAGTCCTAGATGCTCAACGTGAAAATGATATTGCAAAAGAAAAATCTCAGAGGGGTAAAATCATGAGTGATTGCTATCTAGTAGGGATGTGAGTGAGGTAGGGTTTGGATAAGAGATGTAACCTAGTGGCAAGAGTTTTATTATCCCCCATAGACCTAGGAGTCAAGGCCTTGGATCTTTATACAGTAAAGGATTGGAACTAACATCTGCAAAAAGTTGGAATTTTCAGGGTCATAATGCAGTAGTTTTAAAGATACCCAGCAGCAAAGAGAGATGATGGGAAGATGTATTTGATTATGTATGAGTCTGAAAGAAAAAAAAGTATCTCCCCTGAAAATTTGAAACTATAGGTTTAGGATTCATACAAATTTGAGATTCAAATTTATACTACTCATATATTCAGGAAACCTCAAATTTTGAAGCTGTATTAAAAATTGGCCCAAGACCTAGAGTATGTATTAGGTGTCAAGCAGAAACTAATGCAAAATTGATTTCATGATGCAGTTCTACAGCCAAACCTCAAGGTTTTCTTATAGATAAAAAAAGCCATGTGGAATATAAATCCATAATTTAAAAAATATAAAAGACATATTACAAAAAAAACCAGTTGTAATAGATTAAAAAGACAAGAAAATAGAATTACAATGTAAAAAAACAAAAATGTTTAATCCAAAAGAAAAAAATAATTTTCCACAGAAAGAAGGCTCTTTTTAAAGAAGCAAAACTTGTAAAAATAAAAAATAATCAATGAAATTAATTCAATTAACAGATAACATAGCAAAATAAAATAAGGAAAACAAAGCCAAAATACTGCTCATAAAAACAACATTCAATGAAGAGTCATCCATTTTAAATGGCCTAATTTTCTTTCTTTTTTGTTTAAGAAGTCTATAGAAGTATTGATTCAGTTAGGACTTTGTTAAGACAAGTACACATGTGAAAAGCATAACATTACTCACTCAAAGAGTAGACTACCATGTAAACCTTAACTGTTAAAAGATTAAAAAAAGAAAAATTGATCAAAATAATGACAGGAGAAAATATGCAATTTTTAAGAGCTTGGCAAATATAACAATACATCATTTTAATACATAACACATATGGTCACAAGAGAACTATAGAAGTATTCATAGTAAATATAATCTTAATATTCAGGGTGGAGGATAATCTGGGGAGACAGTAGTGAGGTTTTAGTTACAACCCATAATTCTTAAAAGACAGACCAAGGTGTAAGGATGCAAATGGGTGTAGGCACTGTGGAAAATGGTATGGAGTTTCCTCAAAAAATTAAAAATAGAATTACCATATGATCCAGTCATTCCACTACTGGGTATTTATCCAAAGAAAATGGAAACATTAATTTGAAAAGATATATGCACCCCTATGTTTATTGCAACATTATTTACAATAGCCAAGATTGGAAGTAATCCAATTGTCCATCCATAAATAAATGGATAAAGAAGATGTGGTGTGTGTATAAACACACATGTATACACTCTAGAATAGTGATCATTCATAAAAAAGGAAGGATATATTGCTATTCAACAACATGGATGGATCTAGAGGGTATAATGCTAAGTGAAACAAGTCAGTCAGAGAAAGACAAATGCCATATGATTTCACTCATATGTGGAATTTAAGAAACAGATGAAAAAGGGACAATCAAACAAACAAAAGACTCTTAAATACAGAAAACGAACTGGTGGTTGCTAGAGGGGAGTTGGGTGGCAGAGTGGGTGAAATAGACAAAGAGGATTAACAGTACACTTATTTGATGAGCAGTGAGAATTGTATAGAATTGTTGAATCCTTTTATTGTATACCTGAAACTAATGTAACACTGGAAGCTAATACTTGAATCAAAAATGCATATATCCAAAAAAGGAAAGATAAGACCAATGTATATTAAATAGGACAAAAGGCTAATATTTATTAAAATGTGATAATGAATATGTAGATGTCTATATTATCTGTTTTGTATATTTACATATTTTATAATTTTAATAAAGTATTATCTATCATTAATTCCCAAATATATTCATTACACTGACACCAAAGCCAGATAAAGATATCACTAGGAAAATAAACTGCATACTAATATCCTTCATGAATATAGGTGTAAAAACCCTTCACAGTATACTAAGTGAAACAACAATAAATATAAAATATTATGTATCATAACTAATTGGGATTTATCTCAGGAATGCAAGAATTGTTTAACATATGAAATTAATAAGTGTAATAAATCATGTTACCAGAATAAATGATATAATTATCTTGATAGACACAGAAATAGAATTTGATGAAATCCAATACCTTTCCTTGATAAAAACAAATAAACACTCAACAACGAAGACTGAAAATCAATGTCCTCAACATGATCAAGGGTTTCTACAAAAAAAAAAAAAAAAGACTAATATCATTTTTAATGGTGAATGATTTAATCATTTCCCCCTCAGTTCAGGAAGGAAACAAGGAAATATAATTTTGCCACTTCTATTCATCATGTACTATGGTTTCTGACATAAAAAAAAGAAAAAAGGAGAAAGTATTTAGATAAGAAGTAACTAAATCTGTAGTTTCAAATGACATAATACATACACACATATTTTTAAGGAATAAAACAATATAAAAAATAATTTCAGCAAGACTATAAAATATAAGCTCAATAATAAAAACTCCATTGAAGACTTCTAGCAGACAACATGAGAAGACCCACTCCTCAGTGAAATTGCTGAAATTATTAAATCAAAATGAAAAATAATTCTAATAATCTAGAATGGGCTCTATGGGCATATAGCAAATGAAGAAATATTTATTCAAGAAAATCAAGTAAAATTTAGGAATAACTTTGATGTGTACCCTCTCTCCTCCTTCCCACCTCTGTGAGGTGAAAACTCTGCTCAAGCCTGGTATAGCCAAGACTATAAGCCTCTTCTTCCCCAAGCTCTTAGTGGTGGGCTAGCTTCCTGGTAGAGGCAGATCATCAACATTTGTTATCCTACCCCAGCTATCCGTTAAGTTTATATTTTGGTGACTCTGGCTGAGAGGTGGGGCTCTCTTATTCCACCTGTTCTCATTCATGAAACAGAGGCTCTACATAAGTAAAACACCACTGAGAATTCTTTGTTCCTAATGGTCCCATCTTATGGAATGGGGGTTCCACTCCAAGAGAAGAAAGGTAAAGAAATCTTAATCTACTATCCCCCATCCACCAAGCACTAAGCTCCTAAAGTGGGAGTGTCACTCAGAAGTATTCTATTGACCCACCCATGCCAAAAAGCCATGGCCCAAAGATTTTGCCTGTGGTGGAGGAACAGTTTTTGGGTTTTTTTTTTAAGATTTATTTATTTGAGAGAGAGAGAGAGTGACTGAGCAAGAGAGCACAAGCAGGGGGAGGGACAGAGGTAGAGGGAGAAGCAAACTCCCTGCTGAGCAGGAAGCCGACTGAGGGACTCAATCCCAGGACCCTGAGATCATCACCTTAACTGACTGAGCCACCCAGGCACCCTGAGGAACAGATTTAAAAAAAAAAAGAGAGAGCTCCAAGTCCTCTGCAAAGGAACTTGCTTCATTTGCAATAGTGTAGAAAAAGCCAATCCCAAAGGAATTCAAAAAACAGTGAAACTGTGGCAAAAGAAATTGAAAGAGATTCATGGATTTATTTGTAGATATAGGTGAAGCTGTATTTTTCTCAGTGATAAATGGGAAAATAAATACCTAGGAAGAGTATTCCTGGAGTCAGAAAAAATAATTCCAAACACTGACTTAGGAAACTATCCCTTAAAAAGAGTGCAAATTGAATTAGCCTATGAAGTAATTTATGATTCAAGATACTGTTAAAATGTGTGCGCATATATGTGTGTATGTGTGTGTATGAGAGAGAGAGAGAGAGAGAGAGAGAGAGAAGTTAGCTGGCAATTAACAGAAGTTAACATATTTTCAGGGAAAGAGATAGCTAAAAGAGACCTACCAAAACTACTGTTCTCCCAGAGTGACTTCAGGCATACACAAACCTGCCCTTCTCTGGGGAACAATAACAGAAGCTTCAAACTGCACTGGATGGAGAGTAGTCGTCACTACAATAATCCAGCTAGCCACCAAACAATTAAATTAGTAAGTAACAGTAATGAACTCTGGAAGGGATACCCATACTCGAATTATCTATTGTGTAAATGCAATAATCTATTACGCAAAATGTCCAGTTTCTAACAGCAACACAAAAAATATGAAAACATGCCTTGTGGACTAATAGGAAAGTATCACCCCTATAAAAAGACAACCAATAAAAATCATCTGTGAGTGTCACTAGGTGGTGGATTTAAAAACAACTTTAAAGTAGCCATTATAAATATGTTTGTAGAACTAAAGGAAACTATGATTAAAGAAGAAAGATATGATGACAATATCATAGTCAATAAAGAATATCCCCTAATTAGAGAAATTATAATAATGAATCAATTGGAAATTCTAGAGTTGAAAAGAATAATGACTAAAATAAAAAAATCACCAGAGATCAATAGATTTGAACTGGTAGAAGGAACAATTAACAAACTTGAAGACAAACTGATAATTGATTTGCAAGGCAAAAGTCAGAGAGAAGAAAAGAATGAAGAAAAATGAACAATGTTTCAGAGAAATGTGGGATCTTGTTAAATGAACCAATGATCATAATAAGAAAGCCAGAAGAAAAAAAAAAAAAGGAGCTGAAAATAGGAAGATATAATGGCTAAAAACATCAAAAATTTATAGACAAATATGAATCTATCCAGAAAGTTCAACATACTCCACGTAAAATAAACTAAAAGAGATTCACAAACAGAAACATAATAATAAAAATACTGAGGGCCAAAGACAAAATCTTGAAAGCAGCAAGAGAAAAATAATTTATCGTTTATAAAGAAATTCCAGTAAGAGCTGACTTCTTATCAGAAATGGAGGCCAGAAGACAGTCTTAAATACTAAAATCAGAAATAAAATAGTTGATATTTCTACTGATCTAATAGGAATTTTACAAAGCACATAAAAAGGCATACTATGAACAACTGTATGCAAAAAAATTAGGTAACTTACATTAACTAGACCAATGCCTAGAAAAACAGAAACTGCCAAAATTGACTAAAGAAGAAATATAAAATCTTAATAGACCACTAACAGGTCAAGAAACAGAATTATTAAATAAACACTCCCACACAGATGCAAAAAGTATAGGCCAGATGGCTGACTCCACAGCTAAATATAGAGAAGAAGCCACATCAAAGAGGGTAAGAAGGGTGAAGCCATGGTTAAGAACTAAACTATCCTGCCAAACTGTCCAACGGAAGGAGGGATGCCACAAGCATAGAGAGTTCAGAGGAACAGACACCACATAAGTCACCCCAGGTATGGAGCACCCACACAGGGAAGATGAATCACCTTAACATTTGGTTTTGAAAACCAGAGGGGCCTAACTTCATGAGTTCTTAAAGTCAGTGGGGCTTTATATCTGGAACTTTAAAAATCAGCAGGCTCTGCACTGGGAGAGCCCCAAAACTCAATAACTGAAATCAAAAATACACTAGAAGGAATAAATAGTAAACTAGAGGAAGGAGAAGAATGGATCACTGACCTGGAGGACAGAGTAATGGACAGCAATCAAGCTGAACATTAGAAAACAAAAAGACTAAGAAAAACTGAGAATAGATTAAGGGAACTCAGCGACACCATCAAGTGTAATAATATTTGCATTATAGTAATACCAGAAAAGAGAAAGAAAAGGGGGCAGAAAATTTCTTTCAAGAAATAATTGCCAAAACTTCCCTAATCTGGAAAAGGAAACAGAAATCCAGATCCAGGAGGCACACGCGCACGCACACACACGCATACAATCAACCCACAGAGGTCCACACCAAGACACATGGTAATTAAAGTGGCAAAAGTAGTGGGCGCCTGGGTGGCTCAGTTGGTTAAGCAACTGCTTCGGCTTGGGTCATGGTCCCGGAGTCCTGGGATCGAGTCCCACATCAGCCTCCCAGCTCAGCGGGGAGCCTGCTTCTCCCTCTGACCCTATCCCCTCTCATGCTGTTTCTCTCTCTCTCTCTCAAATAAATAAATAAATAAAATCTTTTAAAAAAATGGCAAAAGTAGTGATGAAGAGAGAATTTTAAAAGCGGCAAGAGAAAAGAAAAATTACATACAAGGGAAATGCCATAAGGCTATCAGCTGATTTTCAGCAGAAACTTAGTAGGCCAAAAGGGAGTGGCATGAGAGAGTCAAATTACTGAAAAGAAAAAAAAATCCTGCAACCAAAAACACTCTATCCAACTAAGTTATCATTCAGAATAGATGGAAAGATAAAGAGTTCTCCAGAGAAACAAAAGTTAAAGGAATTCATCATCACTAAATCAGCCCTACAAGAAATTTAAATGGGATTTTTTGAGTGGAAAGAAAAGACCATAAAAGAAAAGTAGGAAGCACAAAAGCAGTAAAATTAAGTATATCTATAAAAGTTAAGGGATTCACAAAATAAAAGGATGTAAATATGACACCATATATTTAAAAGGTACTAGGGAGGACAGTAAAAATTTAGTGCTTTTAGACAGAGTTCAAACTTAAGCAACCATCAACTAACTATAGACTGCTATACACATACATTGTTATATTTGAACCTAATGGTAAATGCAAATCAAAACTGGTATAGAAATGCAAAAAATAAAGAGAAAGGAATCCAAGTTTATCAGTAAAGAAAGTCAGCAAAATGTGAGGGAAGAGAACAAGAGAAGGAAAGGAACAGAGAACTACAAAAACAACCATAAAATAAGTAAAAAAAAAAAAAAGGCAATAAGTACATACCTATCAATAATTACTTTGAATGTAAATGGACTAAATGCTCCAGTCAAAAGACAGAGTGTGAAGAAATAGCTAAAAAAGCAAGACACATTTATATGCTGCCTAAAGAGACTTATTTCAGACCTAAAGATGCACACAGATTGAAAGTAAAGGAATGGAAAAGCATTTATCATGCAAGAGTGAGTGAAAGGAAATCCAGAGAACAATACTTATATCAGACAAAATAGACTCAAAGACTGTAACAAAATACAAAGAAGGACACTAGATAATCATAAAGGGTATAATCCATCAAGAAGATATTTACAATTATAAATATTTATGCCCCTGACCTGGGAACACCCAAATACATAAAGCATCTAGTAACAAACATAAAGGCAGCTATCAGTAGTAATACAATAATAGTAGAGGACCTTACCACCACACTTACGTCAATGGGTAGATCATCCAAACAGAAATTCAGCAAGGAAACAGTGGTTTTGAATGACACATTGGACAAGATGGATCAAACTGATATATTCAGAACATTTCATCTTGAAACAGTAGAATCCACATTCTTCTCAAGTGCACCTGGAACATTCTCCAGAATACATCATGGTAGGCCACAAAATAATCTCAACAAATTCATAAAAACTGAAGTCATGCCATGCATCCATTCTAACCACAATGCCATGAAACTAGAAATCAACCATAAGAAAAAATCTGGAAAGAACACAAATACATTGGGGTTAAATAACATGCTACTAAACAATGAATGGGTCAACCAAAGAATCAAAGAGGAAATAAAAAAAATACATGGAGACAAATGAAAATGAAAACACAGTGGTCCAAAATCTATGGGAATCACCAAGAGCTGTTCTAAGAGGGAGTATTATAGCAATGCAGACCTACCTCAAGAAGCAAAAAAAAAAAAAAAAAATCTTGAAAAACCTATACTTATACCTAAAGGAGCTGGGGGGGGGGAACACTATAAGGAAGGAAATGATACACATTAAAGTGGAAATAAATGAAGTAGAAACAAACAAACAAAAAACAGAACAGATCAATGAAACCAGGACTCAGTTCTTGAAAAGATCAAAAGTGAAAAATTAATAAATCTTTAGTCAGACTCATAAGAAAAAGAGAAAGAAAGAGAAAGTGAGATAGAGGATTCAAATAAACAAAATAATAAATGAAAAAGGAGCTATAAAAACCAACACTAGGGAAAGAATAAAGGATTATAAAAAAATATAAAAAATGATATGCCAACAAATTGGATAGCCTACAAGAAATGGATAAAAATCTCAGAAACTTATAACGTCCCAAAACTCAATCAGGAAGAAATAGAAAATTTGAACATACTAATTATGAAGAAAGAAATTGAATTAGCAATCAAAAGATTCCCAACAAAGTCTGTGATCAGATGACTTTGTTGATGAATTCTACCAAACATTTAAAGACAAGTTAATACCTATTCATTTCAAACTATTCCAAAAAAAAAAAAAGAAGAGGAAGGAAAGCTTCCAAATTCATCCTATGAGGCCAGTATTACCCTGATATCAAAATCTGTTTAAGACACTACAATATAAGAGAACTATAGGCAGATATCTCTGATAAACACACATGCAAAATCCTCAACAAAATATTAGCAAGCTGGATCTAACAATACATTAAAAAAATAATTCACCATGATCAAGTGGAATTTACTCCTGTAATGCAAGTGTGTTCAATATTTGCAAATCAATCAACATATCACATCAACAAGAGAAAGGATAAAAATGATACAATCATCTTGATAGATGCAGAAAAAGCATTTGATGAAGTACAACATCCATTGATGATAAAAATCCTCAACAAGGTAGGTTTAGAGGGAACATACCTCAATATAATAGAGGCCATATATGAAAAATCCACAGCTAACATCATCTTCGATGATGAAAAACTGAGTGTTTCCCCCAAGATCAGGAACAAGACAAGGATGTCCACTCTCACCAATTTTATTCAGCATAGTACTGTTAGTCTTAGCCACAGCAATCAGACATGAATAAAAACAAAAGCATCCAAATTGGTAAGAAAGAAGTAAAACTTTCATTATTTGCAAGTGACATGATAGTATATAGAAAACTCTCAAGACTCCAAAAAAAAAAAAAAAAAAACTAGAACTGGTAAATGAATTCATTATAAAAAATAAATATACAGAATCTATTGTATTTCTATACACCAATAATGAAGTATACAAAATAAGTATACAGAGATCTGTTGCATTTCTATACACTAATAATGAAGTAGCAAAATAGGAATTAAGAAAACTGTCTCATTTACCACTGCACCAAAAAGAATAAAATACCTGGGAATAAACTTAACCAAGGTGGTGAAAGACCTGTTTTCTGAAAACTATAAAACACTGATTAAAGAAATTGAGATAAAAAAACAAATGATATGATATTTCATGCTCATGGATTGGGGGAACAAATATTTTAAAAATGTCCATACTACCTAAAGCAATCTAAAAATTTAATGTATTCCCCCTATGAAAATATCAACAACATTTTTACAGAACTAGAAAAAATAGCCCTAAAATTTGTATGGAACCACACACACAAAAAAATCTCAAGTAATCAAGAACAAAAGAACAAAACTAGATACCACAATCCCAGATTTTAAAATATTGTACTAACTGTAATCAAAACTGGATACCGCAATCCCAGATTTCAAAATATTCTACTAACTGTAATCAAAACACTATGGTACTGGTACAAAAACAGACCCATAAATCAACAGACTAAAGTTCACAGAAATAAACCCATGATTATATACTCAATTAATCTATGACAAATAAGACAGGAATATGCAATGGTAAAAAGACAGTCTCTTCAATAAATAGTATTGGGAAAACTGGACAGCTACATGCAAAGAAATGGAACTGGCCCTCTCACACAATACAGAGAAAAAAACCTAAAGTGAATTAAAGACTTAAATGTGACATGTGAAATGATAAAAATCCTAGAAGAGAGCACGGGCAGTAATTCCTCTGACACTGGCCCAGGAGCAAAATTTTTCCAGATATGTCTCCTGAGGCAAAGGAAACAAAAGCATAAACTGTTGGGACCACATCAAAATAAAAAGCTCTGCTCAGCAAAGGAAATAATCAGCAAAACGAAAAGGCAACCTGTTGAATAGGAGAAGATATTTGCAAAAAACATATCTGATAAAGGGTGAGTATTCAAAAAACATTAAGAACTTACACAACTCAACATCAAAAAAAAAAAAGGAACAAAAACAAGTAATCTGATTAAAAATGGGCAGAAGACATGAACAGACATTTCTCCAAAGAAAACATACAGATAGCCAACAGACACATGAAAACATGCTCAGCATCACTAATCATCAGGGAAATGGAAATCAAAACCATGAGATTTCATCTCACACTTGTCAGAATGGCTAAAATTAACAACACAAAAAACAAATGTTTGTGAGGATGTAGAGAAAAAGGAACCTTCCTGCACTGTTGGTAGGAATGCAAACTGGTGTAGCCACTGTGGAAAACAGTGTGGAGGTTCCTCAAAAAAATAAAAATTAGAATTACTACATGAGGGGTACCTGAGTGTCTCATCCGACTCTTGATTTCAGCTCAGGTCATGGTCTTAGTGTTGTGAGATCCTTCCCACATCAGGCTCCACACTCAGTATAGAGCCTGCTTAAGATTCTCTCTCCCTCTGCCCCTCTCCTCCACTAGATCTCATTCTCAAGGAAGGAAGGAAGGAAGGAAGGAAAGAAGGAAGGAAAGAAGGAAAGAAAGAAGGAAGGAAGGAAGGAAGGAAGGATGGACCACATGATCCAGTAATTCCACTACTGTGAATTTACTCAAAGAACATGAAAACACTAAAAGATATTTGCACACCTATGTTTATTGCAACATTATTTACAATAGCCAAATTATGGAAGCAGCCTAAGTGTTCACTGATAGATGAATGGAAGAAGATGTGGTGTATATATAAAATGGAATATTACTTGGCCATAAAAAGAATAAAATCTTGCCATTTGCAAAAACATGGATGTATCTAGAGGGTATTACGTTAAGTGAAATAAGTCAGTCCAAGAAAGACAAATACCATATGATTTCATTCATATGTGGAATTTAACAACAACAAAAAAATGAACAAATTAACAAAACAAATAAACAGCAACAACAACAAAAAAGAGACAAACCAAAAAATAAACTCTTAAATATAGAGAACAAACTGATGGTTACCAGAGTGGAGGTAGGTGGAGAGATGGGTGAAAAAGGTGAAGGGGATTAGGAGTACACTTATCTTGATGAGCACTGAATAATGTATAGAATTGTTGAATCACTGTTTTGTACACCTGAAACTAATATAGCACTGTATGTTAATTATACTGTAATTAAAATAAAAAATAAAACAAGAAAAAAAAAGAAAGACTCAATTTAAGGGAAATTAATCTGTGTTCATGGATCACAAAACCTACTGTTGAAATGGCAATTATCTTTACATTGATATTCAGATTCAATGCAATCCCTATCAGTCACAGTTAGCTTCTTGTAGAAACTGACAAGCTCATCCTAAAATTCATAGACATGTTCAAGGACCCAGGATAGCCAAAACAGTGTTGAAAATACTGAAAAAAAAAAAAAGAAGAAGAAGAAGAAGAAGAAGAAAATTGCATGACTTATACTTTGTAATTACAAAACTTTCTACAAAGTAACATCAACAATATGGTATTGGCATAAGGATACACTATCAGTCAATGGAATAGAATTTAAGAATCCAGATATAAGCCTTCATATTTATGGTCAATGGTATTTTGACAAATGTGCCAAAGCAATTCATAGAGTAAAAAAGTCTTTTCAACTAATGGTACCAGGACAAATTTATATCCAAATGCAAAATATAAATTTGGGCATCTAAGCACATCATACAACATACACAAAAATTAACTTAATAGTTCAAATGACTAAATGTAAGAGATAAAAGTATAAAAGTATAAAACTCTTAGAAAAAAACAGGAAATATTTTTAAATTCATTAGATAACTGCCTCTTATATGTAACACTGAAACCAGAAATGACAAAGGAAAACCTCAGATAAAATGGATTCATCAAAATTAAAAACCATTGTGCAGTAAACAATACCATCAAGGAAGTAGAAAAACAGAAAGGGAGACTATATTTGAAATCATATACATGATAAGGAATTTGTATACAGAATACAGAAAGAACTCTTACAATTGAAGAAGAGAAAAGTAATCTGATTCAGAATGGGCTCTGTACAGACTTTTCTCCAAAGAAAATATACAAATAGCCAATAAACACATGAAAAAATGTTCAACATCAATAATCATTAGAAAAATTACAAAACTAAACCACAATCAGTTACCACTTCACACTCACTAGGATACTATAATCAAAGAGCCAGACAATTAAGATGTTGGCAAGGATATAAAGAAATTGGAACCCTCACACACTGCTGGTGCTAATGAAAAATGGTGTAGCCACTTTGGGAAATGATCTGGCAGTACATCAAAATGTTAAATATAGAGTTACCATATGACCTAATAATTTTACTCCTATGGAGGTACTCAAGAAAAATAAGTGATATAGGAGAATAAGTAATAATAGAAATAAAAAATAAATAAAAATACATGCCCTCTCGGCCTCCAGGTTCTGAGAAGATGGCGAAGGTCTCAGAGCTTTACGATGTCACTTGGGAAGAAATGCGAGATAAAATGAGAGAATGGAGAGAAGAAGACTCACGAAACCGTGAGCAAATTGTGGAAGTTGGAGAGGAATTAATTCATGAATATGCTTCTAAGCTTAGAGATGGTATTTGGATCATATATGAGCAAGTGATGATTGCAGCCCTAAACTATGGTCGAGATGATTTGGCATTGTTTGGTCTTCAGGAGTTGAGAAGACAGTTCCCTGGCAGTCACAGAGTCAAGAGATTTGAAGCATGAGATTTGAAGCCATGGAAAGATAGGATGATGCTCTACAACTATATGATAGAATTTTACAAGAAGATCCAACTAACACTGCTGCAAGAAAGCATAAGACTGCCATTCGAAAAGCCCAGGGGAAAAATGTGGAGGCCATTCGGGAACTGAATGAGTATCTGGAACAATTTTTTGGGGACCAAGAAGCTTGGCACGAACTTGCAGAACTTTGTATCAATGAACATGACTATGCTAAAGCAGCCTTTTGTTTAGAGGAGCTAATGATGACTAATCCACATAACCACTTACACTGTCAGCAGTATGCTGAAGTTAAATATACCCAAGGTGGACTTGAAAACCTCAAACTTTCTTGAAAGTATTTTGCTCAGGCACTGAAACTGAACAACAGAAATATGAGAGCTTTGTTTGGGTTTTACATGTCGGCAAGTCATATTGCTTCTAATCCAAAAGCAAGTGCAAAAACAAAAAAGGACAACATGAAATATGTGAGTTGGGCAGCTAATCAAATAAACAGAGCTTATCAGTTTGCAGGTCGAAGTAAGAAGGAAATCAAATACACTCTTACGGCAGTCGAAGACATGTTGGAAACACTACAGATCACCCAGTCTTAAGGTTCCAAACTCTTTCACATTACATTTCACAACTGCACAATTGAACTTACTGGCCTGTGACTTATTTACTAAATGCCTAGTGCTATTTATGTACTAATTTTTTGTTAAGAGGGCAATTGTAAAGAATGTTTATATAAACCTAAAATGCCTTTTACTGCTAAGCAGGAAGATGGAGAAAGTCCACGGAAGAGAGATTTAACAAGATTCAAATTGATTGTACATCATTCTCTTCATATCACACATACATAACTCCTCTTAAACCACAACCTGATGTACAAATCCCATAAATAAATCATGTGATTTATTAACTTGCAAAAAAAAAAATACATGCCCTCTCAAAAACATGTTCATAGCAACATTATTTAGAATAATCAAACAGAAATAACCTAAATGTCTACCAACTTTTATTTTTTTAATTTTTAAAATATTTTATTTATTTATTTGACAGAGAGAGAGAGAGAGAGAGAGAGAGAGTGCACAGAAGCAGGAAGCGCAGCAGAGGGAGAGGGAGAAGCAGGCTCCCTGCTTAGCTGTGATGCTGGGATCATGACCCGAGCTGAAGGCAGCCACTTAACCAACTGAGCCACCCAGGTGCCCCATCTGTCAATTTTTAAATGGATAAATATACATGGTATATCTATACAACTGAATATTATTTGGCAATAAAGAGAATAAATTATTAACATATACTGAGCATGGATGAACCTTGAAAACATTATGCTAAGTGACTGAAGACTGTCACAGAAGATTACATATTGTGGGATTCCCTATACAAAATATAGAAAATATAGATTGCCTATACTTTTGTATACAAAAGTATACAGTATAGGCAAATCTATAGAGAAAGGAGGTGAGTTGAATGGGGCTGACTGGCAGCAAGGGGTGTGGAGAGTTATAGCTAATGAGCTTAGGGTTTCTTTTTGGGTGATAAAAATCCAGATTTAGATCACAGTGTAGTTGTACAACTCTGTGAATATATTAAAAAACATTAAACACATCAAGTGGGCAAACTTGGGGATGAAGGTATCATATCTTAATAAAGCTGTTAAAAATAGGACATGGAATAAAGGGTCAATATGTATGGTGATGGATTATTAATTGTATGTTTCTACATAACGTATTTAATTAGTCACTAAAGTATAATACATGGATCACACTTAAAAATAAGTTCTAAAGCCAATTGAATAGGAAAGGATTTTTTGAGAGACACCAAATGTGAAGAGACTGGAATATTTGAGCCAATTGTCAATCCATTTCACTTTAACAATATCCTCTGTGTGTGCATGTTTGCATTTCAGAAACCAGAATGAATTTACTTTACTAGAGACTGTGTTTATATATTGAGATGTTTATTTTTATGCACTTTTGCCAAGTATTATTGATTGTCAGTATATTTCATGATGATTTTTCATTTAAGAAAACTCAGTTGCATTAGGTTGTACTGACAATCAATACCCTTTCTGGCTAATCACTTGATAAATTATACAAAGCGTTAAATAGTGAAAACATGACACCCAAAAGCCTTTCACTTAAAGAAGCTATATACTTTATGTAAAGAAATCTATTCATAGTTCATTGATTCTATTTACTGGTAATAGCTAAGCTTTTGGTATAACAAGCTCCAAACTAAAACACTGGATATAGTCTTGCCATACTAGTAGGTTCATATTCATAATCTCTCAGCTTCATATAGACTAAAAATTTATTATTTAATGTTAGGATAGTGAGAAAGACCATCTCCTCCACTCAAAATTAAGAAATAAGTAGTAAGTTTAAGAAATCATGGAAGAGAGAAAAAATGTATATAAGTGTGTATATGTATAGTATAAAATATGTATAGTATATATGCTAGGTTTGTAAAAATGTTTACTTGAATATAATTTGTTATATTAATATTACCTTATCAACTTGCATAGCAAAAGAAAAATTCACTGTATTTGTCAATGTGTTCTAGCATAAAACATAAGAGACTGTTAAGCATTCTATTAGCTTAAAGTCACTGGAATAAAATTTTTATTCATGTGTTTGATTTGTTCATTTATTCCATCAGTCAATTCTTCATTTCTTCCTCCCTACCTTCCTGTCTCTGGCTCTGTCTCTCTCTCTAAAATGTATCATCTATCTAATATGTATTGAATATCTACTGGGCACCTGGATATTGATTTGCACAAGATGCTCAATAAATACTTGGAAGATCTAGTAATTCGATTTTAGCATTTATCACGGATTATATGTGGAACATTTATTCTTTACTTTGAGCATATGATATCTCTGTGACTCTGACTTCCCAGAAGAATAGTAGCTTTCCTGCTGACTCAGGTACAACCTTGCCATCATCTCCTTCTGGGAATAAGTTTTATTGAGGCATATTTCTCCTCCATTATTTGCTCCTTTTCAGAAGAGTGAGTGAACTGTCGTATATTACAAATTACTTCTAACCTTGCTGTATTTTACTTGGAGTTACCTTTGTAGAGGGTAGACACCCATCAAGACTAATATATAACGAAATAGATGGTAACAGAGGTGTTAAAACTATAGATATCACCAAAGATGTTAATATTAGTTGCACGCACACTACATCAGGCCATGTTATTTTTTTTTTACTTTTTATACGAATTGAATTTTTATTCAATCATTTCCATAGTTTTATGAAATCAATAATAATATCCAAATTTATAGATGAAGAATTCACCTCCATTTCCTTTTCATAACTCTCATCCAATGTTACACACCAGATTTGGTTATAATCTAGGACTGAATACATGCTGAAATTTAGTATTGTAGGCCCTGGTATCTTGTTACAATGTCCTGTTTTTCCTCCTTTCTCACTTTCTTATTTTTCAAGAATTAAAACATTAAGACCCAGTAGGAGGAACCAGCTTATTATTCTACCTGCCTCCCTATGAATCCAAGATTCCATGACATATACTTTTAGCTATCAGTCTCAATAGGCCTGTGTTTTTGTTTTTGTTTTTGTTTTTTTCCAAAGAAGCCCTACTAAACACTAACTCTGGATCAATTATTCACACACGGGAAAACTGGTTAAAAAAATGAATATGAAGAATGGTAGAGAAAACAACGATAAAAACTAGATACCACATAAGTACCACAGATCCATGGTCTTCAACCACAATTTAAACTTCATGTGATTTTTGTATACATAGCAATCTTTTTGGGGAACTCTAGTAATTTTCTTTCCTTTTTCCTAATTATCCTAAATTCTTTATTTATAATATGATATACCTTCATACCTCATATTCATAAATAACTTTTTGTCTTCACTGTGGAAATTAAAGCCATCTGACATGACATTCCTTTACTTAGTTCCGTGTCTCCTGCCAACACTTTCCATCTGAGTACTGCTACAACATTCTTATTCATGCTTCCGTTACTGGAAATGTGATTCACTTTACTTCTTTGTTTTTTGCATTTCCTGGCCATCTTGCTCAAATTATAAATAAATAAATAAATAAATAAATAAATAAATAAATAAATAAAATAAATACAGTGATTGAATAATACATTCCTCTACTTACCTACATTTCTATTTCCATACATTATCTCTCATTGCCACATACTATTTATTTCTTGTAATTATTGCATTTCAACAATCATCCTGAAAAACCCTTTTTAAGATTATCAATAACCTGCCTTCAGCTCAAGGAAATGGAGACTTAACTGATAAATTTCCTCCAATATTAGAACATTACTCTGTTTCCTTAAAAGTCTCACATTTCTAATTTGTTGTGCATTTTCTTTGGATTTTTCCTTTTGTCTTTTTTCTATATTGTAAAGTCTTATTTATGTATGCATTTTTTTTTTAAGATTTTATTTATTTATTTGACAGAGAGACACAGCGAGAGAGGGAACACAAGCAGGGGGAATGGGAGAGGGAGAAGCAGGCCTCCCTGTGGAGCAGGGAGCCCGATGCGGGGCTCAATCCCAGGACCCTGGGATCATGACCTGAGCCGAAGGCAGATGCTTAACGACTGAGCCACCCAGGCGCCCCTTATGTATGCATTTTTGATAATACCTTAAATATCCTCAAGGGCTAATATTTTACTTATTGTCTCTTGTAAATTATATATTCTCTCAGCTACTTCCTCTAAATCCATTGTTTGTTCTACCCAATAAACCAGTCTGAACTCTAGTTCTTAGTACACAATCCAGATTTCTAACAAGTTTTTGTTTTGTTTTTTTAGTGATTACAGAACTTGTGAGTCTAGAATTCTCACTAAGCTCCAGATAATTATATTCAATTTTCTAGTTGATTTTTCTACTTGGATATCTCATAGCTACTTATAATCAATATATTTAAACTTTAGCTTTTCCTCAGTTCTAACCTCCCACCCACACAATTATATCTTCATTCCTTTTCACTGGTACCATCACCTTCACAGACAATCTACCTTTGTGTTTTGCCATCTCTACACATTCATAATGTAATTTCTTCTTCCTGATGTGTATGTACACACTTCATCAAACTTATATTGGCTAATTCCTACTTATATTAAATAATGCATCTCTCCTTAAAAACCTTAGCTGAACTCCTAGACTATTCTGTATGCTCTGCTTCCACTTATCGCTTTATACTGTAAGAGCTCTACAATTTTTTCTTCACAATACTACTTTGGAGATGGACTTCTAAAAATATTTGAGTAGCCAAAGAGCTGTCAGAAACACTGCTTTATCTTTTTTATGGATTTTTGATTTTGTGAGAAATTTCTTGAACTGCACTCAAAATTTTTACTTTACCAAAAAAAATTTTTCCTGTATAGCATTTAATGGTACTCTTATACAACAAATTCATAAATGTAGATAGATGGTCAAATTTATGCATTCATTGCATGGAGTAAGAAATCAAGAAATTTGATAGAAATGACTATTTAATGTGTTACAATGTTAATAATTTATGTTTCATAGTAGCAATGCACTCATTTAAAAAATGAATGCAAAGTATATAGCATAATGCTTGGCATATGCATGTTTTATTTTAAAAGTTATCTAATATCTTTTCATGATAAAGAAGTCAATTTTATTCACTAAAAATAGACTAGTCTTTCTAAAATTTATATTGTCCTATGTTCCTATGGGGTATTTAAGCATGGTTATGTAATATTGTAAAAATTTTTTTTAAAGATTTATTTATTTGACAGAGACAGAGATAGTGAGAGCAGGAACACAAGCAGCAGGAGTGGGAGAAGGAGCCACCCAGGTGCCCTAATTTTGTAAAACTTTTACCAATTATATTTTTGTCATTTCAGTTATTTTAGTTATTACTGTGAATGGGAAATATTGACAAAAATTCTTTTTTTTTAAAGATTTTATTTATTTATTTGAGAGAGACAGTACAAGCAGGGTGACGCACAGAGTGAGAAGCAGGCTCCTCACTGAGAAGGGAGGCCAACACATTGCTCAATCCCAGGACCCCAAGATCATGACCTGAGCCGAAGGCAGACGCTTAACCGACTGAGCCACCCAGGTGCCTGACAAAAAAATATTTCTATGAAACAAAATGTTTCCCAATGAAGTATGTACCTTACAAATAGATAGGGGACATATAAAGGTTTTATTTCTCCAACACTAAAATGCCAAATATTCTGAAGCAATTGAGAAAGCAATTTAATAGTCTTTATATGAAGCTATACTATAAAACTTTCCAGTTTTCCATTGAAAGAACAACACCAAGAAAATATTTTACTCTCCATTACAACTTAAATTTTTACCTTGCCCTCTTCAATGTGCTTCAGGATTTACAGCTTCTGACATCCTCCTTATAATACCTATTCTATCCAGCCAGTGAGCACCTAATTGATAATGATGAAAATCATCTATCTGTGGCATATGTTGAACATCTGTTTCAGACTATAATTTTAAATTTATGCCTTCTGTTTAAAACGGAAGCATTGAGAAAATGAGTTTTCATTTTTCCAGTTATATTTTTAATTGTTGGCTGACCAATGTGACTGAAACTATAGTAGAGACTTTCACTTTTGAAACTGTATCAGAAGAATATGGAAGAATAGAAGCACAACCCATTATAAATTGACCTATAATATTTGTTTTCTAACTTGTGTGTATTCTATAAATACTCATCTCTGCAGTCATGTGGACATGCATATGTAATTTGCTAAGCTTCAGACATCTAACCAGAGTTTACTGTTAAATCAAATGTTCAGTTGAGACCTATCTGCTAATCTTTGCCTCACAAATAGTTATTATGAAAAGGAAAAGAGTGAACTTTGAAAAACTCCTGCTTACAAGCTGTTTTGCCTTGGCCAAAATTAATATACCTCATCTCTCTGAAACCAGTGAGACTTCTCCATATTGTGGATATTTTCTTCTTTCTTCCATACAGTATCCTTCTCCCCTGCTTTTAGGAAAATGATCCTCTATTTCTGATATAGGATTCTATATGGTTCTGGGGAAGATCCTGTTCATAGAAATTTTCTCTCTTCTTGCCTACTCTTCCCTGCCATCAGTTGATGGGCAGATGATTCAATCATGGCAATTAGGCTTTAGCTCTTGGTAAGTTAAATTTGAGGGCAATGTCACCTTGAGATAATGCTAAAAGTGAACATCCACAAATACACAGTCCATGGGCTCCTGACTGAATTTTCTAGAGCTGTGAAAATTCCTGCCATTTATTAAAAATAGTAATTAGCTTTTTCTTCCTCTCTCTTTTTAAGTTATAACTATTTGTTAAACTAATTCCCTTTTTATTTTTATTATTCTATTTTATTTTTGCTAATTCCCTTTTTAAAAATTACATCAGCTAGAGTGGATTTCTGTTACTTGAGACAAAAGAATTCTTACCAATTCAGTACTCCACAGTTATTGTGATAATTAAATTTCATTAATTGAAATAACATGTGAAATTGCCTATTTAATAGGTGATTCTAACAGAACAGGCTGAATAATTATTTTTTACCATCTTTGTTACCTTAGCATCTTCCCCAATTCCTATCAGCTGCTTTTATGATTTTTGTAAGCGCTTGATGAGTTTTGTTTTAGTATTTGGGAATCACGAAATGTCAAGCCTCAAATTTTGCCTGGTCTGAATTAGATTTATCCAAACCAGTATTCTCATCTTATAGAAATGAAAAATCAATTAAGGATTTACAAACCTGTCCTTGTATTTGAAGAAGCTGGCCATGACCATGATTTTTGCAAGTACCTTTTTCAAGAGAAAAACATGACTCATTAAATTCATAGATTGTACTAGAGATGTTTTTGTGACTGTAACCTGCAAATTTTGATGCATTATTCCAGTATCTTAAATAATGTGCGTCACGCAATAGGTACTGGGTAAATCTCTTGAGGGAATTATCATTTTCAAATGTTTTTGCTATTTGTAATTCTATTCCTTAGATTTACATCATTACAATCCCTTTGTTTTAAATGAACCACAGCTTTCTTCTCTAATTCACAAAAAAAGTAGCAAATGAACTTAGGTTAGCAAAGACATGAAAGAATGTGTAAATAAATATGGGTTAGGGACACACACACACACAGAGAGAGAGAGAGAGAGAGAGAGAGAGAGGTTATCTATTCCATCAATGTGGTTCATGATGAAAGATCTCCTCACCATATCTCTGGAGATAAATTTTATTTATCAATTCTGTTTTAAATGGCCACTCAGTGCAAAATTTAGAGTATTTTTCTTAAAACATGTGTAATATTAAAATGAAATTAAGCCTTCAAATTGGCTATCAGGAAACTGTAATTTTAGAAATAACTTTTTTTTCTTCTCATATGTACGGTACAACCAGAGTTGATTAACACAGCATAGATGCAAATATTGTAAGGTGGAATAATATTAACGTTGTAAATGAGTATAAACACATATACCATTAACATTATATATATTAATTTTAAGTAATGCATAAAAGTATATGTTTGTTTAAAATTAATAAAATTTACCATAAAAATATATGGCTTACATCACAGAAATCTGCTAATGTGGCAATATAACAGTCTTATAAATAGACTGAGGTGTAAGGAAGAATAGATCTAACACCTAAAGTAGAAGCTGAATCTGTTATTTTTCCCTCCAGCAACAACACTCAGATTTATTGAATGGTTACCCACTTACAAGACAGAACTGCAAAACTAGTTACATCAAATATAATGTTGTTGAGAATTTAGCAAGCAACTCCATGGTATTGCTATTTCGATAACCATTTTATGTGGCAAAGCAGTTGGCAGGGACCTTAAACCAATACTAGCACCCTCATGCAAGTGCTTGCCCTAGATAGCAGCCCTCAGAGTCACAAGCAAATGCAAGTTTATGATAGGACTTCCTGACAGTCCTTATAATCACCAGTCTCCCCTGCCTCCCAGATCCTCCCTCTTGTGTGCCTCTTAGATAAGACCCATATGGGGCTAACAAAAACCCTACTTGCTTGGTTTGAAATGACCAATCCAGCCTTAGCTCAGGAACCCCAAAGCACTCACTCATGGACCCTAAGTCATATGCCCCAGCAACTAGTGTTCTCTCCCTGCATTCTGTCTTGACTTCCTTGAGTGGTCCCTCCAGGCATGACCTGTTCTGCCTCCAGGATCTGTGAGTAACAAATTTCTCTATTTTAATTTCTCTTGTGGTCTCTTACTGAATGGCAGCTCACCATCCAGCACCCTGTGCTCCACTCGACAAATGTAAAAGCAATTAAAGAAGGTTGTTTCCAAAGATTAAGAAACATAAAGAAGATTGTTGGCACTGAAAAAAATATCTGTGGACATCCAGCCCAACTCACTATAAAGGAAATTAAGGTGCAGAGTGATCAATAAATTGGCTTAAATGTATACAGTTGGCTTTTTGAAGAATTAGGGCTTCTGTCTCTTCTCCCTGGCTTTGTCTCTCTTTCTGGGCTTTTCTCCCTGGTCATTCCTTTCCTTGAGCAATTCCCTCCACAGATCAGTACATTTATATCTCAGATTAAGTACCAGATCTTTAGAAGAGATTCTGGCCAATTAAAAGTAACTGACTTCTCCTCACCCCTACCAGTAGCTTTTTATTGTTGTTAAGCTATTATTTTGTTCTTAACATTTAATGTCTAATTTTTTTTTCCTCTGGCTCTCTCTCTGTCTTTCAAGCTTCTTGGAGATCGGGGCCTTACCTCAATTTTCAGGGCCATATAACCTATAACAGTAACACATAGGGAAGTATTTAATAAATACTTTTGTGATGACTTGTTGCATATTGCTCACATCAAAAATATCAGCTCATCAGAGGCTTTTTCTCACCATCCTGTCTGAAGTAGTAGCCCCCAGTCTGTCACCAAACCCTGCCAGATGCTACTGTAACTGAACAGCCTATTAATAGAAAAAATACTAAATTATGTAGCACATTATATATTCACCATGTGCTGCACATAATTTGACAATTTTAATCAAATCAGTATGTGCAAACTAATAACTTTTGCTATTAATTATATATACTTACTGTCTATTGATCAAATTAGCTAAACAAGTTCTCTGCTATGTAGAAATACTTCAAATAAAAACTGGAAAAATAGCTCATCAAACATACTGCTAATATTGAGATATACTTTCTGTGCTTCCGTTTCCTTATCATTGAAATGATGATGATAATAGTACCATTCTTATAAGGTTATAAACATTGAATAAGTGACTAAAAATAAAGTCCTCTGTAGACTGACATACAACAGAAATTGAATAAGCATTAGTATTTGTTAAAATGTAATCTCCATTTATATTTCTAATGATGTTTTAAAATTTAGATGTTGATTATATTCAGGCAATAAACAATTTTACTTATTTTTTTTAAGATTTATTTATTTGAAAGAGCATGGACTCGATTGGGGGGGAGGAGTAGTGGGAGAGACTTCAAGCAGAGTCCCTGCTAAGCGCAGAGCCCCACACGGAGCTCCATCTCATGACCTATGAGAGATCACAACCTAAGCCAAAACCGAGTCAGAGACTTAACTGACTCAGCCACCCAGGCGCCTCTTATTTGTGTTTAATTGTTTGGGGGTCATGAATACCTCTAACTAACAATAAAGCCAATTTATTATTTTACCAATGACCAAGGATTTTTACTTTCATAACATTTAACATATTAAATGCATTTTCCCTTACTATCCATTAGGCTATATTTCAGTGTTGTTATTAAACACACAACTCTAGCAAAAAAAGATGATATGGCTATGAATGGCAAAAACACTTGTTTTTATAAAACTCATTTGATGGCCTCATTTTATCTCCACTATTATTTTATTGGCTAAATCTTTATTTCTTGGGTTGTGCTCTAGAGCATGGTGCAGAAAAAATGAATATGTGACATAGACTATATGTAGCCTACAAATTCTAAAATATTTTTATCTGGCTTTTTTCAGGAAAAAAAATTTGCCAGACCCTCAAGAGCTACATATACTTTTATCCTTCCCTCTCTTCCTCCTTTTGTGTCTCTACCATCACTATTTTTGCTTTTTATCCTTTTCCTATTTCCTACCTTTAGATAGATTGATGATAGACAGGCAGACAGACACGCATAGATGTAGATCTTAAAAAATCAAAACAACATTCCTAGAAACTAGGGCAGGGCCAGACTTGTCTCCTGCCTCAGGCCATAGTTTGCTAACCCTTAGTCTTGATTTTACAATATACATATTAAATAGATCATAATCTACCTTTAAATTATATTATACTGTTTCTCAGATAGTTTACTAATATTATAATAGCACAGTTCCACCCTCCTACATATCTTATTCATTCAAAAGTACCCTGTTGCATTTTTATTATTTTTGCTTTAGATGGTTAATAATTGTTTAAAGAGATTTAAAATAAGAAAAATATATTTTATATTTATTCAGAAATTAACATTTCTGGCCTTCTCCATTCTTTTCATCTAAAGCCATATTTCTGCCCTGGGCTGCCTGGGTGGCTCAGTTGGTTTAGCATCTGATTCTTGATTTCTGCTGGAGTCATGATGTTAGGGTCCTGGGATGAGTCCCGGTGCAGGCTTCACGCTCAGTGGGGAGTCGGTTTGAGGATATGCTCTCCTTCTCCCTCTGCCCTTCCCCCCACTCATGCTCTTTCTCTCTAAAATAAGTAAATAAATCTTAAAATAAATAAATAGAGCCATATTTCCATCTGTTTGTTTCACTTTGCATTTTGTCTGAAGAACTCCCTATCCCATTTCCTATGGTATAATTCTGGCTCTGAATACTTTCAGCTTGGGTTTATCTGAAAAGTTATTAAAAAAAATTATTTATTTTAGAGAGAGAGAGTGCATGTGTGCAGGGGTGAGGGGCAGAGTGAGAGGGAGAGAGAGTCTTAAACCGACTCAGTGCTGAGCACAGAGAGGGACACAAGGCTCAATCTCACAACCCTGAGATCACGAACTGAGACAAAACTGAGCTTGAAACTTAACTGACTGCACCACCCAGGCACCCCATGAAAAGTAATTTGCTTTAAGTTTTGAAAAATATTTTCTTGGTGTATAAATTTCAGGTTGACTGCTTTTTGCTTGTTTTTTTTGGCACTTGTTTTTTCACAATCATTGTCCTTTTCCCCCTTCTTGTCCAGCATGTTCATTCTATCAATTTTATTTTGCATTTGAGATGTTTCATTTTTCATCTCTAGATGATTTAGAGCTCTTTATATTTTCCATTTTTCTTTCCATTATCTTTGTTCTTTCCCTTTATCTCTGAAAATATTTGTAATAAACATAATAGCTGTATTAAAATGTTTTCTTATTAACCCATCATCTCTGGCATATCTAGTTCTATTTCTATTAAATGTTTTTTCTGGTTATGGGTCCTATGTTCTTGCTTTATTACATGCCTCATTTTTAATTGGTGTCTGACATTGTGAATTTTGTATAGTGATTACTGGGATTTATAGCCTTTGTAAGAGTCTTAAGGCTTTGTTTTGGCATGCAGTCAACTTACAAATCAGTTTGATTCTCTATATTTTTAAGCTTTGTTAGGAAACAGAATAGACTTTACTCTAGGGCTTTGCAGTGAAGGCATGAATCTTCTGAGAATTCTACCTAATTCCCTTTTATTACAAGGACTCTTTATTCTGACACTTGGGGACATGAACGATTTTTGTTTTACATCCGCTTAGACAATTGTTCAGCCTATTGCTTTCTAGTGGTTCTTTTCCAACATCAAGAAGTATCACCATGTACAAGAACAGATCAATGCAAAGCCAAAGAAGTTAGGAGATTCCTCTTCACATCTCCAAATTTTCTGTCTGCAGGTCTCTAATCACTGGTACTTTGCTCCATGAATTATAATGGCTTTGGCCTCCCTCCATCTGCCCAAATCATTGAGTCATTGGGTCCTGTTTGTATTTTTTTCTCCATTCACTGCAGCCTTGAAACGGCCTCCAGGCAGTATCCTGGGTAAAAATTAGGGTTCAATTATTGGTTTCTCTTCCCTAGGGGACAAAGTTGTGTGATAACTCTAGTTCAATGTGTATAAACTCTTGTTTCATATTTTTTGTGAAGGGAGGGCAATGTCTCTAACCATAAGTCCCCCACAGTTTGAAGCAAGGGTCTTGATACAATTTTGATTTAGTATCTTGGCCTATAAAAGTGTCAATTTTAGAGGTTTATTCTTGGGTTTTCCACTACAATAGCTATTATCTGACAGGCCATGAAAACAACGTGTGCATTCAGTCGAGTATTTTAGACAGGCACATTAATGTTGGTTTGTAGACCCACTAGATCCACTGTGAGCTGGACCTGGTCCAGGACTCAACTTATTACCTATCTCCTATATGGTCCATTCTAACAGAAGGCCATGGCAATGTCTGAGTCCTTTGATATTAAAGCTGAACTAGGCCCAGTACTCAAAATTTCACAAAACATCGCCATTTTTTTGCCCCCACTATATTACTCATGTTAATGGACATAGTCTCCCTAAGGAAAGACATAGAGAAAAGTTATCATATGCATTTGTTATGGTGATACAGGATTCTCTTTCTTAGGGGCCAGACTCTACATCTGATAATGGGTTCTGGAGCTGAGTATATGCTCAGGACTAGAAAGTAGGCAAGATATTGTGACTCTTTACTTCTGCCACTGTTCTAAGTCTCTTGGTTTATTTTATAAATCAATTAATCTTTATTCCCATGATGCAGACTGTAAAATTTCTTTGTTGCTACCCATCCGTCTTTTCCCCAGGGACACCATGTTCCAGTAGCCATCTTGATAGCTCTGTACAAGACAAGCTCTCTGGTTGCCACTCTGTCATTGTCACTAAGATAATTGTCTCCCCCTTATTTCTGATGATTAAAGGCCATTATATGAATGCTATTATATTGGGATCCTATGTTCACCTTTACTTTTAGGATCCAGTTCTTAAACTCTCCTAGCCTCAGCCTGAAAAAAGAAGGTATTGCTGATTTTCAAGAGGGCACCAGGATCCTCAGAGTAACCCTGTCTCTAATACACTTCTTATCACTGTGGTAATAGAGTGATTTCTGTGACATCACAAAGGATATAGGTGGCTTGTATGTTTTCAGTTTTCTTAGAAAGATCCTCCCAATTTTGCTCCACTTTTTGTTCTAATTTTTCACTGACTCCTACAGAAGGCCTGGGGTTTATATGTCAATTACTGTAAGGCCTTTACTATTTCTAAGCTTTTAAGAATCAAAACATCTGTGTGTGTGAGCATATCTTTCTCCTGGTTCTACTCCCACCTTGACAAAGTTTAACTCTTATATCCAAGGAGAGTGCTCTCATAATGATAATCAGTCCCTTATCAAACTTTATTTACAGGCCCAGAACATGCAGGGGGATCTGTGATTTGAGATTCACAAGTGTTTTAATTCAGGGACCCCCATGCCATATTTCAAGTTTAATTCAAACAGTCCTCTGACAGTGGCATATCTGACTTAAATTAATAAAATGTTAATATTTTGGGGGGCATTGCTTCTTTTCCAATTAAGTCCTAGGCTCAATTCACAGCTTTTATTACCATATAGTTGAGGTGTAAAAATTTTTATATGCTACTGAAGAGGCTCTCTGGCTATTACACTTCACCTACATGGGTGATTAGTCACCCTCAGCCCTTCATTGTCTTTCTCCAATGCACTTACTGTCCCCATAACAACTATCAAATGCCATCCTTATTGTAATTACTACTTTCCCTATACGTCTCAAAATCCTGATATGTTGTACCCACTAGTGAATTAACCTCCACTTCCATCACTCTAGTTTACCACCTTATCATTCATGAAATTTAACAATGACATTGCCACAGCATACCAGTACCTATCTATATTCATCCTATTACCAGTAATGTGGACCTCATTGCCAGCTGGTGTTGGATGGTCCAACTGTGCAATTACATACCAGTGCTGTGTTCTTGGGACCCTGAAGAATGAAATGCCTTAGGTATGTGTTCCTGAAAATGCTGTTCTGTATGTAGGAGGTTTTATGGAAAGGGCTCACAGGAAGAAGAGTTTTGAGATAGCAAGCGAAGCAGAGTTGGTCAGACAGATGTGGAGCTATGATGTGGTTGCTGTAGTGGCCTCAGTCAGTCTCACAGAGAGTGGTGAAGCTAGCGGTGAAGCCCTTTAGAAATGCCCTCCACAGAGGCAAGAGGAACAGGTTATGTATTCCCTTCTTGAGCAGATAAAAACTTGAGGGAGAGAGCTACCTTCAGCACAGTAAGCGTAGGTCATCAATTCTCAATATTCCTAGCAACTGGAGTGTTTAACAGAGGATCAAGATTGTGCACTACACCAGGGCACCTGGGTGGCTCAGTTGGTTGAGCGACTGCCTTCGGCTCAGGTCATGATCCTGGAGTCCCGGGATCGAGTCCCGCATCGGGCTCCCTGCTCAGCGGGGAGTCTGCTTCTCCCTCTGACCCTCCCCCCTTTCATGTGCTCTCTCTCTCTCTCTCAAATAAATAAATAAAATCTTTAAAAAAAAAAAAAAGATTGTGCACTACACCAGGTACTATAAGGGTAAAAATTAATTAAAGAATCAACTACTGCAAGTTGTCATCATGTCTAGGAAGGAGAATTAGAGTATGCTACTACCGCACAGTTTGTCTCTTCAACCAAATCTGGGGGCAAGGGAATTTTTTTGACAGAAAGTCATGTTTATGTTGAAGACCTACAACCAGTGTTTCCTAAGACATAGTGAAAAGATCGTATGTTACAGATTCAATGAAATGGTTCAAAACATTGATTGGATTAGATAATATTCAGGCAAATACTCCATTATTTTGTAACCACTAATATAACACAGTCAGCTACACAAAAAAACCTGCATGCATTTTGATTTCCAGTAATATACATTTGGATATAGGACTCTGATTTTTAATTATTCTTATAAGTTTAATATATCCAAGTTAGTGTTGCGATAAGAATCAGTCAACATATTTAGGGAGCTCCATAAATACTGAGCAACATTGGTGCAGTTTGATATAACTCTTTTATATTGGCTTGTGAAATACAATCTCATTATTTGTAATTACATCTCAAATTTCACCAGAGACCATATACTTTGATTGTTGGGTAGGGATCTGAATGGGTTTGAGATACTTGCAATTTTAAGTTTCTATTAAAAAGATGAAGACATTGGCCATTATTGAGGATAATCAAAAGAATGTGACATGGGATCTGAATGAAATTCTTAAAACTTATTGTACCTTTATAATAAAGGAAATTAATCCCAATGTTAATAGTTTGAGACTCCAGTACTCTGGATGGTATTTTTAGTAATAATCCAAATCCATCTCCTTGAAGCTGCTTACTATATTCTCTTTTCTCACATATTACCAAAACATCCTCCCATTTTTTTCTGTCAAGATTCTCTAGATTACATTCTGTATTTTTTTATTGCAATAATGTACTATTGTAAGAACGAGTTAAGTGTGACAGCAGGTGTTAGAGCTTAAGAATGAAACAACTTGTATACCATTTATAGGAGAATCTATCTATATTTATATAAACAGTAAGATACACTGTTAAATAAATGAACACATAAAGTAAAGGGATTTGGCAAAGGATACGGTAGGTTTACTTAAATCCTCCTTATGGTCTGTAGCCAAGGAAAATAAGTGCATAAGAGCAAGAAGCCCAACATTATTATAATCAGATATCTTTTGTTATTTTCCACATACTGCCCTATCCATCCCCAGTTTCTTCAAAAAAATGAGTTTCAGTGGTTAAAAGGGTAGAGGAAGGGTAAGTAGAAAGAAGTGTCTCAGTAGGGAATGAGTATAAATCTATCACTAACATGGAATAACTAATCCGATGGTTCAGTGGCATCATCTTTATATGTGTAAAACAACATATTTCCCCTGACACCATCTTCTGACACTTTAGATACAGTCAGAGGTTAGGGTGGCTATGCTGCCACAATAAGTAAATTATGGGATCCCGCTGTTAGGAGTGGCTATCATCATTCACTTTGTTCTTCTAATGTCACATTTTTCATTATGTCTTAGGTACACTGAAAAGATGTATTCCACCTCTAACCTTCATGGCACTGAGTATAAATAGATGTGGATTTCAGTAAGTGAAGAACAATATTTCATTGGCAAAAACAGCCTTTCAATTTTGATAACTAAACTGCTTTGACCAAAAACTGGCCTTTTTTTCCTCTACGTTTGTAAATGAGAAAGACTATATTACTAGCAGTTATGAAATACACACATATGCATGTTACATTTTCTTGAAGATAAAACTATTTTCAAAGTAATTATTACGTTATTTGACTTCTTTCACTTGTTGACATTTGAAATGGTGAGTAAAGTTCCTGGTATCTTAACATGCATATCAGTAGTTACTCTAAATTGTTCTAGTAGTCCCTGTACTTTTCACTGCCACACATAGTTAAAACAACAGGAAAGCTTGCTCCAACTAAAAGATATCCTTGTTTAAATAGTAAACAGATTTTATTAAATTATGGCATTTGATTATGTATCTTAATATTCTCTGACAAAATGGTAAGTTTACTTAAATCATATAGAAATGCCATTATGTTCTTGAGGAAAAACACATGGGAAATTGAGTTGCAAGCTGAACTAGCCACTTTTTTCACTGAGTAGAGTTTTTACTGAAAGTCATGATTATTCCAACTCTGGTATTTGGCAAATCTAATTTTAAAATACGTATAGTTCATTAATGTTGAGTATAATCTCATTGTTCTGGTTGGATTTATTTCTCTAGTTGAGAATGTGTTCTCTGTTTTTCCTCCTCTTATTTACTTAAGGTATTTTTGGTACTCCATTTCAGTTTACCTATTTATACTTTATAATTCTACCTCATTTTTTTTTCCTGCACTGTTCTTTAATTTCTACCATTTTATGTTCAAATTCATGGACTATTTCTTGTTATCTGTATTAAATTGTTAAGTCCATGTTCCACTGATTAAGTCCATTCTGTATTTTTTTTTACTGTTTTTTTAAACTTACTTGTATAATGTCTACCTTTTTTATATTTTATAGTTCTCTGCTGAGATTTCCTATTTTTTCATTCATTACAAGCATAATTACCCTTTTTTTCTTTGAAAATAGTTTCAATAGATTATTTAAAATTTTATTTGGCTAAGATCACCATTAAATTATTTTGCGCTTTTTTTTTTTTCCTTTTGACTGTGGCTCGCATTCACTTATTTTTATGTGTTGTAATTTTAGATTAGACCTTTTACATTGTGAAGAATAGGTGTTAGAGATTCTGAATTCTGTTATATTCATTTAAAAGTAATTTATTTTTAGTTTTTAAATTTATTTTTCTTTAAGTATAGGTGATGCCCGTTATATTAGTTTCAGGTGTACAACACAGTGATTCAGTAACTCTATACATTATGCTATGCTCACCATAGTTGTAACTACAATCTGTCACTGTACAATGCTATCACAATACCATTGACTATATTCCCTTATGCAGTACTTTTAATCCCTGAGACATATGTATTCCATAACTCAAACCTGAAGCTTGTACCTTCCACTCCCTTTGCCCATTTTGTCCATCCCTCTGGCAACCACCAGTTTGTCATCCATATTTATGTGTCTGTTTTTGCTTTGTTTGTTCATTTGTTTTGTTTTTTAGATTCCACATATAAGTGAAATCATATGGTACTTGTCTTTCTCTGACTTATTTCATTTAACATAATACCCTCTAGGTAACTCCATGTTGTTGCAATTGGCAAGATCTCATTTTTTTTGACCAAATAATATTCCAATACACACACACACACACACACACCTTCTTTATCTATTCATCTATCATGGACAATTAGGTTGCTTCCAGAGCATGGCTATTGTAAATAATGCTGCAATAAACATGGGGTGCATATATCTTTTTGAATTAGTGTTTTCATTTTCTTTGGGTAAATGGCCAGGAGGGGAATTTCTAGATTGGATGATATTTCTATTTTTAATTTTTTGAGGAACCCTTATACTATTTTCCACAGTGGCTGCACCAGTTTGCATTCCCACCAACAGTGCAAGAGGGTTCCTTTTTCTCCACATCCTCACTAATACTTGTTATTTCTTGTTTTTTATTTTAGCCATTCTGATTGCTGTGAGGTGATATGGTACAGTGGTTTTGATTTGCATTTTCCTGATGATAAGTGATGTTGAGCATCATTTCATGTGTCGGTTGGCTATCCATAGGTCTTCTTTGGGGCAAAAAAACCCAACAAAACAAAAACAAAACTATTCAGATCCTCTACCAATTTTTAATCAGATTATTGGTTTTTTGGGGTGTTGAGTTGTATAAGTTCTTTATAATTTTTGGATACTGGTCCCTTATTATATATATATATATATATATATATATATATATATATATATATATATATATATATTTGCAAATATCTTTTCTCATTTAATAGGTTGCCTGTTTATTTCATTAATGGTCTCCTTTGCTGTGCAACATTTTCTTTTGTTGTTGGGGTAGTCCCACTAGTTTATTTTTGCTTTTGTTTCTCTTGCTTGAGGAGACATACCTAGAAAATGGTTTCTAGGGCTGATTTCCCTGCCTATCTTTTCTTCTAGGAGTTTTATGGTTTCGGGTCTTTCATTTAGGTCCTTAACCAGTTTTGAATTTATTTCTGTGCATGGTGTAAGAAAGTAATAAGACTATCACTATTTGCTGATGATATGATACTATACATAAAAAATCCTGAAGACTTAAACACTATAAATCAATAAAGTTGCCAAACACAAAATTAATGTACAGAAATCTGTTGCATTTCTACACACTCATAACAAAGTATCAGAAAGAGAAGCTAAGAAAACAATTTCATTACAATTTCACCAAAAATAAGTAAATAAAATACCCAGGAATAAATTTAATCAAGGGTATGAAAGACCTCTACTCTAAAACTATAAGACATTGATGAAAGAAATTAAAGATGACACAAACAAATGGAAAAGAATTATATGCTCATGGATTGGAAAAATAATGTTGCTAAAATGTTCATAGTACACAAAGCAATCTGTAGATTCAATGTAATCCCTAACAAAATACTAACAGCATTTTTCACAAAACGAGAATGATCCTAAAATTTGTAAAGAACCACAAAAGAACCCGAATAGCCAAATGTTTTTATTACAATGTCATATCTTTGGCAACCCTAAGTTAAATTTAAAGTCATCATTGCTAGTTATTGCAGTATGTGAAAGTAGGGTTCTGAAGTGTGAAATGTGTAATAAGATGAGAGATAGAAGTATATGTCAGAAAAAATTAAGGAAGAAGTGTTCATTGAAACATATGCCATCAACAATGGCAGCACTTCCTTTGTATCAAAATTCATGTTTAGTGATAAAAAGGGATAAGAAAGAAAATTTTTCAAATAACTATCATGTGTTAAACTTCACTTTTTCATTTAATTTTACAATAAAATTTAGAGCTAGGTTTCATGATGTGTATGCAGGAGAGGAAAGAGACAAGTTGTAAATATTTCCTGAAAAAGTGAAGGTACTAAAATTCAGACACCTGCTCTCTTTCCACATTAGTCTCCAAATATTTAATTCTAAGTCTACACTAGACAAATGATTTAAACAATTGGGCTCATTAAATAGGGAATTAAAAGTAATTACTTGCTTAACTGATTTTTCACAAAATTGACTGACTCTTGCAGAAAATTCTGCAATGACGATTATGTTTGGTGTGATTTACATAATAGGTGCAGATATTATGTGTTTACAAAATCATGATTATAAATAACATGTAATTAAGATATACTGCAATCATCAAACAAAAATTCTGAGCAACAAATATGAGTGTGCATGTACTATTATTTGCAAAACAATAGAAATTGATAATGTAGCAGAATTATACTGAATGTGATCTAATCTTTTTGATTATGCCAAAAATACTTCATGATATTGCAATGATTCAAAGTCTTCAACATGAATATTAATTACATTATGATGGTAAAACAAGAAAAATGACAACTAATTGTCTCCTGTTAATAAAATGATAGATAAAATAAGCTAATTTTCTATTTTCCCCAAATAGGGTCTAGTTAAGTTCAAAGCTCTCCACAATATAGATTCTTAAAATATCTTTGTTAATGTGACTTAGAATCATTAGCTCTCATCCTCTTTCCCTCCCACTTCCCTTATAATCAGCTTATGCTGTACAGAAGTAAAGGGAAAATTTTGATCATCTGAACTCCTGGGAGATCTACTTGAAATTTGCTTCACAGCATACTGTGCCCATCTCTTGTCACTTTCAGCTGTGCTCAAAGAGTGCTCCTTTTTTCCCACCTGAAATGCTATAGTATCACTTCAGAAGGCTGAAAACTGTAAATAACTCTTATACTTTCAGACTGTTAAAAACTAAATATAAGAGGAAGTCACCAAAAATTAAAATCTTCCAAATAAAGGTCTTTTGTGAAAAGATCTTTAACTCCTAAGCTATCTTTAATGCCTTAAAATGGTGAGACTATACTAAACATATTTATGAACAGCTGCAGTAAGTCCCAAGAGAACCTCAGATCCTCATTGCCTTCATACTAAGACTATTCATCTTTTCCATATATGTCAGTTCTTGGGACTTCTAAGGCCACTTCTCTCAAATTTTTGCCATTAAATATATCATTTGTAATATACATAAATCTGCACCCTCTAACATTTATAACCATAGACATCAAAGGATTTGGTTAAATGTTTAGCCAATGGCTCTCAATTTCATTATTTTCTTTATGGGGAAATGGGAGGCGGTAGGTACTATATTCTTTCAAACACGTCACATTTTTCCCCTATTCAGTAAAGGTTTGGATTCCATCACTCTGATGTTTTCCTGGTATTTCCTCAAGCCTCTATATACAAGTGGATTTTCAATTTTTGGTATAAATAAAACACTATATATGTTTATATGGATCCAAATGAGAGGCTGTCTTAGTTTCATCACCAAATGCTTCAGCTCGTTATTTCTTCCTTTTTGCCCAATTAAAATCTATAGTAAGAGATGTGATACATGCACACTTAAAAAAATCTCGCACAATGTCACTAATGATTTTAAAGTATAGAACTGATCATACCAGTTGTCTAAAACTAAAACCATATAGCAAAGCTAAACCGCCTTACAGGGATAGTATTTTCTACCTAGTTTATTCGGATATAAAATCTATCACGGCATAGCTTTATAAACATTGTATTTCCAATTTTGAATTCAAATAGGTTATGGAAAGAGCCATTTCAGCAAAAGCATACGTTTAAAGATTCATCATGTTAATATCAGCTATCCATATAGTACAAAGAGTGCAAATTAATAAATGTGTCATAAATGTTTTATACTCATTCTGTTGGACAGTGTCGGGGGAAGATATATGCATTTAGCAAAGAATAGTTTGTTTTAAAACCACTAGAAGAAAATAAGACAGAAGAAATGTTCTTATTCATTACCTAGTAGCAAATTTCAGTGACGAAAAATTCACAAGACATATGAATAACAAATTAATTCATTTCAATGAGCAATTTATTAATATCTAATGAATTTGTAATAATGGAACAGCCAGTAGTTATATACCCAAAAGAGGAGTCAGCAATGCATTTTTACTTTTCAGCCTTCCCCACCATATTTATATAGAAACAGGTTCTGTTATGAAATATATTTTACAACTCAAATCTAACTTATTTCATAGTAACAGTACATGCATGTGGCTCCCAGAAAACCCAAAGTTCCTTGTGTTCAATTCATAAATTTTCTAATCAGGCAGATGATTGTTTTGAAAAGTGTTAAAACAAGTTCTCTGTGTTTAGATACTGCTAACCAATTTGTTTCAATGAATGTATTGATTCTTGATCAATAGGAAATATTTAGATGAGGAACTTACAATATGCCAAATATTTGGGAGACTATCACTCCCCATCTATCATTACCAGGCCTTTAGATCTATACAGAATTTTTTAATTTATTAATTTATGTAATTGTGGGGCTCTTATTGACAATTTAGAATCTTTAAAAAGTGCAAACATAAAGTGTTGCATATACATTTGCAGAGTTTCACTTCCCAGTAGTTTTGATACAGTTCAGAAATGCTTTGCTAACTTCTCTTAGTGCATTCAAAATTTTATTTTGCCCACACGTATTTATTTTACTTCAATTTTTGTAAACAAGTATGGAAAAAAACAGGATGCATTAATTTCTTAGTTGGAAGACTTTCATTATTTTAGAATATTTTGTTTTCATTTTATTTGTCCAAGTAATTTGACTTGCAACTTGCAAAACTTAGTACAAATTTCACTGCATCTGACCCTCTCATATCCTTCTCTTCTATAATAGCAATCATCTACAAGTTCCAACTTTTCCTAACTGATATTTCTCATCATCTTTAAAAAATGATCTAAAACATCCCGTCTTAAAAGACACTACCAAAATATGGCCTCTATATTCTGTATTCTTTCCATCATGGTAAGTACTACCTTTGCTGAAGCCATCACTAACTCCCCCAAATTAATTTATCTTGTATATAATTTATATTATCATTTAAAATTTTTCTAATACACCTCCACTTCATTTATTTCACACAGGAACATTTCTTTCATTTTAAAGAGGATCTTTAAAAAATTCAAAGTGGGGCATTAAATCAAATCTTGAGATCAATACTACTAATGCACATTTCTTTGGTCACTGTCCCACAGTATCCATCAAATGGTTGGACAATGAGGAAAATCTCTGAATTTCAAGGATGAATGTAATGAAAACACAAAATACATTATATATGCAAAATAAAGAAAAGAGTTATGTCAGAAACAAAAGATATAATACTATAACTGAATGTGGTATTCAAAGTGAAATTTTTGATGAAGATAGTTTTTTTGAAGAAAATAATGATGAAACAAGGAAAGGATTATATTAAGTTGCTGTTCATTCTGGAACACGAGGACAGGATGGTAATAAAATGAAACAGCAGAGAAAAAAATAAAAATTAAATTAAATATTGGCTTGTGTGCTTTTCATAGGAAAATAGTGTAGAACATAAGACTTAAAAATAGTGAGAAATGAGAGAAACACAAAATAGAAAAAGATTCAATACATTAATAATTAAGTCTAAACAAGAGATAAAACAAATGGAAGATAAATGCTTTCAAAATGTAATTTAATGAAACTACATTAAGAAGAACTTGAGTCTAAAGTTTGAAAGGACAAAATTTATGAGAAAAAACTAATAATGACTGGTGGTAGCTGAACAAAGGCAATTCAAAGGTCAATAATTAATTATACAGGCTTCTGAGTTCTCTATCCCACCTCTCCCTGAGCAAAAATCACCTATAAGGAGTAATTAATTGAATTGGTTTAAAACTTGTATAAAGAAATGTTTAACATATGGACATTTGGGAGTCTATAAATCTTCAGGGGAAAGTAGGATCCAAACTTTCAAAGAATTTCAATCATCCGTGTATAAGAGGAAAAAGACATATTTTTTAAGCATGCAGACACTCACGGAGAAAAGTTACCATAATCTTGTCTTTACAGATAATAATAGTAGTAATAATAATATTGGATCAGCTTCACCAACCCAACAAGTAAAAGAAGAAAACTGATTTAAGGCCTGTTTTTTTTTTTAATTTATTTAAATCTAGAGCTAATATTCCAACACATAATGTAAATATTATAAGCTACTGTAATATAAAAATATAATGAACAAGAACAGGGAGATAGCAGAAAAAGTGGGTAAAAAACATATAGATTACTTTCTCTATCATAGATGAAATAAATCAACACTATATAAAATAAAGAATTGATTAGATTATTAAACATAAGATAAGCATTAGATATAGGAATATAATATGAAAACCCAAATACAAATTTGCTCCTTGGAGGAAAAGGCTTAAAATAGGATGAATACAAATTATAAATATTGAAAAAATTTGGAAATGAGAGCTCAATAGAATGATTATTTAAAGCTATCCATGCATCCCTGGCTAACTGAAAAGCTATGCATACATAGAGAGGACTTGACGGAGCCTGCCATAGAGTGAAAGCCAAGTCAGTCCTGAAAATTGGCTGAACTTTGAGTACACAACCAAACCCAAATTTTGGTTCTTCCATAAAGAAAATGAGAAGTCAAGTTATAGACTGAAAGAGTATATTTGCAAATCATATACCTGATAAAGCAATATATATAAATCTCTTAGAACTCAATCATAAGTAAAATAAAAAACCACAATATATATAAATCTCCACAATATATATAAATTTATCTGCTATATATATAAATCTCTTAGAACATAATCATAAGTAAAATAAAAACAAGAAATGGGCAAAATATCTGCATTGAAATTTCCCCAATAAAGATAAACAGATATCTATTATGTACATGAAAAGGGGTTCTACACCTTTAGTCACTCAGGAAATGTAAATCAACCCACCATGCAATACCAGGAATACCCACTAGAATGGTGGTAATCTAAAAGACTGACAATACCAAGTATCTTCAACAATTTGATTGGTAGCTAAAGCTAAGGGGAGAATTACTGGATCATATGAGAAGTCAAAACCTATGTCGATACAAAGACTTGCATGCATAAGTTATATAAGTATTATTCATAATGCCCCCAAATCATTATATCCAATCCAAACTCATATTGACTAATGAGTGGATGAACACAAAGTCCTATATACATATAATGGTGTACCACTCAGCAATAACAAGAAATATACCTATTGGGGCACCTGGGTGGCTTAGTTGGTTAGGCACCTGACTCGATCTCAGCTCAGGTCATGATCAAAAGGGTCATGAGATCAAGCCCCTCATCGGGCTCTGCACTCAGCAGGAAGTGTGCTTCTCTCACTCTCTCTCCCTCTTCCTCTGCCCCTCCCCCCTCTTGTGCTCTATCTCTCTCTCAAATAAATAAATCTTTAAAAAAATAAATAAACCTATTAACACAGTCTGCAAAATGGATAAATCTTAAAAACATAACCCCCAGTGAAAGAAGCCAGACCCAAAAGAATACATAATTTAGGATTGCATTTACAGGAATTTCTAGAAGTAAATCTATAGAGATTCGTGGTTGTCTAGGTCAGGAAAGGAAAGGTAATTGATTACAAAGGAGCATAAGGGACATTTTGAGGAATGATTTTAAAGTTCTAGAAGTGGAATATATTTATGGCTGCAAAATTATAGAAGATTATAAATGACTGAATTGGATACTTACAATGAGTGATTTTTATATAAATTAGGCTTAAAGCAAATATAATTAAAGGTCAGACTGAGCTGAAGTTTAACCAGGTTTACCTTTTCAGTGGGAAATGTAAGAATTATTTTACTATCAAACCATGGTCTGCTGAAGTATGGATGTTTTCTGCAATCCTTGCTATATTAGAGCTCAGTTCAATACCTAGTACACTGTAGACCATAATGAAATGGGTTAAATTAGATAATTGAAGGAGAATTAATTAGCTCATGTATGAACATGTTTGGATGTGGTGCTACTCCTTTCTATAAAATAAATTATATAGGCAGGAGTAATAACTTAAAATGTCAGGTAGAATAGCATCCAGAAAATGGAATAGTAATAGGTAAATTTTCTAGATGCTAAATACATATAGTTTATATGGAAAGTGGAGATTACCTCATTACTATATAAATTAGATGTAGTTAGAATCTGTATCACATGATCTTGTAAATATGTATAATTCCATATAAACATTAGAAATGTGACAATTATTTGATAAAATAATTTATTCATGTATAGTTACAAGTCTGCAAATTATTTTTTTTTCTGTTCTCCACTTAAAATGTTGACCTCAAAAACAGCTATTTATTATCAACTGTTTTCATTAAGCTATATTGTTACTTACGTATATTTGGTTTCCTCAATAAAGTCAACTTTTTTTTTTAAAGATTTATTTATTTAAAGTAGATTCCACATGCAGCATGGAGCCCAATGTGGGGCTCAAACTCACAACCTGAGATCAAGACCTGAGCTGAGATCAAGTGTTAGACACTTAACCAACTGAGACACCCAGGCATCCCAGATTTATTTATTTATTTATTTATTTGAGAGAGAGAGAGAGAGAGAGAGAGCACACATGAGCAGCGAGAAGGGCAGAGGGAGATGGAGAGAATCTCAAGCAGACTCCCAGCTGAGCACGGAGCCTGATGAGGGACTTGATCCCACAACCCTAAGTTCATGACTCCAGTGGAAATCAACACTTAACTGACTGAGCCACCCAGGTACCCCTCAACTTGTTTTTATAGTCATGAGGTCAATATTTATATGAATTATACTATTCATAAATGCTTCCTTTTCCATGTTCCATGGACTATGCTCTCTAGCATGGGAGTTGACAGTTTGTTTTGATATTTTCTTTTATTAAATTCTCCATCAAAAGTAGAAAAGAGGAAATCATATTAAGAAATAAAATCTGAGAATATCTTGTCACTGTTATTGACACTTAAAAACTGTATGTATTTTTCTGACAAGCAATTTTCGCTAGATATTTTTAGTGATACACTATAAATTACCTGATGGTTAGTGTTCAAACTCTTGAACATCAATGATCATTTTCTTTCACTGAATTACTACTAAAAAAGTTGGCAGTGGAGGCAATTTTGTGAAATCCTGACACACACATAGAATATTATCACTGCTACCTTTGTTGCATATGCTTTGCATTATTTTTTTTTTTGCCATATCAAAGAACTTTAAATACTAAGATGTAATAAAAACCATAGAAGTGGCCAACATTGTTACATGTTTCTATGTGAGGATGGTAAAGCTATACTTTGTTTAATAACTAAAATTAACATCATAAAGAATTAGAAATCTACTTGATTAATATTTTGAATTTTATGCCTTACATGAGAAAAGGTCAATCATGAGACATATACCTATCTGGTCTCTAACAAAAATATTAAACTAACAGTACTGCTTTACTTTATTAATAGTATACTCGTTTTTGTTTTGGCACAATTTTTATTTTACAGTGAACTTTTTATTTGTTCCTTTAACATATGTAATTTAACATGTGTAAAAATTACTCTTAAAATATATTCCCAAATCAGGCATTTATTAACAATCCTTAAAAAATACATTAAAATTGAATCATGTTTACAGAAAGTAAGATCAAGATAGCAGAGATTTAGCCCAGTTTATCTGAAATCAAAGGGCATATATTCTCAGTATCACTTACTTATGAACAAACCAAATTATTTTGAGAAATTTCTGTAGGAAAAAAATGATGGCTGTACTTGACTGATGGAAAAATAATGGTAGAGTAAACGTCCCCCTAATGCACTTCTATAAAGTTATTTTTCTGATAGATTTATTCTGGACTGTGCAGAGACCAGATTATAGATTCAAGATTTTATAGATAGCAATTAGAATATTTGGGCCAATTGAAAAAATCCTACAATGTCATCTATACTTCTGTTAGCAAGCAAAACCAGGGATGCATCACTGCCTTAACATAGTACTACATGTGGGTACTATGATCAGAAAATTAATATAGGACAGGTAATAACTGGGAACCCTCAGAAGTGTAATTGTTCCCAAATCCACAGCAAGATACTGAATCACATAACCAACCAACAGCATATTAAGAACCTTTAACAAGATCACCAGGTGTTTGAGAATTCTGTTACAGAGAATCAGTGCAAAACTAAGAATCAACAGTGTTTGAAGACAAAGAAGAAACTCCACAAACAGAGGAAATTATAGTTTCACTGAAACAGTTAAAACACCCATTTTAAAAGGCCGTTAAATAAGTTTGCTCTGTTTAATGTGATAAGATTTGAAATTGTAACAAGAAGAGATAATAAATCAAGGTCAAGTCCTACGTTTCAATAGAGCAAACTGAAACCCTTAACTAGGAAATTCTTCTAAAACAGGTGAGAGATGAAAATGTAGCATGGATAAAATAAAATATAAAGGCTTGAAATATAGGGCTAAATGTTTCAATACTAATATACTAAACACAAGAGAAGAAAATAGTTTAGAGATAAATGAACAAATAATGTCAGAATTAGAGTCCTCAAAACTTAATAAAAAATAACAAACTGAGGGTTGATGTTAATAAAATATAAAAAAAATTAGGATTAAAACTCAAAAACAAAAATTAAAAAACAAAATGAGGAGAAAAAAGGAAAGAGCAAGGAAAGGAAACCATGAAATCTCTGCCCATCAAGTTTGATAAAAATATTCAAAGGGGATCACAGAAAAAAAGACTAATTCTCTATAAAAAAAAAAACAAGATTGACAGTATATTTCTCATTAGCTACATGGATATTGGTAATAGTTCAACATCTCTAATTATTGAGGGAAAAATATAAAACTAAAATACAATTGCAAAATAATAATTAGCATTTAGGAACATTTATGGGCTTCTAAGTATAAGTAGACTAAACTCGGTTACTTTCTGAAAGCACACTAAAGAATGTGTTTTAATTAAAGTGAAAAATTAAGTTAGAAGGTCACTTATGCTTACAGACAAGTATTAGATTTATTCTCCTCTCTGAACAACAACAACCCAAAAACGTGACATAGTGATTTTGAGATACCTCACATTGGCAACAAAGTGTAATTATCACTGTGAGATGGGGGAGCAAGTGAAAGGAATTTCAAGGACTTATGGTCTTGGTGCAGGAGAGCTTCCTGACCATGTTGCCAGTAGAGAAAACTGGAGAATTCATCTTTGATGAAAAGACAGAACTAAGTGTCTGGTAGTACTAAAGTGGCTAGAGTTCACAGACAAAAGGGAAAGCTTCACAGAAAGCCTCCTAGAGTCTGCAATTAAGAACTAATCAGGGGCGCCTGGGTGGCTCAGTTGGTTGAGCGACTGCCTTCGGCTCAGGTCGTGATCCCAGGGTCCTGGGATCGAGTCCCGCGTCGGGCTCCCTGCTCAGCGGGGAGCCTGCTTCTCCCTCTGACCCTCCCCCTTCTCATGCTCTCTCTCTATCTCATTCTCTCTTAAATAAATAAATAAAATCTTTAAAAAAAAAAAAAAAGAACTAATCAGGACGTTTGATAGGACGAAACTACTGGAACAATTCCTAGTTCATGCGGGATTTAAAAGAGTACTCGGGGGGCGCCTGGGTGGCTCAGATGGTTAGGCGTCTGCCTTCGGCTCAGGTCATGATCCCAGGGTCCTGGGATCGAGCCCCGCATCGGGCTCCCTGTTCGGCGGGAAGCCTTCTTCTCCCTCTCCCACTCCCTCTGCTTGTGTTCCCTCTCTCGCTGTGTCTCTCTCTGTTAAATAAATAAATAAAATCTTAAAAAAAAAAAAAAAAAAGAGTACTCGGTAAGGTCTTGTATCAGTAGTAGGTCACAATTGCCTTACACTGGGTACTGCTCTAGGTCTACTTAAACTACACAAGTGAGTCCCAAAGGAATCAAACTGTTTACAATTAGCTGCATAGGGACAAAAAAGCTTAAGAGAAATTATAGCTGTACAAAGATGTCCAAAACCCAACCAAGGAAACTCACACTGTATGGCATCCAATTCAACGCCATCAGGCATCTAAAGAAGCAGAAAAACAGAACTTCTAATAAAGAGAAATATCTCAATTGAAACCAACCCAAATAGTGCAGATGCTTAAAATTAGCAAGAAAGGACAGTAAAACAGTTCTTTAATTGGTATTCTGTATGTAAAATGTTCAGCGGAGACTTGGAGTATGTAAAAAAGAAAAAAAAAAAAGACACAGAGCAAACTTACAGAAATAAAAACTACAACTTCTGAGATGAAAAAAATACATTGTATGGTATTAATGGCAGAAAAGATATTGCAGAATTAAAAAAAAAAGTTACTTTGAAGAGAAAATAGAAAATATCCAAATGAAATACATAGAAAAAAATAATTAAGAAAAGTCTATCATTGAGCTGTGAAACATTTAAATGGTCTAATATATATATATATATATATTCCTCAAAGGAGAGGAGAGAGAGGAAGGGAGAAAAAATATGAAAGAAATATTGGCCAGAAGTTTCTAAATTTCATAAATATTATAAATTCACAGTTCTAAAAAGCTTAATGAACCCTACACACAAAACAAGAAAGAAAAAAAAAAAAAAACAGCACATAATATAATTGTCCCAAATCAGTAAAAAGGAGAAAAACCTAAAAAGGACAGATTTTATAAATCAGAGGAACAAATATAAGGATAAGAACATATTTTCCATTAGAAATATCTCCCCAAAGTGAAGGCAAAATAAAAAGTTTTCTGCAAAGAAATACTAATGTAATATTATGAGAATCACTTCATAAGAACTGTTAAAGTTCTTCAGTAATAAACAAAAAGTACCAGACGGAAATGTGTATCAAACAAAAACCAGAGTACCAGAAATGGTTTCTACAAAGAAAAATATATGTTTTTTTTTCTCATTACTTAAATCTTGTTAATATACAATGTACTTTTAAACAAATAACACCACTATTTATCAGGTTTATTATACCTGTGAAAGTAAATGTTTGACAAGAGCATTAACATTGATGGAAGAAGTGAAAATAAGGTTCTCATACTCTATCCGAAGTACTAGAATATTATTGAGGATAGGCAGTGATAAGTTAAAGATATGCATTGTGAACCAAAAGGTAGCAAATATAATTACATATTATATTTACATAGCTAATAAGATATAGCTAATAAAACAAAAAATGGAGATGAAATAGAATAATAGATCTCAATTAATGAAGAGAGTCAAAAAAAGAAGAAAAAAGATAAAAAACAAGGTAAGGTCAGTAAAGAGCAAATTGCAAGGTGGCAGGTTTAAACACAACGTATAAATATATTTATCAACAATCATATAAAATGTAAATTATGGGCTAAACAAGATTATCAGATTATACTACAAGTCAAGACCCAAATATATGCTGCTCGAAAGAAACATGCTTTTATAATTATAGCATAAACTAGGCATAAGTAAAAGAATGAAAAAAATTCTAGACTCACACTAAACAAAATAAAGATGATGAAGCTGTATTAATATCAGGCAAAGTGGAAGGTGATTTCATAGTTTTAAGGTGTTTAATTTGTGAAGGGAATATTACAGTCATAAAGTCTGTGTACATACACACAAAGCTTTAAAATATATAAAACAAAACTGATAAATCTCAAAAGGAATATACAACATCAAAATTATGATCAAAGATTCCAACATCCACTTTCAACAACTGATAGAAGAAACAGACTGAAAAGTCATAAATATTCTAAAGGTTTAAACAAAACTAGAAGCCAAAGGTATTGAACTTAATATTAATAGAATATACCGGACAAGAGAATGCACATTCTTTTCACATGTACAGGGAACATATACCAAGACTGACTATATCCTGCACCATGAAACAAATTTGAATGAATATGGCAGGCTTCAAGTGATACATATTATGTTTTCTGACCACTGCATAATTTAACTAAAAATGATAAACCTCTAATCATATCGAATAGGTAGAAAAGAGAAAAGAGACATTATTGATGCCCAGATGTATTCACTGGGGAATTATACTAAAGCTTTAAGGAAGAAATAATATCAATCATGCTCAAAATATTCTAGGAAATTAAAGAGAAGGGAATAGTTCCCAATGAATTCTACTAGTCCTACTTTATTATATACAGAAACCCTCAGAAAAATTCCAAGAAAAAAAAAAAACTAGCAAATGATGTCCTCATGTACATAGTTGTAAAAATTTTTAACAAATATTTAGCAAATAGAATCCATATTATAGCCTATGGAGTTTGTCCCAGGAATACAATCCTAATGTAATATTTAAAAAAATCAGTCAATGCTAAATTCTACATGATGTCTGCATTATCTTCAAAGAGTAAAATAAAAATTAATGGGAGAACTAGAGAAATCTGTGTGAGGTCTGTAGCTTAGGTAATTGTTACATACCAAAGATAATTCCTTGGTTTTTACAAATATACCATGGCTATATAAAATGTTAACATTAGGGATACTGATGAGTGGTGTGCCAGAACTCTCTGTGTTACCTTTGCAACTTTTCTGTATTTTTTTTATTCTTAAATAGTTTATTTAAAATCAGTCAACGCAATGAGGACTATTAATAGACTACATGTAGGAAAACAAACAAACAAACCTATGATCATTTAGTTTTTTGGTTTTTTTTTTAAAGCACCTTACAAAATCCCTTATAAAATCTCTCAGCAAACTTGGCATAGATGTGAACTTTTCTAAGCTGATACAGAGCATCTATGAAAAAATTTCCATCTTTTCACCAAATGGTGTTGGAACATATTGATATCCACATGAAAAAAAAAAAAAAAAGAACCTAGACGCAGACTGTATACTTTTCACAAACATTAACTCAAAATGGATCACAGACCTAAGTATAAAACACCAACTATAAAACTCCTAGAAGGTAATATAGAAAATCTAGAGGAGCTTGGGTCTGGCAATTACTTTTTGGATACAAAGCAAAGGCACAATACATGACATAATGATAAACTGGATTTAATTAAAATTAAAAATTTCTGTTCTGCAAAAAACAATGTCAAGAGAATGAGAAGACAAGTCACAGACTGGAAGAAAATATTTGTAAAAGACACATTTGATAAAGTACTACTATCTAAAATATGCACAGAACTTTTAAAACTCAGCAATAAGTGAACAAGCAACCCAATTAAAAAATGAGCCCCCAAACTTAACACCTCACCAAAGAAGATATACTGATGGCAGATAAGTATATAAAAAGATGTTCCACATCACATGTCATCAAGAAAATGCAAAATAAAACAATGAGATACCACCTATTAGAATGGCCCAAATCTAGAATACTTATAATACCAAATGCAGGTGAGGATGGGGAACAACAAGAATTGTTATTCATTGCTGATGGAAATGTAGAATGGTACAGCACTTTGATAGATGGCTTGGTGTTTTATTTAAAAAAAAAAAAATGAAACATACTCTCACTATACAATCCAGCAACACGCTCTTTGGTATTTTCCTAAAGGGGTTGAAAACATGTCCACACAAACCTGCACACAAATGCTTATGAGAGCTTTATTCACAATTTCTAAAACTTTGAAACAACCAAGATGTCCTTCAGTAGGTGAATGAATAGTCAAACTGTGTTACATCCAGACAATGGAATATTATTCAACAAAAGAAATGAGCTATCAAGCTATGAAAAGACATAGAGGAAATTTAAATGCATATTACTAAGTGAAAGAAGCCAATATGAAAAGGCTAAATACACAGTCTAGAAAGGGCAAAACTATGGAAATGGTAAAAGCCTAGTGGTTTCAGGGGTTAGTGTTAAGGAACAGATGAATAGGTGGAGCACAGAAGATTCTTAGGGCAATGAAACTATTCAGTATGATCCTATAATGATGGCTATATGTGATTATATATTTGTCCAAAACCATAAAATGCAAAACACCAAGAGTGAACTCTAATGTCAGCTATGGAGTCTGGGTGATAATGATGTGTCAGAGCAGATGTAACATTCCATCAATTGTAAAAGATGTACTACGCTGGTGGGGGGTAATGATAATGGTGGAGGTTATGCATGTGTGGGGTCAGAGGGTATATAAGAAGTCTCCGTAACTTCCACTTAATTTTTTCTGTGAGCCTAAAACCCCTCTAAGAATCCAATCTATGAAAAACAGAATAGATCTTAAAAGTTCTTGTTGCAAGAAAAAAATCTTATAACTATGTCTGGTGACAAATACAACTAGACATAATTAGACTTATTGTGATTATTTTGCAATATGTACAAATACCTGTTATGTTGTACACCTGAAACTAATGTTTTATATCAATTATACCTCAATAAAAATATGGAAAACACATATCAAAATATATAACTCAAAAACAAAAACAAAAATCTTCGATTAACATCACATTTAATGCTGAAAGACTGAGTTGTTCTCTCCTAAGACCAGAAACAAGACAAGGATGTCTATTTTCATTACTTTTACTCAATATTGCCTTGGAAGTCCAGCCAATATAATAATGCAAAAAAAGATACACAAATTTTTAAAAAGATTTATTTATTTATTTTAAAGGGGGGGAGGAGAGGCAAGTGGAGAGGGAGAGAGAGAATCTCAAGCAGACTCCCCACTAACTGCAGAGTTTGACACAGGGCTTGACCTCAAGACCCTGAGATCATGACCTGAGCTGAAATCAACAATCGGATGCTTAACTGAGCCACCCAGTCACCCCAAAAAGATATACAAATTTTAAAGGGCAAATTAAATATGGTCTCTATTGATAGACAACAGTTTCTTTTACAAAGAGAATCTAATGGAATCTACAAGAAAGCTACTACAAGTTATAAATGAGTTTAGCAGGGTTTCACAATGCAAGATCAATATACAAAAATCAACAATATTTCAATTATTAAAGTCAATAATTGGAAATTAAAAATTTTAAAAATACCATCAATATCATCTACAATAGCATCAAAAATTATGATGTACTTCGAGCTAAATCTGAAAAATGATATGAAAGGCCTCTGTCCTGAAAACTACAAAACACTGATGAGAGAAAATAAATATTACCTCAAGAAATGGGCAGGTTTTTTTCTGTCTTTCTGGGTTGGAAAAGTAAAAATTTCTGATGTGAATGCTCCTGAAATTGACTGTTGTCTTATTTTTCTTTTTGAAGTTGACTTTTAAATACAACATATTCTAATTAGATTATTTTTTCTTTTTAGAGACTTAAAAACTAATTCTAAAATTCATCTGAAAATTCAAAGGACCAGGCATAATCAATATTTAAAAAGATAAACAAATTTGGAGGACTTGTATGTCCTGACCTCAAGATTAATTATAAAGCTATACTGATCAAAATAATTTATGAGTCAAGATAGATAAATATGTCAGTTGAACAGAAGAGAGTGCAGAAAGAGAAGACATATATGGTCAATTGTTTTTCAACAAAGGTGTAAGATCAATTTGATGAAAAAAAGATCCTCTTTTCCATAATTTAAATACTTATAGGCAAAAAAAAATAACTTCAGTCCATAACTCACAATATACACAAAAATTAACTTAAAATGTTCATTGATTTAGTTATAAAATTTAAAAATATAAATCTAGAATAGCTTATGAGGGAAGTTATTTTTTATTTTGGGTTAGGAAAAACATCTTAGATATAAACTCATAGAGGAAATCCAAAAGAAAATATTATAATTTTGACTTTATCCAAATTAAAAGTATCTGCTCTTTTTAAGACACAGTTAAGAGAATGAAAGGACAAGCCTTTATTAAATACATGTAGTTCACATTTTTCACACAGGACTTGTATATAGAATATATAAAGAACTCTTAAAACTAATAATAAAATAGAAAACAAAATAAAAAGTCTAGTAAAGATATTAAAATTCTAAACAGACACTTGACTAAAGCAGATGCATGCAAGGCAATCAAGCACATAAATTATGTTCAACATTATTGATAATATATTGCAAAACATACCTATTAGAATGTCTAAAATAAAAACCACATTGTGAAACCTATTAGAATATCTAAAATAAGAAAAAAAAGATTGGCTACATCATGTATTGGCCAGGATGTTTAACAACTTGAACTCTCTTATCTTGCTAGTGGAAATGTAACATGATACAAACACTTCAGAAAATTGTCAGTTGCTTCAAAATTTAAGCATGTGATCCAGTCATTTCATTCATAAAGAAAGGAAAACAAAAGTCCTCACAAAATATTGTACATGCACATGTAATACAACTTAATTTGTGGTGGTCCAGAACTTGAAAGAACCCAATGTCCATCAACAGGTAAATAGATACAGAAAATTTGATACATCTGCAATTTAAAATGAACTATTAATATGTGCAACATGGATGCATGTCAAAGTAATTATGATTAATGAAAGCATTTCAAAACACTACAAAAAACAATGTGATTGAATGTAGACAGTTTTTTTACATACTTCTGAGTCATTTAAAGCTATAAAAATACAACCATTTTTATAATTGTCTAATCTACAATGATATATCTAAGAGGAAAAAAAGAATATTTTTACTCTTATTTTAAGAAACAGATGACACTATTTTTTATCTATTAAGGTATTATGGCTAGAAGTCTTCTTTGACATGCCTTCCTTACATTAAGAACATAAGGCTACATAAAAGTTCTTTATAATATTTGTAATCTATTCTAAAAGGGTTCATTCATTTTAGGCTCCCTAGTTTTTCTCATTTAGGTAGGTCCAGGTGACCAGTTCTAGCTAATGAAACTTTTTTTTTTTTTTTTTTTTTTTTGAGAGAGAGAGAAAACATGTGAGTGGGGGTTGAGGGGTTGGAGGAGCAGAGGGAGAAAGAAAATCTTAAGCAGGCTCCCTGCCGAGTGAAGAGATCAATCTCAGGACTCTGAGATCATGACAGGAGGAGGCTCAACTGACTGAGCCACCCAGGTGCCCCTAGCCAGTGAAATACTTAAAAGTGATGTAACATACTTCCTAAACTGTCCCCTACCCCCAACCAAATCTCCCATGTGCAATTCTTTCCTCTTTTCATGAAGACGTTATTAACCACCAATAAAAATAAGTAATCAGAGCTATAATAGATTGTACTAGATTTCTGAATCACTTTTTATAGAAATTCTGCCTACAAGAAATATCTGCAGTGGATTTTGCATGAATAAAGAACTAAGAACTAAGAACCTTGTTCTTGTGTTACTACATCAGGATTTTGTTGTGGCTTCTTAAAGGAAGCATTTTTACTCAGATTATTGCAGTATTTATCCTAAAATTTTTTTTAGGTACCTAGAAACAAAATCTCTGCCTCTCCCCACAAGTCTGGGAAGAGATAGCTGCCTATGAAAACATTTTAATTTTGAAAATAATTTTTTTTAAAGAGGTTTTTTTTTTTTTTAAAGATTTTATTTATTTATTTGAGAGAGAGAATGAGATAGAGAGAGAGCATGAGAGGGGGGAGGGTCAGAGAGAGAAGCAGACTCCCTGCTGAGCAGGGAGCCCGATGCGGGACTCAATCCTGGGACTCCAGGATCATGACCTGAGCCAAAGGCAGTAGCTTAACCAACTGAGCCACCCAGCCGCCCGAAAATCATTTTTTATATAACCTTTTTAAATGATAATAAAGGAAGCAAAAAAGAAAAATTAAGTGGTGTGCCCTGGGAGTGAATAGCCTGTTTTCATATTTTATTTGAGGGAGGATTAAGAAAAGGTTAAAAAGCTATAGCAGACTTTATAATATTATACCAGGAGAGAAAAACAAAGTGAGGACGTATACCCACAAAGTGCAGTAAGCTTGTAAACTAAGGGAGTTTTACTTATTTATTTGCCTTTAATTAGGATATTGACTGCCTTAAGGAAAATGGTGGCTAATAAATTATGAGTTATTATATCTAACTGAATCATTGAAAAGAGGCATGGGCCAATTAAAAAAAGTTGCAGTGATTTTTAATAACCTGTTTTTATGCACTGATTGATAATTATTTAGAAAATCCAAGTCTATTTATTCTGATAATGCTCCAAATAAGTGTCTAGATGATAAATAACATGAAATCGGTGTTATTTCGGACTCTTCAAACTATTTATAACTCAGCCATTTTTCAACTTTAGGGTGCCAATTCTTCTGTTTTCCCGTGGCATGGATTTTACTGGATTAAATTGATTTTACTATAATAAGTTTTTTTTTTTTTTTTTTTTTTTAAAGATTTTATTTATTTATTTGAGACAGAGAGAATGAGAGAGAGCACATGAGAGGGAGGAGGGTCAGAGGGAGAAGCAGGCTCCCTGCCGAGCAGGGAGCCCGATGCGGGACTCGATCCAGGGACTCCAGGATCATGACCTGAGCCGAAGGCAGTCGCTTAACCAACTGAGCCACCCAGGCGCCCTATAATAAGTATTTTTAAGGAGGTAAGCAAAAAGAAAGGGTGTGATCTGATAACTTTTTTTCTGATACCTTTTTGGAGTGTGTTCTTGGTTTGAACAAATTTTTGGAGGATAATAATTTAATCAGAGGGAAAACAAAACAAATGTAAATGTGCTACTTATAAGTTTTAAACGCATTTTTTAAAAAGATTTATTATCTTTTTATTTGAGAGAGAGCAAGTGGGCAAGCAACTGGGGGGAGGGGCATAGGGAGAGAATCTTTCAAGCAGACTCCCCACTGAGCAGGGCTCAAGACTGTTGAGATCACAACCTGAGCAGAAACCAAGAGTCGGATGCTTAACCAACTGAGCCACCCAGGCACCCTTATCAAACGCATTTTTTTAAATAGAATATATGTTAAATAATTCCATTATTAGTAAAAACTGAATTTTAGCTAGTTGACTTGTGGTGACTGCAGAGTACAAGTTAGATAATATTACAATGTACAGTGTTGTGAAACAATTTCCATCTAAAATAGAACAGAGAATATAAAATGGAAATTCTCATGCATGTGCCCTCAGGGGAACAAAATGTTAAGGACCAAGAGACTGATATCCCATAAATGCTTCATTTACAGAAAATAGATAATATTGGAGTTTTCTTAAAGGATAAGGAAGTAACCAGGGTTTACATTACATTGACCTTGGGAAGTTTTTCATATCATTTCCAGAGGCGTTAACAAGAAATTACCCAGGTCGGGTTAACCTTGCAAAATGAGCCAAATTGAGCTTTGTTTGTATGACTGGACTGGTTTTGTCTTCTCAGGCAATTTTCAAAGCTATTCTCCATTTGTTTTGATTTTAACAGACTATCTGAACTCTCCCCTCTTTACATTTCCTGTCCATAAGTATAAACTACCACAAACCCTCAGCAGACTCACCTGTAGCTTGCTAAAGTTTGTGTGTCTGGAATTGCAATTTCTCTGCTATTCAGAATAAACTCATTTTTTGAAATGATTTTGAGCTTGCCTCTTTAGATAGGTTGACAATGTCAATAAACCTAAAATAAAAACTAGAATATTCACATTCCACATTAGAAAACATAGGCCTGTGACTTGAATGATTATTCTTAAGTCTAAAGTTAAATATTTATTATTTTTAATTATAGAAAAGCTACTCATCACTTCATTTTGAAAAAAGGAAATAGTGACCATGAAACCTGATTACTAAGTGATATCTTGTAATTCTCAATTTATAAACTAAACTTCAGCAAATATTGAATGTGTCACCACCTAGCTAGGAATAATCTATTTACAGTTCCTAAGTAAAACTTTTTGTAAAGTAACTAACATGATCATACATCAGGAGGGACCTAAGCCACTAAACATCTAACTGTGCTAAGAAATCCAAATTGTAGTGCAACTAGTAAGGCTGGTCTTTCCTGATCCTTATCAGCAGAGTCATATAGTCTTGACTCAATTGATAATTAATGATATTTTTGAAAGTTAATAAACAGGAAAATTGGATTTGGTTTTCCTTCCTATCACCTATTCCTGAGCCCATTTCTGGAACACCTATAGTAAATAACTGAAACTTAAGTTTTAGAAGTTGAATCCCCATTAGTAGAGTTAGAAAGAAGCTATTGCCCAAGCACCTTCATTAATAATATAATATAATTTATATTTTTCAAGGCATGAAATTACAATGTCAGAAGAGGGAACAAAGTAACCATCTTCAAAAGGAAAATCATGTATTGTGACAGTTATAAAAATCCTTTTTAAAAATAATACACATTTTGCAAAATTCTATGTGCATGCAAATGTAAATATTACATATTTTTCATACAGACTCTGAATTCCAAATTGTTAAAGAAAAAATATTCAACAACACTTGTTAAAGATGGTAAGGCAAACTTCTTCCAGGTCATCATGCTACTAGGTATATGAACCTCTGCAATGGGATTTCATGGTAGGAGAAAGAGATTAGACCCAACTCTGAAAACAGCATATGCATGTGGGAATTTATAGCGAAAGAGCAAGGTGGAGGTCAGTGGATGGAAGATTATTAGGAGAAAACATCAGGGGTTAGGGGGATTGTGGCTAAACGGACCTAACAGGATTCTTGCTGAAGAAAGGCCAGGGTGATAAGATATCACCTGAAGGGTGATGGAGGATAAGAACCACATATCAAACGTGATCAGATATCAAGGGTAGGTGCCTCTAGTTAAAATGACTTAGCAGAGTTCTTGCTAAAACTTGATTTTATAAGGAAGTGCACAGAAGAGCCTAGCAGAAGGTTCAGGAGACTAAATTAGACAAGGAACTTTTGACAAAGCGAAGGAGATCATGTTTTAGCTTTAAGTGTGATTTTGACCTGTTCAACTGATGAGACATTTATATCTAATATAATTCTAAGAATGGTTACAAGGGTTTAGAAATTTAATTAGATGTGAAGATATATTAATCACGAGACAGATAAGTTAATATTTACTAATGAGTGAGCTAAAAAAAAGTAATAGGAAAAATAAATAAGAATAAAAAGATAAGGTTAGAACTGATAGAGTCAAAGTGTAGTCAGAGAGGTAGGGGATGGTTATGATATTTGGGAGAGGTTATTTATATTCTGTGGTGGGCAGCATATGTGTGGAGAGTAAAAATCTTATTTGAAGGGTAAATAGAAATCAGAAAGAAGTAGTAAGCAATAATGCAAAATCAATAGTAAAATGAAGAAGAAAATTAAGTCCCTGAAGAATAGAGAGAAAAACAATTACACTTTTAGGATAGTTTTAGGAGGCAGATGAGAAAAGAAAATGAAGATGGAAAATGTCTATTACTTTCAAAGTTCAATCAGTTGAGGAAGGAAATAGGAATATGAACAGAGTGTGAAGTCCATATAAGAATGGTAGTATAGGGCGCCTGGGTGGCTCAGTCATTAAGCGTCTGCCTTCGGCTCAGGTCATGATCCCAGGGTCCTGGGATCGAGTCCCACATCGGGCTCCCTGCTCTGCGGGAAGCCTGCTTCTCCCTCTCCCACTCCCCCTGCTTGTGTTCCTGCTCTCGCTATGTCTCTCTCTGTCAAATAAATAAATAAAATCTTTAAAAAAAAAAAAAAAGAATGGTAGTATATAACACCAAATCTATTGAGTAAAATTGGAAACTAGAAACCTGGGGATTTTTTTTCTGTTAGAGTTCTAAAACTAAAATGGTTTCTAAGTATAAAACCTTTAACCCTCTCTAATAAAAGTTGCCATGTTCGAAAAAATATATATACATATCTACAAAGTTAGCATAGTGGTATCTGAAGGCAGCTAGCTTACAATTACAACAGGTAAAGGAGGTAGAAGCCAAAATTTCACTTGAAGTATACTGACACAGAACTACTAATCATATAGTTGCCCAGAAACAAAGGTTGCATTTTTAAGCCATATGTGTTTAGGAAAAGTGAAATAAATGCATTGAATAATTTATAAATTTTAATTAAAAGAGGTGGCTTTGCTATCTAATGGGTAGGAGCAACATATGACATAGGGCTGCTTGAACACTCTAAATTATTTCCATTTTTTATCTCACCGCATTTTAACTTTCTACAATGTTTCTGCAGCCATATTTCTTTGACTTCAATATTGCATAGCCATATTTTTTTAATGATATATAAGAATCAATTACAAATTATGGAATATTTGCATGTTCTGCCAAGAGAATAATTTGATTAAAAATAAGCAATGTGTTTTCAAAATAAATGACTTTTCTAAGTTTGAAAGACTTTTTGAACTCTGCTAGAATTTTATTAAATGTGTTTATTTAAAATAAACACTTGGATAACAAAAACACTTCTTTAAATAAGTCCATTCATCCATAATTCAAAAATAAGATTCAAATCTAATTGATTTTGATTTTATACATATAACTATGTTACCATCAGAATAAGAAGTGCTTATATGCTCTATGTGATGAAATATTTTAATAAATATGCACAGAGTCAATTTTATTTAGCTTAGAATGAAAGACAGCAATAAAATAACACTGAAAAATAGGATTTCTGCTTCAATGTAGTGCAGTTTACTGAAATAGTAAAAATATTTCACCAAACTACCCCTCCATCCCATTTTCCCGCTAAGTATAAATAGAAAAAATGTGTAGAATGCCTCATTTTGTTTGTTATATAATTTATTTTCTTTACAAATATATGTAGAGCATATTTATATCCCTATCTTTAAATAAGGTTGCTGGCATGGAATCAGAAAGTAGAACAAGCTAAAGTACAATATAAGAAAGTAATGCAGACAAGGAGATATCACAGGAAAGCCAGACTCTAAAAAATAAGAATGATGCATGTTTGTAAATGATGTACTTGTGAAGAATAGGTAAATGTAAATCTTATAAATCTAGTGAAAGGAAAAACTGATAATGTACACAATTTCTAAAATCTAAAAGTTATTTTTTCATCACTCGGATGGAGAATAACTTCCTGATAATGTCTGAAAAAAAAAAAAGTGATGTGAACCCATACAAAAGGCACTATGCAAATTATCAAACACAAGCTCAGAAATACCCACATATTTAATAGATAAAAGAATGAATTTCATTGTTTCAGGGATGTTTTAGATGACCAAAAGAGATCCTCTGCCACCAAAACAGTTGCCTCAAGTCAAGGAGAGTTATCATTTCCCAAATGAAATTGATAGACACAATAATGAGGAAAATTGGGGAGAGTTACATTTGAAATTTGGTGGGAAGAACCATGAATACTGAACATCCTTTGGCATTAGATCAGTCCTTCTTAATGGAGAATTGTCCCACTCAAATTGTCAATACTGCCTTGGGGAGAAAATGTCTAAACTCTTCCTTGACCATTCATTAGCCTTTGGACTTTGAACAACTATTAAACCATAGTTTCCACATTTATAGATTGAGAAGTGGTACGTCTGCCTATTTTACAGTGTTGATGTACCATTACATTAATTAAATTATATAAAATATTTGCAAACCTATGAAACTATTTCCCATTATAAGTTATATTCCAGAATTAAACAGAATCAAAAGTAACTTAGGTCACTTAAATCTCTCTCAAAGTATTCCTTTAGTAGCAAAACTACAATTTAAAATTAATTTTGAAAAATCCAATGGAGCTTAATTAGTAATTTTAAAGATAGGATATCTTGTATAATAAAGAGACTCTACCAACTTCTCCTCCACATATTTAAAAAAGCTCATTTTCTTTTAAAATCATAGCAAAGAATCACTCATTTAAAATAAATTCCTGGTTATGGGATTAAAACACTGTCAAGCTAATAAAAGCTTATTTTATATCTCAATATATATTTCGGAAATTGTCTAAGAAAGACCAAAAAATTTTAAAAGGAAAAAAACACATGAAAATTTGTGAAATAAAATTTTTTTAATAGACCACAATATGAGAATATCCATTAATTATAAAAACTTTACCTTTAAAAAAAAACCAAAAAACAAAAAACAAAAACTCTACTGTTTAAAAGTCTAAATGAAGATTCAAAGATGTCTGCCTTTGCATCACAAGTCTCATGAAAAAATAATTTGAGATAACTAAGGCCCTCTTATGCTAAATTCCATAATTAATTCGAAACTTCTGACTTCAGACTTCATGAGATGGCATTCTGTCTCACTTGGATAGCCATGCGGTCTTGCTCTCAGCTTAAGACAGTGAACCACTATGCCGTTCAGATTTAGTAATAAAGAAGGGTGTGCCTATTTAGTGTAAGTAACAGATCTGAAGAGAAAAATAGACAGCAATACAATAAAAGGCAGAGGACTTCAGTACCTCACTGATCACAATGGATAGATCATCCAGACAGAAAATCAATAAGGAAATAATGGACTTAACCTATGTTAAACCAGATAGACCTAAAAGACAAATGCAGCATGTTCCATCCAACAGCAGCAGAATGCCCATTCCTCTCAAGCACACATTCTCAGTATAAATCATATGTGAGGCCACAAAACAAGCCTTAATAAGTTTAAGGAGTTGAAATCATGTCAATTATCTTTTCAAAAGACAATGGTAGGAAATTAGAAATCAATTATAAGAAGAAAACTGGAAAAAAAATCACAGAAAGAAGGAGATTAAACAACATGCTCTTGAACAACTAATGTGTCAAAGAAAAAATCAAAAAGGAAAATCATAAAATATTTTGAGAAAAATGAAATTGGAAACAAACATACAAGAACATGGGATGCAGCAAAAGCAGTTCTAAGAGGAAGGTATATAGTGAGAAACTACTAAAGACAAAAGAAAGATCTCAAATAACCTAATTTTATACCTCAAGGAAATATAAAAAGAACAAGCAAAGCCCATTTAGTAGAAGGAAGGAAATAAAGATCAGAGCAGAAATAAATGAAATGATGAAATGGAAACAAAAACAAAAACAAAAACAAAAAACAATAGAGAAGATCAATGAAATTAAAAGCTGTCTTTTTGACAAAACCTTGGCTAGACGTACTAAGAACAAAAGGACTCAAACATGTAAAATTAGAAAGAGAAACATTATGCCTAAGCCACAGAAATACAATGATAAAAAACTACCATGTAAAAGTATACACCAACAACTCAGATAACCTAGAAGAAATAAATTTCTACCTACATACAACCTATAAAGATTGAATCATGAGAAGAAATAGAAAATCTAAACAGATTAATAATGAATAAGGGTACTGAATCGGTAATCAAAAACCTCCCAACAAAGAAAAGTTCAGGACCAATTGGTTTCTCTGGTGAATTCCACCAAACATTTAAAGAATCAATTCCAGTCCTCAAAATCTTCCAAAAATTGAGGCGGAGAGAATACTTCCAAACATATTTTATGAGGCCAGCATTATTCTAATACCAAAACCAAGCAAGGACACTAGAAGAGAAGTACAGGTCAATATCCCTGATGAACTTAGATGTAAAAATCCTCACCGAAATACTTGCAAACTGAATTCAACAGTACATTAAAAGGATCATACACCATGCTTAAGTGGGATTTATCCCTGGGATACAAGGATGGTCAAAATATGGAAATCAATAGATGTGAATCACCACATTAAAAAATAAAGTATAAAAATCATATGGTTACCTCAATAGACTCAGGAAAAGCATTAAACAAAATTGAACACTTCTTCATGATGAGAACTCACAACAATCTGGATATACAAGGAACATACCTCAAAACAAAAAAGGTCATCCATGACAAGTTACAGCTAACATAAAGCTAAATGGTTAAAAGCTGAAAGTTTTTCCTGTAAGATCTGGAACAAGAGAAGGATACATACTCTCACAACTTTTGTTCAACATAGTACTGAAATCCTAAGCAGAGCAAGGACTCCTTTGACAAGAAAAAGACTTGAGCAAGGACTTGTAGGCAAGAAAAAGAAATAAATTGCTGAAAAAATATTTAAAACAATATTAAAAGTTCCTTCTGTTGCTTAGTATTTACAACGGCAAAATACTAGAGCCAGTGACATTCAGTAACACATATTTTAACATTCTAAAGAGAGACGTTCAACACTTCCCCACAAGACTTGCTAGCATATTCCCAAACCCATCTTTGGGCTGTCAAGTAGTTCGTTTGCCTGAGATAGTTTCTGTTTTATAACTGTGATCCTGGTGTAACTGTTAATTCCATAGGTTATTATAAGTTATCCTAATTAAAGAAAAGTGTAGAAGAATAAAAAGATACAGAATGTATTTAACAAAGAGGTAATAATGAGTAAAAGACTGAATATATATATAAAGAGAGACAAGAGGAAGGTGGAGGGAAATCAGACAAAAGTAATATTAATATAGAGAATGGTTTACTCTTTTTTAAGAGAGATGTTAGCCCACAGAAGTAAGGAGATTGGAAAACCTTGAACAGGATCAATAAAAATAAAATCAGACACATCATAATCAAATTGCAAATCCCTAAAGTTCAAATGGAAAAAAAAAGATTTTATGAGAAGCCAAGAAAATAGACTGTTTTCATAGGAGCAAGACTAAGACCTTTCTCTGATAGCTTTAAGATATTATGAAAGTCAGAAAATAATTGAATGCTATATTTAAAATGCTTACAGAAAGGACCAAACAAAATTTCTAAATTCAGTGTAAATGTGTTTCAAAATTGGGACAAAATTGAGGGTAAATTTAGACAAGCAAAACTGAGATAATTCTGCACCAGCAGACCTACACTACTACTACAATGAATACTGAAAGGAGTTATAATGCAAAAAAGAAGCAACAGAGAGGGAGAAAAAAAATTGCATTAAAGAGTACAGAGAAAAAAAAATTTTAAAGCAATACTTTATATTCAACTATAGTAAGTATGCTATTTGTAATCTCAAAGGTAACAAAAGATTTATAAAAATCATAGGCAAGACATTAATACATGTATAAATAATAGTATAAATGAAAATACAAATTATACATTCACATGTGTACATGCTCATATATATATTCCAAAGGAAGGTGGAATTAGTTTTTTGATCAAGAGGTGCTTCCCCAAGGAACTAAAACTGAGGAAGTTCATAGATATTAATATCAGATGATAATTAAAAGATCAGGGGTTTCAAACATGATGGTATAATTGGGTGAAACTTTAGGGATTATTGAGAGAGGGTAAGCATTTTCAGCATGTAAGAATAATGTAAAACATTTTGGTCAGAGTGTAGGCTGAGGAAGAATGGAAAAGTAATGGCCAAAATCTTTCCAGACTTTTGTAATGTGACTCCATCAAGCAGTGAAATCTATGCCTCCATCCCATGAGTTTAGACTTGGTCAGGTAACTTAATTTGGTTACAGCATTAATAAACAAATGATGGAAGCAGAATCATGTAAAAATGTGCTCTCACTGGAGCTGCTGTTGAAACCCACTTTCCAGGTAAAGAAACTCAGGCTAGCCTGTTGGATGAAAATATATATATCCCCAGTTGCTCCTATTGTCCTAAGCTACTGCCAAACACATGAGGGAACCCAATGGGATGAGCCAGTCCCCATCTAATCTGCCATGTGACTGCAAACATTTAAGTTCAATTGGCCGACACAAAAGAGAGTAGATGTGGTACATCCTCACTGAACCATGCCTGAAGTTCCATTCCAGAGAGTCATGAGCAAGTAAATAGTGTTTTAAAACACTATGGTTTGATGTGATTTGATATGAAGCAAGACCGTATTGAAACAAGAACTAATTCAAAATTATCCAAAAACCATCACAGGGACTAAATCAGCTGGATTTATATAATACAATGCTATGTTGCAATGTAAATGAACAATCTTCAGCTACAGAACAACACAGGAAAGAAGTCAGGCACACAAAAAAAGGTGATTACATAAAATTAAAAATAAAACTAAAAAAAATTAAAAAAAGATTAATCTTGATAAGAATGAGAACAGTAGTTGCTTATCAAGGACAAACTAGCTAGAATGGTCATAAGGAACATTTTAGGGGTGACAAACATATTTCATATTACAGGTCTACAAACTTTTCTGTCAAAAGTCAGATGGTAAATATATTAGACACAAGGCTCAATTATGGGGATCAGCAAACATCACTAGGCCAGATGTTGGCTTTAGAAGCCACACACAAATTTGGATTCATGTTCCCACTTCATTTTTGTTTTTTTAATTTTTCTTTTTTGTATCTTCTCATATATATGTAAAGTTGATTCTACGAGATCCAAAATTAGTTATTATGTAAAGTTACCTAATCTCACATTTCCTATACTAGAAATCAATACTTTAATTTCTAAAATAAGCCACTTTTTCTTGTCTATCATTGTCTAGAACCTCCAGAACGGCATGGAATACCACTGTTTTCGCAGAGACCTTTGTATTTTTCTTTCCGTTTAAAGGAATAATTCTTATATTTTGTCTATAACTGTGATGTTTGCTGGATGTATCTTATTCGATTTAAAGAAAATGTTTTGAAATTGGTAATGTTTACTTTTGTTAAGGTGTATAGAGTGTAGGAGCTTGACCCTAAGAATAAGTATTTGTGTCTGTATGTTTCTGAATACACGTGTGTCAGCGGTGAGAGGGTATTAAGGGTCTATAGGTCTCATCAAGAGGAAAAAGTCGGGGGGTTGAACTTCCAAAACAAATACAGCTTCAAAGGAAAGGAGAGTAAGTGTAAGGCAATCGATATATTCCAAAGATCCATATTATTCATGCAAATTGCCAAAAATTATAACATTTTAGAGCTTAAAAAGAATGTTTTTAGTCCATTTAATTGCCACAAAGATTGAGATCTGAGTACTTTACGTGATTTTGTATTTATATATATTGTGTGTGTATATATATATATATTTTTTTCACACACACATATTGTTCTCAGTGACTTGTGTGTATATTTTCTTAATGGCATTCGTCATGAAGATATTGCTTGAAACATCCATTCCCTAAGCTTATAAAGGTTTATGATTATGTCAACCTTCTATCTAATAAGAAATTAACCAGGTCTTATGACCATATCATGCAGATAAGCACTCTCTTTAAATAAGAAACAAAAACACCCTGGAAAGTGTCTTTTAGAATTCTAGTTCTGTATTCCTAAAGATAAATTTTTGATATTACATAAGTGTCTTGGATGTTTAAGCTGCACCTCTTACCCAATGGACAAAGTGATAATTATGTAGTATGTGTTTTATATACTTGGAATGGTTCTTTTCAATGAACGATAATAATTCCTCTCATTTTTTTTAATATTTATTTATTTGAGAGAGAGAACACAAACAGGGGGAGTGGCAGAGGGAAAGGGAGAAGCAGGCTCCCTGCTGATCAGGGAGCCCTATGTGGGGCCTGATCCCAGGACTCTGGGTTCATGACCTGAGCTGAAGGCAGACGTTTAACCGACTGAGCCACCCAGGTGCCCAATTCCTCTCATTTTTATAAAGGACTAATGAGAAATAATTGTGGAGCTTGAGGTATGGAAGTAATGTAGACAAGTCATTCAGTTCTTGGTCTTCTTCAGATGTATTGTTTGAGGTATAGTCATTAAATGTGTCCATAATTACCACAGCTATTTCTGTATGAAAATTAAGACTAGAAAGTCACTTTATGAGGCTGAAACCAGACTATTTTCCCTTTTCACTGCATTGCCAATGAATGCAAAAATTTACACTGAAGGAAATGGTGTTTTGAAATAGCCAAGGCCTATTAGATTAGAAAAATCTGGGGCCAAATTCCAACACTTTCACCTACAAACTATGTGATGTTGGCACATTGACTTTTTCATGACTTATGTACTTATGCTTTAAAATACACATAATGATAACTAATTGTTAAAGCTGTTATTAATATAAGGATAAACTCTGTAAAGAGCCCAACAAGAATATGGGCCTTCAACAAATTGTTTCTCTCCTATTATGTCACTATGGCATTTTTGTCACATGGTATTCTATATCTTCCTCCCATATTTTCCATATTCTGAAAGATTAGATCACGATGATGTCCATTATACACTGTCTTCTTTCTTATTTGTTCTGTTATTTAGTTTTACATATTTTACAGAAATGAAACTTAAAGGAAATTAAACCTATTTTAAATAATAGTTTCCTTTTCTTGTTCTATTCAGATATTCATTCACTAAGTTGTGCTTAAAAAACTCTTTACTGAGTTAAATGGGCTGGAAAGTATTAAAATCAGAACAAATGCTAATAACCCTGCTCAGCAAAAACAAACAATGTTACCCTTTGTTCAGATCAAATATACAATCAATTTACACAAGGGTCTTGAAACAGATCCCACTGTTAAGGTCAAGCTAAAATATCTGCTTTCTGTCTAATATGTTATTCATGAAAATAATATATTCTGTGTGCAATTGTTTATTACATTTACTTCAGAAACCACTCCCATTTGAAAGCTATTTTCCAGTTTTTATATAGGGAACAATCCAAAAATTCCTGGATTAATAAAAAAAATTCTGTTAGGAATATGTCTCCATTATTTTTAGTACACTAATTTTTATTATAATCAGGACATCAATCTAAAGAGAAAAACAAGGATTAGCCTTTAGTTATATACTTCTGTTATTGAAAAGTTCTATTAGGAAATTATTTTTCTTTTTTCATATACTTGTCACTTATTAAATTTATCCAATTTGAATTTTTGGTCACCCTTTGGTTATTGTTTATGTTAGCTTAAGAATAACACACTCCTTGGATTTCAACAGCTTAGAAGTAATTAAAGAAAATCTGATTTGAATAAAAATGAGAAAGATCTTCATATTATATAAAAGCATCTACCACTTAATTGCATTAGTTAACAGGGTAAATTATTATTTATTATATACCATTTTTAAGTGTCAATCACATCCCAATATAAACATCAACAAATGTATCAAATTACCAAAAAGATATTTTTAATAGCGTGTGTTATATAAACCTCAGAAACTCATAAATCCTTTTTTTTAAGAAGTAGTCCTGTGAAATAAAAGTTATTATGATGGCTAGTCTCCCAAGATGTCCTTCAGTGAATCCTGTGCTGATAAATGTTTAATGACTGGTTTTCCAAAATAATACAAAATATATTGAAAATTCTTAATTTGTGATGGTTGTAGATTTCTGTGGTTTGTTTCAGATGGTATCACAGAACACAAAACTGGGAAGACATACGTAAATAACTTCTAGAGAGCCATGTGTACTTTTTTTTTTTTTTTTAATAGAGAGAGTGCAGGCACACGTGTGGTGGCATGGGGTGGGGGAGGGGGCGGGCTGTCAGAGGAAGAGGGAGAGAGAGAATCCCAAGCATGCTCTACACCCAATGAGGAGCCCACACAGGGCTTGATCTCACGACCCTGAGATCATGACCTGAACCAAAATCAAGAGAGGGATACTTAACCAACTGAGCCACCCAGGAGCTCCTACATTTTTTAATTCATCTAATGAATAGTGTAGTTATTGCTAGCACATTCATTTCATATAACATGTAATTTTTATAGGTTGAGCTAAATAGCATGTTACAGCATGTTACATTGGCTATATAAAGTTTTTTTTTTAAAGATTTTACTTATTTGTCAGAAAAAGAGAGAGAGAGCACAGCACGGGGAGCGGCCGGCAGAGGGCGAAGCAGGCTTTCCGCTGAGCAAGGAGCCCAATATGGGACTTGATCCCAGGACCCTGAACAGAAGGCAGACGCTTAACTGATTGAGCCACCCAGGTGCCCCTGGCTACATAAATTGATATGCATTTTTTAGTAAATAGGGGAGTTATCAAGGCCTTTCTACAATTCTATTTACATAGTTAATGAGATTTTAAATGAGTTTAATTGTCAATAATCTCTAGAGGAACAATACTTATAATGTGTAATTTTGAATAAAGCTTTTTCAGAAAGTTTTACATTGCATTAATTTAAAATTAATATTGCATAAATTTGAAATTAATATTAATAATGATAGTTTTTAAATTATAGTAGCAGCAAACACATGATACAAAGCATTAGAGATTAGTGATGATTGATTACATTGATTTTATTAGATACTTATGATTATGTTATTTTTCACCTATTTTAATATCATGTCAGTTTCTCTATTATAGGGTGCTAATCATAAAGTACTGTATTCCCTTTTAATCCTTAAAATATTTATAATTTTAAATACTCAAATTAAATCAGAGCAACAATTTCAGATTTCCATCTTTAATATTCCTCTGTTTAATCAATTCCCATCTTGTTTCCTTGAAACTGTTTTTGATATTCAAACTGTATCATTCATTGGCTATTTAGGAACATAGAAGTTTCTCTAAATATTAATGATAACACAGGTTTAACATATGTATTAGGATCTTCCAAGACCTGGCAGAGCTGGAGGGGCAAAAGTTAGGGAACCCAACACTGAAGTCTTCAGTTTGAAACACTGAAACAGAAAATTCTAAAAAGCCAGAACGTTTCTGTATTTAAAAAATATATGTTTTGAAATAAGTTTAGACTTACGGAAAAGTTACAAAAATAGTAAAAATACAGTTATTTCACCTAGCTTCCACTAATGTTAGCATCTTATACTATCATTATACCATTACTAAAACTAGGAAATTAACATTGATGTACCATTCTTAACTAATCTACAGATCTTACTCAAATTGTACCAGTTTTCTCATTCAAGTTTTCACTCCCCCTCCCAGCTCTGATTCACAGTCCAATCTAGGATTCACATCACATTAACATTGTTATGTCTCCTCAGTGTTCTCTACCGTTTACATATCTTCAGTATTTTTTGTTTGCTCTTTGAGACATCTTGCGTTTTACAGAGCACTGGCAGAATGTCCCTAAGTCTATGATTGTCTGATGTTTACTCATGATCATATCGGGGTTATGCCTTGTTGGCAAGAATGCCACAGAAGCAATGTACTCAGTGCATCATACCAGAGGGCACACTATTTTGATATGTGTTATTGCTGCCAAAGCTAACAGTTTGCTACAATTCTAAAGCAACTCTGAGAAGCATTCACCAATTGCCCTTCTTTGCACCATCAAAATGACTGATTTCTCAGGAGATCATCAGGAAGCTGCTGTTAATTTCCTGTCTGCTCACACCTAAGCTACATATGCCTCTAAAAAAATAATGGCATTTCTCTTTTTTGCCTTTCCAAATTTGTACACAGTTCTCTCACTGGAATTTTAACCTAGAATTATGCAGTGAGGTGATTTTGAGAAATGTAATGCCAACATTTTCTTCTGTAATATAGAGAGAATCTAGAATAGGTAGTGATGGTATCCATTTTTGACAACAAATCAGAATGAAGCCCTGCTTATGTGTTTATCCTATTTACTAGGAATTTTAAATGGAATATTTTGAGCTTAAATGTAACCCATGCACATTTTTACATTAATATGCTCTTTATGATACAATTTGAAATTTAGAGAGCATGTTCCCTATATATTATCTTTAATGAACCATTGCTACAACCTTGGAATTTAGTCAGTAAAAGAATAGTTCCTCCTATTTTCCCAATGAGGAGGATATTATTATTTACATAATGCACCTAGTAAGTGGGATAACCTTAAATTCTAGAATTAATCTAATACCAATCTAGTGCTGTTTTATACTATGTTACACTTCCCCTAAGTCTTGTGAGACCAGGACAATTGCTTTAGAAAGCCATGATATCTAATTTCGCTTTCTTACCAAAAAAAAAAAAAAAAAAAATTAAAAGCTATAAATATAATTCTCTATATTTGGAATTATGGCATTTTTGGAGGCACCAAACCTTACTAAAATGGAAGAATACTGATAATGCAAATCATAAGCCCATAGAGGAAATGAACTTACAATTTTTTGTGCTGCTTAATAAAAATATAGAATGGTATAGGTTCTTATATAAAATGTGTCATATATGAGTGTATGTCATATATGTATAGATATATATGACATATGCATTTATTAAGTATGTACATTTATAAATGTATATACTTATTTAAAAAAAAACTTTAATTCTACATAATGACCATGCAATGAGGCAGAAAAATGAAGCTTAATAAGATTAAAAGGACAAAGGGAATGAAATGAAAAAGCAAGATGAAGAAACAAGCAAAATGCAAAAGACAAAAGCAGGATACAGAGCTTACTGAAGAAATCAAAGACAGACAACTGAAAAAGCAGAGTTTAGGTTCTAAACATAAGCTACTTCTTCTTATAGCAATTTGTGATACATCTGCATGCTAAGCTTCCAATTGCCATTACTGTTTGTTTTCCCACTACTGCAGTAATGGTTTAAAAGTAGCGATGTAATGTATGGGGATTAACATAAGAATAAAAAAAAAAAAAAGTAGCCGCTGTTTTCCCATTGATCATCTGACTGGGTTAACAGTAGGCTCAGTGCAATGAACATTGCTCTCGAGGCTACAGCAGCTGTCAACAGAATGCCTTCCTTGTGAAAGGGTTAGAAAATAAAATCCAGGTATGTTTCCATCATATAGGGTTATACCAAAATGGATACACAAATGTGATTGTTAAAATACTGTCTAAGCTGCAACTAACTTCACCAACATTAGATTTTCTGGTCTTTCATTTATATCTGTACACTTGCAGGGGAAGTAAAAGATAGTGTGGATTACATATTTTGTATTTTAAAAGTACTAAATTTGAAATATGTATGAATTGTGTTCACTGTATGAATTTAAGCTCATTTGCTGTTTTAGAAGACCTGCTGTTTAGTTTATTTGTTTGATGGGTATCAAATTATTTTATATTCCCATATAGGAGTTATATGTTCCTCAGTTAGTCTTAATTTTCCCCTTCAAGCACACTGTGACTCCTCAGTAAAAGTTTTTGACGGATAGCTATAAGGTGTATAAATTTGCAAAAATGGATTAAGATATATATAAATTATAAACATAAAATATATTTACGTTAAAATACAAAGTTGTGGAGTCATCAAGAAATAAAGCCACTACAAATATAATCATTTATTATAAATCCTTACTCTTTCTACTTGCATCTATTCAGGACCAACTATTACATATTATATTTTATGGCAACACTGGTTGCTAATATTTTTTTATATTAAAGAGAAGATAATGCTTTGTGTGTGTTGCTAAAATTTAGTGACATGTATCCATGAAAATTATTTAATCGATCCCTTTGTTGAGTTTGAATATGCAAATCCATGCATAAATTTTTACATGGAATACATGATCTATAAATTTAAGAAGCTATTATGAACATAAAAATTCTACATGCATTATTGATGGTAAATATTGATAAACATTTTTATTATGTTATCCAGAAAACACTACCAAATGTATTATAATAGTAAGTACAAAGAGGAAAATCTAAGTCTCATAAGACTATAAAAACATTTAAAAAAAAAGATTTTGAAAACAAGATCCTAAAAGGATGAATAAATGAGGGTGGGATATTAATAAGAACTAGTGATATGAAAGTATCTAAAATGAGTCATTAGAACATATTATATTTTGATTTGTTTAGCGATTCTGATCCACTGAATTAAACTTCCTCTTCACATTGAATTACTCCAATGATGAGTAGTACAAACATTTAGTATGGCCAATGTTTAACTGTTAAATGTCATTGGCATTAGTTTCCAATTAATATTTTAATAAGATTTATCTTATTAACCAGGCATTGGACTAATGTTAATCTATAGTAGCTCCAGTTTTCATTCAATTGCTCTTAAATTTCAAAATATAGAAATAGCCTGGGGAGAGGTTGGGAAGATGGTAGAGAATGAGGATTTTGAGGTCACCGCATCCCAGGGACACAGCAATACAACAACTCTATCTTTGCAACGAACTCTGAAAATGACCTGAAGCCTGGCAGCCCAGATCTTCCAATACTAGTCATGGAGAGAAGGATGGGAGGGGTAGTGATGTGGCTGGGAAGCAAACCCCTAGTGTAACTAACCGCAAACAGGAAAAGTATCAAAAGCAGGAAGAAGTTAGAGGAACAAACCACACATTAGGCACCTCCAGCCCTGAGGACCCACAGTGGGAAGACAAGTCCCGTAATGTCTGGAGTTGAACATCAGCAGGACTTAACTCCAAGAATGTTAAAAATCGCAAAGGCTTAACTCTGGGAAAGCTAGAGGACAATAAGAAACTGGAGACCCCACTCTTGAAGAGCCAGCAAGCTAAATAACCCAAAATACAGAACAGCAACAGCAGTTTGAAAAGCACCAGGAGTATAAAACAAAGAGGGAGACCAACCATAAGAGACTCTTAATCATAAGAAACAAACTGAGGGTGGCTGGAGGGGAGGAGAATGGGGGGATAGAGTAACTGGGTGAGGGACATTAAAGTGACCACAGGATGTACAGTACTCGGAGCAGATGCTGCCCAACGTGCCCACATTGTGTCTGTGTCAGAAATATCCTTGCTTATCAACTTTATCTTCATAGTTTTATACCCACAGAGAGATTCACCCTATAAACTTAAGTACCGTATCTAACATGATTGTGAAAGTTAATATAAATCTCAGTAATCTTCTGCAATGATACAGGTCATTTTTAGGATACTGTTTGGCTAAGGGTCACTACACATGTCTTCATATAATGAAGCTTTGCTCCCTCCCCTCAGTCAATAATTTTGCTGGAAAATTGGAATCAACTAGCAAAAAGAATGTTCTTTCAGGACACATCTAGAGAGGAAACTGATAAGCATTACTAAATTTTACATGACGTTTCTTATCTTCAAAATCAGAACCTACACAGAAAATAAAGTATATTAAGTATTCTACCAGGCCCAGAGATGCTCTGAAACTGCTCCTCCGGAAACAGCATCCAAGCAGCCCTCAGGGGCTACACTAAGTGATACCGCTTGTCAGAGGACACTAAAAATGCTCCCAGTGCTGCAGCAGAAGAAACGTCATCTCTGTTCTGGCACAACACTGGCCAGATTGATGCCCCTGCATGCAGCCTGCTCCTCACTCTGCTCCTTTCTGAAATTTCAGACAAGTTAGTCTGATTGGCTAAACTGCACTTCTTAGATGGAGACTAGTCTAGAAAATACAAGTTTTTTGACTTCTACCTTTGGAAGGTAAACCCAAAATACAGGGAGGGAGTTGAAAGGGGTTTAGTGACTTCAAATGATCACAATCCCTACATTGAGAAACCACAACCCTGAGAAAGATGTGAAGTGGGGTGTGTGTGTGTGTGTGTGTGTGTGTGTGTGTATGGGGCAGTGGGAATGGAGGGGTAGGTGGTTATATTAGATTTTGGTACAAAGGGTCTCTTGGAGAAACTAGCCAATTTGGAAGGGATTCCAGAGCAAACTTTAAAGACACTGACAGTTTACCTCTTACCTAGCAAGTTTCCCAGAGAAATGCTGGCATTTAGCAGGAAAAAGAAAATGTATAAAAAAAATGAACGACCAGGCATAGTGATCTGACATTTAAAAGTGTGCAGAAGGCTACAGGTAGTTGTCAGCTTCTCAGAGGAGTGATAGAATACAAACACTGGAGTTATTAAATGTTTCAATGTGTTGACTCTAAAGCCTCAGGAGCTAAAGGAGTAACTAATTTTATATTATTTAGGAATTTCAATTATTTGTTTTAGTATTAAAATTGGTATTAAATGGCATTTTTCTCATATTAATCATATTAAGCAAAGTAAATGTAAATATGATACTCATTAATATTTATAGGTCAAATCTATCATGTGTAATTACTATCCCTTTGGATATTTTCTCACTATTGAAAAGTATTTTATATATCCCCTCATTTATTGTGATCCCAGCTTTAAAGTTCTGCTCATCTTGCTTCTTGAACCTATTCCTAACAAAGTTTTCTATCTTCAAAAGTGGATATCTATTCTGATTCTCACTTCAAGGTAGAAAACCTTTCTGACCTCCATTACCAGTCTCCAGTGTTTCATTATGTGGCTCAGCCCTCTCTAGATGCAAGTTCACTACATCACACAAGAAGATGTCTCCTTTGTGTTTACTAATCATGAAATTAGTCTGGCTGATGTCTTCTTGGCTGTTTACATGCTTGAACACTCAGCTCTTTTAGGTAGTAATCTTTTATAGAGAAATGACAATGTACAATACCTTGTACAGAATTAAGCCAAATTACCTAATTTGTCCAGGCAATTATAGTTATGGGCATATTGCTCCCAACAAAATCCTCACAGCCTTTCACATAGTAAGAATTTTGGGACTTGAATGACTTCATAAAGATACTTCACTTTTGAATAGGTAAAGTTTTGTCTTTGATGTGTAACTAAGATGTCTGAAAGGCACTTCTAAAAAGGATCTTTAACAAACTCAGGGCAACTGATTTTTCTTAGCAGAGCAATAATGGTATGTTCAAGTTTCAAAAGGCTGTTAAATGTAATTTGGAGGCAGAAAAGTTCCAAATTTCCTGACTTGTTTAAAAAACTGAAAACAAAAAGGCTATATTGAGTCACATGCAAATGTATAAAATAGATCACCTCAACCCTTTAAAAGTAGTATGTCACTTTGGATGCTCTCTTAAGGAGTTGAAGGGGACATTGTACCTAAAACACACAAGAGATCCTAAAAATGCTCATTACTCAGTGTTTCAACAAAGACCTTTCCCACAACAGCTGCTCATCTTAATTTTCCCTTTTCTGTTCATTTTCTCATTACTCTCTCCTCTCCCACATTCACTCTAATTTCTGAATATTCCTCAGATCTTTCTCCTGTAGATTAATTTGCAAGCATAGATTTATGTCATGTTCCTCTGTGTCTCACCTGATCACAGATAAAATAATGAAGGGAAGGAGGATTGTAAACATACGTACACAACCTGGACAGAATTGTATACCACCTGCTACATACATGGATTAAGGATTAAATATTTGATATTCATCATTCTATATTATGTATTTAATTTGTCATATGTACATTTTATATTCTGTATATTTACTGTTTATTTCATACCATTAATCCCATCACATTTTAACCTAGTATCACCAGTTATGAATAGTTTATAAAGATACATCTTATTACTAATTCCTTTCAATTTTATACATTTCCATTGATGTTAAGAAGTTTTCAAAATATGAAGTATTACTTTAGGCCAATCATGTAATAACTATTTAACTTAATTGAAATTCATACACAGAAATTGCTCAGAATACTTTGTTTTTTGTAAAAATAAAAAATAGTTTTGGGCACCTGGGTGGCTCAGTCATTAAGCGTCTGCCTTCGGCTCAGGTCATGATCCCAGGGTCCTGGGATCGAGCCCCGCATCGGGCTCCCTGCTTGGCAGGAAGCCTGCTTCTCCCTCTCCCACTCCCCCTGCTTGTGTTCCTGCTCTCGCTATCTCTCTCTCTGTCAGGTAAATAAATAAAATCTTAAAAAAAAATAAAAAATAAATAAAAAATAGTTTTAATTTTATAGTCCCTTACTATATAAAGGAATTTATAGAACATTTTAATATCATTATCTATAGTATTGTGAAGAGAATAGTTTTTAAAGGTGTGTATGTCAGAAGCAACAAGGATATAAAAAGTTACTAGAGATTGCTTTTCTCAATATGCATTTATGACTATTTAATCAAACCTAGAATTCTAGGTGCCTGAGGCATAGGTGATCAAATCTGCCTGACCCTCAGAAACACCTAGATTATAGTTTTTCTTATTTAATGGCAACTATATGGTTGCATTCTCCACAGTGGATTTTGGATCCAACAATCCCTCTAGATTATTAATTTCCTAGAAGATTTTTATTAGCTATGTGACTTGGTAATTCCTCCACAACCGTGCTGTTTTAGACCTAGCTGCTCATTTTTCTGACTTGCCAGATTCACAAAAAGCTCATGCTGCCTGTGTGCTGTTGTAGTGGAGAATCTTCCTGGTTACTTGCTATTTCCACTCTTCAATCTTACCTTCTTTCACTTTACTGGTTCTTCATTTTGATCCTGTTCTTATTCTTGGATCACATTCTTGTGTGGATACTTCTGACCCCTCATCACTTTCCAGTCTATGTATATCTGGAAACTGAATGTTTATCTTATAACCAAGAAACAGTCTACTCATATATCATACCTATCCATAAATCATAGCATCAAAAAATGAGCAGATTCTGGTCTCAGTTGAGATAAGGAAATTGAATGTTTGAGATTTTTAATTTATCCTGATTATCTGATTTTTTTTTACAGATTTTATTTATTTATTTGAGAGAGAGAGAGAGAATGAAAGCAGGAACACAAACAGGGGGAGTGGGAGAGGGAGAAGCAGGCTTCCCGCCGAGCAGGGAGCCCCATGCGGGGCTTAATCCCAGGACCCAGGGATCACAACTTGAGCCGAAGGCAGACGCTTAATGACTGAGCCACCCAGGTGCCCCGATTATCTGATATTTTAAAAAACTAAGTGTATAGGTTTTTATGGACTGAAATGTGTCCCTCAAAATTCCATGTATAGAAGTCCCAACTCCAAATGTGACTGAATTTGGAGATACAACCCATGAGGTGATAAAGGTGTGGGACTCTAATCCAATATGGCTGGTGTCCTTATAAGAAGAGTAAGAGACAAAGCTATAATCATCAAGACAGTATGGTACTGGCACAAAAACAGACACATAGATCAATGGAACAGAATAGAGAGCCCAGAAATGGACCCTCAAGCCAAGTCAACTAATCTGCGACAAAGCAGGAAAGAATGTCCAATGGAAAAAAGACAGTCTCTTCAACAAATGGTGTTGGGAAAATTGGACAGCCACATGCAGAAGAATGAAACTGGACCATTTCCTTACACCACACACAAAAATAGACTCAAAATGGTTGAACGACCTAAATGTGAGACAGGAATCCACCAAAATCCTAGAGAAGAACACAGGCAGCAACCTCTTCAACCTCAGCCGCAGCAACTTCTTCCTAGAAACATCGCCAAAGGCAAGGGAAGCAAGGGCAAAAATGAACTATTGGGACTTCATCAAGATAAAAAGCTTTTGCACAGCAAAGGAAACAGTCAATAAAACTGAAAGACAGCTGACAGAATGGGAGAAGATATTTGCAAATGACATATCAGATAAAGGGCTAGTATCCAAAATCTATAAAGAACTTATCAAACTCAACATCCAAATAACAAATAATCCAATCAAGAAATGGGCAGAAGACATAAACAGACATTTTTCCAAAGAAGACATCCAAATGGCCAAGAGACACATGAAAAAGTGCTCAACATCCCTTGGCATCAGGGAAATCCAAATCAAAACCTCAATGAGATACCACCTCACACCAGTCAGAATGGCTAAAATTAACAAGGCAGGAAACAACAGATGTTGGCGAGGATGCAGAGAAAGGGGAACCCTCCGACACTGTTGGTGGGAATGCAAGCTGGTGCAGCCACTCTGGAAAACAGTATGGAGGTTCCTCAAAAAGTTGAAAATAGAGCTACCGTACAATCCAGCAATTGCACTACTGGGTATTTACCCCAAAGATACAAATGTAGTGATCTGAAGGGGTACATGCACCCCAATGTTTATAGCAGCAATGTCCACAATAGCCAAACCAGGAAAGAGCCAAGATATCCATCAACAGATGAATGGATAAAGATGTAATAGATAGATAGATAGATAGATAGATAGATAGATAGATAGATAGATAGATAGATATGAATATTATGCAGCCGTCAAAAAAACCATGAAATCTTGCCATTTGCAATGACGTGGATAGAACTAGAGGGTATTATGCTAAGCGAAATCAGTCAGAGAAAGACAAATATCATATGGTTTCACTGATATGAGGACTTCTTAATCTCAGGACTCAGGAAACAAACTGAGGGTTGCTGGAGTGGTGGGGGGTGGGAGGGATGGGGTGGCTGGGTGATAGACTTTGGGGAGGGTATGTGCTATGGTGAACGCTGTGAATTGTGTAAGACTGATGAATCACAAACCTGTACCTCTGAAACAAATAATACATTATATGTTTAAAAAAAAAGAAGAAGAAGATAGTAGGAAGGGAAAATTGAAGAGGCAAATCAGAGGGGGAGACAAACCATGAGAGACTATGGACTCAGAAACAAACTGAGAGGGGGGTGGGGGGATGGGTTAGCCTGGTGATGGGTATTAAAGAGGACCTGTATTGAATGGAGCACTGGGTGTTATACGCAAACAATGAATCATGGAACACTACATCAAAAACTAATGATGTAATGTATGGTGATTAACATAATACAATTAAAAAAAAAAAAAGAGTAAGAGACCTCAGAGCTCTCTTTCCACCATGTGAGGACATAGCAAAAAGATGGTCATTTGCAAGCCAGGAAGAGATTCCTTACCAGAATCTGAATTGGCAGGCACCTTGATTTTGAACTTCTCAGTCTCCAGAATTGTGAAAAGTACATTTTTGCTATTTAAACCATCCAATCGGTGGTATTTTGTTATGGCAGTCCTAGCCGACTAACATAGTAATACATGTAATCCCCTGATATAGAAATTCTCTGTAAATAGAACTGGTATGATTTGGGGAAGATTATTAATTTTTCTTTTAAAATAAACTTTATAAGTCACTTGGGTGGCTCAGTTGTTAAGCATCTGCCTTTGGCTCACATCATGATCGTAGGTGCTGGGATAGAGCCCCACATTGGGCTTCCTGTTTAGCAGGGAGTCTCCTACTCCCTCTCCTTCTGCCCCTGCCCCTGCTCATGCTCGCTTGCTCTCCCTCTCTCTCTGCACACTCTCTCTCGAGTAAATAAAATCTTTAAAAAAATACTAAAATAAACTTTACAGTGTGAGTCACATATTTGAGCATACCACAATGCCTGTATTTGGGGGGAAATCAGGCAGATTATATGGCATTTTATCAGCCTGCAATCTATATATAAATACCTCCTAGGCTGAAAGTATACAACTGGACTTTTTCATTCTAATTTAGAGATTAAAAAAAAAAAAAAACTAGGTCAAGATAGGTTTTTAAGCAATCTCTAAAACTTATTAAGGTCTTATCAAATAAACACAATCATCGACCAGTCTTCCTCTGCAGTAATGTAATAACTAAGGTAAAAAATGACAATGTGAGGTATAGTTATGTCAGTATAATTTAATTCTATTTTATGTTTATTAATACATATACAATTAAAGACTAACAAGATTATTTGTCATTATATGTTTTTCATCCTTTTATTCTTTAAACATATTTATGGAGCATCTAATATTTGATTATAGAATGATACATGGGGTGTATCAAGAGAAATCAAGCAGTAGTCTGTGACCTCAAGGAATACAAATTCCATTGAATAATATCCAAGCAAGTCAGGAGAGGTTTAGACAGGGCAATCATGTGAATGCATGGATGAAGCCCTGAACCCAGAGTAGGTTTATCAGAGAAGGAAAAAACAGAAAAAAACTATTCACCACTCATGAAGAGATTGTAAGGAAACAATAGAGACAAAGTAATTCATGCAAAGCAGAAGAGAGAAGGAATGGTACAGCTATGTACCAGAATTTGAAAGGGCAGGGCAAGATAATGAAAGATAGAAGAAATAGTTGATAATTGTCCATAATATGCAAAAAGTCAATGGGGAGTCTTTGAAAAGTTTTAAGCCATTATACGGTCAGATTTACATGTTATGCTATTTACTGTGATCACTGTAGAAAATTGATAGTAGTGGGATAATGCTGGAGGGAAAGGAGTCTCTCTTGGAGCTATTGTAATAGGATGGGTGAAAATTAGTGAAGGCTGTATATAGGAGAATAAAAAAGAGGATAATATTAGTCACATTAATGGTCATGGAACAGCTAAAATGTAAGAACCAAGTAGAAGTGTTACCTATAGAAAAAGGAATAATCAATGACTAGGTGACTCTTTTGTGGTTTCTTTCTCTGACATAAGGAAAACAGAAGAGAAGAAAATTTCATGTGATCAATAATTAATGTTTTGTATTCTTATATTTGAAATTTCAATTGATATTTCATAAATACAGTATTAGAGTCTAACATGAGATCTTTAAAAATTCCAATATACTGGGATTTTTCTTTCATGACACTTTCCATGAAATCTTGTCACTTTCTGTGGTAGGTGGAATGTGCCCCTGCCAAGGAGGTCCATACCCTAATCCACTGGAATACTTCATTTTGCATGGCAAAAGGACTATGCAAGTATGGTTAAGGGTAAGGGACCTTGAAATAAAGATATTATCCTGTATTACCTGGGTGGGCATGAGTCCCTAAAAGTAGGGAATCTTTCCCAGCTAAGTCAGAGAGAGGTATAAGAATGGAAGAAAGGTAACTTTTGACAGATAAGATACTGTTGGCTTTTGATGATAGAGGAAGAAGTCACAGTCCAAAAAATGTAGGTTCCTCTAGGAGATGGAAAATGAAGGGATCTAGATCCTCCCCCAAAATAAACACGGCCTTGAATATCTTGATTTAAGCCTGGTAAGACCTATGTCAGGGATTCTGACCTACAGAATCATATGATACCAAATCTATGTTGAGTTTCTAAAGAGGTGATAATTTGTTACAACAGCCATTAAAAACTAAACTCATACCAACAGTGATGTGCTACTATTACAAATACCAAAAGCTGTGAGAGTGGTTATGGAGTGAAGCATTGGGAAGAAAGGGAAAGAATTTTGAGGAACATGATTGAAAAAAACAAAACAAAACAACAACAACAAAAAAACTCAATTGCCTCAAATAGAAGCATGGTTTTTAAAGACTCTGCTCCTGAAAGCCCAGAAGGAAGTGAGGAGCTTAGCAGAGAAAACTTAAATTGCCTTAGAGAATACATAAATCATCATGAACACACTAGTAAAAACCTGAACTCTAAGGACACTGTGATGAAGGTTCAGAAGGAAATGAAGATCATGTTTTCCTTTCTTTCTAGCAACAGAAAACTTAGCTGAATTTGTCCTGCAGTTATATGAGCAACAGAAATTAAAAGGGATGAACTTGGATATATAGCTGAGGAAATTTCCAAGGAAAGTTTTGAAGGTGCGGCCTTGTTTCTTCTTGTTGCTTACAGTAAGATAGGTGAGGAAAGAGATAAATTATTGAAAGAGCTGTTGAACACAAAGGAAATAAGAGTAGATGATTTGGGTAATTATCAGCCTATCTGGATTACAAAACATGATAAAATTAAGAAATCTGACAGAAAACCATGCTCTGGAGAAAAAGCCAAGATTGTGGTTATACTACCTTTTGCTAATAGCTCAAACAAAAATTCAGAATATCCAGTCACACACACACACACACACACAAGAAATTAAGGAAGACACACACACACATTCCTTCAATCAAACCAGAGACTATCTAGGAAGCTTAAGAGATCTACCTTTCAATCTCCTTTTTGGATCCCTCTTGTCTAAATATTGAGTGATTCCCAAAGACTTCCTTTGATCCTCTCTTGTCTTCACTTTAATGGCCCTAGAGGTTTTCATCCAAATTCATGGCTTCAACTGCCACTTTCATACTAGAACCAAAGGCTCCCAGATATCTATATTCTGGGCTTTATTCATCTTCATTTGACTTAAATGAAACACAAATCAAAGTACATTATATGTGCCTTTCTTCCTTTCAAATTTCAAAATTATTATTCAATAAAATAAAATATTCCTAAAGCACCAACACTCCAAATTGATTTCAGATGGCTCCCATGGCCCTTCATCTCTCCTGACATGGATAAAACTTTTTTTCCCACGGAAAACAAGTGATCACATTTAAAGAATTCATATTCACACTACAATCTCAATTATTAGATAAAACTATGAGAAATACCCTTAGTAAAAAATTCCCTGATTCTCAGTACATTAATTAAAACTAACAAGGTTTGAAGAAACCCAGTCTGGACATAATTATCGAGCTTGATTTCCTGTCATTTTCCCATATTTGTTCCTTAGTCACATTGTGCCACATTATAGTTCTACAAATGTGTATATTGAATCATTTGACTTTTTTTCTTGTTAAACTTTTATATTTCTTCCTCCCCCACTTTTAACTGTAAGTACCATATCTTCCCCTTTTCCCATTTTCACTTCTCAGAGGCAAGAATTTCTAACCTTTTCAGGTTTTTTTTTTTTTTTTTTAAGGAAAGATTTCTAAGTGTAGCTGTTTTGTAATCACAGACCTAAAAGAGTTACAGTTTCATCATCTGATTTCTTCTCCTTTTTAAACCATGTTGCATGGAGAAATTTTTGGTTTCCAAGGAAAACCAGAAGAAAATCAATCCCAGATCTACCAGATCAGAACTACTATTAGAACCACCTCTACCCTTATTAGACTCTCTTCAAAGTCTTCAATAATTGAAAAAATGGGGTGTCAATAAGAACTGAGGCCCAAGGTCCTAAGCTAATCAATTGGTATACTTGGTACATAAAGACTTTTGATAAGTATTTATTTTTAAAATCAATACATCAGTGAGCTTTCTCTTTTTAGCTATATCAGCACTGAATCTATATTCAATACTTTGATTATTGTGACTATGTAAATCCTGACAGCTGGTCAACTAGCAAATTAAAAATTACATTTCCTAGGGTTTTTTTTTTAATAATCCAATCGTTAATTTTAAGTTTTTATTTAAATTCTAGTTACTTCATACAGTGTAATATTAGTTTCATGTGTACAATATGGTGATTCAATACTTCCTTACAATACCTAGTGCTCATCACAAGTGCCTTCCTTAATCCCCATCACCTATTTAACGGTCCCAACCCACCCCCACTGCCACTTACTTCCCCTATGGTAACCATCAGTTTATTCTCTATAGTTGATTCTGTTTCTTGGTTAGCCTCTAAAATTGCATTTTTAATATCAACAGTTATCTTTTTCATATATTTGATTGGGAAGAATTATATTTTAATAAAATTTTAATATCATTAACCATAGCAGGAAATCTCTAAGATTCCCCTCACCATGGCCCCTTGCCCCTACCGTGCTCTGCCCTCACACTCCAAAAACTCCTTCTGGGCACTCCATCTTTTCGCTCAAGTCTGGATTGGTTCCTTTCTGAAGCGGTGTCTTTGACAAAGGTAATCCTTTCCTATGCTTTTTGTATATAGCATATAAAACATGGTAGATTTAAATTCTCCAGTATGGTTGACTCAACCTCTTTTTTTAACATGTGTAAGATTTCATATATTCAAGTATGTAAATGGAGATGGCACTATAGATTCTGAATGGCAAAGAAACATTTATAGCTAGTAATTCTAAGCATAATAAACTGGAGTTACTGTTTTTTAATAGGCAAAAATCAAATGCAGTCTCCTATATGGCTCATCTTTTCTGGAGGTGGGATTAGACTTTGATGTCTGTGGAAAATACTGGCTTTCAAGTAAAACATAGAAGGAAATCATCCTTATCTCTTTCAGGTCAAAAAGAGAATTGGAACCATCTTTTAGCAGACTTTACTTGGAGACTTCAATAATTGAGGACAGCCAATGATAACTGAAGTTTTAAGTTGCTAGATTAATTTAGAAGGTGGGGATGGAGGATATCAACTTAAAAAAGAAAAAAGAGAAATCAGTGGCGATCTGGAGTTTCCTGAAAGAGAGCATGGCCCTTTGGCAATCAAAATACAAGGCAATAAAAACAAAATGTGAAAAATATGAAAAGAGATGTTAAGAGATTGGTTAAGAAAGATCAATATAGTAAACACTTTAAAGTTCTAAGTCTGTGTTATATTGAATTATGCCTCCCCAAAAGATATGTTGAAGTCATAAGCATCAGTACCTCAGAATGCGACCATTTTGCACATAAGGTATTTACAGAGAGAATAAAGTTAAAGTCAAGTCATTAGGATGGGCTCTGATATGACTGGTGTTCTTATAAAAAGGAGAAATTTGGCTACAGAATCAGACATGAACAGAGGGAAGACTATGTAAAGAGACAGGGAATGTCATCTGAAGGCAGAGGCTTAAGTGATACATCTACAAGCCAAGGGATGACAAATATTGCTATAAACCCACTGGAAGTTTGGAGAGAGACATAGTACTGATTCTCCTCCATGTCCCTCAGAAGTAATAAACCCTAAAGACACCTTGATTTTGACTCCCAGCCTCTAGAACTATGAGACAATAATTATTATTTTTAAGTCACCCGATTTCTGGTACTGTGTTATACCAGCCCTAGGAAATAAGTCTTCAATGTATTCCTTCATTTTGTATATTAAACAATCTCTATTCTTGAAGTTTAGCTGATTCCTCGATACCTGCAATCCCACTTCAAGTAGGACCACTTTTAAACAGGTTTCTAGGTTTTTCTGATAGTTTTGTAATTTTAATACAATTTTTTTCAACCATATTAATTTTAGAAAGTTTATTAATTCCAGCTATAGGAAATGTGTAATTAGCATACAATGTTCTTTCTTCATTTCTCCCCAGAGTTTGTTTTACATATTATTATATTCATTTTAAAGTCAATTACCTTGTAAGCATTTTTGTTCTGATAACTTCAGGCAGTCTCAGCACTTATCAGTATTCTCACTTTTCCTTCTACCATTCTTCCACGTTTTGTTTCAATTTTCTGTTAGCTATACATTTATTTTACAATATGAAGATTAGTATCACTTATGTTACAACAGAATCTTCTTGGTTTTCTATTTATTGAAATAAAAAATATATACATCATGTTAATGTTATTACTATTGTAATTTTGGGACTGAAAAATATGGTAGGAATTATCACACTTATTTTCTGCTGGTTCCAGTGATTCGATAGTTCTGCTACTTAGAAGCCGCAGATTGGTCCTAGCATCAGGGCTAAATGGGTTCAGGAAATAATATCAGTTATAAGAAGATATACCAAAATTATAGTGTGTGTATATATATACACACACACACAATTGCACACACACATATATGTGTGTATATATATACACACACACATACACACACACGTACATATATCTCCTTTCCAAAAGAAAAGTTCAGAGGGAAAACACATTACAGAAACTATATACAACATAAAAATAGCTGTGTTTACAAAGCCACACCCTTGGTAGACAAAGCATTGCATTTATCAGTCCTAAATCCCCTCATTTAGGGGTGGCTGTTAAAAGGGCTGGCTGGAAAGGTCTCTTTTATAGAACAGTAATACCATTCATAAGATTTCCACCCTCATAACCTAACCACCTCCCAAAGGACCCATTTTCTAATACCTCACTGGGCATTAGATTTCAACATAATACATTTTGGGAACAAATAGTCTGTAACATATTTAAAAATGATAAATTTGCCTTTTGGTGTCTAAATCATTTTATCTAGGTACTTTAATCACATGGGTCAGGTGCTCATAGATTTATCTTTTAAATACATTAAAAACAATAACCAGCAAGACTTTCTGAAAGAAAGCCTAGATGCTGAAACTCAGAATCTAATCTCATTTCCCTATTCGAAATATTCACTTAAATGGAGTAACTACTGCTTTTCTTCATTTCTCATTTTCAAGTTAATTTCTACAGTAAGAACCTATGCCTTCAAGACTGATATAGCTAAAAACAGAAAGCTCATTGATGTACTGATTTTAAAAATCAATACTTATCAGAAGTCTTTATGTACCAAGTATTGTTAAGCACTGCAAATAGAAAACAATCGAATGTCCTGCCTTCATGAAAGTCACAGTTCAGCAGTGTATGACATTAAACAAGCAATAATAAATGTCATAGTTACAAGAAAATTGTAGTTTACAATACTATCTAAGTTTAATGTAGGGGCAAGCCCTAGGGTGGAGGTTAGGAAAGCTTTCCTTGAGGAAGTGATTTTAGGCTCAGAGATTAAAGACATAATTATGAGTAACCTTGATGAATTTAAGTGGTGGATCTTAAGTAAACATGAAACTTGTAGACATTCTCACAGCACATTCCAACAAAGCATAAAATAGAAGAAAGAAAGAATTTTTTGTTGTTGTCATTACCCTATTAGTATAAACCTCTAATTCTTATTGTAAATGTTATTCTACATTGAGGGAATCACAGTCTTTCTCATTTGTGCAGTGAATAGGTGAAAAGTCTACAAAACCAGGTAAAAGTTGCTGGGCCTCTGATTCAACAGTCTTACACAATTCACAGCACTCACCATAGCACATACCCTCCCCAATGTCTATCACCCTGAAGCCTCTTCTTTTATCCTCTTTTATATTTTCCATATTTTCTACAATAAATGGTTTGTAACAAAGAAAAAAATTATTTTAGAAATAAAGATGTAATCACTAAATCTATAATTATTGCCTGAATAAAATTACCATCAAACTTAAAAAACAAAAATTTGCTGGGCAATCCTTCTGTACATCAGTATTGACTGAAATAACAGAGACACACAAGACCTTGAAAAAGCAAAATTTGGTAGACTGCATTGAAATTGTGATATTCAATCACAGAAAATATGGGTACTTCCTTTTTCAGTCTGCAAAATAATGAAAGGGTTTAACTGACAGAAAATATATATATACTTCGTATGATAGGATTTTATTGAAATTAGGCTTGAGATAAATGGACTTACTCTGCTAGGAACCTAATTAGGAAATATACTCAGAGCAATTCAAAGACTGTAGATAGATTTCTACTTTTGAAAATGCCTCCCTAAATATATTTATTACATTGTCTTGCTAGGAAAATATAATCTTTACATATAAAGCCTTATGTGACATGTCCCAGAAAATCAGAAGGGAAAAAATAGTTAAGCTATAAGAAGGGAGTTGAGAATTTGCTAGGAAGGTTGAAAATGAGACTAGGAGATTATAAAAGTGACTTGGCAAATAACTTTGAAATTATACACTCACTGTAAAACTGAAATAGACCTCCCAAATTTCATGCAACATATGTGACAAAAAAACACCCAGAGTGGCCCACTAAGAATAAAGGAAAGACAACCTGCAATTGTTCTTTAAGATCTTTCACAACTGAATTTTAGATTTTTTTTAAAAGTTACAATGAGTACTCCTGTAACCCAGTTTATCGATTAGCCTATTGCTATCGTACACTCATCAAACTAAGTAACTCACATTATTACTATTAACTAAATTCCAAATTTTATTTTATTTTATTTGGATTCAGTTTTCCATTAGGCCATCTTTCTGTTCCAGAATCCTACTAAAGCTGCTATCAAACATTTAGTTGTCAGGTCTTTCTAGTCTCCTCTGGTCTCTGACAGTCTCTCTCTTTTTTTTTTTCTCATAATCTCAATGTCTTGAGGAGTACTGGCTGGGTGTTCTGTACATTCTGTACAGTGTCTTCCAATCGAGGTTTGTGATTTTTCTCATGTTTAAATTGAGGTTATGTGTTTTGAAGGGAAAAAAAAAAAAAACTTAGAAGGGAAGTGCCCTTCTTTTACTACTGTCAAGGAAAAATATCTCCAGAACATCATTGGTGATATTAACCTTCATCTCTCTGTTAAGATGGTGTGGGAACTGACCAAGGCACTTTGGAAAAATGGTGTTTACACCATTTACACCAATGGTGGTTTGATTACATGTTGTGAGGCTCAGGTAAAATTAACTATAAACAAACACTGTACTCTAGTTAAATTTCACAAGGGGGTATGGTTAACAATTCTGAAAATACTGTTTACTGGGATTGAAAAAATAAGTAAATAAATGGCGAAAGGTAGGCGTCTGGTTTCTCAGGTCACTGAGAGGAGCTAAAGATAACTAAGAATGGATGATTCCAATGAATCTTTTGGGGATGATTAGAATCAGAGACCAATCATAAACCAACATACTTACTACATCCCACAAATTCTGGTATCATATGGTTTTTATATAATTAAATTACTAATTTCTCTTTTGATTTATTATCTGCCCCAGGGGTTAATTACAAGTGTTTTATTTCTAAATATTTGAGGGATTTTCCAAATATTTGAGGGATTTTCCAAAGTTCTATTATTGATTTTTTTTAATTTTTTTTTTTTTTTAAGATTTTATTTATTTGCGAGAGAGACAATGAGAGACAGAGAGCATGAGAGGGAGGAGGGTCAGAGGGAGAAGCAGACTCCCTGCTGAGCAGGGAGCCTGATGTGGGACTCGATCCCAGGACTCCAGGATCATGACCTGAGCCGAAGGCAGTCGCTTAACCAACTGAGCCACCCAGGCACCCCTATTATTGATTTCTAATTCCCCTGGGGCTTGAAAACCTACTTTAAAATTTTTAAAGCTTGTTGTGTGGCCCAAAATATATTCTATCTTGGACAATGTTACACGTGCACCTTATTTTTCTGCTCTTGCTGTTGTATTAGAAAAAGGTCAATGAAGTTGGTTGATAATGTTGTAGTCTTCCTATCAATTTTTTTTTGAAATATGTATGTTAAATTATCTGCCTATATTTGGGGATTTGTTTATCTCAGCAGTTATATAAATATTTATTTTGAAACTATGTTCATAAACTTTCAAAATTATTATGTCCCCCTGATAAATTGAACCCATCACTGTTTTGAAATAATGGACCTTTTCTTTTTTTTTTTTTTTAACCCTGATAATGTTCTTTGCTCTGAAATCTACACTATCTGGGATAAACATAGCTATTTCAGCTCTTCTTTTAGTAATGTTAGCATGATATAACTTTTCACTCATTACTTTAAACTATGTATGAATTTGTATTTAAGTTGCATATGCTATATGCAGCATGTAGTTAGGCATTGCTTTTCATTCTGAAAATCTGATTTTTAAATGGGGGTAGTTAGATCATTTACATGTGATGAGACTATTGATATGGTTAGATTTAGATTTACCATCTTAGTATTTCTTTCATACTTGCCTCTACTTTTCTTTCCTTTTCAGTTTTCTGCTTTTTTATTGTTTAAAAATTCTATTTAATCTCATTTTTAATCTATTAGCTGTTACTCATTTTTAGTGCTTCATTTGGGGATTAGAATATATAACTTTACTTTATTAAAGTGTACCTTGAAGGACATTATACTGTTTTATGAATAGTTTTAAGAATCTTTAAAAATATCCTTCCATTTCTATCCTCCCAGGCTCTATGTTATTACCTATGGTAAATGTCAAAAATTTTTATTATATTGTTTGTATAGACCCAAAACACATTGCTACTTTTTTCCACTAAATTATATTTTAAATAGATTTAAATAAAATATCTAACATTTTTACCCAACTTACCATTTCTAATGCTAGACAAATAGAATAGGGAAAATGTAAATAGATGTATCAAATATATCAATGGAATAGAGCTTTGAAAAGAACCATACACACATACACAACTAATACTTGACCAAGTAAAAAGGTACTTTATTGAAGTTTTGGGGGTTTTTTGTTTTGTTTTAAACACGGGCCATGACTCTTGACTATCCAAATGCAAACAGAGAAAAAGAAAAACTTTAATCCACACCTACACCATATAGCTTCAAAGTAGTTCAGAGATATGAATGTAAAACTTAAGTATAAAACTTCCAGAAGGAAACAAGACAATTTTTGTGATCTTTGGTTAGGCAGATTTCTTCAATACATCACCAGAATTATGATCCATAAAAGAAGAAACCAACATTTTGGCCTTCATTTAAAAAAACCAAAAAAAAGTCTGCTCTTTCAAACATTGTTAAGAGATGAGAAAGACAAAACGCACATTAGAAAATAATATTTGAAAAGCATAATTTTTATAAAGACTGCTATCCAAGATATGTAAAATTTTTGATATTCAATAATTTAAAAAAACAAACTGGTAAACCAAGTAAAAAATTGACAAAATATATAAATGGACATTTCAATAAAAGATACACATATGACAAAGATGCACCTGAAAGATGTTTAGGATAGTCATTAGGAAAACACAATTTAAAACTGCAATGGGATACAACTACATATTAGAATGTTGGCGTAATGTGGAGGAAAAATGAACTGTCATTCACTATCAGTGGAAACTGAAAATACAACAAACACACCAGAAAAAAACCTTGACTGTTTCTTACAAAAGTAATTACAAATCTATTAATGCATTCCAGCCATTTAAACCCTAGCATTTACCCAAGAAAAAAGAAAGATTGTGAACACTCAAAAAACTGGAAACACAAATATATATGTATATATATTTGATACATTTTTGTGATACATTCATACAATGGAATACTGCTCAGCATTAAGAAGTAATAAGCTATCAGTGTAAAATATATGTGAAATCCTGATTGAATCTCAATATAATTATTTTAATCAAAAGAAATCAGATAACTCTATGCCCTCCAAAATATGTTCATACTACAAAATTGTACTGACAGAATATTCTAGGAAATGCAAACTAATCTATTCTGATGGGAAGCAAATTACAGATTACTAGGGGGAAAAGATGGAGTAGGACGTGGTAGGAGGAAGGAATTATAAACTGATACAAGGAAATTTTAGGGAACAATTGGTATGCTTATTATGTGGACTATGGTGATAAATTTTAAAACCTATAAACACCCAGGAAACTATCAAATTGTATACTAGAATACGTGCAAGTTATATCAATTATAACCTAACAAGTTGTTAAATAAAATCTATTGAGAAAAAAAAGTGGATAAACTGTTATTTTCTATACATTTATCTACTGTGCTTATGCAAATATTTATTCAGTCAAAATATAGAAAGATAAGTCACTAGTGTCTTATTTTTAAGATTTTATTTACTTATTTGAGAGAGATTGAGAGAGCATGACCGGGGGGAGGGGCAGAGGGAGAAGAACAAGCAGACTCCCAGCTGAGCAGGGAGCCTGACATGGGCTGATCTCAGGACCCTGGGATCGTGACTTGAGCCAAAGGCAGATGCTTAACTGACTGAGCCACCCAGGCATCCCACCTTTAGATATAATAACTGATAATCTCAAATGATACAATCAACTTGGGGAGATTTTTCAGCTCCACAGAATCAATTTAATCATATCAGAGATAATTATTAATTTTAGGCAAGGAATACAAAGTATCACATTTCTGACAGATTTGATATATGTAAAATTAGAAATTCACACTATTTTCTGTTTGTAAAAATTCAATTGTTTCCATTTAAAGTCAGTTTTTTAATTTTGTGAATACATCACAAAGAAATATATATTATGGCTCCCAATTAGACTCATTTAGGGGAGATATAAAAAAATTAAAAAATAGATATCCAGTGCATCCATCCTAGACAAAAATCAATAATATCAGGGACAAAACTTAGGCATTTTAAATCCTCCCCATGTGATAAAACATTTAATCAAGACTGAGAGGTACTGATGAAAGTTGCTTGACTTAGTCATCTTTATTCCTGATTATACTTGTGAATCATAATCCTGTTGCTAATGTGGCTTGGGTAAGTAACTTGATAATTTGGCAAGGTAATAGAACAGTCTTTTTTTTTTTTTAAAGATTTTATTTATTTATTTGAGAGAGAGAGAATGAGAGAGAGCACATGAGAGGGGGGAGGGTCAGAGGGAGAAGCAGACTCCCCGCTGAGCAGGGAGCCCGATGCGGGACTCGATCCAGGGACTCCAGGATCATGACCTGAGCCGAAGGCAGTCGCTTAACCAACTGAGCCACCCAGGCGCCCTAGAACAGTCTTTCAATATGTATAGCAATACAGTATGCACAAGACTATATTGAATAATATATACAAAAATGTAAACACCCTCTCAGCCTCTGTCTTGAAAGTTTCAATATTAGGTTCACATTCCCAACTAAGTACAGCTTATGTATATTCTAATATTAAACGACAAAGAAATATTTTAACAGTTGAATTTATTATTTTAGAGATTTGCATTTATTTACATATGCATTTATACTGTCTGCTACCAAATAAAAATTACTATAATCACTTTAAAATGATCTCAATGTTATAATAGGGTTATTACAGTGTCTGAAAATTGAGTAAAATTAACTATATTGCCAGTGGAACTGTTCCTCAGACACTATCTTTAGCTCCATAAAAGAATTTTAATTACATTTTTATGTGAAGTTAATTTTGACATCTACAAACTATGATTTTTCATGTAATCATTGGGATAATCTTCCAGCTCCCAGTAACCACTTATAAAACCTATTCCAATAATGTCTGTATAGATTCTCCAGAAAGTAGTATACCAAATAAAATTATTATGCAGCCAAAGTTTGGATGTCTTGGATACCTCAGGGTCCTTCTCAACATATGTTGCATGGTAGATAAATAAGAGTAAGATCATGATTAAGACATCAAATTATCCCAGATGCCATGGAGATCTGGTAATAGCCTATTATTCATAAACTTTTCAAATTTACCAACATAAAGCATTTTATTCTCTCCCAGTCTCACAAGTAAGGCTTTAAGTACTATGAGAAGCTCAAATAATCAGTTTCACATTAGTTTACACAGTTACCAAAAATAAATAATTTATAAGGAGGTAAAAATTTATGATGTTCTTAATTTGAGTAACTTGGCACGAGACACTTCTAGGTCAAAGACAATAAGATGATTTGACAGTTTTAAATTGCAGATATTTCAGGATACTAAAACAACACAAAAACCTTTCTGGCAAAGAGGAATGATGAAAGAGCACTCAGCATTTCCATAAATTAGCACTAATGAAAAAATAACTCACACAAATGATACACTGCTGAAGAATAAATCAATTAAAATTTTAAAATCACCACTGGAAAACCGTTTCTTACTTGATAAAAAGAGAAATGGGAGTCGAAACAAAAAACTTTAGGGAATTGAGAGAAATGGGGGAGGGAGATACGCTCTGCTTAATTTAAAGAAAATGGTTATTAGAAAAATGTGGTTTTGTTTGCAAATTTAAAAGTAATATAATTTTGATAAGAATTATTTAATTGATCATAATAACATACCAACTTCCTCCCAGGAAGTTCAAATTTCTTTACTAATTTTTGCATTTCCACAAAATCAAATTTAGCCTTGAACTCACAGGATATATAAGGTACCACTATTCTCTGTATTGTGGGTCAAAACAAAAATGTTTTTAGATACTTTGATGAAATATATGGAAGTATTACTCCATTGAAATAAGAAAAAGGGTGTATTAATGTATGATTAACTTATCTGCTAGTAATAGTATTATTCTAAAGTAAATGGGCAAATGAGTTTAGATAAATACAATTTAAATTAGGAATGGAGCAAATTTATTTTTAAATGATTTTTAAGATTTTATTTTTAAGTAATCTCTACACCCAATGTGTGGCTCAAACTTACAACCCCAATAACAACAGTCACATGCTCTACCAACTGAGCCAGCCAGGTGTCCTGCAAGTTTATTTTTAAATAATTGTATTTTTTTAAAGCCAAATAAATGTAAACCAATATTTTCCTTTAAAAAATCATATTAATGAGTTTATCTGTTTGAATATATTTGAAGTGAATTGGTTGAATTATGATAAGAACCTTTACAGTGACATTCTTAAAAATGCCTACACATAACAGTTTACTGATTCAGATGATTATATAGGGTATCACATGTTTCTATTAAAATAACATTATTATTCATTTAATTAACTGAAATTTATTGAAATAAGAACAGTATTCAACTTAAAGGAATGCAATAAAACTCACAGAACAGCAACCATACACAACATCAATTTTCCTTCATCTTTTACCAAGTCATCAGGTTAGACTTAAATGAAAAAATACTAAAGCCTGCAATTTGACAGCTTTTCCTCAAGCCAGCAGAAAAACAAAATCAAAGGGAAAACAAATCATCTGAAACCTGGAGAGATGGGCCTTTGCAGAAGAAACAAGATCCCAGCATTTACTTACAAGGGAGAGACACAACTGAACACCTTCTAAGCCAGTAAGAACATTTAGCTAGAGATTTTTAAAGAATCGCTAACAACTGAGTAGGACTAGCATGAAAGAGTGGAGCACAGAAACCTAAGACAGTTTGTACCTTTGTATAAGCTTCTCCATAAATCCCATGAGGTGCTCACAGAGAAATTCGAAGAGAATCCCAAGAAAGCTTCCCACACGGTCCAGAGCAAGAAAGAGAATAAAAACACTCCCCTAACTCTGCCCATCGCATCTCCCCTAAATCCACTAGAGAACAAACGCCTTAATCTGCAAGCAGAAACCACAAAGAAGTTGCAGGTGAGTAATTGTGGGAAGTCACTACAGCTGGGTTTAAGAATCTGAAGTCAAAAGCTTATTAAGGTGTGTTCCCTCACTGGTGAAAATCTGCAGCTGGTTGATGGGAATAGGCTCTAACACTGAAGGAGAGGCTCTGTATTAGGTGTTAGGGCCAATGTTACTTGTAGAGGAGGGGCAGGAAGACTTGTGAAGGCTAGCATTCTCTAGAACTAAATTCTAGTGACTACCTAAAATTAAGGCATAATAAGAACTTCAAAGAATGTCTGCACCCTTTTCCTTCACTACCAGTCTAACATGTGTCAGATGGAAGAGCTTCAAAGAAAAAAAAGGAAAAAAAAAAAACTTTCCTGAGAATAGCATAAAGGAAAAACTGTAAGATACATAGGGAGAGTCAAAGCCAAATGGGAACCTTGTGTGGGAACCCATGGCTTTGAGCCCTTTGGGACCATCTAAAATATTTTTTGTAAGATTTTATTTATTTGAGAGAGAGAGAGAGAGAGAGAGAAGCAGACTCCCTATTGAGCAGGAAGACTGATGCAGGGCTTGATCCCAGGACCTGGAGATCATGACCTAAGCTGAAGGCAGACACTTAACCAATGAAGCCACCCATGTGCCCCCCATTAGCACCATCTAAATGACTAATACTAATTTTTAAAAAATATTATTTCACAAACATTTAATGTGTATGGTCAAGAAGGGATGGGAGGAGATGGGAAAAATTGGTTGCGTGCCATTATTATGAATTATGTGGACCTTCGTATGTAAACTGTAAACTTTAAACAATTCAATTCCTAGAAGATTAATACAAATTTACAATAAAAGCCTTGTGGAAGGAAAGATATGCTGCTATTCAAACATGAACATACTCACCTTACTTTATTTACTATCCAGTAAAGCAAGTTCAGCTTTCAACAAAATGTTTACAATACATACAAACAGGAAAGAAAAATCACAGTGTGGAGAGAGAAAGCAATTATCAGAACTGACAGATCTGACACAGACGGAACACTGAGACACAGATTTTAAATAACAGTGTTAAAATCTTGCAAGATCAGATAGCTAGTTTCATCAAATAGGTGAAAACTCTAAGAAATATTCAAATGGAAGTGCTAAAAGCAAAAGCACAGTAATAGGGGTGAGAGATGCCTTTCAAGAATTCAGTCCACTCAACACAGCCGACGAGAGAAGCAGTGACCTGGAATAAAGGTCAGGAAAAATTAGTGAAGCTAAGACCAAAGAGACAACAGAGTTAAAAACACAGAACAGGGAATCCAGGATATGTGAAAAAACCATAAAATGGTCTAACATATGTGACATTGGAATCCCAGAAAAAGAACCATGTAAAATGAAATTTTGAATAAACGATAGCTAATAATTTTCTAAAACTAGTGACAGAAATTAAACCACAAACTCAAGAACTCGGAAAACATGAGAATGGGTAAGTATTAAAACAAACAACGAACCAATAATATAATAATAAACATGAATAATAAATAAGTAAATAATAAAACATGACAAAAATGGAGTGAATTTTTAAAAATTCATGCATATCATAGTTAAACTTCAGAAAGAGAAAGAGAAAGCCTGGGCGTCTGCCAGAGTAAAAGACTCACTAGTATGATATAGTAAGAAATGTAAATATACACAAAGAAAATGAAGAACATTGGAAGTTGAATTAATAAAAGTTTGATAAAATATTTTTTCTTATTTTAATTATTCTAAAAGCAAAAGCTCTAACAGTATGTGTTTTAGAATATGAAAATGAGGAATTTCTGACAGCAGTGCCACAAAGTACAAAAGAGAAAAATTGGAAATAATCTTGTTATGAGGTTCTTCTACCACACATGAAGTGATATCCTATTATTTAGTCTCACATGGTTCAAGATTGTACCTCGTAATCACATGTTATTAATGGAGAACATAAATGGAATGGAATTATAAAAAATACACAGAGAAAGCAGAAAAACAAAAAGAAATGATGAAAAAAGAAATGATAAACATGAGTGTAATGAGGTGATTTTAATACAAACATATCTAATCATCATTTTACGTGTGAATAGCTTGAACACACCATTAAAACAATTAAAAGCCAATGGCAGAGTGAATAAAAAAGCAAGACACATGATCTAATGTGTGCAAAGCAACACTCTAAATATAATACTTATATTATAATATAAGATAAATATACACTAACCAAAATAAAACTAGGTTAACTATATCAATTTCAGACAAAGTAGACATCAGAACAATGAATATTACAAGTATAGAGGAATATTATATGACAGTAATGGGGTCAATTAAAAAAAAAACATAAAAAAAAAAAAAAAAACCTAGCAATGCGTGCACCAAAAAGCAGCTTTTAAATACAGGAAGTAAAATCTGATAGAAGAATACAGAAATAAACAAATCCACAATTATAGTTTGAGGACTTCAACAGCCTAAGTAAAAGTCATGCAGTAAGACTCTTGAAATGTTTACCATGAATATTCTAAGAGTGGTTATTGATATCTTCTTTGTGATCAGTTCCCCTCCCCCCAGTCCACCCCATCTTCAGAAAGAGCGTGTAAAGCATGAGTGCTCCATCTGAGTGGTGGTGGTGGTAAGAGAAGATGAAGACAATGTGTGCCAAAGCTTATTTGCCACTAAACTTGAGAGCGAGATTCCCTTTCTATCTTTCTATCAGATACCCATTATAAGTGTCTGACATAGAGTACAATTACATTGAAATATACGGGATTCTAAGAAAATAAATATTTCACAACTTAGTCTTAAATTCCCCTATCCCTTTAGATATTTTGGAGAAATGAAAATTTGCCTTGAATTAAAAAATTTACATATATTACATATAATTATTAATATAATACATAATAATATGCAGTACATAATACACTTCTGCAATACATTTCTGTTAGCAACATTCATACTTTATATGAAATAAAAGTACAGATGAAAGCAATCTTTAATATAATCTGTTTTTGAATATGAAGTATTTAAAACTAATGTTTAGATAAGCACTTAAGTTAACATTTACATAATATATTACCCTTTAATTTTTCCTCCTATTTTAAAACTCAACTAATATGTTCAACATAATTTAAAAATCTTCCATCTTCATAGGATGTTTCTAAAATATGCAATAATACCTTCTTATGCAAGTGAATGTGAAGGAAACTTTGTTCTCCAATTATTTTTTTTTTAAATATCAGAGATGAAATATTTATTTCACTATATGTTCCTCTTCTAAGATGAAGCAACTTAATCTTCATTAAGTTTGCTTTTTTAATCAGATGACAGAAACACAATTAGGAGATGCTGCCCACAATCATCTCTGAATAATTAAATAAATCTCAACAGGTGAAGTAGCAGTTTATAAAGAAAAATAATTTCCAGAAAAACCTTGTTGAGGCCATTGCAAGATATTCGGTTAATTTATTAAAAATTTAGTAAAAACTAAAACAATAAAATTTGGTCTATAAAAGTACTAATGAGACTATATTTTTTTCAATTTTGTCCTATACTATAAGACCACCCTTAAGGATATAGGAATACTTAGGTTATTTTGGTTAAGATATTTATAGTAAAAGTGAGAGAAACATATGAAAGAAAGAAATTGGTAGTTTAGTTCAATTAGTATATTTCATAGTTCCTTTATGCTGCAAATAAACTCTGATTTGAATTTTCATAAGCTACTATATCTTTAAAATATTAAATCTATTATGACTGGTGTTTGTTTTAAATGACTTACATTAATTAATTTAAATTCTATTTATAGAGCCAATAGTATGCTTGTTTAAAATAAGATAAATAAGGACAGGGTGGCTGGGTGGCTCAGTCGGTTAAGCGTCTGCCTCCGTCTGCCTCCGGCTCAGGTCATGATTGCGGGGTTCTGGAATTGAGTCCCTCGTGGGGCTCTTTGCTGGGGAAACCTACTTCTCCCTCTCCCTGCTGCCCCCCCTGCTTGTGCCCTCTCTATCAAATAAATAAAATCTTAAAAATAAATAAATAAATAAATTTTGGAGCTATATAATGGACCTCTATAAAGTATATTAAATACAAAATAATGAGTGATTAAAGATAAATAATATTTAAGCCACAAATTTTTCTCAATAATTAAACATATGGTTGATGATACAAAAATGAGTACCTGTCTAACAGAATAAATTTATATAATGTTATGGAGTTATGAACACGCTATATTTTTCTATATGTGTAGTTCTCTATTCTGTTGTAAAGGCCCTTAATGTATAATTATATATGTATATATGTCATATAATACATAATATAAATTTTATAATATGCAAGCTAGTAGTAAAATAATTTGTATCTTAATTACTGCTTCTTAGATTTTTTTCTTTGTGGTATGGAGATATTATATCTTCTATTAGATGATTTCAGCTATTAAAAATAAGTTATAGTCAGCCTATTGAAGGGCAAGCATTTGAACTGACCCACAGGCTTAATGATGATACTAGGTTCTTTGTATTATTGGCCTGTCTGACTTGTACCCAGTACATTCATAGATGTTTCTTTCCCCATTTTGTTCATAAGATAATTGCCAGTGGCAGTTAGGTTAATATGTTTCCCTGTTGCTGTCCAATTACAAAGACAGAATCAGTTCCTATGGCTTCTTTCCCTGAAACCCCCTGCAAGACTCACTTTTCTCACTGTTTAAATTGAATGAGGCCCATCCATTCCTAACTGATTTATTTAATTAAGTGGAATTCATTAAGCTCCAGACCCTATTATTTAAGCCAAGAATATAAAAGTGACAAATTAAAATTTCTTTGTTCATGGAGCTGTTTTGGGGAAATCAAATAATTTAAAATATGTATAATATAATGCCAGTTACTGATAGGTACAAGGAAGAGGGAAGAAAACACACACACACACAACACACACAAGGAGGTATTCAAAAGTGACAACCATGAGGATATAGTTATCATGGATGAACCCTCTAAGAAAGTGATCTTTGATCAGAGACCTAACGGAGTCCAGCGAACCACTGGCAGCAATTCCTTATCTAATGTTATCCCCTCTGAGGAAAGGAACGCCAGTACATTTCATGCCTCACAGATATGAAAATAGAAATCAAAGTCACACATGTCTCTGCACATTAGAAGGACCCAATAAGACATTTCCAATCCCTTTTGAAGTTCCAAACACTATTGATGATGAATTAAGACACCCATTTCACCTCACAATTTACACAGTGCCGGGCTCTCAGTAGAACTTTCACCTCCCTTATCAGCCTCAGACTAATAGGCCTTCTAGAGGACCAGAATGGCTTACTTAAAAAAATTAAGTTCAAATTCAATCTAATTAACTCCCTCCCCTATCAGTCATCAGTCTAATCAAAGATGAATTTTAATAAGTTTTAACTCTATATTTGACATCTGCTGACAGGTTTTAAGCATCACCCTTCCCTCTTCCCCTGTTGCCCCATGTCTGGGAAAACCAATAAGAAATCTTGAGCCTCCTTTGCTCTGCATTCAACAGAAAGTTCAAACCACCCAGATCTAGCCAGTGCGGAAACCCTTACCCCAGCCTCATGACTTAAGCACAATAAAACCCAAGCCAGTATCTCTTCTCCATTCTCTCCAGCTATTTTTCAGACCTGCTTGGGATCCTGCCATTCCCTCTGCAGAAAATCTCATTATGTAACAAATCACTTCAAGCCCTGTTGGTTTATGCACGGCATCATCCAAAATCAATCTTATGTTTTGAGGGACTATCCTAACTCTATAGAATGACCAGAAAAATAATAGACATTAAACTTTTTGTTATAATTTTCTTTACTGTTTTCCCAAATTTTCTCTTTCCCTGTTTTCAACACTATTTCTATGTCTCATTCAGTTTTGACTTCTGACAAAATATGCCTTTTGTTTTCATTGATGTTGATTTCCATTGGATATATTACACCCTTAAATACTTCAATATATCTTTAGTTATAAAATACATAGTATTTACACATTGAATTGCTTACAAAATAAAATCATGAAAAAAACAAAATATTAAAACTCATCAATAATTTGATATTCCTCAGATTACTTCAGTTAGTCATACTCTTTAAATGTCTCAAAATCCCCTGCTATAAAACATGCTGAAAGAATTTTTATATTATAAACTATAATTTTCTAAGAGATTACTTTATCTTTTTTCTATTTTCTTATTTGAAGTCTATTCAAGATTTATAATGAACAACAAAACTTTTATAAAGCCTTCAGGAATATAATTATTTTAAAATTATGTTGGTTTTCACAAAATGTTAACAGTGTCAGAAAAAGATCATCTAAGTATTTTAAATGTATAGATAAAGCTCAGGTAAAATGGCCATAAATAAATTTTACTACACAATACATTTACCTTCCACATTATTCCCAATGAAGACTACTTTCAAAGTCTAACTTTCTTAAGCAAAACTAACTTAAATGTACATATTTTAAATGAAGTTAAGGGAAATTGTAATGCTGCTCATATTATCAGTTTATTTCAATTACTCCAACAATTTAGGCAAATATCTGATAAGATAAATTGCATGACCAATTGAAATATGAATTTTGTTCTGTTTTGTTTTTGTCTGACTTTGTATAATTGTTCAACTCTACAACATCCTGAGAAAATACCCCTTTTAATCAGGTATGTGTCCCTATCCACCAGTAGAGACAGTAACGAAACCAAATTTATTCTGCATACAGATTTTTCAGTGCATTAAATATGACCATGGAAATAGATGGCATGGAGGCCAGTTTTACACTACCAGCAAGCTGCATTACTGTATTACTATGTACTTTATTACTGTAATATTACTGTATTACTTATATTACTGTACTCTTTTCTGAGAAAAGAAAAAATATATATTTTGGTATAGTTCTCACATAATAAAATCAGTTGCCCAAGTGTCCTCATGTAGGGAGAGTCAACTGTCAGTATCTTAGATGAGGTGAATATTATATTCACATAGAGGTCTAAAGAGTCAGATTTAAGCTCACTTATTTTAAATAATTCTCTTCATGACAAATTTATCAGAAGTACAATAATTAAATCATAAAATGTTACTACATTTTTATTTTTCTACTGTCTTCTCTTCCTAGTTTTCCTGATGTAGGAGAGATGTTTGGAGGAACATCTCAAACTGGAAACTCTTAAATTGTGGTAAATCTAGTAATAGTGACAATGACTAGAAAGAGAAAAGAATGTAGAAAAATTTGGCAAATATACTATTTTTAGTAAAATATAATCTATATGGCAAACAAATTAAGGATATGATAAAATATTGATTAAAAATAAATCCTGTTTCCTTTATAGAACATAGATTGTTATTAGTGATTACTTTTTCTTTTCCAATTTGGCAACAGTTTTGTACTCTAAGCCCAAGAGAAAGTTAATATATGCAAGATATATTAATATCTGAGTATGAATATGCAGAGTATTTTTAAAAAGTGGTATTATAAAAATGAAAGTCCTTGAGCATATGCTGGTAGATCATTTGTCTATCATCTCATATTGAAAATAGTTATATAAATGTTAAAGACATGATGATTTCCTCTAAATCTTCCATAAACATTTTGACTTATTTTTAAATTCCATGATTTTGCTTCTGAACTTTTCCAAAAACTATAATAAGAAATACAAATTTAGACAACATGAAACAATAGTTCGGGTGCCAAAATATAAAACATCCTTTTGAAAGTATCTTATATTTAAGGGATTTAGGAACTCTACGACTCACTGGGATTTTCCCATAAGCAATGATGAGACTCAGAGATCATCTCAATGTAACGTGTGCTCTTCTAGGAGCTCACAGACTCTCGTAGGTCCTGGGCATACATATTTCTTTTAAAATCATCAGATAATTTATTTAATTAAATATCATCATTTTATTTAACTGATGTGGAATTGATGTTTAAAGATAGCATTTTAAGATGCTATCTCCAAGTAACCAAATTGCAACTGGGCACAGAAGAGTGTACTGACTGAACGTCAGGGTTCCTGAGCACCCTGACATCTTCCCTGGTGTTCCTGCTTGGCCTGTGAGGAGCCCAGTTCTGGATGGTCTACTTACCAAGCAACTAGGTTTGCCTGGATTCCTTTGTTCTTGCCAATTCCCTATTAATCACCAAATTTACTATACATTTTAACTTGATAAACAATGTATATGTCCTGACTCAGAAATCCCTCCTCTGAAATGTCTCAGTAAGTTGTTGGATCAGCTATGTATGTCCATATATCTCTGGTATTGCCCAAGCCCCTCATGCCTGTCCTTAACCTACTATCCACACATCCCACAAGGCCAGAGTGAGGGCCAAACACACAGCATGAGCATGTTAAAATATCATTTTTCTGTTCCATTTTGGAGGAAATTGCCCTTCAAGAAAATGAAACTTAGGGAAGTTGCAAATACAGTATAATGGAGCTCCAGGAATTCTTTACCTAGATTCACAAGCTGTTAACATTTTGCCACACTTAAATTTTTTACTTTATTTTCTTTCCCTCTGAACCACATACAATGTTGACAGCAAAACTATGGTTGATTTAGAGGGTTAGAACAGTGTTCCTACTCCAAAAAAGTCTCCTTGGTTGAAAAAAAATATATTAAGTCTCCTTAATGCAACATTTTATTTTTGTACACAAATACCTACAGCTATTCATCATTTTCAAAATGTCATAAAAGTACTAGCCAAACTTTGAGAAGTTAAGTCTGAAATAAAACCTCGAAACAAGGTGCTAATTACTTATCTGGGAAGATTATGTTCAATTTAAATAAATGTTCCATTGGTTTTATTTCTTTTATATAACCTGTGGCAATTGTTTTAAAAGAAGACAACTTAATAGGTACCAAACTTTTATAGACCTATTTAGAAGGAGGTAAAATTTAAATTACTACACCAAGATTGACAAATGGAAAATGCTGATGCCCTTGTTTTTACTGATGCTTTTAGAACCCTAGAGTGATATGTTTTCTTTATAAATAAAATATATTTAATTAGCCTGCTGGAAATTAAACATGAAATAAAAAAGAAAATGAAATAGAAATATTTTACTTGACTCTCTAAATCATTTATATGTCAGTCATCCAAATTTATTTCCAACTGGGCTCAGGTGTATTTAAAAATAAATAAAGCAAGAATTCATCATTTGATGAATTCCATCCTCCAAGGAACCACAGGATTGTCCAGACTCTAAGAATTACTTAGAAAAAATTGTGATTAAATAACTAGCAACAGCTGTTTAACAGTTCCCCCCCCCCAGTACTAAAGAATTTAAAACAAAATATAATTTTCTAAACTCCTTACTTTTTCACTGTTTTTACACAGGAAACCAAAAGTCCTCAGTGACAGAACAACTAAACCACCCAATTGTAGAGAGCAATATGGTTTGGAAAGAGCTAGAAACAATTGTATTGACTTTATTTTCCTCAAAAAATCAGGTGAAAAATTAACAGGGTATTTGGAAGTATTTTTTCAGGGCAAAACATCAACCAAAAAAATAACCACAAGTTGAATTAAATATCAAATTAACAGAAAGTTACTGCTAAGAGGTAGCAATAATTAATCATAAAAAGGCATTATTATTAGTTTACTAAATATTTATTAGAGACTCCATAGTTCTTATCAAAGAATTACCTAGTACCGGAAAAAAAAAATTCAAGAGAAATGTGGAAAAGAAGCTAATGAGCTAATTTTAAGTGCACCACCAGTGTTTTGAAGTGAATAGTATCGAAGGTATTTTGGTCATAATCCCCAAGTATGTATTCTGATTCCAAAGAAATGTACTTCAAGATCTTTCTCCGCCATACAGTCATATGTGTATGTGCAGGTACATGTACACATATGAATGGGCACCGATACACATGATAGAGAGATAGATATAATCCAGTTTAATTTAATGGTAATATATTAACATTATGTGACATGATATAAATATTGCAGGCAGTATATTCACTTATCTTATGCCCAAGATAGAAGAAAATAGTAGCCAATAGACCAAATACAGTACTTTTTCCCCTTTCCTGAGCCAGGTAAGACTGGATTTAGCAGAAACAGAGAAGTAGGATTTAGGTTGCTGAATTAGGTAAGTATACATGTCCAAACTAAGGGTACAGGATGTATGGTTCAAAGAGAAGCTCTGATTCACTAGTGTGCTAAAGCTGGCTTCTATCATCTTGTAAAAACCAATCGTTCACCTCTCTTCCCATCTCAGCGTTCAGTGAGGTAGCTAAAAATTGGCCCTGATGAGAGTATCTGCAGCAGAGATGTAATCAGGGATGTAATCAGGGATCTTTCCCAGACATCCCCCACCCCCAGCTAGTTGTTAAACATTTATGAGCACACCAATGGTTTAATCCAACCTCTGTCTCCTTTTGGTATAGAAATTGTGCTAATTATTTTACTCTTCTCTACATAACATTTGGATTAAGAGTACACTTATCTTGATGAGCACTAAGTAATATATGGAAATGTTAAATCACTTTATTGTACACCTGAAACTAATATAACACTATAAGTTAACTAAAGTGGAATTAAAATTTGAAAAATAATAAATGTATAATCAAGCATGAGTTTTTTGTTGTTCTTGTTTTTGTTTTAGCAACAATTGTAGATTCATGTGCTTTTATAAGAAATGAGATTGCAAGAAAGATTCCATATATCCTTCGCACAGTATGAAATTGACATTAATGCAATCTATCACCTTATTCAGATTTCATCAGTTTTACAATGCATACATGTGTATTTGGTTGTGTGTAGTTTTAACACATGGGGATTTGTGTGACCACCAACGCTGTCAAGATGCAGAATAATTCCATTACAAAGATCCATTGTGCTACCTTCCATGGTCAGAGTCACATCTCTCATGTCCTCCCTCCCTATGCCCTGGCAATCATTAATTTCTTCATCTTTGTAAACTTGTCATTTTAAGAATGGCATATGAATTGAATCACATTCAAGTAACTTTTTTTTTAAAAGATTTTATTTATTTATTTGACAGAGAGAGACCAGCGAGAGAGGGAACACAAGCAGGGGGAGAGGGAGAAGCAGGCTCCCCTCAGAGCAGGGAGCCCGATGCGGGGCTCAATCCCAGGACCCTGGGATCATGACCTCAGCCGAAGGCAGACGCTTAACGACTGAGCCACCCAGGTGCCCCACAAGTAACTTTTTGAGATTCTTCTCTCACTCTGCATATTTATCCAAATTGTTGCTTGTATCAATAGATCAATAGTCTTTGTGAATAATATCTCATGGTATAGGGATGTGTGACAGATTAAACATTTAGCCATTGTAAGGCATTTAGGCTTTTTTCCATTTTTAGCTATTATGATTAAAGCTTCTTTGAACATCTATGTACAGAATTTTGTGTGAACATAAGTTTTCATTTCTTTGGAATAAATGTCCAAGACTGTAATTACTTGGTTGTATAGTAAATGCCTGGTTAGTTTTGTAAGAAACTGTCATATTCTTTTCCCAAGTGGCTGTAATATTTTGCATTTCTACCAGCAATGTAAGAGTGATCCAGTTTCTCCACATCCTCAAAGCATTTGGTGCTGTTAATATTGTTTTTTTACATTTTCAGACATCATGATAGGCTCATATAGCAATATCTCACTGTGGTTTTAATTTGCTTTCCTTTAATAACTAATGATGATAAACATCTTTCATGTGTTTATTTGCTATCTGTACATTGTTTTAGGTATAATGTTCCTTTATTTATTTTGATAATTTCCTAATTGGGATGATTTTTACTGTTGAGTTTTGAGAGTTCTTTATATAAGCTACATTCTCTTCCACTTTGTAGCGTGTCTTTTGGTCTTTTAACAGGGTCTACTGCAGGCCAACAGTTTTTAATTTTGATAAGATCTGATTTGTTGATTTTTTTTTTCTTTTAAGGATAGTGTTTTTGGAGTAAAGTCCAAGAATTCTGCCTATCCCTAGGTCCCACAGATTTTCTTGTATTTTTTTTCTAAAAAATTTATAGCATTATGTTTCATATATAAATCCATAATCTATGGATCCATGATCTACAAAGTTTTGTGTAAGGGTGAGATCCAGGTAGAAGTTCTTTTCAGTCAGTCATTTGCCTATGGATGATGAATTGCTTTAGCACAATTTGTTGGAAAGACTACCCAATATACACAGAGCACCTTTTCCACCTTTGTGAATAATCAGCCAGGCATATTGTATGCATCTGTTTCTGAGTTCTATTGATCAATATGTTTATCCTTCTAAGAATACCACACTCTTGATTGCTTTAGCTATATAATAAGTCTTAATGGGCAGGGTGATTCCTCCAATTCTAGTCTTCATTTTGTTAGTTGTAAGACTGGAACTGGGAAGAATGTGGCCACTCCATGTTGGCTGAAATTAGAAGTCTACATAAGATTTTGTTAATTAATGAGAAACAAAAACAAATCCATTTTAGGAATTAATACCAACATTAGATTTTCTTTTAAAATCAAGTACTTTCAAGTTAGTATTAGCATTTAAAATTTCAGTTTATTTCCCTAAATCATGTTTTTTTCTGCAATTCTTTACAACTAATGGTTTATTCACTTAATGTTTCCAATGTATTTCATATATTTCACAACTATTCAGTTAAGCAGTTATATGACTTTTTCATTTTTGATAGCCCAGATATTAATTGTCCAGTTTTCTTAGAATTTTAGTGGGCTTAAAACATTAAACAATATAGTTCAGTTAGTAAGTGTGGAATTGTCTGGGACCTTTATGATGATAATCTGGAGTTATTTAGCCTGGAGGATGCCTATTACTAAAGGTACAATATCACATTGGATATTAGTTTTCAATATTAACCTAATAATGTTCTGTAGTATTTGAAGAACTGGTAAATATAGAATTCATGTTTTTATAGGTATCTTAGCATATAACATTTTCAGAATTATATACCAAGGTAGACCTGGTAATACACTACTAATTATAAACAAAAATGATATGTCTTAATATTTAACCAACAATCTGGAAAGCCATCATTTTACTATATAACAATAGAAAGATGATTTTATGATCTGTGTTAAAAATATTCTGCAGTAATATATTAATTTTGATGGAAATTAATATTATTAAATGAATAAGTTTAGCTATTGGATATGAAGTCATTGTTGTACACATTCTCTAATTCAAATTTCCTTAAAGAAACTGCATACCATCTAGTGATCTAGTGACAAAATTACAACTTTTAACTCAGCATATTTTTTTTTATGCAAGTATCATCATTTTCAAACCGATGAACAACAACAACCAAAACAACTTAATTAAGCTTGAATTGAACATGTTTGGTAAAATAACTTTCTGGGAAATTTTCTAAATACTCAGTTATTCCTACTAATTTGCATCTTAGCAGATAAGGTGAATCCAAAAAACAGGGAGGAGTTACCAAAAACTCCTGGGACTTCACTATTTATAAGCAATACTTGTGTAAGTGCTACCACACATGCTCATTTTTTGTCACTTAGAAATATATATATCATTTAATAATTGCTATATAAATGTAGTAGATAAAAGCACATTTGATATGCTCATATGCTTGGATTTCTGCTTCATATAAATATAAATTGGGTAAACTATTTTCTAAACAGAAAAAATGTTGGAGAAGTTGATATTAAAAACGCAACTAGAATAGTGTAAGAAACAAGGCAATTTAATGTATTCCTACTTCCATCTTTACCTTTTATACAGTTTAAGTAGATGCTCTACATTGGCTGCCAGAGATACATAGTAATACAATTCAGATTTCCTTATGGTTTATTTCAAACATCTTCAGAACTTAAACAATTATTTTTACTTTTTTTTCTAATTGACTTAGCAACATGTTGCTAGATGTTGCCAAAATACCCTTCATTTTGCATTCTTACCAGTCATGCATAGTTCAGCAAATTTTGAATGCTATATGTTTACTGAGAAACTAAGCACCTATTTTGTTTGAAAACAGTGATCCCTCATCTTGATTAACCATCGTTCTTTCTTGTCACACTTTGGTGAATGTAACATTTATTTTCACATTTTGATATTCTTACTGACCTAGTATTTTAATTTATAGCTAATTAACATACAAATATATGGTCAGAATCTATGTTAATGCTAAAATAAGAGAGTAGTGGGACACCTGGGTGGCTCAGTCAGTTAAGCGTCTGCCTTCGGCTCAGATCATAATCCCAGGGTCCTGGGATCGAGTCCCGCATCGGGCTCCCTGCTCCGCGGGGAGCCTGCTTCTCCCTCTGTCTCTCTCCCTCTCATAAATAAATAAATAAAATCTTTAAAAAAATAAAATAATAAAATAAAATAAAATAAGAGAGTAGTTTAGTTCTACAAGGCAAAAAAATAAAAGTGTTAGGAAAACTAAACAAAATGAAAGTACTCCTACCAATTGCCATCTACTATTTGTAGCTTTAAAGTGACAATTTTAGAGCATGAGCCATGTAAAATACATTACCCCACTCATCTTTTCCTTTATGCTATTTGCCACAGAAGAAAAATATACTAGGTGGCAAAAGTATACAAAATGATTAAGAATATCCAGACAGAATTTGCACCATAGAAAAACCTATAAAATATAAAATATAATTGGAATATCTTTTAGTTTATAATATGTCCTCATGTTTTACTTTAAGTTTTTCATTATACTTTTACAGTTATAAAAAATAGTATCTCTGTCTGGAGGAAGTTCTTGGGATTTTCACCGTAAGATCCCATTTAATGAAAATTTTACTAACTCATTTACACAGGGTTATTTTTTTATTTTTTATTTTTTTAAGATTTTATTTATTTATTTGAGAGACAGAGAGAGAGAGAGAGAGAAGCAGACTCCCCACTGAGCAGAGAGCCTGAAGTGGGGCTCAATCCCAGGATCCTGAGATCATGACCTAAGCCAAAGGCAGATGCGTAACAGACGGAGGCACCCAGGCACCAACACAGGGTTATTTTAATGCAGTTAGCATTCTGTGGGGACAAACCTATGAACTTGTGCTACAATCAAAAGCATTTCAAAAGAAATTAGAAATTCTTCTAACACTTTTAAAACAAAATAAAGCATTGAATCTCTAACACAGTTTGCTTAAGATTTTTCTTCTCAATGTAGATTTTAGACTTAATTTCTTCTTATGAAAATTGTTGAGATATCCTCAAGCATGCAGTAAGACTATTATTCTTTTGAAAGTCCTAAAAGTAAATAGCTACTGAAAACTTACCAGCTTCTCCTGATAATTTTGGACAAAGTTAAAAATCACTTATACTCTCAGGCGCCTGGGTTGTTAAGCGTCTGCCTTCGGCTCAGGTCATGATCCTAGGGTCCTGGGATCAAGCCCCGCATCGGGCTCCCTGCTCGGCGGGAAGCCTGCTTCTTCCTCTCCCACTCCCCCTGCTTGTGTTCCCTCTCTCGCTGTGTCTCTCTCTGTCAAATAAATAAATAAAATCTTTAAAAAAAATCACTTATACTTTCTAGGTTTTCATAGGAATCAGTATTTTAAATAAAATAAATTTCAGTTTAGTCAGAAACACAGAAACAACTCTAGGATTTTAAAATGAGAACATCAATGCAAGAAATTGATAATGTGGGATGGAATAGGTGAACAGACAAACATAAAGTGGTTAGGAGACTCTTGTGTTGGCAACAAGGAGACAGCTATCAATCGCAGGACTGAAGAAGTAAAGAGAAAAGGAGGTGGAAACTAATTCAACAGCCTGGATCTTTCTGGGATTGGGCGACCACACCCATATAAAACACTGCTTAGAGAAAGCTAGAAATGCAGAAATGGGTTCTCCATTGGCAACCACAGTCATAGAAAATAGAGCAACTGCTGAAGATGCCAGAGATGGAATATTCTTGATTTTCCCTTCCTCCACCTCCCAATCTTCCACCAATCCCTTCTCTCTGCTGGTCCCAGTTGGAAGGTTCAGAGATCAGTCTCCTTATTCAACACAGTGGAACCAAGAAATGGTGAGAAAAATTATCTGAAACCAATGAGGCAAGTGAGCTGCAGAAAGTTCCTTCTCATTCTTGTTATTAATGGTCATTTATCAGCAGAGAGCCTCTAACTAATTGAGAACTAGCTTCTTCATTGCTATTCTTTTGTGGCTGTTCATGTAATTGAGGTTTTGTTGCTGTTGTTTTCTTACTATGGCACTATCACTCAGCAATGAAATTCCACGAGAACAGATATAATCTTTCTGTTTTGTCCACTGCTGTGTCCCCTAATACTTAAAAGGAGCCTAGACCACATTAGATGGTCCACACAATATAGTAAATAAATAGTTGAATGAATAAATCTTAATTCATTAGAGAAACAAACCATAGGCAAAATACGACATTCTGAAACTGAATTTAAAACAACTTGTCTGACTGGTTTAGTTTTTTGTTTGAAATTTGAAACTCATGTTCCAATGAGGATGAACATCAAATAAACAGAAAATTCATATGGCATTCATATATCTGAATATTTTAAATCAGCAAATAATATTTTATTTCTATGTTTATATCATCTGCATTTATATCAATGTATATTATCTATCAAAATTTATCCAAAATGTTTTAAAGTAATAAAAGTTTATGAATCAAAGATTCTATGTGTGTCTTTATCCTTTGTTTTATTATAAGATCCAAGATTCCATTTGAATTTTTGATATTATAGATAATATTTAAATAGCTGAGTAACCAACAGATGATCCATAACATAGTTGATTGTTTTTCATTATAAGTAAATGATATAAAGTTAATTAAGGTCATTGTATTCTGAAATATATACTGAAGATACAACAAAGATTTTCTAAATAGACTTACAGATAATACTAGAAAGTTGAAAGAGACATCCATATAAAAATAAAATTGGATATTTCTAAAAGCTTCATGTAGAATAATTAAAATAAATAGTAACTTAATCTTTAAGTTACTGAATTTACAGCAGAATAAATGGTAATAGTTTGGCATGGGAATACTAAGAACAGATTCACTGCAATATGTCCTCAGAAGCGATGTGTACATTTAGCATGATTGTGTCAGCTACATTTAATTGAATTTTGAGAATCATGTTTGAATTAACAGATTCATTACCTCTGGTAAAGCTACAGTCTTGAATGACAAATTTGGTTTTAGTGTCCATGACAGCAAGATATTTTATAGCAATGCAGTGCTGAACAAAATGTGATATTTCATGACTATATTTTTTCTATTATCTCTCAGAATATCTTGGAACAAAATTCAACCACAAACAATTTGAGAATATTTATATTTTCCTCCTCTTTGCATTTTTGCAATGTCTGCAGGACACAAATATACATAATTAAGATAGTTTAATTTAACATATATTAAGTTACTTTTATTACATATTCAATTGGAATAATTATATGGTTAACTTGACATTTATCTAGATATCTGTCCCCAAGTGATTAGTAGTTATCAATAATTTTCACAGTAATTCAATTGCATTAAAAAAAAACTGTTGTAACTATTTAACTTGATCTGACTATAGCAACTCAATATTAATCTAATTATAGGGGGAAAAACTATTTGAGATAGATTGTTAGTCTTCCAAGGTAATATTTAGCTCAAATACTAAAAGAAAGTAAACATTTAAAAAGCTAATTATAACTAAATGAACCACCTTTGACTTTGACATCCATACCCTACATAAGACAGAGTAAACTTTAGAATTTAGCCAGTACTGATATAATGAGAAATTATAATTAATTTCATTCTCAGTTTGATTGTATTCTAACAGATATTCCTGTCAATAACTCAGCTAATTTTTTTTCTGGTTAAAATGATTCTTTGGTCAGAGTGCAATATATTCATTTCATACAATCTATAAAAAATTTCTGATAATAATTCAAATGTCCTTTAGAGACAGCTTGGTACTCATTCATATTCACAAAATTGACATTTTCTGTTTTATTCTTTTATTTCAGAAGGCTTATGAATTCCTGACTCATGTTCTTAACAAAAAATAAAATAAAGAACACATTATAAAGTAAATCAAATGGTGTTCTTTTCAAATGCAACCACTCCAGCCTGACTTAAAATTTATATTACCTTTGTAGGCTGATATATAAAATACTAAATAAATCAATTTGATCAAAAGTAATATGTGTAATGAGGAACTTCGGCTAATACATTTATCCTTTTTCATTTAAAATATATAATTATAACAATAAATTAAAAATAAATATCCCTATTATCCTATCCTTACCCTTAATTACCATATTATCATCAGTAGTCATTAAATGTTATATTTTCAAATATTTTAATATTTTTTTATATTTCCACCCTCAGACAATGTTGAAAATAAATCTCAAATCACATTAGCTTGTGATTACTTTAACTACTCTATTGTAGTTCTCTGTTGTCTTCAATGTTCATGCAGCCAGAACTCAACCTCAAAGCAAAACAAAACAAAATCAAACAAAAAATAAACCATGACTTTCCTAAGCTTTTAGAAATTTAAAGAAGAAATATTAGTAGCCAAAACAATATATGAAAGAATGTTCTACCTACCAGTATCCAAAGAAATAAAAGTCAAATCAACATTGTGACATGATCCCTTATTTAATCTTATGACATAGAAAACTACTCCTAGCTTATTGAGAGTACAGGGAATATTTACTTCTGTTATTGCTCGTGGCAGAATATAAAATACTGACACTTCTGAGGGGAGCACAGTTTGAAGACTTAAAAAATATTTATACTCTGACAAAACAATTCAAACTTTAAGAAGCCACAATAAAAATAGTGTGGTTTACCTAAAAAATGTGTGCAATGTTGTTCATTATAATACTGTTTCTGATTAAAGGGGTGCCTGGGTGGCTCAGTCGGTCAAGCATCTGACTCTTGATTTTGGCTCAGTTCATGATCTCAGGGTCCTGGGATGGAGCCCATGTGGGCTCCACACTCGGCAGAGAGTCTGCCTGAGATTCTCTCCCTCTCCCTCTCCAGCTGCCCCTTCCCCTGATTATGCTTTCTCTCTCTCTCTCTCTCTAAATAATAAATCTTTAAAATATATATATTTTTTATAATTAGAGTGAATATGAATATGTATCATTCTTATTTCCAAAGTGTCACAGTTTGTACTATAAATTCATGGTTACTGTATTTGTAATAATAATACTTTAAAAAATGTAAATCACCTTTAAATGTAAATAATCTTAAATGTCAATTTATACTTAAAATGTAAATTATCCTGATAATTTGTTCAGGGTAATACAAAGTAGCTATTAAAATAGCTATATTGTATCATAAGGAAAATATTAATAATATAGGCTAAATTATCTTTTAAATGTATATGTGTACATAGGTATAAAATGTCTAGATAATCTTTTTAAAAATAAAAAATAAAAATTGTGGTTAATTAATTTTTGAATTACAAAAATTAGGTCATTTTTTTTACCAATATGCATTTTCCATTTTTACAAACTATGCTTATTATCTTTTCCAAAACAATGTAATTTTACACATAAGGACAAGTAGAAGACTATTTAGAAATATTATCTGTGCAAGTGAGTGTTAGTTAATAGTTGTGCTTAATAATGGTTGCTCAATGAAAATTAAACTTTAATGAGAATAGAAAATTATCTGTATTCCATCCCAAATTGATGATTTGAGTACCAAATAACCAATATTAACTGAGGTTCATATTAAGTCATACAACATTCTTTTATGTGGCACATGCCATGTGCTTACTTTACAAAACCAGAAGGAAATAAGGATTCAGAGAATGAGCAAGACTTATGTCTTCAAGTATTTCATGATACAATGGAAGAAGCAGACTTTGAAAGACATCTTTCATTGAGATAATATTTAGTTGAGAACTGGAAGATATACACCCACCTCCCCCAAATAAGAATTCCATGTGGAAAAACAGCTTGGTCATGGATATAGAAAAGTGCAAGGTAAATTGCAGGATTGAGTGAAATAGAGACTGTTTTCAGGATGTAGGAAGAAATACATTTGGCAAAATGGGTCTTGGTTAGATTGCAGAGAATGCCACATATATACTGATGATTATATAAAGGAAATGTACACATTGGAGCTCAGTTAATAGGGTGTAATATAAGCAGAGCTGATTTAATGAAGATGGGTCAGCTTCCCTGTATCTAATGGAGGAAACTGAAAACTGGGAGTCTCTTTGGACAGCCTTTCAGACCTTCAGGCAAGTGTTAATGAGTCCCTAAACTAGGAGAGTGGAAATCAAAGGGAGGGCTTTGGTTTCAGAGGCAATGCATGGATGGATTATGAGATTGTATAACAGCCCCAATTTTGGAGACTAGGCAAAAAGAGAAACAAAACCTCGCCCCCAGCTTTTAAACTTAGAGTCATTTGAAAATACAGGTGTGATTTAGTGTCTGCAATCACAAGAATGAAAAGGAATTGTAATGAAAATTAGAAATCTGTCAGAAGAATGAGATAATTAAGGATATAAAATTACATTAGAAGGGATATAGACTGAGAAATGCTGGAACAAGATAGCCAAGTATTGAAAGTAATAGTGACTCTATTTTAGAATCAATAACATGTATAACCTGTTCCTTCCCTAAATAATTCTGAAGTCTTTTGCTTTCTATTTCTCTGCTTTCCAACTTGAGAAACACTTTATAGAGAAAAAAAGGAAATTGATCAGGTTGGTCACTCCAATTAATCAAAGTTTCTTTAAAAGTACCTAATGCAATGTTTTCATGTGATGATATTTCTAGCACCAATATTTTTAATAATCTAATGTGTCAAGTTTCATCTATCTTTAGAGTGCTTCACTGTATACTTCAACAACATTTCTATTACTTTCTGTGTTTCAGAGTTTGCAACTAATAGAGAAGAGGATAGTGAGAATGGAATGACTTACTATTCCTGGTTACTACAGCTCTCCTGAGTCAGAATGCTGATAAAGAAATCAGTAAGTAGAAAGTAGTTTGAACTTTGAGTCTCATAATTTTATTATATTTCTCAATTTCTTCTGTTAGGCCTAAGAAACTTCTCTAGGTTATTAGTTTTAGAAATTTTGATGCTCTGCTATAATGAAAGCAATGTTTTATTCTTTCAGTTTCACCAAAAACCATCCTGCCAACATTTTTAAAAAGCTTCTAGTTTGTTGTTGCTGTTGTTTGTCAGTTCTGTACTGATCACATATTCTACTTCATTGCCCTGGTCATAAAAGTTGGAATTCATAATTGTAAACATTTCAATATGTCTGTAATTTGGCATGCTTATTATATTTTGGATGCTTTTCTTGGACATTTTCTGTCATCTACCTAGAGGTCCATTTTTAGTAATAAAAGCAGGGATGAGAATTCTTTATTATGCGTTCAGGTATCTTTCATAAATTTATTACTTTTTTCACACTGGATTCATATATAAAGAATATAGTCTAAGCAGCATTTTGATAATAGTTACTTAAGTCTCTATATTGTTCTTTTTGTCAGACAAATTAGTACTAGGCATTTTGATCCTAAGAATCACATAAGGTGTGTTCTGCAAAGAAAGATGTAGTTTGGAAATTTTCCAGGAACATTTTATCATAAGTATGAATGCAAAGTCCCGAATGGTTCTCATCTTAAAATATCAACTCTTCCCTGATGGCACTGGAAGTTAGTCATAAATATATATAATGAGAGATAAAAACAAATAATTACCTATTAGAAACAGCATAATTGTCATACCAAAAGAACTTTTGATGATAATGATCATATATACAATGATCATATATATGTGTGTATATATGTGTGTGTATATATATACACATATATGTTTTTATAATGAGAAAAATATAAAGTGTATGTTTTGACATAGACTTATATGAAAAGTATGATATGTTTATATAAATTAAAACAATAATCAAATATATATTTGTAATTAAAAGGTCTTAAATAGACTTGATAGTGTGGCTTATATAAAACTTGACAGTGGTAGCTTTTGATGTGTGACTGACAGAAATAAGACAGGGGTTGGGGAACAAATGATATGAAAATAAAAAAGATTACCATCCAATATTTTATAGTTTACATATAAATATATCCTCTAGAGGCTTTAAAAATAAAATACAAATTTAATTATTTTCTCTTAATCAAATAAAGTAATATATATCTAAAATTGAAGTTTTATTCTATGTAATTTAAAAGTAACATGTATAATATAATATATTCTTAAGAGATATGTATATTAACTTTACAAGGAATCTAATCAAATGTCTCATTCTGATTTTAAGATGATATCAATTTAATGTGGAAGGAATTTAAAAACTATATTTTATTCTCACTAAATCTTGGACTTTTCAATTAATTTTGAATTATTGTTTTCTGAAACCAGTGCCACGACAAACTCATTATTTTTGGACTTTACAGTACCTTATTACAAATTTATTTAATCCCAAATTTCTTTATATTACACATTAACTTTCATAAAAGTAAGATTGAAAATAGTAATACATTTTATAATATTGTAAATTTTATCAAATCTCTAATATCTTAAATCCTATTCAAATAAATCACTAAACCTATTATAAGTACCCTTTTTTGCTTATTTATCAATTTCTTTTCATTCCAAAGATTTACTATGCTACAATTTTATTGATGCATATTTTTATTCACATATGTATGAATTAAAGCATTTGCCTCTATGCAAATAGAGTAAAATACACCATGAATGTTCTACTTAGATATTTGTCAGTTTAATTTTTATATATTTTTCTATTATTTTGTTTCTTGAGAATTTTAGTGATTATTTTTTGCTGTAGAACCTATTTTTCTATCAGTTATAGTGTAATAGATAATAGTTTGGGTTCTTGAATTAAACAATCCTGTTCAACTCTTGCTTTTCTATCTGCTAATAACCATGTAATCTTTGATTTTGTGATGTTTGAATGAAATAATCCCTGTGAGCCACTTAATATTATTTCAGTTTCAGTATGCATACAATCAATGTTCTTATTTTTAGTAATAATAATATTACCTTCAAGACATGAATTGATATAATTTCCATTTAAAATTGATATTTTTTCTCTTTAATGAGTTATTCATGCTACATATGTATGTCTGATTAATGGTTACTTTAAGGTGAAGACAAAAGTGTCAGTATTTATAGGAAGAGGTGAATGTACTACTTTTATCTTTTTAAATTTTTTATTGTTAAGTTAATCACCATACCTTACATCATTAGTTTTTTTATGTAGTGTTCCATGATTCATTGTTTGTGCATAACACATGTATCATATGACCTCACTGATATGAGGAATTCTTAATCTCAGGAAACCCACTGAGGGTTGCTGGAGTGGGGGGTGGGAGGCATGGGGTGGCTGGGTGATAGACACTGGGGAGGGTATTTGCTATGGTGAGTGCTGTGAATTGTGTAAGACTGTTGAATCACAGACCTGTACCTCTGAAACAAATAATGCAATATATGTTAAGAAAAAAAAAAAAAGAAGAAGAAGAAGATAGCAGGAGGGGACAATTACTTTAGTAAAACTCTAGGAAATGCAAGGAAAATAATTAGAATTGTATTTTATTGTTTGTTTTTATCTATCTACCTATCTAGGTCAGTAAGGATACTATCTTGTATTTTTCTTCAGAATTTCTAAATGTTTCCATGACTGGGGTTAGAATGAGAAACAGTGTAGCAGTAAGAAAACAGCTAAATAGTTACCTTCTTACTAGTCAATTGGAAAATTATTCTTGGAAATCATGATGCTGGACAAAAGTTTTAAAAGAACAAAGATATTATTCTGCACATCTCTGAAACACATCAATGCTATTTGGCCCTTGATCTGTCCTTGGTTTTAATTCTTGTGATATTGTATGATTTCCTTATCTGTTTTTTGATCAGTTGGAGAATTTTTTCTTGCATGTTATAAATTGGGTTTTCCTTTGGCAGATCTCTCTGGCAAAAGATTGGAGCTTAAAGGAACTTGTGTGGACAGAGAGACAACAGTTGACAGAGCAACAACCTACAGTCATTCGTACCTGATATCTATACATTTAGATGAGAACTGTATCTGCTTCCCTAAACCAGCATTATTTTCTTGTTAAGGCGAATCATAAGATTTGCACTTCTCAGTCTTGATGGCAGCTTCCTAAACGAAGATGTAAGTTCTGTGACTGCTTAAAATCTCTTGTGAGACTTTGGACAATTATTTAACCTAAGAATCAGTTTCCTCATCTGTAACTGAATTAGTCTGGGTTAAATGATCTATAAGTTCTTTTTTGGTTCCAAAGTTCTACAGTTTTAAAAAATGGATTAAAGGGCTACTCTTATGAACTAATATGTTGATTTGATTTCTTGGTCCCATTCTATGAAATAATTATTTAAAAAGATGATTCTTGAACTTCATTAAAAATTATGCAGTTGGGGGCGCCTGGGTAGGGCTCAGTCATTAAGCGTCTGCCTTCGGCTCAGGTCATGATCCCAGAGTTCTGGGATCGAGCCCCGCATCGGGCTCCCTGCTCAGCGGGAAGCCTGCTTCTCCCTCTCCCATTCCCCCTGCTTGTGTTTCCTCTCTCACTGTGTCTCTCTCTGTCAAATAAAATCTTAAAAAAAAAAAAAAATTATGCAGTTGTTCATAGGAAAAAATGTGAAAGTTAGTGTATATCAAATTATAATCCATATCTACATTTCCCTTCCTCAACTCATATACTAGCTCACCATATAAATGAGAAAAAAAAAAGATAGTAGGATTCTTCAGTCTTACTGTGGTCTTTTTGGTGTGTGTATATTTATATTTATATGTTTTTTATACAGAATAATGCTTATTTTTGGAAAATATTTACCTTTACCCCTTTTTCAAATAATAAACCACAGGCTATCAGTTTCCTCCTAACCACCACAAAGCGGTGTAGTGGGAATAATAAGACAAAAGATGTCAAACAATTGCCTCCAAAAAAAAAAATCTTATATGATTAATGAGAAACACCCTCTGGACTCTAGGGTGATGATACTGAAAGAACATGAATCTGGTTTCTGTTCATTGCTCAAGTTGTTTTTGTCTTACAATAAATTTTTGGAGTGTTAAATATAAGGCCAACAAAAGAAAAGATCAGCTAGAAGAGGGAATAACGGAGATAGTTTGGATAATCACATTTAAGCCCTGGATCCAGTTTTGCTTAAAAACAATCATATCAACTTCTATTCTTCCATGGTATATTGAAAATAAGATTTTAACTTTTACTGATTATTTTAAAGTTTTTTTAAAAAAAATTTTAAGATTATTTATTTATTTATTTAAAGATACAGAGAGAGAGAGCGCACAAGCAGGGGGAGAGGCAGAGGGAGAAGGAGAAGCAGACTCCCTGTTGAGCAGGGAGCCCGATGTGGGGCTCGATCCCAGGACCCTGAGATCATGACCTGAGCTGAAGGCAGACGCTTAACGACTGAGCTACCCAGGTGCCCCATTATCAGTTATTTTTTAGCATAAATCCATTTGGGTTGGATCTCTAATAACTAAAGGAATCATAACTTTCCCAAGTATAGATACTTACATGTATACCAGGTATAGACCGTGTTTAAAAGTATAACTTGTTAATTTCAGTCTTTCAATCCATATGAGCACATGCTTAGAAGAAGTTTGTTGAACAATTATCTATTAGTACAGCAATCTTAAAATATTAGTTTAAATAGCCAAGTACTCATGCTATGTGGAAGGCATAGAAGGAACAATATATATTTATTTGGGATTATTTTTCAAGTGGTTCAGGGTAAAAAAAAAAAAAAAAAGAATCAATCCCCTGTGCTTAGACCTTTAACAAATCTAAAATTTTATTTAAAAATAGAAAACCAAGAAAATATTAATAGAGGTAAACTTTTCTATCCTCCACAAGTCTATACAAATCATGAGGCAGTTGTAATAATTAAAAAAATATGCTCTCCTAGCTACATAAATCACATATTCCTTCAGGGAAGAGAGACATACCACTATTTAGTAGTTTAGGATCACCTCTACATTGATGATCAATTATTATTTTATGACCACCATGATAGAAATAATTGCTCCAAAGAAATCATAGTAAAGTATGTTGTACGCTTTCATAATATAGTAATTTGAGAAGGTAGATTGAGCTGTTTATTTAGTGCTCTCCCAGGTTGATAGTACCATATATCTAAATATATCTTGAAGACAGCAAACACATTAATTGGTAAGTAAGTGAATATACTCTCCAAAAAACATGGAGAGCACAGCATGTTAATATTAAAGAATATTTATTCTGCTCTCCATCTGTGACTATTTTCTTAAATAGTCTTTATCCACATAAGTAATATATTTAGGCTTCATAAAACAAAATGTTTCTCTTTTTTTATAATTTACCCCCTGTGTGCCTTTGAAATAAAATATTAATGATGATTGTTTTACAATTCAGAATTTTAAAACTGATGAATCAGAATATGCAATACTTAAGGCATAATTTATTTCAATAACCCATATTTAAATAACTCAATATTGAAGAACTATGATGAGAATTCACAGATTATGTTTAAGAAATTACATGTCATAGGTTAACAAAGAAAGGAATTTATAGTTAAGTTAGAATAGCTGAAATCAATTAACTAAGAGAAATGAAAAGAATGTAGTTACTAAATCTCTAAATTAAAAATAAAAAAAATATAGTGACAAGGTGATAGAAGATCAAATGATTCATAGAAAAGACTGTTAAAAATAAAACGGTCTGTATGATAAAGAACATTTAATGCAGCAATTTAGAGAAAAGAAGAACTGGATTATTATAATTAGACAAATTTTATCAGTTTTTTTCTTTTTTAACTTGGAAGGGGATTCTGAAATTCCTGGTTCCAAAACATTTTCATCAAGTCAAAAAGAAACCTCATGCCAGTAAACAGTCACTCTCTACATCTCCTTACCCCAATCCATTGGCAGCCAATAATCTGCTTTCTGTCCTAATGAATTTATATTTTCTGCATATTGCACACAAATGCAATCACATAATACGTGCTCTTTGACGTTTAGACTCTTTTACTTAGCATAATGTTTTCAGAGTTAATCATGTTGTAGCAGGGAGCAGTATTTCATTCCTTTTTATGGCTGAATAATATTCCATTGTGTGGCTATACTGCTATTTATTTATCCATTTATCAATTGGTTGATATTTGGCTATTGTGGATAGTATAGCTATGAACATTCTTTTACAAGTGTATAATCAAAAATTTGCAATTCTTTAAAACATATGTTAGAAAGAAAATTGCCAGGTCATATGGTAATTCTATGTTTCACTTACTGAGAAATGACTCTGTTTTCTAGAATGGCTGTGCCATTTCACGTTGCCATTAACAAGGTATGAGGGTTCCATTACTCCACATCTTCACCAGCATATCTTGTTTTCTGTTGTTTTTTTTTTAAAGATTTTATTTATTTATTTGAGAGAGAGAATGAGATAGAGCGAGAGCATGAGAGGGGGGAGGGTCAGAGGGAGAAGCAGACTCCCTGCTGAGCAGGGAGCCCGATGCGGGACTCGATCCCAGGACTCCAGGATCATGACCTGAGCCGAAGGCAGTCACTTAACCAACTGAGCCACCCAGGTGCCCGTCTGTTGTTTTGTTTTGCATTAAATTATAGACATTTTAAAGAACTCATCAAAGATATTTGCAAATGACATATCAGATAAAGGGCTAGTATCCAAAATCTATAAAGAACTCATCAAAGATATTTGCAAATGACATATCAGATAAAGGGCTAGCATCCAAAATCTATAAATTATAGACATCTTAATGGGTATGCAATGGTATTTCATTGTGATTTTGGTATGCATTTACCTAATGACTAATGATGTTGGACATTTTCTCATATGCTTGTCAGTCATTTGTATATTTTCTTTGTAGAAAGGTCTGTACGGGCTCTTTATATTGTTGAAACGTAAGGGCTCCTCATATAGTCTCGATAATAGATCCTGATCAACTATATGGGTTGTCTTTTCTCTCTCCTGATAGTGTCAGTTGACAACAAACATTTTTAATTTTGATGAAGTCCAATTTAGCTATTTTCTCTTTTGTTGGTTGTGCTTCGATGTCATATCTAAAATTCTATTGCTAAGTCCAAGGTTGCATAGATGTATCCCTATGTTTTCTTCTAAGTCTTAGTGTTTTATCTCTATATTTAAGTCATTGATTCTTCTTAGATTTTGTGTGTGATCTGAGATAACAGTCCAGCTTCATTCTTCTGTAAGTGGATGCCCAGTTGTCCTAGCACTAATTATTACAGAATCTATACTTGTCTCATTGAATAGTGTTAGCCCTTTGCCAAAAATAATTAACCATAGATATATGAGTTTGTTTATGTATTTTTTATTCTATTCCATCGTTCTATATGTCTATCCCAATGCCAGAGCCCCATTGTTTTGTCATAACTGTAGTTTTGTAGTAACTTTTGGAATCAGCATGCATGAATCTTTTTTGTTATTTTTTTAAGAGTTCGTGGGGTTTTTTTAGTTTTGTCTTTTGTATTTGTTTGTTTGTTTACTATTTGAGGTCCCTTGCAATTTTAGGAATTTGAGGATCAGCTTTTCCAACTCTAAAAAAAAGGTCACTGGATATTGATAGGGATTGCCTTAAACGTATAAATCACTTTGGGTAAAAGTACTATCTGACAATACTAAGTTCTCCAATTCCTACACATAGGGTACCTTTTCATTTATTAGATTTTCTCTCAGGAAGGTATTACTGTTTTCAGTGCAAGTCTTGCAGCTCCTTGGTTAAACCTATTCCTAAGTATTTTATTCTTTTTATAGGAATTATAAATGGAGTCATTTTCTTAATTTCCTTAATTTCCTTTTCATATTGTTCATTGCCAGCATATGAAAATACAACTGTTTTTTTTTTTTTTTCCTGAATTCATTTATTAGCTCTAATAGTTTCTTTTTGTGGATTTTCAGGGCTATGTCATATAAAATTAGAAGTAATTTTATTTCCTCATTTCTGATTTGGATGCCTTTTCTTTTCTTTTTTCTTGTCTGTGCATCTAAAATAAGTCTCTTGTAGACATAGCTGGATCAAGTTTATTTTTTGGTATCTTTGTTTGTTTTTCCCCATTCAGCCAATTTCTGACTTTTGATTAGTTTTTTTTTCCATTTGCATTTAAAGCAGTTACTGACATGGAAGTTCTTATTTATGCCATTTTGATATATTTTTCTATATGTCATTTTTTTTTCTCAGTTCCCTCATTATTTTCTTTTATGTTTAATTGATTCTTAGTTGAATTTGATTTCTTTTTCTGTATACATTTTGCATAATTTTCTTAGTGGTCATCTGGGGGTTACAATTCACATCTTAAATTTATAAATAACCACTTTAAAGTAATACCATCTAGCTTCAATAGTTTATAAAATCTATGTTCCCATGGAGTTTCACACTCCCCCATGTGCCGTTGTCAGAAATTATAACTTTATATATTGTGCATATAGTAACATAAACTTATAATATCTATTTTATTCATTTGCCTTTCAAATCATGTAAAAGAAGTCACAAACCAAAACACAACAATATTGGCTTTTATATTTACCTAGGTAGTTACCTCTATCAGGGTTCTTTATTCCTTTGGCTTTAAGATTCCATCTTTGTTTTAGGCCAAAACACGAGGTCCATTGTGTTGAATATACTGTGTGTACTTGAAAAGGCATGTTTGTTTTTGTTGAGAGTAGTGGCTCATAAATATCAATTCGGTAAAAACAGTTGGACAGTTTTGTTCAATTATTAGGTATTAATCATTTTGTGTCTTTATTTTGCTGTTCTATTAATTGCTAATAGAGACAAGTTGACATCTCCACCTATGATTATTTAATGGTCAATTGTCCCCTTGGCTTTCTTAATATATTTTAAAATCTGCTATTGGCATATATACAATTATGACTGTTATGTTTTTCTAATGAACTGAGGTTTTATTTTTATAATATATATTTTTTTATTTCTAGCAATGTTTTTTGCCTTCAATCATAATTTATCTCATATAGTATATGAACTCTGTTTTCTTGTATTTTCTCTTTGCATGGTAAAAGTTTGTCCACCTAGTTTCAGTAGTTCAGTTACGTATAACATATGTATATGTTATAGTAGGTATTTTATGTATTGTATAAAATATTCAAATATAGAAAATATAGAGAATATTTTTAAGTGCCTTTCTTTAAACAGCATAGATTTAGATTTCATTTTTATTTTAATTTTTGGGTTATTTTTTAAAGATTTATTTATTTATTTGTAGAGAGAGAGAGAACACAAGCAGGGGGAGCAGCAGACAGAGGGAAAAGCAGGTTCCCTGCTGAGCAGGGAGCCCCGATGTGGGGCTCGATCCCAGGACCCTTGGATCATGACCTGAGCCGAAGGCAGACGCTTAATGACTGAGCCACCCAGGAGCCCCTAGATTTCATTTTAAAAAATCAATTATTAATTTCTGTCTTCGTTGCCATATAATTTTTAATATGTTTGGATTCAGGTCTACCATTTTATTCTTTATATTCTGCTTAACCCCTCTAATTTGTGTTTCTATGTTCCTCATTCCTTGTCTTCTTTTGGATTAGTTAAATCTTTTTTGTTGTTGTTGTTGCTGTTTTTATAATTAAATTTTGAATTATCTGTTAGCATTTAGCTATATATCTTTGCACTACTATTTTAGTGACTGATTTAAGGATTATAATAAACATTCTAAATTTCTCATAATTTCTCTAGAGTCAATATTTACCAGTCCACTTAAAATTTTAGAAATTTTGTGCTCTGTAAGTCTACTTGATTTCTTCTCCACCTTTCATTCAGTAGTTATATGTATTAAATCTGGATACAGGGCGCCTGGGTGGCTCAGTTGGTTGGGCAACTGCCTTTGGCTCGGGTCGCCATCCTGGAGTCCCAGGATCGAGTCCCGCATCGGGCTCCCTGCTCGTCGGGGGGTCTGCCTCTCCCTCTGACCCTCCCCCTTCTCATGTGCTCTCTCTCTCTCTCAAATAAATAAATAGAATCTTAAAAAAAAAAAATCTGGATACATTATGTACCTCACAATACAGTGCTTTAATTTTTGGTCTTCAGCAGTCATATATAATTTAAATAAATAAAAAGAAAATATATTTTAGTGATGTTTATTTCTTTATGAAGATTCAAGTGTCCATCTCACTCTATTTTCTTGGCACCTCAAGAATTCTCTTTAACATGTGTTGAGAGGAGCTACTTTATGAGAATTCTAAGCATAATCCTTATATTTTATTTAGTCTCAGAAATGATGGCCAAATTTTTAAGGTCTTATGCTTATAATCTAAGTGTTCTACAATTCAATAGTAATATTTTAATATCTTTTGGCATTTCCCACCAAATGTGAAATGCAACCCCAATCAATATTTGTCCTCTTCAAAACATATGCACAGGTGAACATATGTATTACTAATCAGAAGGCATTGTACCTGTCTCCATCTATACTCACTTGTTATAGCTTTGCCAAAAATTTTAGTTGCAAATGTCCACAAGGTCTTAAATTGACTTTATAAGGCATGTGTATTTACAAGTATATTTTGTAATCTGTATTAGAATTTTAAAAATTTGATTAGCAACTTTCTTTTTTTTTTTTTTTAATTTGAGACAGAGAGAATGAGAGAGAGAGCACATGAGAGGGGGGAGGGTCAGAGGGAGAAGCAGACTCCCTGCCGAGCAGGGAGCCCGATGCGGGACTCGATCCCGGGACTCCAGGATCACGACCTGAGCCGAAGGCAGTCGTTTAACCAACTGAGCCACCCAGGCGCCCTGATTAGCAACTTTCTGATAAGCAAATAAAATAAAAGAACAGTGTATGGATATCTATATCTCTATGACGTTTGGCATACATTATTAGAGCAAAAGTCCCCAAAGGACAATGACAAACTTGAAGTCAATAACTTTAAAATTAAACAGAATGATTTATTGAAAGGAAAATGAAAATTTAGGGGATAGGGAAGTATATTGGTAGAGTATCTAGAAAATGGAGTGGTAATAAATGCTTAACCACTGCTTTTTCTGGAAAAAAATGTGCATATTTTTGCACAAAGTTTATTATAATTCTTTCTGGTATAAAGGCTGTGTGGTACATAATTTAAAATAATAGTATATATAATATTCTGTATTGTAAATTTCATATAGCCAATGGATTCCCCAGACTGCTTTTGTTGAATTTCACCAAATTATATCTGTAGCCAATCTATGGTTGCAATTCAACCATGATTTGACAAATGGAATCACCTCCCAATACACTAACCTTATTATAATCAAATGTGATATTTGATTTATTGTTCAACTATTTCTCATATTCTACAAATTATATTCATTAAACAAATCTTTTTAGCTTAGCACTAACTATGTATTTATATAATGTGATTTTTATAATGACTATGTTTAATACTTGGCTCAGAGTATTCCTACAAATTTAACAGCCAGGTCTTGTGAGCTAGTACAAACTAACTTCAGCACATCCCCCCATCTATCACTTTATGGACTGGAGAAGAAAACAAGTGCATTTATATATATATATATATATATATATATATATATGTATTTTTTAACTTTCATTCTCAATAGCTCCTTATTCTCTTATTTCTTCACCTCCAGTACATTTCAAAGAATCATTTTCCTGCCTATTTCTATAATTTCTTTTTTCCTTAGTCCATAAACACAGTAAATGAGAACTAATAGCAGAAAACAGGTATGATCTGAAAGAATAACAATTTGTGTGTGTGGGTAGCCTATAGTATTTCAGTCTCTAACTTTATTAAACTGCTAACACAAATTGTTTTGTTTGCTTACATATTATGTAGTTGTGTCTTTTGACCAATAATTTTAATCTAATTATAATTCAACTGAATATTTATTAATGTTCAACACACTTGTGATAGAGCAAGGAAAGGAACCCATATGGCTATTGTCCTCATGGGACTTACGCACAGATACAATTATTCTATACACAATAACTAAAAGTATGATGATTATGAGGGGAAAAAAAGGTGCGATGAGGATAGCATTAAAATTTTATCTAGTCAAAGTTGTCAAAAGCTCCCTTTTGGAAGTGAAACATTAAGCACGATATAATACGTAGCCAAATTTGATAGGATAGTAATTCTATGTAGAGAAAACATCAGATTTGGCAATGGAAGGTGCTTAAAGTGCTAAGACTGTTTAGACTGCTAAGTAACATTATAAGAAAATAACAGCAATGAAGAGTAGAAAGAATAACTAGTTCACACTAATAACCTTCATTCTCCAGGAATCTCAGATTCTCTCTTCCATTCTCTCACCATCCCTCCTGACATGAATGAACACACACACACACACACACACACACACACACACACACACTCAAAATAAACCTTAATTCCTTCCTGTCAACAATATATTACTTATATTCTGACTTGTATAAGGCTGTAATCAATGTGAAAAGTAACTGCCTTGTACCATGATACAGATTATAGAAAGGGTGTCAAAATGGAGAAATAATTGGTCCTCCACAAAATAAGTGAGTTTAGAAAACTTAGAGTAATGTTTACTCTTTCCGTATTCTGTGAAAATAATCATGTCCCATTTCTTTCCTTTGTCTTGATGGAGCCTGGGTTCTTAGTTCTAAAAGTAAAAGTCTTACAAGTCATGCCTCATTTTCTTGCTCTTTTATTTCATGCAGTCCAAGCTCATTCAAAATTGCCTATAAATGGTAGAATAGGTCACCATGTTCAAATTCTTTCTTTCTTTATTTCTTTCTAAATCTATTCTTTTTTTTTAAGATTTATTTACTTATTTGAGAGAGAGGGAGTGCGTGAGCAGGGTGCAGGGAAGAAGGAGAGGAAGAGGGAAAGAATCCCAAGCAGATTCCCCACTGAGTGGGGAGCCTGACTTGGGGCTCAATCCCAGGACCCTGAGATCATAACCTAAGCCGACATCAAAGACTGGATACTTAACCAACTGAGGCACCCAGGTGCACCATTTTAATCTATTTTCTTCAAGGAAGAGCCATGCAACTGGGTTCTGACATTTGAATGTGGACTGAAATGGCTTAACAAAACTTCCAGCCTGGTCTTTAACATTGCCCATGATCAGATTTACCCTTGCATCTGGCCAATGCAAGGTTTGATGGAAGATTTGAGGGCCTAAGAGATGGCAGAAGTTTTTGCTAGAAGAAACCTCTGTTCCTATAAGTTTAGCAGAGCCCCTCAACAACCCATATTGGACTGTAATTTAAGTGAGAAACAAAATTTTGTTGCATTAAAGCAGTAATATTGACTTGCTATTTGTTACAGCAGGTAGCATTCTTTGCAATTACTATTTATATGCTTACTAGGTTTAAAATTATATAGGAATTATAAACACCAAAATATATATATATATATATATATATATGTATATATTCACCTCTCTGAATGGAAGGAGTAAAACAGAATGGGCAAGAATACAAAGGAGTATTCACGTTTACTTGCAAATAAATTATTATTATTATTTATTATTAAAATTATTTTAACTGTGAGTGTATTATTTCTTTTTAATGTGTTATTTTATTTCTGCCTCAAAATACAGTTTTAAAACAATTTATACAGCAACATAAGGTAACAAAAAAATAATGAGTGTCTCAATGGATAAATGGACAAATAACTAGTAAAGGTGTCACAAATTTAGAAATTCCAAGAACCAATAATATGAAAATCTGATAATTTTCACTTCCTATCAAAGCAATGCTAATTAAACAATAGCAGGCGATTATCTTTTAATATAATAATTGAATATATTGAAAAAATAATTGAATAGGGTGCCTGGGTGGCTCAGTCATTAAGCGTCTGCCTTGGGTGTCTCAGTCGTTAAGCATCTGCCTTCTGCTCAGGGCATGATCCCAGGTCCTGGGATTGAGCCCCTCATCGGGCTCCCTCTCATCGGGAAGCTTGCTTGTCCCTCTCCCACTCCACCTGCTTGTGTTCCCTCTCTCGCTGTGTCTTTCTCTGTCAAATAAATAAATAAAATCTTTTAAAAAAATAATTGAATATATTGAACAATGCATTGGCAAATATTTAAAAGACTGGTAATGTCCAGGACTAGTCATATGAGTATTTCTACATTCATACATTTTCAAATAACTTTGGTCCTATATACCAAGTTTAAAGTGAGAACATTATTTGACCCATAAATTCTACATTTATAAATTTATTCTAAAATAATCATGTATGTGATATACATATAAAACAAGGTTTATCTCAATGAAAAACAAATCATAATAAAATGTATAAATGGTCCGTGTGATAAAAATGGTAGATTTTCTTAAACTCATTGTGGTATATTATAGTGATTGATTATTAAAGAAGTATTTTATATTTATGACGTATTTATTGTCATGATGTGCACATGACATATTTTTAAATAAAAAAGGAACAGTTCAGTGTATGCACTAAGATATGCTTTTTATTTAATAACAATGTGCCTTTGTGTGTGTGTATGTGTGTGTGTGTGTGTATAATTTAACATAAGGTAGAAAAGCATATATCAGGCACCTTGGTGGCTCAGCCAGTTATACATCTGCCTTTGTCTCAGGTCACGATCCTGGAGTCCCAGGATCAAGTCCTGCATCAGGCTCCCTGCTCAGTGGGGAGTCTGCTCCTCCCTCTGACCCTCCTCCCTCTGGTACTCTCTGTCATTCTCTCTCTCAAATAAATAAATAAAATCTTTAAAAAAAAGAAAAGCATATATCAAAATGAAAATAATGTCTAGTTTTGAGAAATGTTATTATAAATGATCTCCATTTTCTTGATATACTGTTCTGTAATGACATATTTTGAATGTTTATGCTATAATCTGAGATTTGTAAAGTTATCTTTAAGGGGAAAGAGGAAGAGAAAAATAACTATGCACAGATTATTATTATTACATATACTTGAAATATTTGTCCCAATGGAAAAAAAAAGCATCTCTAATAAGTAAGCAGAACTAAAGATATCACTATCAGTCTATTTTAGATAATTAGTATTTATTAATTTATCATTTTATTTTCATAGTGTAAAAAATTTTTGTATTTGTTAAATATATACAAAAATGTCTTCCATTCTAGATTTTATTTTTTGTATTATTCCATGTAATATGCCCAATTTTTACTTTTAATTATGATATAGGTTTTCACAATGTTTATGATTATCAAAATAATACCTCTCTATGAAGTTATTGAGTAGAATACCTTCATCTTTTCTTGTACTGCACTTGATCAGCTTTCCATGGGCAGAGCAAAATAGAATCTTAGGTTTACGAAGTTCCTGGAATCTCTGCTTTTAAAAACCAGTCTAGATTAAATTATAAGTATTAATCATAAATCAAGAAGAGAATTGAATGAAGGTATTCAAATAAAATCAACATCATATTGATCATGGCTTGTTCATTATAGGAGTGATAATATAAGATTTGGGCCACAGTTATACATCATAGCAAAAGAGCACTCAATAACACACACTACCCAGAAACACTAGAGAGAAACTGTTATCATTGCCTTATTTAAAACTAATATGCACAGATGTCCATGAAATCAAGTAGAACAACTCCATAAAAAATGAACAAGGTTTACATTTTCATTTTCACCTACATAAATACTTTCCTTGGTATGGCCATCAATTAAAGGAAAATCTTTTTCAATGAGATATTTATTTCAAATTGGTTATAAAATGCTAATAAAATCATGAAATGGCAATATTATACACAGCCAATGAGGAGTTTCATAGTCACTGGTCAAAAGGGTCTGTTACAACTTATTTAAAAGTCTTTCCTTTAATTTTTTCAGTGTCTATATTTTTCCTTTGATATATCTTAGATAACCTAATCTTCTTAGCTTGTAATATCTACAAAGTAAAATTTTAAGATGACATACTTCTTCTAAAAATGGCTGTGCATTAATATTCAAAATTGGACAAAATTTCCCCACTGAACATTGTATTTGTGTACAACTTTCAATATGAACACTATATAACTATCATACAAAAATTCCACTGCTAATATAAATCAAGATATGAAACATTTCAAAAACATTAGCATTTTTATCCCCACAGAACTACTGAAAATAGTAATTCATTTAAACAAATTAATATATAAATAACTTTTAAATCAAGTGATGTCTAGTCTGAAGCACTTTTTTTTTTTAAGATTTTATTTATTTGACAGAGAAAGACACAGTGAGAGAGGGAATACAAGCAGGGGGAGTGGGAGAGGGAGAAGCAGGCTTCCCACGAAGCAGGGAGCCCAATGTGGGATTCGATCCCAGGACCCTGGGATCATGACCTGAGCCGAAGGCAGATGCTTAATGACTGAGCTACCCAGGGACCCAAGTCTAAAGCACTTTATAACTAGTCCAACAATTGTATTTTCCAAAATATTAATGTAATTTAATATCTCTAATTTTGTTTAAGGTTCTTGAGTGCAGGGAGAACCATCTTCCCAAACTCTTTATATAAAGTGTCAAAAACTCCCAAAATTTGGGAGCAATTTATACTTGAAAACTTGAGTTCTCTAGTCAGGTTCTGGGAAAGTTACTTGTAAAGTTTTTGGACATACCAATGATGTTAAGTGTGATGTGTTGCAGCCTTGCCCTTATATTTATTGTCAGTCTGCCTGGTATACATTTTAATAATAATAATAATATTAATGTCAATAGTATTAATAATAAAGAAGGCAATACCATTTCACTACAAATACCTAAATAATTTTCACTGGACTAAATAATTAAAATATTCATGATTAGAATGGGTGAAGTGTAGGGTCCATTTATGCTAGAATTGTGTCAAAACCATTAATAGTAAATCTTTACCCATACAGCAAGAATGGCATTAACTAAGATGGAAACATTAAAGCAATAACAACCATCTTCTTGTATAAGAGAGAAAATGTATGATAAACACCTTATGCATTGTTCAATGGAAAAATTAAAGAAATATATATGCTAGAGAAAAATTGCAAATTATCTCATAGGAGACCTTATCCATATGGTATTAGACCATGAGAGAGTAAAATTTTCTAGTGAATATTTTCTATGGCATGACGCATAAAATGTGTCATGATGAAACAATATGCTTACATTTCTCTTATGGAACACAAACTTTTCTATTTTTCTCATCATAATTCAAACAAACATTGGGATCTGAATGAAATGATTCTCCTAATAAATGGCAACACAGAAGAGAAGTTAAGAATATGGACTTGGAAGCCAGTCAATTCTGTTTAAAGTCTAGCTCCACCATTTGCTTTTTATGATCTCTGGAAGTCATTTAACATCTTATACTTCAGCTTTCCTCTTTTATGAAATTGGACAATAATTCTAACTAACTGTTGGCATTATGATGAGCATTACATGAGGCAATATTTATGAAGGATTTAGAACAGAGCCCAAACCATAGTTAGGGTTCAGAGTCGTGTGAGTTGTATTTTTAACACTGAGAGCAGGATTACATATATACATATGCTTATGTGTGTCCCAAATACACATCAATATTAGACCTGCCATTCATAAATCAAAATGCATCCGGCTAATTAGTCCTTTTTGTTTTTCTTTTTCTCTGAAAGTGCAATATCAGAAGAATTTGGTATTCAGAGCCTAAAACATCCTTATGTATATGTCTTCTAGTCACCCTCTATATTTCAGTTACCACAGAGGGTAATGGAAAAACTTATATTATGAGATAAGCTAAAATTACTGCAATCTTAAAGTAGCATAGAAAACACAAAAAGTCCTACAGAGGACTATGTGAGACAAAAAGGAGTGAGGATTAGTCACATCCCTGCTTTGTCATGTTGGTGGGAGGCAAGATCAAAATGATTATATCTATTTTGAATATCATGTATAAATACTATATATGTGTATATATATTATACAATATCACATTGTATATACATGTATGAATTTATCCATAAAATATGAGAATTTTTGTCACTATTTTTTAAATTCTCTGCTACCATACCACTTACTTTATATTATATACTTCTGTAATCCAGATAGAAGTAGCTCTGTGCTAGTAGTCTACATTTCAAGCACTATTGCTAATACTCTTAATTCTTGCTAAATCTTACTCGTGGTCTCACTGGCATAAGGGGAATTAAATACTGTCCCTGCTTTGGAGACCAAACTCTGGCCTTGAACTATTAGTACTACTTATGGGCTTTCTGTATGATACAATATATAGATATCTATTAATTTTAGTTCTTTTGCACAATATTTTAAAAAATCAGAGCCAGGGGCTACATAATTCTTTTTTAGTTTGATTTTCAGATCAGAATCTTTGACAGTGTCTCCCAGCTTTTACCTGACACATAGCTAAAAATGACTTCAAATTTTAAAATTGATCTAATTATAGATGAGTTTTACACAATATCTATATTTCTGTGTATCCTATTGTATGGTGCTAAAGCTCCCTATATTGTTATATGTATGTCCTCTAACAATGTCTTTATATTTAGTCCTCTAGCAGAGCAACTGACAAATTGGACTATGTAACACATACAAAGTTATGGTAATAATGTTGTGACCTAATTATATACATTATTGTTTACGAATTAAGCCTATAACTTGGGAGATAGAAAGGACCCATGTTAAAATTCCCAGTTACAGGGCACCTGGGTGGCTCAGTCCATTAAGCATCTGCCTTCAGCTCAGATCATGATCCTGGGGGAACCTGCTTCTCCCTCTCCCTCTGCCCTCCCCACCCCATCCCTACCCCATCGCTTGTGCTCCCACTCTCTTTCTCTTGCTTTCTCATTCTCAAATAAATAAAATAATTAATTAATTAATTCCCAGTTACATAGGAATAAAGCTAAACTCACATATTCACAGATTTGTAAATATCATTCTTCTTACTTATGGAGTTGGAATGCAAAATAATTCTCTTGATATGAATTTACATAAACTTTCATTCTGTATCTATCAGTCAGGGCTCAGTGTAAGAAACCAACATTCCTTGAGCTATTTTAAGAACTGAAAGAGTTTTATCTATTTGGAAATGAGAGATTATGAAAGCCCCTTGAGCATGAAAGTCATCCTTATCAGGATGACTCTCTCCTCACTTTTTCAGACATGGAATAGTGCTTGGCAAACAGGAAGTTCTCACCAAATATTTGCTAAATGAATGAAGGTGTAGCTATATGAGATCTGATATTATCTGTTAATTGTGGAGCACCTGCTTAGTGTCAATATTATGATAGTTGCTGCATGGACATTATCTGACTTCACACTCACAATAAATGTTTAAGGTAGTTACTATTAATCATTTATGGATGATCAAACCAAAGCACAGATAATTTAAATGATTCTAAGACAACATTATTAGAAAATGAAGGTCAAAATAAAGCCAAAAATCTTTCTGTATGCCAGTGTTTCCTGCTAACTCTACATTGGCTTTTTTTAAAAATAGACTACTAAAAAGTAGACTTTACTTTTTCAGGTAGTTTCAGGTTTACAGAAAAATTGAGTAGAAACTAAAGGAAGCTCCCATATATTGTCTCAGCATTCCCTCTCCTAGTTTCTTCTATTATTAACATCTTGCATTGGTGTGATACACTTATTAGAATTAACAAGCCAATATTTATACATTATTATTAACTAAGGCCCATAGACTACATTGGAGTTCGCTCTTTGTGTTGTAGAATCTATGGATTTGGACAAATGCAGAATGACATATATCATACAAAACAGTTTCCAGTATCATACAGAATAGTTTCACTGCCCTAAAATTTTCCTGTGTTCTACCTATTTATCTGCCTTTCCTGTATCCCCAAATCCCTAGCAACCAATTGTGTTTTTAGTGTCTCCACAGGTAAATTAACTTTTTATAGCAATGCAGTTACTGCTTTTTATTTTATTAAATTCAGAAGTAATCATTTAAGGAAATGTACTGTTACTTTATAACTTGTAATATCTAGAAAAAATTAAAATCACTTTTTCTATATGTGTCCCAAGTTTTCACAAAGTTCATGATAAAGATAAAAAAGATAATATAAATACATATGAATTCTCTTAATATATAGTATGGAATGTCTTAGCAAGTATATCATGAATAAAAAGGTTAATTAATTCTCAGATCATTATCATTCATGATTCCTGGTAGACTGGGAGAATTCTTTTGGGTGATGAATATTCTACAATGGGGAATGCACAATATGGCAACTGTGTAACTGTAAAGGCTTAATGGGATCATAATTTAGATACACCAAAGAGAAAGAAGGCCTAAGTGCTGGAACAAACTGAATATTCCTATGGAGCAATAGCTTACATAAGATCTGAACAACTTTAAGCTTATTTTTGGCCTGTATACTTTGTGCAAAACACAATAATTCATGAAACTAAAATTAAGGAAAAATTAGCCACCAGAGAAAGTAGTAAAATAATAAAAAAGAAATTAACCCAGCATAGTCAGTATATGCTGTGTTCTCTATCAGCAAGAACATAAAATAAGTGGCATTTAAAGAGTAATTTACTTTTTTAAAAAAATTCTGCAGTTTTACATGACAACATATTGTAGGTTATGCTGCAATAAAGTGTGCATCGTAATGTTTATAACTCTTTAGGGTAAAATATAAAAATACTTTATTCTCAGCAATCTAAAAGTGACCATATTCTATAAGTGTTATGTTTGTAAATGAACAATAAGCCTTAAATAAAGCACTCCAATGTTTAAGTGTATAATAAACTTGCACCCCCATTTGCTAGTATTCACTTGCTCCTCAACTAGAGCATCTAAGTTAAAAATATTTTCGATATGACTTAAGCAAGAGTTGTTTGCTTTGTTAGACAAAATTTAAGGAAATAATATTTGAGAGATTCTACAATCTCTTCTTCAATAATAATAAAGTAGACAATATCATAGTAGTATGCAGTTGTTATAATTTAGTTATCTTTTCTCATTAAACACTGTTCTACAAAGATTTATCCCATATAACTTTATGGCAAAATCAAAAGCATATTATACCCCAAATGCAAATACAGTTTAAAGTATCTTCCAATAAAACTATCAACAGATATATAAATACATGACTTACTCTTAATAGTTTTCATGTAAGAAAAGCATTTTCTCCTGGGAATGACAAATGCTAGGATGTGAGATCTGTAATACTGTATTCATGCCTAAAGTGCTGGTGGAGAATCGAACTGCTGCATCCACAAATTTGTATTTCTCCATCATCCAGTACATTTTAGAACTTCTTTAGTCCCTTAGATGCATTAACTAATTATTACACTCAATAACTTGAGTTTTTATCCCTTTTTACACAACCAAAAGAAAGGACAAACTGGCACTGTAAATCAGCATGAGGCCAAGTTAGGAGCCTCTGATGTCGATGATATGATTTAGATAACTAGACTTTGTTTTCCCCAAAATGATGTCCACAAGGCAGCTACTGATGGACACTAAGGGAAAGGGCCAGGCAGTGGAGGTGGGAGAAATGCCAAAGAAACGCTCGACTTAGTCATTGGAAATAATGCATCATTTCTCAGTAACATTTCATCATTCCTCTTCTCTATGATCACTAAAAATAGTTGAAAATTGAAAGGTGGGCACAAGAGTTTATCTAGACAAGAAAAATTAGTTTAGTGTGCATGGAGGAAATGACCTATATTTTTACTGGATGTAGCACTTAGTAATTTCTTCTGAAAGAAGGGTTACAACTGATCATTGGTCGAAGGGACACCTGTGATCATCTAGGCTTTGATACTTAAATATGAAGTAGTTCACAATCATTACCACTCTGTTGTAGGATCATAGTTTTCTGATCACCTATTTACCTTGACTTCATCGTTCCTCATCATTTCTTTGACACTCCAAAAGATAGATGATTTATTTTGGAAAAACTACTTTGGATGTGCCCACACATTTTTGTATAGTCACAGCTCTTCATTTGTGTCTACCAAGTTTAGGAACAGTTTCAGTGTGTAGAAGTTTTGCCAAAGGAACCAACTTACAGAGATCAGACATAACATGCATAACAAGTATAATATTAATTTTATTCTTTCCCATATTCTATTTTTTCTGACATTTTGCCTGTGTCTTGGATTATTCTTAAATACATGCTTTAATGGTTGAGAATACTTGCTTTAAAGCTGCAATCCTTACAATTATGATTCCAATATTTATGACATGGTTAATCTTGGGAAAATTAACTAAATTCTCTGGGCCCCTCAGTACTTGTTTGAAAAATGAAATAAGTGCATTTCTGTGCCAATTAAATAAGGTTATATATATATATTGTTTAGAATTGTGTTTTGTTTTTTGTTTTTTTATGGGGTAAAGCCTGAGAGTCTACATTTCTTTTTTTTTATTATTATGTTATGTTAATCACCATACATTACATCATTAGTTTTTGATGTAGTGTTCCATGATTCATTATTTGCATGTAACACTCAGTGCTCCATGCAGAACGTGCCCTCTTTAATACCCATCACCAGGTTAACCCATCCTCCCACCCCCCTCCCCTCTAGAACCCTCAGTTTATTTTTCAGAGTCCATAGTCTCTCATGGTTCATCTCCCCCTCCGATTTCCCCCCTTCATTCTTCCCCTCCTGCTATCTTCTTCTTTTTTTTTTTTTATTTAACATATAATGTATTATTTGTTTCAGAGGTACAGGTCTGTGATTCAACAGTCTTACACAATTCACAGAGCTCACCATGGCACATACCCTCCCCAATGTCTATCACCCAGCCACCCCACCCTTCCCACCCCCCAGTCCAGCAACCCTCAGTTTGTTTCCTGAGATTAAGAATTCCTCATATCAGGGGACACCTGGTGGCTCAGTCGTTAAGTGTCTGCCTTCAGCTCAGGTCATGATCCCAGGGCCCTGGGATCAAGTCCCACATCGGGCTCCTTGCTCAGTGAGGAGCCTGCTTCTCCCTCTCCCTCTGCTGCTCCCCCTGCTTGTGCTCTCTCTCTCTCTCTGACAAATAAATAAATAAAAATATTTTAAAAAAAAGAATTCCTCATATCAGTGAGGTCATATGATACATGTCTTTCTCTGATTGACTTATTTTGTTCAGCATAATATCCTCCAGTTCCATCCACGTCATTGCAAATGGCAAGATTTTGTTCTTTTTGATGGCTGCATAATATTCCATTATATATATATATATCATACCACCTCTTCTTTATCCATTCATCTGTCGATGGACATCTTGGCTCTTTCCACAGTTTGGCTATTATGGACATTGCTGCTATAAACATCGGGGTACACATACCCCGTTGGATCGCTACATTTGTATCTTTGGGGTAAATACCCAGTAGTGCAATTGCTGGATCGTATGGTAGCTCTATTTTCAACTTTTTGAGGAACCTCCATACTGTTTTCCAGAGTGGCTGCACCAGCTTGCATTCCCACCAACAGTGTAGGAGGGTTCCCCTTTCTCTGCATCCCCGCCAACATCTGTCATTTCCTGACTTCTTCATTTTAGCCATTCTGACTGGTGTGAGGTGGTATCTCACTGAGGTTTTGATTTGGATTTCCCTGATGCCGAGCAATATTGAGCACTTTTTCATGTGTCTGTTGGCCATTTGGATGTCTTCTTTAGAAAAATGTCTGTTCATGTCTTCTGCCCATTTCTTGATTGGATCATTTGTTCTTTGGGTGTTAAGTTTGATAAGTTCTTTATAGATTTTGGATACTAGCCCTTTATCTGATATGTCATTTGCAAATATCTTCTTCCATTCTGTCGGTTGTCTTTTGGTTTTGTTGACTGTTTCTTTTGCTGTGCAAAAGCTGTTTATCTTGATGAGGTCCAAATAGTTCATTTTTGCCTTTCCTTCCCTTCCCTTTGGCAATGTTTCTAGGAAGAAGTTGCTGCGGCTAAGGTCGAAGAGGTTGCTGCCTGTGTTCTCCTTTAGGATTTTGATGGACTCCTGTCTCACATTTCAGTCTTTCAACCATTTTGAGTCTATTTTTGTGTGTGGTGTAAGGATATGGTCAGTTTCATTCTTCTGCATGTGGCTGTCCAATTTTCCCAACACCATTTGTTGAAGAGACTGTCTTTTTTCCATTGGACATTCTTTCCTGCTTTGTCACAGATTAGTTGACCATAGAGTTGAGGTCCATTTCTGGGCTCTCTATTCTGTTCCATTGATCTATGTGTCTGTTTTTATGCCAGTATCATACTGTCTTGATGATGACAGCTTTGTAATAGAGCTGGAAGTCCAGAATTGTGATGCCACCAGCTTTGCTTTTCTTTTTCAACATTCCTCTGGCTATTCGAGGTCTTTCCTGGTTCCACACAAATTTTAGGATTATTTGTTCCATTTCTTTGAAAAAAGTGGATGGTATTTTGATGGGGATTGCATTGAATGTGTAGATTGCTCTAGGTAGCATTGACATCTTCACAATATTTATTCTTCCAATCCATGAGCATGGAACGTTTTTCCATTTCTTATGTCTTCCTCAATTTCTTTCATGAGTATTTTATAGTTTTCTGAGTAAAGATCCTTTGTCTCTTTGGTTAGATTTATTCATAGGTATCTTATGGTTTTGGGTGCAATTGTAAATGGAATCGACTCCTTCATTTCTCTTTCTCCTGTCTTGTTGTTGGTGTATAGGAATGCCACTGATTTCTGTGCATTGATTTTATATCCTGCCACTTGATTGAATTCCTGTATGAGGTCTAGTAGTTTTGGGGTGGAGTCTTTTGGGTTTTCCACATAAAGTATCATATCATCTGCAAAGAGTGAGAGTTTGACTTCTTCTTTGCCAATTTGGATGCCTTTTATATCTTTTTGTTATCTGATTGCTGTGGCTAGGACTTCTAGTACTATGTTGAATAGCAGTGGTGATAGTGGGCATCCCTGCCATGTTCCTGACCTTAGGGGGAAAGCTCTGAGTTTTTCCTCATTGAGAATGATATTCGCTGTAGGTTTTTCATAGATGGCTTTTATGATATTGAGGTATGTACCCTCTATCCCTGTACTCTGAAGAGTTTTGATCAAGAAAAGATGGTGTACGTTGTCAAATGCTTTTTCTGCATCCATTGAGAGGATCATATGGTTCTTGTTCTTTCTTTTGTTAATGTATTGGATCACGTTGATTGATTTGCGGATGTTGAACCAACCTTACAGCCCAGGGATAAATCCCACTTGGTCGTGGTGTATAATCCTTTTAATGTACTGTTGGATCCTATTGGCTAGTATTTTGGTGAGAATTTTTGCATCCATGTTCATCAAGGATATTGGTCTGTAATTCTCCTTTTGATGGGGTCTTTGTCTGGTTTTGGGATCAAGGTAATGGTGGCCTCATAAAACGAGTTTGGAGGTTTTCCTTCCATCTCTATTTTTGGAATAGTTTCAGAAGAGTAAGTATTAATTCTTCTTTAAATGTTTGGTAGAATTCCCCTGGGAAGCCATCTGGCCCTGGGCTCTTGTTTTTTGGGAGATTTTTGATGACTGCTTCCATTTCCTTAGTGGTTATAGGTCTGTTCAGGTTTTCTATTTCTTCCTGGTTCAGTTTTGGTAGTTGATGCATCTCTAGGAATGCATCCATTTCTTCCAGGTTATCTAATTCGCTGGCATATAGTTGCTTGTAATATGTTCTTATAATTGTTTGTATTTCTTTGGTGTTGGTTGTGATCTCTCCTCTTTCATTCATGATTTTGTTGATTTGGGTCATTTCTGTTTTCTTTTTGATAAGTCTGGCCAGAGGTTTATCAATCTTGTTAATTCTTTCAAAGAACCAGCTCCTAGTTTCATTGATCTGTTCTACTGTTCTTTTAGTTTCTATTTCATTGATGTCTGCTCTGATCTTTATTATTTCTCTTCTCCTGCTGGGTTTAGGTTTTATTTGCTGTTTTTCTCTAGCTCCTTTAGGTGTAGGGTTACGTTGTGTATTTGAGACCTTTCTTGTTTCTTGAAAAAGGCTTGTATTGCTATATACTTTCCTCTTAGGGCTGCCTTTGCTGCATCCCAAAGATTTTGAACAGCTGTGTTTTCATTTTCATTGGTTTCCATGAATTTTTTTAATTCTTTAATGTTCTGGTTGACCCATTCATTCTTTAGTAGGGTATTTTAGCTCTTTAGCCTCCATGTATTTGAGTTCTTTCCAACTTTCCTCTTGTGATTGAGTTCTAGTTTCAAAGCACTGTGGTCTGAAAATATGCAGGGAATGATCCCAAACTTTGGGTATCAGTTGAGACCTGATTCGTGACCTAGGATGTGAGCTCTTCTGGAGAATGTGCCATGGGCACTAGAGAAGACTGTATTCTGTTGCTTGGGATAGAATGTTCTGAATATGTCTGTGAAGTCCATTTGGTCCAGTGTGTCATTTAAAGTCTTTATTTCCTTGTTGACCTTTTGCTTAGATGATCTGTCCATTTCAGTGAGGGGGGTGTTAAAGTCCCCCACTATTACTGTATTGTTGTCAATGTGTTTTTTTGCTTTTGTTATTAATTGCCTTATATAATTGGCTGCTCCCATGTTAGGGGCATAGAGATTTACAATTGTTAGATCTTCTTGTTGGATAGACCCTGTAAGTAGGATATGGTGTCCTTCCTCATCTCTTATTATAGTCTTTGGTTTAAAATCTAATTTGTCTGATATAAGGATTGCCACCCCAGCTTTCTTTTGGTGTCCATTAACATGGTAAATGGTTTTCCACCCCCTCAATTTCAATCTGGGGCTAAATGAGTCTCTTGCAGACAGCATATCGATGGGTCTTGTTTTTTTATCCAATCTGATAGCCTGTGTCTTTTGATTGGGGCCTTTAGCCCATTTACATTCAGGGTAACTATTGAAAGATATGAATTTAGTGCCATTGTATTGCCTGTAAGGTGACTGTTACTGTGTATTGTCTGTGTTCCTTTCTGGTCTATGTTGCTTTTAGGTTCTCTCTTTGCTTAGAGGACCCCTTTCTGTTGAAAGGTCCAAGAGATTGACCAAATTTGTTTCTAAAGCTTATTGTTATTGGGTGATGAAAGATGGGTCCATCTACCACAGTAGATTCTGACAGGGTGAAAAGATGTTGTCTAAATAACTGTGTCTATATAGTGGTTTGTTTCTTTTTCTCTAAGCAAGGAAAACATAATCTAGATAGCAATTACATAATATATAAATCTCTTTATCACAAATATAATTGATATTGATTTGTTTGGAGAAAACATTTTAATTCCATTTTGAGCAACACACAATCTCCTTCCAATATCATGTTATATCATCATGTTCTTTTATATTCCAATTATTCTGCTTCTCAGAGTGTCCTATTAAAATCCTTTCTGATCATGAAAATATGCACTGGTAACATTCAAAAGTCTATTCAGAGACTCATCAATCATGATATTGAATAATAATAGGTTTATCATATTCCCCTGTGAAGTGCCATTTTGAAGCATAAATTCATTAAAAATATTAGCTTAAATCTCATTTTACAGGAGAATGCCAAACCATTCATTAATTAAGGACCACTTAAAAAAAAAAAAAACTAAATAAGCACAAAGTGCCTCAGGCTGATGAAAGTACATAAACATGATGACATGAAAAGAAAGAGCTAAAAGCATTTATCTATGACAGGAATCTGAAGCTACCTGGAGAGTGCACTTCTATTACCTTAAGAAGCAAATCATCAGTAATGATGTTAGGCTGCATAAAAGTACACTTCAGGTTGTCCCTTAAAAAAAGGCTGTTTTTCTTTAATTAAGATGTCTATGGTTTACAATATTGTGATATTGACTAATACATTTGCTTCTTCTCCAAACTGTATTTATCCAATTCTGCATTCATAGTCTTTTAATTACTCTAAATTAGAAGTAATATGTACAAAGCGAAATAGAGTCCCTACTTTTGAAAAAATATATATGATGTAAAATTTTCTTTATCTATGATGAGGATTTTTTTGGATTTGGTTTGGCTGCTCAGCATATATTCACTTTCCCTCTAGCATCAGATCTAACATTTTCTTAAAAGGATCATTAGTCCTACATGTCCAGTAATGTGTTTCAGATAAGACTTAGTGCATGCCCAACTTTAGGCATGACGTGGCTGTCACTCCTGGCTATGAACATGTTACTATACTTTGTTATTCCCATCAGAATAATATTAAAGAGGCACATGTTATGGGAATTAGAGTTTATAGGTTCATCACAAACCAATTACATTCCCAGCAGGTTTTCTTTTTTTTTTTTTCTATTTATTTAGTTAGTTATTTAGTTAGTTTGTTAGTTAGTTATTTTTAAATAAGCTCTATGCCCAATGTGGGGCTTGAACTCACCATCCTGAGATCAAGAGTCACCTGTTCTACTGACTGAGCCAGCCAGGCACCCCTCTTTTTTTTTTTTTAATAGAATTCAACAAGTGATTATGTTTTGTGGAAAAGCAAATAAATGAGAGTAGATGAAACAAAGATAGGGATGCCTAGGTGGCTCAGTCAGTTAAACGTCTGCCTTCAGCTTAGGTCATGATCCCAAGGTCCTGGGATCAAGTCCCACACTGGGCTCCTTTCTCAGCCGGGAGGCTTCTTCTCAACCTGCCTGCCACTCCCCCTGCTTGTGCTCACTCTCTCTCTCTCTCTCTGAAATATGAATAAATAAAATTTAAAAAAGAATCAAATCAAAGTAGAAGACTGATACTACCTGAATTCAAGACCTAAGATAAAGATAGGGTTATCAACATGGTATAGTATTAGTGAATGGATAGACATGGACTATACATTGTGAACCTATAAAGTATCACATATACTATCAATTTATTTGATATGAATATGCCAAGAATCTCAATGGAATAAATACATTTTAGTCAGCTAATAGTAATGATACAATTGAATGTCATATATAATCAAATGAACCTCAAACTTATACACTGTGCTACATTAAAAAAAGTACATCCTAGACCAAAATTCAAAACCTCAAATATAAACACTCTACAAGAAAAAATTGAAGAGATTTATTGTGACTTTGAGTTCGGCAACTATTTTTTTTTATATGACAAAAAGGTGTAACCCATTAAAATATTTATAAATTGGGACTTCATCAAAATAAAAACTTCAACCTTTCCAAGTCACTATAAAGAAATTGAAGAAAAAGTCACAAAGAAAAAAAAAACTATTTCAAAACGCTTATGAGATAAAGTATTTGTATTCAGAATATGTAAAAACTCTCAAAACTTGATAGTAATATTTTGAAATTTCATATGACCCTCATAGATACTTGATCAAAGAAGATAATATAAGTGGGGAATAAACAAATCAAAAATGTTCATCATCACTTTCACTAGAGAAATTAAAACCACAGTGAGACACTATGAAACACTTTATAGAATAACTGAAAAGAAAAAAAAAAAGGCAATTTGAAAATACCAATTAAGGAACAACATAAACTCTTACACATTGACACTGGGAATGCAAAATAATATAGCTATTTCAGAAAACAGTTTGGTAGTTTCTTAAAAATTTAAACATGCCCTAAATGTATACTCAGAAGTCTCAAATATCTGAGATAGTTGACCAAGATAAATGAAAGCATACATTCACAAAAACATCAGTCCATGAATAGCAGCTTTATTCATAATCTTCAAGCCTGAAACAACCTGTATGTCCTACAACTTGTAAGTATATAGAGAAACTGTAGTTCATCCATACTCTGGGATACTATGGAATATTCAGCAGTATAAATAGATGTACTACTGACACACAATCAAATGGTTACAACCAAATGCATGATGCTATGTAAGAGAAGCAGGATCAAAAAGATTATGCTTTATGGTTCTATTTATATACATTTGGAACAGGCAAAACTATAGAGATAGAAAACAGATCACTAATTGCAAGGGAACATAGTGGGAGAAGGTTTGAATGCAAAGGGCATGAGGGAAATTTTTTTGCTTATGGAGATAATCTAATGATTGTGGTTGCAACATGACTTCTTTCTTTCTTTCTTTCTTTTTTTTTTTGTTAAAATGCAGTGAACTACACACTAAAAATTTGACATTTACTCTGTAAATTTGAACACAATAAACCTGACTTTTAAAGAAGGGCATGCTCTGGAGTACACAATGAATAGGAGATCATTGTCTCAGAAGATCTCAGAGTTTAGTGCAGAGATACCCAGCTATAAACAGAGTATTGAACTGAAATGTGGTAAATGCCACAATAAAAATATAAGAGCTATTTAGAAGAGGGAGCAATTAAATTTGCTTGGAGAAACAAGGTGAAAATCTTTAAAAGAGGAAAAGGGACTTAGAAGTTTTTCCAAGAGGAAAAAAACAAAAAAGTAGCATCGGTAGAGGGAATAGAATTTATAAAAACAGTAAACCCTAAAAGATAGGTTTAAACGATATTGAAAAATTCAGAGCAAATTGTGAATGACCAGAAGTGGCAATGGAGATGGTTGAGAAAGGTATTTGATAATAAAATTTCAAGAAGAATTCTTGATTCTAACTTTATCTTGTACCTGCTTACTGTGACTCACTCTCCTCCACAGATAATGTCCTTCCATAAGTTCACAGAAACTCTTTCTCAACGTGTTTTTATGTGCTGCTCCTGTATCTGAACTGCTGTGTCCTCTAAACTGTGCAAAGCTAGATCCTTCTCATTTCCCATTTCAACCAAAATATCACTTCCTCAGAGAAATTCCTTTTTATAAAGGTGAGATCACATAGCGCTGTTACTCTCCATTTTAGTCACTCATTATAACACTCCTTACTAATACTAATTACTCCTTTCATATGTAATGTCTCATTTGTTTACTTACACTTTTTGTTTTTTATCCCTCACTAGAATGTACATTAGGACATTAAGTATGATGGCTTTGTATATTGTTTTAGCCCTAGTACCTTGAAAATAAAGCAGTTGGAGTTCATTAACTGCAATAAGTATTTAAAAAGTAATGAAGAGGGGTCCCTGGGTGGCTCAGTTGGTTAAGCATCTGCCTTCGGCTTGGGTCATGATCCCGGGGTCCTGGGATCGAGCCCCGCATCAGGTTCCCTGCTCAGCGGGGAGCCTGCTTCTCCCTCTCCCACTCTCCCTGCTTGTGTTCCCTCTCTCACTGTGTCTCTCTCTGTCAAATAAATAAATCAAATCTTAAAAAAAAAAAAAGTAATGAAGGAACACTACATCAAAAACTAATGATGTAATGTATGGTGATGAACATAACATAACAATAATAAAAAATTAAATAAAAAAAGTAATGAAGGAAGGAAACAAGGAAGGAGAGGGGAGAATGAAGTAGGGGAGGAAGAAAGGAGGGGAGGAAGGAAGGAGGAAGGGGAGAAAGGAGAGAGAGAAATTCTGAAGTAGGGCAGCCCTGGGTTCGAATTCTGCTAATTACCTGTTAACTCGATTAAAACAATCATATCCCTCATCTATACAATGGGGATAATAATACACCTACTTAATTTTATTGCAAGTATTAAATGAACTAACACAGGAAAACAACCTTCCATGCTGTCCTTTCAATAACTAACACTGAAAACTATTTTATTAAAAGGAAAATTATATTAGGAGCAAAACTTATTTGGTAATGTAATTTGCCAGTTAAGTACAAGGCCCCCGGAGTCAGGCTGTCTGGTTTCAAATTCAACTTCTTTCATTTAACCTCTTTGTGATTGATGGCTAATGTCCCTGCCTTCATGGAATTTATACCTAGAAGGAGAGAAAAATTATAAATGTGTAAATCACTAACTAATCAAATAATATATTTGCAGGGGGGAAATTCCTCCAGTAAATAAAATTAATTAACTATGGGGACTTTCTTGTTCCAGAAAAACTGTGGACTAGGCCATTCTCAAACTCTCTTGTTAGAAATAATTAGAAATAAGGCTAAATTAAAAATAATGAAAGAATAAGAAATTTGGCTGCCTTCCCAAGAAGAAAAGGAAAATTCCCAAATATATATATAGGTGAACCCAAGGGCGATTTGCACAAATAAGCAGAGAACTAGACAGATAAACCAATATAGTGCTAGTCCTGGGGAGATTATTACACTAAGTGTTTGGGATCTAAGGTCCTCAAGGATGGTACAAAAAGTCTCCAGTCCATATCACTGGATGAGTTCGAAATGAAACTCATTTGTAAAGTGTTAAGTCCTATAACCCCATTGTAAGTGATCCTAATGATACCCTACTGCCTAGATGTGTATCTCTGACTTCGGTCTTTTTTTTTTTTTTTTTTTTTTCCTGAAGTTTTAGGAAGGGGCTCTTCTAAAACCCAGCAGGCCCAAGTGGTGGGGAATTAGAAATCACTGAGATCAGCCTCAATCAATAGAGACTGAATATAGATAGCTAGATGATAGATAGATAGATAGATAGATAGATAGATAGATAGATAGATAGATAGATAATATATATATATAATATCCATCTCCATTGATTCTCATGTGGGATAACGCTGTTTCTTAGAGCTGGGGTAACATCATGTCTTTGCAGAATCCCTCCACAGCTTGGTAATGCATTCTTCTATCGGAGGCTTTGTCTTTCCTATACCTCTCCTTGTATTTGCTGCAATGTTCACATTACTTTCACTTGAATACCAGTCTCAGTGTCTTCTGGGAAAACAGAAACTATGAAAGCCAGAAGAGACAAACTAATGACTTCTTTCCATTAGTCCGGGAAAATTAATAGGAAGTGACAAAACAAACAAGAGGATAATTCCCAAATAAATTTATATTAAAAGTCAATTTAAGAACCTATGAAATAGATATTCAATTTTCATTTTTGGAAATTAAAAAAATAATTTCTCCACTACAGGGTATTTACCCAAAGAAAACAGAAACACTAATTTAAAAAGATATATGTACCCCTATGTTCATTGCATCATTATTTACAAGAGCCAAGATATGGAAACAATCTAAGTACCCATCAATAGTTGAATGGATCACAAAGATGTAGTGCATACACACACACACACACACATACACACAAATAGAATATTACTCAGCCATAAAAAGGATCTTTTTTATGAGCACTTGCCATTTGAAACAACAGGGATGGACCTAGAGGGTATTATGCTAAGTGAAATAAGTCCGTTGAGAAAGACAAATACCATATGATTTTATTCATATATGGAATCTAAAAAACAAAACAAATGGATAAACATACAAACAAAAACCAGAATCAGACCCATAAATACAGAGAACAAAGTGATGGTTGTCAGAGAGAAGGGGGGGAGGGGCAAAGGGGTGAAAGACAGTAGGAGATATAGGCTTCCAGTTATGGAATGGGTAAGTCATGGGAATAAAAGGCAAAAGGCACAGCATATGGAATATAGTCAATTAAATTGTAATATCAGTGTATGGTGACACATGGTAGCTACACTTATGAAAAGCATGGCATAACATATAGAGAAGTTAAATCACTATGTTGTACACCTGAAAATAATGTAACATTGTGTCAACTATACTCAAATGAAAAATTATAATAAAATCTAATAAGGGTTTTAAAAAATAAATTGCTTCCAATGAAACCAGAAAAAATAATTTCACTTTTAGTCCCATCACTGAAAACTCAAAGTTTCATTCCAAAAATTTACCATCACCATCAGTTAAATTTTCTTATAAAATCACACACTATGGGGTAAAGATTCCTTTTTTGTGTGTGCAGAAGTGACCCAGCAATCCTAAAGCATGTGAATCCTTGAAACTGAAGAGTCATTCTCATGTATTTATTTTTATTTATTTATTTTTCAAATTTTTACTTAAATTCTAGTTAGTGTAACATTGGTTTGAGGAGTAGAATTTAGTGATCCACCACTTACATGCAATAGCCAGTCCTCAACACAAGTGTCCTCCTTAATACCCATTACCCACTTAGCCCATCCCCTGCGCACCTCTCTTCCATCAATCCTCAGTGTGTTCTCTATAGTTAAGAGTCTCTTACGGTTTGCTTCCCTCTCCTTTTTTTTTCTCTTCCCCTGTGTTCATCTGTTTGTTTCTTAAATTCCACATGTGAGTAAAATCATATACTGTTTGCCTTTCTCCGAATAACTTATTTCACTTAGCTTAACACCTCTAGCTCCATCCACATCATTACAAATGGCAAGATTTCATTCTTTTTGATGGCTGAGTAATATCATTCTCATGTATTTAAAACCCAGATTAAAGAACAATAAACTTTAGAAAAAAAATGCCATTTTAAATATGCAAGCAGTTTTCTGCCTTGTAATTGGGGAGTATTTAAATGCATTCTTGGGTTAACTGTCCCTGTCTCAGCTGGTATGATCTTGGAAACAACCATTTAGCTAGAAATTTTAATTCAGAGACCAAATGATAATGGAGTCATCTCAGAATTAAAGATTCCAAAGACCTTGCTCACTCTGGGTAATGGTGTGTCCTGAAGTCCACTGCCCAGAATAGTTGTATTTCTGATTTCACTGCCTCCAATGGAGAAGCCTTTTTTGAATTAATAACAATTTAGGTTGTGCTATGCCCACAAAGTATTTCTTATTCTTGCAGGGATATGTCCATCTTATTTAAGCAATTTCCCAGAAAACGAAACTAGAAGCTAGGAGGAAGAATGTAAAATGTTAAGTGTAGATTTTAATGTCCTCTGAGAAGAAAAAAAAAAATAGTTGTAGTTTTTGCATTCCCAATTGAATAAAGGCTTTAAGTTTTAACCAAACCCGAACCTTCAGTTCAAACACACTTGAAAAAGACTTATATCAGCATATGACTCATATAAGGATGTAATATAAAGAAATGATGAGCAGAAAAAAAATCTCAAAAAAGGATCACAGAATTAAAACATAACAAGATGCCTCACCAAGGAAGATACGCAGATGTCCGATTAGATATGAAATGATGCTCAACATCATATATTAGTTACATCACATTAAAACATCTATGTGATACCACTACACACCTAATAAAATGCCTAAAATCCAAACAAACAATACCAAGTGTTACCGATGATGCAGAGCAACAGGAACTCTAGCTGATCACTAGTGGGAATGTCAGATGGTTACTTTAGAAGACAGTCTGGAGTTCTTTGTAAGAGTAAACATAGACTTAACATACAATCCAGCAATCACACCCTTAGTTCATAAGGTGAAGAATTCGGACATCTCCACTTGCAATGGACAGTGTCTAACTATAAGAAGGAGTCCTTCTCTTGGCATAAAGTACTTCTTTAGAATAACTGGTAAAGGTTTAACAAATTTTCTAGCCCTGGCCGCAATTTTTTGACCATCTTTCCAATTTCATCAGTTAGATAATCTTAATTGTAAGTCTCTTCTATAAACAGGAAGTAAATGTTTAAGCATAAAAAGAAAAATGTGATAAATAAAAGAATTTAAAACATAAGAGTATAAATAGAAATAAAAAATTCGAAAGATAATAAAGAAACCATTTTAAATCCCGAGCATTTGCACTTTTGTAATTGGATTTCATGTAAAAATGTTGACAGTAATTGTAATCATTGTGTTGTTTTATGTTTCTATTTAAGGTACATAAAACATTAAATGTCTAATTTAATGAATGAAAATTTCTATCAAATATTCAGAAATATGTTTAATTAGGTAAATCAACATTTTTCAAATTTGAGGAAATCTAATTTGTCAAATTCATTAATTTTTTATCACTTGTTTGAATAGTATGTGATTAATGAGATTGAGGTACAAATAGTGATATTTTGTTTCCCATGAGAAAACCCTTTTAATATGAAAGAGTATATCAAGAATTAGACACTTACCTCACATTGAAAAAAGGATTATTAGCAAACAAACACAGGAGCACTTTAGCAATATGAGTACCTGTACATTTCTTCACACAGATACACATACACACAAACACAATTATGTCACCCTTCCCTTTCTTTTCCACTTATTTTTTTTCTAAATAAAGTTCATTCATTTTTTGTCCTTCTTCCTTCCTTCCTTCCTTCCTTCCTTCCTTCTTTCCTTCCTTCTTCTTCTTCTTCTTCTTCTTCATTATCATCATCATCATCATTTTATTATTATTTTGGTCTCTACTTGTCTTATCAAAATTTATTTTCACTTGCTTTTCCCTCTTTAAAATGTCCCTGTGGAGTTTTTTGCAGTACCAGGCAGAAATTATTATTTGCTGAATTTATATACTAGTCACCTAGGACAAGTATTCTTTGTAGTGGAGGTAGAATATTTCAATTTGCATTGTTCTTCTCTACCTGCCATAAATATCTAATTGTGTGCACTCTGTTCAGTGTATTGCTTGAAAATGCTTCAAATATCTCTGTAATAATGTTGCTGAAGGAAAACAATGTGAATTGTCTGGAAACAATGTGAATTTTAACTGTGTTCTGAAGAGATACACTATGTTAAAATACATATGCTAGAAGTCCATGTAATACACATCACACTAGATCCAGCATTCTAGCTAAGGTTCTAACATAACCAAATAAGTACCTTAGTTCAGTGACAACTAGTTTCCATTCTTCAAATAGCCTTAACAAATGCTGAAGACCACTATAGAAAATATTTAACCTTCTTCAAAATAGAAGCCACTCTTTCAACTCAAATATTGAATTTGGCACCTAAATGCCCAATTATTTCACTTCAGCAGGCACTTAGGCATGAAAATGGGTATTAGCTTTAGCTAAATGTCAACAGGGGAACTCAAATGTGCAATTTATGTATACCTTTTTGATGCCAGGTTTTGAAAATTTCAGCCTGAATATATTGGCAAGTTGTGAAGTTTTCCATATGTACAAAATGCAGTGATTTGATCAGGTCGAAAATATCTTTGAGTATTGTGAAATTTTATTGAGACAACTCCTAAAGGACCGGCACAGGGGAAACACATAAACATTAAAATTAAACACTCATTCCAATAGTGAGAAATCTATTTGAAGAACAGATTTATGACTTGACACATACTAAATTGATTGTAAATTACTGCACATTGTGCCATTTTATTTTCCCATAATTTTACATTGTATAATTCAGGTCTCTTTATAGCCCCAGATTCCAAAGTAATAAAACATCAGAGCTATTTTCTCATCCTTTCATTTACTCATTAAAAAAAAATGTATAGCACAATTCTTACAAGCTGGACCATATTCATGTTAGAATTCCTAAGGGGAGATTAAGTGCCCTTTTTCATAATAATGTTGATGATGATGGTGATGATGATGATGATATTAATAATACCTTTTTGGCTGCCAGAAGTCATACAGCATTCTGGTTGAATAATGGTGTGTGCTTTTTCAGCCAAATGTGAAGTTCCTTTGAGTATTGTAAATGGCACTTCAAATGAGAAATCCAATACACTTGCTGCTGTTTAAATAACTTAAACATTTTTCCCCATCAATCTAGCAAAGTTGTTACTAGATCTATGTAGGAGTTAAAACAGGTTTGAAAAAATTACAGCTTTTCTGACTCCTTGGATAAATTATACTTTTAATCCTTGTCTCTCACCTACACCATAAAGAAAAATAGATTCACTTATTTTCTACATCACAACTTCTCCATCCTGCTTTCTCCAATAATATAACCGCATATCAGTAAGTATTTTTGTTGTTAAGATTATATAGGAATTTCTAATGAACACATCTATTTTAAAACTGGCTAATGTCTTCTGGAAAGTTTGAAACACATAAGGAATATGTAATTCATATTGCCTCATTTAAGAATACCAATCATGCGGACCAGATTTGGTACAGGTGGTTTTAATTTTCTATGAGACTATCTGGAGGGAGAAGAAAGTTTACTAATATTGACCCAGATCTTAATTTAGATACTTACATATGAGAAAAAAAATTGATTGAAATAGTGAAATCTATTCATTCCTTGGCAAGCTGTAAATAGGCACTTATAAGAATCAATTATCTAATTTTGATCGAGAACATTGGTTAACTTAGCAAATATTTATTTTGTGCCTACCTGGTATGAGGGACTGCTATGCCATGGGGATAAGGTGAAAAATCATTTATTCAACTTGGCAAAAATGAAACATCATTCAGGAAAATAAATATTAGTTGTACTTGTGAAGATTTTTTTTATGTAACCTAATGTACAAAAAGTCTTAGACAAATATAGTCAAAAAGATCAGAGATTTTGAGTATAACAATATATTTTTTAAAAATTAAATGACTTTAGAAATGTGGCATTTTTAAAAGATTTTATTAATTTATTTATTTATGAGAGCAAGCATGAGCAAGGGGGAGGGGCAAAGGGAGAAGGAGAAGCAGACTTCCTGCTAAGCAGGGAGCCCGACGCTCACCAATCCTAGGACCCCGATATCATGACCTAAGCCAAAGGCAGATGCTCAACCAACTGAGCCACCCAGGTGCTCCAGAAATATGGCATTTTTTAATGATTGTAAAATTTTGATATTTTCACTGAATTTCACCAAACACCACTGCATTGATTCTAATTCAAAGTTATCAGGCTAGTGAATAGTACACTTTATCTGAAACTTTATATATATATTGCCAGATTTTAAAAAGAATTTAAACCAATGAATATGGTGAAAATCTAGCAATTTCTTTTTAGTGCTATTGCTATCAATGTTAGATGTCATTTTTCTTCAATTTTATGTATTATTTTAAAAATCACTATTGATATTCTTGAGCATGTACAAGAAGCTATAAATTGGGAAAAATTAAATATCAAATGTCTTAAAAAGTAAACACAATCATTGAGAGACAAATCTAAACTACTGGGACCTGGGAGTGCAACCACAATTCATACAATTTACCTTAAGGGAATTGGGTTTGCGTCACAGGGACTATGTCTACTCCAAAATTATATGGACAATTAGTAAGTTGAATAAGGTGTTTTAAATATATTTTTGAACCTATCTAAGCCTATACAATTTTGGTAGGCTGTATAACTAAGTATTTCTCAAATTTTTTGAATCTCTTTTTCATAAAAAGTATTACAAAATTGGAGACACTTATAATTTTTCAGAAATACTATGTTAGAATGATTGAAATAAATTGTATTATTTGAGAAATAAAATACACATCTGACACAAAAATGTCAGCTACTCACTTAATTTTCTTTAAGAATCACAGTGAGCTAGATTAGTAAGGAATTAGGAGGTTATCTACCTCAAAGTTATTTTAGACATAAATTACCTAACACTGAAACAGGTTAATGACACCTATAAGTTTCAAATCAAGAAGTACATGGTTATTATTTATAATGTTATTTTCATTATCGTACTGATTTTTTAAAAATTAAGTCATCTTTTAAGAAATTTAAAGCAAATGGCAAAGTGAATCAATTCACAGCACGGTGACATATTTATAGCAAACTGTCTTAAATTCTTATTTATTGTCTTGCTGAATTTGTTACTGAACAACGTAAACTGGAAGCACCCTAATTTTCTTAAAAGAAAATACAAGTTATGGGAGCCAACAAAATATTACTGATCTGAATTGGGCTTTATTAAAGCTTAAAGACAGATGTAAATTGTGGGAATTCACAGAGCCTGGATAGACAAAATCTGACTAGTATATGCCTCCCTGGATGAGACTAATTGAAAAGCAAAGGAGGAGTGCCGGGAACGCTGGGCCTCCTTTGAAGTTTCTTGGCGAAAGCAGCCAGATTCTTACTGCCACTCAAGGTTCTCATCTAGGGAGTCAATGTTTAAGTTTTGAAGGAAAACCGGCACCTGCGGTGGTCACGTACTTCACGAACTCCTTGCCGCCTCACCCTTATCACACGCTGGCCCATATATTCTTGTCCTGACCATTAAGGTTACACTTTCTTCCTTGCTTTGAGCTTGTGCCGGGTGTATTGATAAGACCCCAATAAAAGTAAAGACAAAGCTTGGCTCAAGGCTCTATTTCTTAATAGAAATAATCCATTTGGTTGGAAATTAAATATTTGTGAAAAAAATGTTTGCCATCATCTTACCTAATTTACCTACGTTATTTTTTTTAATAAAAGATTTTATTTATTTATTTTACAGACAGAGAGAGAGAGAGCACAAGCAGGGGGAGGGGCAGAGGCAGAGAGAGAAGAAGACTCCCTGCTGAGCAGGGAGCCGATGGGGGATTCAATCCCAGGACCCCGAGATCATGACCTGAGCTGAAGGCAGACACTTAACCAAGCAAGCCACACAGGCACCCTCTACCTACATTACTTTATAATAGCAAAGAAAAAGCATTTGACATTAACAAATAATCTTATTTTTGAGCACTATATATTATAAATCAAGTTCTTTCTACACTAAAGCAGTGGCTTTGTTCTCTGGCAAGGCTCTCAAATAAACTAAGATTGAAGGGAGAGCCCTTTGTAAATTGTTCCATGAACAACACCTTGGTTTGCCTCAATTGCTTTTCTCCCCTGACTATTGCACATTTCTCTGTTTTGAACACAGATTTACATGCAGTGAAATTAAGTGCAGATAAGTGCCACTAATGTGATGAATGGTCCCAAATAGTTCAGAAGAGAAAATAGACTAGCCAGAACTAGGGAGAATGGCAAAAGAAGTAAGAACTAATTACTTATACACATTTTACATAATTAAATAATAGGACATGAAATAGCTGCACATTATGTATAACTCATAGAAAGAAGTTTTCTCATTTTTATGGTTAATTTTATCTTTCCTACTATTGAAGATTCTTCCTCACATTTATCTTTCCGCTAGCATATTTGGTCTATTACTATGTGTTATTTCTTCTGATTTTTTTTTAAAGTTCTTAAAGTATCAATTTATTTTATTCTACTCATTTTTATAATACTTGTATTTCTTGCTTTATTCCCTAAGACATTAGGGACAAATGAATAACAATAACTTCCTCCTTTTTTATTTTTAATGGTTCTTAGGCATAAGACAACATAGTCAACCTATATATCTCTTTGTTTCTCCAATTGTAAAACTTTTTTAGAGGGTTCTGCTCAAAACTTTTAGTTATTCTCTCACATAATTTAAGTATTTCTCAAATTTCAAAGCACTTTTAAAATTTTCATTAATATTTTGGTTTAAATTGCATTAACGTTGTTAAAAATGGGTTTCTTGCTAATATTCAATATTCCTAAAAAGGAACATGGTATATTTATTCATTTATTCATATTTTACCTCTCCATAAAGGACAAACTTTTCATATTGACTACTTATGGATAATTCATTTTATCTATGTGTATATGTTAATTGTTTGTTTGTTTGTTTGTTTATTTGACAGAGAGAGACACAGAGAGAGAGAGGGAACACAAGCAGGGAGAGTGGGAGAGGGAGAAGCAGGCTTCCTGAAGAGCAGGGAGCCCGGGATCATGACCTGAGCTGAAGGCAGACACTTAACGACTGAGCCACCCAGGTGCCACTATATGTCAATTTTAACAAGACTTTTTTTTATTCCATTTTATTTTTTACTTGGTCACAGCTCTTAGAGTATTTGAGCTCTCTATTTTTATCTTTACTAAATAAATACTGTTAACATTTTTGGGGTATTTACTGTCTTCTCTGCTCTTGAGAGTGGGACTGTAATTACTATGTGAAGATGAAGAAACAAAAGTTCAGAGGTGAAATATTTTACGCATAGTCTGATGTCTAGTAAGATGCAGAACTAAAATTCACACTGTCACCCTAGTATGTTTCATTACAAAATCCTTTAGGAGGGAAAGGATATTAATTCCAAGCATTCATTGAGATTTTCTAATTCTTCATATATATCATTTGTGTGTATGTGGGGGGGTATAATAGTATCATATTATGTTATCATAATAAATAATATGAACAATTAATAGGCACATGTGGTGATAAGCACTGGGTGTTATATGCAACTAATGAATCATTGAACACTACATCAAAAACTAATGATATACTATATGTTGGCTAATTGAACATAATAAAAAATAAATAAAAAGAAAAAAGAAAAATTCTAATACAAGATTATGAATATACAACAGAAATTTAATAATAAAATATCATTTTTCACTTATAAGACAGCCACAAAATAATTAAGAGACCATGAAAAGTGATAAAATTTCAAATGATATTGGTGGTATTATAATTCCCCAGAATATTTTAATGAGTAATTTCATAGCAATATTTATATATTAAATTTGCCTAGTTACCTATCATTCTCACTTACAGAAAACTGTTTTACAGGAAAAGCATAGGCAACTAGATATATCAATATATCAATATCTTTATACATTTTGGATACTAACCCTTTATCAGATATGTCATTTGCAAATACCTTCTCCCATTCCATAGGTTCCCTTTAGTTTTCTTGATTGTTTCATTCACTGTGCAATGATACAGATACCATTATAGATTCATATATAAGTAGAGTTGATTATATAGATAAAAATATAGATGCAGACATGAAATTATTTATTGCCAAATAACTTTTTAAAAACTGGAAAAATTCTGAAATGTCATCATTATGAAATGGATAGATAATGTTATACTTTTGCAATGGATAATTATAAAACTATAAAATGAATAAAGGAGAAACAAAGTTTCACCTATATTCCTTCAGGAGAAATGCACATGTAAAAGAAAGATATATTCCAGATTCTCTAAACAACAAAGAAAGAAATATATTTTTGTCAGCAGGATAACACAGGGGCATGAAATTAAAAGGACAGAGTCCAGTTTTCCCAACACCATTTGTTGAAGAGATTGTCTTTTTTCCACTGGAATTTCTTTCCTCCTTTGTCGAAGATTAGTTGACCATATAGTTATGGGTCCATTTCTGGGTTTTCTATTCTGTTCCATTGATCTATGTGTCTGTTTTTGTGCTAGTGCTATACTGTCTTCATGACTACAACTTTGTAATATAACTTAAAGTGTAGAATCATGATTCCTCCAGCTTTGTTTTTTTCTTTTTCAAGATTGCTTTGGCTATTCAGGGTATTTTGTGGTTCCACACAAATTTTAGAATTGTTTGTTCTAGCTCTGTGAAAAATGCTGGTGGTATTTTTGATAGGGATTGCATTGAATGTGTACATTGCTTTAGGTAGTATAGACATTTTAACAATATTTGTTTTTCCAATCCATAAGAATGGAATGTTTTTCCATTTCTTCGTGTTGTCTTCAATTTCTTTCATCAATGTTTTATAGTTTTCAAAGTACAGATCTTTTACCTCTTTCATTATGTTTATTCCTAAGTATCTTACAGTTTTTGGTGCAATTGTAAATGGGATAGAATCCTTGATTTTTCTTTCTGCTGCTTCATTATAGAAGTGCAACAGATTTTTGTATGTTGATTTTATAAGCTGTGACTTTGCTGAATTCATGTATCAGTTCTGGCAATTTTTTTTTGTGAAGTGTTTCAGGTTTTCTACATACAGTATCATGTCATCCGTGAACAGTGAAAGATTGACTTCTTCCTTGCCCATTTGGATGCCTTTTATTTCTTTTTATTGTCTAATTGCTAAGGCTAAGACTTCCAGTACTATGTTAAATAACAAGGGTGAGAGTGGATATCCCTGTCTTGTTCCTGGCTGTAGAGGAAAAGCTCTCAGTTTTTTCCCACTGAGGATGATATTAGCTGTGGGTCTTTCATCTATGAACTTTATGATGTTGAGGTGTTACTCTATCCCTCTATCTCTCTATCCCTACTTTGTTGAGGGATTTTATCAAGAATGGGTGCTGTACTTTATGAAATGCTTTTCCTGCATCTACTGAGGGGATCATATGGTTCTTATCCTTTCTTTTATTAATGTGGTGTATCATGTTGATTGATTTGTGAATATTGGTCCACCTCGGCAGTCCAGGAATAAATCCCACTTGATGGTGGTGAATAATTCTTTTAATGTACTGTTGGACTCAATTTGCTAATACCTTGTTGAGAATTTTTGCATCCATGTTCATCAGGGATATTGGCCTCTAATTCTCCTTTTTAGTGAGATCTTTGTCTGGTTTGGGAATCAAGGTACTGTCGGCCTCATAGAATGAGTTTGGAAGTTTTTCTTCCATTTCTATTTTTTTGGAACAGTTTGAGAAGAATAGGTATCAAATCTTCTTTAAGTGCTTGATAGAACTCCCCTGGGAAGCCATCTGGTCCTGGACTTTTGTTTGTTGGGAGATTTTTGATTACTGATTCAATTTCTTTGCTGGTTATGGGTCTGTTCAAATTTTCTATTTCTTCCTGTTTCGGTCTTGGTAGTTTGTATGTTTCCAGGAATTTGTCCATTTCTTCCAGATTGCCCAATTCATTGGCATATAATTTTTCATAATATTCTATTGTTTGTATTTTTGTGGTGTTGGTCGTGATCTCTCCTCTTTCATTTGTGATTTTATTTATTTGGGTCCTTTCTCTTTTCTTTTTGAAAAGTCTGACTAGGGGTTTATCAATTTTATTAGTTCTTTCAAAGAACCAGCTCCCAATTTTGTTGATATGCTCTAATTTTTGTTGTTTTTATATCATTTATTTCTGCTCTAATCTTTATTATTTCCCTTTTGCTATCTTTAGGCTTTATTTACTCTTCCTTTTCTAGCTCCTTTAGGTTTAAGTTTAGGTTGTGTATTTGAGACTTTTCTTGCTTCTTGAGGTAGGCCTGTATTGCTATATACTTCTCTCTTAGGACCGCTGTTGCTGCATCCCAGAGGTTTTGGACTGTCATGTTCTCATTTTCATTTGTTTCCACGTATTTTTTTTTTTTTCAATTTCTTCTTTAATTGCCTGGTTCACATTCATTCATTAGTAACATGTTGTTTAACCTCCATGCATTTGTGGTCTTTCCAAATTCTTTCTTGTGGTTGACTTTAAGTTTCATATGTTGTGGTCAGGAAATATGCATGGTATGATCTTAATTTTTTGTTTTCTCTGTTCCATCTAGTCTTTGTTGCTTTTGGTCTTTGTTTCCCACTCAAAGAGTCCTCTGTAATATTTCTTGCAGGGCTGGTTTGGTGGTCACGAACTCTTTAGTTTTTGTTTGTCTTGGAAACTCTTTATCTCTCTTCATCTGAATAACAGCCTTGCTGAATAAAGTATTCTTAGCTGTGTATTTTTCCCATTCACCACATTGAATATATCATGCCACTCTCTTCTGGCCTACCAGGCTTCTATAGAGAAATCTGCTGCTAACCTGATTTGTCTTCCCTGTTAGGTTAAGGATTTATTTTCCCTTGCTGCTTTCAGGATTCTTTTCTTATCTCTGTATTTTGGAAATTCTACCAAGATATGTCTTGGTGTTGGCCTGCTTTTGTTGACTTTGATGGGATTTCTCCATGCCTCATTAATTTGGATGTCTGTTTCCTTTCCCAGGTTAGGGAATTCTTCAGCTATCATTTTCTCAAATGAACCTTCTGTTCCTTTTTCCTTCTCTTCTTCTTCTGGGACTCCTATGATACAAATGTTGTTATGCTTTATGGAGTTGCTGGGTTCCCTAAGTCTATACTCATGATCCAATATTTTTCTTTCCCTCTTCTTTTCAGCTTCATTATTTTCCATAGTTTTATCTTCTATCACTAATTCATTCATTTTCCATCCAAGGATGGAAAAACATCCTTGTGGTCATTACATCCAGTCAGTTTTACATCTCAGTTATATATATATATATATAAATATATATATATATATATATATTTTTTTTTTTTTTGGCCTGACTAGATTTTAGATTTTTTATCTCTGCAGTAAGGGTCTCTCTAGTTTCCTCTATGCTTTTCTCAAGCCCAACGAGTATCATTATGATTGTTGTTTTAAATTCTAGTTCAGGCATATTACTTATATCTATTTTGATTAGTTCCTCGGCCATAACCTCTCCCTGTTCTTTCCTTTGGGATGAATTCCTCCATATTGGCATTTTGTCTAGGTCTCTGTCTTTTGTGTGTTAGGAAAGCCTGTGCCTGGTCCTATTTCCACTGGAGCTGAAGCTTCACAGCACTCTTGATCAGTAGACCTGGTATGTGTATGGAGGGGGGGCGGGGAAGTGTGCTGTGCTGGTCTTTTGGGGGAGGGGCCTGCTCCTGCTCTAGCTCTCAATCACACTTGCCAGATTTAAAAAGGTACCTACAGAGTACAGGGAGGTGGGGCTTGGTGTTACAGACTCAAGCCTCCACTGGATGTGCTGTGTCACTCACTGAAGTCCATCGGTGCTGATGGGAGGGGTGCAAAATGCAGTCAGTCAGCTCTCTTCCCTGGAGATGGCGGTTTGCACCTGCTGGTGTTCAGGTAGTCCTCACAGAAGAGTGAACAATCTCCCATCTTATGTTCCAAGATTCTGTTAGATCCTTGCCTTCACCCGGTCTTCACCTGAGCTGTCTGCCCACCCAGCAGTATAGTGCTCTTGTGTTTTACCTCAGGTGCCAGATAGAGTTCCAAAACTTCAAATTTTAGGGACCCTGTGTGGCATGGACCTGTGCTGATCCTCTGGGGGAGGGTCTCATCACATGCTGTGGCTGGTACCAGTTTGTCCCAGAAAAGCAGTCACAGAACATGCATGCAAAAAACCAGCATCCAGGTCAGCTGCCCTCGGCAGGTGTCTCTGCCCCTACACAAATGAATGGGGCAGGTCAATGTTGCTGCTAACATTTTTGTCCCCTGAGAGGCAGTGCTGATTTTCCCAAATGCACTCCATGAAAGGGACCTCTTTCTCCCAGCATGACCCAGGGGATCCTCAGAACACACTCTCCACTCCTGGGCCTCTTGCCCTCCTTCACCTCAGGAGCACTTCTACACCCACCAGTCTCCACTTGGTGATGGTGCGGACTTCTAAAAATTCAGACTTTCAGCTCTGCTGCTTAAAAAACTTGTGATAATCAGCCATTCTCATTTTCCTAGTCAATGGTTTTGGAGAGGTGTTTTTCTTATGCAATCCCCTGCATGCTGCTTTATCTCTCACTCTCTCTTCTCTCTCAGTGATCAGGGCTCCTTCCCCTCCACAACACCTGTGATCTTTTCTCCCCCAAATCACATATCTGCACCTCCTACCTTCTAGGATGTGGCCTCTTTTCTCCCTCTAGGTGTGGAGTTTGTTCTCTCAGTCCTCATTGATTTTCTGGGTGTTCAGAATGATTTGATAATTATCTAGTTGTGTTAAAGGGATGAGCAAAGCATAAGATCTTCCTACTACTCCACCATGTTAACTCCTCAATAAGTTTTTAAAGAAGCATTCTAGAAATATTGATTGAGAAATTAAAATGGAAGAGTAAGTCCATTTGAAAACATAGACAATGCTCCACTTAAGAAATATTTTTCAGTAAAATCTAGAACTATCCTAGAACTTGAAACTCTATACCAAGTTGAAGTTACTGAGGAGTTCATTGATTATATACATATAGTATGCTATTAAAGGTAATATTGTAAATTTAATTGATTAAGGGGAGGATTACAAATCTCTATGAACTTTTAATTAGCTTTGGCTTTGCCAACACAGAAAGTAAAATCCAGATTTTAAAAATATAATGGTATTTTTTTTACCATTTATTTTCCAAGCTGTAAATCATTTTTCCTTTCTTATTTCTAAGATTATAGTCCTCTAAAATTTTTAACATTAACTCACTTATTGAATATGCATGATGTAATTCTCACAGTGACTCTATGGAATATAAATGTTCTATCAGATATATTTTATTCTTCATCTACTTTGTTCAGGATCCTGGATGGAGACTAGGATTATATAGGTGAGTAAAACCATGGTCAAAATTACTCATGGTCTAATGATGGAAACATGATCCAGTATAAAACAACCTAATAAAACACTAATAGAAAATGGGAATGGAAATAATATATTTGCTAATTAGCGATTATATATTTTTAAATATCAGTGATACTGTGTTAACCCTTAAAATTATGCTTAAGACTGAGAAGCTGGAAAAAAAATAATCAATATGTTTTGTTTAGGGGATAACTATTAATGGGTTTCCCTTCTTTCAGGTTCTGCTTTATTTTTATAAAAACTTGTTTTTTTTATATTAAAAAGGAATAGTTACTGGATTTCATAAACTTTTAAATATATGTAGACAAATGCATTTTCCCTCACAGACTTAGATTAACTATATTAAAAGTTTTCCTAATTTTGGAGAATTTTCTATTCTTGGGATAAACTTCACCTGGTCAGATTTGAATGTTTTAAGTGTTCATAACAGATTAAATTTTATTTAAGATATTTTGCACCAATTCTAAAGTGATCTGGTCTGTATTTTTATTGTTTTGTTTTTGTAAAAATTTCTTATAACTATTATCATGCCAAAAATAACAAAAAAACTCTCCTACCTTTTATATCCTCTTGAAGAATTTAAGTACCATTAGAAATACCGTTTACTCAAATATATCACTGAATACATCTATGAAAATTATCACGCCTAGTGCTTTAATGAGTAAAGTAATTCTATACTTTTCTATTTTCCTTTTATATAATTTAACTTTTAAATTGCTTTATCTCCTGGTATCTGATGATATATATTTGTTAACATATCTTCATCAAAGATTTCAAAATAATTTCTGTAAGGTTGAAAACATTGATTGCATATACTTATTTTATTTACTTTGTATATATGGTTATATCCTTATTTTCACGTATAGTTTTGTGTCATTTTGCTTATTTTTATCATTTTTGAGAAGATCACCTAAATTTATTTTATGTTTATTTATTAGTGTTTTTAAATGAAACATCTCTGGGATCTATTTTTCAATTCTACTTTTAATTCAATATATATATTTTTTTATCACTTACAGTTCAACTACTCATGGATCTTTTTTGTGTTTGTATTTCAGATGATTTAAATCTCATTCTTTTCAGTGGCCGTGATCAGCAGCTGTAGTGCTTCTTACTAGGAAATTAGCTGTTTCTGAAAAGCAGGATGAAAAAGTTTGGCTGAACACTATTTCTCAATGATTATGTTTGCTAAATGATTAATTTACTTTACAAAACCTCATTTAATCTGTAGGGTCTGCAGCAATTTAACAGTTTGCATTGGATGGGATTTCTTTAATAGTTTTGATGTCTGTTAAGTTTTTGTTTTTCTCTCCTACATGGATTATATCAACAGATTCCGTTGCCTTCTAGCTTTTGGATAGAAGTTGCCACGGAGAAGTTTTAGTACAAGATTGGAAAGAGGAGGAAATATTACAGCATCAATATTTCTTCCTTTAGATTTTTATTTGTTGAGGAGGTATCCTTGGGATAACTGTTTCCCTTTATCCAAGGTCATTTTTCTTCTCAAGAAAATTGACATTAAGGGATTCTCTCCTTCTAGTTTCTGTAACCTCTCCATATTTTTGGCACCAAATATCTAGTTAAGGTAAAAACAAGAAATTGATTATCAGAAAAGTGAAAATTATGATGCCCTCTGGAAGGAAGGAAGGAAGGATATCAAATGGAAAGGGGCCAGGAATGAGCATCTGCTGTGCTAGAATTCATGTGTGTCTCTTAACTTGGCTGGGGTATCTAATAATTTTATAGAATTAATGAAGCTGTATGCTTTGTAGTTTATGCTCTGTTAGTCTTTTTGGTTGTTGTTGTTTTACATTAAAGCAGGTTATACATTAAAATTATTTAAGTAGAAGGTAAAGGTAAATTGTGTATAGTTAAGGGAGAGGAATTTTATGACAGCTTAAACAGAGTCACAGAGTATAAGTTCAGTGAGCCAAGAGTGAAAATATTTTATGTCTAGAAATTCTAATTGCTTTTAGAAACCGCTTTAAAAAATGTTTCTTTCAAAGTACTTATCTTGATTTATTTTTATTATGATCCTGTTTTATTTTAATATATTGTGTACTCAGATATACATATTTGTAGAACTTACTATAAAAAGCTTATATTTTCTAAAAATTACAGGTGTTCAATCTTTGTATTACTTACATGTGATGATTATGGTAATTGAAAACAGAAAATTATTTTTATGTGTAATACAATTCACACTCTATGTGTATAGCATAAGTCTATATTTTTGTTTTCAATATTGAGCATTTAAACTGTAACTCTTAAGACACTAACATCAGTAATTTGGTAATTCTAATTTGAATAGTATACAAGTAATTGTGTTTTATATTTTTTTGTCTGTGTATAAGTGGTCTGACATAGACTTCTTCTCTGACAAACTTAGAGATAAATGCATACATGAAAATGTAAGTATAATATTAAGCATAGGCAGTAACAATCCCAAATTAGTAAGTATAATATTTATATTATGTAAAATACTTATAGAAGAAAACTTTAACTTTCTCGATAACATTATTCACACACAATATTGCTCTTCATATAGGCAAAGGACAATTTGGTTAGGCCCAAACAATGGCTCATGTATGCTAACATAATGGAATAAATGTAAAAAATCATGAGACGCTTTCTGTAGAATGTTTCCTACTGTCAATTCTAATTAATCTGTATATATATATGTTTTTTCTACATTTGTGTTCATGAGCAACTTTACAGTCTTGACTCTACATTATGTCTCAGTGTCTGCGCTTAATATTCAATACTCTGTATATTTAATGAATACTATAATACACAATGTGCATGTAGAATAAAGTTAAGTCATGGTACAAAAATTAGAAACAAAAATAGATTCATATAGTCATGTTCATAAAAATACAGAATTTATATATGACATAAATAGACAAATAGAAAATGAGGCAATATACAACTAACCCTTATATGGCATTAAAGAAATACTTTCTTTCATGCACCAGAAAATTTTAGAAATCCAAAGAAAAATTGAAAGAAAAATGAAGACCATGAATAAGCAATTAAAACAAAAAGAAGAAATAAGTAACAAATTAAAAAATAAAACTGGAATTTCCAAACTAACTTATCTTTATAAAAATGTATATTAAAACAATGGAACATACTTTTATATATCAGGAGAATGAGGGTTAAAGAAAAAAATAACTGTCAATATAGGGGAAGGAATGGGGAAATGGACACATATGCACTACTGAGAAAGATAGTTTCTTATAACAACTCTAGATAGTAATTTGGCCACTTGTATTAAAGCACTTAAAATGTATATACCTTTTGGGCGCCTGGGTGGCTCAGTTGGTTAAGCGACTGCCTTCGGCTCAGGTCATGATCCTGGAGTCCTGGGATCGAGTCCCGCATCGGGCTACCTGCTCAGCAGGGAGTCTGCTTCTCCCTCTCCCGCTCCCCCCTCTTGTGCTCTTTCTCTCTCTCACTCTCTCTCTCAAATAAATAAATAAAATCTTTAAAAAATAAATAAATAAATAGATAAATAAATAAATAAATAAAAACAAAAAAATGTATATACCTTTTAACCCTCCATTTGTGGGTATATATACTATGTATATCACTTTACAAATATGCATGGATTTATAGTTTGAGATCTCTTTTAGAGCTCTCTGTAAATAACAGCCACAACTTCCAGCTCTATTACAAAGCTATAATGATCAAGAGAGTATGGTACTGGTACAAAAACAGACACATAGATCAATGGAACAGAATAGAGAACCCAGAAATGGACCCAGAACTCTATGATCAACTAATCTTCAACAAAGCATGAAGAATATCCAATGAAAAAAAACAGTTTCTTCAACAAATGGTGTTGGGAAAATTGGACAGCCACATGCAGAAGAATGAAACTGGAACACTTTCTTACATCAATCACAAAAATAGACTCAAAATGGATGAAAGACCTAAATGTGAGACAGGAATCCATCAAAATTTGAGAGGAGAACACAGGCAACAACCTCTGTGATCTCAGCCACAGCAATTTCTTGCTAGATACATCTCCATTTTGCAAGGGCAAAAATTTACTATTGGGACTTCATCAAGGTAAAAAGCGTTTGCACAGCAAAGGAAACAACCAACACAACCCAAAGACAACCAACAGAATGGGAGAAGATATTTGCAAATGCCTTATCAAATAAAGGGGTAGCATCCAAAATCTATAAAGAATTTATCAAACTCAACACCCAAAAAACAAATAATCCAGTCAAGAAATGGGCAAAAGACATGAAACAGACATTTCTCCAAAGAAGATACCCAAATGGCCAATAGACACTTGAAAAAGTGTTCAATATCACTGGGCATCAGGGAAATACAAATCAAAACCACAATGAGGTATCACCCCACACCAGTCAGAATGGCTAAAATTAACAAGTCAGGAAACCACAAATGTTGGCAAGTATGTGGAGAACCTTGCCAGATGGGAACCCTCTTACCCTGTTGGTGGGAAAGCAGCCACTCTGGAAAACAGTATGGAAGTTCCTCAAAAAGTTGAAAATAGAGCTACCCTATGACCCAGCAGTTTCACTATTGGGTGTCTACCCCAAAGATACAAATGTAGTGATTGGAAGGGGCACCTGCACCCCAATGTTTATAGCAGCAATGTCCACAACAGCCAAACTATGGAAAGATCCTAGATGTCCATCGACAGATGAATGGATAAAAAAGATGTGGAATACTACTCAGCCATCAAAAAAATAAAAAAAAGAAATCTCGCCATTTGCAATGATGTGGATGGAGCTAGACTGTATTATGCTAAGTGAAATAAGACAATAAGAGAAAGACAATTATATGATCTCATACGTGGAATTTAAGAATAAAAAACAAAGGATCATAGGGGAAGGGAAGAAAAAAATAAAACAAGATGAAATCAGAGAGGGAGACAAACTATAAGAGACTCTTAATCACAGCAAACAAATTTAGGGTTGCTGGGGGGAGAACGGGGTGAAGGGATGGGGTAACTGAGTGATGGACATTAAGGAGGGCTCGTGATATAATGAGTACTGCATATTATATAAGACTGATGAATCACTGAACTCCACCTCTGAAACTAATAGTATACTATATGTTAATTGAATTTAAATTAAAAAAAGAAAAAGAAAAAAATAGCAGCCACAATCACAAAAAGAAACAGTGTAAATGCAGATAGGCTATATAACAGGTTCATATTATATTACTTATTAGCATGTATAAAATCATGTATTAGATGTACATTATTGGTTATAAATAGCAAGAGCTTCACAGTACCTTATTAAGAGAAAAACCCTCATTATCTTAGAAGGATGGAAAGGAGAAAGAGAGAAAAAAAATATTTTCTGTAAATATCATGAATCTTTAAGCAGTTTTTTTTTGTTTTTTGGGGGGTTTTTGGTAATTTTTATTTTAGGTAGATTCCACACTCAAGTGGGGCTTGAACTCACAATCCTGAGATCAAGAATTGTATGTTCTACTGACTTAGCCAGCAGGCACCCCAATATTTAAGCAGGTTCATGTTTTCTATGTTGTCTTTAATAAATACTGCAAATTTATAAAACTAAGTAAGTTTTAAAGAGCATAGTTACTTTGACTGTAATGTATGAAACTTGTGCATTCTTTGAGGGGTTGACATTACAAGTATGTTGACTATTTTCCCTTTCTATTTCTGTGTATAGTGATAAATACTAATAATACTGCTTAAAAAATAAGATGATGCTCTCCTTTGCACACAGTCCTCAGTGTACTAAGATAATACTATTTTTTTTAAAAAAAGAATAAAATATAATGAAAAACGGCTGATCATACTTCACAAACTAGAGTTCTGCCAGAAGTCTTCAAATTTCTAAATTATTATTCATAGTATAGAACTGGGAAACATCATGTTAAACATCACCCATATCTATATTTTATAGAATAAATGGGAATGTTTATGAAATATATACATGATACTAGATAAAATATATATTAATACTTACTAAGTGCCAGAAAACTTGTATGCATTCAATTATTTAATATTTACAACAGGTCAGGGGATTGACACTGTTGTTACATCCATCACACATTTAGGAAATATGAAAACTAAGGTTAAATAATTCAAAGATCACAAAGACAAGAGTGGCCAAATCGGGATTTGAACTTGAGTCTCTCTGACTCAGGAACCCATTGTCTTAATTATGGCAACACTATTTATAACAAAGCTACTTTTTGATTAAAAATCAGAAAATCAATTTTAAGGAGTATCACTTCATAAAATACATTGGAATAAACTGAGTGAGGAATGAAGGACATTTTTATGCAGAAAATAGAAGTACAATAAAATGTCAATTTCTGCTTCTGGCTGTGGCAGATTGGCTTGCATCAGTCCACTCTATGACAATAAAAATAAACTTTGGATAAAATTTAAAAAAATAAGTTCTAAGCAGTATAAATGTGTCAAGGCATTATGGACTTGAACATGAGAGCACATGTGAACTTGATCCTTTCCATCAGGCTGGCTTAACTCTGCCCAAATCCCAAAACAAACCAACCAACCAACCAACCAACCAACAAACAAAAACTAAAGTGAAAAGGGCACTAATACACTTCTGTAAACACACATTCAGTCTAAAAGGAATCAACAGGCATTAGAATAAAAATGAAAGGCAAAAATATATTGAATTAAAGCTAGTTGTGTATTAAAATAATACTCTGAGAATAAAGTGATAATTGTATCATGAAATATATTACCAATATTCAGTATTCACTGTAACATTGAAATATATTGGAAGATTACCTCAGTTCATTCCAACTGAACATTTGGAAAAATTCTCAATAAGTGATTAAGTAAGCTAACAATTGATGCAGACTTTCTGGATTTGAATATCTAATAGAAAGACATGGTTCTAGCTAATGCATCAGCCTACATTATTAATTAGATAAAATATTTAAAATATTGATATAATAAGCATGTTTAGATTTATTGGGTGATTCTAATTTGTGTAAATCTATTTGTTTAATGGCATTCTTTAATAGAAAGCATTTTCTCTGCTATACCAGTACATTCATTGGTTCTAGGAAAAAAATCATGATCACAATGATACATTTCATTTAATATTTACTGTGATACTTCAAATATAATATATCACAATGTTTTCTTGTTATATAATAATGTGCCTTTGAGAATGACATGCTGGAAGGTAATACATATATTTCCTCTTATAGCTTCTGCAATGTTTGTGATATTACTAAAATTGGTGCATGTTAAATACATAAAATCTATTTTGAATATTTCTTTCAGAGTTGAGTCATTGGTAAAGCCACTCTGTGTGTTTATGTGTATGTATTTCTAGTATTCCATGAGCTTCTGTTAGTTTGTCTCTTCAATATATTATAATAATTAAATTTGTTGTAAGGCAATTTTGGAAATTCCCAGATATGCAAATTCAACATGTCTGAGAATTTGTAGCAATACCTAATCAATGAAAAATTTGAAAGGGGAATATTAATCATAGGACCTCTAACTACCCAAGTAAAAAGCCCTGAAAACTAGCTCCAGTTCTGATTAATGCACCCTTGAAGGATTCTCACCCAAATCTCTCAGTTTACAGGTAAACCAAAGCAAAAGAACATTAATGAACTGCCCAAGATTAGAAACCTAAATTAAATATAGTATCTGGAAAGAATATGTTTTCTCTTTGGTGATACTGCTCAGAAGGGAAATATATTTTATTGAAGAAGTTAATACTTAGAAGTAAAATCAACAACTTAATAGTAGGCATTGGGTGAAATATACAACATAAGAAGAAAAAAGTTCTAGTGTTTAAGTCTTATGGAGATGCCTGCCCAGAACACAGCTCCCTAGTGGGGTAGCTGGTTGAGATGAAACTGTGCCAGCCTCATTTTAAAGGATGAATTCCCACTGGGTTAACAATATTATGCTGAGAAAAGCCATCTACAAATAAAGCAAACTGCAAAGACCAGGAAATTAATGACCTAACTATCTCAATTCTGGAAGCCCAAAAAGAGTTTGGTAGAAGTTTGTACAACAGAAATGGGTAATATGAAAAAGAAATGTATCTAGGTTATAAATAGTAAAAGAAAATTATACTTTGCCTGAGAGCACTTCTTATGTCTTGTGTTCTGTTTATACCCCTCTGATGAAGAGGTGGCCTGTGTAAAAACAATCTGTTAAAAGTGAGACTTTATGGGCTCAGTAATTTCCCAAACAATCACTATACTCCATATCACATTAACAACAGCATTATTATTCTTCTGCAGCTAAAATTACAGTGACATAAAATGAATGTTTAGGTTCAGAATGACAATCCAAAGCACTGCAAATGTGTTTGTTGTTCAATAAAGCTACCATTTTCTTTATTATACTAAACTATCCAAGAAAAGAACTGAATAACAAATACATTATCAAAAAAATAAGCAATATTTGAAATATCATTTTTCATTTTCATCAATACCAATCATAATGACATATTTATTAAATGTTTTAATTGATAAAATAATGATATATATATATAACCTTAATATCATTCAATCCATATCCTAAAACAAGGTAATTTACTAAAACCTCATCACTGACCCATTTAAGCAGACATTTACATAGCCAAATTATATGTTTCAAATACTACAATTTCGGCTTTTTCCCTAGTCTCAAAAGTTACACCAAAAACATTGATAAAATGTTGATAAAGAAAATCATATCCAGGGGGGCACCTGGGTAGCTCAGTCGTTGGGTGTCTGCCTTCAGCTCAGGTCATGATCCCAGGGTCCTGGGATAGGGTCCTGCATTGGGCTCCCTGCTCAGCGGGGAGTCTGCTTCTCCCTCTGCCCCTCCCCCGCTTGTGCTCACTCTCTCTCTCTCTCTCTCTCTCTGACAAATAAGATTTAAAAAAAAAGAAAAGTATAAAAAAAAAGAAAATCATATCCACTAACCTAATGTTTAGACCATGTGAAGTACAAGATATATTTATTTTCAAGTTTATTTTTCTTACATAAACAGAATTCTAATATCATATTGGCAATATTTCAAATAACACTTAAATTCTATCACTGGATTTGAGCAGGACTATTTGATGAATCCCGCTCTAGAGTAGGAAGAGGGTGATGACCACATACATCCCCAGGACCTAGTTTTTTACTGCTAGTCTAAGACTCAGCTTAATCAGAACATAGGAGAATTCTCTTTTCCCACACCCCACCACCATACTAAGAAAACTTACATAAAACTAAACAGAAATGCAGCAGGAAGAACCATAAGAAATAAATAATCTGTGGTGAGCAGCTACATAATAGGAGGAATCAGAGACAAGCAAAGAGCAGAAATTGAGAAAAATCCTCTGACAAACCCACATACTCTGAAAACAAGATATTATTATGAGAATTTCAAGCCTTGGATGCAATGCAGATAAACAAATTTCAAGTCCAGTTCAACTTCTGACTCTATTTATACACCCCCCACAATAAAAGCCTAGCAGAAAGAGAGGCATGCTAACGGCCAAGAATATGTATTTACTTCAGCTTCAACTCTCCAAAATACTATGTTTGATTTTCAACAAAAAAGCATATGCAACATGAGGCACATTTTGCATCTCTGAGACATATACAAATAGCAAATATTTTATGTCAGTTGTACCAGATCCTGTTCTGTTTCTAAAATACTACTTCATTTAACATTTAGGATAACTGTCAACTTCAGTTATTATCATCTCTATTTTACAGATGGGAAAACTGAGATACAGAAAGGTGAAGCAGCTTGCCCATGGGCACACAGCTGGTCAACTGCAGATTTGGAGTTCCAATCTAGGTTGTCAATATCAAGAATCCATGTTTTTTAAGTGCCAGGCTATCTGTCCTTTCACTGCCTCCTAAACATGAAAACATGAGGTATTCACTGCCATAAGACAGTCATAGATATGACATCAAGTGACATCATTTTTCATATGATAATGTAGAAGTAACTGGGGAAAGCCTTTAATCAAATTGTACATTATATTAGCTTAATTGGATGTACCTTAAGAAGGAAAGGAGGTACTATTTTTGGTAGAACAAGAGGAAATCACTAATGGGCTAAATAAAATATTTATGAAGTTTTTATTAAACTGTCTTATTTAATTGTCTTCACTGACTTGACTAATTTTGTCTCCGGTAAATTACACTCCAAATTGTTGTTATTTTTAGTAGCTCTTAAATAAGACATTCTAATGAATGAAATTTGGCAACCAGCAAGAATAAATAAGCACATGTACCTCCATATATTTAAACAGTTCAGATGTGTTTCTGAGATATAAATTTAACTCTACATTTTGAGTACATAACACACAGTGACTCTACTCTTAATCCAAAAGTACATACACAGATATACTCACAGTATGTAGTATGGGGTCAAGAGATATTCTGGAAATGTTAAGAAAATTCAATTATTTTAACTAAGAGTTTTTAGCAACTATGCCACACTCTAGCTTTGAAATGAACATTAAACAACATTCTAATGGACCTAGATTTTATATTTGCAAATTATTGTGATTTTATTTGAAAGTCAAGATATTCAAGGAAGCCAATTTATTTGTAATCACACTTTAAAAATAATTTAAATTCAATTATATATTTGTTAAACTTCTTTCTTAAAAATTCCTTCCAATAGTAAGACTATTCCAAACAATAAACTGAAGATTTTCAAATAAATACAAAGTTTTATGAAACCTTTTCATAAATATAAGCTAGCAAGATTAACTTATTCCTTAAATTTTGGCTTGGAGTTCAGTTCTACTACAAGTGTTTTGTTGTTGTTGTTGTTGTTGTTGTTGTTGTTGTACTAGCCAAGAACATTATAGATTTAAGAAATAGAAATCAATCCAAGATATCCTAAAAGAAGAAACCAAATAAAATGAATGCGTACACACACACACACACACACACAGTGTGGCGAAGTAAAGGGGAAAGGTGTGTAAAGATAACTTGCCATCTCATGGAAAGCAAAACTGAATGGGTGGGAAATGCAGTGGGGCCACCTGAGATACTTTGGGTGGAAAACCACTGGGACCTTACATCTAATTTCTCAGACATTCACTGTGAAATGTCTCATCTCATCTACATCATTCTCTCAGAAAACTGGATTTCTTTTCTCTGTAATCTCATCAGGAAATGTCTATTCTAATAAAATTCAGGATTGCATTTTCTCTCAAGTTTAATACTATTAGAGAATGACTAGGTTCTCAATCAGCAAACCAAATTCCCAGTAGAAAATATCTGCCTGGTCAACTTTGTTCATTTATCCACTCGAATTTCAGCTCTTAACAGGGAGTACCTCATTCACATTGGTAAAAACATGAGGACAGAGCCCCCAAAAACCCCATACTCTGGGTGCAAAAACCACACATAAATTCTTTCCTAGCTATTAACATATTTAAAATAGCTTTTTCACTGTTTTGCAGTGTGATATGTGAGGGGAAACTAAGTAAATCAAGAATGAATTTAAGTCAATTTTTAGAAAAAGTAGAGGAGGAGCAATAATTTGGTAGAGTAATTTAAAAATTTCAGTGAAGTTTCTTTGGAGAACTTGGGCAAAAATGATATTTAAGTCCACTTACCATAAACAAGGAAAATGTGTGGCAGTCACTAATTACTGTCTAACTCACTTCATTGTACCTAAAGGATGATCAATAATATTTCTTAATGAACAGAAATTTCATTGGATTTTATTGCTTAGGACTTTATGAGGTACTTTATTGTCATTCAAATAGGAAATAATTGAAGTTAATGTGAAGTTAAAGGTATTGTAAAATGATGACCCCTAATTGTTTCATACCTTCTTTGTTATACCTTTGGCAAGAAATCAAATAAAATATCTACTGTGTGTCAATAAGTAAGATATAAGAAGGTTTTCTGGTTCATGTTTTAGTCATGTTTATTTAATTACTGTTTGTTTTATTTTATAAATTTCATCAGAGTTGAAAATAATTTCAAATCTGGAAAATTAAACTACAAAAATTCATTGATATAAAACTTTCTTTCTCAGTGAATGAAAATTCTGAATTTACTTAGCCTTGTTCATACCTTACAGAGTTTTGTTTTGTTTTTTTTAAAGATTTTATTTATTTATTTGACAGAGAGATAGCGAGAGCAGGAACACAAGCAGGGGGGAGTGGGAGAGGGAGAAGCGGGCTTCCTGCCAAGCAGGGAGCCCGATGTGGGACTTGATCTCAGGACCCTGGAATCATGACCTGAGCTGAAGGCAGACGCTTAATGACTGAGCCAACCAGGCGCCCTCCATACCTTACAGGGTTTTAATTAATATTTTAGTTGACTACTTCCAAAATTTTCATTTAAAGCTCTTTCTTTTCTATAGTTAAGGAGGTATAAATTATTCCTTCTGGTAAGCAATCTTTCAAATGTGTATTCTCCCAAACTTTGTTTGTAAAATATTAACACATTTTACTTCAAAAGGGAAAAAAGAATATTCAATAAATAATTGATAGTGGGATTGAAATCATTCTGAAAGAGAACTGTCTTGCAGATATAGGCAATTTCAACTCAAATTATCTTCAAAATGGTCTTTTAAGTGCAATTGCAATATAATACAAATATAACACATACACAACCTCCTTATTTCAGACATATACACTACATCTCAAAAAAATAGTATTTCCCTGTGTTATACTTGAGATTTTTTTATTTTAATTTGTTTTATTGCAAATTGCTTATAAGAAAACAGAACTTTCAGTAGCCATGCTGATAAATCTTTTGTTTAGAGGATTTACCAGTTTGAGTCATGTAATTTATCACATATATCCTATTAATTTCTTTTTATATCTTTAATTCTGTAAAAATACAGTCTGAATGTAAGAGTCTTGATCCATTATCAGGCCAAACCTATTAACTTTTATTTGTTGTTTGAACAAATAATATATTATACCGATATAAAAATAGTCATAACTGCTATGACATTTTTACTTGCTGGATCTAAACTTTTCAGTTATACCCACTTCAATATAGGTCTTTCCTACCGTAAATTGTTGTCAGATCATCTAATCTCCTTGATCCTCTTAAGTTATATACTGTATTCATTTATATATGGCACAATTATAGTGATTCTCTATTTAGCTACATTTAAAATCATTGTGGAGATTTAAGAAATGTTTCTGACTGGCTCATAGCCCCAGAATTTCTCTTTAATTGATCTCGCATGTTCCCTGACATTACAGTTTATAAACACTCCTGAGGTGATTCTAATATGCAACCAAGCATGACAATCATTTCAATATGGGGTTCACCACTGAGTAAAATGCTTACATTTACAATATGAACTCTTAGAATATAAGTTTTCAAAATATCACTCTAATTTTCTAATTATTCGTTCACATGTGAAGCAAAGATAAATATTTTTCATTGTTTTTTTTAATTACAGCTTTATTAGATATCATTCACATACCATAAAATTTATCTTTTTGAAGTATATATTCTATTTAGTAGTTTTTAGTATATTCACAGAGTTGGGCAACCGTTACTCCTATCTAAGTTCAGAATAGTTTCACCACCCAGGAAAGAAACCCCATACCCATTAGCAGTCACCATTCATTACTCCCCTTACCTTCTAGCAAACACTGATCCATTTTCTGTTTCGGTGGATTTGCTTGTTCTGTACATTTTCTATAATTTAAGTCATATAATACATAGTTTTTTGTTTTTTCGTTGCTTCATTTAAGATGATCTTTTTAAGCTTAATCCTTATTTTAGAACATGTCAGTACTTCACTGATTTTTAATGTTTATATAATAATTGTACAGGTATATCGCATTTTGTTTATCCATTTGTTGGATGACGGACATTTTGGCTATTTCCAGTTTTGCTATTACAAATAATGCTATTGTTGACATTAGTGTACAGGTTTGTGTGTGGACATGTTTTAATTTGTCTTGCATATATACCTAGGATTATATTTGCTGAGTTATGTAGTAATTCTATATCCAACTTTTTGAGCAAGTTCCAAATTGTTTCCTCCAGCAACTAAACAATTTTGTATTCACATCAGCAAAGTATGAAGGATCCATTATCTCCACATTCTCTCCAACACTTGGAATTATCTTTTTTTATTTTAACTACTCTAGTAATATCTCATTAAAGTTTTGCCTTGCTTTTCGCTCATGACTAATGATATTGAACATCTTTTCAGGTCCTTATTGGTTATTTCTATGTCTTCTTTGGAGAAATGTCTATTCAAATCTTTTGCCTATTTAAAAAATTGGGTTATTTATCTTTTCATTTTTGAGTTGTAATGGTTCTTTATATAATCTTGAAAAAATCCTTATCAGATATGGGATTTGGAAATATTTTCTCTCATTCCTACAGTGATCTTTTCTTTCTTCATGATGTCCTTCTAGTCACAAACATTTTTAACTTTTAGGAGGCCCAGTTTATCTATATATTTTTTGTCATTTGTGATTTTTGTGTCATATCTAAGCCCAATCTAAAGTAATGAAGACTTAATCCTATGTTTTTTGCTTTAGGTTTTTTTCCCCCAAAGCTTAATGAGACATAAATTACATATAACATTGTGAAAATAAACTTAAGGTATACAACATAATGATTTGATATTATATGTATATAATGTGATGTGATTACCACAAAAAGGTTAGTAAATGCAAACATCATGTCAATAGTTACAATTTTTTTGTGGTAAGAACTTCTAAAATCTACTCTCTTAGCAGCTTTCAAATATGCAATACAGTATACTTAATTATAGTCTTCATGTTGTACATTACCTTACCTGAATTTACTCATCTGATAGCTGGAAATTTGTATCCATTGACAATATTCACCACCCCATGCCCCTGGCAACCAACAATCTGTTCTCTCTATGACTTAGTTACTTTATATTCCATATAAAAGTGAGATCATATAGTATTTGTCTTTCTTTTTTAACTTATTTCACTTAACATAATGCCTTCAAGATTCATCCATGTTGGCACAAATGGCAGAGATTCTTTTCTTCACGGACAAATAATATTCCATTGTATTCCATAGTGTGTATGTGTGTGTGTATGTATATATATATATATATATATCACTTTCTATTTATCCATCAATTGACACTTATGTTGTTTCCATATCTTGGCTATTATAAATAATTAAGTAATGCTGTAATGAACATAGAGATTCAGATATCTCTTTGAGATAGTGATTTCACTGCCCTTGGATATATACACCCAGAAGTAGAATTGCTGGGTCATATGGTAGTTCTATTTTTAATTTTTTGAGGAACTCTCAAATTGTTTTCCACAGCGGCCATACCAGTTTGCATTACCACCATCAGTGAACAATTCTTCCCTTCTCTCCCAATCCTCACCAGCATTTATCTCTTGCCTTTTTGATATTAGACATCCTAACAGGTATGAGGTGATATCTAATTGTGGTTTTGATTTGTAATTCTCTAATGATTGGTGATATTGAGCACCTTTTCATGTACCTTTTGACCATACATATGTCTTCTTTGGAAAAATGTCAGTTCATGTACTTTGCCCATTTTTCAACTGGGTTATTTATTTATTTGCTATTGAGTTCTTTGAGTTCCCCAATATTTTTGATATTAAACATTTATCAGGTATAGTTCACAAGTATTTTCTTTCATTCCATGAGTTGCTTTTTTCATTTTGTTATTTCTTTTGCTGTGTATAAGTTTTTCAATTCAATGTAGTCCTACTTGTTTATTTTTGCTCTTTGTTGCTTGTGTTTTGAGTATCACATCCATAAGATCATTGTTAAAACCAGTGTCAAAGAGCTTTTTCCCTATGTTTTATTCTAGGAGTTTTATGTATCAGGTCTTACATTTAAGTCTTTAATCCTTTTCAGTTAATCTTTGTGAGTGGTAAGAGATACGAGTCCACGTTCATTTTGTGTGTGTGAGTTTTTGCACACCATTTATTGAAGAGACTATTTTCTCCACTGAGTATTCTTGGCTCCCTTGTCAAATACTAGTTAACCATACATGTGGGGGTTTAGTTCTCAGCTCTCAATTCTGTTCATTGATATGTGCCTATTTTTATGCCAGTGGCATAAGGTTTTGATTACTATAGCTTTGTAATATAGTTGGAAATGAAGAAGTGTGATGTATCCAGATTTGTTCTTCTGTTTCTGGAATACTTTAGCTATTTGGGGTCTTTTGTGGTGCCCTATGAATTTTAAGACTTTTTTTTTCTATTTCTACAAAAGATACCATTGTTATCTTGATAGGGAATGCATTGAATCTATAGATTGAGTAGCATGGACATTTTAACAATATTAATTCTTTCCATCCAAGAATACGTATATTGTCCCTTTTATTTGAATCTTTATTTTATCAGTATATTATAGTTTTCAGTTTACAAATCTTTCACCTTCTTGGTTAAATTTATCCCCAGGTATATCATTCTTTTCTATGATAATGTAAATGCGATTGTTTTCTTAATTTATCTTTCAGGTATTTTATTGTTAGTTTATGTATATGCACATTATTTTTTTTAAAGATTTTATTTATTTATTTGACAGAGAGATAGAGAGAGAGAACAAGTACGCAGAGAGGCAGGCAGAGGGAGAGGGAGAAGCAGGCTCCCCGCTGAGCAGGGAGCCCGATGCAGGGTTCGATCCCAGGACCCTGGGATCATGACCCGAGCCGAAGGCAGCCGCTTAACCGACTGAGCCACCCAGGCGCCCCTATGCACATTATTTTTGTATGTAATTTTGTACCCTGCAAATTTACTGCATTTAATCATTGGTTCAATTTTTGATGGGGTTTTTAAAACTTTTGGTATATAAAAACATGTCATTTGCAGAGACAATTTTGCTTCTTCCTTTCTAATTCAGATGCCTTTTATTTCTTTTTCTTCCTGGATATATTTCTTAAGACTTCCAGTACAATACTGAATAGGAGAGGTAAGACTGTGTACCCTTATTTTGTTCCTGATCTTAGAGAAAAACTTTCAGTCCCTCACAACTGAGTATGATGGTAGCTGTGGGCTTGTCAACTTTATTATGTGAAAGTATGTTGCCCCTCTACCCAAATGATTGAGAGTTTTTATCATGAATGGATGTTGAATTTTGTCAAATGCTTGCTCTTCATCTATTGAGATGATCATGTGCTTTCTATATTTAATCTATAATATTGTTGTGATCTATCACATTCACTAATTGCATGTGTTGGATCATTCTTGCATCCCAGAGATAAATCCCACTTAATTATGGTGTTTAATCATTTTAACATGCTGCTGAGTTCTGTTTACCAGGAATTTGTTGAGAATTTTTACGTCGACACTCACCAGGGTTACTGACCTGTAGTTTTCTTATACTATCCTTATCTGGCAGTATCAGCACAATGCTGGCCTTGTAAAATGAACTTGGGAATGTTCTTTCTTCTTCAGTTTGGTATTAATTCTTCTTTAAATGTTTGGTAGTATTCACCAGTTAAACTATCTGGTCCTGAGCTTTTATTTTGGGGAAGATTTTTTTATTCAATCTCCTTACTTGTTATTGGTCTGTTCAAATTTTCTGTTTTTTCATAATTCAGTCTTTTTTTAAGATTTTATTTATTTATTTGAGAGAGAGAGAGAGAGAGAGAGAGTGAGCGAAAGAGAGCACAAGCAGGGTGAAGGGCTGAGGGAGGAACAGACTCCATGCTGAGCAGGAGCCCGATGCAGGACTAGATCCCCAGGACTCGGGGATCAGGACCTGAGCCGAAGGCAGAAGCTCAACCAACTGAGCCACCAAGGCGCCCCCTGATTTGGTCTTGATAGATTGTATGTTTCTAGGAATTTATCAATTTCTTCTAAATTATCCAATTTGTTGGCATATAATTGTTCATAGTAGTTGTTATCATATAATCTTGATTTTTTATTTACTTCTGTTTCTGGCAGCTCAATGTTATTGTCCATTTTTCTTCTCATCTTCCTACATTTATGTCTTGCAAGGAAGTTCTTCTCTTTTTTTTTTTTTTAAAGATTTTTATTTATTTATTTGACAGAGAGAGAGAGAGCGAGAGCAGGAACACAAGCAGGGGGAGTGGGAGAGGGAGAAGCAGGCTTCCTGCCGAGCAGGGAGCCTGATGTGGGACTCAATCCCAGGACCCTGGGACCATGACCTGAGCCGAAGGCAGACCCTTAACGAATGAGCCACCCAGGCTCCCAGGAAGTTCCTCTCTTCCTTTACTCTTACTTCTTTATGTAAGCTCATTTAAAATGTTTGCTTTGATTATCTCATTTCATTTTACTCTTGTGACTACCATTGGTTTTCATTGATTACTCCTCAAAATATTCCAGTGTTATGCTTCCTTGAACGTTGACTAAAAATCTGATAATCAACTTTAAATATGCCAGTATAGTTATTGCTTCCCTTTTCGGTTTAGTTTTTATGTTTTAATTTATGTAGAAACAGAATTTTGCCTAATCTTAATGTATCTTTCTTCGAATTTATTAATTGCATTGGTGTTTTGTACTTACCACAACCATTTTTTTAGACCCCCTTTTTCTTTAAAGTGGATTTTAATTACCCTCTCCTTGAGTACAGACTGGACTGAATTAATCCTTTCTAAGTAAGAGAATATCAGAAGGGAAAAATAGCAACTTTGAAGTGGAGAAACCTGGCAGACACTGAATCAAATGATCAGGTTAACATTAGTAGTATTGTCATGTCAATTTCATATGCGCATTGCCTCTGTAGAAAATTTTTCCCTAACTAGGGGCGCCTGGGTGGCTCATTCGTCAGGCGTCTGCCTTCGGCTGGGGTCATGATCTCAGGGTCCTAGAGTCGAGCCCCGCATCAGGCTCCCTGCTCTGTGGGAGGCCTGCTTTTCCCTCTACTGCTCCCCCTGCTTGTGTTCCCTCTCTCGCTTTGTCTTTCTCTGTCAAATAAATAAACAAAATCTTTAAAAAAAAAAAAGAAAAAGAAAAATTTTCCCTAACTATAACTTCAATATATTCATTTAAAAATATCAAACAAACCAAAAATTGAAGGACATTCTACAAAATACTTGACCAAAATACCTGACCTTCAAAAGTATCAGGGTATAAAAGGAAAGGAAAGACTGAGAAACTATCACAGATTGGGAGAAACTAAGGAAACATGATTACTAACTGCAATATGTTATCTTGATTTGAATCCTGAAACAAAATAAAAATATTATTGGAAAAGTGCTAAAATATCAAAACGTCTGAAGTTAGTAGTACCATAACAATGTTAATTTCTTAGTTTTGATAAATATAACATGCTTCTGTTGATAATAACATTAGAGAAAGCTAGATGAAACCTGGAAGGGAACATTCTACACTCTCTTTGTAACATTTCATTAAGCCTAAAATGATTTAAGCATAATTTTTTTTGAAAGTGATAATACCATATCCATAATTGGGGTTCTCAGAATTGTAAAGATTTAACTTTTTACTAAGTACAAATGCAAAAAAGTTTAACTTAAAATATACATATATGGGGCGCCTGTGTGGCTCAGTCACTAAGCGTCTGCCTTTGGCTCAGGTCATGGTCCCGGGGTCCTGGGATCGAGCCCCACATTGGGCTTCCTGCTCTGCAGGAAGCCTGCTTCTCCCTCTTTCACTCCCCCTGCTTGTGTTCCCTCTCTCACTGTGTCTCTCTCTGTCAAATAAAATCTTTAAAATATATATATATATATATATATATATATATATATATATATATACACATATACACATATAATAGGATTTGTGGTAGAATTTGAAAAGTTGGTTATAAAAATTATATGGACTAATAAATCCTAAGACATTGTTGAAAAAAGAATAGAGAGACAGATATATACCCATATATAGATATGTGTATCTATAAACATATATTAAACAACTCATATATAATATATACTTTACAATAATATATACAATTTTTAATTATACATTTAATAAATATATGTAATTATGTATATATACAATAATTAAGACACTATAAAGTACATTTATAGGAAGGTTTGACTGTATGGGATTTGATCCCTGCTAATACAACTTTAGTTTATGTCACTGTCCTCTTTATTTACTACTCTCCTGGCCCATTGACCTTAGAACTGGCCAATGTCTTCCCCATCAACTCTATTTCATATTCCTGGAATAATTTCTACTTCATCTTGTTAAATCCAACTCACTGGCTTAAAATAAATACCAATTTCTTGGGTCTTTTTCTAAAATCTGGCTGGATAAGGACTTATATTTTGTAAACCTAATACTTTTCCTTTGTAATACTTGCAAAAATGCAATTTTGTTCTTATCCATATAAGTATCTTCTAATGATGTAACTCCCTATGTTAGTTTGTGAGGACTGCCACAACAAAATACCAAAACTGGATGATGTAAATGGCTGAAATTCATTTTCTCCCAGTTCTGGAAGCTAGAAGCCCAAGATCAAGGTGTTATACATATTTGGTCTCTCCTGACATGTCTCTCCTTGGCTTTTGGGCAGTTGCCTTCTTGCTATGTCCTCACATTATCTTTCTAGTGCGTGCATCCCTGGTATTTCTTTCTCTTCTTATAAATACACCAGTTATATTTGATTAAGGCCCATTTAGCCTCATTTTAACCTAATCACCTCTTATAAATATTTTACCTCCCAATATGGTAATATTCTGGAATACTGAAGGTTGGAACTACAACATATATATTTTGGAGGGATACAATTCAGCTCATAACATTCCCTATTTTATTGGGCTTTATGAGATGTGGCACATGACTGTTTTGTCCATGTCTTTATGTAGTTTTTGAATGAATGAATGCAAAATGTATAAATGACCATTTCGGATAAGTGTAAGTAAGTTACAACTTTACTTTTATTTACAATATAGTCTAAATCAAGCTGACTGCCTCAATTGCTTATAAGCAATTGAAGAGCTTAATCAGGTAGAAATATATTCACAATCTAAGACAATGGTAGTTATTTTGAAGCTAACACTAAGGTGACAATTTTCTCTGTCATTTCCAATTTTCTCTAGAGATTTTATTTTATTTATTTTATTTTTTTATTTATTTTAAAGATTTTTTTTTTTATTTATTTGACAGAGAGAGACAAAGTGAGAGAGGGAACACAAGCAAGGGGAGTGGGAGAGGGAGAAGCAGGCTTCCCACGGAGCAGGGAGCCCGATGCGGGGCTCGATCCCAGGACCCTGGGATCATGACCTGAGCCGAAGGCAGATGCTTAACAACTGAGCCACCCAGGCGCCCCTCTCTAGAGATTTTAAAAAGGAATGTTATCAAATAGAAAATTCAATGTGATTAGATTATGCCAACCCATATGTTCTTGAACTAGGTTTCTGAAGCTGGTTCCTTAAGAGACTTCAGTTTATGCTCTTCTTTAGCTGTCTCTTTGTTAACAGGCAATCATTTATCTGACTGAATTTTTCATAAAAGCTCTTATGTAAAAATTAGCTTTTTAAAGGTTTTCATATTTGTGTCTTGTTTTAAAATACAGAAAATGAATTATATTTTAATAGCATATAGGCATGCTTAAAAGAATCCAGAAGCACCAGTTAAGGAATATATAATTACATGAAATGTTCATCTGTAAATGTATTTTTGGTATACATTTTGTTAAAGTATAACATTCATATAGAAAAGTGTTCAAGTGTTAAGTGCACAGCCCAATGCATTTTAATTAAGTAAATCACCAATGTAACCGGCACCCAAATAAGAAATAGAACCAACTCTCTCCCTAATGCCTTCGTCAAGTTGATAACCTCAAGGTAACACCTACCATAACTTCTATCTCCATAGGGTTTTCTTTAGAGGTTTCAAATTTTATACAATTTAATTAATCATTATGTACCTTTTCCTTATTAGACACAAGTGCTTCTATTATAATTATTGTATACTTGTTTAGTATAAATATAAACCTATGTTAGACTTACCCTTATTAGTAGAATTTCTCAGTCATAAAATATACATATATTCATTGTTAGTACTAATTCTGCCAATCATTTCCAAAATTTGGCAATGCAATTTCCATTTGGTTCTCTCTCTTTTGAGATAGTCACCCTTGAATCCCAGCCACCATACTTTGAGAAAGTTAAGAAGCTACAACTTTAGTTGAGATCTCACCTGACAGCACACATCGACTACCCAACATGAGTGAGAAAACCCTCAGATGACTCCAACTCCCAACCTTCATGCCAGCCCAATTTATGTCAAGTGGAAAAGAGAAGAATGATCCCCACAGAACATGCTCAAATTTCAGATTAGCAAGAAAATATATATGTTGCCATTGGTTTGATCCACTAAGTTTTAGAGTGATTTGCTATGTAATAATTGATCACTGGAAAGAAGGAAAGCTTGATGATAATGATATGAGGATATTGAAAGACTTATGATGTCTTTATCATTGGGGACATGTCTAGATAGTCATATATTTGGGAACTATGCAACTATGACATTTCCATATATATCTATCAATTTTAAGCTTTATCCTGATATGAAATTTGATATCACACAATTAATTTCTCAAAGTAGACTACCTTTATCAATCATTATTTTTACCAGCAGATTGAAGGGGACTATATAATTTGTACTTTTTACCTTGTAACTTAAAGACAACAGAGTGAACATTTATATATTTTATATTTTTAAGTGTTTTAAAAGCAGGCATTGATTACACTAAGTATTCATACATGAAAACTAGCAATTGCCTTAGTCAAATACTTTTTGTATTTTAAGAACTGTGATACTGGTTTTCCAAAGTGGTTTTAATCTTATGCATCCCTACTGGAAACATTACTCTTGCTCCACTTCTTTTCCAACACTTGGTACTGTTGATCCTTTTAACATCAGCCATTATAGTGGGTGTAGAGTGGTATGTCTTTGTGGTTTTAGTTAACATTTGCCTGATTACTAATGTTCAGCATGTTTTCCTGTCTTTGTTGGCCATTTGTGTATTTTATTTCATGAAGTATTTCATCAGATATTTTGCACATTTTTATCGGGTTATCTATTTTTGAGGTCTAAGAGTTTTAGGTATTTTAGATGCTAATAGTTTGTCAGATACATGTATTATGAATATTTTCACCCCGTCTATAGCTTTTTCATTTTTTTTAAATTTATCTTTCTCAGAGCAGAATGGTTTAGTATCAGTGAACTCCAATTTTTATTTTCTTCTTTTATGGTCTGGAACTTTTTTTGTTTGGTTTTGCATTGTTTTATTATTTTGCTCACTCCATGGTTATGAAGAGATGTTCCTATGTTCCTAAAGTTAATAGTTTTAGTTTTTAACCCTTCATGTTGCTTCATTTTGAGTTTTTGTTGGGATATCAGGTTTTTAGCACTATTTGTTAAAACACTAACTTTTGACATCAGTTCACATTATGGGTCTACATCAGATTCTATTCTGTTTGATCAATCTGTACACCCTTAATACAACCAAACTGTATTGATTACTATAGCAAAATAATAAAACATTCAGAAAGGTTTTGACAATTCAGTGTCTTTTGCATTCCTATACCAGTTTTGCTATTGATTTGTTATTTTCTACATTAAACCTGGTGAGACTTTGACCAAGATTGCATTACAAGTTGGGGACCATTGTTATCTTAACAATATCATTTTTTTTGCTACATTTATTTATGTGTTCATCAATTTCTCTCAGCAATGTTTTGTAGTTTTCAAGTTTGGATCTTGCATGTATTTTTTTTTTAATTTTATTATTTATGTTAATCACCATACATTACATCATTAGTTTTTGTTGTAGTGTTCCATGATTCATTGTTTGTGCATAACACCCAGTGCTCCATTCCGTACGTGCCCTCTTTAATACCCATCACCAGGCTATCCCATCCCCCCACCCCCCTCCCCTCTAGAACCCTCAGTTTGTTTCTCAGAGTCCATAGTCTCTCATGGTTTGTCTCCCCCACCGATTTCCCCCCCTTCATTTCTCCCTTCCTACTATCTTCTTTTTTTTTTTTTTTAACATATAATGTATTGTTTCAGAGGTACAGGTCTGCGATTCAACAGTCTTACACAATTCAAAGCACTCACCATAGCACATACCCTCCCCAATGTCTATCACCCAGCCACCCCATCCCCCCAAAGATACAAATGGATCTTGCATGTATTTTGTTAAAATTTTCTGTATTTGATTTTTGATAGTATTATGACTAAAACCTTTAAAAATTTCTTTCTGATTGTTGCTAATATATAGAAATATAATTGATATTTTATATTTGATTTGTCTTCTGTAGCCTTCCTCACTCATTAACTCACTTCTAAAACTCTATGATTAAGTCTAGTAGTTTTTTTGTTGTTGTTACTGTTTTTTAAGGAGTTTCTACATACCCATTTCTGTCTCTTGGCATGTCTAGAAACTTTTTATTCTCAAAAATGTAAATATTGTTATGGGGCACCTGGATGGCTCAGTCAGTTAAGTGGCTGCCTTCAGCTCAGGTCATGATTCCAGGGTCTTGGGATCGAGTCCCGCATCAGGCTCCTTGCTCAGCGGGGAGCCTGCTTCTCCCTCTCCTTCTGCCCCTCCCCTGTGCTCTCTTTCTCTCTCTGTCTTAAAAAAAATAAACAAATAAATAAATAAAAACTATTGTTTTTAAATGTTTAAAACATTTTGTTATGTTTTCCATTATAAAAGGAAATTTGGGCATTTTAAGGCAATTAAATTATTTGCAAATCATTTTGATTCATTTGGGATCTGTTTTTAAATGTTGCTAACACATGACTAAAATAGATGTTACTCCAGGGATAGATATTCAGCCTTAAGCTGAAGTGTGCCTCCTTGAAGTCATTACTGAATATCCCAGCTGATGTCCAAGGCTCTCCAACCTGGCTGGTCAGAGCTTGCAAGGCTCTCCAACCTGTGTGACCTCTGGGAATGATTCAGCTTAAAGCTTCCTATTTTTTGTGTGCATCTGTCTTGTGGGGTGGGGGGTGGAATTGTACTTAATGCATGTGCAGTACAATATATAGCAAAGATTATCTGCACATCTCTGAGGCTCTTTTTCTACGTATCTTCTTTTTGGAACCCTGCCCTATAATTCCAGCTGCCTCAGCCTCCCCAAATGCCAATTATCTCTTAAATTAGTGAGAATGCCAGGCTCTTTTTGAGTACTTGCTCCTTGTCCTTGAATTTCTGAAATTGCCTTCAGGCATAAAGCCAAGGCTATTGGAGAGTGTACTTCCTTTGTTTCCATCTCTCAGGAATAACAATCTGGTGCTTTCTCTGTCCAAAGTCTGCTAACAGTTGTTTCATATAGCTTTATAATTGTGTATAGTGAGAGTTCAAGTTATAAACATTCTATTCCAGCATGGCAGCATGGCCAGGAAGTTAAGTCCCCAAATGTAGTTTATAATAATAATAATAATAATAATAATAATAATAATAATGTACTCAAGTTGTCTAATTTAATTGAATTATGTCAAACTAATAAATACAAATTAATATTCCAATATCAGACTAACATCAGTTTAACTGAATATGTCTCTAAATTTTAAAATAATTGGTTGACCATGCTATGTATCTATAGATAAAGATAGAAAAAGAGGTAGAGAGATAGATATAGATATGCTTGCAATGGAAGGAGAATTTGATATTTTCTTATTTTAACCAATTATTGCCTACCAAAAAAAACATTTAATACTATGATGATGACAATGAATATATTTTGAAAGAGTGTGGTGATTATAAAAATACTAAACAAAGGACTAATAATCATATTGCATTTTGGAAAGAGGTTAAAAACTCATATTGCATCTAAATGATAGTGAAATAAACCATGATAAAAGCAGTTTTCTTTTTTTGCAAAAGATAGGCTGTCCTTTCAGTGGCATGTGTTCCACAAATTTATTTGCTGATTTTTTCCCATTATCTTCCTGTGACTATCATTATTTGTACTTTTATAATCAATTAGTGCTTAACTCTCTTATTTTAAACCAAGAACATATATTAATTGTTCTGTAAGTGGAAGTGAGGATGTATACAGTAGAAAAAAGTGAGGGGCAACATGAACTATATTCTTATTACATATAATGATACAAAATATCTGTTTGTCTAGATCAATAACTTAAGAAAACTATCTTTATCTATTCAAAGTAAAATTGGAAAATTTTCCTCTTGTTTGTGGGTACAATCATCAGCTGCAGAAATTGTCCCCAGACTAATCCTCTCCTTTCTACAAACTTCACAACTTTTTATCCAAGAGAACAATTTTCAATAATCTCTTTTGTTACAATACCAGGGGATATTATTTACTGTATTCACAATAGCAGTCAAGCCAGCACACGGGAACAAAAAAAATATATATTTCAATAGTCAGATATGGTGACAAGGTATAATACTGGAGTTTTGATCTGACACTCAACATTTAAATATACATTATGGTTTAGTTGCTGTATTGATAGGACTATAGGAAAATTAAGATATGAAAGTGGAATGGTGTGAGAAATGAAATTGTAAATATGAATAGGAAAAAACATGAATTGTTTCAACAAAATAGAAGTCTATTTATGATGTATTATTGCCACATCTTAATTCATTATCTATCATTCTATTTTGACCTAACCAAGATTATTTGAAATATTTTAGGGAAGTTGTATATGTCATATATGAAGAGGTGTGTGTGTGTGTGTGCACAAACATTAATACAATATGAAAAAGAGATAAAGATAGTGTATGTAACAGTAAGCAAATGGCATTACTCGTTCTGAAGATTCCTTTTTTTTAAAGCTTTTATTTTTTAAGTAATCTCTACACCTAACATGGGGCTGGAATTTATAACCCCAAGATCAAGATTTGCATGCTCTATTGACTGAGCCAGCCAGTTGCTCCTGAAGATTCTTTTATGAAAGTATTTTAGATATTTCCCCAAATATGTTATATTTGCCCTCAAAAATAATGTCCAACTCTATCCATATTTTTATTGCAAAGAAGAGCAATGTAGATAGATATAAAATAGGCTAATGTAGTTCATTAGTGACTGAATTATGTCCTCCCCAAATCCATATGTTGAAGTCCTAACCCCCAATGTGATCTGTATTCTGGAGATGGGGCCTTTAGAAAGATAATTAAGCTTAAATGAGATCATAAGGATGGGGACCTAGTCCCCATAGGGCTGTTGTCCTTATAAGAAGAGGAAGAGATACCAGAGCTCTCTCTCTCTCTTTCTCTTTCTTTTCCCTACTTTCTCTCTCTCACCACACATGTACACAGGAAAAAACATGTGATGATTTATAGAGAATCGTCCACAAGCCAGGAAGAGATCTCACCAGAAAACAACCATGCTGACACCTTAATTTTGGTCTTCTAAACTCCAGATCTGTAAGAAAATAAATTTGTCTCATTTAAGGTACGCAGTCTTTGATATTATTTTATGGCAGCCTGAGCAGATTAACACATAAGTCAACGCTATCCTTATGTTCAAAGCATTGGTGAACAAATCATCAATATTAAATTTATTGTCAAATGATTCCAATCCATGCAAAAAGAAGTCTAGGATATTTTCAAATATGAACTACAATAGTTTTTGTACCATTTAATTATAATACTTAAGCACTTTATTGTTCACTCTATCCCTTCTGTCTTTAAGATTGTTATCTTTTTATAGGAAATTACATTTGAAACCAGACTTTGCCACTGATAATGATCAATTATTTGAGGTAAGAACTGGCCACAGTAACCATTCGATGACCATCAAATTTCTGTAACTCAGCATCTTTTCTTCCAGAAACAAAATGGGCCATGCTTCATGAGATACCAGGCCACCTTTTTTTATAGTTCTTATATGTGTCTGTATTATTTTAAAAGCATCATTTTAAATACGATTGAGTTCTATTACTATGAATGGCAGAGGACTGATAGTTAACTATGTTCTATGATAGCTGTATTAAAAATTAGAAGTATAAAACAAATGAAGAGACTTATTTTAAAGCCTATTAAGTAATCAATTTCACCCCCTGAGCTTTGTGAATGTTGGTAGTAAGTTAACAATATTTTGAAATAACCTTATTGGCCACTGAAGATTTATCTTAAGATAGTAAGTTCCTCAAAATTATCATATTGTGAAATATATCATTTGAAAAAAAAAGAAGAATTAAACATGAAACCGTTTCTGTAAAACACTTATTAAAAGAAATTCTTAAAGCTGCTTTAGGATTAATCCAGAGTAAAACTTGCCAGTCCTGCCGACCACTCACAGGCATTCAAGATCCCATGGCATTCTTTGAAATTGCAGAGGTATTAACCCTGCAGTTCTGGCCTTACTCCAAATCTATTAATTAAATCCCCCCTACCTTATATTCCCCACATATTTCCAATTAGGAAAATTATTCTTCATTTCTCTTTGATATTGCTATTGGGAAATGTTCTGGCACAAATCTCCTGTATCTGTTCTCCCTTGGAATTTAACTTCAACACAGCTTGAAATTTGGGATGAATGACATCTTTATATTTAAGGTATTCTGCCCTCTAATAAACTGGCAACATGTACCATCGGACATTTCATAGAACATGCTGCTTAGATAAAACATGGCATCTTGCTTATATATTTTTTTAATTTCTTAATCATAAAACATCATCAAAGAATAAAAGTAAATGGCAACTTCCAGGATATTTTAATGTACGGGGAGGAATTTCCTGACAAGAAAGCAGAAGTTATGCTAATCAAAACAGAGAGAGGAATAGCCAAGCTTTTTCTTTTTTTTTTTCACTTTTAAACCTCTACAGCTGGCTATGTGGGGGAAAGAACAGATGGGATGAATTATATATTTAAACAGCCTTTGACAACATGTCAAACACCTTGGCTTTTGCTCTGTAAATGGAACTTAACTATTTTCTACTTATGGCAGTCATAATACTCCTTGCATTTTATTAAAATGTTATAGACTAGATAAGCAATAAAATATATATTAAAGATTTTAGGTTGTGCATTACAATGACAAAGTGATATCTAAACATAAAATAGAATACTAAACATTCTATTTTAAATTAATAAACAAGCAATTCATTTTTTATTCTCTGAAAAATGTGTTATCCTATTGCACTGGTTGAAAATTATCCCTTTTCATCTCTTAACACTAGAACTATTTCTAAGTCCATGCTTATTTCAGGAATTTATTCACTATTTGAGATGTGAGCATGACACAGAGTTGCTTCCAGCAAGAATCTTCTTGGATTTCTGACAGGCCTAAGTGATTTGCAAGTGGAGTTTGATGGTGTATTGTAAAAAAAAAAAAAAAAAACTTGAGATGGATTTATCCATTCATTCATTAACCCAACAAATATGATTTGAGTACCAGCCATGTAATAGTTATGGATCTAGGAACAAAACGAAGTCCTTAACCTCAAGATTCTTATATTTTACTGGATAAGAAAGACCGTAGGGGTACCTGGGTGGCTCAGTCGGTTAAGCAACTGCCTTCAGCTCAGGTCATGATCCCAGAGACCTGGGATCGAGCCCTGCATGGGGCTCTCCACTCAGGGGCGAGTTTGCTTCTGCCTCTCCCTCTGTGATCTCTCTCGCTTTCACTCTCTCTCAAATAAATAAATAGATAAAATCTTTAAAAAGAGAAAGACTGTAAAGACCTAAACAAATAAATATGTAAGATTAGGTGGTTATAAGAGCTGTGAAGAAAAGACAAAAATAGACAGTTGAAGAAAAAAAATTTGCTTAAGGTGGTCAGAAATGATCTATTTGAGAAGTTGCTATTTGAACAGAAACATGAAAAAAGTCGAAGAGTGAGCAATGTAGAACATATGGAGAAAATTTCCAAACAGTGAAGCAGTATGTGCAAAATACCTGAGACTGAAGAATGATTTCTCTGTTCAAGGAATTGTGTGGAAAACACTGGGCCTGCATTAAAGTCGGCAAGGAAAGAGAAGAAATGCCCTATAGGACATTTTTAAGGCATTAGCTTTTCTCTGTGTGTTCAACATAGAGTACAGGGGTAAGGTGGACAAGGAGTTTTATAATAAGCTGTTGCAATAACTCAGGTTTGAAATGATGGTGGTTTGGACCAGTGTTGAGTGATGACAATGGTAAACAATGGTTAGAATCTGGAGGTAATTTGAAGGTAAAAACCACAAGTGACCTGAGGGATTAAATGTGTATATAAGAGAACAAGAAGACTGATCACTCTGAGGATTTTGTCCTTTGCAATTGAAAGAATAAAATTATAATTTAATGAGATGGGTAAAAGAGGGTAGGGTAGTTTGAATAATCCTCCCCCCAAATTCACGTCCACATGGAATGTCAAAATGTGACCTTATTTGGAAACAGGATCTTTGCAGATTCTTCAGATAAATGTTGAAATGAGTTAATACTGAATTAGATGAGTCCTGAACCTAATGACAGTGTCCTTATAAAAGATAAAGTGCAGAGACACACAGGGAAGCAGGGAATGTAAAGATGGAAGCAGGGATTGGAGTGATGTGTCTACAAACCAAGGGATATCAAAGATTGCTGGCAAGCAACTGAAGTTAGGAGAAATGCATGGAGCAGATTTACCCTTAGAGCCTCTAGAAAACAAACAAACAAACAAACAAAAACCTGCCAACACCTTGGATTCAGACTTCTCTCTCTAGAACTGTGAGAGAATAAATTTCTATTGTTTTCAGCCACCAAGTTCAGGGTAATTTCTTATGGCAGTCCTAGGAAACAGATCCAGACGGGAAGGAGAAATGAGGAGTTTGTGGGAAATTAGGAGTTTGATTTTTTGCATATCAATTTGAGATACTCATCATAGATCTCAGAAGAGATGTCAAACTGGCAAAGGTGGTCATAAGAGTGTAGAGTTCAGAGGTGAAATTAGGCCAAATATAATTATTTATGACTCATTAGGACATAGTTGATATTTATAGTTGTCAGCAAATGAAACCACCTGTGGGATGAGTGTAACTATGAAGAAAATTGATAAAATGACTGAGTTGTTGGATATTTCAACATTTACTATTTGAAGAACTAAGGAACCAGCAAGCGAGTGGGAAGGAATAAAGGATAAGTGAAGAGTTTGAAGAAGAAAATTCTTTGCCAAATGTTAACAGGTCAAGTAAGATGAATGATGGGAATTGGATATTGAGTCTAGCAATATGGAGATTGCTGTTGACCTTTTCAACAACTATTTTATTTTTTTATTTTTATTTTTTTTAAAGATTTTATTTATTTATTTGACAGAGACAGAGACAGTGAGAGCAGAAGCACAAGCAGCGGGAGGGGGAGAGGGAGAAGCAGGCTTCCTGCTGAGCAGGGAGCCCGATGTGGGACTCGATCCCAGGACCCTGGGATCATGACCTGAGCCGAAGGCAGTTGCTTAACCAACTGAGCCACCCAGGCGCCCTCAACAACTATTTGAATGAAGTGTTGGCAGGAAAGACCCTAACTGGTTTGGGTCCCAAAGGAAAAGACCAAGAGTGAATTCAAATTTCAAGTTTTAAAGCTTGGCAAATTGGGGAGTTTGTCTTGAGGGGAACAGAAAAATGGAACAGAAGCTTGAGGTGGATGCAGGTTCACACATTTAAGGGTTAAATATCCTAGCTCACAATAATACAAATAAATATTTGCTCTATTAAAATTTTTAAGCCATGCTAATATGTATAGTGAACCATAGATTTCTTGGGAAATTTAAATGTTGACATAATTGCAAGGAGAAAAATCTGTCTCACATTTATTTGGTTACAAATAAATAACAGTATAACCTTGCATTTTGTCCAATTTCATAATAAGAAAATGAAAAAAATGTACATAAAATAAAAATGAAAAATATGAGGCAAAATATTAAAATTTCTTCTAGTATGGCTTTAAAAAAGAAAAAAAAAAGCTCGTGTCCAAAATTTGATACCGAACTGTTATGAGAGCTAATTTGTTAGCTTAATATTTCCAAATCAATGGAGTATTTTGTGTCGATTTCATAAAATATTGCTTTAAATCATATTCACTTATTCACTATTTGATGCTATTCTTTATTAATTCTTTCTAGAAAGTGTATTTTTTCTCAGTTCAATTTATTTTTCTTTTTAATACCAGTAGAAATACTTCTATATTTTGTCTTTTTATTTATGAAAAAATACTCTGCAAAATTTTAGCCAAGATCAATTGCATTGCATTTATGCTGTTTTTGTGATAAGTATGTATGGAATGAAAAACAATAATAAATTTGTTCCTTGGAAAAAAATTATAGTCTATGCTCTAAAATATTTTTAGTGCTACACTATTATTCAAGAGTAGATTAGGGTGCCTGGGTGTCTCAGTCGGTTAAGTGTCTGCCTTCTGCTCAGGTCATGATCCCAGAGTCCTGGAATCGAGCCCCACATTGGGCTCTCCGCTCAGCGGGAAGCCTGCTTCTCCCTCTCCCACTCCCCCTGCTTGTATTCCTTCTCTCACTTTGTCTCTCTCTGTCAAATAAATAAATGAAATCTTAAAAAAAAAAAGAGTAGATCAGTGTATTTATTGTTAACCAATTGTTTCACATCTTTAGTATTTTGTGTCCCATAAACTTTCTGTGCCTGTTTTGACAGATTAAATAAGTAGAGTACAATAAGCAATGAAGTAAAAATTGTTGAATAAAAGTGGAGAGTAAAGAGAAAAATGGACATATATCATTTTGATTTTGGTAAAACAGACTTTTTTCAATTCCATAAAATTATATTGTACAAGAACTTGAAACACTGGTATAATATGTACTGTTGTCTGCCAAATAATCAAATCTCTAATTTTAGAAAACCATTAGTATAAGAGAAAGAAATTACATTACTTATGAAGAACATAACTTCTTCCATTTTAATTAAGTCTTTATTATTAAAATTAGTTTGTTAATTTTTAGGTGGAAGAAACACATTTACTCTCATTCACTGCACTTACGTAAAAGAGAATAAAACAGAACAATCCCAAATAGACACAGAGGCAAAATTTTTGTTGTCACAGGTCCCTCTCTCTCAGTCATATGCCCTACATATTTAATCAGCTAGATCTCCTCAAAGTCTGGTATTTGTCTCTGTAATCTCAGATATCCTCATTGTATGTTGGGTTTCCTCCTCTTCTTCCATAATTGGAAAGTACCTCCATACAGAAATTGGGACTATTTTAGGACTCACCTTCTCTTATTTTAGGGATCATCATTCTGTATTGACTTGTCCCATTTTCTTTTTTTCTTTTTAAGATTTATTTATTTATTTTAGAGAGAAAGAGAGAGAGAGCGGGGGTGGGGGTTGGCAGGGGGAGAGGGAGTGAGAGAATTCCCAGCAGACTCCCTGCAGAGTGAGGAGCTGGATAGGGGGCTCGATTCCACAACCCTCAGATCATGACCTGAGCTGAAATCAAGAGTAAAATACTTAACCAACTGAGCCACCCAGATGCTCCCCCATTTTCTAAATAAATTTTAATGTAAAAATATGGTAAATACCCAAGTCAACAGAAATTCTATATTGATTAATTTTCTTTATCATGTACATGCCCCACCTGCCCTCTTCATTATATCTGCATCAAGATCCATTTATCATCTATATTAACAAAAGCTCATCCTTAAAATGAATAAGGAATCAAATTATTTTAGCTTCTTTAATTATCATGCAAATTTCCTTCTATATATTTTCAGATAGATTTTTGTGATGTATACAAGTAACTCTATACCCTTTAGTTTTAAATAATTTGCACATTTGTTTACCTATAATAGACAAGATTCCTAAAAAATGAGGTATTTTATAGATAGTTTAAATCATAACCTGTCCTTAACCTAAAAAGAGAGAAAGGGAAAGAATAAATTACCAAGAAAAATATTAATTTGACTAAGAAGTAAAGGTCAGAGAAATTGAACAAAGCAAAGAAATTTAAAAACAATTCCTGCACAAATGATGTGTTATACTCATGTTTCTCTGTATTGACTTTGTAAGTACCTTTCTTCCTGAAAAACCCTGCCCCCTCTCTTATATCAATCTAAATCCTGGACTTCCTTTATGGGGACCTTTATTTCTTTCTCTCTATGAGTAGTTCCTGAAATCATCACTCACTGTGATCTCCCTTTTCTGAATGCTTATAGATCTTGAAGTTGTACCAATCCATCTACCACCTGACTACATGTTACCTTGTATTGTTCTTTAGTTCTTTGTATTGATTTTAAGTTGTTTCTTGAATGTCTACTGTTAAATTGTAAGTGCCTTCAAGTGTCAGGTACACAAGAGTTGCTTAAAAAGATTCTCAGTGATTCCAGAAGAATCAAACATGTAGAAAATTTAAAGAATGGTTTCAATCAACTGAGATTTTGGTGAACAGAGTAACAGTCAATTTACTGTACTATAATAACATTCTTGAATCAAAATCAAAGCCTCAGTATGAAACATAGGTAAGACCCTAGGAAAGCAAGATATTTTGTCTCTGGCTAAACCTGACTATTCCTCTCTTACATGTTCCTGCAACTATTCAGAATTCCAGTGAAGGCTGCCTTTTTCTGAAATGTCCCCCTATTAAACCGCAATTACCCCTTACTTTTCAAACCTTCAAACACTGAACTCCCTCACTAGAGACAGATTATTTTAGTTTCAGAGAAGAAAATAAACAAATGAAGAGGTTAAATTAGTTCCAATAACGTGAGTGGTTGTTAGGTTGTGTTCATTCTAGCTGTGCATTTGCCTGAGTGCACTGTGCTCTGTCCTCGCCCTGGGTGTTTCTGCTTTCTGTTCTTAATGTCCAGAATACTCTTTCCCTTCTCTCCTTTCACAAATGTTTTTTGAGCAAATGAATACATCTCTCTTGTTCTCTCTCTCTATATACACACACATACACACACACACACAATTTATATATATATGATAAATGATGGGTTCATATCTGGTGAGGTTTAAGGTCCCTTTTAATTCTAAAATTCTCCTATTTAATTCTAAAATTCTATAATAGAATAGCTACATTGTGGTGACTGTTTGCTATATTCCAGGAATTCTAAGTATTTATTATAGGCAAGTATTATTACATCTGTATGATGAGGAACTTGAAATTCAGAAAAGAAAATTAAATGGTATAATTTCAAATAGTCCATGGATGGATTATGAGCTATCTTTTCACCAGATTACACTGAATCCTTTTATCTTTCACGCCATTCAAATGTTTCATCCAATCAAATACACAAATACCGCATTTCCTCAGTTTGACTGCAGTGTGTGTGTGTGTGTGTGCGTGTGTGTGTACATGTGCATGTAGAAAAAAAAAATAAAGCCAGATTGGAATGTCGTTAGTTCTGCTTTGCAGAAGGGTGGCATAAATATTCAAGAGGACAACAAAATTTCCAAGGTGCTTCTTCTCCTGAGACTGGAAAAGAAGAAAGGATAACTGAAATTCTAAAGACATTGTCAAATTGCCAGTTCCTTTTTTCATAGGATAGAGGTCTGAGTTATGGCCTTATTTTATGTGTGTATGGTTGTTTTTCAAAGCTGTGCAAATTAAATCAGGATTTAATAATGTAAAGATAGAAAGAACCCAGGAAGTAAAATAGAAATGGGATTAATTTGTTCTGCACAATAATAAAAATGATTAAAAAAACACAAAACCTGAATTCCCAGGGAGCCTGAAGTTAGGAAGAATGAGCAAAGTCATAACCAAGTAAGGACAAAAAACAACATGGTTAGAGTTGAAGCTTGTGATTAGACCCAGTGCAAAGGTAAGTGACAGAATTTCAAGAACAGGGATATATACTATTCTTAGTGTAGTATATGTCATTTTGAGTTTGGGTCACAAAAACCCCAGATAGTGAGTGAAGCATACCACACACTCAAGTGTCTTGTGGGAACACTTTCAGAGAACCAAAGAAAAGTGGCTGGTTTCCATATCTCAGGTCATGATAGAGGAGAAGAAAGAATGTAATAAGAATAAAGTTGAACAAGGACAGAGGTTGCAAAAATAGGAATTTTCCTTCATAGGTTATAAGGATAGTTGGATTGGAGCTGTCCAAACAAAACTGTCTCAGAAGATGGTAGAGGTTATAAGGAAGTTGAGAGAGCATAGCCAGTATTTGCATCCTGAAATAACCATTCATGCAGATGTAATTGCTGACTGCTGTGTGTTTGTATATTTGGCAGACTCTTCTCTTTAATTGATCCCTACCATTTTCTGCTGGGATAAATTTAAATAGATATATTTAACTTTATATATGCATATATAATAAAATATAAAATTTTATATTTTATATATATACTTAACTTTATAAATATATATAATGTATAATTTATCTACTTAACTTTATCCCAGAAATATATATATATATTTATTTATTTATATTTACCATATTATATTTTGTATATATATTCACTATATATAATATGGTATATATACTAAGTATTATATACCACATACATATTCACACATGCACACACATATACAGACATCCCAGTGGGCAAAAAATAAAGCTTTTATATTCTAGTTAATTTAAGATTTCTCTTGGAAGCTAGCCAAAAATTCATGTTCTAAGGCCACTGATTAAATTTTGATTAAGTAAAGTCTGGACTGACATTAGGTTCAGGAATCTGTGCTATAAGAATAAACAGTCAGGTTTCAAGAAACTGAAAATAATGCTTCTTTACAATAATTAGAGATAAAGGTCCAACTACAGTCATACTTGCATGGCTATTTTTCATAATGATTTTTTAAATTACATTTTGTTTAATTTATTACATTTACTTTTTCTCTATTATGTAATTGTGTTATTAACAAATAATCATGTTGACTCATGCTTTTCAATTTCTTGCTATCTCGAGAGTTAGAGCAATTTTGATTCTGAGACTTAGATTTATTTATGTAACTTAGAATACTAGTTTCTTGGCAATTTATTTTACCCTTTGGAGACTGAGTTTAAAAATGTTTCTGAATATGGCATTTTTTTATTATTATCATTAATATATTAAAATGTTTATCATTTATTTGTGCACATTGTGCTAAGCACCATTTTAGAAACTTTATATGTTATTTTTAACCTTTTCAACAAATATTTTCCAAGATTCAGAATTCTGACTCTAAATTCATGCTTGTTTTCCCATAGTTTTTTTAAATTAGTTTTTAGATATCCATCAACCATTTATATGATATGCCCACTTACTTACTGGTTTTGTTATATAGTTGTCTGATATTAAAGAATCCAGTTGGTAGAAAAATAGATGATAAATATCAATAAAACAAACAGGGTTCTAGAGGGGAGGGGGTTGGGAGGATGGGTTAGCCTGGTGATGGGTATTAAAGAGGGCACGTTCTGCATGGAGCATCGGGTGTTGCACGCAAACAGTGAATCATGGAACACTACATCAAAAACTAATGATGTAATGTATGGTGATTAACATAACCTAATAAAATGAAATTTAAAAAAAAGAAAAAAATTACTTATAATCATATTAAATTGATATTTTTAATGTTCAGAGCTCATTCTGTGAATTTAAACAGAATTATTTTGTGTTACATTTATAACTCACTACTTGGAATCACTTGACAAAACAACTTTAATCTCCTGATTTATTTATAATTATGGTTTATATTCACTGATTATAAATAAATCTAAGTCCCAGAACTTTATAATAAGAGTTTGATGCCATTCTACAATGTTTCCATAAAGCTTTCCTTTTAAAGAAAGGCTATAAAGATACCAAATATTACAAGTGTTCAAGTATTATCTAAATCAACCAAAATCATCTGTTTCAAAATCATTAAATGTTAACAATGCATATGTTTAAATTAATTTAAAAACATTTATATACCCCTCAGTTTGTTCTGCTTGTGTGTAGTAACTGTCCGGGATCTCTGTTACACAATTATAGGCTGCAGCATATGTGTTGTGCCCTCCAGCCTTGAAAGGATATTAAATTGTAGTAAAAGACATCTTAATTCAATAAGATTTACTGTATGATCTGTGGCCAATTATTAAAAGATATCCCTGATATTGGAGTGTTTGAGTGCTGAAATAGTATAGCATATGTCTATTCTGTACCATATTATACTGTTACATATAAGCAAGTTTTACTGTTGAAATAATATAGCATATATCTATTCTGTTCCATACTCTACTGTTAAATATAAGAACAGTTTTACTGCACAGAAACCTGGAGGCATTAAAGAGCTTTATACCTATGGAGTAGCCAGGTATATTGAGTAATATTCTTCATCTTCTATTATTTGAACAAGTTGTTCTAAAAACAAGTTTGAGAGTAAGATGAGAATAAATACTATAAATTTACTGTAATATCAAGTTATTAGGAATAGACATAATGGTCCTATAAGCAGTACCATATTGAGTTTCATTCATAAAGGAAAACAAAGGAAAATCCAAAAACAGTGAGAAAGAAGGTAAATATACCTTAGAGATGGAGTGGGCTGAGGGACTCAGATGGGCAAAGCAGAAATACTGTTTCATAAGGTGGTTTGAGAAGTGACTTATTTAATCCACCTGAGGAATTTACAGCTAGATGTGGGACACACTCTATAATCTAAAGTATCCTAAGTACTTGTAATTATATGATGGCATTTAACATGCAACATTTTATTTATAGAATTTTTTGAAGACAATGGTATTTTTTAATCAAAATTTGGATGAAATCTTTTGTCCAAATTTAAGTATTTCTGTAATAGCTTACTCCCATATATATGTTTCACTTTTTTCTAAAATAAAATCATTCTTTGCACTTAAAATAATGGATAGGTTTATGTTTTTGTTTGTAATACAAATTAATCTCACTTAGTTTTGGGAAAGATACACAAGTATAAAGTAATAAAGTTTGTCCCTGAGTTTCAGAAGTTCTGCTTAAAGCTCTTCTCCCTTTTGTGAGTGACATGCCTATAACTCTTACTTTCAAATAGTAATATTAGTGTCACTCAGAATTGAGAGCTGTTAGAAGGCATTTCTGGGGTGACATGAAATCATGGTGATAGTTCACACAATACTTGTTATAGCCACAGTTAAAAAGACTTTATGAGACTATCTGAAAATAGTTTAAAGATTAGAAAACTCCGATTTGGAATGAGCTCTGATGTTGAACGCTTATATGACGGAAATAAAATGGATCTTATATCACTGACATCAAATTTATGAATAAAAAATTAAATGGTACATATATGTTGAAGATTCACATAACTAATTCAGATTTGAATGCGCTAGTCAAGAGTTTAAAATTTACATAGCCTTTGTACTTACTCTATTGTTCTTCCCCCAACGTATTATTGTCCTGAGTTTCAGGAACATTGTATACTGGCTAGAGTTCATGGGCAGGTTTTGGTAGTCCCTCTTTCACCCATGGAGTCATTTCGAATTTTTATGTTCTGTTCTGATATTTAAGAGGAGAAATATGTAAAGATGCTCCCTGTGTCAGAAATAAACTTAATAGGACAGCTGAAATCTGATCCAGACCTCTCCTGTAATTCAAAACCTCCAATAGCCTTCACATGTAGTAATACAATTGCAAATTATAAACTCACCTCCTTTCAGTGGGACATTTTAGAGCCAAAAGAATGGTCAGCTGAACTGAAAAAAACAAAACAAACAAACAAACAACTCTTTTGAAATTACTCTCTTAATTTATTATTTTCTATCAATTCAATTTCCTATTTGTCCTCAAAGGTATTATCTCTCTTTCAGAGAAAGGCATTTTCCTTCTTTTACTTTAATCTAACTTTCAATACATTTGAAAGCAATCTGCCTTTGGAAGGAATATATATGTGAATAGAGAGAAACAGAGAAAGAGACTTTAGAGATGCTAAGAGCTAAAAGAAGCCTGACACTTCCAGTTAGTAATTACAGCAATAACTTTGTTACTTTCTAAAGTCATGGTATTTGTGGTGGTAGTTTGTTTTCGCAAAACAAGACAAAATAAAAAGAAAACAGATTTTAAATTATTTTAAAATGCTATTATGTGCATAAACATGTTTAAAAATATTTATGTGCAAAAGTTTGAACACAATACGTGTTTATTTATGGAATGAAATTTCATTTTATAAATGGAATCCTCAAGCAGTAAAGGCCTTCTCAGTATAGTTCCTCTGAATAGTAAATTCCCCAGTTTATATAAAATATCTTTAAATACATGTATACTTGCATACACTGGTAGATGTATACATAATAATGTAAAAAAAAACCAAATATTTTTAAAGGATATTTTAAATGAGCTGGAAAAACTTCTAGACGTAACATTTGCTCACTATCTTATAATCACATCCAATCATCAATGCTAATTCTCGTAATAGACAAAGAGGATAAAGACATGAACAAAACAATGACCCTTTCCTTGATTGGTTTTCAGTCTGATGCGACAAAGAATCACATATGCATACCATTTCAATGCAGTACACTGCAAATATGCATCTAGAAAATAAATTAAGCTAGAAAGGAAAGGATTGTTCCTAGTGATATTTAACCTTATTGAGTTTATATAGGAGGTGGCATATATGATTATAAAACTGTTCTAGTTTGGAATTGTTGTTACAAATGAATATTATAACCTATAATAATTTTTCTTTATGTTTTACACTGTATTATGCTGACTCTATTTTGCCATAGGCTAGTTTAAGTTGCTGGTTGTTCTTTGTAGTAGAATAATTTAAAATAATAGTACAGGGAAATGGAAATCATGAGAGAAAACAAGGTAATGAGATTAATTTGTCAGACTGTGTGCTTGGGGTCATGGACTAGGACTTCAGCTGCTTACGCATTGGGTCAAAAAGTGTCAAAAATTCTTGTTTTGACATAAGAATGAGAACACTCATATTAACTATAAAAATTATGCTTTAAAGCCTATCAGAGGGCTACACATTCTAAACTGATGAGGTCCTCCTAGGAGAAAAGAGCTGTTGGGCTCGTTTTACCCCAGGCAGCACAGCAGGGGAAGGGAAAGATGATACAGATAGAGGCAAGGAAATAACACATTTCCACAATTTAAAGACAAGTGTGAGCTGGCAGGAAGGTTTATAATACCTCAAAACCCAGGTACCCCAGACACAGGGTCACTAACCACACATTGAGTCTTCCCCACAGGGTGTTACTTTGTGTGTAAACACCTCTGGTCACAAGATCTGGGCAGGAGAACTGAGACAATCCCTTTGGGTTGTCCAGGACATCATGATGTAAGACAGTGCTTACCTACAGCCAGTGGAGGGCAGGAAAACTAAGAGAACTCACTGCCTGCTCCAAGGTGTAGCAGAAGGATAGAAAAACAAACCCTCCAGGCATACGAGGGCTCACTTTGAGCTGGAGGCAACAACCTGGGGAAGAGCAGGAGAGCTGAGCTAGATGTAGGGTCTTTCAAAGAACATGAGGCAGAAACAGCCTGTGGCTGGCACTGGAGACAAACTGCTGAGAGATACCTCACTCCAGACTGAGGCACAGCTGCTGAAGCCCACTAAAATGTGAGGGCAAGGTGGGAAACCTGAAAGAAATTCTCCTGAAAGTAACTTCCTATAATAAGGAGAGTCATCAAAGCAGAGAAGCCCTTCCAGAGGCACAGGTGTATAGGATCTATAAAGGTTGAAAGAAGGGAAGGAGAATAACATTTGGCTCAAGGATAACAATCTATGAGGGAGGATATAAAGATTATTCTTATAAATTGCTCTACAAGAATCTAAATAGCACTGCATTTAGAAAAACATTATTACTTTCATATTAAAGTGCTATTAGTAAAATATCTAACATTCTAAAAAAAAAGCTAACAAATAATCTGTAATGTACTTCGATATAGACACGTTTTATTACATCCATGCTATGAAACATTGTGTGTTTTTAAAAGGGAATTAAGTTCTATATGTTTGACCTGGACAATCTCCCATCCTATATTATTACCATAGCTAGCGCTGATTGTATGCATCTCCTACCAATTCTGCATTTGGTGACATTACTGTGGAAGCTTGCAATCAACTATTGTAGGAATATTTATATTATATATGAAACAAGATTACATTTTTGTTTAAAACTAAAAAACACTTTATATTTTTCTATTTGGTTTAATTAACAACAACATAAAAACTGAATAGGGCAAGACAAGAGCATTAACAGTGACAACATCAGATGTGGTGTTGGAAAATACTGGATACTTTTTGGATAAATTATTTAGATAGGCAATTCAGTCTTATTTAATTATAAGACTGAGTACATTTTTATTTTATAATTTAAGCAAGATTTTTAAATGTTCTTTATTGTGTAAAACATTTGTATATTTCAAAAGAATGTATCAATTTCTAACTTACAGTTATATAATTACATTATATAATTAATACATTATTCTGGCTAGGGACAACCTGTCAAACTTCTCTGCCACTCAGAGATGGCTCCAACCACACCCTCTCCAAAAAAATCTGAATTCTAACCTTGTAGAGGGACCATCTTTCAATAATGTTCTTTCCTTGGGTTCATGCCCCCTGTCCTAGAGCATTCTCATTGTTCTCTTTTACTTCCTAAGAGTATCTAATTTCTTGTAAATACTTAATAACTCACTATAGTAATAACATAATAGTTTCTGTGTAATTTCTGTCTCCTAATAATCATCTTTATTATGTACTTACTGCTTTCTTTGAGTTTTTATAATTACCTTTTTTAATCTCTAAATTTGGATATTTAGCTCATTAATTTTTAGCATTTTTGTCCTTTGTACTCATTTAACATTACAACAGTCCCTCTAAGTACCAGTACACTATTTATCAAATACTTTGAAAACAAATGTGTGTATGTGTCTAATGTAAACAGACTAGATGATTTCAGCTACTGATAAGGGCTAAGATGAAATTAAAATTATGTAATACATTAAACAGTTATGGAGAGGGTGTTTTATCTTAGCTTGGGTGGTCAAGAACTGTGTCTCTTATGTGTTGATATTTGAAATAGTCAGGGATATATTGAATTTTGACTCCAGTGTTAGTGGAAGAAAGCTGAACATGTTGGGTGTCATGAACTGGTTAAGCTGCTGAAACTAAGATCTTTGAACATATCTTTCCTCCTCTTGGGGCACCATCATCTTCATTCTGTAGTTGCCTACTTTCCTGTTGCTCAGCACCCCTCCCTCCTTGGAGCCAAACAGCCATTTGGCTTTTTTTGTGTGTTTCAACTGCCATAGTCATGGCCCCACCTAAAGAAGAGAAAGGTCTCTTTGCTCTGCATCACCCAAGTGGAACAGATATGATGAGTACAAATAAGTAAGATGATGAGTAAAAATGTGATATCTTGGGCGCCTGGGTGGCTCAGTCGTTAAGCATCTGCCTTCGGCTCAGGTCATGATCCCAGGGTCCTGGGATCGAGTCCCGCATCCGGCTCCCTGCTCTGCGGGAAGCCCGCTTCTCCCTCTCCCCCTCCCCCTGCTTGTGTTCCTGCTCTCGCTATCTCTCTCTGTCAAATAAATAAATAAAATCTTTAAAAAATGTGATATCTTAACAATTTTTTATTATGTTCATATGTAGTACAACATATATGTACATATAGTACAACATACAGTACATCATTAGTTTTTGATGTAGTGCTCAATGATTCATTAGTTGCGTATAACACCCAGTGCTTATCACATGTGCCCTCCTTAATACCCATCACCTGGTTACCCCATCCCCCAACCCCCCTCCCTTCTGTAACCCTCAGTTTGTTTCCCAGAGTCCAAAGTCTCTCATGGTTTGTCTCCCTCTCTGATTTCTTCCCATTCAGTTTTCCCTCCCTTCCCCAGTGGTCCTATGCGCTATTCCCTATGTTCCACAAATTCTCATAAAGGCTCCCTTTAGCAATCAGTATCTGTCACAAAGTCACCACCTCTGTGACCCTGGAATGATGCCTTTTAAAAAAAAAAATGTCTGTGAACATTGAAGGCTCTGATTTCTTCTTAAACATAATCTCCTCTGACTGCCACCTTTATGGAATAACCATAGTTTTTTAATCAAGCATGGAGGGAATTTTTTTTTTTTTTTGAGCCATTCTGTATTTTCAGGTCTTTAAAATGGAAGCTATTGGGGAGCAGTCCATGTGTTCAGTGTGCCCTCTCTACTTGTTCTTTGTTTAAATGTACATTTTAGTCCTTTAAAATGATATTATTTTAATTTATTTTCTGGTCAAGAGAAGATCACAATAGACAATAGATTCTAAATAAGCCTTATTTCACTTTGAATTACATGATCAAGTTTATTCAGATTTTTGTGGTTTTTTTAAACTTTTTTTTTAAGATTTTATTTATTTGTCAGAGAGAGAGAGAGAGCACAAGCAGGGGGAGAAGCAGGCAGAGGGAGAAGCAGGCTACCCGCTGAGCAGGGAGCCCAATGTAGGACTCCATCCCAGGACCCTGGGATCATGACCTGAGCTGAAGGCAGATGCTTAACCAACTGAGCCACCCAGGTGTCCCAGAGTTTTGTGTTTTTAATAACCTTAATAGACTCTTGACTGAACTCATGATGTATTTCTTTCCTTTTGGAAACCAACATTTGTCCTTTTTGAATTTAGTAGATTTTTTCTTCTCCACAAGAGTCATTATACTGGCCTTTACCCTGAGTTATATCTTCCTTCTTCCATTTGTAAAGGACTTTTGGAATTCTAATCATCTCATCCAAGGTGAAAACTGGCTTCCCTAATGTGGCATGACCTACAAACAGAATTTTTATACTTTCCATTTCATCATTTTGGACAGTGATGAAAGCATAAAACCCTGAGTTTAAGATTAATCCTGTAGGACACCAGTTGTTATAGCCTCTGCCTCCAGTCTGACCCCTGTTTATTGCCTTCTGATTACAATTTAGTCAGTTGCCTGCTGACATAATAGCTGTATAATCTAAACTATATTTTCCAAGTACATTGATAAGGATATTAAGCTCAATATACTATGCACTAAGGACTCAAAATCTTGCTAATGCTACATTAATGTTAGTACATCACAGTGGTATTTATGAATACCCCAAATCCCTTGGAGTTATACTTGGCAGTAACTCAAGGTATAATGGTAAGGAAGTTACCAACCATCTGTCAATACAGCTGGGTGAGGGTAACAAGTTCATATCAATGGGAAAACAAATTTAAAGCAATGGGTGATCATTGGTGACATTTCAAGAAAGGGTTTGGTTATAATGTACCATTTTTAAAAACCTAAACACTTGCTCTGCAATACTCAGAAATATCCATTTTTCTCTGTTGTCAGTTAATGATCTCAGGGAATAACCCCAGATTATTTCTATTGTGGCAAATGTTTTGCTTTCCTTACCTTTTCAAGGCAAAAGAGCCATCTTAATATTCAGTAGGCATTCTGGTTATCTCATAAGTATTGATAAGTAAGGAATTTCCTCTTTTGTGTACACAGAGTACTATTTGAAAATGTAGTGTAAAAGTACCTTCCTGGTTATCATTTCCTGATTAAATGAGTTGGTACTAATTAAAAAGATTGATAAGCAGAGAGTTAAGAAATGAGCTGTAAAATTCCCCAAATGTTTACCCATAGACCTTCCATACCTCTAAACCACTAAAAAAAAAAAAGAAAAAAGAAAAAGAAATAATTTGCATCTGTTAGTTTACATATGTTAGAATCATCAGGATTTCTAATTGTATCAGAGTACATTGCAGGGAAGAGAAAATACTAGCAGAAAAAGACATAATGAAAATAATTTGTACTTTACAAATCACTACAGGAAGTGATCACTGAATATTAATTTCAAGATCACACCATCATGACTATGAGTTAAGCTCAGGAATCTGCTTCTGATCTCTTGATTGCAAATGTCTTTCACTTTCACATAGCCAATATAGCTGGTACTATCAACCAGGAGCTGAAATACATGTTAGCTTAGAAGTGCCTGTGTATTATGTCTTAGGTATGTAGCATTGAGAAAGAAACCTACCAACAAAAATGCTGCTCTTATTTACAAAAGTAGTTAACACTTTGAGTTGTTAGTAAATACTCAATAAATGTTGTGTGATAAGTTTGTTAGTAATTATTAATGAAATTGGATGGCACATTTACTTATGAAGGATGATTATAATGTTCTAAACTTATTTAAAAATAGCTGTGATAAAGCATACATCTTAAATGTATGTTAAGGGAAGAAAATAACTATTCAACTCATTTTGGTATTTTATTTGTTTGCTATATATTATCTGTAGAGTATGCTTATGAGAGAAGCACATATTTATTTTTGTAAGAGAGCATCTTTTAAAATCTCCTTTGATTTTAATTGTAACAATTGATTTGAACTTAAACAGTCATTAAATAAAATTTATTAAAACATTTCTTTCACATTAATAAAACCCTTTGACTTATATAGAGAGCATCTTGAAGATGGCATCTTTTTGACAGCAAGAGTACTAAAAGGTAAGGGGAAGATCAACTTATTAAAAGAAGCTAGAACTGAAGACAATGATAAGACAGAGTTGAAGAATGATTTCAGTATATCTCATACCCTAAATAACTGCCTAACTTTGTGAATCATAGAGCAAGGTGCAGCTTAGCCACTGAGTGAGTGATTGCCGTTACAGTTATGGAACATCCATCAGGAGAAAGAAGATAGGAGAAAGTCTACATATGGAAGACAGGCCAGTCACTCAGAACCCCATATGAGTTTGTGCTTTTGAGTTTTTAAACTGACTGAAAGGATTTTGTGGGCAAAATGAGTCAACAATCTAGTTGTGAGGATTGAATAGGATGAAGTGTTTGTTTAAACTGAGATTTTAAGGATAAAATCTTTTGGAAGATTTGAAAGCTTTAAAAAATGTATAAACTTCCCTTTAAATTATTAGTATTGATTCTCCCCATGTGTTATTCAATTTTTCTGACTTTAAAGGATATGTGTTTGAGATAAGTCTTTTATTTATGAGGCCATAAGCATATGGGCATTGCTATTTCAAAATAAGTGGACTTTGTTCTATTGAAAAAGTATCAAATGTTTTCTAATCCCCACAGATAAATGATTTCATTTTATTCCACACCAACCAAACTTCCATACTGACTCCTACTACTCTCCTAGTATTATTCTTTTTTACATACCTCATATCTTATCTGCTGGTCTAGAATCATTAATGGCACTGAGTACACTAGGCTGGGCAAAACTACTAGAATGGTCATTCATTCCACAGACTCAAAAATCGTAAGAGAGTAATGCTAAAAACAATCTTAGAGACAATCTAGCTGAGGTCCTTTATTTTAGGATAGAGAAATTGAGATTTGCTTATACTACCTTCTTAATTTTTTCATGATGCATATTTTGATGTAGGTTACTTTTTGAGGTCACCTGTCAATGCTCTTAAAATCAGCTTTATTTATATAAAATGTGAACAACGAACAGTGACTTGGTGATATGTTACTTATTTGTTGCTTATGAATCTCATTCTCCTTAATTTTTGTATGTCTTGTAATATTCTACCTGTTTTACATTCTGAGTGATACATTCGAGAGTATGGATTATGTTTTCTTCCCTTAAAGGATATTGACTTTTATAATGGCAGGCATTTAAAATAACTGAGGATCATCTTGCTTCTCACAGACTTGGTTTAATGCTTTGTTAGGGCGGCTTTATTACTGTTGTCTCTTTAGTGCTAGGAAATTGTTCTCACTCTAGAATTTACTCTTTACTTCCAATATCTGACCTTGTTGGATTCCCAGCTGGAAGCCTCAAAGGGCTCAGCAGGATCTCTATTCTGGATTGGGAGAAACCCCAACATATCCCAGCACAGACATACCCCACTATTTTTGATAATCTCTAACCACTATATCAAGCATTCCTGCTAGGCCTACAGGACCTTGCTGTTGCTTGACATGACAGCTGAGTCATTGCCAAGGACTCAAAGAACCCCCAAGCAAACTCCTGGAGATGTCCCCACTGGTGCTCTCTCTTCTGTCACATGGCCCGCAGCACATATTCTAACCACTTCAACAAGACTGCATGTTGTCTCTGCCTTCTCAGCTCAGCAAGACCATAGCTCACTACTTGAGTTTAACCTTCCTAAGCCATGTCTGGAAAACGTTCCCAGGCAGACTGCCAGGGTGAAAGAGGTGCTTAATTCATTCATTTCCTTTTATTTGATGACCACAGTCCTATTCTGTTGTCCAGTGACTTTATTTCAGTTATTTTCCCTCATGAATAGAAGTCCATAATATTTATATGAGAGTTTGCTTACAAGTGAATTTAGCAAAGGTGGTAAAATTTTTGCAATGATAGAGTATTTCCTAAAGAGGATCATTTTAAATATTTTTTTCATTTCAAAATACAAAAAAAGGTGAAATATTGACCATTGTATTTTTTATTCCTCCTTTACAGAAAGAAAAATACTTGAATAATTCCATGACTTATACTACATTCCCATTCTCTACCACATTCATGTAGTTTTATCATTATATTGTACCACATTATTAGCAAAAACATGAAAGTATACCTTTGTGAATAAGTCAAATATAAAATCACTTGCTCTATGATAAAAATGGAATTAAGGGTACTATTTTTATTCTTCTATCAGCACCACTTAATATCATTTTCATATTTTTGAGATACTAGTAAGATTATAAGTATATCATATACCACAAAAGTATTTGATTTAGATGAAAATGGAAATATATTTCAAAGCTCACAATAAGTTTTTACAACCCCTTCCCCTACCTTATTCTTGGCTCTAACTCTTCATACAGAATTTCTAGCAAAATATCTGCATCCCACACACCCCAGTAAGAATGAATGTCTCCAAATCTCTAAAGATGTCTCCTTAGTCCTCAGGAACAAACTCATTTCCACAGTATTCCTGCTACACCTTGATGTGCCACAATTACTCTATGTGGCTCCATCTGGCTTAGTTGCCCCAGCCTGGTACAGTCACCATGATTTTGCCCATATGTTAGGTTTTAATACTGTTTGACCCAGTGCAAATTCAAGTAATAATACAAGTTCTATTCAGAATCATTCTTCCCTTGGTTAACTATAACAGTCCTCATGAATCAAGCTCAATGTGACTAGATCTCTTTCCATTAGGAAAGCTTTAGTATCTTTTCTCCTAACACAAACAGATAGACTTCTCTTAGTACCTTCTTTGTGTTTACCGACCTTGTCAGTGGAGAACTATGTCAAAACTTTCCATGTACAGATTGTGCTCATTCCCAATAAAGTCCCAAATAGGTTATTAAATAGAATTCTTCTAAGACCAATGAAACCATTTTGTTGAACAACTTTGGATTTTTTGAACTCAGCAAAAGAATGTGTGGAAATTAAGGCTCAAATTGAGTTACTGCCACACTATTTTTAATTAATACAAAATGAATCTGATGTGTTTAAATATATTGGGGCAAATAAAAGAAATTGACAGAACAATAAATCATAAAGTTTGGGAGCATTTGACTTGAGAGAAACCACAGTACAATGTCTGGCTTCTTCTTTTACTATATATCCTTTGGCAAATTGTTTCCTCTTATAAGTCTGTGATATTGTTATATAATGAAAAATATTTATTTTGGTCTTCATCTTTGACTTTTGGTCAGACCTCCTAAAGCCTTAGCAATTTCCAAAGCTATTAAGGTACTAGGAGCATCTTTTGTTCTAATATTCAGTCTTTGATCCTGGTTCCAGACAGAGAGCTTCTAAACCCCTTAGAATTTCCTAAATGATAGAAGCATCTTTTATTCTATGAGGTGACTCTTGTGGCCTCCTGGATAGTGTCAGCATAGGGACTGGTCACCAGAAAGATCACACCATGATCAGAAGTTTGGAAACTTCTCCACCACTCACCTCTAGGTAGAAGACCTAGAGATTGAGTAATCAATCACATCTCCCATAAAATTCTCTGAAGCACAGCATTCAGAGAGCTTTCAGTTTGGTGAACACATTCACATGCTGGCACAGTGGTGTACCCTAGCTACATGGGGACAGAAGCTCCTGTGCTCAAGACCCTTCCAATCCTTACCTATGTACCTCTTTCTCTGATTGTGCATGTCCTTTATTATATTCTTTATTATATAGTAAAATGGTAAACATAAGTAAGTGCTTTCCTGAGTCCTGTGAGTGTTGCTAAAATATTACTGAACCTGAGGAGGACATCCTGAGAATCACACTTTATAGCCAGTCTACCAAAGTACAGGGGACAACCTGGAACTTGCAACTGGAATCTGAAGTGGGATCAGTCTTGTAGGACTGAACCCTTAACATGTGGGATCTGATGCTACCTCCAGATAGATAGTGACAGAAATGAATTGACTTTCAGGACACCCAGCTGGTGTTGAAGAATTGATTAGTGTGGGAAAACATGGACACATCAGGTTACTAAAATGTTTTGTGTAAAGTGAAGAAACAGTTCTCTTCCTTACAGAGTTCTAGTCTCTTCATCTGTAAAATATCTTAGAGTTAATATAAGCAATATATAAAGGAATGTCCAAGTAGTTAAGTCAATAAACAGGCATTGGAGGTGGTGGTAATAGTGATGGTAGTACAGAAGTAATAGTAATAGTAATAACAACAGTAGGGTAATATAATAATAACAATAGTAATACGTGTATTTTCTTGATATCACAAGTATACAGGGATTGTGTACAGTTCAATACCGAATGTTAAGGAATTAGAAGTATTTCTCCATCACATGATACATGCATTCTCTAAACTCTGACATTAACTGTAATGTAATATAAGAAAACACAGGGGCACTTCCATTCAAAGAAAATGCAGCTTTGTAACGAAAACTATAAAAACCCATTTAAAAGGTTTTAAATTGGTAATAAGTCACTAAAAGTACTAAAATAAGCACAGGGTTTTATCTTTAAAGAAAAAAAGTAAAGGTGTCTTGATAGAAAGGAGTGTGGGAAGGAGGAAGGTTACTAAATACTGGAGACAAAATCAAAATTCGCAAGATAGAACTACAGAAGGACGTTGGAAGTATGGCATTGTACACAGCTTTATAGCTCTTAGCACCTTGCTGTTACTCCTTGGTGACCCACAATATTAACATGCTAGAAAATGCTATGTGAAAACCAGGAAACATCAAGTAACATATTGCCTTCACTTCCCTATTTACCAATCACAAATGAACTAAATATGCATTGTAGCACGGCGGATTATTTTTAGTGCTTTAAAACTAGATAAGACGATAAATATACTGGCTTATAGTGAGTCCAGAACAATTAGTGAGTGTGCTCCTGCTTAGAAATCCACTAATAACATAAATTGTTTTGTGTTTTTCTTGCTGCACACAGGAAAAGGGTTCCTATGCCTCAAACATAGCACCTTTTTTAATACAGGGGCCATAAGAAATATTAACTGGTCTCTGTCACAAAATTTGCATACACTTGAAAAATTAATAATACATTAAGATCCATTATTGTATACTAATTAGAATTAGTAAGAACTGATTTTGACTTGAACATATATCAGAAAAATTTGGATTTAAGGGTAAAGAATTAGTAATCATGTTAATTTTTTTGATCTTGGATAATGTAGGTTCTTTTCCCTAAAGTTAGGACATCACCAATGTTGGATTGTTGTCCATAATGTAATACTATAAAGTTTCCTTGTTCTATTACAGAATGTCAAATATTTTTAGCAAGGCACAATTTTTTCCATATAGTGCCATTATAGTAAAACTAATTTATAAGAGAATTATGAAGTAGTTCATCAGGCAATTTAACAATTATTTGACAGAAAATATTTATGTTCTAAAACTCTAAAGACACTTCCTCAGAAACCCAGGCTTCTAAGAAACATAATATGAAAATTAGTCTTTTATTTCATAATTATAGTTAATCATTAATTATATAATATAGAAATGGAGTATTGATTACACTCTACAATTTTAATTTATAAATCAGAAAAAAATGAAAATGGACATGTTATTTTATGTTTATTTATGCCATTTCCATTTCAATGAAGTATTTGAAATGACTAAAGATACAGAATGTGAGGGGTGTCTTGATAGGTCAGTCAATTAAGTGCCTGACCCTTGATTTCAGTTCAGGTCATGATCTTGGGTTTATGGGATCGAGCCTCACGTCAGACTCTGTGTTCAGCACAGAGTCTGCTTGTCCTTCTCCTTCTGTTCCTCTACTTGTTCACACACTCACTCTCTTTCTCAAATAAACAAATAAATAAAATCTTTTAAAAATGCAAAATGTGAACCGTCAGTGATAAATCAGAGAACTGACAAGATGAAGGGAATGTATATAGTTGCTACATAAGTAAACTACTTCTCTCTGCATTCCCTTAGAACCAATACAGAATAAAAAAGAGAAAGAAAAACGTAATGTCCTATATATGTCCCATTAACTAATAAAAATGGTAATGTACTTTTGTAAAGATATTTTGTCTTCCTATCATATTAATTGGAACTCTTGGTCATGAGCATCAAATAATTACTTATTTGATTAATTAAGGTAAAATATGTTTATATTATAAGTACAATGACAATGTAGAGAATTAAAGGACAGGCAAGAACTCAGACACAGCATGGCACTCTAGGAAATAAAGGAAGCTTTATTCACCTCTTCTCTCTGCTTCACTGTTTATTCACATTATTCTCCTTTTTCTCAAGAAAAAAGAGAGATGAGGGAAAAGGTGGGGGAAATAATATAATCCTGTACTAGTAAAACAACATAAACTGCTCTACAAATACACCCTGAAATATGTAATGACTCAAAAATACTAGAAGTATATTTCTTATTATTGTAAAGAGGAAAAATGGGAGGTTTCCTAAAAACCCATGATCTATTTATCCTGTAGTTTGGCCATTTTCCAAATATGTTTTCTAAGAACATCATACTCATCTACAACTAGATGGCAGAAGATGAAAGCACACAGCCACAAGAAGCATGCATGAGGGAGTTCTATAAACGTATAAATAACTTCCACTCCTGATCTATTGCCTAGAATTCCATCACATGACTACATATAAATTAAAAGGATTGGGAGTGTTATCCAGATGTGTTCCCAGAATGAAGTAGAACACATTTTGTGAATATCTCACAAGTCTCTGTCACAAGACCTCATAAAGTAGGAAGTCAAGAAGCCTGTCTAAAGAAAGATAATTGAGGTTTAATTGCATCATTTAGAAGTACAATGTAGGGCACCTGGGTGGCTCAGTCGGTTAAGCGACTGCCTTCTGCTCAGGTCATGATCCTGGAGTCCCGGGATCGAGTCCCGCATCGGGCTCCCTGCTCGGCGGGGAGTCTGCTTCTCCCTCTGACCCTCCTCCCTCTCGTGCTCTCTGTCTCTCATTCTCTCTCTCACAAATAAATAAATAAAATCTTTAAAAAAAAAAAAAAAAGAAGTACAATGTAACCAAAAGAGATTCAACCAGATAAATGAAAAATTAAAAGGGAGGAAGAGTGAAGTTGGATAGTGTAACCCTAAGCTAAAGCCTTTTATTTTACTGGGGGTGGGTGGGAAATAGGTGAAATCGATAAAGGGGAATAAGAAGTACAAACTTCCATTAATAAAATAAATAAGTCATGGAGATGAAAAGTACAGCATAGAGAATACAGTTAATAATATTGTAATAACATTGTATGGTGACAGATGGTGACTACCATTATCACAGTGAGCGATGAGTAATGCATAGAATTATTGAATCAATATGTTGTGCACCTGAAACTAATATAACATTATATGTTAATTATACTTCAATAAAAAAATGAACCAAAAAAAATCTCAACTTGAGTTATAACCCTTCCCTTAAAAAAGCAAAACCGATTTGCTATACTCATTTGGAGGAAATAAATCAGTAAATGACAAAAGAAGCTTCCCCTTGGGAATTGGGACAAAATATTGTGAGAAATATAGTGGGAAATGAGAGTTTGGATTTTTTTTTTTATTATAAGTCTCTTTGTCTTATTTTATTTTGTATTATGTATATGATAAAAATAAAAATGAAATATTAAGAGAGCCCATTAGTTTTCTATTGCCACCATAAGAAATTACCACAAACTCAATGGCTTGAAATGACACAAATTTATTATTTTACATTTCTGTAGGACAGAAAATCAATACAGGCCTCAACAACTAAAAATCAGAGTGTTGTCCAGCTGCATTCCTTTCTGGAGATTCTAGAGGAGGATTCACTTTCTTCCTTATTTGAGCTGTTGGCAGAATTTGCTTCCTCATGGTCCCACGACAGAGGACCTTGCTGGCTGCTAAATGAAAGCTCTTTTCAGCAACTAGAGGCCATTCTCATTCTTCAGCTCCTGTTTCTCTCCTTCCTTTATAAAAGCCAGCAAGGGCAGATCCAATCCTTTTGGTGCTTCCACTATCTCTTCTTTTCTCTTCTCCTCTTCCCCCACTCCCCTCCTCTTCTCTTCTCTTCTCTTCTCTTCTCTTCTCTTCTCTTCTCTTCTCTCCTATCCTATCCTCTTCTTTTTCTGACCCACAGTTCTGCTTTCCTCTTCCATTTTGAAGGAGTCATGTGATTAGATTGTGCCTACCCAGATAACCTAGGATATTTTAAGGCCCATAATCTTTTTTTTTTTTTTTTTTAAGATTTATTTATTTATTTGAGAGACAGAGAGAGAGCACAAGCGGGGAATGGGGACAAGGAAAAGGCAGTCTCCTCACACAGCAGGGAGCCCAACCTGGGGCTCGAGCCCAGGATCCTGGGCTCATGACCTGAGCTGAAGGCAGACGCTTAACTGACTGAGCCACCCAGGTGCCCCAATTTATTTATTTACTTGAAAGAGAAAGAGAGAGAGCACAAGCTGGAGGGACAGAGGGAGAATCTCAGGCAGACTCTGTGCTGAGCACAGACCCTGACCCTGAGTGGAAACTAAGAATCAGACGATTAATACTCTGCCACCCAGGTGCTCCTTAAGGCAATTTAACAATTATTTGATAGAAATAGTAAACTTAATCACATCTGCAAGTCTCTTTACCATAAAGCAACACTATTCAATGTTCAGCTTCCAAGAATTAGGGTATGGATATCTTTGGGAGAGTATTACTCGGCCTACCACAGAAAGATAAATCTTTCTATTCATTGGGACTTAACTCATTAAAGACAGACATTTACTTTTGAAAAGTAAATGAAAAACTAATCAAAATACATAAGGAGAAATTTTCTGATAGGAAAGAAAACATAATTTCACAAAATACAAAATATACAAAATTAAATTAAATTATTAAGACATATTAAAGAAACTAAATGATCAGAATAAAGAATCAACAATCACAAAAAAAAAGGCTATTGAGATGGTATAGGCTTGTAGACCCCTTGCAGGCCAGGGTCATTTGAGGACTGCAGTGAGGTTAAGGTCGGCCAGGCAGGCCTAGGCCAGGAGGAGAAAATGTTCTCTTCCCCTTATCTCATGTTGCAAGTCCTAAATGCCTGGATCAGCAGGAAGTGGCTCTTGCCTAGCTTAAAGTGTATCTTTCTAAACAGAAGTGTTCTTTCTAAAGACAAAGAACATGTTGTCTCCAAAGGAAGGATGGCTAAGAGAATTCTTTATTCTGCAAGCATAAACAGGATGTATTCTGTTCTTATTGCATTTCGTGTATATTTCACTTCACAGATGTTGGCTTGATACATTGTTATGTTTATCTGATCTCTGCAAGTATATAGCTACGTGAGAAATAAACGGCAGTATGCAGTTGCAAGTGCTGCCTTTGCTCTGCATCCCCTGTGTCCTGGTGATTTCGTAGACCCTTACCCAGGGACCCCAACGCACTAGACGTTGACAATTGGCGCCTGAACAGGAACCCTGAAGGACGTACAGGAAGGGTGAGTAACTTAATTAAGTACAGGTTGATGGGACAAGAAACTTCTACTCCTTATGTTCGAATGCTGAAGCATTCTCTTGCTGTCTATGGTATTACTGTTGCTTCTAATGATATTGAGCTGTGCTTGAAGGTGGTTCGAGAATGGAATCCTTGGTTTCCAGAGGAGGGAACTTTAGATTTGGATAATTGGCGGCGAGTTCGACATAATGTCGAGAAGGCAATGAGACAGGGAGAAAAAATTCCCGTGCGGTTTTGGTCTATTTGGTCGATTATTTTTACAGTGCTTAAAGCTATGGAGGATGACCGCACGGTCGAAGACTTCCATAAGGAGATGGCTCCTTCTATACAAGACCTCCCTTTAGATACAGATGAGAAAAGGGCGGTAGAGAAAGATACCTTTAAGCTTACACCATCCCGTGAGCCTAGCGAGTGTGGTAGTGAAGAACCAAAACCGAAAGTAAAGTCGGATCCCGAGGTGGAGCGTGTGTGGAAGGTTTTTCAGCAGGTTATGGCTATGACGGAGGAGTCTAAGAAACCCTCTAGGAAGCCCTCTGCTCCGCCTTTGCTGTCTGTACCAGCTCTTTCTTCTAAAAATCCTTTCCTTTCTGCTGCTTTAGCTGAGCTTGATGTGCTAGAGGATAGCGATGATGAGGGTGGCGCAGGTAATTCTGTCTTTGCTTTTCCTGTTCTCAGGTCTCCCCCAATCCAGGGGGTGGCACAAGCACCATATTATGAAGGAATAGGTATAGAAGATATTGGTCGCTTGAAAAAGGCAGTGTCTTTATATGGACCTCAATCACATTATGTTAAGGAGCTAGTTAATGGTCTGGCTCGACATTATAACAATTTTTCTCCTGAGGACTGGAGGGTCCTCTGTAGAGCCCTCCTAAAAGAGCCTGAATATCTGCAGTGGCAGATGTGGTTTTCTGAACTTTGTATGTATGTACATGTGGTAATAGATACATATTCTCAATTTATATGGGCCACAGCACAAAGTGGTGAAACCACACAGCATGTCATCTCCCATCTTCTAGAAACTTTTGCTGTGATGGGTTTATCATCTATTATTAAAACAGATAATGGACCTGCATATAGCAGTAAAAAATTTCAAACTTTCTGTAAACAATATGGTATAATGCACAAAACAGGCATTGAGTATAATCCCCAAGGACAAGCCATTGTAGAACGTGCGCATAGTACTTTAAAGTTGCAAATTAAAAAATTAAAAAGGAGGAAAAAGGATCATATCTTAGCATTCACTCAATCAAATGTGCGTTCTATTTTGCAACAAGCTCTGTTCGCATTAAATTTCTTGAATCTTCCACAGGGAGATATCCTCTCCCGTGCAGAAAAGCAGTTCATAGAAGGAGAGGTCGCTCCCCCTCCATTAAATGAACATGTATGGTTTAAACCGACTGCAGATGCAGAATGGCAACCGGGGCTATTGCTTTGCAGAGGGAAGGGTTATGCTTATGTCTCCACAGAGGATGGACGGACCTGTTCCTGGCTCCCCGCGCGATGGATCCGGTCGAGGGCCAATTCGAACAGCACCGTATCCCACCAGGCGACGGATGGGGAATCCAGACCAAGATGAACTTCCGTTACAGGCCATGGCACATCTGAATTTGGGAGGATGACGTCGCCATCGGCAGATATTTGCTACTGCTTTGCCGACTTGGGGGCAAATTAAAAAGCTTAGTGGGGAAGGGCAAAAAATCCTGCAGCAAACGGGGAAGGCTCGTACGCCTGAAAATTTATTTTTGGCTATGTGTGCCTTGCTTACTGTATCAGATGCCGCTGCGTTAGCCAATTTACTTCTTAAGCAACTTGAGGGACTAGATCCAAAAGGTATTATTCAGAGTTTGGGGCATACCGCTGGAGGAATGGGATTTGTATTGTTGATTGTTATCTTATGCTTTATGCTGTTGCATTTTTGCTATCTAAAGCCTTCCCAGAATTCTATGGCCATCCTTTGGAGGGCACTTTTATTAAAACAAAAGAAAAAAGAGGGAATTGAGATGGTATAGGCTTGTAGACCCCTTGCAGGCCAGGGTCATTTGAGGACTGCAGTGAGGTTAAGGTCGGCCAGGCAGGCCTAGGCCAGGAGGAGAAAATGTTCTCTTCCCCTTATCTCATGTTGCAAGTCCTAAATGCCTGCATCAGCAGGAAGTGGCTCTTGCCTAGCTTAAAGTGTATCTTTCTAAACAGAAGTGTTCTTTCTAAAGACAAAGAACATGTTGTCTCCAAAGGAAGGATGGCTAAGAGAATTCTTTATTCTGCAAGCATAAACAGGATGTATTCTGTTCTTATTGCATTTCGTGTATATTTCACTTCACAGATGTTGGCTTGATACATTGTTATGTTTATCTGATCTCTGCAAGTATATAGCTACGTGAGAAATAAACAGCAGTATGCAGTTGCAAGTGCTGCCTTTGCTCTGCATCCCCTGTGTCCTGGTGATTTCGTAGACCCTTACCCAGGGACCCCAACGCACTAGACGTTGACAGGCTATGAAAAAAATTTTAAACATAATAAATCAGTAGCAAAAAAACTAATGGAATAGTATATGCTAAATACAGTAAGAATATGGAACAATAAAAACCATAAACTTGAATACAGTATTTTAAAACAATGTTAATATGCAGAAAGTTACACATTTTTAAAGTAAAATAAAATACCCTAAAAATCCACAAAACAAAATACAAATAAAAATAAAATTTTATAAAGTAATTAGTCCTTAAAGATGAGAAAAAATCAAACACCATAATCATAAAATATTATAATCATAAACATTTCTCAATGATCAATTTGTAACAAATATCAATATAAAACTTTAGTCTCTTACACTCATCAAAGCTTCTCAAAACAGACAGACAATAGTCTTTTTTGAGGCACTTCCCTAATAATTATAAAAGTGACTTAAGCCCAAGGGGTTATTCGAGATTGTTCATGGTCTTACAAAATGGAAAGCTACCTTGAACCTTAAATATCTGTGTAGCCAGAGAACCAACATGTTACTTCTGTTGGTAAACACTTGCCTGAGTCATTGGAAAACTGATACATTATTTCAGCAATAAAAGTTATTATTTTAGGGGCGCCTGGGTGGCTCAGTCGTTAATCATCCGCCCCGGCTCAGGTCATGATCCCAGGGTCCTGGGATCGAGGCCCACATTGGGCTCCCTGCTCGGCTTGTGTTCCCTGCTGCTTGTGTTCCCTCTCTCGCTGTGTCTCTCTCTGTCAAATAAATAAATAAAAAATCTTAAAAAAAAAGTTATTATTTTATCCTGCACAGATAAATAATAAACAATGGTGGCTACAATGGGATAAGACTGTATGTATTATCAACTTAAATGATTCTGCTTAACTTCTCCATCAGTATAACATCTAGTTTATCTAAAAGTCATCAGGCTATTTGAACATCTTTTAAGAAGTCAGACTATTTTAAAATCGGTGGATTTTCTCACCTTCACTTCCATTTTATCATTAATTTTGTAATTATATTAATAAAGGTTTTCAATGATTTTGAATATTAGAACAGATATACAGCAGCACTTAATATTCTATCATTTGAGTATGGAACATCTAAGGGAATTTTGTACTTTTTAATCAACAATCAGTTATTTAAGATTATAAGCATAAATAATTTTCCCTTATAATTTCATATGCACACTACGAATCTAATGAATATCCTTATAATCATACATGTTTTTAAAATTAATATACTTAATTCCTTTCTCCCTTGACTGATACTCAATTAACTTAGAAGTTTGGAAGATTTAATTCAATTGGACAATTAATTCCATTTGCAACCTTAGTTAAATAAATTCTCTTAAAAACATCTTAAACTGTAGATTACAAGCTTAAAATAGCTGAGTCTTGGGTGCCTGGGTGCCTCAGTCAGCTAAGCGTCTGCCTTCTGCTATAGGTCGTGATCCCAGGGTCCTGGGATCGAGTCCCGTATCGGGCTCCCTGTTCAGTGGGGAACCTGCTTCTCCCTCTGCCTGCCACTCCCCCGCTTGTGTTCTCCCTCTCTCTGACAAATCAATCAATCAATCCATCCATCAGTCTTTAAAAAATTATTTATAAAAAAATAGCTGAGTCTCTAAGGCATTTCAAAGACCAAAAACATAAACCAACTATATTCATATTTAAAACAAAAATATAAGCTTCTATAATTGAGTACCCTATACTTTCATCCCAAACAAAAAGCCTCTCTGCTTTATCTCTATTATGCTTATACTATCCTGTAATGGCAGATAATTTTATCAATCGTGGTCCTGAAAAAAAAAAAAAGCAAAACATCTGGGCTATTTAATTAAGATACTTTAACCAAGGGACTACTTACAGAGATGAGATCAGGGCTAAATGACAGAATATGGAAACTGTAGTACCCAGAGATTGTGCAGCTGGAAGCCCATACCACTCCTACAGGGGAAGGGACAAGGGGAGGAAATGATAATTACAGTAGCCCATTAAGAGCTGGCAAGTGTGAAGAATGAGCTTCACTGTGGCAGCTGTAGCTGTGGACAATACATCTAGGCCCATGTTTATTTCCTCATACCCCAAGATGGGCAAAACGCAACTCCTCAAGTAGCCCTGCCTCCCATTAGTGTGCAAAAGCATTAAAGGTTGAAATTTGGGCACCAGAACTGTACTATATGTTTGATTGATCCCTATGACTTATGACTATGGATATATACAGAGTAACACACTGCTAGACCTATTTAATGAGATAGCTGGAAAAGATAGCATTAATAAGTTAAGTGTTCTCATTAATATTTCCCCCTCATTGTGGAGTTAGATCTGGAGTTTGGATCTATTGAGAATGCTCATGTTGACCAGAGAAAATTTTGTTTTTATATATATATTCAACTATATATATTTAACTTTATATATACTCAATTATATACATATTCAATTTTTAAAAACATAAATTTGAAATATAATTGAATGAGTACCTATTTAAATTTTGAACCTTTTAACTGGGGCTCAAATTATGCCCCTGATATTTTATGACCCCCTGTGTTGCATTGATCATCCTATTTTTATTCTCAGAAGACATTCTATTAAATCTTTGGGCCCCTTGGTTTCACTGAACATTCACCATGGAATCTGGACTCTTTCATAATTTTTTGTAAATTATCATAGATTTGGGAACTACATTTTGGGATTAAGTATGGCCTTGAACCTCTTGACTCCGAGCTCAAAACAGCACTGGGGATTGTTTCACAGAGATTCCTTTAGTCCTTTAGGAGCAGGTAGATCTGATTGCTGAACTATCACCCTGTAATGGATTGAATGGTTGCTCCTATAAAAATACATCCAGTCTTAAGTACAGAACCTGTGGATGAACTTATTTGGAAATATCTTTGCAAATGTAATTAAGAGTTTCTAGATGAGATATTCCTGAATTATCTGGTAGACTTTAAATCCAAAGATAAAGATCCATATAAGTGATGTAGCAATGATTCTATTGAATTGAAAGTTAAGACTGCCACCTGACACTTTGGGTTCCTCATGCTTTGAATCAAGAGACAGAAAAGGAGGCAATAAAAAAGAGAAGGTCATGTGAAAACAGAGGTGGTGATTGGAATAGTACAGACAAGGAATGCTGACAACCACCAGAAGCTAGAAAATGCAAGAAAAGATTCTATGATGAGGCTCTGCAGAAACCTTGATTTCAGATCTCTGGTTGCCAAAATTTTAAGATAATAAATTTCTGTAGTACAATCCACCCAATTTGTGACAATTTATTGTGGCAGCCCTTGGAAGCTTGATACACATCCTGTTTCAATTCTGCATTTGGAAGACAATCCTATCTTCCTAAGATCACTGACATCATTAAACTGGAGTAACCCCAAATCTTACATGATTCAATTTTGCCTATTGAACTAAAACAAAATTTTCTCTGGTCAGCCTGAGCATTCTCAATAGATCCAAACCTTCTCTTATTCAACACACAGAAATTTTACCATTAGTTTAAAATACTCCATGGTTTCCTGCTTACATGGTGTTCTATTGATAAAAATGCATATTATTTTAGCTCCATCTCTGAGTATTGACATTCCACCCATTCTTCAAAATCTTTTTTTAAAGATGTATTTATTTATTTTAGAGAGGGGAGGGACAGAGGGAGAGAGAATATCCAAGCAGACTCCTGCTGAGCACGGAAGCCGACATGGGCCTTGATCTCAAGAATCATGATATCATGACCTGAGCCAAAACCAAGAATCGGACACTCAACTGACTGAGCCACCCAGGCACCCCCCATTCTTCAAAATCTGGGGAACCATCTTTTATAATTTAGATGAGAAGCAGAACCTAAAACAAGGATATATGTGTACATTATATATTAAGAAAGTTTTCTCAAGAGAAACCAGTAAGGAAATGGAAGAAGCAACTTAAGGAGGAAGAAGATGCCTTAAAAGAGTGTGATTTCATTCTAAAGTCCTATAGAGGAAAGGCTTTAGGATAAGAGAATAGTGGTGTGTAAGTTACCCTCAGGATTGTCCTGTGGAGGCAATGGAGCTGAGCTCACTTTTTTCCACATGTATCAATTACTGGGACTCTCAGCATCATCAGGCAAAGAGGTTCCACTAGCCTTTCTAAAGGGTGAGGGAGTCCTGAGAAGAAAAGCTGTAGTGACCCCAGTGGAAGGAACCACACATCAAAGCAGGGTAACCACTTCATGCACGGCACTGTACATCAGGCTTGGATCCTGGCTCTCTCCCAACTCTTGCCCTGAACTTCTAGCCACCAAGTGATAAGCAGCCATGAACGTTATATATTACAATTGACCCTTGAACAATACAGGTTTGAACAATGTGGGTCCACTTATACATGGACTTTTTTCAATACATACATACATACATACATATGTGTGTATATTACTTTAAGTGTATTTTCTCCTCCTTATGATATTCTTAATAACATTTTCTTTTCTCTAGCCTACCCCATTGTATTGACAATATATGTTACATATAGCATATAAAATATGTGTTAATTGACTTTATGTTATCAGTATGACTTTTAGTCAAGAGCAAGTTATTAGTAGTTATGTTTTGGGGGAGTCAAGTTATATATGGATTTTTTACCGTACAGGGGTCAGTGTCTCTAACCTCTGCATTGTTCAAAGGTCAATTGAACGTTAAGAGCTATTAAAAGCTTCCAAACTCAGCATCTTCTCTCTCCACTTCAACAAGAATTTGTTTAAAAGCAGAGGAAAACTGGGCTCTAATCAGATGAATTTTTCTAAGTTCAGTCATAAAAGATTTATTTCCTTTTCTCTTCATTATGCATCATATATACTTTCTCAATTGTATATCTTTTCCTCCAGTGAAGTGTATTTATTTTTATATATACCTTACCTGCTTCTTTTTCATCCTAAATTTAGCCCCTGTGTGAAGGAGTTTTTTCTTACAGTTTCTCTTTATATATTTTCAAGGAACTAAATATGCCTTGTAGGATTTCAAAAATATTCATGATTTTTTATCCAATTAAATTAATATATTCTTTCTCCCAGGTAGCCTCATATGATTTCCAGTTTTACTTCTAAAAAATATTGCTGCTTTTAGCTCTAACAAGAATAGTTCTAAAAAATAGTTCTTTTGTTTGCAAATATACCAATTTCAGCCCATTTGCTATAATTAATGAAATATTTGATAACTAGTCTTTGTCAGATGCTTCTGGATTGTAAGCAAAGAGATTATATTATAAAACAATGTTAGAGGATATAGACGATCCAGCACCAACTGACTCATGAAAAGTGATACTTCAGGACTCTTTGCATAGCACATTTTACTGGAATTGTATTCAATATTCTACCTAGAACATAAGTATACATTCTTACATGTACTTAATAAATTTTAACTGGCTTCCATTCTGCTGTTGAAGTTTTTTAATAAATTATAATAACTATAATAGATTTATCGTCCATTGTTATAATAGCTATTAGTCCTATATTATGGGAGAAAAATTAGTTATAGTGGATTTATGTGTACACAAATCCTTGACTTATTAGTTGCATGTCTTTGAGAAAGTTACTTAACATCTCTTAGTTTCCTGACTTGGTGAAAAGGAGAAGTAACTGCCCTGTAAGATTGTATTATGCTTAAGTGTATATTTACAAATAAAGCATGAGGACAGAGTCTGGCACATAGCACTTAACAAAACTTAGCTATTCTTTGGATTAAAGACCAAAATTTGAGACCTGAAACCATAAAAATCTGAGAAGAGAGCATAGGCAGTAATTTCTCTGATATTGGCCGTAGCAACATTTTTCCAGAAATGTCCCTGAGGCAAGGGAAATAAAAACAAAAATAAACTATTGGTACAGCATCAAAAAAAAAAAAACAAAAAAAACTGCGCAGCAAAGGAAACAATTGACAAAACTAAAAGACAACCTACTGAATGGGAGATATTTGCAAATGACATACTCGATAAAGGGTTAGTATCAAGAATATATAAGGAATCTACACACCTCAACACCCAAAAAACAAATAATACAACTAAAAACTGGGCAGAAGACATGGACAAATAATTCTCCAAAGAAGACATACAGATCACTGACACATGAAAAGATGCTCAACATCACTCATCATCAGAGAAATGCAAATGAAAGCTATAATGAGATATCACCTCACACCTGTCAGCATGGCTAAAATCAAAAACAAGAAACAGGGGCTTCTGCTTGGTTCAGTTGGTAGAACGTGAGATTCTTGATTGCAGGGTTGTGAGTTCAAGCCCTGTGTTGGGCATGGAGCCTACTTTTAAAAGATTTAAAAATTAAAAAAAAAAAAATACAAGAAACTCGTGTCAGCGAGGATGTGGAGAAAAAGGAACCCTTGTGCACTGTTGGTGGGAATGTGAACTGGTACAGCCACTGTGGCAAACAGTATGGAGGTTTCTCAAAAAATTAAAAATAAAAATATGATCCAGTAATTGCATTACTGGTTATTTACCTGAAGAATACAAAAACTCTAATTCAAAAAGATACATGCACCCTATGTTTATTGCAACATTATTTACAATAGCCAAATTATGGAAGAAGCCCAAGTGTCCATCTATAGATGAATGGATAAAGATGTGGTGTATATATATATATACACACAATGGGATATTTTCAGCCAAAAACATAAAAAATAAAATCTTGCCATTTGTAACAACATGGATGGAGCTAGAGAGTATCTTGCAAATAGGGATATTTTCATTTCTTACTTTACAATCTCTATGTTTTTTATTTATCTTCTTTCCCCATTGCACAGGCTAGAATTTCTAGCACTATGCTGAATAAGAGTGGTGAGATCAGATATACTTGCCTTGTTCGTGTTCTTAGGGGGAAAGCATTCAGTCTTTCACCATTATTATGTTAGCTGTAGGTTTTTTATACATGTCTTTATCAAGTTAAGAAAAATTTCCCCTCTATTCCTACCTTCCTGAGAGTTCTCCTCATGAGTAGATGTTGGATTTTGTGAAGTGTTTTTTTGGCACTGATTTTTATGATCATGTGATTTTTCTTGCTTTGCTTATGAGTGTGGTAGATTACATTGACTGATTTTCAAACATTACACTAGCCTTACATTCCTGGAATAAAACTGTATTTGTTTACGCTTTATAAATCTTCGTATACACTGCTGAATTTTATTTGTTAATATTTTCTCAATAATTTTTTGCCTCTATATTCATGAGGAATCATTGATCTGTAGTTATCTCGTTCATATTTTGTGGTCTAGTTTTCACATCAGAATAACACTAGTTATATGAAATAAAATAGAAAATGTTCCCTATACTATAAATGATATTTTATAGAATTAGCGTTAATTCTCATTTAAACATTTGGCAGAATTCTTCAGTCAAACAGTTTGGGTTTTATATTTCCATTTTAGCAATTTTGTAATACAAATTCAATTTACTTAATAGTTATAGGGCTATCCAAACCTCTCACTATTGGGTGAGTTGTGGTAATATGTGTTTTTTGAGGAATTGGCCCATTTCCACTAATTGGTCAAATGTATGCTGTTTGTAAGAAATCTTTTATATTCTTTTGGTATCTGTTAGATCTATAGTATTGGTAATTTGTGTCTTGTCTCCTTTTTTTCTCTATCAATCTTGCAGAGGTTTGTCAATTTTATTGATTTGAAAAAACAGCTTTAATCTCATTGATTTTCTCTATTGTTTTTCTGTTTTCAACTTCATTGATTTTGCTATTTTTATTATTTACTTTCTCTGCTGGTTTTTTGTGCTTATTTTGCTCTTCCTTTTCTAAATTCTGGAGGTAGAAACTGATAATTTACTTGAGTAATTTTCTATTTTCTAATGCAAGCATTTAGTGCAATAAATTTCCCTCTCAGTACTATTTATTAACTGTGTCCAGATTCTGACATGTTATATTGTCATTTTCATTCGGTCAATGTTTGTTTGTTTGTTTTATTTTCCTCAAAACTTCTTCAGTGACTCATAGGTTATTTAGAAGTGTGTTCTTTCAAATGTTAGGAAACTTTCCTGTTTACCTTTCTATTATTGATTTCTAGTTTGAGCCTGTACTTTTATGATATCAATTCTTTTAAATTTGTTGAGGTTTGTTTTAACTCAAGATATGATCTCTTTTGATATAAATCTGTGCACTTGAAAAGAATGCATAATCTCCTGTTTTGAAGTGGAACATTATATAAGTGCTGCTGAAACAGCATTATTAAGTTATTCTTGTTGAATTTATGTCTATTTGTTTTGTTAACTGTTGAGAAAATGGCATTGACATATTCAAGTTAATTGTGGATTTGTCTATTTCTCCTTTCAGATTTGTTAGTTTTTACCCATTATAGTATGCAGTTCTGTTGTTTGGTGCAATGTTTTCTTGGAGGATTGACTCTTTCATCATCATGTAGTCTCCTTTTTCCTGAAAATTTCCTTTGCCGTGAAGTCAAATTGGTATGCCATACCTACTTATTTGTCTGCATGATATAGCTTTTTCCATCCTTTTTCTTTCAACTTGACTGTGTTATATTTGAAGTGAGTTTCTTGTAGACAAGATATAGTTGGGTTATATTTTTAAACCATCTTGCCCATTGATCTTTTAATTACTCTATTTAGAACATATACATTTAACTTAATTATTGTTGTATTAGGGCTGTCTTTTATTTTTATCTCCTGGGTTTTTTTCTTTCTGCTTTTCATTTCCTTTTCTTTTTTTTTTTTTTTCATTTTCCTGTCTTTCTATGGGTTATTTGAACATTTTTTAGAGTTTAATTTTTATCTATCTATAGTATTTTTGATTATCCCCATATATACATTTTAGCATTTGTTCTAGGCATTTCATTCTACCTATCATCTATCATTTATCTATCTTCTGTCTACTTATCATCTATCTACCATCTCTCTATCTACCTACCTACCTGCCTATATCCATTTATAGATATTCATAGATATATTCTAACAGTGTATCGGTATCATCATTTTACTACTTTGGGTGAAGTATAGAATTCTTAGCTCCCTCTGTGCACCTCTACTATCCTCCATTTATATTATAATTATCTTAATATTTCCTGTATGTAAGTTTAGAACCACCAAATTCAATTGTTGTTATAATTGCCTAATTTGGGATTTTTTTCCACTGTTATTTCTTTGAGTATTCTTTCCAGGATGTCTACTTTTCCCTCTTCTTCCAAGGCACCAATGACAAAAATGTTAGACATTTGTTATAGTCTCACGGGTTCCTGAGGTTATTTATTTTCTTGTAATCTACTTTCTCTCTGTTGTTTAGATTGAGTAATTTTAATGATCTACTTACAGTTCACTGATTCTTTCTTCTGTTCCCTCAATTCTGTTATTGAGCCTATCTACTGAGCTTCTCCTCCCAGTTATTTTGTTCTTTAAAATGTGCAGTTGGTCCCTTTTTATATCTTCTATTTCTTTGTCAAGATTTTTTTTCTATTTTTTTCTTGCATGTTCATTATTGCTCATTAAAGAATCTGCGTAACATAATTCTAACATAACTTTCACCTACTGCTGGTGTCCTTTGATTGTCTTTTTTCATTCAGTTTGAGATCCATCTTGATCTTCGTATGATATGTAACTTGATTGAAACCAAGACATTTTGAATATTATATTATATTATGAGATTGGAGCTTATTTAACCCTCTGTTTTGCTGGCTTTTTTTTTTTTTTTTTTTTTTGACATGGCTGTAGAAAGGGAAATGCAGTCATCACCTTCTTACTACCAGGTGGAATAAAAATACTGATTTCTCACTTGCCCTCAGTTGACACTCAAGGTTGGGAGGTGAGCTCCTTGTTACTGCTGTGTTGGGATGAGAGTTTGAGAATTCAAACTCCCCTATAGGCTTCCACTGATACTTTTGTGTTTGTGAGGGATCAGAGTGACTCATTACTGCTTCCTACATGGTTTTCACTGACACTACACAGTGGGTGTCACTTTATTATCCCTAAATGGTGGTAAATGTCATCACTCACTACTAGGCCTCTAAGAAGATGAAATAAATGTACTTTCCCCTGTTCTTTCCACTAAGTACAAATAAAAACCCTGGATAGTATAGATACAACAAACCTAAGAAAAACTATGAGAGACTGGGATGATGAAATGGTTCCCTGTTTTTTCTTTGTTGTTGTAGTTGTTGTTGTTTGTTTCATGTATGACAGACTTAAAATTAAAGCCAGCTAACATCAATAGCAGACAGCAAAATACCCCAACAAAAACCTGCTCTTTGAGCCAAAGTACCAGGAAAGGAGTAGACTAGCAACGTGGACAACTTTAGAAAATTAGGCTCTACTTCAGAAAAACACCACAAAACAATGGTTTTACTCCACCCATGCCAACAGGGGAACCTGGCATCTACTCTTAGAAGGCTGTATGGAGGATCTTCCAATCACCTTCATCCTCCCATCAGCCTCATTCCCAACACCAACCCTTTCCATGGTGTCAGTGAAGATCACCTCCATTCAGAAACAAGGGGAGAAGCCACTCCCCTGCCTTCATACTGGAAAATAATTTTATTTTAAATATATATATATATATAAAGCATCTTAATTAATAGCATATGAAACTAGGGAATTTAAAAATGACCTAATTCCAAGTTTCCTGAGAAATAAATTATAAAGAGAAAAATGATAGATAGCTATCTGAGAAAAGAAAATATAGCAGCTCTTCAGGAAAAATAAATGTATATATAAACTTAATCTCACTTTTTTTTAAGATTTTATTTATTTATTTGACAGAGAAAGACACAGCGAGAGAGGGAGCACAAGCAGGGGGAGTGGGAGAGGGAGAAGCAGGCTCTCCCCTAAACAGGGAGACCGATGTGGGGCTCGATCCCAGGACCCCGGAATCATGACCTGAGCCAAAGGCAGCCGCTTAACAGACTGAGCCACCCAGGCGCCCCTTATTCTGACTTTAAATAAGTATTTCATTATGTGTTTTGTGAAATATTATAGTATTACCATCACTTTGTAAAACAAAATGGATTGGGAATTATTTAAATAAATGTAGGAACATCAACTATATTTACTAAAAGAATATTTTGTCAGAAATACCTGGTCTTTCCTGTTATATTTCTGATTTACTTTATATTTCTAAGAAATAGGAGAAAAAAGTTGGAAAAGCCAGATTTTGAAATGGTCTGCAGATTTCTCTATGATCTCATATTCATTATATGCAGATGTGTTAGCTATCCATCATTCTCCTAAGATCTGCACACATTTAAATCATGGCAGTTTTAATTTTACTACTGTGAATTCAAAAATATCCTTTGAATGCTACTCATGTCCATAGGACCATTCTTAGCAAGAAAAGAGAGTACTTTAAAATTAAATGACATACTCATAGGCCAACATAATGATTTCTTCCAAATATAACAAAGTCTCTTTGAAATGTCTGTGCAAATAGACTGAAATTACTTGAACTATAGATATAACACATTCATTTGTTCCTCTCTACAGAAAAACTTTTAATCATCCCATGCAATACATGTGAAAATTTTATTTGTAGCATGAAAATCATACTTTTTAAGCAAAATTTTATATAAAGTAACTGAAAAATATGATTTCTTCCATTTTTCAGTATTATTAATTATTGAATTAGTCAATGATATAAGAAATTAATATTTTACAGAATTGAGATACCTGCTTTTTTAATGTTTATGTTGTTTTTCCAGTTTATATAATTTGTCAGTTTTAAAAAAATCATAGCCTTTTCATCTAATCATTTCCTAGCATTTAACAGGCAATTGGAGCAAAAAAAAAAAAAAATGTGTCAAATATATTACTTTTTTGAGAAGCTACAATTTCCCATTTTTGAACTTTAAGAAATTGGGACATGAAAAACATAATTTAAAGTATCTAACAGATAAGATTTTCTATTCAAGGAACCCTGATTAATTGAAGCCTGGAGTGATATTTTTTTTAAGATATAGAACTAGTTTTTAAGATCTTAAAGACCTCTATTTTCCATACACTTTACTAGATGTGCAAGTGTTAATAGTGGATTTTCCAAGCAATATATTAGTACATGTTTTGAAAGAAGAAGTATTCAGAGGAATCAATTCATATGCAAATAAAAGCATATTTTCTCCATGACAAAACTATCATTGAAATGAATCAACCACAGTGGAATCATAAAAGCTTCTAGAAGGGGGCAGATTATGACCAATGAATCTCCACTATATAAGGATAATTTTGAGAAAATAAATATGTGCAATTTGGAATGCCATTGACCTATTGACCAAAAACAGGACAGAGACCAGGCATCAACTTACAAATATTTTTAAGGTACTTATATGTATTGAGCCTATAATGTTGCTATTGTCATAAATATAAGAAAAGATAATGGCAATAAGTTTCTCAAGGACCACACTTTACAGAAGGGCCCAGAAAGTTGAAATCCATTACTCACTGAGGTGATACAGAGGGCTAAAGTTAAGTACATTAGTTTGAAAAAGGTATGCATATTTTCACAACTAATAATACACATAATAATCTACTAAAGTAAACCAATAAGAATTTATCAACATAAGCTATAAATGGCATATACACACATATATAAAAAATATTAGGTTTTTAATTCATTTTTCCCAAGAAATATCCTTTGGTAACTTGAAATTCATAAAAAAAAATGGGTGAACCTGGTTTATCTCTATTTATGTAATGAATATCTTTAAATGATTGTTCACCATAGATTCCAGTGCTTGACTACAAGTATTTTTTTTTTTAAGATTTTATTTATTTATTTGACAGAAAGAGAGGGAACACAAGCAGGCAGAGAAGCAGGCAGAGGGAGAGGGAGAAGCAGGCTCCCCTCTGAGTAGCGAGCCTCTTGCAGGACTCCATCCCAGGACCCTGGGATCATGACCTGAGCCAAAGGCAGACGCTTAACTGACTGAGCCACCCAGGCACCCCTGACTACAAGTATTGTGTGTGTGTGTGTGTGTGTATTAATTTACAAGTACCTGAAGTGATTCTTTCATTGGAAAATGTTTTGAAAGTCACTAAAAAGTTTAATTCTTTAATTCACATACTAATTTTCATTGTTAGCTTACTTATAATTACTTATTCTTATTCTTCATTTAATAAATATTGATATAGTACTATAATGTGCCCAGTACTAGTCAAATGCTTTACAAATGTTAGTTCACATCTCCTTCACAACAGCCCTGTGAAGTATCATAATTATCCCCATTTTAAAAAGACAAAGAAATTGAGGAAATGGAGCAAGTCCATCACTTGTGGATGGCTAAGGTCACTTGTCCTAAAGAAAAGTGTCTGTTGCAGTTGATGTTTGGTTGTTGTTACTTGACTGTTGTCAAACTTTCTCAATGGACTGTAACATCATGAGGCAAGGACTACATTCATCTGTACTGATGATTGCATGCTTAGTATACAATGCAGTATGTGTTGGCTAGTAAATGGACAAGATAATCATTCAATAAATGAAGAGGATAATATTGTATATAATGTAAGCTACAAATAATACTTTTGGGATTGGAATAATTCTTCTGTATTTTCACATAGCAGTTCTTAGGGTAAAAACAGTTTTAAACGTTCTAATAAAAAGCTTCATTTAAAATGTCAAACTAGTTTCTTTAAGGTGGCAATAAGTTTGGAATGAGTGATTTAGTCAACTTTATTAAAGACTATATGCCCACATGTGCAACATTTTGTTAGAAGACAAGGAGAAGGAAGTAAGTGCATTTGCTTATAGAGGTGGAGTGGGCAGTATCTAAAGAAAGAACATTATGAATAAAACCTGTTCACTTTAGATGTAATTAACCTCCTTGTGCCATCTGCATTATTAATGTGATGGGATTATTATACTGTCCTAATGTATCTGAATTTCTATTCATGTTTTCTCCACTAAATAAATAAAAGTGGTTGAGTAAGAGATGACATTTGCTTTAACTGTTCATTATGGATTTTTTTTCTAAAGCTGTGGTAGTCTGTTAAATACAAACTGTTTAAATGGATGGTATTTCATGAGAGGTTTTGAACCTAATTATACCAAATGTCATCGTTTTATTTATTAAAAGGATTTGCAAAGTTGCTCAGTAAAAAAAAAAAGGATGAATTCCTGGATTCTTATAATATTTAAACTATTCTATTAATTTAAAATAATTTTAATAAGGCAAGTTGTATTGACACTACACTCACCTTATATTTATAATCAATTTACATTATTTATGGATAATTAGGGATCTTATGGGATGTACTCCTATGTACCATTTTGTAAATTATCTCGTTGAAATAGATGGTTATGGCAAATTAGAATGCAGATACTACTATGCAATTTCAATTGATACATCGAAATTGAATAATCTAACCTTAAATATTTAACAAAACATGCTTTTTAAAATAGATGTCTTCGTATTTTAACACATAAGATATACAATAATTTTAGATTGATATGTCTTTGTATTGATTTTCAGAGAGGTTGATACACATGCAAACTTATTTTAAATTTAAAATGAATGTTGAAAGATTTCCATCACTTTTTAAAATGTGTTCTATGTTAAATATCCACCTATTGTTCCATTTTGGGAATAGATTGGTTTGACTTCCATGTGTCAGAATTGATATACAGATCAATTTTATGTATTTTAAAGATTTGTGTCAGAATTGATATACATATATGTCCCTATATAGAAAAATATACAGTATTTCCCAAATTACAAAATCATTATCTATTTATCTATTATCTATCATCTACCACCTCTTCAATTTATAAAACATACCTTCTATTTATATTATTTTCTTCTTTGGTTTTAGGCCTAATATCACCATAAATCCAAAAAGTTTTACAGTATAATTACAAACACAATTTTTGAAATATAGTTGCATACTTTCTGAAAATGTATTAAATCAATAACATTATGGGCTAGATGACAAAGGCAAATTGATGCCACAAAAAAGTAGAGAATTATATCTCTGAAGTGCATAATTGGTATATTACCAAGAATTAATGAGCAAAAAATATGGATGTTCATCCTATATCCAGATCACATTAAAGAAATCCATAAATACTGCAAAGGATGTTTAAGCCTTTAAATCTCTTGACTTAGTTCCCAACTGGCTCTTTGAGTTTCTTTTTCCCAACCCAAACCAGCAAAAGTTAGAGCCTAACATCACTCTGAAATCAATTCAAAGCAAATAAAATATAATTTGTATTCTTCTGAATTCAGAAACATACATTTTCTGGTTATTTTAATGAAAAAAAATAAATTCACTCTATTTTATGAAAATTTTCTACACCTTGCCATATACACACATACGGTAAACATTAAAGTCTAATGTGAATGGGATTAGGTTTGAGTCTTACAGAATTTAAGGAAGTATCTATTTGAAGAATAGGTTTCTCTGACTATTCAAAAGTAGATTGCTCCTATGAGACATTTTATAAGCTAAAATGGCATAAGCAAAGAAACAATTATCATCAGTTTATATGGAAAATTTTTTGAGCATTCTCAGATCCCAAAAATAACCTCCCTTAGGAATTTCTGATACCTTAGGACATATCTTGCCAACGGATTACACAAAATAAATCAAGGAAAGCACAGATGCTCACAGACACAGTTCAGAGCTAGGTATGAGAGCTCCATGCTGAGATGCTGAGGGTAGTTCCCAGGAAAGGAGCTTGGTGGCACCACTCATGCTGTCTCTATAATAGTGTGCTTGCAAAACAAATGCTGAACACTTTTATCGCTTTTCATCTTTTTTTTTTGTAAAAGCAATAGTCCTCTTCAGATTTCTTTGGGTTATTGAAACAGGTACAATAGTCCTCCCCCCTTATCTGTGGGGGATACATTCCAAAACACCAGTGGATGCCTGACACTGAGGATAGTACCAAACCTTCTGTATATTATGTTTCTTCCTCTATAAACATACCTACATTAAAGGTTAATTTATAAATTAGGCACAATAAGAAATTAACAATAACAAGTAATAATAAAATAGAACAATTATAACAGGTGCAGGTGCCCCTTCAGATCACTGTGTTTGTATCTTTCGGGTAAATACCTAGTAGTGCAATTGCTGGGTCATAGGGTAGCTCTATTTTTAACTTTTTGAGGAACCTTGATACTGTTTTCCAGAGTGGCTGTACTAGCGTGTATTCCCATCAACTGTACCCCAATGTTTATAGCAGCAATGTCTACAATAGCCAAACTGGAAAGAACCCAGCTGTCCATTGACAGATGAATGGGTAAGGATGTGGTATATACAATGGACTATTACTCAGCCATCAAAAAAATGAAATCTTACCATTTGCAACAATGTGGATGAAACTAGAGGTTATGCTAAGCAAAATAAATCAATCAGAGAAAGACTATTATCATATGATTTCAGTCATGTGTGGAAATTAAGAAACAAAACAGAGGATCATAGGGGAAGGGAAGGAAAAATAAAATAAGACAAAATCAGAGAGAGAGACAAACCATAAGAGACTCTTTACTATAAGACAAAAAGTGAGAGTTGCTGGAGGGGAGGTGGGTGGGTGAAAGGGGTAACCAGGTGATGGACGTTAAAGAGGGCACATAATGTAATGAGCATTAGGTATTATATGCAACTGATGAATCACTAAATTCTACCTCTGAAACTAATGATATACTATATGTTGAGTTTAAATATAATAAAATTTTTAAAAACAATTATAACAATATATTATAATAAAAATTATATACATATGGTCTCCCTCAAAATATCTTATTGTATTGTACTCACCCTTCTTTTGATGTTATAAGATGATAAAATGCCTACACGATGAGATGAAGCGAGGTGAATGTAGAAGAGATTGAGAATCATCTACTTCCCAACTGTTGCTGACAGCACTTAATTGAAACTACGGAAAGAGAAACCACAGATAAGGGGGACTACTGTTCTAAGATAGTTATTTTGTAAAACAAAGTGGCATAAGGCAAACTTTCTCCACGTGTGAGATATATATATTTCTGGACTTGTGTTCCTTGAAAAAAAAAAAAAACACAACAATCCCAACTAAAGTATTCATATACTTTGGGCCAAATTTATATTATGGACATATTCAGCTCACTAGTTGGTTCTTACTTTTAATTTGGCTTCTTTAAGAAAGCCTTCAATAAAGGAGATTGTGAGATGTGTTTGAACAGACAGTACTTACACCCCACTCATGCGTCTTTCATCAAAGCTGATCTATGCATGCATCCTATCGACCAATATAAATTAGACGTTTCTGGCACTTAGATAATATTTCATGGACATTCTGTTGTTATGCAAGTTTCCAACTTAGGATTTAATCTCTCATTCTCATACAGAGTTTACACTTTGGGTATAATTACAGATCATACCTTCAGTTTTTGTAAATACAAGACATATCTGCCCATTCCCTACCTATCCTTTCTGATCTTGGCAGTTTTTAAATTAAAACATAGGTTATAGATAATGTTTTTGTAACTCAGGAAAATACTTACCTCTCACAAAATTTGGAAATAAATTAAACAAAGCAAAAATCAGAGCTTGTTGCTATTGCAACTATTTTTGTTTAAGGCAGTCATAAAAGTAAAAGTTAGATATTTTGACTCATTTTTATTATAATCAATAAAATTAATTGCATTACTTCATAACGGAAGTATTAGACTGCTATCCCTAAATTTCATTTAAGTGTATCTGAATTCAACTTACTGTGGGTCTTTTTTTTTTTTTTTAAGATTTTTATTTATTTATTTAACAGAGAGAGAGCACAAGTAGGCAGAGTGGCAGACAGAGGGAGAGGGAGAAGCAGGCTCTCCGCCGAGCAAGGAGCCCGATGTGGGGCTCGATCCCAGGATCCTGAGATCATGATCTGAGCCCAAGGCAGCTGCTTAACCAACTGAGCCACCCAGGTGCCCCTTACTGTGGGTCTTAATAGGAATCATTTAAATCTGTCAATGATACATGTCAATAATCACAATCATTATTAATATGTTCATATCTAGTTTCAAGCTAGTGTTTGAGAATGCTTTAAACCATGGCTTTTCTTTTGTAAATGATGCATTTATTGATATTGAGCTTTTGACACTCTGAAAAGTGTTAATGTTTATTTTTTACTTGGATTTCAAGATTAATTATTGGTTTGTTTAAAACAAAACAAAACAATATACCTGTCTGATTGCTAAAAGCCTATAGGGAGGAAATCAGGGTGAACTCAGTTATTTTGTAAAACAAAGTGGCATAAGGCAAACTTTCTCTTAGTTTATGATCTTTAAGGGACATCAGTTTGTGGAAGTGTTTTAGCTGTAAAATTCCTGGCAATTCCTATAATTCTGAGCATGAGAATGAAATGAAGTCTAGCTATAGCTACAGCTCTTCAACTGCACTGCAGCATGATGTCATATGGCTCCTGAAAATATTACATTCCAGGATTCTTAAATACATTTGGTTTTACATGATGATAAAATTTTGACTCATTCAATTGTGATGAATCTCATATGTATAAAAAAGATTTCCTACATAAACTAAGATTTAAAATAAACTATGGACATTGCTCATCTTTTTTTTTTTAAGATTTTATTTATTTATTTGACAGAGAGAGACACAGCGAGAGAGGGAACACAAGCAGGGGGAGTGGGAGAGGGAGAACAGGCTTCCTGCAGGGCAGGAAGCCCGAAGTGGGGCTCAATCCCAGGACCCTGGGATCATGACCTGAGCTGAAGGGAGATGATTAATGACTGAGCCACCCAGGTGCCCCAGAGATTGCTCATCTTACTTAAATTTGGTGAGGGTGTTAAATGGCGGGATGATCTCAAATGATGAAGTCAGGATTAATTATTTTTCAATCTTTATAATTATTTTCTTATAAAATTAACATCATTTTCATCTATTTTTGTGATTATATGGGCCTACTGTACATGATTACACATTTTTATAAACACTTGCATATTCAATGCTATTAATTCTGAAGTCTAATTATTCAATCTATAAATGTTTGATAAATAATATGCTGTGAACTGTGGAGAATATGAAAGAAATAAAGATTCCTTGTGAAAGAAATAATGATTCCTTGTGAAAACCACATTTTTATCAGAGGAAAGTCACAGTTTTGCATGGACACGTATACTAATAACAACATTTATTTATGCCAAAAAATGTGAAAAATTAGATTAATGCAAAAAAATATTCTATAGACTACCCATAACATGTTCTGAAAAATAAAATTGTATATTCAATTTTTTAAATTGGATGATATGATGGAGATCTACCAAAAGAAAATCTTAGAACGCATAGCCCTTAAATTTTCCTAAGCAAAATAATGTGGAATTTAAATAATATATTAACAGTTAACCAAAGAAATAAAAGTATATATGCTACTTGCATGTAACATTGAGTCTTTATCATCATCAATTAATTCTCAATTTCCAAAGGTGTTAATGAACTTCTCATGGTACCTAGTACATACTTCAAAGAACTTATATAGTCATTATTGGGTCATAATTGTGATCATGATCAAGCTTACTAAAGCTGTTACTTTATAATACCTTAGTTACATGAAAGAATAAGAATCAGAATAATACTTATTAACACATTGACACATTTCCAAAGTGCCTAACCTATACCTAGGGAGTAGTTCACAAATAGTGAGCATTTTGATGGGTACATATTAAGCTCCCTCAGGTGGATGCTATCATGCTTAGTATTACTCAGAAATAGTTTTAAAGACATGACACCTGCTCTATAACAGTTTGCAAAACTGAAGACAAACACACTGATTGACATAATCTATGTCATAATGAAGCATAAATAAATTCGAAAACCTGGCAATTTCAAATTAGGAAATAAAGACATCAAAGAAGAGCAATCACATTTTTATACTACCATTTTTGTTTATTCACACACTCATCTGAACATACTTTATTATAAATAAAGTATTTTCTACTTTTTAAAAGAAATTATTATATTGTTCATTAGAAGTTACGGATATTAAGGAGTTGTGAGATCTGTATAACAGCACTTTCTGGTCTCTGGAGATAATTTTTTTTCTTCCTGATTTTATGTTGATTTGACAAAATGATGAATCTTGTGCCCATAATGTAATGAAATTATCCAATTTTCCTACCTAATGGCAATAATTCCTTATAAGACCATAGGCTCCTCAAAACAGCCATCAAAAGGCACACATTAGGATAGTCCCCAAATTTTCTTTTTTCCAATATATGCATTTATCCAATATACACATTTATGCAATATTCCAATTCAGAAAAGCATTTTCTTTTGTCTTTCCTTTCCTCTCCTTTCATCCAACTGATCCCTGAATGTAACTTCAATACCCTGTTATTTACAAGAAATAAACAAACTATCTTTGTCTTCTTACAAAAATCTTTAATATCTGGCTCTTACAAACTAATCCAGTCTCATCACTGAGCCATTTGTCATTCCTGCACTATCAGCTTTTTGTGATTCCCTAAATTCGCCTTTTTTTCTTACCTTTGCACATTACTGTTTACTCTCTTTGGACAAGCGTACTATTATTTCCTTCTGTCAAACTCTTGTCTTTCCTTTAAAACATTATTTAACTACTTCCCTTTCTGTAAAGTCCTCCTTTATATCTCCAAGTTTAGTTTACTGCACATTCTCTATGCTCTCCAAGCACTTATATTATTTAGTATGGATACATTATTCTAAATACCAATTATTTTCCTGCATATTACCTTCTTTATTGTCTTGTGCGTTCCTTGAAGCAGGTTAAATGCCTTGTTTACTTTTAAGATACTCAATTCCTTGGGTTTTAATTGAATATTTGCTTGAATAAGGGATATTTTGGGGTAGAAATGGACAGACTGAATAGGATAGTTTAGTCAGTTTGTTATAAGCTACTGTTCAATTACTAAGCCTATTTCACATAGTTTAAAATTTTATTATGGAAGCACAATACTTCAAGAGACCAATTTCCGATATTGGTCTGATTGGGCCACACTGTTATTACAGATATACCATATAAACACCCAAATTGCAGTGACTTAGCACCACAACATATTATTTCTTGCTCAAAGTTAGGTGTGGGTCCACTAGGGTTCTTCTCTGTCTGTGATTCAAAGTCTAGGCTTCCTCCATTCTGATGCTGTCAATTCAATATTTGACTTCCCAAATCTCAGTTACAAGATTATTATCCAATTTTATATATGGAAAAGGCTGAGAGATTTTTACAGATTGTCTTTGACCACTTATTAGTAAGTGGGAACCCAAGCAGTTTAGCTTCAGTTCTGATGCTTAACCACCAAATTACACTGCCAACCAAGATAACACATATTAAAAGATTTCTATTTCCCGTCTCATGGCAGGCTCTCGATATCTCTTCTTCCCATTTTATGTACCAGACTAAAAGCCCTTCGAGTATAAATTTTTTTTTTAAATTTTATTAGTCTTTTTCTTTTCAGTACTTAGCACAAGAAGTAGCAAGTATTAGGCAGTCAAAAAATTAATTTGGTTTCAGATTAATTTGTTTAATGATGTTATCATGGGAAAGCTATGGGATGCTGAATAAATGGGAGAGATATAATTTTTCTTTCTTATGGGTATATTTCCTGAAAGCATTAAAATATACTTTAAAACTATTAATTGGTAGTGAAATGCATTTGGCATTGAATATTTTATTCCAAACAATTTTAGGATATTTCTAAACATAATGAATCTACTCAGTTTTAAACAGTTGTGAATTTTTGTGATTGGTCAAGTAGTCTCAGAGTTGAAGCATAAAATTTTAACTGGGAGAAAAAATTAAACACATCTAGAGTTTGCTACTGAGGATTCAGAGAGAATTGTAATTAGGAAAACACTTTTAGAAGGCTAAAAATTAAATTTACATGCATAAGTGCATACACACATACACACACACTCACTCACACTACTCAAGTGTAACTTAAAATGTCTTGTTCTGTTCAGAATTGATGGTCTCAGAAATGCCAACCAATTCTACTGTATTACTGACCAGAAAAGTCTGGGCACTATATTTAATAATCTGAAGTTATAATTATATAAACCTGGCCCAGTTTGTAAAGCATTAAAGAAAAGAGAGTGCTTCCAATTAGATTTCTTTGTTGTTATTTTTGTCTCTCTATGGTTGTTTAGACTCAATGAATATGTGAACAGATTAAAAGTTAAAACCTTGAGCTTTAAAGTTATGTCTAGGACTTCAGATTTTTTTCTCATCTGGAAACATGACAAAACTAGTAAATTCATGATATAGTTGTTATGTGGGTTAATGAAATACCATAAAGGCCACAAAACATGTTCCTGACATATATTTATTAGTAAATAAAAAAGTAGTCATTATTTTATTATTATATGATGATAAATTATTTCTAGCACCAACTACTGTTTGAGTAGTTCAAATATTTTTATGTAATCTTTTGCCTATAAACACATGCTAGTCTATCTTTGATTTTAAAGGAAGCAATGAAACAAAAATGATGTTTCTTCAAGAATTATCACCAATCCCATTTTCTCAAAGCACTGCCTATTACTTTTTTTCCTTATTCCTTTTGACTTGCTACTTAACTGGCAGGTTAACTAGAAGAGAAAAGTGGAGGAAGAGACATGGCATTAATATAAGAAAATGAAAAAAATAATAAATAAAATAAAATAAGAAAATGGACTGAGAAGGCTTGAAAGCATTTACCATTAGCATTGGCTTGATTTTTTTTCATCTTATGGAAAGTATTAAATGTTTCTTTTGAGATATCATAATGTTTTGTGCAAGATTATGTATTCCTACAAATTCCTACAGATGTGTCATAGATATCTTTGTAATTTGTATACAATTATATACTCAACATGGATGCTATTTAATAGTATATTTTATACTATAAAACTATAAAATAGTTTAAGTATATTGATCTTATTTTCAACTCCTACTTTTAGGTCATTTGTATATTATACTCACATATATTATATTCATATCACACTAAATCAGAATTTATTTTTCACACATTTTTGGAAAATAATTAAAATTAGAAATAATAGAATATACAAATCCTAATTTTAAAATGGTTATGATATAAAAGGTAATTAATCATGTTCAAATTATTGATGCATCAATTAAAGATTGTTGTTTGTCTTTTATTTGATAACGAACAAAAATGACTGCATGTATCTTCATGCCAGAGAGTCTCCATGCACAAGAAGATTTACAATTCTTTAAGACATTGTCAAGGATTTAACATATACACTCAAAACAGAAATAAGAAAAACCTGAAATTCACATTGGATTCTATTTTAATTTTTTTCTTTTCTATCTTTAAATGTGAATTTCAGGGCTATATAATAAAATATTTTCTTATAATTTACTGAAGTGGTGACTAACTGGAGGCTGCCAGGTATGCAGTTTCCTGTGTGTAAACAATTGAGAAAAGATAACAGTTTTTCCAAGCAAATGACTTTTATCATAGGAAAATAAAAGTTACAGAGTTATAGACAAAATATTATTACTCAATGTTGAAGAAAAGATGATCTTTGCAGTTGATCATTATTGCAAGCAGTAAGAGAATATAACCCATGCTTTTTGAAATCACTCTTAAATTCTGATTTCACACAAATATATAGGAAAATAATAAACAACTATGTGAACTATTCAGTACAAATGAACTTAATTTGCCCTATGGGAAGTTTATTTGCAGGGATATAGTTCAGTTAGTTGATATATAGAAGGCACATTTAGTATAGTCAATAGAACTTTAAGATCTGGAAGCTACTAGCATTATGTCCTTTTTAGTGTGTTTATTTTGCAAACTTTCTAGACCAAATTGAAGAATGAATTACTTTAGGATGAATTTTGACATCTAAGAACCTGGTTCCTGCATTGGAAGGAATACTAAAATTTTACTAGTATAAAAGAAAAGAAAATCCGTTTTAATTCATAAAGGACCTGATTTTTTTTTTTTTTTTAATCCACTGACAAGTTGTCTTTTTGCACAATTTGGCTCCAATAAGATTTTGGAGACCAAAGTTTCTGTGTGCCCTTCTCAAAAAAAAAAAAATAGAATTTATATGCTAGGTCATTTTTCTAATCAGAGGGAAGAAATCATATCTTTGACCTCAGACTATGAAAGACTATTTAATCTTGCCTTATACCTGTTTGAGTGATGTCATAATAACACTGACACCAAGGGGATCCGCTCAACCATTAGAAGACCAATGAACAGCAACAGAAAAGATAATAAGGACAGTTTCATGTGTAAAGAATAATTTATTGGTTTTCTAGGTTGGGATCTGAGCCAGAAACAAAAACACTAAAGTCTAGCTAAGGGCAGCAAGTGTGATTTAATATATTCTTGTCTGAACACACATAAGAGAATAGTCAGATGCAATTACAGGAGATGGCATCTCTTATGACTCAGAGTTTGCAGAATCCATTTGTAAAGCACTGTTTAGAATTGATTTTTCTCACAAAAAATGTTTCTGTTGGGCACTGTCACCAAGAACAAGTAAATACTAAGAAAAGATTAAGGAATCAGACAAAATTTAACCTTCGATGGCACGATGATTTTCAAAATTCCAAATTATGTTCAAATTAATTGTTTTTATTAGGACAAGCCTGGAGGAGTGATTGTGAAAAAAATCATATTTTTCCAAGGAAAAAGTAGCAGTCTTTTCATCAAAGATGTAGGTCATTTATTCAATAGTATATTGGAAATATTTCAAAATTCGATTTGTTATAAATTAGTTAATAAATGAAACACAAGTCTGTGTCTATCCATGCAGAGCAAAATGGTGGGGGGACTAAGATTAATGTAGATAAATCTGTATTTTGGTCAAAAATAAGTTCTTTCATCTAACTTACCAGGTTCCTGAGTTTATACTATTCCTGTATGAGACAGTTGAGCTCTTTATTTTTTTTAAGGAGGAAATCTAGTCAAGCAGCTAGGGACATGATTGTGATCAAAAACATATTTTAAATCCTAAAAAAGGATGGAGATATAAAGAAGCATTAGGTCAATATGCAAATTTGTGAAGGAATTTCTTGGAAGCAGAAAATTGAATGAATAGTAAATATATAAGGAAAATGTTCATAACTTAGACTTTTGGTTACTCAAATTGTATAAAGTTCAGCAAAAATGATACAATGTTATAGGAATCTTTAACTTCTCTCACATACTTTGTTAGAGGGGTAGAAATATTTTAATAATTTTCCAGTGGAAAAAATATAATTCCAGCTAATTAGGGAATAATTAGATGCAGTTTCTAAAAATGATGATGAAACTCTTCTTGAAATCCAGCTAATTCTCAGAAGTTTCCTGAGTATTTAACTTGAGGGATTTACTATACATAATATTTGTTATGAATTCTATTACTATATGTCTTACTTCAGCCTGTTATAACAAAATGCCATAGATTTTTTTTAAAGATTTTATTAATGTATTTGACACAGAGAGAGAGAGAGCACAAGCAGGGGGAGCTGCAGGCAGAGGGAGAAGCAGGCTCCCCGCTGAGCAAGGAGCCCAATGCGGGACTTGATCCCAGGATGCTGGGATCGTGACCTGAGCCGAAGGCAGAAGCTCAACCAACTGAGCCACCTAGGCATCCCCAAAATACCATTGATTAAATAGCTTAAATAACAGAAATTGATTTCTCCCAGTTCTGGAAGCTGGGCACTGAAGATCAGGGAGCCAGCATGGAAGGGTTCTGGTGACACCTTTAGTCCTGGCTCACACACAGCAGAGAGAGACAGTGAGAGCCAGCAAGCTCTCTGGTATCTCTTACAAGGGCACTAATCCCATCTTTAGGCCCTCACCATCATGATCTCATTTAATTCTAATTACCTCCCAGATGCTCCATCCCCAAATACCATCATGTTAGGGGAGAGTAGGTCTTTCAATATGTAAATTTTGGGTGGACACAAACATTCAGTCCATAACATTATAATTGCACTCCTTTGGGCAAATGAAATATTGAAAAAGGAGTCATTTACTACATCTGTTCTTTGTCTACTTTACAATAAGATGCATTGAAATAACCCACTAGAGCATATATAGTATTTTGCACTACAGTTGATCTATAATGAAGGAGAGCTCAGGTAAGTGCAAGGATGGGTGGGATTTCCTCAAAGGAAGAAGTGTCATTTTGTTGGCTCCACTATAAAACTATGTATTTTTAAATAGCAAATTGACTTAATAGAACAACATATTAGAAATATATTCTAGGGGCACCTGGGTGGCTCAGTCGGTTAGGCGGCTGCCTTCAGCTCAGGTCATGATCCCAGGGTCCTGGGATCGAGCCCCGCATCAGGCTCCCTGCTCAGCAGAGAGCCTGCTTCTCCCTTTCCCTCTGCCTGCCGCTCTGCCTACTTGTGCTATCTCTCTGTCAAATAAATAAATTAAAAAAAAAAGAAATATATTCTACCTGTTATAAGAATAATTTCCCAGTATTAAAACCATATTTTCCTTAGTGGGGAATAGAAGCATACTCTTATTGGCATTGATAACATTTTCTTTAGTTAAAAAATTATTTCATCAGCAAATCCTATGAACACATACCTTAAGACAAGATTAAATCATAATCATGGAGATAATGCCAGTTTTGTTTTGACTAGAAATAATTATAAACCTATTACATCATTAGTATTTTATTAACAATAATTTAGACATATTCTGACCATCAGAAAGACATTTGTTTTATAAATTTACATAGCAAAAGCTTTAAATTTACATCAGTACTGTCCAATAAAAAAGTAAAGTAATCATATATATATTTACATATATATAAATTTAAAATTTTCTAAATACCACATTTTTATTTTATTTTAAGATTGTATTTATTTGAGAGAAAGAGTGTGATAGAGCATGAGCAGGGTGGAGGGGCACAGCGAGAAGGAGAAGCAGGCTTCCCACTGAGCAGGGAGACCAATGCAGGGCTTGATCCTAGGACCCTGAGATCATGACCTGAGCCGAAGGCAGATACTTAATTGACTGAGCCATCTAGGCACCCCAAAATACCACATTTTTAAAGGCAAGAAAGTAGAGAAATTTTAATAATATATTTTATTTAGACCAATATTTCTAAAATATGATTGCAGTATATAATCAAAGATTGTGATATTTTTCATACTGTCTTCAAAATAGTGTCTATTTTACATTTGTAGCACATTTCAGTCAGACCAGCCACACTTCTAATACTTAACAGCCACATTTGACTAGTGGCTACTATATTAGATAATACTCCTGTATACTTCCTACTTAAAGGAAAAAAAAAATACATATACATACATATCCATTCACATAGATTACAGCTTGGAGTGAGAATATGCAAATTTAATAACTAAGGTAAGTATAGCATTTTCCTCAAATTTAATGACATACAATGAAAGTTACAAAATTGAACTTACATGGAAAAATGTGGAAAACAAACTTCTGAAGAAAACGTAGAATTTCAAAATACCACTACAACATTCTAGGATACTGTGGTCTTATTGTTTTGTGCGACTACCCAGCAGGCTCTAATAACAGATCCTAAAATTTGTACTAAATGCCGGTACTGCCATTGTAAGAAGTTAGATAATCCAAGAACCTCACTTACCAGGTTTAGGGAGTTGAGCCTTGGGAGAGAATTTTGTTGCAATTATACCAACTGCAGTCATATGGATGCCTCTAAAGGCTGAACATACTCAAAATCTATTGGGCAGGGGCGCCTGCATGGCTCAGCCGGTTAAGCGGCTGCCTTCCGCTCAGGTCATGATCCCAGAGTCCTGGGATCGAGCCCCGCACCGGGTTCCCTGCTCAGCGGGGAGCCTGCTTCTCCCTCTCCCTCTGCCTGCCTCTCTGCCTACTTGTTCTCTCTCTCTCTGTCAAATAAATAAATAAAATCTTTAAAAAAAAAATCTATTGGGCAGAGCAAAGCATTAGGAAATTATGGTTAGTCTGTATAAAACTTAATGGGATTTGTGAGGAGAAGACTGAGCAAAGAGTGAATACATTGAGTATATTTATCCTGTTTAGCCATGAAAGAAAGATACATTGTACCTAATTGCATAATTACTTGTCTAATGGTGATAATATTCTATTATAATAATGACTGTGATATTAAATGGTGAAATATAAAGGAATGCAGTGTTCTGAAAATTGCAACTGAGCTTTTTCCTTCAAAACTTCTGTGACTCTAAATATCATACATTTTATTATTTATCATATTTGTTATATTTCTTTTATATTTGCTAATTCTTTGCAATTAATACAGATAACTTTTGGATTGGTTTTCTAGTTCATAACTTTTGCTGCTTTTCTTAGATTAGCCCCCAATACAGAAACCATGTACTATGCAGTTCTGTCTGGCTATTGGTAATGAACTCAAAGGTGGGTATCTTATCCAAATGGGCCAATCAAATTTTATGTCAGAGTTAAAAAATATTTAATATCTGCCACTAGTTAACACAGAAATGAAATGTCACTGGATCTGAACTTCATTTCTGCAGATTCTAGAGATAAGGTCCGTGAATTTCTATTGATGAGTTCCTGTGGAGGGATCTGGCTTCACCATGTTCTTAATTATAATAATTCAGCTATTTCTTAGAATATGCTGGGTACCTCAGAAGCCTCCCAATAATTTGTTCATTAATTTAACTAGCCAGAATAAGTTTCTGTTATCTGCACTCAAAATAAATTTAACTAACTCATAAATTAAGGCCAGTGGTATTGGCCAGGGTTCCACTGCTCTGTCAAACCAGATGCTTCAGGATGGGGAGAACACCAGGGTTATTAAAAATAGAACAAGAACTTCAGGAAACAAATGCATTGTGAACTAGCTGTTTGTTTTATGTGGACAATAGGCAGTGCCTCCTCCTCAATTATAAGATGGGAAAATTTTTAACAGAAAGGATATAGCAAATCACTTGGAACCATGAGCACTGAGGGGTAAGCTAAAGAGACAGCAGATTTTGGAGTTAAATTGGAGTGCTAAGGACTGAACTGTGTCCTCCCCCCATTCCCAAATTCATATGTTGAGACTTTAACCCCAAATGTGACTATATTTGGAGATAGAGCATTTAGGAGTGAATTACGGTTAAATGAAATCATATGGGTGGGATCATAATCTGATAGGATTGATGACCTTAGAAGAAGAGAGACTGAGAGAGAGAGAGAGACAGGGACAGAGAGAAAGATATGCCCCTCTCTCCATGCATAGGCACCAGAGAAAAGTCATGTAAAGACACAGCAAAAGGCAGTCATCTATAAGACAGGAAAAGAGCTCTCATTAGAATTGAACCACGTTGGCATCTTGATCTCAGACTTCCAGCTCCAGACTATGAGAAAATAAATGTACTCCTTTAAGCCACACAGTTTATGGCATTTTGTTGTGGCAACCCAAGTAGACTAAGACATGGAGCAAGGTCAAAAATCAAAAGAAAGTGTAGAATTCCTGATTGAGCACAGCTGCATTAACTCAAGAAACAAATGATGGAAGACAGATAAGGACATTCCTTCATTACAGATGACCACATAGGGCTAAATAATACAACCCAATAAAGAAAGATAGTGTAATATTTTACCATCACATATTTTTGAGTTCCACTAAGAATCAGAGTTACTGTGTACTCTTTTTGTTCCTTTTAGGGTAAAATAAATGTCACTTTTAATAAGTAAATCCCAAGAAGCTTGCTAGCACTAACATTCCATAGACTCCATTGCCGTCTGTTTTGGTACTGGCTTATCCCTGGCTCCAAGATACAGACTGCATAAAGGTGCTAATCAGTTATCTGTAAAGGTTTGCCGTGCTGCTTTCTAAAATTCTTTCTCACAGAATATCACTCCAATAACTGGAAGATAATAAGCAAGGATAGTCTTGACTTTGAATGACAAAAAAAGTACTCTAGGTTAACTCCATAACAAATTAGATATAACTAAAAATTTTAAATAACTGCAATAATCATGATGAATGATAGAATTACCTGTTGAACTTTAACAGCAAAATATAGGAAAGTAAAAGAAAAAATAACAGTGATGTGGAGTGGGGAGTAGGTTAAGAAGATCTATAGTGGGCATTCTTTGGTAAGAATCAAAAACTGTTATTTTTAAAAACAAAGACATAATTTTATGTCAGTATAATGATATACCTAAGTAAATAATATGTTGTCAAAATATTTAAGTTTCAAATGTCTTTCATTATAACCCTTTTTCTTACCTTACTTACATTTTCAAAGTGCACCTAACTCACATATCAAAAAATTCTAACTTGGGTTGCTTTGCCAAAACTCAGTAGCTGTCACTATCAGTAAAGATAGAATATTGCTTAAGTCAATGTCCATTTTTATGATGAGAGAAAATAAAATCTAGATGGAAGTAATAGAATTAATGGGCCCATGAAAATTACTTACAAAGGAAATAAATACACTAAGAGATGTTAAATTCATATTCTATACCTGAGCTATGGAATTTTTGAGGGCAAGTATAAAGTACTCAAGACTCAGAGTAATCAAGACTCAGAATGAAATCCACCATAAGTTATGAACTTAAAGGGATGGAAGTATAATTAATAGATTACTGCATGTGTACCCACAATTTATTTTTATTTTTTTTTCATTTTTTTTTAAGATTTTATTTATTTATTTGACAGAAAGAGACACAGCGAGAGAGGGAACACAAGCAGGGGGGAGAGGGAGAGGGAGAAGCAGGCTTCCTGCCAAGCAGGGAGCCCAATGCGGGGCTCGATCCCAGGACCCTGGAATCATGACCTGAGCCGAAGGCAGACGCTTAATGACTGAGCCACCCAGGCGCCCCTCCACAATTTATTTTTATACTAGATTTATTTTATTCCATAAAAAAGATGAATTCAAGTATAATAAGTTACTTCAACTCCATAGCAGAGATGTATGTCTCTTCTGGAATTTGTTTCTTTCATTACTATGTAAATATGAATTTCATCTTTAGAATTTGCAGCTTGTTGTCTCTTAAAATTATATAACTGGAGACGTGACCATATATTATATCTCCTAGAAGCAAATGTCAGATATGAAGTATAGTTTTTGTGGTGTTTAATTGTAAGCTGAAACACCTTTCTGGATTATTATAAAATATTGAATCAAATTTCATTTTAGAAAAATATAAGCAAAAATTCCAAATATTTTCAATTATTTATCATTTAAAATATCAGTCATTGATACACGTTGAACTCAATTACTTTAAGACTACCTTTAAGATTTGATTTTTTAAGGTAAAACAGCGATCAATCGACATTTTAATATTATTAGTAATGTGTTAGTAACCGATCCTGTTGATAAATAGGAATAAGAGCAGACATTTGGAAAACACGTGACCACTAAAATTAAAAACTGAAAGTAACTTCTATATCTGATCAAAGATTTATTTATTTTTAGAACGTCATTGTTCAGAACAGTTATTTGGCACTGAGAGAGAATAGAACTTGAGTAAGTGTTCTGTTTGTTATTCCTAACCTAAAACTCATGGTGGTGGTCAGTTGTGCAGTTATTATCTCAGTATTTGGTGCTAGGCCAGTCATCTAGAGTTGTTAAAGCCTAAACCTACAACTAATAACTTGCCTGAATCTACTTTTCTCTTTTTACCTAGGGAAAATTTGTGGACTTTATTTTTACCAGCACTGCCTGAGGAAGGAATAATGATAGAGGTAAAATTACACTGAGTCTTTAAAAAATGAGTAACATGTAGGTGAAAATGGAAAGGAAAACAGAAGATAGGCAGTTGCAGCAGCAGAAGAAAGACAAAGGACAGGAATGGTCCATGGGGCATTCAAGACAACAGTGAGCAAACAGCCTAGACCAGCATAAGGTGCACATAACATTGAACTGAGAGACCTTAAAATACTAGGCAAACTACATTTATATTTATCCTAGGAGCATTGTGGAATTATTTAAAATTGGGACATAGAGCTAAGGAAATAAAAAGTTTAACTTTAATTTTTAAAAATTCCATCTCTTATCTTAGCTACTATTCCTACTTAGATGGCTGTTCTCCAATTTCTTCTGCCAACATTTGCATGGACTGGAAGAAGGAGAAATTGATAGTGCAGAGATTAATTTAAAAAACTATTGCCCCAGTCCTACTGTGAAGGATTGAAGAGCAAAACAACAGGAATTGTTACAGATAATGTGGATAGGAGGCAGATTTTCTGGCAGCGAGAGAATTGGGACATCTTTAATAGATGTGACTTCTTAAAGAGAATAACAGTAAGTAGTTAAGAGAAATGCAGAATTCATTATAAAGTTGGAAAGGGAATGAGGAATATACTTGTCAAAGACAGAAGGAAGTGTTTAGTTTAGAAATTGTCAACATAAGTTGTTCAGTATAGACTTGGATTTCATTTAGATAAAATACCTCAGTGACCATTTTGGATTGAAATATTTGGCCTAAAAATGCAACAAAGTTTGTGTAGGAAGGGATTGATAGGTTAGGAGATCATATCATTGAAAACAATGAGTGAGAATTTTCCTATGACAAGAATAGTCAGAGGCTAGAACCACAGTGAAGTGTAATATTCAGCCATACACTATTTGTCATGTTCTCTCACCATTGTAATACCTCTCTGTACTCTCAAAATAACTAACACACTTTTTGGAAACTGTACTCCTGAGGGAGTTGCTCAACCTTGTGAAATAGTATTTAAAGGGGAGGGGTACAATATAAAAGAGCCAAGATTAAAAATTCCACAGAAGCAAGAAATCCTAATCTGACATGATTTGAACATATACAGACCATCAGGAATCTTTACAGACCCTGGAAGATTGGTATGGGTTCAAAGAGCTTAATTTAGGGGCACCTGAGTGGCTCAGTTGGTTAAGCGGCTGCCTTCGGCTCAGGTCATGATCCCAGCGTCCTGAGATCGAGCGCCGCCCTCTCAAGCTCCCTGCTCAGCGAAAAGCCTGCTTCTCCCTCTCCCTCTGCCTGCCTCTCTGCCTACTTGTGCTCTCTCTTTCCCTGTCAAACAAATAAATAAAATCTTAAAAAAAAAAAAGAGCTTAATTTAAATATGAATGTGTCAGCTGATCCCAGTACTTCAGAGGAACTCCAAACAACACTTGACCTTGAGGTTAAAGTGAAACCTTAGTCCTAGACAGGAAAAAATTGATAATAAAAAGATAATAAATTGTATACAAAATGTTCACAGAAAAGTCAAGAACAAATTGCTTAACCAAATTTTATAGGAGTTAAAATAAAGAAAGGAGACAGATATCCTATAAGTCTGAGGTTTCAGTAAGAAATGTGATCAAGGGGACCAACATAGGAGACCCAACGCTCTGAGAAGGGAGGACAGGTTGGAAAAGGAGTAAGGAGGCAAATCTCGACCTATTTTATAACATAGACTGAACGAATTCTTCTTTCCCCCATTGGGTTATTAAATACTTATATATTGAATTGAAGGCTTGATTAATTTAAAACTCCAGGGTGGTGAAACCTTACAGAAGTGATTTTAGGGCATCAATAATTTAGTTTGTGGATGCAGACTAGACAGAGTATTTCAACATAGGAAATTCATTGTTTTTTTTGTTTTGTTGTGGTAGTAGTTTAAAGCAGACATAATTTGAATATAATTTTCATAACTTATTCCTTAAAGAATTTAAGATACTTCCTTTCTATATGTTAATCCAGAAGCTATTTAGGATTATTATTTTCTTTATGGTACAGTATATGTAATTCCTAACCCAATAAAGAATAGTTTCAGTTTTTGTTAAAGCAGAATAAATACTAAAACACATCAGCTTTTATAACTTTTACATTCACTTTGTATTATTATAGAGCTTTTGTAATAAATTGCGTTCATGTTATCAATTATAGTTTAATATGTTTATCATTTAAATGTTCAATTCAGATAACAGCAAATAAATACAATGAAAAATTGATATTCTAATAAAGTAAATTCCCCCGTTTTCTAAGATCAGTGGAATTCTTATGTTTTATCCGTGATTTCTTCCTCAATGTTCATGTGACTTTGCTGAAGATTTAATAACTCTGGATACGTATTTTGTTACCAGTTTCAACAGGTATATGAGGATAATATATAAGTGAAAGTAATGTTATAGATTCTTAAACCCAACTACCTACCAGAATCTAGTGATATCTTCTTTAAAATTACAGGTTACTGCAGCTGAACAGAAATTTAGGAATATGAATTTCTAGATATTGTGACCAGGAATCTGCATTTTTACAAATGTTGTCTTGTTGATACTTCTGCTACTTGCTAGATAACTGGTGTTTATAACCAGTGGTAAGAAATATTAAGAAATTTGAAGGAAAAGCAACAGCATATGTATTTTGGCCATAAGCCATATTACTGCTACTGTATTTTTTTGCATTACACAATTACTTTGATTTTTGAAATACTGAAGCATATATTAAGCATATAGTCATAGAGCCTTAAAATTGTTATCTGAAAACTGAAGATTAAAAATGAACTAATATTAGGTTCATTCTCAAGTAAAAATTTTTTTAAAAAGGAATCATAAATGTATGTAACCGAAAGGAATTATGGAAAACTAAAATCCAACACATCAATTCAACATCTAGGTAAGAAACCTGAAGACCAGAGAAGTAACTTATTTATTTTGGCAATACAGCTAAGTGGCATGTCTTCACTTTCACAGCAAAATATAGTGTTAAAGCTGGATGGTGATATATGTTTCAAGTAGAAGAAATGTTCTTTTTTTTTAAGATTTTATTTATTTATTTATCAGAGTGAGAGAGAGAGAACAAGCAGGGGGAGCAGTAGAGGGAAAGGAAGAAGCAGGCTCCCTGCTCAGCAGGGAGCCCGATGTGGGGCTTGATCCCAGGATCCTGGGATCATGACCTGAGCCGCAGGCAGATGCTTAACCAACTGAGCCACCCAGGCGTCCCTAGAAGAGATGTTCTAATGATAAATTGACTTTTATATTTAAAGGTGTAAATCAAACAGTTTAAGACAACTTTGTTATTTAATATTTGTTATGGGGCTAATTTTCTACTAGTTCCTTAAGAAGGTTTTCTTCTGTGTCCCCATAGTGCAACATGTAAATTTTATTTATTTTTTTAAGATTTTATTTATTCATTTGTGGGGCGCCTAGGTGGCTCAGTCATAAGCGTCTGCCTTCAGCTCAGGTCATGATCCCAGGGTCCTGGGATTGAGCCCCACGTCGGGCTCCCTGATCAGTGGGAAGCCTGCTTCTCCCTCTCCCTCTGCCCCAGCTTGTCTTCCCTCTCTTGCTGTCTCTCTCTCTGTCAAATAAATAAATAAAATTTATAACAACAAAAAAAGATTTTATTTATTCATTTGAGACAGAGACAGAGAGAGCACAAGTGGGGGGAGAGGGAGAGGGAGAAGCAGACTCCCCACTGAGCCAGGAGCCCAACATGGGGCTTGATCCCACGACCTGGAGATCATGACCCAAGCCGAAGGCAGATGCCCAACCAGCTGAGCCACTCAGGTGCCCCTGTATATTTAATCATAAGTGTATCTGTAATCACTTTTTTTAGTTTGTTTCCTGCTGCACCTCTCAACTTCCCACATTCTAAGTCCCCTTTACACACACATACACAGTCAACCATTTAGTCTTTTTTTTTAAATTAATTTATTTATTTATTCTTATGTTAATCCCCATACATTACATCATTAGTTTTAGATGAAGTGTTCCATGATTCATTGTTTGTGCATAACACCCAGTGCTCCATGCAGAACGTGCCCTCCTCAATACCCATCACCAGGCTAACCCATCCACCCAACCCCCACCCCTCTAGAACCCTCTGTTTGTTTCTCAGAGTCCATAGTCTCTCAGAGTCCATAGTCTCATAGTCTAATCGTCTTGCCCTCTGATTTCCCCCCCTTCATTTTTCCCTTTCTGCTTTCTTCTTCTTCTTCTTCTTCTTCTTCTTCTTCTTCTTCTTCTTCTTCTTCTTCTTCTTCTTCTTTCTTCTTCTTTTTTTTAAACATATAATGTATTATTTGTTTCAGAGGTACAGGTCTGTGATTCAATAGTCTTACACAATTCACAGCGCTCACCATAGCACATACCCTCCCCTGACTCTGAAACAGACATTCTGAATGTATCCACTTGGGTCCTACTTTGAAACAACAAACTATATAATATTTTAGCTGTAGATACTTCAGGAGGAAATAAGAATATTTGAGCATTGGTCAGGTAGGAGATGATGCCTAGGAATTAATGTTAATTTTGCTAGGTGTAACAACAGCATTGCAGTTATAAAAGAACATGTTGACATTTCCTTTAGGGATTAGACTGAAATATTAAAGGGTGACACAATATGATGCTTGGGCATTGCTTTAAAGTACTCTTCAGAAGACAAATTTAAACCTAAATGTTTCAAAATATTGATATTTGTCCAATCTGGCTTTTGAGCATATATTGCATTATACTTTTGTTTAGAAACTTGGAATTTTTCATAAAAATAATGTGGAGACAGTATTTGCCACAGATGATAGATGGGCCTAACAGTTATTTTGTAAAACTTCATTTCATCAAGAAAACTAAGAGAGAATATTTGTATTCTTTTTTATGACCTTTAACTTTCCAGGGAATCCAGAACCAGTTGGATCTGGCTTGGTTGCAAACTGGAAAACCTAACTTATATCCAATATTCATGTATTTATTCAATAAATATTTATTGGAAATTCAGTTATATGTTAGGCACTGTTCTAGTAACATCAAAATAGACAAATGCTTTGTTATAATATAGTTCACATTTTGAACAGAGATAGTCTGCTCCATTTATCTTCCCTATAGTCAATTTCTCCCAACATATCTCCATTGTCTAGACTCATAATTCTTAAGCTCTTGTTCATGAATCCTCTATGTCTTATTATTAAATCAGATCAGATAGTCATCAATTTTAAAACAAGGAAAGAGTTTTTATTTCTAGTTGACATGTAATATTTATTTCAAAATCTAATTCCTTGAGGAAAATTAACATTTTAAAATTTTATTGAATTGTAGCTCTGCAAATAAAATAATTGCTATTTCTTTCCAATATGGCTATATTTTTATTTGTGTTCAAGAACAAACAAGTCCAGTAATCACATTCCATCTTTGTCTATAAGGAGTTTCATTTAAGGACATGAGTCCTGATAAATATTGGAGAAAGACTTTTGAGAAAAGATACTCTACTTTGAGATTAATTACTAAATAAAGAATAAACTTAAAAGAGCAAAACTATACATTCACAGGATTTTTCCAGAAAAATATTGAAAGGTACTACTTTTATTACTTTAATAACCAATACTTATATTAATGAGAGTGATACATAATTTGGGCTGCATGATTAACATGTACAGTATATAGTCTATAAACTAAGTTTAATATGAAACAAATATACCAAATACTATCAATATTGGATAAAAACAACATTAGAAATATGTGGATATATACTTACATTTATGAAAAATAAACTTTTACTTTCTATTTTGTCTTATATCAAAACATGGAAAAATTGTAACTGCAGTAATAAAAATTTGCCTCTTATACCTTCACTCAGAAAATTGAATTATTTAACTGAAATTAATGATTTAAAAAATAAATGAAGAAAAGTTCTAACATCAGTTTGATATTTGTATTTGTCATACCTGCATAAACCATGTAATGAAACAGGTTTTGCCATAGATAGAAAATTGAAAATAATATTCCATATTGAAAACCACCCACTACAGAAATATTCACTAAGATAATTCCTACTGATACATAAGCCTTAAAATGAGCATTGTAATACAAAATAAATTTCCACTAAAAAATATTCAATTAATTGACTTAATATCAAGTACTTTTTGCACTGACTGATTAATTTCCATTTTCACAAGTATGAGTGATTTCATAAGCATAAACTTATTCATTTGCCTTAAAGCTTATTTAAAGAGTGTTACTGTAATAAAAATGAACAAAATCACATTTATATAATATTTCCATTATTTTGTATATAATTATTTTAAAAAACTATATCTAGTCTTTCTTGCTTCTCAGATTTGTGAAGACAAAGATTTGTGTTATTTTCCCTTGACAATAGAAGACTTTTTCCAGTAAAGATATATCTGTAGGAAAGTACACCAATATTCTAACTCAGTGTGTATAGATAGATATTTGTATATGTATGTACTTCTAAATTAAAACCTACTGAGAATATTTTTTTAATTTATCTTTTGGTTTTCAAACTGTCAAGATCTATCTAGTCATAGAAGTAATAAAACTGTTAGAAAAAATTTGTTAAGTGTGTCATTCTTGTCTTGCACATCCTTTCTAATTTTGTGTCGGAGGGAGATACTTTTAAATCTCCCATTATGTTAATGGATCACTCAACATTTTTGTCAAATTCTTCCCATTCTTGCTTTATATTGTGTAACTATATTGTGATGTTTATACTGATGCCAATCACAGTGTTTCCGAACTATTTGTTGATGTAAATAAATAGGACTGAACTCAACTACAAAATGGGAGAGACAACTTGATAGGATAAACATTTTTATTTTCACTCGCATGCTGTTAGGAGACACACTTAAACATAGTTGGAAATATAATTTTATAAATCAATTAAAGACTTGAACTGACCATCACTGAGCTGCAGAAATGGTACGTTTCCATGGCAGAAGTGGGGGGTAGAGGATATACTGGGGAAAATCAGCTACTCACCTGGTGGTAGGTCGTTGCACAGGAAAACTTCTACCATGAAGGGCAGAACTTTGTTCTCAATGAAATAAACTTACCCTCAATATGGATTTGCTTTCCTGCCCTCAGTGCTTCTGCCAAAGGAACTTTCTGTGGACTTCAGAATGCATAATTCACTGGGCTGTAATTCTACATGGGTATTGCTTCTGACCAAAGAATGCATTTTTAGTAAAAGAAGTATAACTGCATGATCATGAAAATTTTTGCTTATTCTGTGTAATAACTTACCTCAAACTTATAAATTTAAAATGACAAACATTGGGGCACAGTTGGTTAAGTGACTCAGTTGGGTGGCTCAGTTGGTTAAGTGACTCAGTTGGTTAAGTAACTGCCTTCGGCTCAGCTCATGATCCCAGGGTCCTGGGATCGAGCCCCGCATCGGGCTTCCTGCTCATCGGGGAGCCTACTTCTCCCTCTCCCACTCCCCCTGCTTGTGTTCCTTCTCTTGCTGTGTCTCTCTCTGTCAAATAAATAAATAAAATCTTTAAAAAAATAAAAATAAAATAAAATGACAAACGTTTATTTTCCTACACATTTTCTGGAGGTCAGAAACCGAGGAAGTGCTGGTGGTTCTGATTCAGGGTTTCTAGTAGGTATCTCTCATGAGTGTCACTCTGAAGGATCTGCTTCAAATGCTCATAGATCTGTTAGCTGCAGGCTTCAATTCTTTGCTATCTGGGCCTCTCCACTGAGCTGCTTATAACATGACTTCTCCCAGACAAAGTGACAGGCCAGCAGGAAGCCATAGACTCATATAACTTAATCTTGTATGTGACATATCATCACTCATGCATATTCTATTTTTTATACAGAATAACTCTGGCCTGGTATATGAGAGGGAACTATATATGGTACAATACCAGGAGGCAGATTTATTGGGGGCCATCTCAAAAAGTGGTTACCATACTAGTCTTACCTTGTTCCATACATCTTGTAATAGTTGGCCTTTACAACAGTGTTATGAGTTTTAGAAGACTTAGTTATGGCCCTAGTGGGTAGCAATGCATTGTGGGGCAAAATTAAGGCCCTCTGGAATGCAGTATATGCTCTATATCCATAACGAGCATATTGTGCCTCTGCTTACACTGATGGGATTCATGGGTAGAGGGATCAAGGATGGAAACTGGAATGTCTTATCTCACTATTACCTCTTACTATCCACTAGGAAATGTTTGCTCCACAACTTTGGTGTCTGTAAGTGCCAGAATTCAAAAACCTGAATACCAGGAATTCCAATGTGTGAGGGCAGGAGGAGATAGGTATCCTAATTCAAGAAGAGAAAGAGAATTCATCTTTCCTCTGTCTTTTTTTGTTTTATTTGGGTCCTCAAAGTAATAGATGATGCCCACCCATACTGGTGAGGGCAGATTTTCTTTACTAGGACTACTGATTTATTGCTAATCTCTTCCTGGCACACCCTCACAGACACACAGAGAAATGTTTTACAGCTATCCAGACATTCCTCAGACCAGTCAAGTTAACAAATAATATTAACCATCAGAGTAATTATGGAATTGTACCGAATATATTTCACAACTTTTGATTTCTTTAATTTTTGTAAAAGAGTGTAGTCACTAAAGTGGGTCATTTCCACAGTGAATTAAGGTACCATAAAAGTGTGAACAGAATTCTTAAAGCTACTAAAAGGGACTTTTAAGATCTTCTTTATCTCACTTAAATTGCAATACAATGTAAAATGTACAATTTTCACATTAATTATTAAAATATGAACTATTAGAATTAACTTAGGTCCTGTTATTAGTTTAAGGTTTTTTTTTTTTGCATGGAATGCCAAAAACATTTTTTCCTACAGTGCTCTGCACAGTGTAAATATTTTAATATTTGAGAATAAGGCAGATACTAGTATTAGTAATATTTTGTACAAACATTTTTTTAATTTATAGTTTTTTTTTTTAACTTTCAGTCAGTCATATCTCTCCTAAAAGCTAAGAAATATTTACGGGCCTTTCCTGAAACAAAAGGGGTTGTTAAAAAATGCACACATATATAGATCTCATTTTTCCAACTTCCTTTCTAGATAGGCATGAAGAATTATTAATTTTTCTTTATTCAAATATTTGTGTTCACCATTTCTGTAATGTTCTAGAGTAATTCATAGTTCAACTTTAATTATATGACCAAATATAGCTTATTTTTACAATGTCATGCTATATTATTTTATTTCATAGAGAAAATATCTTTTAATAAATTTAAGTCATTTACGAATGTATATATTTCAAATAACAGTTGGATCTATTACAACAATTGCATGAAAATACTCCTCATTTTCATATGAGTAAAGACTTAAGTTTGTCATTCAAATTATATGATCTATCATTTTGCAAAATAATATTGAATTAGTAAAGTGTATGTTACTTAAAAAAAACAGGGACACAAGTCATACACATGTCCCTTATATAGGAAGCGATTTCCTTCCCTCCATAGAGAAAAGAATGGAAAAAAAGGGAGAAAATATCTCAGAACTAATTAAACTATTTATAAATGTAAGACTACTACTATTAATAAAAATAAAGACACGTGACATTTTGATTGCTTACTATTTCCACTTACTCCATATTTTCTTTTTTTTTGTCTTCCTCGTTTTTTTTTAATTATGTTATGTTAATCATCATACATTACATCATTAGTTTTTGATGTAGTGTTCCATGATTCATTGTTTGCTTACTCCATATTTTCATGTTTATATAACAAACCGATTGTAGGTTATGGGATTTATTCCTTCATTATATTGGTAAAGACATTAAAGCTTAGAATGGTTAAAAAATGTTTTGAACCTATATCTCAATCACCCCAGAGCTTTAACTTTGAATTCCTACACCACTGGGCTGTTGACAATATTTATGTAGGGGTTTATGTTTTGCAAATCACTTAAGATAAATTGGTTGATCAACACAATATAATCTTGAGCTAATATAAAAGGTATGATTATTATCATTTTATAGATGAAAAACATTAGTCCTAAAGAATTATTCCCCAACCCTCTCCTCCTCAAAAAAGCATGGCTTGTAAGTGGCAATACCAATAATGAAAATCCTAAGATAGTGACTCTTTCCTCAGAATAACATTTCAAAAAGTACTTTAAAAAATAACAATCTACACTTTAGATTTCTAGCCTCCAGATATTTTGGGGGGCAGGGAGGGGAGGTTTCCAGTAAACAGGTAAAGTCAAGATATCCCATGTTAAATATAAATACCTCCTAGAGCATAGACAGTCTTCAGTGGTGTCCTATCATCTACCCAGAGGAGAAAATACCAACAGTTCTGAATTTCTTGTAAGGTTATTCACAACCTGACCTTGGCCATCTTCTTATCTTTGTCTGCTGTCACTCTCACAAACCTTCACTTCTTAAATATATTTTCAGCTTATTCTGCAAGGTTTCAGATTCATCTCTAAGGTTTCAGAAACTTCTCACTGGCCTGAAAGCATCATGAGGATATGGACAGCATTCTCATAAAATAGAGTCTAGTAAATAAATATGATAGGAATTCTTACATTTATATTTCTATTTGAACTTATTCAGAGTCATTATCTTTGCCTACATCAAGAGGTATAAAACAAAATAATTTTCCATTTGATTTAAGAAAATAATCTAGGCGGGTTCAATAATAGATCATTTATATCTATCATGCTGTGGGGTAGTAGGAAAAAAAGACAGAAGAAAAAAATCAAGAAAAAGAATATTTTAGGCAGCAAGAATACCAGGTTTAAAGACATGGAGGTGTGAGAGAAGTTAGTGATTTTGATAGTAAGTACTTTAGAATGAATGTTTAGTACTTTAGAATGAATGAAATGAGACTAGGAAACTAAAGACCAGAACTTGAGAGGCATTGTATTTAGTGCTTTTCTGTAGATATGAATGCCATTGAAATGTACTTATTCTATAAATACTATATTTTAGATACATTCAATGATAAAGAAGTATAAATATCACAATACCTACCTAAATAGAATGAAATAACATTATAAATAAAAATGTAGCAACTCCCAGTTGTAGATCTTATTTCCAAAATATAGACCTTCATTAATACCTTAGAAAGCAAGTCTCTAAACATGAAAAAGAGGGAATATATCCATCATATAGCTATAAAGACACTGTGTTTTTAGAAATATAGCTAGTTTTTATTTAAGCCTAGCAATTAACTCAAATGAAATTCAAGCATAACTTGACTTTTGTGAATATGCCACAATAATTCCACATGTACTCTTTGAAAAGTGAAGTGTATATTGATTGTATTTTGGAAAAGTGGTCAATGTTTATGTCTGAAAGGTTAACAAAGAAAATGATGATATATCTAAAAATTTAACCTATCATTTGCCTAAATTTATTTATTAGACCACCTTAAATCCTCATAATTTATAAGTACATTTAGATCATGGGATATAATAAACCAAAATTATTAGGATCAGAGATATTTAGTATAAAAGTGAGACTCAGATTTACCTCTAAAAGGCTTATGAAAATCACATGGAATTAAAGAAATATTATAAATTGTAGAACTAGACAAAGAGAAGAATAGCTGAAAAAGAATCTTTTACTCACTATCGTGAATTGAAAATGAAAAAATAGTGTTAAGAGGCGAATTATATTTCTCTAAATGTTCTTTTGCTTTCTGTTGTTTCAGAAGCCAATTTTATGACTCAAAGATGGATCCTAAATTACTATCATTTGTACTTAGCATTTACTACCTGTTTGTAGAACTTAGCATAACACCCAACACATTCTAGGATCTTATTAAGTTTATATTTTGATAGTTGTATATTTTTTTGAAATTTATACTAATGTTATCATTTTAATATCTACATATTTGAATAGAATTACACACATCTAATTGACCTAAATGTTATTCAATCCACTAACTATACTTGATGTACACTTACATTCGTGTACTTCTTAGTAGAAATTCCCAAATTCACCTACACTCCAAAAACTCTTGATTTCCAGGGCTCAGAACGTTTGATTTAATTCAGGGTCCTCATTTCAGAGATAAAGAGGTAAAGCTGAAAACAGTTGATCAAATAGTTATCATGATACTGCATAATTTGAAAAATTATCAAGATTTCCTAGCTTCTAGCTCTTGCCCTTTCTGTGATGTCATTATGTCATGATGCTGTATTTTGTTTGGCACCTATTTTAGAAGCATAGCATTTACTAAGTTTTATTACTAGGATTGAGGTTCCCAGTTTGGAGTGTATCCACCAAAGAGAAAATTCATCAGTTTAAGCACTAGTGTTGGGACACCTGGGAGATAAAGTTCCTATATATGATAAAAAACAAATAAAATGGCATTTGTTCAGTTACCCATTAATTTATTGAAGAAATATTTATTAAGTACCTACTATGTGTTAGATATTGTTTTAGGGACTGTGATTACAGCTATTAATAAAATCCCTGCCCTCACTGAACTAGACAAATTAAGACAGAAATAGACACATACTAGATTATTAGATGATAATAGGTGTCAGGAAAACTTACAGCTGAAAGTGGGACAGGCAATATCACGACGGTATTCACATTTTTATTGAGAAAGGTGGTAAAAGCTGTGCTAAAAAGGTGATATTTAAAAAAAGGCTCTAATTAGGTGAGTAAGTAAGCTATGTGGTTATCTGGGGGAAGAGTATTCTAGAGAGAATATCAAGAGCACATGCCTTAAAGTAGAAACAATTTTGTAAGAAACACAAGGGTAACCTGGCTGTTGTAGTCTAAGTGAGGGAAAAGGTGCAGGAGGTGGGGTCAGAGAGGTAAAATGGAGCAAGACCCTTCTGCAAAACCCTATACTATGTTTTTGTTTGTTTGCTTTTTGGGTTATTTTTACCTGTGATTTTGTTCCAAATGGGGCAGGAAGCATAGGAGGGTTTTGAGCAGAGAAATGATATGGTCCAATGGACATTTTAATAGGATCACACTGTGGTTGTGCTGAGAACAGAGTTAAGGGGATAATGGGGGAAAGAGAACAGTTAGGAGGCAATGTGATAATTTCCTGCCCAACTGCAGTGAAGGATGATAGTCCTAAAGATAATAAGAAATATTGGTAGGAAGTGTTTGGTTTATGGGTTCAGTGTTCTTCTGCAAATATTCTTATCATACACTATGTTCTATAATAATAAACACATGCAGGTTTTAAAACAATAAACCCTGAAAATATAAAATGTCAAATTGCTTAGTGATTATATTAACTCAGGCAAATTTTAAAGGTTTTAAATGTAAATGTATGCTTATATTCATATTATAAATTGTAAAATGAAATGTCTTGTACCATTGATTTATGTATCTGTAAATACCATATGAGTATTTTTTAATAACCAACTTAGTAACTCAAATATATTTTTCTTAAATAGAATTATTTTCTGCTTCGTTTTTGGTTATCCACACAGAGTAAGCACATCTTTTAGAATGCAGGAAACTGCTTAATATACATTTTATTCTAAACACAAACTTATATGAAATGAGGAACATTAAAAAAATAATTGTGTTTAATAAAATGATATTCTGAGAAACTGAATATTCAGGACACATCAAACATAAACATGAATTTTGCTGGCTCATTCATGACTCCAAAACACAGTTTAGGACCTTTATCTGCTTTGAATGGAAAGGGTGTTTCTATGTTACTGTGACAGCTAGACCAACCCTGGACCTTCAGATCAAAGCAATTTGCTATAGCGCTTCAAGTTAAGTCTAGACTTGCATCCACAGTAACAGAAACAACACATTTCATCCTAGTTTGTACTTACACTTGTTTTTGTTATTGGGGGTGGTGTATTTATTTGTTTTTGTTGTTGTTTTAATTAGATCCAATTAATGATTTTATTTTGGATTATTGCTTCACAGACTGGGGTCGCTTTCACTGAATCTGGCTCAGGATGCTCCAACATTTTAAACATAACCACAAAAATGCAGAAGTGGCATATTACAGCTTAAAATGTTAGCATAGTCATTGCCATGCGGGATTTTATTTCACCTGGACTCTAGAGAGTGTAAAGGAGGTCACTTGAAAAACCAAGCCTATCAGGTGCTGGCTCATGTCATCATAGAGCCAAAATCATGGTCAGACCAGAAGAAAACCCAGGACTACCTCTTTGTGGGCCTATAGCCAATCAGAGTGACCAAAAGACCTAATAGTCTGACATACAGAAAAGGATGCTTGACTAAAGGTATTTATGGTAGAGTCTTGGTGACTAATTGAATTTAAAAAAAAAAAAAAAAAAAGACAGGAATGCGGAATGACTGACACAATACCTTACTTATATCTCTACAAATTGGTCGTGTTATGTAAATAATTTATCCTCTCAAAAGGGGCAATTTTACCATGAAAAGCCTTTATTGTATCATATGTACTAAAGTATATCAACACATACTAAAGTCATTGGCATTTTATTAGCAAGAATTTAGTTACTGTATTTACTTTAAGTGCTGAAATATGCTATAGAATTCATTCATCTGGTCACTTTCCTCTTATCACCCAGTCTCTATCAACAAATATGTTTCCTTCTATTTTATTACATAAGTATCTTATTTTCTTGCCTTAACCAACCACTCTACCCTGAGAATCTACTTATCATTTAACTGAAAGGAAAAAATAGAAATTCAAAAGATAATCTGTATGTAACTTGTCATAAAAACCTGATTTGGATTAGTTATTATTATAATAAAATGGTGTGAAAGATTTCAGAGAAAGTGAACATTTATATTGATGTCATTTGCAGAATCATTTCAAATAAAATTAATAAAGAAACAAGTATTCTGCAACTGTTCATTTTAACCCTAGTTTGTTTTAAAAGGAAATGATAACTATTTAAATGCTGGGTTAGGTCATTAAGTACACTGAAAACAGGGGTCAACATGGAACAAACAACAATTCATTTTTAGATCAAGGTTCCAACACCAGGGAATGTTCCAAGAAGCATTTCATTTTCAAATGAATTCCTTTCACTTGGACCAAAGGTCAGCAAGCTAGCATTAGTTAAAGAAGTCTCAGCTGCATCAAAGTTAAATAACAACCAAAAGTCACCCACAGCAGTGTCTCTCTAATCCATAGATGTGTCCCCAAGGGTATCAGGCCAAAGAAGAAAACAGAAATTTGTTAAAGGTGCTAACAATAAGTGCTGTGATCAGCGAACATCTTAGGCTGAGAGCTGAGGATAAGACGCTTTTTGGTTCTCCACACAGAAGAAAAAATTCTATTTAAGCACAGCTGCCCATTGAAGTAAAGGCATGTATTTGGAATTGATCAATCTGTATAACACAACATAGTCAATTAAGTAATGCTTAGAATCCAGACATAAGAAAATATTAAACATAAGAAACTTTATATTCTTTTAAAATTTCTATGGTCATGATATAATAGTCAACCTAAAGCATACACTGACTTTTAGGTGAATTTTTTTAACAAGTGAAAAGTCTTCCAGTGAAAAGCTTTTGCATGCTGTTGAAAACATCAATACCACAAGCTTGGGTTGGTATTCTCAGAGAAATAAATATTGATTTCCCTTCTCCATCCCTTACCAATGGCAGGCAACTATCCTGATTGCTCTATTTTATTGTTAACAATTGACAGATTCTGTTAGCATTGGATTTTTATTGTTTCATTACACTCTCTTCTCAAAAAAGCATTTGTGTTATTTTTGTCATAGACAAGACAAAAGTGAGGCTGAAATTAATGTAGCACCCTTATACCATAACTCCTTTGTCAAGTATGATATATCTAATTTTGGACTTACTACCACTGACTTTGCAAGGATTTATTGAAAAGTAGTCTGCTTTCCTATTATATTCTTTTTTAGCAAATCGGACCACAAAGCTATCCAAGTTTATGCAATGATTAATTGGCACCAAAACCTGCTCAAAAGATTCATGTGAATGAGTTTAAACATACTATCCCTTACTTGGTTCCTGATAATTGTTACATGGTGCCTTGGCTAGTTGGATGTTGTCACTATCTTTAATGTTAACCATCTTTGGACAAATTAACTAACATAATCCAATATGTGCACAGACATTGGCTTGATCTATTGGGTTTTATTTTTCATTACCTCTGTATGCAAATCTGACTGAATAATTTAGAATAAATATTAAAACAATATTGATCTAATTCACCAGACTACAATTCATTTCTATGTCAAATGGATGAGTTCAGGAATTCATTCAAGTGCAAAATGACCTAAGGAAATGACCCAAATGCATAAAAACATTGATATGTTGTTATAAAAGTATTTTTTAAATCTCTAATTTAGCAATTCTAATACAAAAACCTAAAAACTATTCATGAAAAAATATTTTACCATTATGTTATTGTTTATCATAGCCTTTCTCTAAATAAAGCTGCTTGAAGACTATTCCAAAAAATACTCCCATACAAAATGTGTCTGCAAAGATTTAGTTTAGATATTTTAATAGTTCATTATGCTTTGCTGGCTTCTAAGGCTCTATACTGGATTCCACACAAGGAAAAAAATGCAAAATCAAAACTCCATTATTATTTGCTTTATAACTTGTTGAGAAAATTAGAGAATTTTGTTTTAAAACTTGATTGAGACTTTTTGCTAAACATGTGTTAAGTTTATCAGTTTTCAAAGGATACAAATGTAGAAGGCCACCCAAAGATGGGCCATGCCAGCATGAAGATGATTTTGAGATGATGGCAATCGAGACCCTGTGGGCTTAAGAGAAACTTTTGCCCCTCTCTTAACTATACAGAAGAATCTAAATTGGGGATTTCCCAAAATAAGGGTTTTTAGCAGAGATAAATTTTATCTGAGTAACCCATCTAGATGGCAGGGCAAACATCTAATTACCAAATGTCTACTCTCCTTAAATATTGCCGTCCTCTCCTCTGGAGTCCCTGCTCCCTACCCCATCTTCTTAGTTCAAGATGACATATATGCCTCATTTTGTCTTTGAAATTTCCATGGATTTTTTGTACATACAATTATTAAATTTGATTTTCTCCTGTTAATTTGTCTCATGTCATTTTGATTCCCAGTTCAGCCAGAAGGATCCTTAAAGGGGATGGGAGTTCTTGTTCCCTGACAGGAGTATTATACAAATTAACCAGCTTAAGATTTATATAATCAGTTTATTTTGTAGCTTTAAAGTGGTCACAGAGTCTAAAATATACTTAGTAATAGTTTTGACTGAACATAACACTGATAGCCACAGAAAATTAGACAGGAAGTGACTAGGAAGGTAGGAAATTTTAACAATTTTGTGCATCAACTGAACTATGTAAAAAGATGGAAGTGGACGAAAGGAAAAAGTGATGAATTATTCCACAATATCTTTTTTCTTGGATAAATATATATGCATATATGTATAAACAGAAGGTTTTCCAGGAGATTAAAATCTCAAAATAATTACTGTGCTAATCCAGACTGAGAACATTTGCTTATGAATATTTTATAATGATTATGTAATTTCAATAAAAATATTACCACATACATACTCTAGAAAATATCTAGAGGGTCAATTTACTTATTAAACATTATATAACATTGAAAAAAGGAATTAGTAAATATAAACTATGCACAAGCATTTTTGTCTTTTTCTTATCATAAATATATTTCTACTGTGAATTCATCTACAAGGCAAATAAAGTGATCAATGATGCTTCAGATTGCTTATTAATTTTGACAGCAACATTTTCTCTTCACCAGAGTAATTCATCAAATTATATTAATGATTGAATTTTCTAATCTATAGACTTTCAAATATTCTTAAAATAGAATATACCCTGTGATTCCAATTTAAAGAATTAATCTGTGCACAAAGATTCAAAATATCAAACAGAATAGCAAAGACTGAATACCAGTTAAAAGAAAAGAAAGATATAAATATAGTAATATATTTCTTTTAGAATTTGAGTTATCTAAAAACACTTTATTATATACTAACAACTCCAGTCCTATATCTTCTTTTAGCTGGTATTCAATCTTTGTAATTTCATTATGTATGTGAACTTACAAGTTCAACACTTACCCATATGCATGTATAAGGTGGTTTAAAAGTAGTTAAAAATTGTATCCATAAATAAATAAATGTAAATAAGTATTAATATTTTAATATTTATAGATTCAAGTTAAAAATTTTAAAGTTGTGGTCCCATGGCATCCACAAACATACCTAATACACCTGTGAAGTGTGCACCTGTTGCTTGAATTTACCTAATCATTCAACTTAAGGGATCCAACAGTTTGAAATCATATTAAGTAAACATTACTATTTTTTAAATGCAATCTAGTCATTGCAGTGTTTAGATTTAAGAGAACTTTTAGTTAAAAACAAATCACACACTTAAATATGTATAAACTAAGTAGATCATATTTTAGGTTTTCATGTTAGTTATGTGTTAATATTTAGATTTTTATTTGTTTGTTTATTCACTCCCTAAAGCATACCTTCCTAAGTGTCTATGTAAGCATGGGATCTAGATTATAATTAGCATATAATTTTATTAAAGCATCTAAACAAACAAAACACTGAATGAAAAGTACACTTGAAAGAGTAAATTGACAGAATTTCCTTTTTTTATTATGTTTAGTTAGTCAATATATAGTACGTCGATTGTTTTTTGATGTAATGTTCAACGATTCATTAGTTGTGTATAACACACAGTGCGCATCACAACACATGTCCTCCTTAATACCCACCACCCCATCCCCCCACCCCCTCCCTTCTGTAACCCTCAGTTTGTTTCTCAGAGTCCAGAGTCTCTCATAGTTTGTCTCCCTCTCTGATTTCTTCCCAGAATTTTCTAAAGCCATAGTTCAGTAAATAAATATACCTATGGAAAAATAATTGACACCCACAAACAAAATTTTCACTTTTTGTAACTATCACTCAACTATTACTATCACTTAAACTCAGATCAATCTAAATCCAAGCAAGAAGTTTCTAGAATTTTTTTAAATGTAACCATTGCTGTTCAGTGAGTTATGTAAATATTAGTTAACTTTTGCTCACTGGGCCATAAAACACAGTCATATTAACAGTACTTGCTTGATTTAGATTATTATTTTTTTAATTTAAATTCAATGTAGTTAACATATAGTGTATTTTTAGTTTCAGGGATAGAATTTAGTGCATATAACACCCAGTGTTCATTACAACATGTGCCCTCCTTAATGCCCATCACCTAATCACCCCATCCCCCCACCCACCTCGCTTCCCGCAACCTTCAGTTTTGTTTTAAAATTTGTCTATTTTTTCTTTTATTTCATTATAAATGGGCATATTTAAGATACCAGCAATGGAGTATGATATAATAGCAGAAATATAGTGGGTTATATAAAAACAAATAGATTTCCCCACTCTGGAGGAAATAGCATGAAAGTATTGCAAAGCAGGAAAAGAATACTAATTAGATATGAAATGAGCCCTTCATAGAAAGCTTTAAAGGCTATGATGGGAAGATTTTATTTAATTTGTGAAAAGATATGTTGCCACTAAAGGATTTGTAATTGAAAGTTTATCCATTCAATATTATACTGTGATAGATGCCCTCAGTTTTGTTTCGTTTTGTTTTCATGAAGAGTATATTATGGAAGGAACAGGAAGATTAGTGAGAAGTAATTTAAGAACATAGTGCTAGAATGATACCTGTGGCTTTTGAAATTGAGAGGAAATGTAGAATTATGCAAGTATTAGCTACAACTACCAAATTTATTTGCTTCATTTATTCTAGTGTGGGAATAGGATAGGCATAGAATAGACATTTCTATTCCAAAAGGAGAATTTCTATTCCATAGGTCTGGGACAGTGGTGGCTGTGGAAGCCTTGCCAAATTCTGGGTTACCTTTGAGGTCATTCTTCCCTTATCTTGAAGAATAAGGCATGTTTGTAGTCAGAGAGCTCTACTGAATGATCCTGTAGAATCCCAGAAGTTCAACAATCTCCCTTCATTTTGTCCCATTTTCGTCCTCTTCAGGCCAAGCTAGTAGTGTTCCTACTGTTATAAAATTCTCAAAAATCTTGCTAGCTTCCTATGCAAATCAGAGAGATTTAAAACCATCAGACTAGAGGGTTATCCACAGTTCTTTTCTAAATAATCTCCTCTCTATTCTTGGCTTCTGCTAAAGCGATTGATTGGCTCCATGAACCACAGTTTAATCCATTTAGCAAATGAGCTAGGACACAGCCTTGGTGATCTCTCCAGGACATGCTTTCTCCCTTTTCGCAATATGAATGGACTGTGAATTTTCCAAATCTTCAAGTTCTAGTTCCTTTTTGTTTCACAATTCTTTCTCCAATTTATTTCTCTTCTGTCACCTTTTACTATAAGCAGTAAGGAGAAACCAGGCCAGGTCTTCAACACTTTGCTTAGAAATCTCTGCTAGGGCGCCTGGGTGGCTCAGTCGTTAAGCGTCTGCCTTCGGCTCAGGTCATGATCCCAGGGTCCTGGGATCGAGTCCCACATCGGGCTCTCTGCTCAGCGGGAAGCCTGCTTCTCCCTCTCCCACTCCCCCTGCTTGTGTTCCTGCTCTCGCTGTCTCTTTCTCTGTCAAATAAATAAATAAATAAATATTAAAAAAAAAAAAAAGAAATCTCTGCTAAATATTTAAGTTCATCTCTTATAAATCCTACTTTTCACAAAGTACTATAACAATTAGGCTAAGTTCTTTGCCACTGTGTAACAAGGATCACCTTTCCTCCAGTTTTCTATAAGGTATTCCTCTAACATGCATTTCAAAACTCATCCAGGCTCTACTCATTACCCAGTTCCAAAGCTGCTTCCACATATTTAGGTATTGGATAAGGAAACACTCTACTTCCTGGTACCAAAATCTGTATTAGTTTGCTAGGACTGCTGTAACAAAGTACCACAGACTGTGGCTTAAATAATATAAACTTATTTTCTCATAATTCTGTAGCCTAGAAATCTGAGAACAAGTTGTTGGCAGGCTTGGTGTCTTTAAGCTTCTCTCCTTGGCTTATAGGTGGCTGTCTTTCCCTGTGTCTTCACATCATCATCCCACTGTGCATGTCCGTGTCTAAATGTCCTCATCTTATAAAAAAACCGGTCTTATCAAATAAAATCTGTATTAGTCAGAATTCTCCAGAAAAACAGTGTCTGTGACTGTGAATTAATAAAATGTATAAACAGTATATACATAGTTAAAATAATTATGTTGCGGGCGCCTGGGTGGCTCAGTCATCAAGTGTCTGCCTTCGGCTCAGGTTATGATCCCAGGGTCCTGGGATCGAGTCCCACATCGGGCTCCCTGCTTGGCAGGAAGCCTGCTTCTCCCTCTCCCACTCCCCCTGCTTGTGTTCCTGCTCTCGCTGTCTCTCTCTCTGTCAAATAAATAAATAAAATCTTTTAAAAAAATAAATAAATAATTATGTTGCTTCCACACAGGTAGTATTTTTCTTGACTTGTATGGAAGGAAATGTGGAAGAGAATATTCCTTTTAGAGAACCTGCTACTTACTAATCATTGTCCCAAAAGCTTTAGACAATTTCATTTCTTATAATCAATCTAAAGAGTAAATATTCTTTTCTTGTTTTGAGGGTGAAGAAATGGAAGTTTAGCAAATGTATACACTTTTCCCAACCCCAAACATGGTGATAAAATAGAGTTCTTTTTTTAAATTGATGTTGTCATTATTATTGCTACAAATAACTCATAAGTCTGACTAACTCTAGCAAAAGGTATAAGAAGGAAATAAGGTAATTCATAGAATAGAAGGGAAAGGTGAAATATTTCTCCATTAAAGACAGGAGCTTAAATAAACCTAACATAGAGTTAGGTAGCCAGAATTAACTATTGGTCTCCTGACGACTGTTTTGGGGGTGCAAAAGCTCCAAACGGTTCCATTCTTTCTGTCACTCAAGATTTAAATTCCTAAGCAATAGGTATTGAGTAGTCTTGCCTTCTTCGTATATCCAACCACTGGTTAGGGGATAGAAGAGTACTTTGAATAAATAGTCCCACCAAAATGGTTTATAAATGGGAAATAAATTAATGGGAGAATTAGAATGGCAAAGCAGAACTCAACTGAAGTGCTATTACTGAAAGAAGGAGAAGAACAGTGGCCATGAGGCAGACAAAACCCATAAATATCTATGTGCTGCAGCTAGTAGTTGTAAAGATAGAATTCTAACCAAAGTTCGGATAAAGAGTCTGTTAGATTTTCACTGAATTTTTCTCATGCTCAGTAACTACTAATCAGTTTATTTTTTTGGTTGAGAATTAAGATTTAGTATACCACCCACCAGAGCTCAAGTATTTTCCACATTGATTATTTTTTTATTGAGGTATAATTGACATATAACATTATCTTAATTTTGGTTGTACAATGTAATGATTCAATATGTGTATATATTGTGAAATGGTCACCACAAGTCTAGGTAACATCCACCACCAAACATAGTTATAACTGTTTTTTCTTATGATAAGAACTTATAAGATCTACTCTCCTAGCAACTTTTAAACATGCAGTAAAGTGGTATTAACTATAGTCACCATGCTATACATTACATCCCCACAACTTAATTACCCATCCCATAACCCTTCACCTGTGGCAACCACCAATCTATTCTCTGTATCTATAAGTTGTTTTTGTTGTTGTTGCTGTTTTTAAGATTCCATATATAAGTAAGATAATATGGTATTTGTCTTTGTCCACTATAAAGATTTGATATCAAAATATCTTTTAATCTTCTTGAGAGTAAGAATCTTAGTTTCTGCAATAAATGAGATACCAAAGATTGTATATATTTTTTATTTTAAAAACAATAGGATAGCAAATCACTGTCAGAAGAAATTTTTCTAAGAACCCTCTTGATGAGAACATTAACCTTAGTATGTTGTTAGGAAAGAATTCTGATTGAACCCTTAATCACCGAGTACAATATTTCCCTGGAAAAACAGTCCTTAAGATGTCACTGAAAATGAATAATACTTAAAATTGTAATTTAATCACCATCTTTTCAATGTCTTTCTATCTACATAACTTCTACTTTAGGAATCTTCTTATTACTTATAAATACAGATATACTTTGACCTCACATTGTCAGTTTGACCTCACATTGTCAGTTTATCTCATGAATAGAGGTTATAAGATAATGTCATTTTTATTCCAAATTTACAAGCCAATATTTTTCTTTCAATATTATTCCACCCATAACTTTTATAATCTAGTTTAGTTTGATGTTTATAATACCATTCACATCTTTGCAATTAATTATCTTTTATAATAACTATCATGAATTTAGGCATGACTTAGAAGGAGAAGGGATTTAAAAAACAAACACTTTTTATACTACTTGGATTCATTGTTTCTAGTAATATATCTAATAGTTCATAATATAAGACATTCTTGCTCCTGTTCAAGTAGTGTTTCTAAAACTGAAACTTGGTATATCTATATAATTGCTATTATAGTCACAATAGATCAAGAACAGTATGAATATATATAATGGTCTTACTGTTATGGGTCGAATTGTGTCCCTCTAAAAAAGATATGCTATAATCTTAGTATGAAGTACCTTGACTTACTGAATGTGCCTTATTTGAAAATAGAATCATTACAGATGTAATTAGTTAAGATCCTGGAGTAGGGTGGGCACTAATCCAATATGACTGATTTCCTTAGAAAAATAATGGTCATGTAAAGACACAGAAATACATATGATGAACAGCATGTGACTATGAAGGCAGAAATTGGAATTATGTATCTATAAGCTAAGGAACAATAAAGATTTCTGACAAATCACCAGAGGCCAGAAAGAGGTTAGAAAGGATTCTTCTACAAGTTTTATAGGGAGCATGACTCTGGTAATAGCTTCCTTTCAGACTTCCAGCCTCCAGAATGTGAGACAATAAATTTCTGTTGTTTTAAGCTATGAAGTTTGTGGTACTTTCTTACAGCAGCTCTAGGAAGCTAATACACTATTATAGAGAGCATCAAAAATATTGGACCTGAAACTCAACCAGACATGACTCCTTTTAAATGTATATCTTGAAAGTCAATGACTAACAAAGCTTTTTAGATTCTCAAGTATTAGAACTAATAACTGTAGAAGAGTTGGATACAATCTGTGGTACAATGGCAATGCTCATAAAAAATCAGAGAACATGTTGAAACAAACATGGCATTATATTGTAACTTTCAATAAAATCTTTCAATTTTTTGTTTTTGGATCCATTCCCAGCTTCTTAACATGACTTATAAAATTATTCAGTGCTTGGCTCTTTTGGCTCACTTTCTCACTTAATATCTTCCTGGGCTTTCTCTTGATGAGTTCACCAAGTTCCCTTTCGTGTCTAGGCTTTAAACATTCCTTTCTCTCTGAAGTAGTCTTTCCTCTCTCTTCATTTAGCCCCTCTTCACTAATACATGCTAAAGAAAAATATATATATATTTTTTGTGACATTTGACATTTGTTAAAGATAATAAGGCAGACTTAATTCAGAGCCATTGTGATAGGTATAGTGACTACTGCAATGAGATTTCCCAGTGGGGAAGATTGGACTCAGCCCCAAATACTGGATGAGCAAGTGGGAATTTACAGCCCACTTATATAGGAAGAAACAGAAATAATGGGGTTCTTGCTAAACAGACCTAATAGGATTCTTGCTGAAGGCAAGCCAGGGTGATCAGACATTGCTTGGAGGATGGTGAAGGTTGGGGAACCTGATCAGATATGGAGGGTGGTCAGATATGGAAGACTGGGGGTCTAACCAGTTAAAATGATTTAGTAGAGTTCTTGCTAAAACTGGGTTTTACAAGGAATTACAGAGATGGACCAGGAGAAGGTTCAGGAATCTGACTAAATTTGATCAAGCAAAGAATCTTTGTCATATAATGTCATCCAACAGGTACCTATTTAATTCTTTTTCCCTCAGACTTTCTTAACTACTTCTTCCTCCCAACCCATACTAGATTAAGTATCTTGTTATATTTTCTCCTTACATATCTCTCTTGTAATTCTGTCCTTCCTCTAATAATATTCATCACACTTTTCACAACATACACATTCCCTTTAGAAGAGGACTTTTTTTTTTTTTAGGACTTTTGGTCTTAGTCTTAGCTGAAAATCTAGTACCTTACAAAGTTCTGGGCACAAACTTGTGTACTCAATAACTATTTGTCAATTTAATGAAAGCTGTGGTTCTACAGAGTTTCTCCAAATATTTGTAGGGAAATGTGAAAATCCTTAAATATCTATTAATAAAGAAGATCCATATGCATGAAAACATCCATTCTGGCACATAAGAGGCCTGGGATCTAAAACCTAACAATGACAACCTTCAACACAATGATATCAAATTCTGGAGGTTCATGGATTTTTCTTTTTCTCTCTGTATCTCCTTTGCTTGACAGGACCATAAAAATAATTCTATATTTTCTATAAAGTTAGCATAAATATAATAAGGCAGAGTAGATTATTCCATTCTTACTGGAAATGAAACCTATGCTTCCTCTTCAACATGCTATAGTATGCTGGTTTCTGATAAGCATGTTCTTTAAAAAAGAAAATAAATCATTTTTATGGGAGTTAGCCTCATGTTTATTTCAGATGGCAAAATGCTGAGAAGAACCCCATGTGCGGTAACACAGTGTGGTTACATGGCTAAAACTGAGGAAAACTTCCCTTTGCTCGACAGCAAATCACTATGATATGCATTACTGTATGATTCTCTCTAGTGTATTCCAGGATCAGGAGATTTGTGTAGTCAATGTTGTGGGTTAATGAACTAAACTCTCACATTAAGAGATCATATTTCAAGTTATTTGTGCACTGTATATTTTATGTATAAAATAAATAGATAATTGTTCTGTGATATTAAATTTTGTCTTCATTATCAGTTATCTTTAGATTTAGGTGATTATTCACATTAAGGTGTAATTGAACTTATCACCTTGAAATTTTTAGCCACATTTAAGTATTTGTCAGCTTATACTGATGATACCCAGAGAAAAGAAGCTTGGAATTAAAAAAGATTATTTTTAGTAAGAGATTCTCATGGCTATAAAATGGTTCTGGAAAATAACATTTAGATAATATCTATATGAATACATGGTAAGAAATAATAGTCTTTCTTTAAAAGTTCTTTTAATTTACATTTGGTAATAAATGGTTAGGAAATGGTTAAGAATTGGTTTAAGACAAATGGTTCAAAAATATTTTCAACATTTGCTGATCATAAAATATGATGTTTCTTTCACTAGCAGATAAAATTGTATATGCATAAATATCCTTGAAATTACCAAAAATATTATTTCAGTGTGATGTCATTAACACTCTTCTTAAGAGAAGTTCATTGTCTTTATATATTTTTTTAATATAAAAGAATACTGGTATACAGGGTGGAAAACATAAAGACAAAAAGAAATTGTAGATGATGTTCTTAAAAATAGTATTCATGCCATTATAGTTATAAATGTTGAGTAAGGAGATTCACAGTATTCAAAGGCTGTTTTATAAATACCAGAACTATATAAACATCAATTTACCAGATCTGTTTCCTTTAAAATATCCTTCCTACATTTTGGCAGTTATGATCTATGGTATTTTATTAGAGGAGAAAAATGGATTATAGGATACAATCAATAAGAAAAAAACATTCATTTTCATGGAGTAGATTAGAGTTAAAATTAACAAATATACTTAAAATTAACAAGCACGTACTGAATGGAGCACTGGGTGTTATACGCAAACAATGAATGATGGAACACTACATCAAAAAGCAATGATGTAATGTATGGTTATTAACATAACATAATAAAAATAAATAAATTTAATTTAATTTAAAAAAATTAACAAGCAAAAACTTAGCACCTACTATGTACTATGAAAGATATGAAAATGAATGCCAAAGAAAATCTGACAACTCTTCTAAGCAATTCATAATCAATTTGAAAACAGAAGACAAAATTAAAATATCAATTCAAGATAATGGATGATTAAAGTCAAGTAAATAATTGCAATAAGTGTTAGATGTTTTCAAAAGAGAAGCAAATTACTTTGGGCTGAGATTTATATAGAAAATATAATGAGGATTGGATCTGTTTTTAATTGAAAGGAAAGAAAATTGACTTTGGGCCATGAATCTAAAGAAAATGTCTTTCAACTATGTAAGAATAAATGTGCTATTTATTTATAACTATGTCTCATAAATTTTAAACTTTCCCCTTTTATAAAATAAGGAGTCGTTTTTATATCAGTTCTTCATTTATCTATATTTATACCTCTGTAATCATTGTGGTTTAACTCGTGGTGATTTCTGCCTACCCAGAAAACTTTCTACAATTAAATATAGATTTTGTGGGTTTTTTGTTTTGTTTTGTTTTTTTAATATACATTTTGAACTTAAAGTTTAAAAAAGAAAAAGTTTACTTCTTGGCTTCCAATTTCCAAATGAATAAAACTCATTTTAAAGACAATGATTCTGAAAACCAAGTCTTTAAACGCAAGAGTCAGATCTTATGAAAGGGAAATGAGGTTTCAAATTCTAAAGTTTAAGAATATCAAAATCTCCCATCACAAATTTTATATCATAAAAAATCATGCTTGATGATCCAGTGCCCAGTTTTTATTAAGCCTCGATAAATAGTTACTAATATCACATTACCCTGCAAAGCACCTTAGAATATGTCACCATACTTTCACTGTAGAAATTGTTCAACTGGCCATGCCACAAAACACACTCCAAACTGTCTTACAAACAAAAACTAGTTTGCAAACACGAAACCAGCCCTACAAGAAATATTGAAAGGGGTCCTCTAAGCAAAGAGAGAGCCTAAAAGCAACATAGACCAGAAAGGAACAGACAATATACAGTAACACTCAGCTTACAGGCTTCACAATGGCACTAAATTCATATCTTTCAATAGTTACCCTGAATGTAAATGGGCTAAAGGCCCCAATCAAAAGACACAGGCAATCAGATTGGATAAAAAAACAAGACCCACCGATAAGCTGTCTGCAAGAGACTCATTTTAGACCCAAAGACACCTTCAGATTGAAAGTGAGGGGGTGGAAAACTATTTACCATGCTAATGGACACCAAAAGAAAGCTGGGGTGACAATCCTTATATCAGACAAATTAGATTTTAAACCATAATAAGAGATGAGGAAGGACACTATATCATACTTAAAGGGTCTATCTAACAAGAAGATCTAACAATTGTAAATATCTATGCCCCTAACATGGGAGCAGCCAATTATATAAGGCAATTAATAACAAAAGCAAAAAAAACACATTGACAACAATACAATAATAGTAGGGGACTTTAACACCCCCCTCACTGAAATGGACAGATCATCTAAGCAAAAGATCAACAAGGAAATAAAGACTTTAAATGGCACACTGGACCAAATGGACTTCACAGATATATTCAGAACATTCCATCCCAAAGCAACAGAATACAGTCTTCTCTAGTGCCCATGGCACATTCTCCAGAATAGATCACATCCTAGGTCACAAATCAGGTCTCAACTGGTACCAAAAGACTGGGATCATACCCTACATATTCTCAGACCACAATGCTTTGAAACTAGAACTCAATCACAAGAGGAAAGTCGGAAAGAACTCAAATACATGGAGGCTAAAGAGCATCCTACTAAAGAATCAATGGGTCAACCAGGAAATTAAAGAAGAATTAAAAAATTTCATGGAAACAAATGAAAATGAAAACACAACGTTCAAAATCTTCAAAATCTGCAGCAAAGGCAGTCCTAAGAGGAAAGTATATAGCAATACAAGCATTTCTCAAGAAACAAGAAAGGTCTCAAATACACAACCTAACCCTACACCTAAAGGAGCTGGAGAAAGAACAGCAAATAAAGCCTAAACCCAGCAGGAGAAGAGAAATAATAAAGATCAGAGCAGAAATCAATGAAATAGAAACCAAAAGAACAGTAGAACAGATCAACGAAACTAGGAGCTGGTTCTTTGAAAGAATTAACAAGATTGATAAACCCCTGGTCAGACTTATCAAAAAGAAAACAGAAATGACCCAAATCAACAAAATCATGAATGAAAAAGGAGAGATCACAACCAACACCAAAGAAATACAAACAATTATAAGAACATATTATGAGCAACTCTATGCCAGCAAATTAGATAACCTGGAAGAAATGGATGCATTCCATTTCCATCCTAGAGATGTATCAACTACCAAACTGAACCAAGAAGAAATAGAAAACCTGAACAGACCTATAACCACTAAGGAAATGGAAGCAGTCATCAAAAATCTCCCAACAAACAAGAGCCCAGGGCCAGATGGCTTCCCAGGGGAATTCTACATTTAAAGAAGAATTAATACTTACTCTTCTGAAATTGTTCCAAAAAATAGAGATGGAAGGAAAACTTCCAAACTCATTTTATGAGGCCACCATTACCCTGATCCCAGAATCAGACAAAAACCCCATCAAAAGGAGAATTACAGACCAATATCCTTGATGAACATGGATGCAAAAATTCTCACCAAAATACTAGCCAATAGGATCCAACAGTACATTAAAAGGATTATTCACCATGACCAAGTGAGATTTATTCCTGGGCTGCAAGGTTGGTTCAACATCCGCAATCAATCAACGTGATACAATACATTAATAAAAGAAAGAACAAGAACCATATGATTCTCTCAACAGATGCAGAAAAAGCATTTGACAAAGTACAGCATCCTTTCTTGACCAAAACTCTTCAGAGTATGGGGATAGAGGGTACATACCTCAATATCATAAAAGCCATCTATGAAAAAAATTAAGGAGTCGATCCCATTTACAATTGCACCCAAAACCATAAGATACCTAGGAATAAGTCTAACCAAAGAAGCAAAGAATCTGTACTCAGAAAACTGTAAAATACTCATGAAAGAAATTGAGGAAGACACAAAGAAATGGAAAAACGTTCCATGCTCATGGATTGGAAGAATAAATATTGTGAAGATGTCAATGCTACCTAGAGCAATCTACACATTTAATGCAATCCCTATCAAAATACCATCAACTTTTCTCAAGAAATGGAACAATCCTAAAATTTGTACGGAACTAGAAAAGACCCTGAATAGCCAGAGGAATGTTGAAAAAGAAAAGCAAACCTGGTGGCATCACAATTCCGGACTTCAAGCTCTATTACAAAGCTGTCATCATCAAGACAGTATGTGGCACAAAACAGACACACAGATCTGGCTCCTTAATTTCTCTTTCTTCTGTCTTGTTGTTGGTATATAGGAATGCCACTGATTTCTGTGCACTGATTTTATATCCTGCCACTTGACTGAATTCCTGTATGAGTTCTAGCAGTTTTGGGGTGGAGTCTTTTGAGTTTTCTACATAAAGTATCATATCATCTGCAAAGAGTGAGCGTTTGACTTCTTCTTTGCCAATTTGGATGCCTTTTATTTCTCTTTGTTGTCTGATTGCTGTGGCTAGGACTTCTAATACTATTTTGAATAGCAGTGGTGATAGTGGATGTCCCTGCCATGTTCCTGACATTAGGGGGAAAGCTCTCAGTTTTTCCCCATTGAGAATGATATTCACTGTGGGTTTTTCATAGATGGCTTTTATGATATGGCACAAAAACAGACACATAGATCAATGGAACAGAATAGAGAGGGTCCAGAAATGGACCTTCAACTCTATGGTCAACTAATCTTCGACAAAGCAGGAAAGAATGTCCAATGGAAAAAAGACAATCTCTTCAACAAATGGTGTTGGGAAAATTGGACAGCCACATGCAGAAGAATGAAACTGGACCATTTCCTTACACCACACACAAAAATAGACTCCAAATGGTTGAAAGACCTCAATGTGAGACAGGAGTCCATCAAAATCCTAAAGGAGAACACAGGCAGCAACCTCTTCGACCTCAGCCACAGCAACTTCTTCCTAGAAACATCATCAAAGGCAAGGGAAGCAAGGGCAAAAATGAACTTGGGACTTCATCAAGATAAAAAGCTTTTGCACATCAAAAGAAACAGTCAACAAAACCAAAAGACAACTGACAGAATGGGGGAAGATATTTGCAATGACATATCAGATAAAGGGCTAGTATCCAAAATCTATAAAGAACTTCCTAAACTCAACACCCAAAGAACAAATAATCCAATCAAGAAATGGGCAGAAGACATGAACAGACATTTCTGCAAAGAAGACATCCAAATGGCCAACAGACACATAAAAAAGTGCTCAACATCACTCGGCATCAGGGAAATCCAAATCTAAACCTCAATGAGATACCACCTCACACCAGTCAGAATGGCTAAAATTAACAAGTCAGGAAAGGACAGATGTTGGCGGGGATGTGGAGAAAGAGGAACCCTCTTACACTGTTGGTGGGAATGCAAGCTGGTGCAGCCACTCTGGAAAACAGTATGGAGATTCCTCAAAAAGTGGACAATAGAGCTACCCTACAACCCAGCAATTGCACTACTGGGAATTTACTACAAAGATACAAATGTAGTGATCCGAAGGGGTACGTGCACCCCGATGTTTATAGAAGCAATGTCCACAACAGCCAAACTATGGAAAGAGCCAAATTGTCCATCAACAGATGAATGGATAAAGAAGATGTGGTATATATACATATATATACAATGGAATATTATGCAGCCATCAAATGAATGAAATCTTGCCATTTGCAACGACGTGGATGGAACTGGAGGGTATTATGCTGAGCGAAATAGTCATTCAGAGAAAGACATGTATCATATGATCTCACTGATATGAGGAATTCTGAAATTCAGATACTAACTGAGGGTTGCTGGAGTGGTGGGGGGTGGGAGGAATGGGGTGGCTGAGTGATAGACATTGGGGAGGGTATGTGCTATGGTGAGTGCTGTGAATTGTGTAAGACTGTTGAATCACAGACCTGTACTTCTGAAACAAATAATACATTATATGTTAAAAAAAAAAAAAGAAGATAGTAGGAAGGGAGAAATGAAGGGGGGGAAATCAGAGGGGGAGACGAACCATGAGAGACTATGGGCTCTGAAAAATAAACTGAATGTTCTAGAAGGGAGGGGGGTGAGGGGATGGGTTAGCCTGGTGATGGGTATTGAGGGCACATATTGAATGGAACACTGGGTGTTATACGCAAACAATGAATCATGGAACACTACATCAAAAACTAATGATGTAAGGCATGGTGATTAACATAACATAAAAAAAACTAACTGTCTTAAACAATGTGGACAAATTGTTGGTGCACATAATTGAAAAGTCTGGGAAAATGTGGGTTTGGGGCAAGGATTCATTTAATCATTCACTTTCTCTAGCCATCTCTTCATAGAGAATGTATACTTCATCTCAAGGCCTGATCTCTTTCTTGTTAAAGTTTGATTGCCTGCAGCTTTTAAAGGCTATATGCTTTTTGAAAAATAAATAAGTAAATAAGAGCTATATGCTTTTTTGTTTTTATCTAGCCAGCTGTAAAGTATAATTTCTCTTTTTATAGCAATTTAGCTTGAATAAATAGGGCCATAGTAGAGCTCTAACTGGGGACTACTTCCATCTTAAACACATGGGATGCAGCTGGAAGTGTACATTGGTGTGCTGGAGGCAGTTCCTACCAGCTCATGAGAGCTAAGTAATCAGGAATTTTGCTATCCAGTTGAAGTCAACCATGTTGGAAACATTTTACAGCATGAAAGTCAACATGCACTATAAATCAGAGCTTTTAAGTTATTTATTATCATTATTATTTTTGTTATTATTATTCCAGGAGACTGAGTTTAACAAAACATCACTGGTAGGGTATCACCAACATATGAATGAAAAACATATTGTGGTATATGTACACACTGGAATACCACTCCATAATAAAAAGCTATCAGTAAATTCAACTATATGGATACATATCAAAATATAACAAATGAAAGAAACCTACTCTCCCCCTGAAAAAAATGTATACACTGTATGATTCTATTTATATAAAATTCTAGAAAAGACCAAGTTTATCTATAGTAATAGAAAGCAGATTAATACTTGCCTTGCATTGTCGCAGGCCTAGGGAATGAAAAGATTACAAGGAATCATTTGGAGGGTGATGCATAAATTAATTATCTTGATTGTGGTGATGGTTTCATGGGTGTCTACATATTTAGTCTTACCAAATTATACATTTTAAATAAGGCCAATTCATTATATAGCAATTATACCTCAATAAAGCTGTTTAAAAAAAACAGTGAAAATAATTAAACAATAGAAAAAAATGACATCATTAAGAAATTATAAAGTCACCCAACAGACTGGAAGAAAATAATTACAAATCATATATCTAATAAAGGTCCGTATCCCAAATATAAAAGAAGTATTCCAACTCAGTGATAAGACAACCCAATTTTAAAATGGTCCAGTGTTTTAGTATACATTTCACTAAAGAAATATTATGAGTGGCTAACAAGTACACGGAAGGATTCTCAACATCATTAATCATTAGGAGAATTCAAAGTAAAACCACAATGAGCTATCATTACAAACCCACTAGAAGGCCCCTAATCAAAAAGACTGATTGTATTAGTTTGTTAGAACCACCATAAAAACGTACCACAAGTAGGGTGCCTTAAGAAAAAGAAATTTATTATCTAACAGTTCTGGAAGCTAGAAGTCTGAAATCAATGTTTCAACAGAGTTGTTTTCTTTTGATGGCTGTAAGGGAAGATTCTGTTCTAAGCCTCTCTCTTCCACTTTTAGATCTCTGCCTTCATCTTCACATGGCTTTCTCCCAGTGAGCCTGTCTCTGTGTCCAAACTGCCTTTTTTATAAGGTTATCAGTCGTACTGGGTTAGGGATCACTCTTGCACCTCACTTTAACTTGATTATGTCTGTAAAGATTCTCATTTTAACTTGATTATCTCTGTAAAAGCCCTATCTCCAAAACAGTCACATTCTGAGGTACTGGGAGTTAAAATGCCAACAAATCTTTTTTGGGGTGACACAATTCAACCCACAACAACAATAATATAAAATATTGGTAGATACAGACAATCTGGATCATTCATGTATTTTTGGTTGCAATGTAAATGCAATGTAAATAGCCACTCAGGCAAATATTCTGTCTATTAAAAAGATAAATATAATCTTACCTAACTACACAGTAATATGATTCCTAAGAATCTATCTAAGGTAAGTGGAAATCTATATCCACACAAAGAAATTGTATATAAATATTCATAGCAGTATTATTCAAATTATACATAAAATTTTATAGCAGCCAGAAGTGGATACTATTCAAGTGTCCAACCAAAATGTGATATATTCATACAGTGGAATATTATTCACAATAAAAATGAACAAAAAGCAACATGGAGGAACTTCAAAAACTATGATATGTGAAATAAGTAAGACATAAAACACATAATTTCATTTATGTTTAATATCAAAATAAGCTAATTTTATAGAAACAGGAAGCAGATCAGTATTTGGCTAAGCTGGGGCAGGAGTGGGAATTGTCTTTAAATAGGCAAAAGGGAAACTTATGGAGTGATGGAAATGTTTAAAATTGGATAGTGATGATGGTTTTAGAACTCTGTAAATTTACCAAAAATCAGTGAGCTATATACTTAAAATTAGTGAATTTTATGCTATTTAAATTATAGCTTCATAAAACTGCTAGGAATAAATCTAGTTTTGTATTCCAGACAAACAGTGAGAGTTGCTTGGACAAGGATATTGACAGGAGAGATGCACAGAAGTGTATAGATTTCAAATATGTTTCGGAGATAAAATAAATGAAGTCTTCTGAAAGCTAGACATTGGGTAGCCATGAAACATATGACATAGAGGTGTCTGATTTGAGAAAATGGGTGTGTGGCGATTCCTTCTCAGAGAGGGGATATAATTATGAAGAAACAATTTTGGGGGAAGAAACTCAAGAGTGCAGTAGTGTATCTTGTCACTTTGCTGAGATGTCTGTGACACATCCAGCTGAAGACAAGTCAGCAGCTTGATCTCATTTGTGATGTCATGGATGGAAATACAAATTCATGATATATCAGCATCTAGGTGGTATTTAAAACATGGAAAGGAAAATAAAATGCTTAAGGAGATAAAATAACAACAGAATATATACCAGGAAAAGAGCTTGGAGGAACTCCAGGTAGAGAAGTAAAAAAATGGTCTAAAAAGGAGTGCCTGGGTGGCTGTCGGTTAAGTATCAGACTCTTGATTTTGGCTCAGGTCATGATCTCAGGATCCTGAGAGTGAGCCCTATGTTGGGCTCTGTTCTGGGCTTGGAGCCTGCTCAAGATTCTCTCTCTTCCTCTCCTTCTCCCTCTGCCCCTCCCCAGCTCTCTCTCTCTTAAAAAATGGCGCACACACACAAAAAAGTCTGAGATGAGCACCTTCTTAATCATCAAGTATAGAAATAGAGAAAGAGCAAGAGATGGAGATTGGGGATAGAGTAGAAACAGAAATATAGAAAATTATAGAGGTAAAAATAGAGAAATAAGCAAGAACAGGATTTATCTGAGGGACTATGGGTAGGTTATTGTGTAGGAGCAAAGTGTTCATGCTGCTAATTAGTGGTAAATATTTTTAGAAAAGTAATTTTCCAGTGGTAGACCTTGAATGCCACAGTAAGTAATTTGGGATTTTTCCTCTGCAAAATTGAATCATTTAAGTGTTTCTGAGTAAGGAAATAGTATTCTAAGAATGGTGGTTTAAGAAAATAAATTTAAGGTGTGCCTGGGTGGCTCAGTCACTTAAGATCTCACTCTTGGTTTTGGCTCAGGTCATGATCTCAGGGTCATGGGATTGAGTGAGCCCCATGTCAGGTTCCAAGCTCAGTACAGAGTCTATTTGTCCCTCTCCCTCTGCTCCTTCCCCTGCTTGCTCCCTCTCTCAATCTCTCTCAAATAAACAATAAAATCTTAAAGAAAAGGAAAAAAGAAAAGAAATTCAATAGAATGACTTAGGGGATTGGACCTTTAAAAATCAGCTTATGTATTTATTAAGGTCAAATAATGCAGAAAGATTATTCAAACAGGTTTAATCACTGCGAGCAAAATCCACTTAATATAATCCTTTACTTCAAGCTCAGAAGGACACAGCAGTTTTCTCCTTGGGTATGACAGAATATTAAAGCATTTTTTGCTATGAGAAAAAAGCATTTTATCAGAAGAAAAGGTAAATATATATTTTAACAAAGTTGCATTGTCATAGAATTTCTACACATATCATATAGCTACCGAGTGAATGTATAGCCAATGCCTGAAACCCAATGGTAGGTCAATGGTCACCATCACATACTATTCATCTACTCTTCACAAGTCTTACAATTAGAAAGGAAAATTTCTATCCATCTGTAATTAATTTCCCTTGGGTATTAAAATAAATCTAAAGCCTCTTGTTCATGACAGCCACATAAATAAGGCAATGTCCCCTTCCCTCCAAAAATCTGCTTCTGTGGATTAAACAGCCCCATTTCTACTAAGTGTTTATTATATGATTATTGCCCTCCTTGTTCACATAGAAACCTGAATATACTTAATTTTTATCTATTCATGTCACTTAGATTGTATCAGTTTCCTCATAAAATAGGGATTAAGTTGAGTGGATCAATGGTGTTAAAACTGTTCAACAGCCTTTTTCAGGATAGGAGATTCAAATGCATTAGACCTTTGAAAGCAAGAATACTAGAATGTGACAAAGCCTAGCAGCTACTTCCTAAAGGACCCTAAAGAATCCTTAGATCCTAAAAATCATAGTTTGAGAATCATTTTGAGTAGATAATAAAAAAGTTAAAGTTCCAATGCTGTGTTTTTAATGATTATCTTCTCTTCACAATTATCTGCTATTCTGAATCAGGCAGATACCAATTCTCTTCCTTGGCCTCTGATTAAGCATAGATAAACCATTATTTGCAGTGCTAAGAGAAGGCTAAGAAACAGTATCTTTGCAAAAGAAAAAAACTTTATGAAATCCCACTGATATGGTTGTAAATTTGGCTAACACAGGAATAAGAAGAGAAACAGGGTCAAGAGACTAAAGAAATGGCTCCTAGGTGGCCACAAAATCAAACATCTATGGTGAAGCTGATGTGTCTAGACAGAAAGAGCTGGATATAATTTTTTTGTCTTTTTTAAAAAATCCAAACTCTTGGGGTATCTGGATGGCTCAGTTGGTTAAGCGTCTGACATCAGCTCAGGTCATGATCTCAGGATCATGGGACGGAGTTCTGTGTCAGGTTCTGGGCTCAGTGAGGAATCAGCTTGTCCCTCTCCCTCTGTCCCTTCCCCCAGGTGTGCTCTGTCTTTGTCTCTCTCTCAAATAAATAAAATCTTTAAAAAAAAATCCAAACTCTTGATATGACCTTCTGTTTTACATTTCATGAGCACCTTCTTACGCACATGTGTGCAATAATTTTTCTGTAGGATAGAGAGCAAAATTATAGAATAATTGATTATGTGCATTTTCAGTTTTACTAGATAATTCCAAATTATTTTCCAAATTTGTTGATTCAATTTATTTTCCATTATTAGGATATAATTGTTCATCTTTCTTTACATATTTGCCAACCCTTGTGTAACTGTCAGAATATAATTTTTCTCAAATTTATGGGTGCAATATGATGGCTCATGGTTGTATTTTTTTCTAATTTTTCAATTCAACTACTAATAAAACTAACTATTTAAATATATTTATTCCAGTTCATTTTCTATATTTGCTTGTTCACAGATTTTTACCCATATTCTATTAGGTAATTTGTTATATTCCCTATTGATTATTCAGTTTTATTTTATTTTTCATATCAATTGTATACAGGGTTTGTTCTGTAATTATTCTCTCTAAATTTGTGACTAGTGTTTTGACTTTGCTCACTGTACATTTTCAATTTCATCATAATCACATTTTTCAATAATGTCCTTAATGATTTTATCTTTCTTGTTTTAAATTCCTTTCACATTCTGAAGTTATAAACATGGCCCTTATATTTTCTTCTGAAATTTTTAAAGGACTGTCTTTTCCATATATCTAATTCATACAAAGTTTCATTTTATAATTTGAACAGAAACATAGTTTTAAATTTTCTCTGGGGGAGGGGAAATGTTATAGCTAAATTAAATTAATGATCTATCTCTCCCCGATGATTGATGACATCTCTCTCAAAAGTCATTTTGTTTTATATTTGTGCATGTATTCTTTGTCTCTCTTTCCTGTTCCATATATCCACTTACATATTCATGAGCCAATACTAAACTACCTTAATTATACTTTATTATATTTACACTAATTCTGAATTATAAAATATTTGTAAGCTTTTTCTCCCCAACTATGTTATTAGCTCAAGGAAGACAAATACTGTAACAATATTTTTAAATATCTGTAATAAGGGCACCTGACTGGCTCAGGGGAACAGTATGCAACTCTTGATATCAGGGTCACGAGTTTGAACCCACAATAGGTGTAGAGATTACTTAAAATCAATAAATAAACTTTAAATATCTGTAATTAACAAAGTGAGAAAATTTTAACCAACTGAGCCACCCAGGTGCCCCTCAAAGTGAGAAAATTTTAAATAATAGAAAATGGAAGGAAAAATGAAGGGAAAAAAGAAAGAAAGAATAAAATTGTGTTTTTTCATTGTTTTAATACTTTTCTAAATAAGTAGGTATGATTTCAGAAAATTGAGTTTGAAAACCACAGAAAAATCACAGAAAATCAAAAGCCAAGAAAAGTAACAATAACGGTGTACTTTATTCCCCAAGTAATTATCTGTAAATCAAGGTAAACTATTATGTATTCTGGAACATACTTAGTATAATTATAAGGTTGAGATAAGAATTCAATTTGCTTTAGAAACAGACAGGCCTGTCTCTATAACTTTTTAGCTTTGCAAAATGACAATATATTTAAACTCTATATGCCTCATTTTCCTTTTCTGTTAAAGGGAGTAATACTTGCCTTATAGGATGATTAAAAACTTAAATAAGATAATTAATACAAAATATTTAGTATCTAGCACACATTATAAAATAAATATACTCTAATAATTATAAAATAAAATACTTAGAATTACGAGGAAGAGGATTTCTGCTGGTTAATTTTGAAAAGCATAGGAATTTGAATACTACATATCAGTCAACCATTTTCCAGGTATGAATTTATTTTGTTTTGTTTTATTTTTATTTATTTATTTATTTATTTATTTATTTATTTATTTATTTATTTTTATTTATTGAGAGAGAGAGAGAGAGAAAAAGAGCACATGTGAATGAGGAAGGGGCAGAGGGAGAGGGAGAGGGGGAATCTTAAGCAAGCTCCAGGTCCTGCACGGAGCCCAAAACAGGGCTAGATCTCAGGACCCTGAGATCATGATCTGAGCAGATACCAAAAGTCAGACACTTAACTAACTGAGCCACCTAGGCGCCCACTGAGGTGTGAATTTAAAATGAAAATGGTGATATCTAAAAGACACTTTTTTTTTACCAGTTATAAATGAATATAGTCAAATAAATTCATTTTTATAGTATATATGTGTTCTGTCAGGGTAGGATAGTTTTTAAAAATGATATGTTAGGGCGAGTAAAAAAACTCCATAGTAAGGATTTCCTCTCCAATTACATGTTTCCTTAACAGATGTAGATTGACTCTAACTTATCCTTTCTGGGATAATAAAACAAATTTAGAGAGGTAAATTGGTGAGTACATAGCTTCAATCTATCACAGAGCAGGGCAGATACTCTAATCTGCTCTTTTCAGAGAAATATAACCTACAAAACACTTCATCAGAAATATTGCTGTAGTATTGTATAGGTGATTGTCCAAAGAATGATATTTTTTCAGGTATTCAGGACTCTTTCAATCTATTCTGTACCGTGGGAACTCTTGTGATAGGTAGTAGTACATGTAAAGGATTTTTTTTTTTTAATATAGTAGTTGGCTTTGGATTAATATAATGACCAAATTCTCTTTGGTTCCTCTCTTAGTTTAATAAGATTTTTTAAAGCTATTATTAAAATGTGTTTAATTTCAATTGATAGTACTTTTGTCTATTTTCCTACCTTTTAATAGTTATTTTGCTAACAAATTGAGTCACTAGTTTAACATGTGAGCCCTGGTGTTTCTGTCATTCAAAGAATAATTTATTCACTAGATAGATGCTACAGCTAAACATGTCATTAAAGGAGGAAGAGCCTCAAACATCTTTCAGTCTCTTATCATTCTAGCCATAGTTTCACCAAAGCAGTTGGAGTCCTAGGTATTTACTGAGCTGACTTGAAAAATTATTTCAATACAAAAACCTGCATACACATATTTGTAGCTGATTTATTCATATTGCCAAATACCAGAATCAACCAAGATGCTCTTCTATATGTGAACAGATAAGCAAATTGTGGTACATCCATACGAATGAATACTATCTGGCAATGAAAAGGAATGAATAATCAATTCACATAACAACTTAGATGACTCTTAAATGCATGTTGCTAAGTGGAAAAATGTCTGAAAAGGCTATATCCTGGAATGATTCTATTTGTGTGACATTCTGGAAAGGGGAAAACTACAGAAATGAAAATGGATCAGTGACTGCCAGGGTTTGGGAAGGAGAGTGGTAACTGAATCCATGAAGTATAGAGGGTATTTTAGGTAGGTGAAACTATTCGATATGGTAATGTGGTGATGGTTACATGGCACTGTACATTTGTTAATACCTGTAGAACCTTACAGAAAAAAATAGTGAAACTTAATGTATGCAAATTTAAAACATCCATTAGGGCTTCCCAGCATGTAATGTAGGCTGCAATAAAATAAATTATGAATGTATGTATAACCTCACTGACTGAAATGGGAGGTCCTGACATGAGTGTAGAGTTTAAGACTAAAGATAAAGAAGTATACATAAGTACTGTACTCTGGAAAAGTTGTTCCCCAAGGGGATATAGATTAACAATTCTGAAACCACTATCCATGTATATTGGGAATAAACAAATAAGTACATGGATGTAGGATATGGAAACCAGGTATCCTACCGTTGGAGTTTGAGATAATACATAAGCAAGGAAGAAGGCTAGAATAAATCATGGAGTACTAAATTAGAATTGGAGACATGAGTATGAATTTATGTTTAGCTTAACATAGACCTATACACATATAACATGGAGAGAAATAATCACAGATATACATGTATAAGTAAGTTAATATACACACATATATATCTCCTAACTGTTCACTGAGAGGGCCTAAAATTGATAACACTCCCATTGGAATGCGGACATCGAGCATGGAGCTCTTGGTTTCTAATGCTACTTTTTAATAAAAGGAATCTGGGCTTATTGGCAAAATAGCTATTTTTAGTGTTAGGGCAGAAAGTATATGAGCCTTGCAGGGCCAGAGTGTAAAGAAGTGCTCAAAAAACAAGAGAATGAAGATATATTAAAGGGACACAGAAACTAACTGAAAGAACTTCCAATGGCCAAAGCTGAAACAATTTATACAAAATAATAATAATAATAATTTAATAATTATTAATAATATAGTAACAAATATATATTATATTATTTTTTTTAAGATTTTATTTATTTTTTATTTGAGAGAAAGAATGAGAGACAGAGAGCACGAGAGGGAAGAGGGTCAGAGGGAGAAGCAGGCCCCCCGCCGAGCAGGGAGCCCGATGTGGGACTCGATCCCGGGACTCCAGGATCATGACCTGAGCCGAAGGCAGTCGCTCAACCAACTGAGCCACCCAGGCGCCCCTATATATTATATTATTATTACTAATAATAAAGGTTATATTGTATTATAATCCAAACATAAATTATCTAGAAGTCCACACTGATATAAATAAATAATTGAATGAACAATTGAGGTGGCAAGGGGGAAGAATAGACAAATTTCTTGTGCAGAATAATTCTAAATAATTTGTGTAAATATTACCACCGCAAGGAGGTGGAACACAATTCTCCATGCTTTTGTATAGGTTGTGTATAGTGACTTGCTACCAGACACTATAGTATAAAAAAGAGGAAAAGAATAACTTTACCTGTCAAACACTATCTCAGCCAGGTGATCAAGACTAATGCCAACAACAGTAAGTCATGTTGATCATATGTATCTTGCTATGATGTGATGAGAATGACACTTTTTCTTCAAACCCTCTTCCTCCAGTCTAATCATGAGAAAAATATCAGACTATTCAAATTGAAGGATACTCTACCAAATAGTTGACTATTACTCCTCAAAACCGTCAGGGTCATAAGAAGCAAGGAAAGTCTGAGAGACAATCATGATACAGTGGAGCCTAGGTAGACATGCCAACTAAAAGTAATATAGTATCCTAGATGGGATCCTGGGACAGAAAAGGGCTATTGGGTAAAAACTAATGGCTTTACTTAATAGTAGCAGGCTGATGTCAGATTTTTGTTTCTCACAAATGTACCGTACTAACGTAAAATGTTAATAGTAGGTGGAATTAAATGTGGGATGTACAAGATACCCAAAGACACACATACTATTTTTGCAACTTTTCTGCAAATCTAAAACTATTCTAAAATAAAGTTTATTTAAAAAAAAAAAACTCTGTGGACAAAAGAATACGAGTTAAATAGTTATGAAGGTGAATTATTTTCCTTATATTGCACCAAAATGTAACTAATTGTCTTTATCAAGCATAACTAGAGGTTTGAAATCACAGCAAAACAAGGCCTGTAGGATTAAACACTAAATGAGGGAGAGCAAATGTATTTCTGTTTTTCTTTTTCTTTTTTTTTAAAGATTTTATTTATTTATTTGACAGAGAAATAGTGAGAGCAGGAACACAAGCAGGGGGAGTGGGAGAGGGAGAAGCGGGCTTCCTGCCGAGCAGGGAGCCCGATGTGGGACTCGATCCCAGGACCCTGGGATCATGACCTGAGCCGAAGGCAGACGCTTAACGACTGAGCCACCCAGGCGCCCTGTATTTCTGTTTTTCAACCGATGGAAAACAAAATATTCAAGGAGAAAGAAACTTATAGCAATGTAAATATTTCAAAGTAATATAAAGATTAATCTTTCCTGAGGATATTGGGTCAGTTTACCAATATCATCAAATCAACAGAGATAAAATAGAATATTCAGACAGATTTAATGGTAGTATTTCAACATAATTAATTTTTATAATTCTCAATCATGAGCCATAAAATAAATATATCACTAAGTATGTTCAAACTCTAGTACACAAGTAATTCATGTGTGATAACAGACTGAAGCAGATTTTTTTAAATCATTATTAAAAATTGTTTCCAAAGTTTATAGTTTAAACTCTGCTAAACTATATATTTGGGGAGTTGTTTTGCATAAGATATAAAAGATATACTAAAGCTCTGATTGAGTTTAAGCAACAAATATATTTATTATTGAAAAATCTCAAAGAGAGAACAAAAATCTGTTATAGTGTGCCTTGTTTACTGTACGGGTGTTTTTAGATTAAGATGGGTGAACAAATCAATTCAAAACATCTCATATGGTGCAACATTTACAGGAAAGTCTTATTATTTCTCTCTATATTAATGATTCCACTACAATTTAAAATATGTTTAAAGTAACAGTAAAGTTGACATCAACAGCAAAGTGAGATTAATTGATATTGAGTACAAAATGATCATTGAAGTCTTCAAAGTGCATAGATCTGGAAGCCTTTACTATTATAATCTCCTGCCTTTCTAATAAGCCACAAATGCACCAGACAGAATAAGCAAAAATCAATTTAATAATTCAAGATGAGTGAAATATTCTAACCACAGTTCTTATGGTTACATTAATTGATTTAAAAAAAATGGCAAACACGCAAACTTGAAGCATTAACCCAAAAGGATCTGAGGTCACTTCCAAGTCAATGTGATTAATGATTTCAGGTTCATCAGTACTTAAATTTGCAAATTGGGAGTGTTGTGCTGCAAAATAAGAAATGCTAACGCTCGTCATATTTCACCTATAGTTTTCAGCCTCCATTTGGGGCATATCTGTTTTCATCCTTCTGTTTCTTAAATAGTTCAGTGACTCCCTATAATCCATAGACTGGTGTTTCATCTGGGTTTCAAAGACTTATGTTGGTTCATGGCACTATTCTCAGAGGTCTAAGAATTATCAAAATTATTTCTGTTTTATCTTCACATTTGAGAAAATATTACACAACCGACCCACATATACATACTTTATAAGTGCTGCCATTAAATTCCAATGCTTAAGTTCACATTAATGTTTAAAATCACATTGGCACTAAGTATTTTTTAATTGGCAAGGCATTTAAAATTAATATATTTGAATTTAAATATATGAATGCCACATATATAACACATTACTACATTAGGCCAAATAAAAATTGGTTTGACTGATATATGAATAGGGAAATGTGATATATAATTGAGGCATAACACAAGAATGCAGAAATGTAGACATTCCAAAAGCAAAATACCTACATATTTTGTTAGACATTCATATTTTGAAAACATGTCATAGTTATCAATTTGTAGGAGTTCATTAATTCAGCAATGAAATCTCAATGAAAAGTTTTCTATAAAAGACTTAATGTATGCTATTTAGAGATTGCCCATTAAAAAATGGCTTAGTTGTTAATAACAATTTTGTCAGTGATAATCACACCATGTCTAGTAATAAACTAAACTGATAGCAGTAAAAAATACATTTGTACTTTAAATCTAACATCTGTGATTTAGTCTCCACAAATCAACATTAACTATTATAGTAAATCTTCTGTTGCTGAATTCTATTTCATTTGAAGCTTCCTTTGTCTTTAATTTATGATATATATTTAGTTCATAATTATATAAGGACTACATGTTAAAATTTTAAATAAAAATTTAAGTGTGTATATACTTATGTAAAATTGTAATATAGTATTATGACAACATTAGAAGGTCTGTGAGAAATACTATTGAGGTGATAAGGGCAGGAGAATAGTGGCCCAGAGAACAGTGTCCCATTGAGGAGGTAGTTGGGGCTCTGGATTCATTGATATGTATCTGAAAAGGGTACTGGCAACAAGTTACTTATTGTCTCTAGGAACTGGCTGATCCTAGGAGAGGTAGTCCTTCCAGGGTCAGCAAGACCTCAGTTGTCAAAACAGCAGAACACACAGAAAATGAAGACATGGTTAATACAATATGGACATAAATGAGGATGTGATCAGAAAGGAAGATATGGTTAATTCTAAATTGGGGATATAATGGAAAAGGTTTTCTAAATAGGTGATCCCTAAAATATATTGAGAAAAACCAGGAGGCAAAAGCAAAAAAAAAAAAAAAAATGGAGGCATGTTGGAGACCCTGGGAGCCATGGGGTGTGACTGGAGAGTCAGTTTATGCCTGGACAAGAGCATGAAATTACAATTCCTCTCCAAACTAGAACTTGTATCCTCAGAAAAACAAGTTAGAAGGAACATGTATCACATACCTTTCTTCTAATTTTCCAGTCTCCTCCAACAACCTGATTACAAATCTTTCCGAATTATGATCTGATCCTGTGGAGAACGCCTAGCTCCTAGTTTGGGCAGATCAATGACAGCAGAGCTAAACTACCCTAGTTTCTACATTGATGCCATTTTCCTGTGTGTCCTTCAAATGTTTATCTAATGCAGTGACTGAACCATTCTCTCATGAATTAGGAAGAACAAGTCCAATTATCTCACAATCAATTTTTCCCTCTAGACTTACACTGACATAGTTACATGTGGAAAACATTGTCTGTGAAACTGGAAAATTGAGCAGAGAAATGCTCCAAAGGTAGTACATGACTTAAAAAGGAGCAAGAAAATATATATATATAAAATCTTTGTCAAGAAAAAAAAAAGAGTAAAGAAATAATATTTAAATTAGTATGGACTTCTCTACTACTCACTTTATCAACATTATTTAGTTCTCATAACAAATCTTTAAGTAGGCTTCATTCCTGAATATAAAATAAGGATACTGCATAAGGATCCCCTGAATGCTTGCAGACATGCACATTATATCTGGGGACTCAGCCCCAAGGAATTCTGATCCCCGAGATCTGTCATGAGGCAGAGTAATCCGCATGCTTAACACACATTGTAGGTTATAAAAGTAAAGGTACCTGTGGCCCATATTTTGGGATAAACTGGATTAATCACTTATCAACATCATATAATAAGTAGTGGACTTCATCTGAGTCTAATATTCATTCTTCTTCTCTTTGTCATGATCCCAGAGAAAAGTATTTTCTCAGAATATTCCAAACATAGCCTTTTTTTTTCAAGTTCTGAAATTATTTGTGAAACATGTTTCTTTACACAAGAGTAGACATAACGGAAACTATGATGGGGTCAATTGATCTTTGTCCCAAATAGGAAGATTTATCAAGGCTATTCTCTGGCCTTGAAACATCTAATTACTCTTATTATTATGACTTTCCTCCCTGTTACAGATCTAGAGAAGTTAACTTTTTTCCCTAGAGATACATAGGAAAGCATGAGATAAAGAAAAGCAGTATTATTCCATGTCAAAAGGTTATACACAGTTTGATATAGGATATTTTCACAATAGATTTGAAAGTTAGATTTATGAAAATATTTGGTTGTTTTTACTGTTGTCTCTTAATCATTTCACTTAGAATTTAAGTTTTCCTTACAAAATTTAAAATAATTTATAGATACCTGTAAAGTGAAACTTCACTAAAACTCTATAGTAAGTAAAATTTCAATCTAGTATAATGTGTCATTTATAACGATGTATTAGTAAAATGAATAAAGCCATAAACAGAGTCACTTTCTATTTTTTGTTTTATTTTTTGTTAATAACATGCTTTTTGACCTAGGCCAAATTTATTTAATTTCACTATGCTTTTCTTCCTTTATCTATACACTGTTTTAAATATCAATTTACTACCTCTTTGAGGTAGTAAAATACTAATAAAAATGTTTGGAGAGAATATTGAGAAACAGAAACCATAATTTTCTGTCAATTTCTCCTGCTGCTTGATCAATGACAAAGGCAAGACTTAGAAATGGTCTAGCTGTAAGGGAAGATCAGGGAGAAGGCTGTAAGCAATAATACGTTTAGTCAATTTCAGGGTAATAAATTCAATATTAAGTAACCTTGGCTCACAAGAATCAAGAAAACATTAATTACTTTCTCATGGTAAAATATTTTAATTGATCAGATCAAATGTAAAGTTAAATATATGCCAGAGAAGACTTTACAAGTAAAAGGTCACCTTTTGTTGTTTAGCTTTTTGTCTAAATATTATGAAGTCAGATTGTTGGATTGATACTCCTATTAGTGGATGTTTTAAAATTTATCACAGAGAAATTTTCTTCTAATTTACAAATAAATACATTCTAACTTCTCAACATGGATTAAGTAAATTATCTGTTAAATTATTTCATTCAAAAAATTATTTCATTCATAAGAATAGATTTGAAAATCATTTAAATACACAAAATTACTTCTTTGGGGGTTCTCCTCATTTTGCTTTTTTGTAAAACTATAACTGATTATTTTAGCTTCCTGCAGGGTCCCATTAAGTAGATAATTAGAATTTTTCTGAGTGTATCCTATGTCATATCAAATCTTTGTCTTTTGGCAAAAATAAAATGCCCATTTGCTATGTCTTAAATAGAAAGAATATATTAAAACTCCTTTGCTCTTAGTTAAGTGATCAGGTCATTAGAGTTAGGAATGATGTAAATAATTATGTTATTTGAAGTAATTAGCAAATAGAATTTATATTATAAGATCAGAGATGAAGTATCCAATGTTAAAAAGTAAAAATTTAGCAACATTAGAATATTTACAGTTATTTGAGCTAAATTGTTGCTTCTAGTCTTTGATCACTGTGATTCTACTTAAAGGAACTTATGGGAATAATTCAAAGAATAGGAAGAGCCATATGTATGTTCATCATGTACTTATTTAAGCCAACAAAATTCAACAATATAGAAATAGTTACTTAGAAATATAGAAATGCATTCAATGAATGGAATAGTTATCAGGCAGTAACTCTAATTATAATCCATGTGTCTATATGGTAAAACAGTTAAGCAATGGTAATTTTTTTAAAGCAAGATACATATAAGTTTATAATTAATGGTTATAACTATAACGAATACATGCATATATATCAGTAAAAACTAGAGGAAATTAAGCAAAAAAAAAAAAAGAAAGGAAAGTGTTCTTTTAGGGAAGGAGGATTACAGGTAATTTCTCAATATGTTTCCATACTTTTATTATGTTTGTTGTATTTATGTAATTCAGGAGAAATTCCTATTATTTTCCAATTTTTTTTAAAACCTGCATTTTTAAAATAGTAAATAGATAATATATTGAAACTATATATGGGAAAATATGTTTACTATTATTTATTCTCATATTTATTCCCTCCCTTCCCCACAATAAAAAATAAGTTGTACTTTCTTTACTTGTAAGATTAGTCAATGGAAATATGAATGGCCAGCCCATGCACCCCCACTCCTCCAAAAAAAATACAAAATTGACTCTTGCTCATCTCAAGAAAAGCTGCAAACAAACAAATAAGTAAATAAAGAAATATATTGTGAACTCCATTACCAAATATGATTGAAGTATGGGAGAAATTGAAGATCTTTTTGATTGATTTTTGAGCAAAACATACACACAAATGTGGGATAATGCAAGAAAAAAGAGAAATCAACAGACAGAAGCAGAGAAGAGAGTCACTCAACCATTCACACTTTGATTAATCAACCAACACAAATTCACAGAGTACTATTTAGTAAGATTAGGAGGTGAAGTAAGGGACTGCATCAATATTTATTGAGTTTTTCTTAAGTTCATACTTGACAGAATTACACTCTTGGTTTTCCTAACACTCTTAACAGTTCATATGCAGCCTTTGTCCATTTATTCCTGCTTATAATCATGTATTCAACAGAACCTTAATGTGTGAGGCACTGTCCTGAGTATCGGTATATTGTAGTGCATACATTATATTTGGTATCTGTCTGCCCTCAAAGAGATTATATTTCAATTGGAGGAGAAAGGCAGTTAATAAATAAGTAAATAAACAAATATAACATGGATGTTGATGTATGATGTAGGAAATAAGTGAGATGATAAAGAAGAAACTGAAGTGACTGGAGAGTGGTGAGTCAAGTCTCTTTGAGATGATGGCGTTTAAACTATGACTTGAAGCATTTTTCCACCATTCTAAAAAAATCTTAATTGGATTAAGCCACCTGCACTTATGTAAACATCTAAAACCACATGTGTATTAGAAATACAAATAATGTGTATTTTATTCACAGGTTACTGGCAATAATGTCCAATTTAGATAAGAAGCTCACTTACCGTTTTCGACATGGAGCTTCAGGTGAGAGACCAAAGAGAAGTAGAAGTGCCTCTTTTCATCAACAGATACTCAATTCCTAAAGAAATGATGAGCAAATCATTAACTGGAACATAGATTTGAAATTTCAAAATCAGATACAACCAGCCAGAGTCTGGTATTGCACACCTTGAACTTTTATCACTTCATAATTAGTTTCCTGGGCTCCACCCATATTTATGTTAGCAGGCCTTGTAATAATACTGAAAGTCAACTAATCTCTCTTTATTGAATCAGGTCCTGAATCTCACATTGCTGAACTCTTTGAAATAAATATTGGGTATCCAGGAGATGACATTTAGTTCCAGGCTCCACACATCTGTAACAATCTAGGGTATTTCACATTTATTCTCTGTTTGGACAGTTCCTAGAAAGCAAATCTATTGATTGCTGTGTGCTTAGCCTGAGCAAAGAGAAGAGAATTGAGGAGAGATGGTAAGAAAAGAGGGGGGGTTGTACATGAACAGTCTCGACTCCTAAAGTTTAGAGTAACAAGGATGAGTGTATTTTCCAAGGATTAAGTAGAACAAAGGAAGATAGCTATATTTGAGTGCTCTTACAACTTTCCATAGTAGAAAAATATCTCCCAGAAGGGGTCCTCAGTAGCAAGAGCCCACTGGGGATATTACTGAAGAGATACTACTAAATGAAGGAGATAGGACTTGTACTATATTTTTCATGTTGAGCCATAGTAGAATAATAGCACTTTCAAGAATCTGTATGAGGCACCCATGAGACAGATGTCATTTTGATGGTTCCATGCCAACAGGCATGGATGGCCAGATGATGGTCAGATCAAGAGCAACAATTGATAGAGAAACTATGAAAGCACAAATTAAATGAGAGACATCTGTTTTCTTTCCATTCCTATTCCAGAGTAAACAGAGACTCTCAGTCAGCTGAAGGGCAAGGAAATTTCCCAGTGGTTTCACTAGTCCTCCTTTCCATCTTTTATATCAGGGCAGGACAAGGTAAGGAAGGTGGGCTGAAGCCCTACCACACCCTATTTATTTTCAGAGCTTTCAAGTCCCAAAGCTGTGTAGAGACAAAAGGAGGAATGGAGATTGGATATGAGAGTAATTCTTTAAGTAATTTTTGTGTCAAATGATTCAAACCTGCACATGATAGGGTTTTTTTTGTTTTTAGGAAATACATCAAATGTCTTATCAAATGCACCTCAATTGGTATCTAATTTTCCATATATATCTTCAAAAAAGTCTAAACAGTTCTGATTCCAGCTAGTTTCTTGATCTCCATAACAAACAAAAGGCACTGGCAAATCTTGAATAAAAGAATAAAGAAAAAAATCCAGAAGAATAATTTTAATGATACACTATATAAAGCAGATAATTTTAAGTGATTTGAAGGGGCACATGCACCCCAATGTTTATAGCAGCACTATCCACAACAGCCAAAACATGAAAAGAGCCCAAATGTCCATCAACTGATGAATGGACAAAGAAGATGGGAGATTATATATATAATGGAATATTACCCAGCCATCAAAAAGAATGAAATCTTGCCATTTGCAAGGACGTGGATGTTCAGAACTAGAGTGCATTACACTAAGCGAAATAAGTCAGTCAGAGAAAGACAAATACCACGATTTCACTCATATGTAGAATTTAAGAAACAAAACAGATGAACATAGAGAAGGGAAAGAAAAATAAGATAAAAACAGAGAGGGAGGCAAACCATAAGAGACTCTTAACTATAGGGAACAAACTGAGGGTTGCTGGAGGGGAGGTGGGTCAGGGGGATGGGATAATTGGCTGATGGGTATTAAGGAGGGCACTTGATGGAATGGGTGGGTGTTTTATGAAACTGACGAATCACTAAATTCTACCCCTGAAAGTAATATTACACTAAATGTGAACTACCTTGAATTTAAATACAATTTAAACAGTTAAAAAAAAGATAATTTTATTCACTTATTCTAAAGCAGGGTAGTGGAGAGGGTGCTCTAATAATGCAGGCAAGAAACCTTTAATTGTTTTTATTTTTCCTCCCTGGAGTCTTCTTTTTTATAAAATTAATTTTTTTAATTAAAGTTTTGGAGGATTCATTTTGGGGATCACAGATGGATATGAAATTGGATGTCATGTTCCTGCTTCTTCTGGCTGAGATTTTTCTCACTCCTTTCACTCACCTAGTTATAGCTCCAGTCTCCCCATACTTCAAGATCTGCCTCAAAAGCTACCTCCTGCAGAAAGCTCCCTCTCTTCCATCACCTTAGCAGAATCAATTCTGATTCTGAACATCTAATAACTCTTTGCATTTTCTTTGAAATCATAAACTAGTGTCAGTGATAATAATTAGAGTTATTCTGTGAATGTCTACTCTGACCTTGGAAAGTGTATTTGATTTCTTTACCTCTTAATTTCCTCATTTGTAAAAAAGGGGAAATAATATTATCTGCTTCAAAAGTTGTTTGCATAAATTGTGACAGCATAGTTAAAGCACTAAGCATGGTACCAAAAATAAGAATAATAAGCACTAGATGGATGTTAGTTATTATTACTTTGTGATGGTATATGTAACTATTGGATATCTGCTTTCACCTTCACTAAAGAATTAGGGATTGTAATACATTTTCTGTTCTCATGAATTTCTTTAAAATATGCTTTTTCCTCATATCCTTTCTTGAACTCACTGGTAGGTCAGCTAACATTATCTTATAATTTCATTAACTTCGTCACTCTTCTGATTTGATATTTCTGGTTTTCAGGAAACAGGGATAATTTTTAAAAAGAAAAAAAAGTATAATTAAGTACTGAGTGGAGGACTCAGGGGTACTCCTATTAATAAATTACAAAAGAGTCAATGCAAATTTAGAATACACTATACTGGGAGTGAAGTCCCCCTACCTTGTAATATGGAAAGAACATGTGTTTTATTTGCCTTGAAGGATATTTGAAAATATAAGAAAAAAATGTCTATAAGGTTTATACTTCCCAGCCTAAAACATGTTATTTATTCAAAACACATTAGTTATTTGTAGCTGCATTACCTGATAAAAAATGGAAGCCTCTAAGCACACTTTTTTTTTTTTTTCTGTAACACAGGAAACAGTCGCATACTTGTTCTTTATAATAGGAGACAAGGTTTTATCTGCCATATGAAAAAAACCTTCTTGTAAAAGGGAATTTACTATTCCTTGGCTCCAGCAAAGCAGAAATCTTGGATACAGAGTATAGCAGGATCAGATTTGAGCCAGTCTGAGGTCCAACACCTCACTAAAAGGGAAAGCCATACCTGGACTGATGAGAAATTAGCAGTTCATATTTTGAAAAGGAAATTGAGGGAGTAATCAATCTTCTGTAGTAAGAGCAGGGTTAAAGAGTATATTTTGAAATAATTTTGAGTTTATAGCAAATACTAAGCACTTGATGAAAATATAGAGAAAGCCTCAAATGAGAAAAATGATAATGTGGTTGATATCAAAGAGTAGGGGAAAAGATTAGAAGAGGTTCAGTAAAACTTGAGAATAACAAAAGAAAAATAACTGGTAAGAACTTAAACCCAGCAAGAAAGGAAATTATCCTCTTAGGCAGACTCACAAAAGATATATAAAAACAGCTTAAGAAAAAATACTAGAAATTGAATTCTAGAATACAAGTACTAAAGCATCAAAACAAATCCTTTTAAGTTTGTGTTAGGGTACTTAATAGTATTCATGCTTATAATTCTATATTATTAGTATATTATACTGTATAATAGTATCATCAATTATAATTGCCATATTGATCTCATAAATTCTTCCATAAACTGTACAAGCACTTTAATATGAGTATATTATGAATAACTTACAGAAGATGAAATTAAGAGGAGGAGAGTTTTTTTTTTCAAAAGTCTTATAGATAATGAATATTTCTCTCTTCTATCCATAAAATTCCAAGTTATTTTCACAGAAATACAAGGGCTAAATGAAGTCCACATGATTCTGACAAAACATAATTGGTTATTCAGAGTAAGCAAAACTAGGAAAGGCAAAATTCCTTACAAAATGTTATTTTAACAATGCTCATCTCTGTCTTGGGCATCTGCACATTTGACATTGACTTGGGAACATTTATTTTGACAATTTTTATTTTACTCCTTTTTTCCTGAATAGGTATCTTCAGAGAAATAAGATTTTACTGAATGTTGGGGGATTCCTAGAAGAGTGTAGTGTGTATTCCAATTCTATTTTAAATATAAAATATCTAGCACATTTATATTTATTAAAATTATAGGCTTAAAAAATTACAGGCTTTTTAATTTGCATGGTAACAACGCAGATGATGGTAAAACATGAAATGATTGTTTTCTTACTTATAAGTGAATATGATCTCTAGTTTTTTTTAAAAAAAGGTATAATTTATTTTAATCACATGTATATAGAAGCTACTAAAATAGATTTCTCCTAGGGTGTGTGTGTCGGGGGGAGGTGTATGTGATTTCAAAAGAAAGAAGAAAAAGTGAAGCTTTCATAACTAACAATGTTTATTATTGTTCCTAATACAATGGCAATAAAATAATATTGCCATTGAATAAATAATTTCCATCTCAGACCATCTGCAGGTGTGAATCTATTAATGTAAAACTTAGGCACAATAAGTTAATGTTATTCCAAGGGAAGTTAGAGCTTAAATTATTTTCTAGACATTAGTTTACTATCTTTGATATTTTTAAATACCTGTCACTTATGTCTGATAGATTAATGATAAACTAATTTGTTCCTTAAAATATGTTAATATTTGTGGCATATTTGCAACATTTACACATTTTATTTTTCTGGTAAATAAACACTGATTGAGGACTATAAAAATTAAGATATAAACATCACAATATAAAACAATTTGGTCCCATCTAAAAAAGGAATAAAATGTTTAATATGACATATTATAATGATTTGATTTAACTGATCATCACACAGTTTAACCTAGTCCCTATCACATAGTTAGGAATAAAGAAGGTAAGTTACTTAAGCGTGTACCTATTATGTCAGTTTTCGTTAATGTGTAAAATTCTGATGGTGTGCTGGGGTTTCTTAAGGGAGGAAACTTACAGGAGGGTTGAAATCTGTATCTTATCATGAAAGCTTTGCCCAAAAATACATATTCATATGAGTAAGTGGAAACTTGACATGATTTACTCAATTTATGGCTGTGGTTCCCCTATATCTTCCAAATTCCATTTCTCAGTGAAACTGGATATGCTTTCCTCCAGAGCGTATATTTTATACCTGAATATCCTGCCAGTTTTGAAGCTGAATAACAATAGGTGATAGGCATTATTTTTAGTTTCCTTATTTTATAGATAAGGCAACTGAGGCTTAAAGAGTTTATGCAATTTGAATAGGCTACACAGCCCACAATTGACTAAGGCAGAATTGTGAACTTTGTAATACTCTCACTGTTGTAAGGTGAATAAAACATAATAAAAAAATCACAAATACTCTATGAAGATTTGGGATCAAGATATCTACTATCAAGTAGGCTGCACACCTAATGTGGGGCTTGAACTCAAGACCCTGAGATCAGGAGTTGCAAACTCTACCAACTGAGCCAGCCAGGCATGTCAAGATATTTACTTTTTAAAGTGATTTTTTTCTGGAACTCAGCTCATGCAATGAAGGGGTAGAGTCATTGGAACATAGGAATTCTAAAGATTTGGGAGCTTGATATCCATCCTACTGATGTTAATTTTTGTCATAGTCTTGGCAAATAGGGCACAGGTTGAAGCAGATAAGGCATATTGACATTTTTCTTCATGAACCTATATTTTGTGTAATCTCCTTGTTCTGTGTTTCTCTTCATTCTGGCATACAAACATTTTAAGTTATTCAGTGAATACTTCATAAGATTATACATTTGACCCTTGAACAACATGGGTTTGAATTACATGAGTCCACTTACATGCACTTTTTTTTTGGTAAATACAGTACTGTAAACATATCTTCCCATAATTTTATTTTTTTTTTAAGATTCTATTTATTTATTTGACAGAGAGAAACACAGCGAGAGAGGGAACACAAGCAGGGAGAGTGGGAGAGGGAGAAGCAGGCTTCCCTGCCAAGCAGGGAGCCTGATGAGGGGCTCGATCCTAGGACCCTGAGATCATGACCTGAGCCAAAGACAGACAGATGCTTAACAACTGAGCCACCCAGGCGCCCCTCATAATTTTCTTAACAATTTATTTTCTCTAGATTCCTTTATTGTAAGAATACAGTATATAATACATAAGCACTCAAAATATGTTAATCAAATGTTTATGTCATAGGCTTCCAATCAACAGTAAGCAATTAGCAGTTGAGTTTTGTGGGAGTCAAAGTTATACATGGACTTTTTACTGCAAGGGCATCAGCATCCCTAACCCCACATTGCTCAAGGATCAGCTGTAATATTATACTAGAGGAGGATGCTGTATGCAGTTGAGAAATACAGGTACATTCTTGAAAGTCTGATTTTGTATGTATGATGAAAGTAATAAAAAATCAGAGGAATTTTTATGATAGATAAAACCTACGACCAAGGAGTAAGACCAAAATAGTTGGAGATCAGGGCCTCTCTAATGCAATCACTCTATAGATGTGAATGGATAAAAAGCTTGAAGGGGGGGAAATTGGAGGGGTAGACAAACCATGAAAAACAAACTGAGGGTTCTAGAGGGGAGGGTGGTGGGAGGATGGGTTAGCCTGGTGATGGGTATTGAGGAGGGCACGTTCTGCATGGAGCACTGGGTGTTATGCACAAACAGTGAATCATGGAACACTACATCTAAAACTAATGATGTAATGTATGGGGATTAACATAACAATTAAAAAAATTTTTTTAAAAAAAGCTTCCTCACAAGAAGATACTGTGCAAATATACACTAGACGGGGTCTTGTTTCTGAATAAAGCTAAAAATAATTCAGTCTCTGAGAATTTCCAAACCACACTCCTATGGTTGAGGGTCTTGATCTACCTTACCTGTTTATCCAACTTTCCCATCCCAAATAACCCCAAAACAAAATAAAGTCATCCTATGGAAGTCATCTTTATGGATAATAATACTCGAAACCCAGCCTTCAAAAAGTTATCTTAGATGAAGCTTCAGGAAATACAAATTAATAGTAAGAATAAATCCTTCAATTTGCGAGGGAAAACATAAGTTACAGAACCATAACTATAAAAACTAAAATATTGAACATTAAGAATATGACTTTTAAAATAAAATAAATGCCTAACGAAGGAACAAGAGACTATCAGAGTTTTAAAAAGGGACTGTGCACACAGATGTGCACACAATTTTGCACTAAAGCTGCAGTGCATAAAGTAAGTGACTCATATCAGCCTTCTGTGATGTCTCGAGTGACCCCAAGGAGAAATCGAAAACAGGAAGAACCAGAACGCCAGTTAGCAGAGGCATGCAAACAATATTTTTAAAAAATCAGAAATAGAAACATAATGTACTAAGATGACCTAAAGGTCTTTTTTGTGTCTATGTGGAAATCAGAAAACCTTAATTTTTACAACTATAACAAATTATACCTTGTGACACACAAGTATTTGGAGAACTACTTGTAAGCACAAATGCTTTTGTATATTTTGTATATTTAATTCCCTGGAGCTAACAAACTTTGGAGCAGTTCTTCAGAGCAATCTGAAGATTGTTTCTGGCTATAGTCCTCAGTAAGACAACAAATAAAGTGTTTACTAACCGACTTTGAGGTTGGTTTTCTTTAGTGGATGCAGAGATGGCTTGCTGAGATTCTCTGAAGACTCACTGCCCACCTGTGCGGAATGAGATCAGCAGACAGCCTCCAGCTGAGGTCTGGTCACCTTTAGGGAGCAACTTCACCTGAAATTACATCCTTTCCAGTTTAACTGAGGCTGCTAACTGGGCAAGATGCCAATATGAAGGCTTACATTCCTGCTCTGTGTGGGGTACTCTGTCAGGCAATACTTGTTCCAAAGTTCCCCATGGGATGCCTGGCTGGCTCAGTCAAAGAGTCTGCAACTCTTGATCTCGGAGTCCTGTCAGATTATAAATTAGACAGGTCCAAGAGTCAATACTAAGTAAGATTCTGGAAACAAACTCAAACAATTCTCTAATCACAATATTGTAAATGGACTAAACTCTTCAGCCAAAAGACAAAAATTACCAGACTGAATTAAAAAGAAAAGAAAAAGAAAAAGGAAAACTGGGCCATATCTGTTAATGAGAATCACATCTAAACATAAGGATACAGAAAGATGAAAAGTAAGAAGAAGGAAACGTTGAGGTATGGGCTGTCCTTATCAAACAACAACAACAAAACACCTCAAACCTATGACTATGCTGAAGTGGCTCAACTACCAGACTTGGAACTTTTGGGAAGAAGGTGTATTATCCTGCCTCCCTCTCACCTTTCTATGAACTCACTTGTGTCCAAACTATTAACAAACATGACTGTTATTTGGGAACATGGGCAACCTATGAACATTGCATTCTAAATTGTCCTTTAAGACACAAATCTTGACAAATAGGAAAGTGAGAGACTTAGATTCTGTTGGGGGAAGGAGAAGAGACTGAAAATTCCTTCCATGGTAACAAAACTCGTCCAACCACCACTGGGGCTGTCTCCTTTCCTCTGTGTCTGGTGTGCGCTACATATTAATGAAATGTTAAAGATAATATACACTCATCTAGACAATCCAAGTAATAAAGAACAAGGAGGAAAAAAGTAAAAATCACCACCAGTCATTGTTCATGTAGGAAGGTGAGACCTATGAAGAAACTTGAAAGTACTCGAATATCAATTCTCCCAAATTTTATGCATTATGGCTGTTTAACAGAGCCACAACGAACACAGTATTTTAAGAGAATTTATTATTATCTTTGCTTCCAAGTAAATTATAGGCATGGTAATTTATACTTGGCTGCAACGGTAGGTTCTGAGAAATATTGGTAAGTAGAATTTATTAGAAGTAGGTAGTGGCTTTCAGTTCATAATACTGAGCCTACTGAATAGAAATGAAGTTTGGTTATTTTTATTTATTTATTTGCCTTTAAAGTTTTTAAAAACTTTCATAAACATGGTCTAGTGTAGAAGCCAGGAATATTTTGTTTGACTCCTTTGGCTTCTAATTTCCAATATAATCCCATGCTTTGTTTTGTTTTTCTAAAGAAGTTATTTATTCCATTAGTGTACAATTTCTAATGTCAAATACACATTCTACCTTGCCAAAAGCAAGCTCAATAAGATTTTTAGAGTAGTAAAATGAGATTAAGGTTGAGCCCTAAATGTGGAAAACTACTATTAGAAAATATTATTTTGGTCATGATGACCTTTTCTTTTTATTGGTAAAGTTTAAATTAGAGGGAAGGAAAAAAAAATAAAAACCAAAGTAAATATTTTACTCAAACCTTTGAATGTAAGCATTTTCAGTTCTTGTGTAATATATAAAATAATTATTGTGTTGGAATTGTTGCACAAAACATCCTCTTCATAAAGAAATACTAAGTTCTGTTTAATGACAACAAAAAGAATGCAATTCAATATTGTGAGTGGAAAATAGGTGTGAATACACAAATATATATTTTTTTAAAGTACAGAATACCAGGGTATTTTGTGTTCAACTAATGTTTTATTGATCAAGATATATTATAATTGCATCAGAACGTAAATAATTTACACATTCATTTAACAAATATTTTGAATCACTTACATGGTGTCATGCATTTGCTATACTGGGCACTGGGATTTCCATAATGAAGACACACTACCTCCTTACCCTTGTGAAGCTTCAAGTTAATACATTTTTTTAAAATATCAGTGTATAGTAAGCGCTTACTGCTTTCCATTCCCATTTCCCTTAACAGTTAAAAATAGTTAAATATATGTCTTCAATTCTTTCCTCCAATTCAATTATTTTTTAACCCATGTCAGACAGGTTTTATTCCCTACTTCTAGTAAAATTGTTTAAAGTTCACTCATCACCTTTCATAAGACAATGTCTACAAAAACTTGCACAAGTTTTTCTAAGGGTTAACTTTGTGTGTGTTATGGTTATCTAAGTAATGGGTTAGTTATATCTGTTTTATAGATTTAATTCCTTACCTTCTCCAATTTTTTTTGGCTTTCTATTTTTCCTTTAGTTACATACAGAAATTGTCTATAGAAATAGCAGTGGTGCATGAGGAGAGGGAATTACCAGCAGATAAATGAGAAGTGGCCAGTGTCAGAGTTGGAGAAAGCATGAAAAAATGTGAATATCATAATTAACTTCCGTTGGGGAATGGATCTGAGACAAATCACTCAATGGATTATGGAGCACTCTTAAACAGGGAGGTTGCAAGGGCAGGATGGGTGACTGATGCTTGGGTTAGAAATGTATTTAAATAGAGCTTACCTATGCAAAAGTCTACAAAAAGTTTAACAAGTCTTACTCTAGAAATCTATTGCATAGAGTACTTATTTGTCGTATCTCAACTCCCTTAGTGAAAATCAGTAACACCTTCCTTTGCTCACATAGCCTTTTGTAAATATCCTAATCATAATGTCCATCAACCAACAATGCATATTTTAGTCTTCTGTCCATGTTTCTGAATTCTACAACAATTTGTGAACTTCATAGATCAAGAAAATTTGTAACTATATCTTTCTACATCTACAAAGATAAATATTAGCTTAACCAAGGTCAAATATTTATTTCATTTTTGAATCCCAAGAGTTAATACACTATCTAGCACATAGTAAATTATTCATTAAATTTATGCTAAATGAAACAAAAGACATCAACATTTAATCATTAATAATAAAATGATGTGGTCATAATCCTTAATTCATAGTATTTTTAGTTAGAATCTCAGAAATCTTTAGCCCTTAGGAATTGTAAATGTTTGTGTTACTATTTGCTAAGTTAGGCATTTAACCATGTCTTATCACCTGTTGTTACAGCAGATGATTTTATTTCAATCTTTTGGTTAGAAGTAGTTTGCATCATCAGAGAGCTGGTATGCCAACACAACGGAACATTATCTGTCTATAATAGAGAAAGAGGGAGATGTTTGTATGATAATATGGGACCATCTCAACTACATATTTGTATGTGTGAAAAAGCAAATGACAGAACAGTATGTGTAATATTTCACCATTTTTAAAGCAAGGGTGACCTTATGGATATATATATTTATAGAAATATATGTGTGCATTTCTTTTACTTATAAAAATAAATAAATAAAAATAAAAACACCAAGAATAGGAAATAAAAACTAATTTAAAAATGGTTATTTACGGGTCACCTGGGTGGCTCAGTCAGTTAAGCATCCAACTCTTGGTTTCCTCTGAGGTCATAATCTCAGGGTCATGAGATCAGACCGCATTGGGCTCTGCACTCAGCGCAGAGTCTGCTTGAGATTCTCTTTCTCCCTCTCCTTTTGTCCCTCCCCCTGCTCATGTTCTCTCTAAAATTAAATAAATAAATCTTTAAAAAAAAATGGTTATTTAACAGAAGAGACTAAGATCTCCTCATATATTTTGACATATATTTTCCTTTTTTTGATCATAAATTTTAATATACAGAATGCAAAATTATATTAAAAATCTCAATTTCAGAACATTAAGAATAAACTAAAATGAAAGAATTTTGCTCTATACCAAATTACTGACATAACCACACTGAAAGAATACTTTTTCAAATGACCTTAGATATCGTTTTAACTATATATCCTTATAATATCTGTTCTAACTATATATCCTCATAATATCTGTTCTAAATACACATACAGCTACAAAGAAAATTTAATCTAATTTATTAGTCTGATCATTGGAAGTAATACTAATATTAATATCGAAATATTTTATAAAATAAAAAGTATAAATAATTATGCTAATGCTAATAGGGATTAACATGCATTTTTAGTACAAAATGGAAAAGGCATAAATATCAAATAAAAAATTAAGAAACATATTGTGCTATTAAATTTGAATTAGGAATTGCACACTGGAATTTGTTGTTGTCTTTTGTTTTTTTTTTAAAGATTTTATTTATTTATTTGACAGAGAGAGACACAGCGAGAGAGGGAACACAAGCAGGGGGAGTGGGAGAGGGAGAAGCAGGCTTCCCTGACTAGCAGGAAGCCTGATGCAGGGCTCGATCCCAGGACCCTGGGATCATGACCTGAGCTGAAGGCAGACGCTTAATGACTGAGCCACCCAGGCGCCCCTGTTGTTGTCTTTTCAAAAATACATATTTTCTAATTTCATCAACTGAATAAGTGGAGAAACAATGGGAACATAATACCAATGTATACACTTCACATAGAAATTGTTTTCTCTATCACTTCCCTCTAAAATAAACCAAGACAGAAAATAACCTGATCCAGGCTGGGGCAGGAAAGATACAAGAGACCCAGAGACATTTTCCTGTACCAGAAAACAAAGTAAGCAAGGACTAATGGGGTAAAATTTTAAAAATGAATCAATTTGAAGGAGTTCTCATTAACCAAAGATTAAAAAAAATAGAGCATCAAAGTAATAATAATAATGAATTTATCACAATGCATTGAAATAAAAAAAATCCATGCGCTCATTTTAATACACACACAAGAAAAGAAATAAATAAGTAAACAAACAAATGCAGTGAGCACCATTTTAAGTAACTATAATTACACAAACTAATATTTTCAATTAAATGGAAAAACTGAAGCATTAATCTTGTCTTTACAGCATAAACCTGCCATACACTATAAACATTACTCAGTTGATGAGTAAAAATCTCTCTTTTTTTTTAAAGATTTTATTTATTTATTTGAGAGAGAGAGAATGAGAGAGAGAGAACACATGAGAGGGGATAGGGTCAGAGGACGAAGCAGACTCCCTGCCGAGGAGGGAGCCCGATGCGGGACTCGATCCAGGGACTCCAGGATCATGACCTGAGCCAAAGGCAGTCGCTTAACCAACTGAGCCACCCAGGCGCCCAGTAAAAATCTCTTTTATAAATATATTCCAACTAATAAATATAGAAGGCCTAATAAATTAGAAAATCAACATTTTACAACCCTTAATAATAGAGTTCGGTAATGCCTATCAATGTATGAAGCTGCTAGTTGAGAGCTAAATGGGAAACTTTACAATGGACAACAATGGATGTCACCACCTAAATTCACTGATCAACTTTCATCTAACCAAAAGTGGCACAGACATGTATCCCAGATGAAGTATACAATATGAAGTATATAGCATAAATTATTCTTGCTTAGTGGAACCTAAATCTAATCAGGTCTTTAGAACAAATGCCCATGCTTTTAGAGATGGGTGCCAAATGTACCAGGAGAATGACATGACATAATGATTGGTATTTGCTATAGAACAATTCAGCAGGAGGGGAGGGAAGAGAAAGAGAGAGGGAGGAGAAAGGAGAGAGAAGACAGGTGAAACAACAGTCATGTTGAAACGAGGTGATGGGTATTTTGGAGTTCATTGTATTAGTCTCCCTAATTTATGGTATGTTTGAAGTAGTTCATAATTTTAAAAAATCTAGTGGGAACGCTGAGAGTAAAAGAAACCTATTTTGGCACAGAGTATGGGTAGAATAGGAGATTTCCTTTTAGAAATAATGAGTGTGAGATTCCAGCAGAATTTTAAATAATGTCAGGCAAAAGATTGAAAAAGCTTAGCTGAAACTTACTAGTGAGTTTCAATTTTAGCCAATAAATAAACAAACAAAACCACAGATAGAAAATTGAAGACTCCTAGGTAGCAAGCACTGCGTTAGGACCTGAGATTACAAAAATAACTATGTCTTGGTTCCCACCCTTGGAAAAAGTATAATCTAAAAGTTCCCATTGGATCTAGGGATAGAGATTTGGAAGTCTTCGTCATGGAAGTCATAGTTAAGCACTTTCAAGTCTTTGTGGGGGTTTTTCCCCCTTCTTTTGTTTTTACATTTCAATAAGTATCTGAATAAATGTTTCAAAAACTACTCAAAATACTGAAACTATTTTCTGCTTTTGCCTTATAATGCCACTTTATATAATTATTCACTTCATAAATTACCCTTTGATAATTTTTCTTTTTTATTCCATGGTAAAAGAACACTGAGCCAGTATTTTAATGATCATGATTCAATTTCTCATATCACTTAAATATGCAGATATAAAAGGACTTGTAGATTTCTTTAACAGACTTCACAAAGTTCTTACCAAACAGAATAAAAATAAATGATATAAAAGCCTAAAAGTGATAATGAATGATCAAAGTCATCCTTGCACTTTATAGAATGCATTTTGTTACACTCACAGATATGGAAATTTGTCTGCCATTTAGGTACCTAATCAACTTGGCAATTATTTTTTCAGGATCTGCACTGATAGCAAAATAAACCTAGCCATTGCATCAGCATTATAACAGTTACCGAAATTAGACCTCTGAGTGACACTTTATACTGGATTAAAGCCAGACCGCAATAGAAAGTGGTAACTATTAAATTGTGTTGGGAACCAAACTATAAGTGCTGAAGGGATCTCAGAGAAAACATAGCGGAGGAAAAGGAAGCAAACGTTATTTTCATATGTATTTAAGTTTCTTCAATATTTTAAACAAAACTTTTCTTCAAAATCTGAGCAAACCAATGTACATTAATGGCTGACAGTAAACTGACAACAATTTTCAAGTAATAATCTAGATCTTTGTTTTTGAAAATTACTCTGTAATTTTTAAAAGCCATGAAATTGAATTTTGTACCCGGTGATATGATACCTTTATAAATAAAGGAGGAGGAGGGTGCTTAGATAAGTGTACAACTATTACTTCACTTTGTAGTACAGTGATATAATAGTGTTTACATGAATTGCAGTCAAGAGCAATTACACTAAAAAGTGGGAAGAGGTAGGGGCACCTGGGTGGCTCAGTCGTTAGGCGTCTGCCTTCAGCTCAGGTCATGATCCCAGGGTCTTGGGATCGAGCCCCGCATCTGGCTCCCTGCTCAGTGGGAGGCCTGCTTCTCCCTCTCCCACGCCCCTTGCTTGTACTCCCTCTCTCACTGTCTCTCTCTCTGTCAAATAAATAAATAAAATCTTAAAAAAAAAAAAAAGTGGGAAGAGGTAGAGAGAAAAAAACCTCAGGTGAGATGGGTCTTAATGGGATTTTCATAGGTGAAGATTATATACTCATGATCAAGGTCCATGACATGTTTGGGGAAGGTAAAGATACAAAGAGTCATATTTGTGGACAGTGTAGATTAAACAAGTGAAAGGAATGTCTAGACACAGGCTAGACCTTATGGAAGAAGACTGTAAATAATGAGAATGCTCTTTTCAGTTTGTTAATCAACAAGGAGCCAATGATGCTTTTTGTCTTGGGAGGTGATCTCATTAAAACTGTATTTTAGGCCACTCTAAGTGTGATAATTTGAAATAGGAGAAGTAGACCATGCAACCAATTAGTCATTTAGGCAAGAACGAAGGCCAAACTTGGGTGCTGTCACTGGAATTTTTCAGGTGCAAAGATAATCTGAAGTCTGATTGAACTGTCTGAGTAAAGAAGGACAGAGGGAAAATGATCAAAGATGATTCTAGGCTGGGTAAATGGGGGAACTGTGCTATAAATAGGAAATCATGATGGAAGAGTTAATTCTCAGGGAAATCTGATGAGTTTTGTAGAGCCTGGGTAGAGCATCATTTGAAGTTCACTTAAAGGAATTGGAAAGGATGGCATAGCTGGGACTATGACGTCCAATGATAACATTCTGAAACCCTGATCTTGCAAAAACAAAAACAAAAACAAAAATAAAACAAACAAAAAAAGAAGTGGGAAGAAGGATATGGAAGAGCCATAATTTATGATTGGCTGATGTTCTAATTAATTTTCTCCATAAACCACTACCCTCCCAAATTATTCTTTGGGTCTATAGAAGAAATATAAGAAGGAAAAGATATTAAAAACCAAGCAAACAACCCTCAGTTTGTTTCCTGCGATTAAGAGTGGGGGGTGGGGTGGGAGGGATGGGGTGACTGGGTGATAGACACTGGGGAGGGTATGTGCTCTGGTAAGCGCTGTGAATTGTGCAAGACTGTTGAATCTCAGATCTGTACCTCTGAAACAAATAATGCAATATATGTTAAGAAAAAAAAAAAAAGAAGAAGAAGAAGGTAGCAGGAGGGGAAGACTGAAGCGGGGGAAATCGGAGGGGTAGACGAACCATGAGAGACGATGGACTCTGAAAAACAAACTGAGGGTTCTAGAGGGGAGGGGGGTGGGAGGATGGGTTAGCCTGGTGGTGGGTATTGAGGAGGGCACATTCTGCATGGACACAGGGTGTTATGCACAAACAATGAATCATGGAACACTACATCTAAAACTAATGATGTTATGTATGGGGATTAACATAAGAATAAAAAAAAAAACTATAAAAAAAAAAAAGAAAAACCAAGCAAACAAACAAGTAAAAAGAAACTCAGCTGCAAAGGGTTTTGAAGTTCAAATATATAATGTAATTATATTAAGTTAGGTTATTAAATATGTAATAAAAAGGATATTTTATATAGCTTCTATGTTCTCTATAGAACCTAATTCTGAACATTTACACTAAATAAGTACTTCATAAGAAACTAATGAATTTCAATTACATGTGTATATATTAATGAATAAAGATAATGGTGACAAATCAGCTTACAATAAGTAATATAATAAAAGGAGATAAATAAAAGGAGATTATTTCTAATGTAACAACAGTATTTACAGATACATTAATGACTTTTCTAATACATCATCAATTTGAAGTTACTCATACAATAAAGCCCATAATGCTGAAAGTAATTACTACTCTTATTAATTATCTACTGATGCAATAAATTTCTCAGGAAGAAACATAATTAAGTAAAATGACATGCTATCATTTTAAAAGATTTTTAAAAAATAAATCTTTATCAAAGTAAAGAGTAGCTTTATCAAACTAAATAAATGTTCCTCACATTCAACTCAAGATTAGATCAGATGTATTTCTATTTAGCAATTTTAATGTTTTGTTTTCAAAGCAGCTTCAACTATTGTTCTATATCTTCAGCATCTAGAACACTGATTAGCATATTGTAGATAGTACTCAAAAAATTCTGTTGGAAAAAAATGAATGAATAAAGGACTAGATAATTGAATCAAGTGATTTCTCAGTAATAAAAGTTATTATCTATTATATATTTACAATCTGTCAGAGCTTATGCTAAGCAAAATTTATCTAATTATAAATTCTCACATGGTTCTATGAGAGAAGGATCTCTCAAATAGGGAAACAAAATTAGGAATGATTGTGGAATTTTATTTAAGGTCTTAACATATAGAGAGTACAGAATGGAGTTTGTATTGGAACCTGTCCATTTCCTCCCAAAACCCTTGGTTTTAAAGTGCTATCTTATACTACATTTTTCTTTCTTTCTCAAAGTCTTTCCTTCCCATTTACTAATAATTTATTTGAAGAATCATCCTGATGGATACTGCTTTAAATTGTTGGTGTAATGTAACGATTTCTACTTACATTTTTATTTTAGCCATTCCTCATCATAGAGGAATCTGATCAGCTCACCTTAGGCGGCTCATTGTCATTCAAGAGTAAGATTGAACACGTCAGTTGTGTTTTCCGTACCTGATATTTTCCACTGCTAAATTTGAAATGTGCTTTCAACCTATGTTGGGGTGCTCCTAGGATCCATAACCAGTAGTAAATATTTTCATTCATCAATGTGGAAAAAAAAAAACAGGAAGTTTAAATATTATTTAAAAAGAAATATTTAACATGTTAATTTATGAGTTTTGCTACCAAGAATTAAGCTCAGATATATTGATTAAATCATAAACATTATGAATATATTTATATATACATATGCACATATGTATATCCACATATTTTTCATCAGTTCATGGATTTTGTTTTGTAAATATGCTTGCTTATTCTCTCATACCTTTATTTTTTCTTTTTCATATTTTTCTTGAATATGATTAAGTTTGTCATGGTTACAGATTCTTACTATAGCTTTACATGTAAAATCTCTAACTTTGTTTAACCTTGGTTCTTATGCTTGTTAGTTAGAAAGTGTGTTAACATCATCTTTTGAATGACCTAATAAGTACAAACATACTGATAAGTCTTGTCAGTATTTGGCAACCCTGTCATGACTGATAAGAAATGAATCATAGACTACATCAATATGAAGGCAAAGCTCCATTATAGAAGAAAATTCATTCTGGTACATGTATTGGGTTTCTGAATAACAGAACTAAATTACGCTAGCAAGAAGTTTCAAAGTAGCAGTATTTTTATGTCGGTCTAAGAGAGAAGGTATCCACCACCTGATAAAAGGCTTATTAAGTCATATGATGATAAGGAAATATTTTTTAAAAAGGAAACTTTTTTTCTTTTCATCTGGACTGAAGCTGTATGTGTCTGAGACACACTAAAGTATAGTAGGAAGTGATGCGTATATCAACTGTTGAGCAATCTCTGCAGTGAATTTTAACGCCAGGGGTCTGCCATATGCATTAAAAGGAGAAAGGCATATGAACACCTCCAAGTATGCCTGCAGCCTTTTATCTTTGAACTGTGGACATACACTTTTGTCCCAGGCTCTGGTGACACTCCTTTATCGCTGCATCACAGGGGAGTAATTCTTATAAGTCCCAGTCTGAATTTGATACAACAGGGCCTCTTTGGACTAAGTCTCCTTATCCTCCTACTTTGCTTTAGTAAGTGACTTTACCATTAAAGTCTTTCCTGCTACACTATGATTAACACAATTATCTCCACCACCACCTCCACCACCACCACCATTTCATTTTTATTTTTACTTTTTTAATTTTTTTGGTGGTTTTTTATTGTTATGTTAATCACCATACATTGCATCATTAGTTTTTGATGTAGTGTTCCATGATTCATTGTTTGCATATAACACCCAGTGCTCCATGCGGTACGTGCCCTCTTTAATACCCATCACCAGGCTAACCCTTCCCCCACCCCCTCCCCTCTAGAACCCTCTGTTTGTTTCTCAGAGTCCCTAATCTCTCATGGTTTATCTCCCCCTTCCATTTCCCCCCCTTCATTTTTACCTTCCTGCTATCTTCTTCTTTTTCTTCTTTTTTTTTTTTTAACATATAATGTATTATTTGTTTCAGAAGTACAGGTCTGTGATTCAACAGTCTTACACAATTCACAGCGCTCACCATAGCACATACCCTCCCCAATGTCTATCACCCAGCCACCCCATCCCTCCCACCCCCCACCACTTAATCTCAGGAAACCATTTCATTTTTAAAAACACTGTTTCAGTGTTTTTATGTTCACTTCATGTTCACCATGAAGACAGTGAAGTTGACCAAAAGCCCAGTTTCAATTTCAGCTAAAAGGATCGTGTGTGTGTGTATGTTTGCATCAATGTATGTTCTTTAACTCACACCACTGAAACAGAGAGAAAGACTTTCAAAAACATGCCTTTGCCCTAATAGCATGGCCTCCTGTCAACTATGGGCAACTTAAATATAAAATAACCCTGTTAGATTCAGGATATTTTTGGTTTTACTTGATGTCAGCTTCCCCCAAGAAATCCTACTGAAGAGCCAAAGCAAGCAACCCTGTAAGGGACCTTGCTCACTCCCAAATAAACTTGTAGATGACCATCTCACTCTCCACCACAAGAGGTTCAAACATTTCAAATGGTACGTGAAATGTGTATTTTACCAGTGTCTCTATGTTCTTTGTGTGTGTCCATGGATGTGCATGCATATGTTTCTTTTTTTACAATTTGCTTATATTTAGTGACAAGTCAATATCCAAGAGCAGACTTAATCTAGTCTAGTTTCACATATGTTAATCTATTTACTTATGATGACCAGCTTAGAAGACATCTATTGCTAAAGAATAATCTCTTCAAATTGGACTTTTTCTCCAAAGCCTTGTGTTTATAATTGAGGGGGTCTGTTGTAAAAGGCAAGATGTTCTTATGAGGGAGCACAGGCTGGTGACAGAGACAGAGTGAAATTACCAGCATTGCAGAATCTAAAATTATGGAAGAAGAATTCCATTAAATGTTACAAAACTACAATGTATAGAAGGAGATGAAATAAATGAGATGTAACTTTAAAAGAAAACAATACTGGAAGTACTTGTTTATTTTTTGCAACTTCCTGTGTGTCTTTAATTACTTCAAAATTCAAAGTTTCTTTTTAAAAATAACTAAATAAAATTACTAGTTCTACTATTTTCATTGTGATAATTTGTCATTTTAGTCAATCTACTAGTTATTTTACCTTGCTTTTTCTTATGGAGTCTGAAATATACTCATAGAGTCATTAAATTTCTACCATTTCTCTTTGCTAACTTTTGGCTCGTTCCAAACACAGAAATTATGATAGTAATTAATATTTATTTAGGGCCTTACTGGTTACATTGCTTCAACATACCTTTTTAATTATACGATTGTTTTAATAACTTTTTGATTTCACCAATGACAAATCTGAGACTCAAGGTGAAAAAGGGAAATATACAAGGTCACATAGTTGGTGAAATGCAGCCATGACTCATATTTCTGTTCTCAAAATATACACCTTCTGCTTTTTTTCTCTACATAATAACTGATTTCTAAAGTCAAACAGCTCATTGTAATGATGAAGAAACCGAGGCTCAGAGAGGTCAGGGGGCTGGTAGTAGACTTGTGGCATAGCTTAAATATCAACTAGCCATTCATTGTAATAATCACTGTACTTGCAGCTTTAGTTCCTGTGTCCTAGCTTTTCCCTTGTTCCTTTGATCTGAAAATAAACATAAATTAGTATGATGACAGTGTGGCTATTTTTTTCCTCTTCAGTCAAGTCTTCTCTGTGATGTAACTATAATGCTCTCCTTTCCACAGACAGCAAATCCTCTTAGCATAAAGTCTATGGAGATGTCTGTGTGACAGAAAATCCAGAGGGAAAAAACACAAGGGTAAAAGTAAAATAATTAAATCCAGAAAGGTTGAGAGAGGTACAAAGAATGAGGTTTTTGAATTTGATCGTAGTATTATCAGATTTAATTTTTAGGTATTTGATTCTATCAGCAAAGTGTAAGGAGAATTAAAAGTACTGAAAGGGTTAAAAAAAAAACTAGCCTTTTTTCTATCATCAAGGGTGTCCTATATAATTGTCCCAATAAGTAGATTAAAATAAGAAAAATAATACTCTATAGAAATAAAGATGTTAGTGCAACCTAGTAAGCTGCAAATTTTTTTTTCAATCATATTTACAAAGACCAGGTTTGCAAGCCTTGCAGGTCCAAATGTAAAAAGCATTTTAGCTGAATGCTTGAAAGTCATTTGCTGAAAGGATACTTATTTGAATTTAACTGTGCACAATGAAACAAACACAGCAATGAAAAGTAAAGGTTGAATTAATGCCTGTAACTTGAACAAGAAAATGAGCAGTAACTCAGCAGCATATATTTCTTTTTTCATGTGAATATTCATTTCACACTGTCTGCTACTCTGTAGCTCATTATCCCACTTTTGGAACAGATGATTTTTATTGTAGGGTACTTTTCCAATTCCCCTAGAACACGGAGTTATTTGATAATTTTTTATCATTCATTTAAATAAATTTCATGCATATGCATATTTTGACTGTCTAGCTACCAATTAACATCAAGAGATTGTTAAAGAGAAATAAAAGTAAGTAGTAAAGTTTGTGCATCAGTTCTCTATTACCACAACAATACTATATAATAAATTATTCTAAAATCAGTGGCTTAAAACAAGTATTTATGTAACACAAAGGACAGAAAGTCAATCATGTAGACTGGACTTGGTGAGGCAGTTGCTCTGATCTCAGATAGGCTGCTTCACACATTTCATGTTTGGGTGTCTGTTGGCTGCCTGTTGTCTGATTGTTGGCCAGATTGTCTAGGGTGACAAGGCCTCTTTCAAACTGCCAACTTAACCATGTTTTCATGTAGATGTAGAAGAACACGTATAAGCAAGTGAACACATACAAAGCCTGTGAAAGCTAGGCCCAGAACTGGATCACTTCTGACGCATTCTATCAGCCATTGCAAGTTACAAGGCCAGCACAAATCCAAGGGAAGGAAAAAAGGACTCCATCTCTTTAGTGAGATGTAGTGCAAGTCACAGGGCAATGTCTACAGATTTACTGCAATTCATTATATATGTAACAATACATTCCAAGAAAATATTTCAGTAAAATGAGTTTTGTCCTAGAGAAATATTTTATAAACTTTAATACTGTCATGAGTTAAGAAAGTTTTAGATTAAAATTGCTTCAGTGTACATAAAATTTCTTAGAATTAAAGATAAAGGGAAACCTTTTTCTTTATTAATTTTTCATATTAATTTTTCATATTAATTTTTAGTATCATTTTTAAGCAACCTAATGTTCATTTATGAAAAACTTATCATATGAACATTATGCTAGGTGTTGGGGAAAACTGGTGACCGACACAGTCAAAGTGGTTCTTACCCATGACTGTTAATTCTATGTGTTAGGCTAATACACTGTTTTCATAGAATTTGCAATATAGTGAATCCCTTAGCACCATTCAAAATCCTCAAAACACTGATGAAGATTTTTACAAAATTAAAAATAAAGAACTAGTAGATTATGGTGACCATTAATCCACTGTTAGAATTAGGAATAAATTTAGAATGGAAAGTAGGACACTCACGCTTACCATACCATTAAGGAAAAGAGCATCAGATGAATGCCACACAGAATTTTAAATTTCTAGCATAATTAGTTGACAAATTAGTTAAAGTTGGAAATCTGTTAAATTACATACTTTTTCCATATTTTTTCATACATTTTCTTTTACGATCCATGAAACAAACCTCTAAGATAGGCAAAACAGTAATTACTAGATGTATTTTGTAGATACACTTGATTTAGAGCAATTATCTGATTTGTCCTTGTTCCTCAACCACCGAATATTGCAATTAGAACATAAATCCATGGCACCTGATAGCACATCTAATGCTCTGTCCTTATGATAGTCTAGTTTAAGTTCTAAAACAAACGGATTCATACTCATATACAACTTTGCACACAATGCTATTGTGAGAATCCATGACAATTCTTGTCATTAATAATGGGTAACCTATGTTTTCTCAGGCATACATATGAATTATAAGAGTATACTTATGGCTGAAGTCCCAGTTGAAAAATTGTAGGAGACCTAACTTCCCTTAAAACTCTGAGGAATTTAGGAAATGCCCAGTGATTTGCAAGAGGTAGTTCAAAAGTTTATTGCTTTTGGAAATCACACAGTTGTTGGAGGTATCAATCTCTCACTATTTCCTCATGAGTACCTTGCAACATCTCTGAAAGCCATTCTTGCTGAATACTAAAGTGAGGTGCAGAATTCATAAGTAAGGTTTTAGAGGTAGTTACCCGACTTTGGCACCGCTTAGCTAAGTCAAGGCAATAAAAATATACATAAAACGGATCACTGTGTAGAGGTGGGAGGACTCCATAGGAGGGCTTCCATGGAGGAAGCTGTGCTTCCTACGTCCAAGGCAGAGAGTATGGAGGTGTGTGTCCCTTGCATTAGATCCAGTGGAGGCAAGACAGGCTGCAACCTGGAAAGCATGACGTGTTCTTTATTTTTGGAGGACAGTCAGGACCTGTGTTTTATTTACACCTGAGAAAGTTAGAGCAGGTACTGGTAGGTCAAAAATAGGAAGTGTAGGATTCTGTATGTAAAATGTAACTACACCCTCACCAGCAGCAAGAAATGTGAGTTTTGTGAGAGTGAATGTTGGGAGTCATTTTAAATACTGCTCAGAAATACAGACTGGGAAGAAAAGAAGATCAGAATAATGAGGGGCAGGTAGAATCCAAAGTACATTTTATTTTGTTGTATCCCATATATCATGTTTTTCCAACATACTGTTTAAATTACTTATATCAATTCCAATCATAACATAGTTTCTATTTGTTTCATGCATTTAAAAAATTCAAGATGACATCGCTTAATTTTTTTTTTTAGTATATTTAAACGTTTAGTATTTTAAATGGCTGCATAAAAATATAGGTGATTACTTTCCTGTGTCTGGAAATTAAGGTGGGCTTATATTATTTGGGTTTTGGTTCTTTTTATCTATTTGTTTCTTTTTAGATGCTATACATAATCTTAAAAATAACATTTATTCACATAGCTATTATCTACCTTTAAATCTTTTTGTTTCTGAACTGATGCCATATTTTTTATAAGTGCCAGTATATATGATCTAATATTTTAGAACACATACTTTGCTTATGTCCAGAACTATGGGCTTCAAAGATTATTTTTCCTCCTTAAATGTAATGTGAGTGCTTCATGATGGCACCAAATCTTGTGGCAATTTCTTATTGATTATAAATATGATTGATTCTTTTTCCATAATGGTTCATATTGAGACTAATTGTTGCTCTGTAACCAGAAAAACTAAAATGCTACAGTTCAGAGTCATATTTTAAATGTAGAAAATGTAAGGTATATTTCGTATGATACTGTGCAGAACTGAAAAATGTAGAAAGTCTATTAATTCAAACAATCTATGTATGCCTTATAAACAGAAAAAAATGTCATATTTTCCTTTTTGACTATATTTTAAATTTCATTTGTATATTCAATATTAATGTCTATAATTTATATAAAATTCATATATATGCATATAAATGTACAGAATATTCAGTCATATATGTTTATATTATGGGGGAACATATAATTTCTAATATAAAATTCCTTTTTATCCTTATGCTTTGCTAACTGAATTTCTCTTCCTAGAAGAGACTGGGCTTAGGGAGGAGTAAGAAAAAATTCCACAACAATGTATATTGGAATTCTTCAGATTCTTAACCATAGAGAACAAACTGATGGTCATCAGAGGGGAGGTGGATGGGGCTATGGGTGAAATATGTGATGGGAATTAAGGAGTGCACTTGCTCTGATGAGGACAGGGTGGTGTATGGAATTTTTTTAATCACTATATCATACACCTGAAACTAATATAACACTGTATGTTAACTATACTGGAATTATATTAAAATAAAATGTATATTGGAATTTTTACTATCAACACCATTTTTATACAAATACATTCTTATTAACCAGCAATTAACCAGTCAAAACCTCAGAAAGATGAACTATCCCCTATGTATTTTTGTTTTTGTGATGCTGTATAACAGATGGAATTTTATGTCATTACATTGGTATACTGTTAAATTTTAATTTCAATTAATAATCTTTACACTTTTCTTTTACACACACAAGGGATATTTTAGGCATTCATTTCCCCTCTAATTAGCTATTATTGCTGAATTCATGCTGAATCAAAAAGTCATTAGGTTCTCATTCACTGCTGAATTTACTTATGCCCCAATAAAATTAATTAGTCTTCTGAACAAAGACATATCAAATTTTTATTTTGCCCAATCTAGTGTTAAATTGGAGATCTTTATCTTTATCTCTATCTTTATCTATACCTATACCATCTACAGGTATAGCTAGAGCTACATACACAATATTCCTCTAAATAAAATCTTGATATTATCTGACAATGGCTATTTAGAAGGTTTCCCAGAATTCAGTGGAGTTTCATTTGATACCATCTCCCATTGGCTGTGTTCTGTGAACATTTCAACATTCCCTGAAAATATAATGCTCTTTCATTCTTTGAACGTTTGCCCTTTAGTTGGAATTTTTTTTTTCTTTAGCAAACTCCTAACCACCCCTTAAAACACAGTTCTAAGATTTTTTATAGATGTGAAAGCTTGATATCAAAACAAAACCATTATATTAGAGACTTGATGTTGTAAATTTCTTAAGAGTCTAAAATTCATTTGTAGGATGTGTAACATAGAATAAATGGAATAAAAGGAAGTTTAAAAATCAAACTTATGAAACAGTTTAGATGAAAGAAAGTAGCATTCCTTTCAATAAAATAACCACTTCAACTACTAATAAAATTTTCCTGTATGAGTCTTGGGCCATTTTTTTTTTCCAAAAAGCTGTTTCTATTGGTATTGACAACCAATAGAAATATTGAGAAAAAATGGTTGTTTCATTTTTTCTCAAAATTTCATTTCTTGGCCACACATCTTGAAATTTAAACCCAGTGGCCCAAGAATCAACATTTGAAAATACTTCCTAAATGATTTTTTTTAAAAGATCTTATTTATTTATTTGAATGAGAGTGAGAGAGAGAGAGAGAGTGTGAGCCATATGAGTAGGGGAAAGAGCAGAGGGAGAGGGAGAAGAAGACTCCCTGCTGATCAGGGAACCCAACTGGGGGTTGCATCCCAGGACCCCTGAGATCATGACTTGAGCAAAAGGCAGACACTAAATTTAACCCACTGAGCCACCCAGGCACCCCTCCCTAAATTATTCTAATTCTCAGCTGTACTTAGAAACAGGTTTTACTAGACACCTTTTAATTAACAAATAATGAATACATATGTTCACTAAAAGCTAATCAGCCTATAAATGAATGTCCAAATGATGTGGGGAACAAAGGCAAGAGAAAAAAATTAAAGTTCCTTACAACTTATAGCCCATTGACAAGTCCTTGTGACAGGCAGAGTGACCTTCCTCTAGGAACTCAACTGCCTTGATGTTAATACTTTGCTAAGGGCAAAGGCAATCCTAGATTAACATTATCCCAACCTCCAGGATCCTGTAAGTGTCCTTTAATATATAAAAATTACTTTGGAAACATTCTTTATCTCTACCCCCAAGATATATGTTAGCAATCATCCTGTAAGCATATGACTCACTGATATACATCAGAAGTGTCTCATGACTAAGGTTTTATTAGAGAGTAATAAATGACCCCTTAAGGTCCTGGAAACCTTGCTTCCAAATTCCATAGAGACTTACACTATCCCTAACCCCCTCCCAATTTGAAAGTATATAATCAGCCCCTCCTCACAACCCCAGTGCAGCTCTTTATGCCCACAGGTCCTGTCCCTGTGCTTTAATAAAACCATCTTTTGTGCACTGAAGACATCTCAAGAATTCTTTCTTGGCCATTGGCTTCAAACCCCAACATTTCCACATCACAAAGAAGTATTTCTGTACAGTTTGGATTACTTAAAGTGATTTCATTATCTTAATTTTTCTAAACATTGTTCCAATTTACTACATCCCAATTTATTTTTTATTCTTTAAATATTCATTGAAGATTTATAGTTCTAGTTTCTGAAGATACAAAAATGAAAGAAACACAAGCACCTCTGAAATTTTATATGCTAGAAGCAATGTGTAGAAGGCAAACAATCAAAAAATATTTAAAATGTTTTGGGATGAGTCAAATCATTTCAATAAATTATTCAATAGACATTTCTTAAGTTACTTCTAAGGTCTCTCTCCATATACAGGATCATGTGTGATAGCAGATTCTGGGACAGTCGCAAGGCTTTTATCCCCAGCAGTTAATAGAAATACAGTAATTTCAATGAGGTAAAATAAGAGTTTTGATAAGGGAAAGTATAAGGTACCACTATAAGTGGAAACAATGGGCAGAAAACTCAAACTCAGAAAAGACCTATTCTCAATCCTGGCTACACATAGAATAACTCAGGGAGTTTTCAGAAACCTTATTGCCCAGGTTATGCCCCAAACAAACTGATTCAAAATCTTTCCTGGCATCAAGAAATATAGATACCCATGCATCCATATTTTAAAGTCCTCAGGAACAAGAGGGTATTATGCTAAACAAAATAAGTCAATCAGAGTAAGACATGTATCATATGATCAATGATCATATGAATTTTTTTAAAAAAGTCCTCAGGTAATTCCAAATGTAGAAAAACCTGATATGAGGAATTCTTAATCTCAGGAAACAAACTGAGGGTTGCTGGAGTGGTGGGGGGGTGGGAGGGATGGGGTGCCTGGGTGATAGACATTGGGGAGGGTATGTGCTATGGTGAGCACTGTGAATTGTGTAAGACTGATGAATCACAGACCTGTACCTCTGAAACAAATAATACATTATATGTTAGAAGAAGAAGAAGAAGAAGAAGAAGAAGAAGAAGAAGAAGAAGAAGAAGAAGAAGAAGAAGAAGGAGAAGAAGAAAGTCAGAAGGGAAAAATGAGGAGGGGGAAATAGGAGGAGGAGATGAACCATGAGAGACTATGGACTCTGAGAAACAAACTGAGGGTTCTAGAGGGGAGGGGGGTGGGGGATGCATTAGCCCGGTGATGGGTATTAAAGAGGGCACGCACTGAATGGAGCACTGGGTGTTATATGCAAACAATGAATCATGGAACACTACATCAAAAACTAATGATGTAATGTATGGTGATTAACATAACATAATAAAATAAAAATTTTTTTAAAAAGTCCTCAGGTAATTCCAAATGCAGAAAAACCTGAAATCTACTAGCTATGGATGACATTCCAGAAGATAGTACTTTCTGTGTGATTATTGTTAGGTGGGTAGTTGTTAGTCAAATAAAGGGATAAGGTGAAGGTGAGTAGGGGAAGGGATCAGGATGTTTTCCAGTGGGGAGGAAAAATAGTGCAGGGCTTATGGATTTGAAAGTTAAAGGTATCAATAAAGTTGAATGCAATAGAGTTATATACGTTGTGGAATGTAGGAAGAAAATACAGAATCTAGTAAATTGCGCTGAAGTGTTTAAATTTGTCTCAAAGGTCATGATTCTTAAATGTCTGTGTGCTTAAGAATCACTTGAGAAGCTTTTTAAAAATGCAGATTTCTGAACTCCTATCCCCAGAAATTCTGATCCCTTAGGTCTGGAATAGGAAACAGAAATGTTAGTTTTAAATAAATATCTATACATTATTTTTATATATGTTGTATAGGAACAAATGCAGAGAAAAAAGGAGAAGCACATATTCAGATTTGCTAATGAGAAAGATTCTTCTGGGTCAAGAATGGATTTGAGAAACTCAGCACTAGACTCAGAGATACCATTCTGTTCTGAGGGTTTGTTGCAACAATGCAGACAAGAGGTGCTTGAAGCTTGGATTTCACTGGTGACAAATCGAGATAGAGCATATTTGGCTTTCAGTTTTTACATTAAAAAAATCTAAATCTTATGCTTTTTTTAAAGATTCATTTATTTATTTAAGGGGGAGAAAGGGAGGGAGAGAGAGAGAGAGCAGGGGGAAGAGCAGCGGGAATCTCAAGCAGATTCCCTGCTAAGCATGGAGCCCAATGCAGAGCTGGATCCCAGGACCTGAGATCACCACCTGAGCTGAAACCAAGAGTCAGACACTCAACTGACTGAGCCACCCAGTGCTGCTAAATCTTATGCTTTCTGGGCGATGGGCATTAAGGAGGGCACGTGATGTGATGAGTACTGGGTGTTATATGCAACTAATGAAACATTGACCATTGCATCAAAAACTAATGATGTACCATATATTGGCTAATTGAATTTAAATAAAAAAAATTCTGATGATAATTGACCTGTTTTGTTCTTTTTTTTTTTAATCAAAGCAATTTAATACTAAAAAAAAATTGCCCTTGGTGTTATTACCTGTTTTTATTTTTTCCTTTACTGTGAAGGAGATACTCAATCCTTTAGTTTTCTTTTAAGGTCAACTCTTAATTAGCCAGGGTACAATGGCCTGACTAATTGATTACCAGGCCCTATGTTGTTTGTATGCCCGTAGTCTTTAGAATTTCTAAAGTTGGTTAGATAGCTAAGGAAAACTATATGAATTGCCCATTGACAAGCCTAACTTGTTTGCTCTCCCTATAACTTTACACGATATAGAGATATAATGACAAATGGTATTTATTAATTGTTTCATTTTAATTAGAACTAAAACTTTAATTATTATATACAACAGTTCATTCTAAGAAGTAATCTTTAATAAGATTTTAAATTTCATTCTCTGCCTATCCCAGCTTCCACCTTAGCTCCTCATCAAGCATTTAATGTTCTTAAAATTAGCACTTAATTGCACAACATCTGATGTAATCATTCAATTTTTGGAGAGTTTAAATGATGATAAATAAATTGTTAAATACTTCCTTTGTAGGAAGTAATTTTCATGTCTGATCCTGTGTATCATAAGATTTTAATAAGGATAAAGGATAAAACTATTAATAAAATAAAAGTTTTAGCTATTTATTTTATAATTGCAGCTTTCCTTTTCTGATGCCATATATAATTATCTATCTTTCCATGCCTAATTTAACTTTTCACTTTTTTACTTTTAAGATCCTGTGCTAGCAGCAATTTATTTTGACTTTGGTTCTCCCAACACTGTCCACAAATTCTTGTACTACATGGACATACTTATCTTTGTGATTTTCCCAATCTAATCCTCTTAGAAAAGTCCACTCCTTATTCAAATCATCTACCAGGTTACTCTTTCATACTTTATTTTCATGGGTATAGTTTATTTCTTTGCCCTTATTATTACATCTTAGAAACTGCCAGCATCCAATTTTGCTATAGACTTTCTGTCAATGTGTTCTTTCCAACCAGTTGTCTGAGCTTGCTGATGCATACATTTTTAAAGTCCATTTTCCTGGTTCTTTCATTCCCTTCCAATTCATGATCATTATCTCCTAAATTGCCTTCCACTATTACATTTTCAGCATATGAAATATAAGTAATGAAAAATGTTGCTAGCATTTGGTCATCTATTTTGAAATTTAGTGTCTTTAGAAAAGTTTTGAAGCCAGAAGTATACTTCCTTTTTTATAATTTGACAATTTATTTTAAAGCTAAGTGATTAGGAGTTCAAAACATGTTCAAATAGTTTAAAGGTGATCCATTTACTTGGCAACATGTCTTTTTGGATGCCTGAATTTGCTGAAATATCATCTTATTTAGGATTTCTTAGGGAAACTGTCCAACCTAGATTGGATAGTTCAGTGTATTAAAACAAACAAACAAACAAACAAAAAACTGATGTTCATTTCTATCAGTTGGCTTTTGGCTAATGTTTTCTTTCACTTTTACTCTTTTTTTCCTGGAAGAAATCTTATTGTGCATATCAATCAGTTATATCACTTTTTAGCATTTAATTGCAATGATTATTCATTTACAATTTCTATACAGTTTACTGAATAACACTGCTCTGAAAAAATTGCTATTGATCTGACTACTCGTAGTGACAACAGGTAGCATAAGATATACATTTATGTTTTGAAAGTGAAATCAATTTTCTATTAAAGTTCGGATTTCAGAGCTCAAAAATCTTTCAGAGATCACCTATTGGAAAACAAACAAACAAACAAAAAACAGTTGTTCAGTAAGAATCTCATATTTTTCTCACATCTAAAATAGGCCTGTCCATCAGCATACATTTATACTATTGGTGGTCTTAATTTAACCTTACTTTCAAAAACTAACAGCTGCATTTGTCAAAACATTATGATTCTAAGGATAGGAATACTGAAATATGTTTGTTTGTTTTTAATTGAAGTATAACTGACATAATGTCATATTGGTTTTAGGTATACACACAATGATTCAATATATGTACATATTGCAAAATGATCATCATTAGTCCACTTAACATCCATCACTCTACATAGTTACAACAAAATTATTTTTCTTGTGTTGAGAACTTTCAAGATCCATTCTCCTGGCTACTTTCATATGCAATAAAGTATTATTAACTATATCACCATTCTGTACATTATATCCCTGATGACTTAATCATTTTATAATATTTATATAATGTTTACTATTTTAAGTTTAAATGAATTTAACTATGAAAAATATTAATTTAAATAACTTTAATATAATTACTTGGGTTTTTGTTCAAACAAATTTTTGGAAATGTAGTCTAAAATAACAATGTTAAACTTAACCTGAGCCATTTCCCCATCCCTTTTTCTTCCAGGAAATGGCTTATTACAAAGAACTTAGTTAACATTCACTGCTGTCCCCAGTTTACTTACTACAAGATCAGACACAGACTGCAAATCCCCATTCTTTGTCTCATAAATGATTAGCTGAACTGTTCATAACCACTCAACAATCTGGACAAAATACCTGCTAATTTGACTAGAGCAAACTTTAGTTAAACTTCTCTCCTTTCCCCAGGTTCCTGAACTTTAATTACAATAGGCATAGGAAAGTCTCACTTAAATGGATTCTAAATAAGTTTGGGCCCAACATTGGGACATAAATTCCTCTTAACTAATTAAACTGATCTTATGACTTATGATCTAGAGAGAGACAGAATGTTCACGTGTGTGTTTGTGTGTGTGTGTGTGTGAAAACAAAGGGCACTTTATTATTTAATAAATGTTGGAAAATATATTACAAAATATGTTGGGAGAAAAATAAGATAATTATATAATTACCTAAGTTAGTGTTCCTGTTCATAATATTATTTTCTTAGCTTATTCAACATAATAAATTATGGGGGTGCCTGGGTGGTTCAGTTAAGCATCTGACTCTTAGTTTCAGCTCAGGTCATAATCTCAGGGTCCTGAGATCAAGCCTCCCTGTTGGGATCTGTGCTCAGCACAGAGCCTACTTGTCCCTCTCCCTCTGCTCCTCCCCCTGCTTTCTCCCTTTCTCTCTTTTTCTCTCATAAATACATAATTTTTAAATAAATAAATAAAATAACAAAATAATTAATTATGTTAACTGAATAGAATTTGTATCTCAAGTACAATGTAAGAAACTGTAAATACATAATAAAGAAAAAAGAAGAAAAGAGCAGGAAGAAGAGATTTCCTACTAAAATTAATTTAATTACAAATTATATAGTATATATTAAATATTTCATTAATATATCATGAAATTAAGATATAATATAGATACTTAATGACTTAGAGTTTCATCTGGTGGGTATTTAACAAACAGTGGGGCTTAAAACTAGAGATGATACATTCATTTAAGCACATAAGAACATTTTAAATCTTATAACTTTTGAAACTGTAAAACATTCACAATAAACACCAAATAATAGATATTATAAAAGCTACATGCACCAATCACAATGCAATTATTAAATAAAAAGATAACTTAAAATGCAAACCTCCATAAATTGTTAAAATTCATTTTTAATAAGTTACATGTTGAAAAGGCCTAGAACTAAATGACAACAAAAATATCACATGTCAAAATGTTTAATGCAAATTGTTTAATGCAAGTAAAATGATATTTGGAAGAATTATATAGCTTTGAATGCACATATTGCCAAAGGTTAAAAACTGAAAATTGATAAGCTAAACAAAATTTTAGAATCTTAAAAATGAACAATAGAATAAAAGTGATAATATTAAACGAAATGAAATAGTAAAATTAAAACATGTATTAATGAAATAATAGTATATATACAATAGGAGAGGTCAAGAAAGTCAATTGGCTAAATGAAAAAATTAATATAATGTAAATTTTTTTAAAGGTTTATTTATTTATTTGAGAGAAAGAGAGAGAGAAAGCTTGCAAGCAGCAAGAGGGGCAGAGGGAAAGAGAAAGAAAATCTCAAGCAGACTCCCCACTGAGTGCAGAGCCTGACAAAGGAATCGATCTCACAACCCTGAGATTGTGACCTGAGCTAAAAATCAAGAGTTGGACGTTTAACCAACTGAGCCAACCAGGCACCCCTATAATGTAAAAATTTATAGTGCATTTGATGATGTTAGAAAACCAAGTAGGCAAAAATTAATAATGTAAGAAAAAAGCACCATTATAGAAGCTGCTAATGATATGAACAAGGTTTTTACTAAATTATTTACCAATTACTTACCAAAACAGACTTAAGCACAAATTGAAAATTATCAGTCCCAAAGTCATTAAACTAGTTTAAAAGGTATTTAAAATACCAATACATATATACATACAGTTGTTTTAAGAGTTATTCATAGAGGCTAGAGGGAAAAGATGGCAGAGGAGTAGGGGACCCTATTCCAACCGGTCCCCGGAAATGAGCTGGATATCTACCAGACCACTCTGAATACCCACAAAATCAGCCTGAGATGTAAGAAGATAGAGCTGAATCTCTACAAACAGAATTATCGCAGGCGGTTGGACTCGAGGTATGCAGCGGGGAGCTGTGATTCTGGGGGCAGATATCGAAGGATAAACAGCACGGGGAAGGAGCCTGGCCATGGGGATACTACACCACCAGTGAGTGATAGCCTCCTGCGCTGGGGATGGGGCACACACTCACACACTGGTAGCAGTAAGAAAGGACTTTAGGGCAGTCCCCCAGATGGAAACCCGGAGCAGCAGGGCCACCCATGTGAACTGGGGGGGAAGCTGGTGGTTTTAGAAGTGCAAAGGGCAGAGACATGCCCCCATCTGGAGGCGAGGACTGGGAGTGCAACTGAGGGGCGCACAATGCAGGATGCTGCAGTTTATAGCAGCATGGACAGAAATGGAGATAGTGTGGTCTGGAGAGCTCACTGAAGAACAGACTGCAATCTCTCTGCTCTGAGGCAGAGGGTTGGAAATGGTCTCTTCTGCTCTGACTCTTGGAAGAGATACGGAAAGCAGCCAGGGAAAGCCACCAGGGAACAAAAGCCCCAAAAAACCGGTTTCCACTGAGCCCATCCCCACCACAGGGGTGTAGGGCAACTCTGCCCCAACAGGGTTGCCTGAGCAACAGCATGGCAGGCCCCTCCCCCAGAAGACAGGCTCGGAAAACAAGAGGCCAGCAACCCTAAGGTCCCTAGAAAACAGGTGCATCTTGCTTGGGTTCTGGTCAATAATTTGGACTCTATACATTCCCTCAACCACCCCTCAACAGAATGACTAGGAGGAGGAACCCCTGAAATAGGAAAGACTCAGAGATTATGATTTATGCACAGATTTACAAATGGATTCAGATATAACCAAGATGTCCGAGATGGAATTCAGGGTAGCAATTGTGAAGACAATAGCTAGAAAGGAGAAATCAATTAATGGCCACATAGAGTCTCTAAGGGCAGAAATGAAAGCTGAATTGGCAGAATTTAAAACTGCTATCAATGAGATCCAATCTAATCTAGATAATCTAACAGCTAGGGTAAGTGAGGCAGAAGAATGAATTAGTGACTTAGAAGACCAATTAATAGACAAAAAGGGAAAAGAGGAGGCCAGGGAAAAACAACTCAGAATCCATGAAAATAGAATCAGAGAAATAAGTGACACCACGAAACGTTCCAATGTCAGAATTATTGGGAGAGGGAGAGAGAGGACTAGAATATCTATTTGAGCAAATCTTGGCTAAGAATGTCCCTAATCTGGGGAATGAAACAAATATTCGTGTCCTAGGGGCAGAGAGGACCCCTCCCAAGATCAAGGAAAACAGGCCAATGTCCCGGCATGTAAACTCTCAAATCTTAGAACCAAGGAAACCATCTTAAGGGCAGTTAGGGGGAAGAGATTCCTTACCTTCAGAGGGAGGAACATCAGAAAAACATCAGACCTATCCACAGAGACCTGGCAGGGCCAGAAAGGGCTGGCAAGACATATTCAGGGTACTAAATGAGAAGAACATGCAGCCAAGAATACTTTATCTGGCAAGGCTTTCATTTAGAATGGATGGAGAGATGCAGAGCTTCCAAGACCAGCAGAAACTGAAAGAATATGTGACCACTAAGCCAGCCCTGCAATAAACGTTAAGGGGTGTTCTATAACAGAAGAAAGAACCCAAGAGTGATATAGAACAGAAATTTACAGGGACGATCTATAAAAACAACGTCTTCACAGGCAACATGATGAGAATAAATTCATATCTTTCAATAATCACTCTCAACATCAACAGCCTAAACGCTCCCATAAAATGGCACAGGGTTGCAGACTGGATAAAAAGACATCCATATGCTGTCTACAAGAGACTCATTTTGAACCTAAAGATACATCCAGACTGAAAGTGAAGGGATGGAGATCCATCTTCCATGCCAGGGGACCTCAAAAGAAAACACGGGTAGCAATTTTTATATCAGACAAATTAGATTTTAAACTAAAGACCTTAGTTAGATACACAGAAGGACACTATATCACTCTTAAAGGGTCTATCCAACAAAAAAATCTAACAACTGTAAATATCTATGCCCCCAACATGGAAGCAGCCAAATACATAAGCCAGTTGTTAACTAAAATAAAGACTCATACTGATAATAAGACGTTAATTGTAGGAGACCCCAATACTCCACTCTCAGCAATAGACAGATCATCTAAGCAGAAAATCTACAAAGAAACAAGAGCTTTGAATGACACACTGGACCAGATGGACCTCATAGATATTTACAGAACATTCCACCCTAAAACAACAGAATATTCAATCTTCTCAAGCACACATGGAACTTTCTCCAGAATAGACCATATACTAGGTCACAAATCAGGTCTCGACCAATACCAAAATATTGAGATTATTCCCTGTATATTCTCAGACCATAATGCTTTAAAACTGGAACTCAATCACAAGGAAAAATTTGGAAAAAATTCTAACACTTGGAAGCTAAAGACCACTCTGTTCAAGAATGTTTGGGTCAACCAGGAAATCAGAGAACTTAAACAATTCATGGAAACCAATGAGAAGGAAAACACATTGGTCCAAAACCTATGGGATACTGCAAAGGCAGTCCTAAGGGGGAAATACATAGCCATTCAAGCCTCACTCAAAAAAATAGAAAAATCCCAAATTCACCAACTAACTCTACACCTTAAAGAACTAGAGAAAAAGCAAAAACAATGCCTAAGCTACGCATTAGAAGAGAAATAATTAAGATTAGAGAAAAGATCAATGAATTAGAAACCAGAAACACAGTAGATCAGATAAGCGAAACTAGAAGCTGGTTCTTTAAAAGAATTAATAAGATGGATAAACCACTGGCCAGACTTATCCAAAAGAGAAAGGATCCAAATTACTAAAATTATGAATGAAAGGGGAGAGATCATGACTAACACCAAGGAAATAGAAACAATTATTAGAAATTATTATCAACAACTATATGCCAATAAATCGAGCAACCTGGATGAAGTGGATTCCTTCCTAGAAACCTCTAAATGCCCAGGACTGAAACAGGAAGAAATTGACAACCTGAATAGGCCAATAACCAGTAACGAGATTGATGCAGTGATCAAAAACCTCCCAAAGAACAAGAGTCCAAGGCCTCATGGATTACCTGGGGAATTCTACCAAACATTCAGAGAAGAAATAATACCTATTCTGAAGCTGTTTCACAAAATAGAAACAGAAGGAAAGCTTCCAAACTCATTCTATGAGGCCAACATTACTTTAATCCCCAAACCAGGCAAAGACCCTATCAAAAAGGAAAACTTCAGGCCAATATCCCTAATGAATATGGATTCCAAAATCCTCCACAAAATCCTAGCTAATAGGATCCAACAATACATTAAAAGGATCATCCACCACGACCAAGTGGGATTTATCCCCGGGATGCAAGGGTGGCTCAACATTCGCAAATCAATCAATGTGATAGAACACATTAATAAGAGGAGAGAGAACTATATGGTCCTCTCAATTGATGCAGAAAGAAGCATTTGATAAAATACAGCATCCTTTCCTAATTAAAACTTTTCAGAGTATATGGATAGAGGGAACATTCCTCAAGCTCATAAAATCCATCTATGAAAAACCCACAGCGAATATCATCCTCAGTGGGGAAAAGCTGAGAGCCTTTCCCTTAAGATCAGGAACTCGTCAAGGATGCCCACTCTCACTACTATTGTTCAACATAGTACTAGAAGTCCTAGCAACAACAATCAGACAACAAAAAGAAATAAAAGGTGTTCAAATTGGCAAAGAAGAAGTCAAACTCTCTCTCTTCACAGATGACATGACACTTTATGTGGAAAACCCAAAAGACTCCACCCCCAAATTACTAGAACTCATCCAGCAATTCAGTAATGTGGCAGGATACAAAATCAATGCACAGAAATCAGTTGCTTTTTTATACACTAACAATGCAACTGTAGAAAGAGAAATTAGAGAATCGATTCCATTTACAATAGCACCAAAAACCAAAAGATACCTCGGAATAAACTTAACCAAAGAGATAAAGGATCTATACACTAGGAACTACAGAACATTCATGAAACAGAACACTCAACTACAGAACACTCATGAAAGAGATTGAAGAAGAAACAAAAAGATGGAAAAACATTCCATGCTCATGGATCAGAAGAATAAACATTGTTAAAATGTCTATGCTACCCAGAACAATCTATACCTTCAATGCCATCCCAATCAAAATTCCAATGACATTTTTCAAAGTGCTGGAACAAACAATCCTAAAATTTGTATGGAATCAGAAAAGACCCCAAACCGCCAAGGAAATGTTTAAAAAGAAAAACAAAGCTGGGGGTATCACGTTGCCCAATTTCAAGCTATATTACAAAGCAGTGATCACCAAGACAACATGGTACCGGCACAAAAACAGACATATAGACCAATGGAACAGAATAGAGAGCCCAGATATGGACCCTGAACTCTATGGTCAAATAATCTTTGACAAAGCAGGAAAAAATATGCAATGGAAAAAAGACAGTCTCTTCAATAAATGGTGCTGGGAAAAATGGACAGCTATATACAAAAGAATGAAACTTGACCATTCTCTAACACCACTCACAAAGATAAACTCAAAATGGATGAAAGACCTCAATGTGAGACAGGAATCCACTAAAATCCTCGAGGAGAACATAGGCAGTAACCTCTTTGACATCGGCCACAGCAACTTCTTTCAAGACACATCTCCACAGGTTAGTGAAACAAAAGCAAAAATGAACTTTTGGGACTTCATCAAGATAAAAAGCTTCTGCACAGCAAAGGAAACAGTCAACAAAACAAAGAGGCAACCCACAGAATGGGAGAAGATATTTGCAAATGACACTACAGATAAAGGGCTGTTACCCAAGATCTATAAAGACCTTCTCAAATCCAACAGCCAAAAACCAAATAATCCAGTCAAAAAATGGGCAGAAGACATGAACAGATATTTCTCCAAAGAAGGCATACAAATGGCTAACAGACACATGAAAAAATGTCCATCATCATTAGCCATCAGGGAAATTCAAATCAAAACCACATTGAGATACCACCTTACATCAGTTAGAATGGCAAAAATTGACAAGGTAAGAAACAACAAATGTTGGAAAGGTTGTGGAGAAAGGGGAACCCTCTTACACTGTTGGTGGGAATGCAAGTTGGTACAGCCACTTTGGAAAACAGTGTGGAGGTTCCTCAGAAAATTAAAAATAGAGCCCAGCAATTGCACTACTGGGTATTTACCCCAAAGACACAGATGTAGTGAAAAGAAAGGCCATATGCACCCCACTGTTCATAGCAGCAATGCCTGCAGTAGCCAAACTGTGGAAAGAGATGAGATGCCCTTCAACAGATAAATGGATAAAGAAGATGTGGTCCATATATACAATGGAATATCACTCAGCCATCAGAAAGGATGAATACCAGGCACCTGGGTGGCTCAGTTGGTTAAGCGACTGCCTTCGGCTCAGGTCATGATCCTGGAGTCCCTGGATCGAGTCCCGCATCGGGCTCCCTGCTCGGCGGGGAGTCTGCTTTGCCCTCTGACCCTATCCCCTCTCGTGTATTCTCTCTCTCTCATTCTCTCTCTCTCAAATAAATAAAATCTTAAAAAAAAAAAAAAGAAAGGATGAATACCCAACTTTTACATCAACATGGATGGGACTGGAGGAGATTATGCTAAGTGAAATAAGTCAAGCAGAGAATGTCAATTATCATATGGTTTCACTTATTTGTGGAACATAAGGAATAGCATGGAGGACATTAGGAGAAGGAAGGGAAAAATGAAGGGGGGGAAATCAGAGGGAGAGATGAACCATGAGAGACTATGGACTCTGAGAAGCTAACTGAGGGTGTTAGAGGGGAGGGGCTGGGGGAATGGGTTAGTCTGGTGATGGGTATTAAGGAGGGCACGTACTACATGGAGCACTGGGTGTTATACAAAAACAATGAATCATGTATCACTACATCAAAAACTAATGATGTATATTGACTAACATAACATAATAAAATAAAATTAAAAAAAAAAATGGGCAGAAGACATGAATAAACACTTTTCCAAAGAAGACATCCAGATGACTAACAGACATATGAAAAGAGGCTCAACTTTACTCATCAACAGGGAAATACAAATCAAAACCACAATGAGATATTACCTCACACCTGTCAGAATGGCTAAAATTAACAACACAAAAAACAACAGGTGTTGGCCAGGATGTGGAATAAGGGGAACCCTCTTGCACTGTTGGTGGGAATGCAACCTGGTGTAGCCACTCTGGAGAACAGTATGGAGGTTCCTCAAAAAGTTAAAAATAGAACTACCCTACCATCCAGCAATTACACTACTAAGTCTTTACCTAAAAGATACAAAAATACAGATTTGAAGGGGTAATGCACCCCGATGTTTATAATAGCATTATCAACAATAGTGAAACTATGGAGAGCACACAAATGTCCATCTACTGATGAATGGATAAAGAAGATGTGGTATATGTATGCATTGAAATATTACTCAGCCATGAAAAAAAAAATGAAATCTTGCCATTTGCAATGATGTGGATAGAGCTAGAGTGTATTATGCTAAGTGGAATAAGTCAGTCAGAGAAAGACAAATGCAATATGATCTCACTCATATATGGAATTTAAGAAAGAAAACAGATGAATATATGGGAAAGGGGGAGGAAAGAGAGAAGGAAACAAACCATAAGAGACTCTTAACAAAAGAGAATAAACTGAAGATTGATGGAAGGAGGTGGGTGGGGAATGGGCTAGATGGGTGATGTGTATTAAAGAGGGTAGTTGTGATGAGCACTGGGTGTTGTATGTAAGTAATGAATCACTGAATTCTACTCCAGAACCCAATATTGCACTGTATGTTAACTAAAATTTAAATAAAAACATAAATACATTAAAATAATAAAAAAAAAAGAGTTACTCCCGGAACAGGTAATTCCAATCTTACACAATTATTACAGAGTAAACAAAAAGGGACCTTATTACACAACTCACTTTATAATGCTGGAACCAAACCTGACAAAAACAGTAAGGAAAAAGAAACTTACAGAAAAATGTCACTTATGAACACAGATAAAATAAAATATTAGTAAATCAAATTTAACCATATATTAAATAAGCCTAATAAAATAATTATGCTTGTTTTCACCTCTCATACCACAACATCTGTGTTGCCTGGAAGAAAGGAAGAAAAATGATGCTTTTGAAAAGTGTTGAGGAGTTTTCCTTTGTTATATTCTTCAATAATGTCTGTTAGTCACTTCAGAGGATTTTAAAGCTCAATGAATTCACTATTTCACTAAGGACAGAGTCTCAGATCCATAGACACAAACATTCACAGAAACAAATGTATGTGATTAGGTTAGTTTTCTCTATTACTGTTTAAATCTTAATCATACATTGGAAGCATAGTGTTGCAGGGTCAACTCAATTGTTCCTTGTTTCCAATTGCTTGTATCTGGGGCGTTGTCACAAAGTGACACAATGAATGACTAAAGCCTCAGTTGGGGAAAGTCTGTGGTTGTGGCTTTCACTCACAAAGCATGATTCTTTGGAGCCTTTGTTGTCTGAGAGTAAAGCTGAGTGTGGTTTTCTGTAAGCACTAGAAATACGATGAACATATGCTCTCAATGATATGCTGAGTTCGCTATCTAGATAAAATGAGATATTGCCTAACAATTTAGGTAAATTAAGCAGCTGTTTCTTACTATATTGTGCTAATGCTGCTTCAGAATTGTAAATTGTTGATGGAAGATCAGAATGGGAAGGAAACAATATTTCACATTTCTGTAGCAGTTCTGCTTTATGATTATCATAAGAAGGCAGTGTTTTTGCATCTGGTAGTGACTAGAAATAAAATGATAATCCAAGGAATCTGTTTAAACTGAATAAAGAGTAAGTGAAAAAATTAGAACATGCCAGGTGATCATTTTCTGTATTTATATATATGAAAAAGTCAGATTCACTAAATGCTCACCACAAGAATGAATTAATACTAATGTTGGTCATGTCACCTTTTCATTTGAAACGGAAGAATGTAAAAGAATAAGCTGTAAAATATAAAGCACTCACTATATCCTAGAGACTAATGAGTACTCCAAAAAAAATTAAAAAGCAGGCCTACAGAACTGAAAGATTCAATATTGAAGTTTTGATGGAAATGGACAGGAATAACATGAGTTCAATTGGGGAAAGTATTTGCTATTATTCCATTCAACTAGCTACACTTTTTCATGTTATTTGAATGCTTTCTGAAGTATATATAAAAGGTCTAAAAATTAAGAAAAAAAAGAAATCTTTGTAGAAAACAGAAAAATGAGTTTCCCCATCATTGGCCCACATCAAATGATTCCTTTGTCTTAGATCTAAGAAAACTGTTTTCCTTTTCATTCTATATTTCTTTTAGACATATGCTGAATTACCAAAAGAGACAAAGATCACTTTATTGTCCTTTACATATATGAACCCAGTAAATAAAATTCCATGTTTGTACATACATAAATATCTCATTGAAATACTTTGTTTGAATATAGTAATGAAACTTTTATATAATGAAATTTAAACCATATGGATAGCAGTAAATACTAAACAAACACCAGGACAAATCCCATTCGTTAAATGTATCCTGGTCCATTTTGGAAACATATTTTTAGATCTTGCCAAGAATTCAAAGGTTTTGAAATACTTTTATCCCTTTCTTTTATTAAAGTTTTTAAATGATATTATTTCAGGTGATCATAATTACGGATGCTACACACTGTCATTCTTTTATGGAATTTCACTGATACTAAGGTTTCTGTGTTGTGGGTGATGTATTAAATTTGCAAAGGGATACAATGAAACACAAAGAGGATGGAACATTATTTTTCTTTAGGTTGCAAGATAAACTAGGGATAAAATTCAAAGTGAGTTCCTTTAACTATGACTTGTGGTTCTACTTCTGAGTGCATTCCTAATATTGTCTGTCAGCAGTGGTTATTTTGCTGTATTTACTTGATATTTGTCAAGTGCCTTCCAGTTTTTTAGTCTTTTTCTATTTTTTAGATGACTCTTCTGATCCTACAGCGATGGGTAAGAAAATTGAAACTCAAGTTAAGTCAGATTAATTGAATGTACCAGGCTGAATATTTACTCATGCATTTTCATAAATGTATTCACAATACCAATAAAAACTCCCTAACCCCCTGGCTTAACCTATTTCAAGCTATTACAACCACAATCATTAATTAACTTAGAAATGATGGTATTACAGAGATTTTAGGTAAAATTTGTTTTTGTTATAGTGGTTGTTTCAACATCTCTATAACTTTTTAGAATTTAAAAGCACTTTAAAAGTATTTTTCATTTTCTTCTCATTTCAGCCTAGTAGAGTGACACGACTAGTATCAATAAGAAATGTCTATTGACAGATTAGGGAAATCAAGATTGGAAGAGTGATTTAGTTATTTTTCTCCAGATGTAAAACATGTAGTTTCTTGTTTATCAGGAGAGCATAATGGGTCTGTTCTTTGAGAATGTTTAGTACATATTACAGCATAGGATACTGCAAATGGATACTTTATATATCTTGACATGTACACACAAACCAAAGGCATTGTTTGACTGGGAGCTGGTTGATTTCAACTATTAGATAGTGTTGGGCTAAGAAGTATCAGGGATGAAGAGGAAAAGTGGAAGTTAGGAGGCTGCTACTACTTGGCAAAGAGAGAAAGTTGGAAGATTTTGAAAGGGAGCTATTTCTGTACTCTTTTAAAATACTTTTTTATTACAATTTTTTTCTTAAATCAAGTATTAATTCTTACACTTGTGACAGTAGAATAAACCATAGTTTATCTGGATGGCTTTACATATGAACACTGAGTCATTAAAACAAAGTAAAACAAACAAATTTAACACTAATAAGTGCCCTGTGTTTATCACTTATCCATACCCCAATTCATCAATTTTAGATAAACAGGCAAATATTATTAATTAAATATGAAACATGACAAAGACAGAAGAACAGAGTATAAAGATGTTTGCCCCTTCCTTTTTTAACTCAAAAAAAAATTAGCCTTTATAAAATATGTGGCATATCCCATAAACAGGATTATCAGTGTTTTATTGTTATTTCCATGTTATATATGACCCCAAATTTATTATTTTCTTGAGTTTATGAGTTGTTTGTATAGCTCTGCTGATCTGGGATAGACTCCGCTGATCTTATCTTACTTCATCTTATCTGCCGATGCTAGTGGTTTGGCTTGGGCTGTCTGGTCTAGGAAAGTGTCACCTCAGACAACTGTTTTTTCCACTTGTCTCTCATATCATTCCAGCAGGGTTGTCGGGGAGTGTTCTCATGATTGTGGCACATTCCCATGACAAGAAGCCAAACTACAAAGACACTCCTTTTTCCATCAGTCAAGGCAAAACACAAGACCAGACTAAAGCCAAAGAATGGAGAAGCCTACTCTCTTTTTCTGATAAGTCACATTACAAAAAACCCAGATATAGGAGGGGCTGCGAATTTAGGTCCATGTTATTATTCCGTATCCCACAATAAATGTTCCTTCTGTAGATAACTATTGAAAATCTATGGATGGGGCGCCTAGATGGCTCAGTTGGTTAAGCATCCAACTCTTGATTTTGGCTCAGATCATGATCTCAGGGTCTTGTTATTGAGCCCCACATTGGAGGTTCTCTCTCTCCCACTCCCTCTTCCCCTCCCCCCGCTCATGCTCTAAATAAATAAAAATAAATAAATAAATAAATAAATAAATAAATAAATAAATAAATAAATATGTTTGGAAATCTATGGAATCTCAGGAAAAAGTTACAGAAGTAACTCCAAAGATGCATAGAAATGAAAGACAAAGACAGGTTCCCATAGGTTAAAAGGGTGAGTAGATTAGCAGACTCTGAAGGTTATAGTTTTGGTAGATTAGGGTTGTAGAAGATTCTTTTTTTTTTTTTTTTAAGATTTTATTTATTTGACAGAGAGAGACACAGCAAGAGAGGGAACACAAGCAGGGGGAGGGGGAGAGGGAGAAGCAGGCTCCCCGCTGAGCAAGGAGCCCAATATGGGACTCGACCCCAGGACCCTGGGATCATGACCTGAGCTGAAGGCAGACGCTTAACGACTGAGCCACCCAGGCACCCCTAGGGTTGTAGACGATTCTTGAAGTTAAAGTATATGAGCAAAGACAGGAGGAAAAGGGGTTTTGAAGTTTTACTCTGATGATATTACTGCATATAAAAATGATCAGTTGGAAATTAGAAGCTAAAATATTATCTACCTTGGTATTTAAAAGAGATGAGTGGGGGAGTATGGGAAGGACAAGTAGTTAGAAGATATATCTTCCATATGGCTATACCTTAACTTTCCATATCTCAGTGTTTGGTCTCCTGTCTTACAAGGATCAGAATTTGAACTTGCATTTTTTTCTCATTTTGAATTACAGCCAGAGACAGTTTCAAATAAATAACTGCCCTATAGCATGGAGTAAAGAAAATGTATTTTTATTTGGATATATATAACCTCATCCATTAAATATTCATTTCAGAGACTAACTTCCTGTAGTCTCTCTTGCTAACACCCAACCTGGATTATGTGATAAATATTTTGGTAGTTTGATTTTGGAGTAAAACAAGGAGAGTAAAGTGTCCTTGGATTTCACTAACCCACATCTCAATTTATGGAGGAGACCAGAAAGAAAGGATAAACCAGAAAAGTAAAGTATTATGGGACCCAATAGAGTCATTGAGGAAATTAAGGAAAGATGATTTGATTTTACTTGGCTGCATTTTATTGGCCGTTCTTGGAAGGAATAATGTAACAAGAATAAACCCTATGTGATTTTTGTGTGTGTTTTTAAAGGCAGATTAGGTCTCAGTGAGGAACATTAGCCTTTGCCCACTCATGGAAGCCACCTGCCCAGTCCTCTGGTAGCAAAGGATAATAGTAATCCAAATAAAAATATTTTGTTTTTTAGCTCGTTTTCTGTTTCCTTCTCCATCTTTACCTGGATATCTATAATTCAACACTCTTACAGTCCTCAAAATGAATCTATTCACAGAACAACTTAAGTGAATAATGAAGACTTTACTACAGATTTGCATGGGAATGGGAGGGGAAAGTTTATATCAAGCCCATTATAGCACGTGATGTTAAAAATGCACCTTGGATATTTTAGTCTCTAAATTTCCTTTTTAGCCCATGCCATACTGGTCGGTTTTCTTCCTGACAGTTTTTCCACAGAGCCATGGCTCACTCACTTTTTTCTATGTCTCCTAGATTTTTCTCAATCTAGGCGACCCCCAAAATATTCCTCACAACTTTAATATATAGTTTAATTGCGGGCTCTACTTCAGCTCCAACCTTCAAACTTTTATCATGTTTTAGTTTAAAATGGTGAGATAGACAATAGGTCTTTTGGTTATTAAAATCCATACTTTTGAATTCTCTTGGGACAAATGACAGCAGACTATGGTCTTTCTGCTTTTGTAAGTAACATGTTCTTGGAGTTCAGTCATGGCTCAAATATTGTTTATCTGCTTTCATGCTATAGTGACAGAGTGGAGTAGTTGCAGCAGAGATCCTATGGACCATAAAGCTAAAAATATTTCCTATCTTGCTGTTTACAGAAATAGTATACCAATTCCTGCCATAATATATATATCTGTTTTTCTATCCTCATTGGACAATGATAACACACACACACACACACACACTCCTCTATTTGTTGGGGCCTAAGAAGAACTGATTAAGGACACTGAGGTAGAGTCCTTTCCCATCTCACATAACTTGGGTGTCAAATGGAGCCAGAACCCTATATTTGAACATTTCTTCTCTTACATACCAATAAAAAAAAATGCATTCAATTTTTTTCAAAAACAAACTCTTAAAATAGAGTTTTAAAATGTAGTACTTACTATAAAGTATAATTCTAAGTATGAATATATTAAATTTATTTTTTGAAGTGTTAAATGGTTCATCTCTCTATTTTTAAGAGATTGTGAATGACAAATGGCAGAACTATAGTCAAGATTAAAGTCTTAACATAACGTAAGATATCAGATATCAGCAAGGAATCTTTATCTTAAGCAATTAAGCAACATTTATAATTTCTATGTGAGTGAGCATTCATTTATCAGAAGAAGACATTTAGCTTATTTAACTCAACATTTGATTCTGTATTTTTAGAACAGCTGGGAAGAATTTTTTTTTTCCTTTTGGTCTATGGAAAAGAAAAATTTTAAAGGCTAGAAAATAGAGTATGCTGAACATCATTATTAACAACTAAAATTTCATAATGAGGCAGTAATTGCCCTGATCATAGATTTCTTTATTCCATCTTGCATTGATAGTGGAAAACTGGTAAAAACTGAAGTAATTGAAACACAGCAGGTTATAGTTATTAATATGTTCACAACTTGACAGTTTCATGTAGTGACACAGTATCCAGAAAATAAATACTTCATTAAGAAGGCAAAGGGCATACTGTCTAAAATATTTGCATTGCTGTTTAATCCTTTGAGAGTTGTAATTCACATACAGAATTTCTTTTACACATAAAATGTATATATATACCAAATAGGTGGGGAGGAGAGAAGGTTCATGAACATAAACCTAAAATTACAATCTATGATTGGAAAATTTTGTTTTAATGACAACCAACTAATGGCTATCATGGCATATATTGTTAATCATTGTTTCTATGAAGATATAGTATTTTTATTAGCTATCTATTGCATGATAATATTGTCACAAACTTAGCACATTTAAACAACACACATTTATTTTCTCATTTATTATTTCAATGGCTCAAGATTCCAGCATGGCTTAGCTAGCCCCTGTGCTTAGTAACTCACCAGTTTGCATTCAAGCCGTCATCCAGGGCTGCACTGTTCTCTGAGTCTCTACAGAGGAAGGATCTACTTCTGAGCTCATTCAGTTGCTGCTGAATTGAGTTCCTTGGATTGAGTTTTAGTTTTTTTCTGCTGTGAACCGAGGCTGTCCTTAACTTCTGGAGGCTGCCCACAGTTCTGTGCACCATGGAGTTTCCCAAAAAGGTTATTTCATTCCTGAAGGCCAGCAAAGGAAAGAGAGACTCCAAAAGACTAGGTACTATAGTCTTAAATGTATAATCACATAGATCCTGCTATTTTTGCCATATTATACTATTTGGAAGCAAGTCATAGGCCATGTCCATACTCAAGGGAAGGAGACCACACAGGAGTGTGATCATCAATAAGTAGGGACTTGGCGGGGGGTGGGGGGGGTGGCCAATCTTATGAAATACTCTTTATACTCTCTCTCAGCACCAGAGCAGTAGGAATGTGATTAAATTTGGACAATCATAGTACCTAGTATTACTGATGACCATGAGAGGTTTAAGGATGGTCTCACTCATAACTCAAGTCAAACGAATCAGAATCATTCCCTAGAAATGTTTTTCTGGTAAGAAGAAAGATCCCCATCTTCTTTGGTCTGTAAAGTCCTTGTTTATGTACTAAAACAATTCCAATGCAAGTCATTAAAATGAGACTTGGTGAGTTCTGCTTTTCAAGCCTGTCCCCAAAGTGAGTTGAAGAGAAGCCACTGGCACTGGAAATATGTTGCCACAGGTACCAGATATAATGTGCCCCATAATACAATTTGAATGTATAATGAAACCATATTATCTTAGCCTGGTAAATCCTGACAAATCTATCTCACATTGGTGATATAACTGCCTTCAATGCCTAAATGCTTATGTTCTTGAGCAAGAACTTCAGTGACTGATAAAGATTCCTTTGGAGTGATAGTTTCTTTCTCTTGACAGATTTGCAGTCAGGTAGCAAAGATGTCTGGCTGGCCTAATAACTATTCTATCTCTTTAGATGATTTATGTTTTTCTTCATTGATGCATTATGTATTGATTATAAAATGAATTTTGGGGGACAGATAGTTTACTTTGCTCTGATAACTGTCAAAAATAGTTAATTAAAACATTGTTTGAAAGTTCTGTTCTATTTCTTTCTTCAGATAAATATTTTCAGAATCATTATAATTTTTCAGTAATATTATATAATTCAGTTATTTTCAGTTACATTATGTATTATTTATAACAACTATAAATAATACTAACAGGAACAATAACAAAAATAAATTTCTGATGTTCTCATTTTTTTTCAGTATTTGTTTATTTGAGAGAGAGAGAGAGAGTGAGAGCAAGCAGGGGGAGGGAGAAGAAGAGGGAGAATCTCAAGCAGACTCCCTGCTGATCCTGGAGCCTGACATGGGGCTCAACATGGGGCTTGATCCCACGACCCTGAGATCATGACCTGAGCTGAAACCAAGAGCTGGATTTTTAACTGACTGAGCCACCCAGTCACTGCTGATGTCCTCACTTTCTAAAGTGAAACTTCAATAACTAGTTTTCAATAAATGACTGACACTAGTATCTTCTTCCATCTCATTTTAGATCATCAAGCACATCTTCTTCTCCAGTATTATTCATTTAAAAACTCAATACATTAGATTTCACTTCAGATATAAATTTCAGTGCCAATAAAAAATACTAAGAATATATCTCCTTCAAAGAAAAGGCAAATATTACATTTTCTATTTCAATTTAGAAGAACTCAAAAGGAAAATGAAATAGATTTGAAAGGATTGATGACATAAAAGAATACATCAAATACTTTCTAGCCTGTTGATTTTAATAATTCACAGTTTCCCTTAAGTTACCATTCAACTAATGTAACACCACTTTCAGAATAAAAGAAGTTTTTTCTGTCTATTCATATTTACTATTTAATAATGCTTTTAAATTAACTTAATCAGTTGTACAGGGAAGACCATAAATTGTTTTCTCTCACTCTCTCCCTTGTATATGTATTTATACTATGCAAATCATAAGCAGACCATAAAGTGTTCTTTCTGTCTCCCTTTATATGTACATATGTCTGTAAATACATGCATATAAATATATGAAGGTAGAGAAGAGAGATAGGCAATAAAGTTCAAAACTAGCTTAGTTCACCCAGTTTCTATATATAAAGTTACTTTCTAAGACAAGGTAATTTCCTATTGAAGTAATATTCTTTATTCTGGTTTCTGTCCTCATTAATAATTTGACAATTTTAAGAACATATGAATTCACATTTAGTATCTTTAAGTACTAATATGCTGACACAAAATATAAAATATATTCAAATGGTTCTAAAGAGATTTCAGCAATTTGGCTACTTTCTTAATATCAGAATATTTTTAGGAACTGCTAATCTAACAGGTCATTGCCAGATATTTTCCAGACATTAGCTTGATCCATACCACTACAAAATCATATAAAATACAGATCTGTCAGGATCGGTACAAAGTTTTATCTTTTTATTTTAAAATAAGAGCATTTATTTCTATTATATTGTCTGTAAGGATATTAAAGAAAAAAGAAGTGGTAGCTCTCAGTTATTGATAAGTTGTAAATGCATGATTCTTCCCTGAAACCAGTTTGGCCAGTTTATAGTTTTAGTACATTGGATACTGTGTAAAATTCAAAATTAGTTCATTTAGTTTTTATTTTGTTTTAAATAATATTTTTCTTTTTTTAAGATTTTATTCATTTAACAGAGAGAGAGACAGCAAGAAAGGGAACACAAGCAGGGGGAGTAGGAGAGGGAGAAGCAGGCTCCCCGCCAAGCAGGGAGCCCTATCCGGGGTTTGATCCCAGGACCCCGGGGATCATGACCTGAATCGAAGGCAGACACTTAACGACTGAGCTACCCAGGCACCACTAAATAATATTGTTCAAATTAAACTACAAATATATGGCCTAGAGAATATTTAACAACTGTCTTCTGATCTTTATTTCCTATGGTATAATTATGATTGTCTTTTCCTTCCAATTCCTCCTTACTGAAACTTTCTCATTCATTAATAATCAGTATGCTATTGTTTCTATAATAGTTTCTCTTTTCTCCCCCAGAAGAAATGAATACTTCTTTTTTCATGTTTTCTTTTTTCTTTTTTTTTTTAAGATTTTATTTATTTATTCATGAGAGACAGAGAGAGAGGCAGAGGCAGAGGGAGAAGCAGGCTCCCTGCAGAGCAGGGAGCCCAATGCGGGACTCGATCCCAGGACCGTGGGATCATGACCTGAGCCGACGGCAGACGCTTAACCAACTGAGCCACCCAGGCGTCCCTTTTTTCATGTTTTCAAATGTTATCAATATAATGCTATAAATTCTATTTCACTCTATCATCGGTAATGTAGGCTCACTATGCAACTAAAGAGTGCCACATTCTCCAACATGTAAGATGACATGACAACCAAGAGGGAAAAGAAGAATATAAGACTTAGAACTTAATTATACTTTTGTCAGCTTTGAGCAGATAGAACTAAGGAAATAATCATAAAATGAATAATCTATAACTATATAACACAGCTGTGCATATTTACAAGCAAGGAAGATAATGTCTGTGACATTCATCTCAGCTTTTCATTTTAATGAAGCAAACTAACAATCTAAAATAAAAGTGTTTTTGGAGTATTGATGTTGTTCATTGATTCTATGTGAACTGTTTTCCGTCTTATTTAAGGGTTTCACTATCTACCCAAAATAGAAGAGACATCTGAAAGAAAATATATGACTCATGATTAAAAAGAAATATCATGAGATAGGACTTCAGGAATTGTAGAATGAAGATCTCTGTAAATTTGTTCCTCATCAGAAGCAACAATGACCTGACAAGTTTTTTCAAAGTCAACTTTTGCAGAATTGTGGAAATTAACCTACCTAAGAATTGCAACAATTGAGGAAGTGTTTATTCAATAAAACTGCTAATCCTCCAAGAAAAAACTATAGGGTTTGTCACATTGTACTTGACAAACACCCATCCCTCTCTCCTCAGCTCCAAGGTACCTTGTAAAACCAGTAGACCTGCAACCATGGTTCTTATAAAAAATGGCAGCCCTCCATCTTTTAGAGGGAGCAGATAGGTTTGGGTGTTCCTCAAAATGTCCCATCCACAGAGCATTCTCACTATTTGACATGTGTTGCAGCTTCCATGAAAAGCTTCATAAGGAGAGTGTTGCTATCATTTGACCTCACTTTGAGCTCACTCTTCTCAGGCCAATTTGCAAAGAGTAAATCTTCAAAGTCACAAGAAAAGAATCATCATGTACAAAGATTGCTCAGTAAGATTAACAGCTGAATTTACAGGAGACATAAAAGAAAACAGAAGGCAATAGAATACCATATATGAAGAATTGAAAGAATTAGGTCAACCAAGAATTCTATATCCAGTAAAAATATCCTTCAAAAATGGAGACTTTAAGGCATTCCTAGATTAAAAACAACAACAATAAGAAGAAAATATATCTCTAGTCAATTTACGCTATGAGAAATACTAAAGAGAGTTATTGAGGATGGAATGGAAAGACTTTAGATGATGACTTGAATCTACATGAAGAAATTAACTGATTAATGAAGTAAGTACATAGGTAAAACTATATATTTTATACTTTTAAATAATTATTTTCTTCCAATCTAATTTAAGGTATAAATTAAAAATATTGTAAGCATTCTAATTATTATGCAATACCAAAAATGTATTAAAGTTTATTTCCCTCCTTGGGCCAAAATTTACAAGGTATGAGATGATGGGGTGCCAGGGAATGACCATGGTCTATTTTGTGCTTCCTTGTTCTATCTGCTCCCCACTTGCTTTATGTCAAATGGAGGCCCTTCAGGTTTAGTGGAAGAGGTAGCAGAGGTATAATGCAGAATGATGTGGTAGCATTGTCATTTGCTTTATGCCTTATTTGTTCTTTCAACATCTTCTCACTCCCTTATCCCCTTATAGAAATGGGCATGGAGAAAATGAGAAGAAACTACTCTCTCACTTGCTCTGTTTGTAATTTTGTGAACCCCAATACTTGCATAAAACATAATTTTTATTATTTTGTCTTTATTATACTTTTTTTTTTTTCTGCCTTGGGGACTCTGACAAAATTGAAATGGAAAGAGACCAATTTTAACATCCTTAAAAAATGTTTTGCTACAGCATAAAACAAACACACACCACACATATACTCTGACAACTCTCCCTATAATTTATCATGACAAAAAAAGATCATCAGCACAGTAACCACTATAAGTTGAAAAATGGCCTAAGATTCTGGAAAAAAAAAAAAAAGCAAAGCACAAATGGAGAATTAATATGGATTTATTTAGGATGGTGTCAACCGTACTATGAGACATAGACCACATGAAGACTCAACGATGGTTGTATTCATAATGATGTTGAAATCCGGTGAGGTGACTACCCATCCATAATTAAAACTACCAAAGAGAAAAGAATGGCAGTGCAAAGAATAAAAACTGCTTAATTAAAAAACAAAAACAAAAACAAAAACATGCAGGTTGGTTAGGTTCTGGGAATGTTCAGAAGGATGTAAATGTTCCTTCACTTTACTATATTTTCCCTACCATTTGCCCCTTAACTTCCATGAAATAGTAGTTACATCTAGGCTTTAACTGGGTATCTTATATATGCATATGTGATTACCAACATCATAAGGCTAGAATAATCTCTGTTTTCTTTTTAAATTGAAAAATCCCCTGACTGACACGAACAATAGCAACAGAGGAAAATCAATTGACCTATGAACCTGTTCACCCAGGATCTGCATTGTGAATGCTGTGCAGTGAGTGTCATTTCCAATGAAGCCTGTCTGATTAGATGATTCGTGACCCCCATTTACAAATTAGAAGGCAGTGCCTGCAATATGTGAAAGGTTATTCTTGGTATCTAATTTGTGGCTGTGTAAAGTGAAAGTCATTGTTTTGTTTTTCCTCCAAGCAAAAGAGGTTATTAGAGAAAGTACAATTATTACAATGTCTATAATTAGGAATATAAGCAATGCATGATTCTAGAGTGATTCACAATACGTTTACTTTATTTCTAATTATGTGGGAAGAAATTTTAAGAAAAAACCAATAAGTTGGAAAACTGACAGACATGGGGAAGTTAGGAGCTGATTAGCTTTTAGATCATTGTGCCAAGAAGATGATTCATAAAGGAAAAAGAAAAGTTTCCTTTAGTTACAGAGAGGAAAGCCAATGCAAATATTTAAGTGAAATATAACATTTTATAAGATGTTGGCATGTAATTATTTGATCATTGATAATCAACTACAATCAAATTATCATAAACTTTGGCAGTCTTCATTTCTTTGAAAAATATTTTTCTAATTTATATGCTCATGATTATAAACCAAGTTTTGTCTGCACATACCAAAATATTTATTAAGTATATATAACATTTTGATCTCTATATAATAAATTAAATATTATATATAGACATTTTTATTATGCAGAATGAAACTTTAACATTAAACATATATAAGTGCTATTTTTATTTTTCCAAGTTTCCAAACAGAAAAGTTAAAAAAGAATGTTGGAAGACTAAATTGAATCTTTGTTTAAAGTGCCAATAAACCACAGTTGATTAAGGAAAGCTTAGTTCTGGAGTCAAATCTTTGTGAGTTTAAATTCAAAACCCACATGCTATATAAAAATGGGAAAATTAACCTGAGTCTCAATGTATTCATCAATTAAATTAATATTACAATTCTAATCTCATGAAGTTATTTTGAGGAACAGATAATATAAACTTTGTAAAATGCATATCAAAGTTCAAGGCACTTAGTAAATACTAAACACTGCATAGATGTTTATTACCATTACTATTGAGGTTTACTTTGTTTTGTTTTCTAACTAGGATCAAATCAAGCAAGCATATAGTGATAAAGACACTAAATGCTTATTTGGCTGAAAGTTTTGTTCTCTTGCATGGTTTTTTTTTTTTTTAAGATTTTATTTATTTATTTGAGACAGAGAGAATGAGAGACAGAGAGCATGAGAGGGAGGAGGGTCAGAGGGAGAAGCAGACTCCCCACCGAGCAGGGAGCCCGATGCGGGACTTGATCCTGGGACTCCAGGATCATGACCTGAGCCGAAGGCAGTCGCTTAACCAACTGAGCCACCCAGGCGCCCATTCTCTTGCATGTTTTGAATGTTTTAGAATTTTATTGAACTAGTAAAGCCCATTTAAAAGAACATATTTCAAGTATAAAATCATATACTCATTTATTCAACAAGATTTTTTAAATATCTCTCATATACTATGCATACTGTGAAGTATTAGGGATCAAATAGTTATAAAATACAGTTCTTACTTCAATGGAGTTTATAATATGGGGTAGCAGAGAGATACTGATCAAATAATTATAAAAATGATATAAATTTGCTGGTGTAATAAATGTACTGAAAGAAAAGTATATGACACTATGTGAATGATGAAGAATTTGATGAAATTGGGGAGGTCAGGCAGACTTCTGGAAAGATTACAGTTAAAATGCCATTTTAGAAACTTATGATTACAATAATTTGTGCTCAATATATGGCAAAACTGTAAAATAAAGGATATGGGGAAAATTCTCCAATAACATCTGATAACATTGCAGTTTAATTTTGAAAGCAAATAAAACTATAATTTTTAGGTATTAATCAATACACAAATACACAATGTTGTAGGAAACATACTTGGATTACACTTTTAGATGACAAAAGTACAATTCAATTTTCTTTCTCTAACAGGTTTTATTGTGAAAATCCTTCAATATGTTCACTTCTCATACAACCTAACTATTTTCAAATTGAAGCAGTACTTGGTCTCTCTATGAAATAAACTTGAGTGATTATGTATTATCCAGATTTTTTTGAAAAGAACACATTTGAATATAATTTAATTTAAGGGAAGTAAGGTAATTAGGGAAGTAACTTAGATGAGAAGTATTACCTGTGTAATTATTTGCCTTCCCAATATATAAATTTGTGTCTCCATACTGTACTATAATGAGAAATCATAAAATCAAATAGCATGTTGAGTTGCATACTACATTGTATTAGTATGCAGGGATGTGCTGTGTTAAGTATTTCTGTCCAGTGAAAATAAGTAAGCACTCGTTCTATGTCTGAAAGCCACCTATTCTCCTTCTCTGCAGAGAGAAAGCTTGGATTTTGAATTCAAGACCTAAAGGAATATGACGAATTATTTACTTTCTGCTTCCTTCATATGTAGTCTTTAAGAATTCATAATGCTTCTTAACTTTTTTGAAGAGCATTACTGCATTTATATCAAGGAAATTAGCCCTGATAAACACATTCTTCATGAATATTTGCAACAAATATATATTAAAAGATATATGTAAAGATGGGATAAGAACATAGGTATAATTCTTACTCCTCAAAGTCCAGGCTACCTAAAATGAGTAGTTTTTATAATTCATTACCAGGTATGCATACAGATACGCTGTATCTTGTCACTTGAGATTGAGACTCCTTGGTCAAAATGATGAAAGGTGTAGTGTTACTATAAACAGTCTTTTACGTCTTGACTAAATTATACAACCAACTCTGTGGCAATATCTCTATTCTCTCTCAGTCAGTATGTAGCTGGTAAAACACAAAAATTTTTGAGCTAGATAGAAACATGATCTCCCTTCTTTCCTCTTATGAAAACCACTTCTGGAAAGTTGGTGGAGGCAAAGGATAAAATGCTTTCTCGGATAACGAGAGCACAAGAAGTATTACCCTAGCAGAACTTACATTTTAAGAAGCTCCTCAAACTTTATTAAAATAATGGACTCTAATTCTAGAATTTGGGGTATAAATGTGTATGAAGAATCAAAATTGAATTCTTAAGACAATGTCTTTCCAATTTTTTTCTGCTTAGATTTGGATTTAAAGGAGCTAGTATGATGCCTCTATTCCTCCACCAAGTTTAGTATCCATTAGAAATAGATGTAGGAACTGGGCAGATGTAAATATGTCACCTTTTGTATTGCTAAACTCAGGGTGGGGGGTATGGTTTTAGGCTGTCAGCCAAGTAGAATCTTGAGATAGGCTACCAGGGAAATTTTTTTGAGTTTCCAGGGCAAATACATCAGGAGACTTAACTCAAAATTGTCCAAGGGAAAAAAAACAAAGAAACCAAATCTCTATGCCTTAACTAGATCCCATCAAACTATAAATATGACTCAATGGTTGTCCTTCATCAATTGAGTGATTCAGTAAACTTCCTCTATGGAGAGGAGTAAGAAATGGACAATTGGCAAGGAATAGATCAAACCCATCCTCAAGGAAATCAACCTAATCCACACCTGACTGGGTTTTGTTTGTTTGTTTTTTGTTTTTGTTTTTGTTTTTGTTACAGTCCCTAACTGGTACTTCACCATTCATTCTTGCCTTTTTATGTATGAAGTTGTTTCTTCATGAGCATTTTATTTGCAGATAATTTTAGATTTACAGAAAGTTTGAGAGAGTTCCCAAATACCCTTCAGCCCATTTTCCCTGTTTTTAACAGCCTACAGATGGTACATTTGTCAAAATTAAAAACTTAACATTAATGTCACGCTATTAACTAAACAAAGACTTCATTCAGTTTTCACTGTTTTTCACGAATATCCTTTTTTGTTGTTGCTGTTCTGGTATCTAATACTGTTTTAATATGTAGGTTTTAGTATTATTTAGGTATGGTGAAACAAACATCAGGAGAAAGTTGTCATTGAGAAGATAATTTATTACTCATAGTTCTCAAGAGAAACAGACACACCACACTATGCAGATTATACAGGGGGTGCATCAGGGTTGGTCAAGGAACAAAGGAAGGGAAGGGAAGGGAAGGGAAGGGAAGGGAAGGGGAGGGAAGGGGAGAGGAGGGAAGAGAGCCAATAAAGGGCACATTACCAAGCCAGTTACCACTGTGAGTGACTCTAGGGAAAGTCTAGAGTCAGAGTACAACACACACCTCTGATATTTTCCTTACACATAATCCAAAGGGTGAGAGAGCAAGAGTATTTATATCAAACTCTAGTCCATCATTGTTTGGGGACTACTCAAAACATTAATTTCCTGAGGCATCTTGCCTTACTGGCATGAAAGGCAGCAGAGTATGTCTGGTGGCAGGAAAAAAATCTCAGGAAGCTAACCAGGAGCTCACGTTTGGCAACAGACTGACACAGAAGAAAGGAGTAAAGGCAAGAGGGTAGGGGAGTGCACTGATGACTGCTATGTCTCCCACAGTTTTTTGTTGTTTTTTTTTTCTGATGATCTTGGCTTTTTGAGGGGACTAGCCTCATTGTATTAATAAAATATCCTGCAGTATGAATTTAATTGTTGCCTCACGATGCCATCTAACTTGCTTATATTCTTTTTATGATGTGATCTTCAGTCACCCAGTTATGGTTGTAACCTCTAGATTTGCCACTGTAAAGTTTTTCCCCTTCACAATTAGTGAGTAAACTAGTGATGATGTTCTGGCACCATGCAATTAACCAGTCTTCTTCACCTTTTCCAATTCTAGTCTTCGACATCCTTCTTGCTTGGATCATTATTTTGGAGGAGTTACAGGGGTTATTTTAATCTTTAGTTTCTCTTACAATTATTACCTGACATTCTTCTGTTTAAAAGAAGAAGGAGGAGAAACAAAATAAGAAGTAGGAGAAGGAGAAGAAGGAAAAGAGGAAGAAAGGACTCTCTTTCATCAGGTGGGGATGGGAATAATGGTTTCTTCTAACAAAGCAGGCCAAATACTCACATGCATATTTCTTCCCTAGTATTACCAAATTTCACTATAAGAATTTGGTATGATAGTAATCTCCAGTAGTAGTAAATCCCTCCTCTTTCTTTTTCTCACAAAGAGCATCCATCGATTTTTATTTACTTAATAGTTTACATTCAATTGTAATTAGCATTACACTTAATGCACATATTGGGGGGGGTGATAATGCATATATTATTATATTGACCCAAATTTTCCAGAGAAATTGATCCTTCCATAATGGTTGTAATGTCCCTGAAGAATGATAATACCTTTTGTTTGGATTATAGTGACTTATACAATGTTAAGAATTTATTTGTAAATACATATATTTAACATATTGGTGATATTTGCAATAGCAGGTCCTCATTTTATGTGTTTGTAATTTCTGAACCATTTTCCCACAATAAGCTTTTTTTAAAGGGTACATTTTCTTTGCTATCCTTAGAAATGACTCCATTCATTATGTTCATGGACCCATAGCTAGAAGGAATGATTAAAATGTACTGATTTTAAAGACCAACATCCTATGTGTAACTTCCTTTTTCCCCCCTCAAAGATACATGCTGCAAGTGTTTTCATCCTCATCTTTAGAAACAGAACAATTCTTCTTTTTTCTAAGAACAATTCTTAATTTTATGTACTAAATTAGCATTGGTTTTGTATTTTATAACTTTGAAACTGGAGTACATCAACATACACTTCAGTTTCTAAGGTGTGCTTTCTAAACAATTTATTTTTTAAAAAGTAATTTAGAGACATACGATTTCTTCCAAGAATCACAAAAGTTTTTCCCCAGAGGGTTGTAGAAGCAGAAAAGATGGCAGCATACAATTTTCACAAATGAACTTTTAATAAGAATACACTGACAAATCACAACAATTTATATGCAATTGTAAAATATAAATGCTTAATGTGGTCTTTAAGGCACTGACTTGTATTGAATCAGTCACCTCCATAAGTCATGGGTGTTGATTTTTAAAAACATTATTGATTTGTTAAAGAGAAAGATATCTTGGGTCCATAATTTTTCTCATTATGAAACACTAAGTAGCTAGAGGCTTTTAAAATAGTGGTTTAGCTAAGAGAATCTATTTTTAAAAGATTAGCTTTGAACTTCTCTTTGAGTGCATCTGTGTACAATCTCTAGGACCATTTGGGATATAATTGAAAATATGCCTTTTATTTAGCCAGCCTTTATTAAATTGGTTCTAGTGTGTTTTGATAATGGTTGGCAAAGGAGCATCACTCGGGACACTAAAAATAATGTGGACATATTAATGCCACCATTAAACATATTCTTTGTAGCCTCAGGTAGAGAGAATTTAGCAAAGTGTGTTTCCTTGCTGATGCTTCATTATCACCACATTGTGGTGCTGGGTTGTCATTTTATTTCATTCTCATTCATCATCGATCCTTTCTCTCTCTCCCTTCCACCTCTATTTTATCAACTAATCTAATGTTATTAAAAGCATTACAATCACCATAAGAAAAATGTGAAGAGTTATAAGTAACAGCCCCCAGTATAGGAGATCTGAGCTTACCCTGATAGTGTGTGATCTGGATCTTATGATCCATCGTATTTAAGATTCTACACTGGATAGTATGTTGTAGATTGAATGGGTTTCTCCCTAGCCCATCCCACCACCAAAAATTTATATGTTGAATCATTAACTCACAGTACCTCAGAATGTGAGCTTACTTGGAAATAGGGTTGATGCAGATATAATTAGCTAATATGTAATCAGTTAATAAATCATTTAATAATTAGTTACTCCAATATGACTAGTATCTTTATTAAAGGGAAAAATTTGGACACAGCAACACATACAGGGGGAATGCTATGTGAAAATGAAATTAGTTATCTGCAAGCTAAGAAGACCTGCAACAGATCCTCCCTCAGCCCTCAGAAGGAACCAAACCTACCAACACCTTGATTTTAGATTTCTAGCCTCCAGAACTCTGAGACAATAAATTTAAGCTGTTTAAGCCAGCCAGTTTGTAGTCCTATTACAGCAGACCTAGCAAACTAACACACAGAATTACTGTATTTTTACAGTAATACAGGGGCATGAAAAAATAAGTCAATACACTATAATGATTTCTAAAGAAGTGTGCAGGTAAAAGATATGTTATTTTCTATTCAGCCTAATGGAGAATATAGTATACTTGTTTGCAACATAGTGACTCTGTCTGGATTGACACTTGCTAGTATGACTTACCTATTTTTTTTTATTTTAGACTATAGCCATAGATGTCTCCACATCATTGAGTCTAATTGTACTTTGAAGTGTCTGAAGCTAAATTGGCTCACATTTTCCCAGGCTGAGAGAAAGTGTGTGTACTGTGTCCAGGAAACCCTCTCTATGGTGTTCAGAAGCATTATCTGCTGATAAAAGATAAAACGGCCAACTCGATGGATCATCTCAGAAAAGCCTTCTTTTCACTATGCTCTCTGTTGTCCAAACGTCTTGAAAGATAATGGACATTTATCTTCCTTACATGATTGGTCAATGTAATTAAATGGAGGTAATGACAGTTCCATTGTATTAAGTAGAATGTTAAATCAATATTACACTGTCACTTCACTTGATTCTTAAGCTGACAAAAAAACTTAGTTTTATGAAACCAATTTTTGGGGTTTCACTTTTACTTGAACTCTAAAATGCATAATGCAGATTTCTACCCTAATTACTTAAACTTCACTTTATTAATACACTGGCAAAAGATGTAGGAATTATGCCAATGTCACATTTTGAAAATGACTTATAGATAATAACCTTATTACTCAAGTGCAAAGTAGATATTTAAAGTTATGAGTTTTTATATTTCTACCAACAGAAGATGATAAAGTTAAAACAGTTACATCTACAAAACCTTATACTCTAAAATTTAGACCAATTATTTAAGAACGCATAAATTATATATGTATTTGTTAATTCTTAATTTGAAATGAAAATTATGTCTAGCCTTCTATTAATCTTAACCTAGTTTCAAATTTATACAATGCCTCTTTTCATTACTTATGCCTTTTTGCTCCCTAATTTTCTCTCATAAAACCGTTCTCAATAATCTAAGACTCAGGTATCAAAATCTCATCTCTGGTTTTCTCCTCTCCCAACATATAGAAAATAATGGATATCAAAGAAAACATTTTCCTTGCTTTCCAGTTTACTGATTTAGTACCTTTTCAATTTTTTCCTCTATAAAGAAAAGACAGATTTATATTTATTAAGTGCTTTGTATCATCTCTATTCCTTAAATTTAAAATAAGTGATTTTTCTCCTTACCTCCTAACAGTGCAAGTTTATATTCCCTCCCTCTTATGCTTTCCTTTTCTCTGGCTCCTGGGTGTTTTTGAGCAGACAAGTGGTAATATTAAAGGCATGTTTATCAATATTGTATTTCAGTCAGAGTTTGCTCAGAAAAACAGATTGTGTTAGGTATTTTAACAAAGAGAATTTAATACAAAGAATTGGTTCATTAGGTGTTGGCAAATTTAGAAAGAAAAAGGAAAGAGAAAGAAAGAAAATCTAAGGCAGCATAAAAATAGTACATACAGGAAGCAGCTAACCCTTTAGGACTAGAACAGTGGTCAGCAAAACATAGCCTGTGGGCCAAATCTATTCTACTACCTAAATTTTAAGGCAAACTGAAGGTGATTCTTTACATTTAACATATACTACCATGAATTTCACCTCTTGGCCCTCAGAACTTAAAATATTTATCATCTGGTCTTTTAATAATAAGTTTGCCAACTCTTGGACTAAGGGGAACAATAGAAAGAGGTCTTGTAATAGGTTCCAAGGAACTAAGTCTCTCACACCTCTGCTAAAATCTCCCAGGATTTTGCCTTCAGGTTGATTTTGAGAATGGCAAAAATAAATGAAGACTAGAAATAACTATGGCTGCCAGGCCGAATGACCATCACTGGGGCTACATTCAGAGGAACAGTGGGCCATCAGGAGTGCTGGGTCTTTCTCCCTGCCTTCTGCCTCTGGGAGCCCTCTATTCCTTCCTTTTGGTGGTTTGCAGAATCATAGTCCCAGCTTTACAGTGTTGGAGCTTTGAACATTTGGAGCTGAAAGACTACGGCCTATTAACCAAGCTGGTGTTCTACTTAGCTCTGAACTGTTTGGCAAGAGATATGCTTTTTGGTGTAGATGACATAACTTTCAAGACAGAGAGGGACAATAAAACATTCTTTAAAAAAAACACTCAGAAACGTCTGAATCTAGGGGCACCTGGGTGGCTCAGTCAGTTAAGCGTCTGCCTTCAGCTCAGGTCGTGATCCCTCCATCCTGGAATCAGCTCCCCTTCAGGCTGCCTGCTTAGGGGGAAGTCTGCTTCTCCCTCTCCCATTGTCCACACCCTCCCACAACTTGTGCTATCTCTTGCGCACACTCTCTCAGATAAATAAATAAAATCTTAAAAAAAATAAAAAACAAAACAAAACAAAATCTGAGTCTATTAAACGTTTTACTTGCTCTCTGCTCTTATTCTAAGTCATGTGTTTATTCTCATGTACAAATATTAGCACCTTAAAGATTACTCGAACTCACGGTGGTCTCTTTCTTTTATTCAGAATAAAAATTAGTTAGATTTCCACGTAGATTCTTTTCATAGGTGCACTGTTGGAAATGATAGCAAGCTTAAGTCAATGAGTTACCGGTATGTTAGGAACAAATTATTCCCAATTCTCTCTCCCCTAGTCATTCACATGGGTCAATCAGATTAAGTATTATTGATCATTATTTTAACCCAGGGTTTTACTTTTAGAGGTATAGTGAAGAAATACAAATTAATGGAACCAACCACTAATTCTTCTCTACCCAACCCCTGGGGTCATAAATTAACATAGATTCATTCTCTTGTTCTCTATATGTCACTGGATGGAAAAGATACATAAGGAATCAAATTACAAATATTTTTGGATTATTATTTGACTACTGCACCCGTGTTTCCAGGGAAAATCAAAAAGTCAAATTGAATCTTAAATCTCTATCCCAGTTGGCAAAATGTATGAATTGCAAGGACAAGATTGTGACCAGGACTCAACCACATTATATTCGCTTCTAACTTCTCTTGTCTGAAGTGGAGAACTGTTTCTCCATGAGTGGTTATATTAGAGCAGGCCTTTGTTTCTCATTTGATAATTTGCTTCAGTCTTACTGAGTGCAGTCTTCTGAACTGAACTGATTACCTTTTGAAAAATTTTACACATCTGAATCTTATATACATTAAAGTAAATAATAAAAGGAACAAAAACAGACATTTTGTTAATAAGTGTTAAAATGTGAAGGTTAGATTGGTTGAAAAATCTAATAAAACAAAGGTCAAATGCCATGTATTTGTTTTGCAGGGCTGCCATAACAAAACACCACACACTGGGTGGCTTAAAAAAATTATTTTCTCACAGTTGCAGAGACTGTGAGTCTAAGATCAAGGTGCTCAGTAGGTTGGTGTCTGTTGAGAGCTGACAAAGATTATCTCATTGACCAAATTCCATCCAGGCTTCCCTGAACTCTTTCAGCTAGGAGTGACTTGGACTGCCATGCTCATCTCCACATTGTCCAATTTTAGCAAGAATCCTGCTAAGCCAGTTTAACTAGACCCCTCCCCCCACACACTCAGTATGTGATCACCTTCAATATCCAATTGAGTTCCTTATTCTTGACCATATCTCAGGTGATATCTGATCACCCTGGCCTGCCTTCAGCAAGAATCCTGTCAGGTCAGTTTAGCCAAAATTCCCTTATCCTTGAGGTTTCGTCTTAGTAATTTTCCATCCACTGACCACCCTCCACTTGCACACGATATACGTGGAGTTGAGTTTAATCTCTCTCCCTCCCCCATAGCAACACTCCATTGCACCTATGGTGACAGCCACTCCCCTCCTTGAATAAAGTCTGCCTTGCCATTATGAACAAGCATCATGAATAATTTTTTTCCTTAACAGGGCTCTCCCCGTGTGTTGCCAATGGCTGCCTTCACTGTGTGTTTGCAAGACCTTTTGGTGCATGCCTGGAGAGAGACAGGAAAGCAAGTGAGCTCTCTAGTGTCCATTCTTACAAGGACACTAATCCTATTGGATCAGTGCCTTATCCTTATGATCTAATTTAATATTAATTACTCCTTTAAAGGCCCCATCTCCAAATACAGCCACACTGGGGGGTTAGTTCAACATATGAATGCTAAGGTTAGTTAACACATCCATCTCCTCATATAATCACAATTTTGTGTGTGTTGGGAATGTTTAAGATCTGCTCTCTGAACAACTTTCTAGTATGTAATACAGTACTGTTTAACTATAGTCACTGTGCTGAATATTAGATTTCCAAATACAGCCACCCTGGGGGGTTAGGACTTCAACATATGCATTTGGGGGTTATACAAACATTCAGTCCATAATAAATTAGACAGCTATGGAGATACAGAAATGCACTTTTTAAAAATTTAAATCTCTCTTACAAACATAGCAAGAGGTTACCTGGCCATGGTCTTTTTCTTCTCTTTAGGTATCTACCTAGCATAAAAACTTTTTTTTTTCAATATTTCTGTTCACTTGCAGGAATTGTAGAGAGTAACTTAATTAAATGTGAAATAACATAAGCAGATCAGGAAGAATCCACATTATAACAGAAACAAGAATTGACTAAAAGTGGGCATTTTTACTTTGAGAAAAACACTGCTTGCCTTGTGTTGTATTTGTGATACTAATCCTTCTACCAGATCAACACAAAGGACAATTTCTGCACTTAAAACATTTTTATATGTACCTTATGGAATAATTTGGTTAAGGTTAACTGTGTGTCTGTTGTATGCTGTGGAACACAAAAAGAAATATCCAATAAAATACAATAACTAAAGAAACAGGTTCATTTGCATGTTAGGCAGATACTGAACAGTACAAGGTTATTTTGCTTAACAAAGGACCAAAATATATTAACATATTGTAAACATCCTCTCTTTCTCATATCTATCAAAAGTAACACTTAAAAATAAAACCTGAACTTTTAAAAAGAAATCCACTACACAAGTAGATTTAAAAATAGAGGACTAAGTGAACATCATCACTTACCATCAGGGAGATGAAAATTCAAAAATACAATGTGATATCACCTCACACCTGTCAGAATGGCTAAAAGCCAAAACACAAGAAACAATACATGTTGGTGATGATGTGGAGAAAAAGGAACCCTCATGCACTTTTGGTGGGAATGCAAACTGGTGCAGCCACTGTGGAAAACAGTATGGAGGCTCCTCAGAAAGTTAAAAATAGAACTACCCTACAATCCAGCCATTGCACTACGAGGTATTTACCCCAAGGATACAAAAACACTAATTCGGAAAGATACATGCACCATTATGTTTATAGCAGCATTTTTTATAATAGCCAAGATATGGAAGTAGCCCTGGTGTCCACTGAGTGATGAATGGATAAAAATGTGGTGTGTGTGTGTGTGTGTGTGTAAATAAAAATTAAAATCGAGGCATACAGATCTGCAAGCCAAGGAGAGAGGCCTCAGAAGAAACCAACCTTGCCAACCCTTTGATCTACCTCCAAAACAATGAGAAAATAAATTTCTGTTGTTTAAGCCAAAAAATAAATTATAGAGGCATCAATTATCTTATCCCAAGAGTAATTTCAGTAAACCAGGAATAATTAATGACTAGAATGGTAGCAGTGAGACTGCATCAAAAAGGATGAATTTGAGTAACATTTAGAAGAAAATTATAAATGTGTGTTTTAAGGATTACAGTATGCAATACTGAACTAACCTGCTATATGCTTTGACTACTAATTTTCTTTACACACAGTTAATAAAATTCCATGAGGTTTATAGTATGGGTCCTGTGTGATAATGCATGAAAGAATGTCTTCAATGGAAAAGGCAGTATACAAAATTTTTATTCTTTTTTATCTCCAGCTTTACTGAGAGAGAATTGACAAATAATATGGTTGAATTTAAGGTGTACAAAGTGATGATTTGATAGATGTGTATAATGTGAAATGATTCCCACAGTAAGGTTAGTTAGCACACCCATCTCATAGAATCACAATTTCGTTGTATGTGAAGGTAGTATATAAGATCTACTTATACAGATCTTACATAAGTAAGAGCAACATTCCAGTATTCAATACACTACTGTTAACTATAGTTATCATGCTGAATATTAGATTTCCAAAACTTATTTATCTTATAGCTGGCAGGTTTTTGTGTGTTTGTGTGTCATAAGGAAGTCACTTTTTAAAAAAGTTTTTATTTAAATTCCAGTTAGTTAACATACAGTGTAATAGTAGTTTCAGGTGTACAATATAGTAATTCAACACTGCCGTACAATACCCAGTGCTCATCACAACAAATGCACTCCTTAATCCTCATAACCTGTTTCACCTATCCCCTCACCCACCTTCCCTCCGGATGGAGCTAGAGAACACTAGGCTAAGTGAAATAAGTCAGTCAGAGAAAGACAAATACCATATGATTTCACTCATATGTGGAATTTAAGAAACAAAACAGGTGAATATGGGGGGGGGAGGCAAACCATAAAACAGACTCTTAGCTATAGAGAACTGCTGGTTTGTACTCTTTTGTTTTTGTTTTTGTTTTTTGTTTTTTTTATTTTATTATGTTATGTTAGTCACCATACAATACATCATTGGTTTTTGATGTGGTCATCCACGATCCCTTGTTTTCGTATAACACCCAGTGCTCCATGCAGTACGTGCCCTCCTTAATACCCATCACCGGGCTAACCAATCCCCCCTCCCCCCTCCCCTCTAAAACCCTGTTTGTTTCTCAGAGTCCATAGTCTCTCATGGTTCATCTCTCCCTCCAATTCCCCCCCCCCAATTTTTCCCTTCCTTCTCCTAATGTCCTCCATGTTATTCCTTATGTTCCACAAATAAGTGAAACCATATGATAATTGACTTTCTCTGCTTGACTCATTTCACTTAGCATAATCTCCTCCAGTCCCATCCATGTTGATGTCAAAGTTGGGTATTCATCCTTTCTGATGGCTGAGTAATATTCCATTGTATATATGGACCACATCTTCTTTATCCATTCATCTGTTGAAGGGCATCTTGGCTCTTTCCACAGTTTGGCTATTGCGGACATTGCTGCTATGAACATGGGGGTGCATATGGCCCTTCTTTTCACTACATCTGTGTCTTTGGGGTAAATACCCAGTAGTGCAATTGCTGGGTCATAGGGTAGCTCTATTTTTAAATTTTTGAGGAACCTCCACACTGTTTTCCAAAGTGGTTGTACCAACTTGCAGTCCCACCAACAGTGTAAGAGGGTTCCCCTTTCTCCACAACCTCTCCAACATTTGTTGTTTCTTTCCCTGTCCATTTTGGCCATTCTAACTGGTGTAAGGTGGTATCTCAGTGTGGTTTTGATTTGGATTTCTCTGATGGCTAATGATGATGAACACTTTTTCATGTGTCTGTTAGCCATTTGTATGTCTTCTTCAGAGAAGTGTCTTTTCATATCTTCTGCCCACTTTTTGACTTGATTATTTGTTTTTTGGGTGTTGAGTTTGAGAAGTTCTTTATAGATCTTGGATTCCAGCCCTTTAGCTGTAGTGTCATTTGCAAATATCTTCTCCCATTCTGTGGGTTCTCTTTGGTTTGTTGACTCTTTCCTTTGCTCTGCAGAAGCTTTTTATCTTGATGAAGTCTCAAAAGTTCATTTTTGCTTTTGTTTCACTAGCTTTTGGAGATGTATCTTGAAAGAAGTTGCTGTGGCCAATGTCAAAGAGGTTACTGACTATGTTCTCCTCGAGGATTTGGATGGATTCCTGTCTCACATTGAGGTCTTTCATCCACTTTCAGTTTATCTTTGTGAATGGTGTTAGAGAATGGTCGAGTTTCATTCTTCTGCATGTGGCTGTCCAATTTTACCAGCACCATTTATTGAAGAGACTGTCTTTTTTCCATTGCATGTTTTTTTCTGCTTTGTCAAAGATTATTTGACCATAGAGTTCAGGGTCCATATCTGGGCTCTCTATTCTGTTCCATTGGTCTATATGTCTGTTTTTGTGCCAGTACCATGCTGTCTCAGTGATCACAGCTTTGTAATATAGCCTGAAATTGGGCAACGTGATGCCCCCAGCTTTGTTTTTTTTTTTTTTTTTCAACATTTCTTTGGCGATTCAGGGTCTTTTCTAATTCCATACAAATTTTAGGATTGTTTGTTCCAGCCCTTTGAAAAATGTCATTGGAATTTTGATCGGGATGGCTTTGAAGGTATAGATTGCTCTGGGTAGCATAGACTTTTTAACAATGTTTATTCTCCCAATCCATGAGCATGGAATATTTTTCCATCTTTTTGTGTCTTCTTCAATTTCTTTCATGAGTGTTTTGTAGTTCCTAGAGTATAGATCCTTTACCTCTTTGGTTAGGTTTATTCCGAGGTATCTTATGGTTTTGGGTGCTATTGTAAATGGAATCGTTTCTCTAATTTCTCTTTCTACAGTTGCGTTGTTGGTGTATAAGAAAGCAACTGATTTCTGTGCATTGATTTTGTATCCTGCCACATTACTGAATTGCTGGATGAGTTCTAGTAATTTGGGGGTGGAGTCTTTTCGGTTTTCCACATAAAGTACCATGTCGTCTGCAAAAAGAGAAAGTTTGACTTCTTCTTTGCCAATTTGAATACATTTTATTTCTTTTTGTTGTCTGATTGCCATTGCTAGGACTTCTAGTACTATGTTGAACAAGAGTGGTGAGAGTGGGCATCCTTGACATGTTCCTGATCTTAAGGGAAAGGCTCTCAGCTTTTCCCCACTGAGGATGATATTTGCTGTGGGTTTTTCATAGATGGATTTTATGAGCTTGAGGAATGTTACCCCTATCCCTATACTCTGGAGAGTTTTAATCAGGAAAGGATGTTGTATTTTGTCAAATGCTTTTTCTGCATCAATTGAGAGGACCATATCGTTCTTCTCCCTCCTCTTATTAATGTGTTCTATCACATTGATTGATTTGCGAATGTTGAACCACCCTTGCATTCCGGGGATAAATCCCACTTGGTCGTGGTGGATGATCCTTTTAATGTATTGTTGGATCCTATTAGCTAGGATTTTGTGGAGGATTTTGGAATCCATATTCATCAGGGATATCAGTCTTAAATTCTTCTTTTTGATGGGGTCTTTGCCTGGTTTGGGGTTTAAGGTAATGCTGGCCTCATAGAATGAGTTTGGAAGCTTTCCTTCTGTTTCTATTTTTAGAAATAGCTTCAGTAGAATAGGTATTATTTCTTTGAATGTTTGGTAGAATTCCCCAGGGAATCCATCAGGACCTGGGCTCTTGTTTTTTGGGAGGTTTTTGATCACTGCATCAATCTCGTTACTGGTTAGTGGCCTATTCAGGTTGTCAATTTCTGCCTTTTTCAGTCTTGGCAGCTTATAGGTTTCCAGGAAGGCCTCCATTTCATCCACATTGCTCAGTTTATTGGCATATAGTTGTGGATAATAATTTCTAATAATTGTTTCTATTTCCTTGGTGTTAGTCATGATCTCTCCCCTTTCATTCATAATTTTATTAATTTGGGTCCTTTCTCTCTTCTTTTGGATATGTCTGGCCAGTGGTTTATCGATCTTATTAATTCTTTCAAAGAACCAGCTTCTAGTTTCGTTGATCTGATCTACTGTGTTTCTGGTTTCTAATTCATTGATTTCTGCTCTAATTTTAATTATTTCTCTTCTAATGTGTGGCTTAGGCATTGTTTGTTGTTTTTCTCTAGTTCTTTAAGGTGTAGAGTTAGTTGGTGAATTTGGGATTTTTCTATTTTTTTTGAGTGAGGCTTGGATGGCTATGTATTTCCCCCTTAGGACTGCCTTTGCAGTATCCCATAGGTTTTGGACCAATGTGTTCGTTCTCATTGATTTCCATGAATTGTTTAAGTTCTTCTTTGATTTCTTGGTTGACCCAGACATTCTTGAGCAGAGTGGTCTTTAGCTTGCAAGTGTTGAATTTCTGCCAATTTTTTTTTTTGTGATTGAGTTCCAGTTTTAGAGCATCGTGGCCTAAGAATATGCAGGGAATGATCTCAATCTTTTGGTATTGGTTGAGACCTGATTGTGACCCAGTGTATGGTCTATTCTGGAGAAAGTTCCATGTGCACTCAAGAAGAATGAATATTCTGTTGTTTTAGGGTGGAATGTTCTGTAAATATCTATGAGGTCCATCTGGTCCAATGTATCATTCAAAGCTCTTGTTTCTTTGTTGATTTTCTGCTTAGATGATCTGTCCATTGCTGAGAGTGGAGTATTGAGGTCTCCTACAATTAACGTATTGTTATCAATATGACTCTTTATTTTAGTTAACAGTTGGCTTATATAGATGCCTGCTTCCATGTTGGGGGCATAGATATTTACAATTGTTAGATCTTCTTGTTGGATAGACCCTTTAAGAATGATATAGTGTCCTTCTGTGTCTCTTATTACAGACTTTAGTTTAAAATCTAATTTGTCTGATATAAGAATTGCTACCCCAGCTTTCTTTTGAGGTCCGCTGGCATGGAAGATGGATCTCCATCCCTTCACTTTCAGTCTGGATGTATCTTTAGGTTCAAAATGAGTTTCTTGTAGACAGCATATGGATGGGTCCTGTCTTTTTATCCAATCTGCAACCCTGTGCCATTTTATGGGAGCGTTTAGGCCATTCACGTTGAGAGTGATTATTGAAAGATATGAATTAATTGTCATCATGTTGCCTGTGAGGACATTGTTTTTATATATTGTCCCTGTAAATTTCTGTTCTATATCACTCTTGGGGTCTTTCTCCTTTTATAGAACCTCCCTTAATATTTCTTGCAGGGCCGGCTTAGTGGTCACATATTCTTTCAGTTTCTGCTGGTCATGGAAGCTCTGCATCTCTCCATCCATTCTAAATGAAAGCCTTGCCAGGTAAAGTATTCTTGGCTGCATGTTCTTCTCATTTAGTACCCTGAATATGTCTTGCCAGCCCTTTCTGGCTTGCCAGGTCTCTGTGGATAGGTCTGATGTTATTCTGATGTTCCTCCCTCTGTACGTAGGAATCTCTTCCCCCTAACTGCCCTTAATATGGTTTCCTTGGTTCTAAGATTTGCAAGTTTTACTATTACATGCCGGGGCATTAGTCTATTTTCCTTGATCTTCGGAGGGGTCCTCTCTGCCTCTAGGACTTGAATGTTTGTTTCATTCCCCAGATTAGGGAAGTTCTCAGCTATGATTTGCTCAAATACATCTTCTAGCCCTCTCTCTCTCTCCACTCCCTCCAGGATTCCAATGATTCTGACATTGGAATGCTTCATGGTGTCACTTATTTCTCTGATTCTATTTTCATGGATTCTGAGTTGTTTTTCCCTGGCCTCCTCTTTTCCCTTTTTATCTATTATACTGTCTTCCAGGTCGCTTATTCTCTCTTCTGCCTCAGTTACCCTAGCTGTTAGATTATCTAGATTGGATTGGATCTCATTGATAGCATTTTTTTTTTCTTTCAGCTCTTTCCATAGTTGGCTTCTTTTTTTTTATTTATTATTCTTATGTTAATCCCCATATATTACATCATTAGTTTTAGATGAAGTGTTCCATAATTCATTGTTTGTGCATAACCCCCAGTGCTCCATGCAGAATGTGCCCTCCTCAATACCCACCACCAGACTAACCCATCCTCCCACCCCCCTCCCCTCTAGAACCCTCAGTATGTTTTTCAGAGTCCATCGTCTCTCATGGTTCATCTACCCCTCCGATTTCCCCCGCTTCATTCTTCCCCTCCCACTACCTTCTTTTTTTTTCTTAACATATATATATATTGCATTATTTGTTTCAGAGGTACAGATCTGAGATTCAACAGTCTTGCACAATTCACAGCGCTTACCAGAGCACATACCCTCCCCAGTGTCTATCACCCAGTCACTCCATCCCTCCCACCCCACCCCCCACTCCAGCAACCCTCAATTTGTTTCCTGCAATTAAGAAATCCTCATATCAGTGAGATCATATGATAGCATTTTTAAGTTCTGCCAATTCACCTTTTATTTCTGTCCTTAGAGACTCTATGTTGCTGTTAATTGATTTCTCCATTCTAGCCATTGTCTTCACAATTGCTAGCCTGAATTCCATCTCCGACATCTTGGTTATATCTGCATCCATTTGTAAATCTGCAGCATAAGTCATAATCTCTGAGTCTTTTCTATTTGGGGGGCTCCTCCTCCTAGTCCCCATTCTGTTGATGGGTGTTTGAGGGAATGATAAGAGTCCAAATTATTGACCAGAATCCAAGCAAGATGCACCTGTTTTCTTGGGACCTTAGGGTTGGTGGCCTCTTGTTTTCCCAGCCTGTCTTCTGCGGGAGGGGCCCGCCGCACTGTTACTCAGGCAATGCTGTTAGGGCGGAGTTGCCCTGCGCCTCTGTGGTGGGGGATGGGCTCAGTGGGAATCAGTTTGTGGGGTTTTTGTTCTCTGGCGGCTTTCCCTGGCAGCTTTCTGCGTCTCTTCCGCGAGTCAGAGCAGAAGAGACTGTTTCCAACCCTCTTCCTCAGAGCAGAGAGATCGCAGTCTGTTCTTCAGTGAGCTCTCCAGGCCACACCATCTCCGTTTCTGTCTGTGCTGCTATAAACTGCAGTGTCCTGGGTTTTGCACCCCACCGCAGCGCTCCCAGTCCTGCCTCCAGGTCGGGGCACATCTCTGCCCTTTATGCTTCTAAAACCACCAGCTGCCCCCAGATTGCTCGGGCGACCCCGCTGCTCCGGGTTTCCGTCCCGGGGGCTGCAGTTTGCAGGCGTGACCCCACGGCAGCTCTGGGTTTCCACCCCGGGGGCTGCCCTAAAGTCCTTTCCCTGCCACTACCGGTCTGCAAGTCTGTGCCCCATCCACAGAGCACGAGGCTGTCACTCACCGGCGGTGTAGGATCCCCACAGCCAGGCACCCTCCCGCTGCCGTTTATCCTCCAATATCTCCCTGCGGAATCATGGCTCTCCGCTTCGTACCTCACAACCAACTGCCTGTGATATTCTGTTTGTAGAGATCCAGATCTTCTTACATCTCAGGCTGGTTTCATGGGTGCTCAGAGTGGTCTGGTAGATATCCAGCTCAATTCCGGGGACCAGTTGAAATAGGGTCCCCTACTCCTCCTCCATCTTTCCCCCCTCTGGTTTGTACTCTTTGATTATCATCTCTTCATTTCCCTCAGCCCCTGGAAACTACTATTCTTTTCTCTGTTACTCTAAGTTTGGCTATTTTTTTTTTTTTAAGATTCCACATGTAAGTGGTAACATGCAATTAGTGTCTTTCTCTATCTGACTTATTTCACTTGGCATAATACCCTCAGAGTCCATCCATGTTTTTACAAATGGCAGGATTTATTTTTTATAGCTGAAGAATATTATATTCCATTGCATATATGCACTACATGTCTTTTTTTATTCTTTACCCATTCACCCATCCATGGACACTTGTGTTATTTACATGTCTTGGCTGCGTGAATAATGCTGCAATGAATGATGGAGTTTTAGGCTTTTCTATGCATAAGAATATGTCATTTATGGAAATAATTTTCCTTCTTCCTTTTTAATTTGGATGCTTTTTATTTCTTTTTCTCCCTAATTGCTATGTCTAGGACTTCCAGTAGTATTTTGAATAGAAGTGGTGAGAGTGGGACTCTTATTGTGTTCCTGATTTTAGTTAACTTAAGCTTTGTCAAATTTGTTTATCTTTACCAAAAAAAAAAAAAAAAAAACAACTCTTAGTTTCACTGATTTTCTTCTATTGTTTTTGTAGTCTCTATTTCATTTATATCTGCTCCAGTCTTCATCATTTCCTTCCTTCTGCTAACTTTGGGCTTAGTTTTTTTGTTTGTTTGTCTTTTTCTTTTTTCTAATTCCTGAAAGTGTAAAGTTAGGTTATTTCGGATCTTTCTTTTATCTTTTATTTCATAGGCATTTATTGTCATAAACGTTCCTCCTAAATTGCTTTTGCTGCATCCCATAACTTCAGTATGTGATGTTTTGTTTTTATTTGTCTCAGGATACTTTCTGATTATCCTTTGGATTTCTTCCTTGATTTGTTGTTCAAAAGTATGTTGTTTACGGGTCACCTACTGGCTCAGTTGGTAGAGCATGTGACTTTTGATCTGAGGTTCATGAGTTCAAGCCCCACTTTGGGCATAAAGCCTACTTAAGAAAAGTATGTTGTAATTTCCACGATTTTGTGAATGTTTTGGTTTTCCTCCCATTGTTAATTTCTATTTTCACACCACTGTGGCTAGAAAAGATAATAGATATTATTTCAATCTTTTTAATTTGTTAAGACTTGTTTTGTAGCTGAGTTCTCAGGAGTACAGAGCTGTTATCTGCTTCTGCCATGTGATCACAGCTGGTGGGTCTGTTGTGTAGGCACAAACTTGCCCTCCCAAATGGTTCTCTTCAGTCTTGGACCACACCAGGGTTCCACTACCTTAACTGGTTACCAAAGATCCCATGAAGGCACTTTTGTCTGTGAATGGATGTCAAATTATTGTTGTTGGCGGTACAGGGTGGATGGAGTGAGAGATACCTTATTTGGCCATGTTACTGACATCAGTCCTCAAGTTTTTATTATTTAGTGAGACTTGAAAATGGACCTAATGAAGATCCAGGGGAGGGAAATGAATCAGTGCATTACAGCTGTGATACATGTCTGAAAGTAAAAGGACAGACTGTGATAGCAATTTATAACCAGTGTACCTGGCTTAACCTGCAGGAACAGGTATTAAGTAGTTAATATAAACACACAGGATTTCACTACATTTATAGTTAGAATAACTGGTGATGTAAATTGAATTTTTTTTTCTTTTTCTTCTTTCATTGTAAAGACAGAGTACAAGCATGTTTTCAGGTTTCTGACATGTACAAGATTTCTTGTATTAAAATTCAAAAATATCTTCATTGAACAAATACAAATTTTTTTAGATAATATTAAAATATAAAATATGGTGGAATTAAAAATGCTTTCATATTGAGCACCTATATTCTGATAAGCTTCCATTTTTACCATATATTCAGATTTGGATTTATTTTGTCATGTTTATTATAAAAATGATTTAAAGATTTATTTATTTGAGAGAGTATGTGAGAGCAGGGGGAAGGGCAGAGAGAGGAGAGAGAATCCTCAAGCCCACTCTCCACTGACAGCAGAGCCAGACAGGGGTCTTGATCTCCTGACCCTGATGTCATGACCTGATTGGAAACCAAGAGCCAGACCCTTAAACAACTGAGCCATCCAGGCACTCCTATTATAAAAATGATTTTAAAATGTATATGTGATTACATGTTTCTGAGTGAGTGAGAATAAAACACAAAGAGTTTCAAATAATTCTCAACTCTGGCCTTATTTTGAGCTTGTAGAATGCACAAGAATGTAATAATAATATAATATTTTTTACTTCATATGGTTCATATTAACCCATCTGTACATCTAATTTTCCCTGCACTTCTGAGCAAAATCTAAGATATCTCCAAGACTGTTACTGACAATTAAATCTCCAAAACCCATAGCTCAAAAACAAATATGATGGCCTAGCATATAGTCACATCTCTGAACTTCATTAAAAATAAAACATCTCTTCTCTCCCAACTTAGGCTGCTTCATATACAGAAACCAGCAATAGGGAGAGAAAGTGTTATCATTTTTCTTCTGTTCCCTGTGGTGCTCTTCTTCCATGTCCAAGCTCTCTTGGTACTTCAATCTGATTTTCTGATTTCTACAGTGTTGGAGTGAGGAGGAACTGGGAAGAAACATTAAGACTTGGGAAATAATTTATTTAATTAATAATGATATGAACTTTTGTTGGTTTCTTATGGCCAATGAAGACATTTAGAACTAAATTTCCTTTGGTTTGATATTGTGGGCTTTTCAGAGACTATCAATATAGATTGTTCCTCTCTAGATTCCTTAACATTTCTGTCCTCCATTTGGCTGCTTAGCACTTGGTTCTCAACTTCTGGTTTATGATAGTAGACCCCACACAGATGTTCTCTTTTGGAGCTTTACCAGGTAACAGTCTTGGGGAAAAAACAAACACAAAACAACAACAACAACAACAACAAACCTTTTAAGATACCTCCAGGCCAGTTCTCTTTTTTGCCTATTTTCTAAAGGGAATATATTTTGACATCTTTTATCCAGATAAACTCTGAATATGAAGACTATCTCCTACACAGCCACTCACCTCATTTAAATGGTCAGCCAGCATCTCTCCGGCTTTCAGACTTTTCCAGGCATGTTTATGGAACCTGTACTCCTCCACTCCCAAACTGTCAAGGAAAACAATTTTTCTGAATGATTTCCTGAAACCCTGTTTGTTGTTGGGTGGAAAAAGAGGTGAAGTGTCGTTTTCTATTACACCTGCTTTAAAAGGAGTGAAACTCATAACATACTAACAATTCCCTCCAAAGAACTTCTCTGCCTATCTGCCTCTTCAATTTTTCCCACTTTTATACACTCAAATAAAAATGAAGCCCTAAAGGTTGAAAAACTAATTTTTAAGCACCCCTTTGCTCATCTTTTCTCAAGCAGTCTGAAATTCACAGAATACAGGACCTGGGCAGAGGTGAGGGGTGGGGAGTCATACCTCAAGATTCTATTGTCTTAGGACATCTGGAATTGAGCCAGTCATAATTCCATTTGGTGTCCTAGTACAACATATAAAGGATTACAAGCAAAGTGGCACAGTACCACAGACAATGCAGAGAAAGATTTTTAAATCATTTATAGTTATTTCTTAAATTAGCTCATTATTAATTTCCTTCCAGGAAACCACTGCCCTAAACAATGTATATAATTTTGATAAAAGTCATTATCAACTCTTTTATACTGATAGCTGAATGAATGGAAGTTTTTTTTTTTTTTCCCTCATTTTAGGACATAGAGGATTGTGTTAAGCATTTATTTTGAAATAAAATACACTGTATAGTTAATTATGTATGAAAATATCATTCATTGCAGAATTAGTTTATTTTTTCAAGAGTTCTCTTGGGTTGCAATTGATCATACATATTTCATACTATTTTAGATTTGTACACTTTTGTATTTGGTATAATTCAGTTCCAACTGTGTTAGAAAATGAATACCAAATACTATCTGGAGGCAAACTGAGGAGAAAAGTGCTTTATCTGGTAAACTGAAATGTGAGGTCATTAATCATATTCTTCCTCATCATGCCTTCCCCACCCCCACCCCCCGCCCCCAAGATGGATTATTTGTATTCAGGTCATATGGGAAGGCTTGTAAATCACAGCCATATTTGAAATGAGAAAGCTGGACATATTTAATGTTTAAGTTCTCTTGGTCTTCATTTTATCCTCTTTCCACTTTGATTTCATGTACTCTAGAGGCTAGGGAATTAGCAAAAACAAACAAAATGACATTTCCCAAACTCCTTTAAACCTAAGGTTTTTAATATAGATGTATTTGCATGAGACTTGTGGGCAGAAGAAAGAAATGTGATCAAATCCACCAGTGTAGGGAGTTTTTGTCTTTTGGCTCTTCCTCTTCTAAAATACTCTGGGGCACCTGGGTGGCTCAGTTGGTTAAGCCTGGGGCTCTTGGTTTCCATCTTGGGTTCATGATCTCTGGGTCATGATCTTAGGGTCCTGTGATCAAGCCCTGTGTCAGTGCCGTGCTGGGCAGGGAGCCTGCTTGAGATTCTCTCTCTCCCTCTCCCTCTGCCCCTCCTCTTCCTGTGTGTGCACACGCATTCCCTCTCTCAAAAAAATAAATAAATACTGGAGGAGATTGTGCTAAGTGAAATAAGTCAAACAGAGAAAGACAATTATCATATGGTTTCACTTTTTTGTGGAACATAAGGAATGGAGGACATTAGGAAAAGGAAAGGAAAATGAAGGTGGGGAAATCAGAGGGGGAGATGAACCATGAGAGACTATAGACTCTGAAAAACAAACTGAGGGTTTTAGAGGGGAGGGGGGAGGGGGATGGGTTAGCCTGGTGATGGGTATTAAAGAGGGCACATTCTGCATGGAGCACTGGGTGTTATGCACAAACAATGAATCATGGAACACTACATCAAAAACTAATGATGTACTGTATGGTGACTAACATAATAAAAATAATTATAATTTAAAAAATAATAAATAAATTTTAAAAATAAATAAAATACTTATGATTGATATGCTGGAATTCAGGTCTTTATTGTCGTAGACAACTACTGTCAGGTGGCTGCAGCACAGGTATTATAACAATGCCCCTAGTGTTTCTCCTGGCTATGTCTTGCCGTGTATAATCCATGTCTTGTTCTCTGGTATATACCTTTTAATGAGTACTTGTCTTCTTAAACTAGCAAGAGTGGATTTTACTTTCTGCAGCTAAGAACTCAGGCAGCAATTAAGACATTAGAGTCCAAGGGCAATGTGAATGAGGAACTGGTGTTTTTCTAACCTGAATAGGTTTAAAGGCAGTGAAGTTCTGATTAGAATTAGAGGAGATAACACAACGTCAAAATACTTGCTTGAAATTGTTTCTGTGCTAATCTGGAAAGATGGGTGGAGAGAAGGCAAGTCTTTAGTAGACAGAATGGATACTATTATAGGGCAATTTAAGTGTCATAAGAAATTCAAGACTATGGAGTGGGCTGATTCCTTCTAACTAGAAAAGGTAATAAATTTAAAATCCTAAGATTTTAAATTATAAGTTCAAGTCCTTGTCAGAGAATCAAGAAGCATCTATGACTGCTTTAAATGTACCTTATATCTTGCAGCTACAGATATGATTTTTTTTTGATTCAACATATGTTTATTAAGCACCTATTATGAATCAGTATGTGCCCATATTTTTTTATTATGTTATTCACCATACATTACATCATTAGTTTTTGATGTAGTGTTCCATGATTCATTGTTTGCATATAGCAACCAGTGCTCCATTCAGATGTGCCCTCTTTAATACCCATCACCAGACTAACCCATTCCCCCATGACCCTCCCCTCTAGAACCCTCAGTTTGTTTTTCAGAGTCCATAGTCTCTCATGGTTTGACCACGCAGATATGATTTAATGAAAACTTAGATTTAAAATTTACATTCTTGCCAAGCCAAAAATAAAATTTTGGTTGAAATACTGTGGGAAACTTGGAAGAATTTGGATTACTCCAAGTAATGAAGATTCAAATCCCACTGAAACTTCCTTGCCAGTAGAAACAGTACATTTCTCCACCTCTTGAAACTTTGAGGTTGTTTCAGTCTTTTTACAAAACTACCTGAGTGTTCCCATGCAAAATAATGTCATTTCTTCTGATGATTCTCCCCTTTTACCCTTCCCAGCTTCCAGAGCAATACCTACAGTCAGATTCCCATATGCTTCAGGGTATCAGGAACTTGAAAGATAAACATAACACAATAAAATAATTCAAAGATTGTATTAATTTGTAAAAGTAAGAATCTGAAAAATATGTATGAGAATATATATTTACTGTGTTAGATTCATAAGGGAAGATGATTATATATTTGCTAAATATATTGATATGAACTGAACTTTTTTTCAATCAATACTAGCTCAAGCAGTTATAATGGCCATACTTGTTTAATCAGTGGCCTATAACATGGATTCTATGTAAAGGAAGTTAAGATGCCAGATATTCCTTGGTTTGATATAGAGGGATAAATCAAAATATGTATGCAAATAGAAAAAATAATATAAGGGCAATTCTCCATGATCTGCTCAGCTACCATCTAAATGCATACCAGAGGAAAATATAGAACAGTTTCTTCCCAAGGCATTTTAGAAAACACTTTTGAAGACAATTTCAGCATTTCTGAAAAGTGCTATAGTGTTTTCTCTTTATAGTTTGAGTATGAAGGTAGAAGATGCTCCCATTGAGATGGAATTCCTGGTTTTATTGGTACTGTTGGTATCCTGAAGTGACAAAAACCAGGTAACAATATGTCAATTACAAAGAACAGTTGTCATTAACACAAGATAGGTATAAGAATGGCATGAGCAGCAGATGTTTTTACAGTGATTAAGTGAAATTGTGGGTTTTAAAAATCCAAAGTATTGAACAGCCAATTTACTCCTGTTTTGGTCAACATAACACAAAAAGAACACCAGTTCTGGTGAATGAAGGCCTGATGTGAGACACAATGAGAAAATCATAGTCCCTTATCCAATGTTAAAACTTGAGACTTCTATACTAACCATGGCTCTACTAACATCATGTTATATAGTCCAAGAAGTCCATGTGATAGAATGAAATCCATAAAGGCACTCACTTCTTAGAACAAGGCATCACAATTTCATCAAAAGCAGATTCCCTGTCACTGTTGTGTAGTCTGGGATTGGTAAGGAGATGGCAGTGCAAAAGGAAAGTTGGCGGAGGCTGAATGCTACATTTGTTCAATATTTAAAAATCATTGCCTCTTACCTTTCCAGTTTTCTATCTGTTGCTCTCAGGGTAGTAAGTATGGTCCTAGTTACTCCATCATGGTTGGAAATGTAAGTCATCATCATTTCTAAATCAGCTTGCTATCTGTTAAAATGGGTTACCCCATCTTGTTTTTCTTCAAAATGTTCTTCCTTATTCTTGCTCTTTGCTCTTCCTTATAAATCCCAGAGTCAAACTTGTCAATGTCTGCAAAATCTCCCTTGATCTTTTTATTAAATTCAAATGTTAATATGAGAACTGCGAATTTTTTTTTTATTTTATTAGTCACCATACATTATGTCATTAGTTTTTGATGCAGTGTTCCATGATTCATTGCGTATAACACCCAATGCTCCATTCAGTACATGCCCTCTTAGCCTGGTGATGGGTATTAAAGAGAACTGCATTTTTTATAATATTAAATTTTTTGTTTATAAAATGCTATTTCTCTCCTCATATTTGAGTTTTCCTTAGTGTCACTCATTATAGTTTTCTAATTTTATCAGTTAAGTTCTTGTTCATGTTCTCTTAGAACTATTAGTTTCTTTATATTTCTGTTGCTATTGTAAATAATATTTACTTCATTACAATATTTTCTCTAAATCTACCTGTGGGGTACAAGAAAGCATTTAATTTTCACATGGTGATTTTATTTTCAGAAACACACTAAATTTTCTTATTTATTTAAATATATCTTATTGGGTACACATAATGATGTCTTCATTTCTTCCATTCCAAACCTTAGGTCATTTACATATATTTATTTGTGTGGGGGTGGGTGGGTGGGTGTATGAAGTTATACCTGGGAACATCCATTTATCCCATTATATTAAAGAGAATACTTTTTTTTCACATTAAATATTATGTTGCTTGAGGTTTCTGGTAGATAGTATATACGCTATAGAATTATTTACTTTTTTTTTCCTTCTGGTGGCTATAAAATGTTTCAAATTAATTGCTGCATCCACTGAGATAATCATATAGTTTTACTATTTAATCTGTTAATGTGATTACCTTTCTTATTTTCTAATGTTAACTCTTCCATTTCTAAACTGTATATCAATTATAATGCATTTCAAAGATATTGGAAGATTTTAAACTTTGTTATCACGTCATATTCATTAACAGTAGCCTAAAATTACATGTACTATCTCGGTTAGGTTTCGTTTCAAGATTATACCAGAATTTTAAATGGATTGGGAGAATTCCTTTTTAAATGCTTCTCAAGAATAGTTTATATAAGACATATATGTATATATGTTAAATATAACATGTATATATATTAACTATTCTGAAAAATGAGAACTGACCAATGTGTTGTATTTCTTTTCAGATCAGCTTGGTAGGCTGCATTTTTTTCTAGGGAAATATTTACATTTTCAATTTTATTGGCATAAATTTTTATATCAAATGTTAAATATTTTATGTATCTGTAGTCATTTCCAATTTCACATCTTTGGCATTTCCATAATTATTTCTACTTTTTCTTCATTTTTTACAGAGGTTTATTGTTGTTGATACTCTCTAAGATACCTTTGTTGTGTTGTTTTTTTTTTAATTTGTGGTTCTCTTTATTATTTCTCTCATCTCTTTTTGGTTTGATCTGTAATTATTTTTCTAACTTTTTAGGCCAGATACTCAGACCATCACTCTACATGTTTCAATGAGATAAAATTTGATTCAAGAATTAGTGGTATTTTACCAGTCATAATTTTTGTTTTCTTTTAATCCCTGTTCCCTTTAGTTTTTCCCTTATATTCTTCAAAGTTCAGCAATGGACTTTAGTTGACGTTTGATAAATTTTATAGAGTTTTTAGTGGGTTAGCAGCAAGTGCAAATTGATTTTTCAATCCATCTGGCTCACATATTGCCAGAAATATGTCTTAATTTACAATTTAACTCTCTCTAACTATGCTTCTACCATTACAACTCAACCAGCAAGCTCATGTCTAATGGACATTGTTACTTCCTCAACAGAATCTTGAAACACTCTATTTCCATGTTTCAGCACTTACTCTATTGGTTTCCTTGACACCACAATCTCTTGTCCTCATATCTATTTGTATGTAATTGCCGTCAGCAGGTGACACCTTTTTTCACCTCCTGTTATGCTTGTTTTCAATTGAGTTTACCTATTCAAATGGCTCAAAGTATATCTGTTAATGATTCCTAAATTTGTTTAGGAAATTTATTAATTTTTTGAAAGATTTATTTATTTATTTTAGAGGGGATGGGGAGGAGCCGAGGGTGAGGGGGAATTTCAAGCAGACTCCCCACTGAGTGTGGAGCCTGACATGGGGCTTGATCTCATGACCCTGAGATCATGACCTGAGCTGAAACTAAGAGTCCGATACTTAACTGGCTGTGCTACTCAGGCACCCCTAAATTTGTCCTTTTAGATAGGTGTTCTGAGTTGCAGATTCATCAAGCTAATACCTCCCTTTGGCCCTATCATTTGGATGTCTACTGTATGACTGCCTATGCCGGGTGACTTAACTATTTTTCTTGTTTTTTTTTTAAGATTTTATTTATTTATTTGTCAGAGAGACAGCGAGAGAGGGAACACAAGCAGGAGGGGTGGGAGAGGGAGAAGCAGACTCCCCGCTCAGCAGGGAGCCCGATGTGGGACTCGATCCCAGGACCCTGGGATCATGACCTGAGTGGAAGGCAGATGCTTAACGACTGAGCCACCCAGGTGCCCTTTTCTTGTTTTTCTTAAATGACCCTTGTATCCATTCCTTATTTTGGAATTTCAGTGAATTTGCCAATGTGTGTCATGATTTTGTTATCTACTTTTTTTTTCTTCCAAATTCCTTTCTTTGATCTACATATTCTGGTATTCAGTCATTCATTTTAGAAAACAAAACAAAACAAACAGACAAACAAAAACCTTCCCTCAATTATTAAATAATTGGCTTTAAATCTATGCATAAAATTCTGTCACTTTACTCAAAGGTGCTTAAGTAACACATGTGTAGTTAATTGGTTGGCAGGAAAAATCCCAAATTATTTGCTCTGATTGTTTCAGAGTAGGGATTTATGCCCATTTTCACAGAGTACATGAGCTATTATGGTAGAACTATTGGAACATTTTAAGCCATAGTTTTGTGTTGGTGGAGACTGTTAGAGTACCATGAGAATGATTATCCCCATTCAAAAGTACAGTGTTCTTTAGGGAGGGAATAAAATTAGAATTCAGTGCTGGAATATTAAAAATAGTATTCTACTTATTTTAAAGCTGAACACGTTGCTAAGCTTAGAATTTTTGTCAAATTTGCACAACATAATCAGAGACCTTTTACAAGAGTGTCATTTGAACTAATCCATTAGCCTTGTCCAAATTAGCCCAATTGTTTATAAGGTATTTAATGCACTACAAAGCCTAACATGTTTGTTATGCTCCATAATCATAGCACCTGTTAAACAGCCCACCACAGCTGTACTTTTAGCAGATTACAGGCCATTAGGCAAGTTATACAGTACCTTCCTTTTATAACCTAATTTCTTTTCTCTTGCATGAGACTTTCTGGATCATAAAAATGAGAACTTTTTCATAGCCCTTCACTGATTGAGATGTAGAGAGTGATTTTAAAAATTATTAGGATGCTCAGATACAACTTGCAAATGTTATAGTAAAATGAAGTAGTAAAATATTTCATTAACTTTTAATCCAATTTAAGATTGTTTTCTTCCCCTTGGGACTAGATGTCTTTAGATTTATCATGCTTTTTTGGGAATAATTTTTGAAGGAAAATTAAAAGTAAAACTATGGAGTAAGGAAACACAAAGACCTATGTTAAAAGATCTTTTTTCAGGGTCCAGACAGTTGCCAAATGGAAGAAACATCTGGCATCTATTTTATTCTCTCATTAATTTTTTAAGCATTTGCAGGTTGTCTAAATCATCAAAACCCTCCTGTGTATGCAGACACATACACACAAAATTACCTTTAGAGTAATAAAGAATATAAAATAGATGAGGCAATTTATTCGCTTATTCAAGATTGAGTAAGAGTCCAGAAGTTTTAGGCATTCTGCCAGGTACTGTCAATAAAACAGGAAATCTAACTTGCCTAACTTGGTCTCTGTTCTCATGGAGCTTACAGTTGCCTGGGGAAGGCTGATTTTAATCAAATGTCCCAGAAAAAACAAACAATAGCAATAATGATATACATATATGGAACAATATACATACAAAATATGTACACACACATACACACATATGTGTGTATCTCATATCATATATACATTATCACTCTGTGAAGTAAAATGTTCATGTGTGTGTACACACACAAAAAACAAGAGAATTACAGTGTGTTGTGGCTTTGCCGTAATACTGACAGGGTAATACTTTCATTGAAATCTAGGGTCAAAAAGGCAACAGTGAAGTAGAGTATGTGAAGTAGGGAGGAAATACAGTGTTATTCTGGACCAAAGAACCACAGTGCAGAAATTCTGTAGTAAGGGTTGCACGGGAAGCAACTGAAAAGTTGAGAGAAAGCCAGTAAGTCTAGAGCACCAAAATAAGAGGGAAGATTGCAATGGATGAGTCTACAGAGTTTCTCAGGAACTAGCTCATTTAGCACCTTGCAACCCATGTTAGTTTTTGGTCTTTATCCTAGATATAAGGGAAAAACATGAGTTTTTATGTAAGGAAGTCAGATGATCAAATTTGCATTAAGAACTTCTCTGCTATATGGAGAATGGAAATAGAGAATGGGAAGTGGTTGTAATAAATATACAGTCATAGAAGCCAGGACAAAGATCTCATTCTGCTGCAAACTTCAAACTAAGAAATCAAGTTCTATTTCACCAACATCCCCCTGGAATTTTCATACTGCTTTTAAGGGATTCATGTGACCCTTAACATTGAAATGAAACAAGGAACACCCATTGGAAAATGGCACTGAGGGAGTGAATCAGAATGTAAATTATCCAAGTGCATTTATAACCTGTTATACCATTTGGGGTGTGGTGTCAGGGATGTCAATAATTAGTAAAATATTTTTTGACTAGGTTTGTAACTAATAGAGAGATTGACAAAGGAGACTGTCAGAAGGTGATCAAAATATCACCTCTGTTGATGGTGAAGCCATAGGGGAGGACATGGCTTAGCCCCGGCCAAAGGGCTTAGGAAAACTGCACTCGAAACTGGATGGAACTGGAGAGGATTATGCTAAGTGAAATAAGTCAAGCAGAGAAAGATAATTATCATATGGTCTCACTCAAATGTGGAACATAAACAATAGCATGGAGGACTATAGATGAAGGAAGGGAAATCTGAAGGGGGAGAAATCAGAGAGGGAGACGAACCATGAGAGACTATGGACCATGGGAAACAAACTGAGGATTTCAGAGGGGAGTGAGTAACAGGGTAATGGGTATTGAGGAGGGCACATGTTGTGATGAGCACTGGGTGTTATACGTAACTAATGAATCATTGAACACTACATCAAAAACTAATGATGTACTATACAGTGGCTAACTGAACATAATAACAAAATTAAAAAAAAAACCTGAATAACCATAATTGTGTTAAAGGCAATCACTAAGGAGGGTGGGAGGTCAGCTGGACTTGTAATAGTTAAACTAGGGAAGTAGAAAGAACATATGCTCTCTGCAAACAATTATATACCAAAACAGAAGAAGGAATCAGAAGAGGTTCAGCCATTCTCTCTTAGTGTTTCTCTTTTAAACTCACCATTAGATTCTTCCTTTAGAATGAATTGGTGGAGAGAAAATTGCTACTCTAGCGAGCAATCTCAACATTGAAAACAATGAATGGAAAGTTAACATTTTACCTAATACTGTCTTTTTTATGACCCATCACTCTTAATTTTCAACTGTATCTGGCTCTTCCTTTCCATGAAGGAGATAAGCAGTTTCCTGTTTCTTAGGGAAGTCCTCCCCCACTTTCCTAAGGCTGGTTCCTAATAACAACAAGCTTCTCCTTTGGGCATGGCAGTGTACATGGGCAGTATACCTTTTGCATTCAGAGGCTAAGAAGTGGTTCTAAAGAGTAATTAAATGAACTTCAAAGCATTTTGAACAAAAAGATGAAATACTACTCACATTCTATTTTATTTTTGCTCAATTCATACCCATTCATATTGTGTAGTATAGTTCATCAAAGATTTTAGAATGACACTAAAAGAACATAAAATGTTAATGATATGGAGATAACCAAAACCTGATTTTTTCTTTATAAAATCCCGAGGGGGATGGGGCGCCTGGGTGGCTCAGTTGCTTAAGCGACTGCCTTCGGCTCAGGTCATGATCCCGGAGTCCTGGGATCGAGTCCCACATCGGGCTCCCGGCTCAGCGGGGAGCCTGCTTCTCCTTCTGACCCTATCCCCTCTCATGCTGTTTCTCTCTCTCTCTCTCAAATAAATAAATAAATAAAATCTTAAAAAAAAAATATCCCCAGGGGAAAAATAGAACTAAAAAGATTAAATCCCCTTAAAAGGTCCCAAAATGAAAAGAAATAATGTTGAAAATAAAATTATTTTAGTAAGATATGTAAAAGCACCCATTCCTAAATTCTTACTTACTTTAATATAAAATCCAAAGAAATGAAATTGTTCCTAATTTCTTATTAAGTTTCATTGAGAATAATGCCTAGGTGGAATTGGGTATGGTTTCATTAATATGACCTAAGCTCACTAATAAGAATCATATAGTTCCTTTAGGATCTCAAAATTTGTAATAAGCTCAATAATAAAAACACAGTAAATGGGGAAATAGTTTGAATAGACACAATCATGTAGGGAAAAAGTATATGAATGATCAATAAGATGCAAATTTAAGTAGCCATATAATGAATATAATGATAGGTAAGTCATCAAGGAAATGCCCATTGAAACCAATTTTCATGATCCTCATGCTTAAATGGCTCATTAAAAAAAAAAAAAAAGTGGGGCATCTGGTTGGCTCAGTCAGTTAAGTGACTGACTTGGTTTTGGCTCAGGTGATGATTTCAGGGTCCTGGGATCAAGCTCCACATCACGTGCCACGCTTGGCAGGTAGTCTGTTTATGGATTCTCTCTCTCCCTCTGCCTCTACCTCTCCCCCTGCTCACGCTCCCTCTCTCTCTCAAATAAATAAATCTTTAAAAACAAGGTATGTAATTATCAAAGCTAAGTCTCTCACCAACTAAATTTATTTTTTTTAATGTCATTCTTCAAGCTACGATGCACTTATTCCGGGCAAAATTATTTTTCCAAAACAGTATTTTATGTTGTCAAACCCCATACCAAAGATGCAGTGGCATATTAATGATGAAATTTAGACAATCTACCAGATTTCAGCCACAACAGAATGCCAGATACCAATATTTGAACAGATGCTTCAGTGGATGTTTCTGAGTTTTGTGATGCAAGAGCCTATTGAAGACCCATATTTCTGTCATGAACTAAGGCATTGCTTTTTAAAGCATTCTCCTTCCTTTTTTTCTTTTTTTTTTTTTTTTCTTAGAACTTACATCATAAATTAGATCCCCCTCCCCGGCCCCACTCCTGCCTCTTTCAAGGTAGGCTAGTATTATTTCTAGAATCAAATGTTTTATTTCTCTTTCCCCTTGCCTTGATTTTTGACTGAGGCATTTCTTTGTTTGTTTCTTTGTTTCTTATATATAATTCTGAATTTGGTTGGTTGGTTTCCCATTGTGAGAGATGCAAAGTCTTGTAATCTTGTTCATGTTCAATTCCTTGAGTTTAATAACTCAGCCCTGAAGGGGCTACCATTAGAATAATACCCTATCTAGGTCTAAACTTCATTTATTATTGTTCTTTCCAACACTCTTTTAATATATCCCATCTTTACTGTTCTATACCCAATAATCCCATTTTCCTATATTTCTCAGTCATGTTTCCTCAGATAATACACAGTACGTATATGCCCATTTAAATAAATGTGACTTTTTAAAACTCCACCAAGCACTTTAACAAATTTTAATGCTGATCTTCCCGATTTTTCTCTTCAGATTTTGTCCAGAGTTTCTGCTATCAATTGATATCACTGTTGATATTCAAGTAGTTTGCTAATTGCCTTTCCTATGAATTTTCTTCTTGTGACTTCAGTTGCATTCTTTAAAAAATGAATTTATTAATTCAAAAATTACTCATAGAAGTATTTACATAATACCTCTACTGCACAAACTTTAAGTACACAGATAAGTGTATTTTATCAAATATATATTCTTGTGTACCATGTAACCACCACATCAATCAATATATAGAATATATCAATTGTCTTAGACAGTTCCCTCGATGTTCTTAGCACAGTGCAATCATTGATTGGATGTTTATCACCACAGATTAGCTTGTTTAAAACTTTATTTAAATCAAATAATGCAGTAGGTACTCTTTTGTGTCTGGCTCATCGGCTTAACATAATATCTGAAGATTCATCCATGTTGTTAAGTGTATCAATAATTTGTTTATTTCTGTCATTAGTATGGTATTTTATTGTGCAAACATTAGCATGATTATTAAACATTTGACCTGCTGATGGATATTTGGGCTATTTCCATTTTTGGCTATTATGCAAAAGCCTTCTATAAAAATTTTTTGCTTGAATATTTTTGTGCTTATAAAGTTTTGTTAATCTTTGGTAAATATCTAGGAGTGGAATTGCTAGATACTGTGGTAGATGTATATTTTACTATATAAGAAACTAAATACAAACTATTTAATTTCCAAAGTGGTTGTACCATATTATACTCTAATAAACAGTTGATAAACTTTCTAGTTGCCCTACATTCTTACCAATGTTTGGTGTTATTAATCTTTTAAATTTTAGTAATTCTTGCAAGTACTCAATGGCTTTAATCTGAATTTCCCTGGTGATTACATATATGCTTATTGATTTACAATCCACTGATCATTTATATACATTTTTTCTTTGTGACTGTGGCTATTCAAGCCTTTTCCTCATTTATTGTGTTTTTTTTTTCTTATTATTGAATTTCTTATTTATCCTGGATTCAAATCCTTTGTCAGATGTATGTATTGCAAACATTTGTACCTAGTTTGTGTCTTGCTTCTTCATTTTATTAATGGTGTTTAATCCAGAGCAGATATTTAATTTGAAGAAATCTTATTTATCATTTTAATTTTATGGTTAGTGGTTTTTCTACCCTTTGGGTAGTGCTGTTTCTGCCCTTTCCAACAAACATTTTCTTACCCCATGATTGTAAAAGTTATTTTTCTGCATTTTCTTCTTGAAGTCTTCATATATATATATATATATATATATATATATATGACATTATATTAATGTATACTTTAAATATATCTTAGATCAAGTTTCCTAAGTAAACATTTAGTGGAACCTAGATAGGATTCTTTTGTAAGTATAACCCAAAATGTAGTTGCCTATGCTTATAATTGCCACTTTGTTATATTTACCCCTTTTGCGCAGTTTATAGGTTTCTTGAGTTATAATTAGGTCTACTAGTCATTTTTGGATCTTATAATGTTTTTTATATACATGCTGATAAAGACAATATAAAAATAGCCTATTAAAATATTAAAGTGAGTTATCCTTTGTTTAATTAGTGCAGTATTTAGATTGCTTTGGAGTATCTTTCCTCTTTGGCAGTCATTCCAATACTCAATACATAGCTTCACAAACATCGAAACCTAATTAAGGAAAAAGCAAGATAATGAAACTGATTTTTCTTCATGTAATGGAGAAAAAAAGTAACAAACAAAAAGCATTTTCAATGGTTTGAAGCAAATGTCTCCTCCAAAATTCCGTATGTACCTAAAGATTTATTTCACATGTATACACATCTGTTCACTGTTCTTTAAATAAACATTACTCATTATTTTGTGAGTAATTTTTAAACACCTTTATTGATGTGTAACTGAAATACAATAAATCACATATATTTAAAGTATATAACTAAATGTGTTTTGACGTGTGTGTGTGTGTGTGTTTAAGTGAGGGAAACCATACCCTCACCACAATTACTATAGTGAACATATCCATCATATCAAAAGTATCCTGGTACTACTTTGTAACCCCTCCTGCCTTTTATGAACATTCCCTCATTCCTAAGCAAACAACCACTGATCTTCTTTCTGTCGCTTAGATTAGATTACATTATCTAAAATTTTATAGATATGGAATAATATGAGATGTTGTCTTTTAGTCTGGCTTTTTTGTGAAGCATAATTATTTTGAGAGTCATTCATTTTGTTTTGTATAACAAAAGTTCATTACATTTTACTACTGAGTAATATTTTATTGTATGAATATACCAAATTTGTTTTTCCTTTTATCTGTGAATGGATATTTGTGTTATTCCCAATTTTTTGCTAATAACTTGGTATGAATATTTATGTGCAAATTTTTATATGGTCATAAATTCTTTTTTTTTAATAAAATGACTGGATTAAAGAATAGGCTTAACTTTTAAGAAACTACCAAACTGCTTTGCAAAGTGATTGGACCTTTTTCCCATTCTTAACTGAAATATTTGTTAAAAAAATAAAGTACATACATCCTATAAACCCAAAAATAATAAAAATACAGAGTAATGTTAAAAAATAGGTGGGCAATGTTTGTGCCTCCTTAATATACTCCTGCACTTGGCATTTTTCAATGGAACTTTTTCTTAACTACAAAGATTTCTAGTAGTAGTCAAATAGCTTCAAGTAGCAAAATTATCTTGTCAACACTCAGAAAGTTATTAAATTGATGGAAAATTCAGAACATGGGTAGTTAAAGTTAATTGTTTATATATTTAGCCAGTTTTTAAGTACACTAAAAGAAGAACAAATTTTCTGGATTTCTGCTGTCCAAAAAATACTTCTGGGCTTGAAATTCACTTCTATATTAAATACTTTTATCTAGTACTTCTCATACAAACACATTATCATTCAATCTTCTATTTCAATCAGATTATCTGGCATAGCAATTACTAGATATTAACCCATAGAAAAAAAGTAAGGTATGCATGCTTTTTTTTCTCTTATGTTAATTTTTAAGGTAAATGTGGTAGAGAAATAATATAGTATAAACAGTTTCTAAGAAGTTTTTCCTAGTTCCTTTAAATTTGAGTTTATAAAGACAGATATTTTCATATTATGCATTTGTATTATCACATTCATTGTGAGAAAAGTTCCAATTCTCCCAACATTTATAATATTATTACAGTTCTGTAATTTTATTTTATTTTTTTATTTTCATTAACATATGATGTATTATTTGTTTCAGGGGTACAGGTCTGTGATTCATCAGTCTTACACAATTCACAGCAAATACCCTCCCCAGTGTCCATCACCCAGACACCCTATCCCTCCCACTCCCCTCCACTCTAGCAACCCTCAGTTTGTTTCCTGAGATTAAGAGTCTCTTATGGTTTGTCTCCCTCTCTGGTTTTGTCTTGTTTCATTTTTCCCTCCCTACCCCTACGATCCTCTGTTTTGTTTCTCAAATTCCTCATATCAGTGAGATCATATGATACTTGTCTTTCTCTGATTGACTTATTTTGCTTAGCATAATACCCTCTAGTTCCATCGGTGTCGTTGCAAATGGCAAGATTTTATTTTTTGATGGCTGCATAATATTTCATTGTATATATGTGTGTGTGTGTGTATATATATATATATATATATATTACATCATCTTTATCCATTCATCTGTTGATGGACCTCTAGGCTCTTTCCATAGTGTGGCTATTGTGGACATTGCTGCTATAAACATTGGGGTGCATGTGCCCCTTCAGATCACTACATTTGTATCTTTGGGGTAAATACCCAGTAGTGCAATTACAGTTTTGTAATTTTAATCTAAACATTTATTTTTTTAATAATATCAGAACTGATGCTTTTTACAAAAGGATTCAGGTTGGGGGGGTAGGCATGTTCTGAATCTCCATTTAACATTGAGATGTTAAAACTCCACTGGCACAAAAGCTATAAAAGCACCTGGAATATGATTCCAATAAATAGTACTATAAGCACAGCTCAGACTGCTTTTTTTTTAAAGTCACACGAACACTTTAAGCCTAAATTTCTTGCCATTTAATTGAAATTACATTGTTTCCATGATTGGCATAAATTTTTTCAACACATAGTCTTATTTTGCTTTTACTTCTTTATGCTACTGTGTTTGCTTTTGCCCTTCTGAGGTACAGTGATTTAAGATGTGACAAAATGGAGAGAGTGGCCTGAGCAAATAAATAAATAAGTAAATAAAAATATAAATAAATATTAATATTTTCCTGAATCAAGGGAGTCTATTTTTATTCTTGGGTAAATATTTTCATAAGTGATTGGGATAAAAATAAAAATGAATAAAATAAATTACAAAGCATCTATTTCAAATAATTTTTAACTCCAAATTTTCCATTAACCTGAGAAGACTAGGTGGCATGAAATTAAATTAATGAAAATGTCATCTTAGTAATAACTGTGTTGACATGAAAGACAGCAAGTATAGTTTACATTTAAACATGCTCTCCCTCAAATCCTCTAGGCTACCACACGGTTGTCGTTGAAATCTAATGGACCTAAAATTTGTGTCATGTTTTTCAATGAGTATAAAAGTGCTTTAATGATTTTGGTGATAATTATGCATTACTGTCAATCAGGCTGTTTCCATTTTCCTCTCTATGATTTCTTAAAATTACAGCACTAACTCAATACAACATGCAAATACTTCAGGCTGTCTATTCTTAGCCCTGCTTAATGTTATTTTTACAGTCAGATATGTCATTCTGCTCAAAAAGAACCATTTTACCCGTTGCCATCATATTTTTGAGAACTTGACTTCCCAATTTAATGATCTATAACCAAATAAGAGTTATATTCTGCCCTGACCATACCATATTAATCATCCTTCTTTTAATCTCTTTCCATTCCTCAGGATAATAACATTAGCTCAGATGATAACTTCAATTAATGTGAAAAAATATACCCTCTACTGAAATTTTCAAATAAGCTGTATTTTGATATTGACCTATTAGTAGTAGTTTTTAGTCTCAATTGTCTTATTAGCAGTTATGGTGTTCATCACCAAGCAAGAATTGGTGGTGTCTAGTCCTGCTAATTCAACCAAAAATGTGACCTTCAATAGGCATTTATTTCTGCTTCTCTGGACCATAAGGATATTTTTAGATATTGGACAATAACAGCTAAAAGAATATAATATCTGAGAGAATGTAATCAAATGAAATGAGTCTTATGATAATCATGGCTTATCTCTGGGAGTCATGTTCTGGCCATGGTCTAAGTTAAGCCAAAAACTATAAAGGGCTTGAGATTTTATCCTACCTGCAAGTAAGCTAACAAGTTAGTTTGCCACAGATACGTACATACACATGCTCAAGTCCTCTGGATGAGAAAACAGACATCTTATTTTTGTATAGAGCATTTTATGTCAGCTCCTCCTACTCTAAGTCCATACGAGATGACACTTGAGCCAGCTATCACGGGCATGTATTTGTACCACAGGAGAGAAATTCTGAAATTATGAAACTTTGATCTTAGATAGCAGCTGTTGGCACATCCATGCATCCAACTTTTCAGAGATAGCAATAAAGACCTTACTCTAAATGTAAACAAGTTTTCTCTAGAGAGGGGAGGGGAAATCTTTACTTTTCCTTCATCACCATGGAATATATAGAGATGTCATTGAGTTTTATTATTCTTAGAACATAAGCAAATTGTTTCAATTTGGGGAGAAGACTTTATTTAAATCTCTTGAGTGCATTCTCAAACTTTCAAGGTATGTGTGTCATTCAATCATCTTATAATTTAGATGTCTCTTTTCTAAGAAAGCACTGACCATGCAGAAACATAAAAATATGAACAGAGTGTTGTCTCTAGAACTGTAGATTGGGGAAATCCAGGAAGAACATAATGGTCACACTGAATTGAGGATAAAGAAATTGGAATTCAGGGAACATGAGGTATCTTGAATTTGTAGAATATATATCCAGAGAAGTGGGAGCTACATAGAGAAAGAACTCAAACAATCTTCATCAAGGTACCCTTAAGCCAGACGAAGAATACTAAGCAATGCATGCATAGAGTGGCACTCCATAAAACTAAGCAAGGGACAACCAAGCAGCTGTCTGCTGAAGCTCACAAAGTTCTCGGAGACATTTGAATTCAGATCAGCCAAAGTGAAGGGTCTTGTTGAGGCATTTAGTAGAGATTCTAGAAGGAGTAAACCATAATAGTAAGTCTAAACTCTTTTAAATAATCTAAACCATTATAAAGGTTACTCCAAACTTGTTCTTAAAAACAAGGCTCAAAAGAACTAAAAGGAACTTAAATGTCTTTTGGAATAAAGGAAGGAAGAAACAATTGTTGAAGGAATACAACAAAACATAAAACTTACAATGTCCAGCAAATAATCAAAATTACTAGACACAGGAAGAAGCAGGAACATAAGACCCACAACCAAGATGAAAATGAGTCACTAGCAATAGAAACAGAAGTAATAAACATGTCTGAATTATTGGACAAGGACTTTAAAACAGCAATTATAGCTATATTCAGATTTAAAGGAAAATAAGTAAACATAACAATAGCAATATAAAACATATGAGAGAATCCAACATAACATCTAGAATAAAAATAAATAAATAAATATCTGGAAAAAATGTTCATTAAATGCTATACAGGAAAAGAAGAAAAAAATCAAACTTAAGGACCAGATAATGCATAACACATCAGTGAAGTGAAAGATATAGTAGTAGAAAATATTAACAATGAAAAAAAAGTACTAGAAAATTGCTAGGAAAAAATATGAACAGACAGTACTCTGAGATAATATTAATATGTGTGTATAAATATAAATATATGTGACATTTGAAAAGTACTTGAAAAATAATGACAGAAAAATTTCCATATTTAATGAAAATGATAAAGCCACAGATCTGAAATTCTCAACGAAAACTATAAAAATAAACATAAAAACACAACATAGAGTTTTATAATAAAATTTCTGTAAAGCATAATAAAACTGAAAAGCCTAAAATCTGCCAGAGGGTAATATAAATATACTCATAACAGCTAAGTAAAGAAAACTAGTGTGAAGGAAAAGAGGTTAACAATCTAGAAAAAACAAGTAAGGTCATTCTGTTAAAACTGCAGAATGATTCTATCTACAGATTCCTGTAGAGGAAAATGGACAAAGTTCCTCTGTACGTTCAGGTCAATTTGGAGCTTTTTCTAAAGTTTGGGAAATCTTTAGGGTAAAGTATGAAGGATACAGAGTGAGCAGTAACAGAGATGGGAAGTATTTCATGCTTGATACACATGTGATACTTAAAGCACCAAAGATAATTTAAAATTGTAAACAAATGGTACAATTAGTATTCAGGAAGTCCTGCCAAGTATGTGGTTCATAATAAATATCCTAGATTGAGACCAAGTCCTTCCAAGCTACTTGCAAACACATTCTGTAATATCTCAAAGAGGAACCTTTGAAAAGTTAATATTCAGACAGAAAACGTGTGTATCTGTCATAATTATTATCTTCTAGGTGGTTGCTTATCTTGTAGACAAGCTCTTGTTCTTGAGGCACAGGATTTTGTATGCTGTGAAAAGATATATTAAAGCACTATTTATATTTAATAACTTTCTATTGTTGCAGTTGTTAATATGTTCTGGTAGAAGTTTTGGGCAATGTAATTAAGGATTTCAAGTTTAAAATGTCCTCCTCCTGACAGCTGGTAAGCTTTGCTAGTAAAAATTAATTTTCTGCCTAAATGCTGAAATGTAGAATTATATTGTACTTGCTTTTTGGGAAAAGAGGAACATGAAAATTAGCACTTAATCTTTCTGCTGAATTTCATATATAAGGTATTATGTTTTTTTTTTACCTGTATTATACCCTAACAAATTATGGAAGAATGCTTTAAAAATGTCTACTCTAAAAATTTCTTAATATATGATTTTTCTTTGCCTCTCTATTCACCTGTCAGAGTAAAACACTATGTCTTTATAAGCTAATGATTAATCTTGCCCAGGTGTTGGAGATTATTTTAATGCTTCCATCTTTAAGACTCTATGTTTAAATAATGATTTGGCATCCCATTGTGCTTGTCAGTCAGTTCTATGTTCCTCAAATTAGTAAAAGAGTTAATAAAGCTGTCTTTATTCTTTACTGCAGGCAGTGATTTTATGTTTCTATTTAATAAACTCTCAATTCAGTTTTAAAAAATTTAAATAAACACAAAAATTCCTCTACCGAACTTAGTTTACCAAAGAGAGTGGACAGAATTCCTAAACAGTTCACAAGCGCAACATTAGCCTTGCTGACCTTTGGAGGCCTGGCCTCAGTCCTACCACATATAGTGGTTGTTGACAGTTTCATGTCATTCTGAAATGCATCTCTGAAAATCTCCTTTCTTTTTAACTTCAAGAAGAAAGCAACTTTGTTGACACACAGGTCCAGCAGCTCAAACTAACCTCAGTGTCTTGCCCCATGTGTTCCTCTTACCCCACACCTTCTCCCAGATCTGCCATAAATTAGGCACATACCCTGGAGTGAATAAATGAAGTGTAACAGCATTGTAATCGTTGCCACCAATCCTAAACAAAAGTCCAGGGAAAAGGAGCATGAAAAGACACAATTTCACGAACGTGGATACTCATGTGAGTTCTTTTTTTTAAAGATTTTATTTATTTATTTGACAGAGAGAGCGAGAGAGCACAAGCAGGAAGAACAGTAGAGGGAGAGGGAGAAGCAGGCTTCCCGCAGAGCAGGGAGCCCGATGCGGGGCTCGATCCCAGGACCCTGGGATCATGACCTGAGCCGAAGGCAGACGCTTAGCAACTGAGCCACCCAGGCATCCCGAGCATGTATTACTTTTGTTATAAGAAAAATAAGATGTAATATTCTATTTTTTAAAAAAGAAAATTTATAGGGGCGCCTGGGTGGCTCAGTTGGTTAAGCATCTGCCTTCGGCTCAGGTCATGATCCTGGAGTCCCGGGATCGAGTCCCGCATCGGGCTCCCTGCTCGGCGGGGAGCCTGCTTCTCCCTCTGACCCTCTCCCCTCTCATGCTGTTTCTCTCTCGCTGGCTCTCTAAAAAATAAATAAAATCTTAAAAAAAAATAATAAAATAAAACAAAAAGAAAAGAAAAAGAAAATTTATAAAGAAGAAAATAAAAATCATAATCTCATAAACTGGAAATAACTATTACATTCTTTCCGGGTTTTTTGGGTTTTTTTTAAAGATTTTATTTATTTGACAGAGAGAGACACAGCGAGAGAGGGAACACAAGCAGGGGGAGTGGGAGAGGGAGACGCAGGCTCTCCGCTGAGCAGGGAGCCTGATGCGGGGCTCGATCCCAGGACACTGGGATCATGACCTGCGCCGAAGGCAGACGCCTAACACTGAGGCACCCAGACGCCCCAGTGAGTTCTCTTTTTTTATTGCTGTTGTTCGTTCTCTCTTTAAAGACTCTGGTTCTAGGAACAGGCTGCCTGAGGCTGGGCGGTGCCACCATGAGGGCCGTACCATGGCTGCCTCCAGGCCGCCACGCTCATGTAAATTCTCTTAATAGTAAAGAACCTTAAAAATAAAAATTTATACTCACAGAAAATGGTTGCATATTTTTAGGTCTCTCTGTGGATCCTCCTGCCAGTCCTATGGAGTTGGGATTCCACATCAGTTCCTAGCATCAAGAGATAAATGAACAGTGAACACCTGTGGGGTGTCCCTTAAATTTTCCAATACCCATAAAGTGCTTAGCATATTTCTGCCGCAAACTAAGCAATCAAAAAATATTAGTCATTAAACTATATTAAGCTTTTTATGGAAGGTGAAAAGTATGCTCTTTCTTCAGGATGTGTTTAATAAAAAATGCTAAACATCTCTAGCTGTTAATACGCCACAGAAAAATTAAGAAATGGCAGAACAACTTCATAAAATGGAAAATGTTAAGTAGTTCCAGTACATTTAACTGAAAAATTGATCCAAAGCTTGCTTTATTTCTACTTATTTTATTTAAGGTAAGGATAATATCAAAGAAACAAGCATTCCCATTTAATTCCTTCTCTGCCTCTTCAACTGTACTTTCAAGCATTGCTGAAAGGAGCTCTGATCAGGGGCTCTGTTCAGGGTGTGTATGACCGGACATTTGACAGATGCTTGACTTTTCCAAGGTGAATCACTTTTATTCAAACATACTGTGAATGGCATTTTACCCTAAAACATGGCATTTTAGAGGTCAAAATAGTACTTCTCGGGCTAAAAATAGTATTCGGAAATGATTTTTACCAAATAATAAACACCTGCCATTGTATATATAGAAAAAGGAAGTGAAATACTTTTCATGTCAAAGATCCAATTTTCTTTTCCTGTTTTATGATCAAGATCACTAAGCACTTTACACATCCAATAAATGGAGCAATACTTCATTGTCCTGCATTAGATTGCAAACCTTGTATCATTCTACTTCAAATCATCCCAAGCAGTTGTTGAACACATCATTAGTGTTCCTTCCCTAAAGGGACATTGGAAACATTTTCATAATGAAGTGCAGGCATATTTTGAAAGAAGGTTATTATTTAATAAAGATAAAAAATCCTCAGTTTAAGCTGGGCATACGAAATATAAATACAACATCAGACATAAGGACAAATGCGGATGCCTGGCTGGCTCAGTCGATAAGAGCATGTAATTCTTGATCTTGGGGTCATGAGTTCAAGCCCCGCATTGGGTGTAAAGCCTACTTTAAAAAAAAAAAAGAGAAGGAAAAGAAAAGAAAGAATGATAAATGAAAAATAAAAGGTTTTAGGTCAGTGACTGAGCCTGAAAGTATCATTATTTTATATAAATTAATTTGGTATCAAATAAATAGTAATTATTCATTTTGAAAAGATTTTTTTCCATATAACAGAAATATATCTGTGCATATAAAAAAGCAAGAATACTAATTTTTCTGTGACATCATTATCTTTCCCATATACATGTGCACATACACCTTTATTGTGAGATGTGTCCAATTCTCTGAGGTTGGATGAATTGAATGGTGGGGAGTGGGAAAGGAGGGAAGAAAACAAAAATATGGGAAACAAAAAAAATAGAGCATCTTTGCTTTAATTCCTCAGATGCACCCATTAAAAAGGGGTAAAATGAATCTCAGAAACCACATGTGCTGCGCAGAAAACTTGGTAGCAGATGTATATTTTACTGGTCCTGTTTATGAATTAATTCTGGAAACATTTATTGAACATCCACTGCATATAGGTTACTGTCCTTGCTACTGGCAACACAGATGAGTAAATCACGGTTCTTGACATCAAATGATCATAGTCTAATAGGATAGATAGACTTGCAACCAGATAAATGCAATAAAATATATTAGAATTGGAATATAAAGGTGAACGTGGATTAACACCTGGAAAGCAGAGGGAGATTCATTATTCCCTCACCACAAGGAGGAAGGAAGAGGGCCTCATTAAATACTGGTGGAACATGGAGGTCGTGGATGTACTGCGATTTTAAGAAAGACTATCAATTTGCTAGACAGAGAATCTGATAAGGGCATGTAGACCAGAAAGTCTGTTCAAAGGAAGACCTGTGACTTACTACACTCTTGCTGGAACACGGAGTGCAAAGGGATAAATGGTAGCAGATGAGAGTAAAGTAAGCCAGAACACAGAAGGCCCTTGCTTAGAATGCAAGACATCCTGGGCTTTAGCCCTTGGCAGTGGAGAGTCTTCAATTTGGAGGGCAGCATGGCATATAGAACCTATTGCAGAAAGAGAAAGCAGTCTGCAACTATGGGGGGAAAGGAGCTTATAGAGATATATTGATACGTGTAGGCTTGGTGAGTATTATTTATTGAATAGTATTCTTATATTTGATAAATTCTCCAAGTCAGGAATCTGAAGACAGGACCTCTATTTAGAACTCCCAAAACATACCTGAGGCCAAGACCAAAGTGAACTCTGACTCCAGGCTTCCTAGAAAGCCATTTTTATTCTCTCTGAATCAGTGAAAACAATATTTAACCCATATATGGCCAACTAACTTCTCCCCTCAAGAGAAAGCTGTAACTGTTAATACACAAACTGTACTTTCTACTGGGAGTTTATCTATATTAAGAAAAAAAAACAATTTGGTTTGAATTGTTGATTTAAACATCACATAATTTTAACATAAATATTTGTTTTTAATTTTCTGCTGCTTTAGGACAGTGACTTTTGACTTCATCTCATACTTTTTTTTAATTTAATAAATTGTGTATTTTTTTCTGTTTTTTCAAGGCATAAAAAGTTTGTGCAATATTTATACCTCAATCAAAAGATAATTATTGCTCTGGTAAGCGCTGTGAATTGTGCAAGACTGTTGAATCTCAGATCTGTACCTCTGAAACAAATAATGCAATATATGTTAAGAAAAAAAAAAAAGAAGAAGGTAGCGGGAGGGGAAGAATGAAGCGGGGGAAATCGGAGGGGTAGACGAACCATGAGAGACGATGGACTCTGAAGGACGGACGGGGTTCTAGAAGGGAGGGGGGTGGGAGGATGGGTTAGCCTGGTGGTGGGTATTGAGGAGGGCACATTCTGCATGGAGCACTGGGTGTTATGCACAAACAATGAATCATGGAACACTTCATCTAAAACTAATGATGTAATGTATGGGGATTAACATAAGAATTAAAAAAATCTTTAAAAAAAAATAAATAATTATTGTCTGATTGATGACCACCATTGTGCTGAGCATGGGATAACCAAGACGCAAGTTTTCAAATGCCCTTGGGGGAAATGTGTTCTTTGCTGTGGAAAAGATAAATATACATGGGGAAAAAAACCCTCCAGAATAAGTTCTGATTATTAGTACAACATTAATGGAGAACAGTGTAGCTTCAGTAACAACTAGAATCATTCACCTTAAATGGGGACTCAAAACAGAGGTAGTACTTAACATAAACACAAGAAGATAAAAGAGGAATTTTTAGTTTAATTCTAAATATGATAAATTAGAGGCTGTCTTAATGTATTCTAAGGATTCCAAGTCACATTCATTCTCAGAAGGAACCAGTTTAAGGTTGTAATAGCAAAGTCTTCTGAATGTGGAAAAAAGGGAAGGTAGCACATGTACCATATATTTATTATCCCTGACAAACATGTACAACAACATTTTGTATTAAAAAAAGAAAGAAAGAAAAACAGAAGAATCACATGCAAAGATATGGAGGCATTCACGAATGTACTGTGCTAGAGCTATAGGGATGCTCAATGAAGTAACATTCACAATGAAAAAGTCTGTGTTAGTAATTATGAGAAAATGAGGTCTATTCTCAACTCTAACTACATATTTATTGGTTAACCTTGGTCTTTCACTATGATACTTTTGGTGTTTATAACAGCTTAGTTTTATTTATTCTATCAATGTTTTCAAACTAAAGGGTGCATCATAAAATTAGGAGTTCTGTGAGTGAGAAAGAAGCACACCCACTTCATATGATGTTCTGAGGCCAGAGAAGGTAACTGACAAATGGCTGAAAGGACTGGCCAAAAAAGATTGCAACATCAATGTAATTGGTTACAGGGTTAATTTGGTTACTACTCACCACTACAATCTTATTTATTTCCCTGTTGCTCTTCATTCCATATATACATCCAACTCAACTATTCAAAATTACCTGCAGCCTCCAAAAAGCCCTTCTTACCTCTAGGCTTTTCCCTACATTGACATTCTCCCTGCACTGATTCATTGCCTATTCCATAGCCCCACCTCCAATCTTCTGAAATTTCCACTGCCATTATGATTATTAGATAATTTAATTCAATTGAGTTACCAAATTTTTGCAGTTTCCTTAGCCCAAGCTAAATGAATCAGGTACCTATCTGCTCCCTTGTAGATTTTTCAGGTATTTTTTTACACTCCTTTGTCTCTCAATATGTCTGTCTTTCCACTAATAGGTGAGCTTCTTAATAGCAACAGCATTCTGTTCTGTTCTCCGTGCTTCTAACAGTGCCTAGCAAGCAGATGGTGACTGATTAATAAATATTTTTTAAAGCATAAACGGTAAATAATTTTAAAATGAATCATCCTCTAACTTCATTTATTGAAGGAATTGTCCTTTTATTGAACAAAAAACTCATCTGGCTTTTCAACTGCCCTAATTTATGACTTAACTAGCTCTGTGATTATGTCTTTCCTTATTGCTCTATGAATTTTTTGTTCAAGCCACAAAATTACAGCAAATAGCATTTGGGCATTACTTCCTTAGGTCCAGTGAATGCATGCCCTAACAGATAATTTTGAAGACAGCACAAAATATTCATCAGTTTTCCTGTTAGTGTGTACATACAGTGCTATTTTCTTTCCCATGTTAATTATCACTATCATAAAATTCTCCATATTTTAAATACTTATAAAATTAATAAAATTTCCATGTGTTATGAAGATTGAATTTATTAATTATGAAATTCAGAAAAGAATGAACATTTATGAATATCAAAGGGGAAATTATTTTAAATAGTAAAATAATTGAATAACATTCACTTCATCTTATGTCATGACCTCATAGAAACAAAAGAGACTTCAAATTTCATTCAATATGTATCTTCTCTTTTACACTTTATAAGAGAGGAAAACAAAGCCCTGAGAGTGTAATTTGCCCAACCTGAGATGACCATTTGGTAATAAAATGAGCACAGACCTCCTGATTACTGACCTAGTAGTCTTTCCAGTCTACAACAATGACATTTCAAAGATTTTAGGAATGGGGCATTTTCTGCTTTACTGGATATCTTTTCTGAATTTCTCTCATCTGACCAATAAGTTGAGGGGCATTCCTTCCTTTGGAGACAGCCCACTGCTAAAGAGTGAAGTATCCAACTAAACTGCTAATTTAAGGATGCCTGGATGGCTTAGTCAGTTAAGCATCTGCCTTTGGCTCAGGTCATGATCCCAGGGTCCTGGGATGGAGCCCTGCATGGGGCTCCCAGCTCAGAGGGGATTCTGCCTCTCCCTCTCCATCTGCCTCTCCCTCAGCTCATGTGCTTCTCTCGCTCTCTCTCAAATAAATAAAATCTTAAAAAAATTAAACTGCTAATGTAAAAAGTAAATGATTTGCATGGAAGACAAAGGAGAGAGAAAGAGACTTAACTGCCTCCTCTTCATATAACAAGATCTGCAGAGGGGAAGGAAGAGAATCAGAATTGAAATAAGCACGGCATTTCAGAAGTAATACAGACTCTTTGATCATTAACTTCTCAGAATGAATTCAGAAGAGTGCAAAGAAAGAAAAATGAGGAGTTTCCCTTACAAAGTTTGTGGATATTGGTGAATAGGAGAGAGAGAAATTCTGCTTCTCAACTCTAGGTTAGCGTTGGCCTTTAGCAAATGTGGTCCATGCCACCAGGCTGGGAAGAACAATTCAAATGGTGATATTGTCCCTTGTTCCATGAAGATTTCTCACTGCCATCCCTGCAGGATACATGTGGCAGGGAAGAAGATGTTTCTGATATCATACAGAGTCAGGGGAAGGGTGTTGAAAGTGGTGGTTGGCAGGTTGGCAGATTCTGTTGTACGAGATCTTGTCCTACGCACGTTACAAAAAGACATTGCATGTCACCAGCTGAGGGCTGAAAGAAAGAGCAGCTGACTCTCTGAGGGGTTCATCAGCACTAAGGAAAATGAGTAAGTTAAGTATGTGCTGAAGCAGCCGTAGTGTCAGACAGGGTCAGCCCCAAAAAGACACAAATGGCTGTATATATGGTTCAATTTTATAAATATGTACTCACTCTTCCTAATATTTCTACTTTTAGAGAATTTAAAGTGTGACAGAGAGGCAGCAAAAAAGTTTAAGGGCAGAAATTTAACCTCACTTGGACTAGCGTAATCTATTATGAATTTGACAAAACAAACGCTATTTTCAACTAAATATTTCTATTAAAAATCATGATGAAATCATCTGCTAAAACGTAAAAGACCATTTTTTCACATCTGAAATACATATGGTTATTAAAACAAATCTTATTACTAAATTATGCAAAGTATGATTTATATTATCCAGTCTATGTGTAGTAAGTTAATCCTAGAACCGGTTGGTGAAACCAGTTGGTGAATTTGTGAAAATTTGAACATATATATATTTTTTTACAAAAGATTTTTTTATTTATTTGAGGGAGAGAGAATAGTGAGAGAGCACCAGCAGGGGGGAGAGGGAGAAACAGGCTCCCTGCTGAGGTGGGAGCCCCACATGGGACTCAATCCCAGGACCCCAGGACCATGACCTGAGCCAAAGGCAGACACATAACCAACTGAGCCACTCAGGTGCTCCAAATTTGAACGTATATTAAAATAGGTTTTATTCTTACATAATTCTAACAAAGAGTTTGTTAAAAAAAAATTAATGCTGCATATAAAGGAATACAAAAGGCATTATTGTCCACTTTAGAAAATAACGTATTATCACATGCTTTTAAAAACATGCATAAAATTTTATATTATAATTCACTCATTGATCAAATTGACATGCATAGCTTTGACTACATCTACATATATTTATTCATCTCTCTATTTTTGGTAATTCAGAATTTTCACATTAAAACTCTAGTATCTTTTCACTGCATCACCTTGTTTCTTACCCACATTATCTTAATATCTTATTCCTGTTAGCGGCATCTCCATCTACCCAATTTTTGAAACTGAAAACTTTGTATTTGTCTTCGAGTTCTTATTCCCTTACACTTCTGCCATTCAGCTGTCACTCATACCATGCTGATTTTTAACTCTCAGTTATTGCTTGAATCTAGCTTTTCTTCTCTTGATTTAATGAAGCTGCTGTCTTTACTTCTCACCTGGGATGTTATAATACCTCTTCAACCAGTCTCTGCTACTAGTTTCTTCCCCATTCCCATATATCTTCTAATGTTTTACCTTTCCTCACTACGACACTCACTTTCTGATTAAAACCTTCTATTGAATGGCTACAAGATGAAATCCAAACTGACTAGACTGACAAAAAGAAACTGACATATCTGGCTCCAAATTACTATTTTAGCATCATCTCCAACCACCTCTTCAGTTTCTATTAGTAATACACCCAAAGTTTCCCTTACAGAATATACACTTTCTTGATGCTCTACCTGTTCTTATTACTTTAAATGAGTTTATGTTAAATTTTTTTTACTTTTTTAAATTTAAATTCAATTAATTAACACATAATGTATTATTTGTTTCAGGGGTACAGGTCTGTGATTCATCAGTCCTATATAATTTATTCTTTCTTTAAATCCCAAACTTAACATAAAATTTCCTCCAGAGACAGAGAGATGATTACTCTCTCTATCCACCATTCCCTCCACACTTTATTCACATTATTGTTTTACTCACCACATTGTAATATTAACTTAAAGCTGCCATTTGCACTAACTACTGTAAAATCAATGTTTAAAAAAAATCTACTTTTTATTTATTTTGCAGCATGTGGCAAAGATCCTGGAATTCATCAGAGGCTAAATAGGTTTCTTGAAAGAACCAGAGGTTTGCTCAAATTAGGGAACTAAGAGAACAAAAATTTGGATAATGATGCATATTTTAAGTACTTGTCTTCAGAAGAATAAATAAAAAAAAAATGGTAAGAACATCAAAATAATGATAAATTATTTTTTTAGCGTTTTCTTATATTTTAGGTAATGTATTATTTCTATTAGCAAGAACTCTAAAAGTGTTCATGTGAAATATAAATGGGAACTAAAAATAGTTTATCAAATCATGCTCTTCATTCAGAAAATGCAAAAATAAAGCAATTTTATACATGGGCAGCTTAAATCATAATATGATCCTTATATTACAATAAATGTCCTCCAACTTCACTACTTCAAGCTTACACATCTGCTTTGTTCTGATGGGATTGTTTGGATTCTTTTATTGATAACTAAAAATAGCAGTAGTACAAGGTGGTACCGCCTACTATTTACTGAAGATTTACTTTCAGCAGGATGTAGACTTCTTTTTTCTGAAGATACTGTAATAAATGGACTATTTTATTAAACATTATGCCTTTTCATTTTCTTTATTGTTAGGTGAGACTTTGATTTGATGCTGTTAGTCATAAATCAATGATTTTAAGGAGTAAATATCATAAATATTTTTTTCAGATCTTTAAGACATAAGTGTGGAAGCCCTTAAGATACAGTGTTCAGAATGCTTTATGTTATTGTAACAATTTTTTATAAATTATACTTACTAATGTACTTAACAATTAGTAGTCTCTACATGCTTGATTTTTTTCTTAGTACAATGTTATCAGAAAGAATATGTTTAAACAAAGTAAACCAAAACTATTTTTTATTTTCTATTTATCTGTTCTGATCTGTAAAATTCCTTAGGTTCAACCTAAGCCTGATCCCATTATATGGTTACTACAACTATTTCCAGTTGTTCTTGGTATTAGTTTACAATGACTTGTCCCCATTTCTTTGTATCACGTTAATCCTGTTCTTGTGTACCTACAGTTTTGTGCATCCTTACTCATCCTCTTGTTTCTGGTCTTTGTGAATTTATATTAATTCAATTAGAATCATTTCAGAATCTATAATAATTCAGATACTATCTGAGTTAACTTATCAGTCTTCTAGCAAGATAACATGTTTTACATAGAAAGTAAGCAATATAAACACAATTTCAAAGAAAATATTTCAAGTATTTAAGAGATTAAACTGTCTGTAAGTATTCCCAGGTCCTGAAAATGTCATTCAAATTAAAACAATTTGGATACTATTTTTTCTTCATTTTATCTTTTCACCAAATAAGTCATCTAAGCATCTTTACAAGGAGAAAATTATGGGGTTTTTTTTAAATGTATTTCATTTCTTTAAAATATCCTACAAATCATCAGACAGGTAACAACCAGTTATTCTAAGAGAATGAATATCATTCTATCAACTTAGGCAAATTTATGATTTACTTTTCTAGAAATATTTACATTGAAATGATTTATTATTAACTCTGCTGCTTATCTCTGTTCGATAATTCTCATATATTTTATAGAATCTATTGTTTTAAATAAAAATTATAGTGCTGTTTCTTAATATATTTCAAACAATAATAGTTCAGTTTAGTTTTACATAGGTGTTTTGGGGTGAATTATGTCCTCTCAAAATACATGTGTTGAAGCACTAATCCCAAGTACCTCATTATGACTGTATTTGGAGACAGTAAGTTAAAATGAAGTCATTAGAGTAGGCCCTAATCTAATATGATGTGTGTCCTTATAAGAAAATTTAATTAGGACTCACAGAGAGACACCAAGAATGACCATATTAAAAGGTGGAAAATAGGGCAGCCATTTATAAGCCAAGGAGAAAGGTTTCAGGACAAACCAACCCTGCTGACACCTTGGTCTTGGACTTTCAGCCTCCAGAACCATGAGAAAATAAGTTTCTGATGTTTAAGCCATCCAGTCTGTGGTATTTTGTTATGGCAGCCCTGGTAAATTAATACAACAGGTTTTTTTGAGGTGTGAGTTAGTACTCTTTATTCAAAGAATTTGTTTTTCTTGTAGATAGCATATGAAAGAATACTTTGTATACAAACCAATATAGGTAAAAATCCCAACTCAGCTACTTAACAGTTGCCTATTTTACTAAAACTCATTCAACTTCAATAAGCCCATTCATAAATGGGAATAACTGCATCCACCTCATAAATATATGTGAAAATTAAATGAGTTTAGATATAGATATAGTAAACTAACTGAAATCATTAATTTCAGTAACCATTTTTAAAATGAAAAAGATTTTGCTTACTTTTGGAAAACTTCTCCTTAAGTAAAATATTTACTTGTTATTTTTTATTTTTTTTAAGAGACTGACCCTGTTTGTTTTATTATCTCTTGGTAATCTTCTTGAATAGCTCTCATTTATTCAAGGCTCTCTTCTTTTTTTTTTTAAGATTTTATTTACTTATTTGACAGAGAGAGACACAGAGAGAGAGGGAACACAAGCAGGGAGAGTGGGAGAGGGAGAAGCAGGCTTCCCGCAGAGCGGAGAGTCTGATGCGGGGCTCGATCCCAGGACCCTGGGATCATGACCCAGGCTGAAGGCAGACACTTAACCGACTGAGCCACCCAGGTGCCCCTTCAAGGCTATCTTCTTAAAAGCACTGTGTTCTTGATTAATAACAATTAAAACATCCCAAACCTCACAGTATAAAACATCAACAGTAAGTGCATAATACCAGTTACAGCGATAATTTATGGATATGTAATGTTTATTTTTCAGGATTGATGTGGCTCAAAGAAATGCAAAAATGTTAATCTCTTCATTTCTTACCTGTGTAGTCCTATTTAAATTCAAACTAATTACATTAAATTAAAAATTCAGTTTCTCAGTCATACAAGCAATTCATGTGCTCAATTGCTACATATGGCTAGGAGCTACTGTATTGATCAGTGAGGATATGGAACATCTCCACCATCTCCATAAGTTTTCTAAGACTGTGCTGCTAGTTATTGACTACAAAGAACATGCAAAACAAAGTTCAAATAATTTGGAAGGAAAGCAAGAGGTTTAAATTCCCTTATTACTGGCAGTCATTTCCTATAAAGGCCTGAAAGTACTCATAAAACAGTATCTATACTTAATTATAAAAATATGAAATATGCACAGTTTTCTATATCAATAAATATTACAAAGTAAAGTTTTCTTTTTTATCATAAAACTGGAAATATGTCTGTAAACTTGGCTTCATTTCCTTCTTGATAATCATGGAAATAGATAATTAAATGATGTTTATTAAAACTCCCTCTGGCACTCAATATTTCAAAACAATATACTCCCTATTATTGGATATCAAAGAAGAAAAAGAAAAGAAATAGTTGAGAGATCATTCAAATTAATTTATCCTATTAAAATGTCTATTCATGGATATCAGTTTTTATTACATTCTGCAGCCTACAGGATTACATTGATATTATAGAAATATCTCCTCTAGTTCAAAGAAAATGAGAATGTACTCAGAATAATCTGGAAGAATCATTGCTAAAAAGAAATGCTTTGCAATGCTGTTTCTTTTCATTTTTTTACTGGTACCTAAAAAGTGAAGTAATATATCAAGCTGGAACTGTTATCATAACTTCTTCCGAGGACTGTAATATTGGTACAGTAGATTTAGTTACAATAATATTTAGAATAGGGCCCCTGGGTGGCTCAGTTCGTTAAGCATCTGCCTTCAGTTCAGGTCATGATCCCAGGGTCCCAAGTCGGGCTCCCTATTCAGCAGGGAGTCTGCTCTCCCTTTCCCCCACGCTCATGCTCTCTCTCTTGCTACTTCTCTCTCAAATAAATATTTAAATATTTAAAAAGGTTTAGGATATTTTATTAGTGTTGTTATGAAGTAGCATAAATTCACCTTTTGTGATGTATCATATGTTTTTGACTAACAGATTTTATTTATTGAGCAGCTTTATGTTTACAGAAAAATTGAGCAGAAAGTGCAGAGAGTTCCAATATTCCCACTACTCCTCCATCTGGGTTTACATTACTATTAACATCTTGCAGTAATAAGGTACATTAGTTATAATTAATAAGCCAATATTGATACGTGATTACTAGCTAAACTCCATAGTTTACCTTAAGGCTCTCTCTTTGTGTTGTACCTTTTATGGGTTTTAACAAATGTGAATGACATGTGCCCACCATTACAATATCATACAAAATAGTTCATTGTTCTAAAAATCTCCTGTCCTCCACCAATTCATCCCTCCATCCTTCAGTCTAAAACTCTCGCAGTCACTGATCTTTTTACTATACCTACAGTTTTTCCTTTTCCAGAATGCCATGAAGTTTGTAATACCTAGCAGATAGAGTTTTCAGACTGGCTTATATAACTTAGCAGTATGTAAATTGTTCAGAAAATTTGTGTGTGTGTAAAACCATTTCTTCCTTAAGTCTTGTTCATATCAGTAATTTATGTCATCAGTTATCCAGTTGCTAAAACCAGTAATAGAGTATTCATTCTTGATTTCTCCCTTCATATCTATTATTCATCTACTGATATACAGTAAATCACCAACTTCAGCTAGCAGAAACTCTGTAAGTCTCAGTTCTGTTCTCCAATTTCTATCTGCACCGCCACCTCCTCCCAATCCAAACTACCACTGTTCCTCACATGGCCTAGTGAAATAATTTTTTTCCAACCTTGCCTGTGCCTTCCATTTAAACTGGATCTTACAATACTGACCAGTATCCTATTAAAAACATAAATTGATTAAATTACTACTTTGATTAAATAATATTATGGAATCCTCATTAAAATGAATAAAGTATTCATTCTTTCAATGACCTATAATGATTATAGGCTCCAGAGCCATCACTACTCTCTACACTCAAGCTTCACAACTTCTGATCATTTCTAGAACACATTACATTTTCCCAGCTTTCCTTAGAAGTATCTATTTTTTAAAAATGGGCTCTTGATCCAAATGTGTCCTGTTCAGATAAGCAAAACCCAAAACAAAACCTATATCTCATAGTACACGTAACATCTTTAACTCAATGATATTTCTTACACAATAAAATTCAGCAATCCTTCATAGTAAAATATATTTTATTTTACCTTAAGCCATTTTCAAAGGTGTATTATTAAAGAAGTTTTTCAAGGAACTTTAAAGAGGTAAAATCTTGGGAAAAACATAATTTATTTTATACTATCAGCCAGTCAATGATATTTTAGTCTGTCAATGAAATAAAATTATCTCATTTATTCTGCTATAAATTTCAGGTCTGAGTTTCAGCAAAAATAATCATTTTCAATATTAGAAAAAGTCCATGGAAAACAGGATAAATTGCCTTTTTCTATCTTTATCCTTATCATATATTTTCTGAAATGGCTTTAAGTTTTCTGGAGAGATTGTAAGTAGTTATGAACAAACTTCGGGGGTTGGTTAATTGTAATAAAATATGTTTGCTTAAAAGTACTCTTTTTATTTTTAATTTTTTTTATTTATTTGAGAGAGAGAGCACAAGCAGGGAGGAGGGGCATGGGGAGAGGGAGAAGCAGACCCCCCTGCCTAGCAGGGAGCCCAATGCGATTTGGGGCTCCATCCCAGGACCCTGGGATCATGACCTGAGCTGAAGGCAGATGCTCAACTGACTGAGCCACCCAGGAGTCCTAAAAATACTCTTTTTAAAAAATTATTCATGTATATATGTTTTTCTTTAAGAAAAAAAGTATACTTACCTTAATAATAATACCGACAAATATTATCCATATGCAGTAAATTACTGGATTTACATGCTTTCTAAATTGTTTAATCTCCTCATAAATGATATACATATTAAACAATTATCCAAAACTGAGTTCTGGATAGGATTTATTATTTTTCTGTTTGAAATATTTATTATGGATATTAAATATTTAAATTATTATTTTGGTTATTATTAGCTGTTTATACAATAACTGAATGTAATTAAACTTGTTTTTATTAAATAGATTTGATTTGTGAAAAAAATAATGAGGCTTACAACCACAGCATTATCGTTACAGAGTTAAACTGAAAAGTCATGCTTTTAAAGTTAATGCAGTCAATGTAAATACTAGCACAGGGTGGGAGGAGAGAAGACAACCAGATCAATCTATTTAGCGATATAAAAATAAGAGGTTTAAAAATAAGTTTTGCATTAAGTGTTTGAATTTGAGTAAAAGCAATTGTGTTGAAGACAACTTAATGCATAATTGTTCTACTAATCAAGCAGAACTAGAACACATAATAAGGGGAGTCAGAATTCTATTAAAAAATTCTATTTAAAGAAATGAACTTCACAGTCAAGTAAATCTGGTTTGCAATCTGGTTTAAAACTTATTTGCTGTATGATCTTAGGAAAAATATTTATCTTTTCTAAGCTTTTGGACCTCTGAAAAATCAGAAAAAAATCTACATCACTGGAGGCTTTTAGATATGAAGTAAATGTATGTATAATGATTCATATATATTAGTGAAATACACTGAACTCTCGGTAAATAGTAGATATGGCATTCTTGTGAATAAATCAATATCATCATTTCTTCTGGTGAATCTTCCTAAAGTAGATGTGATATGGTGCCCTGCCGGGCAAAGAATGGGTCCCAAAGCTGCGTTTAGAACAGCTAAGTCCTGAAATATAAAAGACTCATTCATTGCCGTTTATTCCCATTGAAAGAAATACACATTCACACATAAATTAGAATAAGAAATAACATAAAAACACAGTCACAGGTATCTGTTACAAAATACTTCACCTCACATGTACTTTTCTTCCCACTATGGATTTCCGATTTAGAAGAAAATCCTAGCCATAGTACAGTTATGAAGAAAGTAATATGCTGATGGGAAAGAAGAATGGAAGGACAGTGTGAAGATTTAGGATAAGAGATTAAAGCAACAAGAAAACAAGTTTAATTGTGTGAAACCTAATAAACTGCAAAATGTGAAGATAATATCTTACTGTCATTTATCAAAAAATATGATTTACTGAATTAAAATACATGGCAAAAAAAATTTTTTGCAGTATTTGATAATTATTAAAGCCTTAAAGGATTTTGCATGGGGTAGGGAAATAGAATAACATAAATAGCTAAGTGAATGATGGCTTAGAATAATATAATAAACTGATTCCATGAATATTTATACAGAGTCTGAAAAAGTAATTATGAGAAAATTAAACCATAAAATATTTGTTAAAATGTTAAGCACAAAAGAAAAAAATTCAAAGTTTTAACACCAGCATTCATGTAAAATTTTTGTGTTTTACTGATTTTTGAGGGAATCTATGTAAAAATAAGGTTAATAGGATTTTTTCTTTTTAAAATTGCCTTTAATGTTTCCACTAATAATGTTAAGATTAATACAATGCAGGGAAAAAAGAGAAACAAACATATACAATATCAAACTCTGTATATTTCTTCCCTTTCTAACTTTCAGGAAATATTTTGACTATTCATTTAAAACAGAAAGACCAATGTAAGTAAGGAATGAGTTTGTCAAACATTATAACACTCTATTCTATTATGAAAGAGACTCTGACCTTGAATAATTCTGAACTTTATAAATACATAGAAGATATTATATAATGATAGACATGTCGATTCTGGATCTAGATGTCCTATGTTTAAATCCTGGCTACCACTTACTGTGGGATCTTGAGCAAGTTGATTAACTCACATATAAATTGAGTCTGTTAATGGAAACTACCTCATAGGCTTGGTAAGAAAATAAATGAGTTAATGTATGTAAATCACTTAGGACCTTGAACATAAAAGTTCAAGAGGTATTAGCCAAAATTTTAAATGTTTTTATTATGTCAGTGATATGATATAAAAAGGGCTTTAGACCCATTTCAGCAGAAATATGGATTTATAAGGGAGTATTAGTATGAGGAATAGAGATATAATATATCTAAGTAAATACAGTTAGAGACAATGACATTCATATACACAAAGACTCGGTATTTTTGTTTTACTGGTTAAATACTTAAGTTGAGAAGTGACTTAAAATTGATTTTTGTTTGGAAGGACATCCCAATGTCCATATGCATATAGATAATTATCCCATTGGATTAACAGAACATATTTGGCTCAACAGCTTTTAAATTGAGTTATTTCATATGCCTACTAAACATTTCATTAAAACTAAATGAACCAACACATCTGCCAGAAATCTCTGAAATGGCAAATGCTTTCTAAAAACTATTAGATTGCTTGAATGTTGCCATTTTCATTCTTTTAACAGTTGTGAAATACAAAGGTGACAATGTTCCTAGTCACCATGAACAGTTTCAAGTCAACTTACATTATAAATGGATTACTCTGCATTGGGTGAAAAATATTTTCCTGGAGAAATGCACTGCATTGGACAATGAGGGAGATACCTTTGACTATTTTCAAGAATATTTGAACTCTCAGTATAATAAATATTACAAATAGGTTATGACATAAAAGATATAATCCTACTTTCTATGAGTGTACTCTATAACATATTTTTGAAAGTTGAAACTCTCTCATCCTTAGAGCAATTATTGTATAGGTTGTGCCACATTTTACAAAAAGTTTCCAAAAAAGAGTAAACATTTTTTTTTCCAAGATGACCTTAACATTCCCCTAAATTTGAGTAAATTTTAGACAGTTTTCTTCCTGACTGTTGGCTCCTGATCTCTCCTTTTTTTAGAGCATTTTCTTTAGAAAAAGTTCAATTATAAATTCTTTATCTGTCCCTTTGAGACAGGAATCTTCTTTTAGCAACCCAGGAAAGTCTTTCTGAAGGATCTGGGAGCCATCTCTTTGAAATGTAAACAGCAAGAAAGATGGTGTCTTGTCTCTCAGACTATGTTGGAGGCTAGAAGTCTAACTTCCACAAGCAACCATTAGCAAACAGATAGTCCAATTATATTAACCAGCCTCCTCCCTAATGTCCTCCAATAATTTCCACTAGGTCATCCCAGCATATAAAAATCTTCTTGCCTTTCAGTAGAGTGGGATTCAATCTCTCTCCCCTATTACAATAGTCTTGAATAAAGTCACCCTTGCCTGTCTAACTTGTCTGGTAAATTTTTGATTGTTTGTTGTTTATTTGGATATTTAAAGTAACATTTCACTAATATCAAGAGTAACCAAATCTCAATACTAAACTAAAAGAATGTATCTTCATTACATTTCTATGAATTTTTGATGCATGCTTTATTTTTAAATAAAAACTATAAAAGATATCACGCAGGTCAATTTTGTTAAAGGGACACAGCCTATGATATTCTCCTTGCACTAAATTTATTTTATAATTCAAATGAAATACTGTACACTTTGTAACACAACCTCAGTTTAAGATAGAATAATTTAATGCTTATTTGGAAAGTAGCCCTAGTAGGAAAAGCTATAATGTTTGAAGACTACATATCTAACACTAGTTAAACTCTATTCAAGTAAGGATATTTGGTTTAGAGAACAGAGAAGAAAATGTATTATTACAACAAAGATCACATGCACACACACAAAAAAGTAAAAGCCCACACTTACTCTGTTGTAAAGTGATTTCTTGTGTGTTACCTGTCATTAGATAGGGGGAAAATATGAACAGTTTTATTTTAGTCAGAGTCCACTCAGAAATACTGTATGTCAAAAATAATAGATGCTTACAAGAGACAGAAAACTAAAGAGCAATTAAGACTAATTGACACCTCATTGCCTTTGAAAGACATCTTTTCTGAAGAGTTAAGGAGCACAATACCTTGAAATTTTTCCTTGGAATAAAGCCAATACCTACACACAAAATGTGCAATACATGGCTGAACTTCTAAATATTGCTAATTATGTTGAATAACTGCAAGAGGAAAGGAACAGTTGGATTTGCATGAATAGAGCTTGGAGTAGAGAGCAGCCAGTTTAGAGAACTTAAAGAAGTTTTATGTAGGAATTTGAGGCAGGGAAGTCAAAATATTCATTCTTAAATCTCTTACACTGATTTATTCCACTCTAGATTTATTCTATATTTAGCATAATTGTCCATTTATGTTTCATAGATGCTGTTGCCTATATATCAAGAAAGAATTTTCTTCCACATTAGTCCCTTATATAGGCATTTAAAAAAATTAATGGGAAGTTAAGCTTTGAAAAGTTAGTAAGATTAAAGTAAGATTATTAGTAAGATAAAATAGTATCAATTAGTTTCAATATTGAGTAAAGCAGGCACTCCTTGGCATGATTTATAGGTTTCATAAACCCTTGGTGACAAAACACAACTTCCTCCATAGAACTACCATCCTGCAGTCCATGCCCATTTCTGACTATTACAATTATCACTAGAACAAAGCTCCAAGTTAGGAAATAAATGAAAGCCATTATTTAATAAATACTAGTTCCAAATCACATTTGTTGCTTGATTGGGATGCATATAGCATCTGCTAAAAGCATTGATTAATTAATCAAATAAAATTGCCATTATCTTAGAAGAAATAGAAGCTATGTTTGGGTATATATGTTAATATGTCATAATTGGGGAATGGGCAATGATATTCTGAGAGTATGGTTACAACAGTCCTTAGCATTGTTACACTTGTGGGAATGTCAGCCACATAAAGGAAGTTGGGTGAAATCTTTTAATTGATTGATTGACAAAAAAAAAGGTAGGGTTAGGAGAAATTGGCTACCAAAGCAAGCCCAGATTCAGAATAAGAACAATATCCTTGCTCATTCTCATTCTATTTTTAATCCAGCCATTTCTTTTCCTTCGATGTTCCTTCATAGCTAACTTTCCTTTTGTTCATTTTGGTTTTCCCTCTTTTTCTGATTTGCAAAAGAACTTGAGGGAAATAGAACTTATTCATGAGAATTTCTTGTTACAGAGAATTAAAAGTACTTAAGAAAATCAGAAACTTTTCAGAACACAATGCTGTTAAGATACTGAGCAGTAACAATTGCTTCAACAAATGTGTACAAAATTTGATTTTGAAATTCACATCAACTCTACAGGGTCTAGATGATGGCACAGTAGAAGGACTCTGAGCTCTCCTCCCATGAATACAACTAGATAACACTCACATCAGTGTAAATAACCCAGAAAACAACATGAAGACTGGCAGAACAAACTCCACAACTAAAGGTCAAGAAGAGGCCACATCTAATATGGTATGAAGGGCAGGCATACAGTGGGGGGCTAAAAGGACCAGGGACCATCTGCAGTAGGGAGGGGGCCATGGGTGTAAAGAGGGAAAAGAAACAGATCTTCACACCAGGCAGGGAGCCTGCACAGGGAAGACAAATCCCCATAACATTTGGCTTTGAAAACTAGAGAGGCCAAACATTAGAGGGTTGTGAAATCCTAGAAGTGGGACTTAAAGCCTGGAATTTTAAAAATTCAGTGGACTAGGTTCCAGGAGAGCCTAGAGGGTGATAGGAAGCTGAGTCCCCATCCTTAAAGAGACAACACAACAAACAGCCCAAGGAGACACAGCACAGAAGCAGCAGTTTGCAAAACACCTGCAGCATACAGGACGGAGTTAATTCCCAGAAGGGCAGGGTTCCCTGAGGGACTTCTCCAGGAACAAACAATCTGGCAGGTGCCATTTCCCTCCCCTGCCTTCCCCCCAACATAAACACACTGCCAGCTGTAGGAACCAGCACAGTGCCAACACTCACTATCTAACTTGCTTATACCAAGCCACACCCCCTGGGCTTTGGTGGATCCCCCTTTCCTGTTACACTTGCCTCAGTCCTGATGTTTCAGGCCCCCTCCCCCAGAAGACCAATGCAAACCTTGCCAACACTGAGTCTCCTGACCTATCTGCTTTATGGGGCCTTAGTCCAAGGTGGCAGTGGTGGTAGTGGGCCCCACAAAAGACCTATCAGCACTTTGCTAAAACTGCATACCACTGTCGACTGGTCAGCCCAGTCAACAGTGGTAGGATATCCCCTACAATAAGGTCCTGGCCATAGCCCATTCAAACTGGGGCCATAAGCCTGGCAGTGTGCAAGCAGCCTGAACAGGAGTAAGAATGCCTCTCAAGTGACTCTTGCTCTTGGATTAAGGTAAAATTACCACCACACCCATCAGACAGTGGCCCCAGTAGTTGGATGGGGACAGACAGTTGGTCGGATTGCAGGTCACACCCACCAACAAAAGCTTCTCAGGAGACAACACAGGGAAAGCACCCAGTAGTTTGGCACTATTGCATCTCTGAAAAATGCCTGGTCTGACTCAACTCAAGCCCAAGGTGGCCCCAGACTCATCCACTAACACCACAGGGACCAAGCACTGCTCACAACAAGCAAAGAGAGCCACTGCAGAAAACAGGACTGAAGGAAAAAGTGGCCAGAACACAACAACAGTGTGCACACAACATACATAGAAGACATCCTTGAAGAGCCAGCTTCTGGTGAACAATGGGCACTGAACTGCAGGGCACTACAGGACCTCTTCTCCATAAGGCCATTTCTTTCAAGAGAGAAGATATATTTGACATTCCTAACACAGAGAAATAGACACAGAGTTAAAAAAAATGAGGAGACAGAAGAATATGTCCTAAATGAAAGAAAAGGACTAAAGCACAGCAAGAAACCTAAGTGAAATGGATATAAGTAATATGCCTAATAGAAACTTTAAAGTGATGATCATAAAGATATTCACTGGACTTGAAGAAAAGAGTGAAGGACATTAGTGAGACCTTGATAAAGAGATAAAAAAGAACCAATCAGAGATGAAGAACACAATAAATGAAATTAAAAATACACTAGATAGAATAAGAGACAGACTAGAGGAAATAGAAGAATGAATTTATGACCTGGAGGACAGAGTACAAAAAACAATCAAGATGAGCAGGTAAGAGAAGATCCCATAAGCAGAAGAGAAAAGGGGGCAGAAAATTTATTTGAAGAAATAATAGGTATAAGCTTCCCTAATCTGGGGAAGAAAACAAACATCCAGATCCAGGAGAAACAGAGATTCCCCCAACAAAATCAACTCAAGACACACAGTAGTTAAAATGGAAAAAGTAGTAATAAAGAGAGAATTTTAAAAGCAGCAACAGATGAGAGAGTCGACGTACAAGGAGAACCCCCATAAACCTATCAGCTGATTTTTCAGCAGAAGCTTTGCAGATCAAAGGAAGTGGCATGATATATTCAAAGTGCTGAAAGGAAAAAATCTGAAGCTAAAAATATTGTATCCAACAAGACTATCATTCAGAATAGAAAAGATAAAGAGTTTCCAAGACAAACAAAAGCTAAAGGAGTTCATGACCACTACGACAGCCCTACAAGAAATGTTGAAAGGGACTCTTTGAGTAGAAAAGAACATAAGTAAGAGTAAGAAGAGTAGGAGGCACAAAAGCAGTAAAAATAAATATATCCGTAAAAAGCAGTCAAGAGATTCACAAAATAAAAGGATATAAAGTATGACGTCTATACTTAAAACATGGCAAGAAGAGAAATGAATGGGTTCAAACTTAAGTGACCATCAACTTAATATAGACTGTTATATGCAGAAGATGTTATATACAAAACTAATGTTAACCACAAATCAAAAACCCAGTACCAGGTATGCAAAAATAGAGAAAGGAATCTAAGTATATCACTAAAGAAAGCCAGCAAACTGTAGGAGAAGACAGCAAGAGAAGGAAGGATCGGAGAACTACAAAAACAACCACAAAATAAGTAATACATGCCAATAAATACATACCTATCAATAATTATTTTGATTATAAATGGATTAAACACTCCAATCAAAAGACATAGAGTGATAGAATGGATAGAAAAACAAGACCTATCTATTCACTGCCTACAAGAGACTCATTTAAGACCTAAAGACAAATGCAGATTAAAAGTGAAGGGATGGAAAAACATTTATCATGCAAATGGATGTCAAAAAAGCCAGGGTAGCAATACTCTGATCAGACAAAATAGATTTTATTTTTTTTTAAGATTTTATTTATTTATTCATGAGAGACAGAGAGAGAGAGAGAGAGAAGCAGGCTCCCAAGGAGCAGGGAGCCCGATGTGGGACTCGATCCCAGGACCCTGGGATCATGACCTGAGCCGAAGGCAGACACTTAACTATCTGAGCCACCCAGGCGCCCGACAAAATAGATTTTAAACAAAGACTGCAACAAGAGACAAAGCAGGACACTATATAATCATAAAGGGGACAATCCAACAAGAAGATATAACAATTGTAAATATTTATGCACCCAACATGGGAGCTCCTAAACACACAAAACAGTTAATAACAAACATTAAAAAAAAACTAATCTATAATAATACAATAATAGTAGGGAATTTAACACCCCACTTACATTAATGGACAGATTGTCTAACCTGAAAATCAACAAGAAAACAGTGACATTGAATGACACACTGGACAAGGTGGATCTAACAGATATATTAAGAATATTCCATTTTAACACAGCAGAATACACATTCTTTTCAAATGCACATGGAATATTCTTCAAAACATTCAGATCACACATTAGGTCACAAAACAAATCTCAATAAATTCAAAAAGATCAAAGTCATACAATGCATCTTTTCAAAGAACAACACTATGAAACTAGAAAATCAACTACAAGAAAATCTGAATGCATATGATTAAGTTACATGCTACTAAACAATGAATAAGTCAACCAAGAAATCAAAGAAGAAATAAAAATTACATGGAGAGAAATGAAAATGAAAACACATTGGTCCAAATCTTTGGGATAAAACACACACACACACACACACACAGTCTTTGGCATATAGCAAAAGCAGTTCTAAGAGAGAAGTTTATAGTTCAGGTCGACCTCAAGAAGCAAGAAAAATCTCAAATAAACAACCTAACCTTATACTTAAAGAGCCTAGAAAAAGAAGAACAAACAAGACCTCAAAACAGCAGAAGGAAGCAAATAGATTAGAGCATAAATAAATAATATAGAAACTAAAATAGCACTAGAAGAGATCAAGGAAACCAAGGGCTGATTCTTGAAAAGATCAAAAAACTGATAAACCTAGAAGGGGCAAGATGGCAGAAGGGTAGGAGACCTAAATTTCATCTGGTCCCAGGAATTCAGCTGGATAGGGATCAAACCATTCTGAACACCTACGAACTCCACAGGAGATCGAAGAAAAGAATAGCAGCAACTCTGAACACAAAAGCGACCACTTTCTGGAAGGTAGGACTTGCAGAGAAGTGAATCCGAGGTGACAAATGGGAAGATAGATGGCGGGGGAGGGGGCCTCCGTCAGCCACTACTGGCAAGTGATAGAGCCACGGAGCACAAAATTGGAACTTTTAGAAGTCTGCTCTGCTGAGGGACGATCCTCCAGTAGCTAAGCAGGGGGTGGAACCCTTGTGGGACAGTGTGGTCTCAGGACGCTCAGGGTCACAGAAAGACTGGGGGTGCCTGAGTGTGGCAGAGCTCCCAGGTATCGGAGCAGGGAAGCCAGCTGCAGAGATGGAGCCGAGGTGTGGGTTCTCAGCTCGGGGTTGCCATAAACCGTGATCCATGGCACAGTTGGGCCACTGCTCCTCGAGCAGGGACCCAACAAGCGGCGGATCCAGGGAGACTCCCCTTCCTCCCCCAGGAGGAGGAGCTGGGAGGTAGCACACCACAGGAATCTGCTGGGTTTTGAGACTCCACATGGGGTCGGGTGCCAGAGATAGAAATGTTGGGTCACAGGCCGGGTGAGCATGGAGTGCAGCTGGAGACTGGGAAGACAGGAGTGATTGACTGCTTTTCTCTGGGGGCTCACTAAGGAGCAGGGCCCTGAGTTCTCGGCTCCTCCAGAGCGGAGATTGGAAGGCTGTCATTTTCACTCTCGGCCTCCAAATCTGTACGGAAAACTTGCAGGGAACAAAAGCTCCTGAGAGCAAACCCGAGCAGATTACTTAGCCCAGACCAGCAAAGGCCAGGCAATTACGCCTCCGGCAAAGACATTTGGGAACCATGTCAACAGGCCCCTCTCCCAGATGATCAGTAAGAACAGCCAGCCAAGACCAAATTTACCGATCAGTGAGAACGGCAGAACTCCAGGGCTAGGGGAATAAAGCACATAGAATTCATGGCTTTTTTTCCCAATTCTTTACTCTTTCAAATTTAATTTTTTAAATTTTAATTTTTTTCTTTTTTCATTTTTTTTTGAATTTCTCTTTTTCCTTTTTTCAACCAACATCTTATCAATCCCTTTTTTAAAAATCTTTTTTTATTTTTCACTTTTAGAGTCATATTCTATCTCCTTATAGTAGTTAAACTTATTTTTGATATATATATGTATATACATATATATATATATATATGTTGTTCTCTCTTTAAAATTTTGGTATACACTTGCTTCTAAAAGACCAAAATATACCCTAATTTCTAGTGTATGGCTTTGTTCTAGTCTCCTGCCTGATCACATTCTCTCATTTTTTTTTTAATTTCTCTTCTTTCTTTTCTTAACCAACTTATCAATTCCTTTTATAAAATCTTTCATAATTTTCATCTTTACAATCACATTAAATCCCTTCATGGTATTTACCCTTATTTTTGTACATATATAAGTTTTTCTTTCTTTAAATTTTTGGGAGGCAGTTTCTCCTAACAGACCAAAATACACCCAAAATCTAGTGTGTGACACTGATATATTCACCAGCCTGATCATATTTGATCATATTCTTTTTTTTTTTATGTTTTTCTTTTTTTTTTTTTCTTTATTTTTTCATTCCCTTTCATTTCCGCTGGTTTCAGGTTTCTTCTGATTTGTTTAGTGTATATTTTTCTGGGGTCATTGTTACCCTGTTAGCATTTTGTTCTCATGCATCTATTCTCCTCTAGACAAAATGACAAGATGAAAAATTCACCTCAAAAAAAAAAAAAGGACAAGAGGCAGTACCGACTGCCAGGGACCTAATCAATATGGACATTAGTAAGATGTCAGAACTAGAGTACAGACTGACAATTTTAAAGATACTAGCTGGGCTTGAAAAAAGTATGGAAGTTATTAGAGAAACCCTTTCTGGAGAAATAAAAGAACTAAAATCTAAACAAGTCAAAATCAAACAGGATATTAATGAGGTGCAATCGAGAATGGAGGCTCTAACTACTAGGATAAATGAGGCAGAAGAGAGAATTAGTGATATAGGAGACCAAATGATGGAAAATAAAGAGGCTGAGAAAAAGAGAGATACAAAACTACTGGATCACGAGGGCAGAATACAAGAGATATGTGATACCATAAGACGAAAAAATATTAGAATAATTGGGATCCCAGAAGAAGAAGAAAGAGAGAGGGGGCAGAAGGTATATTGGAGAAAATTATAGCACAGAAATTGCTTAACTTGGGGAAGGAAACAGGCATCAAAATCCAGGAGGCAGAGAGAACCCCCCTCAAAATCAATAAAAATAGGTCAACACCCTGACATCTAATAGTAAAACTTACGAGTCTCAGAGACAAAGAGAAAATCCTGAAAGCAGCTCAGGAGAAGAGGTCTGTAACCTACAATGGTAGAAACATTAGATTAGCAAAAGGCCTATCCACAGAGACCTGGCAGGCCAGAAAGGACTGGCATGATATATTCAGAGCACTAAATGAGAAAATATGCAGTCAAGAATACTATATCCAGCTAGGCTGTCATTGAAAATAGAAGGAGAGATAAACAGCTTCCAGGACAAACAAAATATAAAGGAATTGCAAACACGAAACCAGCCCTACAAGAAATATTGAAAGGGGTCCTCTAAACAAAGAGAGAGCCTAAAAGTAACATAGACCAGAAAGGAACAGAGACAATATACAGTAACAGTCACTTTACAGGCAATACAGTGGCACTAAATTCATATCTTTCAATAGTTACCCTGAATGTAAATGGGCTAAATGCCCCAATCAAAAGACACAGGCAATCAGATTGGATAAAAATACCAGACCCATTGATATGCTGTCTGCAGGAGACTCATTTTAGAACCAAAGTCACCACCAGATGGAAAGTGAGGTGGTGGAAAACCATTTACCATGCTAATGGACACCAAAAGAAAGCTGGGGTGGCAAACCTTATATCAGACAAATTACATTTTAAACCAAAGACTACAATAAGAGATGAGGAAGGACACTATATCATACTTAGGGTCTATCCAACAAGAAGATCTAACAGTTATAAATATCTATGCCGCTAACATGGGAGCAGCCAATTATATAAGCCAATTAATAACAAAAACAAAGAAACACATCAACAAAAATACAATAATAGTGGGGGACTTTAACACACCCCTCAATGAAATGGACAGATCATCTAAGCAAAAGATCAATAGGGAAATAAAGACTTTAAATGACACACCGGACCAAATGGACTTCACAGATATATTCAGAACATTCCATCCCAAAGCAACAGAATAAACATTCTTCTCTAGTGCCCATGGAACATTCTCCAGAATAGATAAGATCCTAGGTCACAAATTAGGTCTCAAACCGTACCGAAATTTTGGGATCATTCCGTGCATATTTTCGACCACAATGCTTTGAAACTAGAACTCAATCACAAGAGGAATGTTGGAAAGAACTCAAATACATGGAGGCTAAAGAGCATCCTACTAAAGAATGAATGGGTCAACCAGGAAATTAAAGAAGAATTAAAAAAATTTCATGGAAACAAATGAATATGAAAACACAACTGTTCAAAATCTTCAAAATCTGCAGCCAAGGCAGTCCTAAGAGGAAAGTATATAGCAATACAAGCCTTTCTCAAGAAACAAGAAAGGTCTCAAGTACACAACCTAACCCTACACCCAAAGGAGCTGGAGAAAGAACAGCAAATAAAGCCTAAACCCAGCAGGAGAAGAGAAATAATAAAGATCAGAGCAGAAATCAATGAAACAGAAACCAAAAGAATAGTAGAACAGATCAACAAAACTAGGAGCTGGTTCTTTGAAAGAATTAATAAGATTGATAAACTCCTGGCCAGACTTATCAAAAAAAAAAGAGAGAGAGAGAGAGAGAAAGGACCCAAATAAATAAAATCATGAATGAAAGAGGAGAGATCACAACCAACACCAAAGAAATACAAACAATTATAAGAACATATTATGAGCAACTCTAAGCCAGCAAATTAGATAATCTGGAAGAAATGGATGCATTTCTAGAGATGTATCCACTACCAAAACTGCACCAGGAAGAAATAGAAAACCTGAACAGACTTATAACCACTAAAGAAATTGAAGCAGTAACAAAAATCCCCCCAAAACAAGAGCCCAGGGCCAGATGACTTCCCAGGGGAATTCTACCAAACATTTAGAGAAGAATTAATACCTATTCTTCTGAAACTGTTCCAAAAAATAGAGACGGAAGGAAAACTTCCAAATTCATTTTATGAGGTCAGCATTACCTTGATCCCAGAATCAGACAAAGACCCCCTAAAAAAGGAGAAATACAGATCAATACCCATGATGAACATGGATCCAAAAATTCTCACCAAAATACCAGCCAATAGGATCCAACAGTACATTAAAAGGATTATTCACCACGAGCAAGTGAGATTTATTCCTGGGCTTCAAGATTGGTTCAACATCTGCAAATCAATCAATGTGATACAATACATTAACAAAAGAAAGAACAAGAACCATATGATCCTCTCAATAGATGCAGAAAAAGCATTTGACAAAGTACAGCATCCTTTCTTGATCAAAACTCTTCAGAGTATAGGGATAGAGGGTACATACCTCAAAATCATAAAAGCCATCTGTGAAAAACCCACAGTGAATATCATTCTCAATGGGGAAAAACTGAAAGCTTTCTCCCTAAGGTCAGAAACATGGCAGAATGTCCTCTATCACCACTGGTATTCAACATAGTACTAGAAGTCCTAGCCTCAGCAATCAGACAACAAAGAGAAATAAAAGGCATCCAAATCGGCAAAGAAGAAGTCAAACTCTCAGTCTTTGCAGATGATATGATACTTTATGTGGAAAACCCAAAAGACTCCACCCCAAAATTGCTAGAACTCATACAGGAATTCAGTCAAGTGGCAGGATATAAAATCAATGCACAGAAATTAGTGGCATTTCTATACATCACCAACAAGACAGAACAAAGAGAAATTAAGGAATTGATCCCATTTACAATTGCACCCAAAACCATAAGATAGCTAGGAATAAGTCTAACCAAAGAGGCAAAGGATCTGTACTCAGAAAACTATAAAATATTCATGAAAGAAATTGAGGAAGACACAAAGAAATGGAAAAACGTTCCATGCTCATGGATTGGAAAAACAAATATTGTGGAGATGTCAATGCTACATAGAGCAATCTACACATTTAATGCAATCCCTATCAAAATACCATCAACTTTTTTCAAAGAAATGGTACAAATAATCCTAAAATTTGTGTGGAACCAGAAAAGACTCCGAATAGCCAGAGGAATGTTGAAAAAGAAAAGCAAAGCTGGCAGCATCACAATTCCAGACTTCAAGCTCTATTACAAAGCTGTAATCATCAAGACAGTACAGTACTGGCACAAAAACAGACACATAGATCAATGGAACAGAATAGAGAGCCCAGAAATGGACCCTCAACTCTATGGTCAACTAATCTTCCACAAAGCAGGAAAGAATGTCCAATGGAAAAAAGACAGTCTCTTCAACAAATGGTGTTGGGAAAATTGGACAGCCACATGCAGAAGAATGAAACTGGACCATTTCCTTACACCACACACAAAAATAGACTCAAAATGGATGAAAGACCTCAATGTGAGACAGGAGTCCATCAAAATCCTAAAAGAGAACACAGGCAGCAACTTCTTCGACCTCAGCCGCAGCAACTTCTTCCTAGAAACATCGCCAAAGGCAAGGGAAGCAAGGGCAAAAATGAACTATTGGGACTTCATCAAGATAAAAAGCTTTTGCACAGCAAAGGAAACAGTCAACAAAACCAAAAGACAACTGACAAAATGGGAGAAGATAATTGCAAATGATATATCAGATAAAGAACTAGTATCCAAAATCTATAAAGAACTTATGAAATTCAACACCCAAAGAACAAATAATCCAATCAAGAAATGGGCAGAAGACATGAACAGACATTTTTCCAGAGAAGACATCCAAATGGCCAACAGACACAGGAAAAAGTGCTCAACATCGCTTGGCATCAGGGAAATCCAAATCAAAACCTCAATGAGATACCATCACACCAGTCAGAATGGCTAAAATTAACAAGTCAGATGTTGGTGAGGATGTGGAGAAAGGGGAACCCTCCTACACTGTTGGTGGGAATGCAAGCTGGTGCAGCCACTCTGGAAAACAGTATGGCGGTTCCTCAAAAAGTTGAAAATAGAGCTACCATACGACCCAGCAATTGCACTACTGGGTATTTACCCCAAAGATACAAATGTAGTGATCCGAAGCGGTACGTGCACCCCAATGTTTATAGCAGCAATGTCCACAATAGCCAAACTATGGTAAGAGCCAAGATGTCCATCTACAGATGAATGGATGAAAAAGAAGTGGTATATATATACAATGGAATATTATGTAGCCATCAAAAGAAAAAAAAAAACTAAATCTTGCCATTGGCATTGATGTGGACGGAACTAGAGGGTATTATGCTAAGCAAAATAAGTCAATCAGAGAAAGACATATATCATATGATCTCACTGATATGAGGAATTCTTAATCTCAAGAAACAAACTGAGGGTTGTTGGAGTGGTGGGAGGTAGGAAGGATGGGGTGTCTGGGTGATAGACATTGGGGAGGGTACGTGCTATGGTGAGCGCTGTGAATTGTGTAAGACTGTTGAATCACAGTCCTGTACCACTGAAACAAATAATACATTATATGTTAAAAAAAAAAAAAAAAAGATTGTAGGAAGGGAAAAATGAAAGGGGGGGGGATCAGAGTGGGAGATGAACCATGAGAGACTATGGACTCTGAGAAACAAACTGAGGGTTCTAGAGGGAATGGGGGTGGGGAGATCGGTTAGCCTGGTGATGGGTACTAAAGAGGGCATGTTTTGAATGGAGCACGGGGTGTTATATGCAAACAATGAATCACGGAACACTACATCAATAACTAATGATGTAATGTATGGTGATTAACATAACATAATAAAATTTTTAAAAAATAAAATAAAAAATTTTGGGACCTTTAAAAAAATTGATAAACCATTAGCCATATTTATCAAAGAGAAAGAAAGAGAGAAATAAAGAGAGAGAGAGAGAGCAAGGATGAAGATAAACAAAATCAGAAATTCAAGAGGAGAAATAACAACCATCTCCACAGAAATTCAAAGGATTGTAAGAGAATACTATGCAAAATTAATGCCAACAGATTGGACATCCTAGAAGAAATGAATAAATTCCTAAAAACATATAAGCTGCCCAAACTGAAGAAGGAAGAAATAGAAAATTTGAACAGACTATTACCAACAATGAACCTGAATCAATAATCAAAAACTCCCCTCAAACAATAGTCCAAGACCAGATGGCTTCACAGTTGAATTCTACCAAACATTTAAAGAAGACTTAATGCCTATTCTTCTCAAACTATTCCAAAAAAGAGAAGAGGAAGGAAAACTTCCAAATTCATTCTATGAGGGCAGCATTACTCTGAGACAAAAACCAGATAAATAAAGACAACTACAGGCCATTATCTTTGATGAACATAAATGCAAAATCCTCAACAAAATATTAGCTAACCGAATCCAACAATACATTAAAAAATCACCCACCATGATCAAATTGGACTTATGCCCAAGATAAAAGTGTGGTTCAATATTTGCAAATCAGTCAACATGATACATTGTATCAATAATAGGATAAAAACCATATAATCATTTCAATAGATGCAGGGAAGCATTTGACAAAATACAACATCTATTCTTGAAAAAAATCCTCAACAAAATTGGGAATGCACTTCAATAACAAAGGCCTTTCATGAAAAATCCACAGCTAACATCATACCCAAAGGAAGAAAATCTGAGAGATTTTCCCCTAAGCTCCAGAATAAGACAAGTTGTCTACTCTCACCCCTTTTTCAACATAGTACTGGAAGTCTTAGCCATAGCAATCAGACAAGGAAAAGAAATAAAAGGCATCCAAACTGGTAAAGTGTAAGTAGAACTGTCACTGTTTGCAGAGGACATGGTATTATATATAGAAAACCTAAAGACTCCATCAAGAAACTACTAGAACTGATAAATGAATTCAGTAAGGTTGTAGAATACAAAATCAATATACAGAAATCCATTCCACTTCTATACACTAATAATGAAGCAGCAAAAAGAGAAATTAAGAAAACAATTCCATTTATAATTGCATCCAAAATAAGAAACTACCTAGGAATAAACTTGACTCAAGAAGTGAAAGACCTGTACTGTGAAAACTATAAAACACTGATGAAAGAAACTGAAAAACAAATGGAAATACATTCCATGCTCATCGATTGGAAGAACAAATTTTGTTAAAATGTCTACACTACCCAAACCAATCTACACATTTAATGCAATCTTTATCAAAATACCAACAGCATTTTTCACAGATCTAAAGCAAACAATCCTAAAATTTTGCTTTAGTCAAAGTAATCTTGAAAAATAAAAATAAAACTGGAGTTATCACAATTCCAGACCTCAAGTTATATTACACAGCTCTAGTAATCAAAACAGTATGGTGCTGGCACAAAAATAGACAAATAGATCAATGGAACAGATGAGAGAACACAGAAGTAAACCCACAATTACAAAGTCAATTAATCTCTGACAAAGGAAGCAAGAATATGCAATGGGGGAAAAGTCTTCAACAAATGGTGTTGGGAAACTTGGACAGCTATAGGGGGCGCCTGGGTGGCTCAGTCCTTAAGCATCTGCCTTCGGCTCAGGTCATGATCCCAGGTCTTAGGATCGAGTCCCGCATCAGGCTCCCTGCTCCACGGGAAGCCTGCTTCTCCCTCTTCCACTCCCCCTGCTTGTGTTCCCTCTCTCGCTGTGTCTCTGTCTGTCAAATAAATAAAATCTTAAAAAAGAAAAAAAAAAAAAACCTGGACAGCTATATGCAAAAGAATGAAACAGGACCTGAAACAAATAATACATTATATGTTAAAAAAGAGAGAGAGAGAGAAGGTAGTAGGAAGGGAAAAATGAAGGGGAGGAAATCGGAGAGGGAGACAAACCATGAGAGACTATGGACTCTGAGAAACAAACTGAGGGTTCTAGAGGGGAGGGGGTGGGGGGATGGGTTAGCCCGGTGATGGGTATTAAGAAGGGCACAAACTGCATGGAGCACTGGGTGTTATACACAAACAATGAATCATGGAACATTACATCAAAAACTAATGATGTAATGTATGGTGATTAACACAACATAATAAAATTAAATTAAGTTTTAAAAAAAATGAAACGGGAGCACTCCCTTAAACCACACACAAAAATAAACTCAAAATGGATTAAGAACCTAAATGTGAGACCTGAAATCATAAAAATCCTAAAAGACAGCACAGGCAGTAGTATCTCTGACAGCCATAACAGCATCTTTCCAGATATGTTTCCAGAGGCAAGGGAAACAAAAGCAAAACTAAACTATCGGGACTGCACCAAAATAAAAAGCTTCTGCACAGTAGAGGAAATAATCAACAAAACTAAAAGAAAACCTACAGAATGGGAGAAGATATTTGCAAATGACATATCTGATAAAGAGTACTGAACATATATAAAGAACTTAAACAACTCAACACCAAAAAAATAATCTAATTAAAAATGGGCAGAAGACATGAAAAGACATTTATCCAAAAAAAAGACATCCAGATGGCTCAACATCACTCCTCATCAAGGCAATACAAATCAAAACCACAATGAGATATCACCTCACACCTGTCAGAATGGCTAAAATTAAAAATTCAAAAAACAACAGGTGTTGGTGAGGATGTGAAGAAAAAAGAACCCTTGTGCACTATTGGTGGGAATGTAAACTGTTGCAGCCACTTTGGAAGACTATAGGAGATTCTTTAAAAAACTAAAAATAATAGAACTACCCTTTGATCCAGTAATTGTACTACTGGGTATTTACCCTAAGAATACAAAAACACTAATTCAAAGGGATATGTTCACCCCTATGTTTATTGCAGCATTATTTACAATAGGCAAGATATGGAAGCAGCCCACGTGTCCTTCAGTACATGAATGGGTAAAGAAGATATGAAATATACATACAATAGAATATTATTCAGCCATAAGAATAAAATTTTGCTATTTGCGACAACATAGATGGATCTAGAGTATAATGCTAAGTGAAATGAGCCAGCCAGAGAAAAACAAATATCATATGATTTCACTTATATGTAGAATTTAAGAAACAAAATTAAAAAGGAAAAAAAAGAAACAAACCAAAATACCAGGCTCTTAAATATATAGAACAAACATATTGCTACCAGAGGGGAGGTTGGTGGAGAGATGGGTGAAATAGGTGAAGGGGATTAAGAATACTCTTATCTTGATGAGCACTAGGTAATGTGTAGATTGCTGAATCACTATTGTACACCTGAAACTAATATAACACTGTATGTTAACTACACTGGGATTAAAATTTTTAAAAAAATGTATCAACTCATAACTGAAAATACAGATAATGTAGTACTGGCAGGATAAGTCAGATACACTCACTAATTTACAAATCCCTATTTCTTGTTTTTCATATATTTTTCTCTTCTTTCTACACACATTCTCTTTTTCTCAACTTATATTTTAGGGTTATAAAAATGTAAAGATAAGAACAGTATCATCTATCATGACAGATTTCTGTAACTAGAATTCTAGACCAATTGGTGATGGACAGCCAGTAGTGTAGTCAAGGAATAAGAAATACAGTTATAAATTGTCATACCTTCTGGAAAATTATAGAAATAAAAAGCTTTAGTAGGGAATTTAAAAAACACTCCTATTCTATAATGCACATCATCACATTTTTCTCCAGTCATGTTCAGTAATTCTGACAAAGTGATTAGTTTTGAAAAAATTATAAAAGGAGACTTAGCATAACTTAGAGCAGAGAGCCAACTAAACCAATCTGTTCTTGTTGAAAATCTGCAGCTGCTTTATCCAGTTACTAAAGAGACAGATATTATCTCAAAATTTTAGCTGTAACTACTGTAGCAAAGAGCACTCTGAGGTTAGGACTGGCTGCCTTCAAAGAGAGATTCGAATGACTGTAAAAGAAAAAAAAATGAATTTGGGGTGCCTGGGTGGCTCAGTTGTTTGGGCATCTGCCTTTGTCTCATGTCATGATCCCAGGGTCCTGGGATTAAGCCCCACATCGAGCTCCCTGCTCAGCAAGGAGTCTGCTTCTCCCTCTCCCTCTGCCCCTACCCCTTGCTCATTCTCTCTCTGTCTCAAATAAATAAATAAAATCTTTAAAAAAAAGAAAAAAGTGACTTTTGTATTAAAGCTATTTAATGTCTATGACAGAATATAAAAAAAAAAAGTGCCTGTATTCATGGATTGAAGGAACAATTGGAGGAAATGGTTAAGAAATTCTTTTTATACATAGATCTAGATCTAAATCTAGACATAGATGTAGATATATTGATCTAGATGTAAATTGACATATAAAGAGAATTTCTTAATAATTTCTCTATATAAAGAGATATGTAAGCACATACATGTCATGGGGAATGAAGAGAATGTCTAATACTGGTAACACATTCAGAGTGTGGCAGTTTTTCATCAAAGTTTTTTAAAGGTATTTATAGCAAACATTTTATTATCAAAGTGTCAAAGACAAAATACTGAATAAAGACCTTTATAATATCCAAATTAACATTTCATAATAATTCAAAGAGAAAGGTATTTGACATTCCTTAAGGAGTGGAGACTCTTATGTGGGATGGATAGGTCTATCACCATGCCCCATCCACCCTGTAGTCCTTTTCTATAGGAATCTGCTCTTAGTTCACAGCCCCTACCTAAGAGTGTATCTCAAAGAAATATGTCCTTGCCCTTTGCAACAAATGATTATATCAAGATTCCAGTATCTTAGTCTTGCATACCAAGCCATAGTCTGTGTAGCAGCTAATGGTGTAGAAAGAAATTTCCAATTAGTGTTTTAGAGTCTTTCCATCAATCATAAACTTTCAGGACTTAGAATACATTTACAAAGAAACATATCACTTTGTTAACAGCAAGTAAATAGTACTGAAATAATTTACAGAAATTGGCCATGTACCACCATAATTAGTAAAGTGCCATAAATATATGAATAACTAAAAATGATGAATCACCAGAAACCTTGGGACAGAAATATATATTCCTATCAGGATGGTTGTTTACATTGTAATCACCTGTAGAGTTTTTTTAAAAATATGATGCTAATTCCCGCCATCGGAGATAAAGGAGCTTATTGATTTGGCCATTATGCCTTTTTATAATCTCCTAAATTAATTCTAATTTGCAAGCAAGACTAAAAACACCTGAAGTAGAAAACAGGAATTGTCTAGTTGTATCAAGAGAAATATAAGTACTAATAGAAAGTGATATTTGGAGTTGCATTGGATTTTTCCATCTCCAATGTTGTTCTGAAGACTACTTGGGATTTGGGGTATGCTCATATTTATTATTTACACTTATATCTTATTTGTAAACCCCCATGGTGTTGGATACTCAAATAAAAATAAAAAATAGCAAATCTGAACAGACAAATTATGAGTAAGGAAATTTAATTGATAATCAAAAACCTCCCCCCACAAATGAAAAGTCCAGAACCAGACAGTTTCACTGGTGAATTCTACTAAAAATTTCAAGAAGAGTTAATAAGTATCCTTCTCAGAATCTTCCAAATAATTAAAGAGTGAGAAAACTTCCAAACTCATTTCTTGAGGCCGGCATTAATTACCCTGAGAACCAAACCTAGACAATGACACCAGAAGAAAAGAAAATTGCAGGTCAATATGTCTTATAAACATATATGTCAAAATCCTGAACAAAATATTAGCAAAATGAATTTAACTGCACATTTAAAGGGTCATACACAAAGATCAATTGGGATTTATTCTTTGGATGCAAGTCTGGTTCACCATATACATACCAGTAAATGTGATACACCATGTAAACAAAATGAAGGATGCAAATCATATTATCTCCATAGATGTAGAAAAAGCATTAGACAAAATTCAACATCCTTTTTATGACAAAAATTCTCAACAAATTGGGTATAGAAAGAATGTACTAGAGAGGAGTTAAGATAGTGTAGTAGTAGCTTGACTTGATGCTTGCCTCTTCCTTCGAACTAGGTGGATACATATCAAATCATTCTGAATACCCAGGAAATTGATCTGAGGACTGAGAGAACAAATTGTACAACTAGAGGGAGAAAAGGGGCACATTGTGGAAGGTAGGAGGTACACAGATGTGATTTGGGGGAGAAAAGAATCATGGTTGTTGCAGAGGGGAGAGAACGCTGACCACAGAAAGAGGACAGAGAAAGAGAAAGAGAGAAGGGCAGTGTGCAGGGCATTGCACAGGAAAAACACTTCCTCAAAATCACTGACTGGGAAAATGAGAGAGGCTGATTATCACAAGTTTTCACAAGCAGCAGAGCTCAAAGTTTCAAGTTTAGAAGTCCGTGCCATCTCCAAGGCGGAGGGTGGCAGTTGTAGTGGTACTCCTGTGGAGGAGGAGGGCAGAGGCCTGGAAGGGGACAGCATGCTCTGAGGATCCCCAGGGTTGCACTGGGAAAGATAGTTCCCCTTCTTGGAGTGCATTTGGGAGAGGTGGTGCTGCCTCTCTGGGGACAAAACTTCAAGTCCATGTGTGTTCATGTGGCTACCTTTCTGGGACAGACTGGCACCAGCCACAGTGCAGTGAGATCCTCGCCCAGAGGATCAGCACATATCCCTAAATTTTAGAGTTTTGAAACCAGCCTGTGTGCCTGAGGAAAAACACGGGAGCACTGTATCATTGGGTGGGCAGATATCTTGGACATAAACAGGGTGAAGCAGGGATGTGAGGGAAGCCTGGGACAAACCAGGGGAGATTGTTGACTCTTCTGTGAGAGCTTCCTGAACAGTGGCAAGTGCGAACTCCCCTATCCATGGATGAGAAAGTGGGTGGAGTCCATTTTATTCCCTTGCCCATCAGCACAGATGGACTTCAGTGAATGGCCCAGTACCCACCATGAAGGCTTGAGCTGCTTACACCAAGCCCCAACCCTCCTTGCTCTGCAGGATCTTCTTTACTAGGGCAAATGTGCCTGAGAGCCAAAGAAGCAGTGGGCCCCTCCTATAGAAGGTCAGCACAAACCCCTTGCATATACCAAGTCCACTGACTGTAGACTACTTGCAAATCTTCAGCTCTAGGGGAAATAGGATCTAGCCTCTTTTAACAAACAGACCAAATACTTAAAACTGATCACACACTGGACAAGTTTCAAACAGTCCCCAATGTAGGCAAGGAGAAACTCTGCAGAGGACTGCCCTGAGGGGAAAAGTAGCCAAAACACAACAGCAGAGGGCATACAGAATCCACCAGAATCACTTCCTAAACACCAGGAGCAGGAAACATAGCAGACTTTCCTAAAACACAGAAGACAGAGACTCAACACAGTGCCAAGATGGAGGAATTCATCCCAAAAGAAAGAATAAGAAGAAGTCATGGCCAGGGACCTATAAAAACAGATATAATTAATATGCCTAACTAGAATTTAAAACATCAATGATAAGGATACTAGCTGGGTGTGAGAAAAGCATAGAAGACACCAGGAAGTCCCTTACTGCAGAGACAAAAGACCTAAAAACTAGTCAGGCTAAAATAAAAAATGCTATAATTGAGAGGAAAAACTGATTGGATGTAAAGAAAACAAGGATGGAAGAAGAAGAGAAATGAATAAATGATATAGAAGATAAAATTATAGAAAATAATGAAGCTGAAAAACAGAGGAAAAGAAAAATTGGATTAAGAAAGTAGACTTAACGGTTAAACGTCTGCCTTCGGCTCAGGTCATGATCCCAGGGTCCTGGGATCGAGTCCCGCATCGGGCTTCCTGCTCCGCAGGGAGCCTGCTTCTCGCTCTGCCTGTCTCTCTGTCTCTCATGAATAAATAAATAAAATCTTAAAAAAAAAAAAAAAAGTAGACTTAAGGAACTCAGCGACTCCACAAAGCATAATAACATTTGTATCATAGGAGTCCCAGAAGAAAAAAAGAAGGAAAAAGAGGCAGAAGGTATGATAGTAAAATTTGCAAAATACAGGGAATAGGAAAGAATCCTGAAAGCAGCAAGGGAAAATAAATCTGTAACCTACAAGAGAAGACAAATAAGGTTAGCAGCAGACATCTCCACAGAAACCTAGCAGGTCAGAAGACAGTAGCATTATATATTCAACATGCTAAATGGAAAAAAATATATAGCCAAGAATACTTCATCTAGCATGGCTGTAATTCAGCATATAAAGAGAGATAAAGAGTTTCCCAGACAAAAACAAAAACAAAAACAACAAACTAAAGGAGTTTGTGACTACTAAACCAGCCCTTCAAGAAATATTACAGGGGACTCTTTGAGTGGAAAAGAAAGACCGAAAGTGACAAAGACTAGAAAGGAACAGAGAAAAACTCCAGAAATACTGACTTCACAGGTAATATATTGGCACAAAATTCATACCATTCAATAACCACTCTGACTGTAATGGACTAAATGTTCCAATCAAAAGACACATGGTATTAGGATGGATAAAAAATCAAGACCCATATATATGCTGCCTACAAGAGACTCATTTTAGACCTAAAGGCACATGCAGATTGAAAACGAGGGAATTTATCGTGCTAATGGAAGTCAAAAGAAAGCCAGAGTAGCCATACTTATATCAGACAAACCAGATTTTAAAGCTAGAACTATAAGAAGAAATGAAAAAGGACACTAATCATAACAAAGAAGATCTAACAATTGTAAACATTTATGCCCCCACCTTGGCAGCACCTAAATATATAAATCAATTAATAACAAACATAAAGAAACTTATTGACAATAATACAGTAATAATAGGAGACTTTAACACCCCACTTACAGCAATGGACAGACCATCTAAGCAGAAAATTAATAAGGACACAATAGCTTTGAATGACACACTGAACCAGATAGACTTAAGAGATATATTTAGAACATTTCATCCTAAAGCAGAATACACATTCTTTTCTAATGCACATGGAACATTCTCCAAATAGATTACATATGAGTCACAAATCAAGCCTCAATAAGTACAAAAAGATTGAGATCATACCATACATATTTTCCAAACACAACAATATGAAACTTGAAGTCAACCACAAGGAAAAATTTGGAAAGACTACAAATACATGGAGGTTAAAGAACATCCTACTAAAGAATGAATGACTTAACCAGGAAAGTAAAGAAGAAATTAAAAAAAAAAAAAAAAAAACATGGAAGCAAATGAAAATGAAAACACAGCACCCTTCCAAAATCTTTGGGATGCAGCAAGAGGGAAGCATATAGCAATACAAGCCTACCTCAAGAAGAAAGAAAAGTCTCAAATACACAACCTAACCTTACACCTAACACAGGTAGAAAAGGAACAGCAAATAAAGTCTAAAACCAGCAGGAGAAGGGAAATAATAAAGAATAGAGCAGAAATAAATGATATAGAAACAAACAAACAAAATAACTCAGTAGAACAGATCAGTGAAACTAGAAATTGGTTTTTTGAACGAATTAATAAAACTGATAATCCCCTAGGCAGACTTACCAGAAAGAAAAAAAAAAGCGGGGGAAGAACAAGATGGCGGAGGAGTAGGAGACCTAAATTTAGTCTGGTCCCTGGAATTCAGCTAGATAGGGATCAAACCATTCTGAACTCCTACGATCTCAACAGGAGATCAAAGAAAAGAATAGCAGTAACTCTCTGAACAGAAAAGTGACCACTTTCTGGAAGGTAGGACGTGCGGAGAAGTGAATCTGAGGCGATATTTGGGAAGATAGACAGTGGGGGAGGGGGCCTCTATCAGGTGGCTACGGGCAAGTGACAGAGCCACGGAGCACAAAATCGGAACTTTTAGAAGTCGGCTCCGCTGAGGGACGTCACTCCGGTGGCTAAGCGGGGGGGTGAAACCCTCACGGGACAGTGTGGTCTCGGGACCCTTGGGGTCACAGAAAGACGGGGGGTGCCTGAGTGCGGCAGAGCTCCCAGGTATCGGAGCAGGGAAGCCGGCTGCAGAGGCGGAGCCCAGGCGCGGGCTCTCAGCTCGGGGTGGCCATAAACCGTGATCCGCGGCACAGTCGGGCCCCTGCTCCTCCAGCAGGGACCCAACAAGCGGCAGATCCGGGGAGACTCACCTTCTTCCCCTGGGAGGAGAGGTGCGGGAGCGCACTGCAGGGATCTGCTGGGTTTGGAGACTCCACCCGGGGTCGGGTGCCAGAGATAGAAGCGCGCGGTCACAGGCCGGGTGAGCACGGAGTGTGGATGGAGATGGGGGGGCGGGAGTGACCGACTGCTTTTCTCTGGGGGCTCAATGAGGAGCGGGGCCCGAGTTCTCGGCTCCTCCGGGGCGGAGATTGGGAGGCTGCCATTTTCACTCTCCGCCTCCAAAGCTGTACGGAAAGCTCGCAGGGAACAAAAGCCCCAGAGAGCAAACCCGAGCAGATTACTTAGGCGGGAGGGGGCAAGGGCGGGGCAATTCCGCCTCCGGCAGAGACATTTGGAAACCACGGCAACAGGCCCCTCCCCAGAAGATCAGCGAGAACAGCCAGCCAAGACCAAGTTTACTGATCAATGAGAGCAGCAGAACTTCAGAGCTAGGGGAATAATGCACATAGAATTCATGGCTTTTTTCCCATGATCCTTTAGTCTTTCAAAGTTAATTTTTTTAATTTTCTTTTCTTTTTCTTTTTTTTTGAATTTTTCTTTTTCCCCTTTTCAACCAACATCTTATCAATCCCTTATTTAAAAAATATTTTTTATTTTTCATTTTTAGAGTCATATTCTATCCCTTCATAGTAACCTTATTTTTGTTATATGTATAAAAGTTTTTCTCTCTTTAAAATTTTGGGATACAGTTTCTTCTAACAGACCAAAATATACCCTCAATCTTTAGTGTATGGCTTTGTTCTAATCTCCTGCCTGATCACATTCTCTCACTTTTTTTTTTAATTCTTTTTTCTTTTTTCAACCAACTTCTTATATTATCAATTCCTTTTATAAAATCTTTTATAATTTTCATCTTTACATTCATATTCCATCCCTTCATCATATTTAACCTTATTTTTGTACATATATAAGTTTTTCTTTCTTTAAAATTTTGGGAGGCAGTTTCTTCCAACAGACCAAAATACGCCCAATATTTAGTGTGTGGCATTGATATATTCACCAGCCTGATCATATTTGATCATATTCTTTTTTTTTAATCTTTTTCATTTTCATTTTTTTTTCTCTTAACTTTCTTTCCCTTTCTTTTCCCCCGGTTTCAGGTCTCTTCTGATTAGTTTAGTGTATATTTTTCTGGGGTCATTTTTACCCTGTTAGCATTTTGTTCTCTCATTCACCTAGTCTCCTCTGGACAATATGACAAGATGGAAAAAAATCACCTCAAAAAAAAGAACAGGAGGCAGTACCGACTGCCAGGGACCTAATCAATACAGACATTAATAAGTTGTCAGAACTAGAGTTCAGACTGATGCTTTTAAGGATACTAGCTGGGCTTGGAAAAAATCATGGAAGTTATTAGAGAAACCCTTTCTGGAGAAATAAAAGAACTAAAATATAACCAAGTTGAAATCAAAAAGGCTATTAATGAGGTGCAATCAAAAATGGAGGCTCTAACTGTGAAGATAAATGAGGCAGATGAGAGAATTAATGATATAGAAGACTGAATGATGGAAAATAAAGAAGCTGAGAAAAAGAGAGATAAGCAACTACTGGATCACATGGGCAGAATTCAAGCAATAAGTGAAACCATAAGATGAAACAATATTAGAATAATTGGGATCCCAGAAGAAGAAGAAAGAGAGAGAGGGGCAGAAGGCATATTGGAGCATATTATAGCAGAGAACTTCTCTAATTTGGGGAAGGAAACAGGCATCAAAATCCAGGAGGCACAGAGAACCCCCCTCAAAATCAATAAAAATAGGTCACCCTGACATCTAATAGTAAAACTTATGAGTCTCAGAGACAGAGAAAATCCTGAAAGCAGCTCGGGAGAAGAGATCTGTAATCTACAATGGTAGAAACATTAGATTGACAACAGACCTATCCACAGAGACCTGGCAGGCCAGAAAGGACTGGCAAGATATATTCAGAGCACTAAATGAGAAAATATGCAGCCAAGAATACTATATCCAGCTAGGCTGTCATTGAAAATAGAAGGAGAGATGAAAAGCTTCAAGGACAAACAAAACCTAAAGGAATTGCAAACACGACACCAGCCCTACAAGAAATATTGAAAGGGGTCCTCTAAGCAAAGAGAGAGCCTAAAAGTAATATAGACCAGAAAGGAACACAGACAATATACAGTAACAGTCACCTTACAGGCAATACAGTGGCACTAAATTCATATCTTTCATTAGTTACCCTGAATGTAAATGGGCTAAATGTCCCAATCAAAAGACACAGGGTATCAGATTGGATAAAAAAATAAGACCCATTGATATGCTGTTGTCTGCAAGAGACTCATTTTAGACCCAAAGACACCCCCAGATTGAAAGTGAGGTGGTGGAAAACCATTTACCATGCTAATGGACACCAAAAGAACACTGGGGTGGCAATCCTTATATCAGACAAATTAGATTTTAAACCAAAGACTATAATAAGAGATGAGGAAGGACACTAAATTCTACTTACAGGGCCTATCCAACAAGAAGATCTAACAATTATAACTATCTATGCCCCTAACATGGGAGCAGCCAATTATATAAGCCAATTGATAACAAAAGCAAAGAAACACATCAACAACAATACAATAATAGTGGGGGACTTTAACACACCCCTCAATGAAATGGACAGATCATCTAGGCAAAAGATCAACAAGGAAATAAAGACTTTAAATGACACACCGGACCAAATGGACTTCACAGATATATTCAGAACATTCCATCCCAAAGCAACAGAATATACATTCTTCTCTAGTGCCCATGGATCTAGAATCTATTCTCCAGAATAGATCACATTCTAGGTCACAAATCAGGTCTCAACTGGTACCAAAAGATTGGGATCATTCCTTGCATATTTTCAGACCACAATGCTTTGAAACTAGAAATCAATCACAAGAGGAAAGTCAGAAAGAACTCAAATACATGGAGGCCAAAGAGCATCCTACTAAAGAATGAATGGATCAACCAGGAAATTAAAGAAGTATTAAATAAATTTCACAGAAACAAATGAAAATGAAAACACAACTGTTCAAAATCTTTGGGATGCAGCAAAGGCAGTCCTAAGAGGAAAGTATATAGCAATACAAGCCTTTCTCAAGAAACAAGAAAAGTCTCAAATACACAACCTAACCCTACCCCCAAAGGAGCTGGAGAAAGAACAGCAAATAAAGCCTAAGCCCAGCAGGAGAAGAGAAATAATAAAGATCAAAGCAGAAATGAATGAAATAGAAACCAAGAGAACAGTAGAACAGATCAACAAAACTAGGAACTGGTTCTTTGAAAGAATTAATAAGATTGATAAACTCCTGGCCAGACTTATCAAAAAAGGAAAGAGAAAGGACCCAAATAAATAAAATCATGAATGAAAGAGGAGAGATCACAACCAACACCAAAGAAATACAAACAATTATAAGAACATAGTACAAGCAACTATATGCCAGTGAATTAGATAATCTGGAAGAAATGGATGCATTCCTAGAGATGAATCAACTACCAAAACTGAACCAGGAAGAAAGAGAAAACCTGAACAGACCTATAACCACTAAGGAAATTGAAGCAGTTCTCAAAAATCTCCCAACAAACAAGACCCCAGGGCCAGATGGCTTCCCAGGGGAATTCTACCAAACATTTAAAGAAGAATTAATACCTATTCTTCTGAAACTGTTCCAGAAAATAGAAATGGAAGGAAAACTTCCAAACTTGTTTTATGAGGCCACCATTACCTTGATCCCCAAACCAAAGACCCCATCAAAGAGGAGAATTACAGACCAATAACATCCTTAATGAACATGGATGCAAAAATTCTCACCAAAATACTAGCCAATAGGATCCAACAGTACATTAAAAGGATTATTCATCACGACCAAGTGGGATTTATCCCTGGGCTGCAAGGTTGGTTCAACATCCACAAATCAATCAACGTGCTACAATACATTAACAAAAGAAAGAACAAGAACCATATGATTCTCTCAATAGATGCAGAAAAAGCATTTGACAAAGTACAGCATCCTTTCTTGATCAAAACTCTTCAGACTATAGACATAGAGGGTACATACTTCAATATCATAAAAGCCATCTATGAAAAACCCACAGTGAATATCATTCTCAATGGGGAAAAACTGAAAGCTTTCTCCCTAAGGTCAGGAACACGGCAAAGATGTCCACTATCATCACTGCTATTCAACATAGTATTAGAAGTCCTAGCCACAGCAATCAGAGAACAAAGAGAAATAAAAGGCATCCAAATCGGCAAAGAAGAAGTCAAACTCTCACTGTTTGCAGATGATATGATACTCTATGTGGAAAACCCAAAAGATTCCACCCCAAAACTGCTAGAACTCATACAGGAATTCAGTCAAGTGGCAGGATATAAAATCAATGCACAGAAATAAGTGGCATTCCTATACACCAACAACAAGGCAGAAGAAAGAGAAATTAAGGAATTGATCCCATTTACAATTGCACCCAAAACCATAAGATACCTAGGAATAAGTCTAACCAAAGAGGCAAAGGATCTGTACTCAGAAAACTATAAAATACTCATGAAAGAAATTGAGGAAGACACAAAGAAATGGAAAAACGTTCCATGCTCATGGATTGGAAGAACAAATGTTGTGAAAATGTCTATGCTACCTAGAGCAATCTACACATTTAATGCAATCCCTATCAAAATACCATCCACTTTTTTCAAAGAAACGGAACAAATAATCCTAAAATTTGTATGGAACCAGAAAAGACTCCGAATAGCCAGAGGAATGTTGAAAAGAAAAGCAAAGCTGGCGGCCTCACAATTCCGGACTTCAAGCTCCATTACAAAGCTGTAATCATCAAGACAGTACGGTACTGGCACAAAAACAGACACATAGATCAATAGAACAGAATAGAGAGCCCAGAAATGGACCCTCAACTCTATGGTCAACTAATCTTCCACAAAGCAAGAAAGAATGTCCAATGGAAAAAAAGACAGTCTCTTCAACAAATGGTGTTGGGAAAATTGGACAGCCACATGCAGAAGAATGAAACTGGACCATTTCCGTACACCACACACAAAAATAGACTCCAAATGGTTGAAAGACCTCAATGTGAGACAGGAGTCCATCAAAATCCTAAAAGAGAACACAGGCAACAAACTCTTCAACCTCAGCATCAGCAACCTCTTCCTAGAAACATTGCCGAAGGCAAGGGAAGCAAGGGCAAAAATGAACTATTGGGACTTCATCAAGATAAAAAGCTTTTGCACAGCAAAGGAAACAGTCAATAAAACCAAAAGACAACCACAGAATGGGAGAAGATATTTGCAAATGACATATCAGATAAAGGGCTAGTATCCAAAATCTATAAGAACTTCCTAAACTCAACACCCAAAGAACAAAGAATCCAATCAAGAAATGGGCAGAAGACATGAACAGACATTTCTGCAAAGAAGACATCCAAATGGCCAACAGACACATGAAAAAGTGCTCAACATCACTCAGCATCAGGGAAATCCAAATCTAAACCTCAATGAGATACCATCACACCAGTCAGAATGGCTAAAATTAACAAGTCAGGAAATGACAGATGTTGGTGAAGATGTGGAGAAAGGGGAACCCTCCTACACTGTTGGTGGGAATGCAAGCTGGTGCCCAGCCACTCTGGAAAACAGTATGGAGGTTCCTCAAAAAGTTGAAAATAGAGCTACCATATGACCCAGCAATTGCACTACTGGGTATTTACCCCAAAGGTACAAATGTAGTGATCTGAAGGGGTACATGTTTATAGCAGCAATGTCCACAATAGCCAAACTATGGAAAGAGCCAAGATGTCTATTGACAGATGAATGGATGAAGAAGAAGTGATATATATATACAATGGAATATTATGCAGCCATCAAAACGAATGAAATCTTGCCATTTGCAATGACATGGATGGAACTGGAGGGTATTATGCTGAGTGAAATAAGTCAAGCAGAGAAAGACATGTATCATATGACCTCACTGATATGAGGAATTCTTAATCTCAGGAAACAAACTGAGGGTTGCTGGAGTGGTGGGAGGTGGGAGGATGGGGTGGCTGGGTGATAGACAATGGGGAGATTATGTGAATGGTGAGTGCTGTGAATTGTGTAAGACTGTTGAATCATAGTCTTGTACCTCTGAAACAAATAATACATTATATTAAAAAAATAAAAAACAGAAGATAGAAGGAAGAGAAAAATGAAGGGGGGGTATCGGAGGGGGAGACGAACCATGAGAGACTATCGACACTGAGAAACAAACTGAGGTTTCTAGAGAGGAGGTGGGTGGGGGATGGGTTAGCCTGGTGATGGGTATTAAAGAGGGCACTTTCTGCATGGAGCACTGGGTGTTATATGCAAACAATGAATCATGGAACACTACATTAAAAACTAATGATGTAATGTATGGTGCATAACATAATAAAATTTTTAAAAAGAAAGAAAAAAAGCATTAGACAAAATACAGTACCCGTTCTTGATAAAATCTCTCAACAAAGTAGGGATAGAGGGAACACACCTCAACATCATAAAGGTCATGTATGAAAGACCCACAGCTAATATCATCCTCAATGGGGAGAAATTGAGAGCTTCTCCTCTAAGGTTAGGAACAATACAGGGATGTTCACTTTCAACATTGTTATTTAACATAGTACTAGCCTCAGCCATCAGACAAAAAGAGAAGTAAAATGCATCCAAATGGGAAAGGAAGTTAAAATTTCACTCTTAGCAGACAGCATGATACTCTACATAGAAAACCAAAAAGACTCCACAAAAAAAATTGCTAGAACTGATACATGAATTCAGCAAAGTTACAGGATACAAAATCAACATACAGAAATCTGTTACATTTCTATACACCAACAATGAAGGAGAAGAAAGAGAAATCAAAGATTTAATTCTGTTTACAATTTCATTAAAACCATAAGATACGTAGGAATAAACCTAACCAAAGAGGTAAAAAGATCTATACTCTGAAAACTATAGAACAGTTATGAAAGAAATTGAAGATGACACAAAGAAATGTAAAAATATTCCATGCTCATGGATTGGAACAACAAATATTGTTAAAATGTCTATAAAACCCAAAGCAATCTACATATTTAACTCAATCCCTATCAAAATACCATCAGCATCTTTCACAGAGCTAGAACTAACAATTCTAAAATTTTTATGCAACCACAAAACACCCCAGATATCCAAAACAATCTTGAAAAAGAAAAGTAAAGCTGGAGGCATCACAATTCTGGATTTCAAGCTCTATTACAAAGCTGTCATCATTAAGACAGTATGGTACTGGCACAAAATAGACATATAGATCAATGGAACAGAATAGAAAACTCAGAAATGGACCCACAACTATATGGTCAACTAATCTTCAACAAAGGAGGAAAGAATATCCAATGTAGAAAAGACAGTCTCTTCAACAAATGGTATTGGGAAAACTGGATAGCAACTTGCAGAAGAATGAAAATGGACCCCTTTCTTAAACTGTACACAAGAAGAAATTCAAAATGGATGAAAGACCTAAATGGGAGACAGGAAACCATCAAAATCCTAGTGGAGAACACAGGCAACAACTTCTTTAATATCGGCTGTGGCAGCTTCTTACTAGACATGTTGCCAGAGGCAAGGGAAACCAAAGCAAAAATGAACTATTGGGACTTCATCAAGATAAAAGCCTCCTGCACAGTGAAGGAAACAATTAGCAAAACTAAAAAGCAACTTACAGAATGGAAGAAGATATTTGCAAATGACATATCTGATAAAGAGTATCCAAAATCTATAAAGAATTTATCAAACTCAACACCCAAAAAAACAAATAATCCAGTTAAGAAATGGGCAGAAGACATGAATAGACATTTTTCCAAAGAAGACATATAGATGGCTAACAGACACATGAAAATATATTCAACATCACTCATCATCTGGGTAATAAAAATCAAAACCATGATGAGATACTACCTCACATCTGTCAGAATTGCTAAAATTAACAACACAGGAAACAACAGATGTTGGCAAGGCTGTGGAGAAAGGGGAACCCTCTTACACTGTTGATGGGAATGCAAGTTGATACAGCCACTCTGGAAAACAGTATGGAGGTTCCCCAAAATGGTAAAAATAGAACTACCCTATGATCCAGCAATTGTACTACTCAGTATTTACCCAAAAGATATAAAAATGCTGATTCAAAGAGGCACATGCACCCCAATGTTTATAGCAGCATTATCAACAATAGCCAAATTATGGAAAGAGCCCAGATACCCCCCCCCACACACACACACAAGCCATCAAAAAGAATGAAAACTGGCCATTTGCCATGACATGGATCAAGCTACAGTATGCTATGCTAAGTGAAATAAGTGAGAGGAAGACAAATACCATATGATTTTAGTCACATGTGGAATTTAAGAAACAAAACAGATGAACATAGAGAAGGGGAAGAAATAAAAAAGAAAGGGAGGCAAACCATAAGAGACTCTTAACTATAGAGAACAAACTGAGAGGTGATAGAGGGGAAGTGGGCAGGTGATGGGCTAAATGGTTGATGGGTTTTAAGGAGGACACTTGTTGTGATGAGTACTAGTTGTTATATTAAGTGATGAATCACTAAATTCTACTCCTAAACAAAACATTAATTTGGGTGAACAATATAGCGATTCAACACTTTCATATAACACCCAGTGTTCATCACAAGTGCCCTCCTTAATCCCCATCAACTATTTAACCCTTCCCCCTGTCCACCTCCTCTCTGTAGCCATCAGTTGTTCTCTATAGTTAAAAGTCTGTTTCTTAGTTTGTCCCTCTTTTTTTTCCCTTTGCTCGTTCGGTTTCTTAAATTGCACATATGAGTGAAATCATATGGTATTTGTCTTTCTCTGACTTTCGCTTAGTATACTACTCTCTAGCTCCATCCATGTCATGAACTGAGGTCCCAGTGAGAAATGAATTCATTCCTCCACATTAGAGATGAATCCAATTATCCCAAAGAATTTGTCACTCTGGATAATTTTAAATAGAAATATTAGTAAGCACTTTAGACACAACTACAAAGCACCAAATATCTTGATCATTAATATCAAGAGCAATAACATGGTGAGAAAAAAATATTACTTAACATTAACTTTGTGCACCCATGCAAAAAGTGATGTGCATTCCTGAGAAATAACTAGGTGAAACAATAGGAATTTTACAGTATCTTTTTTTTATTTTAAGTAGGCTTCATGCCCAATATGGGGCTCAAACTCACAACCTTGAGATCAAGAGTCACATGTTCTTGGGGCACCTGAGTGCCTCAGTTGTTAAGCATCTGCCTTCGGCTCAGGTCATGATCCCAGGGTCCTGAGATTGAGCCCTGCATTGGGCTCCCTGCTTGGGGGGAGGCCTGCTTCTCCCTCTCCCACTCCCCCTGCTTGTGTTCCTGCTCTCGCTATCTCTCTATCAAATAAATACATAAAATCTTTAAAAAAAAATTAAAAAGTCACATGCTGCACCAACTGAGCCAGCCAGGTGCCCCTACAATACCTAGTATGAACTCAATAAGTATTTATTAATCTAGTTGAATATATTAATAAAATATGGAAAATGTTAAATGATGTAAGGAAATATGTGGCTTTAAAACACATCTGAAATATTATGCAATTATCCACTCAATCTTTTATTCAAAACACTCAATGTATTTTCTGAGGTGATCATTCTCCTAGACTTTGAAAAAAAATCTAGATTGATAAAACAGATTCAGAAATATGAATAATTTCCTCCATGTTTTAGTTCAGGTTGCTATAACAAAGTAACACAGACTTGATGGTTTAGAAACAACAGAAATGTATCCCTTACATTTCTGGAGGCTGGGTCCTAGATCAGAATGCCAGCATGGTCAAGCTCTGGTGGGGGTGCTCCCCTGGGGCACAGACTGCTATCTTTTGATCAAATCCTTGTGTGACAGAAAAAGGGTGAGAGAGTTCTCTGGGGCTCTTTTTTAAAGGGCGCTAATTCTATTTATAATTGTTACTACTATTATTTCAAAGACAATCAAAATATTGTCTTTGAAGCTAGAAAGAAAATAATGACTGTCTCATATTTATTTTGATGAAAAAAGTAGAAAGATACCCAATAGGACTACATGAACAAGGAGAAATTTTTTTACATATGACAAATGATGTTTTCCACTTCTTCATAAGTCAGAGTTTGATATACCTTTTATTAGTACTAAATAGTAATATTTAGTAAATATGATATTTTAGTATTCTTTCATTAAAAAAATAGTGCTACCCCTACAAAATTTAGAGGGGAATATTCTAGATAGAGAATAAGTCTTAGTCTAACTTCTCACCAGGAGCAACACCTGAGATAAAAGACTGTAAGCAGTGGTTTATTTTAGGAAATGATCTTAAGGAACAATAGTGAGAGACTTGGAAACATGATACAAAGGAGGCTGGAAAGCCAACCTAAGCTTGTGCTATTGGGCTGCTTATTCATGTAGGTCATTGCACCTAAATTCTGTTGGCTATTCTCGGGGAACCCTGCAGAATGAATCACAGACTTGTGCTCTTGAAACAAAGAAGGGTGACAATATATACATAGACTTTTGGTTCTTACTGGTGAAGGGTTGTCTCATGTTTTGTTAACCTTTCCCATTCCAGGTTTGTGCCCTAATCTGAATGATTGAGCTGATTCCTGTAGGAGTCCCATGTTCCCAGAGAAGCCCTGGGGTGGAAAGTAAGAGATGCAGAGTTCGGCCCATGTGACGTGCTCGTAGGTTACATCTAAGGTCTCTGATTGCCAGAGCAATGAGGAAGAACTGGAGTTACCTGAAGGCAAAGAGGATGTGTGCAGAAGAGTAGATATGTCGACTAAGGAATGTAAATGTTTTTCTAGGCTGTGGTAATCTTTTTTTCTCTCCCCACAGTTAAAAAAAACAAAACAAAATAAACAAAAAAAAAACCTATGGACTACAGGAAACAAACTGAGGGTTTCAGAGGGGAGGGCATGTGGGGATGGGTGAGCCCAGTGATGGGTATTAAGAAGGGCATGTATTACATTGAGCACTGTGTGTTATACGCAAACAATGAATCATGAATCATGGAATACTACATCAAATAATAATGATGTACTGTATGGTGACTAACATAACATAATAAAAAAAATTTATATATAATATGTTAAGTCTGATCAATTCTTTTGAAAAAATTTGATTATTTTCACATGCTTTTATGCACAAATATATATGAATTAAATTTTACTCTTTCATTTGAGTATCAAAATTTCATGAGACATGCCCCATTTTTGTTTGTTGGTTGAGTGTGTTTTTACCAAATTTTTCAGCCAGTACAAATCTGAGATTTTCTTTAGATACAAGAATACAAAGATCATTTGTATATTTGCAAATATTATGAGAATCTCTCTTTTCTTCAACTGTCATTTATATTTATTTCTTTATTGGTAGGATAGATTTATACCTATTTTGGTTTCCATGCAATGGGATCACATAACTAAAATTGTGAATTAGGTGGAATTATTTTGGTGTCATACCTCTCTAACAGAGAACAACAAAATGAAATACATCCCCCAGACTGAGACATTCTTCAGTTTCCCAGTTTCCAACCTGTAATATGGGTTTTGGTAACTTCTTAGTGTTTCATCATATAGCAAACTTATTAGTGCCTAAAATTTTCCCTTCTTCTGACTACTCAGTATTTACTTAGCAAGCTCTACTTCTACTCTCTTTCCTGATCCTGATAGACCCAAAAACTCCACAATTTATTCACACCCCATGATTCTTTATATAAACCTTGTCAATGTTTCATGACTGAAGTAGATCATGGATACTATTTGTAATCCATTGTTGTATGTTTGTTCCCTACAAGAGCCTCTTGTCTGTCCTCCTTACTACTTGGTAATGGTTTTAATTCTGATCATAATATTTGGCCTATTTCTTCCCACCCAGATGAATGCTGGCTGATTTCTTTATTTTATGTGTATAGCAAACACAAAAGTAGATTTATGACTGCCTTAAATAAAAGGAGGTGTGATCATTTAAACAAAGGAACCAGCCCTTATAACATGCATAGTACACGTGCTTGTCAGTAAAGATAAGCTCCAGCTGCAAGCTCCCCACACTATCAATATCCTCCAGGACTTTCTGCTTCTTTCTTTCTTTCTGTTTGTTTGCGCATTACAATAATCATAAAATAGCTTTGTGCCTCCACAATGCTGCAGAGAAACAGAATCAGAAGCTGCTCTTCTGTTGGTGTGACAGAATATGTAGTAATAGTTTCACTCACTGATGATTATAGTCATTTTTTTTTGTTTATTTCAATTGTATAGATTTCACAGAGACAGGGGAATACAGTAGTTTAGATCATAGACCACTTTGGTTCAAACAACACTTTCATTTTCTGGCTGTATGATCATGGGCATGTTGTTGCAAAACTTTGTGCCTTAGCTTGTCTTCTGTTAAATGTGTATAAAATTATTCCCTATGTATAGAATTCTGATGAGAAGTAAATGAGTTAATGTGTGGAATATTCTTAAAAGAGTTATGCAAATATTAAGTGCAACATAAGAGTAATTATCATTATATGGAACTTGAAGTCTCTCTTTTTTGTTTTGTTTTGGTTTGGTTTGGTTTGGGTTTTTTTTACTTTATTATGTTATGTTAATCACCGTACATGACATCATTAGTATTTCATGCAGTGTTCCATGGTTCATTGTTTGCATATAACACCCAGTGCTCCATGCAGTACGTGCCCTATTTAATACCCATCAGCAGGCTAACCCATCCCCCAAGCCCCTCCCCTCTAGAACCTTCAGTTTGTTTCTCAGAGTCCATAATCTCTCATGGTTCATCTCCCCCTCTGCTTCCCCCACCTTCACTTTTCCCTTCCTGGTATCTTCTTTTTTTTTTTTTAACATATAATGTATTATTTGTTTCAGAGGTACAGGTCTGCGATTCAACAGTCTCACACAATTCACAGCATTTAAGGCTCTCTTTTAAATGTGCCCTCCTCCCAAACATCTAATTTTTCAGTGATCACTCTGAGCACAGACCAAAAATCCAATCCATTTTTAAGATCTAGACAGAAGGAAGTAGTAACTGTAAGTCATAGTTAGCATGGAGAAAAGGAGTAAAAGCTACAGAGTATCCAAAATTAAAGGCATGGAAGGAAGGATACATCATTGCCATTTTATTCTGAGACATTTCCCCAAGGCCTTTATCCTTTACTTAAAGTCAAGTGATCATAGATGTTAATCACATCTATAAAAATAACATCACAGCATCTAGATTAGTGCTTGATTGAGGAAATGGGACTGTAGCTTAGCCAGGTTGACACATAACACAGACTATCACAAGCCTCTTAAGCATTATATAGTTTAATAGATTTCATTTTATTGATATACATTTCCTATTATTATGAAAATAATTGTATTCAATATGCAAAGTCATTAGATTCAGAAAACAAGTACAGTAGTAAAGCATACAACTTAAGTCACTGATTAGGCAGTATCATAAAGCTCATCTAAAATCTGATTTGGGGGCGCCTGGGTGGCTCAGTTGGTTAAGCGACTGCCTTCGGCTCAGGTCATGATCCTGGAGTCCCGGAATCGAGTCCCGCATTGGGCTCCCTGCTCGGCGGGGGGTCTGCTTCTCCCTCTGACCCTCTTCCCTCTCGTGCTCTCTGTCTCTCATTCTCTCTCTCAAATAAATAAATAAAATCTTTAAAATAAATAAATAAATAAATAAATAAAATCTGATTTGTATTTCTCAGTCTAAATATCTTAGAGGCATGAAAAATTTCCAAATGATGTAATGATGTTGATCGAACTGCCCCAGAAACTTACTACCAAATATTCAACACATATGAAAACAAAAATCTTGAAATTGCATTAAATGTAAGTAAGCCTAAATGAGCAACAAAATTATTTTATGAAATGTTGCAGTAATATTGGAATGAACTGAATATATTTTATAAAAGATTTCACAGCTTGGGGCCCCTGGGTGGCTCAGTCGGTTAGACATCTGCCTTCGGCTCAGGTCATGATCCCAGGGTCCTGGGATCGAGTCCCGCATGGGGCTCCTTGCTCTGCAGGGAGCCTGCTTGAGCTTGCGACTCCCTCTCCCTCTGCCTACCGTTCCCCCTGCTTATGCTCTCTCTCGCTCCCTCAAATGAATAAATAAAATCTTAAAAAAAAAAAAAGATTTCACAACAAATAGCCAAAGCAAAAATGCCTCACAAATAGTAATGCTAGGTTTCAGACCAAAAAGGTAATGAGATAAGGGTAAGATTTTAAGCAATACTATCAGTTTAATCATTGAAGACATTTAATTATGGATTAAGAATGATGAAGACTGTTAAATCAAAAATGTTTACAACAGATTGATAAATCTATAGATATTAGTGACTACTCAGTCAAGAACACAGACTAGATTCTCTGAAGACAGATGTTTGGAAAACAGTCTGTGAAGAAATGTCAAAATCATGAAAGACGTAATAGCCAAATACCTAAGTAAATCCTTGGAAACAAATAAGTTTTTATAGCAACATTTCATAAATGTGTGTAGTGATGACACCTAACTCTAATCCTAACCTTTTTGCTAACTCTTTCTAGGATACTATTAATAGAGGAACATGTAAAGGACATGCCAAAAGTTTGTTCTAAAAATAATAACATCCAAGTTATACTTTTTTTTAATTCATAGAAAAGCTCTTTTATGCAAGTATTTGTCAATTGATCCAAATTCTGTCACTGATATTATCTAAATGGAAAATCTAATAGCATTCTGATCTCTACAGTCCTGTTTGTTTGGGGTGTTGTAGGAGGAAATGGAATCAGGGTGGCCCTTTTGGTCTTTTAATGACTGTATCTTTGTTGCATAAAGTTTTCTTATATGATTATGAACTGAGAGAAAAATTTAAATATACTTTTATATCTAATTCAATAATTTATAACAGTATTGTACTGCATTTATGAGCTCTAAGAAGCCCTTTTTTATTTAATTCAGTAACTCGTGTATTATTTTTACTGGGCATTGCTATATCAGGGCACAAATAGTTCATACCATCTCAGATTTAGTAAAACTCCTTCATATTATCAGCTAGTAAACATTCTAACATTCCCCAGTGGTTTGTAATATTCCTTTATTATAGGTACCTTATTCTTACATGTTTTGATCTGAATTGGAATTTATTTCATATATCTAGAAAGAATATCCATTATCCATGGTTTTGCTTTCCACAGCTTCAGGTACTCTTAGTCAACCATAGTCTGGAAGGAGATGATGCTCTTTCTGATGTATGGTCAGGTCAATAGTAGCCAACGGTATGTCACAATGCCTATATCATTCACCTCACATCATCTAATCATATAGGCATTTTACCATTTCACATCATCGCAAGAAGAAGGAAGTACCCATTGTACTGAGTACAGTACGATAAGATATTTTGGGAGAAAAAGAGGGAGAGAAAGAGACCACATCCACACAACTTTTATTACAGTATTTTGCTATAATTGTTCTATTTTATTATTAGCTATTGTTAATCTTTGTGTCTATTTTTAAAAAGTTTTTATTTATTTATTTGTCAGAGAGAAAGAGAGCACACAAGCAGGGGGAGCGGAAGACAGAGGGAGAAGCAGTCTCCCTGCTGAGCAGGGAGCCTGATGTAGGGCTTGATCCCAGGAGCCTGGGATCATGACCTGAGCTGAAGGCAGATGCTTAACTGACTAAGTCACCCAGACATCCCTCTTTGTCCTTAATTTATAAATTAAACCTTATCAAAGATATTTATGTATAGGAGAAAATAGTATATATGGAGTTCAGTACTATGGTTTCAGGCATCCACTGGGGGTCTTGGAATGTATCCCCCTCCAATAAGGGAGGGCTACTTATTATGTCATAAAATAAGTGATGGTAAATCTTTTCATCATATTTCCTTACTTTGTTTCAATATTTATGATGACCTATATAAAGATTCCCTACCCAGTGACTGACCCATTGGCACTGCTCTGCTTCTCAACTCTCTTCCTTTTCATTAGTCTGGCATTATACTGATGAGGAACTTGGCATCATCTAAAGTATATGAGCCTCAAGGCTCATCCTTATCTCAAAAGGCTGTCTTCTATTTAAAAGGCTTTCATCTACTTTGAGACTATAATAGCATCTCCTTAATTTCAATATGATAATTCCTAGAATATATGACTATACCTCTTGAGAAAGGCCATTTGAAATTTTTGAAGAAACCATGATGCCTGATTTTTCTATAAAACAATGAATATGAAATCACTTTAGAACCATAACATTCTCTCTTACCACTAACGCCTACTTTTTTATTCTGAGGTTAGAGATGGTGGGAGTGTTTCCTCAAATGACTATAGCTATGAATAATCATCTGGACACAATGTTAAGATATTTCATAGTCTCTGATACTGTTCCAAAGTTAGTGAAAGTTTTCATTACTACCTTCTACCTCCCTTTTCATGTATCATCTTTTCCCAGGCACCCAGAATTCTCATTCACTCTTTGGTGTCCCCTTCTTAGATTAAAGGCTGACTTAACTTCATTAGGCTATCTCCTACTCTAAAAGATCTCTGATTTCCCTTCTCAAATCACACATGATATAAGTCTTATTCTCTTAGGATTTTCTGAAAAATTACTTCACACCAAATAAATGGTTGATAATGATACAACATGCTGTTCCTAGGAGGAAATATTTACTATTTAATCAAGGACTTCTGGAATGAGCATGATTAAGTCAAAGGCATAGAATGTCAAGGATAGGAACGAGGATCCTGGGGCCAGATGGTTTATTCTCATTCTACATGAGCACTGCACTGAATCAGAGACTCTGATATTAAGGGATTGAATGATTTGAACCTGAGCTGTCTCGTTTTGAAAAACCAGAGAAAGGAGAAGCAAAGTCTGAGATATCAGTGGAGCATAATATTGGGATTGAAAAATATCAGGGCATTTAGATTCAGGCACATCTCAGCAAACGAAGTAGATAGAGGTTTAATAATGGGTGAAATAAGAAGCAGAGATTGGATATAATTGGAACTTTCCTCTCATTAGTTACTCTCTACTTTCCTTCTCCTTCTAGCACTCATACAAATTCCTCTTTGTAGTCTGGGACACATATTCTTAAGTTAAATGTCAACAGAGGAAGTGTTAAGGGATACATGTGTCAGTATGAAAATGTTAATAGCACCTCATGCCCTGGGCTATTTGTGGTACTAAGTACATGCAGTTCTATTAGAGAATAACTTGCATATGATTTGTGCTCTGAGTTCTTGTTCACATTTCAATTCTAAACCTGGAGCAGTATTTGAGGCATTTTTTAAGAGAGAAGTTTTATGTGATTATTTCCCCAGGAGTTTAACATTTCAAATATTTTAGTTTTTTTCATTGATTAGTATCTGAAAAGATCAAACATTATATAGAGTAGCTTGGAATCTGTTGTTTTGTGTTTTGCACATCTAAAGTCCTAGAGATTAAATTCATGTTAACTGACAATTTCCTGGGGAAAATATATACTATAGGTTTAATAATATCTACTTTAGAAACATCGTGTTATATATGGTGTAACAATATCCACTTTAGAAACATCCTGTTATATATGCATGGCTAAGAAGGATCAAAGATTACTTAAAGTAATGAGAGCAGTGGACTATTTTTTAATTTGTGTTTGATAAAGCTCTGAATCTGCATGGAGATGTTTATGTGATTGGGAAACTAGCTGTGGGAGAAGATTAGCCATTAGGAGACTTGAGATGGCCACAGGAAACAATTTGGCGAGGAAGGAAATAGTGCTCATCATTGGATTAACAGTCAGTTAATTGATCCATCTGAAAAATATGCATCCTCTGTTAACTATTAAAATTATTAATGTGTGTTGAAGTGCATGTGGGAAGATAAGATTCAGTAAGCCCGCATAATAACTAATTCTATATAAAAATATTTTTAAGAAAAAGTTATATAGAGAGAATGATGATTTTTTTATTTATCTTTGAATTCATTTATCTTATCCCAAACTTGCCCCTTAGAATACACACACACTCCCACATACACACACGTTTGCAGGTCATAGGAATTTACATTTTTTCCTAACTTATTTTGTAGCAATAGAAAATATTATTGGCTTTTGGGGCCACAGAACTGAGGTAAGACAGAATGTGTTGGGCATAATTAGAGGTGATCTTCCCTACAATTTGGGCTAAAGAAATAGGTAAATTGTTTGACAGAATATTCAGGGCTAACAAGTACACATATATTCCTCCTTCATTTCAGAATACAAGACACAACTAGGAAAGAATTTCTCAAGTATTCTATTTCACCCAATCACAAAGTAAAACATTTTTGTTTGCTTATTCTGTTTCATCTATTTCCTTGTTAAGGTTTTTGTTTGTTTCCTTCTGCCTTTCAGCTATTACGGTAGAATTTTTTTTCATCAGGATAAGGAACATAGCATCATGTATGTATGGATATGAAATATAAGGAAGCTGATCAGTATGACAATTTATACCTATTTTGATGGCAAATAAAAAAAGAAAAATCTCTTTTGACATGTACTTTACTGAGAGATTAATTTTGTGATCTTAGTCTGTGTGATGGCTCCCCAGATTTTTAAGCAGGATTGTGTACAAATGAAGTAACAAGTAGAGAATCATATAATTTGTCTTTATACAGGGACACTTGCATTAATGAAAAGGGCACAAAAAATAATTACCAGGTGTCAACCAATCTGTAAAAGGCATACACCCAGACTGCCTTGGAAGAATCATGAATAGTGATAGGATACTATGTAGTAGGATCACAGAATTCTCCCAGATTTCCTTATAGATTAAAAAATATCTCTCCTTACATCATACTTCCTTCAAGACATTGAACAAGCAGCAGTATAGCCATTCAAAATGGCTGAAAAATAAAGGTGGATTATTTTAAGAAGTCAAAATTATAATGAATAAACATTATTAGCATATGGGGAGTCTACCTTACATTTATTAATGTGTTTTTTAGATGAATATATCAGATTGGAAAAATGACACCTTCGAAAGCTCAAGAAATCTGCTTTCAAGGGCAAGTATGAAATATAGGATGGTATTGGCATTTGGGAACTAGAGCGCAAATTACCACCAAGGGATGGCAGAGGCTAGTTAATCCAGCTGACCAGATGACTGGGCCAGTTCTCAGACTTGTGAGTTCTAGTATAACTTGAGAAAAGAGACAGACATCACAAAAAGAAGTGCACAAATATTCATCATTTCACAAGTTGATTTCAGGCACATTGCAGCCTTACTTCAGAAGTAAAAGACAATAAGAATAGATTTGGACAGGTTATTAGAGATAACTTATTTAAAATTGCCAATTTTGTAGATAAAGTTACTGAGACTTACTGAAAGTGAGAGATTTGGCCAAGGTTAAACAGTTTTAAGAAATTTTATTATTATTTTGGAGATGAAAAAGAATTTTATTTTTTTTTAAAGATTTTATTTATTTATTTGAGAGAGAGAGAATGAGAGACAGAGAGCATGAGAGGGAGGAGGGTCAGAGGGAGAAGCAGACTCCCTGCCGAGCAGGGAGCCCGATGCGGGACTCGATCCCGGGACTCCAGGATCATGACCTGAGCCGAAGGCAGTCGCTTAACCAACTGAGCCACCCAGGCGCCCCGAAAAAGAATTTTAAAAATTATTCCACATTCAATTGTGACATAATAGGAGTATAGTAGAAGTGAGAACAAATATGACTAAGAAAGAGTGTTCCTAAAGGATTTTTATAGCTTAATTAAAATATGTAGATTTAGAAGAATAAGAATTCATTGATTACTTGTCATTTGAATTGTTAGGACAAGAGTTAACTACTTTTATTATTTTTAACATTTTGATATTCAGCATTAACAGAATTTAGTACCTAAAATATTCTTAGAAATTTAGTAGAGTTTTTTACAGCTTTGACCTTTCAATATTTCACATTAGGATTGGTTGGCAATTCTTTCTATCCCCACAGGTTACTAAGGCCATAAAAAGAGAAGGGAATTGAATAACTAGTGAATTAGGCACATTGTATGAAAAGGCCAAAGAGGAAGTCTATGGCTCCATAATTTATGGAAATTATAAGATATCAAAACATTTGGATGACAAGTGTACTATGTGGGGGGGGGGATGTTTTTAATCCTTGCTAAAAATAGATTTTCTAAACTCCTAGAATCCAACCTCAAAATAGTGTTTTATATTCCAAAAATCTAGGATTAGAAACAAAGGTGTATGCCTTTCAGGGGATTGCTGATAACACTCATACCCCTTAGGTTGCTGCATAGACAGCTCTGATGAATGCTGCATTGTAAAGAGTGTTTAGTACCAATGACAGAAGCTAACTTTAGGTGACATAAGGCAGGAGAGACCGTATTGGGGCACATATTAACTGATTTATTTTGATTAAAGGCAGTAATTTTTGTTCTTACTTTCTCACATATAACCCCCCCAAAACAATAACCTACTATATTAATCATCTGCCCCTTCATCTATATCCCTTGCTCACTCTGTCAGGCATGAAATATTTTTAATTTTTTCTTATATGGAAGTATTTAACATGAAATATTTTAAAATTTTTTCTTATATGGAAGTATTTAGCTACCTTCTTAGTAGATGACTTGACTTTAAAATATTCACATGGCTTAGGTATCTGAGTCATATTTGTAAAAAAATGTTTACTTAACAGTACAAAACAAAATAGAAGAAACATCAATACAAGATTTAGCTAATAAAACTGATAGAGCTTTATATGTAACAAAATTTATACATTCTTTATATGCTGAGAACAACGGGAAACTACTAACCACATATTTCAAAATAGACATTCTCTCTTAGATCACATATTATGACAAGGGAAAGAATTATTACATAGTGATTGTACAACTACACATATAAATGTATTTGTAAAATATTCTCCAAAAAAATTATATAAGTTCCTTGAGAGTAAAATATAAAACATGAATTTATGCAACAATTATTCAATAAAGTCCATATATTGACAGTCTATATTTGAGTGTCAGCTATTAAAAATTGGGGTAGTTATCTTAATACCAATGATAAGGCATTAGAAATTTTAAGTGTTAGCAAATATAATGTAACATTTTATGAATATATAAATGAATATGCCTTCCATATATATGGAATATGTACATCTATGTAAATATACATACATATCTATAAAATAGATATAGTACATTTATTGCACTAAACATAATTATTAATATCAAATATATGCTAATATATATCAAATATATGGCCTTATTCTCTTATGGACTAAGTAAATTTTAAAAATTTATACAATAAATTATATATGACATTTATGATTGTTCTCAAGTGTAGGATTATATTAGGTATTGACATAATAAAATCTGGCCTAGAAAAGAATTTTATAATCTAAAACATATTATAAACAAGAAGAGTAATATGAATGGTTATTTCTAAAACATAAGAAAACATCGTAGAATGTTTTTATAAGGAAAATGGAGAAGTAGAGCAATCACACCCACCTGCCCCACACATACATCACACACACTCAATGTATTATATATAGTGCAAGTGCTGGGTGCAAAGGTGAGTAAAATCTGGGCCTGTCCTTTTAGTCACAAAACAAATAACTTTTATTTGTAAATGTACCACTTAGTGTTATAATTCTTTAATGCTCTTGAAATATAGTTTTAAAACCATGATTCATTTTGCTGTGTGTGTATATAGACACATGCACACACACACAATTGCCTCACTAGATTGAAATTCTCCACTTATATGTAAGTGTACTGTTATTTTCTCAAAGCCAGAACCTATCTTTTGTCTCTGTATCCCTAGCACCTAATACAGCTAATACAGCACATGCCACACAGAAGGAAATGGACTACTGCAGATTTCTAAATAATGAATTCATGATAGAAAACCTAAGTTGCAAATGAGTTTTGTTTACCTTTGATTGTAGAACTTCATTTCTCTTCATAATATTTCTCTAAATCTCATTGTTGAGTGTTTCATCTCTGAGACATATATTCTTAAACAACAACAAAACCCTAAATATGTAATTTAAATGTTAAAAACCTCAGATATGATTTCATAATTTTAATTTAGAAAAAAATCAAAGCAATGTTTGTTTCCTTCAATGTACATATTTGAATTAAATTGCATTTAAGTAAGTTTTAACATTCTAGCAGAAAATCAATTTGTAGATTTTAAATGCAAAATATAAAAGACTTCACATCTAGAAAATAGGCCTTTGGGATCTAAACTCATTATCATCAAAGTGTGAAGTTCTAATTGTATTACCTTTAATAATATATCTTCTACATAGATATTACTCAATGCCTGCAAATTCAGGAAGTGGGAAATGGAGAGGTTATAATGCAGGGGAGATTTATGCTAAGAAGATTCCGAGTTGTCACGATTAAAAATTTTCCACCCATTATGTGAATCCTATTGATCATTGCAGGAAGCAGAAAAGTGTGTTGTTCATTGATTTTCTTTGGCTACTGAATGCATTAGGCCTGACACATTTGATGGGTAGGCAAGTTTTCAAAGGAAGCTCAGTTAAGCTAATCTTAGTTCAGAGGAATATACACAATGGAATAAGAAACCTTGTAATTGCAAGAGCAAATAGAAGAGTCAGAGGACTATATTATGAGCCATATCAGCATAAAAATTAGACATGAGCCTTCCCAAGAGACTACAGTAAAACACATCAAGGCTTTGATGCTGTTTTTCACAAATGTAGCACTTACTGGATAAATTGGGTTTTAGCTTTTCACCCTTCAGCCAAGATAGTGAATGCAAAGCAATTAGTTGTTCTGTCTTCTTAGCTAAGGGAGAATATCAGAATTCCATCAAGTTTATAAAAATACAAATGAGGACATTAGATAATTGCATCCCACAATGAGATGAGTAGCCACATGAGTAGCAATGCTACTGCCTATAAATTCAATATTTTATTTCTAATGATGTTAGTGATTTCCTTGTTATTATACTGATTCTTTAAGATACAGATTCACCCATGAGTTGTAACAGACTACTAAACCAGAAAGAATAATAGCAAATGCAATCATAAAGACAGTTTTACTCCAGGAATTCATTCCCACTTAAAAAATAAAGCTAGAAAGCATGATCTTGAATCCATGTAAGAAGCTGTCTAGTGACTTATTAATACAATGTCAGAGTACAATGTTACCTCTCAGTAGTACAGGATAGTGTCAAAATGTTATGTATATTTTTCTAGTACGTTAAGTACCAGGGCAGTGTGTATCCTTTAGATGAGGATTAATTAAATTAGCATAAACCAAGTGGTCCTTTATACCCACAAACAAACATTGTACATTTTGCAATCACCTCTCTCATTTTTTTACAGGCCATTTGGCACACAAGCAAACAATTCAAATTTATAAGAATAAATGAAGACATATAAACAATTAATATCATGTTCTGATTTAAGAAAATTCCATAAAAATCCTTTCCCTGGGCATTATAACATGTCTTTGGATATGTTTGGAAATTCGTCTTTCAATACAGTAAGCTATTATGAGTTATGTGTGGAATATTTGAATTTTAATAACTACTTTGCCTTTTGATATATTATCAAAATGACATAAAAAATAAGTATTTTTAAATATTACAATAACCATATGTTGGTCCCTGTACACAAGGGCAAGAAGAGACTGAATAAGGAGGCTGGACACTCTAGCTAGGTAGGTGGCAGGTTTAATAAGCAAGGGGACTTACATATGAGTCTTGTCTTGGGAGGCTGCAGAGTAGATGTCCACACCTGCCCACCAGAATCTTAAAAGTTTGTATAGAGGTTTTCACTGGGTTCAATCATATATACCATCCAAATGAATTCAACAACACCTTACTCTCTCAAGGCTTCATCCTTGAAAATATCTCCCACTGGGGGAATGGTGAGCACAGTACATTTCAAGAATAGGGGAGAGGGTGAGAGGCCTTCTATTGTTGGGGTCCAGCTCACAGGTCAACCAGGGTCACATTCTCTTGACGACCTCCTCTAACACTCCACCACTAGTGACTGGCTCTCACAATCTTATATGCACCCCCTCTTCCACATTGTGCCCTAAGTGGTTAGCAAGGGGTTTTATTAGCATGGAGGTTTTATTAGCATGCCAAATAAGTTTGGCAACTATCCAGCTGTATTTGGGGGCAGATACCACAGCATCAATACTAGACCCTTTAGAGTTGATATAGTCTTTTGGCTTCTCGAGTTCCCTCTCAATTTTGAGTCTTTCCCACAGCATGTATCTGTTCTGAGGATTTGTCAGTTTCCCCTAGATCAGCAATGGATTGCCCAACATTGTAAACGTCTTGTCCATTGACTGGGCACAGCATGGCCCATATCAGGGGCTGAGGGCAGAGTGCAGTAACTTGGCTTTCATTCCTGTAGTGAATGTAGCCTGATTAGGCCCTTCAGAGGCAGGGTCATAAATGGCCTGTCTCCTCCCAACTCCCTAAAAATTTGTTATACCTCCTGTATAGATTTCCAGGTTTCCATGTGCCCAGGGAGATCTCCCTCATTAAGCAAACCTCCCTAAGGCTAGAAAAAAACAATCTATAAGAGAGTGAGTTCCTTGAGCCCCCAAGGTCCATGCAGGTGTTTCCAGAGGGCAAGGTGTGTGGTGATGTTGCTCATTTTCTTTGCCTTCTGCCCTGAGAGAGAAATGCCATTGCTCCCTATTTCCCAAAGCTATACTAACCATGCCTGGGTACTCTCCCTGGCCTTTTGCTGGACCTTGCAGCTCTATCAATAAGCTCAGTGGGAGTATATTCTCTTATCGTGAACACTTCCCAAATTGAGGACTGCCCTGCTGGTTGGGGCTGTTGGGGTTGCTGTTGCTGTGCTTTTGTTTTCCTTTGTATTAGGGGTCAGACGGCATGAAATGTTTCATCTGTTTCACTGTCAACCACAACAGCATCCTCTTTTTTGCTCTCCCCACTTTCCCAGGGATTCCACTCTTTAGTGTCCCAATCAGTCTTTGTCACAAGTGTTTGGACCTTAATCTGCAGCAGCTTACACCCTCCTAGCTTTGCAAAATGGTATGCTAAGGTGTCCAATCTATTATCCTGCTCTCGCACCTTGTCTGCCAGCCCTGGAGCCAGCAGAATAGTCAACACCCAGAAATCCTTCTATAATATCAGTTCTTCTTCCAACCTTCTAACTCAAACTCTAGGTGGGCATGGGCAGGCAGCCAAACTGCCCACAGCAGTGGCCAGCCCACTGTGGCGGCAATTCATTTCCCTTCTTTACCATAGTATGCTTTGTGTAGTTCCTGCAACAAGCACGTCAAACCAGTTGGTGTTTTCATGGCCTCCCATACTCACACGACAGTCCACAAGCCTCTAACAGTACAGGCCACCTTATCATCGAAGTTGATGGGCAACTTGGGATTCCCCCGCCTCCTTTCCCAGGGACTATTTCTTTTCTTTTCTTTTTTTTTTTTTTTTTTTAAAGAGGGAACCATTCCTTTATTTTTTTTTTTTAAAGATTTTATTTATTTATTTGACAGAGAGAGACACAGTGAGAGAGGGAACACAAGCAGGGGGAGTGGGAGAGGGAGAAGCAGGCCCCCCGTGGAGCAGGGAGCCCGATGTGGGGCTCGATCCCAGGACTCCAGGACCATGACCTGAGCTGAAGGCAGACGCTTAACGACTGAGCCACCCAGGCGCCCCGTCAGGGACTATTTCTTTAGTCTCCTGCCTGCCTAAGCAATTGTTGGTTCACAAATTGGTCCCCATATGGGAGAACAAGGAGAGACTGAAGAAAGAGGCAGACTACCCAAGACTGGTAAGTGGCAGTTTTAATAAGCAAGAGAACTTTAGTACAAGGCTTATCTTGGGTGGCTGTAAGACAAGTAAATCTCTGCACTGACTCAATAAAATCTTAAAAGTTTATATAGGGGCCTGAATGGGGTTCAGTCACATATACCACCAAGACAGTCTCAAAAACACACAGCTCTCTCAGGACTTTGTCCTTGAAAACTGTTCCCACTGTGGGAACTAACTGTAGGCAGAATACACAAACCAAGGACAAGGGAGGGAGGGAGGAGCCTTCAGTTGCCCAAGTCCACTTTGTGGGTCAACTGGCAGTCACATCTTTTTAATGACCTCTTCCAACATTATATTATTTCATTGTTATTACTTATAACATGGCTTTGGGGGCATGACATCTGTGCAGGGCAAAAAGAAGTTCATGGAATTTCATTTATTTACTGCTGTTTTTTGAGCAATTTAATTATAGTGTCAAAGTTTGAATCTAGAACTTCATATTGCAAGTCTAATTTTGTTTGTTCAGGGGGAGTGGGAGAGGGAGAAGCAGGCTTCCCACCGAGCAGGGAGCCTGATGTGGGGCTCAATCTTAGGACGCTAGTATCATGACCCGAGCCGAAGGCAGACATTTAACGACTGAGCCACCCAGGTGCCCTGTTCATGCTTTTAATGTCTCTGGTCTTTCTTTTTGTCTTTTCTTTCTTTCTCTCCTTTTTTCTTCCCTTCCCTTCGCTTCACTTCCCTCCCCTTCTCTTCCCATAAATATCCAAGAAACAGTTCAAAGAATGATGTGCTCTAGTTGAGTAGATGGCCCTTGACTGTGATTCCCAATAGTCTATTAAAAGGTATATAATTTTACCTCTTTGAAAAGACTTAACTCTCTTCTTCCAACACTCTACCTGCCTCTGCAAAAATAATTCCTATGACATTTTATTTTTCTCTATGGTTCTTGTATCTTTTGTTTTAGAGGGCCAGGCTCTGTTTTCCTTATAGTTTGCTTCAAAATAAACATTTTAAAAATTCTGCCAGAAATAGTGACATTATATAAATACAACTATGGTAAGGAAAATTTAAAAATTTGAAAAAGAGAACTTCCTCTGGGGAGTGTGTGTTTTGTGAGAGAACATATAATGCTGCACTGAACATGACCAAAAACTTACCAAGAAGTCAATATTATGTTGCACTACTACAGGCAAAAAATTTAGTAAAGAAAGTGATAGTAAAACTTCTTAGTATATTACAGTCTGGAAATTGGAGATAATTTGGAGGTTTGTTTAGAGGATGAAGGCCAAAGTGGAATGTTGAAATTGGGAAAGAGATTAAGCCAGAGGCTTTGACAGTTTTCTTCAAATATTTGAGAGACTATCTCAGGAAAGTGACATCATTCTGATTTTACATATTTCAAAGTCATAGATATTGCAACAAAGGATAAAAGTTACAGAGATAGATTTTGTTCAAAAAAAGGATAAAATATTTATTGTAAGAGTTAGAGAATCATAAAGAGGGAATATTGGAGTCACTGAAGATTTAAGCACTCAAAGAATGATCTTCCCCAGTAAGGTGGTATACTGTTTTCTTACACTAATTTTCTTACACAAAATGAAAAAAAGAATGGAATAGTATTTAAGTTTTTTTTTTTTTTAAGATTTTATTTATTTATTTGACAGAGAGAGACAGCCAGAGAGAGAACACAAGCAGGGTAAGTGGGAGAGAGAGAAGCAGGCTTCCCGCTGAGCAGGGAGCCCAATGCGGGGCTCGATCCCAGGACCCTGGGGTCATGACCTGAGCCGAAGGCAGACGCTTAACGACTGAGCCACCCAGGCGCCCCCAGTATTTAAGTTTTCTTAATGTCAATTTAATACAGGAAAAGAATGAATGAGATCTCAAAGTTGAGGCTTTGATAAAATTTTAACCAACTTCCAATATTTCCCACCTGAAGTTTCTATATATTTTTAAATGATTCTGACAAAAAAAATAGTTTAAAAAAATCTAAAACTGCCTTTGCCATGTCAACTTAAAATGGCACCTTTGCTAGAAGTTATGTCTATATCAGCCCTCCAACATCCTTTTCTCTCCTCTTCCTGTAGGTGTCAAAAATCATTACAAGGTAATTATGGTGACAAGGACTAAGAGGGAATGGTAGAAATGAGATAAAATGTAAATGAAGAAAGATGATTCTTAAGCAGTAGGGTGTACTTTAAATGACCTCCTAATAGGACTGTGAAGCTACGTAACTACTGCTTTGAATTTTGATTTGTTTTGTTTTGTTTTCTTAAATATTGCTGAAACCCCAGAGTCAAATCCCTGGGAATAATATGCTATGGCTACAGGTTTTTGCCTCTGTAAAATGTGAACCTATTCAGCAAGAGTGGCCAATGAAAATATAAACCCTGATCTTCTTTTCAGCAATACAGAAAAACACACTTAAAGTGTTTTTTTTCTCTATTTCACTATATGAGATATTTCATTATTCAGCAAATCAAATAGTCCATCCATGGATTTTGCCATCACAACTCTCAGCAGGAACATACAACAGGTGATAAGCACTATTTTTTAACATGTATAACTGAAGATACTTGTGTGAACATAGTGAATATGATAAGAATATAGTAAATGTTACTCTTTGCCTCCTATAGAAGCCTTCTTAATTTATATAAATCATCTTGTATGTCTGAAATTGTGTCCTTTAGAATGGATAAGGTTACTGCTTTAGCAATAAATTAGTAAAGTAATATAATTTTAGAATAAAACAAATGATGAAATGAAGGTGTTAACTGTGCTGCTCATTCAGAAGCATTATTATTCATTATAATTTTACTGCTTACCATATAAAATCAAATGATGTATGTTCTAATGTAGAATTTAGTGAAAACTGTAGTAATCATCCTTTCTCTTGAACAAGTTCCATATATTAAAATTAGGTATTAGTGTTTCATTTCAGGTCAGATAAAATTCACCCCCCACCCCCCTACCCCCGCAAAAATCATCACATAGCAGACCAACAGAAGTGAACTGAAGAATTTCTCTAGCAGGAATATGAGGAATAGCATCATTTTTGAAAGATAAATTTCTATAATGTTTATATAAGGCACGTTGCTCTGATCTGGAAACCAAAGAGAAAAGCTAAAGAGAACTTATACTTTCTATGTGTCTCCAAGCTATAATATACATAAAACAATTGTAATTTCACTTTCTAGAAAGATGCCTGTCAACCTCTGTAAAATGAAATCAACCTCTGTAAAATGAAAGTAATTCTCTGAACATGATGTCAGAATGCCTTATCTAGTGTTCCCTGGATATATGACAGCATACCATAAGGGCTCTAGAGCATATATAGAATATACTTATTATGTACTGTGACTACTGTTTTCTTCTTTCAAAATATCTTTTTAAGTGAACTATTTTTTTTCCAAATTTTTATTTTTGTTTTACTCCAAAGCAATATAGATAGAATGTTTGTATATATGGGCAAGAAATGTACTTAAATGAATTAAACAAATGGACCCAAATAAGAGGATTTTACTTAGTACAGAACATTTAAGTTTTGGTGTATTAATCTTTTGAAATAATAATTTATATATAAACACACATATATATATTTATACATATAAATAAATATAAAGTATATATGCATATATACTTAGGGAACATTAAGGGGGAAAGCAAAGCACAGAAAAGTACTCTATTTAGATTTTCTTATTATTCCAGAAATTACATATGCATTTATTTCTATTCTCATAAAAATTTTACACTCATACAAAGAGACTTTTATCATATATTACAATAAATATCCAGAAAGTAGGAATGGGAAAGAAGAGATTGACGTTTAATTTTATTTCCTCATGTGCCTGAATTATTTCATGGCTGTACATCATTTTTACTATGGTAAATGGAGAATCATAATAGTTATTAAGTTATGCTCGCTAAGATAATTACTCATTAATATAAATTAAATGGAATTTACTCTGTCATTATAATTGTAGACAAATGTTTTTGCATCATTTTGACCTACAGTAAAATGAAACAAAAACAAACACAAGAAACTCTGATTATTAATTAACATTTTTATTAGTTTATCATCCTGGATCACCACAAGATGTAATAGGTGCAATGTATCTTTTTCAATGAAGTTTCTTGCCAATGTTTATTTGAAGACAGCAGAGCTTGTTATTTGCTGGAACTTGACATAAATTTGGTTTTACTCTAATACAAAGAGTTTTGTCTTGAAGTATATTTCAAAGGGTTGTCATTGTTGTTACTGTTTTTATATTCCAAGTGAATAAAAACATGTATTACTGAAGATACTTATGTAAGAACACATGGTACATAGTTCAGAAATGGTCTAGTTAGTTATTGACTTGGAACAGAACATAAACATTTGATGTTATAGTTTGGATAAATTATGTTAACTACTGCAAAATGTCTGACATTTCTTCTAACATTGTTAAGTTACTTATAAATTAGTCAGTAGATGTGGTACTTCCTTTCTAACTACTGGCAAAGTCAGAAGAAAATTCCACAATTGTTAATATACTTTTAAACTGAAGATATTGTCAAAATTTTTGAAATGGTGAAATTCCTTTGATAAATAAAATTTTAACTTTAAAAATAAACCACCATTATTTTTGTTAAATAGATCATCTGAAATTATTATCCAAAATGTCTAATTTAATTGCTTTCTTTTTTTAAGATTTTTATTTATTTATTGAGAGAGATAATGATAGAGAGAGAGCATGAGAGAGGGGAGAGTCAGAGGGAGAAGCAGACACCCCGCTAAGCAGGGAGCCCGATGAGGGACTCGATCCTGGGACTCCAGGATCATGACCTGAGCTGAAGGCAGTCGCTTAAACAACTGAGCCACCCAGGCGCCCAAATTTAATTGCTTTCTTAAAAATAATTTTATAATATAATTCACTGCTTAATAAAGAACATGCATTAATGTTATTGGTAAATCCAGTAATTATGACACATTAACAGAATAAAAGATAAAAAGCACATGAAAATGTCTACAGAATGCTAAAAAAGCAGTTGACAAAATTCCACACCCTTTCACGATAAAAATGCTCAACAAAGCAGGAATAGAAGGAAAACATCTCAATATAATAAAGACCATACATTAAACACCTATAGCTAATGTTCTATGCAGTGCTGGAAAATGATAGCTTTTCCTCTACGATCAGGAACAAGACAAAGGGGCCCATTCTCATTACTTCTATTCACATAATACTGGAAATCCTAGCCAGAGGATTTTGGTAAGTAAAAGGAATGAAAAGCATCCTAATTGGGAAGAAACAAAACTGTCTGTTTGCCAATGGCATCATCTTGTATATTAAAAATCCTGAAGACTCCATAAAAAAAAGTGAAGGCTAATAAATGAATTCAATGAAGTTGCAGGACATAAAATCAACACACAAAAATAGTCTTTCTATACACTATCAAGGAACTATCTATAAAGGAAATTAACAAAACATTCCCACTTACAATAGCATGAGAAAGAATAAAATATTTAGGAATAAGCTAACCAAGGCTGTGAAGGTTTATACACTAAAAACTATGAAAATTGCTGAAAGAAATTAAAGCAGACATGAATGGAATGACATTTCATGTTCATGGACTGGAAGACTTAACATTATTAAAATATCCATACTACTCAAAGTGATCTGCCGATTCTATGAGATCCCTATAAAAATCCCAGTGGCATGTTCTTGTATACATAGAAAAAAGCATCCTAAAATTCACATGGAATGTTAAAGGATCCCAATGGCCAAAACAATCTTGGCAAAGAAAAACAAAGCTGCAGGTCTTACACTTCCTGGTTACAAAACATGTTAAAAGCCATAGTAATAAAAACAGTATGCACCAGCATTAAGATATATCCAACCAATGGAACAGAACAGAAAGCTCAGAAATAAATTTGTATATGGTCAGAAGGCCCTAGACAAAGGTTTCAAGGCTACTCAGTGCGGAAAGTACAGTCTCTTTAACAAATGGTATTGGTAAAATTGAATATCCACATACAAAGGAATGAAATAGGCCTTTACCTTACACCATATACAAAAATTAACTGAAAATAGATTAAAAACCTAAATATAAGACCTGAAACTATAAAACTCCTAGAAGAAAAGCTGGGGAAAGACTTCATGACATTAGATTTTGTAAGGTTTTTTGTTCGTTTTTTGTTTTGTTTTTTGTTTGTTTGTTTTAGCTATGACAGCAAATACAAAGGCAGCAAAAGGAAAAATTGACAAATGAAACTACAACAAACTTAAAAAACTTCCACATAGCAAAGAAAAAAATCAACAGAGTGTAAAGGCAACCTATGAAATAGGAAAGAATATTTGCAAACCATATATTAAATAAGGGGTTCATAGCTAGAACATATAAAGAACTCTTACAGCTCAACAATAACATATTTGATTAAAAATGGTCAAAAGATCTGAATAGACATTTTTTTAAAGATGATATACAATTGGTCAAGTATACAAAAAGATTCTCAACATCATTAATCATCAAAAGTGAAATTGAAACCACAGTCAGATGTCATCCTGTACTCACAAAGATGGCCACTATCAAAAGAAAGAAAGAAAGAAAAAAAAGAAAGAAATGTTGGCAAAGATATGGATAAATTGGAACCCTCTATATGTTGGTGGTAGTGTAAAATAGTGCTGTTGCTATAGAAAACATTATTGAAGTTTCTCAGAAAATTAAACATAGAATTACCATATGGTCTAACAATCCAACAGCTGACCTTTGAATGATGCAGCTGTTAGGGAAGCTGAGCCCCCAGGCAGTGAAAAATCTGTGCATAACTTAGACTCCTCCAAGATTTAACTACCAAAAGTCTGCTTTTGACCAGAAGACTTGCCTATAAATAAACAGTTGATTAACACATATTTTGTATATTTTATGTGTTATATACTGTATTCCTAGAATAAAGAAAGCTAGAGAAATGAAAGTGTTATGGAGAAAATAAAAAAGAGAGACAATACATTTATAATACTGTACTGTATTTATAAAAACAAACAAACCTGTGTATAAGTGGACCCATGCAGTTCAAACTTATATTGTTCAATGGTCAACTGTATATCCAAAAGAACTGAAAACGGGATCTCAAAAAGATATTTGCACCCCATATTCATTGCAATATTATTGTGATAACCATGCGGTAGAAGAAACCGAAATATTCATCAATAGATGAATAAAGAAAATGTAGTATACACATACAATGGAATGTTATTCATCCTTTAAAAACATGGAAATGATGTTTGATACTACAACATGGATGAAATTTGAGAACATTATGCTAAATGAAACAATTCAGTTGCAAAAAGACAAATACTGCATGATTCCATCCTTATAAGTTATCTAAAATAGTAAAATTCTTAGAAACAAAAAGTAGAATGGTGGTTGCCAGGGGCTCGGGGAAGGAGAAAAGGGGAATTGTTTCATGGATATAGAGTTTAAGTTTTACAAGATGAAAGATTTTGGAGATCCATTGCACAACAGTGTGCATATAGCTAATACTACTGTACTGTATAGTTAAGATGGTCAATATTGTTATGTGTTTTTTACCACAATAAAAAAATTACCTTGAAATTACCTCAAGATCAAAGAGCCAACTGTAAGAGCTAAAACTATAAAACCTTTAGAAGAAAACAGAGGGAGAAATCTCCATGACCTGAGATTTGGCAGTGATTTCTTAGATATGACACAGTCAACGGAAGAAAGAATAATATATAAATTGGACTTCAAAAGATACTATCCACAGAGAGAAAAGGCAACTCACAGAATGGGAGAAATATTTGCATTTATATATCTGATAAGGGATTCATGTTTACAGTATATAAGTGACTTCTACAACTCAACATCAACAACAAAAACAAATAGCCTGATTTAAAAAAAGTGTTGAGATCATGAACATCTATTTCTTCAAAGATACACAAATAGCCAATAAACATATGAAAAGATGCTCAACATTTGTGATCATTAGGGAACTGCAAATCAAAAGCACCAAGAGATACCACTTCCTGTCCATTAGATTGGCTATTATTAAAACACCACCCACCCACCCCCACACACACACACGTGAAACAAAAAAACAGAGAAAACAAAGTGTTGGTAAAGATGCACAGAAACTGGATCCCTTGTGCATTATTGCTGGTGGATAAGTAAATAGTGTGATCCAGCTTCTTTAAAAAACACTATGGCAATTCCTCAAGAAAATAAAAATACAGTACCATATGATCCAGCAATTCTCCTTTGGATATAAAGCCAAATAACCAAAAACAAGGAATTGTAGAGAAAAGATATTTGTATACTTACACATTCATAGTAGCATTATGCACAATAGTTGGAACATGGAAACAATCTACATGCCCTTTGATGGCCAAATGTAAAAACATAATGCGGTATATACATAGAATGGAATATTATTCAGTCTTTTTTTTAAGATTTTATTTTATTTATTTGACAGACAGAGAGAGAGCACAAGCAGGGGGAGCCACAGAGGGAGAGGGAGAAGCAGGCTCTCTGCTGAGCAGGGATCCCAATAAGGGGTTCCATCCCAGGATGCTGAGATCATGACCTGAGCCGAAGGCAGATGCTTAACCAACTGAGCCACCCAGGTGCCCCTGTTATTCAGTCTTAAAAAAATTCTCACACATGAGATGCCTGGGTGGCTCAGTCCTTAAGTATCTGCCTTCAGTTCAGGTCATGATCTAAGGGTCCTGGGACCCAGTCCCGCATCGGGCTCCCTGCTCCACAGGGAGCCTGCTTCTCCCTCTGCCTGCCACTCCCCCTGCTTGTGCTCTCTCTCTGTCTCTCTCACAAATAAATAAATAAAATCTTAAAAAAAATTCGCACACATACTGTAGCATGGATGAAGCTTGAAGATGTTATGGTAGGTGAAATAAACCAGTCACAAGAAACAAGAGCTCTATATGATCACTTTTATGAGCTGTCTAGAGAAGTCTAGTTCATACAGACAAAAGGTAGAATGGTGGCTTCCAGGAACTGAAGAAAGGAGAGAATGCGGAGTTACTATTTAATGGGTATGGAATTTCAGTTTGGGAAGATGAAAAAATTCTGGAGATTGATAGCAGTGATGGTTGCACAAAAATGTGGATATATTTAATGCCAGTGAACTGTGCACTTAAAAATGGTTAAAATTATAAAATTTTATATTATGTATATCTGACCATAATTGAAGAAAAAACCTCATTTGGGTTGCAAGGAAGTTTATAACATACGTGTGCTCTCTGTAGGTCCAAAAAAAGAAAAAAATCTTTCAAATGAAAATCTGAGATTCAAATTCATGCATCATTCAAATTTATACTACCTAAATGGCCATAAATCCTAAGATGGGCTCAAGCCATGGCTAATGGAAAAATTGAGATGCTTGTAAAACAAAAATGTGAAGTTTTTAGAAATAATTTCATAATCATGGGCATAGGGAAGTACAACTGAAAACCAAAAAACATTGGATATGATCTTTATAAAAAAATTAAATCATATGAGAAGATAAATCACCATGTGAGTGAGACAAACATAGACTTAGTTTCAACTACCAAAAAGTATAATGATTTGAAGGAAACTAAAGGATAAAATAAACTTTATTCCAGAGGATAAAATAATTAAATGTACTAAAAATAATATAAGCTATCATGGAGAAAAGAATGATGAGAAAAAAAAGATCAGAATAGACAAAAGGAAAAAAGCAAATTTTAAAGAAAAAAATATGATAATTAACATGAAACTTCAATAGATTAATTAGCATATGAGCAATAAAAATTCCACAAGTCAGAAAATGGGAAAATGTAAAAACATTTAATAAAAATGGATAATAGAATGAAAAGTTACAACCTAATTCAAACTTTGCAATAAAAATTTGTGAAGAGAAATTTGATAATATATTTTCAGAATTTAAGCATGATATGAATCCCCTAATTAATAATGATATGAATCCCCAGGGACCCAGTGATTTCTGAGAAGTGTTAATAGGAATAAATTCAAAGCCATACAATGAAACAACATACTGAAATGAGTGAATATCTTAATATCAATGAAAATGTAAGGACAACTAAAATAGGCAAACAGTAGATTTCTCATCATCAAATTCACAGGTTGAGTAAAAAAGAAAAAAATCTAGCTTTATTTTATGTACAATGCATTCCTAAGCATAATGATATAAAGTGGTTGAAAATAAAGAAACAAAAACATGCCATGACACTGACAAAATATATGAGTAGTAACCGAAAAGTCAGGGGAAAAAAGTCTCTAATAAAACAAAACAAGAATATTGAGATGAGCAGGAATAATTGATGGAAAGGTGGTAAAACTTTATAAAGTCCTATCACCCTAATAATATATCTTCAGAATACATTAATGCAAAATTTAACACACTTTTCAGGAGAAATCTTAATAAACTCTCTCAGAAACAAGTTGAACCAAACAAAAAAAAAAAAACCTAGTATTAGATTGATGTTAAATTTTATTCATTTAAAAAAATATCCTCACTATTCTCAGAATTTACCAAATAATTCAGGATGGTTAAATAATCTATAAATCCTTAATCAAAAATCATCTTACCTTTCCTTCTATACAAAAAAGCATTGAGGCTTTTTTAAATATGAAGGTTGTCAAAGTATACATCTAAAGCAAAGATAGAAAGGCTACATATCTAAAAAAAAGAAGAAAATGTTCATATTTTTTTCCCTAAGGAAAAATAGGGCAAAGAGTTTTGACAGGTTAAAGATTATCTTAAATTTGAAAATCATTTAATGCTTCACTCTGAAAACACAATTTATTATGAATTCATCAACTTCATAAACATGTTCCTTTCTGAGGCTAATCTGCCCTATAAGGAGAACATGAGACTGAATTTCAATGCAAGTAGTTTTTTTGAGAGCTGACTATGGGAACTGCTATAGGAGGGGTAAGGGAGACAGGGATTGTAAGGAAGTATTAGAGCTCTGGGCTATTGGAATTCCATCCCAGTGGGGACTTTTGGGACATAGTGGAAATCCTACCTCAGACATGTCTTCTGAAAGGCATGAAATTCCCTTCATTTTTGGTCAAACGCTGTTACTAGGCTAGTAAATTCTAGCACTTAGGACCTGCCAGGTGTAAAGATAAAGCATCTTTTGGCCAGACAAAACGTTAAGCAAAGAGTTTTAAGTACTCATAGTAAGAAGCTGTGGTATATAAAAGACTTGAGAGTGCTGACATAATAAGCCAGAGCACTGAGAGCATCTTCAACAGTTGTATCTTTTCCTAAAACTTGGATTCTTTATATATGAATATTATTGCATGACACAAAGCATCCACAACTTCTTCAAAGAGTCAGTAAGGTGATTTCAGAAAGAGTTAAACTAACTGGCATAGCCTAATTTATTGTGAATTGACTAGCTGGTTACTACTGTCATGTATGTGTATATTCATTATTATTCATTATTATGTAAGACAATAAATGTTAAAAATATAGAAAAATTTTTTCTAGTAATTATTTACACTTTTGATTTTCTGCATAAATGGACAAATAAGGTAATAAAGATACATTTTGCATTTGTTGCTTTAGATCTATTATCTGGCACGGACAGTTTGTTTCTGTATATTCTAAGGCTTTGGTGGTCATTATCACCACTTCAATTACTTTCCTCTCCATTTAATTTTGAAAAGGTTTTTTTTTCTTCATTAAAAAAAATAAATCCGTTAATTACTAATGTCAAGGAATGAAGGATAAAATATATACTTTAGATATTATCTACTATATATTCTATCTCATGACAGATACTGGGCACTCATAAATATTTATTTGAAAAAAATAAACAAGTTTTAGTGAACACTTTTATTTCAGTTTAATGTTATGCTCTAAAAAGATTATACTTGTTCAAGAAATTAAAATCTTATATAATCAAATTTTAGGTTTAAATAGCTATTTATTGATTATGAGTATGTATTGCTTTTACTTATTTGTTTGACTATGTATTGCTTTTAAATGTGTAATTATAAAAATATTTAGGATAAGCAAAATAAAAGCCTGAACAAGGCAACTCCAATATATATTGCTTATATAACAATTTTAAACTGATGCACCATCTTAAATCATGTCATAACCATACATTTTTAGTTTGCTTCCTAAATTTCATGAAATATCCTTATGAATTCATTATAATTATAAACTTTTATTTTGATGATTTCATTCTGGATTAATGTTTCAACCTCCCGGCAGGGGAAAAAAAATCTAAGTTTGTCTTCTGACTCTTTGTAATATTTCTGTTAAATGTAGTGAGGAAAAAATAATTTAAATTGTAAATTCATTTTAATTTCATTACTAAATACCCTTTAGGGAAAACATTTTTTCTCTGTCAAGATAATTAATAATTTTAAAGGGTGTTTTCAATATGCACTTGCCTGTAAGAAAATATATAATACAAAGGCCTGGGAAAACAAAAATTACATATTTCTAGATATGATATGCTCCATGTATCTACTGGGAATGTGACTATATTAATATCCAAAATTAAACATAAAAGATATATACTCTTTTCACAAAGTCAGTCTCTGAGATAATAGCCTATTAATATCAAAAAAAATGAAATATTTTGCTTCTATTTGCTTAACCAGTTTCTAATTTGTTTTTCAGAACTGTAGTAAGATACTTTCTGACACAAATGTTTTGCTTTGTGAGCCCTTTCTCTCATATCTTCTCTCATATCAACCATTTTGTATAGTGACTGTTTTCTGTGATGAATTACTTTTTACCTCTTTTAGAAAACATTAAGTTTTTATAAAAATGGGAATGAACCAGTGCTAAATAAAATGCATACTGAGTAAACTCAAATGCTGAACATGTTATTATTATGATTTCTTTTTACAACCAATAGCACAAGGTGGGTGGCAATTTTATTTTATGTTTTGTTTTATTTTGTTTTTTGACTTAATTGTAAAAGTTTTATTCTTAGTTAATGAAAAGATTCATAAATGTCACAAGCTGTTTGTGTAATGGATGATGATGGAGTGGGAAGAATGTGGCCAAGAGAGGCCTTTTCCCAAACCAGCCTACAGAACTGATCCATCTGATAAAATAGAATAATCTAATCATGAAACATGATTTAGTGTTAGGTAGAAAGTAACATTTTAATGAAAATCTAAGGCTACTATCAGAATAAAACCGAGTTATCATGTGTAAAAGTTTATAGACTATATTTGAGTAACTGTGGCATAATGAAGGGGGGAATAAAAACATTGTCATGTTAGATCTAACTGGATTTGAACCTTGATCTTGCCATTGAAGAGGTGATTGAATTTACCTGAAATATTTAAATACTCTGCAATTTCTCTTCCAATGTAAAATGTGTATACTAAACAATCTTTAGGTATTTTTCAATAATTAAGATAAAAATGTAAAGTTCAAATAAGTGAGCTGATCCATAGAAAGTGCTCCTTGACATTATCTTCATAATATATATTTTAATAATAGTATAATTACAGTATCCCCCCTTTATCTGTGAGGATACATTGCAAGACCCCCAGTGGATCCTGAAAGCACAGACAGTACTGAACCCTATCTATACTATGTTTTCCCTATGCATACATACCTATGATAAAGTTTCATTTATAAATCAGACACAGCAAGAGATTAACAATAATAATAAAATAGGATAATTAAAACAATGTAATAAGTTATATGAATCTGTTCTCTCAGAATATCTTATTGCACTGTATTCACCCTTCTTGTGATGACATGAGATAAAACGCCTATGTGATCAATTGAAAGGAAATGAATACTGGACTAGTTGAAGCTATTATTGAACTGATGGTCTTCAGAAGAGGATCATCTACTTCTAGAGTGCAGTTGGCTGCGGGTAAAAGAAACCTCAGAAATTGAAATCATGGATAAGAGGGGGACCACTGTTATCTTGTTAAGCAGGGAACTTTCCTTCAATATGTAGGTACTGATGTGGGTTACTGATAACCCTCAAGCTTAGCCATAGAGCCCATGACTAAAAGGTTGTTGCAAAAAATAACATGAACTTTCTTGATGTGCTTATAAAATTAAAGTTCTTTGAAGCCAGACTTTATAGTCCACTTTTTTTTCATGCCTATCAAAAGCGAATTGCAGAATGCCTGCAAGTTCGGTGGCCAACTACATACTTAAATGAAACGCCCTCGGGCACCTGGGTGGCTCAGTTGGTTAAGCGTCTGCCTTCAGCTCAGGTCATGATCCCAGGGTCCTGGGATTAGTCCTGCATCCGGCTCTCTGCTCAGGGTGGAACCCTGCCTGCCTCTCTCTCTCCCTCTGCCTGCCTCTCTCTCTCTGTCAAATAAATAAAATCTTTAAAAAAATAAATGCAATGCCCTTTGTACTTAAATGTTATGCTTTAATAAGAACTGGTAAGTATTCTAACCAGTTATAGAAACACTGGGCATTGTTATATTGATTTGGTTAAAGTGGCTCAGAAATTATTGCCACCAAATGAAGTTTTTGTTTGTTTTTGGAATTCTATTTGGGAATGTAGATTGCTATAATGACATAAAGAAGCAGCAGAAATCATTTTATACTTTGTTACAGCTTCATTAAATTCTATAACCTAGGGCATGGCTTTAGTAGGAATACTGAAGCAAATCCTGAAGTTGGAACCTGTCCTTAGAGGCTCTCAGCTAACTCTACTTCTCACAGCTGAAAGTCAAATGAGGGAGATCTGAACAGTTTGCCTCCATTGCTGACACAAGATTATCCCAAGCACTGAATTATGACAGAGTGGTGGATAATCGATGGATAACACACTTCAAATAATTAGTAATCTTTGTACCTTAAGATAGGAGTAAACAAAACCACATCTTTGAGCATAATTACATTGATTAACACACACTGAGTCTTATAATGATATTTGAATTAGCCCCCAAAATTTAAATTTATGTCTCCTGCAGCCCATTAATTAATATTAACTCCCTTTTCTGAAAGTGCTTTACCATGTCCCTCACTGACACCAACATCAAAGGTTATCAAGCACTTGATAAAAATTTACAGAATAAGTTGATAACAAAAGAATATGGCCAAAACCCTTGTGTAAGTTCAAAATAGGCTGTGCTATGTGAAAGATAGGTACTATTTATGAAAACATTTCCTCAATAATATTTATGTTCCCCAGGACAAGGAGATTATCTATTACTTTAGAGAAAAATTAGTGAATGATTGTTGAAATAATAAACTGATTTATTTTTTTTGTAAGTCAGTATACAAAGTCACTAATTTATAGACTAATCCAGAAGTAAAGGACAAATGTATATAAAACCAGTTTTCACATAGAACACAGCTTCACTGGAATAAACAGCCAGTACATGGTTCAACATTTTATTAAAATATGTGACACATCATATTCTAATTTATCTGCCCACCTCATTAGTTGTTGCACTTCCTCTTACGGTGATGTTTATTGTAAGCATCTATTAGTGCTCTACATATGGTAATTAATATGTGTCGAATAAAGAAACACTGATGAGTGGAGTAAAACACACAAATGGAAAGGGAAGGCTAACTCCTTCTCTTTGGGCAAAGAACTCACAGGGATTATGGGGACATTTCTTCATCTGAAAGACCCACTTAACAGATGGTCTCCACTCTTTATTTGTTGGATATTCAGAATTAAAACAGATTTGGAGAAAATATCAGAGCAAAACTCAAAATGAAATGTTATAGATTAAATAATTTTCAAGAATAACCTTGAAGACTTTTTCCAATCAGGGCATTAAAGTTCTATGAGTATTTCATGAATACTAATTCTAATTTCTGTTCTCTACAACGGGTCTGCTCAAGAAAGTATAACCTCTGCTAGGTTTTTTCCTAGAAAAGAACTGGCAACAATTAAGAGAAAGGTAAATTCCCAATACTTGATCTCTGATAGTGGCAAAAACCCAGGGAGTAGGTTTTTGCCTCAAGTATATTCTCTACCAGAAAATCTATTGTACAGAAACATTTCCTCCATCTAAAAGGTCCCTTAAAGTAATTGCTACTGCAGAAGCAACCATTCTGATTTGCATTGACTTTCAATATTTCCTGCAGGCATGCAAGACCCTAAATGCAGTTTTCTCATCTAAAAATATGAATTTATAGACACTAGTTTATTGATCATTTCTGCTATTGGGTAGATATTATTGACTTATATCGGACATTCTTTCATAATGCTCTCCCATTAAGGAAATCTGGTGAAAATACACCATAGGACTGCCTTGATACACAATTTCCATTTAAAGATGCTGAAATTGCCGTGTACTGAGATGTTAAGTGTGGTGGATAAAATTACACATAGAATGAATATTACAAATTAAAATTGAGTTCCATAAGAATTCAAAATCAAACATAGCAATAAAATATGTATAGTTACTTAAATGAAATGTTTAATGTTTAAGCTCATACATTAAAAAAGAGCCTATACAATGGGGAAAAGACAGCCTCTTCAACAAATAGTGCTGGGAAAACTGGACAGCTACATGTGAAAGAATGAAACTGGACCACTTTTCTTACACCATACACAAAAATAAACTCAAAATAAATTAAAGATTTAAATGTGAAACCTGAAACCATAAAACTCCTAGTAGAAAACATAGGCAATAATTTCTTTGACATCAGCCATAAAAAAATTTTTAGATGTATCTTAGGCAAGAGAAACAAAAGCAAAATTAAAGTATTGGGACTACACCAAAATGAAAAGTTTTTGCACAGTGAAGAAAACCATCAACAAAATGAAAATGGGAGAAGATATTTGCAAATGATATATCCAATAAGAAGTTAATAACTAAAATATATAAAGAACTTATGCAAGTTTGCAATACCAAAAATCAAATAATCTGATTAAAAATGGGCAGAGGATCCAAATAGACATTTTTTCCCAAGAAGACATACAGATGGACAACAGGCACATGAAAAGATGATCATCAGGGAAATGAAAATCAAAACCACAATGAGTTATCACTTTACACCAATCAGAATGGCTAAAATCAAAAGCTAAAGAAATAACAAGTGTTGATGAGAATGTGGAGAAAAAGGAATCTTCATGTGCTGTTGGTGAGAATGCTAACTGATGCAGCCACTGTAGAAAACAGTATGGAGATTCCTCAAAAAATTAAAAATAGAATTGCCATACAAACCAGTAATTCCACTACTGGCTGTTTATCACACACACACACACATACACTAATTCAAAAAGATATATGCAGCCTTATGTTTATTGCAGCATTATTTACAGTGGTCAAGATATGAAAACAATCTAAGTGTCCATGGCTGGATGAATGGATAAATAATATTACCTATATCTATGTCTATATCTGTATCTATCTCTATCCCCCCCCCCCCACACACAAAGGAATACTACTCAGGCATAAAAAAGAAGGAAATCTTGCCATTTGCGACAACATGGATAGACTTTGAGAGTATCATGCTAATTGAAATAAGACAGAGAAAGACAAATACCAATGATTTCACTTATATGTGGAATCCAAAAACAAGACAAACAAAACCAAACAAAACTAGTAGATATAGAGAACAGATTGGTGGTTATGAAAGGGGAGGGATTTTGGGGGCTGAGTGAAAAGGGTAAAGGGGGTCGATTATATGGTGACAAATGGTAATGACTTACTGTGATAACATTTCAATACATAATGCATGCAAATATCAATTATTGTGTGGTACACTCGAAACTAATACGTTATATACTAATTTTGCCTAAAAAAAGAGATTAAAAATTCTTTGTTTCCTATTGCTGCTGTTAGAAATTACCATGCAACACAAATGTGTTCTCCTACACTTCTGGAGTTCAGAAATCTTAAAGCAATTTCACTAGGCTAATGGCAAAGCTATACTTGGATATGAAAATATTATATAATATAGGTCTAAGAGTATATTCAATAATTCTCTGAGACCTTGATTCTGGCTCTTACTATTACACTTCAAACTGTACTATTATTACCAATAAGTATCAATAATCCAATGTCTGTTGCTTTCTCTAAAGAAGCTTTCTGAGACAGTCCTCAGTTGAAAAATTTTATCTCTACTTTTTTTTCAGTTGCTTAGTGTTAAATGTTAGTGCTCATCCTTTTTCAATTGAACATTTAACAGATATCTGAAATATTTACAAATTCTGTCCTTTGAGGAGCATGTAGATTGGTGTGTTTTACAGATGATGTTCTAATTATTGTATGTTTATGAGAGTTCCTGTGGTGTTAAAAAAAATCAATATATAAAAAGGCATGTTCGGACTACTCATGTTAATATGACAAGAAACAATGATTAAGATCAATTTAGAGTTGTCTACGATAAGACAAGACAAAATGTACATTTTCCTTTTTACTTACTTTACATGATATTCAGAAGAGTAGTTAGAGTTTCAACCAAAATCATTAATATTGAAGCTGCAGGATCGTTACTTAAGCTGCACTGGTTTATTTATGAAATAGATCATTGTTTCAAAAATCCCATTTCAGAAGACTAGTCCAACCCTATTTACAGTGACTACTACTCTGACTAAATAATTGTAATTTATATTATAATTAAAATGTTCAGATTGGTTTTATTCTCTGCTAGATTGTAATGAAGCTTTATGGGTAGCTATAATTAACCTCCACTGATATTAATCATGCACATTTAGGGATCTTGAAATTGCTGATCATACAGTTCTCTTAAAGATGCATAGGGCAGTGTGGATTTAAGAGTATACACAGCAGGGCTTGCAGCCATAGTCTATGTAGTGAGCAAAAATAGATAGTTGCTAGAAGTGACATGCAGAGGTCATTCAGTTCATGTTCATTATAAACTATTTCATTTTCTGCCTGTTGGGTATATGAAAGCCATATATGATGTCACATTTTCTCCAAAGTAGCTCAGGCTCTCGGTAGCTCAAGCTACCTGGCTAATCTGTAAAAGGTGAATGACACTGTTCAATTTTCTATCAGTGACTTTCATCCTCTCCAAGGCTAGCCAAAGAGATCCAGCAAGATTCTGTTCCAGAAGAGAACTTAATAGGAGCTAAATCTTTATGCAGTGTCTTTATGTTTGAAATGTCAGGGCAAATGCACATCCATCTCTCCTTTCTCTTCCATTACTCCCTTTGTTACAATCCACTCCTAAAGTGCTTTCTTTCTTTGGTTCTAATAAGGCCCTGATTTTGTGTTTACTAACATCAAGAACAGAAGCACAATAGGAAATGTGGGTGCATAGTTCAGCAGTAAAACTACTGCTTAAAATATAACAGCATTATGCAGAGAAAGGGGAACCCTCTTACACTGCTGGTGGGAATGCAAACTAGTACAGCCACTCTAAAAAACAGTACGGAGGTTCCTCAAAAAGTTAAAAGCAGAACTACCCTACAACCCAGCAATTGCACTACCAGATATTTACCCAAAGGATACGAACATAGTGATCCTAAGGGTCACCTGCACCCCAATGTTTATAGCAGCAATGTCCATAAGAGCCAAACTATGGAAAGAGCCCAGATGTCCACTGACAGATGAATGGATAAAGAAGATGTGATATATATATGTACACACACACACACACACACACACACACACACTGGAATATTACTCAGCCATCAAAAATAATGAAATCTGAGTCCTTGGGCTGCTGGGCAGAGCAAGTGCCAGGCCTCCCTCCTGCCAATGGGGCCTTCCCTCTCCTCGAGTTGTTATCCTCCCAGCTGTTCAGGGATATGGCACCCAGAAACCAGGTTTGATGATGTCATGAGAAGACTCTTGTCTTTGGAAATGGCCAACCAGAAGGAGAAGCTAAAAATCAAGAGCAGTTGACGAACAAGATTGTGGCAAACCCTGAGGACACTAGCTCCCTGGAGGCTCAAATTGTTGCCTTGACTGTCAAGATTAGCAATTATGAAGAACACATGCAGAAACATTGAAAGGACAAAGCCCACAAGCACTATCTGCTGATGAGCATTGACCAGAGGAAAAAGATGCTCAAAAACCTCCATTAAGACCAACTACAGTATCTTTGAGAAAACATGCAAGGAGCTGGGGATTGAGTACACCTTTCCCCCTCTGTATCATCGGAAAGGCCATCAACACTGGGCAACCAAGAAGGCCCTGTGCTTTCGGGTTTTGCAGGAGGTACAAAAGTTCAAGAAGCAAAAAAAGGGCCTTAAAAGCCAGAGTAGCAGCAGCCCGAAAATAAGGCCAGAAGAACCCAGAGAGCCCTTCTAAATCTGGAACAGAGGCAATCAAAGAAAACCAATAAACTTTATTAGACTTAAAAAAAAATGAAATCTTGCCATTTTCAATGACATGGATGGAACTAGAGGGGATTATGCTAAGCGAAATAAGTCAATCAGAGAAAGACAATTATCATATGATCTCACTGATATGTGGAATTTAAGAAACAAAACAGAGGATCATAGGGGAAGGGAAGGAAAAATAAAATAAGGTCAGATCAGAGAGGGAGACAAACCATAAAAGACTTTTAACTATAGGAAACAAACTGAAGGCTGCTGGAGGGGAGGTGAGTGGGGGGGATGGGGTAATTGGGTGATGGGCATTAAGGAGGGCACTTGATGTAATGAACACTGGGTGTTCTATGCAACTGATGAATCCCTAAACTCTACCACTGAAACTAATAATACACTATATGTTAATTAATTCAATTTAAATAAAATAAAATTTTTAAAAAAGAACAAGAAAAAATATAACCGCATTATGTTTTAGAATTGGCCTAAGAACCTGGATTACACACTTTTTTTAGTTATGGAAATGTGGAATTTATTTTTTTTATGTTTAGTTAGCCCACATACCTGGCCTGGTTCTGGGGGCATACCCTTTGGGAAGCCTTCTTGGACCCTCAAGAACCCTGTCCTTTGGGTTTCTATGCCCCCTGGACTTCCTTGGCTGTCTCCAGTTGAACAATTTCTGGAGGGCAGGGTCCAGATCCTATTTATCTCTGTATTCCCGAAGCCCTGTCACCTACACTCAGTAGGAGCTCAGTCAATGTTCAGAGAACTGAGCCTGCTGGGGTCCCTTCTACCTGAGGGGAAGACAGAGTTGGATCTGTTGATAAGAGGTGCCCCTGGGCTGAAGAAACCAAAGGGCCGCTGGGGTCAGAACACCGTCCAGGACTGCTGGGCATCTCGGCAGAGTGGCTGAAGCCTCTCTGTGCCCTTCTTCCTCTCACCCCACCCCAGGCTTCCTGGACAACTAGGCCAGTCCCAGATCTGAGTCTCCTACAGCCAGCACCCAGAAAAAAAAATAGTTTTTGATGTAAGTGTTCAATGATTCATTAGTTGCGTATAATGCCCAGTGCTCATCACAATTTCTTTGACCAAAACACTTGTCTTTTGCTTGTATTCCTTCTCTATCCTCCCCCTTCACTATTTCTAATACCTATTGAAATACCTATTTCAGTCAATTCATTTAGTTACCATAAATGGGGTATAAACCACCACCTTCAGGAGTGGCACAAAGACCAGGAAACATCTATGGGAGGTATGAGTATACAAACATAATTGTGAAAAATTCAATTTAATTTAAAGTACCTTAAACCTTAACCCCAAGCCATCTCAACACAATTTGAAATTTCATGTTTTTCAAAATTAGCAACTCCAACAGCCAGAGGGCATTAATTAGTGCCAGGTAATGGGAATTTTCCTATTGCCATGGATAAAAAATTCTTATTTATCTCCTTAACTGCTTCTTCCAGTAAGTGAGATGGTATTCTTTCTATATTTCAGGACCTGCATTTTTTTCTTTTCTCAGGCTATTTTCAATAGCTTAAAATCATTAATATTGAAGCTGTATGATCCTTACCTAAGCTGCACTGTTTTATTTATGAAATAGATCATTGCTTCAAAAATCCTATTTCAGAAGACTAGCCCAATCCTATTTATAGTGACTACTACTCTGACTAGACAATTGATGCTAACAGTTAGGTCTGAAATTATGCAGGACCTTAGGTATTACCCTGCTAACAGGATAGCCTGCTGCAGTTTTACACACACACACACACACACACACACACACACACACTCAAGCAGGCATACCCCGCTTTTCAAAAGTTTATATTAGGCCACTTTGCTTTTATGAAAGACCTGCATTCGTACGTGTTTTTGCTAACTAAAAGAAATGTGAAAAGGACTTCTACTTTTACAGGAAAAGGTGAAAAGCAAAAATAGCGTTCGGCATGTGTTTTGCAGCAAACTCACCCTTAGCAGCCAGAGTGGCCCCCAAGCTCTTTCCCCAGGAAAGATGCATCTCAGCATCTCAGCCTCTCAAGCCACTGTAACTTTAAACTGTATCTGTGAACATTTACATTATTTCAATTTATTTTGTGCATCCTTAGCAAGATGTGTCCTAAGTTTTCAGAAAAGCTTAAGAGAGGTTGTTTTTTGGGTCTGAAAATGTTCAAAAATGTTTAATATAAATTAATGATAATTGTTTCTTCACTTAAGCTGTTTCAGCCTACAGAAATTTTCATAGGAAAGCTCCTCTTTCAGATAGTGGGAGACTCCTGTATAGACATATATATGTATACACACACATATATATGCATATACACATTTTAGATATGATTATATATATATACATATAATATATAATACATACAATAATACACATATATGCATATACATTTATATATGATATTTATTTATATATGTGTATATATACAGAGTATGTATCTCTCTATAATAATCTATATCCGTATCATCTATATCCATATGTATCTACCATCTATTAACAGGAACACTATATTTCTGGATCAGAAAACAGACTTTTTTATTTATTCACAGAGCAATCTGAGCAGCACTGATTCGATGTGCCCCAGTCCTCCACAGGGTAATGCAATGACAGCAAAATGTCACTGCGTGCAGTGGTTACACCAGAGGAGATGCAGTTATGAAACCTGGAGCATATGCAGGGCAGCTCGTACATGCTCTGGAGATAGAGTGCAGGAGACCTTTGTTCTGGAATACAGACAAATCCTCTCTGGAGGAGGATAGGGGAGATGGAGGGAAGGTCTTTAGCTCTTTCATGAGTCTGAAATGTAAAGAAATGCTCCAAATTTACTGTACTTAGAATCTAAGTAAATGGATCCAGGGGAGAGCCTACTTTACATTCCCCTGGAGCAATACACAATGTCTAACTTCGAAGTCATGTTTACCATTCAATCCTCCTTAAACCCAAGTACCAGTGTTCTTTGCTCTCAAAGCTCTGACCATATCGAAACATAAAAAATATTCAAATATTCATGGAGTGTTGTTTCCAAACACCAACATGGATTGTTTCCATAGATATTTAGTAATTATGGGATCTAAACTCCAAGAGATCACTTCCGTATTCCAACCTATTGCCCTTAAATTAACAGCATTCTCTTCCCTCCAATCATTCTGGCTACCTAGCATAATTTTTTCAATAATCCTAAATAATTATAACCCAGTGGTTTTTATTACTGTGGAATAACATTTTTGCATTACACAGCCTGCACAAGTTCTGATATGGAGATCCTTAAATGCTGGTCTCTGTGTTGAAACCATCTGGTCTCATTAAGGAAGACCATTGACATTTTTGAGCAGGAATGCGTCCATAGTGTTAATTTATGGTGACTATTTCAGTAGCATTTGGTTTGAAATATAAATGTAGAGAAACAGGAGCTTGGAAAATACATTAGAAAATATTGTAGTAATCCAGGTATAAGATGATATATTCATGCACTAGAGTAGCAGTAAAAGTAATGAAAAGGAGGCATTTAAAGCAGGAAACATTCAAAGGGAAGAGCTGATACCTGAATTTGGAAGTATGGGTATAAAGAAAAGTCAAAACACCAAAACTTAAGTGGTGGGGAAAATGAAAATATCTTTACTTGTAATTAAAGTCAAAGGAGAATGTTAGATTTGGTGGGAATAGAGAGCTTTTAGAAATGTTATGTTTGAAATGTTAGAACAGCCAAGTAGAAAGGCACAATACTCTAGAGTGTCACTAACCAGAACATGGGGCTGTATTGATCGTGGGTATGGCAAATGCAATTATATTTATGTTCTTTCCGTTAGAATAGCTAGTTTATTCCTGGTCTTAGTCACTTAATGAAGCTATTTTTTCTGGTGGAAACTTAGTCTCATAGACAAGTATGACATGCTTTTCTTATGAAGTCTTCACACATTTCTAGCTGTGTCATTATTTTCAGGAACATTAACTGTCACAGGTGGTATCAAAACTTTACAGGTTTTTGTCCTCTGAAATCTCTGTAATATGTTTTGAGTATGTGTTTCAGAGGATATCTCTTTTTGTCTTAAAAACTAAATTGCACACAGTTCAATCTCATTCCATTAGGGATATTACATTAGGGTGTTTCCCATCTCTGTGGATTAGTTGTATATTTAAGTTAAAGTGAATCAATATAATTGTACTTCTAATGATTTCACTTTTGCCGTGTAATTTTAATGTATTTTACGAATGAATAGAAGATGTACCTCTAATATTAGTTAATGGCCAATTGTTCCTTTTAAGTATTATTCCCAAAGATGTTCTCAGTAATCATTTGCTGTTTTCCTTTTCTGTAACACATGGGTCACAATATGATGTCAACACAGACCTTTGTAGTTTTTACCTCCTTTTGATACCATTTCAGGTGAATTATAGGCACTACAACTTTTAACAAGTTTTCAAATTATCTAAAATGTTACAACTAATATTTGGTTGTAATTCAAGAACAAAAATATATAAAATCTTGAACAAATCTAATTATCTGATTTATTTTACAAGAATTAAAACAATTATACTTAGGTTAATACATAAGCCTACCATTAGAACTCTCCTGGTACTTTAAGGTAAGGTATGATGCATATCTGTATGTTATATCTGAAGCTAATAGTAGTCTCCAGGAACACAAGCCTTTAATTTCTGGTCTAGTTGCTATATTTTTGTGGAATAAACAAATAACAAAAATGAACACTTAAGTGATAGGTAGTAAATTAACCTTTTCAAAGAAGGTACTACAATGGCTAAGCAGGTAAAATCAACAAACTGTCATATTTTTCAAACTACAGACCACTTAGACCAGGTAAAATGCATGTGACTAGGGGCTCCTGGGTGGCTCAGTCAGTTAAACATCCAACTCTTGATTTGTCATGAGATTGAGATTCTCTCTGTTCCTCTCCCTCTGCCCTTCTCCCCCTCCCCTTAAAAATGCATGTGGCAAATGATTTAACCTGGGCATGCATTTTTCTGCCTTCTTTATAAGAGGAAGCAGATGAACACAGTAATTTCATGTGTCTAGATGAAATCACTAATATAGCTCTGACTTGATGATATACTTTTGTGACTTTTTTGGTAGGTTTAAATATGCAGTTGGAAAAAAAAAAGATCTCTTAAGATAACACACATTCTAATATGGCTTGTATTGAGATGAAAATAAGCAACAATAAACTTCCATGGCTCAGATTTTGAGATATGCCACTTTAAAGGAAAAGCATTTTAAGGGGCACAGTCCTGATGTTGGAAATCTGCAAAGAGAACTGGATCATAATGATGTATAAACTCCCAGAAGAGTTAGTGCAAAATCAAATCTTACCAACCTATATCCTTGAGATACAGAAATTGTATGATTAAATTAAAGCATAATTTTAGGAATCTTTTACCATATATTTCAATTGTGTGCTCTTTCTCTACAAATAATAAACTGAATGAGCTAGGAAAGAATTAAATATCAATATACTTGTAGGAATACTTCCTACTCTTGAAATGGCTTATTTGTAGAAATGACTTTAGGGGACTAATATGAAGAATGCCATGGAAGCAACCTTATGATAAGTCATTTGTTTTTCTGTAATCTGCCTTATTGTTTATCTTGTTAAGAAACTTGTTGAGCAATTCCGCTGGATCTCCTGGCACCTGACAGGAGCATCATCAGTCACTGCACAAGCGTTGGCCTACAAACTCTTTTACGGGATTCAGGAGGGATATGGATTTAAATTTTAAACTGGTTTCTGTCAGTGTGACAAATGAACACCAGAAAATTGTAGGACAATGGTAGAATGTTGAAATGCATGCCAGAAGTAATAGGCCAATCTTCAAGTGGAATCAACAAAAATAGCCTTAAAGCATCTCCAGGTTATACGGTTACTATCATTCTATGTCCAAGGCATATGGACAGCCTATTACTGAAGTTTTCAACTCTGCCTTATATTTAGAAGTAACATAACTGACTGCTCAGAGTAATTAAACCTTTTAGAATGAAAAACCCTATTAATAAAGTATTAAATTCTTAGCATCAATTTTTTCAAGAGTCAAATAACAAAGAATAACCTAACAAAGTCTTAAGATAATAACACCTAAAATTTTCCCCCAGTTTATTTTTCCCAGATTCATTTGCTTTATTCCTTTACTAGTTACATATAATGGTGATACTCTGAAGTGTGCTATCTTATTCAGATTTTAAGAATATGTTTTTGCCAGAAAGAACTAGAAAAGATTACTGCATTTGATGAAGTGCATTTTAATAGATCTAGGGACTCATAACAGAAGTAACTGGAGAGTGACTGCTATATTATCAGATGGAACACACTGGGGCCTCCCTCAGGATTTAGATTCTACACTTAGAAGTCAAAACTAGAAAAATGCTGGGTTTCAGACTTTTCCGATTCCCAACAGCTTTGCTTTGTATCCTTGTGAAGCAGCTTCGCTGTTCTCTAGTGATGAAATCCAACTTACAAGTGGTTCAACGTTGATATGCTAATACAGGTAACTTTAAGATGCTGCTGGGAATATTTCATACGGAATTTTAATAAAACACTTATTTTATAAAATTTCTAAACTAAATGCTTGTCAGAGTTATCGTTGCGCAATTGTGAAGAATAAAATCTTAAATGAAAACGCCTATTCATAAATGTGCTTTAAAGATTCTCTTAACACTTGCCTTCACCTGAATCTCAAGTTTTGTAAAAACAGATTCTAATTGTTTTAAGTAAAAAAAAAAAAATGCTGTTTAGCTTTAAAATGTTGAGGTCAAGTCATTTTTATGAATTGTTCATCATATGGTAAATTTGCATCCATTTGAAAATATTAAAATTAAGAGGGTTTTTTGCTGTTATCGTTTTTGAGAGAGAGGTGAGGGAGGACAGAGAGAGAGGGAGAGAATCTTAAGCAGGCTTCACAGAGTCTGAGATGCTTATCAAGAGTCAGATGCTTAACCGACTGAGCTACCCAGGCGTCCCAAGAGCTTAATTTTGTAACATGAGATGATATCTATTTTATTTACAGATAATAAGGGATACAGACGGCAAGAAATATGTGTTTGCTTTTATTAACATTTTTTTGCCATTAGAGTAATGAATATCATAAATAAAAATAAGTGTTCAAATTGTGATGGCACAATTTAATACTTTGCTGAAAATGCAAGGTTGTTTTTTCTTGTTTCTTATATAAAAACTATATTTCTTATCTGAATTTATCTAAAATAGAAGTGATTTAAGCCACAGAGCCACCAAATATTTTAATGATATTAAGTGCTGTTTATATATATATATATATATGACACAGGATAGTGAGCTTCAAGTTGCTAAAGGATCTGTATTATTATATGGACATCATTGATAGTCCTGAACATGCTAAAATGAAAACTACTAAAACAAACAATAAAGTAGGCCTGGTAAACTAATTTTAGCAATCTCATACATCTCTGTCAGTTCAAATCTGTATGACTTACAGATCAACCTGATCCTCTGGGGAGTCCAAGGGAACATCACCCCTTTATAATCATCATGGTAACTATAGAATATATTTATGTAGTATTGCTAAATATCATAAGGGCTATAAAATATATCACTAATCAATTTCATACAGAAATAATGACAAATAGCCAAGGTGAACTCTATTCTAAAAAATGCACATACTACAGAAAATTGTGTTAGCAGAGCTATGAATCGATATACTTAACTAAATACATTAGCAATATGTTGTTTAATTTTTCTTTAGAGTATGGGAACATATGTAAATGTGAAATATAAACACAAGTAAGAATAAGGGAAAAAAGGTTTGGGCCATGAGCAAATTCAAATATTAAGGAAAGTGAAATATAAAAGAAAGGAAGGTAATAGAACACACAACTGTAAAAATTTCACCAGAAATATAGGTTCAAATAAAACAAACAAATGAAGATAATAAAGTGAAATGAAATGTGCTTTAATTTTCTTTCAACATCTCGGAGTTCTGAGCAGAATTACAGCACCTACCCCATAAACTTGCTTAGCAAATATTCATTAAAATGAAATATAATGATGATGGTTGCCAAAAGTGAATAGAAATTGCTCTTCTTTCTAAATACTATGGAGTTGATTATATTGGAAAAGTCAGGATCTAAAGCCAAAATTTCTCTTAATAATCAAAGTAAAACCATCTTTGGCAATCCTACTCTAAAAACCAACCTAGAAATCACTTAAACTCAAATTACCCTTCAAAGTTCCTTAGAAAGTTGTGATGTTGAAGACCTACAGACTTTTTCTCATAAGCTTGGCTATAACTCAACCAAAGTTTTTCTCTAGCATTGAAGAGATAGCTCTTTTGTTTTGCAACAGCTAAAGTAGATGTCTTACACTGGGGGGCTTTATATTAAATTTAAAATTTTCCTTAAATATCTAGAATCACATTCAGCATTAGGAGAGATCTGTCTAATTCTGGGCCAGGGGTTCTGAACCTAAGGGAATGAGCAAATCTAATTATTTCAAGCTCACTTCTGGGTATAAGTTCAGTAAGTGGATTGATAATAAGAATTGTCCAGGCTATTTAATTGCTATTTCTATCTTTGAAAAAAATCCCACTCTGTCTTTTTTCAAAGTCCCTACATATATTAAATAGTTAAGTTGAATGTATATATGATGTGATTCCACAATATAATTCTTATAGTATTTTGTCTCTACATTAAATTCACTTTATTAGGGTTAGTTATTTCATTGTTTTTACCTTTACAAAAATATGGATATATCTTTCCTCCCTAAATTGGTCCTAATGATTCTTTTGAATGAGATCAAGAGAGAGTTGCTTATTTCCATATCTGATATTCTGATTAATCCTGACATAATAAAGTGCTGGAAAAGATAGGACATTTTTCAAGGAGATTATGGTTTTAGTTAAGTGAGTAGAGATGTGTAAAACTAATTTCAGTCTTGGGGCGCCTGGGTGGCTCAGTCATTAAGAGTCTGCCTTCGGCTCAGGTCATGATCCTGGGGTCCTGGGATGGAGACCCGCGTCGGGCTCCCTGCTCAGCGGGGGTCCTGCTTCTCCCTCTCCCACTCCCCCTGTTTGTGTTCCCTCTTCCACTGTGTCTCTCTCTGTCAAATAAATAAATAAAATCTTTATAAAAAAATAATTTCAGTCTCATTTGGGACAACAATTTACTTTATTTTCAAGATGCCAGGTGGATTTGTATGGACTTATGTGAAATATTCTTTATGCTATACCATAAGCACAAGCATTGGTTATAATTCTTGCTCTTTTATACTTGAGTCATTTATCTATCTGCTTTGCACTTAAGAGTATTAAAAATCCATCCTTTATAAACCTAAGCTATTTTACAACTTATTTTGTAATAAATAAGATGTATAAGAGATATACATGTCATTAAGTTTCAATTAAGGACTACAGAAAAACCAATTGATGAACAGTACAGAGACACATGACAGCTTTGAAACATTTTAAATGTTGATACCAGTTTTTCTCCAGCATGTCACAGATTGTGATCTGATAATATTCTGTTTGGATGAAAGTGTTGGCTCAGGGACAATGACACATCTCCTGTTTTGCTTTTTCTTCTAGTGAAACTCCAGTAATGCTGGTATGGAGGGATTCTGGAGTGGTGTTGAAGAGCAAAACTGAGGAGATAATGGGGATGCCTGGGTGGCTCAGATGGTTAAGCATGTGCCTTTGGCTCAGGTCATGTTCCCAGGGTGCTGGGATCGAGTCCCACATAGGGCTCCTGGCTCAGCGAGGAGCCTGCTTCCCCCTCTCCCTCTGCCTCTCTCCCTGCTCAGGCTTTCTCTCTCTCTATCTCTGTGTCTCAAATGAATAAATAAAATCTTTTAAAAATAAATAAATAAAAATAAACTGAGGAGATAATGGAGACTAACTGAATAGAGAGTTCACATGAACTGAGCACTGGTGGTGGATGAGAAGAAGGAAAATATCAGAAGAGCTGAGGAGAAAGCATTGTGGTCTGAGGAAACAGGGAAGGAGAAGGTTGGGCTCTGTGAAGAACATTAAAGGTTAAGTGATGAGAAAATAGCAACTAAGAGGGGAATGGGAAGAGACAGACTGAAAACATATGCACACTTTTGAAAGTTCTAGTCCTACTAAGTAGTTTGGGCTTCATTTTAAAGGCTAATTCACTGTGGACTGTCCTCATTTATAAAGTGAGGATAATGCTATTATACATTGCATAAGGTTGTTATGATAATAGCTAATAGTTACACAATATGATGTGTTAGACACTGTTTAAAAGTGTGTTTAGGATTAAAACTCCTTTTGATATAGATACCATCATCCCCATTTTATGGATAAAGATATTGAGGCAGAGAAAATTAAATTGTACAAGTGACACACTTTGGACATGCATGCACTTCTTAAATGTCAGAACCAAAATCTCTACCGAAGCCATTGACCTCTAGCTGCTGCGCTCATAACCACACATATACTAGACTCTGTTATCAGAACTAAATGAGATTATGTATGTAATGAAGGAATGTCACCACTCTGATACTGTTTATGTCCTATGCTCTAAAATCAACACTTCTCCTTTCAAGTCTTAAATATTTTAAATCCTGTACACCTTTTATAATCTTGTTTCAAAAGCTATAGCCCTTGCTTCATTTTCTCAGCCTCTGTAGTCTGGTGCTTCATATGTGTGCCCATGGTTACCTTCCCCCTGATTTCAGTATCTCACTCTCCTCTCTCATTTTAACATCAGGTAAAATTAAATTAAATTAAAATAAAATAAAATAAAATAAAATAAAATAAAATAAAATAAAATAAAATAAAATAAAATAAAATAAAAAATAAAATAAAATAATAAAATAAAATAAAAACAGAAAATGTGTAAATAGCCTCAGCTTCCTATTTATTAAGTTGTGTCTCTCACCCACTATAGGGTGCTTCATTTCATGTTCTAAGGATGTTTAAATAATTCCTATGACTAGATTTTCTGACCAGTCTGACTAATGCACTTAACACCCAACAGCATTTTCTTACAGAAAGGGGAATTACTAGAGATTATAAAAAGTTAAAAAAAATATGTCAAATGACTATGACAAAGCAGTAAAATATTCATCACGTTACAAATGTCGAGAATGTGTATATCTCTTTCAAATATTTGAAGGAATTAGGTGTAGAGTCAAGGATTCATTAAAAAATAAAACAGAAATTAAACCACACTTTTTGAATCATTTCAAAATTCACTTGTTAAAAAGTTTTTCTTTTAGATCTAGTTCTGTGAAATAATCTCAGCAAGAGAGACTGTTTTTGTTTCATATTTTAGTTTCATACCCTTTAAGCTGTTTATTTCATTATTATGAGTTTTAGTGGTTCCAAAGTATCTTTTTTTTTTTTGTAATATAATATGATTTTCCCCTTGGTGGCCTTGTTTGAGAAAAGTGCTTTGGTATGATTCTCAATACAGTCACTAGAGTTCTTCTAGTCAAATAGTTTGAATTTAGATATAAAGAAAAAGTAGATACCAACAGATGAGCCATCCTGTTCAAAATAGACATGACTAGATACTGGTGAACCAAAAACATACTTGGAAATGATTTGAAGGTTATAGAAATCCAAGAAGCTATAATGCAAAAATTACTTCAAGATCATCATCACAATCAACCCAATTCATTTACAGACAGTAAGGCCTTTGGTTTTTTTGAAACATGCCAGAAAATGAACAATATTGACAATACCAAAGGTCACGTGTGATGTTGAATTTCAATTTCATTTCTCATTAAATATTTGCTTCCAACTAGGATATATTACAAAGAACTTAGTTTCAATACTTTGGTTATATCGTCCTAATCCAAACAATGATTCCTGACTAAAACAAAACCATACTTCAGATCTATTCTACTGTTAAAGTTACAAATCCAAACATCCAATGTAGTTTTTCTTAGCATACAACCTAGCTTTTTCTTCTAAACTGAGTTCATATCCCCCTAATTTCTTCCTAGGGAATCTGTAAATAATCCTGAAAATATGTTTCACAACACAATGAAATTACAATTTCCCTGTATATCAAATTAAAAATTATTTTATTTCATCCATTTTAGATACTGCATTTTTAAATTTTGATTTCTTATCTCTAGCATTATTTCCTTTTATCTCTTTATCCTTCCTTGAAACACAAAAAATATAAACGTGATTTTTGTCATAGAACAGAGATACATGACGAATATTCTCTACTGAATATATTTTGAATTATTATTGTATGGTATTGAACTTTCTCCTGTTTGAAAAAAATAAAGATTGTCTTTGAAATATTTAAATTCTTACCTACAAGTTTCCTTATACTGAAAACAAACAAACCCGGCATTTCCTTTAATGTATGGAAGATCTTTGATTTAGTCCTACATAGTCTTTAATTGAGGGTAATAACATATGAATGAGTTTGAGATTTTGAGGGTGGATGTGTTAATATTTTTTTTAAGAATCTAGCTTAATAGCACACTTAGCCTTTGTCTGATTCAATAAGAAATCTTATAACCATTTTTCTTATTAGATGCCAAACGGAAAAAAAAAAAAATCTTCCCTGAGTGTAGAACTAATGTTCTGTTGTAATAAGAAAGTTTTGTCTAGTCATTAATTTGTCTCTTGAATTTTATTTTTAGCAGAATATTTTCAGTATCTTTTTTACTTGATTCATAACATTATTTGAATTTCAACTATCATTTATGTGTGAAAGAATTTCCCCATACCAAATAAAAATAGCTGTAGAACCAACGTTCTGTTATAATAAGAAAATTTTGTCTAGTCGTTAATTTGCCTCTTGAATTTTATTTTTTAGCAGAATATTTTCAGTATCTTTTTTACTTGGCTCATACATTACTTGAATTTCAACTATCATTTATGTGTGAAAGAATGTCCCCATACTAAATAAAAATAGCTTATAGATTTTAGGTGTTGATTCTATTTCTTGCGTATTTCTACAGTTCTGGTCCTAATACTTTGCAACTACTGGGACAATAACATACATAAGTTTTTATATATACATATTTTATTAGAGGGACAAAATTGTCTCTAATCATTGAAATTAACAACAATGATTTTAGAGTTAGTGTTAAAACATGTAAATTCCCATTTTAAACTAATATTCCTGTGGTTATACTAATTTTAGAAATAGCTATCTTCTCCATATTTATAATGTTTCCATATGTATTTGAAAAATGTTTCCAGAGTTTCAAAATTCTTTATTATGTTAGGGGTACATAATAAAGAAGTCCTCTCTTTTTATTTAGAAAAAAAATCTTAGTCTTTGGACTAAATATAGTTTCATGGTTGGAAAAGTTCTTTTTGTCAATCTCAGGCAACTGCTTCTAGCATGCAATTTGTCATTTGAGAAGTAAGTGGAGCATGGCCCAGGTGTGAAGTGAACTGATGGAAAATTATGAATCAAGTTAGCAAGAAGGAGAATTCCAAGGTTGGCTTGAAATATCAGGAAGACCTATGCTTCAGGAATCATGGGCAGAATTATGGAAACAGTTCATGTAAGGCATTAATAAAAACAGTCTGAAGAAATGACAAAAAGTTATTATGCCAGTTTAAGTCTTGAAAAGTAAGGCAGATACTGAGAAAACCTTCAAAGGGTAGAACTGAAAGCAAAAAAAGGAATGGTTTTGTCAGTCTTACTTAAAACATATTCTTGTTCTTCTAACTGCAAAGCAATATGTTATATCCTCAGGATAAAAATAATAAATAAAACAAATAAGGTCCATATCTTCTAAACTTAGAGTCAGTAATGCCAAGATCAAGTCTACATTTTTTTTTTATCTTGAGTATATATGCTGGTCCCACTTCAACCCATACTCAATCTACAGCCAGAGTGCAGAAACCTGAGTTAGTCTAATTAGGTCTAAGGGGAAGTCATAAATATATACACTACAGCCAGAATTTACCAATCAAAAAATTCAGGTATGGGGTATGGTACAGTTTGGGTTGCCTTCTCTAACAACATTCATTATTTTGGTTAGAAAAGTCTTAAGTGTTATTTGAAAAATATCATATAATAAAAAAAAAGCATGAAGAGTAAGACCAAGGTCATCTTTCATTCTACCACTGATTGCTCTGTTAACATTTTTATGTATATCTGTTCAAAGTTATTCTATTCCTGTAACACAAATTTAGATATGCTGCTTGATTTTACTACTGTGAATTACTTTTAAAACTTTTTATTGTTATGACCTTTTACTTTTGATCAAATCCAAAATCCTTGACAGGCTCTACGTATTCCTTTAGCCTCTTAAACCTTGCCCTTCAGTCCAGGGAAGCTCCTCACAGTGACCCAGCACTGAGATAGGTGGTAGATGTGCTTGATATGTTCTTGCAACATGCCAGCTTTTACTGACCTAATTCCTTCTTCTCATGTGTATTTCATCTTAATTTTCATTTTCCTTGACTTCCCCAATCCCTCAGGCAAGGTTGCACTCTGTAATTCTCCGCAATAATTAGTACACTTGATATACCTTATTTTAGCCTCTTCATTCTCACTAACTTTTCTTTTTAAAGATTTATTTATTTGAGAGAAAGAGAGAGAGAAAAAGTGCAAGTGGGAGGAGGGGCAGAGGGCCAGAATCTTCAAGACCCATCTTGGGTCTTCAAGAATCTTAAGAATCTTCATGACCCATGAGATCACTACCTGAGCCAAAACCAAGAGTGGGACGCTCAAAAGACTGAGACACCCAGGTGCTCCTCTCACTAACTTCTTAATTATATTGTCACATATTGTATCTTCATTGTTCACTGATATATTTTCACTTAGTAAATGTTTGTTGACTGAATCAATACCCTTTTCATAAACTGATTATTATAAATTTTAGATATATTTCCCTATTAACAAATATATGACTGACTACATATTTTAATAATAATATATTTCACTAGGGCGCCTGGGTGGCTCAGTTGGTTAAGCGACTGCCTTCGGCTCAGGTCATGATCCTGGAGTCTCGGGATCGAGTCCCGCATCGGGCTCCTTGCTCGGCGGGGAGTCTGCTTCTCCCTCTTCCGCTCCCCCCTCTTGTGCTCTTTCTCTCTCTCACTCTCTCTCTCAAATAAATAAATAAAATCTTTAAAAATATATATATATTTCACTAAATGAATTGGCTGCATTTTATTCAGCAGTTTTTCCTCGAACTTTGGTAATTACTATTTTGATACAATTTTCAACGAACTTCTAATAAGCAATGTATACAAATGTTTTATTTATTAATTAATTAATTTACTTAAGCATATGTATTAGAGAGAGAATTGTTGGGTAAATATATGGTTTTTTTTTTTTTGGTATGCACACACATAAAATATATTGCCAAATGAGCTCAAGACTAGCAATAAATATACCAATTTACTTTTATATTAGCAGTATGTAAAGGGCAATGGCCATAAGAAATGGCATCTGAAGTTTATTATATGAGTCTTATGTTATGTTGTTCTTTTACTTTAATATGAAATAATATTTTTATATATTTTTAGTTTTATGTTGAGTTTAAAATTTAACCTTTTGTTCATAAACATTTAAGTCTACTTGTTTAAAATGACAATAATAATAGTAATATCAATAATGGCAGTAATAATAAGTAGCAACAGTAGTATTAGAAGTAGAAGGAGCAGGAGTTACAGAAGTATCACTAGGAATTTGGCAATCAGTGCTATTCTATTGCAGTAGGAACCCTCTTAAATATTTATAAACAAGTCCTGTCTTAACATAAAGGATTATTAAAGACTAAAATGGGTTGCTGAACATCTAATGAAAGACAAGAAGCCAAAGAATAAGCAAATTATTTTATAAGAAAAGCATATGCAAAAGAAAATAGAAAGTATTCTTAGTGTCTCTACTAACTTCTCAATTCTGTTTACTTAAATCTTTTTTGTTAAAGATTTTTTTTTTATTTGGGAGAGAGAGAATGTGTGCACACAAGTGGGGGACAGGCAGAGAGGAGAAGCAGACTCCCCACTGAGCAGGGAACCTGATGCAGGGCTCAATCCCAGGATCCCAGGATCATGACCTGAGCCAAAGGCAGGCGCCCCTAATTTTACTTAAATCTTTGAGTGTATTCTACTGCACTCCAAAAATATGTATTACTTACTCATTATAGCAATTAAAATGACCAAAATTTTCTCTTTAAGACTATGATCTTTCTTTACTTTTCTTCAGTATCTCTAAAATACAGTAATCACTGAATAAAAAACAGTTACAGTGCTTTACAAATGGGAACTTCTTTCCAGGTTAAAAAATGCATTACTAGATTTTTTTCAATTTTATTTCTCTTGTGTGGCTAATATTTTCCTTTCAATATTTGTGTGACATTTTTAAAATGTTAATAATTGCAATGAACTAAAATGACAGCTTTTTTACTTTCTGATTTTGTAGAGCAATCAAGTAATTCAGGGTTACAAATAAAATGAGGGATCTGTGGGAAAATTAAAATATATGTAAAATTACATATATACACATATACATGTAAAATGCAAATTTGTTCAATATCTACTAAACAGAATCCTGAGTAGTTTATAAAATTAAAAAAATAAGTAGGACCTATTAGTGAAGCATGGAGTTCTGAATAATTCAGATTGATCTAGTAAAATTTCTGTTTGGGCATGTTTATACATCTTATACTATAAAAAAAACTTTTAATACTACAATCAATTATTTTATTCAGTATTTCCCTCTTCCATAAAATTTTAGCATTTATATGCTCTGTTAACTAAATGCTAAAAATAATAAACACATGGCCTTATTATATTGTTGTATACATTTTTAAGACTTTGAAGTTCTCTGAAGAAGCAAAGTGTTGAGGCTTATTTCATTTTGATTCCTGTTATAGATGCTTTTTACTATGATATTGACTTTGGTTGTGAGCTGTTCTCCTGATAGAATTGATTTATGATACACTCTGTTGCTATCCAGACAGTTTCCAGTGAAGTGACAAAGAAGTTCTGCTTCCATACCCATCTAATCACTGGAAAGCAAAGAAAGACCAGACAAAACAAAACCCTTTATACAAGGTGACTGGATACGAAATGTCATGTTGTATATGCTATGTGTGAAAATAAATAGTGGACATATATACTTTGTTAATTGGCATTGTTATTTGCTTCCTAAAAGGCCAATTTATACCTGGTACATAGACTATAAAAACTGTTGTTGCATCAAATGGTTTGTTAAAAGAAAATGCCCATACATTTTATGTGAAATTTAATACTTCTGCTTATAATCTTTGCTTCTTTATTTGCAAGGATATAGATGTTAAAAGATTTAAAGAATAAATAGCAAGTGACAAAATGAGAGAAAATATATATTCAGGTAGGAAATTGACTGATAGAACATTATTTTGCCAAATTGAAGACATGAAACATATTATATATTATCTTTACAGTCTAACACACTAAATATTGCAGTGCGCTGTGGTTAAAACATTAAACCTAGGAGGAGAGGGAAGATAGATAACAAGGAGTGAAGGAAAGATACAGTGAGGGCAGATTTTAGTGAGTCCTGGATGCCATGATACCCATAAGGCAGACTTAATTAATTAAAAAGTAAACTGAATGGGTATTAAAGAGGGCACGTACTACATGGAGCACTGGGTGTTATACACAAACAATGAATCATGGAACACTACATCAAAAACTAATGATATAATGTATGGTGATTAACATAATAAAAAAAGTAAACTGAATGTCCCATTTGTATTTTGCTTTAGAAATATATTTGTGTGCAATGTGTACAGGAAAGGGCCTGGCAATAGGATGGCTTGAGAGAAGACTATTGCTGTGGGACAAAGAATATTAGGAAAGTTTCTGGGAGGGACAATATTACAGAGAATGAAGAAGAGGGAGCAGATTTTGTGGTGTTTTAAATATAAATTTTACAACTTGGTTACTGATAGAACATGGATAGTAAAATAGAGAAAGGAACCAAGAGTGTTTCTAGGATTTTAGTCCAAGTAAGTAAATCATTGAAATGCCATTGATTAAGAAATGGAATGAAAACAGAAGAACATCTGGAAGGTGGATGCAGGTCTTATGATGCATTCAATCATAGGTTTCTTGATTTTCAAAATGAATGCAGGTAATCTCTGTAGAAATTGCAAATAAACTCTCACTATGGCACTCACTATTCCCCATAGGGTATAATCTGGTATCACAGTGGCAGATTGATTACATTAGACCACTTCCATCATGGCAACAATTATCCTCACAGTGATAGACTTATATTTGGGGAGTAGATTTGCCTGCTCTGTCTATATCATTTCTGCCAGTACTATCACGCACAGATATATAGAATATTGTGATCATTACCAAGGTATTACATAAAACACTGCCTACCAGGGAATTTATGGCAAGGTAAATGTGGCAGTATACTCCTCTCCATGGAATTTTCTGGTCTTATCACACATTCCATCAACTAGAAGCATCCAACCTGGGAGATCAGTATAATGACTTTCAGAGGGCTCAGTTAAGGTAACAGGGGGCCAATATGAACACGTTGCATTGGGATGTTGGCTTTTATGATGAGGCATTTGTCTAAAATCAGCAACCAACATATGATACAGTCTCTCCCATGGCCAGAAATATAAATCCTGAAACCAAGAGTAGAGATAAGAGTGGTTTTCCTTATAACTATACCTAAATAATCTATTTGAAGAATGTTTGATTCCCATAACTTGTGCCCACAGTGTCAAGGGAAGTCTGCTACCACCAGAGAATCTGGCAATGATTCCAATGAATTGGAAAATGACATTTTCTCCCATCATTTGACATTTCTCATTGAGATTAAATAACAAATTAACACGGAACCTACAATGTTAATTGATCCTGATTACTAGGGAAAATTGTGTTGATGATATCTAGCAGGGAACAGGAAGATTGATTGAAAGTCAGAATGAATTCACTATGATTCTTCTTAGAATGATCTTTCCTTATAATTTTGGTGAGTGGAATACTGTGATTTCTAGTAAAAGAAAAAAGTCAGCAGTAACTTTTATTGTGCAGAAATAACACTTTGAGTTATTTCTCCAGGTCAGGAACTCAATTTATCTGTGATGTAGAAGAGGGTAGGGGAGATATGGAATGATTAGTGCCTATCATTATTTAGACACATAAAGGTGTCTATTTTTATTAACATACTTAATGGCTAGCTAGGAAGCCCAGGACTATAGCAGTTATATATTTTATATTATGCATTTTTCCTTCATATTCCTACAACCTTATAAGAAGAATGACAGTGGGGCGCCTGGGTGGCTCAGTTGGTTAAGCGACTGCCTTCGGCTCAGGTCATGATCCTGGAGTCCCGGGATCGAGTCCCGCATCGGGCTCCCTGCTCGGCAGGGAGTCTGCTTCTCCCTCTGACCCTCCTCCCTCTCATGCTCTGTCTCTCATTCTCTCTCTCTCAAATAAATAAATAAAATCTTAAAAAAAAAAGAATGACAGTGGATACAAATCAATAGCACCCATGATGATACATTTACTAGCCGATGATTACACTTTGTGTATGCCCTGAAATGGAGACACAAACTTTTACCTGAATTAGGACAAAAGTGAAAAGCTGAAGGGGCAAAGTGATGGACTTTGCCAGATCTTCCATTTGTGGTTCTTTTTTTTTTTTTTTAAGATTTTATTTATTTGAGAGAGAGAGCACACAAATCATGGAGTGAGGAGCAGAGGGAAGGGGACAAGCAGACTCCCCACTGAGCAGGGAGCCCAAAGTGGAGCTAGATCCCAGGACACAGAGATCATGACCTGAGCTGAAGGCAGATGGCTAACCAACTGAGCCACCCAGGTGCCTCTCCATTTGTGATTCTAAATCCACTCTTCCCCCTCCTCCTCCTTTCCTCTGCCCTGGGAAGCTGAGCTCATTGGCTTCTGATTCTATGTAGGCAATACAGAATCCTTGCAAGAAATCACAGGGAGGAATTATATTGATAGAAATCTATTCACTCCACTATATGAGTCCCTGGGAGGTATTTGGTCTCTGTGTCCCTTGCATGGATGTCACTACTTCATTTAATGCAACTTTACCCACCTCTCTTTCCAGATTCTGTGAGCCACTTCCTCATGCCCCTTCATGCCCCTTCATGCCTGAGATATTTAGAGTTGTTCTTCTATCAGGTGAATAAAAACTCCTCTGTTGCACTTGTTGTAGATTCCTGCACTATTCCCTGTGGTTTGAACCATCATCACACCTTGTACGTATTCTTATTGGAAAGAATACACAATGAAATTTCCTAATTTGAGTGTGCCATGCATTTCCTTTTAGGACTGTGAAGCTGACACTGTGTGAGAGCTTTCAAAGACAAGCCACATAGGAGGCCCTGGAAGTGTTACAGGGAAGATTAGAAATTTTGAGGTGACCATTGCAGGCCAATCTCATAAATCTTCAACATATTTGTTGAGAGGCAACTGCTGTGAGCAAGAATGACTGACCAAAGCAGAATTGCTGGTAGAAGCAGAGATAGTTCCTTTGAAATAATGTTTGATATCAAAGGCTGCAGATCTCATAGATCACCAATGAGATACAAGTCATAAAAATGAATAGAAGTTGGGCCTGGAAAAAGCTCAAGAAAACAAAAAGGGTCTTATTTTTAAGTCCTTTATTAAAGCAACAATAAAAGAGAATTTTCTATAAGACCTATAAAAATTTTAAAAATTGCCTAATATTTTTAGAGAAATAAAAAGCTAATGAAGCAAGTATAGCCTTGAAAGGACAACATAAAGAACGTACACATACACACAAACACTCATAGAAGCAGACAAACAATAAAAGATGGCAGAAAACAGAATAATTTGCAAAGGAAATGATAAAAATGAAATAATTTTTTTAAAATCTAAATAATTCAAATAAAGATAACCAATAGTTTGGGTATCTATTAAAAATACTAAGTCAGGTTGACATCATACTTCGGGAAGGCAGTATTTCTTGTTATAAAGCAGTTGCTACTTTGACAAGATACTTAAGGAAAGGTCATGGAAAGCAAGAATATATTATCTAGCCAAGTTTTCCTTTGAGTAAAAGAACAAAGACAGATCTTTGAGTCTGGAACATTAGAACTTGAGTTGGGAAGTCTGTATCGAAGACTACTCATAAATACTCTAGGGAAGAAATGTCAACCCAAAATTGATGATTGGGAAAATGTGTAAAACATCTGGAGGTGAACACTGAGAATAATAACTGTAACATTAAAACAAAGGAGGGGTAGGTGGTTCAATATCATAGAATGTAACTGGTAAAAATAAGAAAAAAATAAAAAATGGGAGGGAAAGGATAAGAAAAAGTAGAAGTGGATTGATCTTCCTAATTTTCTCATATGTAGTAGCTGGGAATTGAAAGCTGACAAATCACATAGTAGAAATTATCTCAAAAACGCAAAGGTAAAGATCAGAAGTGGTAATATTGATGGAACTGATAGAGGGGTTAGGATAAAGGTATTACAAAATGGCATACATATAAAGATGGCTATGAAGAAATAGAAGAACATTTCCCTAACTATAAAAGCTAATACAAGACAATTAAGAAAACAAAACACATTTTAAGACATATACATACAAATGGTTAATATACCATAAAATATTACCACAGGACTATGATCGAACATATCTATCATGTTTAACTCTGTAACAGAAAGAAAAAAAAATACCTTAAAAGCATAATTTCCTTTACAAATTATTTTTTCATATTTTATCATAAAATGGATGATTTCACACATCATTACATATTTATTCTACAAAACTATTTACTAAATGTAATAGTATGAAATTCACATAAATAGGAATTTAATTAAAATGTAAACTCATTATTTAAAATAATTCTTATCTTGAAACTTTTACTCAGACTACAATTTCCAAAATACACTTGATAATTTTTCAAGTAGATAGTGATATTTATGGTTAAAAAATTTCTTCTCTAGGAAAAAATCTCAATTCTGCATTTGAGAACATTTTTTTTTCTCTTTTCAGTTGGGAGAAGAACTATTACTTCCTATAGAAATAAAACAGTAAGAATAGAATCATGGTAAAATTCCACTTTTGTTTATTTCAAAATCAGTGGCCAATACTTCTTGGATCTCTTGGATACTTGGATATTTGATGTTTCAAATATTCCTTCTACCTCTTCTAGCTGCAAAGGCAAGTTAGATATATGCCATCAGAATAGCAGTGCTGTTTCGGAGGAAAAGGAAGCGTTACATTTTATAACAAAAGGTGCTGGTTTATCAATCATTTATTTTTTGTTTCTCTAGATAAGCCATACACATAAATGATTTGTATATGTGTAACTTTTTCATAAAAAATTATTTACAAGTTTTAAGTTCTATTTCTGAAATACTTCACTACATTTATACTTATAGGCATTTTATCCCATATTGTATGACTCTTATGTAAAAGAAAAACACATATACACCTTGTATAATGCCCAAATTGTTCAACACAACCTAGCACCATATTCATGAGATGAAAAATAAGAAAATAATGATGCAAAATACCCACATTAAATTATTTTCAAATGTATCAGTTTTTTTTCTTTCGAGTTAAACATAGAACATATAAATTGAGCAATCACCTCAAAAATGTTTTTCTTTTGAGTTAAACATAGAACATATAAATTGAGCAATCACCTCAAAAATGTACTAAAATGTACTAAAATAAAGCAAATTTGATTAGTAGAAATGCCAACAGGAATTTGAATTAGTTTCCTATTTTTTACATCTACTTTTAGAAAAAAATTAACAATATTATGAGGTTTATTTCTTCCTCATCTTTAAAAAATTCTTTTCCTGGGGCGCCTGGGTGGCTTAGTAGATTAAGCATCTGCTTTGGCTCAGGTCATGATCCCAGCGTCCTGGGATCAAGATTGGCGTCGGGCTCCCTGCTCAGTGGGGAGCCTGCTTCTCCTTCTCTCTCTGCAGCTCCCCCTGCTTGTGCTCTCTCACTCTCTCTGTCAAATAAATAAATTTTTTAAAAAAATGCTATGGTGAGCGCTGTGAATGGTGTAAGACTGTTGAATCACAGATCGGTACCTCTGAAACAAATAATACATTATATGTTAAATAAATATATATATATATATATATATATATATATATATATATATATATATATATATATCTCACTGGCAAAAAAAAATTCTCTTCCTGCTATTCTTGGGTTTTGTTGGATATTTTTAGTGATTTTATTTTGTCTTATTTTATTGACTTAGCTCTATCACCTATCTATCATCTATCTATCTATCTATCTATCTATCTATCTATCTATCTATCATCTATCTATCTATCTATCTATCATCAGTTGCTCCGGGATTCATCTGAGAGAGACAGAGAGAGAAAGAGAGAGAGCTCATGAGTCAGGGGTGAGGGGTAGAGGCTGAGAATCTCCAGAAGACTCCCTGCTGAACATGGAGCCAGCCCCGGGACTCAATCCCATGACCCTGAAATGTTGACCTGAGCCTAAATCAAGAGCTATCCACCTAACCGACTGAGCCACCCAGGTGGCTCTAGGATTCAAAGATTCACGTTATTCACTCATAACTGGTCCCAGGAATTCAAGTATTATTCCCATCTGAATGCAGTGTGAGAAGCTTATTGCAGTATTCTTACATCACCAGTTTCCCAGCCTTTGTGCCACTGTTCCCATACATTTTACATCTACATATGTTATAAACCCAAAAATGCATTGTTGCTATTTTCCACTGTTATTTTCAATCCACTTTTGTAGTGTTAACAAAATAAAAAGCATTTATTTAATCATATTTATTTAATGCTATTTAATCATGCATTTACCATTTCCAGTGCTTACTATTCAACTTTTACAGATATTTTACAAATATCTCTTGAGTATCATTTCCTTCTATCTGAAGGATTTCAACATTTTTGCAGTGTTAATCTGCTAACAATGGATTCTCTCTACTTTTTATGTCAAAAAAACAAAAACAAAAAACCACAAGTCTTTATTATGCTTTTTGTAAAAGATATTTTCTCTTGGTATAGAATCCTAATTTACTGTCTGGCGTTTTCTGCAAATTAATACAATTTTTTTTTTCTTTTCAATACTTTAAAGATATATGTAGATACAATGAATAACTATGTTAATAAAACTATGTGGTATGTTTATACTGTGGAATAACTAAATTTTCAATCAGAGTATTTTACCCTAGGTTTTATAACTCCTATAGTGTCATGTTGAAGAAAAGAGACAAAAGCATAGAAACTTAAAAGTAAAGGCTATAAAGATAAGTGAAAAGGAAAAGAAAAGACAGGGAAGGTGATATAGTGATGAGAGGCCCATTCAGGTAGAATGTTCAGAAAATGTTTCTCTAAGTGTGTGAGTGTAAAGGAGTCAGCTAGAGCATACCAGAGAGCAAAAATTATAAACCTAAGCCTTGGAGTGTGTGAGTGCTTGCATTATTCCAGTTGATTTTCCCAAGTCTGTTACGCCTATAAATAGTAAGTTAAATTAAAAAAATGTGGATTTGATTCATATAACAAAAAGGAAAGAAGTATATCAACCATGTTAGTGTTTGCTTGTTTTTTATGTTAACAAAAGCCCAATTTTAAACTGTGAAATATTGTATTTTTCTGATTTGTCTTAATTTCTAATTGTACAGATTGTGAAAAGTCACTAATTCATCAGTTATTTCTTATTATAAGGTATTTGACGAATCATATCCTCTTATTACAAATGATTGTAAATCACTCTTCTTTAAAATCTTTAAATTCTAGAAAAGATTTATTTTTTCCCCTAATTTTTTTAAAGCCACATGTAGAAAATAAATTACATCTTAATTTAACAAATCATTATTAACTGTCAGTAAGTATGTTATGTTGATACTGGCCTACCTACATAATTAGGCCCTGGATATGATTAGATGCTTCACTGAAACCTAGTAAGAGTCAAAACTGATGGTGAATTAATCTATGACAAAAAAGGCAAGAATACGCAATGAGGAAAAGACAGTCTCTTCATAATGGTGTTGGAAAAACTGGACAGCTACATGCAAAAGAATGAAACCGGACCACTTTTTTAGACTATACACAAAAATAAACTCAAATGGATAAAATACCTAAATGTGAGACCTGAAACCATAAAAGTCCTAGAAGGAGACATAGGCAGTATTCTTTTGAACATCAGCCTTATTTATGGACATGTCTTCTCAGGCAAGGAAAACAAAAGCAAAATTAAAGTATTGGGACTACAACAAAATAAAAAGCTTTTGTACATCAAAGGAAGCCATCAACAAAACAAAAAGGCAATGTACTAAGTAGGATAAGATATGTGCAAATGATGTATTTGTTAAGGGGTTAATATTCAAAATATATAAAGAATTCATACAGCTTAACACCAAAAAACCAAATAATCCAATTAAAAAATGGACAGAGGACCTGAATATTTTTTCAAAGAATACATACAGATGTCTAACAAATATATCAAAAGATGCTCAACATCACTCATCATCAGGGAAATGCAAATCAAAGTCCAATGGGGAAAAAAATGAGCTATCACCTCACACCTCTCAGAATGGCTACTGTCAAAAAAAAGTCAAAAAGACATGAAATAACAAGTGTTGGTGAAGATGTGGAGAAAAGAGAACTCTTGTACACTGTCAGTGGAAATGTAAATTGGTGCAATGACTGTGGAAAAGAGTACAGGTTTCTCAGAAACTTAAAAATAGAATTACTATATGGTCCGGTAATTTCACTACTGTGTATTACCCAAAGAAAACAAAAACAGTAATCACAGAAGATATACCCACCCCTGTTTACTGTAGCATTATTTGCAATAACTAAGATTTGAGTTGGAAGCAACTCAAATGCCCATCTATAGATGAATGGATAAAGAAAATGTGATACACACACACACACACACGGACCCAAGGACACAATGGAAGAGGAATGTCATCAGTCAGCCACAAAGAATGAGATCTCACAATTTGTGACAACATGGATGGATCTAGAGGGTACTATGTTAAGTGAAATAAGTCAGCCAGAGAAAAACAAATACCATACGACTTCTTTTATATGTGGAATCAAAAACAAACAAAAAACGGAAACATACTCATGAATAAAGAGAAAAATTTGGTGGCTGCCAAAGGGTAGGTGGGTTGGGGGGATGGCAAAATAGGTGAAGGGTAAAAAAAGGTAAAAATTTACGGTTATAAATAATAAGTCATGGAAATAAAAAGCACAGTATAGGGAATAGAGTCAATAATACTGTCATAACATTGTATGGTGATAGATTATACCTACATTTATCATGGCAAACATTCCATAATATATAGAATTTTCAAATCACTATGTTATGCATCTAAAATTAATATAACATTCTATGTCAACTATGCTTAAATATGTTTTTAAAGTGTCAACTGAAACTTACTCCAAAAGTGCTAGCTTCCCACACCCTTATTTTATTCTGTATTTAGAAAATAGAAGACTATTTCTTCCCCAGGACTAAGCCTATGCATATCATTTATTTTTTTAAAAAATTGCTATTATTCTTTTATCAAAGAAAAAATAATCAACATGGTCAAATTATGCAGAAACTTTCACAACCATGATAAATTTTTATAATTTAACCTTTATATTCAGGTAGGAGACTGAAAAACTACTAATATGATACCTTTAAATAGAGTTAAGGAACATAGCCCCCTGGAAAATAATGCTCATTCAAATTAAACAATTAAATATACATATACATATATAGATACAAATTCTACATATATTTATATATTGTTTAATGTATGTATGCATATATGTATATATGGGTGTGTATATATGGATTTATAAATATATGCACATACATACATATTTTTTCATGCCCAGTTTATGATTTCTTTTCCATATGTATATACATAACCTGTAGAATGTCGACTATAAGCAAATTCTTGAATTAGAATGGATCCAGAGTCACATCAACAAAATCAGTAGACTGGTAAAAGCTCAACTTAAAATATACTTTTTGGGAACAGGGCAAAAGTATATATTGAATTCTCCAAATCCACACTTGTCAATGAACCAGAGTCTCTAGCATGCCTTTTGGGAAGAGAGAAAAAAATTGTAACTCAGGTATTTCTGTTATGGTCAGCTGTATTAGTTTTCTATTGCTGTGTAACATGTATTATTTCTGTTTTCATGGAAGAGAAGTCTGGACATAGGCTAGTTAGGTCCTCTGTTCAGCATTCCATCAGGCTGAAATCTAGGTATTGTTTAGGCTGGTGATCTTATCTGAGGCAAGAAAGCATGCTAGGATATAACAAAGTGATTACCTTCAATGTCTCTTACTAGATAGAACACAAGCATTTAAAACACAAATATTTATAAGCTAATGCCAGACAAATTCCAGGTGAATGATCTTCATCAAGAATTATAACTAGTTTTTAACTAAGTGGTGAATTAAATATAATGGTGATGATTACCTAGAATATTATGTGAATGAGTCTAACTATCCCCCAAATTGAAAACATACAGATTTTGTCTTAATAATTTGATTGTCTAATTTTGTATATTATATAAAAAGTTATAAAGAGACATTAGGTTTTTCACTAGAGACTATATTATACAGATACTTGGATTTTTTTTCCTCCCAAGTTTCCAAGAAAAATTAATAATAGGTTATGTCTTAATATTTGGTTCCCAAGATATCTTATTCTAACTTATTATGTGATAATGTATGCTTATCAAAAAAAACCACATGTTAATTAAACAATAAGAAAAACAGGAAAAGTCAAGAAAAACATTGTAGAATATAAACATGAAAAATAGCCCATATAATTAAAATGTACATATAAGCTTTGTCAAGTTTATGTCTGATATATGTCTGTAGACAATGAAAATCTTTATCTCATTTAAATATGTTTAGAGCATAATTCAAGGAAATTATATAAAATGACATTCACATTTTTATAAACTTTTCATTTTGCAAAGAAGTCGAAACAAGCTAACAAAAACACTGCAATATAAAACAAATTTGTTGACCAGTTTTATGAGTTTCCTAGAGTAATAACAAATGCATATCACATAATTATATTTAAATTTGCTACATTTAAAAATTAACTGTCTTTTATAAATGCCCAGTGTCATTTATCCTCATGTTAATGTGTGTATGTGTGTGTGTGTGTGTGTCTATCTTTCATACTATTGACTTTTATTTATTTTGGAAAAAGATAGCCAGATTTCTTACACAAAATCTAAAATTAAAGGATTTGTTTTTGGGGGCGCATCTGGGTGGCTCAGTTAAGCATCTGCCTTTGGTTCAGGTCATGATCCCAGGGTCCTGGGATCTAGCCCCATATCGGCTCCCTAGTCAGCAGGGAGCCTGCTTCTCCCTCTCCCTCTGCTGCTCCCCCTGCTTATGCTCTCTCTCTCTCTCTCTCTGTCAAATAAATTTTTTTTAAAAAAAGTATTTTTTTTAACTATCACCTACTTTGCTTAATATCTTAAATTATCTCTTCCTTATATTGCACTCTTCCAATATGTTCACTGCCACTTTTTTAGTCATTGACATTTCATTATTATATAGCCAGATTAATTAATTCAGGTGAAGTGATACTAAATTTGCTTATCCACGTGACTTTATTTTTGTCATTTCAAGGTATTTTATTTTACTCTCTGTTATCTCCCCTTAGAGAACAAGTAGAATAGCTGTCTACTGAATACTCTGGTTTTCTATAAAATGCCCAATCCTGAAAAATAACTTATTTAAGCATGTTTAAGCCATAATAGCAGCACTTTTTGACAGTTCTAGGTTAATGTAACCTTGGAGAGTTTGAGCAGAACAAGAGTTCAACTAGGAAGAAACTTTATTTCTTTTCTCTAATATTTGCTCCACTATAAGACCTAGCTAATTAAATTTACGTCATCTCTAATGAGACCATTTTGCTAACTCCCTCTCCTCAGCCAGCAATTTCTTCCTAGTATTAATCTGAAAACCGCATGGTTTTTTCTTCCATTAAAGCTAACTTAATGCAATATTGCTTACAAAAACAATAATTTATAATCATAAATATTTTCTTTCTAGAAACTAGGAATACACAATACTTATAATGATTTTGCATAATTATGAAAATAATTTTCCAGTTGTCTTAGGTAAGCACTTAATTAAATTATAATTTATTGATATATTTAAGCATAAAAGTCAATAAAAAGTATAATTAATGGAAAAATATACACCCCTATATACATATATAATTCTTTATCTCTCTTGGATTTTGATGAGATTTTCTTTGAAATCATTTTCTATGGTTAAATGACACATAGAATGGTGAAAAGGGTTTAATTTGCAGCTCAAGATACTAGTATAAAACAGAACTAATAACATTAATTTCAGTGCCTCCTAAAATATTGGAACATAGTAGGTAAACAAAATAATGTGTGTTTTGAATAAAGGAAAGTGAAAGAGACATTTGCAACTGGGTTGTCAGTAGGAATTCCAGGCACCCTCCCTGCAAGAATTTGAATTGGGAAACTGACCACAGCTCCAGAGACTTGGGGTAGGGAAAAATAGTCAAAGTCAATCATATTTCCATTTTCCTTGACACTAACTGGTTCAGAGCCTGACTGAAGCAAGTCAATTTCTCTTGGTAAGGAAACATTAACTATTTAAAGAGAGCAACAAGAAATGAAACTCTCTTTTTTTCCACAACTGTGGACGGGACTGTTTTTTCTAAATCCATACTATCTAACAAAATAATCAACTTTACAATGTTGATGAGTGTTTATTTTTGATGTTAGTAATAATTTTTTACCATGATCATCATCTTCTTTATCATTATCAAGATTGATCTCTCTCTTGCTTTTTTACTTGTCTTGCATACCAAGTATTAGGTAAGCAAAATTATATACATAGGAATACATTATATACTGACATTGCTAAACTGGGAAGTTCACATAAGGTAAAATAAGATAGAATTTATTGGTATGCTAATTATGGTGTACAAGTGATAATATAAAACTATGAGGAAGAGATTAATTTTTGTTAAACATTCAAGAGGACACTTTAGGCCACATCTAACTTTAATTACATTAACCATTCAAAAAATACATTATTATGCTCACTAATTCTGAAAATTATGGCACATAAAATGTTTTATGTGAATTAAGTTTGAGAAATATTACATATTTCATTCTCCTTTAAATTAAATTCTATTAGAGGTTTAATACTTAGCTCATTAAAGGCTATAAAAATTTACTATAGTAAAAAAAAAAAGATAAAATGTCAAACATTTTAACTTCTTTTTAAAAATAAATCTTAATTATTTTCTGAAGAGTCAACTCATTCAAAAGGTACAGAAAGTTATGAAAAAAATAATTACTATTTCAGGTTCTTCAGTATCCTGAAGCAACCACAGCTAACAGATTTGTTTAAACACCAGTAGAGAGTCATTCTTTTTTTTTCATTTTTCTCTCTAACCAAACATCAGGACAATCTCAACTAAAATGAAAAAAAAAAATTGAAATAGTACATATGGTAGAATTATCTGACAAGAATTTTAAAGAAGATGGGATGCCTGGGTGGCTCAATTGGTTAAAAGTCTGCCTTCAGCTCAGGTCCTGATCCCAGGGTCCTGGGATGGAGCCCCAGGTCAGGCTTCCTGCTCAAAGGGAGTCTGCTTCTCTCTCTCCCCCTGCCCTTCCATCCGCTCATGCTGCTCTCTCGTTCATTCTCTCTCAGATAAATAAACCTGCATGAGGGGGTTGCTAGTAATGGGGAAGACTACGCATGTTGGGGGGCAATGAGTATATGGGACATCACTGTACCTTCTTCTCAATTTTGCTATGAATTTAAAACTTTTAATAAAATGACGTCTTTAAGCTTTCTTAATTAAAATGTTTTAATCAATTTGTGGAATCTGTGAACAATAAATAAAGTTCTAGTACTCATATCACTGGAGTCAAAGAAGGAGAGAAGTAAGAATATGGTACCGAAAAATTAAGGAAATAATAATGGTCAAATCTTTCTAAATTCGGTGAAAGACTTAAACCTGCAGATTCAAGAAGTGCTTATAACCACACAAGATAAATCCAAAGAAACCCATTTTAAGGCATCATAATTAAATGTCTGAAATTAAAGATAAAGGGGGAAAAATTCCTGAAAGCTGCCAGAAACAGTTATACTTAGGAGAACAATGATTTAAATAACAATGGATTTCCCACTAATCCATGCAGGCCAACAGGCCAGTTAGAAGTGGCACAATATTTTTAAAGTGATGAAAGAAAAGAAAAAGTGCCACACAAAAACAGTATATCTATTAAAAATATTCTTAAGAAATAAAGATGAAATAAGGCATTTCTAGATTAATGAAAACTAAGGTATTTGTTACCTGAAAAAAAGAATTGCTAAGAGAAGTTCTTCAAACAAAGAAAACAAAAACAGACTCTTGAAATATCAATAGAGAAAGATGTCAGAAAGGGTAAATATATGCATAAAATAATAGATTATACTTCTAGAGTTTTTAATATTATCTGATGATTAAAAGTAAAAATTATAACTGTGTCATATGGATCTCAGAATATGTAGAGAAAGTATTTATGACAATGATATTATGAAAGGAGAGTAAAGGATCTAGATGTTCATAAGGTTTTTATATTCTACTTGAAGTAGCAAAATACCAGTATTTTTTAAATTGTGGTAAGTTCCATATATATATTGTGATACCTAAAGCAACTATAAATTTAAACAAAATTACAATGAGATATCTTAAGCATCTTAAATTTCTAGAATTTATGTTTCAGTTAAAATAGAGTCAACACTAGAATACTAAACAGCTGTAAACATGACAATTTGTGTGTGGTAAATTCTATGGTAATAGATGGAGATCCTATTAAAGTGATATATGTGTATATAGAAAACAAAATAATATATACCAAACTGTAAAAATCAAGAGTATGTTCTTCCACCTGAAAGAGACTTTGAAGATCTGTTGTCTGACTCTTTATAAATTTTGAAAGAGTGAGGTATTCCAATATACCTATTACATGTAATCCTCATTATTTACTATATATGTTTATGTAGATGGATATAAATGTTGCTGTGTACTTTTGTTTTTTAGGAAAAATAGAATTCTGTTATTTTACTGATACAGAGTTCTTTTTTTTTTTAGATTTTATTTATTTATTTGAGAGAGAGAGGGGGAGAGGGAGAGCACAAAGGGAGAGTGAGAGAGAGAAGCAGACTCCCCGCTGAGCAGGAAGCCCAACGAGACTTGGGGCTCTAACCCAGGACCCTGAGATCATGACCTGAGCCCAAGGCAGACACTTAACTGACTGAGCCACCCAAGCACCCCTGATATAGAGTTCTTGAGCCTCTTTTTGAGGGGGAGGTTAGTGAGGTAAAGTATAAATAAGCATTAAATAGTTTCAATTAAAAAATAGTCAATAGTGAAATAGGTGAAGGGGATTAAGAGTACACTTAATATGATGAGCACTGGGAGATGTATAGAACTGCTGAATCACTATACTGTACATCTGAAACTAATATAACATTGTATGTTAAATATATTGGAAATAAAATTTTTAAATAATAAAAATAAAAAAATTTAAATAGTCAATAAATCAAATCTTTGTGTACATCTGTGTAAGGGGCAAAATGTGCTCCTAACACTAGGCAACTGGCAAATTATAACCTATATATTTCAACTTTTAACTTTATTCCTACATGTTTGCTTTCATTACTAAACCAGAATTTGAGTTTCAAAGGAATGCATAATTTTCTTTACTAATTTGTTGATCCTCCAACTCCCTTCTTACCCTTAGTTCAAGTTATTTTTGATAACCTATTAAGATTTACAAATCTCTATTTGTAAATGAACTGTAATTGAAGATAATTCATAAATGAATACATATAATGACAAGTAAAGTTATCAAGCTTCCCTGTAATTATTGAATTAAGAGAAAATATGTACAGATTATTCGGGGTACTTGTTCAATGATATTTTAATATTATACAAGTGAAACTTTTTTGTGCCATTAGAAATTATTAGTATATTACTGTATCGTGTATCTCCATCTTCTAGCAGTAAGAGACAAATGGCCTCCCATTGAATGTATATTTCTGAATCTAAATCATAGTGCCTTAATATTTATATTTTCTGGTAAGTACAACTGACGCTTAAACAACATGAGTGTCAACTGGGTGGATCCACTTAAATGTGAATTTTTTGATATAGAAAGTACTGTAAAAATATTTTCTTTTCCTTATGATTTACTTAATAACATTTTCTCTAGCTTACTTTATTATAATAATACAGTCTATAACGCATATAAACATGCAAAATATGTGCTAATCCACTATTTATATATTGGTAATGCTTCCAATCATAGTAGGCTTTCAGTAGTTAAGTTTTTGGGGAGTCAAAGTAATACATGGATTTTTTTACTACAATAGGGGTTGGCACCCCTAATCCTCAACTATATTGGCAAAGTTATATTTTATTATATTATATCAAAATATTGTACTAATTACATTATACCTTGATATATTAGTGTTATAAATTCTAGAACAGAATATGAAGAACTATCCTTTAAAAAAATCTCATTAGAGGGGCGCCTGGGTGGCTCAGTTGGTTAAGCGACTGCCTTCGGCTCAGGTCATGATCCTGGAGTCCCGGGATCGAGTCCTGCATCAGGCTCCCTGCTCAGCAGGGAGTCTGCTTCTCCCTCTGACCTTCCTCCTTCTCATGCTCTCTGTCTCTCATTCTCTCTCTCTCAAATAAATAAATAAAAATCTTAAAAAAATAAAAATAAATAAAAATTCTCATTAGAAATATATATTTTACTTATGCCTTAGTTTTTCAAGTATTAAATCTCCATAGATAATTGATAACCTTAATTAATTTAAAATATTTTATAATGCATGTAATACGAGTTCATTTGGCATAGAAGTTTACAAGATATAAATTTGTATGTGTCAAGTTCTTTTTCTTTTAACTTTGATAACAAAATTTATAAAATTATAAATTCAATAGATTGCATTTGGAATTTTTAAATTTATCTTTTTGAGGAAAGGAAAAAATATAGGCTAGACCTCTTGAAAAATGTTTTCACATACATCATCTTTTGTTAATTTAACACAGCATTTTGGTACACAAAAATAGAAAATTTAGTTTTCAAAACTGTTTCACCTTAATTTAGCTTTCTTATTTTAAACAAAGATATTGTTTAATACCATCATGTTTTTCTTGTTTTTAAAATTTTGCAAATAAAACTTCATAAATATACAGTCCTATTTTATACATCGAATGATATTTAATTAGATACCCTGAATGACATCCAGTCTAATGTTTTAAGAATAGGGTAAAATGTGTACTTTTACTTGGTAGTGATCTCTAGTATATATATTATTAGAATAATATCAAATAGGGTATCATAACATAAGTGATTCTACCTTGCAGAAAATAGGTGACTTCCCATAAAATAATAAAAATAAAATTTTAAACATTATAAAACTGACATATAAAATATTTAAGGAAATAATGTTTACATTTTTAAATATATAGAATTTTATAACTTTTATAAGCAGGTGACCTTATTATTTTCTATTATTTTTATTTTTCAGTCTTAACTTCTTTTTGTGTTGCTTATTATGGCCACTTGTGTTCATCTATGTATTTTCCAGTTTCTATTCCTTTTACTAGAAAGTTCAGTATTTGTTTACCTTGATAGTTTTTGCCCGTATTTGCACTTTTTTTTTTGTCAAAGTTGGCCTATTGTGTACATTTTTCCAATACACATTTTCTACTTAAATTACCTGACTTTTTTTCATCATGATCTCTATGATCTCATGAATTCCGTTTTTGGAAGGGTCCATTGTAAAACCCTTTATGCATATGTACTATATTGCTTGTTTTATTAAAATACTAATAAGTAATTTTTTGGTGTTATTATTTCAACTACTAGGCTGAGAGTTTATCAGGCATTGCCCAAAAAAACTAATGAAAAAAATAATTTGTGCTTCCCTTGGGTTTCCAATCTATCAATGTCCTTTTTCAAAAGCTTCAGGTTTTTGATGAAGACAATTAATGAACCAAGCTGTGGGGATAAAAATAATCAAAATAAAATATTACCTAATGTTACTGACATACATAAAAGACTTCCCTAGACATCAATTGTCATATAGTAAATGAGAATTCTGATCCCGGCTGATCTCATTGTGACTTCACCAAAATAGCTGATGTATTGAAAGAAGTCTTGAAATCTGTCATCTACAGATTTTTTATATGGCTAGTCCATGGAAACTAGTTTAATATTTACACAGCTAAACCTTATCCAGCTGTATTTTCAAAGAGATATAGGCATGTATGTGATCCCTTTTCTTTTGAATTATAACAGGTAAGAGCAAATGCACTCTGTTTTCTTTTCTTCTACAGAAGAATTTTTGGAATTTTCTTTTACTTCTGCCAACAATTTTATTTATTCTAGTCAAATATATCTTTGATTACTCTTTTTTGTTTTGTTTTTCCAACTATTTTGGTCTACAGCACTGTATACATGCTGTGTACAACAATTTCTGAAATATAAAACAAAACAAAACAGGGACGCCTGGGTGGCTCAGTTGGTTGGGCAACTGCCTTCGCTCAGGTCATGATCCTGGAGTCCCAGGATCGAGTCCCACATTGGGCTCCCTGCTCGGCAGGGAGTCTGCTTCTCCCTCTGACCCTCCTCCCTCTCATGCTCTGTCTCTCTCATTCTCTCTCTCAAATAAAATAAATAAAATAAATAAAAATTTCCTAGAAGAATTTCTGTTTCCATTCTCCTTTCTTCCTTTACATCAGACATGTCACAACTTAATTACATTCTCTATCCTAACTATGTAGCATTATACTTCTTTAATCTTTTTTTTTCTTCTTCTTTAATCTTGAATACCTATTTTTGTGTTTAGTAAATCTAGGTTTTCCTTTCTTTTGCAATTACACGATGGATTAAATTCTGAATTGCACAGATGCTGAAGATTTCCAAATTAGCAAATAATTAAAAAGACAAAATTATAACTCATAATTTAACAGAAGGAGAAAATATACAGTTAACTTCATTCATTCTTTTGGTATTATTAGTTATCTATACCTGATCACTAATGATGGTAGTAACTACAGTCATATGTAATGATCACATCAAAAGTTATATATTTGAATTTTTGTTGCTGTTGAAATTTCTAATTCTATTGTCCAGTGTGATGAGGCCTGGCAGAAAAAGAGTAGAATAAATAAGTGGAAATATCAGGTAAAACAGGAATATGTTCTGTTGTTGATAGAAAATGGCTCAAGAAAAAAAAAAGTCTTGAGATATTGCCAGAAGGATTGAGAAATCAGAATTTTACGATGAATAAAGAAGAGAACAAGAGGAACAAAACCTATGGATGACAGCAAAGTCCAGGGAGAATACCAAACATAATACAAAAGTGTAGTCCAGAATTACAAATGAGAATAGAGTGTGATGAGACATTGATGAGAATCGAAGCTTGTGTGCTCTAAGTTCTGAGTGGTTTTATTGGTTCACCGTCCCAGGGGCCTCTAATATTCTGGAAAGTCTGAAAAAAGAGCTTGTAAATCCAATTGCCTCATGATGTCTTTATTAGGAATTCAAAGGATTCAGCTGTGTTGTTTTATATCAATATGTTTTTATCATGGAATTAATTCAGGACAAAGTTCCAGAATTACTTTTGACATTTTGAGATTATTTGGATACTAAAGCATACAAAATTTTAAAATAAATAAATAAATATGGATCACAAGTCCCACATGCCATCTTTTAAAACAACTGGATCTATTTTACTGATTCTCATCCAATCTACTCAACAAAGAGCCTATTTCAAACATTTTAATTTGTACCATACCTTTTATAAAATGAGCAAACAATAAAAATAAATAAATAAAAATAATACCTGCCAAGGCAGGGTCCATTCAAAGAGACTAATTTGCAAATGTGATAACACCTATTTCACTATTCAGGATCTAAGGTTAAGCTGAAAAATGTATTCACCACTCTTTTTACTGGTCAACATTATAAGATAGCATCAACTGCTTTTGTGATTTTTCTTTCCTTACACATTAAACTTACTTTTTTCATGTCTATTAGTACAGAGTGAACAAAATATACCCACTTTACTGGCACAATAAAACATAAATATTCAGGTAAAATAATAGGACTAATAAAATGTTTTACTTTTTTATATTACTAAATCACAATTACATTTGAAGACAGAACTGGAATAGACTTCAATAGTGTATAAGCCCTTGTTGTCTATGTTGAGGTGGACTAATGCTTAGAGTGTCCAATAGATGATTATCTTTCTTTTCTTAAAAAAGAAACAAAAAACAGGGCGCCTGGGTGGCTCAGTCGGTTGAGCTACTGCCTTCGGCTCAGGTCATGATCCTAGAGTCCCGGGATCGAGTCCCGCATCGGGCTCCCTGCTCGGCGGGGAGTCTGCTTCTCCCTCTGACCCTTTCATGCTCTATCTCATTCTCTCTCTCAAATAAATAAATAAAATCTTTAAAAAAAAAAAAAACATTAAAGAGACATTTGAGTCTGTGGCTATGGACTGCTTTGTAATCCTAAATATGGTGATTTATCTTCTTTCATGGACATAAATTACATAGTAAAATTGTAAAAAATAGACAGAAATATTTAATTGAGGATATGTATCAAAGCACTTTGAAAATGTTACTTTCTAATACAATACAAATATGACTTTCATTTTAAGTATGATGTTCATTTTCAGAAATTTGTGGAAGGCCTAGCATATTGTAATGTGTGATGGTACATTTTTCTTTGTCATGGCCAAGATACATGACAAACAAGGAACAATAGAGTAAAAAATAAATACATAAAACCAGGAATACCATCGTGAAAAATGTCTACCATCAGAAGCAATAGACTTCAGAATGGAACTTCTGCATCGGTATATGATGACAAGGTTTTATTCCTTTCTTGACTTATCCTTCTAACCTTACACTATAAAATTAGATTCTTATAAAATAAGAGCTCTAAAACTCTCTATTTTCCACTGTTCTTCCTTTCTCATTTTTAGTCTTTGCATCTAAAATGATCTGTGAAAGAATAAAGTCATACTTCAGCTGCTGCTGTATTTAATCTATCAGCATTCAGACATCTCTCCAATGACATTATTCATAGAGTCAAGAAATAAATGCAACTTCAAAGTATGAAATCTGGTCTCTCTCTTTTTAAATATGATAACATTTTCAAAGGTGAAAGAGGTCTTCCATGAAACTAGCAACTGATTTCATGCTGTAAGTTCCTCATTTTATTTGAATTTGATATTAAATAGAGGGGTGCACAACCATATCAAATACGACTGCCCTACTTTGTTGAAGTCAGACAATATTAGAAAGCAAGGACCTATGCAATTATTAGTGATCAGAGGATGACAATGTGTCACAACATTTATTGAGCACCTATTTTTATTGGACATTAGTGTCTAATATAATATCCATAATTTCTCAATATGAATAAAATTGTAGTATATGAGAAAAAGACAGGTCATGGATATATATGGAAAACTTCCTACTTTAATTCATGGCAGTTTCTAGTCAAATGATTTTGGTGAATTACTTCATATATCTCTTTCATTTTTCTGACTTTTAAGATGAGGGTATTAATCTACTTCACAGTCTATGAGCATTCAAAGAGTTATTTTATGGTAATTTGCTGTAAACCATAAGATATTAACCAATTATAAATCATTTGTAGAGGTCCTATCATAAGATAGAAAAAATTACAGAATTTCAGAAAGCATGGGTATTCTTCAAAGTAAAGTTGGTCAGATACCTCTTTACCTAAAATAAATCTTTCTGATAGAATCATGAATATTGGGAAACAGATTGCCCATGGCCCCACTTATTCATAGAGCAGAGGTTCCAAGCCAAGAAGACCACAGTACCACCCCCCTTGGTGCCCACTCATTGAACAAGAGTGTCATTCCAGGAAAACAGCCTCAGTGTCCTGGCACAGGATACTGCCCAGGAAGAAAGCAGGCTATAGAGATACAAATTATTCAGCTTAGCCTGAAAGGACTGCCTCATTTTGAAACAGAGAATGGGGAACTCTTCCTTAAGGTACTGCCCAAAAACAATGGAGATCTTGGTGAAGAACCATTAAGGCTGATAGCTCCATGATATAAACAACAGGCAGAAAAGTTAAAAGTTTAACAGAAATAACCAGGAAAATAAATAGCCAAGAGAAACCATACTGGGATCACAGTCAACCCTGGGGATTTAGAAGGCTGTGCAAATATCCTATGCTGCACTCACTCAGGAGTAATCAGAAAATGATACGGGGCAGACTTGAAAACACACAAACCCATCAACACAGACAGGAAGCTTCATTGGTACAAAGGGCTTAAAATATCTTCAAGCAGTGTCTGAACATTAAGTCACTCTGACCTAGGGCCAACTCCTTGGAAGGCAGGCTTAAAAATAAAATCATATATAGCCCTGGAAGTCTGAAAAATTCTTTCAATGACCAAGGATATACCCTTGCAATCCTGAAAGAGAACTTTCAAGATAAAAGTCCTTGGCTAGAGATGGCAGCAAAAATAAATAAATAAATAAATAAATAAATAAATAAATAAATAAATAAATAAATAAATAAATATGTGGATTATGATGACAGCATAAAAGATAATAAGAAGGGATGAGGGGGAATCTGAAAGGGGACATCAGAGACTTTAACACTGTGATGGAGGTTGGTTTCATAGAATTAATTTGATCAAGGCACTTAACAAACAAATGAGAAAACGAACAAGAAAAACAACAATCCCTGAGCAAAATCAGAGACGAGAGTTACCATATGACCCAGAAATTCAACTTCTAAATGTATACCCCATAAAATGAAAAGACACACCCATCCAAAAACTTACACACAAATAGTTCAGAGCAGTATCATTCATGTTAGCTAAAAATAGAAACAATTTAAATGTACATCTGCTGATAAAATAATAAATAAGAGGTAAGTCAAATGTGGTATATCCATACAATGAAATATTATTCAGCAATAGAAAAAGAAATAAAGGAATAAAACATGCTTCAACATGGATGCAACTTAAAGCCTGGTAACTCTATATTTAAATTCTTAAGAAACTGCCAAACTGTGGTATTGGGTTTATTCAGTGGAGCAAAAATATTCAAATTAGATTGTGGTGATTGCCTCACAACTTTACGAACATACTAAAAAGCACTAATTTGTACACTTTAAATGGGTGAATTATATCTTAGTAATACTGTTTTTAAATACATGAGCATGTGGTTAAATTAATGCCAAAATCTGCCAGGAGTTAACACAGAATATTGGATCAATAGAATTAGATTTAGAATGTCTTGGGGCACCTGGGTGGCTCAATCAGTTAAGTGGCTGCCTTCAGCTCAGGTCATGATCCCAGGGTCCTGGGATCGAGCCCCATATCCGGCTCCCTGCTGAGCAGGCAGTCTGCTTCCCCCTCTGCCTGCGCTCCCCCTGCTTGTGCTCTCTATCCCTCTGTTAAATAAATAAATAAAATCTTAAAATAAATAAATAAATAAATAAATAAATAAATAAATAAATAAATAAATAAATAAAATGTCTTCATAAGCAAAGCTAGAGTAGACATATTTTGCCATTTCTGTCCTGTCATGTTTCATTCCTTAAAACACCTCTCCAGCCAAAACTCATGCCAAAGAAGTGCCCTAGCGGTATTTTTACTTGGTGACTCTGTCCCTAGGTGCCATTGATTTGGCCAGGGACCAACTCCTAACCTACTAGAGAGTCCATCAGTGGACAAGCAGGCAGATTAGTTTTCTTGAAAATTTCAAGAGAGACACATAATTTCCAATAAGTTACAGGTATTTAAAGAGTAAGTTCATGTTGAAATGGAGCTAGAAAAGCCATTTTAAAGACATTTTAAAGCTTAATATTTGTAGCTAGCTATTGCAAAGAAAACTATTGCTCAAAAGAAGCACACATATAGAATAGACATGCAGAGCTAAGTAGAGATGACAAATTGAGGGTTGGGGTGGGACAGAGAATGACACAGAGAGAAAGAAGAAACGAATCATTGCTTAGGTTACTGGGGACTTCCTACTTCAACTTCTACTCACATTGCTTCAAGTCTGCTTTTTTTTTTTTCTTGAAAAGCCCCACACATTCCATTAAATTTGACACAGCTTTGGGAAGTACTGGTTCTTACCAACAATGGAATTCTAATTTTTTTTTTTTTTTAAGATTTTATTGGGCGCCTGGGTGGCTCAGATGGTTAAGCGTCTGCCTTCGGCTCAGGTCATGATCCCAGGGTCCTGGGATCGAGTCCCGCATCAGGCTCCCTGCTCCTTGGGAGCCTGCTTCTCTCTCTCTCTCTGTCTCTCATGAATAAATAAATAAAAATCTAAAAAAAAAAGATTTTATTTATTTATTTGACAGAGAGAGACACAGCGAGAGAGGGAACACAAGCAGGGGGAGCGGGAGAGCCCGATGCGGAGCTTGATCCCAGGACCCTGGGATCATGACCTGAGCCGAAGGCAGACACTTAACTACTGAGCCACCCAGGTACCCCAACAATGGAATTCTATAAGTAAATCAAAATTGATGGCAAAACCTAGTTTATAGGTAAAAGACTGTCGGAAATGAAGATGTGACTGTGGAGATGCTATTGGCTGGACTTAGTGCTGGTCTAGAAGTTAAAGTAAACAGTCTCTGATATGATGTGCCAATAAAGGTACTTAAACCTGGGGAGGTTGAGGTACCCAGGCCTGGAATGATGACAGACCCTGGAGGACTTTTTTACCAAAAGCAGAATATATAAACTATAGTAGTACTAGTGGGCTTAGAGAAATTACAGAAAGTAAAAGGTAAACTCAGGGGCAAGATGTATGGGCAGGAAATAGAAAATGAAAAGCAATTATATAATTCACTTAAGGAAGTTTTTTTCTGCAATAGCATAGCTTTATGAGGAGAAAACGAAGCTAGAAAATAACATCTCACCAAGATATACAATCTAAAACTACAACAGGTGTTGAACCTCATGTTGCACAGTAGTAGGTATAGTGCTAGTAAAAAACTTGGCCCTTAATAATTTCTAAATAATGAGAGCTTCAACAATTTAAAGTATTGTGTCTGTAACTGAAAACAGAGGTGATGTATATTCACAATTTAGGCTTTGAAAATATATGTTGTCAGCAGAGTGAATTTCATCTAGAAATATAAGGGCACAGTCATAATGTTAGAACTTGCTAAGGGATAGATGTAACTGTTTTGAATTAAGAATATGTTGTTTCAATATTCAATGACAAGTTTTATTTTCTGTGTATTTATTTGTCATGAGGACTAGTGACACATAACAAAGTAAAGCTCTGGCCTTAATTTTGATCTTCATCAAAGGTCCACTATTTGAGGGTTTTGGCACTTAATTCTTCAACATTTTAGATAAAGGCAAAGGCAAACTTACCTTCAAAGTCTCTAAGAGGGCACAGTCCTTAGACAATAATCTTAAGAGTAGAATGTATAGCCTGCTTATCAGTGTTTACAAAGATTTCCTTTTTGTACTAAAACATAAGAGAGAACCAGAAAAATGTTAATATGTAATAACAAAATACTAGTTTAAAAATGGAAAATGAGCTTTGAATGGTGATTTAGAATCTGTGCAATGTCAAAGAAATCCCCAAGAGTAATAGATGAAAATAAACAAGCACTTTTGTAACATAAAAATTCCTCATAAGATGCTATCATTAGACAGATTATCACCAGCATTTTTCCCTTTCTCTTCATATTCAATAAAAACTTAACATTCACTGGGTTAATGTTTTACACAATAAACTATAAAGTAAGAATTTATAGTAATAGCAGAAGCTACATAGAATTTGTTTGTGATGCTGTATATATAATATAGGCTCTGGAGACTGATAAACTTTGGTCTCTCCAGAATTCTTCGTGAAAAAGAGCAATGTTAAGTTTGAAGCGCATAAAACACTGCATGCACAAGATTGGGACCTTTTTTTAGCACATTTTGCCTCGAGTGATGACAATTTTTAATTAGCTTTGAAGCTATTTAGCTTTTTAACATATGAGAAAATTTTACAGTCAAATTAATAATTCAAAATTCAAAGTAAAAAGTAAATTTTGGCTGAAAAATTCTGTCTTCTTAATTAATTTGTATACACACATACATTTTTCAAGTCTCATATTTTAATGAGTAAATCCTTCTAAACTGGCATGTGGCTTCACTGGTTCATGAACACTTTGAAATTACATACAAAATTATGTGTGCATATATATATTTGTCTTCAACTGTGATGTGTGTTTATAACATTCTCAAAATAGTCCTTAAGTAAAGAAAGTTGAGAGAATCAGTACTCTAAATGTTGCTAACAATGTGGTGTAAAAGGTATGATTTGAAAAAACACTTTTTTAAACTTTATCAATGTTGTAAAAGAAAAGAAAAAAACACAACCAAAAACAGAGAAACAGGTTCCCTATTTTCTGTTAAATGCCACATGTTCTAAATGTTAAATCTATGAATGCAATTTATCATTGATGCTTTGACATTGTTATACTGGTGATGGCCTTTAAAAATACTTTGCTTAACTAAATTCATCCTGTTAGAGAATGCTTAGTCAAATTATAATGTCCTTGTGCACTGAGAGGAGACAGTCATAAATCATCTCTAGTAAAACAAACATTTCTCAGCAATCTTTCCATTTTAATTAATAATGAAGAAGATAATTCTGCTCAGAGGATAACATGATAACTTTGTCTCTAGAGACCATGAAAATCTTTTTTAACAAGACTCTTTTGAAAGAAACCCATCCATCTGTCCATCCATTCATTGACCCACTGAACTTTTATTTTACTCATATATATCATGTTCCAGTCTCTATAATTATTTAAAAATAATTTTGAGTTCTTGTAATGTGACAGCATTGGGGATTGAATGGTAAAAATAAAACAAAACAAAAACAAAAACAAAACATTATTCTTTTCCACCTAAAATTTATATTCTAATGAAAGCAATAAATGTTTATCCAAGAGTTAAACAAATATATAATTACAAATTGTCATAACACCCTTGAAGAAAATACAGAATGCTCTAGAAGTGTATAAGAGGAAGACTTGACTTATGTAGAGGCAGATTTTATAACAGAATTTATAACTGATTTTATCAAATAAAGAAGAATCCATTGACAAAATTTACCCAAAAGAGTTACATAATAAAAAAATTCAGTGCTAAACAATATAGTTTCTTTTTGTGTACTTTCTCTCTTTTCTGCAACGTTATTTGTTTTATACTTGGTTGTTCTGGGCAATAATGATAAGATTCATTTTTATTGAACTGGCTTAGGAAACCTGTAACTCCTGAGCTAATCATTGTGGCCAGAAGAATTAAATGTGCTATTTGGAAATGGTGAATGAAGACAAGAACTTTTCAAAGAAGACTCTCAAGATTCTTGTTCTTAAACCATATTTCAGTACATGATGTCAACTGTCACTTACAAAAAAAAGCAAAAAGAAAATTTTTAAAAAGAAATAAAAAAGGAAATTCAGCAAGGACAAAATAGTATAAGGATAAGAGGGTCATACATTCAGTTTTTTGAAATTTTGAGTATAAAGAGCTAATCATAGTCCTGAAGGGAGATTTTGAATAGGCAGTTGTCTTTAGCTGCATGAAATTCAGTGGAGCAGAATCAGGAAGATAGGCTTGGGGTTCATAAATGTATACATAATACCATAGAATGTGGGCATTATGAAATCATCTAAGTAAAAATTGGAGCACAAGAGGGGCCTAGGACTGAGTCTTAAGTCTAATATATAGAAGACAGACAGAGATGGTGGTCAAGAGATTAAAAGTATTGGCAATGAAGGTACTAAAAATTTGGCTATATATTCCACACAGGGGAAAGTGGGAGCAAAGACTAGAGGGGGTCATGAATATGCAGCTTTAGAAGGATAAAACAGTTGAAGTTCCTTAGAGAATGGTCTTGGTGAAAGTAGTTAGAGGAAAGTTAGAAGGCTGTAGTCAGAGGGATATGCCTTTGATGTTAGGATATGTGCATATGACTTTTTGTATGTAAATGCACATATACACACGGGTAATAGCCAAAATATTGAACAGCTGGAGCCACAGGATCTTGAAGGCCACCTGCAGTGCAGACATCTATACTTTAGTTGTTGGACTGAAGTGACCTTGAGGGCAGAGGACAAAGCAACTCCTCACTAATACATGAGGAAATATTTAAATATTTTAATAGTAAATCCACAAGATTTTAGCAACAAGCAAAACTGTACCTGTACACACTTATAAAATTTCTATATAATCAGAACTATTTTGATCATGATCATTGTTAAAAACAACACTTTAAAACAGGTCTTTGAGTTTTACCTATGATACTTCTGAATGTGTTAATAACACTTACAATGCCATAACAATATATTTTGTAAAAATTTATCATTATTCCAAATATGTTTGTAATCCCTAATATATAATCAGTAAATACTCAGGTCTTTAGGCATGGTCATGTTTTACTGCTTTCATCATTTTCATTTAGCAACTTCAAACCATTTTTTATAGATACTAGTGATTTAGACACCAAGTGTTGGTCATAACATTTTCTAGTTCAAATGTATCCATTATTCTATGTAAATTCAATATCCACAAGACCATTCTTTCATTATAGCAATTTGATTCCTTAATTCTAATTGCCTTTTCTTTCATTCAACTTAAGCCACCTACATATCTTCGCATATAGTTGTAGTATCTCAGATACTATTCAACCTCTAAAGTATTGCTGAAATCATATTTTTACCAAATATTTATTTAATCCTTTCATTTAATTATTTCCACTAAACCTCTTCTATACCTTTATTTATCTCCTGGTTTCTATCTGTCTCATTCTGATTTTCTGTTCTTAATTGCCCTAGGCTTCTCATTTCATAATTTCAAGGACTCTCATCTTATCATTCGTTTCCCAACCTCTACCCTCTGTCCTCTGCCTCACCTGCCTATAAAACTCCAACTCTCTACACTTGCCCACTCTTATACTTGTATACTGATTCCTTCATGAAAATAAAGCAAAAAAAAAAAAAAAAAGCCACACTTGAAGGTCATGGTCTCTAAACTCTTCACAATCTTTGCCTTGCTTGCAAATTTTTTAGTCAATTTTTTGATTCTTGAAAAACAAAACTATTTTCTTTAATATTTATTTAAATCCACTGATAAAATATGATAATTTTATAGTGATATAACAACTGGAAAAATAAGGACTACCTTTCTCCACATAGCTTAAAAATTGAACATTACTGATAATTAGATAGGTCCTTGCATGTACCTACTCAATCTTATTTCCTTCTTTTCCCCAGAAGTGGACAGTATTCCAAGTTTTGTCTTAATGTTAACTTGTTTTTATTTTTAGTTTTGCCAAACATCTATGTATTACTGGATTGCATATTTTAAAATTTAATATAAATGAAATAATTACATACATTTTCATACATTTTCTTTTGTCTCAATATTCTCAATTACATTATGTTTTAAGATTTTTCTACGTATCAGAAACTGTGAAAGGTCTGAAATTTTTAGCCTACTTGCTAACTGACAAGCTAGTCTGCTACAAGTTCAAAGATCTGGCAGAACACAGATGACTCCTCAGTAGGGACAAAGGAATCGATTACTTCCAGCATAGCAAGCAGCATGACCTTCATGCTCTCATGGGTGCATCTTGCCCCAACAAGGCCCACAGGGGTGATGCAGTCAGTGTCAAGGTAAGGTGGATGCTGCATACACAGTAAGTCTGTGTCATAGTCAAGGAACCCAGAGCTTAAGAATCCATAATCTTTTAAAAGAGGCTGCAGGCAAACCTGTTTAAATTTTGCCCCAAATGGAGACATTATCTTTTTGATTTAGACAGTAAACAAATATGCTCTCTGCCTGAAAAACACTCTAATTCCAAGGCTGTTCACTCTGTAAACATCCTTGAAATGATAGCTATACAAGATGTGTAGAAACCACATGGAGAATTGTCTCCCAAACCTAGATTCATGTATGTAGATGCCATTCACTTATTTGTATGATATGGTAGTCCTTTGCATAAATAGACCATATTTATTTATTAACTGAGTTGCTTTCAGGTTGTTAATATCATAGAAATACCAATAAATTTACTGAATGGAAGAGTATGCTTATCTTCAAATTTAAGAGATGATACCAAATTAATTTCAATTCGGTTGAACCAACTTACATAATCAACAAGCAGTGTAGAAGAGTCCCACTAATCCATATCCTCTCTTGGTGTTAGGTTTTATAAATTTTTGTAAAATGATGGTGGTGCACGATTTCATTTTGACTTGGACTTGCATATCAATTATAATCTGTGAAATATTTTTTTTTAAATGTTGATTGGCCATTTGTATTCTCTGCAAGGGAACACAAATGTGTTGGATTAACTTTATGTGTTGAATTAACTCTAAGGAAATGTCCATGTGTACATATTTATGTTAATTTATATATATGGCCATATCTGTATCTAACCACATGATCATTTTTTGCTTATAGGTATCACAAGTTTCCTTCCCAAGAGGTTGTTAAAATTAGCATTATAAATTTAACATCTTTAAGGTATTTTTTGTAACACAAGGTTTTAAAAATATTATTTTATTTTTTCCTATAAAAGTTTGGCCTTTTAGTTTTAAACTTTCAAGCTACCTAGAACTGATTGTGAACAGAGGATCCAATTTTATAGTTTTTCCATACAGATATTAATTATTCCTAGCACATTATTACAGTACCTTTTTCCTACTGATTTTCATTGCTTCTTCATCATATATAAATTTTTCATGTACATGTGGACCAATTTCTGAATCTTCCATTCTGTACCATTGATCAATGAGTCTATCTGCATTTTTGTTACTGTAGATTATTATACAACTATAGATAACATAGATTTATTACTATAGTTTAAAATGGATTATAATTATTACTATAGGTATCATAATTATAACACATAATATAGATTATAATATATTATCCTAATAGCAGTGTGCAGCTGCTAATGTCTTGGCCCAATTTTTGTTTTGAATATTCTTTTTTTATTTTTAAGCCTGGCTGCCTTCCTACCATCTGCCCCTGTGTCTACATAACTTACTGATCAGCCAATGATTAGGCAGAAGTTATGCTCAAACCGCAAAAGCCAGCATCTTCTGCTAATGGATCTGTGCCAGGGTAAGAAAGCACGTTCAAAATTTAGGGTTGGTCAGGGCTTCACCCTCTCTGACCTCTCCTCTGTATGTACACAGCTTAAGCTAGGAATATGCTTGTTTCAACCATGATCATAATCTCAGTAGACCCAAACTCTTAGCCCTCCCTTACCTGTTTCTGAAATATTTTTCACTTTGATAGACAATGACAAAAGGCATAAGTTTTGCCCAGCACTCTAAAGAGAAAGCCTCCTTCAGAGACAGCAGAAAAGATTATGGTCCTCACAACCTGCCTTAATTTGGGAAAATCTTCCATTTACCTTAACCAGGGTGCACAATTCAAGGATGGGTAGTGTAGGAGAGAGGAAGAAACTCCAGACCAGCATATCACAGATTGCCCTTATTTTTACTGGAAGTTCAGCCATTTCTCAAATGTAAAGTCTTCTTAGGTTGTATCTTTGGTCATTTTCAAGAGTGCTATTTTATTTTTATTTATTTTTAATTTATTTTAATTTTTAATTGTGGTGGTGGGGTTGCACTTTTGTTCAACTTGATAACTGCATGGGCAAAAATTTTGCTTCCACCCTGCCCCTCCCCTTGATATTTGCTTTATGCTGTTAGGAAGAAAAAAATCTGAATCTAACCAGAAATACTTTTTTAAATGTAGATTTTTAATATCATTTCATTTTTTTAAAGTACTGCTAATATGACAAATGTTGTGTTAAGTCCTTTATTTATTTGGAAATAGTTTTAATTATAAACGTGATGACAATTTGCATTCTATTGCAGGAAATTTTACCATCACAGGTAAGCTTTCTCTATAGCCAGAACACCTCTTAGAGATATTTACATTCATTATTTTCTGTAAAATGTACCATTGATTTGAAACATATCATTGCCTTAAATGGAGATATTTTCTGAAATTTTTCAACTTTCTAGGACAAACTTACAGAAGTAGACTTTCTACTAGTCCTTAGGTTATCATTTATTTTAATCTTTGATGAAGAAATTTTCATTTGCATCATTCTCTTTTTTCCTAGTCCTTGAATCAAGATCTATCCAGGTATGTAGTCTTCCAACTACCACTGTTCATGATTAATTTTATCTCCTTTATCTTTCATTTATATCTTCAACAATTCTCTCTGTCATAGAACATGGGATACATTGATGGGCATAGTTCCCAAATGCATTTTCTACCCCCATAAGGTTTCACATTTTGAAGCTCTGTTGACCTGTGTAATATTGTTACTGTTTTGTTCACTAATTGTAAGGACAAGGATGTCCATCCTGGAAAAATCAGTCTCTCTCTTTAGTTCTTTTTAGCAAATGAAGCTGAGATAAAAATCATTCTGTTATATGTAAGGTAGGATAAGATAGTGATTATGAGACTTTGTATTCAGGCCAACATAAGCCCAAATCCAAATCTTCTATCTGCTTTTTGATATCCTGAAAATTGTAACCTCCACAAAGTTTAATTTCTTTGTAAAATTGGGCTAATACTTTCTACAGGGCTTACTATAAGATTTCAGTGAAATAATGCATAGCATAGTTTAAAGCAAAAGATAGAGATTCAACACAGTTAGCTTTTATTGTTTGCATAAGGAACTCTTTTCCTGAAGGGACTATCTATCCCAGGACACACTATGTTATTGCCCGTCCATCTCACTCTTTCATCTGCTACATAAAGAATTGGAGCCATTGAATGTGGACCACTACTTGAGCGATTCACAATGATTTTCACATGGTAAAAAGAATCCAGCAGAATTTAAATCAACACAGTCCCTGGGACACCTGGGTGGCTCACTCGCTTAAGCGTCTACCTTTGGTTCGGGTCATGATCCCAGGGTCCTGAGATTGAGTCCCGCATCGGACTTCCTGCTCAGTGGGGAGCCTGCTTCTCCCTGTCCCTCTGCCACTTCCCCTGCTTGTGCACTCTCTCTCTCCCTCTCTCTCTGACAAATAAATAAATAAATAAAATCTTTTAAAAAATAATTAATATAATCCCTACATCCATGTTTTAGGTATAGTATGGCCTGGCAAGAGCCAACTCTTAATTATTTCCTAGATGGCTGTGTAGTTAGTTCTGTTTCAGGCTAGAGTCTCATCAACACTACAACATGTGGAAATATTCCACTCAGAATTATAATTCTTTGTTGGGAGTGCTGTTGTAAATATTGATCTTATTTTGTATTGGTGACCATATAAGTGGGATAATAGAAAGGGGACATAAGATCCACAAAACGTTACATTAGCCAAAGCACACATCTTGTACGTTCAGAATTTTTTTCTAAAACTTTTGTAGAAGGATGCTGGAAGAGAAGTGGTCTGCCTTAGAAACAGAAGCTATAAACGCAACATAAACCAGAGCCACTTATCTGCATCTTCTCTACTTGGAAGAGAGATGAAACCTCACACAGAGTTGTAATATAGAATGAAAGCATACTAAAAATGTCTTTATATCCTTGATTCACCAATACCTGAAGTTGGTATCCCCTTTCATTTTTCAATTACATGAATCCATTGATTCTTATTTGTTTTTTGTGATTTGCATTTTATTTAATCTAGTTTTAAATAAAAAATTACTAAGATCAGAAAATAAGCATGGTATGATCTCAATCTTTTGTATTTGTTGAGGCCTGACTTGTGACCCAGTATGTGATCTACTTGGAGAATATTCCATGTGCACTCAAAAAGAATGCGTATTGGGACGCCTGGGTGGCTCAGTCGGTTAAGCATCTGCCTTCAGCTCGGGTCATGATCGAGTCCCGCATCGGGCTCCCTGCTCCGCGGGGAGCCTGCTTCCCCCTCTGCCTCTGCCTCTCTCTCTCTCTCTCTATCTCTCATGAATAAATAAATAAAATCTTTAAAAAAAAATAAAGAATGCGTATTCTGCTGCTTTAGGATGAAATGTTCTGAATATATCTGTTAAGTCCATCTGGTCCAGTGTGTCATTCAAAGCCATTGTTTCCTTGTTGATCTTCTGCTTAGATGATCTGTCCATTGCTGTCAGTGGGGTATTAAAGACCCCTATTATTATTGTATTAGTATCAATGAATTTCTTTATGTTTGTTATTGATTTATATATTTGGGTGCTGCCAAGGTGGGGGCATAAATGTTTACAATTGTTAGATCTTCTTGTTGGATAGACCCCTTTGTTATGATATAGTGCCCTTTTTCATTTCTTGTTACAGTCTTAGCTTTAAAATCTAGTTTGTCTGATATAACTATGGTTACTCCAGCTTTCTTTTGATGTCCATTAGCATAATATTTGGTTCTCTATCCCCTGACTTTCAATCTGCAGGTGTCTTTAAGGTCTAAAATGAGTCTCTTGTAAGCAGCATATAGATGGGTCTTGTTTTTTTATCCATTCTGATGCCCTATGTCTTTTGATTGGAGCATTTAGTCCACTTACATTAAAGTGATTATTGATAGATATGAATTTAGTGTCATTGTATTACCTGTTAAGTTGTTGTTTCTGGGGATTTTCTCTGTTCCTTTCTAGTCTTTGTTACTGTTGGTCTTTCCCACTCAAAGAGTCCCCTTTAGTATTTTTTGCAGGGCTGGTTTAGTGGTCATGGACTCCTTTAGTTTTTGTTTGTTGGGGAAACTCTTTATATCTCCTTCTATGCTGAAAGACAGCCTTGCTTGATACAGTATTCTTGGCTGCACATTTTTCCCATTCAACACGTTAAAGAATACCCTACTAAAGAATGAATGGGTTAACCAGGAAATTAAAGGAGAAATTTAAAAAAAATACATGTAAACAAATGAAAATGAAAACATGATGATCTAAAACCTCTGAGATGCAGCAACAGTGGTCATAAGAGGGAAGTATATAGCAATATAGGCCTACTTCAAGAAGCAAAAAAAATCTCAAATACACAAACTTACACCTAAAGGAGCTAGAAAAAGAAAAAAGAATAGTAAATGAAACCTAAAACCAACAGAAGAAGGGAAATAATAAATATTAGAGTGGAAATAAATGATACAGAAACAACAACAGCAACAACAAACAGAAGAGATCAATGAAACTAGGAGCTGGTTCTTTAAAAAAATTAATAAAACTGATAAACCCTTAGCCATACTTATTAAAAAGAAAAGAGAAAGGACCCACTTAAATAAAATCACAAACTAAAGAGGAGAGATCACAGCCAACACCATGGAAATACAAGCAATTATAAGAGAATATTATAAAATATTATATGCCAACAAATTGGGCAATCTGAAAAAAAAAAACAGATAAATTCCTAGAAACATATGAACTACCAAACTGAAACAGGAAGAAATAGAAAATTTGAACAGACCCATAACCAACAAAGAAATTGAATCAGTAATACGAAACACCCAACAAACAAAAGTCCAAGGCCAGATGGCTTCCCAGGGGCAGTCTACCAAGCATTTAAAGAAGAATTAATAGCTAGCTATTCTTCTCAAACTGTTACAAAAAATAGAAATGGGAGGAAAACTTCCAAACTCATTCTACAAGACCATCATTACCTTGATTCCAAAACCAGACAAAGACTTCACTAAAAAGGTGAATTAGAGGCCAATATCCCTGATGAACATGGATGCAAAATTTCTCAACAAGATACTAGCAAATCGAATCCAATAGTATATTAAAAGAGTCATTCACCAAGATCAAGTGGGATTTGTTCCTGGGATGCACGGATATTTTAATATTCACAAATCAACCAACATGATACACCACATTAAAAGAAAGGATTAGAACCATATGATCCCCTCAATAGGTACAGAAAAAGCATCTGCAAAGTACAGCATCCATTCTTGATAAAAATCCTCAGCAAATTATGGATAAAGGGAACATGCCCCAACATCATAAAGGCCATATCTGAAAGACCCACAGCTGTTATCATAGTCACTGGGGAAATAGGGAGAGCTTTTCCTCTAAGGTCAGTAACAACACAGGGATATCCACTCTCACCATTGTTATTTAACATAGTACTAGAAGTCCTAGCCTCAGCAATCAGACAACAAAAAGAAATAAAAGCATCCAAATGGGCAAGGAAGAAGTCAAATGTTCACTCTTAGCAGACAACATGATACTCTATGCAGAAAACCTGAAAGACTCCACCAAAAAATTGCTAGAACTGATACTCGAATTCAGTAAAGTGTCAGGATATAAAATCAACATACAGAAATCTGTTACATTTCTATAGACCAACAATGAAGGAGCAGAAAGAGAAATCAAGGAACCCATTCCATTTACAATTCCACCAAAAACCATAAGATACCTAGGAATAAATCGAACCAAAGACGTAACAGATTGTACTCTAAAACTATAGAACAGTAATAAAAAAAAAATGAAGATGACACAAAGAAATGGAAAAATATTCCATGCTCATGGATTGGAAGAACAAATATTGTTAAAATGTCTATACTACACAAAGCAATCTACACATTTAATGCAATCCCTATCTAAATACCACCAGCATTTTTCACAGAGCTAGAACAAACAATCCTAAAATTTGTATGGAACCACAAAAGTCCCTGGATAGCCAAAGCAATCTTGAAAAAGAAAAGCAAAGCTTGAGGTATCACAATTCTGGACTTCAAACTATAATACAAAGCTGTGGTCATCAAGACAATATGGTGCTGGCACGAAAACAAGACACATAGATCAATGGAACAGAACAGAAAGCCGAGAAATAGACCCACAACTATATGGTCAACTAATCATCAACAAAACAGGAAAGAATATCCAATGTAAAAAAGTCTCTTCAACAAATGGTGTTGGGAAAACTGGACTGCAACTTGCAGAAGAATGAAACTGGACCACTTTCTTACACCATACACAAAAATAATTTCAAAATGGATTAAAGACCTCAATGTGAGACAGGAAACCATCAAAATCCTAGAGGAGAACATAGGCATCAACCTCTTTGACATCAGCTGTAGCAACTTCTTACTAGACAGGTCTCTGGAGGCAAGGGAAACAAAAACAAAAAAGAACTATTGGGACTTCATCAAGATAAAAAGCTTCTGCACAGTGAAGAAAACAATCAGCAAAACTTAGAAGCAACTTATGGAATGGGATAAGATATTTGCAAATGACATAGCTGATAAAAGGTTAGGATCCAAAATCTACAAAGAACTTATCCAATTCAACACCAAAAAACAAAATCCCAGTTAAGAAATGGGCAAAAGACACTAATTGACATGTTTCCATAGAAGACATACAGATGAAAAACAGACACATGAAAAGATGCTCAACATTACTCACCATTAGAGAAATATAAATCAAAACCACAATGAGATATCACCTCACACCTGTCAGAATAGCCAAAATTAACAACACAGAAAACAACAGATGTTGGCTAGGATGTGGAGATGGGGGAACACTCTTATACTGTTGGTGGGAATACAAATTGGTGTAGCACTGTGGAAAACAGTATGGAGGTTCTCAAAAAGTTAAAAATAGATCTATCCTGCAATCCAGCAATTGTACTACTAGGTATTTTCCCCAAAGATACAAAAATACTGAATCAAAGGGGTACATGCACCCTTTAGCATATAGCAGCACTATCAACAATAGCCAAATTATAGAAAAAGCCCAAATGTCCATCAAGGATGAACAGATAAAAAAGATGTGTGTGTGTATATCTGTATCTATATATATACTATATATAATATGTAACATGAAATATATATGTAATAGTATACATATAATATATATGAACTATGTAATATATAATATATAACATGTATATGTACATATTTATATATTTATAAATTTACATATTATATTTATAAATACATATTTTTACATATAAATACACACAATGGAATAGTACTGAGCCATCAAAAAGAATGAAATATTGCCATTTACGATGACATGAATGGAGCTAGAGTGTATTATGCTAAGTGAAATAAGTCAAAGAAAGAAAAATACCATATGATTTCACTCATTTGTGGAATTTAAGAAACCAAACAGATGAACATGGGGGAAGGGAAATAAAAGAGAGGAGAGAGAGGAAAACAAACTATAAAAGACTATTGACTATAGAGAACAAACTGAGGGTTGATGGAGGAGATGTGCACAGGTTATGGGCTAAATGGGTGATGGGTATTAAGGAGGGCACTTGGGTATTTGTTGAGCACTGGGTGTTATATGTAAGTGATGAATTACTAAATTCTACTCCTGAAACCAATACTACACTATATGTTAACTAAGTATAATTTAAAAAAATAATGCTCTGTCATTATTTTTCTAACAAGTTCTTGTCATTTTGCTAGAATCTGAGGACAGAAAAAATAAATTGCATATTCTTTTTCTTAAATGAAATTGCATTCTTCTTCAAAATAATGAATTTTGGATTTACCAAAATTTGGAAAAGTACTACCAAGTATCTTCTTTAAGAAGTGTTTAAGTTTCAGATTCCTGTGAGATTAGCAAACACAAGAATTTAAAACCAGAAAGTTGAAGTACATTTGCACTGATGAATAATCAGCTAAATATATCAAGGAGAAAACAAAAATATATAAAGGTTAAACAAAAATATGGAGAGAATAAAACAAAGAGCAACAAAAACAAAAGAAACATAAAGCAACTACCAATGGGACAAAAGTTGATACTAAAACATGCACAAATGTTTATGCTTCATGTCTGTAAGAAAACAATATTCAAAAGTAAAGCAAGGCTGAGACGGATTAGTTGAGTGGGAAAGATTTAGCAGGGTTAAAAGTATTCTGGTGAAATGGAACGCATTAAGTTTTTATTCCAGATGAATTACACAGTCTGTTTTTTTAAATCTTGTGTATAATATCTTTCATTTTCTATTAAAAATTTTCAAACATATGGACCAATTTTCCCCATCACAGGTTCACTGCGAGAAACAGGCTAGACAATAGTACAAGGCTCAAGTAAGGACGATTAAATGTTTTCAGTTGTTTTGTTTTGTTTCATTTTTTTTCAGAGACTGAAATAGAACCTGGGACAGAGGTAGGGAGGTTCTCTTTTCATTCAGGTTTGCCCTGTAGACATGATATAATCAGGCCATTTGGAGCATTAAGCAGAGGCAAAGTCACCTTCACATTAAGAGATCTGACTAGATAATTCCAGGAAAAAGGAGAACCAGGAAAACAAAGAGGTTCATTCTTGATAGTATCATTTGACTCCCTAGATCTGACTATCCCTTGGATTTTCCAACTACATAAATCAATACATTCCCATGTTTGTTTAGTCAGTTTGAATTGGGTTTATGCCACTTGAAACTCAGATATTGCTAACTAATGAATCATTTTGTTTTTGTCACAAAATAGGCAACATGTTCAGGAATAATTTTAAGGAAAACATTTGTTAGAAAAGATGTCTTTTGACCTGGAATATATTTGTATGTTGAATAATCTGCACAGTGTTTTAAAATTTGCCAGTTTATTGAAGATATGTTATCAAAAGTTCTCCCCTCCTAATTAGATGATAGAAAACTTTGTGGAGTATTAGTTTTGATTTTGTAAAAATAGTTGCCAGGGGAACAATCCAACTGTATAATATTTTAAAGCATCTCAAGCCATTGCTAGATTCATCTCAACTCCATCTTGCAAAAATCAATGTTTTGGCAGTTCTTTTAAACCATACATTACTTGTCTAAACATTGTGCCAAACAGTCTCCATTGCCTTTCAAGTTTAGAAAATATGCAGACAGGAACTTTAGCAAGATTATTTCCATTTGGGAAAACTGTAAAGATAGGCAAAAAACTAAAGCTGACTGTTGGAGAAAGTGGATGACAAAGAAATTGTACAACATTTTTATTGCTTACCATGTTATTCTGTTTTATTAACAAGAGGAATTCCTGTTAAATTATAAATGAGGTAATATTTGAAAATATATATATGTGTGTATATATATAGTCAAAACTGTATATGTATGTATGTATATAATAAACTGATGAATTATAAGAACAACAAAGGTTTTTGAATGATAGTCAATCTACATATGCATGCTTTATAGAATGCTTATTTTTGCTAGGAATAATGAACCAAGATGGATTCCTTCCAAATTTAATTTTGAGGTCCCTGGATTTAGTCCACAATATAGATGGACTGATCTTGTTTGACCATGTTGATCATCTTTGAAAGGCATCTCCCAGGTGACTCTAAAACAGTAAAACCATTAGAAACATCTCCCCTAGAGCTGTCTGGTATTGATTTTTTGCTTCAACTGAGACATGAATCAATAACACTTCTTTGACAATCATCACTACTAAAGTGGGGTTACGTTGTCTTCCAACACTTTCTAGTATAAGTTTAGAGATATCATTGTAAAAATCTATCTCTTAACCCATCATAAAATTTTTTTCAGTTAATAAGGAGGACTGATATGTACAATACAGCACATTCCTTTGGAGTGTAGCTTTTATTCAATCAAGGACTTTTGTTGAAGGTCATCTAATTCCTTTTAGATTTACTGCGACCCCCCACAGAAAAAGAGGTAACAGCTACGGAGTAATTAGTACATAGGAAGTAGGAGCAATCAAGGTATATTAAAATATATATAACTTTTAATTTCATAGAAATATGTACATGTATGTATTCATCATGCCAATAAACCAGAATAACATGATAATACCAGTATTTTTAGTAATACAGGGAGTGCTGAGTAAAGGTAATAGCTAGACTCAAGGAAAAAGAACTGATCATAAGAGAACTAATACAATTGAGCCATTGCAAATTTTGCCTAAAATTTCAATTCTTACCATATCTCCCTTGGTAAGTTACTCATTACATTTTATTCCACTATGCCTCATTTCTTGTATAAATACAATATTGGTAACTTCACTGAGAGTACTAAAAATTGTCATATTAAGATGTGTACTTATTAGTCAAAAACCATAAATTTTTATTTTATTTATTTGTTGTAAAAAAATAAATGATTGTCTTTTTAAAATTAAATTTTCATATATGGAAAATTATTTGCCCCCAGTCATTTGAAATATTTTTATAAGTTAGAGCAAAAGATAACTTAAGTTTCTCAATTATTGATGAAACATATAACTTTTACTAGAATAGTTAACTTGGCACTCTTGTTTATAAGTAAATTTTAAATGTTTGATTTTATGTGATTATAAACTGCATCTAATATTCTCAGGAATATAAGCATTCACACAAACACATACAAAGAAATACATAGTTAGGTTAGTGTTCATATAATAATTAGTGTTCATATAATAATTACAGGTAGATTGCCTTGGACTTTCTGTTTAAGAGACCTCAAAAATTTTTAGTGAAATAACAAGAAACAAACATATGTGTATTTATATAAACACAGTGACTTTTGAAATTTTCTATATTAGTTGGTTAAATCATTTCCCCCATCCTATGTAAACTTATACAATGCCATTTGAGATGACAGTTTTTGCTGTTCTACAAGTGCCTATTAGAAATATATTAAAATAAATTTAAGGGGTAATTTGGAGGAATATTAACATTCATATTTTGATGTATACTTATTATACATAATATATATTTACATTGTAAAATATAAAATATTAAAAAATATAAATAAAATGTATACATGTTTTATATTTATACATATAAGATAAAATACAAATATATAAATACAAATAGTAATATTATATATTTATGTGTACATATTACACACACATACAAGCACACACACGTGCACGCAAACACTTATACACACATATATATTCCAAATTTGTAGGAATAGGAGCCATTATAGTCTAAATTATTATGTGTGTGTGTGTATTTGGGTTTGTAATTGTAATTATATTATGTAAATATAATTTGTAAATGTAATTATATTTATGTGGAATGTATTTAATTATTTATCAACAATTTTTTCTGGTAAAGTTTAAAATGTACTTTAAATATTGCTTCAAACCTCATGTTTTTACATCCATGCTTCACTCATGTATGTATATGTGTATACATTACAATGTGTTAAATTATTCACAGAAAACATATTATGTTTGTATTTTAAACATCATTTTCTTATTCTTTCTTCTAATAGGTATAGAAATTATGTAAGACTATTAATAAATATTGAATAAAATTGGTTAATTTAAGTGAAAAGAACATTAGAGGCATGCAAAATAACATAAATACATTTAGAAAAGATATAGTTTATTTCAGACAGAAAACCTCACCAGAATCCCAAATGGTCATAACAGTGCTGCAGAAAGCTACATCCCGTTTGTCTTATAAAATTTAAATCAAAAAGCACACAGGAAATAATAATTAAAAAAAAAGAAGTCATAGAACAAAAACATTATCCGTTAAGGTGTTCTCCATGAAGAAAAAAAAAAAAAGGTGCTATTATTTTACTCGTAGTCCCTCTATTAGTTTGGCCTAAAAATAGCCATTGACTTGTTTTTCATTATGTGCAATGTCAAAGTGAACTGCCGATTTGCTGCTTTGCTCAAAAACACTCTGGCAATCAGCCACGCATTCTGCCAAACCAGCATGCTGACCACCTACTTGGCGTGAGTCAGATGGCTATTTGGAAAGCTTTCCATCGTTATCTTTTATGTGCTATAACTGCCCACTTTTCAGCATGACTCATTTATCATTTTATGCCAAAGAACTGAATTATCTTGTATTTTTCTTGTTATCTTTCTGGAGAGTCTGACATGACTTTAATGTCAGCGTATTTCTTACTAGAAAAGAACATATGGGATATTTTGAAAACTGGCTGAACTTGACAGCATGCGGACTGACACTCTGAATGTGTAATTTTCTAACATCGCCTTGTGGGATATACGTGTGTTTACTTTTAGGGTCTGGAAACGTAAAGCTTTTGATATAACACCTCCTAAGATTGTTTTTAAGATTCTTCAAAATGAAACACAGAAAACTTGGGTCTATCAGGAGCTTTCAGATATGGAAAAACTTTGGTAAGCAGTTACTGTAAGCACTAAAGAGGCATATCCTTTGCAGCCTAAGTCAACTCCAATAATTATTACTTTTACATGGGAATTTGAAAACTGAAAATCTGGTTGTTAACTCCAAGGAAATTGTAGCAAGAGCAAGAATACGGTTCTATTATGGAGAGGCATAGAGTGCTGGGGAGAAATGCCATGATCCTGTAAACCACTAGATAGACAGCATCTCCCACTGCCACTCCATCTACTATGCCCTTACCCTGTTTTTCCACCGGCCATTCTAGCACTCTCTCACAGCAATATCTTTCTCTCTTTTTAAACTACTGCTCCTGTGTTAACTTCATCAGCAAATAAGAAACCAAATATCTAACTCAAAGTGCTCATTACTTCCTCACCAGCACCAGTTGCAAAAATCACACTGACTAGGTGATACAGATGAAGAGACAGGACTAGTAGATGTGAAAGAATTACATCTGTTGATGTAAGTAATGCTTGAGTCAAAAAATTTACTACAAGAAATCTGGTGATGGGTATTAAAAAGGGCACGTACTGCATGGAGCACTGGATGTTATATGCAAATAGTGAATCATGGAACACTACGTTAAAAACTAATGATGTAATGTATGGTGATTAACATAATATAATAAAAAAATGTTAAAAAAATCTGGAGGGCAGAAATAAAAATATATATATATATATCAGTTTCAAGATCTATGTACCTGAGGACACAGTGAGTGTCCAGAAGCTCAGGCATTTTTTTTTAACCCAACTGTAGATTAAAGGGTACTTTGAAACCAACATTAAGGCTATAACTTGATTTTTTTTTTTTAACAGAAGTCACTGTGGGCTTAATTATCCTTTCTACAGCTCTAATTTTGAAAGGCATTCAATGTCAAGTACATGGCATCTTATGTAGGAAGCCAGGAATAAGTGTGTATTGGATGAGAAAGTGTTTTGGATAAAATGAAAGGGACTCCTCTGCTTTTCTTCTTACCTGTAATATGATTATATGAACAAATGATTTGGACAAATAATTTAGCCTGAGTTTTAATTTTTGCTTTGGTAACCTAAAGATTGCAATGCCTAATTCATAGGGTTATATGATGGTTAATGAGATCGTGTATATCAAGTGCTTAACATACTATCTCATAAGGGGTATTCATAAAGAATATTCAGTGGGTGCCACATATTTATTTAATAGTAAACTTTACCAATTTAGTTAGTGATAATGTTAATGTCAACGTAGATATTGAATCTTTTTCATCTACTTTTCTAAGTTATTGTTGTTTTGCTCATGTTAGTGAACATATTTTTGACTAACGCAAATTTTCAGTGACGGTTAGCAAAAAGAAAAGTTCTACAAGCTCACAGAATTGTGGTTTAGCCCAAGATTTAACATGAAGAAATAAAATAATTTGGAGAACCTTGAATAGGGCAAATCTTTAACTTCTTTGTAAATTTAAGTTGGTGATTATGGTAAAAGTGACTAAAGGATATATGGTATAAATATTATTTATGGGCATAAAATTTAAAATTCAGTAGCTGCAACTTGTAGGAAAGTGTGTGATCTAGTGATAAATGAGAGTTTTATCAATGATATCAAAGAAATGTTTGTAAGAATCAGGTGGTTCTATATTTGTCAAACAGAATTTTGCAATGCATGGAATGTCCCATTTGAGGCAAAATAAAGTTCTTTAAGTGATTTTCCAAAACACTGATTAATTATACTTACAACACCACATAAAAATTGATTATGTCATTAAAAAATTTGAATTAAAAAGGATTGAGATTCCAGAAGGAATAGTATAAATGAGTTGTAGAACAGAGTTGTAATGATGTATATATTAGCAATCAGATTTCTCTACTGTCACTCCTATTCATATCTTCAGTCCACAGGTGACCATTCCTTTTGAGGAAATTTAGAGCTATTGGGGGGAATCATAGTTTGGTTTCATACTCTTGGATCCTCAATTTCTGGATGTATTTATAAAGCACATACATACATACAGGCACACACACACACTAAAAAAAAAGAAAATCAAGCCTGGGACCCACTGTACTATTATATAAATATGAAGGTAAAATTATGAAAAAGAAGTAAATTCTGTAACCTCAAGTGGACAACATTTCAAAAAATTATTTGTTTCTATTCATCAACTTTACTTCTTGGCACTATCATAAGTTAATTGCAGAACTCAAAGGTCTTCCTCAATCTCTACATTAGTATTGATACAATTGAGATATTTTCCAGAGTGGCCAAGGAATATATTTTTCATATAAGTTCTTCCATTACTCCGTGTTGTTCCTCTCCACTTGTCAAGAAACAACTTAGTACAGACTGCATTTTCCAACATATTACTAGATAGCCAGGGAACATAAAATTCCCGTGAAGCCAATTCTATAATCATGGCATTGGCAAACTAGCTTCTAGAAACCATTAAACTCGTATCATAAATCTGGTCATAGCAAATCTATATGGGAATTGATGGGAAATAGAGAATGAATTATGCATCACAGAATTGCTGAATAGCAAAGGAAGAATGCTCACTCAGACACATATTGTATAGAGGAGAAATACATATTTTTATGGTACCTTTGTATTCTCAATATTAAGTAACTGAGATTGTCACAGAATATGAATGATTGTGTAATGTTATAGTTTAATCAATTCAAAAAAAGCATTAGAATTCATAATTGTCAAAATAACTGCATTTTTTGTTTGGGCAAAAAATATACAGCAATTTTATAGGTATATATTATTGAAAATACACAAAGTATAATATTTGCATTGGATAACGACTAATTAAAGTGATTACCATTGAAGTATCAAAAATAAAGCTTGGTTTATAATTATGATGATCTCTGATCAGCTCAACTAGTGCGTTTTAGTTAGAAAAAAATGCATATTTAACTGCAGATGTGAACACACACATTTAGATTAATACTAAAATTATAATAGTCTCATAATACAAATGATGCTAATGATCTCTTTTTAAAGGTTCAGAAAGTATATATTTTAGAAGAAACATGTATCTACTTATTATAAAAATTTTCTTGAAGTATACCTTTCATATAAAATGAACACAAGAATTACAGTTCCTGATGAAGGAATTAGCCTGGTGAACAAGCTAATCAAATATAGAATGCCTTGAGACCTATAAAATTAATCCTAATTATTCAATATGTTTTAATTGTATATATTTTGTGAACATGCCAGGAATCCATTTAAAGAGGCTTCATCCTTAGAGTTAGAAAATCTTGCCTACAAGATATTGCTTAAGCAGAATCAGTAATTCCCAAGGTTTCATAAATAGTAAGCCTTTTCTATTTATGAATTGATACATCCTTAGAGAGAGGAAAGAGAAATTCATTTGCTAGTCATTTTAAGTGAATTAGTTCAGACTCTTGAGGTGATGAGAAAGTGAACACATTCTTTTGACCATTAGAACATAATGAGAAAAGTGTTATTTAGCGCACATCCAGTAACATACAGGAGATAAACTTTACCTAGTTAAATTGAGCCAGTCTCTATTTTGGGGAGAATAAAGGGGAGAACCGGAAAAAGAGTCCTAGTCTGGAAGCAGCAGTAATTTAATAAATAAGTAAAGCCAATGCTAATTAGATGCTTAAAGTTACTGCCAAAGAATATGTATGGTACAACTCTGTAACACATTTTCCTTTGTGTAAGAAATTCCTATTTTTTACATTTTAAAAACTGTTTTTAAAAGCTAAAAATTTTTATGTATAAAAAAGGAGCCTAACTGCGTTCTTTTCATTATGCTATTGAGCTTAAAGAGCTTCCTCCCTCCAGGAATCCCATTTTTCAAATTCATGTGAAAGTAGATGATGAAAGTGCTTACGTAATTATCTGTCTATACAATGAATTTTAAAGCACAGAATTTAGTATGTACCATAAGCTTTCTTTTAAAATTTTTATCTAGTGGTGACTATTTTTACATTATATTATGAAGAGATCTTTTTTTTTCTCTTTTCTAGAAATAGGTAATGTAAAAGGTATAAAACTAGAAGTGCAAAAGAATAAGAAAAATACCTTTTAAAAATAAAGTATAAAAGCAGGAATCTGATAGAAGGAAATAAGAATAAAATCAAAAGTATTTAGATGTAATGTCATGGAGCTAGAAACTTTATGATGGGATTTCAGGCATCCTATGTACATACTAGTCAGAGATCCAGCAGTAAAGATCACTTTAGCACCTTAGCCCTATAGCATCCTTCACCAAAGAATCCTTTCTCCCCTGCCTAGAAAACATTATTTTCCTCCCAAGCATATGCTTATTAATGTAAATTGACCAGTTACTGAAATATATTATAATCAGAAATCTTTTACAGCTAAATTCATGTGATGAGCTATACACAGATTTTCTAAAAGTAAAATGGACTTTCTTGATCAAAAGCTGGTTAAATACCAACTTAATGGCTACCAGTTAATAATACACAAAGAGTTTATTTCCCTAGGCCTAGGTCAAAGTCAAGAAATAGTGTTTGCTATGGACCTTGAGGGCATTATGCTAAATGAAATAGAGAAAGACAACCACTCTAAGATCTCACATGTATATGGACCCTAAAATAACCCCCCCAAAACAAAATTCACATATATAGAACAGATTGGTGGTTGCCAGAGGTGGCGGTTTGGGGTGGACAAAATGGATGAAGGGGTCAAAAGGTACAAACTTCCAGTTATAAAATAAATGAGTCCTGGGGATGTTGTAACAGTATTATTAACTGTATTATATATGTGGAAGCTGCTAAGATAGTAGATCTTAAAAGTCTTTATCACAAGAAAAAGATTGTAACTGTGTGTGATGGACCAAATACCAAATCATTATGTTGTACACCTGAAAGTAATATTATACGTCAATTATATCACAATTAAAAAAAAAAAAAAGAAACGAAATAGTGTTGGTTGATGTCACCCACTTTATAAAATTATCTTTAAAAATTCTTTAAAGGATTCTTTAAATTTTGGATTTCAGAGCGGTTACAATTATGTGTTAAAGGAAGATAATCTATGATTTTATGTTTCAAGTTTTTAATTAAATTCTAGTTAGTTAACATATTCTATGAATTCAAATAGACAGCTTAAAATTTTCTAAGGTTAATATAAACTATGATTTAGTTATTATCAGTTATCATTACAACTTGGTTCCAATATTAACATAAAAATATATCATATCATGATAGAGTGCAGTCTCCAAACTAGATCTATGGTTATACTCTTAATGTTTCAAGAATTATTTTTAAAAGATACATGTGTATACATGCAGATATATACACCTATACTGCATACTTACAAGCACATACTTTGATTTTATGTCATTTGTTTTTAAAATGAAACATATAAAAAGAAACATGCTTTTATAATTTATAAATAAGACCTAATTTTAGGAAAAGATCATTTCTTAGTTTTTTTCAAACTTGGAATTTAGATATAATAATGAAGATATAAATTTTTCCATTTAGGGGCAACTGGGTGTCTTAGTTGGTTAAGCATCTAACTCTTGATTTTGGCTCAGATCATGATCTCAGGGTTGTGAGATCTGCACTGGGTGTGGAGCCTGATTGGGATTCTCTCTCTCCTTCTCCCTCTGCACCTGTCCCCCCACTCAACCCACTCGCATGCTCTCTCTCTCTAAAAAAAAGTAAAATAAAATTTTCCATTTAAATATGATCCAAAAATTACTCTGGATTACTAACCACTTGTGAGATAGAAAAACAGAACAATATTTGGAAAAAGCAGGGACTTTAGAGACAAGGTTAAAATCATAATTTGCCAGCTGATGTCAGGGTGGGTAGTAGTCTTATTTCCTCAATTATGAAATGGAAATGGTAATACATAATCACTTATACAAGAGAGTTGGTATGCTAAAATTTTTTTGTCTCCTTTATCATGAGAGAAATGGCAAAATTGATATGCAGGAGAAGCTGAGGAATCCTGAGAAGAATCAAAACTCTTCTCTGTTCTAGTTTGTGTCCTTCATCAGCTTTGTCCATTTCTGCTTCTCAGGCTGATTGCACTGTCTAATATTTAGGACAGAATGCTCTCAGTCTCATGGTTTGAATTTGCTCAGGCTTCAGGATCCAGAAAGATATCCAGCACGGACATCTTTTTTATTTAAAACTGCTATGGTCAAAGGTCTTCAAATGTCTGTGAATCCTTTCTACACTGTACTATTCCATTGAAGGAAAGTTGTAACTTTATGTATCCTTAAAAGAGAAAAAAATCTGCCTAGTGAAGACTTTCTCTCTACCCCTTCTTTTTTTCTTTATGATGGTTTAATCTTTTACTGTTAATATGCTTTCTTTAGTAGAATCATCTGCTAATGGAGATAGAATTGGCCAAATCTATAATTTTCTGCATGAGTCACAAGGTAATGAAAAAGTGACTCCAAATTCCTAAATAATTTCCTTATGTCACCCCAAAGGGAAAACTATATATATAGTTTTAGACATACATATATAAATATCTATATATTTATGTATATATGTACTTTTGTTAACACAGATCTTCTGAAAGTATATACATCAAGATTGAGATAATATATTTAAACATGAATGAATATGTGACAAGGTTCAAGTATCTTTATTTTACATTTTCATTATAATTATGTGGAAAAATTCCCCAGAAGCATGTTGTTAAATGTGCCTTTAGAGTATGAGTGCATTTTTGCTGAAACATTTGTGCTTTGGTTAATTTTCATAAGCCTTACAAGAGTGAGGGGGACAGGCTGGAAAGCTCTCGTGGCAGGTGCTTTGCCACCTGCCTCACTGTAATATATGGCTAGCAATAAAGTTAATGCTTTCTTCACTCACTGATCACCATTCACAGAAAGACTGAAGCTTTGGAAGTCGTACAATATTTAAGGAGATGGCATTTCAGATTCATGAATGCTTATTCTGAGAATTTAACAGTTTTAGAAACTGCCATTTCTCAGTTCCTGTGTAACAGGGGAGACACATTTCTCTATGGGTTATAGCAATCATTTATATATAGTGTTAAAACAATATATCTACATCATATATACCTTCATTACACACACATACACACACACGTACATGTATACATGGTACAATTTGTCAGACCCTATTTCTGAGGTTTGTGATACATCAGTGAATTTTATGAAAAAATATAGTGACTTAATTTTTATTTAGAATAGCCATCATTTTCATTCTCAATAATCCTTTTATATTTGAGAGCATTAACTCATATAGACCAGTGAGGAACTGGAACCAGACCAGATGCTAACTGGCAGAACACTGATTTACAGTTATATTTGACTCTAGAACCTGACAGTTAACTGCTATATCACAAACTAATCAGGAATTATTTAACCTTTCCTAACTTAAGGTTCCCCAACCATAAACTGGAGGGGGAAAGTATTAATATGGCAAATTTGTTTTGAAATTTTGAAATTATATGCAAATTATCTGGCACAGTAGAGTGCCCAATAAATTTTGGCCATTTTTGTTCCTTTGGATTCCAAACTACAATCACAGATGGTAAATAGATTTCATCTTGAATGCTAACCTCTACCATTAGTAGTCGCTGAGATGACCATTTGAGCCCTCTGTACAGGCAAGAATGTCCTGATAAAGTATTGATGTTTTCTGTGACCAGAGATAAGGGAAGATATTTTTCATTCCTCTTGTAAAGGCTAAGATAAACGGGTATAATTCAATTTCTTATTGTGTCGGTTATACCTTAAATTTCCTTCTCCTAGATTTGGGACCTTGAGAAAATTATGACTTTTCTGTGATCCTTTTTCTTTCATGTGTAAAGGGAGATGAAAATGGTAACAATTAGAGACTTATCATGGAAGTTAAATGAAGTTATAAAAGTTAAATGAACCATAAAACTACAGGTTGAACACATGCATTTTATTTCACTATCTCCCAAACTGCAGTAAAAAATCAGCACACTGAAGCACAAACTGGAAAGCACAAAGTAGCAGAAAGGACCCCTAGCAAAGTTTTGTCAGCTTGAAGGTCAAAGGGTGAGTTGTAACTAATTCAAAATCTTGAATACTGGATCTATAGGTGGTACATTTGAATGGGGGAAAGACAACAGCAACATCAGCATTTACTCACTGGACTCCCCCTGAAAAGCTAAGATTATTTTTAGATTGCTCTGCTAGTGGATGCACATGAGAACTAAACAATGGGGCAAGTATGTAAAGTTTTTTTTTTTAATTTATTAGCAAGGTGTTGATCTCTTTTATTCAGTGCAACTTCCAAAGAAGGGAGCATTGGAGGTTGTAAAATAAGGAATTGCTGGACAAAGGATGCTGAGGTTAAGTGGTGGCAGGAGACATGTATGAACAATGGGAAAACTAAGTGAATACACATATCCTAAGTGTTGTCACCTTCAAAACTCTTCCCCTATTTGGCCTCCAGATCCTCAGAAACAGAGCTGTAGTGTTCTGGTAGAAGAAAGAATGGTGGTTCTCTAGTGCATCTGATTTTGGGGTTTCCCCCAAGAAAAAGTCTAGTCTAGTGTCCATGAAGAGTACTGACAACCAATTTACTCAGTTTTTAATGAGATTTTTAATGGTGAACTCTGAAACATAAACACAAAGCCAAGGATCACCAGACTTTTGATGAAACTATCCATCATGAAAGATATTTGAAAAATGTCATAGGCAGAAAAGATAGATTTTTGTAGGTAGAAGAATTCAGAACTATCATAAATATCCTTAAAAAGAAAAAGCTACAGATGGAATCAAACTAAGAATTATAAAAATAAATTATTTGGAGAACAAATTTGCTTTTGAATGTTAAAAGACCATAGCAAAAAAAAAAAAAAAAAAAAAAAAGACCATAGCAAAAATTATACCAAACAACAAAAAACTTTGGATAAAGTTTAGAAGTTGAGGCAATATCCGGTAAAATAGAATATCAAGAAAGAAAAAAAAAGAGAATGTGACATAAAAAATAAGGGGGATAAAATTAAAGTCAAGCCTAGATGGTCTGTATCTAAATATACACAAAAGAAAAGATCTAAGAGAAAGAAATTATCAAAGAAATAACTCAAGAAAATTTCCCAGAACTAAAAGATTGGGTATTCAGATTAAAAGAGTTTACCAAACACAAAATAATTTTAATCAATTAAATATCTTATTTACTGAGCATATTGAGATATTTAAACAACCTGTGCAGTTTTTAATCCTATTAACAATGATTTTACAGAAAAGTGAGGAAAATAAATGTTATGGAAAAAAAAGAAAAAAGTTATATATGCATTACCTATAAATAACATTTACCAGGTCATAATTATGTAACTATGGGGCACAAATATAAACAAAATGACAATATAATTATACCAGGAATTTGGGAAGATGGAAAGGTTTCCTATATTTGTAGAGGTGAAAGATAAACAGAGATACATTTTCATATCCTGGTGTTAATTTCATAGCTAAAGCTAAATACTGAAAACTCAAGAAGGAGCAGTCAGTATTGGGGCACGTGGGTGGCTCAATCAGTTAAGCGTCTGCCTTCAGCTCAGGTCATGATCCCAGGGTCCTGGGATCCAGTCCCACATCAGGCTCCCGGCTGAGCAAGGAGCCTGCTTCTCCCTCTCCCTCTGCTGCCCCCTGTTTGTGCTTTCTTACTCTCTCTCTCTCTCTCTCAAATAAATAAATTTTAAAAAGGAAAAAAAGCAGCAGTATAAGCACAAGGATATAATTTTTAAAAATGAAGATAAATAGGGGCGCCTGGGTGGCTCAGTTGGTTAAGCATCCAACTCTTGATTTTAGCTTAGGTCTTGATTTCATGATCAGGAGTTCAAGTGGCTAATGAGTTAAAAGGCATTGCTCTGGGGAAGAGGAAATACAGGCAGAATCAGGGAACCAGTATAACTATTTGAAACTCTAAAATATTTGCACATATGCTTTAATCAAGCACAATATGTGAAATGAAATAACAAATGACTTTGACCAATGTCTCACACATATAAAAAACAAGTTATGAGATGAGGATAATTTTTCATTATCATTATCCTCACCATGGACCAATATTCTTAAACCAACATGATATAAGTATACAAATATGTGGGAAAGGAAGTATTGGACAGAAATATAGGGAGCACATAACCAAACATAGAGGTACAGGGCAAGGTTTCTCAAGGAAGCCATGTTTTTGAGTTACATGATGAGAACTGAATGAGGGATAGCAGTTTTCCAAATGAGGGTTTTGAAGTGCGACAAAGTGTTGCAGAGGCAATATTTCTTACACTGCAGCTGGAACGAGCATGATTCACTTGATAAATTTAAAAAAAATAGTATAGCTAGATCACAGAACATCAAATGAGGAAATGGACGAAATAATAGGAAAGAGGAAAGCAGAAGCCAGATCTTACAGAGCATCAGAAACCATTACCATCAGGATTGGGAGACATTGAAACAAAATACAACAGGATAGTGACTTTCCCATAAACCCTTTAAGAAAGTCTGAATGTGGTATGAATAATAAATTAAAGGACAGGATTGAGACCAACTAGAGATTTTTTTCAGAAATCTTACCGAGAGCCGATCATAGCCTCAGCTAGCATAGCAGCAGTGGGAGTGGAGGTAAAGTGATCACTTTGAGAAGGAGGACTCGAGAGTGCACAGATTTTATCTGATGAGAGTGGGCTTCGGGGATGGAGAAAAAGGGTGCAGGATGATTTCAGAGTTGCTGGCATAGACACCTAGGTGGGCTGTGGATGCTATTGACAAAATGGGAAATGGACAGAGCATATTTGGCATGTGGGAAGGGCCAGGGGAAAATGATAATTTGGGTTAAATTGTGCTGCACTTTCAGTGCTTCAAGATAATCTAAGTAAAATGCCGAACTTATCCAACTAAAACTCCAGAAAAGGTTGTGAGCTATAACATATATTTGGGAGTCATCAAAATGTGGCTCATAATCAAAGCCACAGAAATGTAGTACCTTTCCCGAGGGCATTGTGAGGAAGAGGGAAAAGAAACTGGGACAGAATGCTGTGGAAAAAAGTTATCACAGCCAGCTTGAAGAGGAGTCTAAGAAAAAAAGAGGTCAGTGGAAATCCAGGCATGAATAATTTCATAGAAGCCGAGGAAAGTGAGTAATCCAAAGAGGAAGGAGTTTTTACCTGACATTTTAAGAGAAAAAATTTTCCGACTCCTATTATTCATCCAATTGATTTTAGATTTCCTGTTCTATTCTGCATGTGTGTGAGATGTTTGAAAGGATGTTTTGGTCACCTCTCTGCCCAGGTGCCTGAAACAGTGTCAGGTGATTCGATGACTGAATAAAGGTTAGTACTTTTTAAGATGTATTTATAACATATTGTTGCTTTAAAAACTGGTAGAAAACATTTAATATGCAGAATCAATTTTATTACTCAATTTTCTTAATATTACATTTGTATAATATAATTAGAGCAAATGTAGACTCAAATCTTTAGTGCTTCTTGATTAAAATGCTCTTTAATTTTTTTTAATTCTGCAAATGTAATCCCTCAACTGTGAAATAGTTCTGCCATCAATTCGCCAGGGTCATCTCTGCCTCTACCTGTTATCAGAACAAGCTTCTCATGATACAATGAAAAAATATGCATGACACATGCTTATCAAATATCTGATTTGCTGTTTTAAAAAAAAGGAATTATTGGGGGCAGAGCAAGATGGCGGAGGAGTAGGAGACCCGGATTTTGTGTCCTCTCAGGAATTCAGCTAGATAGGGATCAAACAATTCTGAACACCTACAAACTCAACAGGAGATCGAAGAAAAGAAGAGCAACAACTCTCTCATCAGAAAAGCGACCACTTTCTGGAAGGTAGGACGTGCAGAGAAGTGAATCCGAGGCGATATTTGGGAGGATAGACGGCGGGGGAGGGGCCTCCGTCGGCCGCTTCTGGCAAGTGACAGAGCCGCGGAGCACAAAGTCGGAACTTTTAAAAGTCTGCTCCGCTGAGGGACGTCACTCTGGTGGCTAAGCAGGGGGGGGACCCTCCGGGACAGTGTGGTCTCAGGACCCTCGGGGTCACAGAAAGACCGGGGGTGCCTGAGTGTGGCAGAGCTCCCAGGTAACGGAGCAGGGAAGCCGGCTGCAGAGGCGGAGCCCAGGCGCGGGCTCTCAGCTCGGGGTCGCCATAAACCGTGATCCGCGGCACAGTCGGGCCCCTGCTCCTCCAGCAGGGACCCAACAAGCGGCAGATCCGGGGAGACTCACCTTCCTCCCCTGGGAGGAGCCACACGGGAGCACACCGCAGGGATCTGCTGGGTTTGGAGACTCCACACCAAGTCAGGTGCCAGAGATAGAAACGTGCGGTCACAGGCTGGGTGAGCACAGAGTGCAGCCAGAGACCGGGGAGACGGGAGTGACTGACGGCTTTTCTCTGGGGGCTCACTGAGGAGCGGGGCCTCGAGTTCTCGGCTCCTCCGGGGCGGAGATTGGGAGGCTGCCATTTTCACTCTCCTCCTCCAAAGCTGTACAGAAAGCTTGCAGGGAACAAAAGCCCCGGAGAGCAAACCCGAGCAGATTACTTAGCCAGTAGGGGGCAAGGGCATGGCAATTCCGCCTCCGGCAGAGACATTTGGAAACCACGGCAACAGGCCCCTCCCCAGAAGATCAGCGAGAACAGCCAGCCAAGACCAAGTTTACCGAACAATGAGAGCGACAGAACTCCAGCGCTAGGGGACTACTGCACATAGAATTCATGGCTTTTTTACCATGATTCTTTAGTCTTTCAAAGTTAATTTTTTTTAACTGTCTTTTTTTCTTTTTTTTTTTTGAATTTTTATTTTTCCCTTTTTCAACCAACATCTTATCAATCCCTTTTAAAAAAAAAAATTTATTTTTCATTTTTAGAGTCATATTCTATCCCTTCATAGTAGTTATTTTTGGCTTATATATATAAGTTGTTCTCTCTTTAAAATGTTGAGATAGTTTCTTCTAACAGATTAAAATATACCCTAAATCTCTAGTATATGGTGTTTTCTATTCCCCTGCCTGATCACATTCTCTCCGTTTTTTTTTTCTTTTTTCTTTTTTTAAATCCTCTTCTTTCTTTTTTCAAACAACTTCTTATCAATTCCTTTTATAATATTTTTTAAAATTTCCATCTTTACAGTCATATTCCATCCCATCATTCCAACCCTTATTTTTGTACATGTATAAGTTTTTCTTTCTTTAAAATTTTGGGAGGCACTTTCTTCTAAAAGACCAAAATACACCCCAAATCTAGTGTGTGGCACTGATCTATATACCAGCCTGATCATATTTGATCACATTCTGGTTTTTTTGTTGTTGCTGTTTTGTTTTGTTTGTTTTTGTTTTTATCTTTTTCTTTTTTTTTTTCTTTTTCTTTTTTCTCTCTTTCCGTTTCTTTTTCCACTGCTTCAGGTCTTTTCTGATTTGTTTAGAGTATATTTTCTGGGGACGTTGTTACTCTGCTAGCATTTTGTTCTCTCATTAATCTATTCTCCTCTACACAAAATGACAAGACGGAAAAAATCACCTCAACAAAAAGAACAAGAGGTAGTACCGACTGCCAGGGACCTACTGAATACGGACATTAGTATGATGTCAGCTCTAGAGTTCAGAATCATCACTTTAAAGATACTAGCTGGGCTTGAAAAAAATATGGAAGTTATTAGAGAAACCCTTTCTGGAGAAGTAAAAGAACTAAAATCCAACCAAGTAGAAATCAAAAAGGCTATTAATGAGGTGCAATCAAAAATGGGGGCACTAACTGCTAGAATAAATGAGGCAGAAGAGAGAATCAGTAATATAGAAGATGAAACGATGGAAAATAAAGAAGCTGAGGAAAAGAGAGATAAACAACTACTGGATCACGAGGGCAGAATTCGAGAGATAAGCAATACCATAAGACGAAACAACATTAGAATAATTGGGATCCCAGAAGAAGAAGAAAGAGAGAGAGGGGCAGAAGGTATAATGGAGCAAATTATAGCAGAGAACTTCCCTAATTTGGGGAAGGAAACAGGCATGAAACTCCAGGAAGCACAGAGAACCCCTCTCAAAATCAATAAAAATAGGTCAACACCCCGACATCTAATAGTAAAACTTATGAGTCTCATAAAGAAAAAATCCTGAAAGCAGCTCGGGAGAAGAGATATGTAACCTACAAGGGTAGAAACATTAGGTTGGCAACAGACCTATCCACAGAGACCTGGCAGGCCAGAAAGGACTGGCAGGATATATTCAGAGCACTAAATGAGAAAAATATGCAGCCAAGAATACTATATCCACCTAGGCTGTCATTAAAAATTGAAGGAGAGATAAAAAGGTTCCAGGACAAACAAAAACTAAAGGAATTTGCAAACACAAAACCAGCCCTACAGGAAATCTTGAAAGGGGTCCTCTAAGCAAAGAGAGAGCCTAAAAGCAACATAGACCAGAAAGGAACACAGACAATATACGGTAACAGTCACCTTACAGGCAATACAATAGCACTAAATTCCTATCTTTCAATAGTTACCCTGAATGTAAATGGGCTAAATGCCCCAGTCAAAAGACACAGGCTATCAGACTGGATTAAAAAACAAGACCCATCGATATGCTGTCTGCAACAGACTCATTTTAGAACCAAAGACACCCCCAGATTGAAAGTGAGGGGGTGGAAAACCATTTACCATGCTAATGGACACCAAAAGAACACTGGGGTGGCAATCCTTATATCAGACAAATTAGATTTTAAACCAAAGACTATAATAAGAGATGAGGAAGGACATTATATCCTACTTAAGGATCTATCCAACAAGGAGATCTAACAATTGAAAATATCTATGCCCCTAACATGGGAGCAGCCAATTATATAAGCCAATTAATAACAAAAGCAAAGAAACACATCAACAACAATACAATAATAGTGGGGGACTTTAACACCCCCCTCACTGAAATGGACAGATCATCTAAGCAAAAAATCAACAAGGAAATAAAGACTTTAAATGACACACTGGACCAAATGGACTTCATAGACATATTCAGAACATTCCACCCCAAAGCAATGGAATACACATTCTTCTCTAGTGCCCATGGAACATTCTCCAGAATAGATCACATCCTAGGTCATAAATCAGGTCTAAACCGGTACCAAAAGATTGGGATCATTCCCTGCCTATTTTCAGACCACAATGCTTTGAAACTAGAACTCAATCACAAGAGGAAAGTCGGAAAGAACTCAAATACATGGAGGCTAAAGAGCATCCTACTGAAGAATGAATGGGTCAACCAGGAAATTAAAGAAGAATTAAAAAAATTTCATGGAAACAAATGAAAATGAAAACACAACTATTCAAAATCTTTGGGATGCAGCAAAGGCAGTCCTAAGAGGAAAGTATATAGCAATACAAGCCTTTCTCAAGAAACAAGAAAGGTCTCAAGTACACAACCTAACCCTATACCTAAAGGAGCTGGAGAAAGAACAGCAAATAAAGCCTAAACCCAGCAGGAGAAGAGAAATAATAAAGATCAGAGCAGAAATCAATGAAATAGAAACTAAAAGAACAGTAGAACAGATCAACGAAACTAGGAGCTGGTTCTTTGAAAGAATTAACAAGATTGATAAACCCCTGGCCAGACTTATCAAAAAGAGAAGAGAAATGACCCAAATCAACAAAATCATGAATGAAAGAGGAGAAATCACAACCAACACCAAAGAAATACAAACAATTATAAGAACATATGAGCAACTCTATGCCAGCAAATTAGATAACCTGGAAGAAATGGAGGCATTCCTAGAGATGTATCAACTACCAAAACTGAACCAGGATGAAATAGAAAACCTGAACAGACCTATAACCACTAAGGAAATGGAAGCAGTCATCAAAAATCTCCCAAAAAACAAAAGCCCAGGGCCAGATGGCTTCCCAGGGGAATTCTACCAAACATTTCAAGAAGAATTAATACCTATTCTTCTGAAACTGTTCCAAAAAATAGAAATGGAAGGAAAACTTCCAAACTCATTTTATGAGGCCAGCATTACCTTGATCCCCAAACCAGACAAAGACCCCATCAAAAAGGAGAATTGCAGACCAATATCCCTGATGAATATGGATGCAAAAATTCTCACCAAAATACTAGCCAATAGGGTCCAACAGTACATTAAAAGGATTATTCACCACAACCAAGTGGGATTTATCCCTGGGCTGCAAGGTTGGTTCAACATCCGCAAATCAATCAATGTGATAAATACATTAACAAAAGAAAGAACAAGAATCATATGATCCTCTCAATAGATGCAGAAAAAGCTTTTGACAAAGTACAGCATCCTTATTGATCAAAACTCTTCAGAGTACAGGGATAGAGGGTACATACCTCAATATCATAAAAGCCATCTATGAAAAACCTACAGCGAATATCATTCTCAATGGGGAAAAACTGAGAGCTTTCCCCCTAAGGTCAGGAACGCGGCAGGGATGTCCACTATCACCACTGCTATTCAACATAGTATTAGAAGTCCTAGCCACAGCAATCAGACAACAAAAAGAAATCAAAGGCATCCAAATTGGCAAGGAAGAAGTCAAACTCTCACTCTTTGCAGATGATATGATACTTTATGTGGAAAACCCCAAAGACTCCACCCCAAAACTGCTAGAACTCATACAGGAATTCAGTCAAGTGGCAGGATATAAAATCAATGCACAGAAGTCAGTGGCATTCCTATACACCAACAACAAGACAGAAGAAAGAGAAATTAAGGAGTCGATCCCATTTACAATTGCACCCAAAACCATAAGATACCTAGGAATAAATCTAACCAAAGAGACAAAGGATCTGTACTCAGAAAACTATAAAATACTCATGAAAGAAATTGAGGAAGACACAAAGAAATGGAAAAACGTTCCATGCTCATGGATTGGAAGAACAAATATTATGAGGATGTCAATGCTACCTAGAGCAATCTACACATTCAATGCAATCCCCATCAAAATACCATCCACTTTTTTCAAAGAAATGGAACAAATAATCCTAAAATTTGTATGGAACCAGAAAAGACCCCGCATAGCCAGAGGAATGTTGAAAAAGAAAAGCAAAGCGGGCGGCATCACAATTCCGGACTTCCAACTCTATTATAAAGCTGTCATCATCAAGACAGCATGGTACTGGCACAAAAACAGACACATAGATCAATGGAACAGAATAGAGAGCCCAGAAATGGACCCTCAACTCTATGGTCAACTAATCTTTGACAAAGCAGGAAAGAATGTCCAATGGAACAAAGACAGTCTCTTCAACAAATGGTGTTGGGAAAATTGGACAGCCACATGCAGAAGAATGAAACTGGACCATTTCCTTACACCACACACAAAAACAGACTCCAAATGGTTGAAATACCTCGATGTGAGACAGGAGTCCATCAAAATCCTAAAGGAGAAGACAGGCAGCAACCTCTTTGACCTCAGCCGAAGCAACTTCTTCCTAGAAACATCACCAAAGGCAAGGGAAGCAAGGGCAAAAATGAACTATTGGGACTTCATCAAGAGAAAAATCTTTTGCAAAGCAAAGGAAACAGTCAACAAAACCAAAAGACAACTGACAGAATGGGAGAAGATATTTGCAAATGACATATCAGATAAAGGGCTAGTATCCAAAATCTATAAAGAACTCATCAAACTCAACACCCAAGAACAAAGAATCCAACCAAGAAATGGGCAGAAGACATGAACAGACATTTTTCCAAAGAAGACATCCAAATGGCCAACAGACACATGAAAAAGTGCTCAATATCGCTCAGCATCAGGGAAATCCAAATCAAAACCTCAATGAGATACCACCTCACACCAATCAGAATGGCTAAAATTAACAAGTCAGGAAATGACAGATGTTGGCGGGGATGCGGAGAAAGGGGAACCCTCCTACATTGTTGGTGGGAATGCAAGCTGGTGCAGCCACTCTGGAAAACAGTATGGAGGTTCCTCAAAAAGTTGAAAATAGAGCTACCATATGATCCAGCAATTGCACTGCTGGGTATTTACCCCAAAGATACAAAAGTAGGGATCTGAAAGTGCACGTGCAACCCGATGTTTATAGCAGCAATGTCCACAATAGCCAAACTGTGGAAAGGGCCAAGATGTCCATCGACAGATGAATGGATAAAGAAGAGGTGGTATATATATACAATGGAATATTATGCAGCCATCAAAAGGAATGAGATCTTGCCATTTGCAACGACGTGGATGGAACTGGAGGGTATTATGTTGAGTGAAATAAGTCAAACAGAGAAAGACATGTATCATATGATCTCACTGATATGAGGAATTCTTAATTGCAGGAAACAAACTGAGGGTTGATGGAGTGGGTGGTGGGGTGGGAGGGATGGGGTGACTGGGTGATAGACACTGGGGAGGGTATGTGCTCTGGTAAGCGCTGTGAATTGTGCAAGACTGTTGAATCTCAGATCTGTACCTTTGAAACAAATAATGCAATATATGTTAAGAAAAAAGAAGAAGAAGAAGAAGAAGGTAGCGGGAGGGGAAGAATGAAGCGGGGGAAATCGGAGGGGTAGACGAACCATGAAAGACGATGGACTCTGAAAAACAAACTGAGGGTTCTAGAGGGGAGGGGGGTGGGAGGATGAGTTAGCCTCCCCCCTCCCCTCTAGAACCCTGTTTGTTTCTCAGGTCCACAGTCTCTCATGGTTCATCTCTCCCTCCAATTCCCCCCCCCATTTTTCCCTTCCTTCTCCTAATGTCCTCCATGTTATTCCTTATGTTCCACAAATAAGTGAAACCATATGATAATTGACTTTCTCTGCTTATTTCACTTAGCATAATCTCCTCCAGTCCCATCCATGTTGATGTAAAAGTTGGGTATTCATCTTTTCTGATGGCTGAGTAATATTCCATTGTATATATGGACCACATCTTCTTTATCCATTCATCTGTTGAAGGGCATCTTGGCTCTTTCCACAGTTTGGCTATTGCGGACATTGCTGCTATGAACATTGGGGTGCATATGGCCTTTCTTTTCACTACATCTGTGTCTTTGGGGTAAATACCCAGTAGTGCAATTGCTGGGTCATAGGGTAGCTCTATTTTTAAATTTTTGAGGAACCTCCACACTGTTTTCCAAAGTGGCTGTACCAACTTGCATTCCCACCAACAGTGTAAGAGGGTTCCCCTTTCTCCACAACCTCTCCAACATTTGTTGTTTCTTTCCCTGTCCATTTTGGCCATTCTAACTGGTGTAAGGTGGTATCTCAGTTTGGTTTTGATTTGGATTGCCCTGATGGCTAATGATGATGAACATTTTTTCATGTGTCTGTTAGCCATTTGTATGTCTTCTTTAGAGAAGTATCTGTTCATATCTTCTGCCCACTTTTTGACTTGATTATTTGTTTTTTGGGTGTTGAGTTTGAGAAGTTCTTTATAGATTTTGGATACCAGCCCTTTATCTGTAGTGTCATTTGCAAATATCTTCTCCCATTCTGTGGATTGCCTCATTGTTTTGTTGACTGTTTCCTTTGCTGTGCAGAAGCTTTTTATCTTGATGAAGTCCCAAAAGTTCATTTTTGCATTTGTTTCACTAGCTTTTGGAGATGTATCTTGGAAGAAGTTGCTGTGGCTGATGTCAAAGAGGTTACTGCCTCTTTTCTCCTCTAGGATTTGGATGGATTCCTGTCTCACATTGAGGTCTTTCATCCACTTTGAGTTTATCTTTGTGAGTGGTGTTAGAGAATGGTCGAGTTTCATTCTTCTGCGTGTGGCTGTCCAATTTTCCCAGCACCATTTATTGAAGAGACTGTCTTTTTTTCATTGCATATTTTTTCCTGCTTTGTCAAAGATTATTTGACCATAGAGTTGAGGGTCCATATCTGGGTTCTCTATTCTGTTCCATTGGTTTGTATGTCTGTTTTTGTGCCAGTATCATGCTGTCTTGGTGATCACTGATTTGTAATATAGCTTGAAATTGGGCAACGTGATGCCCCCAGCTTTTTCTTTTTCAACATCTCCTTGGAGATTCAGGGTCTTTTCTGATTCCATAAAAATTTTAGGATTGTTTGTTCCAGCACTTTGAAAAATGTCATTGGAATTTTGATCGGGATGGCATTGACGGTATAGATTGCTCTGGGTAGCATAGACATTTTAACAATGTTTATTCTTCCGATCCATGAGCATGGAATATTTTTCCATCTTTTTGTGTCTTCTTCAATTTCTTTCATGAGTGTTTTGTAGTTCCTAGAGTATAGATCCTTTACCTCTTTGGTTAGGTTTATTCCAAGGTATCTTATGGTTTTGGGTGCTATTGTAAATGGAATCGTTTCTTTCTCTTTCTACAGTTGCGTTGTTAGTGTATAAGAAAGCAACTGATTTCTGTGCATTGATTTTGTATCCTGCCACATTACTGAATTGCTGGATGAGTTCTAGTAATTTCGGGGTGGAGTCTTTTGGGTTTTCCACATAAAGTATCATGTCGTCTGCAAAAAGAGAGAGTTTGACTTCTTCTTTGCCAATTTGAATACCTTTTATTTCTTTTTGTTGTCTGATTGTTGTTGCTAGGACTTCTAGTACTATGTTGAACAACCGTGGTGAGAGTGGGCACCCTTGACGTGTTCCTGATCTTAAGGGAAAGGCTCTCAGCTTTTCCCCATTGAGGATGATATTCACTGTGGGTTTTTCATAGATGGATTTTATGAACTTGAGGAATGTTCCCTCTATCCCTATACTCTGGAGAGTTTTAATCAGGAAAGGATGTTGTATTTTGTCAAATGCTTTTTCTGCATCAATTGAGAGGACCATATCGTTCTTCTCCCTCCTCTCATTAATGTGTTCTATCACATTGATTGATTTGCGAATGTTGAACCACCCTTGCATCCCGGGGATAAATCCCACTTGGTCGTGGTGGATGATCCTTTTAATGTATTGTTGGATCCTATTAGCTAGGATTTTGTGGAGGATTTTGGAATCCATATTCATCAGGGATATCGGTCTGAAATTCTCCTTTTTGATGGGGTCTTTGCCTGGTTTGGGGACTAAAGTAATGCTGGCCTCATAGAATGAGTTTGGAAGTTTTCCTTCTGTTTCTATTTTTTGAAACAGCTTCAGTAGAATAGATATTATTTCTTCTTTGAATGTTTGGTAGAATTCCCCAGGGAATCCATCAGGCCCTGGACTCTTGTTTTTTGGGAGGTTTTTGATCACTGCTTCAATCTCATTACTGGTTATTGGTCTATTCAGGTTGTCAATCTCCTCCTATTTCAGTCTTGGCAGCTTATAGGTTTCCAGGAAGGCCTCCATTTCATCCAGACTGCTCAGTTTATTGGCATATAGTTGTTGATAATAATTTCTAATAATTGTTTCTATTTCCTTGGTGTTAGTCGTGATCTTTTCCCTTTTATTCATAATTTTATTAATTTGGGTCCTTTCTCTCTTCTTTTGGATAAGTCTAGCCAGTAGTTTATCAATCTTATTAATTCTTTCAAAGAACCAACTTCTAGTTTCGTTGATCTGATCTACTGTGTTTCTGGTTTCTAATTCATTGATTTCTGCTCTAATTTTAATTATTTCTCTTCTAATGCGTAGCTTAGGCATCGGTTGTTGCTTTTTCTCTAGTTCTTTAAGGTGTAGAGTTATTTGGTGAATTCGGGATTTTTCTATTTTTTTGAGTGAGGCTTGGATGGCTATGTATTTCCCCCTTAGGACCACCTTTGCAGTATCCCACAGGTTTTGGACCAATGTATTTTTATTCTCATTGATTTCCATGAATTGTGTAAGTTCTTCTTTGATTTCTTGGTTGACCCAAACATTCTTGAGCACAGTGGTCTTTAGCTTCCAAGTGTTTGAATTTCTGCCAAATTTTTTCTTGTGATTGAGTTCCAGTTTTAGAGCATTGTGGTCTGAGAATATGCAGGGAATAATCTCAATCTTTTGGTATCGGTTGAGACCTGATTTGTGACCCAGTATATGGTCTATTCTGGAGAAAGTTCCATGTGCGCTTGAGAAGAATGAGTATTCTGTTGTTTTAGGGTGGAATGTTCTGTAAATATCTATGAGGTACATCTGGTCCAATGTATCATTCAAAGCTCTTGTTTCCTTGTTGATTTTCTGCTTAGATGATCTGTCCATTGCTGAGAGTGGAGTATTGAGGTCTCCTACAATTAACGTATTGTTATCAATATGACTCTTTATTTTGGTTAACAGTTGGCTTATGTAGATGGCTGCTCCCATGTTGGGGGCATAGATATTTACAATTGTTAGATCTTCTTGTTGGATAGACCCTTTAAGAATGATATAGTGTCCTTCTGTGTCTCTTATTACAGACTTTAGTTTAAAATCTAATTTGTCTGATATAAGAATTGCTACCCCAGCTTTCTTTTGAGGTCCGCTGGCATGGAAGATGGATCTCCATCCCTTCACTTTCAGTCTGGATGTATCTTTAGGTTCAAAATGAGTCTCTTGTAGACAGCATATGGATGGGTCCTGTCTTTTTATCCAATCTGTAACCCTGTGCCGTTTTATGGGAGCCTTTAGGCCATTCACGTTGAGAGTGATAGAAAGATATGAATTAATTGTCATCATGTTGCCTGTGAAGACGTTGTTTTTATAGATTGTCCCTGTAAATTTCTGTTGTAGATCACTCTTGGGGTCTTTCTCCTTTTATAGAACCCCCATTAATATTTCTTGCAGGGCCGGCTTAGTGGTCACATATTCTTTCAACTTCTGCCGGTCGTGGAAGCTCTGCATCTCTCCATCCATTCTAAATGAAAGCCTTGCTGGGTAAAGTATTCTTGGCTGCATGTTCTTCTCATTTAGTACTCTGAGTATGTCTTGCCAGGCCTTTCTGGCTTGCCAGGTCTCTGTGGATAGGTCTGATGTTATTCTGATGCTCCTCTCTCTGTACATAAGGAATCTCTTCCCCCTAACTGCCCTTAAGATGGTTTCCTTGGTTCTAAGATTTGCAAGTTTTACTATTACATGCCGGGGTGTTGGCCTGTTTTCCTTGATCTGGGAGGGGTCCTCTCTGCCTCTAGGATGCGAATGTTTGTTTCATTCCCCATATTTGGGAAGTTCTCAGCTATGATTTGCTCAAATACATCTTCTAGTCCTCTCTCTCTCTCCACTCCCTCCGGGATTCCAATTATTCTGACATTGGTACGCTTTATGGTGTCACTTATTTCTCTGATTCTATTTTCATGGATTCTGAGCTGTTTTTCCCTGGCCTCCTCTTTTCCCTTTTTATCTATTATACTCTTCCAGATCGCTTATTCTCTCTTCTGTCTCAGTTACCCTAGCTGTTAGATTATCTAGATTGGATTGGATCTCATTGATAGCATTTTTAAGTTCTGCCAATTCACCTTTTATTTCTGCCCTTAGAGACTCTATGTTGCCATTAATTGATTTCTCCATTCTAGCCATTGCCTTCACAATTGCTAGCCTGAATTCCATCTCTGACATCTTGGTTATGTCTGCATCCATTTGTAAATCTGCAGCATAAGTCATAATCTCTGAGTCTTTTCTGTTTGGGGGGCTCCTCCTCCTAGTCATTCTGTTGATGGGTGTTTGAGGGAATGATTAGAGTCCAAATTATTGACCAGAACCCAAGCAAGATGCACCTGTTTTCTTGGAACCTTAGGGTTGCTGGCCTCTTCTTTTCCCAGCCTGTCTTCTGGGTGAGGGGCCTGCCATGCTGTTACTCAGGCAACCCTGTTGGGGCAGAGTTGCCCTGCGCCCCTGTGGCGGGGGATGGGCTCAGTGGGAATCAGTCTTTGGGGCTTTTGTTCTCTGGCGCCTTTCCCTGGCAGCTTTCCGCGTCTCTTCCGCGAGTCAGAGCAGAAGAGACCATTTCCAACCCTCTTCCTCAGAGCAAAGAGACCGCAGTCTGTTCTTCAGTGAGCTCTCCAGGCCACACCGTCTCCGTTTCTGTCCATGCTGCTATAAACTGCAGCGTCCTGGGTTGTGCGCCCCTCCGCAGCACCCCCAGTCCTGCCTCCAAGTCGGGGCATGTCTCTGCCCTTTGTGCTTCTAAAACCGCCAACCGCTCCCAATTCACAGGCGCGAGTCCGCCGCTTGGGGTTTCCACCCCTGGGGGTTGCAGTTCACCGGCAGGACCCCGGCTCACTGGGTTTCCCTCTCGGAGGTGCAGTTCACGTGCGTGGGACAGTGGCTCTGGTTTCTGTTGGGGGGGGCTGCAGTTTCCGTGCGCGCGACCCTGCTGGTCTGGTTTTCCACCCCGGGGGCTGCCCTAAAGTTCTTTCCTGACGCTACCAGTCTGTGAGTCTGTGCCCATCCCCAGCGCGGGAGGCTGTCACTCACCGGCAGTGTAGGATCCCCACGGCCAGGCACCCTCCTGCTGCCGTTTATCCTCCGATATCTGCCCGCAGAACCACGGCTCTCCCATTCGTACCTCAAAACCAACGGCCTGCAATATTCTGTTTGTAGAGATCCAGATCTTCTTACATCTCAGGCTGGTTTCGTGGGTGCTCAGAGTGGTCTGGTAGGTATCCAGCTCAATTCCGGGGACCAGTTGAAATAGGGTCCCCTCCTCCTCCGCCATCTTTCCCCTCTCCTGGACGTAAGTTTTTATTTCTCTGGGATAAATGCCTAGGAGTACAACTGCCAGGCCATATGGTAAGTATATTTTTAAATGAAGCTGCCAAACTCTTCTCCTTTAACTACTCACTTAGGGTAGTTCTTCCAGCATTTGAAACATGCAGCGCCTCTTTCATCTGGCCCCATGGTATCAGATTAGAGTTTCACTGTTCTTCAAATTATTTTTCCCTTATATATAAGCTGTCGTTTATTTTCTATTATTTCCCCATTGTCAAAAGACCAGTTTAATTCAAAAGGCATTTTTAAAAGAAGTAGTGTTCTGTTCACATTTGCTTTTCATCAATAATGAAGCCTTTCAGCTTAGGAAACTATGGAAAAGCATGTGAGGTTTTGCAGCATTTTTAATTGGCTCTTTCACCACACATATTCTATGCTAAAATAGATCCCAAAAATCTATGCTAATTTATTATAAACATGCAAGCCTTTATCATCTTGGCATAATGTAAAAAGCAGTCGTCTCATGAGACACTGTTGTTTTTTCATCTCAATGTTTTTTCAAGTGATAAACCAAAACTGTGACTTTTCATCTGGCACTGAACTAACAGTGTGAGTCACAGGAGAGAAAAAACTTTAGGCGCTTATGACAGGAAGAAGCATGAAATGAATTTACTGACAGAACTTAAAGTTACAAGAAATAATGTTATCACTAGTGGGCTTTTTAAATTTATGTTTTGATTTTTTTTTCTTGATACTACTCCTATATACCGAGCTCCTTGCCACAAGCATACAAATATATAAATAACAATATAACTTTGTAACACCAAAAATCTTTATTTTCAAAACCACTGCATTGCCAAGTTAATAAGCAAAATTCCACTACATAAGTAAGGAACCCATGACACATGAGATTGGTAAAACCAGGCAAGAAGGGGTAGTTGACTGAGTTCATAAACTATGTGTTTAGGATCCAATTTCTTGATTAATAATGAGGAAAAAAATAATTCAATAATATATATTGGAGCACTTACTTTGTGTCTGGTAATATTCTAAGAAACGTGCAGATGTTTTTGAAAAGGTCATTCTCTCAACAATCTTGTTATATATTACAAATGAAGAAACTGACACAAAAATAAATAACGTAACTCCTTATCTGACTGAGAATGATGAACCTGATAAGTGATATAGTCAGAAATCGAGCCCAGGTAGTCTGAGTTAAGATCTCAGCTCTTAACCTCTATACTCTACAGCCTCTTTAAGAACAATATATGGGCACCTTTACATAAGCTCTAACAATTAGGGCTTGAAAACATAAATAAAATAAACTTATTCAATAATCGGGAAGTAGGTGATATGGGAAAAATCAATGGTTTGAATATTTCTTCAACTTAGCTAATTATAACAATGGGTTATGGCAATATGTCCTCCAATTACTAAAATTTTCTTTCACCTTGTATCCCCACTGGATTTCTTTGTTTGGAAGTGTTTGTATTGTAAAGTATAAGAGCTGAAGCAGCCAAAATGATTCAGACCACAGAGAAAAAGGTTTTTATTTTAGTATTTAAAAGGTCACTAAAGCTGAGCAGGACTAAATTAAATTGCTAGAATCACAGTGTCTGTCAACACAACACACTTTCACAGCTGGTTTTCTCAATCTGAGTTAGATTTGCATTTTGGAAATCATATTAAGGTACCAGTGAGGGGTAAATTGGGCTACTTATGTTGATTGAAAATTTTGGAACTAGAAGGAGTACTTTGTTTTCTAAACATACTTTCAAAAACTGCCTTTAAAATTATTATCATCTCACAAAATACTTATTGATCAAAAACAATATAACAAGTTTCAGATAGGTAAAATATTTACTTTTCTCTAGTGAAAAAGGTTACATCTTAATAAATAGTAAACCACACACACACTCGCACGCACACCCACACAATCACTTGATAGATTCTTATTTGTTTCTTCCTGTAGGGGGAAAGAAATACCACGTGTGGTTCTTCCACGTTCCGATTATCTTCTACTTAATCCTATAGAGAGAGAGCAGCCACCCCATGGTGAAAGAAATTGAGGCCAGTCCTTATGATTAGGCTATTGGTATTTGAGAAAACAGATTTGTTGCCAATAAAAGAATGCCATAAGGATTTTATGCTCTTCTGTATTGGAACAGCCTGCTTTGCTAAATTAAAGTTTAAAGACTTTTAATCCAATCCCATACTGTTTTTTTGTTTTGTTTTGTTTTGTTTTTTGGAGGGGGGTTGTTTTAATTCTATTTCATTAGAGCTGAACGAAAGGAAAGGGAACTCTGAAAAGTTGTTTAGAACTATACCATGCTGTTGTGTTCCAAATCTGAAACAGAAATCGACTAGCAACATGTCAGGACCAGGTGACAGGAATTTGGAATGCTACAAATGATACTAATTAAAAAGTATCAGATACCCTAAATCTATTCTTAGAGTCTAAAATGTCTACCCTTAGATTTCCTGTTTGATTAAAGCATTATCTTTAACAGGAAAGAAAGAAAAGCAAGTATAAGAATGTTACTATGCTGGGCACCTGGGTGGTTCAGTTGGTTAAGCAACTGCCTTCAGCTCAGGTCATGATCCTGGAGTCCCGGGATCGAGTCCCGCATCGGGCTCCCTGCTCGGCAGGGCGTCTGCTTCTCCCTCTGACCCTCCTCCCTCTCATGCTCTCTGTCTCTCATTCTCTCTGTCTCAAGTAAATAAATAAAATCTTTAAAAAAAAAAAAAAAGAATGTTACTATGCTAATATCACTAAAGTCAAGTACATTTTAATGGTCTGACGGAAAACAAACAAACCAACCAACCTAAAATGATGCTGAGGACAGAAGCAGCTTGGGTAGCACAAACCCTGGGTGATGCACAGACATAATACCTATAGGGTGGAAGCTGATTTAGTTTGATGTTTACCTTTTTGCAGTTGGCTTGAGATCATTTTAGAGACTAAAATTTCTTCATGACACACTGACCCATTGTTTTGATAATTACAATAAATTGCCATGCTTCTCAGGAGATACAAATTAGTTTCAGAATTGGCAAGAAAGCCATGTATTTCTCACTGTTTTGAAGGTGACCTTAGACTGACTAGGCCATTGAGTATTGGAGAGTGATGTTTGGGTAGCCAATTTCAGTTTAAAAATGTTACAAAGTGGGCTTTAAAAGTGGTAAGTACATCTCCCCATAGATGTTTACCTGATAGGACAGTAAGTAGCTCATATAAAAATAATGTCTAACCCTATTGTTTAAGGATCAGTAAGGAGTTTAAATTAATAATGAAACCACCAATTTGAAAAAAAAATCAAATTTATTTTTTTTAGCAAATTTGAATAGGTCCTTCATGATTGTATTCTTAAAACTCTCTTATCTACATAGTTGGAAAATAATAGTATCAACATTAGATTTGAGAATATTATGTAAATTAATATATTCTTGGTAAGTAATTGGAACTCTGGCACATAATAAATGCTTAATAAATATTAGTTATCTTCTACATTCTACTGCATGTAAAGGATTTAAGTTAATTATTATAGCTCATGGTAAAAAGTACAAAGATAAAAACATTGAACTGTATTCAAGACCAAAGCTTAATATTAAGGGTGAAGGAAAGCCCTTATAATGATTATGTACTCATTTATGCATTAAATTCATTTATCATTAAACAAATAATTGTGGAGGACTTACATTGGGAAAGTAAAGGTGATTTATGCTAGGCGAGATGTTTGTTTGCTTTTTGCAGTGAACACATATATTAAATTAAGCAACCTGCTTTTATTAAGTATTAACTAAGTTCCTTAAGTTAAAAACCATTAGAGAAAAACAGTGATGGAAATTTTTCTTTTGAAAATGAGACAAAGTCCTGAAAAATTCTGTTCAGTAGTTTACTTAGCATCAGTGACAGTAAGGACTCATTGGAATGTGTTCATCATGCTTCATTTGGTATCTCTCTCACTGTTATGAAACGTGGGCCATATTAAATATGTAGCTCTCTAAGTCTTCATTTGTTATGGAAATTGCATACTGAGTGAAGTTGTCCAACATATCACAGCTGTCCCTACTTAACATTCTTTAAAAAAAAAAAAGATTTTATTTATTTATTTGTGAGAGAGGGGGAGGTCAAAGGGAGAAGCAGACTCCCTGCTGAGCAGGGAGCCTGAGCCCCTATGTGGGAGGGTGGGAGGCTCCATCTCAGGACCCCAGGATCATGACCAGAGAAGAAGGCAGACACTTAACTGACTGGGCCACCCAGGTGCCCCTCTACTTGACATTCTTGAAATAAAGGTTTTGTCAAGGGGCTAGCTACACCACACAAGAACCTCACATATTTAAACAGCAAACCATTTTTTAACTTCACTTGTAAAGGGAAATATAGTCAGCCACTAAAGGACACTGAATTTGGGATGCCTGGGTGGCTCAGCTGGTTAAGCGTCTGCCTTCGGCTCAGGTCATGATCCCAGGATTCTGGGATCGAGTTCCCCAATGAGCTGTTGCTCAGAGAGGAGACTGCTTCTCCCTCTGCCTGCTTCTCCCTCTGCTTGTGCTCATGCTCTCTCTCTCTGACAAATAAATAAATAAAATCTTTAAAAAAATAAAAAAATAAACTCAAAAGAAAAAATGAAAGAAAGAAAGAAAGAGAGAAAGAAAGGACACTGAATTTTTAAGGCTTCAGTGGTATGAGAATACTGCTAGTTTGAAAGAAAAGTCTAACCGTAGTACAGTAAACAAAAAGAAATGGAATATCAGTGAAGAGGATTGTTATGAGAATTAAGATACAAAATAATACATTTTAGGAAACAACAGAAAAGACAGCAAGCAAATAAATAGAAAAGACTGTTCTCTTCCAAATGCCTGTCTTACTCAAGCTAAATATTCAAGCATGGACATTGAGTTGGATAGCTAAGTAACAAAACCAGAAAACAGAAAGAAGAATCAACAATGAAGCAGGGTATTAAAAGGTATACAGTGTGGTAACTGGGAATGCATAATTTGTTAAAAAAAAGCACTTCCCTTTTTGCTGTAGTTTCCCTTACCTCTTGCCAGAACATTCATTAACACCTAGCATTTTCTCTACATGTTTGCAGTTGCCAACTTGTATGTCATGTTAGCCCCCACTCCCCCATATGACTTTGGCTCAATATATGACTCAAAATCTCAGCAAATCCTTAGACACTCTCAGCTTTCCATTTTAAAAGCAAAAAGGATAACTAATGTCACTCTTTGACATACAGTTGTTAGCATTTAACACATTTTTTTCTTAGTACTTGGAGGCAAGAAAGATCATGGCTTGTCTTTTTTATGTTTAACGCTGGAAATCATAAGGAACATTTGAGGGGAAAAAAAATGTTCCTGAGGCTTTTTTACATTGTCGGAAATGCATCGATATCTCTGTAGTTTCTAGTCAAGAAAGTGATCAGATATGCTTTTTTCTGCATATCTATAACTCAACAGCAGTTAAGAAAATGCAATGGATTTGCAAGTGGTGATTAAAATCCACCCTTTTCCAGGAGGATAAAAACATCTCAGAAAAGTATTAGATAATATTTGCATATTTCCATATCTTGAGGTAACAGTAGATTTTAAAGAAAGGAAGTTTAGCCACAGTAGGAAAGAGAAAAAGAATCTTTAAGCATTTCCTTGAGTTAAGGCCCAATGAAAATAAATAGTCGCATCTTCTCTAGAATTGTTTTGTGAAAGCCTATTTTTAAATTTGACTTTGAAATACATATGACTACTACTACTAATTATAATAAAATGTGAGACTCTGTCAAACATAAATATTTAACAATGGTAACTGTTTGCTTTACATTGTCATTAATCATATACAATTGAACTTATAACTTCTTAGTTATTTTCTTGGAAATACTAATCTGTGACTATTGCCACTAGATCATTTACTGACATATGTAATAGACCCTAATATTTAAAAAAAATACATTTACATTTTCCATGAATACTAAGAATTATTTCAGTCACTCAAAGCATATGAATATCATGAGAAGCAATATTACTAAATATATACATTTGCAAATATATATATTGAACAAACACCATCATTAAAGTATCAACTTTAAAAAAATAGAACTCCTAAGAAGATGAAGTTAAAACCTCATCATGTAAAATCTTAGTCTGAAATTAAATATATGTAAATATATAATTAAATATATATTAAACACATAAAAATAGGACCTATATAGAGGAAATATATATATCCACCTTGGTAACACAAATTATTTATTATATTTTTATGATTTAAGTGAAATTCATAGGTAAACCAAAGTAACTAAACTTACATTTGTGTACATCACATTTGTGCATTTAAGTCAATATTGTATTTGTATATAAAAATATAGGTTTGTGATGGATAAGATGTAAAACTTCAGAGGTGCTCCAGAGCCAAAGAAGAATATTCAGTATTACCATAGAGATATATTTTTTCTTGAGCATTAATATGCTTTCCAGTTTGAGCTCAATTGTGGATTCATTCTTTTGGATAAAATGGCACAGAACACTCTCCTAATTTCAGTAGGGCATGTGCTTGTTTGCACACATCGTGTTTATGTGTGTTTTGGTCAGGAGTCAGTGGAAGGTACATCTCAATAGATGATAAACGTTCTCAACAACGTGGCAATAAGGGAAATATACCTCAATATACTGAAGCCCATATACGAAAAACCCACAACTAATATCATCCTCGATTATGAAAAACTGAGAGCTTTCCCTCTAAGGTCAGGAACAAGACAGGAATGTCCATTCTCACCACTTTTATTCAACATAATACTGGAAGTTCCAGGAATAGCTATCAGATAAGAAAAAGAAATGAGGCATCCTGGTCAGTAAAGAAGAAGTTAAACTGTCACTATCTGCAGATGGCATAATGTTATACATGGAAAATCCTAAAGACTTTTACCAAAAAAACTACTATAAGTAATAAGTGAATAAATTAATTCAGTAAAGTGGTAGGATACAAAATTAATACCCAGAAACTGGGTAGCATTTCTATGCACTAGTAATGAAGTAGCAGACAGAGAAATTAAAACAAAACAGAACAAGACAGCAATTACAATCGCACCAAAAAGAATAAAATACCTAGTAATAAGCCTAAGCAAAGAGGTGAAATGCCTGTTGCCTGAAAACTATAAAAAACCGATGAAAGAAATTGGAGATGATACAAACAAATGGACAAATACTCCATGTTCATGGATTGGAAGAAAAATATTGTTAAAAATGTCCATATAACCCAAAGCAATTTACAGATTCAATGCAATCCCTATCAAATACCAATAGCATTTTCTGACAAAAATAGAATAATCCTAAAATTTGTATGGAACCACAAAGACCCTGAATAGCCAAAGCAATCCTGAGAAAGAACAAAACTGGAGGTATCACAATCCCAGATTTCAAGATCTACTGCAAAGCTGTGGTAATCGAAACAGTATGGTACTAGCACAAAAAATAGACATACAGATCAATAAAATAGAATAGAAAGCCTAGAAATAAATCCACAATTATATGGTCAATTAATACTCAACAAAAGTGGCAAGAGTATAAAATGGGGAAAAGAGGTTTTTGTTTTTGTTTTTGTTTTCCAATAAATGGTACTGAGAAAACTGGACAGCTACATGCAAAAGAATGAAACTAGATCACTTTTTTACACCATACATAAAAATAAACTCAGAAATAAATTAAAGACCCAGATATGAGACTTGCAACCACAGAAATCCTAGAAAAGAGCACAAGCAGTAATTTCTCTGACATTGGCCATAGCAGCATTTTTCTAGATATGTCGTCTCCTGAGACAAGGGAAACAAAAGCAAGAATAAACTATTGGGACCACATCGAAATAAAAAGCTTCAGCACAGCAAAGGAAACAACCTGCAAAACTAAAAGACAATCTACAGAATGGGAGAGGATATTTTCTAATCACTTTTCCAATAAAGAGTTAGGATTCAAAATATATAAAGAACTGATACAACCCAAACCCCCCCCAAAAAAAACCCAAATAATCCAATTTAAAATGCACAGAAGTGAACAGACATTTCTCCAAGGAAGACATACAGATGGCCAACAGACACATGAGAAGATGCTCAACATCACTCATCATTAGAGAAGTGTAAATCAAAGCTACAATGAGATATCACCTCATACTGGTTAGAATGCCTAAAATCAAAAACATAAGAAACAACAAGTGTTGGTGAGGTTGTGGAGAAAAAGAAACTTTCTTCCACTGTTGGTGGGAATGCAAACTGGTGCAGCCACTGTGGAAAACAGTATGGAGGTTCCTCAAAAAGTTAAAAATAGAACTACCCTACGATCCAGTAATCACACTAGTATTTACTCAAAAAATGCAAAAAATATTAATTCAAATATATATGCATCCCTACGTTTATTGCAGCATTATTTACAATAGCCAAATTACGGGGGCAGCTTAAGTGTCCATCAATAACATAGATGAATGGATATGGAAGATAAGGTTTGCACGTGTGCACTTCCACACGTGCACACACGCACACGCGCACGGGATATTATTTAGCCATAAGAAAGGATATCATGCCATTTGAGGCAACATGGATGGACCTAGAGGATATTATGCTCTGTGAAATAAATCAGACTGAGAAAGACAAATACCATAAGATTCCACTTGTAAAAGAAGTCTAAAAAAATGAATAAACATAAAGCAGAATCAGATCTGTAAATAGAGAGGATAAACTTATGGTTGCCAGAGGGGACGTAAGTGGGAGTTGGGCAAAGCGGTTCTAGTGGAGAGGGAGACACAGGCTTCCAGTTATGGAATGAATAATTCACCGGAATAAAGATACATCATAAAGAATAGAGTCAATGATAACAGTGATATAATGGGACAGATGGTAGCTATACTTGTGATGAACACAGCAAAATGTATAAACTTCTTAAATCACTACGTTATACACCTGAAACTAATGTAACACCGTGTGTCAACTATACTCAAAAAAATCTGTAAGTGAGAGCTTACCTTATTTGGGAGATAAGAAATTGACAGCTAGAAAATAAATAATAATTCAAGTAAGTAAAGAGAAAACCCTAAGTATTTTCTGTAGTTTCATCTACTGTAATTCAGAAAGAACTGAAATCACAGTGATTAGAAGTGTCTTGGCAAATTTTATGAGCAAGTTAAGATCTCTGTAGTCCAGAAGGTTGGGTAGAATTTAGATAAGCCACAGATAAGCAAGCTTATATACAAGCTTATAATATATATATATAACATATATATTGAATGAACATTGTATATATGTTAAACATAACATATATATGTTATATATAACATATTATACATATAAACATGGCTTTTAAGGAGTGATACATACACAGCCCCTTTTATTAAGCCTTCTAAAACCCTGATACTTGTTGATTTGTCCATGAATGTCAAATAGCAATATATAAGTGAAAGTTTTTAAATGTCATATTTCTCATCTAAAAAATAAATTTTAAAAAACAATGAAAGAACAAAATCTTAAATCTCAATGCGGCCTTTTAAAGTGAGCATGTGTATATGCCCCTCTTTTTTCTATATCTGGAATTTTGTACAAAGGTCTTGTTTAAAATGTCCATATCTTTCAACAAAATATTAGTTACATAGCCTAATCTGGCAAGCAAATATCCTGTACTAGTTGTTAAAATTAAAGATATCAGAGATATCACAAATGAATATGCATATTTTCTTCTTACAAAGTAGATGATCTCGTAACACAAATGACCATCTTTTGCCATGACAATTGCTAGAGCAAAGCTGTTTCCCTTTCTTGTACAACATCACCACCCAGCCTGCTTCATTCATTTCATCTACTTGCCTAGTCTCTATCTATTTTGAGTTTGTGGCTATGGCTTTATCATAAAATTCATTTTCATAACATTTTATGTTTACAATGTCAAGAATTCCTATCACTTTCATTAATCAAAAAGCACTTATCTCCTTATATTGTTTATTTAGTAATTTGTTTAGAACTTTCTAATTTCATTTTGTTTTTTTCATTAAAGTTTTTAAAAAATTGTGCATATATGGTCTTTTTTTATTTACCTGATTTCATAATATTTAATTTCTTATATGAAAAATGGAATTCACTGTTTTTACTTGGACTAAAATATTTTAAAGATAGGCTTTCTGGGGGTAGGAGGTAGCAGTTGACTGGTTAAGGTAAGCAGTTGACTGTTAGAATCATCATCTGTGCAAATTTAATGGACATAATTCTAAAGAAAAAATGTAATAACTATGATTTTGTGCATGAAGATGCAGTCATACTTAAATTTTTTTGTAATCTATTCAATGTATTTCAAAGAACCAATTTTGCAGAGTAAGACATAATCTGTACTACTTTCCCAAAATAATATTTACAACTTCCAAATTTGAAAGAAGTTACAAAAATACCTTTCATAAATAAATAAAATACCTAGAGTTATAATAACTTCAAGATGAGTCTTATTCTCAAATTAGAAATTTGAATACAATTATAGTTTTATGAAAATTCTTTTTTAGTTTGTTCAGATAAGGAGAAAGAAGTGTGTTGGGGATCTCTAGACCACTCCCAGGTTCAGTGACTTGCTAGAAGAACTCACAGGACTTAGTATGAAGTTGTATTTATGACCACGATTTATTAAAGAGAAAGGATACACAAGAGAATTGAAAAAGAAAAAAAGGCACATGGGGCAAAGTCTGAAAGGAATTGGAACTAAACTTTCAAGAGTCCTCTCCCCACAGAGACACACAGAAAATGCTTAATTTCCTCCCACAAGCAATTGTGATAACACATGTGAAATATCTACCTCATTAGAGACTCAGGGCCCAAGGTTTTTTCATTGGGGTCTGATCAATTGGCACCATCTGCCTAGTACACACCAAATTCCAGACTCTCAGAAAGAAAACAGGTACTCAGTCTTATACTGTTTGCACAAACAGTTTAGGCATAGTTTAAGACACCTCTTAAAGTGATGGGAACCCTCCCCAAATCCAAGTTCCCAGGCATCAGCCAAGGGCAACATTGCCAGCAATCCTTTTTAAGAATAACAGTCTCAAGCCTGTTACATTAACTATTTTCTGCACAGGAGTCTTTTGGAAGTGGCTTCTGTAATTAATTCAGTTTTTGTTTAAAGTCTAATGACAATCTGAGGTTTATTTCCATTAAAATCTTTGCTATAAGCTACAAAGAGATTATGGGTCATCAAGTGGAGAAGTGAAGATGGAAAAAGTGTATTTCTACTGTATTTAAATAATTGGTTATGGTGATTGCTTGCCATTTAACCTAAGGTTTAAAGGAATCAAATATTTCTTTTCCCTTTTAAATTGCAAAACATGAACAATCTCCCAGTGGCATGAGCATTGCATTTCTAATCACATATGTTATAGAAATCTGACACAGCACTTGAAAGATCTTTCATAGCTAATGGTGCTCAACAGTGCAGGTGTGTTCTGTAGGCACTGCATATCTCATTCACCATGAGAGATCCTCTTCATTTTCTCATACAGTTGAGTATCTCTTTTTCATCATTCATGTGCATATCTCTGAAGCAAAGCAATCATTTCTCCTTTTTTGGAGATGAATAAAGCATTACTACTACATGCAATAGTAATAGCAACTTAACATTTATAATAATTACATGGAAATCAATACCACTGCTGCTCAGGCTGTGGCTAAGCTTGCGACAGATAGGACAGAAGAGATTTATTTAAAAGATGTTTCTGATCAGGAGAGTCAAAGAAAATGACACTACTGCTTCAGTTTGATTGAGGGAGTCATGATCACTGTGGTGGTACTATTATCATAATTATTATCTTATTGTATTTAGGCCATCTATTTTGGCAGATTATATTGCATAGCATATAAATATATATGAGTTTACATATAGTAAAGCTCAATGGGATTCTTAAATTTGTACCACTCTTTTTGAAGTGCTATTTAATTGTTCTTTCCTGTATGTTCCTCAGATATTTTAATGTAAACATTAAAAATAAACAGTTGAGAGCTAAGTAACTTTTGAGTAATTTTAGTATATTCTTTCTCATAACTAAGTGTACACACTCTCTGAAATAAGTTATAGTCATTCCTCTCCAATTTTTTAAAATTTCACCATGAAACCTTATTTACTGTGTTGGCCTCTGAATGGTGAATATATCTTTTTCTTATCAAATGAGGATATAATTTCTCCAAGTATAATAATTTAATTATCCAGGAAAGACAGTGATTAAAACAGAATCACACTGATGATCAAATTTACCCAGTACTGATTTACAGTCTGGAAAAGTTCATGTCAATTGAAGGCTTTTAGGACAGAGAAAGAACAATAAATTATGAAGTCTGTACAAGAATCAGTTAAGAAAAAATAAAATAGTGAAACCTGCTCTTTGAAAATGTTATCCTTTTTGTGACATGAAAACGATGCATAATAAGGGCATTTTAGAGTTTCTTTAATCACATTTTAAAAACTGGCAGATGAATTTGGATTAAATTTAAGAAAATCTTCCCTTTAGTAGGCATTCAATCAAGTGGAAATCTAAGTCCTACGTAATCAAATGTGCTTTAAATTTGATGAGTAATTAAAAAATATTCACCACATTACAGAAAAATGCTATTTAGATGACAGGATTGTCCTTATTCTCATTCAGCTATTGAACTTGTAAAAGCTTTGATTCTTCAATTTCTTCACCAAAAAAAAAAAAAAAAAAAGATTAAGGTAAAGCGATTAAACTTTATTAAAGCATTTTGATTTTGGTCAATGTTTTAATGTCTAACATTTTTATCAGTCTTTTTAGTTTTCAAAAAGGGCCTTTACATCCATTATCTCATTTGAACACCCTCTAAGCGAAAGGAGGAAGACATTAGTATGCATGTTTTAGAGAAAAAAAGCTGAAGTTTTCAAAGGCCAAATGAAGTTTATATAGAATAGGAACCACATAGAAAATCTTAATTTCCTCTTAGTGATTTCCACAAAATTTGTCCATGTCCTTTGGTTCTTCTCACATAACAAAAAATAAAATTAGTCCCTTTACAAAGATTCTGCCTCCCTTTGTTTTGCTTAGGAAAACAAACAAACAAACATTGTTTTCTTAAGAAGACTGTACTAAATTTTTCTACTCTGGCCTATATCTTCAAAACCAAATTCTTAAATCATCCCTTCCTATTAACACTGAAACATGTTCAATTTCCTATATTAAATATTAACAAGTAACCAAAACTAAATAATTTTCAAGTTTAACATCTTTGTACAGTACGCAAAAAGTATAGAACTCTATATGAAACTCTTATCTCAGAAAAGCACATGGTAGAGTCACAACAGTGTCAGTGACTCTGAAAATCCTAAAACCCATGCAAATTTCTGATTAAATAATAAACTTTGATAATCTCCAAGCTCTGGTGTTCCAACACCCAAGAAAGTTTTGATGCAGAGAAGGGAAATGGTTTATATCCTCAATGCTTTGCTGAGTGGAACTCAAATATTGATCGTGTCCCAAACCTCAAAATGCCTGTATTAAGTAGTTTTGATACTTGGGGTTGTCATGTTTCTAACAATACAGTTCACTCCAGGTCAGGTGCAAGATGGAGAATGGATGCCATGATAAGCATTTTTCTTCTCCTGTCCTTAATTCAAGCCTTTCTCCATTACCCAAATTCTCTTTCCTCTCTGTAATGTCATCGTCAACCATTCCCAGGACTCACTTCAGGAAACAACACATTCATGCTACTCTATATTCTTAGTTGAATTTTTGAAACATTAACTCTTATTCACAGATATACTCCAAAAGTATACTCAAGTTTTCTGTATGTTCTTGAATTAAGTTCTAGGTACTCTGGTAATACCTGTTTACCATTCCTCATCAGACCCTACTTTATTTCAAAGACCATGAATCACTTTAATGGTGCTTTTATAACCTAAACATAAATGTCTAGTCATAAGTCATAATAACAAAGGCAATTCAACCCATGCTGGTAAACAAAATTAGCTCAGTTTAATCCAGATTTACAGGAGAGAAATGGACTTTATTACCTATATGCTGAGCATCAATATTTCTTTAAGCTTCAGTGCATGACCATTCAACATTTAGAGTCCATTGAAAGCAGAACTTTTAAAAATGAGCTCAATTCAATGGATATTCTCTTTCAAGTTATTCTTAAAGGTCTTAACCTGAAAAATAACTTGCCCTTTTAGGTAGAGAGCAAACTCTGTATGAGAAACCATCAAAGAATAGAGTCAATTATGCTATTCAATTTTACTCATTTATAACAAATACTTCTAGAGGACAGGTAACCTTTATTTGTCCCCACAGATGGGGCTGTTAGTTTGAATAATGTACCTCTTGCCATTTTATTTCTTCTTTTCATGATTCTATAAGGCAGCCTATTTGTTATTTTTATGAAGCTTTGCTTGAATGTGATAAAAAAACAATGCAAATATTTGTGATGTTAGAGCTATTGATGGTTTGCCCTTAGTCTAACATTTCAAAGAATACTTTGCAGCAAGTAGGACATTTTCAAAGTTAATTATGTTAAAAAAAATCTTAGTGATAAGGTTTTTGTTTTATTCTGATTTGTTTTGTGCAATGGTATTTTGATATCTAGTATAGTTACTGAGGGCATAGACTCCAAAACCAGACTAGACTGGACCACAAATCAAAATTAGTTTATAAAAATTAGGTGCTTGGAATAGATTTCAGTACATCATAAGCACTAGGTAGGAGTTAATCAATTACTAGTAATTTTGTTCTAATCGGAGAACAATACTGTTATGTCATAATCATTACATGTTTGTGTGTGTATTTGAATACATTGATACGAAAGTCATGGATGTAAAGACATATTAAATAAAGTGTTCTTAGGTATTTTATGCATGTCATACCCACATTTGTGTAAGACTGCTTATTCCTCTATAGATCAGAGATATTTTTGTTAACATTATGATTTTTATGTTTGATAAAGAAGAAAGGTATGTGTGTATATGTGTTTTAATGTGAGAAAATAGGCCACTCTATTTTTTTCTGTAAATTGCTGTTTCATCCAACCCCAAAACATTCAGGTAAATGTGGACATTCTCAAAAATAGAAGCAGTGTTTCCCTACCAACTGGGTCTGAGTTGTCAAAAGGCACAGTAAATTCCAATAGTTAGTGGCCAAGTTTTTCATGATACCTGTTCCTACTGCTTTACCATATTATTGTAAACAGCTCCTTTATTAAACTATCCGCAGTTACCCCAATTTGAGTGTGTTATACATGCCCTTCCTGGAACCTGATTAAAATGGTGACTCTTTTCTTCCCCCCCCCCTCAGGAGGAACCCTAGGAAATGTATCCTTATGATTCTAGGATTGGATTGCTCACATATTTAAGAATTATTAAAATAACCCTGCATGCCAGAGGAAAAGTATCATAGGAAATCTGTGGCTTATGGTGATATCATAAGTTCACAAATTATCAAGATTACTGGTATGAGAAGGAATGCAGGTGGAGGGAAAGGATAAGAAACACTCACAGGTTTGGGCATTTGGTCACAATGACAACACTAGTGACACTTTTATGATAATTGGCAAATTTGTTATAATCCTTCACTCCTCCCTATATTCACATATTTGACATAGTTTTCAATGTAACTTTGTAGCAACTCATTTCAAGATTTGGGATTCATTTTTCCTGCCCTTGAACTTGCACTTGTCTTATGATTTTCTTTAGCCAATACAATATGGTAGAGGTTATGAAAGATCAGTTTCAACCATAAGCTACAAAAGACTTTGCAGCTTCTGTATGTTGTTCCCTTGGAACTTTCTCCATCCACTATCAGAACAGTTCTGGGCTGCTCAGCTGATGGGCCAAAATCAATGACAATGATCTTTTGAAATAAAATGTGTTGTCTTGAGCACCTATGACTGGTGTCAATAGTCTGCTGGATTGGTTGATTGAAGACTACACTCAATGAAGACCTAAAGTGAATGAGAATTGATATGCTTGAAATTTCTTAAGGTTCAAAAAAGGAAGTCCTCTTAAAAAATACTTCAAAAAATGTTGAAATGGACATATGATAAGCAAACTGTTCATCTAACCCTAAGTATGTTATAATGCATCAGTAAACTGAGGAAGCACAGCATCTTTGCAAAGTTCTGCATGAAAATAATGAAATGGAATTTGGTTCCTTGTTCTCAGGAGGAATAATGGATTCCTAGAAATGTAGCAATTTGGTACAATTACAACATGCCACAGAAGTGTAGTAATCATGGTGCTATGACCTCTCAGGGAATCTACACTGATGGCTAATTTTAATTACGTCACTAGGATTAAAATAAGTGAGAAATCTAAAAACAATATGCTTCCCATATACAGGTGGACAGTTTCTAGCTCTGATGACCAGAAACCCCAATGCAGTGGTCAAAGTAGAAATTTATAGCCTATTACCTAATTGCTAAACCTAAGCTCATCCATTTGGTCAAATACCTCTATCAAATAGCAAAGACCTGTAGTATATGCTCTGTTACTTCTCACAGTGATAACTGTGCTCATTTACTGGAGAAACAATCAGTGGGAAAAGGAAAACACACTGACTTTCTGGGGGATTATTAGATGCTTTCTAAACCTCTGCTATTCCCTATAGAATCAAAATAGCATACAGGCCACAAATCGGAGTGAGGTTTATGGTGGTCAGATGATAGAAGAAATCTTGGCTTGAATCAATTTAATGGTGGAGCCAGTGGAGCCACAGATCAATCCTTTATTTACACTTACTTTCAGAGTTCCAGCTTGTTCAATGATTATGGAGAAATTTAGAGGTTGGCATAACCCCCATGTTGGTCCCCTGACCCACAGAGTGAGAACAATTATGGAGAGAAGGGCTGTATGAATATACCTGGAATTTATACACCCACCTCCTCATCCACAAGCAAGTCAGAACATTAATGTAAAAAGTAATACAGCATCCCTGGAGAACTTACAAAGATCAGAACCTTAAAAATATTAGATGCAAAAGTCACAATTTAGAATAACTGTGGATAATCAAAAAGTTGAAGGTATAGTTTGGCCAGATAAAACTTGATGTGATATTTTTGAAAAAGCAAATTAACACAGCCCTTGGCAGGCAGACTATGCCTATTGGCCGAAAAAGTTATTTTCTTTCAACTCCCATTAAAATATTTTGCCTTCATGTAACAGCAATCAGTATACTTTTATAAACATACCTCAGAGTCATATCCTTGTCCAGCTTTCTAAAAAATACAGTTGTGGAGGGAATTTAACTTTTCCCATGCCCACAGAATCTCAATCTGGACCATTAATATTAATGACATAATGTTCTAGATGCCCTAGATAACATAGTAAAACACCTATTTGCTAGAGGACAGGATATATGCCACAAAAAAAAAAAAAAAATCAGTGTTTGCCACATCTGTGGAGTTGGTAGGGTCCCAATAGTCTGAGTCAAACCAAGATTTGGGGTAATTTGGAAAAACCTCCAAAAAACATAATATGAATTGCAATCACAGTACTTTCTGCCACTCACCATAAGCAACAGTCATATTATTTGGTGGGACTCTGAATTCTGGAGGCAATATATGTATAAGATACTTAGGTACCTTTTTTATCCAGTAAATATAAGGCTGTGATTTTTGTGTGGACCTTGGAGCTAGGAAGGCACTGCAGTAGGTGTAGGCTGAGGTACAAGGTGCCCTATTAAATGATCCTTGTGACCAAGAAAACCCAGTGTTTCTGGAAGACCCAGAGCAGACATGGTTGATATATGAAGCTTATGGTTATGTAACCAGAGTCACATGTAGACTCTTCAGGTTTTGGATAAGTCCATAACTCTGCTAACAAGAATTATGCAATTAAAAAATAGCCTCTGCCATGCTACAGTCCCTATTTGACTTAGAACACCTAACCATGGAATACAAGTAACAATGTAACTCAAAAGTTACATCATGAACTGAATGCTATCTGATCCAGTGACCCATACAACTAGATCCATTTCAGTGTAAATAAGAAATGTCATATTCCAAACCTAGTCTGAGGAGTTATGAAAAACACATATACCTTGATTTTCCCCTGAGAATTGGTCTTACTGCCTCACCATATTTTTAAAGCTTTATTGAGGTATAATTGATATCCAAAAAACTATACATGCTTAATGTATATATTTTGATGAGTTTGTATATATACACCTGTAATACTAGCACATAATTAAGGTAATAAATATAGAGCTATCACCTCCAAAAGTTTCCTTTTCTTTCTTTTTTTTTTTTTTTGTGGTAAGAACAATATGAGATCTACCCTCAACATATTTTTAGGGCACAATACAATGTTCTTAATATAGGTATTGTATTATATAGATTTCTAGAACTTATCTTGCACAAATGAAATTTTATAACCATTGAACAATTCTCCATTTCCCCCTCCCTCCAGACCTTGGCAACCACCATTCTGTTCCCTGCTTCTATGAGTTTCACTATTTTAGATATCTTACATAGGTGGAATTATACAGTATCTGTCGTTCTGAGATTGACTTATTTCATTTACCATATTGTCCTCCATGTACATTCATGTTTTCCCAAATGGTAGGATTTCCTTCTTTATAAGGCTGAGTGACAATATTCTGTTGTATGTATATGCCACATTTTCTTTATCCATTCATCTGCTGATGGCCATTTGGGTTGATTTCATAGCTTGGTAATTGTGAATAAAGCTACAATGGTCATAGGAGTGCAGATAACCCTTTAAGATTGTGATTTCAAAGTTTTTTGATACATATTAAGAAGTTGAATTGCTTGATGACATGGTAGTTCTATTTTTAATTCTTGAGGAATCTCCATATTGTTTTTCATAGTGGCTGTACCATTTTACATGTTCACCAACAGTAGGAGAGTTCCAATTTCTCCATATCTTCACCAATACTTATCATTTGTTGTCTTTTTTAATAATGGCCATCTTAACAGGTATAAGATGACATTTCATTGTGGTTTGGTTTGCATTTCACAGATGATTAGTAATCTTCAGCACATGTTCATATAGCTGGCAGCCACTTCTATGCTCCAAAGCAATATACAAATTAAAACCTACCCCCATTAAAACCCCAATGGGGTTATTTACCAATATAGGAAAAACATCCTAAAATTCATATGGAATCTCAAAAGACCCAGGGGGAAAAAAAGAGACCCAGAATAGCCAAAGCAATCCTGAGAAAGAGAAACAAAGCTGGAGGCATCACAGCTCCTGATTTCAAAACCTATTACAAAGCTATAGTAACTGAAACAGTATGGTTGTACCATAAACACAGACACATAGGCCAACAGAACAGAACAGAATTCTAGTAAGTCCAATATCTGGGCTTCCTCAAGGACAGTTTCTATCAATTTCTTTCTTTTTTTCCTATGAATGGGCCAAACCTACCTGTTTCTTTGCAATTTTTTGTTGAGAACTGGACATTTTAAATACTAAAATGTAGTAACTCTGGAAATCAGATTCTCCTCTCCTCCCCTCAGAGGTTATTATTATTGCTTGAGGAAAGCTATATTGATTTAGTTAATGACTTTCCAAATTATTTTTCTAAAGATTATATTCTTTGTTTTATGTGGTCATCAATACTGCTATCTCCATGATCAACCAGTGGCCTGACAGAAATTTCTTTAAAGGCCTGGATCCAGTGTAAAAAGAAAAAAAAAAAAAAAATGGACATTGACAGGGAAGCAACTTGAGCTGCTGGGGGTTGAAACAATGCTAGCATCTGTGCTAGACACTCCATGAACTATTAGGCAGATAAAAACACTATCCCTATTTAAGGAGAAGGTCACTGTTACCCATTAAGCCACATCAAGAACATGGTGACCATCCCTACATCTGCCTGCTATGTGGCTGGTACAAAATGCTGAAACTCACTGAAATTTACAGCCTCTTTTTTTTTATCAAGCACTCCTCTAGGCATTACAAGTATTTGACTTGACTACAAAGTTCTTAAATAGTTGATTCTAACAGGGCTCGGCAGCTCAGTAGTTGTTTTCATGGAGGGACCAATTCCTGGATCATCCTATTTTGAAATATTCCATAATGTCATTAAAAATATTTTTAACTTAGGGGCATCTGGGTGGCTCAGTCGGTTAAGCATCCAACTCTTGATTTTGGCTCAGGTCATGGTCTCATGGTCTTGCGATCAAGCCCTGTGTTGGGTTCCATGTGGAGTCTGCTTGTCCCTCTCCATCTGCTCCTCCCCCACTCTGTCTGTCTGTCTCTCTATAACAGATAATCTTTAAATTTCTTTATCTTAGATTTCTTTCATAGCACTATATACTGAAATTGAAGTTTCTTTTATAGTCTTTTAAAAGAAAACTTCATTTTAAGTGCTTATCAACATTCTTAAACAAATAGATTTTAGAAAAAAGGATGAAATTCATCCCTTTTTAATATCTAGGTCCTAAAGCACAAATACTTATCAACAGTACCAGAATTTCTTATAAAATACAAAAGCATTATATTTATCAAAATTCTCAAATCATGATCATGAAATTTATGATTTATACTTCAGGACATATTTTATGTTATATGACTAAAGTATCCATTTATTTCTATTGTTAAATTTTTGCAGAAGATGTTAAAAAATATAACTTCCTTGTCTTCAAATGACTTTTTTCTTTCTTCTTTTTTTTTTTTTTTTTTTAGAGAGAGAGCACAAATGGGGTGGCAGGGGAGGGGAGTGGGAGAGAGAGAAAGAGAATCTTAAGCAGGCTTCACGACGAGCACAGACCCCAAAACAGGATTTGGTCTTACCACCCTGAGATCATTACCTGAGCTGAAATCAGGAGTCAGGAGCTTAACTGGCTGAGCCACCCAGGTGCTCCTGTTTTCAAATTGTGTAATTAAAGATTATAGTTAAATATGTTTGCAAAGCCTATTCTTTAAGTCTATTACTTATTCTACTTAATTTAGTCAAGTTAAGAGGGTGATTCTAAATTGGTGAAAATTTAAGGTATAAAATATATTAAAATATTAATTTCAACAAATATAAGCAATTGTTGTACATTCTAGATACATAATATCTAATAATACATTGCATTTTAATTTTTTGTTTTTATAAAAATTTCAAGCATAAATGAGCAAAAATGCATAGCAACCACTGCTGCTCTACCATCCAGTATTAGTAGATGTTACCATTTTGCTATAATGTAACACTTATCTAATTTAACAAAATAACAACAGAGTGCTAAATACATTTTCTCCCACCAGCCTTTCCACTGCCTTTCCTTAATCTGGACTGACTCCTACTCTTAAAGTTGGTATATATAATGATTGTGTGTCTGTTACATTTTTTTTGTCATACATATATTTTCATATATATATACATGACATATATGAATATATATTCAAAGTTAATAAATATTATTTTGTACTTATTGAAAATGTAAACAAAATATAGAGTAAAAATCTGTATTCTTTGTTACTTCCTTTCTCACTCTTACTTGAACTTCTAAAAATAATCGCTCACTTAGGAGAAAAAAAATAACAGCAGCATTTGCCTGAATTATCATATATTATGAAACAGAGGAAAACAGATTAATGAGGTTTTGTTCTAACTATATCTTCTTTTATGTGATTTGTATTTCATAAACCTCATAAATGCACATAAATCACAAGGGAAGATTACAAGAGCTTTTATTTTGACTTGTAATCAGAATTATCAAGTAAAGACTACATCATTATATCCAATATTCATTGAATTATGAAGTAAGGCTGTCTTCAAAATCTTAGAGGCACATCAAAAGATGTTAAACATCATTAGCCACTAGGGGAATGCAAATTAAAACCACAGTGAGTTATCACCACATTCACATTAGAGTGACTAAATTAAAAAAAAATAATAATGATAACACCAAATCCTGGAAAGAATGCAGAAAACTGTATCTCATGTATATTGCTGGTGGGAACGTAAAATAGCACAAGCACTATGGAAAACAGTTTTGCAGTTTCTTATCAAATTAAACACATACTTAACATAAGACCTAGAATCCCATTCTTGGGCATTTATCCCAGGAAAAATGGAACTTGTGTTTGCACAAAAATTTGAACACAAAGGTTCCTAACAGCTTTGTTTTTAATAACTTAAAACTGGAAACATCCCAAGTATCCTTCAAAGGATGAATGGTTAAGCCAACTCTGGTACATCCATACAATAAAATGATACTCAGCAATAAAAAGGAACCAATTAATGATACACATAACAACTTGGATGTATTTCAAGAGCATTATGCTTAGTGAAAAAAAGCATCCTATCTCAAAAACTTACATTTTGTATAAGTCTACGTATGTAATACTCTCGAAATGATAAAAGTATAAATAGAAAACAGATTAGCAATTGCCAAAGGACAAGGACAGTGGTGGGGCAGATGAGTATAGCTACTAAGGAGAAGTACAGGGAGTTTTTTTGTGGTGATCAGACAGTTCTGCATTTTGACTGTGGTGGGCACATGAATACACACAGAGTCAAATTAGATAGAACTATTCACACACACATACACACAAAAATGAGTACACGTAAAAACTAATGAAAGCTGGATAAGGTCTGTCCATCTAGTAAATGGAATTGTATTAATGTTTTTCTGGCTTTGATACTGATCTACAGCTATGTAAGTTGTTACCGTTCAGGGGGGCTGGATGAAGGGTTTATCAGACTCGATAGCTCTTCTTTGATTAGATTTTGTTTTGTCAGTATTAAAATAAGGCAAGACATTTTAACACATTGACACTATGTTTTAAAATTAGCCATAAGTTTTCTGACAGTAAGGTTGCATAAAAGTTAAAAAAAAATTTTTTTTGGAAAGGGGATTGGCATTTAATTAGAATGCTTATCTTCTTTATAATCTATCAATATAATCTGATTTTGTTTTCATATTGTAGTCTTCTTTTGACTCCATACTTCTCAATCCTTTCATTTAAGACTCACTGTGTTAGTTGGAATTTGGTTATAGCTAACAGAAATCACTAGCTATTTGAAAAGAAAGATTTAATGAAGGAAAATAAATATATACAATGGTGTTGGAAGGGATGGAAGAGTAGCCTCTAATTTAAATCTCTAAGAAATAAAACTAAAACAACACTACAGAATTTGTCCACATGGACATCTCCTACTTCTGCCAAAATTAAGAAGCTGACAAATCAACAGAAAACTGCAGGGATTGTTGACTGAAAGAACATATTTCTTTACCTTTGATCCAGAAAGTTGGAAGCTGCCACTGTTGCACCTGTTGGCTCTAGAAACAGGCTATTTCTGATAAACTTTTACTACCAAAACATAGATGGCTCACACCTGCATCTCAAAACCTAAGTAGTGGATGGATATTAGACAATTGTATAGAAAAAGTCAGGTTCTCCATGACTAGAATTTCTAGTAGAAATACAGTACTAAAATTATGATCTTTACCTTATTTTATATATCACAATCCATTGCCATGTGAATTGATACTACAGTTATTCTGTGACGAGTCACAAGAATTACAAGACTATGGTTGGTGTTCATAATTGTATTTTCCAACTTTTTTCCATGTCCTTTACCCTCAACCAGTACCTCAGCTGGTTATTGTTATTTACCTAGTGCTTTGACTAAAACATCATTCACAAGAAGCCCTGGGTAATTCTGCCTCTTTGAGGTTCCCATGTTATATCAACTTTTGTCATTGCACATGGCAGTTGTGGACAGTCTCAAAAATGATTCCCAAAGACACTCCTATTGTCTACAGCATCCTGTAATCCTCTACCCTTGAATGTTGGTTGGATTTAGTGAATCCCTTTATCAACAGAATATAGCAAAAGGTAGGGGATGTCACATCTGAGATTAGGTTACAGAAAGACTGTGACTTCTATTTTTTTTTTTTTTAAGGTTTATTTGAGAGAAAGAGAAAGCATGAGCAGCGGGGAGAGGCAGAGGGAGAGGGAGAAAAAGAATCCTTAAGCAGGCTCCCTGCTGAGTGCGGAGCCTGATGTAGTGCTCAGGCCCAGGACCCTGAGATCATGACTTGAGCCGAAACCAAGAGTCAGCTGCCCAATGGACTGAGCCACCCAGGCGCCACAAAAGACTATGACTTCTATCTCACTCTAACTCTTTCTTCCACTTGTTCTGGAGGAATTCAGCTGCCATGTTGGGAGTAGCCCTATAGAAAGGACCACATGATGGGGAAATGATATCTCTAGTAAATATCTTGTGAGGACCTGCCATTTTACCAACAACCAGCCACATGAGGAGATTTGGAAGTGGATTTACTCCTAAGTGGAATCTGAGATTACTGCATCCCCAGCTGGGACCTTGATTGCAGCCTTATAAAGGAACCAGAGCCAGAAGACCCTTCTAAGTCACATTTGGATGCCTGACTCATAAAACCCTAAGATAATTTTTTAAGCCACTAAATTTTGAAGTAATTTGTTACACAGTATTAGACAACTAATATAGCAGTATTACAGGACATTCTGGGTTTCATGGGAGTTCTATTATCTCCCACAGCACTATTTTCTCTTGATAAGTAGGGTCAGTCATCCTAGTCATCTTTGACCTTTTGCCTAATGGAATGAAAACTAATGGTCAGAAGTCTGTCTTAAGCCCAGTTCAATGCAACCATCATTGCATCTCCTGAAGGAAGCATTTCCATAGCAGATATTAGAATTGAAACCAAAACTTCTCATAGCTGCCTTAAATTTATAACTTCCTCCTCTTTTTTTCAAAATTTATTACATTTTTAAGTACAATGGGTATAAATCATTCTCCACATATTCAGGTGAGAAATATAATTTTACTTTCTCATTGCCGGTCTAATTCCAATAGAGTGATGGAAACTTGACATGGTAAATTTGGTGCTTCCAATTCTTCTCGGAGTTCATTTCTAAGTTTTGTGCATTTATCTGGAGTCGAATCATTGGTCAATGGAGCATCTGATTCTCTAATTATCTTTTTTGAGTAAGCATTAGTTGAACTATCCTTGGACACTTCGGTCTTTAGATATTGGCTCCCACAGAAGGCTATTCTTTCATTCCTATTCTTCTGACTGCTTTAGCTCCAGGCTTGTTGCCATGCTATTTTTAGCTGCTGCCAGTATCTAGCTTGTATCTTCCAGCTTCTCTGCGACTCCAGACTTTGCTCAGGGAATACACCTTGTGGTCCCATTGCTCTTTGTCACAGCTCTCTGTCCCCGCTGCTGTCCACTCCACTCTATAGCACAGCCACCTCCCCAGACATTACAGATCAAGAGGCAGCAGATCATCCTCTACATTGGTGGGATAGGTCCTTTGTTCTTTTCTAAAAATATATAACACCTTTATTGAGATAAAGCCATATACCATATAATTTACCCATTTAAAGTGTACAAATCAATAGTTTTTATATGTTCACAGACATGTTCAACTATCACTGCAGTCAATTATAGTACCTTGCCACCACCTCCAAAAGATACTCTGTATGCTGTATCACGTCCTTGTCCTCCTATCCCTGCCAGTCCTGTAAAACATTACTGTTTTGTGTCTATAGATTTGTCTGCTCTAATATTTCCTATAAATATAATTATATATTATGTGGTCTTTTGTGACTGGCTTCTTTTACTTAGCGTGATATTTTAAACTTCATCCATGTTATAGCAGGTAACAGCACTTAATTCCTTTATATAGGTGAAAAATATTCCATTGTGTGGATATGCCAGATTTTGTTTATTCATTCATGTTCATGGATATTTGAGTTGTTTATACTTTTTGACTATTATGAATAAATAATGCAGCTATGAACATGCATATAGAAGATTTTGTGTGGGCATATGCTTTCATTCCTTTTATATATACCTAGGAGTGGAATTACCAAGCCATATAAAATTTTGATGTTTAACCATTTGAGTAACTTCCAGACTATTTTCCAAGTGGTTGTATCATTATATGCACCCACCAGCACTGTATGAGACTTCCAACTTCTCCACAACCTCACCGAAACTTGCTATTGTCTGATTTTTTTTAAGCATTTTTTAAATTTTTTAAAAGATTTTATTTATTCATTTGAGACACAGAGATACAGAGAGAGAGAGCACAAGCAGGGAGAGAGGCAGAGGAAGAGGGAGAAGTAGGCTCCCCGCTGAGCCAGGAACCCGATGCGGGGCTCAATCCCAAAACCCCAGGATCATGACCTGAGCTGAAGGCAGAAGCTCAACCATCTGAGCCACCCAGTTGCCCCATATTGTCTGACTTTTTAATCACAGTCATGCTAGTAAGTGTGAGGTGATGTCTAATCATGGTTTGATTTTCATTTCCCCAATGAGTAATGACTAAGCATCTTTTCATGTGTCCACTGGTACATCCTCTGTGAAGAAATGTCTACTCTGATCCTTTGCCTATTTTTTGTTTTTATTAATTTTGATATATTTTGTATTTTAATAGATTTTAATCTTTTTAGAATCATAAAAGTAACACACTTTATAAAGACCGTTGAATTACAGTCCTGTACCTCTGAAACAAACAATACATTATATGTTAAAAAAAAAAAAAAAAAAAAAGATAGCAGGAAGGGAAAAATGAAGGGGGGGAAATTGGAGGGGGTGACAAACCATGAGAGACGATGGACTCTGAGAAACAAACTGAGGGTTCTAGAGGGGAGGGGGTGGGGGGATGGGTTAACCTGGTGATGGGTATTGAGGAGGGTACATTCTGCATGGAGCACTGGGCGTTATGCACAAACAATGAATCATGGAACACTACATCAAAAACTAACGATGTAATGTATGGTGATTAACATGACATAATAAAATTAAAAAAAAAAAATTTCCGCTACCCCCCAAAAAAGTTTAAACATAATCTAAAGAAGAAAGATTTTGAAACTCCCACCCATCACAGGTGATCATTTAATGGTTTGCTACATGAACCTCAGGCTACCTCTCTCATTCTATCTCTCACACACAAATTCCTTTACGTATATGTATATATGCATGCTGGTATCATAAATATGTGGCTTTTACAAACAGAATTCTAGACGTAGATTGTTGGTCAACATGTCTCTTCCTATAAGAGTATCCCCTGGGTTTTTCTACACATTGGAGGGCTCAGAGTCAACATTCCCACTTCAGCAGCTGCACACTATTCACCTGTAGATGTGTACCACAACTGATTGAGCAGTCCCCTGGATACCAATATTGTTTATAATTCCTTGCTACATAAACCAGTTCTGTCAATAAAAATCGTGCTGTAGGGGCGCCTGGGTGGCTCAGTCATTAAGCGTCTGCCTTCAGCTCAGGTAATCATCCCCGTCCTGGGATCGAGCCCTGCATCAGGCTCCCTGCTCCGCAGGAAGCCTGCTTCTCCGTCTCCCACTCTCCCTGCTTGTGTTCCCTCTCTCGCTGTGTCTCTCTCTGTCAAATAAATAAATAAAATCTTTGAAGAAAATTGTGCTGTAATGAAATGTCTATAATATATGCATTTATATAAAAATTGTACATAAACACATATACAAGTTATACATTTATTTGTAAATGGGATCATACTTGTGGAAAACAAAGTAAGAGATTCTCCTTTTTTCTGCATAATTCTTTGAAATAATTAGGAAGGTGTTATATTCCATAGTGAGTGTGTCTGTGTAAGAGTGGGCAGTGAGGAGGTAGGCAAAGGGAGAAATACCAACTGGATGCTAACTCAAAAATAACACCTTGCCATATTATAAATTTTTATTTTTTTGATTAGGTGTTCTTTTCTTAAATGGCAAGAAGAAAAAAGCAAAGCAAAGTCATTTCTCTTCTACTATCTGTCTTGATATAGGTTTCAATTTTTAGAAAATGATTACATAGAAGATGATTTTTAAGTGTTGGTTGCTTTCACTGGAAATGCATGAAGCTCAGGATGTAGAAATGTGTAATTGTTGCATCAGTTATTTTTAATAAATGACTTTCAAATAGAAATTATAATATCAGAGCTGTTATAAATTAATTGTTCAAAAAATACTGCAGCTTCGTAAGCTAAAGCGCATATTTTTTGTAGGACAATTGAGGACTCAGAATATTAAAGAATGAGAATTTGGATCAACTCATGGGTGGGTTATAAAACCTCCCAAACTGAAGTTTTGTCTGAAGGATCTTCCCTCTGGGTGGAGGAAGAAGGATGCCACATCCTTCTAACAACTACAGTCTGGAGACCAATTATAGAAACTAGGGTTATAGAAGCCTTTGCATATCTTCTTTCTTGTTATGTTTATAAGTTTCTTTGCATTTCTTAAATATTTCCTTCCCTCTCCTTCTTCCCATTAATACTTTATATTCAAGTTGTTGGTGGTTTGTTTCCCAATTTAATATTTAGGTAACAAAGTATTTAGTGGGACTGTAGGTAAAATTTGAGAATAAATATAGCTAGGTATGATAAAATGACTGTTGGAATTCTGTGTCTGCTCATTTTCAGAAAAGTTTTGGAAGTTTTGTTTTGTTTTGTTTTTAACCAAAGAAAGCTGCATCTTGTTAGGTGGAAAGAGAATTGTTTTACTCTGCTTTGAAGTCCTAATGTGTGTAAAAGGATGAATATGAAAGCTGAGTTGCCAAAGGAATAGACTGGGATAGCTATCAATGTATTACAGCTCAGTACCAAATCCACCCTTAGTTGTTGTACTTTGTAACACCTGAGCTGGATTCAAAAATATTTTTTTCCTTTGCCATGTGGTACAATATTAGACTTTGTCAATAGAGGGAGCTGGTAAGACACTGACAGCCAAAGGAATGTGCGCTCTGCGGTGTTCTTTCCTCCTACAATGTGGCTACCAGTGAATGGGTGTGGGGGAGGCCTAGTGGAGCTCACTTTCTAGCTGGTATCCCCGTTGCCCAGCAGACCATTTCCTATGGACCAGACCTGACACAGTGGCACTTCTCTGTGAACTTCTTGCTCACGGTGTGCACAGTTTCTATGAACTAGTGTAGTCCACCTGCACTCTTGAGCAAGTTTCTTAGCCATACAGGGGCCACTCCTGCAAACTAGCCCCATTCCACACACAGGGCAAGTTTCTTTGCATAAGCATGCTGCTTTTCAGGGGGCAGCTACACTGTCTCCAGCAACATCTGCATTTTAGCAGGGGGAGCAGTGTGCTATTTTAAGTTCCTAGTTTCTCTCATGTTTACCCTGTAGGGATACAATACTCCCTACATTTGCTATTTCTTTATTCCTTAGAAGCTCCCTTCCCCACCCCCTGCTTTTTTTTTTAGTAGCTAACCACTTTTTTACCAGTTAAAAATTCCCTATGAAATTTTCCTATTTGAATTACTTATAGGGCGTCTATCTCCTCACTAGAACCTGATACACCTCCATTGCAAAAAGTTGTAGTTTGCACTAGCCTGTTGAACACTTCTGCTTTAGCATAAAGTAGGATGGGCATGTTTTGACAATAATTATTATACAATAGCATTATATAATAATAGTAAACTATACAGGGACATCAAATATCCTATAGAATCAAGTACTGATACCAAATTTTATTTATGGTTCTTAATTTAAATAAAACTGCATCACATTTAGATGCTGAATGTTAATTTGTGGTGTAATTTTTCCTTTCTTGGTCAAAATTAAAGAATAACTTTGTTGCTATTTACTAAAAAGTTATTGTTTTTGCAGAACTGTTAATACCAATGAGAAACATGTTAACTTGTATCTCAGTTTCTCGAATTGTGATTAATTGCCTTTTCACCCTGCTTTAACTAATGAATATTTAGTAAAGTGAATGAAGAAACAACAAAAATTTGACTCAAAATTCATTATATAATTGCCAGTATAAGCAAAAGATATTTGTTTGCAGGATAACACCAAAACAGATTGGCTTAATAAAAGTTATATATTCAGTATGCTTTCTAAATAAGATTGAAATTAGAAGAGGGTAAGTTATTCTTTATCTTTTCTATACAAATATTTCTATTTTGAGGTTTATAAAATTTAACATTTTCTTCATATAACAAAACTATAAACAGTGCAAAGGAGGAGTTGACTTTCTCTAGAGGAGTCAGAGCATTGGGATAGGAGCATCAAGCTTTCCAGGACAATATTCTGTTGAGTTTTATATAACCAGTATGTTTTACTTGTGAGCAGTGTTCATTAAACTTATTAAGGTATTTTTTGCAATGTGTAAACATATAGATATATCTATAAATAGATGGACAAAGTTTATGATTGACACCCTAAATAGATTCTGTTTCAAAACGCTTTACTATGAACCATATAGTTTACTCAAGGTATTCTGAGAATCATATATGCAGTTGGTTCTGTGTTATATTTTGACTTTTGTTTTTTATGGCTCCTCAGAACATCTTCAAGTCATGTTAACACTGAATAATCAGAAGATTCTTAAGAGACTACATTATAGGTTGACTTTTTCTGGACCTTCTGATAAATCTAGATTGCTTTTTTTTAGGGGAAGAGTCACCTTTTTTTTTTTTTTAATTTCAACTCAAGCTTTTTTTATTATGTTTCACATAAACAAGGCAACTTCAAACTTCTAACATACAAGGTCTAGATTGCTTTTTCAGGAGCCCCTGGGATTTATCGGCAAAGCATGTCATCTCATAGGAAAGCCCTACTCTTCTTCCATCCCCATACTATTACAAACTTAAGATGATGACCAAAATTCTGTACAAAATATTAAGAATGCTCCTGGAAACTCAAAACTTATAAGATTCCTAGACACCAAGAATCTAAAAACCTCTGATTAAATTAATATGATCTGGCACACTAAGCAAAAACCCCTAGAACTTTGAATAATATGACCCATGCCATCTAGCAACAAAAGTAAAAGAAAAAAATATATCTACCAGAGATAGAAGAAGGGAATTAAGAGGATACTTATCTTGATGAACACTGAAAAATATATAGAATTGCTGAATCATTATATTATACATCTGAAACTAATATAATTATATTTGAATAAAAAATTATTGTGTTATTTAATATGGATGTTAGAGGCTTACATTAAAATTAAAGCTATATCCTTTTCTCACACTTACACTGTGGTGAGAATTATATGAAAATATTTCTATTCCTCCTTTGATAATGTAACAAGAAGCAATGCCCCTCCCCTCAAAGTCTTTGAAAGAATGGTTATAACATTCCCAGGGGATGAAATATTTTTAGAAATATTATATGCCAAATGTAAGGTCATATTCTAGGTATCTGTTTATAATCTGTAATAACAATATAATTATGCTACTGTTCTTTACATATTCTCCTTTGTGTTGTAAATTAATTATAAAATGTTTATCAATTATACTGTCATCATGAAAGAAGGGAAAAAATACTCTTGAGAGCATTTCTAATGATCTAATTAAGAAGTATTATAAAGAAGGTAATGAATCAAACCTAAATAGAAAAATTGAGTAACTCTTCTGGGATTCACATAAAATTATTTATAGATGTGTTAATGTCTTTTTATAACATAGAAAAGTAACTCCAAATAGAACTTCAATAGATTTTTAACAAGAACATGTTGCAATAAAAGCAAAATATGTGTGTTTGCTTAATATGAATTCACATTTAACTCATTTTAAACTGCTAGTATATTCAGTAATACACTTCACTTCACAAAATAACATCATCCAAATGAATTTACCCTCCCCCTTCAACATAAACAAATCCCGATTGTAACATCTTGCATTAGTGCAGTACATTTGTTATAAATGATGAGACAATATTGACACTTTATTATTAACTAAAGTCCACAGTTTATATTAGTATTCCCTTTTTGTGTTGTACATTCTAAGTTTTGACAAATGTAGAATAACGTGATTCCTCCATTACAGTATCATACAGAATAGTTTCATTGCCCAAAATACACCCTGGGCTAAACCTATTCATTTCTCCTTCTCTCCCCTCAGGCCCCTTACAGCCACTGAGAGTTTTACTATCCCTACATTTTTGCCTTTTGCAGAGTACTATATAGTTAGAATCACACGTTATGAGCCTCTTCAGTCTAGCTTCTTCACTGAACAATATGTATTTAAGTACCCCCATGTCTTTTCATGGCTTGATAGCCCATTTTTTATTGCTGAATAATATCTCATTGTGTGTCACAGTTCATTTATCCATACATGGGCTGTTTCCAAGTTTTGGCAATTAAGAATAAAGATGAACATTTGTATGCAAGTTTTTGTGTGGACCTAAGTTTTTAATTTGAGTAAACATCAATGAGCAAAATTGTTGGATTGCATGGTAGGAGTATGTTTAGTTGTGTTAAAAACTGCAAAATTGTCTTTATAAGTGGTTTCTCCATTTTGCATTCCTATCAGCAATTAATGAGAGATTCTGCTGCCTCACAGCCTTACCAGCATTTGGTGTTGGTATTTTGGATTTTAGCCATTCTAATAGGTGTATAGGTATTTCATTGTTGTTTAAATTTACAATTGCTTCCTAACGTAGCTTGTTGAACATCTTCTCATATGCTTATTTGCAATCTATATATCTTCTTTGCTTAGGTGTCTGGTCAAATCTATTGTCTATTCCTTAATTGGCTTGTTTGCACTCTTATTGATGATTTTTAGGGTTTCTTTGTATATTTTGGACACTCGTCCTTTATGAGATATATGTTTTGAAAACATTTTCTCCTAGTCTGTCCCTTGCTTTTCATTCTATTGACATTAGTTTTTACAGAGAAGCTTGTAATTTTAATAAAGTCCAATTTAATATTTTTTCTTTTATAAATCATGCTTTTGGTGCTGTATCTAAAAAATCATTCATCAAACACAGTCACCTGTTTTGTGTTATCTCTAAGAGTTCTGTAGTTTTGTAGCTTACATTTAGGTCTGTGATTTTTGACTTGATTTTTGTGAATGGTATAAAGTCAGTGTCTAGATTCATTTTCGTGCATGTGTATTCCTAGTTGTTCCAGAACTATTTGTAGAAGAGGGTATCCTTTCTCCATTCAATTTGTCAAAGATCAGTTAACTATATTTGTGTGGGTTTATTTCTGGCTTCTCTATTCTCTTCCATCGATGGATTTATCTGTGCTCTTGCTAATATCACATTGTCTTGTTTACTGTAGCTTTATAATAAGCTTGGAAGTGGGGTAGTGTTCGTCCTCTATCTTTCCCTCCTGCAGTTTTGTGGTGGCTATTCTAGGTCTTTTGTTCCTCCGTATAAACATCAGAATCAGTTTGTCCATATCCATAATATAACTTGATGGTACTTTCATTGAGCTTGCAATGACTATGTAAGTTGGAAAGAACCGACATTTTAACACTATTGAGTCTTTCTGTTCATGTGCATGGAATATCTCTCCACTGATTGGATCTTCTTGGATTTCTTTCATCAGCGTTTTATAGTTTTCCTCATATAGATCGTCACACCTAAACATTTTTTGGTGCTAATTCAAATGTTCTTAATTTGAAATTCTAAGTGTTCATTGATGGTATCTAAGAAAGCAACTGACTTTTGTATATTAACCCTTTATCTTTCTACCTTGCTATAATCACTTGTCCGTTCCAGGGAGTATATTTACTTGTTAAGTCTTTGTAATTTTCTATGTAGACAATCGTGTCATCTGCAAAAACAATTTTATCTCATCTTATTACATTAGCTAGAACTTTAGTAAAATGTTGAATTGTATTACTGGTGAGAGCAGACATCCTTGATTTTTATCTTAGCAGGAAAGCATCTAATTAATTGCCATTAAGTATGAGGTTGGCTATGGTATTTTTGTAGATGTTCTTTTTCAAGTTGAAAAAGTTTCACTCTGTTCCTAGTTTGTTGAGAATTTTTTGTCATGAGTGTTGAACTTTGTCAATTATTTTTCCTATATTTACTGATATGATCATAGGACTTTTAAAAATTTGGCCTGTTCATGTGATGCATTACATTAATTAATTTTCCAATGTTGAGTCAGTCTTACATTTCTGGAGTAAGTCTTACTTTACTGTAACTTTTTATACATTGCTGTTTTTTATTAACTAATATTTTGTTAAGAATTTTGCACCTATGATCATGAGATACAGATCTGCTGGTTGCCTTTTCTATAATGTCTTTGGTTTTGGTATCAGGATAATGCTTGTCTCACAGAATGAGTTAGAAAATATTCCCTCCATTTTCTGGAAGAGATTGTAAAAAAATGATGTAATTTCTCCCATAAATATTTGCTAGAATTCACCAGCGAACCCATGTGGGCCTGGTCCTTTCTGTTTTGGAAAGCTAGTAATTATTGATTTAATCTCTTTACTAGATACAGGCATAGTCATATTATGTATTTCTTGTCTGAGTTTTCCTGGATTATGTCTTTCAAAGATTTGGTCCCTTTATCTAGGTTCTAAAACTTGTGGGACTCCAAATGAATTTTTTTCCTTTAACAATAATGCCCTCCTGTGCTTTATTTTTTAAAGTATCCAGGGCTTGACCTTTTTATTATTATTAACACTTTAATATCTCATTTGTTCTGATCGCAAATGAAATGTACTATTCTAGATAACTGAAGATGCTTGATATTCAAAGGCTAAATCTTTAAACTATGCAATAGTATATTTCGGCTATGTTTAATCAACGAATAATTTTTCAAAATATGTTACACATCTTTCTTTTTTTGGAAAACCATTTGGTAACTATGTGTTGATCTCATTTCATTAATGATTTCACCATTATCATAATCTATTTGAGTTGAAACATTATCTATAAAAGAATAACCTCACATCTCCCACTAAACTTTTGTACTCTAGTTGATAATACTTCTGCCTTGTTGTAGCAGGCTCTACCGTGTTCTCCATTGTGATAACTCATCACAGTTTGGGTATGCAACTGGAGTTATATATCGCTTTTGATTACCACCAGGCTCTACTAATTTTATTGGTAATTTAAGGAATCTGTTTGGTATTGGAGAGGTCATTACCTCTTTCCAGAGAGCAAATATTCTAGAAGTGTGAACTTATGGGCAGTTTGAATTTTATGACTGAGAGAATGCCACTGAATTTTTAAAAATAACACAGTAACCAGTGGAAATATTCTTAATTCTAAATAGCTTATTATTTACAACCTATAAATAACTGAATAAATATACAGACCAGAGGGTGTTTAAATAAATAAATCTACCTTATGATTACTTTCCAGTATCTTTTTTTTTTTAAGATTTTATTTATTTATTTGAGACAGAATGAGAGAGAGAGAGAGCTCATGAGAGAGGGGAGGGCCAGAGGGAGAAGCAGGCTCCCCGCTGAGCATGGAGCCCGATGCGGGACTTGATCCCGGGACTCCAGGATCATGACCTGAGCCGAAGGCAGTCGCTTAACCGACTGAGCCACCCAGGTGCCCCTACTTTCCAGTATCTTAATGCATATTTAATTCATTATAAAAATTGATGTTCTTTAATCTCATTATGCTTATTGTTATAGCAGTAAAGTGAGTGAAAATCAACACATTTCTCCAAATGCTTTGAATAAGTTGGCACCAAATGGAAGTACCAAATCGAGCAAACATAGCAAAGCATTAAATGTTTAGACAGATCCACATGATCATTAGTAATGAAAACAACACATTTCTGTACTTGAAACTCAATGCAAATTCTTATATAATTACAGAGGGTGCTATAACTACTTTCATCAACTTAAATTATTTTAATGATGAAATGTAATTATAGCCCTTGATAGTCTCACATATAGTAAAATTATATAACGGACATTATTAACTGGAAAGTCCTACTAACAGAGTCTGAAATGGAGCTTTGGTACAATAATTGATAATCACAATGATGAGGAATAGCACACACTTAAAATGACTTCTAATATGTAATTTAAATATAAGATTTTGATTTTACAACTCTAATGCATAATGCTACCAAGGAATAGAATATTTTTTCTCTATTATTAAAATGTTATGCATCTAGCTTATTTAATAATATTTATATTAGCCAGAGGACTCAATGATCTGGCCATGCTATAGATAAAACAGAGCATTTATAGAACGTTTTATCAAGATTTTGTTTGATTTTAATATAAAATCAATACTAAAAGCAACATATAGTCTGGTTTGAATGATGTGGAGTGTGAAGTTAGAGTTCGATATGCAGTTCCTGCCAGTGAAACTTCTGGCAGTAAGACTTTGATCAATATTTGTAGCAAAGGTACAAACTCACTTTCCAGAAGACAGATGTCACAGAGATATTAGACTAATAATATTAAAAATATTGACATCCTTAAAATTTGAGATATTTCACATTTGGAAAAACTTTTATGGCTTTCTGTGAAATACCTTCAAGCAAATAGGCAGTAACTGAGTAACAGCTGCTGTAATCAGAAAAGTTCTAAGGTCTGTTCACCACAATCCCCATTCAGATCGCTCTTCTCATTGACCTTCTCCCCATGGAATTGACATATTTGAGTTTGACTCCTAATGTAATGTCTCAAAATCTTGATTTCTCTTTTAAATGAATGATAAAACCTTTACTCACATGACAGTTTAAAGATCAAGTAAGGTGGGGGCGCCTGGGTGTCTCAGTCGTTAAGCGTCTGCCTTCAGCTCAGGTCATGATCCCAGGGTCTTGGGATCGAGCCCCGCATCGGGCTCCCTGCTCTGCGGGAAGCCTGCTTCTCCCTCTCCCACTCTGCCTGCTTATGTTCCCTCTCTCGCTGTGTCTCTGTCAAATAAATAAATAAAATCTTTAAAAAAAAAAAAAAGATCAAGTAAGGTGAAGATTTTTCTGTAAGCTATTGTGCCCCATATAAACTCTCTAAACAGTCTTTCTAAACTATCGTTACCCCACAAAGAAAGAGGAAAGCCAGATGGCACCGTCACATATGCACAATTTGTATATTTATGTATATGCATATGTATGTATTTCAGATCTAACATGATTCATGTTCTCCTGGGGAAAAAAAATCCCATTCTGTAAAGTTGCATTGAAATTTAAGGGAAAAATAAGATTGAAGCCGATACCAAAACATGTGCCACAGTGTTGCTGAAGTACGTTAACAATAGTTGGTAGGGGAGGAAACATCTTGAATCATCTAGGCAGGCAATTCATAGCGGCTGAATGCTCCCATGGCATATATTAAAGATGCAAAAATTCTAGGCAGCAAAACCAATGGAGTGTTTTGGAAGCACTTTAAATAAAGCAGGGTTGGTGGATAGTGAGGCAATGTTGGGCTCGGAGCTCTCAGGCAGCGAAGGTGTTGAGGTAGAAAGAAGAGGCAGTGCAACATGTCAAAACCTGACAGCTGTACAAAGCTGGGGGTGCACTGCTCAGCCCCCAGAAGCAAGTAAGCAATGCAGCCCCCGGAGGCAAGTGCTTATATTTAGTTTTTTAAAATAATAGCTAAAAGAGCTCCTTTTTCAGAGTAATAGTTATGGTACAGGTATTTTCCTGGCAAGAAGATGTAGTTTTCTTTCTACTATTCTGTTTTGTCTTGTGTAGGAAAAATTGCAATAAACCAAAATCACATTTACATTATACTGCTATCATTGTCTTAATTATAAAATTTTTATTATCCAATCCATATTGCAGAAATGCATGTTGTAGCTGAACAGACTGTATATACATATACACATATACACATATGTTTGTGATGAGGGAGGTGTTGTGACGTTGGGGCTTGTAGCACTTCCCCCAACCCCCTCATTAGCTTAGTATCACCTTCATTGTATGTTTCTGGGTTAATATTGGTCAAAAAGTGAAAGTTTGTGTGATTTTTTGGAGTTGGAAGTGAAGTAGCCCCCATTATACTCTGAAAACTATCTTTGATTGAAGTGGGTGAGGGACGCAGGGTGGCTCAGTCGGTTAAGCATCTGTCTTCAGCTCAGGTCATGATCTCGGGGTCCTGGTATCAAGTCCCACATCAGGCTCCCTGTTCAGCAGGGAATCTGCCTCTCCCTCTCCCTCTATTGCTCCACCTGCTTGTGCTCTCTCTCTCTCTGGCAAATGAATAAAATATTTATATATAAATAAATAAGTAAATAAGTAAGTGGGTGAGACATATAAGCCAGCATGTCATAAAATTCCAGTTTGTTTCCACTCTTGGCAATTTCCTGTCCAGTTCTCTTTCCTAACTGCTAGTTTCCCGGACCAAAAGAGACCCTATGTTCATCATTAGGTGGTCCCCTGTAAACTCACAGAGGTGTATAATACCTGGAGACCGATAACCCTCCCAAGACTTCTATACCAGCCTTTATTTTAATTTAATTAATTTATTTATTTGCAGTCCTCCTCCTGCATTTGGATACACTTAACTTCCAGATTTTCTTGCAAGCTCCAACTCCCCTCCTCCAGGGAAGGTTAACGCTCTTCATTTAATTGCTAAACTACATTTGGATCCTAACTATACTACCTCCTCACCAAATTGTGGAAGGTCTAATTCCCATAATGAATCTCTCAGCCCACAAAGTCCACAGTTTCATACCTTGTATGAAACAGTGTCCAAAGATGGCCACAACAGTATTTCCTATTATACACAATCTTTCCCAGTGTAACCTTGCCTGCCTTCCTACTCTCAGACCTTGAGGCTGGTGACCTCTTTTCATTGCTTAGCTTTTAACTGGCAAAGCAGCATCTACTTTCTGTTTCAGGAAGCCAGTTCCTATGTAAGAAGTGTAACTATACTAAAACCAGCATGCCATGGGAAATCCAAGCCACACTGTGACTCCCTGGAAGATGAGGTACCAGGTGGAGGGAGAAAGAGACCAATGAGAACCTAGGTACCAGACATGTGAGGAAGGATGTCATCTTAAAAGTGGACCCTAGCCATCCCAACCCCAGCCATCCTGTATGGATGAAAGATGAACCCCACAGTCAAGCACTTCTCAAAAATTAGACTCAAAATTGTGAACAAAATAAAATAGCTGTTTTAAGCAACTTAGTTTTGAGGTACTTTGAAATGCAGCAATAAAGGGCCAGACTTTGCCTTATTCCCAGTAAACATCCTTAATGTACCAAAGGCTTTGTTAGATATGCCTCTGTCTTCATATTGTGAGTCAAAAGTATTAAAAATTAAATTTTAAATGAGTGCAAAATGATAATGAGAAAGTATATCTATAACCTTACCTGAGCACTACCTAGCCTCATATTAATCTGGGACTTTATTTTTCACATTGACTGACTATTGAGGTTGAAGTTTCTGACCCTACATACTTGGCTTTCTCCAAGATTAATTTCCTTCATTTATATGTTTGCCTTTTATAATGACAACTTATAAATCACCATGATTCTAAGTACAAGGAATTATTATAACCCTTTAAGAGTTTGCACCATTGTTCAAAAAGCAACTCTGTGACAGTATATATTTGATATATTGAGACTGTTCTTGCCAAAAAGTCACAACAAAAGGTGAAGTGTTCATCTTAAAACAATTTATCACTCCAAGTACATATAAGGAAAGTATAATTTGTAAAACTACTTCTGGAGTGAATTGTAAGTTTATATTTTATTAACACTGCTTCAGTCTATGCTGGTGATATCTCCCCCAAATTTACTTTAACTCACCAAAATATATTTCGCTAAGTGGTATTCCTGCCAAGAATGCATAAATAAAAAAAGGCATAAATTGAATTTATTTATGGGAAAGCAACAGGCAACCTCAAATTGAGAAACACTAAAATTAACTACCCTATGTATTTCTAAAATATCAAGGTCAAGAGGGGCACCTGGGTGGCTCAGTCATTAAGCATCTGCCTTTGGCTCGGGTCATGATCCCAGGGTCCTGGGATCAAGCCCTGCATCAGGCTCCCTGCTCCCCGGGAAGCCTGCTTCTCCCTTTCCCACTCCCCCTGCTTATGTTCCCTCTCTCGCTGTGTCTCTCTCTGTCAAATAAATAAATAAAATCTTTTAAAAAATAAAAAAAATAGAAGTAAATAAAATATCAAGGTCAAGAGAGACAAAGGAAAGCTGAGACGCTGAAACAGATTAAAAGAAATCAAATGTAGTTTTGCGTTCGGTATCATTATACAAACTATAGAGATTGGCAGTTTGTGCAGATGATGGTCTGTCTGCCCGCCTATCTGCCTATCCGTCCATTTACACATATATTTTTTCACTGAAACATAATTTACATATAGTAGAGTACATAATCTTAAGTGCAGAGCTTGAGGAGATTTTTACACGTTCATATTTATTGACTGAACATTCATATTAAGATAAGGAATATTTCCAGCACTGAGTAAGAGTTTCTTTCTTTCTTTCTTTTAGTTGCTTTCACCCTAATGGCATATTACCATTCTAGAGTAATTTTGCCTCAAAGTAAGATCACATCGGTGCTGGTATGATGATGGCCCACTGGAGGGCAGGAACCGTTTGAAGCATAGCAGTTTGGGGTTCACAACAGAAGACACCGCTCACTGAGGTGCAGGGGGGCGGGGGGGGGGGAAGAGGTGGGTTGGGACTCACTAGGGCGTTGCCTGTTAAAATGATGATGGTACTCACTACAAGATTTGCATGCCTGGGTGTCTCCAGCGCTCCGGCACCACTGGCACAGAAGTTACCTGTTAGTGACCCAGCTACGGTCCACAATTACAAGGACAGTAAAAAGCACCAGAATTAGAAAGACCCGTGTTTTCCTCTTGTAGGATCCATACAGCCTGAGGCTGACAAGGCCTGAGGCTGTGGCCAGTTCAAGGATTCCAAATCAAGGCAAAAAGAGGTGTATTTGAACGGAGAGTTTAAAAAAATTGAAAACTGGCACATGCCACGCATGCTAAGCATCCGACAAATTGCCTCAAGCTTTACCACGTAATGAAACAAGGATTGCAGAGAACCAAAAGAGAAAGTAAGCCCCAGTGCTGAAGCCCTTTGAGTCACGGGGTAAGGCATGTTCCCTATCCTCACGTTACCGTATCAGCCAAAGCAATTCGCGTGGCCAAGCCTAGAGTCTGTGCGCTCCGGGACCACTTAATATCACGGACAAATTAAAGCCACTGCGGCTACAACTGTCTACTACATTGTTCTGCAGTAGATGACCCTTTGTGTTGTTTCCAGTTTCTTTCCCCATTATGAATAAAGCTGCTACAAACATTTTTACATCTGTTCCTGGTAGGCATAAGCACTCATTTCTGTTACATATATACACAAGAGTGGAATTGCTGGATCACTGGATAAATACATTTAGCTTTAGTAGAAAATGCCTAAAATATTTTCAAGTAATTATAATAAATTTAGCCTCTCACCAACAACAATGAAAGTTCCAGTTGTTCTACATTCTCACTAATCCTTGAATTGTCAGTTGTTTTAATTTTAGTTGTTCTGGTATGAACGTAGTTTTTATCTCTTTACGGTGTGAATTTGCATTTCCATGATGACAATGGTATTGGGCACCTTTCCATTTGGTCATTTGGATTTACACATCTGTGAAGTGTTTGAAAAGTCCTTCCATCACTTTTTAATATTGGGTTGTCTTACTGGTTTCATTTTCATTTCCAGGACTTTATTGTACATTTTGGATACTTGTTTTTTATTATATACCCATGGATTATAGATTTGTTCTTTCCAAATGGCCTTTTAACTCTATGTGGTTTTTTTTTTGAAAATCAGAAGGTCTTATTTTTAATGAAATACTATCTTCATTTTTCTTTTATGGTTAGAGTTTTTGTATATTCTTAAAGAAATACTCATATATCCTAGCTTTATGAAGATAATCTTATTTTTCCTCTTATTTTAGAAGCTTTCTTGGTTTTATTTTTCACAACTAGTTCTATTATTCCCTCCTTTTGAATTGTGTATCATAGAAAATATGGGACAAGATTTTTTTATAGATATCCGATTAACAGCACCATTTATTGATCAGACAATGTTGTATCTTAGCATTCTCTCAAAGGCAGACCCCATGGAGGAGCTCTTTTTTATTCTCTTCATTTTGTGTTAGGTAGAGTTTATACTAGCAATGGATATTCTTTTTTGTGTGTGCTTCTTTGCTAAAAGCATTACAAATTGCAGGAAGTACATGACAGGAGCAGCTAAGCCCCTGACGGTTTGGCCAGAATACCAGAAAAGGACACCCTTGGAAATCTGAGAGTGGACAGAAAACATCAGAGGGGATAAAGATGGAGAAAGGCAACCATTTAGTCACCATTTTATATCGTAGTATATCCCCAAGCTGCATGTGCGTGAAAATGGCTGGAATAAGTATTTCAAAGATTTTTGAGAACTGAATTATGGTATATACCACAGCCTAGAGTAGCTCTTGTGTCCACAGAATCCAGGCTGGAACTTCAAGTGTAAACCCTACCAGGTGGATTGCCTTCTGAACAAAACACAATTATATCAACATTTTCTAGAGTCCCCTAGTCTCATAGTAATCAGAATGCCCATGATACAATCTAAGATTACCTGACATACACTGAACAAGGAAAATCTAAACAACTTTAATGGAAAATATAAATCAACAGACACGAACACCAAGATGACCCAAATGTTTGAATTATCAAAGTTTATAAAAACAGCTATAATTACCATGGTCTAAGAAGTAAGGACACAACCTGGAAAAGAATGAAATGATAGATATTCTCAGCAAAGAAATAGAAGTCAGAAAGAACAACTAAATGGAAATTCTAGAACTGTAAATATAATAACAGAGATAAAAATAAACTGGAATGAAGGAAGGGTTCAGTATAATACAGAGAACTTGAAGATTGATCAACAGAAACTTCTCATTCTGAACAAGAGAAAAAAAAAATTTAAAAGGAACAGAACCTCAGTGATCCCAGGGAAATATCAAAAGGTCAATATTCATGTCTTTGGAGTACCAGAAAGTTAGGAAAAGGTGATTGGTGCAGGAAAATATTTGAGAAAATAGTGACAACTGTCCAAATTTAATGATATATAAATATGAACACCCCAGAAGTGTAATGAACCCCAAACATATAAATCAAATAAAACTGCCTTCAGACACATAATATAGAGAGAATTATTTAAATTAATGTGAATTTCTCATCAGAAATGACAAGAGGCCAAAAGAAAGTAGTAAACCAAAAGAAAAAAACTGTCAACCCAGAATTCTTTGTTCAACAAAAATATCTTTCAGAAATGAATGAAGGAACATTAAGGGAATGTGACTTTAAAAAAAAAAAATGCCAAAAGAAGTTCTTCAAGTAAAAAAAGTGATAGAAAGGAATTTGGAACATCAGAAATGAAGAGCTTGGGTGCCTGGGTGGCTCAGTAGTTAAGCGTCTGTCTTCGGCTCAGGTCATGACCCCAGTGTCCTGGAATCAAGCCCCGCATCGGGCTCCCTGCTCCACAGGGAGCCTGCTTCTCCCTCTCCCTCTCCCTCTGCTTGTGTTCCTTCTCTCTCTGTCTCTCTGTCAAATAATAAAAATCTTAAAAAAAAAAAAAAAAGAATATATCCACTTAAGAAAACAATTTGAAAACTGAAACTATACTTAAATACTGTATTTATAGAAGGAGAACATGAGTCTATCTTTTCCTTCACTCTTATCTGTTCTTAGCTGTGCTTTGGATGCCTATGTATGCCCAACAGAACCAAACAGGAAGGAGGGGAAAATGACCATGCATGTAAGTATACAGACTATTGTGATCTAACTGAAGGAAAATAAAGTTAGTATCTGTACGTAAAACATTTAGATATTAGAAACAAAGTCTTCCCAAAATAGTTAAAAATGTAATAGAAGATAGAACTGGAAATACACAGGAGAAAAGGGACTCAAAATAAGTATCAATATGTGACAAATAAGGGATTTTAGTGCAGTCTGGTTCATACTGTGCCAAAAGGTTTTGTTTTTTTAACTTCACCAAGAAAAATAATCTTGATGAGATGACTTTGCAAACTAAAATCCTCTGAAAGTAAAAATTAGTATTGTTATTACTATGCTCCTAAATTTAATTCTATTTTTTATGTTTGTGTTTTTAAGTGGAAACTGTAGATGGGGAATAAAATTATTATACTGTTACATTGCAAATGTACTCAGGTTACAGTAACAAAAGAGTATAATAGTCATTAAAACTCTAGCTTATAGTATTTCCTTATCTGAGAGAAAAAATACAAATTTCATATAGTACATTGAGAATGAATAAATGCTTCTTTTTATTCAAGGCTATGTTTTTGCTTTTTTAAAGACAAAACATTATTTTATTTAAAAACCAGGAAGCATATCCCACTTGATTAGCAGGCAACTTTTAATGTTTCTTCCTTCACATTTTAACTGAAATGCTTTGAATGAGGATTGAGAATAGATATTTGCTATCATTTATCACATTGGGCTCATAATGCCAATGCTCAGAACTCTGTTTTCTCATTTTTTTTTTAAATCTTCAATTAGGGTATGATGCCTACAAGTAATAGATAGTAAAAGTCTCATGATTTGAACAGCTAGACATGGTTTTTTTTATTATTATTATGTTATGTTAATCACCATACATTACATCATTAGTTTTTGCTCATGGATTGGTAGACATGTTTAATTAAACCAAAGAAGAAATAATAATTTTATATTTAGTTTGGCTGCTTTCCATTAAAGTAAATAACTTTATTAAAAGTATTAAAATCTAAATTTAAATACTATAAACTAATTAGTCCATCAATCATAAGATTATAGATGCAATTAATACATCCATTATTAATGCGATAGCAATCAAAGTTCATTCAAATGTTTTAGATGACATTTGGACTGTTTTTCACCTTTATAAGAGGCAGATAATATTATATACCTTTTTCCCAGATAATTATAAAGGTTGTCAGTGGTGTCAACCCACCAGAAGTCTTAGCAACTCCCATACTGAGCCTTGTTAGTGTCTGTGGCTAATGTGTTACACTTCCCCATTTTCTGACCAACTGGTTCTAACCAAGAACAAAAATCAGTGCTAATACTAGCACCTTCAACCCTGCATAGCAGAAAGAATGGACTAGATTTTAAATTCACTACTTTTGAGGGGTACCTGGGTGGCTCAGTTGGTTAAGCATCTGCCTATGCTCAGGTCATGATCCCAGGGTCCTGGATCGAGTCCTGCATCAGGCTCCCTGCTCAGCGGGGAGTGTGCTTCTCTCCCTCTGCCACTCCCCCTGCTTGTGATCTCTCTAACAAAATCTTAAAAAAAAAAAAGATTTAAAAAAATAATTTCACTACTTTTGAAACATTTCTTGTCACTATCCTATTTTTCTCTGATTTTACCTAGTCCTGAGAGTTACATTTCTATCCAAATTATCTTAAGTGATTTTGGGCTTATATCTATCAGAATGTCCACATGTTTCAGCTAAAAGTATAAAACAAGAAAAAAATAAAAATCTAATAGGGATTTTTCACACTAGGTTGCCAAAATGTGTCTTTCAGGGACATATTACTTATGTTGTTAAAAAGGAAAAATTATTTATGGTTCCTTGTCTTTGTAGAAGATCCTGTTGTTTCTTGCTGAGGCTATTCTTTCTTTCACCTTCATGTCAAATAGAGAAAGGCAAAAAAAAAAACCCACAATTATACAGCAAGTGAACCTTAAATATATCAGACCTATTCATGAATGCTTTCTTCCAGCTACCAAGTGTCTTTTTTACTGAGTAAAAAGTTAGTATTTTGACCTAATTACCGATGGAAGTAATGGTTACCATTAGCCTATTTTTAATATTTAAAAATATCACACAAAAATTGTTTTGTTTTGTTTTTTGGGGGGGAAGGAGAGGGAGAGAGAGTGAGTGACAGAGAGAGGGAGAGAGAATCTTAAACAGGCTCCACACCCAGTACAGAACTTGATCTCACAACCCTGAGATCATGATCTGAGCTGAAATCAAGAGTTGGATACTTAACCGACTAAGCCACCAGGCACCCCCCACAATTGTGCTTTTATTACTAATATGGTTGTGGTTGGCCGATATTTAAAATAATTACATTTTCAACATTTCTTTTTTCTTCAGGGAAGTCTCTAGTATTCTTCCAGCTTATAATCAATATGACTATGTATCAGTATGCTTATATTGGATTTTTCCATTTAGAGTTGAAAACATCAAGTTTTAAGCAAACCAAAAGAAAAATTATAAAAAGTTCTAAATTTTTATCCTTATATAACAATAATATATTACTATACCTGCCATATTTAAAGCTTTTATTTAAAGATGATTGCATAGACTCAGTCCTCTTCGTATGGCTCCTCCTCTCCTCCAACATAAACAACAGTATCGCAAGCATTATTTGATAGCAAATATTCTTATTATGCATTAAATATAAGAAAATCATAAGATTTCAGATTTTGAGGAAAGTGTAGAGAACACCAAGTCTCATAGTCCTTGATATTTTTTTGGCTAATATATTCCTTTATGAATCTGATTAATCTTCTGGACCCACTCTATAGAGCAAGGCAAATATGGACATTCTTTTAGCTGGTATTAATTAACTGATATTATATACCAGGGACTCTACTGGGCACTGGTGAACAAACAAATACAAACTGTCCTAGTGAAATTTATAATCTGCGAGAATTACATTAATCAAATAATCACACACATGTAATTTTACAAACAGATAAGTACTCTCAACTAAATATTACAAGAAGCTTCGATGTCTGTTAAATCTGTCCAGTGCAATATTAATACCTGTAAACAATTAGTAATTTTGTGAAAATCCAGGCAGAGGGGGGGACTTATGATTGTGTCCTCCCAAAAGCCATGTTTAAAGTACCAGTAGAAGTACCAAATAGAAGTACTTTGAGGTAAGACCTTTGGGAAATAATTAGGCGATAATGATAGAAATCCTCATGAATGGGATTAATGCCTTTATAGAGACATGAGAGAAATGATCTCTTACTCTCTACCCTATGAGGACATAATAAGATCACTATCTACAGACTAGGAAGAGGGCTCTCATCTGACATCAAATCTGCTGGCACCTTGAACTTGCACTTCCCAGCCTCAGAACTGTGAGAAATGTAAATGTTGTTGTTTAAGTCATCCAATCTGTGGTATTTAGTTATGGCAGACTGAGACAGGTGGCTTATAATAAGTTAATAAGGGGAAGAGGCATTGCAAAACCTTTCAGGCAAAATCTGTAGAAGCACTAAGGTAATAGAAAGCATGAAAAAGCAAGAAATGAAAGAAGAAGTTCAGTGTGATGGAGATGCTGACCTCAAAGAAAAAACTGCACGAAGAGAGGTTTGAAGGTGTGCGTGTGGGTTGCTGCTAAAGAACTTAAGTCCTTAAAAGCCACTTAAAAAATCTTCAGCTTCATTTTGATTATAATGGGAAGTCATTTTTTTTATGTTTAGAGATGTGAAATGATCAATTTAATGTTAAAATATCACTGTGGCAAGAAGAGTTTAAAATGTTAAGAGGAGACAATCACACTTGTGCGCAAAAGTTTTTATATTCCTTTCCACCCCAAACTGTTACAAACTCTTGTCTTTTTACAGGTCTCATTTACAGATGAGGAAACTAAAGGAATAGTAATGAGTGAGGACAGGACTGTTGCTTGCTGAGGCTAAGCAGGAAGAAGAGGCTAATTAGGAAGAGCTTTGTATAGCAGGAAAAGGGGTTTGAGATTTATTCACAAAGGAAAAGGAAACTACAGAGTGACTTAAAATTGGTGAGTCAGTCAAACCTTCATTACACTTACTCAATATTTTCATTTGGTACTTATGTAACAAACACTATGCTAGATTACAGAACATAATTGTGCCTAAGATAGGCAAAGATTATAAAAATAACCAGAATGCAGAAAGATCAGTCTGTCATCAACATGAGTAATTAATTGTATTTCAGTACTCCAGATGAATGGATGTCTGGGTGGCTCAGTCAGTTAACCATCTGCCTTCAGCTCAAGTCATGATCCCAGGGTGCTGGGATGGAGCCCCACATCAGGCTCCTTGCTCAGCGTCTCCCTCTCCCTCTGCCCCTCTCCCCAACTCATGCTCACAGGCTCGCTCTCTCTCAAATAAATATAATCCTAAAAAAAGTAAAAAACAAAACATTGCATTTGAAATGTCTATGAAGCACATAAGTGAAGATATAGAGGTAGTAGTTAGAAATGTTGGTTAAAAATTCAGTAAAGATATGGATAAAAATCAAGAATGTTAAAGATATATGTAATGTGGGCACCTGGGTGGCTCAGTTGGTTAAGCCACTGCCTTCGGCTCAGGTCATGATCCTGGAGTCCCTGGATCGAGTCCCGCATTGGGCTCCCTGCTCGGCAGGGAGTCTGCTTCTCCCTCTGACCCTAACCCCTCTCATGTGCTCTCATTCTCTCTCTCTCAAATAAATAAATAAAATCTTTAAAAAAGTAAAAAATAAAAAAATATATGTAATGAGATGCAAATCTAAGACAGAGGGGAAAGAACCAATATTTACGTGTTGCTCAGAGTGCTGACAATCTCATACTGTCTCAATCCCATAAACCCGAATTTTGAAGACAGTTTTATGTTACAACAGGCAGGAAGTGTTGAGGCACTGGGAGAATCACAATAGTGGTAAACTCTTCCAATTGCTAGTCCTAAATGGCTAAGGGTTGCAGGTGAGCGGGTAGTACTATAGCCATGGAAACACAGGTGCCTGATTGGTCGTGCACTGAATAGAGGGAGGGTCCCCTGCAGGGAGCCTGGATGATGCAGATGACAGCCTTCAGGTCAGCGCAGCGGGCAAGGGCAGGGCAGGGGACAGTGAACAGGTTGAGTAGGAACCAACCTGACAATGGCCAGGTTGAGACTAGAACTCTCATATTTAAAAATTGATAAAGGGTTAAAAGAATGAGAATCACTAACTATTGAGGTAAAAGAAGTAACAAAAGAAAGTCTTTGGCAATAAGTGGAAGGTAACTTTTAAGCAGAAGGGGGTAAGAAGGAGTGCCAAATGCTTTTGAAAAGGAGTCAAATAAGAGAAGAGTTGCTTATATAAAAAGAAGAGGCTGGGGATAGGGGAATACTGGAAGTAGTTCAAAGCTAAACTAGGCAAGAGTTAAAGTGGAGAGTTTAGGATACATTCAAGAGGTTTTTCTTGGTTAGAATCTGCAAGACTTGGTAACAATTTGAATATATCAGAAAAAGGTGACAAGAAGTGGAATATATCTCTTACGATTTTAACTCAGAAATATAACAAAATAAGAAACACTGAAAGAAGAAGGTTATGAGGGGAAATATAATTTCCTCTGTATTTCATTTTTAAATACACATTATACTTATTGAATATGCAACATGTTCATTGGCGTTGCAAGTGAGCAAAGGAAAATGAGACCTAGAATGCAATGGACTGGACTATGTTCAATGACAGACAGTAGTGTCATTATTATATTGTTTAATATTTGGAAAATACAGCCACCTGTTTGTAATTAGTTGAATTTACCATGAACCACTGAGAAAAAGAAAAGTACCCCTGGTAACCAGGTGCTGGCCTGGCAATGTTAGCTAAGCCTTGTTGCTGGCCTGACATTCATGACTAGGCCATGGTATTCTTCTGATGAACATAAATAATTTTATATTAGACAATGCTCATCTGTGGCCCTGATGAGTTAAGATAAAACCAAGACCAGTACATAATTGTGTCTGAGCACAAATCAAATATGATCATTGTCTAAGCCACAGAAAGGACCAAAATCCCCCCTATCCTGCTAATATGACTGCTACTTTTTTCTCAATTACTGCTTTAGCCTAGGGTACACTTCACTGTAGATAAGATCTATTAAGATACCCAATCAAAGAATTAGCCCTTCCTCTAGAACAAAGTGCAGCTTCCTTAAACCTACCCTAAAAATCACCTAACAAAAGCCCCAATCCTACAAGTCCCTTATAACACCTTCTTCATGAGGGGTCTCACAGACCCTCAAGAGGCATTCCTCTGCTGCAAGGAGTATTGTCGAGTGGTACCACTGGTGGTCTTTTACTAGAAAAAACTGGCAAAACTTTAATACCCTTCATGTCTCCCAGTCCTAACCCCAAACCACCCCCCAACACACACACACACACACACACACACACACACAGAGTAAAAATGCAATGTTCTGGGGGAAATGAGACACAGGGAAAATGTCATAACAGAATTTTGGTTTCATCAGTTGAAAACAAAAATGAGAAGTCTGGATCTTTTCAAAACTCCTTCAAGCAATTCTACACTTTTTTCTTCTTTCTTTCTTCCTTTTTTTTTTTTTTTTTAAAGCCTGGGGTTTCAGATATTGATCAAACTCATAATAATGCAAGGTATTTATTCTTCATACATACTGGATCACTATAGATATGTATTCAGTGTATTCAGTGTCTAGAAATGTGATTACCCACACTATGACAATCAAGTTATCTTTATAAATCATTATAAACTTTTTCAATTTGCACTCAATGGTTTTGGTAATCAGTGAAATCCAAGTAGCAGATCTGATTGGGTTATCTCATCAGATAAAACAGAAATATTCTCTCTCTCCCTCTCTCTCAATTTATTCTTCTTGGACCCCCAGGCTGCCTTTCTTTGTAGGCAGTCTCCAACATGCCGCATCCTACCATTTCCGCAAGGGAACAAGGATGTTCAGTAGCTCTTCTCACTTTCACGTCGAGCTGGTGAGGGGACGTGTTATGTAGATGGATTTGTCTTGGTCCGCGGTCAGTCCCTCGTTTCCCGTTTGCCCACTGACAGGTTTTATGAAGGACACTAAGTGCACAGTTGCCACCTCGTTTAGGAGTTCATCCTGTAACATGGTACCGTGCGCCTTTCCCAGTTTGAGCTTGTTTGCTGCAGTTTCCTTCTCTGCCAGGAAAGCTGAAGATTATTTTATGGCTGTGCGAATGACTGCCTCACACTTGGTACCGTCCATACAGTCCCTTGGTGCCTCATCTAGCTTCTTGAATTATACTTTCCAGTGGTTTTGGACGTCTTCCTGTGCTGTTAGCATTTTGCCATCTGCTGTCCTGGTGCCACTGCAGTCTCTGGGTAAAATTCAATGTTTATAAATCCCTTTGTAGTGTTTCTATTTACCTCTTGTTTTCAGTATTTTTTTATGACACTGATTTTTTTTTTCCATCTCTCATACTTGGGTTTAAACTTTTCCCCAAGCATTTTCTGGCATTTCAGAGGACAGAAATAATTCTGTTAAATGCATCATGCTTACATATGTAGCCAATGCTCTAAGGAACGATGTTCAAAAGTACTACAAATATTTATTGAAAGGAAAGTGATAGCTGGTTTTTATCCACTGGCCTTAAAATTTCATTGGTTTCCTAAAATTTTATATACTCAGCTCATAAGTAAGCTCTAGGCATCTAAGTTGTCATGGTTTCAGATTTTTTTTTTAATGCTTTATTTTTCAAATCTTGAATCCATCCCAGGCTACACTGACCGTTTTCCTTGTTGCTGTTGTTTTTATTTAGAATGATGTTCAATGAACATATACTATCAATATCCTCTACATTTTGAAGTATTTAATCATTAAACTACTACCAAAAGAACATAAACATCTACAAATCCTTGAAAGTAATTATCACTTTATTTACAGCTTTTTCCTCTCCTACTATCACCACTGACAGCTCCCTGGAACATATTTAGACATGCCTGCCAGTGTCATCAGAAAAATCTATTGCTTCAAAATTGGACAAAAATATATTTCTGCTCCTGACAAGATGAATTTATATGCTACCCTTCCCCACATCAGAGTTACACAAAATAAATGTCTTCGTGATTTTTATTACCATCACCTTTACGTATTCTTCTTTTTTCAAGGAGAGGAACCGGTTGTGATGGGGAAAATTCACAGTCATAAATAAAAGTGATGTGGTGACACATGTTACCAAGTGTCATAGAAGTAGTTCACAGAACCCAAGGGAAACTTTCTAAAAGCTCTAAAAATTGCAAGTGATGACAAAACCATCTGGATGAAAACGATCAGATAGTCACTATAAACGAATTTTGTCATTGCTACAGAAAAGCACTAATTCATGAGAACTGTTCAATTGAACTCACATTCTCCATTTTTCCAAAATTAGGATTTCCTGTTCATCCTGCTTATTAGCAATACTTACTGGACTATTTGTTCTTGCTTAAATATATACAAAAAATAGGGATTCGGAAGGGATATACCTGAGTCATTTAGAGGTACCATACCTTGTGTTAGTACAGTTATCTCTGTCAAAGACCTGAAAACAAAACAAATACAACAAACAAATAAACAAAAAAAACCCCAGAGGTTGACCAAGGCTGACAAGTCACTCTCTCTTCTCTGTCTTCATATACCTTCAGTTTCAGTTATAGTCGAATCAAAGTTCAGACAATATAAAATGTTTTTGTGTGATTTTGTCTTCTAATTGGCTGCATTAATATTAGCATCTTTAAATAAGACAGCTAAAACTAGTATCATCGTTAGAAAAGTTAAACAGGATTAGATCTCATTAAGCACCAAGAGCTTTAAGCATTCTAATACTTAAACAACCTGGTAAATTCACAGATACCAAGACATCATTCCTCTTTGCATCAAGTAAACTTCCTTCAGGTTCTCAATTTTATTTTTCTCAGTGCTCCCTTGCCCCCAACAATCATATGCTTTTGTGAAATCTCTGAGGCTATAGGTTTTAGAAATAGCAGTTCAAATGTAACTAAACCAAATGGGTGCAGTCAAAACAAGTCATTATTATAGAGTTTAATTCCCAAATAATACTGATAATAATACTGCATATCACAACATGGATGCTAGGAACATGGGCACAATGTCAATTACCAAATTTTAGTTAAGGATGGAAATAGTCCTTAATGAATTGAAAGTTTAGGTGGAACAAATGTTCAGTTTATACTGAACACACCTCTAAAAGTTTAGGAAAATAAGAAAGTAATTTAGTGTGTCCATCTGATAATTAAGAGCAATAAAACCACTATCTATTGGAAACATTGTATTGGTTGTTTTTAATATGGTCTATTCATGCTAGACTATGTACACATGAAAAGGCTTCAGATCTAAGTGCTGGTACAGAGCAGACTGCAGACTACACCATTTTGATTAGTTCCTTAATAGTTGGGAGCAAACCAAATAGCATGTTTTATTAAGTAATGTGTCTCATTCACTCTTTTTTCATAGGTGATTTCTTTTGGTAACTGTTATCTAAAATACATGTTTAGCCTATACTGTTGAAACATTTCTTTTTTTTTTTTTTAAAGATTTTATTTATTTATTTGACAGAGAGAGACACAGTGAGAGAGGGAACACAAGCAGGGGGAGTGGGAGAGGGAGAAGCCGACTCCCCGCTGAGCAGGGAGCTCGATGCGGGGCTCGATCCCAGGACCCTGGGATCACGACCTGAGCCGAAGGCAGACACTTAACAACTGAGCCACCCAGGGGCCCCTGTTGAAACATTTCAAAAGCAAAATGCCAATACCCATACTCCTAGTTGGAAACTTGAAAGTTATTTGCAAATGATATTACATGTAAAGGACTGGTATCCAAGATCTATAAAGAACTTCTCAAACTCAACACCCAAAAAACCAAATAATCCAGTCAATAAATGCGCAGAACACACGATCAGACACTTCTCCAAAGAACACATACAAATGGCTAACAGACACATGAAAAAATGTTCAACATCACTAGCCATCAGGGAAATACAAACCAAAACCACAATGAGATACCACCTTACACCGGTTAGAATGGCAAAAATCAACAAGACAGGAAACAACAAATGTTGGTGAGGATGTGGAGAAAGGGGAACGCTTTACACTGCTGGTGGGAATGCAAGCTGGTGCAGCCACTCTGGAAAACAGTATGGAGGTTCCTCAAGACATTAAAAATAGAGCTACCCTATGACCCAGCAATTGTACTACTAGGCATTTTCCCCAAAGATCCAGATGTAGTGAAAAGAAGGGGCACCTGAACCCCAATGTTCATAGTGGCAATGTCCTCAATAGCCAAACTGTGAAAGGAGCGGAGATGTCCTTCAACAGACAAATGGATAAAGAAGATGTGGTTCATATGCACAATGGAATATTACTCATCAGAAAGGATGAATACCCACCATTTGCATTAACATGGATGGAACTGGAAGGTATTATGTTCAGTGAAATAAGTCAAGCAGAGAAAGACAATTATCATATGGTTTCACTCATATGTGGAACATAGGAATAGCACAGAGGACCACAGGGGGAGGGAGGGAAAACTGAATGGGAAGAAATCAGAGACGGAGACAAACTATGAGAGACTCTGGACTCCAGGAACCAAACTGAGAGTTACAGAAGGGAGGGGGTGGGGGTGGGTAACTGGGTGATGGGTATTAAGGAGGGCATGTGTGGTGATAAGCACTGGGTGTTATACACAACTAATGAATCACTGAACACTACATCTAAAACTAATGATGTACTATATGTTGGCTAATTGAACATAATAAAAAAAAGTTATTGGCATGTTTTTATCTCCATTACTTCTCACATTTAACCATCTTTTCTTTTTAAAATTCTATCTCCCCAAATGCAGTAAAAGGCTAACTGTTCTTTATTTCCATTGCCATCCTCTCTAAGATCTCATTACATTTCCCTCCCAGGAGTTTTGTGAACACATTGCCTCTTGGACTCCTCTAAACTGCAGATTTGCCATCCCTTAGTTTAATATGTCCAATTGAAAAATAATAAATGAATACAAATCCTTAAATTATGAGATCATTCACTGTCTAGTCTTGATCTGTATTTTCTTGCTCCTTCTCTCTCCACATTCCCAAATACCTGTAATTTTGCAACTTATGTTCTACATAACGGTATTCCCAGATGTCTCCCACTCACATCTGTATGTTTACATAATGCAATTGTTATCCTGCTTTTCTCTTTCCTTTTCTCTGATACATGTCTTATCTCTTATTTGTTTAGATATTCCTAGGGGCCTAAAGATGTAATTTCGTAGCAAATATCTAAACAACTCAATATATCCTTGACACAGTTGCTTATTTTTTAGCTTTACTATTTGCACAGTGGGGAAATATCTCTGTATGGAAATACTTACCAGCAAAGTAAACCTTCTTTCTCTGATTTTTCATCTTAAAGGTAAAGTCATCCTACTGTTACCATTAAACTCTTCAACTCATGTATAAACATGCTGTTAATTCCAAACAACGTGTTTCAAGTAGGTTAGTTCATAGTTGTGAGATGGTTGCACATTTTCAGTATTTTCAGTATTTCTAAAGATTAAGTTCCACACTGAATTGTTTTAACCCACTGCAGAAAACATTAAACTGTTTAATTCATTACTGGAACACTTTTGTTACAGTAATAACAGTTTAACACCCTGCAGTGGCAATTCTGGAAGGAAAATTAAATATATATTTGTGCTAGCCTAGGTGATTTATATGTTAAATGATACAATCTTGGTATAGAGGATATTGTTCTTCAGACAGATGGATATGCTTTCAAGTAATTAGTTTAAATGCATCAAATCAATACAGGACACTGTTAGGTTAATTTCCTATTTTTCCGTTTAATCGATTGAGGTATTTTCAGAACATTTTTCCCATGAAATTTTAGTGTAAACTATACCAGTATGAACCACAAACAGAATGCATGAAGGCAATAGAAAGATTCCCATCCATTCTAACTTTACAAGATCAAACCCGCAAGGAAAAAATCCTAAAGATACAATATCAGTGAAAAGTAGCTATACCAATAAAACCAGAAATGGAACATATGCCCTCATTTTATCTGTCATGAATTAAAAATAAAGAAAAAAGTCTTTGTGTATGATTTTAACTGTATGGTTTCATTTAATGCTTTAGGGTGTCAGAAGTTAATTTAAATTGAAATCTATCTGTGTGTTATTTATCGTTATATATCTATACATCTATATAAACTAAATACTAAAATCTACATCTAAATTATAACTGAATCTTCTGATTTTTAAAATCATGATGCTTAGAACATATTCTAAAACTTAATTTTTTTAATCACGTGGCAAGAATAAAGCTTCATTGTGATGAGAAATTAAGATATATCTTATTTGTAAAATGATCAAACCCTACAAGGTATATCTGCCCATACCCTTCTAAGTTAGGCTTGTTTGATTGGCTGTAGAAATTTATCATAATTTAAAAAAATTACATTCCTTAGTTCACAGCCTACCTTATAGCAGTTGGGCACATTATGTGTTTGTACTTAATTTATGTGAATTTCCAGGGAGGAAAATTTGTTATTCATCTGTGAGTTAATATAAATGTTGTTCTTTAAGTGAATGTCTTGCCTTGGGAGAACAGAATCAAGAGAATCAATGTACTCCTTACACAGTTACCCGTATTCTAACACTAGATACATTTGTTGGGCTATGGAATGGTACAGAATCATTCCTTAATATTCTACTTGTGATAATCTAAAATTGTAAGATAGGAAGACTAACTTCTAAGACAACTTATAAGATAGAGGACTAAGTTTACAAACTGCATGCACCAAGACAAGCGGCACACAAATAACTTTATCATAGATACTGCAGTCCTAATTTGTTTCTTCCACCTTGTTTCCAGTTCTCAGTTGGAAGTTTTGCTAAAAGTCTGACATTAATCATTTCAGACCTCCATTCATCTATCTAGCTACTACCTATGCATCCACATATCATAGATAATTAAAGATCAAATAATGTGTATGTTTTCTCTCATATAGATCTGTTTGAGAAGTCGATTTTTTTTTTCCAGAGTTGTGTACTTAGAAAAAAACGAATTAGGTGGGTAGGGGGAATGGGGTAACTGGGTGACGGGCATTAAGGAGGACACGTGATGTGATGAGCACTGGGTGTTATATGCAACTGAAGAATTATTGAACCCTACCTCTGAAACTAATGATGTACTAATGTTGGCTAATTGCATTTAAATTAAAAAAAATGAGTTAGGTAAGTCTCAGTTTTTATGCTACCATTTTTAAATAGTTTTGTACAGGTATCTCAACTACTAGTAACTGAGTGCCCCTCTGAACTGAACACAACCTTGATATGAAATGATTCCATAAGAAAATGGCAAACTTCTCTCTTTGCCCAGAACATGCAAATGATCAAATTTCAAGTTATCAGCTTAAACTGCAGCAATTAAACACATTGTCAGTAATGTAAGAAAACAATTTTATCATTGGCTTACCAATTATCAGAAAAGATGGTTATTGCTACCACCTCCTTAACTCTTAAACAAGGTCAATGATGGGATTGTTAACTGGGCCCCAAGTTAAAACTTCTCTTTATCAGAGTTTGTCCTCAGGGTCTATTTTGCATTAGGCTTTTACCATTCAATAACCATAGTTGGGGACATTATAAAGAAAAGCAGCCATTGGTGGGAGAACTAAAATAATCCATTTTAAGCTTTGAGGTTCTTACATTCTCCATCAATTTAATTTTTTAATCTATTTCATATGTAGACAAAGTCATAGATTACACAGGCAACTACTGAAATATCTATATATGAGGCTATTCACATAATAAAGAAATTACATGTTCCTATCTCCTTTCTTACACTCCAAAATTCAGTCTCTCAGAAGTATATCCTAAGTTTAATTAAATTGTAAATTTGAAATCCCCAACGAATCAAAAATCTTCTCATCCAAGCTGCAGATTTTATAAGTTTCAAAAATGAACATATTTTCAATTAGATTCAATAATGTTATTTTTTTCCTATTGGCAAGTATCCAGAATATATGCATTTCCCATTATACATGCATGACTCATAGGAGAGGAAGCAAATTTAATGGAATTGATGTCTTTTTAATGGCTGTGTGGATCCCATAGGATTTCCCTGTTATGTAAGCAAATGGGTAGATGAGTGATTAAATGGGAATTTGGGGGTAACACTGTGCTGCTCAATACAGGACTGTTGATAGTGATGATAATAAAACAGAGACAATCTAAATCCTTGTAAAAATAAAGAGATGATTAAAAATACTATTGTTAAGAGTATGAGAAAACAGGCACTATAATACTCTTGATGGGAATTTCAACTGGTACAATTTTTGGACCAAGGGTGGATAATATTTAAAAAGAAAACAAACAATAGAAATACTCTTTGACTCAGAAATTTCTCTTCCAGAAATATATTTTAAGATATATTAGCACAAGTACAAAGAGAAATTATTGCAGTATTTTCTGTAATAGCAAAATCTCAGAAACAGGCTGACATCTACCATAGTGCACAGTTGATAGAAAATTAACTCTTAGCTCAGACATTCCTAAGTAGGGGCTCCACATCAAAATCAATCAATGGGAGAATGTTTTAATACAGAGACACATCATTATGTAACCACAACATAACACTGTATTAAGAGACATCTAGGGGCACCTTGGTGGCTCAGTCGTTAAGCGTCTGCCTTCGGCTCAGGTTATGATCCCAGGCTCCTGGGATCGAGCTCCGCATCAGGCTCCCTGCTGGGCGGGAAGCCTGCTTCTCCCTCTCCCACTCCCCCTGTTTGTGTTCCTTCTCTCACTGTGTCTCTGTCAAATAAATAAAATCTTTTTAAAAAAGAGAAAGAGACATCTACATTGTGCTAATTTTATGAGATCACCAAAAGTACATTATAAAGAAAAAGAAAGGTGAATAACATTCTTTCCCTTTTAAACAAGAGGGGGCATATGCACTGAATCCCTTCCTTTCCTTTTTCCTCCCCTCCTTTCCTCCCCTTCCCTCCTTTCCCTTTCATTGTCTCTAGAAACTATTAACTTCCAAGTTGACTGTAGGGAGTGAGTATGGGTTGGTGGGTAGGAAAAAGAATATTTCCATTGTTTTATTTTTTTATCATGTTTTTATTATTTTTAGTAAGATTATTTTATAATGAAACAGAATTCTGGCAGTCAGTTTTCTCATAATTTCCTAGGATTTTATCGACTCTTCAGACCATACAATCTATATCTCACAGAGTACAGTGACCCAAGAATGCTGATCAGTCTAATCCCACATCATTCCTTCTTTCTCCCTGGCTCAGCACAATGACATTCTCTACTGAGGACCTATGTAGGAATCAGGAGATTAATAAAAAGTTCTCTTAAAGTCATGGTTCCTGGAAAACTGAGACCAAATTCTACAGATTGATACTTAACTATGGGTTCATATTAGAAACACCAGTAGGACATTTTAGAGATAGATATTCATTGGCTTCATCTCTGAAAACTCTGGTTCAGGATGCCTGGGGAAAGCCCAGGTGTCTGTACATTAAAGCTCCATTTCTTTTCTTTTTTTTTTTTTTTTAAGATTTTATTTATTTGAGAGCGAGAGAGAGAGAGAGAAACAGCATGAGGGGGAGAGGGTCAGAGGGAGAAGCAGGCTCCCCGCTGAGCTGGGAGCCCGATGTGGGACTCTATCCCAGCACTCTGGGATCATGACCTGAGCCAAAGGCAGTCGCTTAACCAACTGAGCCACCCAGGCACCCCTAAAGCTCCATTTCTGATTCTAATCTACAGTCTTGATTTCTATAATGAATAAAATAGAGTTTTAACATTTTGTGGACTATTTATGTACATTGTAACTCTTCAAAATGTCATACCATCTCCTCTAAACACACACACACACACACACACACGGGAGGTACTGAAGATGACACAGAGGTGTGGCAGCACTTAAGGCCAGGCTTTTCTTTCTTTGTGCTACCCTTCTGGTTCTACTCTGGAGCCCACTGCTATGTGAAAGGAAATCCTTTTTTTTTCCCCCCTATCGGTCAGTCATGCTAGTCAAGCTAAATCCCCACTATCTATATCTGGGAAGGTAGCACACTAAATTTGTATCAGGATCTCAGTTAATGTCATATTCCTACTAATACTTTTAATATGAAGACAACAAAAGGAATCATTAATTTCTACAATTTCCAAACTGCGCGTCAGAAACGGTGCACCTTGTAAGAGTTTCAGTTAGTCAGCACCATTAACACAAAGTATGTAAGATAAGATTTGCTTTCAGCTGTGGTGTGGCCAATGTCAGGAGACAAAATGAGGTAACAGTAGCAGAAAGACAGTATGCGAGATGTGGTAGCTCTCTCGATTTGGTTAAGATACACCACAGATGAGGATAAGAATGGCAGATCTTTAGCGAGGTCAGTTACAGGCTCTTATCGTCAAGGAGTATTCCCAGTTGGGCAGCACATGCCCATAGTGATGGTATTTTTGATACACTCCCTCCTTAGAGGAGGTTAGAAACCTCCTAGAGACTCTAGGATTCAGTGCTCTTCCTGCTAGGTGAGAGTGTTAGAGCAATGTTTCTGTATTTGAGCCGGTGGGTATGAATGGATAAATCTGTTTGAAGAGCAAGTGAGTCTATGAGCAAAGCAAATAATGAGAGAAAGGGAAAACTCTTCATAGGGAGTCCTGTCGAGCATTACTGAAACCTCTTGGTACAACAATTGCATTTCATTATGAGATTTCTCCCTCACTGGGATATAGCCCTCTAGGTAATACATGAAGGCACGGCATTTTAAGGGAGATATTTTAGCCTTTTATTTAAAATATATATAATGATGATAGTGTATTATATTTTTGTGGTTCTCAGTATGTATGATAGTCACATTTATTATCACCCTGAATTCCCAAAATTCTTTTATTTTTATTTTTTTTTTTTAAGATTTTATTTATTTGAGAGAGAGAGAACACCTGAGGGGGGATAGGGTCAGAGGACGAAGCAGACTCCCCGCCGAGCAGGGAGCCCAATGCAGGACTCGATCCCGGGACTCCAGGATCATGACCTGAGCCGAAGGCAGTCGCTTAACCATCCGAGCCACCCAAGCGCCCTCCCAAAAAGTATTTTAACCACCAAGTATTCTCATTACCTCCATTTTATAGATGAGTGTGGTTCTAGGAAATCAACTAACTTGCTTAAACTGAAATGGTAGCAACTGGTATACCCATTGTCTCCCTACCCCTAAGTCCGGTGTGCGTCTGGCACAGCACATCTGCCTGCCATTTTCAATAATGAGTAAGTAGTATTTGATTTTCCGAGATTCCATGAATAGTAGGTAATTTTTATTGCTTGGCAAAGCTTTCTGGCCTGGTTACTTCCTTCAATCAAAGTTTAATAATGTGACCTCCTTGAGGTATACTATTAGAAAATAAAATTGGTTAGTTGGAGCCCAGTGGTGCAGAGAACCTCACCACTGAAACAACTAGTTCTCCATTAAGACATGGGCTCCATGCAGGGCGAATTTTGAAGCACAGATTTCCCTTGTTGTTTTCCCAGCGGGAAAATAATTCACGTTCTTTTAATAGACAACTGCATAGGAAATTTATTCTTAAATACACTCTTAAAGGTTAAATCGATGGCAGGATGGTTTTCTAAACTAACACACCAGAGGAATCTTCAAGACTGGGGACAGCGGTCTGTTCTTTCGCATCACACTTCCGGCAGTGCTATCTCCAAGACATGCTGGCAAGAAACAGGAAATCAGTTTCAGCCAAACTCCCACATTTCAGAGTCTTGCTGATGAGAGCAGAAAAATAGTCTCTCAACAAGAAGGTGTGGGTGGGTGATCAAGCCCATGTGTACACTACATCACAAACTCACACTTGTCTAATTCTACAGAAGGAATATTTTTAGGTCTAGTTTTCGTGTTTTAGATAAATACCAACTATTTCAGAAGCGAGTGCCTCAAGAATGGAAACAAGTTTACTAAACAGTGAGTTGTGATTTGAAAATTCAGCAATCACATTAAAAACTTTCCTAAGCTCAACTGGTCTTTAGAACTACAGAGCAAGGCAGCAAAAAAGGACATATGTTTTAAATTTAAGGACTTACGTATTTTGTGCATTTCAAACATATGTTTCAGAGTATTCTGTAAGTCCTAAAATGTCTTAGCTCAATAAAAAGCCCTAACCAATGATACTCATGATATATATATAGACAAAAATGGACTTCGCATATTAATATCTCAAATTTGATCTAAATACAAATAATTTAAATTATGCTATATATTATCATTGGTATGTGTACTCTGAAGGACTATCATTTGGTTTTCTCAGTTCAAACTATGATAAATACAATGTTCCCAATGGTGTTGCAAACCTATAAAACATTTTGAGGTACATTCACACACTATGCTTTCCTATTAGCCACTCCTAACCCCTACAAAATTTGTTTTCTTCATGGCCATTTACTGTTTTGGCACATATTATTTCCTCTTTGGCAGTGATTTATTTTTTTAAATTATACCTACGAAAAAGAAAGCACAATATTCATCAAGTAAGTTTTTAAAATCTTTGTTGGACTTAATATATCTTTGTGTTTCCATTCCTGGGACCATTAAGATAAATGACAGAAGGGAGGGAAAAGCTTTAGAAACTTCACTATGTATAAGTTATAAATTTTATTTCATATTCTCTTGCCTATTGTTAAAAGTGAATGAAAATTTTGAGGTATTCATTAAAATCAATATATGTCCTAAAATTCATCATCTTTACTCTTTACTGCTTTCATTTTTGAGATAACATCTCTCAAGCAACATATTGTAATCCCACTCACAGTCCAACAGAGATGTCTCTGTTTCATTAGAGTATTATCTCTGTCCAACGTGTGCTGAAATCACTTTGTACTGCCCAGAGTATATTGGAAATACTTTGCCCATTTGGTCACCAGATATAGTCAGCTTAAATGGAGATCCTGGAGCTGCTTTATCCTTGTTTTTTTTCTTTTTAAACCACCCAGCCTATCCTGGGAATTCCAGCTCTATCCTGGCTGCTTATGTCAAGATTATAATCAAGTAGGCAGCAACATTTGTACAATACCTTGCTAGAGGGTCACTATAAAGATAAATTTTTCAAATTCTTTAGAGCAAAACATCTAGAGACATAGCCTACAAAGGAAAAAACAAGGGTCCAGAAGGAAAAGTTAGCAGAATAGGCTGTAATACATTATCCCTAGCTATGGAAAAGGGGAAAACCTCCGTGAAAGAGTGAAGGCATTTGAAGGCAGTCCCATCTCCGTATAAACATGCTAATGATAGATTTAACAAGCAAAGGACATTTCAGATGGGATTCCTCAATTGGATGCACTTGGTTGCCTAGAATTTCATTTCGAGATATGATTGACATATAGCATTATATTACTTTCAGGTATAAAACATATTCAATATACATACATATTACAAAATGATCATCACAATTCTAGTTAACGTTCATCACATAGTTACCATATTTTTCTTTTGATGAGAACTTTTAAGATCTACTCTCTTAACTTCCAAATATTCAATCTAGTATTGTTAGCTATAGTTATCATCTTGTACATTACAACCCCAGAACTCATTTTATATGTAGAAGTTTGTACCTCTTGACCCCTTCCCACTCATTTTGCACACCCCCACACCCCGGCCACCAAACTGTTGCCTAGAATTTCTTATGGAAAGAAAGAAAACCCTGGGATATATGGATTTATGGCACATGGCTTCTTGGAAAATATCACATAACATATGAAATGAACTGAGTATAAAACAGAGATAGATCATGATGAGATAGCTCTCTTACGTACAAGTGAACTGTATATTTGACTTAGAGAGCTCATGTATTAGTTTTGTTGCTGTAAAAAATTACCACAAACTTAGTTGCTTAACAACACAAAGTTTTTAAACTTACATTTTTGTAGGTCAGAAATCTGATACACGTCTCACTGGGTTAAAATCAAGGAGTCAGCAGGGCTGCATTCCTTTCTGAAAGCCCTAGAAAGGGCTTCATTTCCATTGCCTAGCAGCCTCTAAAAACTGCCTACATTAGCTCACGGTCTCATTCCTCCATATTTTCTCTGATCTCTGCATCCGCCTTCTTCCATTTTTAAGAACCTTTGTGATTACATTGAATCCACCTGGAAAACCCAGGCTAATCTCCATATCTTAAAGTCAGCTTGCCAGGAGCTCAGCTGAGCTGGAGTTGGGGTGGGGGTGGGGGTGGGAAGCTGACCTGCCAGGTGTCAGAGTAGTCAATTAAAGACAATGAGCCAAAATAAAGAGTAGAGCCTTTAATCTTTCACTACGATGGTACAAGCAAGAGTCTAAACCTGGAGAAAGTGCAGACTTCTCTCCCTCCCGTTTCCCTCCATGGAATGGCATACCTGTGGAAGAGTAAGGTGGATTAGCACAGATGTGAGCATTGTCTTACTGCCAAGGAAGCCCCAGACGGAAGGTTCTAGCAATTTTATGCCCTTGAGGCCTAGAGAAGGGAAAGAAGGGAGAGCTAGGAGTGAAAAAGTATGGAGTCAGAGTTGTAAAGTGTCCCTTCATAGTTTCCTCCTCCTCCTTCCATAAGGAGGCCTTGTCAGAAGTACCTGAGGACGTCCTTTCCTCAAGAGACCCCTGAATGCAGTACCTGGGATAGGAATGAGAAAAAAAAAAAAAAAAAAAACCAAGGCAGCATGGTCAGCCAAAGGGGTCTGAGTTCTTGACTGCAATTCTTTTCAGAAACTCCAATGTATTGGCTGTGAGTCAACTATATAATTGCCCATGACTGAGTCTGAAAAATCACACACAGGTTTTTTGGCCAGGAAGCAGACACCTTACAGCTGATTCATAGCCTTGATTCCATCTGCAAAGTAATTCCCCTTTTCTATGTAACCCACCAAATTCACAGATTCTAGGATTAAGGATACAGACACCTTTGGGGACCCATTATTCTGCCTACCATACCTGACATATAAATCTGGACAAGTACATATAACAAGCAGAAATACATAATAAAGAATGAAGCAGATATTAATGAAATTAATGTCATGAAAATCAACAAAGTCAGGAGTTAATTCTTTGTAAAAGTCAACAAAATAACAAAACTATCTAGATTGACCGAGAAAAAAATGAAAGACAAATTATTAAAATCAGGAATTCAAGAGGAAAATCATCATCAATCTACAGAAATAAAACAATTATAAGGGAATACTATGAACAACTGCATGCCAAACAATTTGATTCCTATATAACTTACTAATTTATATTGTTTTGGATGAAATGGACAAATTACTAGAAAGACACAAACTACCAACACTGACTCAAGAGAGAAGGTAAATAGACCTACGACAGAAAAAGATGAGGGATTAGTTATTTTAAAACTACCCACAAAGAAAAGCTCAGGCCCAAATGTCTTCACTCATGAACTTTGCCAAACATTTAAGGAAGGAGGAACACTTCCCAACTCATTCTATGTGGCCGCTAATATACTGATACCAAACAGAAAAAAATTCATCATACACAAAATAAGACACAGACCAATATCTCTTATGAATAAAGACACAAAAATTCCCATCAAACTATCAAACCAATCCAGCAACAAATTAAAAAAGAAATATGCACCATAACTTATTTATTCCCAAAATGCAAGGTTGTTTTACCATTTGAAAATCAATTAATGTGATACAATATATCAACAGAATAAAGGCCAAACACCTCATGATTATCTTAATAGATGCTGAAGGATTTGCCAAATTCTATGTCCCTTCATAATTAAAAATATCAAATAAACTAGGAATTCAAAAGAACCTGTTTGACCTGATAAAGGGATCTATGAAAGTTCCACAGCTAACATTATACTAAATGATGAAAGACTGAATGCTTTCACCTAGTGTCATAACAAACAAAGATGTGTTTTCTTGCCGCTTCTATTAAACATTGTACTGGAGATTTTAGCCAGGTTAGTTAGGCAAGAAAATGAAATAAAGGCAGCCAGATTGGAAAGAAAGAATAAAACTATCTCTACTTGCAGATAAAATGATCTTATATAGAGAAAATTCTAAGGAATCTACTAAAATACTATTAGAAAAAATAAATTCAGTGAGGTTACAGAATATAAGATCAAGATAAGAAATTAATTGTATTTCTATACACTAGCAATGAACAACCCAAAAATGAAATTAAGCAAACATTCTTATTTTCAATAACATTAAAAATAATAAAATGACTAAGAATTATTAAATTAAAATTAACAAAATAAGTGACAATTCATATTGTGACAATCACAACACAATGTTGAAAGAAATTAAAGACCTAAATAAATGGTAGGGCACCCTGTTCTTTCTCCCTGAAAGTATGGAAGACTCATACTTCTTTTTTTTTTCCCTTGGGTTATTTTTTGTTATTTAAATTCAATTAATTAAATATAATGTATTATTAGTTTCAGAGATAGAGTTCAGATAATACCCAGTGCTCATTACATCATGCGCCCTCCCCAATGTCCATCACCCAGTTACCCCATCCCTTACCTTCCCTGCCCTGCAGCAACCCTCAATTTTTTTCCTAGGCTTAAGAGTCTCTTATGGTTTGTCTCCATCTCTGATTTTGGGAAGACTCATACTTCTTAATTTCAAGTTTTATATGGCACGCCAGACAGCCAAACAGACAGACAGACAAGTTCAGTAGAATTGAACATCCAGTGTGGGGATTCACAGAGCCTGGATAGACAAAATGTGACCTGTATAATGAGACTAATTGAAAATCAAAGGAAGAGTGTCCAGAACGCTGGGCCTCCTTTGAAGTTTCTTGGCTGCAAGCAGCCAAATTCTTACTGTGGCTCAAGGTTCTCATCGAGGGAGTAAATATTTAAACTTTAAGGGAAAACAGGCACCTGTGGTGGTCACGTACTTTACGAACTCCTTGCCTCCTTGTTTTACGCTTGCGCTTGGTGTATTGATATGACCCCAATAAAAGGGGAGACAAAGCTTGGCTCAAGGCCTTTTGTCACTAGAGCTTCTGGTCCCCAGGCCTCTCCTTTCTCCTACTAAGGTGTCAGGAGTAATCTTTTCATTCATCGTCTCAGGATATGCTGGCCAAACTTGACAATCCAGAAATAAACTATTGCCTTTACAGAAAATAGAGTTTTGACAAGGATTCCATGGCTATTCAATAGGGACAAATGATCTTTTCTTTTTGAAAAATAAGTGATGCTCTGAAAATTATATACCTGCATGCAAAAGAATGAAATTTCACCCCTTCCTTACTCCATTTACTCGTATTAACTCAAATTGGATCCAGGCATAAATGTAAGAACTAAAACTATGAAACACTTAAGAGAAAATATAAGGGTAAATCTTTGTGACTTTGGCTTAGGAAAATCCTTCTTGGCTATGACACCAAAACCACAGGCAACAAAAGAAACATAGATAAGTTGGAGTTCATCAAAATAACTTTTTTTTTCCTGCAAAAGACACCATTAAGAAAGTACAGACAAGCCATAAAATTGGAAATAAAAATGTTTGCAAAACATTTATCTAATAAGAAACTTGTATCAATAATATATAAATAATACAATTCAAAGCATATAAACATAAATAATGCAATTAAAAACGGGTAAGGGGCAGGGTGCCTGGGTGGCTCAGTTGGTTAAGTGTCAGACTCTTAATTTCAGCTCAGGTCATGATCTCGGAATCATGAGATCGAGCCCTGTGTCAGGCTCTGTGCTGGGCATGTAGCATGTTTAAGAATCTGTCTCTGCCTCTGTCCCCTTCCTCCCCCCACCCCACTTGCACACTCTCTCTCTCTCTCAAAAAAAAAAAAAAAAAACTGGGTAAGGGCCATCAAAAGACATTTGTCCTAAGAGTATATTCAAATGGCCAATAAACACATGAACGGCAGAAGTAAATAAATCAGAGAAGTATAAATACAAAACACAATGAAATACCATTTCATTCCCACTAGGATGACTGCAATCAAAAAGGCAAATAATAATAAGTATTGACAAGGATGTGTAGTAAATGGAATCCTCATATACTGCTGATGGTAATGTAAAATGATATAGCTGTTTTGAAAAACAGCCTAGCTGTTTTCAAAAGGTTAAACATAGAGTTACCATATGTCCCAGCAATTCTATTCCTGCATATATATTCAAGAGAAATGGAAATATATGCTCACACAAAAGCTTGTAAGAAATGTTCACAGCTACAATATTCATAACAGCCAAATGGTGGAAACAACCCAAATGTCTATCACCTGTTCAATGGATAAACAAAATGTGGTATATCCATGCATGGAATATTACTCAGCAGTAAGAAAGAATAAAACACTAGTACAAGCCATGAAATGAATGAATCCTGAAAATCTAATACTAAATAAAAGTAGCCAGTCACAAATTACCACAGTTGTTCGGTTCCATTTATTTGAGATTTTCAAATAGGCAAATTATAGAGACCAAAAGTAGACTAGTGGTTGCCTACAGCTGAAAGAGTTGGGGGAAATACAGGAGCGACTGATGATGCATATGGAGTACTGTGGAGAAGGACAAATTTTAAAATTTTAAAATTGAATGTTGTTATAATTGTCCAACTCCGTGAAAATACTAAAACTACTGAGTTGTATAATTTAAATAGATGAATTTATTGGTTTGTGAATTATATTTCAATAAATCTATTATCTATAAAACTACAGAAAGTAATTCTTATCAATAGACTGTGCATTATAGCAACTTGCACCACTTTTAGGCTGAAGCCTTCGATGCCAGTGCAAGACCCAACTATGTGTTCTTATTTATGTCTTGATCAATGAACTGATCAACGATAATACCATGCATAACCCAATGACTAAGTTTTCATATAAAGACTTTTGCTTCTCACTTCCTGAAACTATGAGCCAGTGTGAGATCAGCTAGGCTTGCATGTTCTTTGTTTTCAGTCTGGGAACACATAATGAAAGGACGACAGCTCCTGGGGCATGTCTTTCAATAAAAATGGCAAGAAAGGAAGGGGCCCTGCCAAACCACCAAAGTACAGGTAAGGCCCATCCTTTATTTACTTCTGCCAATATTTCTTCAGGTAAAGCAAGTCACACGGGCCAAGTTCAGTATTGGTAGGGCCAACTAATCAATTACACAGGAGGGAAGGAGAGCATATATATTGGCTTAAAATAATAAAATCTTCCATACTGTGTTACGTAATTGTGGAGGAGGCCTCGTGTTGCTATGATGGAGGTCCAAGATTGAAGCAGACTCGATTGCTGTGTATAGAAAACTGCTGCCTTGGAGACTTGCTGGAACCCACATGTTAATTAAGTCTTTACTGTGTTAAGCCACTGAAACTTAGCCATTCTAGCAAATACAAACATTGTCCTCCTCATTTAATTCTTCTTCTTGACATTCCTCCCTGTATTAATTACTTTCCGAAACCTGGACACAAAATACTGGAACATGCTCAAAACATACTTTTTTCTTCTTTATTTATCTTCCCCAAATCTAACCAATTGATAATGCTCAGGTTCCATTTACAAAATATACCTTATTTGGGATCCTTTCTTTCCTTTTCATTTTTCTATCTTACTAGAGGCTGTTTCTTTTTCAACTAATAATTATTGCTTATGTTTATCGAACATTTATTGAATGTTAGAGACTGTCTTATTTGTGTCTATTAAATCTGGACATTATTGTAATTAGACTTCAGAGATGAAATAAATATCTGCTCAAAATTTCAGTGAAAACAAATAGTGCAGATGAATGTTCCAAAATGCACCAACCAACACCCATTAAATAATCTCAAATTTCTTATTCCAACAAAGTCTACTATCAATACTTGCTAAACTACCTTCTACTTCACCCTACATTGAATTGGTGATCTCTCATTTGATACTGTTATTCCTGATTTTTTTCATATGTTTTTCATCAAGATGATCACTGTGACTGAAATATAGCAGGCAATTCATGACTACTTAGCATAACAATGTAATTCACATTTCTCCTGTTACATAAACAACATAGATTTTTTTTTCTTTTCTCCCTAGTCCTCTCCTTTCTAACTCATTCCACCTGTCATAGGACAGTCTTTAAAAGGTGATATTTTTTCCGGTTTTATCAATATCTAATTGACAAACAGTACTGTAAAAGTTAAAAAAAAGTAATTTTTATTAGAGCACTTCCCAGGCATGAGCTGTGTATTCTTCCACTAGTGTAGCTCCAGCCACAGTGAGAAGAACCATAAAGAAAAACTAAATCCAAAGATAACACAGAAATATTGATTTAACCAATCATTTTACATAATTTACTATGGAAGATACTAAGTAGCAAATTGTCAAGTATAATTTTCATCTTCTATTCCTTACCACTTTTTGGTGTAGGTACAAATGAGCAGCAAAAAGAAATGGAGACATGCTTAGAAAGAAGGCAACATGAGATAATTCACAGGTGTGAGTATTAGACTCTGAATAACTGGTAAGTGAATAAAATAGTGGCTGAAACTGCAATCAAGAGGATAGTAAATGACATCTGAAGATAAATGATCTTTGCACATGATATTTAACAACATATTTTTTCTTATGAGTCATTAATTGAGTCTAAGATTTTTCACCCAAACCCATTATACACACACTTACACCACACCACAGATGCACATCTACATGCACGATGCACACACACACATCTACACATACGGAGAGATCAGTAGCTTTTCTTACTCATGAGTGTCTCCAGTAAAATAATGTATGAGAGTATGATGAGCATTCCATATATGGAGTGAAAAATTTATGAGCATCATCCCCTTAAGCGATAAGCTGTGACTCTTAAAAATTAACTCTTTATTCTAGCTAGAACAATGAATGAAATATGGCTCTTTTAAGCACAGAGAATGGGTTCAAGTGTAATTCTCTTGTGGTTAAGTAACAAGGTCATAGCTTATGAAATCTTTTCACTGGGTTCCATAAAATATTGTAATTGTTCTGCCTCTGCTTAGCAATTTATTCTTTCTGTGAGACCAATGAGAATAACAAGGAGTAGAGATAAATTAAATACATAATCTCAGAGACTAGATTTGTGCTAGTATTTTAAAAGCATGAGAACAGGACTGGCCCAAGAAAAAATGATGAAGTAGGTAAAGTTTTGTCTTTATCACCATTTTGAGTCTTATTTTCTTCATGCTTTCTGTACTGTAGCAGTTGTTTAAATATATATCTTATAAATTGCAAAATATACACATATGTACATATAAAACTACTTGGTACATTTTATTTGTAGACTGAATTTTAAAGAAAATCTGTCACCATGTTTCCACTTTCACCCAGGAAACTATCCTTTTTTGTGAAGTCCCATAGCTTTATACTCATACCTATTATAGCATATATTCTATTACTCTGTAAATGCATAATTTTACATATCTCCCCAACAATGCAATCTGTGCTTCATGAAAGCAAGAGATGTTTTATGTATCACATCCCTCAATTCTAACATGGTGCCTATTATATAATAAGTAATAACATATGCTAAAAAAGAGCTGTACAAATATGTAGTTTAAAAAAGCACCTGGGTGGTTCAGATGGTTAAGTGGCTGCCTTCTGCTCAGGTCATGATCCCAGGGTCCTGGGATAGAGCCCTGCATCAGGCTCCCAGCTCAGTGGGGAGTCTGCTTCTCTCTCTCCCCTGCTCATACATTCTCTCTCTCTCTGTCTTAAATAAATAAATAAAATCTTTTTTAAAAATGAATAAAAAGCCATCCTTAAATATGTAAAACACAATTTAGAACATCAAATACAAAAAAGCGTTGCTTCTCTGATATTTTCCATAAAATATAATAAAGTAAAATCAGTAGTCATTGATGAATATTTTATTTTAGAATTATTGCTTATGAATTAGTTGCTATAACAATAAAGCCTTACTTTCATCATTTATCCACAATATTTTCACAACTGAAACCCAATGTTATCTGAAATTCATGAAGAATCTAATAATTCACAATTTCTAACATACAAAGATAGTCTTTTTCTTTTCTTCTTTTCTTTTCCTTTCTTGTCTTTTCTTTTCTTTTATTGTGGTAAGAACAGCTAGCTCGAGACTTACCCATTTTACAAATGTTTAAGTATGCACCACAGTGTTGTTAGGTATATGCAAAATATTGTACAGTGCGTATCTACAATTTAAAGATTTTATTTCTTTATTTGAGAGAGAGACACAGTGAGAGAGGGAACACAAGCAGGGAGAGGGAGAAGCAGGCTTCCTGCTGAGCAGGGAGCCCGATGCGGGGCTTGATCCCAGGACCCCGGGATCATGACCTGAGCCGAAGGCAGACGCTTAACGACTGAGCCACCCAGGCGCCCCGCGTATCTACAATTTATTCATCGTTATGGAAGCTATTTAAAATGGCCAAACTCATAGAATAGGGAATAGAATTTTATGTTATGTAATACTTCTCCCAGATAGCTTCAAAACCTGCGATGATCTTTATCTAGTTCCTCTTCCTTGTAAAAGTCTACTCCATTGCCAATTCTCCCTGAAATACACATATGGTCCCCCTAGGATCACCCTTTATAATGGCTCTTTCAATATTCCCTTCATAATGGTGCACCATAATTATTATGAAAGACAAAAACAGGATACTGAATATATATTCACTGCACTACATATATCCATTTCTATCTACCACTTCACTCTAATCCACATTATTTTATGCTTTCTAACTAACCTATCAATATTCTCTTAGCCCAATCTCTCTTGAATACTGCTTACAAAATTCTTTAATCATTATCAACTCTATAAAAATACTATTAATGAATATGCATCACAACAAAACAGAATTCAAATTACTAGGTAGCATATATGTCCTCCATATTCTCACTTCTACCACTTGTCAGCCATGTTCCCCATTTATCCATCATAATAACCCTCTTCACCAGGTTCCTTTGAAAGCACTATTTCCTCCTTTGTGACTATGTAATTATAGCCATTCTTTAAGGCCTCTCTCCATTAAAGTTTTCCTGGTACTCCCTCATATTTAGGGCATTTATTGCCAGCCTGACATATATGGAGTTTTTACATGCTTCTTTGTATTAGATTATTTATTTAACTACCATATTTTCCAATCTGGACTTGATAGCTTCAAAAATGAGAATAATATTGCATATTTCCCTACATTCTCCAGAAGAGAACATATGCATATCAGAGTACTACACATGCATTGCTCATCTAATAAAGCATTGGTGATGGTTTAATTTAGAATTTACATACATTTGAATACTTTTACAGCAATTATTATATAACTAAAATAAGAGTGCAAAGTAAAGAACAGAGATCGGCTTTGAAGCTAGATAAACTTGAATTGAAATCACACCATTGACATATTTATCTGATCTTGAAATAATTAATAAGGTCATATATTTATATAAGCTTGGAATAATTACTAAGATCCCTGTTTTGTCATCTTAAAATGGAGATAACAATACCAACTTTTCAAGTCATTGTGAAATTAAAAGTAAGCAGCAAAGTTGATCCCCCATAAGTGTTCCTGGGTACTCCCTTGAATAATGAAAGAAAGGAAGAAAGGAAAGGAAAGAGAGAGAGAGAGAGAGAAAGGAAAAGGAAAAGAAAAGAAAAAAAGGAAAAGAAAGGAAAGAAAGGAATGTAATTGTTACATTGTTACATTTTTATATATTCACAACATGGAAATGAAGGGCTTTTTAATACAACAATATCAAATTTTATATTAAATAAGTTTCTAGGGGCACCTGGGTGGCTCAGTCGGTTAAGTGTCCGCCTTTGGCTCAGGTCATGATCCCAGGGTCGGATGGAGCCCCGTGTAGGGCTCCCTGATCAGCGGGGAGCCTGCTGTTCCCTCTCCCTCTGCTGCTCCCCCTGCTTGTGCTCTCTCACTCTCGCTCTCTCTCGAATAAATAAATAAAATCATAAATAAATAAGTTCCTAAAATTTTCCATTTAACAACTACTAGACTAACATCAAAAAATTCTGTGAAATGATTATAGTTATTTAATTTGGTGGCTTCAGTTCTGCAAAAGATTAGACTTTATTATTTAGGCAAGTTAAAATCCTAATTCCATTTGGGAAGCTAGTTTAAAAAATAGATTAACCCTGAATGACTAAAAGCTACCTTGTGTAGAATTTGCCTAACTCAAACTTCTATTTTACTCTATGTATGTAGCTTCTCAACTATCACACACATTGTGCAAAAAGCAATAACTTGCATTGGCATTATACACCATGTATGTCTTTATTCAATTACATTCCACCTCAAGCAATTTTTTTTTTCTACACTGCATCGATTTGGTTGTTTTTCAACCTTTCCTCATTTCTTCCCTTCAATTCTCTCTAATTCCAGATGGTACATCAAGATGTCTTTACTGATTGTTTTGTAATAAAATCTCTCACAGACAAGGAGAATAGATCTTTGTGTTTATAGAAGAAAAATCCAGCAATAAACTAGAATGCCAGAGGAAAAATTCTTTAAGTATACCCAGAGCACTAGTGTTGGCAATTTGTTGGTAATCTTACCTTGAAGATGCTTCAATGCTGATGTGAATGAATTTCAGGTCACATTTTAAGTTCTGAGAGGAGAGGCGGATTCCCAAGGAAGATAAAAAATTATTTAGAAACTAGCAGACCTTGATTTGAAACCTGGCTGTCATCCACTAGTTTTGTGAGTTTGAGTAGGCTGCTTAATCTTTTAGCTCTCAAACTATGCACTTATAAAACAATGGATAGAATTGCAACAGCATTATGGGGATTAAAAATACCGTGAATGATACCACTGCATTCTCTAGGACTATTTCTCAAAAAAAAAACAAAGAATCTGCTGATTTAAATAACTTTTATAGATATCAAAATGTTAGGGCAAATATTAAATTTGCTGGGAAGAGGGGTGCCTGGTGGTTCAGTCGGTTTAGCGTCTCCCTTTGGCTCAGGTCATGATCCCAAGGTCCTGGGATTGAGCCCCGCATCTGGCTCTCTGCTCAGCGGGGAGCCTGCTTCTCCCTCTGTCTGCTGCTCTGCCTATTTGTGCTCTCTCTCTCCCTGTCAAAAAAAAAAAAATTCTTAAAAAAAAATTTGCTGGGAAGATTATATATTATATGATGTTATATATTATATACTGTAATATATATCTGATTTATGACCACCATTTTATTACAAATTTATATATAATATTGATATTCATAATAAAAAGTAAGACCCACAAAGTGAAGTAAATAATGGCTTATAGGAAGATATATCTTAATGACAAATATGCCAACATAAAAAAAAAAGACTTGATGTAATATGCACAGATATTTTTGTAATGTATATAGGATTTAAACAAACTTATTCTCAAAAATCTTGAGTGCAATTATTATAATTAGTGTGCACCACACAGGAATTTGCGCTGGCCAATCACCCACATTTGACAAATGGTGATGGTTTGCAACTAGAATAAGCAAAGTTGTTTTATATTTGTCATACATGAGTTTAATGGTTGGCTAATCTTCCTTTATTGGAAATCCATTGTAATCTATACATAATGGATATAAAGTGAGTCCAGGAAATGTTTTCCGATCAGAAGCTCTAAGAAGCAGTACCCTAAGGATTTAAATATATTACAACTCAAAGTAAGCTGAAATTTAATCATTCAATGAGTTAGGAAGCTTCCAGAAACAATATCTAACAAGCCATCAATGCTGAGATAAGAGAACAGACACTGTGGTAAATAAATATTTGACTCTCAATAATTGATTCTCAATATATATGAAACACAGTGATACAATGGGACTATGAATAATTCTGTCTTATCTATTCTTAACTATTATCATTTTTACCTGGTGCAAATTCCAAATAGAACTGGGTGAAATGCACAAAATTAGATATTTTGCTGAGAATGCAGATTGAAATAATACAAATACCAATACATATGCAGTGATATTGCTTATAAAGCAAACAGTGTGGAAAGGAATTAAAAAAAAAAAAAATTCAAGCCCTACAATCATCAGATAGTCTCCTAAGGTTCTAGCTAAATATTTGTAGTTATTATCTTTGAGGAGTTATGTTACATTGTAATTGGTAAGTTCCATACTATTATTTAGACCTTAGATATGTCTTACCTAACACGTTCTTACTTTTTTATATTTTAGATTCGATTTTGAGTTTGGATTCTTCAAATAATTGGAAAGATTTTAGCTCTATAAATTGAGGAGGTAGCCTACCCAGTTAATTCTTATCCATGTTGTCATGTAGTAGCACATTTAATGCATCTCATGGTGTTCCAGTCAACCATAATGAAGTCTGTAGTGCAGAGAAATCGATTATCCTGAAATGGTAAAAGTGAATTTTATGTAACAGGGGATGCATTTTAGAAAAGAAAAAAAAAAATTCACATCTGGTGAATTGATGATTTGTAAAGAGAAATTTTCAAGCAGAGCAGCATTTAAAATGGAAGGTGTTTAAACTTAAGCACAATTATTGATTCTTTTGAAGGATTGTCATGTAGAGGTCAACCTAGTTTGGGTTTAATAGTCTTTTTGTGACCACACAAATTGCAAAAAAAAATTGGACTATAAAAAGTTCCCCAGTGCTGGATTACCTAAAAGTTGACATTTTTAGTTTTCTTACTTTGAAACAATGGTGAAAATGTCATTAACTACTTTCTTCTTCAATGGTTTCCCTTTGCTACAGCATATTTTCTTAAAATGATTTATGATGTTGCATGACCATCCAACCTTCTGTCTCTCCAGCTCTATTGTACCTCATACTTCAGACTCAGAATTACAAACATCTGAGTTTCCAGTACACGATCCTGGCTTGTGCCTCCAAGCTTTATTCATTTCAATTGCTTATTTTTGTACTTGTTCACTATACAGCACCATAGACACAAAATAAAACCTAACCCACATGTTATTGTTTCTACTACAAGATTCCTTCCCTTCCCTTCTCTAATCCTCAAAAAAATAAGTATATCTGTACTTGTGCATATGTCTGTTACTGTCCTCACCTTACACATTGACATTTTCAGATTCCACTGGGCTATGGATTCCTTAGAGTTTGCTTATTTATTTTTATGCACCTAGTACCTGATATTTGGGAAGTACTCATTTAAAATGTATTAAACTTTTGAAAGGAATGATTCTTTATTTATATCACCCTGCCTTTTTCTTCAATGAAGTTTTCCCCCTCAGTTTTGTGGTTATTTTTTATTTCCTTTATCACTTATCCTATTTATCAGTATCATTTAATCATTTAACCTTATTCACATATCGTTTAGAAATAATACCTTAGACAATACATTTAGAGTAATAGTAAAGATGAATCTTGTAAAATTAACAGTTACTAAAAATTTGAAAAGAGAACTTTTTATTTAAAAATATTTTGGTTCCATAGATCTTATCTTTTATTAATGTGGTGTATCACATTGATTGATTTGCAAATCTGGACTTCAAGCTCTATTACAAAGCTGTATTCATCAAGACAGTATGGTCCTGGCACAAAAACAGACACATAGATCAGTGGAACAGAATAGAGAGCCCAGAAATGGACCCTCAACTCTATGGTCAACTAATCTTCAACAAAGCATTAAAGAATTTCCAGTGGAAAAAGACAGTCTCTTCAACAAACAGTGTTGGGAAAACTGGACAGCCATATGAAAAAGAATGAAACTGGACCACTTTCTTACACCATACACAAAAATAAATTCAAAATAAATTTTCCTAGGAGAGAACATAGGCAGCAACATCTTTGTCATCAGTCATAGCAACTTCTTGATGGACAGGTCTCTGGAGACAAGGGAAACAAAAGCAAAAATGAACTACTGGGGCTTCATCAAGAAAGCTGTGGGGGCTCCTGTGTGGCTCAGTCAGTTAAGTGTCTGCCTTCGGCTCAGGTCATGATCTCAGGGTCCTGGGATTGAGCCCCACTTTGGGCTATCTGCTTAGCAGTGAGTCTGCTTCTCCCTCTCCCTCTATGATCTTTCTCACTTTTGCCTCTCTCAAATAAATAAATAAAATATTAGAAAGAAAGAAAGAAAGAAAGAAAGAAAGAAGCAAGCAAGCACTGCACAGAGAAGGAAACAATCAACAAAACTAAAAGGAAACCAAGGTAATGAGAGAATATATTTGCAGATGACATTATCTGATAAAGGGTTAGGATCCAAAATCTATAAAGAACTTATCAAACGCAACAACCAAAAAACAAATAATCCAGCTAAGATATGGGCAGAATACATGAATAGACATGTTTCCAAAGAAAACATCCAGATGGCTAACAGACACATGAAAAGATGCTCAACATCACTCATCATCAGGGAAATAGAAATCAAAACCACGATGAGATACCACCTCACCCCTGTCAGAATGGCTAAAATCAATGACAGGAAACAATGAATGTTGGCGAGGATGCAGAGAAAGGTGAACCCTCTTACATTGTTGGTGGAAATGCAAACTGGTGCAGCCACTGTGGAAAACAGTAAGGAGGTTCCTCAAAAAGTTGAAAATAGAGCTACCATATGATCCAGCAATTGCACTACTAGGTATTTGCCCAAATACAAAAATACTAATTCAAAGGGGCACATGCACCCTTTATCATATAGCAGCATTATCAACAATAGCCAAATCATGGGAAGAGCCCAAACGTCCACCAGCTAATAAATGGATAAAGATGTGCATATATCTGCAATAGAATATTACCCAGCCATCAAAACGAATGAATGGATGGAGCTAGAGTGTATTATGCTAAGTGAATAAATCAGTCAGAGAAAGATAAATACCATATGATTTCACTCATTTGTGGAATTTAAGAAACCAAACAGATGAACATAGAGGAAGGGGAGAAATAAAAAGAGAGGTAAGCAAACCATAAGAAACTCTTAACTGCAGAGGACAAAGTGAGGGCTGCTGGAGGGGAGGTAGGTGGGGATGGGCTAAATGGGTGATGGGTATTAAGGAGGACACGTGTGATGACCACTGGGTGTTATATGTAAACGATGAGTCACTAAATTCTACTCTTGAAACCAATATTACACTATATGTTAACTAAAATTTAAATAAAAAGTTAAATTTTATAAATAAATAAATAAATAAATAAATAAATAAATAAATAAATAAATAAATAAATAAAATATTTTGGTGCCATATATGATACTAATATGTAATTATGAAATAGGATCTTTGGATATATATTCTGGTGACCAATCTATTTCTATTAAATGTATCGGTTTATCCTTGCAATTTGGGTAGTTTTCAAATACTTTTTTTTTTTTCTAAATAGAGTAAGCATTCCCTTCTTCCTATGAGTTTTTCAACAGTAAAAAAGATACATGTTTAAGGTGTACATTTCAGCTATTCCCCTGTTGTAGCTGTCTTAAGTTACAAATTGATGAATCCAGATTACTGAGATTTTGCCATAGGGCATGTTTTATCTGTATGATGTCTTGGGGATATTTGCTAAAGATTAATGTAATTTTAAGAACTATACAATTATATTGGGATACATCATAGGCATAGAAAATTAAAAAGGTTACTTTTGGGAAGGAATCTGTGCCATACAATGTATTAATACTAAATATAGATGCCTGACAACTCGGCTTTATTGAGTTGGAGGCTGGAGAACAGATGACGGTAAAGCCTGCCTGGAGAATTGGGGCAGCCTACAATCAGGCAAGGGAGAAAAGTATACTGGAGATAAACACGGAAACAAAACATAGATTTATACCCATAGGCATCAACTCTGGGAGATGGCAGCAGCCGGCATATCATGCTGTCATCTGGTCATCTCAAATGGGATGGTTCCTTCGGAGTCCATGAAGCATCCAGCATGTGAGGCAAACAAGCTGCTTCTAAAGCAGCACTTGATCATGGCCTTGCAGTGGCGGCTACCATGGCTGAGTATAGAGCACATGTGCACACTGGGCGGAAGAAACCTCAGGTAACAAATCAGTCATAGCACACGTAAACAGGATAGTAGCCCTGACGGTTCTTCTCATTATTTCTAGGTAGAAAGGATAGCATTATGTGAACTCTAATGAGGCACTTTTGAAATTCCCAAATGAGGGAATATTCAGTTTACAGATAACTACCGCATAATCTCCCTACAAGTTGTTTTTTCATACTTTTATATTCTAAGAAAAAATTTGTAATAACTTTCCGCATTAGAGGAACACAAAAGCATTAAGGTGATTTTTACTAGTAAATTTCCACAAAATTCAATTGCATCACAAACTATGTTTTCTCCAAAAAATCATTGGCTCATCACTATACACAAAGTGGTATGTTCACATAAAATGACACTGACCTGCTCTTTACATAGAAGTTTATCAAGCAAAGGGAGTTTGTGTTGGGAACTCTCTGAACTCCAGAGACCATATTCACATAGTCTACAAATAGTGTTTCCGTAATCAATTTTGAGCTATAAAAGCAGTTGGGGAATGGTTGTCAATGAGATCTATGAAAAAGATAATTGCTTCTCTTATGTATCTTTAAATTACACTTAGATTTAGGATATGGTCACACTGTATGTTTTGGAAAACTCAGGAAGTATACGATTACTTAGACTTAGTATATAGTCACCACTTGATAAATGTAAATACATTAAAATATTTGCAATTACATTTGTGTAGAATTATCCATAATTAATACAGCTGCTTGTTTACAGACTACTAAATACTTGACAGAGAGTTTGAAGCAGAAAACTTTACACTGAAATTTTAGCATTCTTTGTCAATTGAGAAATGAAGACAAACACAGCCTTGAAATCATGTACTTTCAACGTAACATTTGACTCAATTTATAAGACATTATTTATATCTGAATTTTCTATGCGTTTCATACAAATACCGTACTTCTTCATATCAAACAAGGGAGAAAAGGTACCTCAAAAATTTAATAAAAGTGTATTTAATGCACATATATTGGATGCCTATGAAATATGAGGTATTTGATGGCCACAGTAAGATTCAGGAAAAAAAAAATAGTAATTCTTTACAGAAGCTTGCTCACTTTTGAGAAGAGCTCTGGCAATAGCTTTGCCTCCTTGGCTTCACTCCTGTACTCACTTCAACCTTAGTTTCATCAGAGCAGAGCTGGCCTGGTTCCCATCCATCACAGATGGTCCGGTCCTGGGCTCCAGTCACGGTGCCCCTTCAGTTGTTCTGCCGGTCCTAGGGTTGGCGGAGATCTTATTGTTGCTGATCACAAAGACCTTGTTTGGCTCTCTTATCAACTGTATAACCAATTTCCTCTATTAAGTGTCTTCTGTTAAAAATAGGTTGAGCGGTTTCTGAAATTTTTCCAGAATGAGTAAAACTATTTTCAGCAAGGGTTATGCCACCTGTCACGAGAAAACACCAGTTAATTCTTACAAAGAGCCACCATAAATTTGACAGACTGTTAGAATTGAGGCTTGAACACTAAATATCCAATCTGCTTATTTTACAAATAATGAAACTGAGGTAAATTGGAGTTCTATTTGCAATTATAGGATAAATCTTTGCCCTCTGTCAACGAGATAATTCTTCTTTATTTGAGGTATATTGATTGAGTAGTAGAATCCAAGAATTTAGGAGGTCATTTCTCAAAAGGCAGCTTCATTTCTAGGGGGTGGGGATGAGGGTAAAGCTAATATTGGTAAAAAGTTGTTCACAAAGAAGTTTCATTTTTGTGTGCAGTAGTGTGTTAGGGAAAAATAAGATCTCAATTTTAGTATTTCCAAAATGGAATTGGTAAACAAACAAAAAAAGGTGGCTTAAAAAGCCACAGCCCTGTGTATACTACTGAAATTTAAAATTCATGGCTATATAAATTTTCAATATTTGGAGATTTCATTGGCTTTCATTAAATTTGTTAGAGAATAATTTGGCTGGAAGTGAGACCAGAGCAAGGGCGGTTACAGTCATTTTTCCCCATAAAATTACATCCTATGTATCATGGAGTTTATTCAGAGGGAGTGTATTGACTCTATAACCAAAAGTCCTGTAAGACCCATTACAGGAGGTTGTAATTTTGTATTCAAGGATTCTTCAACAGTAATTATTGACCCATGAAAATGTAGTCATTATAACCTATAAAGATTTCTTCCTCATTGTAGTTACAGTTTTTTTCAACAGGGAAAAATAGTGGACAAGGAATTAGAACAGGTATTGACTATAGCTCCAAATATTAGCCGAGATAGAAGTTTGAATAAGGCATTTAACTCTCTGGCCACCACCATCTTGGGGCTGAGGTCTCTTCTGACAACTCACAGAAATGACACAAACATAAATTTAAAAATTATATATAGAATTATACATGAAGACTATATAAAGTTGTATACATTATATATTATAATAGTATAAATTATATAGCTATTTTGGAGATACTATTAACATTATTATTTTTTAAAGTTGCCATCATATTTAGTGAATAGGTTTGGTATCTACACAATTAAAGTAAAACTTTATTTAGCTACTAATTATAAATTTCTATATCCGTGCCCACTCTATGGAAGAACTTTGATTGACTCATGTTGATGTATTTTCCTTTATTAACATAAGTAAATGAATAAAATTATGAAAAAAACAACTAAAAGGATGAGTGACTATTGAAATGGATGAATTATGTTCAAAATAGTAAATCAGTATCAGATGGATGAGGAGTAACTGGATTACATGTATATACTCACTGGTTTCATACAAACCTGCTTTCTGTGATTTGAGTAGTAATAGCTTTTCATTTTCAAGGCATAGATATAGGATCTCAGTGTTACAAGTGAATTTATATTTGGATGCCCATTCTTTAATGTGGTATTTGAATAGGTATTATACATGAGGTATCTGAACCCATATGGTGTAAACCGGTTATATACAGTTAATTAATTACCCTTTTTATATCAGTTTGATACTGATACCTTAAACATCTCTTATATTTTCCATAAGCTTTTTTATGCTTGATTCTTTGATTTAAATAGCATACAAATTAAACAAGATATAATAAAAAATTATAGTACATCTAATCCCTTTCCAGATCTGAGCTGAAGATGAGATTGGCATTTCAAGGTAATTGTGTAATAATCACATTGGGGAAAATTGTTTTCATTTCTACACAATGAAACTACAGTCTAGAAATTTAGTGGATATTCAGAAAATATTTGGGTCATCGTACGCTCCCACATTAAATCCTCTGACAGTACAGCTTCAAGTGAACATAGATTGGTAAAGGGTACAAAGTGATGGCCAATATAAAAACCACAAATTATGGGGCGCCTGGGTGGCTCAGTTGGTTAAGCGACTGCCTTCGGCTCAGGTCATGATCCTGGAGTCCCAGGATCGAGTCCCGCATCGGGCTCCCTGCTCGGCAGGGAGTCTGCTTCTCCCTCTGACCCTCCTCCCTCTCATGCTCTCTGTCTCTCATTCTCTCTGTCTCAAATAAATAAATAAAATCTTAAAAAAAAAAAAAACCCAAATTAGAATATCTGCCATACTTATATGCCTTTGCCCTAAGGATGTACAATGTTTCTTTTTCCAGGTTTACTGCTTGCCAAATTCTTCTCCAAGAAAAGGAGGAAAGAAAGGAGAGAGAAAGCAAGGAAGGAGAAAGGTAAACATAAAAAGGCAGGTCTAATTAAAACTACAAAGTTTAGAAGATATTAACAACACTATTGTTTCAGTTTCTAACATGTAGGCTCTTATAGCCAAATATAATGTAGTTAGAAACATTTAAGGTAGGTATTCCTTAAGATATCGCATAAGAAATTATTATCCTGATGGATTTACTATGATCAAATTCAAATCTTCAGATGTGCTATTTTAATAAAATAATGAAGTAAAATAACCAAAAGAAAAAAAAATCATTTATTCAGCTACTTCACTAGACCTATTTTTTTTTCCCCTTTTCAATGGACTCTGGTATTCCCCAAAAGACAGGAAAGAAGGTACTGTTTTCAAACAGTTGATGAGATTAAATAACTGGCCTAACTGATCTTAGAATGCTGATATTGATTCAGAAGTCCCTATGATACAAGCTAAAAAAAATGTATATACTGGGAAATTGAATAACACATGAGCCCATAAATTTAGCATAGCAAACCAAAACAAAATTTTAAATTTTAGCCATTATTGTTTCAGGACTTTGGGTATTATCTGTTTGCCTACTTTGAGAGGAGAGTTGGAATTTAAGCTGACTTTACTTTTCATTTTATAAATTGGAAATTACGTTATTAATCATCCATAATTAGGTTTAAAGAAAGCACATCATTTATATATTCTGTGTGAACTACTGATAATAGATACTGAAGACTTACGAATTATATTGCATTTAAAACTTTTCCTTTTCTCGGATACAAGTAATAGCTTGAAAATACAATAAGGACTTGTATACAATAACTTCAATATAATAATGGTGAATCCAAAAAGAACACAGAATATAATGTTTTTAGTTTACATTTTGTTTAGACACTTTTCAAATAACAAAAACTATTTTAAGTTGTGTTGATAATTTTTTTAAAGTTACAAATCTAACCAGTTTCTGCAAAAACAATGAAGATAGTGGACATTATTGAATATATATCTCCACATTTCTGTTTATCAAATCAATTTTATGAATTTATTATTTATCCTTCATTTATTCACTTTAAATTCTCACATGCTTACTCAGACCATGCACTGTTCTTTGTAATGGGAATACAATATCAAATGAAACAGACAAAAGCCCTTGCCCCCATGGACAATAGCTCTTGTCAGAGAGCAGGTAAAGAAACTTTGAAGAAAAATAAAGAAGAGGAAAAAAGTGTTGGGAGTGCTATTTTAGAGTGTTTAACGGTGCTGAAATTTGAGGAGGTGACAATATAAAGACTTAGAATAAATTATGGCAGACAATTTTCATTGTCATTGCTAAAAGAAGTCACAAACTGATAACATCAACAACATTCATCCAAACCCACTGAGGTTGCCTTTGATGGAAGGAACTGATAGCTGTACTTGCTCTAATTCTTTTTATTTAAAAAAAAAATTTATTTACTTGATCAAGAGAGAAGAGACAGAGAGAGAGCACAAGCAAGGGGAGTAGCAGAGGGAGAGAGAAAAGCAGGCTCGCTGCTCATCGATGCAGGGCTCAATCCCAGGACTCTGGAATCATGACCTTAGCAGAAGGCAGATGTTTAACTGACTGAGCCACCCAGGTGCCCCAGTACTTTCTCTAATTCTGAGCACCAAATCACACTGTACAAATGGAATCTAACTGATTACAATCTCAATGCCATGGATCATGATTTTTTCATTTATAAAATTAGGCATTTTTCCGTAAAATATCTATTTTGACTGCCATTGAGATGGTAAAAAACAAAAGCTTTTCAAAAAGAAATGTCTTCATTTTTCTTACCCGTTATTTAAGTAATAAATAATATTATAGCTTTATGATATTTTAAATAAATCAAAATCAGTGACTCTTCATGATAAATTGAAAGTATGAATAGTCTTAGGCAAACTGAGGTACTTTCAACTTTCCATACCTTAAAACAAATATGATAGGTTAAATTTGTTAATGGTTCCCTTCTAAATTTCTACTTTCTAGATTACCTTCTTCTTTACCTTTATTCAAACCTCATGGAAAGAACTGATAGAATGTAGCTAGTAGATAGGAGGCAACTTTGATGAATGTAAAAAAATATGGGTGTGTGTGTGCGTGTGTGTGTGTGTACTTATCTGGGTACCCAGTTTCCATACTAAGATAATCTTTTGGGGGAAAAAAAAATGGAAGTATTTTGACCAATTTTCTTTTTTGAAATGAGGAGAATGTCCTAAACCCCTAATTTTTATATATTTATTTTTTTCTCAAAATAATTGCCCAAATATTAATGTATTAAATATACCCAAGAAGAGCTGCTCTAGATGACATAATATAGTTGAGAAGGACCAAAATTACACTGAATTTATCTCCCTGTAGTAGCTTCTTCATCCCATCCCAATGCCTATAAAAACTGTTGGTGAATTTTATGAGATTTTCCTTGAAAAATCTTTTAGCATATATATAACAATCATTGATTTATGGTTCCTCAAGTAACATACATGCTGATTAATATTTCCACAATGCTTGAAATTTCACTTAAACAATTATCATGTAAACAATTACATGTCATGTCTTAATAGTATCTTAATAAAAAAATTTCTCAGTAGTATTTTAGTAAAAGAAGTAAGGCATATACAACAAAGTTGTTTTAAAAATATTCTATAATAGGGGCACCTGGGTGGCTCAGTCATTAAGCGTCTGCCTTCGGCTCAGGTCATGATCCCAGGGTCCTGGGATCGAGCCCCGCATCAGGCTCCCTGCTCTGCGGGAAGCCTGCTTCTCCCTCTCCCACTCCCCCTGCTTGTGTTCCCTCTCTCGCTGTGTCTCTCTCTGTCAAATAAATAAAATCTTTAAAAAAAATATTCTATAATAAATACATATTAGTAGGCAATATATAGGGTCAGAAATGTAAATACAGGTATTTCAAAATTGTGTAATACAAGAGCCTAGGTTTTACCTTATTTGGTGAGGCACAAGATATGTATTTTATTAAGTAAACATTTTTAAAATATATTGAATTACAGACTAAATTACTAACTAAAAGTACAGATATAAAGCTTCAATCTAAAGATAATTATTTTAGGCATATTTTTAATCCCCGAAAAACAAATGAAAATACATTTTTATATCTTTAAAATTTTCTCCAGGATAATATTTTGAGGCAATGAAACATTATCAAAACAGCATTGATATTGATTAAAACATTTCACAAGTCTTAACAGAGATAATAATTTTAATGTAAAATAAATAAAGCATAGCAGGTTCCAGTGAGGAAATGGACTTTATTGCCATTGCAATGGGGGGAAACAATGTTGACTAGACACCCACCATTACAGTGACCAAATTGCTCTTTCATGATGAAGCTGATGATCCAAAGGACTGTTTACAAAAACGTGAATGCATTAAGTGCAGTATTGATCTATTTTTACATAGGCTATCATTTTAAAATTAGAAAAATAATGATTAAAATGCCAACAAAAATCCTTGTTTTCCTACAAGGTACATGTTTTTAAATTTTAATTTTAGTCTAAAAATTGGGTTGACATAGACCTTAATTACTTCATTGTCATATAAAGGTTTTGCAAATTGTATTTTTTAGAAAAATAAATTATATGATTCTGCTTTTTAAAGTTATGTCTTAGAAGCCCTGGAACATTACTGAACTTTGTATTTCATCATGCATATAAGCACAAAAGCATTAAACTTGAAATCATTAATAGTAATTAATATTTTCCTAGTTTATTATTATAGTAACCAATTTTTCTAGTTTATTATTCATATATAAGTAAAAAAAGTTAAGTGCAGCCTAACAGAAACTATGAAATTTCCAAGGTTGCATGTGACTGCACATGTCTTTGGAGCAATAAAGATTGCTGTGGACTCCACAGGCATCAGGGAGCAAAATGCCATCCATGGCATGTGTTGCCTCAGAACTATATAATGCCATTTTATGTCTTCTTTTATGTGTCTGATATGCAATTATATTGAATTTCAATATTGAGTAGTTCAAACGTGTTTGAATAGGGGCACCCTGGCTGTCTCAGTCAGAAGAGCGTAGGACTCTTAATCTTGGGGTTGTGAGTTTGAGCACCACGTTGGGAGGGCTAGAGATTACATAAATAAATAAATATTTAAAAAGTGTTTGAATAGGGGCGCCTGGGTGGCTCAGATGGTTAAGCGTCTGCCTTCAGCTCAGGTCATGATCCCAGGGTCCTGGATCGAGTCCCGCGTCGGGCTCCCTGCTAGGTGGGGAGCCTGCTTCTCCCTCTGCCTCTGCCTCTCTCTCTCTCTGACTCTCATGAATAAGTAAATAAAACATTTTAAAAAAAAAGGGTTTGAATAAACTCATCAACTTAAATGTAGTTTGGTTATATTGATTTTTTTTAGAACATTTGTAGTTTACAATCTCTTTGTTGATCACAAAACTTAGAAAAAAGGTTGGTCCTTGTTACGTACCTATTTGTTATTTATAGGGTAATGTAATAGGCTTAAGAGCAATAAAAATAATCTATTTTAATTCCCCCTTTTTTTTCCTTTGTTTTGAATGTTTTGGGAAGGAGACTCATTGGCCCAAAGTACTGAGAATTGCCCAAATGTTTGACAGTTATCAGGCATGCTCCAGCATAAGAAACCTTTCTACTTTTAAGTGGCTTAAACGGTCATTCAGGCACAAACCAATTTTTATCTAGTTACTGGTCTACTATTTATTCTTTACCGTCTCCAAAGCCAGCCTTATTCTAGTGCCTTAGAGGGGTATGAGAGAAAAATGTAGCTATCCAGGGGTCTTAGTTTACTCCTTTGTATGTGAACATTATATCATATCTACAAAATTTCTTGGATTGACATGACAAAAAAGTTTCCTACGACATTACTGTACTGAGATACATCAGTATACTTTTTTTTTTTTTTCCTTCAGGGAAAAGTCCCGCATATTGTGGTGTTTTTGGATTGTAGCCCTCCAGGAGCTTTTCCCTCTCATGCTAGACCAAATTCAACCCTGATGATTGTTTAAATTACCACTGAAGTGTTCTTACCAGCTTATGGCTCCGGCAAGGTCTCCTTCCTCTAAGTCTATCTCAGTTGCACTCTCTCTCTAAATGAGCTTGTCTCCAGATTTCACGGGGGTTGGCCTGAAATTTCAGTTCTCCAATGGAGTACTTGTTTTTGTCTCTCTTCAATCTCTCTCATTCTATCTACATATACATATATATGTACATCCCTTAATATATATACATATGTATAAATTTGTGTATCTTAAACAATATGACAATATTGTGAGAATGATATGGTCTTGCGTGTAATGAACTACTCTTGCGAAATCAGAATTTTCTTATTGTATAGTATAAGACTTGCTTTTTAGAAGAAAAACTAACCTCATGTTCATACTTTACAAAGTCTTTTAACACCTATTATCGAAGAGTTAGACACTAGTTAGTATGAAGAAACCTCAATACGCCTCCTCTTTGATCTCTAAATCCTCCGCTGACTTGTATTAACTTTTCTCCCCACTTCTATTCCACATGAAATAATGTTTCATTATTCAACAATAAGTCTTTTGAATGTCGCTGTGAATCAGATACACATGCTTCTGATAGTGTCATCATTAATAGGGATATTACTCGTTGACATCTATGAACTTGAATTCATACAGTGCCCCAGAATATGATGACAACAGCCATGCAAATCATTATGTATTCAAGGCCACAGGGAAATAAATCTGTCTTAAGATAATTAGTCAGCAATTTCAAGTCCTTCAATCATACAGACAGCATTCATAATAAAATCCAAACTCTTTACAGAAGCCCTCCCATGATTTCCACCCCGTCTCTCCAACTTCATCTCGTTCACTTGCTTTCCTTTTTGTCCAGGCTTAAATCAAATTCTCTAATATATCCAAATTCATGGAAATCCATGTGTCTGTGCTTTGCACAATCCTTCCCTCTGCCTGGTTTGTTTCTCCCAACTTTTATTTCACTTGGATAATTTTTGCTATTTTTTCAAGTGTCCACACAGAAATGAGTATAAGACAGTAATAATAGAGTTTCATATAAATAATTGCACAGCACTAGGGATATGACAATGAATAAAAATAGTTTCTGGTCCTCAAATGGCTATCTATTGGTAAAGCTTTTTGGGGTTTTTTTGTTTTTTTACTCTTCAGTCTGTGACAGATGACCTTCTTTTGTTTTCTCAGAATAACCTTTGCATATTCCTATGGAAGTACTTAATTCCTTAATTATAATATTCATGTACTTGTAAAAATCTCTATAAACGCTGAGATACATTGTAGTAAAGAAAGTGTCTTTCATCTAGTACAGGCACTGGCAAGCAGTAGGCCAACTCCAAATACTTATCAAAAAGACCAATGTATAAATTGAATAAATGGGATGTCACATTAATTAACCAGCATCTAAAGGAGATGGATATATATATATATAAACTTTTATTTAAAAAAAACTACCTCGGGGCGCCTGGGTGGCTCAGTTGGTTAAGCGACTGCCTTCAGCTCAGGTCATGATCCTGGAGTCCCTGGATCGAGTCCCGCATCGGGCTTCCTGCTCGGCAGGGAGTCTGCTTCTCCCTCTGACCCTCCCCTCTCTCATGTGCTCTCTCTCATTCTCTCTCTCAAATAAATAAATAAAATCTTTAAAAAAAAAAATTAAAAAATTAAAAAAAATTAAAAAAACTACCTCATTTCCATGTCCATTTTTACATTTAACCATTTTGTGTGTAAATATTTATAATTTCCTATCAATGTAATAAAGTGTTTTCACAGTACTGTAATCATAATTTTTATGCCTTTGATTGTCATTTGTGATGATTGTTTCTGTATTCAAACAGTGAAGTCTTTAAGGACATTGGGGTTAGTAGGTTATTTCTATTTCCATTTGTATTCCAGACTATCTTTACTTGTTTTGAGGCACTGATTTGAGATTTTATTTTTAAAATTTCTATTATTTCCACAATCATGATATGAATGTGGCACTTGCTTATCATGCTAATAAATACCTAGCAATCTTCCATGACCTCAAATGCGTGTATTTTCGAGGTTGGTTTTTTTTTTTTGCTGGCTGAGAAAGCACAAAAGGAAGTACTAAGTGAGGTCTTGAACACCCGTTAACACACTGGGACCGGCTCTATTGTATAGAAAGAGTTTTCTCATTTTTTATTCTCTTTATGCTACCTGACATTCTAGAACTACACTTTTAGTAAGATACCTGCTAGCCACATATGGCTATTTACAGTGAAACCGATTAAAAGTAAATCAAATTAGAAATTGAGCTCTTCAGTTACACAAGTCATATTCCAAGTGCTCAGTAACTACCTGTGACTATTGGCTACTCTGTTGGACAATGCAGAAATAAAACATAATCATATTTTCAGGGGCGCCTGGATGGCTCAGTCAGTTAAGTGACTGACTTCAGCTCAGGTCACGATCCCACAGTCCTAGGATAGAGCCCCTCCTCCCCCAATCTGGCTCCCTGCTCAGCAGAGAGCCTGCTTCTCCCTCTGCCATGCTCATGCTTGCGTGTGCTCGCTCTCCCTTTCTCTCTCAAATAAATAAAATCTTAAAAAAAAAAATCATATTTTCATCCTAGTAGACATTTCCATACTATTAAAGGTAGAAGTTATTGGGTAAGTAAAACGCTAAGCCATAAACTAGAGCTTATTTTATACATTGAATTTTTATAATAATCTATATGGGTTAGGGCACCTGGGTGTCTTAGCTGGTTGAGCGTCTGCCTTCGGCTCAGGTCATGATCCCGGGGGTCCTGCGATCGAGCCCCACATTGGGCTTCCTGCTCCGGGGAAGCCTGCTTCTCCCTCTCTCACTCCCCCTGCTTGTGTTCCTTCTCTCGCTGTGTCTCTCTCTCTCAAATAAATAAATAAAATCTTAAAAAAAAAAAAAAAAATCTATACGGGTTGCACTTTTTATATTGTGTAACCATTGTCTTCGTATGGTCATAAAATTTTGTTTGAAACCTTCCATTCAGTAACTCATCCCATAATGTATAATGCATAATAACCATATGCACAGTTAGAAGTGAAGGACTTACCAAATTCAAATGGTTTAAAAGTAAATGTGATCAGATCCAATTAAAAAAAAAAGAAGAGTGAACATATTTCCACTTAACAAAAATAAGTTGTGCTTCAATTATTCTTTCTCTAAGGTTTGCAATTTATTTTATGTTTTGAAAACATAAATCATGCATATATACAGGCTATTTAAAAATGTAGCCATATTGGTTATTTAATTTTCGGTTTATTTTCTAAAATTTTCCAATAATAATGTAAAATTGGGTATTCAGTCTTCTAAAATACATTTTCATTATTTCAAATAACAATATGTATTATTTCAATACATATTAAAATATTATGATGTGTATCAGTTAAATTCCTTAGAGTTGCTAGCTATGAAATAAAGGCAGCAATCGTATAGTTTTCAGAATACTAAGAGAGATCAATATATTTGAGAAGCTGTTTAGTGGCTTTTTATTTATTCATTTCATTTAAGAAATATTAATTGATGTGATACACTTTTTTGCTTATTTGTTTGTTTTGGGGATCAGTAAGGAAATAATTGACATTCTCTTCTAGTAACATTTTAATCATCTCCGAGATACAATCTACTTTTCTTGATCCTTTAAACAAAAATAAAAAGAAAGGAAAGAAAAATATATTCAACAATATCTATCTTACGACTAGTGGAGGAATCTTATTAGAAGAGACTGGAGGAATCTTTTATCAAGGGTGCTGCACCTCTGCCTAATTAAGATTTCTTGATCTTTAAAAGTTCTTAGCATTGTGTGATGTTAAGCATAAATTCATGGTTTTTTTGTGAGTAATTCCAAATAGAGGTTGACTTAACTTAATTAAGCTCTTGGCACTAATAAAACCAACTGAGTCAATATATCATGTGAAAAACATAATTATCTGAAATCTAAATAACAATCAGGGGAGAGGCTCACCTTATTGAGTGGATAAATAAAATTATTTATTGTAATCAACAGTTCTTTGTTTATACACTAGAAGGATGAACACCACCACCAGCACACAGGTCATTATGACCCTAATGAGCACAACACAGTGGTAGGCCATTATAATCGCCTTCTCATCCTCCTCTTCCTTGTCCTCCTTCTTTTTCTTCATGAAAAATTGATATTCAAAAAAGTTCTGGAAAAAAAGTCACCTTGTTCCTAATCTAAGGATTTGTCAAAGCTTAAATTTGTTCAATTTGAGGTCTAATATTAGAGAGAAGATGGCACTAATAAAAAACCCTTACACACTTTGTATTTGGGTAGCAAAAACTCCATCCTGACACGACCAGTATGACATTGTGAATACATTATTTGGACCTACTCCCCTGTATTCTACTATATCATTACTTTACGGTTGGAAGAGAGGTAAAATGGAAGAAAGAGAATGAGCAAGGGAGGGACAGAAGAAAGAAGGAAGGAAGAAAAAGAAAGAAGAAAGGAAGGAAGGAAAAAGGAAGCAGAGTAGAGGGTGGGAGAGAGAAATGAACAGAGTCTCTGAGAGTAGTAAGTTCCTTCATCTGAAGTTGAACCTTTTTACTGGTGATCATGGATGAACTCTCATAAGTCTCCTCCTAAATATGCCCTGAAACAACTTGACAAAACTTGACAGCTTTGATCCTCCCCCTTGCTATATATGTATTTTCAATGGGAGAACCAAAGCCACTAGTTCAAACTGCACTTACGCAAGCTGGAGAGAAGTGGCAGCTTGGCATAAAATCAGACAGGGTTAATGATAGTGAAGCTGGTGGGCTGACAAATGTGGGCAATCCTTAAACAGCTCCTTGAAAGGTTGGCTGCTGCAATGGTAGGCAAAGTGATTCATTTGCTAAAGAGGAAAATAAAGTATAATTATTTATACTAAATTATAATTAAGAAAAGAAAACAGCCTTTAGAAAATAAATTCTGTCTTAATTTGCAAATTCCCAGCTTTCAGAAACAAAATAAACTTCTCCAAAGTAAAATTTTATCTTACAGGCTTATCTAGGATAATTAGATCCAGTTTTTTTCCTCTGTTCTATAAATTATATGGTCTTTAATTTGACCTTTAGCTGACTTTGGTACTAAGAATGCCACATAGAAAACAATAAGAAAAAATAGCTTAGTAATTTATATAAATGGGGACATAATTTATTGTTCTGTTTAAACCAGCACACTGGGGTGCCTGGGTGGCTCAGTTGGTTAAGCGACTGCCTTTGGCTCAGGTCATGATCCTGGAGTCCTGGGATCGAGTCCCTCATCGGGCTCCCTGCTCGGCGGGGGTCTGCTTCTCCCTCTGCCCTCTTCCCTCTCGTGCTCTCTGTCTCTCATTCTCTCTCTCTCTCAAATAAATAAATTTAAAAAAATTTTTTTAAATAAATAAATAAATAAACCAGCACACTGTAATGTTTATAATGCTTCACTAACATATATTCGAAAGTAATTGGATAGTTCCACCCAGACAAAATTGGTTATACCAGTGTACCAATGCAGAAACACTGCGGCTCACTTGCTTCAGGCATCCCTAAGTGGGTTAGTTGGGTTTATTCAGTCATGAATCATATGATGTTGCTTCATTTTTATATTATAGGGGCAACATGCTTACAGATATTTGAGCCATGTAAATGAAAAGAAATTAATGTAAAATGTATGTGAAAGAGAGAAAAGCAGGATGAAATATCATAAATTTCACCTACCTAAAAGTTGGAAGTAATTGTTCATCTATTCAAGGACACTCATTTCCTAGATTTTAGCTTTTGGTGCTATCTTCTATTCAAAGAATGTCAGCATTAATTATGAAATAACAGCAGTAACTCATCGATAGGAAAACTAGATCTTTAAGAGAACTATATCTTTTTTGTGTTACTTTGCCTCCCATGAAAATTATTAAGTATAAGAATAATTTTCTACTCCATGACCATCATGAATGACAACCATTTTGCCTAACAAATTTTATTTTGCCACTGCGAACAAGGCCCTGTACTACTAATCATATTAAAACCATTAAATATCTTAAAAGGAAGCCAGAGATGGGAATATAAGTTATAGCATTGTATCCCTTTACTTTATCTAAACTCTTAATTGGTAAGTTAATATTTCCAATTCTTCCCAGTATGACAAAATTTGTCAGAGGAAAGATTTGATAGGACGTATTGATTTAAATAGCTTTTGAGGTATATTTTCCCTATAGATATGAATATCCACACTGGAAATTCCAAGAAATACATTAGAGACTAGAGATGAGCAATATATTAGTGTTTTCAATGGTTTTCAGAAAGGTCAAGTATTATATACCAATAGGTTGGGTAATATCCAGCTTGACTTGAGCAAGAGATTCTAAAATACATAAATACCAAATCTTCAAGTTCATATCTTGGTGGGAATATACTCTTAACCAGGTTTCACTAATTTTTAAGGATACTGATGTTCTGTATGCCAAAGCCCAGAAAACAAATGTTTCCAAAACTCTTTGTAGATGATTCAGTTGATATATTCCATTCTATTCTAATCCTTACATTTATTGTCATTTGATATTCAACAAGGATGCTGAGACAGTTCTGTGGAGAAAGAATAATCTTTCAATAAATGGTACCTGGATGAGTGGAGATCCACATGCAAAATAATGCTATTTGGTCCATTCTTTACATCACTCATAAAAAATAACTCAAGGGACGCCTGGGTAGCTCAGTCAGTTAAGCACCTGCCTTTGGTTCAGGTCATGATCCCAGGGTCCTGGGATTGAGTCCCACTTTGGGCTGCTTGCTCAATGGGGAGCCTGCTTCTCCCTCTTCCTTCCATTCCCCCTGCTTGTGCTCTTTCTCTCTCTCCCCCTCTCTCTATCTCTCTCTCTCTCTGACAAATAAATAAATTTTTAAAAATCTTTAAAAAAATTAACTCAAAATTGATCACTGACCTAAATCAAAATAAAACCTAGGAATAAATCTCATAATGTTGGGTCAGGTAATATTTTCTTAGACATGAAACCAAACCCCAATCAATAAAAGAAAAATAATGACAAACCATATTTCATCAAAGTTAAAAACTGTTGTGCTTCAAAGGATAAATATCAAGAAATTGAAATGATAACTCACAGAATTGGAGAAAATATTTGTAAATTACATATCTGATAAGAGATTTATATCCTGAATAGGTAAAGAACTCTTGCAACTCAATGGTAATAAAAACAAATACCTAAATTAAGAATGATCAGAGGATTAGAATATATATTTTCCAAAGAGAATATACAAATGGCAAGCAAGCATATGAAAGGATATTCAACATTTGTAGCCATTTCGAAACTATAAATTAAATGACAATGTGATATCACTTCATACCTACTAGGATGGTTATCATCAAAAAGACAGACAATAACAAGTGAGGAGATTGGAATCCTACTACATTTACTTGGGAATGTAAAATGGTATAGATGCATTGGAAAATATTTTGGCAGTTCCTCAAAAAGTTAAATATAGTCACAAAATGACACAGCAATTTGATTACTATGTATTTATCCAAGAGAAATGAAAATATATATACACACAAAAACTTGTGCATGAATGTTCATAACAGCATTATTCATAATAGCCAAAACGTAGTAACGACACTAATGCTCATCAACTGGTGAATGAAAAAGAAAATGTGTTATATCCATACAATGGAATATTATTCTTCTATAAAAGGTAATGGAGACTGATAATTGCTACAATGTGGATGAACCTTGAAAACATTGTTAAATAAAAGAAGCCAGTGAATCGATCACACATTCCATGATTCAAAATATAATGTATGCCCAGAATATGAAATATAAACATAATATATATAAATATGCATATTTATATATATATATATATATTATTTGCAGTCACATATATTTAACTGTAATTGGTCTTGGTAACTATAGGACGTAACCAATATATGAATAAAAAGTCATATATATACATAAAAAGGGAGAGGTAGAAAGAGGGAGATCCCATTGCATTATCCTTCCCATTTTAATATTCCTTGACATTGTTTTTGAAGGTACTTCTTGTAAATAATATATAACGTTCTAATTAATAGTTTAGTCTTCGCTGGATAAAAAATTTTGAAATAAATTTCCTTTTATCTGCTAAAACTAGGCAATAATTACTGCCTAGTTTAGTCTCTCTGTCTTTTCCTTCCACCATCTCACTTCTGAAGGAAAATTAAAGGATAAGTTTCTTTATATCCACCACTTTTATTTCACCCTTTATATCACTTGCCCATAAAACTTTTTGCTAAGTTTCAAAATGCATGACTTTTCTAGTCAAGGTTTAATTGGCCATGACTTCCATTTCTCTCATCATGAGCATACACATTTTTATTTTCATGATTGTAGTCAGTCCTCAAGGAGGACTATACCTTCTGAGGAGTGAATTGGTCAGCTTAAATTTCTGGTTGATGATTTCCTAGCAGGCTGACAGATTTGTCCTTTTTTTTTTTTTAATTTTTTTCATCTCTCAGTTTTTAGTTTCAAGTTCCCATCTTACTGGCCATTAAAGGCATGTTAGAAAAGGCAACGCAATAACGGCATTAGTGATATATGCTGTTGAATGAAAAAGCAGAGGAAAAAAAAATTGTATTCATTTGGATATTTATTTATTTATTTATTTATTTATTTATTTATTTATTTGAAAGAGAGAGAGAGAAAACAGGAGCAGGGGGAGAAGCGGGGGGCGGGGAGGGAGGGAGAAAGAATCTCAAGCAGACTCCGCCCTGAGCAGGGAGCCTAACTCAGGCTCAATCTCATGACCCTGAGATCAGGACCTGAGGTGAAACCAAGAGTTAGATGCTTAACTGACTGAGCCCGTCAGGCACCCCTGTATTCTTCTTTTGTTTTCTGCCGACAACTGACGTGTTTGGTGGGAGACATGCTTATGGTTTTATTTTACTATTTTCCTGATTCTGCCATGACATGATATTCTGCTTTGAATATATTCAGGACAGTAACACATTTTTGCTACATTTAAATATACAAGTTAAATTTTCATGCAATATTTATAAAAATTCTGTTGTATTTAAAATACATTTTAAGCTGTACAATGTTTACTTTGTTAGATCAAATAATAGTACATATACCATAAGGCTCCACCTGTGAAGTCTTGATGAACTGGAATATTGAAAGTTTTTGTTAGTGATATGTTTATAGTTTTATACTATTTTCAACAATTACTTAATGAGTTTTGTTGTGTTTTTTTTTTTTGACAGAGAGAGACAGAGAGCGAGCACAAGCAGGGGGACCAGCGGAGGGAGAGAGAGAAGCAGACTCCCCACTGAGCAGGGAGCCTGATGCAGGGCTTGATCCCAGGACCCCAAGATCATGACCCTAGCCAAAGGCAGACACTTCAGCCCCTGAGACACCCAGGCACCCCAATAATTACTTAATGAGTTTTTATCAGTTCAGTAAAACAAACAAGATCCATGCCCACATATAACTTTCATTAGTAGAAAGTTATTTAAAAATAAAGAAACAAAATATGAAGTAAAGTACTGATTATTATAATAATAGGTAGAATGAAAATATGCACAGGCCTACACATGAAAGAGAATATTGCTCAAAACCACAAAAATATGAGATGGATTTGTGTGTTAACCAGGTGTGGAATGTCTGTGGGTGGACAGGGGAGGTTTGCTGGGGAAGAGGCCAGAGGCAGCCATCATTCATTGAGCTCCTATATCATATGTGAAAATGTTCCTGGCAAACAAAGCAGCCCAATTGGAAGCAATCTTCTTTTAGAGAAAATAAATGATATTGATTCTCTGAAAAAATAATGTACATGTCAGTAGTATGTATATAAGTCTAGAAAAACATTATACCGAATATAATTTCCAACTCTTTGTAAAATATCTGCCTGTTACTCATGGACTAATGTCTAAATGTCAACTCCTGGGATTTTCTTCCATTTTTCTCTTAAAATATTACCTGCCTGAGTACATTGTTGACTGTGATCTTGTTATCCACTCCACTGTCACAAGAAAAGATATGATTTAATCTCCAAGTGAAAGGCAGGTTAATTCCCAAACTCATTCAAATGTGTTCTTTTCTAGGCCTTCTAAAAATATGATTATTTATTTCTAGTTTTATAAAGTTAACAGTGAACTTATTTCCTGTGCTTTGAAACTTTTCTTGAGATTTGCTTAAAAAATTTTAGAATATTTTACACCTCATAAAATTCAGAATAAATTTAGGTAAATTTATAATAATTGTTTAAAATAGTTGTCCAAAAATAGGTATTTGAAGACCTTAATTGCCTTCAAACTAAGGAATATTACATTAGGTGTTTTTCAAAATTAAATCCCTGCTAATTGTGAGTTCAACTTGGAAATATTAATTCAAGAGCAATATTGGGCTCTGATATGATGATAGCTCAAGATGTAGGCAAAATATAAAGTAGATGACATTTATTCTCCTTTTGGTACTTTACTGCTCCATGAGCCATTTTCCCCCATTAAAGCTTACTAAATTTGTTCTGTATCACTTAACTCTGTAAGACATCAAATAGCTAACTTATACATGAACCCAGGATGATGTATTAATAAAATAAGGCTTGAGATCTGCTTCCCAGGCCCCACGTCATTGTTTATTTTAAAATACCATATTTTTCTCATTATGAAAGTAATATCTGTTTATTATAAAATATTTAGAAAGCAAAAAGAAACTATAAGAATAATATAACTGATTCATAATTCAACCAGCTCTGATAACCTCAGTTGGAGTTACCGATTGAATAATTTTTATATGCCTATATAGGAAATTTTTATTTAAAACATCTGTATTTCCCTGTATAAACTCCTAGATAACAGTATTTGTGTTGGCATGTTTCCATTTAATATCATCCAATGTTATGATTTTTAGTACTTACTTAATATTACATGGCTCTTAAAAACTTTATATAATTAATAACAGATTATTCCATTCAATGTGGCTCTAAAGCATTTCATATTACTAATTACGGTGATGTTTGTTCTAATTATTTATCCTCATAAATTGCTTGGGGATAAGTACATTATGTATTGACTGTATACGTTGATTTCATATAAGGAATAGAATTGCAAAACTGAATATGTTTTTTATTTTTGATATAAAATGTATTAAGATACTTATGCTTGAGAATACACTATAAACAACACTAAATAATACACTTAATTTAAATCTTTGTCAATATGGAGACAAAACATATTTCTCTGCTCTCCTAATATTAAAATCAATCATTTTTATTGCTTTACTTTTATTGGTTATTTTCTTTTGTGAATTGCTTGTCCATCTAGTTCACCCATATTTCATTTAGGTATCTATTATTTATCGATTTTTAGAAGTCTTTTATTTCATATATTATGATCAGACATATTTCACACTTGTTCTCAATTTAATGTCTCAATTTTACATATGTATCAATTATAGCATAATTGATATAGCTAAAAGCAAAATTGATATAGCTAAAAAGTCATATGCAGATGATAATCAAATAGTACTAGACCAAAAAACATATTGTATATATAATAATGTAGCATATATATTAGAATCGCTTACTTAATCCTGTGTTTATAGCTATCAGTACACCCAAAAATGCTTATCTCTATCTTTATTTTTTCTATCTGTATCTAAAATATCTATCTTGAAAGTGATGTTTGGAAGACATGACCAGTTAAAACCATATAAGTTGGAAGGCAAAAAGTTCTGTTAGTGTTCATGATATAACAATAATTATTCACAATACCTACACAGAACATTTATAAAAATATTGAATTATTTAGAATTAATATATATTTAGAAATATATTTAGTCAATTTTAATGTTTGTTTTAATGAGGTGATTTCAGTTATCAGGAAAATAAATGCATATGGTATATCTCATTGCATGTTTACCTTACGTGGAATAACCAGTTTACAAATAAAATAAAATTATTTTCTTTTATCTCATTTCTGAAAAAAGTGGAATAAAATCCTTATTGAAAAAAAAATGGGTTTGAAAATATAGTTTCTAATGGTTTTAATGCTAATAACCCCTGTATATTGAATTTTTAAAGTCCATTGCTAACTCCATTTTATTTTACTTTTTATACTTACATAATAATAATAATAATAATGAAATAGATCTACATTGAACTTTTATAGCACCCTCACTGATTATAACACTTATGTCACCTACTAAATAGAGATAGATTTGATCAGACATTTGTGCCCTTATATGTATTCTTAGAGTTTGTACATGTATCTGTATTCATTCATTCATTCATTCATTCGTTCAATAAATATTTAATCAGTATTTTCAAATATCAGTTATTTTGTGTACTTCTGAGAAAAGTGGAGAACAAGAGTGAGGTCTTGTGCTAATGGAATGTATGGATCAAAACTGATAGTTATTATTACTATTAATAATCTAATTGCTACTAATAAGTAACATCATATTAACAAATTTTTAGTTGTCAGCTGATAGAATTCCTCTGAAGAAAAGAGGATTTATGTGAGCACATAACAAAGCATTACCTAGACTGTGGAGTAGCTTTGTGTGGAACATAGGTGATGCTGAGCTTTCAATACTAAGTTCCTCATATGCCAATTATGTTATACTTATCTTTGTCTCTCCAATGACAAGCACAGTAAACTAGCATATAGTAAGTAATGAAACCATTTAATCAATTGACTTTGTATAACAATAGCATTTAAATGGCTTTATATGGTCAGCATTATAAGAAAAATAATTATTAAAATTAATTAATAGACCAAACTAAAACTATCAAGAAATAAATTTAGTTCATTGTCGGTAAAATATCTTCTAATTTATAGACTATTCAATAACAAAATAGCATATTCTGTTTCTAAAATGTTGAGGAAATGTTTTTCTTGCCTAAACCTATACAAGCATTAAACACATGATTTTTGAAGCATGACCAGAAAAAAACTTATTTACCTTTTTTTGCCCAAATTTAAGTAACAAAATTCATTACACTCACCAGAACATTAATTTCCACATAAAAGATTAATTAAAGCCAGGTTGTCCTCTGTGTTTATTCTATGATATTAGTTCATGTAAATAGTAGATGGATTAGTGAAGATCACTGATTACCCTATAAAATACCATAAATAATAACACTTCACTGCACTCTATTTCTTTGGGTCAGTGTATTCCATTCTGTAAAGGCTGACAAAATAGAACATAGCTAGAGAAAGGCAGCTATATCACTGTGGATTGATTTGTTTATTTTGTTTTGAATAGGTAAGTGGTAGAAACTGGATATTATAAATGAGATAACTAGAAGGCCACTGTGATATCTTACTTCCTTCACATCATTTTGATGATCATTTCAGTCATTTAGGGAAATATAGCCACAGTCAGAGGAAGTTAGTAACCACTTAGCTTTGATGGAAAGGATACTCCCTTTGGGGAGAGACCGAGAGAGGTGTGGGAGGGAGTGGGAGAGATCCAGAAGGATTTCTGTTAAGCTGTTAGATTAATGAATATCATCACCTGCAGGCCTCAGGCTTGGAGTCAAGAGCTAATGGACTAAAAATGGGAGTAATTGGTTCAAATGTTAACAAACCTAGAAGATTGTCAGGCATATTCAGGAGTGTATTTTGTAGTACTGCACATTGGTCTTTTGTATCATTTACAAATATGTTAGTTGTTGAAAAACATACTATTTACACATTTTGAGATGTTTACAATTGTTCAAAATTTCATCAACATCTTTTATAGCCATGGGAGTGGGATGTATTTCAGTAATATTCACAGTTTAATTTTTGCGATTTCTATTTCAAATATTGTTAATAGGGTGTTAATCCACATTGCATGAATTGTATTCAGTCAAGTCACTAAGGCATTCTTTAAATTTAACTGAAAAGGAAACATTCAAATAGAACAACAAGCAATCACATATTTAAGCAATGGTTCAGTTTTATGCTGGTGTTGACCCAATGTTAATAATGGCGATGATTGATTTAGAGCTGCTTTCTTTGACTTGGGAAATATTACTAATGTGATAAAATATATGATTTGTATTTTAAAAAAAACAAACCTCAATTGCCATTTATAAGTTTCTATGTGAGTGTTTTAACTTTTTAATCTGTAAAGATAGGTTTTGGTGGACACTTAAAATAGAGGGAGGTTTTATTTAGACATATTTATGTTAACTGTTAGATTAGATCCTGTAATGAAGCACGACAGGAGATATTTTTTCAGATTTTTTTTGCTATATAAATCTATGAAAAATGTTTGTGAACTTCTGGAATTTCTGATAACTTCTGGATGGTTGCATATGGTCTGTGGGAGCTGAGAAATCAGCCTTATTGTCTGCATGAAATATACAAGAGGGTAAGCTTTAGAGTTGGGTAGAAAGGATGGGCCTTTCAGTTTAAATGTAAACAGTAACATTACATTATTTGAGGGGAAGAAACATACATGGAATCAATAACAATGTATGCCTATCTTTTTCTTCTTTCAATGAGGTTTTTTTTTCCCCCCAGAAAAGATTGAAAGTATACTTTCTTTTTCCTTCGACATTTGATACTGTCAAATGGAGATAATTTTGTTGAAATAATGTTATTCTACATGGTTTTCTTGTATCCAAAGTAAATATTAATTTCCAGACCTTTATATTTTTACAAATGGGGCTGTCAGAGTTTCCAGTTGTGAACCTTATTCATTCTGCTATAGTTAGAAGGTTTGGCAAGTGTTTTCTAATGAAACATTCTATACCTTATTAGGTTTGTTTGTTTTTTTAACAAAGGGAATCCGAAAAATAAATTAATAGAATGTTTTAAAAACAGTTTAGCAATAAGGACAAAAAAGTATTCGACTTGTTGTAGCACACTAATCACCTTTTTAAAATATGTGAAGATGGGATTGAATATCATTTTAATAAAACTTGAGTTTTTCTAAGAGAAACTTTCTCACCACTACAGTTCATATTAATTGTTCCTATTAAAACCAACTGTGAAAAAGACTAGCATGAAATAATTTGTCTTGTAACTGAAATATATTCATTTTCCATATTTTCTACCAATTTGTTCTACTGAAATAAAAGGAATAAAACTTGAAGTTATTTTACTTGTGAAGTTGGATACTCAGTGGAAAATCTACCCAGCAAGATTTCTCTGAAATGTCCACCGGGACACCCACCACAGGAATATCTCCTTCCCCTAACAGCCTTATTTCTATGAAGAGCCTCACTTCCAAAGTGATTAGGCTAGCGTTGGAACTCTCTCCCTGCCCACCTTGCGTTGAGTCAATCAGACTCCCAGGAACGATGGGGGCTTGGAAATTGGAGTTTGCTCTCTCTCTGTGACTGAGTCTATTGCTTGTTACCTTGATGCTAGGGATATGGCCAACCTTTGGGAAAAAAGAAGTGACTTATTCTAACATTAATGGGATCAGGAGCAAGCCTACTATTATTAAGTTGCATTTTTTCTTGGTTCAGCAGTTGCTGGATTGCTATAAACCTTTGACTATTTTCTTGAGTTATTACAAAATTGATTCTGACAGATTTTGCTCAATATTTAGATGGTTCTGTGGAGGATCAGGTCCCTGGAACTATCTAGTCTGCCATTTTCACTAATGCCATATTGTCTGCTTTCGTACTTTAAAACTTTATCATTAGTTGCATATGCGCTGAGAATTAAAATATTTTCCTGCCTAATTTATCATTTTATAATTTCAGAATATATTTCCTCATATGTACCAGGACTTTATAACTGAAAGTCTAATTAGGCTATGATCTATACACCAGATTTTTCTTAGGCTCATGGTTGCATTGTATAGCTAGCTTTTCCCATCCTTTTACATTCAAAGTATCTGTGTTCTTACAGGCAATGTATGTCTTTTACATGTATCATATTGTTTGTAGTGTTTCTTATTCAGTCTACGGAATTTTGCACTGAAAATAAATTAAAGAAGGCCTGCATATATAGTGGTATCTGTTATACTGGTGGATTGCAAGATCCAACATTGTAAAATTATTACCTATTTCCAAATTGATTTCGATGTTCAATGTTATTTCAATAATATCTGAGCATGGGAAGAGGAGGTAGATTAGGAAACTGATTTTTTAAGAAGATAGCAGGAGGGGAAGAATGAAGGGGGGGAAATCGGAGGGGGAGACGAACCATGAGAGACAATGGACTCTGAAAAACAAACTGAGGGTTCTAGAGGGGAGGGGGTTGCGGGGGGATGTGTTAGCCTGGTGGTGGGTATTAAAGAGGGCACGTTCTGCATGGAGCACTGGGTGTTATACACAAACAATGAATCATGAATCATCAAAAACTAATGATGTAATTAGTTGTATGTGTGGTGATTAACATAACAATAAAAAATTTTTAAAAACCACTATACAATAAAAAAAAAGAAACTGATTTTTTTAAATATAGCATTTTTTCTTTGGTTCTTGGGAATTTTGCTATGCATGTGGAGAGGGATAGTTTCTTTCTTTTTGTATTTATCCTGCTTGGGTTCACAGAACTTGTTATATCTCTGGCTTTATGTCCTTCATCATCTTTAGAAAATCTTGGCCAGTATAACCTCAAGTGTTTTGCTGCCACATTCACCATCTCCTCAGCTTCTGGTCCTCCAATAATGCATCTGTTAGGCCTTTTTTACCGGGTCCCATATATCTATTAGAGTATTTTCTATATGTTATCGTTTTTTCCACGGTGATTTAAAAGAAATATTTTCTATTGACTTGTTTTCAGACTCAAACATCTTTTCTTCTCCTGTTAATCTCCTGTTTAAATGCAATACTTAACTTCAGTAATGATACTTTTTATTTCTAGCACTTTCACTTATTTCTTTTTCCATTTTCCATTTAATTTTCAATCTCCCACTGAGCATTTTGTATGATCCCCATTTTCTCTCTTTTCTTAGCATATGAACTATCCTTACTTTTCCACTTTATTTGGTGGTTGCCTTAGAGTTTGCCATCTACATTTACAACTAATTCATGTCAACTCTCAAGTAATACTATGCCACTTCACAGCTAGTACAGGAATAATAGGAATTATTCCTATTCCTCTCTCTCATTCCATGCAACATTGCTGTCATTCATTTCTCTGATTCATAGGCTATAAAATTATAATCACCAAATACATCACTGCTATTATTATTTTGAACAGTTATCTATTACAACAATTAAAAATAAGAACATAAGAACACTAACAAATTTTTACTTAACCTCACTTATGTTTCTTATGCTCCTCCTTTCTGTATAGATCCTCACATAAATCTCTCTCTCCCTCACTCCATGTCTCAGCAATGATCCAGCTGATAAACTGACATAAGTTAAAATTTGAACTGGTGTGTGATTCCACTGTGTACATACATTATATTTTCATAATTTAGTCTTCATAAAACATTGGGACTTATTCACTTCTCTTACCACTAAGTTAGCAATAAGGGAGTAAACATAATTCTTTAATATATTTGTTTTCTAGTACAGAATATGCCCAACTGTGTGAGGAGAGGCTTAAACCAGGTTGGTTAGTTTGCTTTCAGTGTCTGTGATATTGGTATGATGGATTTTATTTTTTTTAACCCGTAGTTAGGTTCAAATAGAGTCTCTGCCGCTTATTAACAATCTCTGCATGTTTAAATAGTTTTGATAACTCCTTAAGCCTGTTTTCTACTCTATAAAAAGAGTGATAATATTACCTATCTCACTTGGTTTTGTTAGTATGTAATTAGATAAGCCACATACTGTATTTAGTATACTGCTTGAAGGTACTTAGTATACTACGTGGCAAGTAATAAGCACTCAGTACATGACCCATTTATGAACAGTACTAGAATGGTATTCATTGTTGGGGCGCCTGGGTGGCTCAGTTGGTTAAGCGACTGCCTTCGGCTCAGGTCATGATCCTGGAGTCCCGGGATCGAGTCCCGCATCGGGCTCCCTGCTCGGCAGGGAGTCTGCTTCCCTCTGACCCTCACCCCTCTCATGTGCTCTCTCTCTCTCTCTCATTCCGTCTCAAATAAATAAATAAAATCTTTAAAAAAAAAAAAAAAGAAAGTGCTTTAGAATGGTATTCATTGTTAATAGTAGACAAGTTTTAGGATCACTTTAATATCATACCTTGGAGAAAAATTTAAACATTACAGCTATATAGGGCTGATCAATTTTACTAACTTAAAGTAAAGGCTATCACTTATTTCTTAGATCTAAAATTATTGCTAAAATTACTCTCAAATAGTCTGCATCTGAGAACATCAGGGATCTTAACATCACAACTTGTGTTTTATATGCCAGCTTGAACTACCATAACTAAGCAGTAACAAATATGTAAATCATTACAGTGTATGCTTATTCTTTTCATTTTCTTTAATTTTTTATACAATGCCAGATTGAATGAGCTACTTCTGTCTAATTGAGAAATGTAACAGTTTATTGGGCTAACTACTTAGAGACTTGCAATGAGAGGTTTTTAACTTCAGTGTTGCTGCTGTAGGCTAGTCACCTCTGTTCAGTAGCAATGTGACCCCACGTGTCACCTGCCCTCTTGGATGTGTTAACTTCATGGCAGAAAAGGGGTTTAGAATTCTCACAGCTGGTCAAGAGGGACAAAGTATCTCAATATTCACACGCACACAAGTTTGGTTTTGTTTTTATACAGCTGACTTATATCTTCATTTAAACTCATCTTGTTACAACCGCCTCTGCCAATATTTGTCCCTTGGCTGATTGACATGAAAGACCCATGTCTGGATTTCAGCCAATCTCGGCAGGACATATCCAGGGTATGATTTCAGAGATGTATTGGGACAAAATTTATATAATATTCATCATCTTTATATTGGCTCACAAGATCTTATTTTTACTCACCCATATGTGTCATCTTCTGTTTGTTTACCTTTTGGCTATCTGTACAATTTTCTTCCAACCAAATATATATGTAATCTGCAAAATCCATGTTAAATTTGTCCACTTGCCAAATTCTTACCCCCTTGTCTATTATTTATGTTATAAATATTTCCCACGTGTGATTTTCATTTTATTTTTGGATATGCCTTAACAAATAATGACATTATCATTAATAAGAAACAAGCAGTTAGTAAATGAGCTAGAGATCCAAGAAGTATGATTTTTAGCCAGCACTATCTCATATTTTTACACATGCAGGCTTCAACTGTCTGACTTATAACACAAGTAAATAAGCACAAAATTACATGACAGCTTTAGTCTTACCTGCTTATGAAGACTGGGATACATTTTGCTGGCTGTAGACTCCTTATTTTGTGGGTCAAGTTTAAACCACATTGCAGATTCTTAGCCTCTGATATTCCTCCCTGTTTATCCTTTTTGTTTTATTGACTCAGGTTGTCACCTTCTATTTCTGCTTCATTTTTCTGTTCCTTAGCAAGATAATTCCTCTCTAACACTATAACTTTCCCATAAACCTCAGCACTAGAGGGAAGAAAATTGAAATCTCCTCCTTTGTGGCATGGTGCAGTTTAGGATTTTCTTGAGTCTTGAGTTGCTTTAGTTTCCCCAAGAGAGTCTCCCCTAAGTTGTGAGAAGAGCAAATCTGGGCTGCAGGCTCAGGATGTGACAGGAGAGGACACTGGAAATATGGGCTATACAAAACATTTCAAGAAAACCAAAACCTGGAAACTGATTCAGACTTGTTGACTCTAAGAGAGAAACTAAAACAGTAACAGGGCTCACTCTGGCAGCTTGCTAATTAAGTTTCAGTTTCCCAGTGTTTTCCATGTGTGAACTTTCGGCCCCCGCAGCACCCCCCCTCCCGCCCCACTCCTCATAGCTACCATAGGTACTCTTGTTCTCCCAATTTTATAGGGAAGTAAGCCAAGTCACAGAGAGGATAAGTCACTTGTTTAAGTTTACATAACTAATAGGTGATCAAAGTAGAATAGTGCCTTTTTGTGCTATCAAGTGATAGCAAAAATGAATAGGAAATGATGTGGTCTGAAGTGGTGGGGTTCAGAGCCGAAGGCCAAGAAAGAATTCTTGAGATGTCTTTGGTGCATAAAGGTGGTTTCATTAAAGCACAGGGACAGGACCCGTGGGCAGAAAGACCTGCACTGGGGTTGTGAGGAGTGACGAATTATAGAAGACTTTTCTATCCTATGGAGGGGAGGGTGATGTTAGGAGTCCAGGAAATTAAATCTATAGGTTTCTGGAAGTTTGGGATTGATAAGATTGCTTTTTTCTTTCTAAAATCATTAACACAGTTGCAAACTGATGGAGACTCATGTCCTGCACGACTGTGATCTCTGTCAGTTAACCATTCATTTTTCCCTTTCCTTTGTTCTAGGGCAGTCAGGAGTGCCTGAGGAATGTCACACATATCCCACGCACGGGTTGTGGGGGTTGGAAGGGTCTTTGCAGGGTGTTGGCTTGTGCTTTGCCCTCAGCTTGCCTTCTGCTCCCTCAATCAGAAGGAGACACCTGTATGTGGTGCAACAGTGATCAGACTGAAAAACTACTTGAGATGGTAATTACCAGGCTTAAAACACAGAGGGCTGCAACACAAAGCTATGAATAAAGAGGGTGAAAATACAATTTATCATCCAAACCTGGGCAATTTGAGGATAAAAAAAAGGGGGGGCTATTAATAATTATGCTGAAATTGCAGGCTTCATTTAAGACCATCCCAGGCACTCTGGACATATGATCACTGAATGTAAAAATGCCTTCCTCTGTATCTCAGGTGCTGAAAACAGGGCCAGTGTAGAATATTGCTACATGGATCTAGCAAGTAGGAGTGAGCCAGGAAATAATGGTTTTCTACCAATTTTTACGTAACCATTTTGTGCCCTAGGTGAGTTACCTCCTACATCTGTCATAGGTTTTTGGGCAATAATATTATATACTTTCCAGAATATCCTTTATAAAATTTCATTTTAATGCTGCTTTCTTTGATTTCTATTTCAGGTTATAGGAAATAACCACATTAAATCTCTTATTGCACCTGTTTAAAGATGGTTTTGTGGCAAGTGAGCATTGTATCACCCAGTATCCTTTCTAAAAATGTCCCATATGAAATATTTCATTTTGAAATCAATATTAGAAAACATTATTTCCTTTAAAACTAGATAGGTTTGCTTTTCTATGATTATGAATATTATATAGTTAATTGTTTTAATTTGGCGTGTAAAATATGCTGGCTATTCTAATCTGTATGGTTTTATTCTCATGCACTTGGTCTTCACTTTCTCTTGTGAAGATTTACATTTCTTCTTGTCTGGGTTTTCTCTGTGTCTGGACCTTCTATATCAATATTAATAGTTTTAAAATATTATAAGTACTTTTTTATTTTTTATTTTAATTTTATTTATTTATGTACTTATTGCCCACAGCTTTAACTCTTCATGAAATTAGATTAAATAAAATACCAGAGGTACCTCTAAGTTGTAGCAATACAGTGGAATCTCAATACACCTTTCACTGTTATTCTGTAGACAATTGTTGATAACATTATTGTTCTTTTAAATTTCTTTTCAGGGAAGTATCCAAAATAAGACCCACTGATGACATCATCAGTGTTTCTATTTAGCTAATTTATGTATACTCTGTCCTCTAAACCAAGAAAGTTCAGCCTTATTCAGAAATGCTTCAATTCTTGCCACTAGCTCCCCTAAGTGGGGAAGGCTGGTAAAGCACTGATCAGAAAATAAGATGTCAAGGGTGTAACACAGAAGCCCCATGAGTCGAACTACCAAGAGGTCTCTTTTTATACTGCTCTACACGCTATTTAGATGAAAGTATGGTTGGACCTAGAAGAGAATAGGTCTTAGTCCACAAATTGGGACTAATATGAAAATTTTTGGTTTGTGTCACAAAAGGAATTTTACAAGTTGAAATTGGGAGGAGCATAGACCCCTGCCTAATTGAATGTGTTATATATTAACGAAGTGAATAAAAACATGTCAACTGCATTTGAGTCTAGAACAACCACAACAGGAAAAGAGTCCGCTCCAGTTTGTCCCTCCCTGAAATGCTGAACGACTTTCAGACACAGGAATTTAGTTGATGGAAGTCACTAACATATTTAACATTTTAAGACATGAATATAAAGAACATGATTTTTTTTAAAAGATTTTATTTATTTTTGACACAGAGAGAGAGCACAAGCAGGGGGAACAGCAAAGAGAGAGGGAGAAGCAGACTCCCTGCTGAGCAGGGAGCCCGATGCGGGGCTCGATCCCAGGACCCTGAGACCATGACCTGAGCTGAAGGCAGACGCTTAACCATCTGAGCCACCCAGGCACCCCGAGAACATGATTTTAAACATAACTAGACAGAAAAGAATGGGAGGCCAGAGGAGAGATTAAGCTACTGTCCAACACTGGTTAAAAAAATTAAGGGACTGGATTATCCTTAGTCAAAGGAACACAAATGTTAAAAGATACGCATGGATCCCATAAATAATTTTGCAGTGATTAGAAAAAGAATGCTAGCCCCAATGAAAAAGCACAATTAAAGAAAGATGTTTTCTGGGCAAACCTCATAATATTATGTTAGTAATATTGTCTTTAAAGATTCCAAGGATCAGGATAAATGGATGAACATAAAGTAAAATGAGAAATATGGGACCCAAACTGTGTAGATTTAAAATATAGATATAAGGAATACAGGTGGTAAAGGTTATTCAGAACAAATGAAGGATTAACAACAATGAAGGGCACAGTAGGACATTTTTATCTTTAAATAAAAGATATTTTAAATGCTTTAAAGATATTTTTATCAAGATATTTAATTGAAACTTATAGTAACTGACCACATTCATCTTAATTGAAAAGTCAATTTTCATTGTAAAACTAATCACTCATATCAGATTTATGGTAAGAAAATAACTGACTTCATTTTTCAATTTCAATAAACATGCTAATATGTGTCCCTGAGACACTCATCTTTTTTTTTTTAATCTAACTCTAATGCCAGGTAGATTAGATAAAGATAGGTAGTAAGATGGATGGATGGATGGATGGATGGATGGATGGATGGATGGATGGATGGACAAAAGATAGATAGAGAGATAGAGTTGTGGCTTGAATGGTGTTCCCTCAAAGGGTACATTCAAGTCCTAATCCTTAGTAACTGTAAATGTAACCTTATTTTGAAATAAGGTTTTTACAGATTTAATCAAGTTAAGATGAGGTCATATTGGATTAGAGTGGACTCTAACCCTATGACTGGTGCCATTATAAAAAGAGGGAAATTTGGACATGGACATACAAAGAGGAGAATGCCATGTGAAGACACACAGATATGAACACAGGGAAAAGACCATGTGAAGATGGAGACAGATTGAAGTGATGCTGCTGTAAGCAAGGAATGCCAAGGACTGCCCACAACCACTAGAAACTAGGAAGAGACAATAAAGGAATTTGCCCTAGTGCCTTCAGAGTAAGCATAGAACTGCTGCCATCTTGATTTTGGACCTCTAGACTCTAGAACTGTGAGAGAATAAATTTCTGTTATTTTAAGCCACCCAGTTTTTGGCACTTTATAACAGTCCTAGGAGACAACCCCAGAAATAGAAATAGAGCTAGATACAAATTTAGACAGAGGAGGCATGTAGACTTGCCTTGAGTTTGATACCTGGATGAAATAAAGTCCTTTCCCTTTCAGTATTAATGATGCTCTATTGACTCTTCTCCTTTGGAACTCCTCTTGGGGCATAATAAATTCTATGAAATACTTAATAGATAAAGGAAGTAAGATAGCTAAGCAAAAATTGCTATTGCTCTTGCCCCAATCTACATTGTATCCAAACTCAGAATACAACAGGGCCACAGAAAACTCACTGCTCCATTATAATCACACCAACCTGCCTCCCAAACCAGGTCCCTATACCTCTGACAATCATTATTTTGTTTACTAGTTCTATAATTTTGTCATTTAAAAAGTGATTACAGCATGTGACCTTGTAATTAGCTTTTTTTTTTTTTCCCATACAACATAATTCCCTGGGAATTTATACAAGTGATTGTGTATCAATAGTTTGTTCCTTTTTATTGCTGAGCAGTATATTCACAGTATGACCGTATAGTAATTTGTTTATCCATTCACTCATTGAATGACATCTGTAGGTTTCCCCCAGTTTTTGGCTACTATGAATAAAGCTTCTGTGAACATTTGTGTGCAAATTTCTGGTTGAACATAAATTTTCAGGATTTCAGGACATTTCCCAAGGATAAATGTCCCTGAGTGCATGCTGGATCATATGGAACTTTTTGTTTAGTCTTATAAGAAAATTCCAACTGTTTTCCAGATTATCTATGCCATTTTACATCTCCACCAATAATGTATGAGGAAATCAGTTTCTCCATATCCTTGCCTGCACCCTTGCTTATATTTTTTTTTTAGCTAAGATAGCTAAATAGTCATATTTGATGGTAGTTTTAATTTACATTCCCCCTAATGCTTAGTGATGTTGACTATCTTTTTATCTACTTATATGCCATCTGTAAAACCTCATTGATGTAATATCTGTTCATGTCTTTTGCCTATTTTGTAATTGGATTGCTTGTCTTTTAATGGTTGATTTTTGAGAATTTTAAAAGAGTCTAGATACTCGTTCTTGTTGAATATGTGATTTGCATACATTTTATCCCAGTCTGTTGCTTGTATTGTTATCATTTTTACATGTTCTTGTTCCAGAGAAAAAGTCGTTAATTTTGGATCTGATATATAAATTTTTTTTTAAAGATTTTACTTATTTGACAGAGAGAGCAAGAGAGCACAAGCAAGGGGAGCAGCAGAGGGAGAGGGAGAAGCAGGCTCCCCACTGAGCTGAGAGCCCAACATGGGGCTCAATCCCAGGACCCCACGATCAGGACCTGAGTCAAAGGCAGATGTCAACCGACTGAGCCACCCAGGTATCCCTTCTTTTATAGATCTTGCTTTTGGTATCAATTCTAAGAACTGTTTGGTTATTTTTAATTATTAAAAAATAATTGACATACATCACTGTGTAAGTTTAAGGCATTCATCATGATAGGCTGTTTTACATATATTGTGATATGATTACCACAATGGGTTCAACTAACATCCATTTTCTCATATAGAGACAATAAAAGGAAAATTTTTTCAAAAAGGGGAAAAAAATCTTGTGATGAGAACTCTTAGGATATACTCTCTTAATGACTTCCCAAAAATCATAAAAGAGTATTAGCTCTGAGTTCAGTTTTGTAGCTATCAGTTTGTAGTGCTAAAATCATAGTGTGTTGGGCGCCTGGGTGGCTCAGTTGGTTGAGCGACTGCTTTCAGCTCAGGTCATGATCCTGGAGTCCCTGGATCGAGTCCCGCATCGGGCTCCCTGCTCGGCGAGGAGCCTGCTTCTCCCTCTAAACCTCCCCCCTCTCATGTACTCTCTCTCTCTCTCATTCTCCCTCTCTCAAATAAATAAATAAATCTTTAAAAAAAAATCATAGTGTGTTATTCTCAGAGTCATACTGAAAGCAATTTAACCAACAGATGTAAGGAGTATTTACATGTAAAACCAATAATTTCAAAAGCAAAGAATCAGTATATCAACATATTTGCTAAAAGAATCAGTACATCAACATATTTGAATGAATTTGCAGGAAAATATGAAAAAGAAAAAAATATTATCTTTTAAGCCTATTTTAAAATAGTTACAAATATGAATGACTATATTGTCAACAAACGTAATATGGAGTTTAAATTTTGTGTATGAGTATGTTGTAACAATGCAGTTCAATGACAGAAAAACAGTCTGAAGCAGTTATCCAAATTAAGGTTATTGTACCAAGATATAAATCAATGAATCACTTTTGTCACTGAGAAAGTCACAATGGAAAGTATCTGTTGACCTCTATCATGCGTTGAGTGATATAGTTAAAATGGTTAATTATAAAAATCTAATGTATTTTCTTATTATTCTCTTCATGACGTGTTAATATGGAAACCTATTATAAAGTTCTGTTGAGAAAAGTTTTGTTAAGAATAGTTTACTTATTTTAATACTATAATTTTAACAAAACAACCATATTTGGGTTAGTAATTTTAAACTTTTATCTAAAATGATGTAAATGATGGGGTGCCTGGGTGGTTCTGTTGGTTGAGCATCCAATTCTTGATTTCGGCTCAGATCATGATCTCAGGGTCATGAGGTTGAGCCCTGCATCCCGCTCATGCTCAGTGCAGAGTCTGCTTGTCCCTCTCCCTCTGCCCCTCTTCTCTCTGTCTAAAATAAATAAATAAATAAAATCTTGAAAAAAAAGAATAGTTTACTTATTGGTACTATGAATTCTTACTGATTACACAAGAAAAGTTTAGTGCAAATATTTAGCAATGTAAATTGGGCAGACAAACCTATTATATTTTTCTGATGTTGATTTTAATGATTTTAATACTTCTTTGAAAGGAAGATATGAAAGATATTTTCAAAGGGCAAAAAATCCTTGAAAAAAGAAAGTTTCTACAATTTATAATGGCACGTTCCATAATTTAACAACTGAATGAGGTTGATACTGATACCTGTGTAAAATCATTACCAATCACCTTAAAATTTTGACAGTATTTCTCATTTTATTTTCCATCAAAAGATGTTCCATGCATAGGAAATACATGGGACTAGAATATGTTCCATATATAGAAAAGTAATCCAATCATTCAAAGATGATTTTAATTGCAAGTTTACAGGATGACTTGAACTGTCTACTGAGAAAGGATCTAATACTAATTTTGAAAAATCTAAATATAGCATCATCTACACCATCTTATTTATTTTTTAATTTTTTAAAACTTTTGAAGACTTTGTTTATTTGCAAGAGAGGAGAATGAGAGAGAGAGAGAGACAGAGAGAGACTTCATGCTGAGCATGGAGCCCAACACAGGGCTCGATCCTATGACCCTGAGATCATGACCTGAGCCGAAACCAAGAATCGGATGCTTTAACCAACTGAGCCATCCAGGCGCCCCAACATTTACAACATTTTAGATAAAAGTTTAAAATTACTAACCCAAGTGTGGTTATGTTATGCTTAAAATTGCTTTGCCTTCATCAATTCACTTTATCTTACTTCACATCATCTTTTTATTGTGAAACTGACTTCTCTCCTACGACCGTAATAAAAGAAAATGTAATAGTTGAGATAAATATTTTTTTGAAACTAGCATGGTTATCAATCCAAACTATAGTATATAGATCTAGAAGCAAAATGCAAACTCAACTCACATATTTAGGATAAATATGGCAAATCACTAATTCACTCACAGCTTTTGATTAGATATAAGTGCAAAACAAATAAGTAACACATATAAATTGATTCTGTAAAATAAACATCTATACATACTTTCAATAAAATGCTATATGTTTATGCAATTGTTTTCTTTCTTCCTATATTATGTTTATCCTGAGTATATTTATTGAAATGTTTTATGTCTATTGATTCTAATAGTAAGATTTAGGTTTGTATTTGATATACCCTTAATATTTTTATTTTCCCTAAAATAAAATTTCAAAGTATTTCATAGTCATTTCATAGTATTTTACAAACTATTTGCACCATAAAATATTGGATGCTGGAAAGAAAATTGTTCTCAGCACTGATAGTTTAAAAACTGTCCTAGAGACCTCATTAAAGTTACATTTACTAGCAATTATTATACTGTGTGTGCTGGCGACTGTGTTATGCATGCCACTTGAAAATTGAGTCAGTTGGGCATTTGTATTAAAAATTAAGCTTATCGGGCGCCTGGGTGGCTCAGTTGGTTAAGCGACTGCCTTCGGCTCAGGTCATGATCCTGGAGTCCCGGGATCGAGTTCCGCATCGGGCGCCCTGCTCGGCGGGGAGTCTGCTTCTCCCTCTGACCTTCCCCCCTCTCATGCTCTCTCTATCTCATTCTCTCTCAAATGAATAAATAAAATCTTTAAAAAAAATTAAGCTTAATCAAAACTATTCAAAAGAGTTTTGGTTCAATTTGTCATTTTTTTAAAGATTTATTCATTTATTTTGGAGAGAGAGAGAGCAGAAGCAGGGGTAGCAGAGGGGCAGAGGGAGAGGGAGAGAGAGAATCTCAAGCAGACTCCTGGTAAGCACAGAGCCCAATGTGGGGCTTGATCTCACAACCCAGAGGTCATGACCTGGGCCGAAATCAAGAGTTGGACGCTTAACTGAATGAGCCACCCAGGTGCCCCTTAATAGTCATATATAGTTTGTCTCAAGAGGTATATGGACAAATATAGAAAAATATGAAATCTTGAGATTCTGCCCCATCCATAAAAAACGTATTAAAACCCAGGCAACTGAGCTATTTTGTGCTTAACACTGTTCCAATTGTGCTACAATGAAAAGGGTATCAGACCGTTATCGTCACTATAATTTTTTTAAGACTCCTTTAGCAAAGGAGTATCTTTGGACTTATTTTTTAAACCTCCTAAACTGTTACTTGGAATTTTATTTAATAGTAATAATTTCCTTTTGTTCTTAGAAATCATCAGTAAAAGGGGTGCCTTGGTGGCTCAGTCATTTGGGCATCAGACTCTTGGTTTCAGTTCAGGTCATGATCTCAAGGTGCTAGGATCAAGTCCCACCTCGAGCCCTGCCCCCCCCCCCATGTCAGGCTCCAGCTTGGCAGGCAGTCTGCCTGAGATTCTCTCTCTCTCCTCTCCCTCCCCCTCTGCCCCTCCCTCTACTCATGCTTTCTCTTTCTCTCTCTAAAATGAATAATTGGATCTTTAAAAATGAAATCTTCAGTAAATGAATCACCCTTATGCAGTAACTAAACTTGGCATAATCAGTGATAGGTAACAAGATACTAAATGGAGTTGATATTATGAATTATTAATTGTATGAGATATATGAGAAAAATGGGTATATATTTTTAATAATATGTAATATGGGGATTCAGGGGATTAAAATTTGAATAGCATCATCTTGAGTGTCAATTCTAATTGGGGAGGTAGAATATACACTTTGGAGTATTTAGGAAAATCTGCTCAGGCACATGCATAGTGAAATAACGGTGTACTGAGTTCTGTTAATTAAAAGTTAGAGATTTGAGAATATATGTATCATTGGATCCATTTGTCATCATACGGTTCAATAGACTTCCCTCTAGTTCTATTTTAGTGCATACAGATCTAGCCAAAAATACCAGAGCTCATGAACAAGTACAGTTTGATATCATCACTGATATGATGTAGAAATATTGAGGAGATTCTTTAATAATCTGTAGAACAGTTTATCTTAAAGTTTTTAGTTTTTTTCTTAGTAAATAAAAACGTCCAAAATTATTCCCTGAAAAGTTTGTATGCAAATGCTTAAAATAACAACTCTCTTAGCTACTCCTTCCAAAACAGTGACCAAGAGCTCCATGCATTACATATTTCTCTGAAAATATTAATAGTAAATAATGACAGTAAAAATATTTATTGAGCTCTTACTGTATCAGTCACTGTTCTAAGTACTTTATACTTATTACTTTAATTCTTATAGCAACCTTATGAGTTAAATATTATTATCCCTCTTTGTAGAGGAGAAACCTGAGGCACAGGTGTGTAAGTAAATACCTTCCGTAAGGTCACACAGCTAATAATAAAACTAGAATCCAAACCTAGGGATTCTAGCTTCTATTCCTATACATATTGTTCAGAGAAAAAAAAAACTGAATAGTAATTACCAAATTCAGAAAATATCTGGGGCAAACAGAGTAATTTTTTTTAAAAGATTTTATTTATTTATTTGAGACAGAATGAGAGAGAGAGAGCGCATGAGAGGGGGGAGGGTCAGAGGGAGAAGCAGGCTCCCCGCCGAGCAGGGAGCCCGATGCGGGACTCGATCCAGGGACTCCAGGATCATGACCTGAGCCGAAAGCAGTCGCTCAACCAACTGAGCCACCCAGGCGCCCCCAGAGTAATTTTTTAATAATGTGAGTGTATGTGGTATAAGAAAAAAATGATATGTTTGACATAACTAGCCTATTACATATCCTCATTTATATATGAAAAAAGAAATACATATATTGGTTTGCCATGTTAAGGCAATTTTTCTTGTTACTGTGAACATGAGTGTTCTGTCTTACCAATGCCAAGAGCATTTTTGCATTTTGAGACATTTTTATAAAGGAAAGAGGGAATTTTCAAGGGAACTCTGATTTCCTATTTTACAGTAGTTATTCTCATTGTCTACTTTGAGATCATAGGCTACCTCACAGTCAAAATCTGAGTATAATGCAGTTTTTGTCTCTTTTTATTTATACATTTCACTTTGGTATTCTGAAATTACTTACATACCTATTAAAAATGATAAGAGGGATTTAAAAATGATCCTTTGGTAAGATTACTCTAAGCCTTTCCAAGACCTTATAATGTTCTAATTTTGCACAGAACCTTTATGAGAGTTTAAAAAGAGATTTAAAGATTGATAATTCACTGCTTGCATGTCACACTTTAATTTTTTATTTTCTAATTTCTCATGTTAATTTTACAATCCAGTGTAAAACAATATTTTTGTTGTTTACTAGTAACTGACAATATGATCAAATCATATTGAATCACAGAAATAATTGTAGTCAAGCTGAAATCACTTGCAATTATTTGGACTAATCTTTTTGTTCACTGATGTATGTAAAACATTTGTAAGAAAATAATAAACCTGTTAGTTTGCAATTATTACTGTGACAAGGGGTGGTTTATAAATTAGTAAAATTCTGCACTGAAAACATTTAGCTAGAAAAATACAAATAGTTAAATGTGAAATTATAATCACAATTTTGTAACAACATATTTTCTTAAAAAAATTTATCAAGGAAGTCATTTAAAGTTTAAAAAATTATTCATTTTCCATTGATAAAATTCATAAAGATTATGAATAAAACCAGTTTTAGATTTAACTTACTAAAATTATAATACTATACAATTAATTGTTCTGAATGAGAAGACTTTGCAGGAGTGCATTTTTGCCACTTTCTGGTAAGTATAACTTAAAAGAAAAATACTGGGAAAACTTTTTAGGTTAGTAAGTCTATGACATATAGATTTGCAAACAGCGCCTTCTATTCTTGATGAAACTTTGACTAACTGTCTAACCATACCTCTTTGCATTCAGGCAGAGAGAAGCAGGACACAAGTGTTATAAAATAAGAGCCCTTATATACTAAATAACCATTTTTCCAGTAATAATTTACGGAAATAAAGAGGGTTATTTCCATACCTGCAATGTCTCCACCTTAAATAGAACTTCATCATTTCTCCAGTTGTGAACTTGAAATAATAAGTGCTTTTAATGAAATTCACTTTACAACCCTGTTTCATTTGCTCTAAGTCAGGTTATGAAATACTTTTATTGCTTCATCTAAAAGCAGCAGATTCAGAATACTATCATCACATGTGAGAAAAAAATTTTCTTTGCTCATTCAAGTTACATGTTTCTGTACTCCATTATTAAATAATTAGTAAATAATTCTAGTCTTTGAAATTTAGACTTTGCTTCAAAAAGAACAACTAGTTAAAGATTATCAATATATTCACAGTTTAGAGAGTAGGAAATAAGAAATTAATTAAACAGAACTATCCTAGTATAAAACTTAGGCACAATTTTGATTGTAGAACAAAAACCAAGGGCAATTTATGTTTAAAATTAAGTGTTTATTACTAAAATTAAAAATACAGGAAAAAATAAATGATGAGAGCTCATGTGATAATAGTCAAATGTAACTAATTTGGTATTTCTGAGAAAACAGTCTATCCTTCAAATACTCAAAAGTAAAGTACTTGTACTTGACTATTAATGGCAAGTCCTTCAATTTCTTGTTGCTCCAATCATTGTTTTCTGAGAAAGAAGGTTAACTAAAGCTTAACAATTGATGGACAGGATTGTAATATGCCAACTGAGCTAACAAAAAGTATGTTTATTTCTGGCATGGACAAAATGATGTATAGTATGAAGTACAACTATCAACCGAGGAAATAATACAAAAGACAATCAAAGGAGAATTCTGAAAGGTGGTAAGGCAAGGAACTCCAGGACTGGAAGAACAGTGTCAGAATGTCCTCACATTCCCCTGCTCAACACAAGAAAGAAACCCTGACTTAGCATTTCCTTTCCCCCAACCTAGCAACAAAAGGCAACACAGTAGGATCATTCCTCCCCGATTCAACCAGAGTCTTTCTGACAACATCAGGAGAATCTGTGTGTGTGTGTGTTGTGTGTGTGTGTGTGTAATCTGTAGCTACAATAATCAAGACAGTCTGGTACTGATGAGAGGATAAACTCATAGATCAATGGATCAGGAGGGAGAATTCTAAAATAGACCCACACAAATATATCCAACTAATTTTGACACTCAGGTGCTAAAATAATCCAGTGGAGGAAGGAGAGACATTTCGACAAATAGTATCAGAACCTGTAGGCAGAAATACGTATCTCAACCTAAATCTCAGACCTCATACAAAATTGCATAATTTTTACATTTAGACTTAAATGTAAAATGCTAAACTATTATTGTTTTATGAAAATAATAGGAGGATATATTTGGGATGTTGGGATAGGCAAATAACTCTTATATTTGAAAGCAAAAGCTTAATCTATAAAGGCAAAATTGATACATTGGATCTCATTAAAATGAAAACTTTTATTCTGCAACAGGACCATGTGAAGACGTTGAAATAGCATGCAATAAGCTGGGATAAAATATATGCAAACCATATAACTCAAGAAGGATTAACGTAATAATTAAAATATAGAAAGAACTCTCAAGGGGCGCCTGGGTGGCTCAGTCGTTAAGCATCTGTCTTCGGCTCAGGTCATGATCCCAGGGTCCTGGGATCGGGCCCCACATCAGGCTCCCTGCTCTGCGGGAAGCCTGCTTCTCTCTCTCCCACTCCCCCTGCTTGTGTTCCCTCTCTAGCTGTTTCTCTCTCTGTCAAATAAATAAATAAAATCTAAAAAAAAAAAAGAAAGAAAGAAAGAACTCTCAAATCTAAATGTAAAGGAAAATGCAAATAATCTAATTGGAAAATGAGCAAGAGACAAGAGTAGACCTTTCACTTGAGAAGATATACAGATGTACTTCTGGGGAAGATGACAGAGTAGGAGGATCCTAAGCTCATCTCCTTCCAGAAATACACCTAGATAACACCCACATCACTGTCAATAACCAGAAAATGACCCAAAAACTGGCAGAACAAACTCCACAGCTGATCATAGAGAAGAGGCTATATTGAAAAAAACATAGGGCAGAGACATGGTCAGACCTGTGAGACTGTCAACGGGAAGTAGAGACACCAAGCACAGAGAAGGGAGATGAGCAGACCCCACAACAGGCACACTAGGCACAGGGGACCAGCACTGGGAAGATGAATCCCCATAACAACTGGCTTTGAAAACCAGAGGGGCTTAACTTTGCAAGTTCTTACAATGGGTGAGACTTAACATCTGGACTTTAAAAAATCAGTCACTCAGCTCTGGGAGAGCTGGAGGGCAATAGGAAACTAAGTCCCTACCTTTAAAGAGTCAGCATAACAAATCCCCTCACAGAGATATAGCACAGAAGCAGAAGTTTGAAAATTGCCTGGGGTATACAGGAAAGAGATTTACTTACTTATCACAAACATGTGCTGGAGGGACGGGGATCTTTATAAGACTTTTCCAAGAACAATAGAGCTGGTAGTTGCCATTTCCCTTCCCTGCCCCTCAGCCTAGATACACACCCGTGGGAATCAGTATAAACACTTTCCACCTAGTTTGTGAACAGCATGTCCCACCCCTTGTTCTCCTGTGTACTCACCCACCCAACCTAACCTTAGTAGGACTCCATCCAAAGTAGTTTCACAAGCATAGTATTGTACAAGCAGCCCCCACAGGGGCCAGCACCACTCCAAAGTGACTTCTGCCATGGGAAGAGGGGAGGATAATCACATATCCCAGTTTAACTGTGGCCCTAGCAGAGGGTTGGGGGCAGATATCTGGTCTGACTGCAGGTCTTGCCCAAAAATGAAAACCTGTCAAGGGACAACACAGGAAGAGGACCCTATAGTTCCATGCAACTGTAGCTCTGGCAAACACCTGGTCTGAACCAACTCAAGACCAAGGCAGCCACAGACTGGCCCACTAACAACACAGGGACTAAATCCTGCCCACAACAGGCAAAATTTGCCATTGCAGATGACTGGACTGAAGGCAAGGCAGCTCAACCACAATAGCATGTAACATACATAGGAGACACCCTTAAACATCAGGTTCTGGTGAACAAGGAACATGACACTAAAGGGCAACACAGGACTTCTTCATAAGGCCACTACTTTCAAGACTTGGAAATATAAGTAATTTTCTTACACATAGAAACAGACTCAGAGAGTTAGACAAAATGAGAAGACAAAGGAATATGTCCCTAATGAAAGAACAGGACAAAATTACACCAAGAGAACAAAATGAAATGGGGATAATAAGCCTGATAGAAAATTTAAAGTAATTGTCAAAAAGATAGTCACTGGACTTGAGAAAAGAATGGAGGATCTCAGTGAGACTTTTAAAAAAAGAAAGAGAAAACAAAAAAGAACCAATCAGAGATGAAGCACTCAACTGAAATTAAAAATATACTACAGGGGTGTGCCTGGGTGGCTCAGATGGTTAAGTGTCTGACTCTTGATTTCTGCTCAGGTCATGATCTCAGGGTCATGAGATCAAGCCCCAGATGAGGCCCACCCCCCGATTCTCTTTCCCCCTTTCCCTCTGCCCCTCCCCCAATAAAAATTATAAAAACATATACTACAAGGAATAAATAGTAGACTAGAGGAAGCAGAAGAACAGATTAGCAAACTGGAGGACAGAGTAATAAAAAGCAATCAAGCTGAACAGGAGAGAGAAAGAAATAATAGAAAGTGAAAACAGACTAAGAGAACTCAACAACACCACAAAATGTAACAAAATTCTCATTATAGGGATCCCAAAAGAAGAAAAGAAAGAAAAAGGGACAGAAAATTGATTTCAGGAAATAATAGCCAAAAACTTCCTGAATCTGGGGAAGGAAACAGACATCCAGATCCAAGAGGCACAGAGAGCCACCCAACAAAAACAAAGAAGGTCCACAACAAGACACATAGTAATTAACATGGCAAAAAGTAGTGATAAAGAGAGAATTTTAAAAGAAGCAAGAGAAAACATTATAAGGGAAACCCTACAAAGCTATCAGCTGATTTTTCAGCAGAAACTTTGCAGACCAGAAGAAAGTAGCATGATATATTCAAAGTGCTGAAAGAAAAAACAAAAACAAAACAAAAAAAAAACTGCAACCAAGAATACTCTATCCATCAAGACTATCATTCAAAACAGATGGAAAAATAAAGAGTTTCTCAGACAAACAAAAGTTAAATGAACTCATCACCACTAAATCAGTCTTACAAAAAAATAATAAAGGGGATTCTTTGGAAAGGAAAGACCATAAAAAGAAGTAAGAAAATTAGGAAGCACAACAGCAGTAAAATTACCTATATCTACAATAGTCAGTCAAGGGATTCTCAAAATAAAAGGATGTAAAGTATGATACCATATACCTAAGATATGGGGTGTGAGTAAAAATGTTGCTTTTAGAATGGGTTCAAACTTAAGCAACTATCAACTTAGTATAGACTGGTATATGCACAAGATATTGTATATAAACCAAATGGTAACCACAAATCAAAATATCTGTAATAAATATGTAAAATAAAGAAAAGGGATCTAAGTATATCACCAAACAAAGCAAGCAGACTCCTAGAGAAAAAAAGCAAGAGAAGAAAGGAACAGAGAAGAACGACAAAAACAACTATTAAACAAATAACAAAATTGCAATAAGTACACACCTATCAATAATTACTTTGAATGTAAATGGACTAAATACTCCAATCAAAAGACATAGGATGATGGAATGGATAAAAAGCAAGACTCGGGGCGCCTGGGTGGCTCAGTCATTAAAGTGTCTGCTTTCGGCTCAGGTCATGATCCCAGGGTCCTGGGATCGAGCCTTGCATCAGGCTCCCTGCTCAGCAGGAGGCCTACTTCTCCCTCTCACACTCCCCTTGCTTGTGTTCCCTCTCTCACTGTCTCTCTCTCTGTCAAATAAATAAATAAAATCTTTAAAAAAAAAAAGTTTAAAAAAAAAGCAAGACTCATGTATACGCTGTCTACAAGAAACTTATTTTAGGTCTGTAGATTGAAGGTGGAGAGATGGGAAACCATTTATCATGCAAATGTAGGTGAAAAAAAAGCCAGGGTAGCAATACTTCCAACAGACAAAACAGACTTTAAAAGAAAGACTGTAAAAAGAGTCAAAGAAGGAAACTACATAATCATAAAGGGAACAATCCAACAAGACGATATAACAATGGTAATTAATTGTGCATCAACATGGGAGCACTCAAATAAATAAAGCACCTATTAACAAACATTAAGTAATTGATAGTAACACAATAATAGTAGGGGAATTTAACACCCCACTTACCTCAACAAATATCATCAAAACTAATAAGGAAACAGTGAATTTCAATGACACATTGGACCGGATGAATATAACAGATATATTCAGATCATTCCATCCTAAAACAGTGGGATACATATATTTTCAAGTACACACGGAGCATTCTCCAGAATAGGTCACAAGTTAGTCTACAAAACAAGTCTCAACAAATTCAAAATGATTGAAGTAATATCATGCACCTTTTCCAAACATAATACTGTGAAACTAGAAATCAACAACAACAACAAAAATCTGGAAAGAACACAAATACATGTAGGTTAAATAACATGCTACTAAACAATGAATGGACCAAACAAGAAATCAAAGAGGAAATCATAAAATACATGGAGACATATAAAAATAATAACACAATAATCCAAATTCTTTGGGATATAGTAAAAGCTGCTCTAAGAAGAAAGTTTATAGCAATACAGGCCTACCTTAAGAAGCAAGAAAAATTTGAAATAAACAACCTAACTTCTCATTTAAAGGAGCTAGAAATAGAAGAACAAACAAAACCCAAAACCAACAGAAGGAAGGAAAGAACAAAGATTAGAGCAGAAATTTAAAAAAAAAAAAAAGAAAGAAAAACAAAACAAAAACAATAGAAAGATCAATTAAATCAGGAGCTGGTTCTTGGAAAGATCAACAAAATTGCCTAACCATTAGCCAGACTCATCAGAAATAGAAGAGAGAGAGAGAGACAGAGGAGGGAGAGGTCTCAAATAAACAGAATCAGAAATGAAAGAGGAGAAATAATAAACACCACCACAGAAATACAAAGGATTAAAGGGATTATGAAAAATTATATGCCAACAAATTGGACAACCTAGAAGAAATGGGTAAATTCTTAGAAACATATAATTTCCAAAAAAAAAAAAAGAAACATATAATTTCCCAAAACTGAATCAGGAAGAAATAGAAAATTTAAACAGATGAATTATCAGCAATGAAATTGAATCAGTAATCAACAAACTCCCAACAACCAAAAGTCCAGGACCAGACAGCTTCACATGTGAATTCTACCAAACAACAGAAGAGTTACTACCTATTTTTCTCAAACTATTCCAAAGATAGAAAAGAAAGGGAAGCTTCCAAATTGATTCAATTGAGCTAGCATTACCCTGATACTAAAATCAGATAAAGACACTACAAAAAAAGAGAACTATAGGCCAATATCTCTGATAAACATGGATGTGAAAATCCTCAACAAAATGCCAGCAAACCAAATCCAGCAACACATTAAAAAAAAAAAAATCATTCACCATGATCAAGTGAGATTTATTTCCAAGATGCAAGCAAGTGTTCAATATTCGCAAATTAATAAAAGTTATACATCTCATCAATGAGAGGAAGGATAAAAACCACATGATCATCTCAATAGATACAGAAAATGAGTTTCACAAAGTACAACATCCACTCATGATAAAAACCCTCAACAAAGTAGGTTTGGAAGGAACATACCTCAACATAATAAAGGCCTTAGATTCAAAACCCATGGGGGGGTGCTTGGATATTTCAGTTGGTTAATCATTTGACTCTTGATATCAGCTCAGGTCATGATCTTGGAGTTGTGAAACTGAGCCCCACATCAGTCTCTGCAGTCAGTGGGGAGTCTACTTGAGAGTCTCTCCCTCTCCCTCTGCCCATCCCCCTGCTCTCTCTCTCTCTCTCAAATAAATAATCTTTAAAAAAAAAAAAAAGAAAAACCCATACTGAACATCATACTCAATGTTGAAAAATTGAAGCTTTCCCCATAAGATCAGAGATAAGATGAGGATAACCACCATTTTATTCAACATAGTGCCAGAAGTCCTAGCCAAAGGTATCAGACAAGAAAAAGAAATAAAAGGCATCCAAATGGGTAAGGAAGAAGTAATACTTTCACTATTTGCAGATAACATGATACTATATATAGGAAACCCTAAAGGTTCCACCAAATAACTACTAGAACTGATAAATGAATTAAGGAAGTTCACAGGATACAAAATCAATATAGAAAAATCTGTTGCATTTCTATATACTAACAGTGAAGTAGCAGAAAGAGAAATTAAGAAAACTATCCATTTACAATTGCTCCAAAAATCATAAAATACCTAGGAATAAACTTATCCAACAATGTGAAAGACTTGTACTCTAAAAACTATAAAACACTGATCAAAGAAATTGAAGATGACACAAACGGAAAAATATTCCATGCTCACGGATTGGAAGAAAAATATTGTTAAAATGTCCATACTACCCAAAGTAATCTGCAGATTTAATGCAATTCCTTTGAAACACTAATAGCTTTTTTACAGAACTAGAACAAACAATCCTAAAATTTGTATAGAGACAAAAAAAAAAAAAAATCCCAAATAGCCAAAGCAAACTTAAAAAAGAAAAGCAAAACTGGAGGTATCACATTCCAGAATTCAAGTTATACTAGAAAGCTGTAGTAACCAAAACAGTATGGTACTGGTACAAAAATAGACACAAGATCAATAAAACAGAATAGAAAACTGAGAAATAAACCCACAATTACATGGTCAATTAATATTCTACAAAGGAGTTAAGAATATGCAATTGGAATAAGTCTGTTCAACAAGTGGAGTTGGGACAACTGGGCAGCTACATGCAAAAGAATTAAATTAGACCACTTTCTTATACCATATACAAAAATAAACTCAAAATGGATTATGGACCTAAATGAGAGAACTGAAACCACAAAAATACTAGAAGAGAGAACTAGATATCAATCATAGCAACATTTTCCTAGATATGTCTCTTGAGGCAGAGGAAACATAAGCAAAAATACACTGTTGGGACTACATTAAAATAAAAAGCTTCTGTACAGCAAAGGAAACAATCAACAAAACAAAAAGATAACTTACTGAATTGGAGAATATATTTGCACGTGACATATCAGATAAAGGTTTAGTGTATAAAATATATAAAGAACTTATAAGACTCAGTACCAAAAAAAAACAAAAAAACAAAAATCCAATTAAAAAATGGGCAGAAGACATGATCAGACATTTCTCCAAAGAAAACATACAGATGGCCAATAGACACATAAAAAGATGTTCAACGTATTCATCATCAGGGAAATGCAAATCAAAACCACAATATCACCTAAAATCTGTCAGAATGGCTAAAATCAAAAATACAAGAAAAAAGTGTTGGTGAGGATGTGGAGGAAGAGGAACACTTGTACACTGTTGGTGGGAATGCAAACTGGTGTAGCCACTGTGGAAAACAGTATGGAGGTTCCTCAAAAATTTTTAAAACTGGGCGCCTGGGTGGCTCAGTCGTTAAGCGTCTGCCTTCGGCTCAGGTCATGATCCCAGGGTCCTGGGATCGAGTCCCACATCGGGCTCCCTGCTCAGCAAGAAGCCTGCTTCTCCCTCTCCCATTCCCCCTGCTTGTGTTACTGCTCTCGCTCTCTCTCTCTCTGTCAAATAAATAAATAAAATCTTTAAAAAAAAAAAATTTTTTTAAAACCTACAATTACCATATGATCCAGTATCCCACTACTGGATATTTATACAAAGAATATGAAAATACTAATTTGAAAAGATATGTGCACTCCTATGTTTATAGAAGCATTATTTATAAGAGCCAAAGTACAGAAGCAAGCCAAGTCCTCAATATATGTATATATATTAGAATGTGGTATATATATTTGTGTGTGTGTATAGATAGATAGATAGATAGATAGATAGATAGATAGATAGATAGATATTGGTATATTACACAGCCATTAAAAAGAATGATATCTTGCCATATGCAACAACATGAGTCAATCTAGAGAATATAATGCTTTGTGAAATAAGTCAGTCAGAGAAAGACAAACATCTTATGATTTCTCTCATATATGTAATTTAAGAAACAAAACGAATAAAGAAAAAAGAGAAAAAAATTAACAGACTTCAAATATAAAGAACTCGTGGTTAACAGAGGGAAGGTATGCAGAGGGGTGGGTGAAATAGGTGAAGGGATTAAGAGTAGACTTTTTGTGATATACACTGAGAAATGTAGAGAATTGTTGAATCACTATATTGTACACCTGAAACTAATATAATACTGTATGTTAATTATACTGGAATTTAAAATAAGTAAATAATAAGTAAAAAAGAATATATACTGATGGTAACTAAGCACATTTCCTATTAGGGAAATGTAAACTGAAAACGTGATATTATGACACACCAATCAGAATGGCTAAAAAAAAAACTGTGCAACACTAAATGCTGTCTAGGATGAAGAGAACCTGGATCAATTGTACATTGCCAGTGTGAATTTAAGTGGGATAAGCATTCTGGAAAATAGTTTCACAGTTCCTTATAAATGAAGCTTGTTGAAGAGAAAGAGAGAGAGAAGAGGGAGAAGGAGAAAATCTCAAGCAGACTCCCTGCCAAGCATAGAGCCTGACTCGGGGTTCAATCCCACGACCGTGAGATCATGACCTGAGCTGAAATCAAGAGTCCAATGCCTAACAGACTGAGCCACCCAGGCATCCCTAAAGTACATTTTTCTTAAGAAGGCAATCAAATTGAAATTTCTAATGTAACCCATAACAATGGAAGGAAAGGACACATATTATGGATGTTCATACATGTTAAATGTTGTAGTCAAATCTAATTTTTAAATCCCAACTAGTGTCTATTCATTTTTTAGTTTCAGTTGTGACTTAAAAAGTACATTTGACTAAACCTTAATAACTCTGATAAATTTTTGGCACATCTGAATATGTATACAAACTCTAATACAGATACTATTTTTAAAATAAAATTGGCATCACGTTGTAAAAAATTAAATAAATAAATAAATAAAGCATGTTGACTAGCTTATAACCCATAAAACACATTTTTGAGTATTTATCTGAGAAATGACCACTAATGTTCACATAAAAAATATTTTAGCAACTTAATTTATAATAGCACACAAATATTTTTAGCAATTTAGTTTATAATAGTCAATAACTGAAAACAGTCTATGCCTTTCATTGTTTAAACACTGAATCTTTGAACAAGCTAAATTATATATATACCATGAAATAGTACACAGCAATAAAACAAAAGGTACTATTAATATACACAATTTATATGTGTATATTATGTGAAACATGTGTATATTATGTGTATATTATGTGAAAATTTATGGTGAGTATACAATACAGCCCCAAAGGTCACACACTGTATGATTCTATTTACATGTCACTTTGGAAATGACAAAATTTTGAAATGGACAACAGAGTGGTGATTGTCAGAGTTTAGGAACTGTTTGGTGGCAGAAGATGGATATGGTCATAAAGAATATCCTGAGGGATGATGTGGTCATCATTCCTTTGCTTGACTCTTGTCAGTGTCAATATTCTGTTCACAATAAAGTCTCTTATTCTGTAGTATACCTTACAACTGAATATATAATTGGATATATAGTTATCTCAAGGCAGAAAATTTTTACTCATAGTTACATTTTTAAAGGAATGTTATATGAAAAGAAACAAAGAAGAAGACTAAGGCAGTTTTCTTGCAAGAAACAATGCAAGACAAAAATGGAGCGATTTTTAAAGCACTAAAATATAAATTTGTCAATCTAAAAGTCAATACACTGCAAAAGTATTTTCCAGATATTAAAGGAGAATAGAGTTTCAGACATATAAAAACTGAAGGAATTCATCAGCAGTTGATCTTTACTTCAAGATATGTTAAGCAAAGTCCTTTACACAGACGGAACATGATATAAGATGGAAAGCCAAATAAAAAAATAAGTAAATTTGTCTCTATTTGCAAATGACATATTATACATAGAAACCCTAAAGACTCCAGCAAAAACTGTTAGAACTAATAAACAAATGTGGTAAAGCTGCAGGATACAAAATCAATGTACACAAGATAGTTCTGTTTCACTAAGAATGTGTATACACTAAGAGTGAATTCTCAGAAAAAGAAATTAAGAAAATAATCTCATTTATAATTGCATCAAAAAGAATAAAATACCTAAAAATAAATTTAACCAAGGAGGTGAAAGATGTGTACACTAAAAACTGTAAGACATTGATGAAAGAGATAGAAGACACAAATAAATGGAAAGATAGACTGGAAGATGGTAACTTTACTCATGGACTGGAAGAATTAATATTGTTAAAATGTCCATACTACCCAGGGCACCTGAGTGGCTAAGTTGGTTGAGCGCCTGCCTTCAGCTCTGGTCGTGATCCTGGGGTCCTAGGGTCCTGGGATCAAGCCCCATGTTGTGCTCCCTACTCAGTGGGGAGCCTGCTTCTCCCTCTTCCCCTCCTCATGCTCTCTCTCACTAGCTCTCTTTCTCTCTCAAATAAATAAATAACATCTTTTTTAAAAAGATGTCCATACTACCCAAAGCATCCTAAAGATTCAATGTAATCCCTGACAAAACTCGAAAGGCATTTTGCACAGAAATAGAAAAAGCAAACTTAAAATTTGTATGGAACCACAAAAGAGCCCAAATAGCCAAAACAAACTTGAGAAAGAACAAAGCTGAGGCATCATGCTTTCTGATTTCAAAATATATTAAAAAGCTATAGTAATCAAACAGAATACTACTGGCATAAAAACAAACACATACATCAATGGAACAGAATAGAGAGCCCAGAAATAAACCACCACACATATGGTTAATTAATTTACAGCAAAGGGACCAAGAATATACAATGGAGGGAGGATAGCCTCTTCAGTAAATCATGTTCAAAAGACTAGACAGCCATATTCAAAGAATGAATTTTATACCATACACACATCAACTGAGAGAAAAAAATGGATTAAAGACTTAAATTTAACACCTGAACCACAAAATTTTAAGAGAAAACAAGGAAAAGGTCCTTGATATTGGTGTTAGCAATGATTTTGTGAATATGACACCCAAAGTATAGACAACAAAAGCAAAAATAAATTAAGTGGGACAACATCACTCTAAAAAGCTTCTGCACAGCAATGGAAACCATCAACAAAATAATAATACAACCTACTGAATGGGAAAGTATTTGTAACTTATATATCTGATAATGTGTTAATATCCAAAATATATAAAGAAATCACACAATAGTAAATATATATATGTATATATATATATACATATATATGTATATATATATATATATAAATAATCTGATTTAAAAAAATGGGTAGAGGAACTGAATAGACATTTTTTCCAATGAAGCCATCTAAATGGCCTTGAGGTACAGAAAAAGATGCTTAACATCACTTATCATCAAAGAAATGAGTGCAAATCAAAAGTGCAATGAGATACTACTGCATGCCTGTTAGAATGGCTATCATCAGAAAGACAAGGGAGAACACGTGTTGGTGAGGATGTGGAGAAAAGGGAACCCTTAGGCACTGTTGGAGGGAATGCAAATTGGTGCAGCCACTGTGGAAAACAGTATGGAGGCTCCTCAGAAAGTTAAAAATAGAACTATCATATGATCCAGCAATCCCACTTGTGGGTATATATCCAAAGAACATGAAAACAGGATATTGAAGAAGTATCTGCACTCACATGTTCATTGCAGAATTTATTCACAACAGCCAAGATCTGGAAATAACCTAAGTATCCAGCAATGAATGAATGGATAAATAAAGAAGTTGTTTTATACATATCTATATAGATAGATAGATATAGATGATATAGATACAGATTAAGTGAAATAAGACAGAGAAATATAAATACTGGAGAGTATCATTTATATTTGAAATCTTTAAAAAAGTCCAATTCCTAGAATAAAGCAGTGGTTGCCAAAAGCTGGGGAGTAGGGGAAATAGCCATGTATTTCTTAACCAATTAGAGCATTCAGAGTTTAGCAAACAAAAATTTAATTTCTCTAGGTATTTCAAGAAGAAAGGACTTAATACAAGAATAGGTTATGAACAAATTGAGGGGAGAGTAAGAGAAGCAGAAATTGAGGGAAAAAATAGAATATTCATTTTAAGAACGGTGATTCATTGTTAAAATCCAGTGGCCGGGATGTTGCTGCGCTGCGGATACCCACGTGCACAGCCGGAACCGCCCATCACGAAGGCGGTGATTCGGCATTGGAGTGTGCAGAGCAGTCACCAAATACTTAAAATCTGTCAGAATTTGTCACCGATCGGCACAGCAAGAAGATGGCTTCTCTCTCACTTCTGCCTTCCAAATCTTTTATAAAAGTGTGTCCTTCTCCAAATCTAATCTCATTTAGCAAAGATGTCAGAAGAAATACGTTTTGAGCCTGATAGTGCAATGCATAAGGAATATAGGAGAAGGTGTGAAGGACGTCACCCTATTTAATGTTGTGCTTTATCTTATCCCATTATCTGGTGCGGCATATACTTTATATTGCAGTTTTTATTTATGTCTATTACCGATTATTATGTTAGCTATCAATTATCCCCACTAGTATGCTTCATGAAAACAGAGATCATTTTTACTTGATCATTGCTATATTCTCAGATATATGATAGTTGCTCAGTATATATTCTTGAATACCTTTACAAATTTTGATTAAGAACCCCAAATTCCTTGGTCACTGCAGCTTCAGAAAGCAGGGAAGCTTGCTAATAGATTGATAACAAGAATATATTATCCCCAAAATCAATATCATTACCCCATCCCCCAAAAATCAATGTCCCATTCAGCTCATTTTCTTCTTAAGGAAAATGTAAGATTTTGCTTACTCCCAAGAAGTCTACTATTTTGTGGACGAGAGAGTAGTTTGGTCTCCTTTGAATCCAATCTTGCCAGTGCTATAATTAGTATGTTTGTCAAAGTTTCTGGAATGTGTGCCCCGGCATTCCTAGGTTACAACACCACTGCATCTTTTGTCCTCACTTTTGTTTTTCATGTCTTACCAGGGTGTGACCGGATAAGCTTCCTGAGGGTCTCCTTTTTATTTCCCAGAGTATAATTCATTATGTAGCCAGTACTAAAAAAAGGCTTTTCACATGTAGAAAGTAAATAAATATTGGTCAATGAATGAATGAACACATATAAATAAGTAAATTAAATAAACCAATCAGTGGAAGAGTCATACTTCCTTGATTAGGTTGCTAATCTTGCTAGGAAGTTTACTCCTCTGATGAAAAGCATAAAGCCTATTGCCTATAGGAAAGGAAAATTAAATTAAAATTCTAAAGATATTTTCCTTTCTCCTCAATATCTATGCAATATTTATACTAGATCATCTATGGTGACTGATTACTCCCTTGATTTGTTTTTTAAAAAAGGCTGAAATTATTTGTCATATATTTACAGTGAAAAAAATTAATTTTAAATATTATTTTATAGGCTAATATCATTTTTAGTAAAATTAATGATTAAAGTCTATGTTTTAGGGTATAATATTTAATTACCATGAAATCATTATTCACCGGTGCCCAAAGTGTAATGTGAAATAAAACAGAAAATCTGCTTTACTCACTTTATCGAGTTTAAAACATAGAAGAAATCAGGGGTGGCAGATGGCAGTGCAAGGCCCTTGTGAGGTTGGGTTGCAGCTGAGACTGGCTAGGCAATGTCAAAGGCAGACAGAGAGACACACTCTTGCCAATCTTCAGCTTAGTAGAGCCTCACATGTCAACTGTCTTTCTCTTTCCCTTGAATAAAAGACACAGTGTGGTCTTTTAATAATAACCCAAAAGTATAGGTAAATTAAAGTTACATATAATTCTTCTAACGCTTCCTGGCTTAATTAAGCCTTACCTATTTTTGTTGAGATTTGAGAAGAAAATCATTCTTGATGGTCCAGAATATTTAGAGATGTTTTTTGTTATCTTCCAAAACAAATAAATGATCTATTTTCCTATAATTACATCCACAATGGCTTATTCTGTGGGTTAAGAGCTTTTCATTGTAAAATAGGTGGTCTCATAGTGCAAAGAGATGTTAGATTATAATAAACTTCCAACTTTAGACAGAAATTCACAACTTATTTTAATGAAAGGAGCTACTGTGTGCTGCTTGTGGAAACCCCCCCCCCCCCAACGGTTAGATTATTTTCCAACATTTTATCACGGCCATAGAAGCAAATATTATAAAAGTAAAATCAAAGTAATCAGAGTTAAACATCACTCATTTTTTTATATCTAAGCTATTCTATTTAGTTATAAAAACCATAAGCTTTTTCAAAAATATGTGATAAAAATCTTAGCTAACTTTCAGAATACAGAATTTTTATCATATTTCTAGAGTCTAAAACTATTTTCACCGCATTATTGATAATGCATATTCCAAGTAAATATTACTTTTTGAAATTAGTTACCATTCATTGTCTTTTTAACTAATGAAAAGCTTTTGTAATCAAAATGTTTTCCTTATGTTTTAGAATTTATTTATCCAAAAAACAGACTCAATCCCATCAAATTTTATTACCCTCAAATGTCTCTGTGATATTTTCAGAAATTATAGTAATGATGATTGTCCACTTACACTCTTTCTAGTAAAAGAGATTCAGCAAATGATATTTAAAAATATCTCTCAAAAATTCTCTTTATTATAAATCAATTGTTCTTTAAGTAAGGTTTATTTTAAATAGCATTAAAAGGAAAGGCTAAACAGTTATTTCTAACATGAAATAGCATCCAACTGTGAAGTCAAGGACTCATAGGACAGAAGAAATTATTTATATAATACAAAATTCCATTGTTAATTTTTTTTAAAAAAATTGTTCCTTTTCATATTGAAAACTCCATTATCAAGTCATTATCAAAGTAATCCCAATAAAGTAGGAAAATCACCTGCACTCATGACTTTATGCTTTCTACAAATGATTCCTTGTTCAGTGTGTAGAAAAAAAAAAAACTCTGCATGTTTTGGAACCACTGTTTACAAATGTGGAAATACAGTAGTTCCCACAGTTTAATGCAGTGAGCCTGACATCTGGCAGCTACACTGCTGGGACTCTCCACTTGAGGGCAATTCTCCGCTCATTTTTAGGTTAGTGTAACATTTTCCCTGTGCAGCAACTTGCTGTGTCCATAGTATAAATCGTTCTGAGGTAGAAAAGAAAAGCCAAGCACAAACTGATGGCAAGATGAGGGAGCTCACAAATAAAGCCATCCTGCCTTAGTTTTTCTCTTCCTCAAGAGGAATATATGTCATATAGAGCATTTCACTTATAAAACGCATGGGAGAGGGAGAATTGCCAAATTTTTTCTCAGTCACTATAGGTTATAATTTGATTCTAGAATTTACCACTCTCTTAACTTTGATTTATCCTGTCTTTTTATAGTTCTGATTATCATAAGTTGCTTCAAATAATTCCAGAAAGTTATAAATGAATATATCAACAAAGTTTCTAGTTGCAAACGTATTGCATGAATTAGTGTTACCAAGATGGAATAATCTTGGAATATGCTATATTTTATAGCCCTTTTTGAAAATGCACAGTGGGAGGCGCCTGGGTGGCTCAGTTGGTTTAGCGACTGCCTTCGGCTCAGGTCATGATCCTGGAGTCCTGGGATCGAGTCCCGCATCGGGCTCCCTGCTCGACAGGGAGTCTGCTTCTCCCTCTGACCCTCCCCCTTCTCATGTGCTCTCTCTCATTCTCTCTCTCTCAGATAAATAAATAAAATCTTAAAAAAAAAAAGAAAATGCACAGTGGTTATTAGCATAACAAAGGCTGTGATACAATCTTAAAGTTAAATTTTCAGTTAAATTCTTTTTTCCATCAGAATTTCTTAAATTCAATGACCCTTTTCACATCGATAAGCACTACATGGAAGAAGTTAGAAAATACTGCAATGAATAATTTGGTTCATTAATAATCAAACAAATTTGATTATAGAAATTATTTTTAGCACAATAGATTCAATTCCTAGTTAAATTTTATACAAGTTTTAATAAGGATAATAAATAATATCAAGTGATTTCAGGCCATCTGCTTTACATGACATATCCATGGGAAATGCTGGAAGGCAGGCTGATATTTTTACTTCCTAGAATGTTCTCTACAGGTATTGCCATTATAGTTCAAATTAAACCAGATGGAGTCATAAGTAACACTACCTGTTTTTTTTAATATTTTGAATACAATGCTCTAGTGTGGACATAGATTTTTAAAAATTATCATCAATAGCATGGAGTTATGTGATATGTTTTTCTCAAGATCCAGAGGCAAAAATCTTCACTTTCTCGAGATTGGGATGCACACATGCAATTTTAAATAGCAAGAATGTCTTTCAGTGAATTGTGTGTTCCATCTGTCACAGTCTCCACATTTTACCATTGACAACATTTGTGATGTGATCTAGGAAATTGTTCCCAGCAGGTCCCATCATATTGAATAATGATCTCTTTTATATGAGCAGGTTGTTAAATCAGCAACACTCCCAGTTTCGGAAGAAATGAAAATCAACACTAAACTTACCAGATGAGTGGAACTGATAGATTCCTATAGAGAACTATATGTGTGAATTTAGAAATATAGTTAATGCAATGCAGACCATATAAAGAAAAATAGTAAAATAAAACACAATAGGGGCACCTGGGTGGCTCAGTCATTGCGCGTCTACCTTCATCTCAGGTCACGATCCCAGGATCCTGGGATCAAGCCCCACATCGGGCTCCCTTCTCTGCGGGAAGCCTGCTTCTCCCTCTCCCATTCCCCCTGCTTGTGTTCCCTCTCTTGCTATCTCTGTCTTTGTCAAAAAATAAATAAAATCTTAAAAAAAACCCAACACAATAAAAGAGGGAGTGGTTCTTTAGGCTCTCTATTAAAATCTGGCTCTACTGTGGGAAAAAAAAAAGTGACTCCTCTCCTATGCATTTACTAATTTTGATAATTAAGTCAATACATACTTTTTTGGGGGTTCAGGCCCACCCCAATCTCTAAGGAAAATATGCTTGTTGTAGACAAGGGTAATATAAGAAATGTGGTAGCTGGTTTTTGTTTTGGTTATCTTTTGTTTTATAATAAAATATCCCAAAATGTGGTTGAAAATAATAATTTTGTCATAGCTATATTTTTGTAGGTGACTAATTTGGGCAGATCTTGCCAGGTCTATTCTCCTGCAGGTCGTAGCTACAGGGATCACTCAGTAGATTTCAACTAACAGTGGGTTAGTGTAAAAGATCTAATATAACATCACTCATATGCCTGATGCCATCATGCGAAGTCTGGAAGGCTACGCTCAGCTAGGCCCCTTTCCATCTCCTTGTAGTATCATTGCCTCTCTATCCAGAAGTCTGACTTCTTACATGGACTCCAGAGTAAAAAAGAAAAGGTTTCTCATCCTCGAAAGGGCTAGGTCTGGAACAGATTTATTTCAAGTAGTCTCTGAACAAGCCTAGGTACACAGGGAGGGAAATTAGATCTTAATTTTTAGTGGAAAGAATATAAAAGAATTTGGGTACATTTTAAATATACTACAGTCTGCTATCCAGTCACAACATATTTATATTTCTTCCACATGCAAAATATGCTCACCCTCTCCAAAGATTCCCGAAGATGCATCTCTTTAGGGGGTTGATGCAAATTTCAAGGTCTCATCTTCTAAATCAGGGCCAGGTGGAGATGAATCTCCTTTGGAGGGGTTTCTCAAGTACATTTTCCCTCTTTCAGAAAACTTGTGATCTAAAGAGACAGAATATTTTTCCCTGTCACACCCAACACACAATAGACAGATACAGGCACTATTGTTTAAAAGGGAGAAATACAGGAGAAACATAGCATTCATTGGTCTATATCAATTCTGAAATTCAGCAGAGCACATGATGCTAGTTTCTTGATTAGAGCCCCATTCTATTTTGGGAGTGGTTCTTTATTGCTTTTAGTTCCAACTTCTGGGATTTCGGCTCCAACATCTGAGTCACCTTTTCTTTCTCATAACGATGGTCTGTGTGTTCATATAGTCTGAGTATTTTCTCAGCCTATTTCCTGCCTATGGAAGGTTTGAGGCCTCTAGGGTTGTTTTGAGTGATCTTTCAAGCCAAACTGATAGTTTCTGCAAGGAAAATTCTCTTCAGAACCTGTGGGTTCCCTATGGATGGTATTGAGGGTTACTACATTAGACAAAAGCTAAATGCACAAATATCTTCAAGACAGGCCCATCTCTGCTTTGATCCGAGTCACATACTGTGGGACAACGATCGTAAGAATCTTCATAATCCTAATGGACATTTCCTTAATTTTTTCTAAAGTGTCAGTTAAGTGCCTTGAATATATACCCTCGAGATATTTATCCTGATGTTATTCTATACTGTAGTGTCCTGAATTTTATCTTTGTTTTGAGTTTATTTCTTACTTTGCAAGTAACTTGACATCTAGAGGGATTAGAACTTAAAAACTATTTTATTTTAACAATCTAGCAAATCTTGGCTCCTTTATATCTCCTTTAGTTTCTTCTCAAAAACTATTTCTTCCTTAGTGCATATCTTTTTTCTCATATTTTATCATAGGAAGTTAGAAGAAGCCCATTAGCACTTTGTACATTCTGTGTGGGAATTTCCCTAAACAATCCATGAATTCTTTATGTACTCTTCCTAGTCTTTATGTTACTGAAAGTCACAGTGTTTACAAACTGTCTGTCACTACATATCAAATGTCTCCTATATTTTCCAGCTCTCATGAACAATGCTTTGCTTTGTCTCCTAAAGGCCCTCCTTGCCTTTTTAAGGTCTCCTTAAGGTCTTCTAGTTTCTCCCTATCATTCTGGCCCGAAGTCAGTTCCATATTGCCTTAGGTTTTTGTTACTGCTTATTTCCAGTAATAAATCATCCACTACCTGGTTCCCAAACCATAACACATGCTCACTGACTCAACAATGATTCCATTTAGCTTTGACAAATTCCCAAGAATTGCTTTCTGGATTCTCTGACAGATGCAGTTTTGAGATTGGCTAGAATTCTCTACAAAATAAAGTCCTATGAGTTGGTCTAGGGATATCATTGTAATAACAGCACATAACAATGTGTAAAAGATAAGAATATGTAGTATACCAGGGATTATCAACAAAACTAACTTCTGATCTTTGGCATTTTCTTCTTTAAAATATTTTTTTCCTTTCTTTTTTTTTAATGCCTCACCCATAGGAATGGTGAATAAGATGCTGGCACTATTTGTTCCTACTGAATAATACATATAACACATTTCACTAATTTCCTTCCTGTCTCTATCATATTCATTATAAAATGACTAGGGCCCAATAGTACTATATAATGTCTAAACAGAAAATTTATTCAGATATGTTTGAGGAGTGCTATTATAGAGAAGTTTGTATCCCCCCCAAATTCATATGTTGAAGTCCTGACCTCAGTGTAATGGTATTTGGATATGGGGCCTTCAGAAGGTGATTAGGATTAGATAAGATTATGAAAGTAGGTCCTTATAGTAGGATTAGAGTCCTTATAAGAACAGACACTTGAGATCTCTCTCTCTCTCTCCTCCCTGCCCCCCAGTGCATGCACCAAGGAAAGGCCATGTGAGCACATATTGAGAAGGCTGGCACCCTAATGTCAGACTTCCAACCTCCATAACTATGAGAAATAAATGGTTTTTGTTTAAGCCATCCAGTCTATGGTATTTTGTTTTGACAGGTCAAACTGATAAATGCACGGTCTGGTTTATTGTATGGGTATTTACAAATTAACTTGTGCTGTGCATATTCTAAGGAATACTGTAATAGCAAGTTATTTATATGACTTATAAGTGCCTTAAAATATCAAAGGTAAATTCTTTAATCCATTTAGGAAGGAGCATATGGGAGGATTTGGGGAAAATGGAAGATGATATAGCTAAACAAAATCTTTGTTATGCTTCTCATTGCTCATTTAAATAATGGTATTTACAGAAATAATGTTCTCATATTCTTTGTCTTGTATCAGGGTGAAAATCTTCACCTACAATTTAACTATTAAATTTTAAGCTAGAACAGGAAAATAAGTGTTGGGGTTAATGTAGAGCATGAAATCATAATACCTGGCTTGCTAAAATGTAACAGATCCTCCTAGTTCCAGGAAGACCCCTTGTCACACATCACATGCATGAGAAACCGTGATAAAGATTTGTGATTATCCTGAAGGACCAATAAAGGCAGGAGCAAAGAAGGACAAAAGTTCATCTCTGAGCGTTGACCCCGTTGCTGTCTCCTCTCTTTCACAGCAAAGTTTAGAGTAAACTTTCATCCATCGGTATAGGGATTGCTGGCCACTCCCTTCAAATAAGCACACATTGGTATTGAAGATTGTCAAAGACTCTATTAAAAGGAAAGGAGAAATAGCATAAAGGTTCTTCTAACATGTAAGACATGTTTTAGAAACAATACACCAATGGAAGAATTATTGAAAATTCAAAGGTATTTTTATATAATTTTTTCTAAGTGTCTATATAACCCATAAAGAACTATTCAACATGAACTTCTAGGGTCATTGAAAAGACATTGCCTAATATATTTCAAACACCTAATTATCAAACTCCTTCTAGTTGCTATTTGCTTTGATTAGTATACTTTATGGCATAATTCAGAATGACCATGTCCTGTTGTTATAAGAACTATATAAAAGGAATAGAAGCTCATGTGGGTTACTGCAGATAGCTGAATGTTTCCAGAGTAGCTAGAAAACAAGATATGATAGCATATACCAGTCAGCTAGCATTAGGCAGGGAAATAATATGATGTTCAACTGACAGGAGCCCATATGACAATGAATATTCCTCTATTTCCTGTCATGTATGTGACTTGCTTTTAAATTATTTTGTACTGATCCTAATTTATGGAAATCTTATGTATATTGTTCCTATAATAATTATATAATAGGGTCATGGCTCTCAGATGCCAAAGATCTTTAGTTACAGCATGTGAGTAGGTACTATATCCTTCAACTTCAGTAGAAATTTTGATTTGGTAAATAAGAAGGATAATTCTGATTCTGGGGACCAAATACAGAGTATTGGAGCATCATTCTGTGAGATGGTGTTAAAAAAAACAAACAAACATATAATTGGTTGCATATGAAAGAAGCTTGAAGAACACAAATTCCCAGATCCATGTGCAAATGAAGGAAGCTCTGTAGCTTTTATTCTACTAAATAGAATAGAACAATTAAACTAAAAAGGAGTAACTTTTCAGGAGAATTTGAACCATGATTGTCACTAAAAATAATTATTTTGTGCACTGTTCTAAGGTTATGATATTTTTAAAAAATCCTTACTTTTTTGTTGGTACTTCATTTTTGGTGGTAAAAAAATATATGGTAAGCATACCCTCTCCAGGAATTTGGCAATAACAGAAAAAAAAGAAGTAACTCTGAATGTTAAACCACAATATGCAAAAATCTATGTCAATATTTTTAATTTAATTTTTTCCAGTATGAGACAGGACATCAATCAATTAAACAAACAAAAACAAGGTATGCAAACTTGCATTGAATTTTTTTTTGTTATTTATTTATTTATTTATTTATTTAATTTTTAAATTTTTATTGTTATGTTAATCCCCATACATTCCATCATTAGTTTTAGATGTAGTGTTCCATGATTCATTGTTTGTGCATAACACCCAGTGCTCCATGCAGAACGTGCCCTCCTCAATACCCATCACCAGGCTAACCCATCCTCCCACCTCCTTCCCCTGCAGAACCCTCAGTTTGTTTTTCAGAGTCCATCCTCTCTCATGGCTCGTCTACCCCTCCGATTCCCCCCGCTTCATCTTCTCCTCCTGCTACATTCTTCTTCTTCTTTCTTCACATATATTGCATTATTTGTTTCAGAGGTACAGATCTGAGATTCAACAGTCTTGCACAGTTCACAGCGCTTACCAGAGCACATACCCTCCCCAGTGTCCTTCACCCAGTCACCCCATCCCTCCCCCCCCACGCCCCACTCCAGCAACCCTCAGTTTGTTTTCTGAGATCAAGAATTCCTCATATCAGTGAGGTCATATGATACATGTCTTTCTCTGTTTGACTTATTTCGCTCAGCATAATACCCTCCAGTTCCACCCACATCGTTGCAAATGGCAAGATCTCATTCCTTTTGATGGCTGCATAATATTCCATTGTATATATATACCACATCTTCTTTATCCATTCATCTGTTGATGGACATCTTGGCTCTTTCCACAGTTTGGCTATTGTGGACATTGCTGCTATAAACATCGGGTTGGGGGCGCCAGGGTGGCTCAGTCGTTAAGCATCTGCCTTCGGCTCAGGTCATGATCCTGGGGTCCTGGGATCGAGCCCCACGTCGGGCTCCCGGCGGGAAGCCTGCTTCTCCCTCTCCCACTCCCCCTGCTTGTGTTCCCTCTCTCGCTGTGTCTCTCTCTGTCAAATAAATAAATAAAATCTTTAAAAACAAAACAAAACAAAACATCGGGTTGCACGTGCACTTTCAGATCCCTACTTTTGTATCTTTGGGGTAAATACCCAGCAGTGCAATTGCTGGATCATATGGTAGCTCTATTTTCAACTTTTTGAGGAACCTCCATACTGTTTTCCAGAGTGGCTGCACCAGCTTACATTCCCACCAACAGTGTAGGAGGGTTCCCCTTTCTCCACATCCCCGCCAACATCTGTTGTTTCCTGACTTGTTAATTTTAGCCATTCTGACTGGTGTGAGGTGGTATCTCATTGAGGTTTTGATTTGGATTTCCCTGATGCCGAGTGATGTTGAGCACTTTCATGTGTCTGTTGGCCATTTGGATGTCTTCTTTGGAAAAATGTCTGTTCATGTCTTCTGCCCATCTCTTGATTGGATTCTTTGTTCTTTGGGTGTTGAGTTTGATGAGTTCTTTATTGATTTTGGATACTAGCCCTTTATCTGATATGTCATTTGCAAATATCTTCTCCCATTCTGTCAGTTGTCTTTTGGTTTTGTTGACTGTTTCCTTTGCTGTGTGAAAGCTTTTTATCTTGATGAAGTCCCAATAGTTCATTTTTGCCCTTGCTTCCCTTGCCTTTGGCGATGTTTCTAGGAAGAAGTTGCTTCGGCTGAGGTCAAAGAGGTTGCTGCCTGTGTTCTCCTTTAGGATTTTGATGGACACCTGTCTCACATTGAGGTCTTTCATCCATTTTGAGTCTATTTTTGTGTGTGGTGTAAGGAAATGGTCCAGTTTCATTCTTCTGCATGTGGCTGTCCAATTTTCCCAACACCATTGGTTGAAGAGACTGTCTTTTTTCCACTGGACATTCTTTCCTGCTTTGTCAAAGATGAGTTGACCATAGAGTTGAGGGTCCATTTCTGGGCTCTCTATTCTGTTCCATTGATCTATGTGCCTGTTTTTGTGCCAGTACCATACTGTCTTGATGATGACAGCTTTGTAATTGAGCTGGAAGTCCGGAATTGTGATGCCGCCCGCTTTGCTTTTCTTTTTCAACATTCCTCTGGCTATGCGGGGTCTTTTCTGGTTCCATACAAATTTTAGGATTATTTGTTCCATTTCTTTGAAAAAAGTGGATGGTATTTTGATGGGGATTGCATTGAATGTGTAGATTGCTCTAGGTAGCATTGACATCTTCACAATATTTGTTCTTCCAATCCATGAGCATGGAACATTTTTCCATTTCTTTGTGTCTTCCTCAATTTCTTTCATGAGTATTTTATAGTTTTCTGAGTACAGATCCTTTGCCTCTTTGGTTAGATTTATTCCTAGGTATCTTATGGTTTTGGGTGCAATTGTAAATGGGATCGACTCCTTAATTTCTCTTTCTTCTGTCTTGTTGTTGGTGTATAGGAATGCCACTGACTTCTGTGCATTGATTTTATATCCTGCCACTTGACTGAATTCCTGTATGAGTTCTAGCAGTTTTGAGGTGGAGTCTTTGGGGTTTTCCACATAAAGTATCATATCATCTGCAAAGAGTGAGAGTTTGACTTCTTCTTTGCCAATTTGGATGCCTTTGATTTCTTTTTGTTGTCTGATTGCTGTGGCTAGGACTTCCAATACTATGTTGAATAGCAGTGGTGATAGTGGACATCCCTGCCGCGTTCCTGACCTTAGGGGGAAAGCTCTCAGTTTTTCCCCATTGAGAATGATATTTGCTGTAGGTTTTTCATAGATGGCTTTTATGATATTGAGGTATGTACCCTCCATGCCTATACTCTGAAGAGTTTTGATCAAGAAAGGATGCTGTACTTTGTCAAATCCTTTTTCTGCATCTATTGAGAGGATCATATGATTCTTGTTCTTTCTTTTGTTAATGTATTGTATCATGTTGATTGATTTGCGGATGTTGAACCAACCTTGCAGCCCAGGGATAAATCCCACTTGGTTGTGGTGAATAATCCTTTTAATGTACTGTTGGATCCTATTGGCTAGTATTTTGGTGAGAATTTTTGCATCCATGTTCATCAGGGATATTGGTCTGTAATTCTCCTTTTTGATGGGGTCTTTGGTTTGGGGATCAAGGTAAGGCTGGCCTCATAAAATGAGTTTGGAAGTTTTCCTTCCGTTTCTATTTTTTGGAACAGTTTCAGAAGAATGGGTATTAATTCTTCTTGAAATGTTTGGTAGAATTCCCCTGGGAAGCCATCTGGCCCTGGGCTTTTGTTTTTTGGGAGATTTTTGATGACTGCTTCCATTTCCTTAGTGGTTATAGGTCTGTTCAGGTTTTCTATTTCATCCTGGTTCAGTTTTGGTAGTTGATACATCTCTAGGAATGCCTCCATTTCTTCCAGGTTATCTAATTTGCTGGCATAGAGTTGCTCATAATATGTTCTTATAATTGTTTGTATTTCTTTGGTGTTGGTTGTGATCTCTCCTCTTTCATTCATGATTTTGTTGATTTGGGTCATTTCTCTTCTCTTTTTGATAAGTCTGGCCAGGGCATTGGATATTTTTTAAATTCAGATAAAATTCCAGCAAAGGCAGTAATATACTAATAGAAGTAATATAGTATTTAGAATTGTGTTTGATTAACTACGGAGCCATAGAAAAGTAAAAATTTCAAAACAGGTATTGGTAGAACCAAACAATTCTTCAGGAAGAACAAAATACAGTACAACCATATTCAAGATCTGCAGTTTCATATGCAAGACATATTCTTGAGAACATTGATACATCAGTACATTTCAGTATAATTGCATTTACAATCCCGGAAAAACTCAAGTACTGTATTCTAGAGCTTTTTGTTTGTTTTTGTCTGTTTGAGTTTTAAACTAACAATCAATCTTCTGGTATAACCTGACCTCCCAGGAATGTAACACTTAGAGAAAGAATAAGTCAAGCTGACCTCATTATTCCAGTAATTGGTAGCAGTATTTCTTATTGAAAACTAAGAAGTTGGCATTTGGGTGTATATCCCAGTCTCTGCGAGTTTGTTTAAAATAATTCTCCTGTGGAATAATGGTCTCATTTTTGTTTTACTTAACAGGGCTAGTGAATACATGTCAGCAATGCCACTCTTTAAATTCCTTGGCACATTCACAGAAGCCAACCATGTCCCTGATGATTCTCTGAGTAGATCTTGCATTAAAAATAATGGTTAATAATAATAATAATAATGTCATTATTTTCTCATTAATTTTCCTCATATAAGAAAAAAAAGACAAGTTCAATTTTTGGAGCTTCTAATTTATCTTGATTCCATAGAAAGAAAAAAAGAATTACACAAAAGAGGAAAGGCAACAAAATCTACTTTTCTAATTTATTTTTCTTTTACTTATCATTTTATAGAAACCACAAGTGAGTTCATTCTTATTACCAGAGAATCATAGTAATACATGTTTGTATTTTTTAGGCAGGCATAAATAAGGAAAACATGAAGAAGCAATCACTAATAATTCTATTTTTATAGATAACTACTGTGATATATAACTATTTCTGTATAACATGCATAATGTTGATTAACATGATGGCATTATATTTGAGAAGGAAAATAAAACTAATTATATAATCCCCTCACTTATTATATTTATTATCCTTCTATGTAAACTTATAAATTTACTTCCATTATATAATTCTAAGTTAAAATAAAAAACATTTTAAGGATTGAGATACTTACAGTAGAAAGTCTTCTAATTAACTCTCACCTAACTGGACGGCTTAATGCTTTCAATTATCTGGAAGTAAGTATACAGATTGATGCTTAAACTGAATGTTTGTGGCTAATTGGCCACCCTCTAGTCTGCATATGTACTTAGATTTTGAGGAACTGAGTTAATCACATTTGTGTCCAAATTCATTATTCCAGTTATACATATTTTATACCTATATAACTTTATTTCAGATTAAAATTAATATTAACAAAAGTGATAAACAAGTGTGAAAGATGTATCTATGAGAATATTGTTGGATATTTGGAAATTAAGTAAATCAAATCATCAATAGAAAACTTCTATGTAACTATTGATAGGTAAGAATCTATAGAGAATTTATAAGAATTTTAAGAGTCCCAAGGTTTCAGTGAAAGTAGCTTTAGGACACTTTTCAATGTTTGGCATGAGATTTTGTAGTATATGTAAGCATCATTTTTCTAAGAAAAAGAGAAAACGAAGCAAGAGTAGACTTTAGAATTTCATATATAAAGAATTTGTATGCAAAGAAAATGTCTTGGTCCTACACCTAGGAGTTAGTGAATAATTACATTATTTGTTAAGGTAGGGATGTCAAATTAACCTACTGATTACTGATCCAGATCATGTCAGACAAGAGAGCTTTGCATGTTGCCAAATTGTCCTCCAGAAAGTTTGAACAGATGCACACTTCTAGGAGCAATACACATTGTTTCCCAATGCACTGCCAACTTCCAGTATTGGCAAGGTTGAATAGTTTTGGATTGAGTAAGTAAAAAATATCTATCTGCTTTATTATGAATTTTGTTGATTTCTAACAAAACTTTGCATTAACACGTGTGCACAGGCAATCATACTTCTGACTAGCTTAAGCAGTTCCTCTACCAGTATTTTTTTGTTATTTTGGTTCTTCCTATTACTTATAAGTTCATTTTATATTAAACCTTTACAATAAAATATTTAAGGAATATATAGTATATTATTTTTATAGCTTTATTGAAATATAATTGACATGTTACAATCTATAAGTTTAAGGTGTGCAATGTAATGATTTGATATATGTATATATTGCAAAATGATTACCACAATAAGGTTAGTTAACATATCCTTCACCTCCAAAGCTGCAACTTTGTGTATGTATGGTGAAAATTTTTATAATCTACTCTCTTAACAACTTTTAATGGTATGATATACTATTGTTAACTAGTCACTTGCTCTTTTGAATGCCCTGTTGAATTCAGTTTGCCAGTTTTTTGTTGATAATTTTTGTATCTCTATGCAATAGGAATACTGGTCTGTAGTTTCTCTTCCTGTAGTGTCCTTATCTACTTTTGGTATCACGGTTTTGCTGGCCTCATAAAATGATTTTGGGAGTGTTCCTTCCTCTTCCAATTTTTAGAGGAGTTTGAACAGGATTGGTGATAATTCTTTTAAATGTCTGGCAGCGTTCACAATGAAACAATCTGTTCCCTGGCATTTCTTTGTTCGGATGTTTTTGATTAGTGATTGATTCAATCTCGTTAACATTACTGGCCTGCTCAAATTTTCTGTTTCTTCATGATTAAATCTTGATAGGTTGTATGTTTCCAGAAATTCATCCATTTCTTTTAGGTTATCCAATCTGTTAGGGTAGTCTTATGTAGTCTTGTAGTCTTATGATACTTCATATTTCTGTAGTATCAGTTGTAAGGTCTTCTCTTTGGCTTATAGTTTAATTTGATTCTATTTTTTTCTTGATTAGTCTAAGTTTGTCAATTTTGTTTATCCTTTCAAAGAGCCAACTTTTACTTCTTTCATTTTTTTCCTATTGTTTTCCTCTTCTTGATCCCGTGTATTTCTGCTCCAATCTTTATTATCTCCATTCTTCTGCTAACTTTGGGCTTAGTTTAGTCTTTTTCTGATCCCTTGAGGTGTAAAATTACATTATTTGAGATCTCTATTTTTGGTAATGTAGGCATTTACTGCTATACATTTTTCCATAAAACTGTTTTTGCTATATCCCATAAGTTTTGGAAAGTTGCGTTTTCATTTTTGTTTGTCTCAAGGTAGTTTCTATTTCCCTTTAGATTTCTTCTTTGATCCACTGATTAATTTTCATGTTTTGTGAATTTTCTAGCTCTCTGTTATTGATTTCTAGTTTCATTCCATTATGGTCAGAAAAGATACTTAATACAATATTTATCTTCTTGAATTTATTGAGACTTATTTTGTGGCTTAACATACAACCTATACTAGAAAATATTTTGTGTGCACTTGAGAATGGAATGTCTGATACCATTGGATGGAATGTTCTATATATGTTTGAATCATTTGGTATATACTGTTCAAATCTGCTCTTTCCTTATTGATTCTCTCTCTATTATTAGACAATGATCTTCATTCTCTCTTGTTACTATATATTGCTTAAAATCCTTTTGTCTCATATAGTATAGAAACTCCTTCTTTCTTTTTGTTACCATTTGCTTCAAATATCTTTTTTCTATCCCTTTACTTTCTGTATGTGTCCTTGAAAGTGAGGAGAATTTCTTGTAGGCAGCATATAATTGGATCTGTTTTTTTTTTAATTCATTCATCTATTTTATCTTTTGATTGGAGAATTTAATCCATTTACATTTGAAGTAATTACTGAAAGATAATACTATTGCCATTTTGTTAATTATTTTCTGACTGTTTTGTGGGTACTTTGTTTTTTCCTTCCTCTCTTGCTTTCTCCTATTATGATTTGAAGGGTATTTATAGCAAAATGCTTTGACTCCTTTATCATAATCTTTTGTGCATCTACTACAGGTTTTTCTTTTGTGATTACCATGTCTTATATTTGTAACATCCTACTTTTAGCTAACAACTGTACTTCAATAGCATACAGAAGTTTTATACCTCAAAGAAAAAGAATGCTAGGGAAGGTGACTTTGATGCATTTACAATTACCAGTGAGTTTTACACATTCATAAGTTTTTGTAATATTAATTAGTATCCTGAGGTCCTTCTCTCACTGACTACTCTTTCCCCCTCTCCTTTAACTTTTACAGATGGGTCTCCTTCAATCAATCTATTATGTCTCATACTCAGGGGATACCAAAATTGTTTGAGAAGCAGATACTTTTTATCCTTTCCTTTTTTTTTTTCCTATATGTGGTACTTCCTGTTAGAAATCTGTACTTTATCCAGGTATTTAATTCTGTGTACAAAGATTATATTTACTCAGAATATTACTGTGGCTATTACTTCAGGATTATTTAGCTGAAATAAGCACTTTACTTTTTAAGATAAAGTTCTTCTAAATTCTGTCCAAATTTACATGTATAGTATTTCAGTAACTATGCTAAAGTGAGAGAAAGTAAAGGAGAGTAAAGAACTTAAAAAAATATATTTTGGATAAATAATCAAGGTGAATTTCCCAAAATTGAAAATAGCGTACTCAATTTTCCCCTAGGTAAAGTAAAAACATATTCTTAAAAAGTTTTTTATTACATCTAAGGTAAATATTGCTATAATTGCTATATGTAAAACTAAAATAAATTTCTACAATGTTACCACAAATATATGTTATCCAAATAGTTTTATAGAGAGAAACATTTTTTAAAAAATCTCTATTAACTAGAATACTATTTAAGAGGAAAGAATGGAGAATATACTATCTTGACATACACCAAAATGTTAATCTTCTAAATCTATCAACTATAAAATATAGTAAAAGGCAAATAAAGCTATATAGGGGTTTCTGAAAAGGAATTTCAAGAGAAAGAGCCATGAAAACTTGAATTAACCATTTTTTTACTTTGTTTCAAATGCCAGAAATGATCGTGACTTTACTTGACAATTTTAGGTCACTTGGAAAGGATGTAACTGTGGAGTCATAAATTTCTGGAGTGAAACTGCTAAGAATGATTGAGTTACATGCTTCAAGTGAACTGGCACTTGTCCTAACAACTATCTATTCAAATATAGGAGAGAGTAAGCTAAAAGATTTTGTATTTATCTATTATTGTTTTTTACAAGCAACTTTCATGGTGCTATGTTTATCCAAATTTATGAAATCTAATACAACAATCTATAAAGATAGTGTTCAAAATGTCCATGAGGATACCAGATATCACTATATAATGATAAATTTTGTATAAGACATAGAAAAGTAATATGGGCAATTGGCAGTTAGAATTAATCAACCATTTTTCCCAAGACTCCCCCCCTTTTTTTAATGTATTATTTCCAATATATGTCAAGGAGGGGTAAAGATAAAGTGATGTTGTATTACTTTTTGTTCTGGTAAAATTTTTGCACATATCATCTATATCACATTTTTTACTTTGGAAATTTAAATTGTCCAAACTAACTACATAATAACTGCAATTCTTAAGATAAAAAATAGAAATTGATAACACAATCAATTAAAATTTTAATAGTTTCTAAATATTTAGAACAATTAATATATAATAGGCAAAAAGCAACCCAAGCTCTCCCACTTACAGTGAAACAAAAACCCTGATTTTGCTAATTCAGCAAATGCAAATATTCTTGTGAAAGAATTTGTCATTTGCACTTCTGAATCAAATTCTTGTCCTCAGTTATCACCTCATAGAATTCAGGTTAATGTATCTAGTAGGTCACATTTAAGTATATGTTCGAATGTCAGATAATCACACACTTTCTAGATATAACAATGTTTAGTATAGAAAATGGCTAAGACATAAAAATGCAAATCACTAACTGAATAGTTGTATCACCACCTGGGCTTTGAGAAATATGTTGAGTCTGGAATGCAATTTATGTACTCAAGCTCAAGACAGTTACTAAACTAAAAATTAAACCATACTGAAGAACAGCTAATGGAATCAGTGTTGCTTAAATAAGTGAGGAAGAATTTCTTTATTTTTCTTTTTTCCTTTTTTCTTCCTTTCTGTTTTTTGTTTGTTTTGGGTTTGGTTTGGTAAGAGGTGTTTTGAGGAGAATGAGAGAGCTGTCCTCAAATAGTCTCCTTTGTAAATTTTTACATCTGTGTGGACCAGTGTTTAAAATGAGGACAGAGAGTTGAATATCTAAACATAATTATTATCTCAATAATGGGAGAATAATAGATTTACCAATAAAAATTACCTGTCACATTTAATTTTTTCTATAAAGTTTCTTGAATTACACTCAGAGTTGCCTAACAATCGAATTGCCTGCCTTGCCTTGGACAATGATGGGTAGTTACTCCTAACTGGGTATGTTCTAATACAGACTCAATGACCACGTGGCAAATGTGCTTCTGAAAAAATGAGAATTGGAACAGAGGTGGGACAACACAGATTTTATGCTATTTTACAAGCTCTGTATTCCTTAATGTTATATGGTTACCTGAGGAAGCTTCTTCTTACACTATATAATGTGCATTTTTTTAACATATGACAGTTCTTTTAAGGAATAATTCTAATTCTAGATAATCTAGAAACAATAGGTGATGAGTTCACACTTTCAATTTGTATTGCTTCTAAAAGATGGGCAGATATATGTTATGAATTCTGCATGACAAAGGAATGCATATTACTCATAACAGTTACAGAGGTTGAATTACTGTTATTTCAAACCAAAGTTGAGATAAAGTAACATTTTTTGATGTAGAATCACAATGAGAGGCAATTAAAATGAGATGAAGACTTAATAGCCTTAAACCTTAGAATTCAGAAGTCTGAACTATAAGAACTTCTGATTTTAATTTAAAAATTCAATAAAATTTTGTGGTAATTATCTTGAAATTACTAACATAAATTCTTTAAAAAGTTGAAGCAGTTACCATTGTGTTTTCAATTACTTTTGTTTATGTAATGCCATGGTGACACAAGGCTAGCTGTATGACTATTTTCTTTGAGATTTTTGTATTTGTGTCTAAGACCAAAAATCTGACATGTCACATTTTATTTTCTCTGAAAAACTTTTAAATGCGATTTCCCAGTTTTCAGGAATTAATTTAACTTTGAGTTGTTTGGGATCCATAGTTTATATTACATCAAATCAACAACATTTAATTAAAATGGATCATTTTTCTTTCTTTTTATTAAAGAAGAACATCAAGATATTATAATCTACACACCAAATGCATCAAAACAAATAGTATGGTGTGAAAATAAATGTGATGTTGCTCAGGCAGTGTTAACATTTTCAAATTCTGCTTGTGTGTGTGTGTGTGTGTGTGTTCTCTTAGTATTCATTATCTCTAATTATAGAAAGTTACCTTATTTAGGGGGATATAGCAGATTTATACATTTCACTGGCTAATGTAGATTGGAATATTTCTGAACCAATTGAGATATGGGACAACTTCAACAGGCCTAATATATGTGTAATTGCTGCCTTTAAGGAGAAGAAAGAGAGAATAGGACTTAAAATATTTGTGGAAATAATGATTGAACATTTTTCAAATTTGATGAAACACTCAGCAATCATTTGACCTTACTTTCTGCAAGCAACATTATATATATCCTTTGGAATATATAACCCAAAATATATCAGTCATAGTCTAACCTGTTGGAAATATCAGAGAAAATTTAGCACCCAAGTGTACGTAAAAAACTATCTCAGTTATTTCCAATTTTAGGTTTCTCAAATTTATAGTGAGAAATATAATTGCTAATGGGAAATACAAATAACCCCAGATTTCCACATTGTTTCCCTGAGCGGGGGTGGGGAGGAAAATAAATTTACATAATTCAGTTTCATAGCTGGCTACCGGGAAGTGAATAACTGATTCCATGTCTACAGTTGTTTTGTAAATTAGAAAATACTCACTGCCACTACTCCCTCAGTCCCATAGGAAGAGTGTGTTTCCTTGCCTTATCACTACTAGGCTTAAAGATAACACCACCATTTAACTGAATATAATGGAAATGTACAGACTACTTCATTCAACAACAGCAGAATACACATGTTTCTCAAATTCAAATGGAATATTCACTAAGCCAAACCACATTTTGGCTCATAAAACACACCTTAAGAAATTTAAAAGAATAGACATTATACAATGTCTATCCCATAATGGAATTAAACTAAAAATCAAAAACAAAAAAATAACTGGAAAATCCAAAAATATGCAATATTAAACAACATACTTCTAAGAATATGTGGGTCAAAGAAGAAATCTCAAGAGAAATTTTAAAATATTTTGAATGAAATTAAAACTATATGAAACAGTATATAGTTCATTTTCCATATAATAGCAATGAACACATGGAATTTGAAATTAAAAACACAATACCATTTACATACGTACCCCCTAAAATGAAACACTTAGGAAAACATTTAACAAAATATGTGTAAGATCTACATGAGGAAAAGTATAAAACTGATGAAAGAAATTAAAAAAAAAAAAAAAACTAAACAAACGGAGAGATATTCAATGTTCATGGAAAAGAAGACTCAATATTGACAATATGTCTATTCTCCCCAACTGGATCTATTCAATCAATCCCAGAAAATTATTTTGTAGATACCAAAAATTGATTTTAAAGTTTATATATAGAGGCAAAATACCCAGAATAGTCAACACTATTGAAGGAGAACAACAAAGTTGGAGGACTGATACTACCTGATTTCAAGAGACTTACCATAAATGTGGATTAATAAAGACCATATGGTATTAGTGAAAAAAATAAATAAATAGATCAATGAAACCAAACAGAGAGCCCAGAAATATATCCACATAAATACAGGCAACTGATTTTTGAAAAGGAGCAAAAGCAATGCAATGGGGCAAAGATAGCTTTACACATGTTGCTGAAACAGCTAAACATCCACATCAAAAAAAAAATAAAAATGAGAGAGTGAGAGAGAGAATCTAGACACAGACCTTCTCAAAATGGATCACAGACGTGAATGTAAAAACACAAATTATAAAACTCCTAGAAGATAATATTGAAGAATACCTATGTGACCTTGTATGCTAATGACTATTGACATACCATGCCAAAAAGCAAAAATTCATGAAAGAAATAACTGATAAGCTATAGTTCATTCAAATTAAAACTTCTGTTCTGCTAAAGACAATCTCAAGAGAATGAGGAAACAAGCCACAGCTTGGGAGAAAATATCTGCAAAAGACATATGATAAAGTACTGTTATCCAAAATATATATAGAACTCTTAAAATTCACAAAAAGAAAACAAACAAACCAATTTAAAAATGAGCCAAATATTTTAACAGACATTTCATCAAAGAAGTTAAACAGATGGCAAATAAGGACATGAAAAGATGGTCCGTATTACAAGGCATCAGGGAAATGCAAATTAAAACAGCTATAATATACTACTATATATCTACCAGATTGGCCAAAATCAGGAACACTGACCACACCAAATGCTGACAAGAATGTGGAGCACCAGAAACTCTCATTTACTACAGACAATGTAAAATGATATAGCTACTTCAGATATACAGTTTGGCATTTTCTTATCAAAACTAAACATACTCTTACCATATGATCTTTGTTGTCTTTGGTATTTACCCAAAGGAATTTCAAACCTGTGTCCACACAAAAACTTGTCCATGGATGTTTAGACAGTTTTATTCATAATTGCCAAAACTTGGAAGCACCCAAGATATCCATCATCCAGTGAATGGATACATAAACTGTAGTACATCAAAACAATGAAATATTATTTAGCACTAAAAAGAAATGAACTATAAAGGCATGAAAAGATAGGGAGGAAACATAAATGCATATTACTAAGTGAAAGAAGTCAATTTGAAAAGGCAATATACTATATATTTACAATTATATGACATTATGGTTAAGTCAAAACTATAGAGACAATAAAAAGAACTGTGGTTGCTAGAGTTTGGAGGTAGGGAAAGATAAATAAGCAGATCACAGAGGATTCTTAGGGCAGTGAAGATACTCTGTATAATACCATAATGATGGATACTTGTTATTATCCATTTGCGAAAATCCATAGAATATACACCACTGTCAGTGTAGGTTCATGAATTGTAACAAATGTTCTACACCAGTGGGGGATTTGAAAATGGGAGAGGCCATGCTTGTGTGCAGCAAGGGTAACGGGAAATCTCTGTACCTTCCCTGCAGTTTTGGCTGTGATTCTAAAACTGTTCTAAAGATAGTGTTATGTTTCGTTTTTTTGTTTTTTGGTTTTTTTTAAAGATTTTATTCACTTATTTGACAGAGAGAGAGAGAGAGAGAGAGAACAAGTAGGCAGAGAGGCAGGCAGAGGGAGAGGGAGAAGCAGGCTTCCCTCTGAGCAGGGAGGCGGATGCGGGGCTCGATCCCAGGACCCCGGGATCATGACCTGAGCGGAAGGCAGCGGCTTAACCGACTGAGCCACCCAGGCGCTCCGATAGTGTTATGTTTTTATCTGAAGTAAGGAACATGTGTTTAACAAACTTGTAGCATTGGGTAAGTTTTGCGGCCAAATATTAGAAGAGCAACTGGTTTATTTTGTTCCAAGGAAAATAAGAGACATGAGGAGAAAAATCCAAATTTTATCTGCAATTGAGAGCCAAGTCCAGCTATGCCAAATTAGATTAAGTGACTCCAATCTAATTTAAATGTAGGTGAGCAAAAAATAAATGTTCGCTACTGTAAAGCAGTGAATTTCAAGTCTGTGTTTAAGCAAAAATAATCTACCAATCCCCTCCTGACATAAGATCTCAAATAAAAATTTTATTAAATATCTACAATATGGTGTGCCTGGGTGGCTCAGTTGGTTACGTGTCTGCCTTCAGCGCAGGTCATGATCCCGGGGTCCTGGGATCAAGTCCCGTGTCGGGCTCCCTGCTCGGCGGGAAGCCTACTTCTCCCTCTCCCTCTGCCACTTTGCCTACTTGTGCTCCCTCTCTCTTTCTCAAATAAATAAAAACCTTTAAAAAGGGCGCCTGGGTGGCTCAGTTGGTTAAGCGACTGCCTTCGGCTCAGGTCATGATCCTGGAGTCCCAAGATCGAGTCCCACGTCGGGCTCCCTGCTCAGCAGGGAGTCTGCCTCTCTCTCTGATCCTCCCCCCTCTCATGCTCTCTATCTCATTCTCTCTCTCAAATAAATAAATAAAATCTTTAAAAAAAAAAAAACCTTTAAAAAAATATCTATAATATGCCAAGATTGTATTAGATAATGTGGACATAAAACTGTGCAAAACTCCTCTTGCCTGTGAGAAGACATTAATCAAGTTACTAATGATATCAATTTAATATAACATTCATTATTACAGTAGAACTTTTGATAAGAAAATGACCAAAGAATTAGATTCCTTGATGCAGGTCATTTTCTTTTCAAACCAGTCAGTGTCTGAAGGTATTTGTCTCAATGATTCCTTTTTCCTGTAGACCTTTGATTTAGCAACCCTACTATGATTGGAATGGTCTTTGGAATGTTAAGAACTTACATCTGATTACAGTCAAATCTTGATGGACTAGTAGATATTACACACATGAAAATGATTTTTGCATAGCTGAGATCTCATGTGTGATGAGCAAATTTATAATTTACTACTGATGTGAAGCAGATCTTATTTATAAGTACTTGACTGGGTGTGATCTCAGTGTTTTTTGGGGGCCCATTAATATAATGCCCTAAATAAAAATACATAAATAAAAGTAAAAGGAGTGAAGATTAACTAAATTTATATATGCTGATGATTGTAATCCTGTTTAATTGCTTATTTGTTTAGTGCTCTTTGTGTGGATTTTTGGGGTCTCAAACTGATATTTTTTAAGATTTTATTTATTTATTTATTTATTTATTTGATAGCGCAAGCACAAGAAGGGGGAGTGGCAGAGGGAGAGGGAGAAGCAGACTCCCTTCTAAGCAGAGAGTCCCATGCAGGGCTCAGTTGTAGATCATGACCTGAGCCACCCAGGCACCCCTCAAAATGATTTTTAATATTATAAATCTTAAAAAGAGAGAGAAAAATAAGCAAAAGTAATATAAAAAGTAATAAAAAAGCAATGATGACAAACATTAATAGATTTTGAAATGAGTAGCTTTTGTATAATAAATGCATTAAGAATGTATATAAAAGGGGCACCTGGGTAGCACAATTGGTTAAGCGTCTGCCTTCGGGCTCAGGTCATGATCCTGGGGTCCTGGGATGGAGCCCTGCATCGGGCTCCCTGCTCAGCAGGGAGCCTGCTTCTTCCTCTCCCTCTGCTGCTCCTCCTGCTTGTGCTCTCTTGCTCTCTCTGTCAAATAAATAAAATCTTTAAAAAAAAAAAAGAATGTTGGGACGCCTGGGTGGCTCAGTCGGTTAAGCGGCTGCCTTCGGCCCGGGTCGTGATCCCAGGGTCCTGAGATCGAGTCCCACATCAGGCTCCTTGCTCAGCAGGGAACCTGCTTCTCCCTCTCTCTCCCTCTGCTTGTGCTTTCTCTGTCAAATAAATAAAATCTTTAAAAAATAAAAATAAATTAAATAAATTTAAAAAAGAATGTATATATAAAATTTTGTTGCATTTTTGTCTTCATTAATATATATTATCTATTGCACAAATAGTATATATCATATATATATAATCTATATCACTCATTCAAAAATTTTATATAGTGGGATGCCTGGGTGGCTCAGTCGGTTAAGCGTCTTCGGCTCGGGTCATGATCCTAGGGTCCTGGGATCAAGTCCCGCATCCGGCTCCCTGCTCAGCGGGGAGCCTGCTTCTCCCTCTGCCTGCTGCTCCCCCTGCTTGTTCTCTCTTGCTCACTCGCTCTATTAATAAATAAAATCTTTAAAAAAAATTTTTTTATATAGTGACTCAAATGTAAAATTCAAACGTCCTTCCATTTCAAAGCTTTTATATTTCTTCTCAGACTTATTTTCTTTAATGTCTTTGTCCAGCTTTCATCAGCAATTTCTGTCTATATGAATAGATGGCTGAAAATATCTCCTGACTATAAGCCTAAAATAATTTTAGGGAGTTATGATGGGGCTTATAAGTAGGATATTCTTTACTTTTTAAAATAGTTTAAGAAAAGGAAAACCATAGTTTATAATTTATTTTAGATTTAAAAATTGTATAAAAAATATTTATGTATAATGTTTAATGTATTAAATCATATAGTCAGCCATAAAAGTTAAGTGAAAACGAGAATCACTCATTTAACAATTATCTCAACCCTCCCTAACCCCCATGTTTTAAATGCTTTTCTTTTACAGAAAGGATAATCAACATACTAATACATCAGTGTCATTTGCACAATTAAGGCAACCTCAAGTTTCTAATCTATTACTCACCTTCATTATTTGTCATGTATTATACAGATTTACGAGCTGTCTTTTTATTACTAATTTTGCATTATATCCTTAGCCATTAACAGTATTTCATAATACTTTCTCATATTTAACATTAAATTATAAATCATTAAGTAAAGGCCACATTGAAACCCCTAAATTTTCATATATCAATTCAGAATTTCAAATATAATATTTCAAAGAAGACAATTTTTAAAAGTAAGATAATCTTGGGGGAGTGGGGAAATCCAAGAAAATATGAAAAAATATGAAATAAAAGTTTCTCAAAACTTTAAAAATTACATTAATTAATGTTGTAATCTCTTGAGTGGACAGTTTGATACCTGGATTCAAGTCGCTGACACCCTTATTGATTAATTTCATTTTGTCAAAATACCTATGTCCTTAAGCTATAAAAGTTTTTATATTGGTTAGTCTGAATTACTAACCAAAAACAGCTGCAGGGTAAAATGTTAAACCAAAAGCAATACTGGGTTGCCTGTTGTTGATAAGTAATCCTTTGCTGACCTACAGTATTATTAATGATTTTTTTTTTCCTGTTTGGTAAATAAAGCACAGGGACTAAGGATACTCACTGCCAAATACTCCTTGGCTGCTGGAGGTCAACAGAAAAATGAAGGTAGTCAAAGACATGCCACCAGCTTATGTGCCAGACTAGCAAGAATCCAGATTTAGGTTATGTTTATGTGACATTTATCTAATAAGGAAGGCCAAGCAGAATGATAAATGCTTTTCACTGTGTCTGTGCAGAAATGGGTTTATAAACAAGCACCTGCCATAAATCACAAAAACAGTTTTGTCAAAAGTAACTAGAGACTAAATGTATCTTTATAATTACTTGAGACATGTTGTGTCCTGCTTTTATATCTTCCACTGTGCTCTTAGATCAACTAGCTTATCCTGCCTCAAACATGAATTACTTTACTTTCTATTCCATTTAAAATGTGGGTTTATGGCCAGAATGCTTTTAGGGTACCTCCATGACTATTTCATTGGTATTCATAATCTATCTAGATACAATGGTTAGATACCCAATAATAAAATACCACAGATGAACCTACCATCTTTTCACAAAATTTTCTGTTCTTCCTTCCCCACTGAGTATTAGTCTTTCCTTTAATACAGTATTTGATCTTTTCACATGTTTATCCTAAGATAATGGCTTTCAGATTTGAAAAGAGAATGATTCAAAAAAATTAATGCTTTATTCAAGGTAGTGACAAAGAGGTTTTATTTGGAAGTTTTAACTATGGTAAGCTCTATATGAAAGAATAAACCAAATGAATACTTACTAATGAAAATGACACCAAAAGGGTCAAGATGTTTCTTTTGGAAAGTATGTTGTGTTGAAAACTATTATATCGAGTCCTGGCAATTTTTCACTCCACAGTATTATCAACCATCAAGAAATGGCCTGAGTGCAAGAAAATATTCAGTTCACAATAGATATTCACAGCATAAAGAATAAAAAATTAGAGAGGACAACAGCCTGGATATAAAAGCAGATTGAATTTGACTTCCTTTAAAAATGTACTTGTGTTTTCTCCTGTGGCTACAATACTTAATTGATGATGCACAATTGCTCTAATAGTGTTCCTTCATATGGGTTTACAAAAGAGCTTTGCAGTAATCATAGAATAGAAAGTGCAGAGCTACACAATAAATGTCTTAGCACTTGAGTCAGCCCATTTAATTTCCCTTTCAAATCCAATTGTTCACCTGCTGTGCTTATTAAATACAAGCATACTGTCTGTATTTGAATGCACGGTCTGTGTCATTTTGGCACTGTCTACCAACTGACTTTGCCATTTCTAACGAGAGCTGCCTCTGTCAGAGCAAATCCTCAGAATTTAAATTAGGTACACTTTTCCACATGCCTTTTTTACTTATTTAAATTAGCATATAACTGATTTATAATCATGGCATCGCTACTGGCTAATCAACTTATTATTTTTATATTAGCTTGAGGAACAACATACATTGCCAAAGGGAACATTTTAAATTAGTCAGGTTAGTGAGTTATGTGAATTGCCTGGTTATTATGAATAATTAGGGAGGCTTTTGGATTTCAATACATTTAATGTTTGGATATTCAGATATTTGGTGATAGACTGATGCAAATAATTAATATATAAAAACAGAACTGTATAAAAATTTTATGCTGGTCAGAATCAGCAAAGATAATCATTAAAAGTCTCTGGAGATTGATAAAAAGGATTACATCAAACTCAGAAATATTTATTTAACAAAACTACTGAAACTTGGTAGGAACAGAGGAAGACTATAGCATTCAAACTAGAGGCTGTGCACAATCCCTCTCCCTTACCCTCACACCTCTGCCTTTTAAGACTGTTCCAGAGGGCTCAGATAATAAATGATGATTCCTTCCTCCCCAGCTGCCTGAAGTGGAATAGACATTCTGATGGACCCATCAGTCATTGAATGGAGGCATATTCTGTTTTCCACAATTAAAGGGGAAACAATATTATCTTCAACAAATGATTCAGGGACAAATGAATATCCACATGCAAACAAACAAACAAACAAAAAGCTAGGCCCCTCCTTCATACCACACACAAGTAATCATCTAAAACTAAAGCTAAAACTATAAAACTCTTAAAGGAGATGGAAGTAAATCTTTTAACTTGGGGTTAGGCAATGGTTTCTGAGATACAATACCAAAAGCAGAAGGGATAAAAAACAAAACAAAACAAGACATAGTTAAATTAGACTTCACCAAAATTTCTAAAATGTGTCAGAAATAACACAATCTCTAAGAAACTAAAATTGCAAACACAGAATATAAGAAAACATTTCCAAATTTCATATATATATATTTTTCTATATCCTTTATACAATTTTATAATATTGTATATATAAATATTGAATTGTATAAAGGATATAGAAAAAAATTCTTACAACTCAAAAATAAAAGGACAAATAAGTCAATTAATAAATACGCAAAGGATGCAAATAAACATTTCTCTAAGAAAATATACAAATATCCAATAACCACATGAAAAGTTGCATATCATTAATCATTAAGAAATTCAAATCAAAACCACAATGAAATAACAAGTCTCACTAAGATTTCTCTAATGAGATAGATGGTAACCAATGTTGGTGTTTTAAGATGAATGTGTCCTTACCAAATTACCAAAATCACCTATTTCGAGTATCTCTAACTGTGACTTATTTGGAAATAGGACCTTTAAAGGTTTAAATTTATTAAAATGTGGCTGTTAGGATGGCCCCTAATCCAGTATCACTGGTTTTCTTATAAATAAATTAGGTTATAGATAATGCAGAGTGAGATAACAGATGCATGTGTATAGAAAGGGACAACCTTGTGAAGAGGTGGCAAGAAGGTGGCCATGAGCAAGTGAAGAGAGGCCTCAGAGGAAACCAACTGTGTTGGGCACCTTGATCAGACAGCTTCAAGACTGTGAGAAAATAAACTTCTGCTGTTTAAGCCATCCAGTCTATGGTACAGTTTTTAATGAGAACCTTGACAAACTATTATAGTGAGCAAGGATGTAGAGAACTCTCTTATACTGCTGGAGTGAATGTATAATGGCACAGCTAGTTTGGAAAACATTCTAGAACTTCTTCAAATCACTAAATATGTGTTATCATCTGACCCTAATTCCACTGCTAGATATATACCCAAAGAAGTGAAAACATATGTCCACATACAAACATGTATACCAATGTTCATAGTAATTTTATTCATAATAGTCAAAAGTAGAAATGACCAAAGTATTCATCAATTGATGAGTGAGAAAACAAATGTGGTACATGTGTATTCTGGAATATTATTCAGGTATAAAATAAATGAAGTACTGACACATTCAATGACATGGATGAATCTCGAAAACATTATACTGAGTGAAAGAAGCCACTGATAAATATCACATGTAGTATGAATCCTTTTTTATGTAATTTCTAGAATAGGTAAATTTAGAGAGACAAATTACTGATTGCGTAGAGATAAAATAAATGGTGGTTGAGAATGAAGAATGCGAACAGATACAGGATTTTTTTTTTTTTGGAGGGGTATGTGATGAATATACTCTAAAATTAAATGGTGATGGTTGTAAAATTCTGTGAATTAACTTAGCGCACGCACACACACACACACACACACACACCACATTAAATAGTATACTTTTAAAAGGGTAACTTTTACGTTACCAGAATTCTGTATCAAAGTAGTTAAAAATATAAGAATATTTGTTAAAGTTTGGTTCAAAAGTTTAACAAGGCAATAACCTTCCATTCATGTTTCAGATATTGCCGTAACTTTATTTTCTCTGAATCAGTGAAAAATTATTGGTATAAGAGTGAAAAGAAGAAAACCTAAAGAGCTGAGTCCATTTACTTGAGACTAAGAAGCTAAGCTTTTAATTACCTCATGATTAAGAAAAGAAAATGCATGTCTTGGCCTGCAAAGCAAATGGAAAAAAGTAAACTTTCCTCAATTTGGGTCGAGATCATATAGCTATATCATAGTTCTAAAGCTGTACTGTCTCATAGGGACTGAAATTCTTGCTCAAATCATGTTAACCCTTGGTAAGATTTAAAAGATTTTGGAATCCTGTGATCTTAGCCAATTTGTCATGCAGAGCAAATTTAAATCTTCTCTGGAGTGAGACTTCACCATTCAAAACATTAAATTGCATGTGATTTGTTATATACAGTGTATTGATTAAAAAAAAAAAAAAAACGAACACGCAGGATAAACAGTTGAAAGAGATCCAGACAATATAGTTATCAGAGACTTTGAAATAATTATCCTCTATATATTCACTTAACAAACATTCTTAGCATGAAATTGGGACACTACAAAATAAGAAAAATAAACTGTAGAAGTCATGTGTTAAACTCAGTGGATGACTTTAACAGTATTTTAGTTACAGCTTATGAGAAAATTAGTGGTCCGGATGAAAGATAGCAAAAGAAAATGGACAGAGAAAAACGGTACAGAAAAGAGCATAAAAAATCTTTTGCAATATGATGAAACATTACAATATACATTTATTTAGATTTCTAGGAATACAGGGAAAAAAGGAGGGAGTGGATGAAAAATATAAAGAGATAATAGCTGCAGGTCTTACAAAGTAAATAAGTCATTAAACTACAAATTTAAAAATACTAGGAACAATAAAATTTACATGCAGCTCCTAGAGGAGAAAAAATATATATATATGCATATATATAAAATCTTCAAAGTAACAACCATGACAGATGACTTGTCAATAGAAACAATCAAGTCTAGGAAAAAAAAAATGGCATGTTTTCTTCAACAAAAAATATGATTGCCAGCATAGGAAAAAAAGACTTTTTCTAGCAAACAAAATTAAATTAATTTATCCCCATTAGAACCATATTGAATAAAATACTGAAAAGTCATCTTGGACAGAGGAAAAGATACCAGAAGAAAGCAAGACAATTAAAAAAATAATTGTAATGGAAAGGCAAAATGTGTGAGAAATTTAAATGTGTATTAATTATATGTAACAATAAGTATGCTTTTTGATGGATAGTTGAAATAATGTATGACTTGTACATAAACCAAAGTGGTATAAATACAATTTATGTGTTCTGATGTATTTCACTCTATGGGAATTTGTGAAAGAATAATTTATATTAGTAAGAATACATTACATAAATTACTCCATATCCTCTAAATATAGCAAAAGTAGGTAATACTCAGTATCCTGTAAAAATAGCAAAAGAATAGTAAAAAAAAAAAACCACACACACACACACAATAAGAAGGAAGATTTAAGTAGAAAAGAACAAATAAGTCCAATGAAGGAGAAAACAGAGCTAAAGAAAACGTAGTGGGGATTTACGGAAAGCAAATACTAATATGAAAAACCTAAGTTCAAACATATGTTATATAACTAGATGGGATGCTCCAAATAAAAGACGAAGACTTTCAGACTGACTTAAAAATAAAGTTATACATTAAAAAAAGTTAAATATAACATATTTAGGAAGTTTCATAAGTATAAGAAGATTTAAACTAAACTTTGGTACAAAAAGGGAGTATTTCAAAACTATAAAGGAATCAGTCCACCAGAAATATATAATAATTCTAAATATATGTGCGTATAATAAAATAGTCTAATTCACATGAAGCAAAAGTTGATAGAACTAAAAAGTTAAAGAGACAATATAAGGAAAGATTTTTAACACATGGTTACCTAATAAAAGAAAACATTTATATATATAATATGATATAACGTATGTATGTATATTATACATATATACATATATTATACATATATATAGCAATGCATTCAAAATTTAAAGAATGTACTTTTTTTGATTCACATAAAACATACAAGCTAATATTAGTAGTGTAAAAGATAACTAGAACCCCCTAAATATGTAGAAACTAAGAAGTACCTTTTAAAATAACTCCTGGTGCTTCTAGAAGACAAAAAAGACAGTAACTTCAAGAATTTTGCATAGACAAAGATTTCTTTCACAGGAAACAAAAAATACTGAACGAAAGGAAAAATTTAATTAAAGAGCATTTAAGAAATTGTCTTCTTAAAAATAAACCATTAAGAAATAATGATCATGGGCACCTGGGTGGCTCAGATGGTTAAGCGTCTGCCTTCGGCTCAGGTCATGATCCCAGCGTCCTGGGATCGAGTCCCGCATTGGGCTCCCTGCTCCTTGGGAGCCTGCTTCTCCCTCTGCCTCTCTCTCTCTCTCTCTGTCTTTCATGAATAAATAAATAAAATCTTTAAAAAAAAAAAAGAAATAATGATCATTAGGATCGTAGATGTAATGGATTTAAACACTTCAAATGTGTTTTAAAAATCTCTGACATTAAAAATACTAATTAGACATTGGAGAATGTTACTGAATTATTGAACTAGATCAATATTTTGAAAAGAAGAAGATGAGTTAAACATTCTCTCTAACTTTTCTATATGAAAAATAGTAGTGTGTAATGAAAGAGTAAATGATAGTAAGTATCTTTTTATAATATAATTTCAGCTAATAAATGCAGTCATGGGATAATTACCTTTTAGAAAATCACCTTTTTTGATCCCTAATAAAATAATGGACCTATGCATTGGCCATCAAAAATCATTACGGTAATACAAAGATAGACAGTCATACATTGATATCTCTAAGCACAGATTGACCTGTAAAGTACAGTATTTGGTATGTCATGTTTTTATTTTGATATGTCAAATTTTGATATATCTATATTTTATAATGTTCAAAGTATCATTATTTGCAGTCAACTGAAAACAACTAAGATATTTATCAACAGAAGGAATACACATATTTTATTACATTCATATAATATCCATTAAAAAATATACATAAGCTATAATTAATGATAATAAGTAATAAAAACAAAATACAAAATAATACATATGTGTAATTCCATTCATATAAATAATCTGCAAGATAATGGTTACCTTTATGGTGAAGTGGAGGACAGCGGTTGAGTCAACTGTAGGAGTAAAATGGATGACTGCACCTTGAAATAATCTGCAGTTTATTCTCAAATTGTACAATTTTCTTAATGTATTTTATGCTTCAAAAATTGCAAAATGAATAATTTCCTTTATTATATTAATTTTCATTCATGCATATTATCTGCTTAGGTTTTGAATTTACAGAATCCTACTTACATTTCATTTTTTTATTTTAACATATCTAATTCCTTTCATTAACAGAATTTAACTTCAAATGTAATCCATTTGAAAATAACCTGGAGGATTGTTGAAACCTCTTAATATCATATTCTCTGTTTCACTTTATATATTCTTATAGAATTTAAAGTAATTTCACCATTTTAAAAATGGAAAATGATAAATAACTTTACTTGGCATTTTTTTAGAGTCGTGACATGGTTTATAAATGAAGTCACCAAAATACAACTGATTGAGATTTTTTTTAGTAAGTGTTTTCTTCTGTCTAGTTTTAAAGGTACATCAATTAAACTTCGACCAAGAAAACAATTTACCCATAAATGGTATGCTTTGGATATGCTATAATTATCTGCATTATGTATTTGTCTTAATAATCATTGTAATTTATTTTTAGACCATTTCAATTCTCTACAGCTGTTCCAATAATTGTATTTAATAGCTATCATACAAATAATTTTTCAAGACTAAGGCTATGACAATGAGAACAGTAGTGTTCTTGGTCTGTGCTTTCATTTAATTCTGTACTAAAATTAAGTGCCAGAATTTGAGAAAACTGAAAATCTTTTTAGAATTTGAGAAAACTGAAAATCTTTTTGCCATAATTTTAAGTTATGATGTATTAAATAGTTTTAGACTTAACTCTTTGAATGTCCATGATTAGTCCTACTGTCATACAGCCTTATAATAATAATTATAACAAATACTAATAATAGTTAAAACTTGAATATTCCTTAATTTTCACCAGTAAGAGCTCTAAAGTTTCGCCTATTATCTCATCCTCAATGCCACCTCAAAACTATTGTGTCCATTTTACAAATGAGGAAACTGAGGTACATGCAAGTTTGTCACAACCCTATGGCACACAGTTACTCAGAGTCTAAGTGAGATTCTAATTACAAAGTCCCAGGGCAAAATATACATCTAATCTCTCCTCAACGCTGAAGGATTGGAAACACTGGACTTTTAGAAATTGTGTTAACATGCCAATGTATGGTCTGGTAGAAAGAGTAATCACCCTCCTCCACTTCCCCACTCCCAACCTTCAAGCTTGTTGATGGAGAATATAACTTTAATTGTAGCCTTGACAGTCAAAAAGACTGTGGTTTTTGTAGAATAAATCAATTTCCATGAGGCATCTGTAAAGTTAAAAGGTGGTTTATAAGTTACAAATGAAATGCTCAAGTGTGTTTGGCACACTGACTTTTGTATGCATGAGTCACCAGGCTCAGCGCTGGGGAGGAGAACATTTAGATGCAAGGATATATGACCAAATTTAGCAGTACAAAAGTTGGTGTAGGAGGTTTATCCCCTGCTGCCTACTGAATTTCTAATTGTCCCCCTTTCCTGTTATCTGCTACTTGCTTGTTCTAACCTCTTCAGTGACTACATCCTTTAGACTTTCAAAATATCTGGGAGGGGGAGGATTTTAATCTCTCTGTTAGAATTCCGAAGACAGCATATAATATATAGTAAGAGGAAATTACATTCCTTCTCAAATGAAAATTGTCTCACTATCTCCTGGGATGTGTCTTAATACTAAGATTAATGGAAGTAGTCAATTTTAAATCTAAATTAAAAAGAAATAGTGAAATGGATATTAACATACACAGACTAAAGACAGATATAATGGAGACCATATTTAAGCACTGCTTCAGCTTGCGTTCAGAACACAGGTAAATGACAAAAACACTTCGATCACATCTATTGTAGTCCAATCTCAAGGAAGCAGAACTGAAAGAAACAGGCACTGAGGCAGGGAAAGCAGGAGAGCAAATATGATAGAGGACATTACCGCTTCTGCTGTACGGACAGATGATCATTCAGTCTTGGGGCAGTGGGATAAAGATATACTATGAACTGCTGTGAAGTCCATTTGGAAGTACAAAGGGAGAAAACCATCCACCAGTGTCCTACCTTTCCTTGCCTTTTATGGGTCCAAATCTGCCCTATGGGTATTCATTCCCCAAACATCTCAACTGCATCATGTGGACTCTCTGGGTAGCAGCCAGGGAAGCCAATGAGCAGTAGGCAGGTGCAGCAACACATGCGTAGCCCCACTACAATGAGAAAAATGCACAAAAGCCACAAAGCAAGTGACACGCATGCATCTGTGCTGGTGATGACTGAATACCATATACTAGGATACAGCCCTCCAAGAATATATGGGTAGAAAAATAAATGCAACCTACCTCTCTACAGGCCTTCTGGGACACAGTCAACTGTTTTTATCTTGAATTCGGTGTGGAAGCAAGAGGCCTTGGAATCAAGTGAAAGACACCCCCTCGCCTAATGCTGGTGGCAAGCAGACACCAGACCACTTCTAACAGGATCATCCTTCAGTGTCTGGTATTAATCCACCTTGTAGGAATCCACTTTTCAACTCAAGCACCTAAATCCTGACTACATCCCATATATAAATGCAAGTGTTATTTATAGAATAGTAAAACTGATTAAAAAGCAAAAATATTAAAAATAATGTCATGTACACACTTAAGAACTGTATAGAATTATAACAAGGTATGGGATGACATGTCCCTTTGTGAGTCTATGAAAATAAGAGAATACTGAAGTAAACAATTGCTAATACTCAGTGCTTTGCATTTATGAAGGGACATAAATCCTCTAGGGTAAATTACCTAGGAAATAGTAACTTCCTTATCTGTAACTTTTCTTCCTTATCTGTCCACATAAATATCAGATTATACTCTGACTTTAATATTAGACATCGATAGCCCATTAAAACAGATTCAAAAATATTTACAACTAAGTAAGAAAATCAGCTTTTCTTCCTTGCCAAGGATGGAGGATGTGAGGGTACAGACATGATTCTTCTTTGAAGTTTAGAAAATTATGGTATGGAAAAATCACAAAACAATAGCTAGTACAATAGTAAATAGCTAGTACATTCATGGAAATACATTCAATCACAAAAGTAATAGGGGATGTGCAAATGCAAAAAATTTTATACTTATATTTTTTGCCCAAAAGATTGCTAACAATTATGTCAAGAAGCATATGGTGAAATAGGCACACTAATTTGTGAGGATGCAAAATATTAAAACATTTTTTGAAGAATTTGGCAGGATACATCCAATTTAAATAGACAAATCCAAGACTATAACCTAAAATAGGCATATGTGTATGTTATGTATAGATGTGTATACATATATATGCCTATATATGTGTATATATATGGTTATTGAATCACTATATAATGTTGATAAAATAAACTGACAAATTCTATATAGCCATTAATAGGTAAATAATTATGTATACTTCGGAAAACTAAGCATGCAGTGATTCATAATGGGAAGACAGAGCTATATGAATTGACATGGAAAATTTCCAAGAAAAATGATGATGTGCTAAAAGCAATTGAAAGTAAATTTAGAACTTCATTTTAGTTTTTAAAAATGCAGAACTTCATTTAGAAACAAATACAGGATAAAAATCTCACTCCTTTTGATGATTAAACACATAAAATTGTATGTATTTGAAATAAAAGGAGTTCCAGAGGAATTTCACATTATACAATATATACTTCTATATGCCTTTCCACAATGAATATAAATGCATGTGTTATTTATAGAAAGTTAAAACTGATTAAAAAACAAAAATATTGGAATGCAAATAATGCCATGTACACTCCTAACAACTATATATATAACGAGCTATTTGATGCTGTGTCCCTTTGTAAGCCTATGAAATAAGAGAATATTGAGGCAAACAATTGCTAATATTCAGTGTTTTGTATTTATGAGGGGAAATAAATCCTCTAAGTGAATTGCCTAGGAAATAGTAACTTTCTCTATCAAATAAATATAGTCTATTAATTTTCATCATTTTATTAAATATATACTTTAAAAATAAGTGTTACATTGAAATTTAAAATAAATATTAAGGACACAGATGCACAATTAAACAACCTTGTATTTCTAGGATAATGGCAACTTGGTCATGAGATATAATCTATTCCACATATCAATGGATTTGACTAGTTAATATTTCATTTCAGATATTTATTTCTATGTTTGAGAGTAATTGGCTAAACGTTTTATTTTGTTGAAATGTCCTGGTTGGTTTCAAGGTTACTTTGGTCCCATGATGCAAGCTGCCACATCTTCTATCTTTTCCTACTTTCTGCCAATGTTTGTGTAAGTTTCCTATTATTTCCCCCTTACTATCTGGTGATGTCATCAACAAAGTTATCTGCAGATAACTTTGTTGTAAGATTTCTTAAATGCTTATTTTATTTCTTCAATAAACAGCTGTTCATTTTTTCTTCTTATGTCCCTAAGGAATTTTTTTAATATTATGTAATTTTAAAAAATGTTTTGGCATATGGGGCACATGAGTGGCTCAGTCGTTAAGCGTCTGCCTTCCACTCAGGTCATGATCTCAGGGTCCTGGGATCGAGTCCCTCATCAGGCTCCCTGCTCAGCGGGAAGCCTGCTTCTCTCTCCCCCACTCCCCTGCTTGTGTTCCCTCTCTTGCTGTCTCTCTCTGTCAAAAAAATAAATAAAATCTTTTTAAAAAATGTTTTGGCATAATGTTGTTCATATAAACTAATATCTGTTTAATGTCTGTAAATGTGATAGTACGCTCTGTCTTTTATTCCTCGTGTTGCGATTTGTACCTTCTCCCCTACTCTTTTTAAAATCAGCTGTGTCCATCTTTTTAAGAAAGAATTCCTGACTGAATTAGTCACCACCTCAAAATGATGGAACTTGCATCCAGAACCTAACCAGGATGACTGCCTGCTACAATGAAAGTAGGAACATTCCCCAGAGGACTTTAACAGGACTGAGTCTCAAAACAACTACTCACAATGTACAGGATAGCATTCCAATTCCTTGTAAGTAACAATAAGCATATTTCACCTATTTTCCCCCATTGGAAAAAAAGTAAAAGGAAAGAAAAGAATGAACACATACATACAAAAAATTATAAAAGCAGAGCTTATTTGGGGAAACTCTGAAATGTGCACTGTAGAGCTGACAGGAAGAGCTCAAGGACAGGGTTTTTAGTTCTGGATTGAGGAGTAGAAAAGAGAACTCCTAAAGTTCAGGCAAAAGTGTGGAAATCTACTCATTTTTTCAGTTTCTCCTCTTATTTTCCCTATTGTCTCATAACCCATCACCAGAGCAGTCCCCCCGAGTTCATGGCGGTGGCTATTAAAAGGGGCAACATTTGGGGCACCTGGGTGGCTCAGTTGGTTAAGCATCCAACTCTTAATTTTGGCTCAGGTCTGATCTCAGGGTTATGAGATGGAGCCCTGCGCTGGCTCCAGACTCAGCATGGAGTCTGCTTGAGATTCTCTCCCTCTGCCCCTCCTACCACGTGCATGCTCTCTCTCTCTTTCGTTCAAATAAATAAATAAATAAATAAAATCTCTAAAAATAAGATAGAATATAAGGGGCAGCATTTGCCAAAACTCTGGCAGAGAGAATATTACCCTCCATTTTTGTTGAACTGCAGGTAGAGAAAACAAAATGAACAAAGTCATGAAAGCATAAAAGTCCCTAGTATATTTGGAAAAGACAGGAAGTTCAGAATGATGCTAAAGGTTAGGCTGGTTAGATTGTAAAATTAACCTCAAAATGAAGTGACCCTGTGTATCAGGAAATGGGACTGAAACATTACTCTGTAATAACTGGAACTCTAGATTAATGCAATAATTACATTACTAAATCAATATTAGTGTGAATATAGAAAACATAATAAAAGGCAATTAGAGAAACAAGAGTCAAATTCAGTAAAAGCTCACATGTATAAGTTTTAGTCCTATGAGAAGCAGATGCCAAGATAGGATGAAATCTACAAGAGACTTATTGGAAGTAATAAATGTAAAGGATACAATGGCAGGGAATAGATACAGGAGAGCTTTTGGACCACAGTGGAGGCTTGGCACCTGTAAAAGGAGAGAAGGGGTGAAGGATTAGCTAGGAAGAGACTCAGACCACATTTTTGGTACTGAAAAATTCTCAAGTTGCTGGTTCTAGAATTTAGAAAAAGGACATTAGTAAGACAAACCACAACTCCCATAGCTGAAATCAGCCTCAGGGTTTCAACTGGTACTACATATAACCTCCCTCCTGCATAATCCATTTGAAACTCTCCTCACCATTAGCTATCAACCTGGCAGGTCCTAATGGCATGAACCAAAATGATATTTCTGAAGGCTCAGAGATCTTAGTAATAATCCTCAGGCCATGGGGGGCTCTGGACACAAGAAGCCCAACATGCCCTGGTGGCAGATGTAACTTGTAGTTCCATAAGACAGTCACTGTGTTTCTTGTCAAGAGGGCACCACCTTTGTGGATCATGACCTCCAACCATGCAGAGTCCAAAATTGCAGAGACAGGGAGCACAGAGGTCTCTACTGGGTCATTGGAAAATAAAGTAAGTGGGTTTATTCCTACTTTCATCCTTGGTTCCCAGACTCATGCATTCTTGCTATGAGGAACAAAGCACATAAAGATATATATTATTCAGTGCCTGCATTGTGTCTGAAGATTCATATGCCATCCTTGTAGAGTATCACCTCTGATCCAGTGCTTCTGCTATTCCTTCAGCAGTTCATTCTAACCCTTTATGAGGCCAGCTGTCTTCGGATAGAGCAGTAGGTTATAGGCCAACTCCTATACCACCTTCACTATATAATGGGTCCCATGATGGATGATTGTGAGTTGCCATACCTGGAGATCATGGCTGAAGACAGTATCAGGGAAAAGAAAATGCTCACTTAAAATAGGTATCATTCTGTGTGAAGATAAATAGCTGGATATTCCAGGATATAAGAGGCTCAACATAATCTATTTGTCAACAAGGGGACAACGCTCCTCACAAGGACTACTGTCATACCGGAATCTTTGTGTTTTATAGGATAGACATTGAGAGACAACAATAGCTAGATTGGTTTTGGTAAGTAAGAGTCCATGATATTGGGCCTATGTGTTTTCACAGTGTCTGTCACAGGACCTCTCTGCTCATGTGCCTAACATGACAGCTCCTTGATAGCCAATGATGAAGACTGGTTAATGTCAATGGCTGAGTCAGTTTGTCAAATTGGTTTTTCAATGCCTCCTTCATTGTGCATACTTTCTGGTGAGTATTAATATATATATACAAAAATCCTCACACTTTTTGTCCACTTCTGTATTATTATGCTGACAAGGGTATTCCCTTCCACCAAGACATTTACTGGGGTAACCAGATATAAAAGTTCCACTATCATTTTTTCCAGGGACTATCCTTGATGCATATTCTTTCAAAATGGGATCTTCATTTCCAGCTAAGCAATAAATAAGCCAGTCCCCAAATCTCATAATACCACCTGTTTTCCTTAATAACTACCGATATTATAGGTCAGTTAGGATCCTCCAAGAATCAGACACCTAGGCAAGTATAGATATATATGAAGTTTCCAGTGACAAAGGATAAAAAGGGAGGGAGAAATAGTAGGTAGAGAGGGAGTCTCCAAGCTGAACTGGTCTGACACCTGTGAAAGGAACAAGGAAGAGCCTCAGACCACTGTTCAGTTATAAGAAAGCCTTGGCTAGGCCAAAGGAGAGATCCCAAGCAAATCTTTCCTACTGAAGAAATATTCTATCAGTGGCACCCTCATCTTGCTCAGTCATTGGCTAGGAGTTAATCACCCAGGGAAAGCATGGCCTCAGACCACTGTTCAGTTTAAGAAAGCCTTGGTTAGGCCAACGGAGAGAGCCCAAGTAAAACTTTCCTACTGAAGAAATATTCTAGCAGTAGCACCCTCATCTTGCTCAGTCATTGGCTAGGAGTTAATCACCCAGGGAAAGCCTGGCTTCAATACTCCTAGGAGTAGCAGCTGGAGGCTGTCAGATATCTAGATCCCCTGCAGTAGTTTCTCTTGAAAGAAATCTAAATGGTGCATCTCCTTTCTATTGCCTTTGAGACTTACTATATAATCAACCTGAACTACATATATTTGAGTTAATTTTTTAAAACTTGTGATTTTATAGTATTTGTTTATATTCTTTTACATGGGTTCTCCATGTATCAAAGTAGATATAAAGAACATTGTATAGTTAAAACATCTGTAGGCCAGAGAAAGAAGAAGTTTGGTGTTGTTCAATGAGTACATGATATAGTATTCAGAACAAAAAATTAGTAAAAAGAGTATTGTATTTTCCATTGGGTAACTCATGACACTATCTGAAAATAAGATTCTTCGTCAATTCCTATGAAAATTCTTTTTCTACTATAAATCATTACATATATCAGTAATTTTGACACTCCTAATATATAATTTATCAACTACGAAATAGGTGAAATTTAAAAGCATAATTGCTTTTTGCAAAACAGTGTAAAAAGCTCTATATTGATTTCCTTTATTGATTCTATGAAGAGGTCAGGATCCTCTTTGTTTCTGTACTTTTAAAGAAAGCAACATGGAGATTGACTAAGGAATATGTGAGCTGCAATTTGAATGGAAGGCTATCACAATAACAATAACAACTATAACAGCAAATGTTATGTAGATATCTACGTTCAACATTAGTTATATTGATATACACATCTAGTCATTCACTGAGAGCATAAGTCTACAAGTTCTAGAGAAAATATTAGAGGAAAAGGCCAATAAAAGTACTACCTTGATGTTGTTTGTGTCCTCATTTTTGGTGGCTGGTGATCTAGGCTGGATTTGAAAATTCCTTATACCTTCACTAAAGCAAGTCTAAGGCTAACTACACTTCAACTGCAAGCAAATTAACCCCTCCTCCTAGGTCTCTAAGAGCTTCTGTTAAATCTCTAAATATTACCACTTTCCTCATAAAGAGAGCCAAAAAAAAAAAAAAAAAAAAAAGAACTCAAAGAAAGGTGCACTGAAGGAAGGATTCAGAAGGAACGTTTCTTCTTTAAGCAACAGCTGTGGAACTGAGACATCTACCGTAAGATTCCTTTCTCTTGTATTCTACTCTTGTTTTAACAATGAGCACATTAACTCAAAAGCCTCATAAGTGTTTCTCAAACCTGGAAGACGTTAGAATTGCTCAAGGAAATATTTTTTTAAATATCCCACCAAACAGGCCACACTAAAGGCTGATAATTTGAGATATGATACCCTGTACACTAATAGCCTTCATCCAATTGTTTTGGCACCCACTGATGACATTTGTTTGAATCAGCGATTCTCTTAGGAGTTGAAAAATAATGTTTTTCTAATTTTTTCACTATTCCTACATTTATTATGTGACCTTCTGCTGTAAAGAAGAGTTTTCCCCACTTTTTATTTTTTTCAATTCATTATATATACCCTCGAATTATTTTTTATTATACAATATAATTCATTACCATCATTATAATGCTGATGCTCAAATTATGACAGATTTGGCTAATGGATCCCCTTCACTTCAGACCCTGTGTCCCTTTGACATATTCAGAAAGCACAGAAACAAGGTAAAGAATGCCACTATCTCCATGACTAGTTAACACTATATGGGCATTATTAACCAATTCAGTTAATCAGAGAAAGTAATTATGGGCATAGGAACAAAACAGGAGAATTTAAATAATGTCTGTTTGCAGATTATATATTCTGAAAACAAAATACTGAACATAATTGTGTTTATACTTAAGAAGTTAGACATAAAGTGATAGATTAGTTTAAAGGGAAAGAAATATTGAAATAAAAAAGTAGAAATTAATAAATAGAAAAACAACAGAAGAGATTAATAACACATAAGCTATTTTTAAGAAGATCATTAAAATACATCTTAAGCAGGTGTGAACTTGAGACTGATGTAAGGGTGTGATCATGGAAAACTCTCTCCCTCTACCCACCCTCTGGTCCCAACATCTCTACCTATGCACCCAGAATGTGCTGGGTTTCTTGCCTGCACTTGGCAATAAAGATATAGCCAAAAATTTCAGAAGTAATTGGATGGACTACAAGGATAAGAGAAACCTCAAGAAAGTGAATACAAGGCCCAATGAGATCCTTGCCAGGATCAAGCTACTGGGAGTCTTCATGGGGATTTTATCAAGATGTATTTGTTTCTCTGAAGCAGAAATTGTTACTAAGTCTTCTGAGTGTCCTTCTTCAAACAAGTGATTGTACACTTTACCTACAATAGGGTAACTTTCAGTCTTTCTTTCATCACTCACCATCATTCTTGTGCATCCTTTCAAACACTGAATAGATCTTATTAAAAAATGTTTAGAGAATCCTAAGACAGGCAAGGGTGATCCTTAAATAATACATTGAGGGGCGCCTGGGTGGCTCAGTTGTTAAGCGTCTGCCTTCGGCTCGGGTCATGATCCCAGGGTCCTGGGATCGAGCCTTGCATCAGGCTCCCTGCTCAGCGGGAAGCCTGCTTCTTCCTCTCCCACTCTCTCTGCTTGTGTTCCTGCTCTCGCTGTGTCTCTCTCTGTCAAATAAATAAATAAAATCTTTTAAAAAATAATAATAATACATTGAACAACTTTATGCCAATTATTTTTTTAAAATAGGACATATTTTAGAAAATATAAAGATTTTTTTTAAATTTAATTTGTTAGAGAGCAGAAGCAGGGGAGTAGCAGGCAGAGGGAGAGGGAGAAGCAGGCTCCCCACTGAGCAAGTACCCCAATGCGGGACTTGATCCCAGGACCCTAGTATCATGACCTGAGCCAAAGGCAGACATTTAACCAACTGAGCCATGCAAGCGTCCCTTAGAAAATATAAATTAAAAAGATTGAAAGATAAAGATAAAATCTAAGTATATCAGTGAGCATTAAATATGAAATAAAATCTCATACCAATAGAAAAGCTATACTCATTTCTTTTGAGGATGAGTAAATTTTGACATGAAAACTCAATGTAGAATGGAAATACCCAGAGACTTAAATTTCCAACTCATCTCACATATAAACATAGATGCAAACATTTTACATAACATATTAGCCCATCAAATAGAATACTTTTTTAAAACAAATAGTGAATAAGATGGCTTATATGAGAATGAGGAATCAATTTAATATCTATATGATGGTAAAGATAACACTGGTATACACACACAAAATATTTGATAAAATTGTACCTTAATCCAAGTCTTTAAAATAAAACAACTTTTAGCAATCTGAAAATGAAAAGAAACTTCATTAAAGTGATAAATATTGAGGTGCCTGGATAGCTCAGTTGGTTAAGCAACCGGCTCTGATTTTGGCTCAGGCATGATCTCAGGGTTGTGAGACTGAGCTCCATGTCGGGATCCCTGCTTGATGTGGAGCCTGCTTAAGATTCTTTCTCTCCCTCTCCCTCTGCCACTCCCAACCCCCACCCACATGGGCTCTCTATCTCTAAAAAAAAAAAAAAAAGTGATAAATACCGTCAGCAAAAAGCTACAGCAAACAGCACACTTAAACATTAAGTCAAGACACATGCAAGATAGCTAATAGTGAAAAAATCCATATTTGCAGATTATATGACTGTCTATGTATAACACCAAAAAATATAGAGACAAAATAATTTACTAAGAGTGTAGTAAGGTTCCTAGATGCAATATAAACACAATAACAATAATTGATACCAGTTTTATTCCTCATAAGAGAAGATAACTCCAGATGGCAAAGGAGGCTTCTTTCCTCTCCCATTTAAACTACCTCATCAGTTTCCAGTTGTCTCAACCACACAGGGGCTACTATCAGAACCTAACCTTGTAGGTCTCTCTTCCTAAGAATTTCATATTCTGGATGAGAAGTTTCTATTTGCTACCCTTTGTAGAACTGTTAAGGTGGGTCCCTTTCCTGGTGTTTTTCCTCTATGGTACATCCTGACATGATGGCCTACGCACAACTCTTTTGGGGTAATGAGAGTTTGTGGAAGGGTGAGTGCTTTGCTAGTTCTCTGCCTGGAAATTTACCTAATAAAGCTTATTTTACATTTAAACTCTGTGGAGTTAGTTGTGAGTCAGTGATCCTATGTATGACACAGAATTATACATTTAGAAAATACAATAGGGAAAAAAATATATACCTACAATTACAAGTGCAAGTTATAAATTACCTAGGAATAAATCTATAAAAAAGATATGCAAAATCTCTCTGGAGAAAATTATAAACTATTTTGAAGAATAAAAATGAGACATACATGAATGGATATGCATGAACACTAATATTCAAACTTCAAATTATGAGAATTTTTCCCAATCTATAAATCTATAAATAAATTTACCTAGAAATTAATCTAGAAATTTAAAAAATTCTACAGTTCTCTTGGATATGTTAATATACAGTATCATTTCAGACAAGTAGTCACTCCTGTGTGACCAAGATGACATTACAAAGGCATAATATAGGGGATGAACTGAATGTGAAATTTTTTTTCTAAAATGAGTAAGACTTGAGTTTAAAAGTCAAATATTAATTTTTTAAAACTTGGTCATTGGTATGTGGATATTAATGGTATGCTTATAAAGATTTCTGTATATTTGAAATATTTCACAGTAAAATATTTTAAAATACTGGTTCAGCAAAGCTGTATCAAAGGAGGACAAAATTTATAACTGAAATTTAAAATTGGAAATAGAACTAAATAGCTCAGGTGGCCTTTTTTTGTTAATTTTTTTTAGAGTAGTTTTGGCAGAATATTGAGGGAAAAATATAAAGATAGAGCCCCTATAGTCCCTACCCCCACACATGCATGATCTCCTTCGTTATCAACATTCCCCACCAGAGTAAACCTTTGTTACAACTGATGAACCTACACTGACATATCATCAGCTCCCAAAGTTCATAGATTACATTAGAGTCCACTCATGGTGTTGTATATTCTATAGGTTTGACAAATGTATAACAACATCTATCTACACTAGTGATCTTTTAAAATCAATAGGAAATTATGTCTTGTTTTGTTGTTTTCCTGATTTAAATTTCTTTATTTATTCAAGGACCATAGAAGACACATTGAGTAATATAATGATACAATATATAGCAATATAACAGTGAATGAGAACAAACTATATATTTGAGATTTATTTTTTTAAAGATTTTATGTATTTATTTGACAGAGAGAGAGAGAGAGCACAAGGAGGCAGAGTGGTAGGCAGAAGGAGAGGGAGAAGCAGGCTTCTGGCTGAGCAGGGAGCCAGATCCCAGGCCAAAAGCAGATGCTTAACCAACTGAGCCACCCAGGTGTTCCTATGTTTGAGATTTAAGTTAAGGCAAAAGAAGGAACAGAGACAACTATATGACTTTCATGGCCTTATGGATATAGAGTAAATTGGAAAGCAAGATGTCCCTGACTTGGGACACCTGGGTGGCTCAGTCAGTGAAGAGTCTGCTTTGGCCTGGGTCATCTCAGGGTCCGGGCATAGAGTCTCCCATTAGACTCCTTGCTCAGCAGGGAGCCTGCTTCTCCCTCTGCCTGCTCTGCCTGTTCTGTCTGCCACTCCCCGCTACTCGTGTGCTCTCTCTCTCTCTCTCTCTCTCTCTGACAAATAAATAAATAAAATCTTAAAAAAAAAATTCCCTGACTTAATTTCCTTGGAGACTCCAGAAGATACATTGAAAACCATGATGAATAATATTCTCAATAGGAGATATAACCTCCAATTATGGCTGTGTCATATTTCACCCTTAATGAAATCTGATCATGTAATTTTCTTAAAATATACTTTTAAAAATGGGATTTAGGTGTTAGAATTGTTGGCTTTCTATCTGACTTTTGTTGATCTGTTTAACAAAGAGTAAAGCTTGCAGAATCTTGAGAAATATATATTTAATAAATCATGAAAAAGATCCCCAAATCCCAGCCATCCTTACAGACTTGATAGCCACTGGAATATAGCCAGGCTGCCTAAAATGGAGAAGTGTACAGACTGCATGAAAACGGGTACCCAAAAATTACTCTATGGGGATTATTCTAAGCCTTTGCATATAGAGGTGATAAAGGAAACTATTGTACAAATATGCAGACATGCCTAAAGCCCAGTGAAATAATCTTATTATAAATATTGAAACCATCATTTAATGGAAAAAAGAAAGACCTTGCTGTCTCTTCTCAAATTGTCATTGTCAATTATTTTTACTTACGTCACATTCATAAATATAATTAAGCCAGTTATGTTTTACTTTCTATTATTTATTGGAGTTCAATGGCTTGGGAGACCAATGACTTGGGAGTGTCATGATGAGAATTATTTCTACTTTAGTTTATTCCTTCCTAATATTCCATACATTATTTCTTAGATTAATAAACCTGATCCACCTATGCCCACAGTAATAATAATAAAAGTAACATTTTCATTCTCATCCAGTATGTCTACTTCCCCGTGATAAAAATCAGTCATTTTGCAGAAAATTATTTGTTTTAATTGTGATTAGCATTTTTGAAAAATCACAGAATTGTTTTGTACAAAAAATTACTTTTTAAGTCATTATTCCATGAGCTGGCATGTTACCCAGTAAAGAAAAGATGGAAGGGGTGGTGAAGGAGTCTGCCATGTTTATATAAGATTTAGATAATATTTCTAGCAGCAAATACATAATGACACCACTGGAATTTGAGAAAAATTGTAAATACAAACAATAGTAATTTCTGTTTTATGTACTACACTTTTTTCTTCTAATAAAAAATTAAAAAGCCTCTTTTTTGTCTTCACATAAAAAGGTACATGTTGGTTTATGAAAAGCAACAAGTATGCTTGTTAGAATCTTATTTTGGGGTAATTAATGGTTAAGGATGTACACAACAGAAGAAAAATTGTTGTGTTATTGCTAAGGCAGCAAATTCTGCCTGACATTTCCACCGCACATCCTCCAATTAAGAAGGCAGCTGTCATATTGATTGAATGGATAATCTGTTCATATGTCACCAGAGAATGAGAAGGTTCAACTTTAGAAATTAATGCTTCCTTGGATTTTTGTAACTGACAACAAGAAAAATATTCATCTTGAGTTTCTTTCTTTGCAAGCTTAGTCTTGTTTCTGTAGGTCTAAATTACTAATACTGGTATAGGGCAAAGGTCTTTAAAAAACCAATAAAATAAAAATAAGGATTATTTATTGTCTGTATTCTACCCTTTATGCAGACAAAAAAGAAGTTTAAAAAAAGGACAGATGTGTCATATAAAATAGTTAAATAAATCTGGATTTCATGGTCTATGTCTATCCTGAATATATACATTTAAATGTTACCATCAGGTTCATGGTATTTAAACTCTACTATGTTTTTGTAAATAGTTTGGTTCTGACATTTTTCTTGATGTTATCCATCTAATCGTTATTCTTCAAATTTTACCATCTACCTTACAAATGATGGCATCATGTATATTTGATTCATTCTAGACTACCTAGACTCATTTCCACCCCATGCCATTTTGTCACTGACTGTAGGGTGATCATACTTACCTAATGTTTACAAGAAAATCATTTTATTTCATACAAGTAGTTTACAAACTCATACTTCATTTTGAATTTGTCACTGGTTTAAAAACTTATGTAAAATAAATGACATATTTTATAAACTCAAAATGTTCTTATACTTGCATAATTAAATCCATGTAAATATTTACACATACTAATTTCTAAATTCACAACTCTAGACAATTATTTTTTTTAAGATTTTATTTATTTGAGAGAGTGAGCAAGTAAGAAGGAGAGAGGGGAGGAGCAGAGGGAGAGGGAGGGGCAGAGGGAGAAGGAGAAGCAGACTCCCTGCTGAGCAGGGAGCCAGACATGGGGCTCCATTCCAGAACCCCACGATCATGACCTGAGCCAAATGCAGATGCTTAACCAACTGAGGCACCCAGGCATCCCATAGACAATTATTAATATAGTATTAGTGTTTAAAAACTAGGTGTAACTTTTTTCATTCCATTGGCCATTTTACTCCTATGTTATAACTTGTTATTTCTTTTTTTTATTGTTATGTTAATCCCCATTCATTCCATCATTAGTTTTAGATGTAGTGTTCCATGATTCATTGTTTGTGCATAACACCCAGTGCTCCATGCAGAACGTGCCCTCCTCAATACCCATCACCAGGCTAACCCATCCTCCCACCCCCCTCCCCTCTAGAACCCTCAATTTGTTTTTCAGAGTCCATCATCTCTCATGGTTCGTCTCCCCCTCCGATTTCCCCCCCTTCATTCTTCCCTTCCTGCTATCTTCTTCTTTTTTTTTTTTTAACATATAATGTATTATTTATTTCAGAGGTATAGGTCTGTTTATCAATCTTGTTAATTCTTTCAAAGAACCAGGTCCTACTTTCGTTGATCTGTTCTACTGTTCTATTGGTTTCTATTTCATTGATTTTTGCTCTGATCTTTATTATTTCTCTCTCCTGCTGGGTTTAGGCTTTATTTGCTGTTTTTTCTCTAGCGCCTTTAGGTGTAGAGTTAGGTTGTGTATTTGAGACCTTTCTTGTTTCTTGAGAAAGGCTTGTATTGCTATATACTTTCCTCTTAGGACTGCCTTTGCTGCATCCCAAAGATTTTGAACAGTTGTGTTTTTATTTTCATTGGTTTCCATGAATTTTTTTAATTCTTCTTTAATTTCCTGGTTGACCCATTCATTCTTTAATAGGATGCTCTTTAGCCTCCATGTATTTGAGTTCTTTCCGACTTTCCTCTTGTGATTGAGTTCTAGTTTCAAAGCATTGTGGTCTGAAAATAGGCAGGGAATGATCCCAATCATTTGGTACCAGTTGAGACCGGATTTGTGACCTAGGATGTGATCTATTCTGGAGAATGTTCCATGGGCACTAGAGAAGAATGTGTATTCCGTTGCTTTGGCATAGAATGTTCTGAATATGTCTGTGATGTCCATTTGGTCCAGTGTGTCATGTAAAGTCTTTATTTCCTTGTTGATCTTTTGCTTAGATGATCTTTCCATTTCAGTGAGGGGGGTGTTAAAGTCCCCCACTATTATTGTATTGTTGTCAATGTGTTTCTTTGCTTTTGTTATTAATTGCCTTATATAATTGGCTGCTCCCATGTTAGGAGCATAGATATTTACAATTGTTAGATCTTCCTGTTGGATAGACCCTTTAAGTAGGATATAGTGTCCTTCCTCATCTCTTATTACAGTCTTTAGTTTAAAATCTAATTTGTCTGATATAAGGATTGCCACCCCAGCTTTCTTTTGGTGTCCATTAGCATGGTAAATGGTTTTCCACCACTTCACTTTCAATCTGGGGGTGTCTTTGGGGCTAAAATGAGTCTCTTGCAGACAGCATATCGATGGGTCTTGTTTTTTAATCCAATCGGATAGCCTGTGTCTTTTGACTGGGGCATTTAGCCCATTTACATTCAGGGTAACTATTGAAAGATAGGAATTTAGTGCCATTGTATTGCCTGTAAGGTGACTGTTACTGTATATTGTCTGTGTTCCTTTCTGGTCTATGTTGCTTTTAGGTTCTCTCTTTGCTTAGAGGACCCCTTTCAATATTTTTTGTAGGGCTGGTTTCATGTTTGCAAATTCCTTTAGTTTTTGTTTGTCCTGGAAGATTTTTATCTCTCCTTCAATTTTCAATGACAGCCTAGCTGGATAGAGTATTCTTGGCTGCATATTTTTCTCATTTAGTGCTCTGAATATATCATGCCAGTCCTTTCTGGCCTGCCAGGTCTTTGTGGATAGGTCTGTTGCCAATCTAATGTTTCTACCATTGTAGGTTACAGATCTCTTCTCCCGAGCTGCTTTCAGGATTTTCTCTTTGTCTCTGAGACTCGTAAGTTTTACTATTAGATGTCGGGGTGTTGACCTTTTTTTATTGATTTTGAGAGGGGTTCTCTGTGCCTCCTGGATTTTGATGCCTGTTTCCTTCCCCAAATTAGGGAAGTTCTCTGCTATAATTTGCTCCAATATACCTTCTGCCCCTCTCTCTCTTTCTTCCTCTTCTGGGATCCCAATTGTTCTAATGTTGTTTCATCTTATAGTATCGCTTATCTCTCAAATTCTGCCCTCATGATCCAGTAGTTGTTTATCTTTTTCTCAGCTTCTTTATTTTCCATCATTTGGTCTTCTATATCACTGATTCTCTCTTCTGCCTCATTTATCCTAGCAGTTAGGATAAACTGCAATCAAAAATGGCCCCCATTTTTTATTGCACCTCATTAATAGCCTTTTTGATTTCGACTTGGTTAGATTTTAGTTCTTTTATTTCTCCAGACAGGGTTTCTCTCAATTTCCATGCTTTTTTCACGCCCAGCTAGTATCTTTAAAATCATGATTCTGTACTCTAGGTCCGACATCAATGTTCATATTGAGTAGGTCCCTGGCAGTCAGTACTACCTCTTGTTCTTTTTGTTGAGGTGATTTTTTCCATCTTGTCATTTTGTCCAGAGGAGAATAGTTGAATGAGAGAACACACTGCTAACAGGGTAACAGAAAAATATATTCTAAACAAATCAGAAAAGACCTGAAACCGGGGGGAAAGAAAGAGAAAGAAAGAAAAAAGAAAAAGATAACGATAAAAACAAACAAAAACAGAACAAAAAAAACAGAATATGATCAAATATGATCAGGCTGGTGCATAGATCAGTGCCACACACTAGATTTTGGGTGTATTTTGGTCTGTTAGAAGAAAGTGACTCCCAAAATTTTAAAGAAAGAAAAACTTATATATGTACAGAAATGAGGGTTGATACAATGAAGGGATTGAATATGAATGTAAAGATGAAAATTATAAAAGATTTTATAAAAGGAATTGATAAGATAAGAAGTTGTTTGAAAAAAGAAAGAGGATTTAAAAAAAAGGGAGAGAATGTGATCAGGCAGGAGACTAGAACAAAGCCATACATTAGAGATTTAAGGTATATTTTGATCTGTTAGAAGAAACTATATCTCAAAATTTTAAAGAGAGAACAACTTATATATGTATGCCAAAAATAAGGGTAACTACTATGAAGGGATAGAATATGACTCTAAAAATGAAAAATAAAAATGTTTTTTAAAAAAGGGATTGATAAGATGTTGGTTGAAAAAGAGAAAAAGAAAAATTCAAAAAAAAAAAAGACAGTTAAAAAAAATTAACTTTGAAAGACTAAAGAATCATGGTAAAAAAGCCATGGATTCTATGTGCAGTATTCCCCTAGCTCTGGAGTTCTGCCATTCTCATTGATCGGTAAATTTGGTCTTGGCTGGCTGTTCTTGCTCATCTTCTGGGGGAGGGGTCTGTTGCCATGGTTCTGAAATATCTTTGCCAGAGGCGGAATTGCCCCGCCCTTGCCGGGTCCAGGCTAAGTAATCTGCTTGGGTTTGCTCTTGGGAGCTTTTGTTCCCTGCAAGCTTTCCGTACAGCTTTGGAGTCCGAGAGTGAAAATGGCGGCCTCCCAATCTCCACCTTGGAGGAGCCAAGAACTCAGGGCTCCACTCCTCAGTGAGCCCCCAGAGTAAAGCAGTCAATCACTCCCATCTCCCTGGTCTCCAGCTGCACTCCATGCTCACGCACCCCATGACCGAGCATTTCTATCTCTGGCACCCGACCCCATGTGGAGTCTCCAAACCCAGCAGATCCCTGCAGTGTGCTCCCGTGCCACTCCTCCCAGGGGAGGAAGGGGAGTCTCCTCGGATCTGTCACTTGTTGGGTCCCTGCTGGAGGAGCAGTGGCCTGACTGTGCTGCGGATCACAGTTTATGGCAACCCCGAGCTGAGAGCCCACGCCTCACCTCCATCTCTGGAGCTGGCTTCCCTGCTCCGATAGCTGGGAGCTCTGCTGCACTCAGGCACCCCTGGTCTTTCTGTGACCCCGAAGGTCCTGAGACCGCACTGTCCCGCAAGGGTTCCACCCCCTGCTTAGCCACTGGAGTGATGTCCCTCAGCGGAGCCGACTTCTAAAAGTTCCGATTTTGTGCTCCGCTGCTCTATCACTTGCTGGTAGCGGCTGGCGGAGGCCCCCTCCTCTGCTGTCTATCCTCCCAAATATTGCCTCGGATTCACTTCTCTGCACCACCTACCTTCCAGAAAGTGGTTGCTTTTCTGTTCAGAGAGTTGTTGCTATCCTTTTCTTTGATCTCCTGTTGAGTTCGTAGGTGTTCAGAATGGTTTGATCCCTATCCAGCTGAATTCCTGAGACCAGACGAAATCCAGGTCTCCTACTCCTCCGCCATCTTGCTCCGCCCCACCAGGACACATTTATCTCTTATCCAGCATCTCAAAGCTAATCCTGGGATATTCTTTGCATTCTATGGAGTTTCAATCTTCACTATGTTAATGCATTAAGCTGTTACAATTTCATTTGTTATATTTAAGTGTTTGGCTTTGGCTATTTCTGCTGTTGTATACTCAGATGAGTGATTATAGTCATAGGGTCAATGAAAAAAAGTTAAATTTCAGAAAATAGGAAAAAAGTAGAATAGAGTTTTTTAAATTGCAATGTGGCTAGATTTAGGAATTTGGAAAAATAATAAATGTTAAAATACTGTAATAAAAATTGAGCTACTAGTTTCATTAGCCAATTATATTTGGCTGCAAATCAAATTCCCAGGATTATAATATAATCTGGCTGTTGACATTTATTATAAAATTCTGTCTCTCACCAGACTAAAATTCTTTAGCAGAATCAAATGTCATAATAAGATAAACATATTTTCTTGTGGAATGATAGTATAAAGTACTGCTGTATATCATGAATGGAAATTTTGTGTCCCCTTCCCCAAAATTCATATGTGGAACTAACTCCAGAGTGGTTGTGTTTGGACTAAAGAAGCAATTAAAAATAAAGCTACCCTATGATCCAGCAATTGAACTCCTGGGTATTTACCCCAAAGACACAGATATAGTGAAAAGAAGGGCCATATGCACCCCAATGTTCATAGCAGCAATGCCCACAATAGCCAAACTGTGGAAAGAGCTGAGATGCCCTTCAACAGATGAATGGATAAAGAAGATGTGGTCCATATATACAATAGAATATTACTCAGGCATCAGAAAGGATGAATACCCAACTTTTACATCAACATGGATGGGACTGGAGGAGATTATGCTAAGTGAAATAAGTCAAGCAGAGAAAGTCAATTATCATAGGGTTTCACTTATTTGTGGAACATAAAGAATAGCATGGAGGACATTAGAAGAAGGAAGGGAAAAATGAAGGGGGCGAAATCGGAGGGGGAGAGGAACCATGAGAGACTATGGACTCTGAGAAACAAAACAGGGTTTTAGAGGGGAGGGGGTGGGGGGATGGGTTAGCCCAGTGATGGGTATTAAGGAGGGCATGTACTGCATGGAGTACTGGGTGTTACAGGAAAACAATGAATAGTGGATCACTACATCAAAAACTAATGATGTATGGTGACTAACATAACATAATAAAATAAAATTTAAAACAAACAAAAAAAAAGCAATTAAGGTTAGGGGCAACTGGATGGCTCAGTGGATTGAGCATCTGCCTTCCACTCCAGCTCAGGTCATGATCTTAGGGTCCTGGGATTGGAGCCCCGCATCAGGCTTCCTGCTTAGTGGGAAGTCTGCTTTTCTCTCTCTCTCTGCTCCTACCCACTGCTCGTTCTCTCTATCTCTCTCTCAAATAAATGAATAAAATCTTTAAAGAAAAAAAAAAGAATTAAATTTAAGTGAGTTTGTAGGGGTGGGTCCCTGATCCCATAGGATTAGTGTCCTTATAAAAAGATACATCAGAAAGCTCTTTCTCTGTATGTGCACAAAGAAGAGGTCATGGGAAAATATAGCAGTTTGCAGCCATCTACAAACCACAAGAAGATGCCTAAGAAATAATGTACTTTGCTGGTACCTTTATCTTGAACTTCTCAGCTTCCAATACTGTGAGAAATAAACATGTGTTGTTTCAGCCTCCAATTCTATGGTGTTTTGTTATAGCAGCTCAAGCTGACCAACATACCATATCTGCCAAAAGGAGTAGTTTAACTTGCCTTTTTAATATTTCTATCATTTAGTGTTTTTTTTTTTAAGTATTTAGGTTAAAATTCAGCAAGAAATTTTATACAAGTTATGATGTTGGAGTCCAGAAACAACTATATTATGCAGGGGAATAATTTTTACTTTAACAAATACTATATTCTTTAACAAATACTATATTCTTTGACAACTTAAGTTGACATATCTCCAGAACCTTACAAACACAGGAGCTAGAAAAGGAAGAAAAACAAAACTCAAAACCAATAGAAGGGAAAAAAAAAAAACCAATAAAGATTAGAGCAAAAATAAATAAAATAGAAACTAAACAAACAAAAAAACCCACAATAGAATAGATGAATAAAACCAGGGGTGTCTTGCTGGTAGAGCCTGTTCTTGAGATTGTAAGTTCAAGCCTATGTTGGGTGTATAGATTACTTAAAAATAAAATCTTAAAAAAAATGAAAGAAGAGAAATAACTGACACCACAGAAATACAAAAGTTTATAAGAGAATATATGAAAAATTACATGCCAAGAAACTGGACAATCTAGAATAAGTCAATAAATTCTTAGAAATATATAACCTTCCAAAACTGAATCAGGAAGAAATAGAAATTTGAACAGACCAATTACCAGCAATGAAATTAAATCAGTAATCAAAAAACTCCTAATAAACCAAAGTCCAGTACCAGAAAGTTTCACAGTGAATTTACCAAATATTTAAACAAGAGTAAATACCTATTTTTCTCAAACTATTACAAAAAATAGAAGAGGAAGGCAATTCCACATTCATTCTATGAGGCTAGCATTACCCTGATGCCAAAACCAGATAAAGACAATCTAAATAAAGAGAAGTACAGGACAATATCTCTGAAGAACATAGATGCAAAAATCCTCAACAAATTAGCAAACCAAATCCAACCATCAGTTAAAAAAAATCAGATAACCCAGTTAAGTAATGGCCAGAAGACATGAATAGACACTTTTCCAAAGACATACAGATGGCTAACAGACACAGGAAAAAAATGCTCAACATCACTTGGCATCAGGGAAATACAAATCGAAACCACAATGACATACCACCTCACACCAGTCAGAGTGGCTAAAATTAACAAGTCAGGAAATGACAGATGTTGGCGAGGATGTGGAGAAAGGGGAACCCTCTTACAGTGCTGATGGGAATGCAAGCTGGTACAGCGACTCTGGAACAGTATGGAGGTTCCTCAAAAAGTTAAAAATAGAGCTACCCTACAATGCAGCAATTGCACTACCGGGTATTTACCCCAAAGATACAAATGTAGTGATGTGAAGGGGCATGGGCACCCCAATGTTAATAGCAGCAATGTCCACAATAGCCAAACTATGGAAAGAACCCAGATATCCATTGACAGATGAATGGTTAAAGATGTGGTATATATATACTAACAAACCAAAGTCCAGGACCAGATGGTTTCACAGTGAATTTACCAAATATTTAAACAAGAGTAAATACCTATTTTTCTCAAACTATTTCAAAAAATAGAAAAGGAAAGCAATCTTCCACATTCCATATATATATATATATATATATATACCCTTTCCATATATATATATATATGTTATATATACATATATAATGCAATAGTACTCATCAATCAAAACAAAAAAAAAGAATCTTGCCATTTGCAATGACATGGATGGAACTAGAGGGTATTATGCTAAGCGAAATAAGTCAATCAGAGAAAGACAATTTTATAATCTCACTCATACGTGGAATTTAAGAAACAAAACAGAATCATAGGGGAATAAAGGAAAAAATAAAACAAGATGAAATCAGGGAGGGAGACAAACCATAAGAGACTCTTAATCATAGGAAACAAACTGAGGGTTGCTGGAGGGGAGGGAGGTGGGGGATGGGGGAAATGATGTAGGAGGGCACGTGATGTAATTAGCACTGGGTATTATATAATACTGATGAATCACTGACCTCTACCTCTGTAACTAATAATACATTATATGTTAATTAATTGAATTCAAATAATTTTTTTCATAACCATTAAAAAATACATTTAGTGCTTAGAATGGTGTTAGATCTATAATAAATACTCAAAAATTATTAGCCGTTATTAAGATGCCTGTGTGACTTTTGGCAAATTATTTCTCAAAGCTTCAATGTACTCATCTATAACAATATGATAATAATGTAATATTGTAATAAAAGCCAGATAATATTAACAGGGTTGTTGGGAGGAATAATTGCAATATATAAAGCACTTGACAAGTCTGGTATTAAGAAAGTGTTCATAACCATGTGAGCTGTTCTTACTGTCATCATATCAGGGTCAGCAGATAGGTGTTATGCTATCTGCAAGATCCATTCATTAATAGAGCTGATAAACTTAACATTAATGTGCTGTACTATCATATTAGTTAAACTGTAATTTTATTTCTTATTCTTTCCTTTTTATTTTTAGTTTAAACAGTCTTTCTTAAATCTTGGTATTGATGGTATACTCTACATAAAAAGTGGTTAGACAGTTTTTGTTTTTTTTTCTTATACATTGGTATAGGTTAAGTGGCAATGGAATTATATATTTGAAGGTTTGATAGATGACTCGTACAAATATTTTTTGTGGTAGTAATTTTTCAAGCCAGTTTCTTACAATTTTTTACTATGTCTTCTATGTAATTGGTAGGTTTAAACTTTCTATTTCTACTGGGGTCTGTTTTGATAAATTACATTTTGCTAGAAAATACCCATTTAATCTATATTCCTCTTTGTTAAAGATTTACTTATTTATTTTTTTATTTTATTTTTTTAGCTTAGTGTTTTACAAAAATTTTAATAGAAATATAGAGAACAACAGTATTACTTAGGAAAATCCTATAACTCCACCCTCCTCCCCCCTCCCCACTTTTTATTCAATATGTAGATTGTCATAGAATGGGAATTTGGTACTTTAAGAGTTGAGGTAGAACTATGCTATCTTTTTTTTTTTTTTGCAGTTACAAGTATTTTCTCTATCATGCATCATTTATTAAAAAAACTTAATTCCAGTATAATTAACATACAATGTTATATCAGTTTCAGGTATACAATATAGTACTTCAACAATTCTATACATCACCTTGTGCTCATCCTGACAAATGCCCTCCTTAATCCCCATTGTCTATTTGATCCATTCCCCCTACCCACAATCTCCCTTCTCAGTTTGATGGTTAAGAGTCTGTTCCTGGTTTGTCTCTTTTTATTTTAGAGAGAGAGAAAGAGAAAGAGAGAGAGATCCAAGGGGAAGAAGGCAGAGGGGGAGAGAGAGAGAAAGAGAGAGAGAGAGAGAATCTCAAGCAGACTCCCAGCTAAGCACAGAGCCCAATGCGGGGCTTGATCTTATGACCCTGAAATCACAACCGGAGCCCAAATCAAGAGTCAGATGCTTAACTGTCTGAGCCACCCAGATGTCCCCATTTAACCTATATTCTAAGTCTTATTTTTCTAGACTTGTATGAAGAATCTCTTTTATTTTATTCAAAATACCTTCTATTTTGATAGCTTCCCCCCTTTCATTGTTTATTTTGTAAATTTCTCCTTTCTCTCCCCCCTCCCTTAGGAGAACTAATGGTTTTTCTATGTTGCATATTCATTAGATCTACATCTGTTTTGCTTTTTAAATTACTAAGTTCTGTTTTAAGGCTATCATTTCCTGTCTTATAAGTTCTTCAAAATAATCTTTTGATTCTTTTTCTAAACATTTTTTATTTCATATTTCATGTATATACATCTTTTTGCACTTTTATTTTCATTTTTCTAGTTATTTAAAACTACATGTTCCCTTAGATATTGGATTTAATTGACCTATTTATACCAAGATTATACATTTTCATTATAGTAGTTTTAAGAAATGCCATAACTGGGGCTCCTGGGTGGCTCAGTTAAGCCTCCTGACTTTTGTTTTCGGCTCAGGTCATGATCCCAGGGTAATCAGATGGAGCCCTTGTCTGGTCTGTGCTCACCAGGGAGTCTGCTTGAGATTCCCTTCTCCCTTTCCCTCTGCCCCTCCCCTGGCTTCCGCACATGTGCATACTATCTCTCTCTCTCTTTCTCTCTCTCTCAAATAAGTAAATAAATCTTAAAAATAAAAAAAGAAAGAAAAGCCATAATTGTATTTAAATTCTCCTTTTGACACAAAGGTTGCTTAATAGAGTTGATTATTTTTAAGTCCACATTAGAAGGGTTTACTGTATTCTTGTCATTTTTAAGGTGGGATGAACAATGTTAACAAAGTTTCTGTGACTTTTTCCCACCCACTTCAGGGAAGCCACAGGCAGTTGACCTCAATCAGATCTTTTGAATGATTTAATGGGATTTACTAACCAGGACATAATGGAGGGGGTATTTAGTTAGAAGAGTTTTATAAGTTTATGCCTAGTCTTCAAGAATACTCTTTGGAAATAAACTTAAACTGTATGGATTTGTAGATTTGGCTGGCTGGAAAATGAAAATTAGTCATGTAGCTCTTTGCCTACATGAAAAACAAAGTATAAAAACTAAGAAAGTTTGCTAATCTCAATGTCATGGTTTTTGGAGGTGAGACCTTGGAAAATAATAAGGTCATGAGGGTGGTACCCTTATGAGTCAAATTATTATCCCTATGAAAAGAGGTTACACAGGTAGCTAGCTCTCTTTCCACAATATGAGGATACAATGAGAAGTCTTCACTCTGCAACCTGAAAGAGGGCTCTCACAGAACCCAACCATGATCTTGGACTTTCAGCATCCTGAACTATAAGAAATAAATCTCTGTTGTTTATAAGCTACCTAGTCTATGGTACATTGTTATAGCCTCCTAGACTGACTAAGACAAGGACCAAATAAGTCTTTTTCTCTTAGTTAACATACTTATCAGACAATACAGAGGTTTTTAATATTTGAGCTTCATAGACTATTTTCTGTATCTCTTTTCAATATTTATAAATGAAAATTATTAAGCTTTTTAATTGAAGTTGTTGGAAAAATTAGAATCACATGTTGATGTTTTAAAAATTGCAAATATTGTTCACCAAGGGAATGTACATTTTGGATATTGTTAAAGGAAGCATCACAGCATTATAGCACACTACTATGTTTTAACAAACATACTGATTGCTTGGTGGAAGAAAGAGATGTATTGTCTTGTACTTCCTAACATGAACATTTGTTGAGCCCACACTCACTTAAATATCTATATTTATGTCTATCATCTATCTATCATCTATCATCTACTTATCATCATTCTATCATCTATCACCGATCTCTCTATCATCTATCTATCATCTATCCATCTGTGTGTGTGTGTAAACTTAATTTTGTTTATATTTTAGGTAATTGGAAGATTTGTATTGATGTAAATTAAATTTTAATTTTACCTATCAAGAATAGTGGGAATTAGGATTTCAGTGAGCATTAAAATTTTCAAGAGTGGATTACTGACATCCAAGCCTATCTTTCTAAAGAGTTACCATAATTTTCATGTTCCCTAGACCGTCTATCTATCTCTTTGATGGTTTTCCACTCACCTGCTTTAGAATGAGAATGAAATCCAAAATCTATTAATATTAATTTGTTTTTTGTTTATCTTCCATTATCATGTAGTTTATAATTTACAAAGGCTCTTTGGTATTAGAGGGTGAATAGATAATCATAATTGTTACATTATGATTACAAGTGTATGCCATTAGCAGAATAACTGGTTATTATAGTTTTGTCTCACTTGATCTTTCTTGATTTGAGTTTAAGGTAGGTTGCTTGGTTGCCTTGTTTTCTTTCCTTTCTCTTTTTAAACTTTATTTGTATTACTTTTTGTTTTACTTTGACCTCCATCTATTAATATGAAAAAGTAATTTCTCTTTATTCTCCTCTCTTTTTTAATATTAAGTTATTATACTTTACCAGTGCATATAGAATCTACATTTTTTTCACTCTTATAGACCCTTATAATCACAATCAATATCTAATAATCATCATTTGCCATATTTTTATTAAGCAATTTTTATTTGATAAAGTTTGTTCCCTAATATAGTCTAAGAAAAGATTGATAAGGAAATTATTTCTGTAGATCTTGCATGTTTAAAATAGTTTTTCTAAAAGCCTGATCCTTGAAAGTCAGATTGGCTAAAAATGAAATATTCGGTTTACACTTTTAGGCTTCCTAAAAATGTTTTTCCTCTGCTGTCCAATTTTGAACATTGCTTTCAGGAAGTCATATGATAAACTGAATATATTTCCTTTGTAAATGACTTCATATTGTTTTTAAGAAAAAAAAATTTAATAGGGAGAAAAATAACCACATCAATGATGGGAAGTTGTCCAAGACTGGTATCCTAGATTAATCTTTATCTTTCATTAACTCAAAATTTTCCAAGTCCTTCCATAGTAAAATATACATAATCCATTTTTATTTTAAAAAACATTATCAATTGAATTTTGGGGGTATTTTTTTCCTGGAGAATTATTTTGAAGAAGAATGAATAATAGCACTCACTTAAATGTTTGTACAATTTGAGCATTTATTAATTGCCACCAAGTGATTATTACTTCATTTAAACAGCTATGATCTGATCCTGGTAAATCACTCAATTAGTGCCCCTGAAAGGGAAGGCCAACATTAAACTATCAATTTTAGTTCACCTCTTTCTGAGACAGCTCTCTCTTGCCTTAGGGAGATTGGAAAACACTATGAAGGGCCCAGCATTTCATCACCCAGAAAGAAATGACAGCTAAAGTCATCCAAGTACACATAAATGAACATAGAGCTGTCTTAACAGGTTAACCTGAGTTGATCATGTATCTTATTCAAAGAACAAAGTATCCAAAGGCAGAGCTGTGGAGGAATACCAAGAGGAGGCACATATGTAGAGGGCCATTTGGAAAATATCCTCAGCAGTCCATGTATGAACACTTTTTTCCCATATAACTGGCACTAAGGCTTCATTTACCTGAAGGTCCAAACAGTGAAGGTTAAGGTAGTAGGCTTTATCATCAACAAGAACCTAGCTTTATAACTCTTCTATGACTTTGGGAAAAATTCCAAGTTACTTTTTCTTAAGCTATAAAATATGAATAAATACATTATCTTGACAGAAATTTGTAAGGACTAAATGATGTGAGCGCACAATTATATGATTGACACATAAGAGGTCTTCACTCAAGGTAACTTTCTTTCTTGCACTACATTTTCCAGTAACCTGCTGTTCACATCTTGATATGACTTGTTCATGTCTTGTGAAACCTAACAGCTATGTGCAATGCAGAAAGCAACCTCATCAGTAATTATAAACATCACTCTAACAGCAAGCAACGAGGTACATACATTTAATGCCATGCTCTAAATGGTAGGGTAAGAAAATAAAACTCTTTATATATGTGTGTGTGTGTATGTATGTGTATCCTGTTATATTTTCTCTTTTGAATGTATTATATATATAATGCCTTTATCTTAGTGGATAATCACATATAATTCATGAATAAATACACATATACTGTGAGTGTGTGCTAATATTTTATTTTACTTGTACATGAATAATAAAATGTTTGGAGATCACTAGTTTGGTCAGTATAAGCAAACCAAACTTTGGTAGTATTTGTGAGGTCTTGCATGGATGTACATCACAGAGTAAATTGAAATTAATTGCCAAATTTCTTTGTGTTAATAGAAAAGTATTTTATAAATCTGAAAAAACCATTTCTGAAAAGAGAAAAAAAATAATGAAAGGACACACACACACAAACACATACACACACCAAAATGCCTCTGCCTGAATATGGTTAAATTGCTGCCAAGAGAACACAGACTAGATTGTTCCACGGCTAGAATAAGAGGCATGAGCTGAAGAATAGTAAATCTAGTTGCAAGTGAGCATTTTCCCACTTGACCTCCTTGCCATATAAATTAATTACAGCAAGGAAAATGGGTAAACTGCAGGAAAATGTTCAAAGATTATCTAACATCAATATTGGACCCTCCTTCTCACATTGAATCCTATTTAACAAATTATTGATAAACTTCACTTTGGTGAAGTTGCTTTTTTGCAAAGCCAAATTAGCAAAATTTTTTATTTTGTTTTTCAGGGGAAGAAAAACTGCATTAAAAATGGAAAATACTATAAAAGTTAAAAAATAGTTTTGCTAATATTCCTCCTCGGATTTCTCTCCAGAGAAATATACGGAGCTAGCAATTTTCTCTTCTGTGTCTCATAAGATAGACCAAATCTTTACATCAAAGATGTACCAAAATATCCAAATAAAATAATATAAAAAACAGTACATATCCTTCAGATTTATGTAAGTTCAATACCCATCGTAACAGAACATATTATCATCAATCAAGGAAAACAAAGTAAAGGTAGCAATTGCATTTCTTACATTACCTCTAGAGGTAAAAATCATCTTTACCTTTTATAATCCATATGTTCAATGCCCTTTGTTTTAAAAATGGCCAAACGTACATATTTTTCTGTTTCATGGAATATTTTTGATACTTTTAGAAACTTTTCTCTCAGTTATAAGTCCAGCAGCATAGGTAGATGTCTTTGTCTTAAGAAATGCTATGGTTACCCAGCCACCTCATCCCTCCCACCCCCCACCACTCCAGCAACCATGCTATGGTTTTTTGTTATGCACAGTATTGAGTACAAACTAAAATTACGTTATTCCCATATCGAAGGCAGGTGAAAGATGGCACAAATTCTACCAGGACAATTATTAATGCTGTTAAATATTTTACGTTAGCTTATTATAGGGTAATGATTGTAATACCAGCATAGTGCCAAATGGGCTTAGACTCAGATGTGACAAGTGTCACCATTGGGGGCAGGGCAGGCAGAACTGTGCCAGGAGGTAGCAGGGCCACAGCACCCCCCCGCCCCAGTTCTCATTATTTCAGAGAGGGGTGCTCAGTCCAAACATGGGTTTTAGAAGGGTCCCACTCCACAAAGCTCTTGTAATTTTAGAGAGAAGGTCAAAGGTGACCATGTATGAGGTGGATAAACCTTTCTGGGCAAAATACCTAGTTAAAAAGGTGAGCTTCTTGAGCATGGTGAAGTTTTTATCCTGTGTTTTACTTGAGTTAATGAGAATGTGGCTCCAGAATATGTTTATCCTAAAACCACTGCTCTTAACTAGAGCTATCATTATAATGCTGCTATCTTAAATTTAAAACCCAGGAATCAGAAGTTGAAAGTGACTCCTAATTTTATTTATGCTATCAAGTCCACTTTGGCAATTTAAATGATATTCTAAAATTTCTTTAAATAGAAATAACAGGACATTTCATAGACAATTTTATCTCCTTGATTTTACAGCAACCTACACATGACTAATCTAATGGCAAATATGGCTGAAGATAATAATATATCACTGTATTCTATAATAACCCATTCCTGGTATTTATAGATTTAAAAATAAATGTCCTTCATTTTACTTTTATCAGACAGAGATTAAAAAAAGCAACATCAACTTTGCAAAACTTTATAAATTTGGGTTTGTTTTTTGTTGTTGTTGTTGTTGTTTTTATGTCCAATTAGCCAACATATAGTACATCATTTTTTGATGTAGTGTCCAACAGTTCATTAGTTACATATAAAACACAATGCTCATCACAACACATGCCCTCCTTAATACCCATCACCTGGTTACCTCCTCCCTTCTGTAACCCTCAGTTTATTTCCCAGAATCCAGAGTCTCTCATGGTTTGTCTCCCTCTCTGATTTCTTCCCATTCAGTTTTCCCTCCCTTCCCCTGTGGTCCTCTGCACTATTCCTATGTTGCATGTATGAATGAAACGATATGATAATTGTTTTTCTCTGCTTGACTTATTTCACTTAGCATAATCCCCTCCAGTCCCATCCATGAAATGCAAATGGTGGGTATTCATCCTTTCTGATGGCTGAGTAATATTCCATTGTACATATGAACCACATCTTCTTTATTCATTCATCTGTTGAAGGGCATCTCAACTCCTTCCACAGTTTGGCTATTGTGGACATTCCTGCTATGAACATTGGGGTTCAGGTGCCCCTTCTTTTCACTATATCTGTATCTTTGGGGTAAATACCTAGTAGTGCAATTGCTAGGTCATAGGGTAGCTCTATTTTTAACGTCTTGAGGAACCTCCATACTGTTTTCCAGAGTAGCTACATCAGCTTGCATTCCCACCAACAGTGTAAGAGGGTTCCCCTTTCTCCACATCCTCGCCAACATTTGTTGTTTCCTGTCTTGTTAATTTTTGCCATTCTAACTGGTGTTAAGGGGGTATCTCATTGTGGTTTTGATTTTTATTTCCCTGATGGCTAGTGATATTGAACATTTTTTCATGTGTCTGTTAGCCATTTATATGTCTTCTTTGGAGAAGTGTCTGTTCATGTCTTCTGCCCATTTACTGACTGGATTATTTGTTTTTTGGGTGTTGAGTTTGAGAAGTTCTTTATAGATCCTGGATACCAGCCTTTTATCTGTAATGTCATTTGCAAATATCTTCTCCCATTCCATGGGTTGCCTCTTAGTTTTGTTGACTGTTTCCTTTGCTGTGCAAAAGTTTTTATCTTGATGAAGTCCCGAAAGTTCATTTTTGCTTTTTTTTAAAGATTTTTATTTATTTATTTGAGAGAGAGACAGAGATAGTGACAGAGATAGCAAGAGAGAGCTCACAAGTGGGGAGGGGAGGGAGAAGCAGCCCGACATGGGGCTCAACCCCAGGAACCTAGGATCATGACCTAAGCTGAAGGCAGATACTTAACCAACTGAGCCACCCACGCACCCCCAAAAACTTTATACATTGGGAGATTTACAAATTTATCTTCTAATCCATTCAGCCTATATAGTGTGCTCTTATATCTTAAGGACAAAATGTAAATCATATAAACAGTCATCTGAATTTGAGAATCAATGTAATGGAATAGTTTAAAGTTTAAGTTACAATGCATTTCATATTAATTTGCTGATTAGTAATGCTGTGTTGTTGTTGTTTTTTTAAAGATTTTTTTTTTTTATTCATGAGAGAGAGGTGGGAGGAGGGCAGAGTGAGAAGCAGGCTCCAACGATCAGGGAGCCCAATGCGGGACTCGATCCCAGGACCCTGGGATCATGACCTGAGCCGAAGGCAGACGCTTAACCATCTGAGCCACCCAGGCGCCCTAGTAATGCTGTGTTTTGAAAATAGGTGAACTCAACTGGTTATACTTTCTTTGTTTGATTAATTTATTACAAATGTATGTGATTAAATCAGTAATTTTAATCTTCATGAGATACTTATTGAGATGAAAATAACTTTTTATATCATTTTTATTATAAGTATTGCTAAACTTTTAGAATTTATAAGTGTTGACAAGAAAAAGAAAATCATTCAATATTTTAGAGATAAGTTATATTTCAAAAATAAAGAAAATAAACACAAATATTCATGGACTCCTATCTTTATAGTCAAAATATTTAGACTCTTCTACTCATTTTTGCAATATCACTACCTAAATAAATGTTTATTAAAATACCCAAAGCATAGAAAGATTTTTACTTATGACATGTCCTGAATATAAGTATTAAAAAATTTAAAATATTAAAATTTTAAAAATTAAAAAAATTTTCTTTGTTGTCAATGAAGATGCCAGTTTTAAAGTTTTTAATAATCTATTACTGTTGTGGGTTAAATAATTACGGCAGAGAGAGGGAGAAGCAGACCCTCCACTGAGCAGGGAGCCCAATGTGGGGCTCAATCCCAGGACCCTGGAATCATGACCTAGCCAAAGGTAGACCCTTAACTGACTGAGCCACTGAGGCACCCCAATAAATCTTGTTACTGATGATACTTAGGTCCATCCAGTTTTGTTAGATGAGCCAACTTTCAATGTGCATCCTACAATAGTTATTTCCAGCAACAAGGTGACAGTATGTCTCTCTAAATATCTTTCATGTCCACAAGGATGCAATTTGTCCATGTCCCCTTCATAGTCATTCTGGCCACAAGTTCCCTCTGAGTTTGTAAACCCTCCCTTAGCTAATTTGAATACCCTCCTTTGGGGCACAGGCTAATATGACTCTTTCCCACAACCCTCCACAATTTCAGGAGACAAGTATAGTTTCCATAGGCCCTCGTATCTCTGTCTACAAAAATTGTTTATGTTATTTTTCTTTGTATATTTTAATACCATGCTGTCTGTTACATAATATCTCCATTAACGACTTTGGGTTCTCAACGGTGAAAATTTATTATCCCATGGCTTTGCTTCTAGGGCCACTGATTACTCATACTCATACTATCTACTTTGGTAAAATAGCACAATGCATGGTCATGTGATCCAGTGGAAGATATTCAGCTTGTATTATTTTTCTAGAGACAATGATTGGTCAAAGAATAGCTGATCAGTTAAGAAAAGCAAAGGAATCCCAATTTTATACTTTTAAAAAAACTATTTGGAAATGTATATTTTTGTAATCACAAGACCTAAATCTGGGAGTATAAAGGGTTATTGCTGCTATAGTTATCTTGAAATCAACAGAAGAGATTTGTTTTTGAAAATAAAGCTAATAGGATTCTTTTTGTCTAAAATATGATAGAAGATTTTCTTTATTAGGCCTGTGATTTATAAATTTAACCAGAACTTTTTTTTTTTCTGACCTGACAGAGTCACTTCCCAATTGTGAAGAAAGCCTAAAAAAAAACCCAAAATGAAATATTCTTATATTTCGTTGATTTTTTTTTCTCTTTTTTGCTCAAATGGGATCTGTGCCACCTAAGAATTTGCTAATCTAACTTCAGTGTCTAGTATTCCATAGCTTTTTTTTTTTTTTAAGATTTTATTTATTTATTTGAGAGAGAGAGAATGAGAGACTGAGAGCACAAGAGGGAAGAGGGCAGAGGGAGAAGCAGACCCCCTGCCGAGCAGGGAGCCCGATGTGGGACTCGATCCCGGGACTCCAGGATCATGACCTGAGCCGAAGGCAGTCGCCCAACCAACTGAGCCACCCAGGCGCCCCTATTCCATAGCTTTTACTTTTGCTTTGTGATGTTATATGAATTTTCAAGACCACTATCCCAATTTTCACTAGTGTCCGTTCTATTCCTTATTTTCTCAGTTGCATTTTTAATTTCAAAACATCTTTTTTTTCAAAGAACTTGATTCTGTACTCCATACATTTCATATGAATAACATCTCAAATATCATTAAAAATCATTAAATATGGGTGTTATTTTTCCATGAAATTTGTCTTCCTATGATACACTTTCATAATTTGCTTAGTATCTTTCCATCACTTTAAACCAGCGTGGTTTATAGCATTAACTGTTTATTGGAATCAACTGAAGGGTTTTTAACAACTCACTGCCTTGCTATGCTATGACCAATTAAATTAGAAACTCTGGGTAGGTGTCCTGACACCAATATTTCTTTAATTCCACCAGATGATCCATTGCTCAATAGAGTCCCTGTGCTAAATGATAAGTAATCTTTCTTTGACTATATATCTATGTATTCAATCATACTGAAAACTATCATCACATAAAACAAGTGATCAATTCAAATTACAGGATTTTTCTAGGTAGTTATAGTTCAGCAGGCAGTGAGAAGGGTGATCTTTCTTCCCCCACTGACTAGAACTGAACATGCCTATGTGCTGGAAATTACGGATTTATGAGTTCCTGTGTATGGACTCTATGTATAATTGAGAAAGGCCATGCTCTGTTAGCTTCACCAAAAGTAAAAAAATTTCCAATAGCATTAGGATTAGTGTGTTGCAAGGTTATGGGAGAATTTTCCTCATGCTTTGTGGGATTCAATCCATTTCATTCCATTGGACCCCTCTAAAGCAGCTATGAAATTGGTGATTTTCCCCACATACTGCCCACAAAGAATAGAGAAGTTGCCCCACAACTGGCTATTGACTCTATCATTACTTCTAGCTATGCATCAAAACAGACTGAGATTTTGCCATTGTTTAACAACTAGTTGTACTTATAATATGATTACTCCTTTTTATAGGTGATAGAAAGTAGTCATAAGCAGGTACCTCTCACCTACCAACTTTCCTGATTTTTCAGCAATCATATCTGCCATTTTTATAATCAGGCATTTTTTCTTATTTGTATCTTAACAATAACATATACTTGGTTTGTAGCAGTGGTTTTTAATATTAAATCATGAATACAATAATCTGATAAAAATTATAGTTTATTACAATCTGGAATTTAAACCAGGTTATACTAATTTAGATAGTATTAGGGGCGCCTGGGTGGCTCAGTCGTTAAGCATCTGCCTTCAGCTAAGGTCATGATCCCAGGGTCCTGGGATCGAGCCCCGCATCGGGCTCCCCGCTCAGCGGGAAGCCTGCTTCTCCCTCTCCCATTCCCCCTGCTTGTGTTCCCTCTCTCACTGTGTCTCTCTCTGTCAAATAAATAAATAAAATCTTAAAAAAAAATTTAGAGAGTATTATAATCTTTCCATTTTAAGAATTAATTTTAATATTTGCATTGATTTTTGTAATCACATATAAATCACTTAGCTGATTTTAATATTCACCATCAAGTTTTCTCTTCTGCAATTTCATGATTCATAAATTATAATCCATTTTTTATATATTCAAAAAATGTTTCCAAAAGACATTAAGACTGGTTATTTTCTGATTCTTTACCAGGTAAAAAAAAAAATGAATTTTTGTGTTAATGAGAATTTAGTTGCTTCTTTTCAAAACAAAACTATTGTTCTATGGTCATTAAGCATTGACTACAGGAAGTCAGAGTGGTTTCCTTTGAAGTGATAAGGTATTAAACACTCCCTGATGCTTAAATTTAAAAATTTTACATTTTTATTTTTACCATTTAACTAGGATGAAATTTTGCATGAGTCTGATCTCACTCATTTTAAAATGTAGTAAACCCTAACTGACATATATTCACATTATTTTAGCACCTAAATATTTCCCTCCTCTTTAACCATGTCTTTATTTCTATTATCTTTATTTCCCTACACATTTTGGATTTATCTGTACATACATTTTACCTTGTCACTTTTCATCAAATTCACTAATATATAATTTATATACAATTAAAAATATTCCTTCAAAGAGTTCAATGAGTTATGCCAAATGGGTATACCTGTGTAAACATTACACAATCAAAAAACAGGATATTTTTCCTCCACCCAAAAGTTCTCTCATACTTATTTGCAGTCAATTCCTGCTACCCTGGGACATGGTGATCATTTTTAAGCTTCTGTCACTATGAATTAGTTCTGCCTATTCTGGAATTTCATACAATGAATCATACAGTTAGTTCTGTAATGCATCTGGCTTTTCTTGACCAACATACAGTTGCCGTTTGAATCTTCCTAAACATTTTTAACTAATCATTTCCTCTCTCAGTTTGTTCTCTTTGCATCATGCTATTGCCTTGCATATTCATCATGTTATTTTATTTCATCCTTGCCTACTCCTTTTTATCCTTTTAATTCTTTCTCAGTGTCTCCATCTAAAATTTAATTTTGTTGATGTCTTTAGTTTCTGTAGCAAATACGTATTTCAGAAATTCCATTTATCTTTCAGAATCATATTCATGTTTATTTTGTACTGCTTATTTTTTTTCACCTAGATCTAATAAAATTAGTTCACCTAACATTAACATTTTGAATGTTAGTTCAAAATAAGACATAGTCATTTTTGATCATTGTTAAGACTTAATTTCTGCATTTAATTTGTCCCTACATTAAGTCTAATTAGATGTTGGTAAAATCTCCCATATCTGAATGATTAGAGGTTATTTATATTTCCCAACCAGATTTCTATTATTACCATGCCTTCATGTAGAACAACTCGGCCAAATCAGAGAGGAAATTGGTAGGTATCTCTATCTCTTATCTTTGTTTCAAACCTGGCAATTAAATTTCAAAAGCTATGCCTCCCACGACTCTATTATTGTATGTCTTCCCACATCCCTTTCTTTCTAGTTGCCCCTCTGATAAAGTTTCTAAATTTAGGAAACATAAACCTTAGATAATATAGTGTTTGGAGTGCAGGGAAAAAGATGAGGTTAAAGTCACTCAAAACACAGGCTATATAGGGTGTCTGGTGGCTCAGCTGGTTAAATGGCCCACTCTTGATTTCAGCTCAGGTCATGATCTCAGGGTCATCGGATGGAGCCCCACATCACGTTCCATGCTCAGCAGGGAGTCTTCTTGAGATTCTCTCCCTCTTCCTCTCCCTCTGCCCCTCCCCCTCCTTGCATGCATGTGCACTGTCTCTCTCAAATAAATAAATAAATCTTTAAAAAATAACAGGCTATATTTTATAAAAGTTGGGAGTAACTATAGGTAACTCACAAATATTTACTTGCATATATATAATAATGTATTAAATATTTTAAACACAGCCATGATTTACAAAGCAAATTTCTTTATATTGGAGCTCATAATATCTTCTTTTCTGTACCTGATTATTTTTCCTTTCTTGAATTGGTCCTTTTTTTCCTCATATTTCTATAGTGATTCTTTTCCTACTAAGTTATTTTTCCATATAAGTCTTAGAAATATTTTGAAATAGGAAAACATGCCCCCTCAATTCTGTTTTAATGTGTCTATACAGAAAAGCTAATTATATCTATCCATTCTGAATAAAACAGATTATTGAATCTTTTTCAGTCAAATATCTCAGATATGGTTGTTATTTCTTGATAACGGAGTTGAATTATGAGCACACCTTAAGTTATTTCAATTTATAAATAGCAAATTCAAATTACATATAATATAAAACACAACAATTACTTGTTAGTACTTAAAGTATAAATTTTAAAAGGAAATAATAAAAGGTCTTTTGAAATAAGGGGTTCAGTCAATGTTCTGTTTCTATTTGTACTAATATAGATACTATAAATGAAATAATGCAATGTCAAGTACCCATTTGTATGCAAAAAACTGATTTGTATGCACACACTACTCTTCTTTATGGGACAGATTTCTTAAGGAGTAGAGTTCAAAGCAATTTCCAATTAACCTTTAGTTACAAAAAAACATGAAACTCAAACTTTTTCTGGATATTAAGACAGTATCATTGCTAATTTGAAGTGCTGCAGTGATGAAAAACTATTAAGACACAAAGTAAAATTTGAACTTTTTTTAAAGAACAGCATCTAAAAGAAATTCAATTGTGATTTATAAAGCAACAAGTATTCTTTTTATTATGAAGCAAATCCCTTTTCTGCCTAACTATACGAACATTAGAGAACTAATGTATGATATATACTAGAGAATTAATATATAACATTATTAGGTGAGATTCTACAGTCTTTAATAATTTTATAACTACATTCTAAGGAGGAAAATATTAATATTTAAGGGCCAGAATAAATTTTTGCTGTTCTTGAAAAATTTTACAATAGATTTAACTAGGTGTCATTGTTTTGTATTTCCACAGTGACTTAAATATCTCCTTCAATGACACACTACCTTCTTAATTATTGGTTTAATTGCTACCAGACTATAAATCTATAACAAGGCTTACTACTTTTTTTTACTTTTCATTACAATGGCCAAATGAATTTGGTGTATGTTTTAATTCTTAATCACAGTGCACACTGCCTCTAATTAGGTCAGGGGTTATATAGATACTGTCTATTGTCTATGACTGTCTAGTATAATATCTGTTTGACTATTATATCACTTTTAAAATGATCCAAAATATAATTCAGATAAAAATAACCATCAGCTAGTTTATGCTATTATTAATAATCAGTTTTCACATTATATTTGTCCATTTTGTCAAAATTCTTTACTGAAACTTAATTTCTTATATAGCTTTTAAGCATATAATGCAGCTGAGGTTTTTCTTTGTTAGGTTTAAACTCCAAACTTGTACCGGGAATAAAAAAAGACATACAAAAGAATTTCAAGTTCAGTCGCACTTTTAATGGAGCTATTCAAGTACAGACACAGGGTGAAGATGTGTGATAGAAAAGGGTGTGTTATTAGACCACTGAGTCTCTTAAAGAAAATGTGAGGTTTTGAAAAAAATAATTAGCAAAATCAAGAGAACTCAGACAAACTGCAGTCCTTCAGAATGGGCTGTTTTCTTTAATCTTCTGTGACATATGAGCTATTTCCTTGTGCCCCTTTGGTATTTGCAGCTACAATGATTACAGACACAGATGGCTTAATCGTGAGTACTGGTTAAATTCCAAGAAGTCCAACTTCTCCTTAATCACTATGACCTAGTAGTGAGATTTTAGGCCATCAAGTTAAAGACTCTAGAATAACATTTATTCAGATTCACAGGATGCATTTATCAATTTTTTCTCTAAACAAGATTCTCTTGGATAATAGCAACTAAATGACAAATATATGAACAAATACCTCTATAAAAACCAAAATATTACAAAACTAAAGGTACAGTTTTGACTTAGAATAATAATGTACTCTAAAAAAATTGAATTAGACGGATCTTTTATCTCAATTTAGGTAAGTTTCTCTATGCTGTTTCATTCATTATAGCAACAAAAATTACAGAAATGTAACTTTTCGTAGGGCAGGTTATTTAGGGAAAAAGATCAATATGTGAAAGTATGTCAGTTGAGTTTATCTGCTGCAGCTTCTACAGTGCCCATGATGGTGATCTTCTCTTAGTCCCAGTAGTTAGTATGGTCATGACTGAAATGGAATATTTCCATTTCCCACAAATTATTTCTCCTGAAGGTTTTTGCTATCCCTGAAATTCATAATGATTTATTTAGATTCATAACTAGCACAGATGTCTAGTGGCTTGTCATCAAGTATTAAGTGAATGAATTAGGCAACTATTACATGAAGTAACACATTGTTATACTATTGATTATTAACTCAATTCAAGGGTCTTCATCAGATACCCATGAGACAAAAGTATATATCAGACTATCATGAATTTCTGGGTAGAGGCAAGTAGATTAAAGAGACTGAAACACTAAAATTATGAAGCGAACAGGAAGTCTTCAAGCCTGAAGCATTGGTGAAAGGGTTCAGATTTTCAAAAGTAAAGAAAGGGGTTTAAAAACCAATAGATTAGTACTAAGCTAAATTTAGGTACTTCAAAATTTTAACTTAAACTACTATTTACCATCCACAAGTATTTGGAGACCACATTCTATAAAAAATAATCCCCAAAATTCCAGCTCAGTGCCTAAATTTCAGAAAAATTCATAGGAGAAAAGTAATCTGACAGATTGTGAAAATGGAGGATTCGAGGAGTACCACTGCAATGAAGGTCTTTGTATATATTCTATCTATATACTACACTATACTGCTCTGGAATAATCATTTCTGGGAATTTCTAAGGTAAGAAATTTATCTAGGCCCAGAGTAGAAGTTCAAGACCATTTTGTGTAACTTATAGGCACAATTATTTAAAGAGCCTTCTCCAGTTACCCATAAAAGATTTTGAGGTAATCTATTGGCCTTACCACATTACAGCCTTGCAAATGGCAATAAAAATAAAACAAAAGATAAAAGAATAAAGGAAAAATTTTAAAAAGAATAAAATCACTGTATCTATCATCCGTTTATCTATATCTGTAGAGATAATAGATTATCTATTGCTGAGCAAATTACCCCCAAACTTAGCAGTTGAAAACAATAAGCATTTATTATATCACAGTTTCTGAGTCAAGAGTTCTCACAAGGCACAAATTAAATGAGTGCTTCTAGTTCAAGAACCCATAAAACTGATAGCCAAGCTATAGTCTTATGTGAAAGCTCAATTGGGGAGGATCCACTTCTAATTTGTTAGAGGCAGTTAGAATGCCTGGAGGCCAGCAAAGGGGAAGTCATGGCCAGCTACTGGGAAAGTCAGAGGCCTGTCCTGACTTTCAAAACCACAAGAAGCCAGATCAGCCCAGATAGGTCTAAGACGGTGAATACCATGACAGGAAACCCCTGAACAAATAAGAAAAAAAAAAAAAAAAGGCATGAAACACTGCTTCCAAGAAATCCCTGTCTCAAGTTATACTACTCCCTAGTTAAAAACTCTCAAAAAGGGATAGAAACCCAAATCCAGGGCATGCGGCTCTCTCTCTTGAGCTCACCCTCTCTAACATCTCGAGTGTACTTTCACTTTAATAAACTTTCCTGCTTGTACTGTTCATCTGTTGTGTTGTGTCTGTCTTTGAATTTTTTTTCATAAAAATCAAAAAACCTTCAAGACATCTTTTAGATGGGCTGGGTCAAGGCTTCAGGGCCTGAGGTCTCCCTAGTATACCCAGCAACAAACTCACTCATATGGCAACAGGTAGGTCTCAGGTCCTCTCTGGCTATTGGCTGTAGACATCAATTCTTTGTCACACTGGTCTCTCTGTAGGGTTGCACATATCCTGGTGGTTTACTTCCCCAAGGATGTGGAATTCAGGAAAGATTGAGAAAGGAATCTCTCAAGGCAGAAGCAACAGTCTTTTGTATAACCTAATCTGAGAATTAACATCCCATAACATCTGCAATATTCTATTCATTAGAAAAGAGTTAATAAAACCAGATCCAGCCCATGGTCAAAAGAAAGGGATAACACAAGGGCATAAATACCAGGAAATGGAGATACTCTCTGCCATACTCATACACAAAAGCACAAAATGAACTGTTGGGCTATTATTTTATTTTTTTTAAAGATTTATTTATTTAGGGCGCCTGGGTGGCTCAGTTGGTTAAGCGACTGCCTTCGGCTCAGGTCATGATCCTGGAGTCCCGGGATCCAGTCCCGCATCGGGCTCCCTGCTCGGCAGGGAGCCTGCTTCTCCCTCTGACCCTTCCCCCTCTCATGTGCTCTCTGTCTCAAATAAATAAATAAAATCTTTTAAAAAAAAATTATTTATTTATTTATTTTAGGGGGAGTGCAGAAGGAGAGCAAGAGAGAGAATCTCTAGCAGACTCCCTACTGAGCATTGAGCCCAACGCAGGGCTCGATCTCACCACTCTGAAATCATGACCCGAGCTGAAAAGAGTCCAAGGTTTAATGGACTAAGCCACCCAGGCACTTCTATTATTTAAATCATACCTTTGCTACATGGGCTTTAATGTTTTAAAGACTTAAGGAGGTGAAAAACAAATATGGATTTTTGAAGAAAAAACTGCTTTGGGGGTCTAGAATTACTTTTACCTTTTTTTTCCTGCTCATTCTAGTCTTCCTTGAAAAAAATCTGCCCGTGTGAAGAGTTCGACATACTGCAATCAGAGCATTTTATCATAGCTTTCAGAAAGAAATTACCTCTAAATTATGCAAATTGCCTTAATCAACTGGATAAATATGAGTGTGAACAAAACGTAAAGTGTTGTTGAAAATTCACTGATATGCATGTTATCATATTCATCATTCTTATTGTTAGTGAACGGCTTGTGAGAGCCCCAGGAAAATATGGGTTACCTGTTTCAAATTCTCCACTCTGGTATTTATCTATGCTTTGTTGTTTTATTATTGTTACTGTCAGTCAATTTGACAACAAAGTACATAAAGTCATGAAAAAATTAGTAAGTGTAATATTGTTTGTTGACTGATTATGTAAAAGAGTAGTTTGATAATTTTTATAGTTTTTCATTTTAACTGACAAAGAATTGACCTAAATTTCTGGGGAATTTTTATATTAAAAATAGAAACACATAAACACAAACATTTTTTTTAAAGGAAAAAAAAATATGCTCTAAGACAGAAATCTAAATATTAGTTAAAAAATTACTTTTGAAATGATGAAAATATACTGACTAAAGACACAAATAGGGAAAAATATCATTTAGTCTATGATTGCACAAAAATAATCATTGGAATTAGAAAGGATTTTATGCTTAGTTTTAGTCACTGTTACCTCCAGTTGAACAAGAATGTGAAGTTCTTGAGAGTAAGATTGCAAAAATGTTATTTATGAAACATCCTCCATCCCATTTTAAAGATTGTGTTTTGTCCAAATATATACCCTGAAATAATGGTTGATACAACATTTATTTTTAAATGCCCCCTTCATGCATCTAACTATATTTCTATGAGAGAAATTTTAATTATTTTCTGAATTTCACATGTTGATGTTTTCCATTTTTTTAACTTAAAGTTAATGTTTTTATACAAAAACCTTTTATTTTATATAAAATTTGTTTTATACAAAAAAAAACCAAAATTCCCACAAGTATATATTTTCTTCTAAAACTCAAAATTTCCAAATCTTTAGTCATTTTTAATGGAAACTATTTCACAATTTATTTTCTTTTCCTAACTAATTACCCACAGCACATCATTAGAATTAACATGTTTTAAATATCCATAGGGAAACATAATATTCAATAAGGACTTTGAAGTTTACAAGGTTTGCACACATTCTTGGCCCTGAAAGAGAATTCTGACTGCATTTAGAATTCTAATAGATGTAGTCTTATATAATGTTAGCATGCCGACGATATTCTACATGTTGCAGTAATGAGGGAATAGGATGAATATAAGGTCAAGAGGTGGAACTTGGAATAGAGAAGAAAAATGAGGCTGGAGAAAATTTATTAATTGCTCTCAGGTATCGATGTGGCTGGCTTAAAAATCATGTTACTTCTACCAGGGTCATGCACTTCCTACATAACAAAATTATTTCTCTTCTTGGCAAAAGCTTTCAAATATGTATCTCTCGCAAAGTAACCATCATGTACTACTATTGCAACTTATATATTACACAGACTGACAGTATATTCAGAGATAAGGTCCTTATTCAGCAAATTTTGCCCAGACCTCAGCACGGTATAAATTACCTGTGCATCTGAAAATTATTAGTATTGACTCTACTTCTTGGGAATGTGTCCTTTATATAGTTTTTGATAAAGTACTCAACCTGAAAATAGTCTTTTCTTTCCTAGTTTGAGGCTTAAGTTGTGTATTTCAATTACTAATATAATAAAGCAAGTAAGTAGATGACATTTTTTATAAGATAAAATTTTTATATATAACATAACCATACAGAAATATTTTCTTTCTCTTTCTGAAACTTTATCAGACATAATGCAATAATTTAGAAAGACAAGAAATAACAATGTAAGATGAAAAGAGAAATAAACTTATAAAGCAGAATTTATAAAATACTGCATCTTTTCAGTTGGTTCATGAGTACAACATACTTTCTGTTAAAGATCAATTTGGATTTTGAATAAATTAAAAATTGAATCTGGGGCGCCTGGGTGGCTCAGTTGGTTAAGCGACTGCCTTCGGCTCAGGTCATGATCCTGGAGTCCCTGGATCGAGTCCCGCATCGGGCTCCCTGCTCAGCGGGGAGTCTGCCTCTCTCTCTGACCCTCCCCCCTCTCATGCTCTCTATCTCATTCTCTCTCTCAAATAAATAAATAAAATCTTTAAAAAAAAAAATTGAATCTGAAGAGACATGATAAAAATACTCTTGTTGACTCACTCATTCAGCAATTTGCAATTACCCAGCAACATTTAGTAAATGCTTCCTATCTTTCTGTGTTGTCTGAAACTGACTGGAAGAACAAGAGTGTTTGCAGGCTTATGAGATAAAGAGCCAAGCAAGATTGTTTTTGACCTATGACACATCCCTAATCTGGAGACAAGTCACATGAGACCCTCAGCAACTAGGGCTGTCTTCTCCAAGACATAGCCCACTCTGTTCTTCGTCTTAAGCACTGAAGTGAAGCCTAGGATCTCAAGAGTTCCCCCAGTGGTTTCAAGACTATGGCCTTGGTTCTACTCGATAGGGCATTGGCCCACACCTTACCTGCTTGACCCAATAAGCTTGTGGGAAGGGTTATGCCCAATTGTTAGCAGCATGTTCTCCCCCAACTCCCATGGGTACCTTTAACCACTCAGCTCAGAAAATACAAATTAATTAAAAAAGCAAAAATAAAAACAAACAAACAAGAAAATACAAATTAAACAACCAAACATTCAGCCTTGAAAGCAGGAACCTATTAGTAGGGATGTGACAGATAGGAGATAGTGGCACTAATCACCTACAGCCTTCTAGGAACAAACACTATGTTGGTCTCAAGACGGCACTCACATTCTGGAGATCTTCTCTGAGGGTGTTAATGGCTGGCTGGAGTTGTGATGTGAGTACAGTTCTCAGTTCCAGCTCAGTCTCTTCTTGGACTCTCAATTTCAATAGCTCATTTCAAGAGGAATGCAAGTTGAATGAGATCTCACAGCATCATTTGGATAAGAAGAATGTAGTTGTGGTCCATGTTTTTTTACCTAGCCTGTCTATCCTTCTAACCTCAGAAACAGCCTTCTTTCAGATTATCACTGACAGGAGAGAGAGGATGCTACATCATAAACAGGGATTCACTTCTGACTGGTGTTTTTACATATAAGCCTAGCTCACTTTAAGCAAGGGAGTATTTTGGATCACTACTACTTTATATTACTTTACTAATAACAAACCAAAAACTGAAGACCTATAATGACCATTTTTAAAATCTGCTTTTTTAACTCAATAATATATTCAAAACTAAATATTTTTAAATTTCTCATGATTACACTTGCCTGAAATATGTATAGCTTTGCTGTTTTGAAGTATGCTTGGTCTGAATTCTAAATAATGACTCCAACAGATAGACTATTTAATTTGGATGTTTTCATCTGTAATTCTGAGTTAATTCCTTATATAGTTGCTGTGTTAGGTGAGATAATGTATGTTAAATGCTTAGCAGAGTGACTGGTATAAAGTAAATGCTCATTGCATGCTTGTTTTGATCATAAATGATAACTAAAAGAGATCATTTAAGGAATCTCTCTGAACATACATTGATAGAAATTTTAATATATGTGTGCATGAAAAGCCCAAGCACTTTAACTCTCTAAAAAACCTCAAATGCATATTAAGAAAGTAGTTCACAGTTTTTGCTGTAGAAAGTTGGCAATCCTGAGGATATATTTGGAGAGATGTTAATGTGGTGCCTGATTGTCTACGCCCTCTGCAAGTGAAGGCAATGTGACAAGAATTTTTCACTTCTCTAAACCTCAGAAAACCCTGACTGGACTGTCAGAATTGTCTTTAATAAGAGGGAAAGTGGCAGGATGGTGTACATGTAGTCTAACAGAGCACTTTATCTTATGACACTCAAAGTGTTTAACAATAAATCCTTCCTCATCCATTCAACAGCAAACATGTAGTTCCTTGGAGTTTATCAGAGAAAAGCAAAATAACAGACATCATTTTTCTCAAGTACAGGCTCTATCTGGTAGGATTTGCAACCTATAAGAAACTCATCTTTGATGAACCTGACCAGTCTTGCTTGGAATTTTTTTGGTGGGAGGGGGGCTTTCTTACACATGTATCTGAATAATTTCCCTTACAAAACTTCAACCTTGGTCAGAAGCAAAATTGTTTTTGAAGGTCCTGGGCATCATAGATATTTGGGGACATTCATAGCAAACTTTGAATTAAAAAAAATAAATAAATAAACACATGATTTCTAAAGATGCAGAGCTAAGATTGAGGGAGAAAAAATATTTTCCTTTTGAAAAACAATAAAATCAGAAGGAACTACCCTCTGAAAAAAAGTAATGTTCATCGGTTTCTCTTTCCCTGCTTGCTAGTTTTTGTTTCTGTCCATGTTTAGAAAAACACCAGAAATAAAGATGAGAGGAAAAAATAAAACAAGACGAAATCAGAGAGGGAGGCAAACTCTTATGCATAGGAAACAAACTGAGGGTTGCTGGAGGGGTGGGGGGATGGGGTAATTGGGTGATGGACATGAAGGAGGGCACATGATGTTATATAAGCCTGGGTGTTATATAAGACTGATGAATTACTGACCTCTACCTCTGAAACTAATAATTCACTATCTGTTAATTAATTGAATTTAAATTAAAAAAAAGGTGAGTAAATTCACTTTTAGAACAACCTAGCTATTAAAATCAATGATGTTAAACTAATATCTTCCCTTTATATACTTCATGTAAAGCAATATTTTCCAGTTGAAAACTGATGATTCTATGAGAAATATTTACTTTTCAAGTATATCAAAGATACCTATCATAGTCAGAGGTTGGTCACACAGACAACCAGCAGTCAGTCAGTCATTCAGCCCTTAGTGCTGGGATTTAACGTCTCATTCTCATGATGACCATGTTTCTGATACATGCCCTTACCATCCTTCTCAGGCTGTATTTCCACTTGTTTTCAAGAAATCTATCTCAAGCTTTTCTTTTTTTTCTTTTTTTTTTTTTTTTAAAGATTTTATTTATTTATTTGACAGAGAGAGACACAGCGAGAGAGGGAACACAAGCAGGGGGAGCAGGAGAGGGAGAAGCAGGCTTCCCGCCGAGCAGGGAGCCCGATGCGGGGCTCGATCCCAGGACCCTGGGATCATGACCTGAGCCGAAGGCAGACGCTTAACGACTGAGCCACCCAGGCACCCCTCAAGCTTTTCTAGTTATCAACTTTTCCTCTCTATTATTTTCAAATAATTACTGACACCAATTGTCATTATTTTGTGACTTCACGTTCATTATTTAATCCAATACAATATTAAATCAGCTTCACTAATTATCATCTAAGTGCCAAAGACACTGAAGATTTTCAAGATTTTCATATTTAATATGGAGCCACTCCATCCCTGAAAACAATTTTTGCCATGGTTCTCATTTTCTTGTCCATATGTCTGATTTTATTGTTCCTTTATACTCTGAACTTTGTGCCTTAAATGTGCTTCTGAGTTCTGTCCTTGTTTTATTGTCTAAATACATTCATATACATACATACACATATATATACAAACATACTCCTAGAGGTTAGAGCTTGAATACAGAGTGAAAAAAGTCCAAGGAGGCTCTCTGGTATAGATTTCAAGGGAGAACAGATGGAATAGTCCCTTTAAGCCTAAAGACCTGGAATTACCCTGAATGTGGTTTATTAGCTGGTGAAACCTGAGTTTGACAGTTAAATAGGCACTGTGCTGGTGAGAGGTGGCTGTGGTGCCCATGTGGTGACTATTTTGAGATTATGGCACTCAGGTGCCTCTGCTGAGTATGTGGTAGTTCTGGGAATTAGGCTGCTCAGTCATAAATACACTGTTGTGAGAGGATTGTGAGAGAGGGTCAAGCATCACATTAAAATCATTCTCTATAGACAATATTATATATTCCCTTGGGCTCAAATAACATTCCATTTTGAAGTCTACCAAATCTATATTCATACCCTAATCATTTCCTAGTGGTATAGATCAAAAGTCCTAACTCCCTGCAGGACGCATCTATCAGAAATTCACAGATGATAGTGTCCAGAATTGAGGTAAACTTTTACCTTTTTAACTCCATTATTTTTAAAGCCATGGTATCTAAACCGTTGTACTATATGGATGGAGGTCTCTGCATAACCGACCACCCCTGACCTAAAGAATGTTGTGCTGTATGGTGACCTCAGGAGCCTGGTTAGTTGACATTGGCTGGCCTCCAGGTCAGAACTGGCCCTTCTGGTCTGGATGCCAAGAGCTATAAATTTTGCCTCACATCCCCTCTGGTTCCAGGCTGGGCTGGCCCCTGGAATGGAATCCAGGAGGGGAGGCAAGCACACCTAGCCCAGGCTCCTTGAAGATGTAAAGACAAGATAACATAAGAATGCAGCTCGCTCCAAACTGCATGTAGGCAAACAAACGTTTAATTTCAGACCCCATCATTTGCCCAATAAATACGGCCCTTATGGAGGATGGGCAGTTGGAAGTCTTACCTGAGGGGAGGATGCTCTGCCCAGGCCTCTCAATCAGGACTCTAGCCTGGCTGTCTCCATGGTGCTTTCCCAGCAAATGAGGCAGGATGTTGTAAGTACCCATTCTGATGTAACTCCGTCTTATTCTCCTTTAGTGCTTACTATTGCCCTCAGCTATGTGCACATTTCCCTTCTCTTCTTTCTATTTCCACTAGGTTTTTACTTCATAGTATCAATAAAGTGTTTTTTCCCCTTCAAAACCAAAAACACAGCAGTTGTGAATCTTTTCTTTAGAACAACCATGTAAGGGTTTTTTTTTTTTAACTTACCTTTACTGAGTCATAATTTTCATGGAATATAAAGACCAATTTTAAGTGTAGAGATCTATGAGTTTTAACAAATATATACAACTGTGTGTATGACCACCACCACACGTAAGATTTACAATATTTCTATCACTCCAAAAGCCGCCTGTGCATATACTCCCAATCCTCTGACACCAGAAAAACACTGAAATTGTTACTATGTATTGTTTTCCTTATTTAAAATTTCATATAAATGGAATCATACAATATGTACTGTTTAGTACCTTTGTTTTTTGTTCGGTGTATTTCTGAAATCCATCTATGTAGATGTATGTATCAGCATCCTTTCCTTTTAATATTGAGTAGTACTCCATTATGTGGATACACTGTAATGTGTTTATCCATTCATCTGTTAAATGAAAAAAATAGCCAACTATATGTGAAGCTGTTAAGAAGATTTCTGTCCAAGTCTTAATGTAGATATGTATATATTTTCATTTCTTTTGGGTCAATACCTAGGACTGGAACTGGTAGATCAATACCACTCAAAGATACGTTTAACATTATAAAAATTGACAAACTGTTTTCCAAAGTGGTTTTACCATTTAACATACTGACTAGAAATATGTAAGAATCCCAATTGCTTCACATCTTACCCCATACTTGTTATTATCAGTCTTTTTAATTTTGCCTTTCGAGTGAATGGGTCATAGTATCCTATTGTGGCTTTACTCTGCATTCACTGATGACTAATAATGTTGAGCTTATTTTAATTGCTGTAAGTTCATACATCACTTTTGTGAACTGTCTTTTAAATTATTTTGGGGTGCCTGGGTGGCTCAGTCGTTGGGCGTCTGCCTTCGGCTCAGGTCATGATCCCACGGTCCTGGGATCGAGTCCCACATCGGGCTCCCGCCTCGGCAGGAAGCCTGCTTCTCCCTCTCCCACTCCCCCTGCTTGTGTTCCTGCTCTCGCTCTCTCTCTCTCTCTCTGTCAAATAAATAAATAAAATCTTTAAAAATAAATAAATAAATAAATAAATTATTTTGGCATTCTATTGTTAAGATATAAGATCTCTTTACATATTCTGCACATAATTGTCTATTTTTTCATACATTTTAATTTTTAATTCAATAAACTTGAATTTCTCTTTTTTTAATTTTAATATTATAGATGTGCTTTTGTGTCAAGCGTAAGCACTCTGTTTGTTCCACATTTCCTTTTCTTGACTTATTAAGCTGGCTAAAATTTCCAGGACAATGTTGAAGAGAAGTGATGAGAGAGCACATGCTTGCCTTGCTCCTAATCTTAGGAGAAAAGTATTCTATCTTTCACCATTATGACATTTGTGGTAGGTATTTGTAGATGTTCTTTATCAACTTGAGGAAATGTCCCTTTATTCCTAGTTTCCTGAGAGTTTTTATCATGAATCAGCATTGGATTTGGTCAAATGATTTCTCTGCATCAAGTGATATGATCATATTAGTTTGGCTGGTTCAGGTGTTGGATTACAGTGATTCATTTTTTAATGTTAATGTTAAAGAAGATTTTTCAAATAAATCCTACTTGGTCTAATGTATAATTCTTTTTATATGTCCTTCGGCTCCATTTGCGTTCATAAGAGATACTGCTTTGTTGTTTTTCTTGTAATACCTTAATCTGGTTTTATTTTTTAAATTTTTTAGATTTATTTATGTACTGGAGAGAGAGAGAGGCAGAGAGAGAGAGAATCTCAAGCCGACTCCACACCAAGGGCAGAGCCTGACGCAGGGCTCGATCCCACAACCCTGAGATCATAACCCAAGCTGAAATCAAGAGTCAGCACTTAACCAACTAAGCCACCCAGGTGCCCCTGTTTTAGTACTAGGGTAATACTGTCCTCATAAAATGAGTTAGGAAGTTTTTCTTTCTCTTTGCTGGAAAAGATAGTACAAAGTTTGTATTGTTTCTCCCTTAAAAGTTTGATAGAATTCACCAGTGAAAACATGGGGACCTGGTGCTTTCTCTTTCAGATATTATGTCAAAACCTATAGAAATTACAACATAAAATTTGCAACTTAAAAAAAAAATCACTTCCGATATCTGAAGATCTCAGGAAAGAATGCAGACTGTAATAAGACAATCTAATTGTATCAAAAATGTATGAAACAATCTCACTAAAAGTGGTGGGAGAATAATCTCACTAAAGGTGTTGGGAGAAAATGTGCTGACCTAAATAACTTTGGAAATGAGTGGAGTCTAGAGTCTGTAAAACTGAAGTTAAAAGGAACTGTGTATAAATAATGTATGGGGTTTTGTGCCAGCAATTCTGATGCTGCTATACATGTATACTGGAATTGAATAACTGACCAAACGGAAGGTAGATCAGATTTCTCACTGTTTCTCACTGTGGGAGTGGAAATTTACAGTTCAGCAAGGGGAGAAGGCTGGAACGATCTGTGTGGTGATAGACCTGAACTGGAAACATTAGTAAGAACTCATGTTTATCTTAATATCTATATTGATGGATACATACACAAATAGTTAATCTAGTATGTGTGTGTGTGTGTGTGTGTGGAAAAAATACACACAGATTAGTGTATTTACATATATTCTTTCTTCTTTCAGCCTAGAGGCCTAAAAAATGATACCCCATTACCAAAAAAGTACAAATGACACCCAGATCTTTGTTTCTAATACCAATCCCAATAAAAGGAATGAGGGCTTCTTGGAGAAATGGATGATTTTAGGTATGTGGCACAAAATATATATAAGAGCTTAGAGCATCTTGTAGTGCCAGAAAGAAATGAAATACTAAAAATCAAACAAACAAACATTTTTGGGTATGTCAAGGGGCACTGGAGTCAACTAAAAGAGATTCCAAGGACCAAAGGTGGAATACTTTGAGCAAACAAAATAAATTAAATAGTATTAAATTGTAACCCAAATTATAAAATAAATATTTGTGAATGATTATTTATATACTTAAATAATTGAATAAATTAATAAATGGTAAAAGAGACAAATCTTCCACGCAGAAGAATTCCAAATAAATTATGCAGATACTCCATGCTAAAAAGGGAGGGCATAACTCCCTGTATTTTAAATGTAGAATGTATGTAGTGACTTCTTTCTAAAGAGTACAGTATGAAATGGGGAAAAAACAAGAGTAACTTCAGGGTAGAGAAATCTGACAAACATCATTTCAGCCAATATTTAAGACCAATATTAACAGTCAAAAATCATCCTGATAATATGCACCCTTGATACAATGTGATGAAAACATAACTTTAAAATGTATGATTTCCTCCTTAAAACCCAAACCCAAGTCTATCAGTAAGAAAAACATCAGATAAATTCCAATAAAAAGAAGTCCTACAATATACCTGACCAGTACCCCTCCAAACTGTCAAAGTCATCATAAACAAGAAAAGTCTGAGAAACTGTTGCAGCCATATGGAGCCTAAAAAGACATGATAACTAAGTATAATGTGGCATTCTGAGTGAGATCCTGGAACAGAAAAAGAACAAAACTAAGGCAATATGAATAAATTACAGACTTTCGGTAATAACATATTAGTATTGCTTCATTAATTGTAGTAAGTATACCACACTAAAATACATAATGTTAATAATAGGGCATATTGATTGCAGAGGCATATATGGGAATTATCTGAACCATCTGCTCAGTTTTTCTAATAATAAAAAATAACATGGGATTGGCTGGTTACTTTTAAGTCAGATTGAATCAACATAATCAAAATAATATACAATAGTGAATTTAAAAATGATACATGTAGGGCACCTGGGTGGTTTAGTCAGTTAAGTGTCTGACTCTTGGTTTGGCTCAGGTCATAATCTCAGGGTCTTGAGATCAAGCCCCATGTAGTCATTGCGCTCAGTAGGGAGTCTGCTTGGAGATTCTCTCCCTCTGCTCCTTTCCCCACATGCTCACTCTGCCTTTCTCTCTCTCTCTCTCAATTAAATAAATAAATCTCTTTAAAAATGATACATGTATTACATATTATAAAGACATTTTTCTTAACACTGAAATATCTATCAAGGTATATTTTTTCTCATTGGTTGGCTACTACTAATATGGTTAATTCTTAAGGAATTGGCATGTATTTCACATTCTATATCTAATCACCTTTATCCCACAAGCCTGTAGCATTATTAGACTAAAACATTAATCAGTGTCGCAGGAAAGCTTAGCATTCAGAGTTGTTACTGAAAGTTAATTAAAAAGAAATTAAGAATAAAATTTTATTTAATACTTATTTAAAATTAATCACTATCTGTAATTAAAATATGATTTGCAGAAAGAATAAAAAAGGAGGCTTTAAAAATAGCTAAAAATATATATAATTTCAGTCCTTCCACATATAATGCAAAGGTATAAACTGCTTTTGTCAAAGGTTAAATATAGCATGATTTTTTGTTTGTTTCACTTACATATAAAATCTATAGGGCATATCTTCTTTCTAAAATTCACCACAATATATTTTATGAGCAATCAGGACACTTTCCAGATAGTTATTAGCATTCTGTAATTATTCAGCTAGCTTCATAGAGACCAACAGAAACAACTTTTAGTTCTCAAGACACAAAAAACACATTTCAGTGTGCACATTTCATTTACAACAGAAGATATCACAGAAAGCAGAACAAAATTTAATTAAAATGTTATCGCTATTGTATTAGTTTGCTAAGGTTGCCATAATATAATACCACAAACTGGGTAGCTTACACAACAGAAATTTATTTTCTCACCATTTTGGAGAAATCCAAGATGAAGGTGTCAACAGGTTTGGTTTTTTCTGAGACCACTCACCTTGGCGTGCAGATGGCTGGCTTCTACATATAGTCACATTGGGGATCAGGACATCAATATATGAACTATAAGGGGACACAATTAAATCCATAACATTTAACAAAATTGAAAATAAAAGTTTTACCATTTTATAAATTAAACTGGACTGTAATATTAGTTTTCTTCAAGGAATTAAACAACGATTCCAATTTCATTTTATTTTCTGTTAACGTTTTACTTTTCATATAGTTTCAAATGTTCACTCACCAAATAATTTCTCACATATACACTCAAAGTAAAATGTTCTTTATTCATTAAACCTCTCTGTTTCTCTACCAATTTTTTTTTAAGAGAGGGAGCAGGGGGAGGGGCAAAGGGAGAGGGAGAGAAAGAATCATAAGCAAGCTCCATACCCAGTGCAGAGCCAGACTAAGGTCCCAATCTCACAACCCTGAGATCATAACATGAGTCAAAATCAGTAGTTGGATGCTTAACTGACTGAGCCACCCAGGTGCCCCACTTCTCTACCAATCTTTCTGACCTTTTCTATCACAGTGCTTCTTATTCTAACATGTTCATGGTTTAAGATAAAGAATATAGATATTTAACCAGTTCAACACCTTTTTTTTTTTTAGTTAGAGAATACTTCATTTAAGAAAAGTACTTGAAAGTATTAAAAGGATACACAGTTTTAGATTCAAAAATTGAAACAGATCAGTTAATCAACTTTGCTTTTTTGGCCACAGAAAATGCAAAGTAATATCCACATCATTAGCATCATTATTAACCATAAAAACCATGTTTTTATATTTCTTATTCCTAATAGTCATATTTATTTTCTTTAAGTTTTTATTTAAATTCCAGATAGTTAACATACAGTATAATATTAGTTTCAGGTGACAATATACTGATTCAACAATTCCATACAACACCCAGTGCTCATCACAGCAAGTGCATGCCTTAATCCCCATCATCTATTTCACCCATCCCCCATCCATTCTCCTATGGTAACTAACAGTTCTCTATAGTTAAGTCTGTATCTTGGTTTGCCTCTGTCTCTCTCTTTTTTTCCCCCTTTGCTCATTTGTTTTGTTTCTTAAATTCCATACATGAGTGAAATCATATGGTATTTGTCTTTCTCTGACTCACTTATTTTGCTTAGCATAATACTCTCTAGCTCCATCCGTGTTGCTGCAAATGACAAGATTTCTTTCTTTTTTTTTTTTTTTTGATGGCTGAGTATAATGGACATTTGGGTTCTTTCCATAATTTGGCTATTGTTGATAATGCTGCTATAAACATCAGGGTGCATGTGTCCCTTCAAATTAGTATTTTTGTATTCTTTGGGTAAATATCTATTAGTGCAATTGCTGGGTTATAGGGTAGTTCTATCTTTAACTTTTTTTTTTTTTAGATGGGAGGGGGGCATAGGGAGAGGGCGAGAGGGAATCCCAGGCAGGCTCCATTCCCAGTGCAGAGCCCAGTGTGGGGCTCCATCTCATTAGATCATGATCTGAGCTGAAATCAGGAGTCTGACACAACCAACTGAGGCACCCAGGCACCCCTATTTTTAACTTTTTGAGGAACTTCCATACTGTTTTCCAGAGTGGCTGCACCAGTTTACATTGAACCAACACTGCAAAAGGGTTCCCTTATTCAAAATAAAAAGCTTCTACACAGCAGAGGAAACAATCGACAAAACTAAAAGGCAATCTTTGGAATGGGAGAAGATACTTGCAAATGGACATATCTGATAAAGGGTTAGTATCCCCAACATAAAAGAAAGAACTTATAAAACTCAACACTAAAAAAAAAAAAAAAAAGAATAATCCAATTTAAAAATGAGAAGACATGAATAGATATTTTTAAAAAGAAAACATACAGATGGCAAAGAGGCACATGAAAAGATGCTCAACATCACTGATCATCAGGGAAATACAAATCAAAACTAAAATGAGATATCACCTCACACCTGTCAGAATGGTTAAAATCAACAACACAAGAAACAACAGGTGTTGGCGAGGATGTGAGGCTTCACATATTCTTTGAATGTCTCTACATATGCCAAGAATTTTCCAATATTATTTTCAAAATAGAGAGTACAAAATAATCAGCCTTTTCCTTGTATAGCCAATTGAAAAGTATTATTATTATTATTATTATTATTATTATTATTATTCATACTTTGGAAAAGTTTCTTTCAACTTTAGAACTTATTATTGTAAATGTTAGGCTATGATTGTGGGAAAATTTTAGAATAGGTGCTATAGTCTCAATATTTGTGTTCCCCCAAATTTATATGTTAAAATTCTAAGGCCCCATGTGATGTATTAAGGGGTAGAGTCTTAGGGAGGTGCATAGGTCATGAAGGCAGAGGCCTCATGAATGAGTTTAATGCCCTTATAAAAGCCTGAGAGATATCTCTCTCACCCCTTCCACCACGTAAGGACACAGTGAAGCTGTTGGCTCTGCAACAAAAAGAGGGCTCTCAACAGAACCCAACCATGCTGGCACCTTGCTCTTGGATTACCCAGTGCCCAGAACTGTGTGAAATAAACTTATGTTGTTCATAAGCCACACAGTCTGTGTTATTTTCTTACAGCAGTCTGTAGGGATGATCTAGTTATTTTTCATGTATGAATTATACTCTTGTTTAAAAAATTTTTGTACATAAAACTTAAATCTTCTTGGAATTGACAACTCTCTTAAACCAGTTTATCTTTGATGTTTCATTACAGGGTGGATTATTATGACTGTATATTATGTCCATTGATGTGTTTTGTGTCAAATCAGCAACAAACTTGAATATTTTTCTATTGTTTACATATGATCCAATATTCATTATTCAAATGTATCTCTTGTCTTCAATGAATTACTGAGTATTTTTATAATATAAAAATGGTTTGCTTCTATTTGCTTCTCAACTTCAAAATAATTTGTTTCTGTTACTGTTGATTTTATCACTTCTGCTTCATATTTTCCATTATATTTTTATTTGAAATTTTCTGTCAACTCTAGGATAAATAAATAAAACAATGAATCAAAATGCTACCATTTATGTATATATAAATTATAATTCTTCAATTTCTCACTTATTTTATCGAAATATACCAAATTCTTGTCAAATTATCTTAAAAATATCTTAGCTTTATCCACATCTTGAATAAACCTTTTGTTTCTCATTTGAATTTGTGTTTCTCTTCCAAATCTTTAAAAATATAAGTTTGAGTTTTTAAAATGCTGCCTTATTCATACTGTAAGATTTGGAGAACTTTATAACATGCAAACTATATCATTACATTTACCCATTAAAAATTCAACTTCAAGTATGTTTAAAATACTCCTTCTATCACTGAACTGAAAATTACACATAATTATTTCAAAATACCAAAGTAGTCAACAACTTCAGGAGCTGTGCATTTTCTTCAACAAGATTTAAGTAGTGAGCTGTGCACAACGCATATTATGCATGATTATTAAGGTTTTAAAAAGTGCATCAGCCCTTTCTCATCACCTTTCAAAACAGTTTTTTTGTCACCTTATTGGCAGAGAAAAAGCAGTTTACAGTCATCCAGAACTTGGTTGAATCAAGTTACAGACAGTTTTCTTTAATGAAAATTTTAAAACCACTCATAGAGTTTTCTGTTAAGAGGTCACAAGACTCTCCAACTGGTCAGAATTTTGTGTACAAAGTCATTTTATTGCTGATTTTTGTTTGCTATATCAATTAATTTTGTATTTTTCCATAATTTTTATTAATTCTCAGAGACAAATAAGCCACTTATTCCATTTTAATAGTTTTCCAAATGTTCATGCAACAATTTATCAGATTTAGCATTTATTTAAATTTCTTTTATTCTGAAAACCATCACTGTTGGAAAAATCTCTTTTGCTATCAAAGTAACAGAGTAATTGTTGCAACAACTATTTTTTAGACTTTCAAAATAATATTGAATGCTTTCTTTTATTCGTATTTAAAGATATTGGTTTAGGGAATTATGCTTGATTAATGTATAATCCAAATAAGTACAACTTTCCATACTCTAAGGAGTCTTCATACCTTTTGAAGGTTATATCTACACTCCTTTGGTCTGAAAATCACCTGAAATATGCCTGTCTTGTTAAAATCAGTTTACAATTTCCAATGGTAAAAAGACAGTCTCTTCAATGACTGGTGTTGGGAAAACTGGGCAGCAACATGCAGAAGAATGAAACTGGACCACTTTCTTACACCACACACAAAAATAAATTCAAAATGGATGAAAGACCTAAATGTGAGACAGAAAACCATCAAAATCCTAGAGGAGAAAAGAGGCAGCAACCTCTTTGACCTTGGCTATAGCAAAGTCTTACTAGATATGTTGCTGGAGGCAAGGGAAACAAAAGCAAAAATGAACTATTGGACTTCAACAAGATACAGAGCTTCTGCACAGTGAAGGAAACAAAACTAAAAGGCAACCTACCAAATGGGAAAAGATATTTGCAAATGACATTTATGATAAAGGGTTAGTATCTGAAATCTATAAAGAACATATCAAACTCAACATCCAAAAAACAAATAATCCAATTAAGAAATGGGCAGAAGACATAAACAGACATTTTTCCAAAGACATATGAAAAGATGCTCAACATCACTCATCATCAGGGTAATACAAATCAAAACCACAATGAGATATAACCTCATACTTGTCAGAATGGCTAAAATTAAGAGAGGAAACAACAGATGTTGGCAAGGATGTGGAGAAAGGGGAACCCTACTACACTGGTGGCGGGAATGAAAACTGGTGCAGCCACTCTGGAAAACAGTATGGAGGGTCCTCGAAGAGTTAAAAACAGAACTACCCTATGACCCATCAATTGCACTACTAGATATTTACCCAAAGAATACAAAATACAACAATACTAATTTGAAGGGATACATGCACCCTGATGTTTATAGCAGCATTATCAACAATAGCCAAATTATGGAAAGAGCCCAAATGTCCATCCACTGATGAATGGATAGAGAAGAATTGGTGTGTATATATATACATACACACACATACATAATGAAATATGGTGGCATATATATAATGAAATATTACTCAGCCATCAAAAAGAATGAAATCTTGCTTGCCATTTGCAATGACATTGATGGAGCTAGAGTCTATAAGCCTAAGTGAAATAAGTCAGTCAAAGAAAGACAAATATCTTAGGATTTCTCTCATATGTGGAATCTAAGAAACAAAACAGAACATAGGGGAAGAGAAAAAAAAAAGAGAGAGAGAAGTAAACCATAAGAGACTCTTAACTATAGTTAACAAACAGGGTCTCTGGAGGGCAAGTGGACAGGGGATGGGATAAATGGGTGATGGTCATTAAGGAGGGAACGTCAGTGTTGAGCACTGGGTGTTATATATAAGTGATGAATCACTAAATTCTACTCCTAAAACCAATATTACACTATATATTAACTAACTAGAATTGAAATAAAAATTTGAAAAAGAAAAAAATAAATTTATTCCAAAAATTTTAAAAATCATTAAAAAATAAAAATAAATAAAAGCAGTTTACAAACTCATGATATTTTGGAAATGTATCTTTTTTAAAGATTTTATTTATTTATTTGTCAGAGAGAGAGAGCACACAAGTGCAGGGGGAGGGGGTGGGGCAGAGGAAGAAGCAGGCTCCTCACCAAGCAAGGAGCCCGATAATTTATATCAATACTATAGCTAATGAAAAATATCTTGTTTGTTAAAATTAGTGATTGTAATTTGATCCTCCAACAGGATATGCAATGAATGAGAGATGCTTCTCAAACACATAATAAAATAATAATAAAGTAAAAATACACTTCCAGGGATGTGTATACTTCAGCTCAGGTCATGATCCTTGGGTCCTGGGATGCAGCTCTGTGTCTGGCACCCTGCTCAGCAGGGAGTCTGCTTCTCCCTCTGCCCCTGCCCCCACTCAGGCTCTCTCTCTCTCTCTCAAATAAAATCTTAAAAAAAATAATTTTGAGGGTTGCTCCATATAGAACCCTAGATAACTTTAAGACATTTCATCAGATACTAAAGACCAATCTTGTATGCTAGGATACATAAACCATGAACTTTCACTAACAGACTTAATTTCTAGTTGTATACTGCTGCATATTATTCTATTATAAACACGAGAATATTGATGTTTTCTTTTGCGTGATTCCAACAAAATTTTTAAGATATTTTTATATTATGCTATATATTACATTATTGGTTATATTCCTATGAGAAGAAAAACTCCATTTTAACTAAGCTTGTGACCTCTGCTTACAATTTTATGTCTGATGACAAAAAGCATTTTCCACAAAGTAGGATTTTTTTTTCTCCTCCACCACCCACATCTTTTCCATACTTTGTGTCTTAAGACAAGTAATATTAGGAAAACAGCCTAACTGGTCCTGCATATTTTTGCCAGGAGTCTGGGTGAGTCTGTATTGTGTGCAAAGTATTTGTAGAAGTCATTCTTATATTGAGATGCTTACAAGTAAATCAAATATACCTGCAAAGTACTGGGAACCAAACCAATATATCTCATTAAATCAAACTAAATATATGCAAAATCCCAATTCCACTTAAACATATCAAGTGAAGTTGGCCACTTCAACCATACCTGATACAAAAAGTAACTGTGGCAGAAGTCAGAAAATAACAGGATAAAATTAATTTCATTAATTTTAAAAAATACATGAACATGTCTTTCTCTGACTTATTTTGCTTAGCATTATACTCTCTAGTTCCAACCTTGTCTTGTAAATGACAAAATTCCATTTTTTATGGCTGAGTAACATTTTATTATAAATATAAATATATAAATATTACTTCTTTATCCATTCATCAGTCAATGGACACTTGGGTTATTTCCATAATTTAGCTATTATAGCATATGTGGAATTTAAGAAATAAAACAAATGAGCAAAGGGAAAAAATAGAGAGAGAGAGAGAGGCAAACCAAGAAACAGACTCTTAACTACAGAGAAGATTCTGATGGTCACCAGAGGGGAGGGGGATGGGTTAAATAGGTGATGGGGATTAAGGAAGGCACTTAATGAGTACGGGGTGTTGTATGGAAGTGTTGAATCACTATATTGTACACCTGAAACTAATATTACACTGTATGTTAACTAAATGGAATTTAAATAAAAACTTAAAAAAATTACATGAAGACATGGACACATTTTTACATCCCAGATTATTAGAAGGACTGGTGTGGAACACAAAAATAAGTAAAAGAAGATAAATAAAATTAAGTTCATTATTTTCAATATAAATTCACCTTGTCAAACAGTGCTGTCAAAAAATATTTTGTGCTAAGAGAAATAAAATATTGTAAAATGTTAGACACTGGCTGGATAATCAGAAAAGCCCTCTCAGGGTAAGAGATAGTTTAACTGCTCTCTAGATGATTAAATAGTGTCAGCAATGACTGATTGATACAGAAGAACATTCACTGTCTATGGAATCGGTAATGCAAACATTCACAGATTGTCCTCAGAATCTAAAGAAGTCTAGACAGATGAGGAGGGAGAGAAGAGAGTAGAAGCTGAGATCAGAGCGATAAGACATGGGCTTGATAAGCTACACAAAGAAATTTGGGAAAGGAAGACACAGTGACACAATCAGGGAGCTGAGGGGCTTTACAAGAGTGTGGTAGTAATGATTAGACCACAGGATCTCAGCTACATTTAGTTATTAAAGTTACTGATTTCCTAATTTAGTTCTGAATTACTTTCAATTGGAGTCGTGGATAGAATGTAAATGAAAAATTACAAATCAAATTGAATGTACCACATGTAAGGTAATTTTGCTGTTAATATTGCTACTGTATATGCATGCCAATTTTTTTTCACCACTTAAGCATGATTTTATTTGTTTAAAATTTTGATGCACTCCAAATCTGTATTTATGTAATCTCAGACCCAATGTTTGGTAAAAGTGAAAAATGTATGATAAAATTAAATGTTCAAAACCTAATTCTAGATGGCATCTAGTCTTTTGCCATAAAATGTTTAAATGGAATAGCCCAAATTAAATTTGAAAAGAAAATTACATAAGAAGAGATAAATAATGTAACTTCCATGCTTTTCACTGTAGTAATGCTATAGTCTCCAAGGCAATGAATGAAAAAAACATAAAATCTAATACAATTTTATCAATGAAGTACTCACTAGGTAAACGGCATGTGAGCAAACACCTGAAACAAATGAAGGAAGGATATATAAGGATAACTGGGAAAGGTCTCCCAGACAGAGGGAACAGCATATGTAAAATACCTAAGGTAAAAACCACTTAACACATCAAGGAACAATTAAGAGATGTGTGCAATAAGTTAGAAGAAAAAGAGATGTATGAAATGCCCTTCTTGCAACTGCTGTTTTTCTGCTGTGTTTAGCTCAAAATAACCCATATGTCAAAATGGCATATTTGGGGATTGCATATTCTACCACCCTGAGAAAAAATACAGACACAGAGCTATGAAAATTTGACATATGAGAAAAATGGAGTTAGAACACTAGGTAAATGAGGAAATACTTAATAAATTCAGAAAAATGTTGATTCTATTAATAACTCAAAAGTAATATTCAGTCATTATTTTATGCACTACACAAAATCTTTTCTAGTTGAAACACAGGCTTGAATATTGACATCAAAATCTCAGAGTGAAGGGTTTCTTAAACACAATACAAAACCCATAAATCAATTTTTTTAGTAAATAAATTTTGACCCAAACTAAATGTTGGGTAGTTCTAATGAATCAAAAACACCAAAATGAAGTGAATAGAAAAGCTGCAACTTGGGAAAACAGACTGCTTAAAGTTGATTAATGGTTAATATCCTGAAATTATAAAGAACTCCTAAAAAATAATTAAAATATATACAAATCCATGAGAAAAAATAAAAAGAATATCAAAGAATTTCTGGGAAAGAAGGAAAACTGGGCAATAAACTCCCCGTAAAGGTAACCAACCTTATTAGTAATCACCAAAATAGAAAATAAAAACATAAAATATTATTAATCTTAACCAATTGTCCAAAAGTTTTGAAAGTCATAATGTCAGGTTTTGATGAAGATGTAATGCAATGGGATTTTTTTATAAAAAGTCTAGAGGGAGTATAGGGGCGCCTGGGTGGCTCAGTTGTTAAGTGTCTGCCTTCGGCTCAGGTCATGATCCCAGGGTCCTGGGATTGAGCCCCACATTGGGCTCCCTGCTCCGCGGGAAGCCTGCTTCTCCCTCTCCCACTCCCCCTGCTTGTATTCCCTCTCTCGCTGTCTCTCTCTCCCTGTCAAATAAATAAATAAAATATTTTTTTAAAAAAAGTCTAGATGGAGTATAAACTAGTACAATAATCCAGCAAATCTTATTCCTAAGTATTTACCTAAAAAAACTTTTATACATGAGCTCCATTGACAAGTTCACCTATGTTCACAGCGGCATTATTTGTAAGAGTAAGAACTAGAAATCCCCAATTGTTTTAAAATCTTACAGTATAATCAGATAATGAAATACTCTGCGGAAGCGAAATTAAGAAACTACAGCTACATGCATTGACATGGGTGAGTTCCTTCAAAATATATATTGTGCCAAATAAAATAAAACAAAACAAAAAGCCGTGTGTAAAAAAAAAAAAACAACATACAATATGGTAGAGTTTATATAAATTTCAAAAATTTCCAAAACCAAAAAATAAAATGTCTAGGATGGAATTCTTATGTGGTAAAACCATGGAGTTTTTGGGGGGAAAAAAAGAGTAGTGGTAAGCTACTTATTTGATGGTGGAGTTCAAATATACTAGTAGTATCCTATTAAGTTATTTTGTAGACATTTATTATATTATTTACCCATATAACTTGCATTTCTAGAATCTATAATTTTTAAATGAATTAACTATCTTAAATAAAAATTTCCTTGAAATAACTATAGAATTTTATTTTAAAATAAATAATATTTGATATAAGAAGTTTTGCTTAATGATATTTATTTAACTGTACTGGGAACAGTTCAGGTTGCTACTTGCCTTCATATCTTAGAAAGCAGAGGATAACTTTGGAGATATAAAGATAATTAAATGTGTTAAAACATCAAAAAAAATGAGCTTTTATTTAATCACATAATCAAAGTGTTTTGTTATTTGACAGTGCTTTTCATTAAGGCTAAATTGAGAACGCTGCAGAAGGTCACACATCTGTTCTTTGCAAATACATTTGCTACCAAAAACTAAGAAGAAAAAAAAGATTTAAAAAATAGAAAAGAAATATTTTTTTAAATGTCATGCATAAAACTGAATGAAATCATTTATATATAAAAATTATAGAACCATAATTATATACATATTCTTTCTCAATTCATTTTATATCCTAAAATTTTGAGGCTCTCAATTTTTTGCTATGTAACATTCTGGTTGAAGGTAGGATTATTCAAAAAGTGCTTAGAAATTCAGTAGTATAATTTAGAGTTTGAAGTTAGAACAAACAGCTACGCTTCATATGTTAGAAGAGAGTCACCAAATTGATCTCACAATCAAAGGGAGGAGATTTCACAAAAGCAAAACACCAGGAAGAGGATATCTTTTCAGGGTACCATGGAGATTCCATCCAATGAGGATGTATTTAGAACCTTCAGGCCAATAAATTTAACAAATTAGGACAGACAACATTAATAGAAAAACAAACAAACAAACAAATAAAAAACCTCCTTTATGAATTAAATAGATTAAATATGCAATCAAAATTTCCCCCAAAGAAATGCTAGTCTTAGATGGCTTCACTGGTGAATTGTATCAAACATCTAAAGATGAAATGATACAAATTTCAGATATATTCTTTCAACTTTTCAATTCATTTTTTAATATAGCATATCCCTGATACTAAACCAGACAAAAACATCACAAGAAAAATAACTAAAGCCCCAGATCCCTATCCCTTTTTTTAGCTCAGGATGATATATATACCTCATTTTACCTTTCTGTCTTTGAATCTCTTATGTATCTGGGGAAATTAAACTTGATTTTCTCCTGTTAATCTGTCTCATGTCAATTTAATTCTTAGATCAACTGGAAGAATCTTTGAAGAATAAATTTGTTTTTCCCTCCCAAAAGAGTATAAGGAAGCTCTGTACTATCTTCATATCATTTATGGAAAAAAAAAAAAGACCCAAAAACTTCTAAAAATAGTTATTTCAGAACAAATGTAATTCATCAATTAAAAGAATAAAAAATGTAATCACAAAAATGTGAAAAATGATTTAACAACAATCAGAACATATTGTACTAAAAGTCATAAAATAAAATAAGATGACTTAAAGATTATGTGAAAAAATCTATAGCTAATATAAATCTAGTGCTAAATGAAGTATCCTTTTCACCTCACACCAGAAAACAGGCAAAGATTCCCACTTTCACATCTAATATTCAATGTTTTACTGAAGTATTTGTGTAGTATAAGAAAAAAATAGAGGGGCGCCTGGGTGGCTCTGTCGGTTAAGCGTCTGCCTTCAGCTCAGGTCATGATCTCAGGGTCCTGGGATCGAGTCCGCATCGGACTCTCTGCTCTGCTCTTCTCTCTTTTCTCTTTCTCTCTCTGTCAAATAAATAAATAAAATCTTTAAAAAAAATAGAGATATGGATAAAAGTTCAGAAATTTAACTCTCCTTATTAATGAATGGCATCATTTGTGAAATTCAAAAAAAAATAAAACAAATGAAAAAAAAACTACTTCTAATAAATGAATTTGGCAAGATGGTTGGATATAAAATCAATTTTCAAATATTAGTTGTATCACTATACACTTGAAATAAAGAATTTGAAGATACAATTTAAGTACCATTTAATAGGTCTTCCAAAATGTACTAAAAGTAAGAATAAATTTAACCAATGACATGTAAGACTTGTACTCTCAAAACTATAAAACTTAAGAAAATTTAAAAATTTGAAATATGCCATTTTCAAGGATTAGAAACAAGATTGTTAAGCTATAATTTACATGAAATTGGAATTCCAAATAAATTCCAAGTGATTTTTAAAATTGGGTAGCCAATTATAAACTTTACATAAAAAAGTAAAGAATATTGAATTAACTTTCAAAATGAAAAAAACTGAAAGTTGTACTGTTATTTCAAGTCCTATTGTAAAGTTGCAATAATTAAAACATTACTTTTTTTTTTTTTGTAATCATACTGAGAGCCCAGAAGGATTTTTAGAAAAAATTTATACACAGTAAAGGATTTTTAGAAAAAAAATCAATGAGGGGGTGCCTGGGTGGCTCAGTCAGTTAAGCGTCTGCCTTTGGCTCAGGTCCTGGGATCGAGCCCCACATCGGGCTCCCTGCTCCTCAGGAAGCCTGCTTCTTCCTCTCCCTCTGTCTGCCATTCCCCCTGCTTGTGCTCTCTGTGTCTCACTCTCTCAAATAAATAAATAAAATTAAAAAAAAAAAAGAAAAAAATCAATGAAAATAGGAAACTTTTTTTTTAATCAAATGATGCTGAAAAAAACTGGGTAACTGTGAATAAAAATGAATTCAAGTCCTTAGACAAACCTTATTTTGAGATGGTAATCAAACTCAAATGGTCATAGCTATACTCATACAATATATAATATAAAAATAAAGTATGTTATCATCATGACCTTGGGGGAAAGCAATTATTTCTTATGACAGAATAAGTGCTCTGGTAGATGGAATAATGGTCCCTCAAAGATATACATGCCCTAATCTCTGGAATCTATGAATATGTTACCTTATATGGAAAAGGGTATTTTGCAGATGTTATTAAGAATCTCAAGATGGGAAAATTATTCTGGATTATCTGGCTGGACCCAAAGTAATCACAAGGATCCTAATAGGAGGGATGGAGGATGGTCTGAGCCAGAGTAGATGTGACAAAGGAGAGGTATAGTGATTCAAAGAAGGAACCATGCCTCATATAATGCAAGTAATCTCTAGAGGAAGCTGGCAAAGTCAAGGACATGGATCTCCCCCTAGAACCTCTGGAAGGAGAACAATTTTGCCTATACTTTAGTTCTTCTGAGTTCCAAACATGCAGAATAATAAATTACTGTTGCTTTAAGCCACTAAGTTTGTGGTAATTTTTTATACTAGTGACAGGAAACTAATATAAATACTAACTGATGTGGAAAATAAAGGCAAAAGAGAAAAAATTTAATTTCCTTACTGCCTACAGCCCATTCACAAGTCCTTGAAACAGGTAGAGTGACCTTCCTCTAGGAGCTCAGCTGCCTCCATGTTGACACTTTGGTAAGGTCAAAGGCAATCTTAGCCTGACCCCGTAGGATCCTGTGAGTCTACTTTAACATATAAAAATTCCTTTGGGGGACACTGGGTAGTTCAGTGTCTAACTCTTGGTTTCTGCTCAGGTCGTGATCTCAGGGTTATGAGATCGAGCCCACATTGGGCTCCATGCTCAGTGTGGAGTCTGCTTAAAAGTCTCTCTCCCTCTTACTCTGCACCCCTTCCCCCCCACACACACACTCTCTCTAAAATAAATAGATAAATCTTTAAAAAAATTCCTTTGGAAACTCCCTTTATCTCTACCCCCCAAGATACATGTTAGCAATCATCCTCTAAGCATATGACCCACTGATACACATCTGAAGGGTCTCATGACTGAGTTTTTACCAAGATAAAATAACCTAACAATAACCAGCCCCCTCAAGGTCCTGGAAACCTTGTTTCTAAAATACCCTGGAGACTTGTGCTGTCCCTAACCCCCTTCCAGCTTGAGAGTATATAATCAGCCACTCCTCATGACCCCAGTGCAGCTCTTTTTGTCCAGAGGTCCTGTCCCTGTGCTTTAATAAAAACACCTTTTTGCACTAACAACATCTCAACAATTCTTTCTTGGCCATAGGCTCTGAACCCCAACCATTCCCTACATCATTAACCATTAAAAAAGAAAAAAGAAAAAATTTCACATTAAAAACAATTTACTTCTGCTCATCAAAAGACATCAATAGGAATATGAATAGGTAAGCCACAGACAGGGATAAGATAAGCACTGTATACTTTATATATTTATAATTTACATATGTACATAAAATCAGATAAAGAACTCATTCAGAGCATAAAAATACTCCTATAATTCAATAATAAAAACACAAACCAATAAAAAATGAACAGTATAAGAAGATGTATAATGGTCAACATATATACATGATAATATTTTCAGTATTACTTAAGAACAACAACAAAAATACAACTTTTAAATGTAATGTGATACCTGCCCTATAACCAACAATTCCATGCCCAGGTATTTGCCTCAGAGAAACATAAACATATGTCCTCAAAAACCCCCTTAAAAAATGTTCATAGTAGTTGCATATTAGAAACTAGCCAAATTACATACTTAGAATAAATTATTACACAACATTAAAAAGTAATGAAATGTTAACACATATAGTAACATGGATTAATCTCAGAAGAATTATACTGGGTGAAAGGAATCAGGTATAAACAGCACATAATTTATGATTGTACTCAGATTAATTTAAGAACACAGGCAGAAGTAATATGTTGTGATATAAATGAGCAGTGTTCACTTCTGGAATGTAGGTGATTGTGCAGGGGAGGAAAAAGAATTTTCCCTTGACCTTTCTAGGTTCTTAGTTGAGACCCCTCTATAATGAAAGATTAACAGAAGAAAAACAAATATGTTTAATAACATGTATACCTTCTGTATACATAGGAGATAAAACAGAAAAACTGAGTTACTCCTCAAAATGGCCTAAGCCATCATCTTAAACTCCATCTCCAGCTAAAGACAAAAGCAGTTGTTGAAAGGCAAGGTAACCAGTGATGGGAGGCTATCAGGAAAAGCACAGTAAACAAAGGTAGGTTGTTATGCAGATTTAGGTCCTAGCCTTTTCCATAAAAGTTTCTAGACATTTAATCATCTTTCTCTTCCTGGTGAAAAAAAAAAGGGAGATACCCTTACAAAAGATGATTTCCCTTGTAAATGTCTCTTAGCAAAATGTAATTTCTACTCACTTTTCTGAGCTTTTTCCATGTCTGCGATTTCTTAAAAATAATCAGCCTAAAATAATCCTTATGCTAAAAAGGCATATTTTGGGGTGGGAAATTCTGCTCCCCTTCAGTTGTGAAGAGACATAAGGATAAGGGAATTATCTGAGTTTGATGGAAATGTCCTATATCATGACTGAGGATTGAGTTTAATGGGTGTGTACAGTTATCAAAACTCACTCAAATGAAATTAAGATCCATACATTTACCTTAATTATTTAAAAACAGAAAAAGTAGTACTAATTTGAGAAGTGTCCTTGGAATTGGTTAGAGAAGTGATGTTTTTTATTATAAATCTTATATTACTTTTATTTTTTAATATTTAATATTTTTAATTATATAAGAAGATTAAGGCACATGTAAATAGTATCAAAGTAAACTGAGAATGAATTTTGTAGATAGATGTGGTAAGCTTTTATTTTATTTTATTTTATTATTTTTTAAAGATTTTATTTATTTATTTGAGACAGAGAGAATGAGAGAGAGAGAGAGCGCACATGAGAGGGGGGAGGATCAGAGGCAGAAGCAGGCTCCCTGCCGAGCAGGGAGCCCGATGCGGGACTCGATCCAGGGACTCCAGGATCATGACCTGAGCCGAAGGCAGTCTCTTAACCAACTGAGCCACCCAGGCGCCCCAGATGTGGTAAGCTTTTAAATAAACCACTCTAATAGGAATAATTGATTTTAAAATTATATTTTTTCATCCTTTTGCTTTCTCAAGTACCTGGCCTTTGCCCTGGACTTCCCTAGGCATTCACCTCCTTAAAAGAAAATTAAAATTTGTTACATATGGAATGAAAGGAGAAAGGCTCAGACAGTATTATTTTTTTTTTTTACATTCAAATTGGATTATGCACAAGACAATACAGGTCTTTGCAAGTCAGGCTTTTAGCTTGAGAAAGGATTTTCTCAAGTCTTTTATTCTTCTTTACTATATCAACAACTCTATTCCAGACAACTCAAAAATTAAAGTTAGCTGTAGTGAAGAGAGGATGTATGATTCACCTGTATGAGCTAAGCAAAAAGAACTGAGGAGTGGAAGCTAATCCAACTACATTCCCAGCTTGAAAGTCTTGAGGGAAAAAGAGAGAGAAGTGACTATCTAGGTCCTAATTTCACTCTTGCCTTCAATGAGTAAAAGAGGGCAAAGAACAGTTCCATTGGCCCTGCTATCCATTTAGGACCTGAAGAGACGCCTCCATTCACAATCAACAGCTACCTATGGTATACTCACAGCAATTTTGCAGCAAAGCATGATCAGGCAGAGATAGGTTCTAAGGTTTAGCTGTCTGAGCTGCCTCTGATTCTTCAGTAGTATAGAGAGATTGCAGATCTCTATGAGAGTCAGAGGGGATCTCCAGCAAGGAACTGCAACAAGCAAACAATAGGTCCAACACTGAGTCCCTTGTTCTAAGCCCCAACAAGATTTAATACCTAACCTAACTGCAGTTTCAGCCTCTCCTAGGAAACCAATCAGCCTGGAAATTCCTGTTCAGCACTAGTGAGGTAATGTGTTTCATAAGACCCCTTGCTATTTCCCCTAAGGAAAGGTGACCTTACCTGAAACAAGCCTTTCTTTTCTTTTGCTAATTACTTCCTTGTCCCACTCTGTTTCTACCTATAAAACCCTTCCATCTGTTATAACTCCTTGGAGCACTCTTCAGTTTGTTAGATGGGATGCTGCCTGGTTCATGAATCACTGAATGAAACAAATTAGATCTGTAAATTTATTTAGTTGAATATTTGTTCTTTAACAGAACCAAAGTGACACCAAGTCAGCAGAGGGAAAAACTATCCAAATGACTCAAAATTTTTATTCTAATTAGAGACTGTTTGCAAAAAGAATTTAATTATTAAAGATATTTATAACTTGTGTGATCCAATATGATTTTTTTCTCCCTGTAGACCAATGCATAATGAGGATATAGGAGGAAGGCCAAATAAACCATGAAAACTTGTTTTTAATAACAATCTTCTTCACATCTGAGTTTTAATAGAGGTAAAGTCTGCACTCACTATGATGTAGGAAAGACTTTAGGGTTCGAAGCCTATGGCCAAGAAATAATTCTTGAGATGTCTTTGGTGCAAAAAAGTGATTTTATTAAAGCACAGGGACAGAACCCATGGGCAGAAAGAGCTGCTGCACTGGGGTTGTGAGGAATGGCTGATTATACACTTGGGGTTGGAGGAGGTAAGGAAAAAGGGAGGTTTCAAAAGAACTTTCATATGCTAAAGAGGACCTACAACCGGAGGCCTTGCCATTGTCAAGTTAAGGTTGTTTTTCCCCCTCTAGCAAGGCATTAACATTAAGATAGTTGGGAGATTCCTGGAAAAATTTCACGTATGTCCCACCCAGGAGTGGGGGTAGGGGAGAGGTTGCAGGGTATCAGCTTATGCTTTGTCTTCAGCCAGCCTTCTGCTCCCTCAACAACTATACCAATTTTAACCTCACATTCCTTACATATTATTTATGATATATAACCACTTTGTTTCTACCCTTTGTTTATATTCCTCTTGATTTTTATTTCTTTCTTTGTAAACTGACTTTTGATCATTTACCCCATTTAGAGTCTCCCAACACATTATGGGAGGAGAGGCTAAGTTCATTTTTTTTTTCATTGACAAAGAACTTGAAAGGAATAATTTAAATATGATTTCATTTTCTCTTACTTACATGATTTGTGGGTTATAATTTAAATAACTTTCAAGGCAACAAATCATCTAAATTCTTCCCCTTTTCTCTTGGTAGTTGAGGGGCAGGATAGAGGCTCAAACAACTAGAGAGACACAGGGTAGACAAGAAATAGAGGCTCAAAGAACTACAGAGACACAATGTAATTTTTCTATTTTTTCTTCTGTTTTTTTTCTTTTTAAGATTTTATTTATTTATTTGTCAAAGAGAGAGAGAGAGAGCACACAAGCAGGAGGAGAAGAGCAGGCTCCCTACTGAGCAAGGAGCCTGATGCTGGACTCAATCCCAGGACCTTGGGATCATGACCTGAGCTGAAGGCAGATGCTTAACCCAATGAGCCACCCAGGCATCCCACTGTGTAATTTTTCTATCCAAATGCCAGACGTTTGGTTCCCAAAACATCACCAAAGCAATCTATTGATAAATAGGCTATTGTTCTATGATGATAGTCTTAGGAGCCTCCTCAGAGAAAGAAGGGCCATGTTAAGAAATATATTGAGGGGTGCCTATGTGGTTCAGTTGGTTAAGTGTCTGCCTCTTGATTTTGGCTCAGGTCACAATCTCAGGGTCATGAGATCGAGCCCAAGTCCAGCTCCCCGCTGGGTGTGGAGCCTACTTAAGATTCTCTAGTTCACTCTCCCTCTGCCTCTCTTCCCCTAAATAATTAAATAAATAATAAATAAGATGTTGAAGTCTGACTTAAGGTGGTTTAAATATACAGAGATTGATCAGTATCAGATCTGATCAGACGTGATCATTGATACTGCCAGGAAATCCATTAGGCAAAGCAATTCACTGAAGAACCTGAGATCAGGGTATGTGGGGGATGGAGAGGACTGAAGATGAGAGGATGCATATTCTCCCACAGGGAAGGCAATGAATGTTTTTTAAATATCACAAACTTCCTCCATGAGCAACTTTAGAATTTGTGTATTGGATAGAAATAGAAAATGTTTAATAAACCTTCCACTATTAAGGTTCTATTGTTTTTATGAAGCCCTAATTTCCTCATTTATAAAATGGTAAAAATATTGCTATGCTTTTTCAGATTTCTATGGATTGAATGAGATACATCTTGTAAATGTAGTTACTGGCACTAGATTTCCTAAATTCCTAAAATTTCTTTATTTCCTAGAACAATATTGATAAATATAGGTTTATTATACTCTTAAACATGAAAAGGAAGTAGCATTTCGTTTTGAAATTTATAGTTATAATTTTACTATGCATTTACTACTGTTTTTAATATATCTTATCCAAACATTCCAAATATAAAATGATAAAATATATATCATAATGAAAGACTTACATGAGCTTGTTAAAATGATCTAAACATCTATTACAAAGTCTAATAAATTCTCACAAATACCCTATTTTTATGGCGTATTCCTTACAATTTGCATCTGAAATGGGTCAATATTATTATCCATATTAAATATGAATAAATACAAATATAAGGAGGTTAAATGGCTGAAAACCATATGTCATATCAAGGATCAAATCAGAGATTTGTACTGCTATGTTTTTATTTCAAAGTCAATATAAATTTAACTTATGCAGCCAAACTTCACCAACTAGACTTAAAAATAAGTAAAATATTTTGTTATGAACATATTCTGACAAGAATGCCCAAATTTCAATAAACTTTAGCTCCTCCTCTCTCTCCAGCTCCAAGCAGGAACATGTTTCCCTCAGCTGCTCTACAGGTTTTATTCATGTGTGTGTGTGATCCCCAGAAACCAGTCTGTCATTTGTAACAATCAGTCCATAATGTTTTTTATCCTCCTCTGGCTGTCATATGCTAATAATTCCTGTTGATAAATCTCCTTGAAGACATTGTTACTGAACTTTCAAAGGCTATCATCATGAAAAATGCAAAGTACATGTAAGAATTGCAATCCAGATGTGCATAGAGCCACCAGGGTGACGTAAAAGAACCCTGCTCTATAAAAAGGCCAAACTAATCACTCCCATAACTATGGACACACTTTGTCACCAGCCAGCAAAGTTGCTCTGCTTAATATCAGCATCTCACAAAATATCACGCTTCCAGACCTTCATTTCTTAGAAGTAAGAAGCTGGATGGAGAACCAATACCAAACTGTCCAACATGATTGACTTCTCTGCCTTTTGGTTATGTTCTATTTATCTCACGAATAAACAAGGCTGTTGAAATCATACTTGTTATGTCTTCAAACTGTGTGTGAGTGTGCAAGTACATGTCTGTGTTCCTGTGTGCATGTACCTGTATGCATGTGTGCATGTGCTTTTGTGTGGTGATGGTGCCAGTTTTAATTTTGTTTTCCTCACCACGAAAGCAGGAGTTTAAATCACTAGACCCAGTTCCAAAACATTTCCATTTCTGCTTGTTTTATTTTTGTATATTTAGAAAGCGAATTGTTGGTTTTATAGGGTACCAGTTTCCTCATTCCTCAAATTTGTTTATTAAAGTAGAAGACTGCTGGGTGCTTTTGTTTTTCTTTTTTTCCATTTCCCCACAGCCCCTACATCGCCCTGCCTATCACAGTGACAAAGACCTTAGGACTAGATTGTGGCAAAAGATAAAGAGATATGTTTTCATTCCATCTTCAACAATCTCTAGAACAAATGAACATCTCCCAAGATTATAATACTGAAATGATGGCTGTACAATAGCTAGCTTTCCTTTAACATCTAATCTAAGCAACCATTACCCTTTTTCATGTTTCACAAAATATGACTTCATAAAGGCTTCTTTAGTTTTGATAAAATTTATGTTAATGACATTATCTCTAGGCCATTCAATGCACTTACCTAGACATTTAGAGCAGTTTTAAGTTTACAACAAAACTGAGCAGAAAGTTAGAGAGTTTTCATATACCTTCTGCTCTCCCACCCATGCAGTCTCTTCCACATTCCTAACCAGAGCAGTACAATTGTTAACAATCAATGAACTTGTACTGATCAATGAACTGTTTAGATTGGTGTACATTCTACGGGTTTGACAAATGTATAATGACATGCGTCACCAATACAGCATGATATAGAATAATTACGCTAACCTAAATACCATCTGTGTCCCACCTACTCATGATTTCCTCACCACAAACTTCCCACAACCACTGATCTTTTTTACTGTCTCTATAATCTTGCTTTTACCAGGATATCAGAGAGTTGGATTCATAACAGTATACAGCCTTTTCAGATTGGCTTCTTTCACTTGGGAATATGCATTTAAGTTTCCTTCATACCCTTTTTGGCTTGATAGTTTATTTCTTCTTAATACTGAATCATATTCCATTGTCTTTATATAGCACAGTTTATTTATCCACACACCTACCAAAGGACTTCTTGTTGTTTCCAAGTTTTAGATATTATAAACAAAGCTGCTATAAACATCCTTGTGCAGTGCTTTTGTTTTGGTTTGGTTTTTTTGGCTTGCTTTACTGTAATAAGAAGAAATAACATGAGATCTACCCTCTTAACCAAGTTTTAAGTACACAATATAGTACAGTTAACAATAGGCACAATGTTGTACAGATCTGCAGAACTTATTTATATTGTATAATTGGAATTTTATGCCAGATGCACAGCAACTCCCATTTACTCCTCCCACCAACCCCTGTTAACACCAGTGTACTTTCTATTTCTGAGTTAGACAATTTTAGATACCTCATCTAAGTGGAATCATGCAGTGTTTGTCCTGTGATTGGCTTATTTCATGTTGCATTGTATTCCCAAGGTCCATCCACGTTGTCACATATGGCAGGACTTCCTTATTTTTTATGGATGAATAATGTTTCATTGTATCCAATGATGAACATTTAGGTTTTTTCCACATCTTGACTACTGTGAATAATGCTGTAATGAACACAGGAATGCATGTCTCTTTGAGATCCTGATTTTAATTCTTTTGGATAAATATGGAGAAACAAGATTGCTGGATCATATGGTAATTCTAATTTTAACATTTTGAGGAACTTCAATGTTATGTGTGCAGGTTTGGTGTGAATATAAGTTTTCTACTGATTTTGGCAGATACCAAAGAGCATGATTGTGGGGTCATATGGTAAGATTGTGTTTAGTTTTGTAAAAAAAAATTGCCAAACTATCTTCCAAGTGAATGTATCATTTTGCATTCCCATCAGCAATGAATGAGAGTTGCTGTTGATCCATATCTTCACTAGCATTTGGAGTTGTCAATGTTTTGAGTTGTTACCATTTTAATAGGTGTGTAGTGGTATCTCATTGTTTTGACTTGTAATTACCTAATGGTATATAATGTTGAGCATATTTTCATGTTTATTTGCCCTCTTTACATCTTTGGTGAGGTGTCTGTTCAGATCTTTCATTTAGTCCTTCTCATAAACAGTCACACAACAAAGTTCAGCCAAAATTTCTTATCAATAGAAAAGCTGTTTCTCTAGAGTTTTTGATTAGTTTTATCTTAACCACTTTATGACAATTATATTTATTGGAATAAGAAAAAGGCCATTTAAAGAATAACTTGCTAACATCTCTTTTACATGTTATGAGAGAGCAATAAACTCTGAAGTACTGAAGATGAGAATTTATGAGGAGTCAATTGATCTTTTTTTTTTTTAAGATTTTATTTATTTATTTGACAGAGAGATAGAGAGAACAAGTAGGCAGAGAGGCAGGCAGAGGGAGAGGGAGGAGCAGGCTCCCCACTGAGCAGGGAGCCCGATGCGGGGCTCGATACCAGGACCCTGGGATCATGACCTGAGCCGAAGGCAGCCACTTAACCGACTGAGCCACCCAGGCGCCCCGAGGAGTCAGTTGATCTTGAGTGATAAATGTGAGTAGGCTATTGCCTTCCTCAGATAATGTTCTTAAAGGAAAATATGAAACAAAAAATGAGCTGAATCACTTTATTTAGTAGATAAAATGAATGTTGAGGTTCTGAGACAACATAAAAATTATAAGAAAATAGATTTGAGAATATATATACATATTATATATACACAATGGGGAGCAAAATACAGGAGAGAAGAGGAGAAAGGGAGAAAATAAACTTATAAGGAAGACTGAGTCAGTGGAATTTTAACTATGGTGTGCAACAACCACAGTTTTATCTAATAATAAAATATAACTTTCTTTGGTAATATACTAGTCTTGTTAATGACATTTCAATAAATGTCTGATAAGAATAATAATTCTTGGGGTTCTGTTGTAAGCTAATAAAAAAAAGTGAGGTGGTGCAGTGTGAAGTGGGCCAAAAAGAGAAAATGGTGGACACCGGAACAGAAAGTAGCTGACAGTGAGGAAACAGGCTGCAGTACATGTGATAAGAGAACAGAAGTACCTTTGAATAAAAAGGAAATTCTGGCCAATTGAATAAAACTCCCTTAGAATTGTAAAGGAATATTTTGAGACTTCACAAAGTTATAATATGGTAACAAGAGGCATATTTTTGGGTAATAAAAATTATTCAAGGGTGAAAGATTTGTTTCGTGTAGATTGACAGTATCAACTACAGCCCCAAATGTTCTACAGAATATTTCCAGCTATTATTAAATATTCACATATTCAGTGTCAGTATTTTACATATTTACCCTCTTGGCTTTTGTTTTCTATTTTAACTGATATTCTTAATAACCCACATGTGAACAAAAATATAAATTATAATTCATAATAAAATATACATGATGGCTCAAAATATATTGTAATACAATTTCTTTGCAAGTTTCTTCTTTGCAAAATTGTAATGAGAGAAGTTAGAGCTACTTTTATCTTCTACTATGTCTATATGTGATTTTTTCTTTATTTGAACTATGACTGGTAGCACAAACATGTTTACTGAAATTAAAATCCTTCTAACCTTTAATGTTTTAACTTCCTACTTACTTTTAATTTTTCTTGTTCATGTATGTATTTCTACAGATATAGGAATTTCACATTGAGAAGAATACTGGTTTCCATGCTAGGTCTTGGTGGGTGATTATATTTAAATTCTTTTCTCCAAAGCTTTAGGAAGAAGACATCAAGCAAAAATCACCTCTTAAAAGAAACAGTCACCTAAATGAGTACTAATAAAATGACACAAGTGACTTTCTTAATTAAGGCATCTAAGAGGCTGAATAATGTCAAGAAAAAGAAATCTATTTATAAAAATATTGTCCATAATGGAAAGAAATTTGGTATGTGGTTACCTTGTTCCTGAATTACTACTGAAAATGTAGAAAGGAGATAAAATTTACATCTCCCTCCACATTCCATAGGGGATATTTTTGGAACATAGCAGACTTTTATGTACAGTGTTTATTTTTCTTCATAAACCTCGAATCATACTTGATTACTCCCTCGTCACATTCAATCAGTCATCAAGGTTCCTTGATTCAGCTAGTGAAATATCTTTCTCCTTCCACAGCCAGTTCCTACTTCTTTTACTCCATTTAAATTCCTTACTACATTTTATCACAGTTGTAATAACTTTTTTACTAATTTCCAGATTCCTTGTATTGCCAAGTTCTAATCTTTCATATAATGAAAAAAAAAAAACCCACAAAAATTCCAAATACAATGCTGGCATCTCATAATTCTCAGATTCAGTTGTTTCCAAAGGTCAACCAGAAAACAGCCTAACTCCTTGCATTCTAATCATAGGCAATAATACATCATCACTACCACCACCATCATCATTATCATAATCGTCATCATCACCATTAAAATATTCTGCAAGTCCTCTTTCTTAATTTCTGAATCATTTTCCAACCATAAGGCTTTAAATCTTCCCTCCATTTACTCATTTATTAACAACAGTTTTCTACACTATTTTAGGTTTCAGGCTCTGTGTTGAGTCCTGCAACTGCAATGATAAACAAAGCACCAACTCTGTCACTGGGGGTCATGTCATCATGACAAAGACACAGATATAAAGAAATGTAACAACATAGTTGGTGAGGGAGGAATATAGACACCAAAAGATCTGATATTGTGCTCTTTCTGAAACAAAACCATGACAAGAGAAGTACAACAAAAAAGAACACTATTCAAGTTCACAGGAAATGTGTTGAATCTGGAGTTCTGTCAAGCTTGGTGATCCCAAATTGCCTGCATGTGGGACTTGGCCAGTGAATTTTCTACTTTTTATAATTGGTATCTTTGCACCATTTGTACCAGAGCTTTGATTATAAACTAGCCAATGACCATGAGAAGAGTAGTAACTACTAGTCCATGGTTGATGCCCTGATCCATCACTGTCTACCTATATAGTTTGTTAGAATTATAACACTGTCACTCAAAATTTAAAAAATTCTCAAAAGGACTCCTAGGATCCAGCCCCTTGTCTGGCACCCTGCTCAGCAGGGAGTCTGCTTCTCCCTCTGACCCTCCCCCTGCTTGTGCTCTTGCATTCTCTCTCTCTTCCTCTCAAATTAATAAATAAAAAAAATTAAAAAAAAAAAGCAAAATAAAACAAAACCTTCAAAGCTGGGACAAACAGCTGAACAATGCATTCACAAATAAAAAGCAATACAAATTATCACCTAATTTTCAGAAACATGCTGTGTCATGGGTATCCTCTAAGTTCATTTCTGAAGATATTTACCTAAAAAAAAAAGTTAGTATTTAATGTCTATAGATTTGAGGTGAATGACTTTAATAAGATAATGACTTTATTATAAATAAGACTTATATAATTATATAGAATGAAATATTTTAAAGGTGTCTCCCAGGATTATGCAAAGGTTATACGCATAAAATTGCTTTGTCAAATAATCAATAATGTATGGACTGTTTGTTTTTACTAAATAGAAATTTGAATAGCTTGGACATTTTCTCTTTAAATAAATACATAGTCAAGGTCTATGACTACAATTTGAAGCTATGGCCTTCAGATGTGAAGCTAAAAAACCCATGAAAATCAAATCATTTACCCAGTTGTTTATTCACTTGACAGATACAAGGATTGGAAATTGGACATAATTATTAGCCTTTCACATTCAGTTTCTTCTGAAAAATTGTATGACTTCATTGGACACAAAGGTGTCCAATGAAGTCATACAAAAAAAAAAGTTTCTAGCCATTTCTATGTAAAGGTTGAACGACACAAATCACTTTGGAACAAATTTTTACTATTGTGGGACAAAATGCTTTGAATGCATTTACTTTTTAAGCCAAGAGACCAATGCCATTGGCCAGTGGCTTGATAAAGAGTCATAACTGACTTTAGTTTAAAGATGAGAGTCAGTAATTCTGGAAGAGATGAGTAAATCTGCATAAGAGCTAAAGAGCTCCTTTTTAGGGAAATGGGACAGCTTTTGAAATTTACTTTAAATAGAATCAATATTAATAGAAATTTACTGATAGATCAGTAATGGAATAAAGAATCTGATAGGAAAGCACATGGAGGCCAACAAAAGGTAACTCATCATGAGGGGAGATGGGAGGTAAGTCATGGTCCAGGGTTTTGTCAGTGAAGACTAATAGCACTATGGCAGGTGGCTCAAGCTGGGAGCCTCCCCAATCCCAGCTACTTTAGCAAAATTTGGCTATTAGGAATAGTCTGAGCATGTGAGCATAAACCACAAGAATACAAACCACAGAAAACTCTGTATTTTTAGTATAATCTGAATGATACACAAATAATTTGAAAATATTTAGACAAATATTCTAACCAATATGTTATATGAGTCATTTTTAAAATAGCTCACTCAAACAAGTTTATGCAGACAGAGATTACCATAGAAAAAATAACACTTGATTAGCCATTAACGCAATAATGGATTTCCTCATACATATAATAGAAGTGTCCTACTACATGGCCATTTCTAATCCAAACAACAATTCACTGCATTAGAAATGTTATTACCAATAGGAATGTAGGATCTTAGGGTTCAAGAAAACATTGGTAATAGGGTGAAATATATCTCTATACATTTCTAAAATGTACCTTTTTTATGTCTCTTTTTTGACTGTTTCTAAGTCTATATATGTTTTTATTTGTTCTTGACCCAGTAATATTTTTGCCATATGACTTAATCATCTGGTTATGAACATCTAACAACTTAAAACATATTGATGGACTAGTAGCTGATTATAATTCTTTTAAAAGATAGAGAAGACATACATGCATAACAAGAAACATACTTTTTTGGGAAGGTCCATAGCCTTAGGAAATAAAATTGATTAAAATATCATCAATGTTAAACCTTAGTGATACTTGCAAAAAGACTGTAACATATAAAACTGTCACTTTTAATTAAGATTGCTTTGCGGGGCACCTGGATGACTCAGTCGGATAAGCCTCTGACTCTTAATTTTGGCTCAAGTAATGACCTCAGGGTCCTGAGATCAAGCCTTGTGTCAGGCTCTGCACTCAGTGAGGAGTCTCTTGTCCCTCTCCTCCCTTTTTGCCCCTCCCCCACTTGAATGTGTGTACACCTGCATGTGTTTCCCTCTCTCTCTCAAATAAATAAATAAATAAAGTATTTAGAATTAAGACTACCTTGTCTGTACCCTGATATATGTCAAATGGCATATAGGACAAGCCACATGAATTCAAAGTATAAAGAAAAGATAGGAATTATCTGATATATTTTATTAAAATATAATATTGCTGAAGCAAGTCATTTGGGAGATAGTCATTGTATTAAATTATGTGTATTCATTTAACAACATTAAAATGGACTCAAAGAGATTTTGTAGTACAGCACATAAATAGGAAGGCACTATTCAAAGTGCCTGGTTTTGCTAGTTCACGGTACCAGTTTGAAAATTAGTTTGAAGAAGAAAACATCAGATGTCTTCCTAATTAGTAACATAAAATATGTTAGAAAAAAATCTCAAAGTTTAAATGTAGAGAAATTTAGCACATTAATTATCACACTGTTCCTTAGAAAAACAGAGGAATAAGTTTTTTTCTATTTTCACAGATTTTCTAAAAACCATCATCCAAACCAATGCATTAATTTACTGTATACATTTAAGATTTATGACTTAGGTATTTCAAAGTTCTACTGAAGAATCAGAGCATATTGCTGATTTTATAAGACTCCAACTTCCAGAGTTAATTGGTTGATCAAATGGGTCCAATACTCCTTTCATTTTTTATCCTAGGGAAACATCTAGCCACTAGGAACATGGATCTTAAAGAGGACTAAATTGAGGAAGTTCACCTGTCTTTTTATAAAAATGTACAATTTTAAAATAAGGTAAATCTGAGTGAACAGTGAATAAAAATAATGAAATAATGAAATCACTATTAATTCTCAGTGGTATTTTTTCTTACTATATATTCTAAAATCTTGGGAGCTATATTTAATTTGATGGCAATGAAATTAAAAGTTTTAATTTCCTTTGACTAGGTTCAAAAATTTAACTTAATTAATCCTGTATTTCTCATGAAAATTCCATTAATGAAGTATAATCAGAAAATCAAGTAAACACAATTTTTCATATTTCATTTTATAACATGTGCTGAAAGGTGATTAGCTTGCAATAAGAAAATCATTTTCAAAGTTTTATTTTATTTTATTTTTTTAAAGATTTTATTTATTTGTTTGAGAGAGTATGAGCATGAGCAGGGGGAGAAGCAGAGGGAGAGGGAGAAGGAGACTCCCTGCTGAGTGGGAGCCCCAGGTGGGGATTTATTCCAGGACCCTGATATCATGATCTGAGCTGAAGTCAGACACTTAATCAACTGAGCCACCCGAGTGCCCCCATTTTCAAAGTTTTAAAGAGAATGTGGCAATATTAAGGTAATCCTTGTAACCACCTAAGAAGAATATGCTATTATGTCTAGATGAAGGGGAAAAAAAAATTGTAAGTTTATATATGTTAAGTAATTTTCTCCAAGTCTGACATTGAATAGTTGAGTATGGATTTAGAATTGAATTTGCCTATGTTGTTTGACAGGGCTGCCATCTGCCTGTAAGACATTTTTTTTTTTAATATAAAATTTGTAAATATTTACCTCCTCTGAGTGAAAAAAAAAATTGTAACCTTTTGTTTTATTTTGTTTTTTTGATGAGGGGAATAAATTTTTCAGGGCTGATTCAATCCTGTGCTGTAGACTGGATTTCAGGCCCCAATTGCCCACCTATCTAGATGATTTTGTGTGCTGAGTAACCATATTCAGTGGTCCCCTTATCCCACTACATTAGCTGTTTTTGTAAAGAGTTTATCATTATAATTTGAAAAAGAGAGTACAACAAATACTACTAAAAAGAACCGTGTGCAGCTACCACTCTACAGTAATCAATGTTAACCTTAACTAATTTTTTCAAAAGAGCATTTTTCAAAAGCAAAACATTTTTGCAGATAAATGTGAGGTCTCTAGTTTCTTTCCTCAGTACAACTTCCTTTCCATAGGAATCTCCTGTATATTTGTTGTAAATTTCTGATTTCAGTTTTTATGGTCTCATACATTTATATACCTATAGTTGTTATACACACATGCATATAGTTTATGGAGACATATATATGTGTCTTATGTATTTACAGACATATATTTATGAATATACATTTGCATATATATACTATGAATACAAATATGTACATACATATCCAAAAATAATCATAAAATTGTTTCTTTTTAAAAAATAGAAATTATATCATACTGTGGAAATAGACCATTAAATTTCTTTTTTTTTTTTAAGATTTTATTTATTTATTTGAGAGAGAGAGAATGAGAGAGAGCACATGAGAGAGGAGAGGGTCAGAAGGAGAAGCAGACTTCCTGCCGAGCAGGAAGCCAGATGCGGGACTCAATCCAGGGACTCCAGGATCATGACCTGAGCCGAAGGCAGTCGCTTAACCAACTGAGCCAGCCAGGCGCCCAAGACCATTAAATTTCTATGAAGAATCTGATCTGCCTAAGAGAAAGGAGACTAAGAGGATAGTATAATTTGAGTCTTTCCAATTAAATGACAATGTCATGTAATTCTTACTGGAAGTCAGCAGCCAATAATCACATTTATATACAGTGCTTCCAGTTGGCATTTTAGGGCTACCCCCTTATGTATGAATAGAGGGACAATGGGGTTTTCAACAAACATTTGAGGAAAGCTTTAAACAAATTGAAAAGAATCAGGGGTGCCTGGGTGGCTCTGTCAGTTAAACATCTGACTCTTGGTTTTAGCTCAGGTCATGGTCTTAGGGTCATGATCTCAGGGTCATGAGATCAAGCCCTGTGTGGGGCTCCATGCTGGGCATGGAACCTGCTTAGGATTCTCTCTCCCTCTCCCATTGCTCCTTTCCCTTCCATGAGCACTCTCTAAAAATAAAAAATAATAATAATTAATTAATTTCATTTAATTAAAAAAGAATCAAAAAGGAAGTAAGGGAGAAAGAAAGTGAAGAAGGAATGAGGGTGGGGAAGGGAGAAAGAGATAAAGAGAAAGAACAGACAAAATAAATTTGAAGAAAACAGGGACAAAACAGGAAAGAACAAATTTCCAAACACATTTTATTGCTATCCTGAAAGCTATAAAAATATGTATCATCTCTATGAAACAAAAATGATTAAGAATATTCAGAAAACAAAACAAAAAGATCCTTTAGAAATTAAAATAATGATAGTTAAAATAAAAATCTCAATTTAACTATTGGAATTATAAGGTGAAGCATTTTTCCAAGATTTTTATGGGAAAAAAAAAAAATAGAGACAGAAACCAGAAAGAAATAAGATGAACATCAGAACATTTGTTCAGAAGGTGAAATATAATATGAGTTCCAAAAGAGAGTGAGAGTGAGATTAAGGGCAAAAGAGAGAAAAGGGAGAAAAGGAGGGAGAGAATATAGCAAAGGGAATTATGAAAAAGACATTCAGGGATATTCTCCAGTACCCAAGGGCATAAACTTCCAGAAATAAACATACCATGTACCAATAATGCCCTACAGCAAAAGATTCACTCACGTTTTGAAAATACAGAACATAGAAAAAGATGATACTAGTTTCTGTAAAGATCCAAAGGAAAAGAGTTGAGAGATAGAATAGTATATTTTTAAATAGCCATATTAAAAAATAGATATAATGGAGAAAATTTCAAAATACATAGAAAAATATTTCAAAAATAGAATACTCTATTGAAGCAAAGTTTCAATTGAGAGTGTGAATTCAAAAATGATATTTTCAGACATGCAAATTTTGAAAAAGAAAAATTTAACTCTGTGCACTCTTTGTAGGGCAGCTAATGGAAAATGTACAGCAGCAAAAGGAAGCAAACATTATCTGACTGAGCTCTCAGTAGAGACATTGATTTTTTTTTTAAGTAGGCTCCACCCCCAGCACAGAGCCCAGAGTGGGGCTTGAACTCATGACCCTGAGATCAAACGTTTAACTGATTTGAGCCCCCAGGCACAACATTGATCTTAAATGGTTCAGAAGGAGTAGCATATAACTCTCACCTACATGCTTGGCTATTCAAAGCCCTTTTTTTTGTATTACGCATTATAGAGTCCCTAGAACCATTGAGCCATTCCACTTTGGCATTTGTCATTTTCTGATGGACTGACCAGTGTGAAAATGAAATGGTAGAGGTTTGATATCAACTAAAATTTTAAATATTCAGTGAATTCCTGCTAGTGTTCCTTAAGTGTTGGGAAGTCCTTAACTGTACCAATGATTGCATGGACCATTCATGCCTCTGGAAATTCTAACACTTTTTCAGGGTGAATTGAGGGACAGTTCTTCCAAGTAATATCTGTGGTTGGATATGTACTGGGAGTATATGGAGACAAGGACAGAGAGGCAAAACTTCAAATAGATTAAGAGAAATACTCCTTTTATTGCTATAGTCAAGATATTGTTTAAGAAGGCCAAATTTGAATAGGTATTTTTCTTGGAGTTTTCACTGTATCAGTCATGGGAAGCAGATCATGAAATATTTGGAATTTGTCCTCCTATATTTTGTAAGGATCTTGTATTAGTCAGGGTCTCCAGAGAAACAGAACCAATAGGAGAGAAAAAGAATGGAAATCGAGGTAACAGAAATAAATAGAGCAGTAGATGATTGATAGATGATAGATAGATGATAGATAGATAGATGATAGATAGGTGATAGATGATAGATGATAGATAGATAGGTAGGTAGGTAGATAGATAGATAGATAGATAGATAGATAGATAGATAGATAGATAGAGATCTAGAGAGTTATGGAGGATAATCTGCTTTACTAAAGCTACCAGAATTTTTATAGGGATTAAATTAAATCTGTAGTACAGATTTGAGTAATATAGACATTTTCAAATACTAATTCTTTCAATACAAGAACATGAGATATCTCTCCATTTATTTGAATTTTCTTCAATTTCTTTCTTTTTTTTTTTTAAGATTTATCCATTCACTTTAGAGAGAGAGTGAGTACGTAAGAGTGGGAGGAGGGGCAGAGGGAGAGAATCCTCAAAAACACTCCCCACTGAGTGCAGAGACTGATGCTGGGCCCCAATCTCACGATCCATGAGATAAGTACCTGAGCCTAAACCAAGAGTAGGAAGCTTAACCGACTGAGCCACAGTGCTCCTTCTTCAGTTTCTTTTATCAATGTCTTCTAGTTTTCAGTGTAAAGATCTTTCACCTCTTTGGTTAAATTTATTCCAAGGTCCTTAATTTTTTTTTTTAAGATTTTATTTATTTATTAGAGAGAGAAGGAGAGAGAGAGCAGGGGGAGGAGCAAAGGGAGAGGGACAAGCAGACTCCTTGTTGAGCACAGAGCCTGACTGGGGGCTTGATCCCACAACCCTGAGACCATGACCTGAGCTAAAATGAAGAGTCAGTTGATTGGCTAAGCCACCCAGACACCCCCCAAGGTATTTATTGTTTTTGATGCTATTATGTATAGGACTGGTTTCTTAATTTCTCTTTCAGATAGTTTGTCATTACTGTATAGAAGCACACACACATGCACCCCTACTGAATTAAATGTTAATCTCATCTAAAACATAAATATACAGCAATATCTACACTGGTGTATGACCAAACAAATGGGCACCATATGCTTGTCAAGTTTAGACATAAAATTAGCCATCACAGCTCACTTAAACACACCAATTTGGTAGTATTACAAAATCTCTGTAGGGACTATTGCAATTCTAAGTCATCCTTTGTAGAGTTTTGTCAGTTAGAAAAATAGGCACATGTATTTAGATTATATAGAGGAAAGACATGAAAGGCAGGAATTCTCTTAGGAGATTGAGGCTTAGAAGTGGATAAACCCATGACAGATGCAAAAGAAAATGCATTATGATTGGAACAAATTGGAAATGTAAGTGGTATTTTAGGGAACAAGTCTAAATATATGTTGGGTTCTCTCCCAACTACGGAGCTAGGACCACACTGCATAGAGCTTGACAACCGAACGGACTTATTATGAGGAATCAAATGATATTCTCAGGTGAAACAAGCAAAGAAACTGACACAGAGCCTTTTAACAAGGCAATCATTCCCTTACAAGGTTATTTTCAAGGACCCAAAGCAATGATTCAGTAACCGAATCCATAAAGTTTACAGTGAAAATCTGCCTTCCTAAAGCAAAATGCTGCCAGTTTTATTGGGTACACAACCCCAGTGTCTTGGAGCAGACCTGGACAGCAAGTTAGGGAGTCTGGTAAACATCTGTTTGCTATGAGCAATTCTTAAGACAATAAGACAGCAAGTTATGAAAGACAAGTGAGGGAAGCTTGGAGTATCACAGAGTAGTTTTCTGGTTTAAATGTGTGCCAATTTGATGCTTTCTTACTTATTCAAATTATTCCTTCTAATTTATTTTGTGTTTTATTTTTTAGCATTCTTCTATGTCTCTTTTCTATTTCATTCTTGCCTTCTGTTGTGATAATAAGTTTAACTCATTTATCTTTTTTCCACTAGTTTGGAATTAACAGCTTTTGTTTATATTGTATTTTAGTTCTTTAAATGTCAAACCTATATATCAAGTTTTTATATTTCCTATAAAATATTATCCTATTCATTATGTCCATCTTCCAAAATATTTTCCTCGCTCATATTTTATTATCTAAAATTTTAATTCACTGTAGGAACACCTGGCTGGCTCAGTCAGTAGAGTATGAGACTCTTGATCTCGGGGTCATGAGTTCAAGTGCCATGTTGAGTGTAGAGATTACTTAAAAAATAAAATCTTTAAAAAATAAAATAAAATAAAATTAATTCTCTGTGTAAGCATAATAAAAGTAGCTATTATTATTACTATTACCATTTCATACTATTAATAGATAATTAAATCTGCACACTAGTCTAGTATTTTTTGGCACAACAGTGTCTTACACTCCATTTCTTCTAGGCTGACTTCTTGATGGTGAATATTCTATAGCATTTATTTCACTTAATTTCTATATTGCTAGATTATTGATCTTGGTGTTTCTTTCACCACTGCTTTTGAAAAAAATTAACTATATGTAAAATTCTAGATTTAAAATTATATTTTTTCTTAAATTTAAAACTCTGTATTTAAAATTATATTCTTGTTGTGGTCTTTTCACCATTATTATTATTGATGTAATAACTGCTGCCCATTAAGAAGCACAACAAATAAAAGACCATTTTAAAGCAGCCACTCAACATACTGCATTATAAAATGATGACATTTCTAATGGTGTTCCATGAACATAAGGGGAACAATATTGCTCTATCAATGTAAATCAATGCCCCACACATGTATAATTAGGCAGCTGTGTGACTAAGCCAATAGATTAATATATGAAGTAATAATTTTGGACCACTAAAAACCCTCAATTAAATGATCTGGTGAGGAGCAGTCTGTCCTGAGAGCAAGAAAAGTGGGGTTATACAGTCTGTACAGAATTTTAAAATAATGATAAACTAACTAAAATATAGCCTGCTTTTTATTATCATATGTACCAGCAATTCTAAACAATGTCCATCATAAAATACTTATCTCAAAAAATATTTTTTATTGTTCTGAGTTCTAAACAATCTTTGTGGTTACTGCTAATTTTTAATAACATATACAAGTATCAAACTGGCATATTTTATTACTTTTCTTTCCATAAATATTGTATTCTACTGGAATTTAATTCTAATAACTGTCAATAATGGCTAACACCCAACATACACAGACTCAGCTACGTGTATTTGTTTTAAGACTAAGTTCAAATTGGTTGAGATTTGTTGAGCTTCCTTTTAGAAAAATTTGGGTCTCTGGGCTCTTACAGATCTTCATATTCTGAATTTTAAGAAGTAATTTCAAATAAACAATGATAGCACAGTGAATGTAAATATGAAAAAAAGAACTTGATTTACTTAAGTGCTGTTATAGTATGTGGCTACTTGAAATTTTTATTTGGAATATACGAAATAGCACAGAGGGTCATAGGGGAAGGGAAGGGAAACTGAATGGGAAGAAATCAGAGGGGGCGACAAACCATGAGAGACTCTTAACTATGGGAAACAAACTGAGCATTGCTGAAGGGGAGAGGGGTGAGAGAAGGGGGTAATGGGTGACTGGCATTAAGGAGGGCACATGATGTGATGAGCACTGTGTTATATGCAACTTATAAATTACTAAACTCTACATCTGAAACTAATGATGAACTATACATTAGCTAATTGAATTTAAATTTAAAAAAACGGCAAAACAGTATGTAAACTGTAAGTTTTAATTTTTGCTATTTGAAAATTTTTAGTCTATGAATGAATATTAAATGATAGCTTTAAAAATTAAATCTCTTTTAATAATTGTTTTAAAAATAATGATTCAAGGAGCACCTGGCTGGCTCAGTCAGAAGAGCACACAACTCATGATCGTGGGGTCATGAGTTCGAGCCCAACATGGGTGTAGAGATTACTCAAAAAATAAATAAAACCTAAAAAAAAAATGAATCAAGAAAATAGTTATTATTTATTATAGGATTATTTCTGAAGTTTACTATATAGAGAATGTTAAAGTGTTAAAAATATCTATTCTATATATGATAGATATGCCACTGAAATTGTCATTCTGAGACATATACACACACACACATTGTATCTATCATATACTGTTTCTTGGATGAAGAATCTGTGTATCAGACATAAACCATCATGAATTTTTCAAAACAAAAATCAACATGTAAGACATCTTGGTAAATGATCAGCTGATTCCCTTTGGGCAGCTGCCTGACCTCACCGTGTCCCTTTCTTCATAATCCACCAATTAAAAAAATATGCAAAAGATTTAAATAGTCACCTATCTCACAAAAGAAGATAAACAAATGGAGTAAACATGAAAAGATGTTCAACATTGTATGTCATTGAGGAATTGTCATTGAGAAATAGCAAGATACCAATACAGACACATTAGAATAGCCATAGTTCAAAACACAGATGACATCAAATGCTGCCTCAGATGTGGAGCAACAGGAAATTTCATTCATTGCTGGTGAGAATACAAAGTGGTATAGCCACTCTGGAAGACAGGCAGTTTCTTACAAAATTAAACATACTCTTACTATATGACTTAGTGATGGCACTCAGTGGTACCTACTCAAATGACTTGAAAACTACACATGGATGTTACATCAGCTTTATTCATAATTGCGAAAACTTGGAAACAGCCAAGATGTCTTCCAGTAGGTGAATGGGTAAATAATCTGTGATACATCTGGACAAAGGAATATTATTCAGCACTAAAAAGAAATGAGCTATCAAGCCACAAAAAGACATGGAAGAACCTTAAATGCATATTACTAAGCAAAATAAGGCAATCGGAAAAATCTACATAATGTATGATTCCAACTATATGACATTCTGGGAATAGCATAACTATTCAGACAGTAAAAAGATCAGTGGTTGCCAGATGTTAGAAAGGAGGAAGGGATAAATAGGTAGAACCAGAGGATATTTAGGACCATGAAACTATTCTGTATCATACTATAATGATAGATAACATGTCACTGTACACTTGTCAAACCTACAGAAAGAACATCAAAAGCAAACTCCAATGTGAACTATGGACTTTATATGATGAAATGTGTCAATATAGGTTCATTGATTATAACAAATGTACCACTTTGGTGAGGGATACTGATAATGGGGGAGGTAGTACATGTTTGAGGAAAAGGATATATTGGAACTCTGTATTTCTGCTCAGTTTTGCTGTGAACTTAAAACTTCTCTAAAAAATAAAGTTTATTAAATTATAAATATATAAATAAAGGTAAAAAATTCACACGAAGACAATGTCTTATGCTATAAGCAACATTTGTTTCAGCATTTCAGAAATCCAGGTTCAATTACAGTGAATATAGTAATTTAGAAAACAAGTCTTCAAAAAGACTAAGAGAGTGACTTCCTCAGAGTTGAGCTGCCCCTGCTGGGACCCCATGGAGTCTGCACACCAATTTCCCTCTGGTCTGCTCTGCAACTAGCACCTCTTCTCTGTAATCACAGAGCTTCATACATGCGTGAATTTTTCTGTCATCAAATGGGAGCTGTAGTTGGCCTATCGTTAGGAATGAAATGCTCTAAAAAACTTTTGGAACAGGTTTAAAGAAAATTATTGGACACATATGGTTTTATAAAGAAAAAATAAAAAGAGTGAAGGAAAGAGTAGATTCAGGGAAACAGTGGTAACTGCTAAGTGGTTTAAATTATATGCTCTAAGAAAGAAAGAAAAAGATGTTCTCAGTGGAAGAAGAGGACTAGTAACTATGTTATGGGGAATTGTTAAGAAATTGACATTCTTACTGTTCACAAAAAATGGAGACCTCATTTTTTTCTTCATAAAAATATTATAGAAATTTGTCCTTTTCCCCCCCATCTATACAGCATAATGATGATTCAGCTAGTTCTTTTGGGAATTAATTATCTGACAAAGAATTTCTCCCCCACAAAAATAAATTTTGGCATTAAAAAAACTCTGCCTAGCTTATCTCTATAACTTGATCTTTTAAAAATTACCAGTTTGAAACATTCAACAGATTTTATGTGTAATTATTTTTTTGGACTATTATTCTGAAATTCTTTCACAAATCTCTCTCAAAATGAGTAATGTAAAAACTAATGGCTGACACTAATTTCAATATAATCATTCAGAACTAGACACACACCCATATACATCTATGAACTTTGTCCTTTTAAAATATTTCTCCAGATTTTGTTTTGCAGCTTTCCCCTTTTACTCCCAGTATCTTCTGTTTTCAGATTTTAGAAGGTCATATCTTTACATTTGAATTTATGAACTTGTCATTTTCTAAACATCCCTAGGCAATTTTGTGTAATTTCTTTATCCTCATTGGCATATGCAAACACCTACAATTTACTTCATTTGGAAATCACTATCACTTCTGTCAGAACATAAATAGATGCTTTAAATAAATATTGTGTTGCCACAAACCTACTTTTCTCTTTCCAAATATCTATTTTGATTGACTTACGAAAGTCACAGTCTTAAAAACAATGCTCACATTCACTCATATATAAAGTATGGGTGTGTACACACTAATACATATTTGTTTAGTTTAATGAGTGTGCCGTTCTCTATTCCATAGGGGGAATAAAACAACCAAGATATATTTCTTAGGACTCAGGACCTATGGAATATAGTAGATGGTTCTAAATATGTACTCTGAACTTGACTACTTGGGTTTTCATCCTGGCTCCCGACTCTAATAGCAACCTTGTAAAACGTTCTTAATTTATCTATATTTTAATTTCTTTATTTGAAATAGGGATAATTTTGGAATCATACTTTGCTACATAGAAAATATTTTGGGGCGCCTGGGTGGCTCAGTTGGTTAAGCGACTGCCTTCGGCTCAGGTCATGATCCTGGAGTCCCGGGATCGAGTCCCACGTCGGGCTCCCTGCTCAGCAGGGAGTCTGCCTCTCTGACCCTCCCCGCTCTCGTGCTCTCTATCTCATTCTCTCTCTCAAATAAATAAATAAAATCTTTTAAAAAAAAAAAAAGAAAATATTTTGATTGGGGCGCCTGGGTGGCTTAGCCGGTTAAGCGTTTGCCTTTGGCTCAAGTCATGATCCCAAGATCCTGGGATCAAGACCCACATTAGGCTCGCTGCTCAGTAGAGAGTCTGCTTCTCCCTCTCCCTCTGCCTGCAGCTCCCCCTGCTTGTGCGCTCTCTCTCTCTCTGTGTCAAATAAATAAATAAATAAAATCTTTTTAAAAAATTAAAATAAAATAAAATATTTTGATTATTAACTGGGGCATTGTAAGCATTCAATAAATGTTAGTGCCCATCATCATCATCATCATCATCATTAAATATGGGTTAGAAAAATAATCTAAGAATGAATTTAAGCACATAATCAGATTGCTGGTAATAAACATTTTACTTTTCCAGTTTACTCAGTCAACTTAGGAGAGCAATTCACTTTTAGGACTATGACACTCAGGAAAAGGAGGCATCTTTGCTAAATTATCAACTTTTTGTTATTTGGGTGCCCTGAATCTGTTCAACCTGTTATTTCCAGAGGTAGAGACATATCCAGTAAAGCCCCGAGAGTCATAGCAGAGTCTTTGTCAAAGGAGTTACACAGAAAAGAGTAGGTAGAGATATCACAAGTTGTCTTTCACAGAGACTCTGCATGTATTAGAGAAGGCTGAAGACAGGCTGACTGAAAAGCAGAACTTGCTATGGAGAGAAACAGAGTGAGTGATTTCAAACATTGAATGAGAAGCATTATGTTGTTGATGCTCTTGATATTGGAATTATCCAGCACTAGAGAGGATTCAGTGTGATACAATTTAAGGATATTGTCTTTACAAGTAGAAGGATGCTTACTTATCTGAAAAAGTGAAATCCCCATTTTTTTAGAGAGGCGTTTCAATAAACTGATGCATAAAAGTCCTTACAAATGACCATCAGACTATTCATGCATTTTAACTTATTAAACGAATATAACCCATGGTACTAAGCTTCCATATTTCAATGTAAACTTAAGTCTCCCACATTAAATCAGTTTGTTTTATAATGTTATGTTTGTCTATAATAACTACTACTCCTAGGTGATCTGAAAAACACAGTATTATTCTGCTAAAATTGGGAATTAATTTAAAACAGCATATTATAAAACTGATTGTCTTCTGCCAGAGTAACTACAAAAGAACAGAAATCTGAATTCATGATTTTCTTTTATTGAAGGAGCTCTGGTACATCATCATCCCCTTCCTGTTGTTTATCATAGAAAAGCAGGATATCTACATGTGTTAAATGTGATGTAAAAATAAATAAAAAGTAGAATATCTGTTATAGCAGAGAAACTAGTTCAAGAAAACATTGTTGATTGAAATTTTTGCTTGTCTGAAGTATTTCAAACATGAATTCACTTGTCTTTTTATTTCCCTGTCAAGCTTATTTTCACTTACTTAAAATCAACTTCTCAATTTCCAGCTCCCGGAAGACCTTAGTGTTCTGGTTGAAAGAACCATATAAAGCTCAACTCAAAATATCACTCTTTTCCAGTTTCAAAATATGTTTGTAAGAAGGCCCAAAGTCACCACAGTTTGGAGGACAATAAGAGAGGAGAGACAAGCTGCTATGGACACCAGAGGATCACTTTGATGAAAATTTGCAGTTTACTCATGGTCATAAGAGGATGGTATGGCAATGACAACACAAACTTTCTCAAGTATAAATTTATCTATAAAGCTAAAGGGCTAACATCAGTTTAATTATGAATATATGTTTTCATTAGAAGGTGAAATATATAAAATAAAATTTTCAAACTATTTTAAGGTTCTTAAATGTTTTTGTTCTTTCCAGTTTGTACTTTTTATCATCAGAATTCAGTGCTTCCACAACAGGGCCTAAATTATACCCTAGTATTTATTAATATGTATATTAATTAAACAGTTAATATATTTTAATTAAATATATAAATAAGGAAACGTATCCTAAAGTCATACAAGTTTTATATACAAATATTGTTCACAAAATCATTTGCCATCATAAAAAACTAACAACCTAAAAGCTACTAAAACAAATAAAGAGCTTATTATAATTCCTATGAATGTAGAACTCATAGTCATTAAATGTTAACATGCTGGATAACATTTAGCAAGGATGCTGAGGAAAAGGTTAAGACTATGCAAATCTCCATTATTATATTATTACTTGCTGTGTATAAATAGTTTATATCTATGTGCCTGTACTCCCACCCCATTTCATGAGTACCTTGAGGACAGATGTCCTGCCCATTCAATCTTGCATCTCTACTGCCTATTGCATAGTGTAAAGTAAGTATTCAGTTAATGTTTCTCAATTAAATAGATAAAACTAAAACAACTGCTGTGAAAGATAATGATGCTAAGTATTAATGAAGGAATTAGCTTTCTTATACATTGTTGCTGTTAGGAATAAAAATAGGGAGAGACACTTAAAAAATAGCTTTTCGGGAAATAAATTCACATATTCTATGATCTAGCAGTTCCATTCTTAGGTATATATCTCAGAAAGACTATTCCATAGGAGACGTGTATAAGAATGTACTTAGTATTACTGCCCTTAATCACAAAATGCCAATAATATCAGCTATGATTTATTGAGCACTTATAAAATGGCAGAAGCTCCTCTTCATTTAATCCTCAGTATACTCTTAAGAGTGATACACTATGTATGTTTTTAACAGACAAGGACATTTTAAGTTAAGGAAGATTAATTCATTTACTCAAGACCATTTAGCTAATAAGTACCAAAACCTTACTCTCTGGATTCAGAACTCATTATGCTAAACTGGCTCAAACAAACAAACAAACAAATTTGGACACTAGTTCCACATACTTCAACCTAAGAATGGGTGGATGTAAATTGTGATACATGTATACAATGGAATAATATAGAGAAAAAAAACCCCAAAACAACAGAGCTTCATGTGCTGACCTAGCGAATTTCATAAACAAAATTTGGACATTAACATTATACTTATACATCTACTTACCTTTCTGACACCTGGCCAAGTCTTATTCACAAAGAGTTCATCATCGTTTCTCTTCTTACATTGCATATATCATGCATTAAGCAGAAAAAGAGGGAGGATAAGTACAAGATTCCAATCACATATTATCCAATAAGGGTTAGTTATTGCTTTAAGGAAATATTTTGATCTACTAAATAACAGCAAAAAGCTAATAATTATTTTACTTCCCTCAAGTACCGTGCCTGAACCTCATATTTAGTGTCAGTCGTTGGATTTAACTCAACAATTAGTCAATTATTAATTAAGTCTACTTCTTCTGGACAATTAACTACTTTAGAAAAACACCAGTAGTTGTTTTGATATAAATTCTCAGTGCATTTGATTATCAATAAACATTATCATGGGATTTGTTGCAATCAATTAATCTTACTAATTAATTAGTAAGCACCAGTATTACATCAAATAGCAGTTAAATTGTAAACTGTTATTGTAAAATAAACAGCTTAAATTTATAGTAGTATTTTACCAACAAAATAATAATAATAATTAGAAACACATTTAAAAACAAAAAGTACAAATTTTATACTCAAAACTACAAAACATTATGGAAAAAATTAAATGCCTAAATATATCAAATAATATCCCATGACCATGGATAGGAAGACTTAATGTTGTCAAGAGAGCAATAATCCCCTAAATGATCTATAGATTTAACATAATTTCTATCAAAGACATTGACAACCTATGCTAAAATTAAAAAAAAAAACAACAACACAAGAAACACGTGTTGGTAAGGATGTAGAGAAAAAGGAACCCTTTCACATTGTTGTGGGAATGCAAACTGGTGCAGCCACTCTGGAAAACCGTATGGAATTTCCTGTTAAAAAGAGTACTACCTGATGGTCCAGCAATTACACTACTGGGTATTTACCCAAAGAATACAAAAATACTAATTCAAAGTGAGACATCCACCCCAATGTTTATAATAGTGTTATTTACAACAGCCAAACTATGGAAACAGCTCAAGTGTCCATCAACTGATGAATGTATAAAGAAGATATGGTATATATACACAATAAAATATTACTCAGTCATAAAAAATAATGAAATCTTGCCATTTGCAACAACATGCATGGACGTAGAGAGTATTATGATAAGTGAAATATGTCAGTCTGAGAAAGACCAGTACCGTATGATTTCCCTCATATGTGGAATTTAATAAATGAAATAAATGAGCAAAAGGGAAAAAAGAGAGAGAGAGACAAATCAAGAAACACACTCTTAACCATAGAGAACAAACTGATGGTTACCACAGAGGAAGTGGGTTGGAGGATGGGTGAAATAGGTGATGGGGATTAAGGAGGGCACTTGTGATGAATACCAGGTGTTGTATAGAAGTGTTGAATCACTATATTGTATACCCAAAACTAATATTACACAGCATATTAACTAATTGGAATTTAAAAACTTAAAAAAATTATGTATGAATGTCAACTACCAAGATTACCCAAAACAGTCTTAAAAATAAGAACATAACTGAACTCATACTTTCTAATTTCAATATTACAATACTATAGTAATTAAGGTAGTGTACTACTTGCATAATCATAGATGGACAGATCTATGGAACAGAATTGAGAATCCAGAAATAAACCTTTTAATTTATGTTCAATAAATTTTTGGCAAGCATGTCCACAAAATTCAATGGTAAAAGAATAATCTTTTCGAGAAATGGTGCTGGAACAAATGGATATTTCCATATAAAAGATGAGTGATCGTTAATGTGTACAAGGTTTCCTCTGGGGATGACCAAAAGTGGTCTAAAATTAGATGGTGTTGATGCTTGTACAGTTCTGAATACACTAAAAACCATTGAATTGTACAGTTCAGATGGGTGAAATTTATGGTATGTGAATTATAGCTCTAAAAAGCTGCTTTTTAAATATGGAGTGCCATACTCAGCAATGGCTTGAGGGAACATATTCAAAAAATGAAGAAAGTTGGAGCAGAAAGACACAAAGGATGTAAATTTTAATTAAAACCAGGAAGGTGGCTAGGATTGAGTTAGGCTGGAGAGAGACAAGAGGATTTCAGGGTGTATTATATATTTTGAAGATTAACATAGAAATATGTCTTTTTAAAATGTGTTCCTTTGCATTTAATCTATATCCCACATTTAAACTATATTCAACCAGGGGCACCTGGGTGGCTCGGTCAGTTAAGCGTCTACCTTTGGCTCAGGCCATGATCCCTGGATCCTGGAATTGAGCCCTGTGTCTGGCTCCCTGCTCAGCAGGAAGTCTGCTTGTACCTCTCCCTCTGCTTCCCCCCCTGCTCTCTCTCTCACTCTCTCTCTCAAATAAATAAATAAAATCTTTAAAAAAAATTAAAAAATAAAAAATAAACCCATTCAACTGAAGTTAATGAATGAATAACTGAGGACATACTTGAATTCTGTCAGCACTTCACTGAGGATTTATTTCAACTGCATCTATATGGGCGTTCTGAAAAGCCACAGGAATTGCATGTATGTGATACAGTTAAGCAAACAACATGTTCTGTACCTTCAGCATAATTTTATATAAATCTGGAGGTCAATCTTTGGCATTTTGCCACAAACCCGTTTCTTTTCTTGGATGTCAAATTAGATATTCCCAATATCCAGCATTTATTTTCTTTTACATTTAAAATGTTGATGAATTTGAAGAAATAAAGTCACATTTGTAAGACCTCATTAAAGCCCTTTCTGTCAAGTATTAGTTACTTACAACTGTAATATTCTTCTATATTTGGAAGGCCTTATTTAAGATTTAATTTTAGTCATTTAGAGTTCACTGAGAATGCTAATCTCATAGTTTATCAAAACCTTTGATTTACTTTCTGCCTCATTACAAGGATATAGTCAAGAACATTTTAATCTCCCAACTTTATACTTTATACCTCTTCTTTTGACCTCAGTGTCTAGGTCATTCTGGGTCCAAAAAAAGAAAAAAAGTGCTTATTCTCCCTACCAAACCCATCAACATGCAGAGTCCTTCATGGCCTTCAGTGTTTATTTTAGCGCAGTACTTTTCATTCAGTACAGGAAACTAGACACTTACTAAAAAGTTATGGAAACCTAATTATTTTCTTCAGTTATCTTAAATGAAAACATAAATAAAAGTTTAGCTAAGTTTAGACTTTTCTCATGAGTTATTACTATTATTTGTAAAATTATTAGTCTGCCATGTTTTGCAGATGTCTTCTAATTTTGTTTAAAAACTTCTCATTTTAATTAAAGTATTTTATATTAAATATCCACAAAGTTTCAAAGTATTCTCCTAACTGCATCTGTGACTGTTTTTGTTTCAAATTTTTATATGTATAAGTATATATAAGTATACAGTTTTATACTTTATAAATAAATTTATTTCAAATCTTCTCACTGGGTCCTCTCACTAGACCTGAAAGATTATTGCTATGGTCTGAATGTTTGTGTCCTTCCAAAATTCATATGTTGAAATCCTAACCCCACCCCCCACCAAAGATGATAGTGGTAGTAGGTAAGGCCCTTGGGAGCTTTTGAAGTCATGAATGTAGAACTCTCGTGAAAGGGATTAATGCCTTATAAAAGAGGCCCCAGAGAATACCTCGCCCTTTCCACCATATGAGGAAACCAGAAGTCTACTGTCTGGAGTAGGGCCCTCACCTGACCATGCTGGCAGCTTGATCTTGGACTTCCAGCCTCCAGAACTGTGAGAGATAAATTTCTGTTGTTTATAAGCTGCTCAGTTTGTGGTGCTTTGTTATGGGAGCCCAAATGGACTGAGCCAGTTGTTATTTTTAGTATTTTTGAAGACTTTTATAAAAAAGGATATTGAAATTGTTACGTGGTTTGTCCAAAGTTTGTGACACAACCTGCCACTGTCTCACTCCCTTATAGTCATACGCACCAAAGCATATCCCAATCTTTCTTCCCCAATATTGAGAATATCTACTTCCTTCCAGTTTTATCTTTCATATTACAAAACAAGATAACAGGGAGAAATTAGAGCAGTAGTTACCTGATAATAAACCTTTATTTCACCTGAAGGGAGATAGTCTACTTGGTTTAGGTTTGCCACATTTATTGTCATCTTTACATCTTTCAAAAGCCAGCAAGAGTTTGTTACTAGGAAGGAGAGAGCATCTCCCCTTCACAGCAAGAGACATTCTTTTAGATAATCCTTAGAACAAGCTAAAGCTGAAAAACCTGATGGCATGAAGGAAGAGACCCATGTTGGAAAGGGAATAGGGGTTGTTTACTAAGGGAAGAAATGCCAGAATCAGGTGCAACACTCATCTAACAGTAGGAATACTTGTTACATTAACAAGATTTACTGACAGACTCCATCTGTGTCTTCTCACCAAACAAGGTCACTCAGTCAGATACTATGGAGCCTAATGAGGAAAGTGCCAAGTCTCTGGAGTGATAATGAAAGTTCACTCTGACTTACGCCTCAGGCACTGGCAATATTTTTAGGTCTAGAAAATAAAATAAGGTACAGAAAAAGGTCATAATTTTTATCGAGCTGATCCACCTTGAAAAATAGCTGTTCATGTAACTGAGTATGTTTAGTAATTTTTTTCCTCTTTCTTGAGATTCAAGGTTACTTTTCTATTCTTCAAAGTCCTTACAGGCCTTACTACTTTACCTGAACATTAAATTTATATATGTTATTAGGTTAAAGAGTCTCTGCCACAGTTTTTAAAAATGTTTTTATGTCTAAGAAAGTAAATACCTACAAATTTCTAAGGGGATTTGTGTGTTGGGGGTTGCATGTAATATATCATTAGCTCTTTCCTTGCAGAAAAATCCTCACAAAGTTTTTCTGTGCATTAGATACCACACTATTTCTCAAACTTGGGAATTAGATGCCTGGATTCATGTCATAGATACTGCTTTTAAAAAGCTTTTTGACTTGGGCAAATAGCTTACCATTTCTGAGTCTCGGTGTCCTTAATGGAAAAATAATGCATTTAGAATAAATAATAGTGGAGATCCCTTTCAATGTAAACTAAACATTCCCCAGGCTCATTAGATACACATGACCTTATGTACCCTCAAAAGACTTTCAGTGCACCTATCCAAATCTAGTTTGATTCAGAGTAACTTCATGATATTAAAACATAGCTGGCTTCTTTATTTTTTATCATTCTTTCATTATATCCCCAATGCCACGTACTTATTATTTCATATATATTTATAAAACCTTGAAGCATATAGCTTCAACTTCCTTATTAATTCCAAATTTTATTATAAAAGTAAATAAAATTTTTCATCATCTGCTATTTAATTTTTCTCATATAAGATTCCCTCATTAAAAGCAAAACAAAAATCCACCATAATACTAGTATCACAAAGTAGTCTATTGCCTCATCTGTTGTACTAAAATCAAGGAATACTACAAGTACCTGGCCTTAAACTTAATGGAAAGAACAAATCTTCACAAGAACTAGACCACAGATGATCAGATTGATGAAAATCAAACCCAGACTTGTGAATTTGCTGTTCAATTGAGTAGAGGGATTCCTAGAACAATTTGAAATCTTTTATTCAAGTAACACTATTGAAAAGCTACTGCATGTCAGGTGCTGTGTCAAGGGAATCAGGAAAGACAACTAGTTTAAGACATTTTAAATCTGAGATATCCTTGACCTAGAACATACCATGGAGTTTGAATGAGGGGAGACAAACTGATTTTTTTATTTATTTACTTATTCAGGACCATCTCCTTGGTATTGTGGAGCTAATAATCTTGGAAAAAGAGGCAATATGACTATAGATAAAACATGAGAATAATTAATATTATGATGGAAACAAAATAATCAGTAATAGAGAATAAGTGGATAATGAGAGGACACAGGTATTGGGCCCTACTTACAGAGGGTGGTCAGAGAAGTCTACCTAAGTAGGTGAGAATAAACCAAAGCATGAAGGTTGAGAGGAGTCCGCCATGTGAACCACAGTGAACAGTGACCTCTGCAGGAGTCTAGGTCAGTATTTAGTAGAGTGGGGACCCTACCATCTAAGTGCCTTTTTTTTTTTTAAGTAGCATTAACAAATTTATTGTTTTGACAGAATGGATTTATACTTTCCTTAACTTATGTAAATCTTCTTTGGGTAACTCCAATTTTGTTATATAAAAGTTTAAAAATCATTTTAATATAAAAATTATTTTAACAAAATAAAAGTTATTATTCTTTCAAGAATCCTACAAAAAAGTATTTTAGTATAGATCATGGACTTTTTGTCCCCATGCCTTAGGCAGAAACACTTTTGCATTCTCTATACCTTTCCTAATTCATGATGCAGCAATCTGAAATTTCATTAATTTTCTCCCGATCTTCCCACTCCCAACTCTTCCATACACAGACTCACATATTCTAAGCTATTATCACCTACAAGGAATGACCATTTCTGGAATATGCTGCTATTTTCAAGCCTCTATCATGCCTTTTCTTTTTGAAGAGGACATTCTTCATTCCATTCCTGATTCTTTATTTTTCAACACTAAAGTAGGGTGAATTTCTCCTTCCTTATAACATGTTGAGCATAATTCTATTGTCCATAGCACATTTTGTCATAATTATTTTCCAAGAGCTTGTATCTGGAGAGGAGATAAAATGAGAACACTATAGAATCATAAAATATCTCATTCACCTTTGTCCACCCAGTATTATATTCATCACTTTATTCTAGAGCCTCATCAATAGCAGACGTCAGTAAAAGTTTGTTGAGTGAATGAATTTGCCAAAAACTGTGAGGAAATATGAGGTATGTCTTGTTTCTTGTTTATGTGCCATTTTGGTTTGACCATGATATCTGAAAATGAGGCATTCAAACCACCCTAGGTGGCTCAGGGGTCATTAAATTCTTATAGAGCCCCAGGTGAAAGAACGTTTAATCCCATGTAGATTTTTTTTTAAATTTCTCTTTAGTAACCAAGTATTTCAAATTTAATGAAGGTATTTATTTTAAAAAATCCCTCACTAGAGAAATAGGTTAATGCACAAAGTACAAACACACTAGCATCCACAGAGTATTAGTATAAAATATTTAGGGATCAGATTTAGATTTTAGAATTCTAAGGTCTCTTATTAACTGTAACAATGTTTCCTCAAATATGTCACTTCAGATTTTTTTCTCCAAATGCAAACACACAAAATTAATTAGAAAATGTTTAGAAAAAAAATAGAAACTGATACCAATATGAATAATTATAAATCTATTTAAAATCATAGAATACAGTGGGGTCATGCATGATTTGAGTAATATTATGTGAGTCTAACACTGGGTTTACTAGTTCTTATAAAAATTATGAGTGTTTTGAGAAAATTTGGTAATCCACTTCAAATATTTATGGAATAAGAAGTATGGAATTGAAAATGTTCTCCAGAATTATGTTCTGTAAATTCGCACATAATGCAAAGCAGAGATAAATATTTTAGCTTTTCTTGTTTTGTTCTATAGTTATTCTTCAGAGTAAAGCTCTGAAATCTTATTTCTAATCAGGTTCCTATTTCATAAGGTTATAGGCTAATGCATGGTTAAGAGAGTTCCAAATACCATACAATTATTTTTATAACTCTAAATGTATCAACTGATGAAAATTTGAAAATACTTTAGCCTTCCAAGTTTATAATAGAACTTTTATTTTAATTAACTACATATATATTTAAAATATAAAAATTGAATTAAACTAAAATTTCTGCAGCGTTTATATTTTCATACTTTGGAAAAGGGCATTGTTTGTACTTTGTTTTTAGAATGGAGAAATGAATGGTGCCCAAATTAATCAATATAATCAAGGTTATCCCCAGGTCAAATTGTGAAAGTGGAGTTTATTTTCACATTCAATACCTCATTTTGGTCTGCCTGCAAATTGTCTATTCTTGTAAAGACCTTCTTAAATCAAAATTTATAACTTTTCTTTCTATAAATTATTTTGAGTGTTTTGCCACCACATTGATATCTTTATAGATGATATCATTTAAAGCATTAGTAATTCAGATATCGTTTGCCTTTTAAATGGTGCTTTTTGTGGGTAAATGCTTTACCCAAAAGTAAACTGGGAATCTTGTACCTTTCAGGGACTCTTAAGTTAGAAATGGTAAGACTAATCCAGAACATGTTGCTATTTCATAGTCAACCCATGAATGAATGTCTTTTTGTAATTTTGGAATATGTGAATAAAAATATATGATGATTGTTCACCTTTATACTTGTAGCTCCTGAAACTGATTAATACCCACACCAGGGGTGTTTGTTAGTCTATGTAAGAATTAGGAAGTGAGGAGAAGAGAATGGTAAAGAGAGAGAGAGAGAGATTTTAAAAGATATTTTAATATAAGAAAAATAAATAATACACTATTATTAATACTTTTGAAGTATTTTAAAATATTTGGAAATATTGACTCCCAGGTCTTAGAAGCTTAAAATAGTGACTCTGAATATGTTCTGCAGTTCCAGCTGAGCTCAGCTCTGGTGGTCTCCCCTGAGGTCACTCACACAGCTGCAGTCTGGTGGTGGTTCGCTACAGCTGCAGAATTCACCATGCTCTCACCCTCTCATAGCCCTCAGAGGGCAGGAAATTGGGCTTTATAGTGAGCCACACTGCATCCTTTCTCTTCCATGTGTCTTCCCATCAGAATATTCAGATTTTTAGGCGGCAATGGCCGGGTTCTAACAGGGCAGGAGAAGAAACTTTGGGGCCCTCTGAGGTCTTGCTCAGAAGAGACACAACAGTACTTCTGCCACATTCTACTAGCCAAAGCAACAGCGCACAGACCCCATCTCGAAAGCCAGGGAAACGGACTGTACCTTTTGATGGAAAGAGCTATAGAGTATTTGTGCTCATTAATTTTTCTCATTTCAAGAAAGTGTCAAATTAAAAGTTCTCATGTAAATTACTGTGATTCTAAAGAAAACGTTCTTTGACATTTTAAATTTTCCTTCTAATTGCTGAATTATGAGGAAAGAAGAGATTCTATTAAAATAACATTGATATTTGCAATCGATTATCTAATTGGTACATTTCCGAATGTCATCTAAATAAAGCAGAAATGTTTTTAATTAAATGTGTTGTTTCATTCTGTTTTTCATTTTGGTGTATAAAAGATAATGACATAAAGAAGTTTTACTCTTTTTTAAAATGAGGAAGAGAAAAAGAGTTCTCCATAAGAATGAGAGATATGGATCAGATTAAAATTTTTTCCAGAAGTTTATCTAGACTGTACAAGGGTTATGAGCAGAATTTGGAAGGCTAAATATATATTTCCATTATGAATTAAAAGTACTAAAGATACACACACACATACACATATACAGTCATGCAATTCATTTTTAGCAACTGGGTTCACTCAACCTAAGATAATTTTCATACTGTAGACATTCTGTTCAATGCAAAACAAAACAAAATAAACTTAAGAAAGCAGTTTTTGAAAGAGGAGGAGCCAGAGAGGTGGAGTGGAAAATAAAAGCTATACTCCTGGACTTTTTTTAAAAAAGCAGTCTTAAACCAGCAACATGTTGTGTAATGGGATTCAGTACTTAAGTTACTCAGCTCTGTTTTTCTCCCTTGATTCCTCTTGTGTAACTCTGATGATTTTTGAATTTGGCTCCCACTCCAAACCTTAATTCTTGAATTGGCCACATCTGATTTGGTATATTTGCCCTACAAGGGCAGAGTTGAGGAGAAAAGCTTATTAGCAAAACCCATTCACACAATTATGTTCTCTCAAGTCATTTATAGAGCATTTCATGCTTGATATTCAAAGCACTCAGTATTACACCTAGTAATTGCATCATTAAGTACAATAAAGGTCTCATACCTGGGTTAAATGTCATAATATATAATGATGAGGGCAGTCCATTGTCTCCACAATCACATTCCATTTGTACTGTTAAAAACTACACCCTTCCAACATTCCCCCATGGTCATATTTTATAGACTACATCAAACTTTTTGTGTTATTTTCACCCAGATCTATTTATTATTGTCCTAATGACCTCAGTCTTGACCTAGATCATCTATCATCCTGACCCCAGTACTCTATGTGAGTCTCCTCAGGGTCATCACAATTATTTATACAACAATTATATATTGTCAGTACATTTTTTTTCCTGGAAGCCTATAACTCAATAATCACAAACACTGTGAGAATCACTAAACAAAAGGTAGAAAACATTTCACTATATAGTGTTTTTAGTGACTTTTTTCTGATTATGGTAGTAGCATGTGTTTTAAATATTTTAAATATAGAAAAGTTTAAAAAGCAGGCAAATATGATCTCTTTGGTTAGTTTGGTTTATTTCCTTTAAGAGCCCTCTATGATAAAAACAAAACAAAACTAATACTAGTACTATTAATAAAAATGGCTATCATTTAATGAAAAAATGTCATTTGGCAGCTTTCTCAATTTTTCATATATTTCTTTAGCCTTCCAAATAATACTCTAGTTAGGAACCATTCATCTTATTTTACAGATAAATTAGTGATCGGAAATACTAAACAAATTATCACAGGGCACAGAATTATTAAGTGTAGTAGTCAATATTCACACCAATATCTCTTTGAGTCCCATGCCTAATATGTTAATCACTGTATTTTAGGAAAATAATGGAATTAATGATATACATTGTTTTTAAAATTATTGTAAAGGAATGAGGAAAGTTGGAAGAAGAGAGAAAAGACAATAAAGTATCGCTCTAGGCAAATGGGCTTAAACCTGCTGAGAACCACCTGGGCACATTATATAAGCAATAGGTGGCTCTCTGTATAAATTGGTTGACCTACAAGGGTAAGTCATGCAGTATACAACTACTTTCTCTCTAGTGGAGGCTTTCTGTTGGACATTAATGTGAGTCTCCAGTATCTAAACACTGTACCCAGTTTCACAGGAGTAGCCATCTGAGTAAGAGGCAGAGTAATGGCCTCCACAAAGAGGTTCAATTCCTACCTCCTGGTTAAATTACACAGCAAAGGAAAATTCAGGTTAGAGATGGAATTAAGGTTCCTAATCAGTTGACCTTGAGAGGAAGATGAGAGAACAGTGATAGGAAACTAATACAAATACCTTCCCCCAATCTCTCTCTTGCCAATGACTCTAATCTTATTTCCTTCAGACCCTTGACAAACGTCCAAGCCATTGGCCAATTTCCAGCTAGACCAAAATTCCCTCCGTACTAGGGAGATGACCACATGTATTACAGATCTGCTCATTTACCACTGCAATTTTGGTCCACCCTTGACCTGGCCTATAGTGAGACAAGAGTCTATTTTCAACTCACAGCATCATATCAAGGTGAATCATTTTGGGTGAACTGGGTCTGATTTTTTTTTCTTCCGCTTCTTCTACCATGAAGTCATAGGAAAATTATCTATGAAGTCATAGGTTTAGGTTGAATAAAAGGTATTAGTGCAATAAAAATGCATGGCATGGTATCAGAACAACCCGTTTGTACAGTTCACTTAAGCCATCTTAACATGCTCAGGCCAAATCCTGAATAAGCCATTTCCATCATATAATGAACTTTTTACTTGACTGATTTAAAAAATCCAGCTCATGATAGTTCCTTTTATGATGTCATCTGATGTTCCATGATTAACTACTCTTTCTATTTGGGCCTAGTCTCTTCTAATAGGACACTTTTCTAATTCTAAGTAGTTCCCTGTGGCTCATGGAACTTGTCATCAACTGCACAAACATCTATATCTAGAATCACAGGATCAGCATGACCTGAGTGCAAAGCAGCTTGTAGGAGAATTACAACCTGCAAAAGTACCCTCTCTTCTAAAGGCACCATTCAAAACTGCAAGCCTTTTAGGCCATCAAATATATGATTAAAAATTGTATTTTTTTAAGAGTGATATACGCTATTTTTGAAGGGTGGTGTATGGTATTTACAAAATGCAAAGAAGCTCATCAAACAGTGTTTGCTTTTACCTTAGAGGGGACATACTGACATAACAAAAATCATTTAACTTCTTAAAAATGTACATTAATTTACAGACCCTGAATCTTTCTCAGGTTTATCACACAAATGTTTCAATTAATTTCCCTTACAAGGATATCTGAAGTACTTGACCTTTTCTGCACATTAGGCCCAATAAGCACCACATCATCAATATAGTTATGTTTCCAGATGTTTGCAGAACGTCAAGGGGGATCAAGGTCCCTTTGGACTAGGTTATAATAGCAGTATTAACATAGCTCTGGGATAACCTAGAGAATATGAACTGCTCTCTTTCCTATGTGAATGCAAACTGTTTTGATCATCTTTCCTGATGGAGATTGACAAAATGCATTCACTAGATCAAAAGTCACATACCAAATTTCAAAGACTGAAAGTTTGTTCCAGTGCAGGCATTATATTATCACAGCAATAATGATTGGACTTACTACTTGATTACATTTTCAGAAATCAACTGTCATTCTCCATTAACCATCTAGTTTTTCCAGTGGTCATTCTGGTGAAATTAACATACTATCCTGAGGATCATAGACCTGGTAGGGTGTCAATTATCCTTGCAATCCCAACCAGGATGCAATATTACTTTATGACCTAACTTGGCTAATAGGGGATGCAGGAGGGGAACTGTAAATACTTTCCTGAATTTGCTTGACCTTCCTACCAAGGTGTGTTCTTTTTCTGTGTTTTGTTTTTTTAGTTTTATTTTTAATTTATTCTATAGACCAGAGAATGCATGTGAGTGTTCTACATATCCATCCTGAATGTGCTCTCAGGACCAAGAAAATGACCATAGGGTGGTCCTTCAATCCACTGGACCATCAGTGAACTTTTGTTAAATCAGAAATCACTTTAGAGCTTAATATACCTCCACTTCACAAGTAGATATATGAAGCCTACTCTAAATTTCTGATAACTTATTGTCTCAGACTCTGTATCCAGCAACTCTTGAAAATATCTTAATCACACTCCTCACCTCTCCACGCCACCCCCCCGCCGCCACCATCTACAGTTACTCTAGCAAATTGCTGTGAGTCCATTTGAGGAATGAGTGAGAAATGTAGAAATATTTGAGTCCTTCTTCAAAGGTAAAGGACTTTCTCTTCATTTGATGACCTCTAGGTATGAAAAGTGGCTCAGATCTAAAAACTGGGTAAGGAATTTTCCATTTTGGTAGCTGACATCAGCCTTCTGTTCACCAGATTTTGATAGATTTTAGTGCTATAAATCAATAAATAACCATATTTGTTGCCAATGTATCTGGTCTCTTGAACATCATGGTCTATTAGCATCATGGTCTACAGATTTCTGCAGGCCAATCTCCCCTGGTTGCCACTCTGGCCTTTTTGGCTATTATGGTAATTATGTCATTTTCCATCTCCAGTTTAAATCATGTCAACTGGCTTTGCTCTTCCAGATTGCTATCACCATTATTAAATTTAAAGAGCCCAGTTTCACAGCAACAAGACCTAACTTCAACCCTGACAAAAAAGAAAGCTGCCACTGAGATTTTCAATAATGCCATTAATCCCTCAGTAGCACATACCTTAATGCTTTACTTAAGGAAATATCCTTGGGTCATTTCTGGAAATCAGTCAGACCACAAAATAATCAAACACATTCATATCCACCTCTCAGTCACCAGACTCCTTCAAAAGTCTGTCAAAGTGGTTCTGACAGTTCTTATTTCCTCTAAGCTACTATCATGTTGGAGCTTCAAGGTGCCATATCCACTAAATCATGGGAGAGAGTGCTCTTGTCATATCAATAGTATCTAATCTATATTCTGTTCCTCCCCAGTGCATCAGTCTCAGGATCAACCCTCTTATTGTTTCCCTTGTTCTCATTATACATATTAGCCAGGTACTGTAGCAATTTGGTTAAATAAGTTATCTCCTTCTGTGGAGGTACTGGATTTCTCCACTCACATAGGGACAGACTCCATAATCCTTATAATTACTACTGATTCCATACCTTTAAATGCTATATCAACTTCACAGTCAGTATTTCCCCTTTCTTCTCTACACTACTCTGGTCACACACAGTGAGGTATTTAGTATTGCTAACGACCCAGGGTGGCATGCTTTATTTGCATACTCATGACACAGTCCCATGTAGGGTTTTGAGACTATTCATTCGATATTTCTTTTTTTATTCTTTTACTTAAATTTTCAGTTGTTTATTTATATTGAAAACATATGTTAAAATTTTACTTGTGCCAGGCATATAGTGGTGAACAAGACTGATGCAAGTTGCTCACTTACTAGAGTAAGTAAGTCTTTTAGAACAGTGAAGCAGGGAAGAAGCTTAGTGAGTTCTGGAAAGTGAACATTTTTATTGCAATATTAAGTAAGTTGTAGGGATTAAGGTCTAACTTAATTTTTAAGCATTATTTTCCTGCATGTTGGCTTCTCAGAAAAGGAGTTAGGGTCTTTCAAAGATCATGGAAATAGGCTTAGTATGTACAACAATAAATTCTGGTTAACTAAAGCCTTTAGATCTCAGCTGCCCATCATCCCAAGAAATAGCCCGTGTTTTCCCAACTATTAAAAACTAGTGTGGTGAATCTTGCTGGAAGCTATCACATCATATAGCTACAAACAAAAGAGTTGGATCTCAGCAGCCTAGATAGTAATGCCCATGAACATAAATACTGATCTTTCAGGACAGGGGCGGAGCCAAGGTTCTTTGATGTCATATTACCATGGCATGCTGCTCCCCAATCCCACTGGAAGAAGGGCTAGTGCTCCCTAATCATGCAACCACACAATCCCAGTATCATTACCTGTCAAAAAACTCTGTTGTCTAGATGTACTTGATCTCAAAGTGTTACCCTAGAATGAATGATTAATGTAGTACCCACACTATTGCTACTAGATCTTTATTCATGAGTTTTCTCAAATGAAAGCTGTTTTAGCATGTTGATTTTGGATGCTGTCTGACCAACTACTTTTATTACATGACAAATGGTCAGGTACAACATCACTGAGAAATAAGATTGTTAAAAACAAACAAACAAAAAACTGAAGACTATGTAGAAATGAGCCACAAGGAGATCAGGCAGTATGTTCCAGGTAGAAGGGATGGTTCTCATGCCTTAGGAGAATAACAAGGGGCCAGTGCGGTTACAGGCAAAGTGAGTAAGGGGGAAACTGGGAGCAGAAATCAGACTGTGGGTTAAATAAAATAGGGCTTTCAAAGCTTTCATGAGAACATTGGTTTTATTCTGGGTGAGATGGTGATATGGACTAAATGTTTGTTTCCCCAAAATTCATATGCTAAATGCTGACAACCAATATGATGGTATTTATAGGTGGGACCTTTGGGAGGTGATTAGTTCATGAGGGTGTAGCCTGAACCTGGCTAGTGCAATTAGACCTACATTATCATACTGGATATTCAAAATCAGAAGTTATTAAAGCTCAGTGCTTACGTCACAAATCCCCTCAATTAAAAAAAAAAAAATTGACTGATGACCTGAAGGTACCTTTTAGTGAACATGCCATGTAACTCAGACTTCAGGACATTTCCAATAGATGACTGAAATCTCTTCCCCCAGTTTTCTGCCTGGCTCTATCCACTTGGTTCATATACCAAATATCCATCACTCAGGTACAAATTTCTTGCCCTTCAAACCTAAAGAAGAATTCCTCCTTCAGTCTCTCTCTATTTAGTTTTTAGCAGGTTTTTTAAATAGAAGTTTTCATTAATTAATATATCTTATCTTTTATTCATTTATATTAGTCTTCTTTTAATAAGGAATAATTTCACAAGATCATTGATTTTTCTAGTCTTTTTCCTGCTGCATCTCAAGTTCCTGGAAAAGACCAGAACATACTAGATTGTATTACTTACTAAAAATAGTAACAAAATACCTCTCTGAGACTCAGAAAAATCTGCTTTCCCTGACGGTTGCAGTTTTGTTAATAATAGGTTATCTATAGAAGAAAAGACAGTCAGCTGGAGATAAAAATATCAGCATTAGTCAAGATTAGATTATTGAAGGATATGGCTACAGATTTGCCGACAAAGGGTTTTGCTAATATTCCCAGATTTAGGAAGACTCATTCACTAAATTTCAGGGGCAGTTAGATAAGCACAAAATTCCCCTCAGGTATAGGCTTTTAATTTCATAGTAGAGAGGAGTCTTAAAATGTGCCCTCTTTATCTACAGGCTGGACTAAAAAATAAAAGAGACCAGAGGGCCTTTGCCTTTCCTGATTATTTCCTTCTATGAGATCAACCGATCAGATACATTAGTCTTCATCCACTGCAGAGGTGATAAAATAGGTAATTCTGTGTCTCCAGATAGAAATCTAAGATCGAATAGATGACACTCTACCTCTCGTCATCCCCATCCAGCACACTACATACTGGTTTTGGCAAAGCTGTATATTTCATACTTTATTAAAATTCTTAAAAAAAAACTGAGTAAATTAAAGGTACATTTGGAAGGTAGCTTTGGAAGATAGAGGAATGAGAGTTCTAATCAACTTGTAGTTTTAGAAGAGCTCAAACTTCAAAAGCAATTGGATTTTGAAATCAGCTTTATTGATCCCCAGTATATTATTCATAATTATATTGTAAACTTGGACAGTTTCAGTAATATCAGTCCTATCAGATTGTTTTTATAATATAATCTCTATATTTCCACCTCAAACTTGCTTTTTGACTTCCTTCTGCCAGAACAAAATATCTGACAGTCCATTCCTCTCCTACAACCTCATCCAGTTTCCTTGGTCAAATCAAAACTGAGCTCAAAGATGACTCTCTTTATTTAAACTGTCTTAACCCCACCAGTGTTCCACTGTACTGTTGCCCTCAATGTTTTGCTCCCTTTTTCCTTGCAAGAGCACGATACATTCTTGCCTGTGACCCTGTGATTTTCAATTATGATTGTGTGGGAGTCCGCTTCCATGCCTCATTCTCCTTGGGCTTAGCTATTTGCTTTGGCCAGTGGGATATTAGCAGACCTGATGTAAGCCATATCCTATCAGATACTTAAAGAGCTACCACATGGTTGGATTTTGCTCTCTGTCCCTCTGCTTAGTGAAAATCATGTCTTAAATAGGAAATATTCCTTAGAAAACTCTATGGAGCAAAGCTGTATTAGGTAATCGACAGCTACCCAATGCACACCAAGAAATAAATACCTGTTGATGTAAGCCACTGAAATTTTAGAGTTTTTTGTTTCCACAGAAAACCTAGCTAATAAAATTGCAGATGGACAGTTTTCATTTCATTTACATCCTGGAACAATCTGTTTGTGGATATGAAATTTAGTATACTCTGTATGATTTACCTATTTTCATCTATTTGTGAATAATGTATATTTTTAACCTAAATCCTTTGGGGTATGGTTTTGAAGATAGAGAAAACACACACATATCTATTATAAGTCACCCATTTATTTAATAGAGATATGAAAATTGATCACATAGGAGGCCTCACATAGCAGATCCAAAGGTAATATATCTTTATGAGGCATTTTCCCATGCCTCTGAATTTCCTATGGAGTTTACCACTATGCTAAAACACTCTATCCACAGGTATGGTATTAGCAAAGTTGATAAAAATACTTTCCCTGTGCTACTGCTTTAAGCTCTCAAACTTGCATTTCTATTCAAGAAAGATACACACTATCAAATAAACATATAAATAATGTTTGATATTGGGCTCTTCTCCTTGGGTCAAATTTGATATCAGCAAAAGCATATCATTATTCAAGAAACAGAATAAAAGAAAAAGTCTGTTTTCTAATGTCCCTGAATATCCCTGCCTTTTACTTTAAAGTGACCCTAAAAACTGGCATTCCCCAAAAGTCTGTTTCATAAAAACATTTGACATTGCACAATATGTGTTATCTTATCAATTTCTGAATTTATATACTTCCTGAGGGAAAGAATCAAATCTTATTCTCAGAATATCTACTTAGTGCCTAACCTGTAGTCCCAAAAGCAGTGAATATTCAGGAAATAAATGTAAAAAAAGTATATAATGTTAATTTAATATTGTTTACCCTATAAGTATAGTTACTATCTTGTAAAAAGGGAAAATAATATTTTCCATATACCAAACTAAAAGGATGCTTAATTGAACAAAATTTTATATTATATATATTAGGAAATGCTGTTTGGCCAAAAGGATGAATCTAGAAATTATATAATTATGTAATAGATTTTTTTTCAAATAATAACTATGAACTTTTAGAAAATATTCCAATGGAGAGTCAATATGACATGCTAACATGCAACAATTTTGTAGAACTACCTATGCAGAACAGTCTTCAGCAAAGAATACACTTTTCCAAAGTCAGTAATTGCTGTCCTTAGTCATGAATTTCTCTTTCTTAATAGGGATACAGATCATGAATTGCTTTTGTGGGTGTGAACATATACCCAAAGATTTTCAGGCATAAAAGTCATCAACAGAATGACACACTTGGATAAAGGATATTTCTTTAGAAATCCTGTGTTCTGTATGATGAAATGGTGTTAAGTTGGAGTGAAAAAAAAAAAACTCATAAAATTTCCTTCAGTGACAGGATGAAAGAAAGGAAAAGAAAGTCTTGCTTATTAGAATGAGAAAGGATGAGCTGGATAGTTTTAAAAATAATATAAGAGCTGTTCATATTTTTTAACAAAATGCTGAAACGAAGGAAAAGAAACTTAAAACACTGAGTTTTTCCACAGATAAGTCCACTGATACTATCCCGATTAAAGGGGAATAGTTTGCATATCCCCAGACATCTTTGATTAAATAATCAATAAAAAGAATATTGGCTACCTCTCTGAGGCACTGACATACTACTACCACACTGAAAATTAACTCCCCTGTGGCCAGGATATTTTTTGTCTATTAAAGCTTTATATAAAATATTGCTGCCTGATATTTTATTTATTTCTTCATCTTTAGAGTCTACTTTATAATATTTTTAAATGCTAAAACAGCAGTTTGAATTGCTATGCCATGTAGCAGAAAGTTTTGTTTATCTGACACGGTAAAAAAATAATATTCTATTTTTTTAGCCACCTGGATGTCTTCTTTGGAAAAGAAACAACAGGTATTGGTGGGGATGTGGAGAAAGGGGAACCCTCTTGCCCTGTTGGTGGGAATGCAAACTGGTGCAGCCACTCCGGAAAACAGTATGGAGGTTCCTCAAAAAGTTAAAAATAGAACTTCCCTACAACCCAGCAAGTGCACTACTAGGTATTTACCCAAAAGATACAAAAATACTGATTCAAAAGGGTACATGCACCCCAATGTTTATAGCAGCATTGTCAACAATAGCCAAACTATGGAAAGAGCCCAAATGTCCATCGACTGATGAATGGATAAAGAAGAGGTGGTGTACACACACACACACACACACACACAGTGGAATATTACTCAGCCATCAAAAAGAATGAAATCTTACCATTTGCAACAGTGTGGATAGAGCTAGAGTGTATTACACTAAGCGAAATAAGTCAGTCATAGAAAAACAAATACCGTATAATTTCACTCATGTGGAATTTAAGAAATGAAACGATGAACTTATGGGAGGAGAGAGTAAAAGAGAGAGGGAAATAAACCATAAGAGATGCTTAACTACAGAGAACAAACTGAGGGTTGCTGGAGGGAGGTGGTTAGGGGATGGGCTAGATGGGTGATGGGGATTAAGGAGGGCCCTTGTTGTGATGAGCACTGGGTGTTATATGTAAGTGATGATTTACTTAATTCTACTCCTGAAACCAATATTGCACTGTATGTTAATTAACTAGAATTTAAATAAAAATTTTTAAAAATATTCTATTTTTTAATATGTGGTAGCACTAACTTGCTTTATTTAGTTATATTCTTTCTAGTCTGCTTACTTATAAACAGATTTACCATTAGATAATAATTAATCTGTCTTGATAAACAGCAATTTAGTATAATTTGAAGGGAATAGAAACTACTGAATATTATAAAATCTAAGATTAGATTAACATCATTATTAGAAAGGGAACATATGACTGAGAACCTCAAGCTAACTTAAAGTTGCACTTACTCTGCTATATCACTACAAAATATATATGGATACAAGAATAGGTATAGAGGGCGCCTGGGTGGCTCAGTTGGTTAAGCGACTGCCTTCGGCTCAGGTCATGATCCTGGAGTCCTGGGATCGAGTCCCGCATCGGGCTCCCTGCTCGGCAGGGGGTCTGCTTCTCCCTCTGACCCTCCCCCCTCTCATGTGCTCTCTCTCATTCTCTCTCTCTCAAATAAATAAATAAAATCTTAAAAAAAAAAAAGAATAGGTATAGATACATAGGTAGATAATAGGTAGGTAGATAGATGATAATTGTAATTTCTAAAAATATGTATAAAAGATACCCTATTTTTACTTCTATCTTTGCTACCATTTCATTACTGTTATATTGTATTCTCAACAAAGATAGCTTCCAACCACAGACTAACTTAATGTGCATTTAAAATTCTTTATACAGCCAAACTATTTACATATTTTATACTTATATATTTGAATTCAAGTACAAGGGAATAAAATTATGTCAACTTTCACGGAGAAGTCTAAAAGTGAATTTGGAGCTGAGGAGAACTGGTAAATATGCCTCTTACGTATCAGGAACACCCATTTGTATTTTGATCACTTTTAAAAAATATATTTTGGTACGAAACACTTCTTACCAGTAGAGAATTAAAACATTATAAGATAACGTGAATGATTACATAAAATGACACTGTCCTCTTTCAAAACTTTTGTTTCTATTTTAATCTTTGTTGTTTTATCAAATAAAGTGACGTAGAACACAAGAAAACAAACAGAACACACCTATTTCCCTTCCTCTTGTCTGCTAGAGTGGATACTATAATTTAGAAAAATTAATCATATTTTAGGTATCTACTGAAGGCCAGTACCTTTATTACATCCATGATAAAATGTCTGTGTCACATGTCTGTTTTGCTCTTTCCTAAAGTGAAAGCTATTATCTTCCCATGACAATTTCATCACCTTCAGCTTGTGTTTAATATTCTCCCTAATCATCTGCAAAGTAATATCCAAAGCACTTTATTCAATAATATTTATACATAAGTACACAGATATGGAATTTTAAAAAAAAGTTAATATCATGAGTAATGATTTCAAATTAAAAAAGGAAACAAACACATCACTTCTCATAATCTGTGGGTGTTCTTTTGAATAAGAGAAAAAATCACTCAATGATTTTCAATTTATCCCATGAAAGTGAGTAGACTAAATTACAACTTTATTACTTCCCTCAAGGAGTTAATTAAAGTAGGTTACTCACTGTCTGATTACTGCAAACTGATGCTTTATTTAAATGTGAATGAGCAAAAATCTTTAAACTACAAAAACTAAAGTCAGCCTAAGAACTTGGGATATGTTTTGTTTTCTTTTAAGGGACTCATAAAAGAATGGGCAAGATAAGACATTTTAGAAAAAATAAATATTAGTAATTTACATTACACTAGATTGCTAAAAAATATGTGTCATATGCTCTTTTCATCAGAAGACAAAAATTAGGGACTCTAACTTTATCTAATTCAGATGCAGCAGGTCTGATTTGTTATTGGTGGTGATTGTGTGAGGGTCGGGAAGTTGGGGGGTATAAATATTCTAAAACTTAAAGCTGCCACCATTCAAAGAAAAGTCGTATTTCTAGTGCCCTCTCTCACCTATATCAGAAGCCAGGACAGAGATATATTAATTAAAATAATTCTTTAGGTTATACCAACAACTACAACAAAAGGATAGTGACAAAGGATAGATGTTTAATTCTCACTTATGCAAAATGTATATTCAGTGTTCCTTATTGAAGGGGTGGCTCTCCTACTCTTTTACAAGTAGGGACTGGGATTAAGGCCACTGCTATCTTGTAGCTCTCATCATCTTCAACATATGAATGTCAAAATCTCAGTTTGTCTGCAGTAAGCAAATAAAAGGAGGAAAGACAATGGAGGATTTTAAGTGGGAGATTTTTTTAAAGACCAAGGCTAGAAATGGTGCACTCTATTTCCATTCACATTTTATTGGTTAGAACCCAATTATATGACTCCAGATGATTACAGAGGAGACTAGGAAATGTAGCTGTGTGCCAAGGAAGAACAAGAAATGGACTTGTTGTAAATTATTCTCTGTAAGAACTTGTATTGGTCTAGGACCTCAAAAAACATTTAAAAAGTAAAAGTCAGGGTGCCTGGTTTGGTGCTGTCAGTTACATGTCCCACTCTTGATTTTAGCTTAGTTCATGACTTCAGGGTTGTGAGATCAAGCTCTATGTTGGGCTCTGCACTCAACGCGGAGTCTGCTTAACACTCTCTCCTTCTCTCTCTGTCCCTCCCCTCTCTCTCTCTTTCTCTGTCTCTCTCAAATAAATAGATCTTTAAAAAAAATTAAAAATAAAAAGTAAAAGTCTGGGGTCCCCTGGATGGCTCAGTCAGTTGAGCATTGGACTCTTGGTTTTGGCTCAGACCACGATCTCAGGGTCTTGGGATCGAGCCCCACATGGCATTCCACGCTCAGCGGGGCGTCTGCTTGAGATTCTTTCCCTGACCCTTTCCCTCTCCCCCTCTCCCTGCTTGCACACTCTCTCTGAAAAATAAATAAATCTTTAAAAAAGAAAAATAAAAGTCTGATTACTATTAGCTCAATTATTTCTCTGTTTCTTAAGGAAATATATTTAATGAATAAAAATATTATTTGGGTTTTTATTTACCACTAATGAACTATACTCATTTTTAATACATATTAAGCCAAAGTACACTTGCTAACTTCATGTCTCATTATGACTTTTGCTATTGTTTTTATAAGGTGAGAAATAAATGAATAGCTGAATACTTCTATACAGCTTAGTATGTTCCAGACGCTATTCTTAGTGTGTTTTTTTTTTGTTGTTGTTGTTGTTTTTTACAGTACTTAGCTAATTTAACCCCTCCTATCCTAACATTCCTCTGGTATATGGTCTATGCTCATCACATATAGATGTGGCAACAACCCCAGACAAGTTAAATGGTATCTAACAAGTGGAAAATCTAGGATTTGAAGCAAGGACATTTTGTTCCCAAGTCTATACATTTAACAACCTTACTATAAATTCAGGAAACAAACATCCTTCTTTTTTTCTTTTTGCATTCTAACTTCCAAGGTTAGTAATTGTACATAGAATATTAAGGGATATTCCTTTCAAATAGGAGATCTGGGAATCTTTTAGAGACTACATTAGCCTCAAACACTACTACTTGTTGAACATACTATAGGCTAAAATGCTTACAAGTAATTTATAGATTGTTTCCTTATATATTTGTAGAACTAAATGCAGACTTTATCTTAAGATTGCTATTTGACTTCACTGCACAGTAGCATTTTGTCATATCTTAGAAGGTAATATATCATCAACACAGCTAAGAGACTCCAGGAAGTTTGACAAACATAAGCAATGTGAGCAGAGGTTGGAAGATCAGACAGCAAAGGTGGTAGGGGTCTGTGGCCTGAGGAACCCACATTTACTCATAACCAGGGCCTTAGTCCTATCTTCTCTCCTGCTGTCAGGTAAAGACATTTGGAAGAAATACAGATGATTACCAATTTTGTTTTCAGAAATCACAGAGGGACTTCTGTCAGGCTGCTGGTCTCATAAGAAAGAAATACATTTTTTCAGAGTGTTTTGATGCAGGCTCTGGTGTTTTCGGTGATTCGCCTTAACACATTCATTTCCTTGGCATGCTTTACATGGTATGTATACGGACACGGTCTTTTCTTCTTTTTTCAATATGCCAGTGGCAAAGCTAATTATTTGTGAAGTTATACATTTAAGGACTGCTAGTGGGTGTAAAGATGACTTGCCTGAAGTTTTTACTGAAGGGATGTTTCGTTTAAATATTAGCTTTACCAATAAATTCTTTAATAAACCACATTTATTATTTGAAATGTGGCATTCTATGTAAATCCACAGAATGATTTACCCACATCTTTTTTGGAGCGTCCCCATAGCCTACCATTAATAATAATATTAACAATAACAATAACAATAATAATGATAACAATATCTGCAGTATATTAGGCAATTTAAAAATATGGATCTGGATAGTTTTGGAATGGCTGGAATAGACTTGATAGAAAGTAGGCATTTCCCTTGTTTTACTTTGGACATAACCATAGCCCAATGTTTCCACATAAAAAACTCAACAGAAGAAATGTCAGAATAAGATGAACTAAACAATTCAAACGCTAGGATTATTTTTTAGCTGAGAAATAAGTAAATCTTTCTCTTTTAGGCATTAAAGGTGAAAATTGTTCTAGCTCTGCATAACAGCTGCTTGAAAATACCTTAAAACTAATTTTGACTTAAAAAAAAAAGTTAAAATTTTCCCTGTCATAATTTGTACTTTGATCATGGTCATCTCTTTCTGGATAGCAACCCACTTGAAATTTTTTTTAAGTTAGTAGCAATACATGTATGTATGATATACATATACTATATACATTTATGTTGCTAGTCACAATTATAGATTGTGATCATCTTGAGCATAAATGTTCCTTGAATCTTCTCCCTATTATTTCTAATTTGATGAAGTTGCAATATCTAATAAACATACTTATTAGAATTGTGTGTAAAATAAGAGAAAAGAAGGATAAGAATTGGAATCTGAGAAACTCTTTCATAAATATTTTCTATAAGCTGTTATCAGACAGGCTTTGTCTATGTAATTTCCTTATCTGGAGAATTCAATTTCTTCCAGGTGCAGGCATTTAACATAAATGAATGAAGCAATCTTCAGCAAAAGATTTATGCTATAATTATAGCAAATAGCAATGCCTAACTATAGTGCCTTTTAAAACATTTTTTGGATTTGTAAAACAACCAAACATCTTGCATCAACAAGTCACATGAGGTCAATAATTTGCCACCTTGGGACAGATATTTTGTTGTAGTTTCAGTTTGTCACATGAATTATAGTAAATGAAGTTGCCATAGACCATTTTCCAATGAAGATGCTTAGAAGCTGTACTCTGAAGTCAAGCTCACTATTTCAAATCTATCTAGCAAATGGTAGATTTTGTGTGGCAAATTTATTGAGCACTCTTTTAGACTGTTATTGTGAGGACTGATTTATTACAGAGAAGTACTTACAAAGCTCTCAAGGGAGTAGAAGTTATTATAAATATATGCAATTATTTTTACTAATATACCCTTTATAATAATTATATTTTTCTCTGGATTCTTACTTTCAAAGTGAAAAAAAGGCTTTGTGCAGATGTTCTCTATTTCCTATTTATCTATTATGAGGATTTTCAAAATATTTACACCTGCTATTGAGGACATTAGTGGTAACAAACAAATTTTGAAAGAACGAATCACTAGGTTGTTTAACTGTAGACACCATAAATTGGTGATTCTCATAGACCATCAAAGTTGTAAAAACATTTTTTTCTGTACAAAAGTATGAAGAAAGGATAGCAAGAATACTACTGATTACTGTGTAAGTATACACTTGCAGATGCCCTCATCCTGTATGTGTATGTGTTCCTGTAATTGCGTCTGACTTGACAAAAATTATTAGGCTTGATGGGTTGTTCAATGGACAGAAAAAAGAGGTAGATTTTTACTTTCATAATAATATTTAAATATACCTCATCATCTTGCATATTTACTTGTTAAATCATAAGAAGAAAGAAAACATAAATATTACCTACAACTTTAAAAAGAAGCGTATTTTTTTTAAAAAATATGCAAAAAGTATTTTATTCAACTCTGTTCACTGTTATTTTAGGCCCAAATAAACTTACACAAATAATAGAACTAACAGTTCAGAGTGAAAATCTGAGACTGTCTCCTAGTGTGTGTGATGAATTCAAATCATTTAATTTTAAACATGAGAGAAGATATTTATATGAGTTAGTGAGAAAGGAAGTGCTGCAAGACTTACTCCAAACAATACTGTCCTCATACATTTTCAGTATTTAGTCATAATGAGACCATTTCTATGGAAATGAGACTATCACTTAGTAGTTTTTTGCAATTGATTCATTCATAATAGTTCTATGAGATCAGTGATATATTTTAATGCAACTTCCCAGGAACTTCCTTTGTCATAAAAACTAAAGGCAGCAAAGAAATATTTTACATAGATATAATTTGCCATGTTCACAGACCACATTTATACTTCCAGATCAAATTAGTAAGTTTACAGATGAAATTTTATATAAATATTATAAGAATCAGTAATAGTGGGCATCTTCTGGGCTCATGTTTCTAACATAGCTATATATATATATAGTATCTCTATATGGTCAGGATGTCAAAATCAGAGGAATAACATATGGATGATTTTCATCAACCTCCTACTATGGTGATGGAAATTCATTTAAGATGAAAAAGACAAGCAGATTCTTTTAAATTAGTATTTTGTTTATGTGTTTCTGTATTAGTACAGCAAATGTTTAATGAAATGGCTTTTAATCAGGTAGAATTGGACTTGAATTTGGCTTCATAACCTCTTCACAGGAAAATACGAAATGTTATTTCATTTTATTAACCTTTGTTTCACATGTAAAATGTGGTTGATAACACTTCCTCCCTGTGTTTATTTATGGAAATACATGCTTGAAAATTAAAAAAAAAAATGAATCCAAAGTACAAATCAGAATGCCTAGAATATAGTAAGTGCTAAATAAATAATTATTGTTATTATTAACATTTACCTAGAGTTTATTAACATGGTGTGTATATTTCTGCTTTCAATCCAGAAAAATATTATAAAAATAAGAAAACTGTCACTTAATTCAAATTGTCTCTTTTGTTCTACAGTAAATTTTCAATATGGAAAAATATATGACTCATCGAATCCTCCTACTAATAAAAATAAATAATTTCAGGAAACATGTTATCAAAATTAATTATTTAGCAAAATCTTGGAAGAGATCTTTTAATGTGCAGCAATATAGTCTCAACATCTTATTACCAATGTCTTCTAGTCATTCATTACATGCCCTTTAGGTATAGAAAGATTGATTCCAATGAGCACACTAGATCATCTGTTTCTCAAAACATTTGAGTTAAAAAAAAAAAAGAAAGAAAATATCTAGTTTATATCAACGCTCTGTATCAATTTGGTAAGATGAACAATACATTCATTAAAACTGTTTATTCCTTATTACACTGAATCATTAATGCAACTGTCTTCTGCACAAGCATATCTATACCTTTCAATAACAGAATTAGAATGTATATAAAACAAAGACATAGAGCTTACTTGTTTGAATCTGGGTTTTTTTGACCTTGGCACTACTGACATTTTAGGCCAGATAATAATAATAATTATTATTTTTTATGGGGAGTTTGTCTTGTGCATTGTAAAATGAATAGCCACCTCCCTGGCTTGTACCTGGTAGATGTCCTTTGCATTCCCACACTCCTCTTGCCTCAGGTGTGACAATCACAAATTTCTCCAGATATTTCCAAATGTCCCCTGGGGCTAAAAACTGCTGGTTGAGAACTACTAGTTGGAATTAAGATCTGATAAGGGCAATCGATTGCAATTGGTAATAAGCCTCATTTAATATATAGGTTCCTATTCACTTTCTCCATTTTTTTCCTTGAAATTTATGTGATAAAGAAATCAGTGATTTATCTCACAGCATTTTCCACAGTCTGAATTTTTGTGGATGGCCTCCTTGTGGTATAATCGAACACATTTCTTTCCCTTTTCTATTTCTATTACAAATGGGTAGTTAGAGCTAGAGATGCTTGATAAGATTCTGGTTCAATTTTTTAGCAAGAGTACTTCAGAGTTGTTATTGTGTACTTCCATCAGGAGGAACATAATGTCAGGTTATTTCGACATTTATGATATTAGATCATTGCCCACAACTAGCATTTTACTCAAGGTTGCCAAACTGAGGTATTTTAATGTTACCTTTCATTTAAAAAATATATGACCTTGATTTATAATACCATAAGAATAAATTTCTCTCATCAACCATATGGTCACCTTAAGGTACAGTTAATATAGAAAAGTACACATGAAATTATGGATTTTTACTCTTTATTTAATGATTTTTCAAAATATTAAACAGGTTTACTAGCATCTTCCAAAATTGACCAGTGATTTTTTTCTTATTTTAAATTGTCTTTTGAACTGAAAGATTTAAACATATTTGATATATTTTAATCCAACAAAGTTATTATTCTTACTGATGTTCATGATGTCTATTTCTGACCAAGGGGGAGGTTTTTCTAAGTGAGACCCTAAGTCTAACTGATACGATCACAGTAATATCTGTAACTTTTGAATGCTTTGTACTCTGGCTACATGTTTACACTACATGTAAACTAGATCCTTGCACTATATGTAAAGTTATATAATATTATTTGAAGACAGACTCTGCCTGATGAAAGATACCTATTCTAAACCCTATGGCAACCACTAAAAGAGGTATGAGAATGAGGTCATATTATATATTCCTACTACTTCCTCCAAACCATTCTTTGTTCATTCTGCCTGCCTAGTGACACAGTTGCTATTAAGCAGTCTTTTCTGTATAGTTATCCTCTTTGGGTTTTGACAGTCATTCCCTCTCCTTGCCCCTATTTTTCACATGTAGAAACAGTTCTTTCATTAAATTCTTCTCCTATTAACCACTGTATATAGACTATTGTAATCAGGATACCAAATGATTCAAGGATTATGAGAGCAGTTGTTCGGGGAGGAAGGTGGGCAAGTAAACTTGGTGATGGAGAAAACAAATTAAAAAATTAAAAGCTAAACAGGTAAGAGAAATCAAAATTTTAAAAGGAACAGAAAAGATGTAATAGGAAGAGAAGAAAAAGAAAGGGTAACTATTAACTACAAAACAAAATTAATAAACTGAAATAGAATAAAGACAGAAGAAAAATGAAAGGAGAATTAAGAAGCATTGTAAAATAAACATGAAAATCATGCCAATAGTTTTTAAGCATTTAATATATTTTCAATACAGAACAAATAAAATTGTTATAGCTATCATACAGAGTTAGATATTTTTCTATGCAACAGGAAACAGAGGAGGGCTAAACTAATGATCCAGGGGAGTGAATTACAAGAACAACAACAACAAAATATATGGACCAAAAAAAAAAGGAACTGTAAAACAAAAGATAAAACAAAACAGGAGTATTTTAGTAATTAAGCCCAGGGCAAAGCTATAAAGGTATAGAGGTATAGAGGCCAAAAAATTACTAAGTAAAAGAAACTAATCTAAAAAGGCTACATGCTATATGATTCTCTTTATATGACATTCTTGAAAAGACAAAACTAGAAGGATAGTAAACAGATCAGTCATTGGTTACAAAGGTTTTAGGGATGAAGAAAGGTTGAACAGATGACTCACAAAGGATGTTAAGGGCAGTGACCTATTCTGAATGATAATATAATTGTGGATACATGACATTCTGCATTTGTCAAAACCCACAGAACCATACAACATAAAGGGTGAACCTTAATGTATGTAATTTAAAAAAATCATTTAAAATGTCAAGACATACCAGAATGGAATGCAGGCTATGACAAACTAATCTAATTGTATTACAAATCTAATAACTTGGCTGAATGGAGTTAAGGAAAAACCTGCTGACCTAACTAATTTTAGAAATTAGTGGAGACTTCAAGACTAAAGGCAGATGAACTATACATAAGCAGTGTACTCTAGTTGGTAAAGTTCTTATCATGGGAGTATGGGTTAACAACTTGAATTTAATATTCATATATATGGGAATTAAACAGTTAAGTAAATGGATGACAGTACACAGTGCTGGGATGTAAGTTTCTCATTGTTGGTGGGATGATTACAGAGAAGCAAAGGGGGAGTTTTAGCATGATCCTTGTAGTAGTACATTAGAGTAGGAGACACCAGTAGGAATTCATTTGTGGCTTAATATAGATACAGATGGATACCTATGCAACTATTTATAGATGTATGTATATACACCTGTTAGTTTGCACATACATATCTCATTGTTCTATCAGTTGAGAAGCCCTAGAAGCAAAAACAATGTAGTGGCAACAATGACACCCATCACCCAGCTCTTGAGTTCTAATATTATTCTCCAGTAAAAGGAACCAGATCTCCCTGGAGAAAATGGAAATGGTTCAATCTAGGGCTGGGACAGGAAATACATAAGATAGCCTGAATTATCTTGTAGTACCAGAAAACAAGAAAGTGCTAAAGAACAAACAAACAAAAGGAAAACAAAACTATGGAGGCATGTTAAAAGAATAAGGTGTCAACTCAAAGAACTTTCAAATGCCAATAGATATAACAGTTTGAGCAACAAAATAAATAATGTAGTATTGGATTACAATCAAAATGATAAAAAAAACATGAACCCATAGTGATACAAATAATCAAAAAAATAAATGGAGGCAATAGTCAAAATTTGTGCTAAACATGAAGTCACACTGTCTACAAGGATAATTGAGTACCCTGTGGATCAGTGCAGAATTTCAAACTAGAAGACAGATACTGTCCTCTCAGAAAGATGGGAGTTTAAGAGCTCCCAAGCAGTGGAGGAGCTGCAGGAAAGGTCTCCAGGTTAGAGGGACTGAAGAATGACAGTTTACTCCCCACCCCATCTTAAAAGCCTAGACTGGAGCCTAGACTTAGGACACCATAATGGGCAAGTCCAGTGTCTCAGTGAGCTTGAGACTTCAGCAAGTCCAGGGTCCACAAGTCCACACCAACCCTAGTCATGCTGGGACACACAAAAAAAGCTGTGGTTTAAAATGGCCAAGAAACTGTGGGAACACTTTCACCCCTCTACCTTAAAAACCTAGACTGGAGCAGGGTCTGGATGCACAAAGAGGTGGGTTTGAACACCATAATTAGAGTGTCCCATAATTGTAGAGTCCTGATGCCATAATGAGTGGATCTAGACACCCTAACTGGTAGGTCTCATCCTTATAGGGATCTTACCACCTCGTCAAGCCCAAGGTCTTCAAGCCCACACCAGCCCTGGTCATGCTGGGGTACAGGGGGAAAAAAAGCCACAGTTTAAAAGGGCAGAAGAATTGTGAGAACACTCTCTCTCTGTCTAAATTAAAATCCCAGACCAGGGGCACCTGCGTAGCTCAATTGTTTAAGCATCTGACTCTTGATTTTGGCTCAGATCATGATCTCTGGGTCCTGAGATTAAGCCCCATTAGGGCTCCATGCTGGGCCTAGAGCCTGCTTGGGATTCTCTCTCTCCCTCTGCTCCCCACCGCACCGCACCTTGCACACAGACCACCCTCGCTCTACAAAAATAAAAATAAAAAATAAAAAATTTTAAAAAATAAGAAAGAAAGAAAAAGAAAAGCCCAGAGCAGTCTGGCTCATAGTGAGCTTGTGATCTGAGTAAGCCCAGGGTCCACAAGCCCACATCAGCCTCCCTGTGGTGCTGTGGCCCAGAAAACAAGTCACAGTTTTGTGTTTTCCATTTTTTGTTTTGTTTTTAATTTTTATACATTCATTCATTCATTCACTTTTAGTTTTTAAAATTTGTCTTGGTTTGTTTTTATTTTCTTCTTTTGGATTTGTTCTTTATTTGTTCTCTTTTTCTCTTTTTTTTCTTCTTTTTTCTTTTATTTTTAGATTTTTTTTATTCTTTTCTTTTTTTTCCCTTTACTATTTTTTCTTTACTCTTTCTGTAAAAAGCCATGTTTTAAAAAGATTAACTAGCATGTACAGCCACAGCTCCGGCCAGCCAGCAAAAGTCACAAAGCACATATAATCTACATAGGCGGCATCATACACAAGTTCCACTCATTCAAATTTACAAGAAGTAGCCATTTTGCCCAAACCATACAAGCAAACACAGAAAGTCAAGCAAAATGGGGTGATAGAGGGATATGCTCCAAAAGAAAGAACAAGAAAAAACAAACAAACTCAGAAAAAGAACTAAATGAAATGGAGATAAGCAATATGCCTGATAAAGAATTCAAGGTAATGATCATAAAGATACTCACCACGCTGGAGAAGAGAGTAATTCAGTGAGACCTTTAATAAAGAGATAGAAAGCATTAAAAAGAACCAATGAGAGTTGAAGAATACAATAACTAAAATAAAAAAGACACACTAGAGGGAATCAACAGTAAATTAGAAGATGCAGAAGACCATATCAGCAATGTGGAAGACAGGGTAATGGAAAGCACACAAGCTGAAGAGAAAAACAAGAAAAGAATTTTTTTAAATGAGGATAGATTAAAAGATCTCTTGGACAACTTCAAGAGGACAAACATTCCCCATATAGGGGTTCCAGAAGAAGAAGAGAGAGAAAGATATAGAAAACTTATTAGAGGAAATAATAAATGAATACCTCCCTAACCTAGAGAAGAAAATAGATGAATTAGACCAAAAAGCACAAAGAGTTTCTTTTTTTTTAAGATTTTATTTATTTATTTGACAGAGAGAGAGAGAGCACAAGCAGGGGGAGCAGCAATTAGAGGGAATGGAAGAAGCAGCCTCCCCACTGAGCAGAGAGCCTGACATGGGGTTCTATCCCAAGACTCTGGTATCATGACCTGAGCCAAAGACAGACGCTAAACTGAGCCCCCAGTCACCCGGAGCACAGAGAGTTTCAAACAAGATGAACCCAAGGAGTTCCACACCACAGTGTCTAATAATTAAAATGTCAAAGATTAAAAATAAAGAATCTTAAAAGCAGCAAGAGAGAAACAAAAAGTTACCTACAAGGGAAAATCTATAACACTATGTATGAACTGACTTTTCAGCAGAAACTACACAAGCCATAAAAGAGTGGCATGAAATATTCAAAATGTGGAAAGGAAAAAAAAATCTAGAACCAAGAATACCTAGGTAAGATTATCAATCAGTTTTGAAGGAGAGATAAGGAGTTTCCTAGACAAACAAAAGATAAAGGACTTTATCACCACTAAGCCAGCCTTACAAGAAAAGAAAAAGAAATGGCCATAATTAGACATAAGAAATACATGAAAGAAAATATGTAACATATGACAACATATACATAATATGTGGAAAAAGGAGTAAAAAGGGAAGAGAAGGGGAAAAAGAAAAAGAAATATATATTTTTTCTTTTTCTATTTCTTTTAGAACGTGTTTTAACTTAAATGACCATCAAATCAATATGGACTGCTATTTACCTAGAATGTTATATATGAACCTCATGGTAACCACAACCCCAAAGCCTATGATAGATACCCAAAAAATAAAGAGAGAGAAAGCCAAATAAAACACTGCAGATACTCATTCATCACAAAGAAAGAGAGCAAGAGAAGAAGAAAGGAACAAAACAACCAGAAAATAAATTTTAAAAATGGCAAGAAGTACATACCTATTAATAATCACTTTAAATGTAAATTATCTAAATACTCCAATCAAAAGACATAGAGTAGTGGGATAGATTAAAACAAAAACAAAAAGAAACAAACAAACAAAAAAACCAAAAAACAAAAACAAAAAAACACAGAAGGCCCATCTATATGCTGCCTACAAAAGACTCACCTCAGACCTAAAGATTCATACAGACTGAAATTGAAGGGATGGAAGAAAACATTCACCATGCAAATGGAAGTGGAAAAAAAAAAGAAACTGGAGCAACAATACTTCTATCAGACAAAACAGACTTAACACAAAGACTGTAACAAGAGACAGAGAAGGGCATTACATAATGATAAATGCAAATATCTACACACTCAACACTAGAGTACCTAAATACATAAAGCAAATATTAATGGACATAAAAAGAGAAATTGATGGTAATATAATAATAGCAAGGGATTTTAATGTTCTACTTACATCAATGGATAGATCATCCAGGCAGAAAATCAGTAAGGAAACAATGTCTTTGAATGATACATTGGACAGATAGACATAACAGACATGCAGAACATTCCAACCAAAACAGCAGAATACACATTCTTTTCAAGTGCACATGGAACATTCTCCAGAAAAGATCGCATATTAGGCTACAAAACAAGCCTTAATAAATTGAAGAAGATTGTAATCATACCCTACATCTTTTCTGATCCAAATGGTATAAAACTAGAAATAAATCACAATAAAAAAAAAACTGGAAAAAAACACAAACGTGGAGACTAAACAACATGGTACTAAAGAACCAATTGGTCAATGAAGGAAACAAAGAGGAAATCAAAAAATACATGGAGACAAGTGAAAATAAAAACACAATGGTTCTAAAATCTCTGGGACAGAGTGAGAGCAGTTCTAGAGGGAAGTAAAATCAAATATATAATATAATCTTACACCTAAAGGAACTAGAAAAAGAAAAAGAAAACCAGGGGCGCCTGGGTGGCTCAGTTGGTTAAGCGACTGCCTTCGGCTCAGGTCATGATCCCGGAGTCCCTGGATCGAGTCCCGCATCGGGCTCCCTGCTCGGCAGGGAGTCTGCTTCTCCCTCTGACCCTCCTCCCTCTCATGCTCTCTGTCTCTCATTCTCTCTCTCTCAAATAAATAAATAAAATCTTTAAAAAAAAAAGAAAAGAAAAGAAAAAGAAAACCAAAGGTGAGTAGAAGAAAGGAAATAATAAAGATCAGAGCAGAAATCAGAAATAAATGACAGAGACAAAAAAAAAAAAATCAATGAAACCAAGAGCTAATTCTTTGAAAAGATAAACAAAATTGACAAATCTATATCCAGACTCATAAAGGAAAAAAGATAAAGGACCCAAATAAAATCAGAAAAGAGAGAGAAGTAATAACTGACACCTGGAAATACAAAGGATTATAAGAGAATACCATGAACAATTATATGTCAACATACTGGACAAGCTAGAAGAAATAGATAAATTCTTAGAAACATACAATCTTCTAAAACTGAACAGAAAAAAATGGAAAATCTGAACAGATGGATTATAAGTAACAAAACTGAATTGGTAATCAATAAACTACCAAAAAGTAAAAGTCCAGGACCAGATGGATTCACTAGTGAATTCTACCAGATATTTAAAGAAGAGTTAATACCTATTCTCCTCAAATTATTCCAAAAAATAGAAGAGAAAAGAAAGCTTCCAAATACATTCTACAAGGCTAGCATTACCCTAATACCAAGACCAGAAAAGGCACGACACATACAAACACACACAAAAAGAAAACTACAGGCCAGTATCACTGATGAACTTAAATGCAAAATCCTAAACAAAATATTAGCAAACCACACACAACAATACATTAAAAAGATCATTCACCATGATGGGTGGGATTTATTCCCAGGATACAAGGATGGTTCAATATTCACAATCAATCAACTTCATATACCACATCCACAAAACAAATGATAAAAATCTTCACTTGATCTTAGCCAAAAGGCCAAGAAGTGATACAAATGATAAAAATCTTATGATCTCAATAGATGCAGAAAAAGAATCTGACAAGATTCAACATCCATTCATGAAAAAAACTCTCAACAAAATGGGGTTGGAGGGAAATACACCCCAACATAGTAAAAGCCATACATTAAACACCCACAGCCAACATCATAGTGGGGAAAAAGTGAGAGATTTCCCTCTCAGGTCGGGAACAAGACAAGGTTGTCCACTCTTGCCACATTTATTCAACATAGTAATGGAAGTCCTAGCCACAATAATGAGAAAGAAAAAGAAATAAGAGGCATATATATTGATAAAGAAATTAAACTGTCACTATTTGCAGATGACATCATACTACACATAGAAAATCCTAAAGACTCTACCAAAAAACCTACTAGAAGTAATAAACAAATTTCAGTAAAGTGGCAGATACAAAATACCCAAAAACTGGTAGCATTTCTATACCCTAGCAACAAAGTCACAGACAGAAAAATTTAAAAAAAATCTATATCATCTATATCTATATCTATATCTATCTATCACGTACAATTGCTCCAAAAAGAATAAAATATCTATGAATAAACTTACCCAAGGAGGTAAAGACCTGTACTGTGAAAACTATAAAATACTGATGAAAGAAATTAAAGATGACACAAACAAATGGAAACATATTCCATGCTCATGGATTGGAAGAATTAATATTGCCAAAATGCCCATACTACCCAAAGCAATCTACAGAGTCAGTGTAATCCCTATCAGTATAACAATAACATTTTCACAAAACTAGAACAAATAATACTAAAATTTGTATAGAACCACAGAAGGCCCTGAATAGCCAAAGCAGTCCTGAGAAAGAACAAAACTGGTGGTATTGGAGAAATCCAATTCTGGATTTCAATATATATTACAAAACTGTAGTAATCAAGGGCGCCTGGGTGGCTCAGTTGGTTAAGCGACTGCCTTCAGCTGAGGTCATGATCCTGGAGTCCCTGGATCGAGTCCCGCATCGGGCTCCCTGCTCGGCAGGGAGTCTGCTTCTCCCTCTCCCACTCCCCCTGCTTGTGTTCCCTCTCTCGCTGTGTCTTTCTCTGTCAAATAAATAAATAAAATCTTTAAAAAAAAAAAAGCTGTAGTAATCAAAACAGTATGGTACTGGCAGAAAAAAGAGACACATAGATCATGGAACAAAATACAGACCCCCAGAGAAAAACCCACATTTATATAGTTAACTAATCTATAACAAAGGAGGCAATATACAATGGGGAAGACAGTCTTCAATAAATGGTGCTGGGATAACTAAATGGCCACCTGTTTAAAAAAAAGGAAAGAAACTGGAATACTTTCTAACTCCATACAAGAAAATAAACTCAAAAGTGATTAAAGACCTAAACGTGAAACTTGAAACCATAAAAATCCTAGGAGAGAACACAAGTAGTAATTTCTTCAATATTGGCCATAGCAACATTTTTCTAGATGTATCTCCTAAGGTAAGGGAAACAAAAGCAAAAATAAACTATTAGGATTACATCAAAATGAAAAGCTTTTTTTTATATCAAAGGAAATCATCAACAAAACAAAAAGACAACCTACTAAATAGAAAATATTTGTAAATGATATATCCAATAAGGGATTAATATCAAAAACATATAAAGAACTTATACAACTCATTACCCTTCCCCCCCAAAAAACCAATCTGATTAAAAAATGGGCAGAGGACCAATAGACATTTTTCCAAAGAAGACATACAGTTGGCCAACAGACACATGAAAAAACGCTCAGCATCACTGATCATCAGAGAAATGCAAATCAAAACTACAATAAGGTATCATTTCACACCTGTTACACTGATTAAAATCAAGAAGCTAGAAATAAGTATTAGCAAGGATGTGGAGAAAAAGAAACGCTCATGCACTATTGGTGGGAATGCAAACTGGTGCAGCCACTGTGGAAAACAGTATGGAGGTTTCTCAAAAAAATAAAAATAGAAATACTACATAATGCAATAATTCCACTGTTGGGTATTAACCAGGGAAAAACAAAACATTAACATGAAAAGATATATATACTTCAATGTTTATTGCAGCATTATTTACAATAGCCAAGATATGGAAGCAATCTAAGTGTCCATTAGTAGAGGAACAGATACATACACCATATCCATATATATATAATATATATGTTATATATAAATATATAAAATATATGTTATATTTTATATATAAATATATATAAATGGAATATTACATAGCCATAAAAAAGATGAGATTATGCCATTTGAGACAACATGGATGGACCTAGAGGGTATAATGCTAAGTGAAATAAGTCAGACTGAGAAGGACAAATACCATATAATTCCACTCATAAATTGTTTCTTTTTTTCATAAATTGATTCTTAAAAAATAATAAATAAACAAAAAGCAAAAGCAGAACTATAAATACAGAGAACAAACTGATGGCTAACCGGAAGGGAGGATGATGGGGGTCTGGACAAAATGGGAGAATGGGAGAGGGAGATATAGGCTTCCAGTTATGGAATGAGTCAGTCATGAGAATAAAAAGCAGAGCATAAGGAATACAGTCAATGATATTGTAATATTGATGTAATATGACAGATGGTAGTTATACTTGTGGTGATCATAGCATAATGCATAAACTTGTCAGGTCACTGAGTTGTACACCTGAAACTAATGTAACATTGTGTGTCAACTATATTCAAATAAAAAATAATTAAAAAAACCCTTTATGATTGAAAAAATTTGACAAACAATAGGACAGTCTCATCAGTGATATGATATGACATGATGAGAATGACAGTTTACGTCTGTAATCTTTTCCCAAAAATACCTTAACCCAGTCTAATTGTAAGAAAATCATGTCCCGAGGAGGGTTATTATATAAAATATTTGAATAGTGCCCCTACAACAAATGAGGTCATGAAAGGCAAGGAAAATCTGGGAAACAATCACTCTCATGAGAAGCCTAAGGAAACATGATGACTAAATGTAATGTGGTCTCCTGGATAGGATTCTGGAACAGAAAAGAGATGTTAGGTTAAAAAAAAAAAAAGGAAATCTAAATAAAGTGTGGACTTTAGTTAATAATATAAATATTGGCTCACTAATTTTAATAAATGCACTTACTAATGAAGATCTTAATAATAAGAGAAACTAGGTGTGAATATATCGTAATTTACTGTACTATGAATCTGCAACTATTCTAAAATATGAAAGTTATTTTAAAATATGGTGTATGCTAAACACTGTATGTATTTCATCTACATTTTTATTTACTGTTTCCATATGAGGAAACAAGTTCAGGTAAAGCTTCAATTACATGCTCATCATCATACAGTCAGTATATATTCCACCAGGATCCAAAATACATCATCTACAAATCTAAAGTCTGTTCTCCTTTCACTGGTGTGCTATAATTAATAAACTTATGCCTACGGAGACATCCTTTATTTAAGGGCAGTTTTTGTTTGCCTTCATGAAGCAATAAACATTTGGCATTATGAGTAATAATCAGATTGTGAGGTCATGTAATAAGGGAAATGATAACACTAGGAAATTATAAATTAATGAGTAAGGTATGACAGAATTACCTTTCTTGTTTTATAGGATTATCACCATTTGTGGAAAAAAAATGATAGGGCTTCTACATTTATTAGTCTTAAATGTACCCGTGAAAGATGAAGCAAGTAGTTGGTACTCACAATATTAACTAGAATTGAAAATTTTGCCATTCGCTTAGGTTTATATACTAGATTATCTGACCTATTCACCTTTCTAATGTTGATGAAACCATTTTTTATATCTTTGAACTGTTATTTGTAAAAATTTTTAAGTACTTACAAAATTTAGAAACCTTATAAAATCAGATTATTCTCTACATACATTTACATGAGAAAATGTAATTAAAGTAAAAGTTGTGGATCATTATGACTTTTATGTATCTAACAGCATTGCTCAATTTAAATGCATGCTTTTTACTTTGACTTTTTAAAGAAAACAATTCATTGATTAATGATGGTTGAAATTTCTTTTCTCCTTGTGTCACTCTAATTCCCGAAAGTTATAGCAGGTCAGAAAACATCTGAGTGGTTTGTTCAGGAGCCAATTACTTTTATGAATACATTAAGAGGAAAAATTTCAGTGTATCACCAGAATTTAGAGGGGGACAATGCTTTCAAATGCTTCCCTCTCAAACTGGCCTTATAAAAGGAATGTAAACACTATAAATATTTATATTTAGCATTATCATTTCTTCTGAATTTTGAGGTATTGTATATTGTGAAACTAGTATCTCATAAGCAATTTAATTGACATATGGGTACATACAGGAAGCTACACTAGCGGTCAACATATTTGAGTCTGACCCTCACATAAGCTCGAATTATTAAAAAAAATATTTTATATAAATTGTTACTCCACTTGAAAGTGAATACTAGTTAATCTGCTGAGTTTTATAGCCAATAAAATAGCTAATAAGACAAAAACATATAGAGGAAAAGTAATTCAAATTTAAGGATTTTAAAACTAGTGTTTTGTATATGGCTACCAATTGACTTAGGCAAGAAATTCTAATGTTGGAACTTTCTAATGATATTCATAAGCATAAGGAACATAACACACATTTATAAAGTCTTCAGGTAAAACAGCCAAGAAAGTCATGTCCCTTCCCGAGGCTAATTCATTAGCACTTCACCTATGACAGTCACCAGCATTAACTTTCAAATGAACTTTCCTAACTGCTAAAAATAGTAGGAACAATTTATTCCTGGAATGGTTTTGCATGTTGAGTATTCATTTTAATATCCAAGATAATGCATTGAGGATATGAACTAGTATACTCAGATCTTCATGTGTCTAGATATATTCAGAGATGCTACTTAAAGATTCTGAATGGAAAAAGTAAGTTACAAAAAAGAGAGGTATTCTTATATGGATGATAATCTTCATAAACAATGCAGCTCATAAATTACCTACGCAAAATCACCATTACATTCTGAAGAGCCAATAGCCATTATTTGTCCTGTCATTTAAGCCTTTCCTTAATTGTGACCTCCATCTCAACATGATGATGTTCACAATGGCATGCACCATTAATTATGTATGAGGTTTATTCAACACTTTTCCCTGAAAGTATTGAATTTTCCAACTATACTAATAGCTTTCAATCCAGTAAATAATTCATAGGATTAAATATCTAAGAAAAACTTATATACAAATAAATTCAGTATTTTATGGGAGTGAAGTATTGTCATTATATTCCTCTCATTTGTACAATGTAATAAGATTTGCCAAGCTGTTTTACATTGTGTAATGTATTTAAAACTGTGAGTTATGCACCAGGAGGCATTGCTGTTTCTACTTTAACAAACAGAACAAAATCATAAGAGACGTGGTTGGAGAAAGGAACAAAAAAGTAAAAGAGTTGAATAAGCACCATTGAAGGCAGGCTCTGTTAATGAGGAAATATATGTGAAGTCTTAGTAAAATTCTTGGGGAGCTCTTCCGAAGGAGAATGTTAACTGATGGAGTCTTCTTACCTAAATTAATCCAATGGATACAGTTTTTAAAGGCTTGACTTTTAGGTCCCAGCTTTTCCAAGTTCCCCCTTTCCTTTCTCTACCTTGTCTGCAGAAAAGTAAAGCACCCTGGTAATATCAAATGAGCACTATTTTCTATGTGCCCACAAGAGTGTGAGGGAGCATGTGAAAACTGTGGATACAGCAAGCTGGGACTCGAGTCCTTCAAGTTATAAATATAAGCAGTTAGCATTTATTAAGTCCTCGCTCTGTATCAAGTTCTGCAGCACTAATGTAATCCTTTGTTCCATGCTATGGGAAGGACTTCACAATTTAATACTACCAAGCTTTCAATTTTGTTACATAGTGGGAGATATTAATCCTAATCATTAAAACCAACTAATGGAAAGGCACTGCAGTGGTTGTTACTTGGCATTAACAAAAACTTTTCTTAAAAATTACAGGATCTTGACGATAATAGGTTTTTACCTAATCCCATTATTACTGGTTTTACAGTTCTAATATCTCCATTTAAATAATAATTTAATATTATGTACTTGTTATTCTACTATTCCTGATTTCTAAAGCTAATAATGGACATATTAGTGTACTAAAAAGTTAATTCAGTCTTATAATTGCCAATTTTTTGCTGGAAATGCCATATCATCAGTCAGAGAGATTGAGGGTAGGAGCAAAACAAAGAAAGTATAATAGTAACCTACAATTTATTAGCATTACAATTACTTATTTAATAGTCTTCCAAAAAAAACCTATGAGTGAAGTGTATGGCTTAAAGTCATAAATGCAAATTTGTGTTGTTAACTCAAATCCATGCACTAATTATAGGTAGCTATTTTATAAGTCTGTTCCCAGCATTTGCTCAACTTTTATGGATAGTTTTACATCCTTTCCCACAAAAGTCATGCAATTTTTATTGACTGTAAGGTACATGCATTCCAGGGAGTAAAGTTAAAAGAAAACTGTCGGGGCACCTGGGTGGCTCAGTCGCTTAGCGTCTGCCTTCGGGTCAGGTCATGATCTCAGGGTCCTGGGATTGAAGCCTGCTTCTCCCTCTCCCGCTACCCCTGCTTGTGTTCCTTCTCTGGCTGTCTCTCTCTCTGTCAAATAAATAAAATCTTAAAAAAAAAAAAAAAGAAAACTGTCTATGCCACAGTTATCAAATCAAATGGGAAAAAAAATTGAAAGAGCATCTACAGTAAATACCTACATGTTAATCATTATGATAGTCAATTAACAAATTCACCTTCTGTATTACTAAGCTGCAGACATATGTGATAAAACTTTTTAAATCCTCCATTGTCTTAGTTACAGATTTATTTTAGGAAATGTTATTACCCGTTTTTCCATCTATTTTTAACAAGAAGAAATCAAATTTTCTCATGTTTAAAATGATGAATATAGTAATTCTTGGAACATGGTATCAGTGACAGAAGCCAATTTTGAATCTTCTTGAATCTGCACAGAAAAACAGCACACTTGTGGACAATATTTACAACAAACTTGACCGCAATGTATCTCTTCAAAATACAGAGTACAAAGAAGTAGAGCTCATTAAGAGCCACTAGACCTGCCTGATATCAACATCTGAGCAGGAAGTAGAAATTAACAGGACAAATGAAGACCTGAAAACAGGCAAACCCCAAAAGAACCAATAGATACTCATTGGAATGTGAGCCGAGGTAAGCTGAAACATAATTAATTATACACCTTATTCTTAGAAGGAGAAGGCACCTCTGTACCACAATGTGAGTAAATGAAGAAAAACATGGTTGGATTCACTTAGCAGGAGGTTCTATGTTCCTATGTCATTGTTGATCCTGCAACCTAATAATAGTTCCTATTATTTAATATGTTATACTTCATTATTTACTCTCAACAATGCTCAGTGAACTTCCTTCTGGCTAAATTTTTGTAAATACCCATCATTTTTTTTCCTCTAGACTAGGTTCTTGAATGCTGCATGCCTGAATCAAAGATATTCAAAATCTTTGATATACTATCTTTCAGCAAATTTAGACCAACTTGTACTTAATTCATCCAGCAGTGTACCAAAATGCCATGCTGCCTAGAACAATCCAAAAAATAACACATATTTACTGACTAAATATATAAATGATGGATAAAATTAGTTTTAGACCAGGATCTTTGGGAATTAGTTCAGTGACAAAATTATATAACACTACCAATCCAAGAAATAATGCCAAAACAAGTATCCACTTTCCTTCTTAATCACTGAAAATCAGAAATTATGAGTTTTGCAAATCTTTACACAAAACTTTCTGCTTATTAGTATTTGCTATATTGAAGCTTTGATTTTGAGGTTACTATATAAATGAAATTGTTATTGTTAAATAAATCAATTAGCTGGTAATCAAAAATCTTGGCATTAAAACTGATTTCCCTTTTTTTTCAAAATACATATGAGTCCCTTAATCCATTAGCATCTAAGATTACGTAAATACCAACTTATTAATAGAAGATTTTGAGACAAGGGCTTTAAGGATACCAGAATTGATAGAGGAAAAAATCTTGAGTAGATTAAAGTAATATTTCATATGGTACCATCAAATCAAAACATGTTAAATTGCTTTTATGAAACTATTTTTTATGGTTTTAAAGAAACATGAATGTATATTTCTCCCTAGTTCCTTTAGACAGTTGATTAAGCCAGAAAAGTAATATATTTCAGACAAGTAATGCAGCATGCTGCATTTTGTAGACTTTCTTACAGTTGGTAAATGAATAGCACAAAATGCTATGTATCATTAAAAATTATTGATAATCTCTAAAACCTATAATATCAAGTTTTATGGATGATTCCTCTTTCTCTATCAGTATTAAAAATAATACCTTTCCATGTAATTTATAGGATAACATTATTTAATTTCCAATTTAAATAATACATTTTACTTCACATGATATATACCAAACTAATTTATAAATTTTATGGGTTTTTGTACTGGTTATGTGACAGTATTCAAATGTTATTTCTAAATGTTTTATCTGAAATATTGTCCAATCAGTTGCTTTCTTTTTTCAGTGGTCAAGGAGTTATTGCTTGAAATTTGACTCAAACACATTCCCTTTGAAATATGATGGGTTGACTATTTTAAAATGCATTATGCCTTCATAGCTGAGGACTTACTATTGAAACTGGGAGATCATAGGAGTTAAATTGGAATCTTATTAAACTGATGATTCCTGATTCCCTACCTCATACTTGTGACTAATTTAATGGGGCTAGAGTGAAGATAAGAATTTAAGTTAACTGAAATCCAAATGGTATTTACTGGTAAGCCAGATTTGGGAATCACAGACTTAAAGGTCTCTATATAGTAACACATGTGTCAATTATTAAAAAAAAAAAAGACCAGTGAAGCCTGTTGAGAATGTTCTTCCTCAAATCTAGGGAAAAAGAAGTGAATCATCCTTGGTGATCTTTTTTTTTTTTTTAAGATTTTATTTATTTATTTGAGAGAGAGAGAGAGAGCACATAAGCAGGGGGAATGGCAGGTGAGGGAGAGGGAGAAGCAGGCTCCCGCTGAGCAAGGAGCCCAATGCAGGGCTAGATCCCAGGACCCTGGGATCATGACCTGAGCCGAAGGCAGATGCTTAACCAACTGAGCCACCCAGGCACCCCTTTCTTTGGCATTCTTGATATGAGTATATGGATCTAAGAGAAAAGACACCATTTTGAGTTTGAAAACAAGTAAAAGAACCACTTTAGATGAAAATATTTTGAAATCTAAGGAGTCAACAGCAGAGCCCTATGAAGACTTTTGAAGACACAAAACACTAAAATGATTATGGTGCTCTTAACATATGTAATGCAAAGCAAAAAATGTTATAAATATAAGATTATTTAAATATGTTCTAAACTTTCCCATGTTGACTTCATTAATGTCTCTTGAAATATCAAATTTAAAATTATTAAAAAATATTATGATGGCTTTTCATTGAGTGCTTGGGACCATAATTTCTTAATATATCTCTCTAGTCCTCTTCCTATCTTGTTCATTGATGCTAATAACACATGTATTAGAGCTCCTGAAGTTGCCCTAAAACACACTGATTCTCTGTATTATTTTATTTATTTTTTAAGTCCTTTTTCTCTTAGCTTCATTTTGCATAGTTTCTATTACTCTGTCTTCAAATTCGCTAACCTTTTCCTCTGCAATGCTTAATCTGACATGAATTCCCTCCAGTAACATTTTCATCTCACCACTGTAGCTTTTCCCTCTCAAAATTTGAGGATTGTTCTGTCTTCTATGTTCTGTAAAATATGTTCAATCTTTCTTCTAACTTTTTGAACTAATAGAACACTGTATACTAACTGGTTTGATATCCCTTCCTACTCTTTCTAACCCCTGCTTATTTCATCATTGGTTTGGTTAATTCACTTTTCTCCTCATTCTTTTGGGTAGTTTCCTGTCTTTTTGCATGCTGAGTAATCTTTGATTGGATGCCATAGTGAATTTTATTTTGTTGAGTGCTAGATATTTTTTATTACTACTCTTCTTGAGCTTTGATCTGGGATGCATTTAATTACATGGAAACTGCTATGCCATTGCCTTTAAGACTTTTCACTGTGGACTGAAGCAGTATATTGTCTGGAGCTGATTAATCTTAACTATTGGACAAAATCTTTCTGAGTACTCTGCCTAATGTGTTGTAAATTATGAGGTTTTCCAGCCAAAATAATGGGAACAGGGTCTATTCCTGACCCTGACTGAGCCCTGTATATTGTTCTCTTTAAGCCTTTTTGGTGCTCTTTCCCCAGCCTAAGTAATTTTCCCGCACAGTTGCACTCACTAGTACTCTATTGACTATTTTAAGAGGCCATCTGCAGATCTCTGGAGTGTTCTCAGTGCAACTCTCCATCTCTAGTATCCTTCCCTGAGAATTTGCTGCTTGGGTTCTCCTTTTCCGTCCTGTGCCCTAGAAACTCTTTCAAGGTAGCAAGCTGCAGCTATTGTAGAATTTATCATACAAATTTCCCACCTCTCAGAAATCACTGTCATTGGCCATTCTTAAAAACTATTGTTTCATATATTTTGTCTACTTTTTAGTTGTTTCAGACAGGAAGGATATCTTACCCCGATTATGATATGTTGGCCCTGAAAATAATTTTTTGATGAATAAGGGTTCAAAAAAAGAGCAATAGAAATGGTAAACTCTATAGATTAATCTTTAAAATATACTGACTGTATAAAAGTAAAAATATTGTGCAGGAAGAGTTTGAAATATACAGAAAATTGTTAAAACATGAAATAAAAGGATATGCATGTCAAAAAGTTTCAGTAATAGAGTTAAGTGTTCTTATGTCCTTTTATTATCTGGGGAAATGTAAATGTGGCATTAATATTAGTAATAATAATATTAACATTATTCATAAGGCAATGATGCATGCTGTAAGCTAGTCCAGAATAATATTTTAAAAATCGTAAAACTGACTATAAATTTCAAAGTAACAGGAAAAAATGTAATAAGAACTACCTAGTCAATGCAAAGAAAGGCAAAAGAGAGAAGAAAAATAGCATAGCAAAAAGCAGATCAATAAAAGCAGAGAAATGTGGTGGATTTAAAAAATAATATTAGGTACATTAAATATATTTGTACTTAGTATTCCAATTAAAACAGCAATATAGCCACACTCAATTATAAATTAAAAATGAAACAAGCAAACATGATTTAACTATCTTCTGCATATAAAATATCTATCTAAAGTAACAGAATACTAACTGGATGGAAAAAAAAAGTTTGGAAAAGATATAACCTGAAAATACTAACAAAAGAAACATGGTAAAATTATATTAATATCAAAGTGAACACAACACAAAAAGCATCATTGGAGATAAAGAAAGATATTTCATTATGATAAAAATTTTAATTCACCACGAAGAAAACAACAATATTAAACAATTATGCATATTTTACTAACATGGCCTTCATAAATAAAAAGCAAACATCAAACAATCTACTGGAAAATAACTGATAAAGAGAAAATTATGCTAGGACCTTTGACACATATTCCTCAGCAAGTTAATGAAAATAGGAAAAAAAAATTAAGAGCAGATAAGACTTTAAAAATGTGATTAACAATTTGATTTAATATCAACATAGGGACTTCTCACCAACTATAGAAAACTCAATCCTTTCAAGCACATCAGATAATTTTCAAAAAAATTCCTCATATAATCTACTATAAACATGCCTTAACAAATTTTAAAGACTGGCATTTGGTTGGATAAACTAGAAAAACAGTTTAAAAGCAGATAACATGAAAACTTATATGTTTGAAGATTTGAAATATGCTTTTAAGTAACACATGGACTAAAGAAAAAATGCAATAGAAATTAGTAAACAGTTTAAACTGAATGATAAGGGTTCAAAAAAAGAGCAATAGAAATGGTAAACTCTATAGATTAATCTTTAAAATATACTGACTGTATAAAAGTAAAAATATTGTGCAGGAAGAGTATTAGAGAAAAAAGTATTATTCAAATGCAGTATTAGGAAAAGTGAAAATGAAAAATAGCAAATTATCAGATGCATAAGTTGATTACCTTAAAGGAATGCGCATCTTAAAAATATTTCTATTAATCAATTTAATTTCCAAGATCAACAAAATTTTAAAAAATTACAACATTCTCTCCATATATACCTAAAAAGCATGTCAAAAAAATTCAGCAGTTTTCATGAGTAAAAACAAGGGTTAACAAACTAGAAATCAGTGGGTACATCCTTAATGTGACAAAGAGCATGTAAAAAAAAAAAAAGACTTACAAAATTTATATTTAGGCATTATATTTGACAGTAAAAATTAAAAAATTTTCTATATGAGATTTGGAAAAACACAATTGTCTATATTGTCCAGATATGTGTCCAGGTAAGAGAGACAAAATTAATGAATTTAGTGTTTTTTGACAAATGTATTATAATTTTTAAAGCAAGTTTGAAAAATTCTGCTCTCAATTATATCTTTTCATTGGGGATGAATTTTAATATATTTCATCATTTTACCTTCCTTTTTGTGATTCTGTCTGTTGTGTGCTTTTATACTCTTTTACATTAATTTATTAATACAATCATTAAAATATATGAATAATAAAAAACTATATGTATTAGAGTTATCCACTATTTTCTGGTATAAAAGCTTATAAATTATTTTATCAATTTTTAATTTTCTATTTATTTTGTATTTTATTTTCAAATTTAAAAATAATTTTAATTAGAATTTTGTCTTTTTTTCATTTTGTAAATACCTTTTCACATCAATGAGAAATCAGATATATGAGATAAGAAATTAAGTTAAAATGTAAATTAGTATTATTTTACTAATATTATTCTACTAACAAAACCTTTGTTTAAGTAGTGAAATTTGAAGGAAAACTTACTCATTTAGAAGGCATCATTAATTAACATATATTTCAAAAAGATTTGATAAACTACATTAATGATATAAATCACATTATAAAATAATTTCAAATATAATATGATATACATGTAAAAAGGCAAAATACTGGCCAAGGATTTTTTTTTCTCTGTTCTTATTGATTATAAACATGTCTAGAAACCATTCTATAATTAGGAAAAGGCAGTTTTGCCTTTATGGATGATTTTTAGAGTGTTACCCACCAGAAGATAGAATTATATTTTATATGTCACTGCATAAATTTCTATAATGATTTAATCAATAAAATAACATTTGTTTAAACATAATACATTATTCAAAATAAAAGACTGGTATATAATTAAAGTGCTAACCATAGAATTTACTTCACAATGCTAACCATTTTATAGTCATTAAGTAACTAAGAAAGCAAAGAAAAATTGTACAAAATAACTTGCTCATGAAAAGTTATTTTGATTAAGTGTTAAGTATCATAATTTGGTTCAATTACATACATAAAGCAGCTAATAATAAAAACATAGTTCATACTACCCTGTTTATAATGACTACTAATGACTGGTCCTGAATTCTGGAATGTCATCATTTGACATGAGTTCTAAGTATAAATGAAAAGAAACTGAAGGTGACAATTCTGTAATAAAGTTACTTACAAATTCTCCTAATGATAATTAATCAATTAGAGACTTTAATCAAGGCATCTTGACATTTTTGGTGTGTATTTTTAGAATTAATAAAAAATCATATGATACTCTGTCTCTTTATATAGTCAGAATATTTATTCAGACAAGATTTACTAAAAAGATTACTAGGTACAAGGTATCTTTAAGTGTGAATGAGCAAATGAAAATGATTGATTGTCTTAAGAGAAATTAAAATCTAGTGGTGAAGATTATACAACAATATCCAAATTATTACTAACAAATATAATCTAATAGGCAGTATACAAATGACAAACATTTTAAAGAGATAGATATGAAAGGATGATTACTTCCTGCCCGGGAAATCAGGGAATAGTTTGGGATAGTTTACATTTGTGATCATTAAAAATGCAAGATTAGGGGCGCCTGGGTGGCTCAGTTGGTTAAGCAACTGCCTTCGGCTCAGGTCATGATCCTGGAGTCCCGGGATCGAGTCCCGCATCGGGCTCCCTGCTCGGCGGGGAGTCTGCTTCTCCCTCCCTCTGACCCTCCCCCCTCTCATGTGCTTTCTCTCTCTCATTCAATAAATAAATAAAATCTTAAAAAAAAAATGCAAGATGTAAACAAGTTAGGGAAATGTAAAATCTAATTGAAAGAAACAAAACAGAAGAATTGCATGCTTTCTATAAAATATCTTGTAGATGGATGAATAATAATAAGAGAAATGGCATAAAACATAATTTGCTTAACTATGGTAGATCCTGACTGTTGGGATACTCTCTCTAAATATTGTGTAATTGTGTATTGGGTAACCTCTCTATAAATATTGTGGAAATATAAGGGAGATGAGAAATGATGATTTTATTTAATAAAATATTAGTTTTGTTTAAATATCCTTGTATCAGTAGGCTCTCTGTGAATTATACACAGAGACTAATTATTTAGTGTTTATTTGCAGTTGACTTCTGCCTAACAACTTTTAAATTCTGCCGTTTGCTAACGAACGGGTGGTGTTTCCAGACATGATCACTTACAGGGAGTATTAAAACACACCGTTGGACTATTTACAAAGAGCAATGGAGAGTTTCTACTTTTTGCTTTTGAATTTTCATACCCAAGAAGTGCAGTTTTGACGTAAGAGTTACTTATTTCAGTCAACAGAGAGATCCAGGGGCAACTTTGAATTACATTTTTATCACTACCTTTTTATTGAATACTTTAACAAGTACTTCATATTTTACAATACTTTTCAAAACTACCTCTAGGTTCTTGCATTTCTAATCAACTTTTATCCTGAAATACTTGTAATTTCTCTTAAGCTTCTGACGCTTTCCACATTTTGCCCAGAGAGATTTGGAGAAAATATTTCCTTTTTCCCCTGTAGTTTTGTTCAATTTAAGCTTATGAGAAGTAACTTTAATTTTGAGTTTTTATGAGACCTCATATAAAATATAGTGAGGGCTATAGTTTTAAGATGTATTCATTGGAAATAGCATTCCTATATTTGCACAAATGAGAGATCAACAAGTAGATTTGCATACATGAATCCTTCTATCTACTTTCTATTGATGTTTTACTTTAACAATCTTACCATCCATTCCTCTTTTTCATATTTCAAACAATGTAACAGCTTCAGGAGTGTCTTTTAATTCTCAGCACTCTATCTAGATTAAATGTTCTCTCTTAATAAGCACTATAAGTATCCCTATCTTTATCCTTATAGAACAAAAATTTAGCAGGGCTGCCTTACTCTGTGAAGCCATGGGCTATAAGATTCAAGTTAAAAGGACAATAAAAAAAGGTATAAATTTGGCATGAAAAGAGAGAATAGGAAAGATATCCCATATATTTGGGTAGAACCGGTGTTACTGAAAATAGATAAAACTGAAACTCAAAAATCAGCTGTTCTATCTTAAACACTCAGCAATTACTGGGAAACACAAACCCTTTAGACACAGAGACTTTGTGATGCAGATGCCATTAAAATATGCATGACCCACTTGCTGTGGACTGTTGGCTCTTCATGCCTTTCCAATTCTTAGGTCAATAACAAATTGTTTTAAATTTGACTTATGGAAAAGAAGAGCCCTTCTTGATATAACAAATATTTACCAGCTTATTTTATAAGCTTTTCACACAGTAAATACTAACTATATGAAAAGGCTTTTTTTTTTTACTTGTGGCAATGAGAATTTAGTATTAAAACAATGTCCCAGCAATCCCCAAGGAGTTTTGACTCTAATGGGAACACATTGCATTCAGGATAGATTAATAAGAATGCTGTTCAATCACATAGCACTGCTCTGCTTACTTCTTGAGCTAAAATGGTTACTCAAATCTATCTAGAAAATATATTTTCTATTTTTATGGATTTTCCTCACACACAGAACTTCTAGTGAATATGGTTCTGATAATTGCTTCCATTAAACCAATTTAGAAAACATATATTTTATGTATGAATAAGAAAGGAAGCAACTTAGATTCAGATGCATACTGTGCTAAGTTCTGTGGCTACATATGGAAATTAAGGAGTACTGAGAAATACTACTTTCTTTTGGATGCTGTTGTCAGTTGCATGACTCTGCTAATGAAACAACAGTAGGAAAAATTTGGCTTCACATTTTGAACAGCAACACAATGGTCTTTTATTGAACAAAACTGCAGGTACAATGTTGTATTGTAAATATTTTATGAAACCACAATTTATTTTCTTTCCCTGAAAGATGTTTGCAGCTTCTCTTGCAAGTCACTTTATACTATTAAAGAGAAAATAAAGTTCAAACTTTGTAATCTGACTGAAGTAGGACAGTAATACACACACACACATGCACACACACACACAAACACACACACGTTAAATTTCATATCCTTATTTAAGAACTTTGGATTTATATTTGAAATTCAATAATTTGAAGGTATTTCTTTTCCTATTATTCCTTTTCTTTGGCCCTAATCATCCTCCTTTTTGTTATTATTGAAACAAAAAATGTTTTAGAAAACGAGACATTATCATAATCTCAAATGAAAGAAAAGGTAAGTCTGAGTCCTATCTATAACTAAAGTTCCCCCTCATTTCAAAAAGGTGAGTACAAGTGCAATAGAATATGCTAACCTTTAGGGAAATTTAGAGAACAAAGAAAGAGTAACTCAATGGTGTTTGAGTCCCTGTGTTTAGTTATTATCTGATGTCCATCTTTATCTTTGCCTTTCTGGTAGTTTGTTGACTCTTAGGTCCATGAAACAATAAATTTCTTTTTGTTGTTGTTGTTCAAATTAATTTGACTGGGGTTTTGTCACTAATGACCAAGAATCATAAGGAATAAACTAAAATATTTGCATTTTATATGAAAGATAGGTGAAATATTTGCTGGTAAAACATCTGATTAAGAAGAACAGCATGATAAACTTTTAGCTTAAAAAGGAACCTGGATGTACCATGAAGTGTAGCTTAAAGAAGACATAACTAGTTAACCAGCTAAATTTGATGCAATAATTTAGTGTAGAAGTGGGGCAATAGAAGCAAAGCCATGCCAGTAGGGATAAATAGGAGGCGGCGGAGCCTGGAAATGAGAGAGTCCACAAAAGTTGATGACAAGTTGGCTGGGATGAAGCAGAGAGTGGAAGTGACTTCTTACTTGTCAAAGATTTGGGCATGCAGAAGAATGATAATACTATACATCAAATCTCAGATTAGAGAAGATTATTTTGGAGAGTATATGATGATTCTTATTTTGTTTAGGATATTAAGAGATTTCCGACTACTACTGCTATTCCCAACTTCTACTACTAGAAATATCCAGTAGATAGTTATTTGGTTCATGAAGACAGGAAAACAGATCACCTTGGGATTTAAATTTTGGTTCAACTATCTTATAGATAGTAGTTGAAAGATTTGAAGTATATGGATTCATCCTGAATTGTTACAGAATATAAGAAGTGCAGGAGAACAGAAACAGAACTTTGAATAACAGCTATATTTAAGGAACAAGTAGAAAAAAACAGGGAGGTTAGAGATGCAGAAAAATGTACACTTAGTGACATTTTGGACAAATCAAAGAGTAGTTTCTTACAGGCCTAAGTGACCTATAGATACAAAAGTGATACCCACATTAGTAAGGGTTAAAGAAATTTATACAGTCATGGTCATAAGACCCAGACTACCAATAGCCCAGACACTAGACTAGAAGATGAAAGACCTCACTTTTTGTCCTTGCTCTGACTTTAACCAATGGCATGATATTGAACAAGCCTCTTATTCTCTCTGACTCAGTTGGTAATAAAAGGATGACCTTGGAGACTTTAAGATTTATTCTAACTTTAAATTCCAATGACTCCTCTGTTATTTCTCTAAAACACATCACACTAGAGAATTGTAACATTATTTGAATATTAAATCTTTATAATGTAGGCTAATCTTTAGCCCCCTACTAATTTAGTCAACAATAATTTTCTTTGCCTGTTATGAAATAGCCCAGTGCCAGATAACTGGGAATAGAGGAAGGAACAAATAAATTTTCTGGGTTTATACTCCTTAATATCTGAAGGGAAATGATGGCAATAAGTTAATCATACGAATAACATTAGAGTAAAAATGGTATAAATGAAAATTACTCAGAACAATGTGACATGCAAAGTGGTAACAGGACATAATCTATATTAGGGTGAAGAATAAAGTAACACTGGATCAGACATTTGGTCAGAAGATGGGTAAGAATATACCATGTGAGGAGGCTGAAACAGAGAAGGTACTGGGGTAGTAAAATATATAAGTGTCAGTGACGGTGTGACCAAAACAAAGTGAACAAAATGAATGTGGCTTGAAAAAGATGGGGAGATATTCAGGGACAAGGACAAGCAGAAATCTGTCAGTCATGTTGAGGATTTTTAATATCACCCTTAGTTTATTACAAAACCATTGACGGATTTAAAAACCCAAACTAATGTAATCTGATTCTTTTTTTTTTTTTTTTAATTGAAGCATAGTTGAAACCCAATGTTAAAATAGTTTCAGGTATACAACATAGTGATTGGACAACTCTATATATTATGCTGTGCTGGGTACAAATATAACTACCATGTGTCACCACACAACACTATTATAATACAATTAACCCTGGTTACTAAAATAAAGAAGATTTGAGGAATGTAAGAGAAATGTTGAAAAAGGTATTGTCAGGCTAGTGAAGTAGTAGAGATAAGAAATGATGGCAGGACTAATGTGATAACAGTGACACTTGAGATACAGCAGAATAAAAAGAAAATAGCACAACTTGGTGATAGGTTAGATGCAGGCAGTTTGTGTGAGAAAAATGTAAATGATGACACCCAGATTCCTAGTCTGAGACACATGAAAAATGGAAATGTCATTTATTATGACTGGGAACATTAGGGGAGGATCAAATTTAGAGGAGAAGATCATAAGTTGAGTTTCGAATACTTTAAATTTGAGATGTTAATTGGACCTTGTCAATTTTTTTTTGCTTCTTTATTTTTCCTAAATATATTGCTTTGAACTTCTTTCTTCTTGTATTTTTTCATTAATTTGATATCCTAAACTTTGAAAAATTAACCTTATACAACCAATAATTTAATGTGCATTTTTTGAGACTATTTTTTTTAATTTCACAGATAAGGAAGATGATATACATCTAAATGTAGTCTTCAAAACTAAGGATATACATTCTGAATCTAAATGGAAATTCCATATGATATTCATAGTGATAGCCATTTTGGATTTACACAAAACTATGATGGACCTCAGGATTTGGGGCTGATATTATAAGAACATTAATGGGAAAAAAAACTGTGGAAAATGTATATTTGCTAGCATCATGAAAAAAGCAGAATAGTAACAGTTATACTATCAAATACTATCTGAAAATAACTTCATATAATTCCATATACAGTTAAATTAATTTTTGAAAGGAATTCTTCCAGTTCATAAAATTGTATAGTAAATCAAAATCCATATATAAATCTTGATATATTTAAGATTTACCCTCACAACCAAAAGTGGCTTAGTTTCTCTACTGATCTGCTAGTTTAGTTTTAGTTTTTATTTCGTTGTTTTTGTTTTCCCTTGTATACAATCAAAATTTGTAATCCAAATTTGAGCAGAATTTGTTTCAAGTTTTTGCTTTATTTTCTCCATCAGACACGAAGCTGTTTATTCAATATAATACTGCAAGTTGCTGGTTTGTTGAGTACATTGGATACTGGCTTGTACAAGCCTTAGGGTTTGTTTTGATTTCAACATTTGGTCTCCTGGTTGAAAGTCAAATAAAAATAAAATTAGATTTAGTTTTATTGTTATGAAGCTTTCTCAATCTTCTTTATCCCAGGCCCTATCCTACCTTGTCTATGTGTAGGATTTGTATTAGTTGAGTGCCAGAAGCTAAATTAAAAAAAGAAGTAAAAATTTAATTGCTTTATTGTGTCTATCTGTTTCAATTATCTTGAATCTCTACTGCATGTTGTTAGTTGAAGGAAAGTGCTATCATTTTTTCTGTTTTTTTTTCTCACCTCTACACCTCAGATGAGTATTGAGATTGAAATAAACACCAGCCAAAAAGAGCAGTTAATATAAATACTGAAACTCACAGTGTGCCCTGCCTTATTCAAGAAAAATTCTAATGCATGACACTGATACACTGGGACAGGAATAGTGAAAGTGCAGAGGGAACACAAAACACTGGAATAAAAAGACAGAAAAGGAAAAAAATTAAATGAAGGATGTTAAAGCAATGAGTATGGTGCTTGATAAATTTCATTAAAATTAGCAAGGTCAAATAAAATGATGCCAGTTAAAAATTGATAAATGTGGGAAAGCACATCATTTAGAAAATATGCCATTAAACAGCTAGTTAAGCCACCATGTCCTCATATGTTTTATTGCCAAACACAGCCCTTTGTATTATAATGATGACCTGATTTGGGGGACCAAAAAAAAAAAGTACTATTTAAGTCTAGAAAAAACCTGACATTCATTTTTCTCAACAATTTAATTGGTAAGACTTTACTTTTATTTTTCCAGTAAATAAAAATGTCAGAAAATGTCCCAGCTTATTCTCCTTCATAGAATGAAATAAAATATGCTCCCTTACAGTTTGACAAAAATGGACTCTGGGTTTTTTGTTCAATGGGGAAGACTGAGATAGTTTGAAACTATCTATAGTTTAGAATTATCTACCATCAAAATATATTAGTTATAGAAAATCTGTTTTCATTCTACCAACACTCAGTACTCACTTCTCTCCATGTAGGAGAAACAGCTATTGTAGTACTATGAGAATATGGCACGAACATCACAAGTGGACTCCCAGTGATTGACAACCTTGTAGAATTCTCTCTTTTTGAGTGTGGGTGGTTCTTATGACTTGCTTCTAGCCAACAGAATATGGCAAAAGTGTAGAGATGTCACTGCCTTGATTAGGTTATATTATATGGCAAAGGTGATAGTGTTAGATTCATATTAATATGTTTGTGTGTATCTTCACTAGAGATACTCTCCTGCTGGCCTTGAAAAAACAAACTACCAAACTGTATGCTCCCCGAAGGAGACAGCAGTATGTGTGGCAGGAAAATAACTTAGGATACTTCTAGGAGCTCAGGGTGGCTTCTAGCCAATAGTCAATAAGAAGACAGGCTTTTGGGCATACAACCACAGGGAAATGAGTTCTGCCAACGGAATGAACTTAGAAGTGGATTCTTCCTCAATACAACCTCCAAATGAGAAGACAGTCTGATCAATACCATGATTTCAGCCTGTGAGACCAGGAACACAAAACTTAACTAAATCTTGATTGGAATTCTAACCACAGAAAATGTGAGATAATGTGCTGTTTTAAGCTGCTAAATGTGTGGCAAATCTGTTATATAGCAATAAAAAAATGAATTCAGAGGATATTAGTAAACTAATATGGTTCTTGTAAATAACCATACACTAAAACTGTTTATATGCTGAAGTATTTTTGTGAATCTCTTATCAGGTAGGAAGCTACATATACTCACTTTACTGTAAACGAAGACTGATTAATAAAATCTGTTATATGCATCTCCTATAAAATTCTCATTAATCAGTGAGTTTCCTATAATATCCTTTACACAGCATTGATTTTTAGTTCTCTTAAAAATCATTCTTACTCTTTTTTTTTCCTTTATAGAAATCCTGATGATGTGGTTTGCTGGGATTTTACTATGGTGATATTTGGCTAATTGACCTAAGAATAATGGAATCCTGATAGAGAATACATGTTATCACTATATACAAAGTTTCAGTGGAAACAAAGATTATACTTTCTTGTTGACTTTGGCTTTGATTGCAGAACCCTACACAGAGAATCCTAAGTGGGTTGGGATATTTTAAGATAGAGGCTCATTTTTAAGGAAAACCATGAATCATATTTCATAAGTAATATTACTTTTAAAAATGCATATTGTGATTATAATGGACCATTTTTCAAAGGCTGAATTTTAAAATGATTTTGGTTGGTGTAAGTGGAGGATTTGCAAGATGGGAGTATGCATGTCTATCACTTAGTTTTTTAAATGTTTTGTTGACAACTTTTTTTTTCAAGTTTTGATTTAACTTTTTTATTTTCTTAAGTTTTGATTTAAATTCCAGTTAGTTAACATACAGTGTGATATTAGTTTCAGGCGTACAATACAATAGTTCAACAATTCCATACACCACCCTGTGCTCATCACAACAAGTGCACTCCTTAATCTCCATCACCTATTTAATCTATTCCCCAAACCCCATCCCCTCTGGTAATCACCTCTTACTCTTAAGGAAAGAATAATTTGTGCCTCTCCAACTTGTTGTGGAGCTGTACATCATATATAAGGTGATAAAAATTATGCTTTCCTATTTTTTTAAAGATTTTACTGATTTGAGAGAGTGAAAGAGAGAGAGCATGTGCCAGTGTGGAGGACTCTAGCGCACACACCTGCAAGTGTGAGCAGGGAAGAAGCACAGGGGGGATAAAAGGGGAGGGAGGGGGACAAGCCTACTCTGTGCTGAGCCTGGAACCTAAAGCCAGGGACAATCCCAGGACCCTGAGATCATGACCTGAGCTGAAACCAAGAGTCAGATGCTTAACTGACTGAGCCACCCAAGTGCCCCTATGCTTTCTTATTGAGAAGGGACCTGGACTAGTACTATTTTCATTTTTAAGAACTATCACTTCACTTGAAATCTACTAAACTACTAAAATTCCAGTAAATTAAACAAATATTTATTGATTTCCTTATATGTTAGGCATTCTACTATATGCTAGTAATGTACAGATGAGGGTAATATGTCCTCTGCCCACAGCCAGCTACAGTCCCACACGCATGCCTTACTTAAACACATAACTAAATGAGGAATATAAAAACATAAGTCAGGGCGCCTGGGTGGCTCAGTTGGTTAAGCGACTGCCTTCGGCTCAGGTCATGATCCTGGAGTCCCGGGATCGAGTCCCGCATCGGGCTCCCTGCTCGGCAGGGAGTCTGCTTCTCCCTCTGACCCTCCTCCCTCTCATGCTCTCTGTCTCTCATTCTCTCTGTCTCAAATAAATAAATAAAATCTTTAAAAAAAAAAAGAACATAAGTCAATCAAATAGTTATTTGGATATATAGAAAAAAATATTTTTTGATGAAAATTATGAAATACAAGTTACTTTTGAGTTTTATCTTAAAGTATTAGTAGGCATTTGTTAGAGAAAGGAAGGACATGCAGATGGAAAATTAACAACCAAATGAGGACATGTGATCAGCAGGTCTAGTGAACTGGCAGCAAATAGGTTGAGAAATGTAGGATGCAGAGTTTGGAAACATTTGAAGGCTTGGCATCCTAACGTCATTAATGAGCATCCACTTGATGGACGAAAATAATTTTGGTATGCTGGAGCCAGCTCAAGCCAGATAGCACAGGATTAAAAGGGGAAATTGTGTACATAATTTCCCAACCAAGTTCAGTGACATGACATGACATTGATAACTTGAAGTTGGCCATAGTGGGAGTATTTATCTATCCTGTAGAAATCAGCAAATGCTACAATTCAGGACTTTATCAGAAAGATAGTAATTAAACACTTACCAGTGGACACACACACACATATTTATTCATTAACTCAAATATTCAAGAAGTGTTTATGGAGTATGCTCTGTGTGTCAGGCACCATCTTGAGGATAAAGTTTGGGAAAAAATAAAATGTTCCTGCTCTAGTGCAATCATAAACAAATATTTCCCTAAAATTATTATAGGTATCAATAAGTGAGATGAGATTAAAAAAAAAAAAAGACCTAAATAATGGATGAACTAGAGCAACTGGGTTTTGGTGAAAGGCTGCTAACTTAGATAGGCTTATATGAGAAGGTCTCTTTAAATTGGTGATATTTTAGCTGAGGCCTAAATGTTGAGAAAGTAAATACGAAGTAAATGTGAAGATTTGGCAACAATGCATTTCAAGCAGAGGAAGTAGTAGCAAGTTCAGAGACTGCAGCAGGAAGCATTTTTTCCCCCTAGATGAGTGTTGCTAAAATCCAATGAATGATGCTAAGAACAATAGAAACCAAAGACTGAGTATAGAAAGGTGATCAGTAATCACTTCAAATTTTATGCAAAAATAAAGTAGATGTATACTAATTCATCTGTTCATTAACTTATTTGGCATATACTAGACACTATGTACCATGCTAGATTATTAAGAAAAAAGAATAACATATAGTCTCTTCCACAGAGAATCCACAGTCTTTTGAGAGGGCATGATGAAGGATCAGGATACAAAGGATCACGAACTGCATGGGAAGCTCAGGTTCCCCATCTTCATGTTCTATCACCCATCCCCTCCATGGCTAATTTAGGAAGTTCATTTTGGTTTCTCTAGCTACACGTTCAAATCCTAGAAGAGATGCCAGTAAACTAAAATTAAAATTATATTAATATTTTGGCCAGGTATACTCAAATTTTAACTCAGAAAATTTAACCCTAAGAAGTCTCTGACAGAATATATACACTGTCTGAAGACAGGAAAAATAAAGCTAACTCCCACCCATCTTATTAGTAAGTTATGTTTTACTCCAGTCTATATGCAGAATTATAGCAATTTTTTTTCCTATGCAAGTGATTTTTTTCTTTTTTTAATCTTATTTTATTATGTTATGTTAATCACCATACACTACATCATCAGTTTTTGATGTAGCGTTCCATGATTCATTGTTTGCGTATAACACCCAGTGCTCCATCCAATACGTGCCTTCTTTAATACCCATCACCAGGCTAACCCATCCTCCCAGCCCCTGCCCCTCTAGAACCCTCAGTTTGTTTCTCAGAGTCCATAGACCCTCATGGTTCATCTCCCCCTCTGATATCCCCCCCTTCATTTTTCCCTTCCTACTATCTTCTTTTTGGTTGAAGGACCTAAATGTGGGATGGAGTCCAGCAAGTGATGTTTTAACATTTTTGAATCAAAGCTGTCAAAAACATGCTTGTTTTACCAAGGTAAAGTCAAAGTTTTGGCTTTTATTATTCTGTTATGAGAAATGGTCTATGCTAAAAAAAAAGAGGAAATAAGAGAGAGACAAGTTATAATTAAGAAAAATTATTTTCTAGAATGTGTAGAGCTATCTGGCCAGGAAGAGTAAATAAAGCCTAGTCTCAAATATATGGTAGAAGAGATTCCTTAGCTCTCTCATAAGATAGATTCCTTAGCTCTCTCATAAGAGATCTTTTAATTTATGGCTGTCTAGGCTTCTGGGAGGAAAAGAATCTAACACATAATGAAGGACAATAGAAAACAGTGGTTCATCCCTCAACTCTGAGGAAGCAAGCAACACTTGCTTCCCTTCTGACTGTCTTGAAGCAATACCACTTACCAAGTGGTAGTGGGGGTGTGGCGGGAGAGAATATGGGAAAAAAGAGAAAGGGAGAATAGTAACAAATACTACTATCATTTATCCACACTATTTAAAAGCTCTGTCCACTAAACACTGCAATAAAATGTCTTTAAACCTGGCCAACCCAAAGAAATATCTCCTTCTTAGATACGAGGAAAGTCAAGGGACATGAAGAGTTAGCAAAAAAAAAAAAAAAAAAAAAAAATACGGTGTTCACAGCTCTAATATAAAAGTATGTACAGGTGGTGAGAATAAATCTATGAGTAAAGAGCAAAATAGGAAGAAGATAAGCAAAAGTGTTCCAAAAGAATTGTGTACTTATATTTGATAACATATTTATATAAATTTGATTTTTACTAAACGGGCATTGGAAGAAGTAAATAATTTAAGAGGTGAATGGTCAGATGGATGGTGGGTCTAGGATTCAATCTATCATTTTACTGATCACAACTTTATTATGTAGAGCTGAGAAGTGTGTTTAGAGCAGCTTTTTATTCTTTGACAACTTGTTTTGAGCCAACATTTTATATACTACTGCTGAGAACAGCTATCTGGAGGAACTGCATGCCTAGATCATAAAGCAAATACAAATAGAAGCACAATTTGGTGTCTTTTCCCACTTTAATGTAAACTCCATGTAGGTGGGCATTTTGTTATTGTTTTTCTCTCATATGTTCTACAAGGAGGGAGAAAAGACATTAAATGGAATTCAATTAAAAAAAAAAGGCCTGATGTTTGGAGAAAATGTTAAGATATACAGTAAGTGGTATAAGTGACATATGATACAGGGAAAAGAGCAAGTTTCTTAATACATTGAATTATGTTCTCTTTGTTAATGAAACACTTTTACACACAATGATATAGTACATTCTGTACATAAATAGAGTCCTTACCATCAACATATGTGTATATGTACATACATAATTATGTATATAAATGTGCATTTATATAGAAGTATGTACATATTTACATAAGACAAATATACATACATGTATATATGTGCATATTAAATTTAAATTATAAAATAATAAGCTATAAATCTGGATAGGAAATTTCAATGAGATAAAAACTGTTCTTTTCCATTTGGTTTGTTATATAGATTCTAAATGTATATGGATAATTTTGTGTCCTAATTCTATTCCACAGGATGGTATTATAAAGAAAGGAATCCTGTAGGTTTCATCTCAATGGGTTCATTCTTATTCAACACTTACTACTGTGAACCAAATATATACCCACCACTTTGCTAGATCTTAAATAAATGAGTGAGAGAAAATGTCAATTAGTTCAATATGGATCTAAAAATAAATAGTTGAGCTCCTTCTGATTAGACAGACAGCCACATCTTCTGGTGCAGTGCTAGTCATGTTCCTTAGACACAATGGTGAATGTTGGAGTAAATGGATTTGGCCATATTGGGCACCTGGTTACCAGGGCTGCTTTTAATTCTGGCAAAGTGGATACTGTCACCACCAATGACCCCTTCATTGACTTCAACTACATGATCTACATGTTCCAGTATGATTCTACCATGGCAAATTCCAAAGCAAAGTCAAGGCTGAGAATTGGAAACTCGTCATCAATGGAATGCCCATCTCCATCTTCCAGGAGTGAGATCCCACCAACATTGGATGTGGTGATGCTAATGCTGAGTAAGTTGTGGAGTCCACTGGGGTCTTCACTACCATGAAGAAGGCTGGGGCTCACCTGAAGAGTGGGGCCAAGAGGGTCATCATCTCTGCCCCTTCTGCTGATGCCCCCGTGTTTGTGGTGGACATGAACCATGAGAAGTATGACAACTCCCTCAAGATCATCAGCAATGCCTCCTGCACCATCAACTGAATGGCCCCTCTGGCCAAGTTCATCCATGACAATTTTGGCATTGTGGAGGGACTCATGACCATAGTGCATGCCACCACTGTCACCTAGAAGACCATGGAAAGCCCCTCTGGGAAGCTATGGTGTGATGGCCAAGGGGCTTCCCAGAACATCCTCCCCGCTTCTACTGGTGCCACCAAGGCCCTCAGCAAGGTCATCCCTGAGCTGAATGGGTCTACCTGGTCTCCACGAGTAAGAGTCCCTGGACCACCAGCCCCAGCAGGAATAAGAGAAAGAGAGAGACCCTCAGCTGCTGAGGAGTCCTTGACCCAACTCATCCCCCAACATACTGAGAATCTCCTGACCTATACAGTTTCCATCCCAGATCTCCTGAAGAAGAGGGAGTTGGGGAGCCCTACCTAGTCATGCATCATCAATAAAGTATACTTTATGCAGCCAAAAAAATTTAAAAAATACAAAAATAAAAATGGTTGAACCATAAAGTGCTAAAGTTTATTAGATAAGGTTATAAATAAGGTTCTATGGGATTGCAAGTAGACATTCAGAAGGCAGAAACTAATTTTTGTGAAGTAATTACAGAGATGTATAGCTCAAAACTCAAAAATTGAAACAGAACCAAAACAAAAAGCCTCCTCACAAGTAAAGCAAACCCTCAAAAAAGTCAAAAAAAAAAAAAGAGAAAGAGAAAAAGAAACACTAAGAAACATAAACACAATTCATGATATGCAGACTGTCATGATATGCAGATATGCTGAGTGTTCTGAAAATTCATGTAACTTCAAGCTACAATTCTAATGTCATCTTGGGTGACTGAGGCAGCCTTCAGCATATGCCAGAAAGACAGTCAGATGAGAGATACCTGCATAAATCCATGGGCCTCAAATGATGACACACTCAGTGAATAAGTGATCCATAAAAGTCAACCCCACAGAAGTGGGCAATAAAGAAATGCATTTGCTCACATCTTGTTTCTAGGTAAAGAAGGAAAATGTCTCCATTGAGAAACTCAACCAGCCCTCACATACACTGAATCCACGCTATCTTCATGGCACAAAATCCTTCAGGACCAGATAAACCTCTCTTTACAATATTTTTGGCATATTTAACATAGAGAATCAGTAATATGAGAGATTACCAGAATAAATATGTCCAAGAAATTCCTTTGTAAAATAGTCTGCTGGAAAATGTGAATCCTTGCCTAAGGGGCATATAATTTTTAAGAAGTTAGGCTATTAAAAAGAAAAAAAAGAAGTTAGGTTATTTCCTCGAAAGGGTAATAGGAGATTCCTAACAGATATCCATTGGCTTCTACTGTGCTTTACTCACTGAGTTGAGACTGCCCTTAGCAATTATTTTACAGCATAAGATGTGGACCAAGTACATGAGAATCACCCAGGATAATTTCTTAAATTGCATACTTCTGTGTCCTAACTCCAGGCCTGAGGATGTAAATTCTTAATATTAAATTTTAATAAATTGGACCATGCTGTTCAGCAAGCTCTTCAGCAAGCTTTGGAAAAGCCAACAAATGTTATTTTTATCATAAGCAACAGATATCTATAGGGAATACAGTGCCAAGCCTGGAGAAGAAGATTTAAATTGCCATTAAAAAGTGCCCCTCATTTTAAGATGGGGCAATAACAATTATTTAGAAGTTGCCTCTAAGCAGAATGTCATAAAAGAAAGAGCTGCTGGCTCCTCTCAAACTTCACCCTTGGAGATAGCATGGAAGTAAGGGGAGGATAATAGACTCCAGAGCCAAATAACAACTATAAAATACACACAGCTAATGAAACCTCGGGAAACTCTCTAGAAAACAGAATGTGCCAAGATCCATGTGTATGTGTGTGTGTGTGTGTGTGTGTTGAGGGAGAGGTAAATGACAGCCTACTGAAGCAGAGGACCAGGCATCATAAATGGAGTAGAAGTGTTAAGACAGCTTTCCAGCTGTGCTCTTCACTCTCACTCATGCCCTAGGGGCATGATTACCTGGCCCACAGACACTACAAATGGAGCAATAGGAGCCACAGTCTCTGAAGGCATTGCAACATTGGGGAGTTGGGATGTGGCTGGGTTGAGAAGCATTTTAACAAGTGCAGTTCATCTGGACAGATCCTGATATTTCCCTTTCTTCCCCCAAAGTATAGAGTAGCTCAATAGAAGGAGGTAATTTGTGGAAAAGAGCAATGCCTAGGTGAAGTAATGGGAGGTTTCCTAAGGTCAGAAGGGATGATCCCAGATTGCAACATGAAAGTTTATCTGACCCTGAGGGCTTCATCATCCTTAATTCATCAGGTGGGTCAAAGCCCTCATACCCCAGGCACAGTGTCTGATAATTTTCAGGTATGAACAGGAATACCTATAAAATCTGTGAGGAATGCAAGAACTATAAAAACAAAACAAAACCTCACAATAAATTTTAAAAACTTTACAGAAGAAATAAATGACCCAGAATAAGAACTCAAAATATGCATAACAAAGATCCCTAGAGCAAAAAAAAAAAAATCTATCTATCTATCTATCTATCTATCTATCTATCTATCTATCTATCTATCTAAAAGACAAGCTATTATAAAGAACCAGTTGAAACAACTGATTGTTTGGATTGAACAATAAATGATAAAATACAAAGAATGAATTAGAGAACTAAAAGATTGGGAAATTCTCTATTTCAAAAGCCACCTAAAATTGATAAAGATATGGAAAACTTAAAACAAAATGTAAGATCCATGGGAGTTATGGAAAACAACACAAAATGTAAGATCCATGGGAGTTCTAGGTGGAGAGGAAAAAATTAAATAAGAAGGAGAAATACTTGAAGAAATAATGACTGGCTGTCACCTAGAATTAAAGAAATATAAATTATCAGATTGAGCAATCACAGAGAGTCAAAAAGAGGTAAATGAGAAGAAAACAAAACCCCACAATTAGGTATGATAATAGAAGTTTAAAATTTAGAAACAAACAAGCAAAATTGGCAAGTGTAGAATAAAAGGGCAGGCCAAACACAAAGGAACAAACTTCAGATACTTTAAAAATACTTTAAACTTAGGTAAAAAACTATCTGTAATATGAAACCTTTTAAAATTTATGATTCTCTTTATTTGCTTTGTTGAACTCTGACAAGGAATTTTTGTTTTTTTTAAAGGAGGGAATCCAAAAGGAATCAATGAAATATTCAATGGGATATTTATAAATCAATGGAAATCAATCAAATGGAAAGTAAAGTGAATAAATAATCTAACAAAGTATATTCTCTATGTGGATGTTGGATTGACTTGATAGAAATTCCTGTCTATTCTTTATCCCTTCCTGTAGTCATGCCCTTTTCAGTGTGACTTTGCAACTTCAACAAGCTCTTCCCCCACCTCTGAGTTGGGCTAGCCTTGTGGTGTGCTTTAGCCAACAGAATGTTGAAAAGGTGGCAGTGCTCTCTATCTAAGACTGGGCTCATCACATACCCTGATTGCACCCTGATTGCTCTCTTTGAACCGTGACACCAGGCTGCTAAAAGATAAAAGTCATGTGCCCTAGCCTTGAATGATTCACTAGTCCTCAGCTGGCCTAATATTTCCTTTGCATACTCCATTGCTTTCACAAATGGATGGCTCCAATTCCTGGAAGAATCCATGACAGGATCATCTGCCAGAGTTTATTCTCAACCACTCTTGAGGCTCAAGTTTTATACAGAATATTGCAGACTCTTAGAATTGAAAGGAAACTTAAAGGTCATACTCCTGTCTAAACTTTCAGATGCTCCTCTTAATCCAGGGAATTTATGAGTCTGCCTGAGACAGATCACAGTGTTTCCCAGGTCAGACCTTGGTTCCTGTTCAGAACTCTTTACTTCCATCCAATCTAGTCTTTATTTGGAAGCAATACATAAAGGCTTTTTTCTTTAATACTTTGGTTTACTTTTTAAAAAATGTAATATATATCAAATCCCTTGAGTGCTTTTAAACACTGTGGTGAAATGATCAGAGACCTACTGAAAAGAAAAAAACAACTATCTTTTAAAGGTACTTTAAGGATGTCTACTGTTTCATAATCTGATGTTAGTATGAATATTTATGTACAAGAACAGAAAGGTAGCATGAATTTCCTTAGGCAACAAAATTAAAATTATTGGCTTACAAACCCAAACTCCAGTTAAGAATAAGGACGAAACCAGCAGTGTGCCACTTTTTAAATAACAGACTCACTGTTTTCTTTAGTAAAAAAACTAATTTATTTACTCAGAAACACCAACCTAGGCTATGACTGAACCAAATTTCCCATAGATCAGTCCCTGGAGGTAGAATCTTGGTAGAATCTTGTGATAGAGTTGGCACGATTAGACAGCAAGCCCTATACTTTCTGCAGGGTTCTACTTGTGGGTAATCACAGGGCATCACCGTGTTCCTATCACTTTGCAGTAAGCTGCTAGGGGTCTGCACTTTGGATATCATTTTCCAAAACACATGAAACAACCCTAATGCACTCCAGTGGGCCTTTTCTTACAGTCCATAACTGTCTTAAAGCAAACAAAATCAGATCCGTGAAAATCACCATTATTATATATTTACCAAAAATCTATGCTCCTGTAAGTAAATGGAAGTTACTGGTAGAGCAAATCTGACATGTTAAGGTATGATAGCTCTGAAAATGTTCACAGGGAAAGTAATTTTAAATTAAAGAGTGAAAATCTTTATACTCTTTGTACTTTTTATAAGCCTGGGCGCTTTAAGTATTTGAGTTTAAATTGATTAGTTAGTCCTGAGTGTTTCTTGCAGAACATCTAGAGAAAGTTACCTATATTTTAAACATTAATTTTCACAGAAACAAACTGTACATTTCTTAACATTACAGGCAGAAGAAAGGGAAGAAATATTACTGAATGAGACTTCATTAATATAACAGCAGAGTGCTTATTTTAATAGTAAAACCATACTGTAATATAAAAAATAATATTTCTAGACTATTATGCAAATTCCACATATTAATGGAAGCTTTCACTTGTATATGATAATTCTATGATCTATCAAATTAATTTACTCAGATATGCCTTAAATAATAAGTAGATAACTAACATAATAAAAATGTAGGTGTTGTGGATTTAGATATTTTAATTTTGAACAGAGAGGATAAAAACAGTTAGACTTCTCTCCATACCACAGTAACTAAACCACGTTTGATTTGTCCTTCTTACTTATAAAACTCTTATAAGAGTAATTTAAGATTTTAACGAAAAATGTAGTCTTATGCTTTTTAGTTATATTATTAACTTTTCAAGGAAAAAGTCCTAGCTCAATGAATAATTCATAGGGATAGGAGGGGAAAATTGTAGCATAAAAAATCTTATTTGATATAATAAAACAGAATGCATGTGTTTATTTTTATGTCACTAAATGTATACTATTCCCGGAGACTATCCCTTACAGAGGGAAATAACAAAATAGGTGTATGGTAATAGTAGCAAAGTAAGGTATACATCCAGTGTAGTTTATCGTACTTTTATTATTTTTTTAAAGATTTTACTTATTTATTTGAGAGAGAGAGAGTGAGAGCATGAGATGTCATTATAAATGACATCTTTTTTATTACATATTCTGTTTGTTGCTGGTATATGAAAATGCCTTTTTTAAATACCTTGCAAATCGCAATTTTACTAAAAGATTTGAATTCTGATTTATATATAGATTCTTTTTTTTTTAAGATTTATTTATTTATTTATTTGAAAGAGAGAGAATGAGAGAGAGAGAGAGCACTGAGAGGGGGGAGGGTCAGAGGGAGAAGCAGACTCCCCACCGAGCAGGGAGCCCGATGCGGGACTCGATCCCAGGACTCCAGCATCATGACCTGAGCCGAAGGCAGTCGCTTAACCAACTGAGCCACCCAGGTGCCCTATTGTACTTTTAAACAGACATCTGTTACACACACACACACACACACACACACAGCAGTTTCTTTTCATCCTTCTTCCTTCCCTATGCTGAAGCTAAATATATTTTATTAATATTGTTTAAAATACCATCACATTCCAAATCTTTGAAGTAATAATGGTGTTCCAAAATAGGAAAAATAATGTTAAAGTCAGTATTCCCTCTTGAGGGTCTTCAAGAGCAAATAAAAAATCCTAAATCAATAAATTCAATAATCCTTTGACTTTCCTCTGCTGTATGCATCTATAAAGGCTTATAAACAAAAAACTAAAGAATGCTTTAGGTTTATTTGAAATTATATCAAAACTTGTGTAGTCAGATAGCTTGTGTTAGTGAAAACAGCATTTTTAAGGATAAACAAAAAAGGAAACACACTTTTCAAAAGCATAGTTTTGAAAGCTACCACATCACACTTTTAAACCATTGATATTGAATTCAAATATATTATACCCCAGAATTGCTTATTTTCAAATATGTGTTTATAAATTTTAATGAATATTTATTGTGCACTTGACTCAATAAAGGCAGTGCATAACTACTTTGAAAATAAAGATGAATAAAAAAATAACACTACATCTTATAACCTTGACAATGAGATAAGACATTGATCCTTGTTATCAAACCAACTCAATTAACAAGGATAAAAGAAGATGACTTCATTTTTTGAGGGGGGCGGGTTCCCCACTGACCATTGAAACCTGATATGGGAATTGATCTTTCACATCTTCAGGTAGAAATCAACTGAATTTCAGTCAATTTCCCAATTGTTTTAAACTATGTTTAGTCCATCACAAAACAACCAAATAAAAATCCACGTTTTTAAGTCTCAAGAATAGTTTTCATATTCAACAGTGCCAAGCAGCTTCATAATAAGACTGAAATTATATTTAATTTAGATCCCTAATTTAGTATATTTTAGGTCCATCTCACCTGGAAGTCATATATTTTGGGCCCATCATTAATCAGGACCTGTGGGATAGGACTTTTCTAAAAGATCAATTCATTACATTGACAATGTTTAGCCTAAATATTAGCAATAGGGTGAAATGTATTATCATTGCACGCCCATTTCAAATTTCATCTTGTTTTACTTATCCTATTAAGTAAGGGGCTGATGTTAAAGTAATCTTGACCCAGTGGTCTCACCTAATCACAGATGAAGTTTGTTAAAAAAACAATGTCACTACCTAATAAAAGTTCTCAGGTCTGGTTAACTGTGTTAGATTATCTTTTTTTCTAAATACAATTGAATTTTTGTATTTGAAAGAAATGAAAAAGTTAAAATTATACAAGAACCCAAATACAGTAAGCCTATTGCAGTGATTAGAAATTTTTCACTTGAATTATAAATTGTTATAGGTCTTTGTGGTTATAAACTTAACTACCTTTTAAAGTAAACTTGTAGGGCACCTGGGTGGCTCAGTTGGTTAAACGACTGCCTTCGGCTCAGGTCATGATCCTGGAGTCCCGGGATCGAGTCCGCATCGGGCTCCCTGCTCGGCGGGGAGCCTGCTTCTCCCTCTGACCCTCCCCGCTCTCATGTGCTCTCTCTCTCTCATTCTCTCTCTCAAATAAATAAATAAAATCTTTAAAAAAAAAATAAAGTAAACTTGTAGTCTATTAGAAATATCTTGAATTCCCTCAGTAAAAATTTACATAAGCTTTTTTATCTTTCCATTAAAATTTTTCAATATGACATATTTCTAAGACAGTACTTTCCAAAAACATAACTATGAAAAATTTAATGTTTTCCTTTAATGAAATGTTTCATGTTTATAGCTGTAACAGTACTCCAACCAGTCTTAAGGGTTACCTTGCTTCAAGCTTGCTTCCTGACCTAGGCCCCTTGGTGTATAGTAGGACAAACCTACCTTTCCCAAGATTTGCAGACCACTGGCCTTGAGGAACGAAGGACCAGACCTCCCCAGAAGATAAGGCCTGACCACATTTGAAAACAGCTGCTGCTGCTGCTAGCAAGTCTGTTCAGGGTCATGTGGACATAGGACTAACTGCCTGGGCACCTACTTCTCTTGCATGTAGCCCCTACCATTTCCCATGTCTTCCCCTTCAAAACCCTCCAGCTTCACCTGTACTGGGAAAATGGTCTTTGGGACATTAGTTTACTATCTTCCCAGGTTGCCAGCTTCCTGAATAAAGCAACCTTTCCTTTCCCACCATCACTTGTCTTTCAACTACTGATTTTCGAGTGGCAAGCAGCCAAACTTGAGTTCAGAACCAGTTCTATGTCTGGTAACACAGCTGTGCATTTTTTTCCATTTCCTTTTAACAAAAATTTAAGAAAATTCTTTCATTGTAAGTGTGTTTTGTATGATGTATTATGTATACACGTACATCATATATATATTTCTTGCTATACAAAGAACTAGTATATATCCTCCTCTTGTGAAAACATATGTACAGCATATTTTTCAATTAAGATTATTATTTTTGCTTTGGTAACTTAAGCAATAATAGATACCAAAATATTTCAAACATCGTACAAAGTAACATGCCTCTTGTTCTTAACATGTAAAACTTGCCATGAAGGGACCCCAGGACTCACATTCAAGTTATCAGGAAATACTGCATCTCTTCCTTTCTGCTCTGAGTCACCTACATTTCTGGCTTACAGCCATAGCCTGCTAAGATTCTCTGCTTCTATCCTTGTGTAATAATCTATTCTCAACTTGGAATCCAGCATAGTTCTTTAAATGTTTAAATCAGAGTCACCCTTGATGCTCTAGAACGCTCTCTGCTTTTTCTAAGACTTTGACATCTATACCGTTAAAAATACTTTGTAAACCTTAATCTGGTAAGATTCTGACTCATGACTTTGACTTGACAACCTGATTTTGTGTGTTAGAGAAAGCTCTGTTATCAACTACTGCAATTTCATAAAAGTATCAGAAACTAAAGTTTTGGGATCTATCATTTTTGGATGTTTTCAGGAAAAATTTCCAACTGATACTGAATGTCATGGAAGCAAATTCAGAGATGTCATTAGAAAACCAAGTATTTAGTATTACTTACAAAGTGATTTATAAAATAGTTCCTCAAAGGATTAAGTATTTTCAAAACTGATGATAAATAGCTATCTTATCAGAGAGAAGCAGCTACATCTGTGCTGAAGAAAACAATTATGTATATTCAACATCAACTTTTTAATAAAGATATTCTAAATGCCTAATTACTGTGTGTATGTAAAAATATGTGTAAATTTTGGCAATTACAGCTTGGTGGAGTTTGGTTCCTCTTTAACTAGAATTCTATATCACACACGAACCACAAGTAATTTCTGGTATACTTACGACCTAAGGGTTTGTTAACTCAGGAAGAAAACTTATTAACATGATAATCTACTCCACCAAAATTTGCAGTCATATTATACAAAAAATATAATTTTATCTTCAATATTGAACTTATTAGTAGATGTATATTAACGTTCTCATTGTCAGATGTTCCAATTATGACAGAATTTCTGTATGTTTTACTTTCATTCCATGACTTGTATGAAAAAGTGAAAGATTACTGAAATTCCCTCCTCAGCAGGGAGCCTGCTTCTCCCTCTCCTTCTGCCTGCCACTCACCCTGCTTGTGCTCACTCTCTCTGTCAAATAAGTAAATAAAATTAAAAAAAAAAAAATTCTCTGGCTCTCTGTTTGAAGCATCTGACAACACTGCTTTAAAAACGCCACCTTTAAAATTGCCGCTCTTTGTTAGTGGAGCCAGAATATCAATCAGTTCATATATTGTGGCAAACAGTTCACATGCAAAACAAAACTTGGATTAAAAAATGAGCTAACTTAGAACAGTTTAGTTGATCTAAATGAAACACCATGCTTCATTCCCTGGTAAGTAACAGCATCTCTGCCACTGTATGTATTAGTTATTTTAAGGGACAGTATAGTCTTCTTTAAATAATGATAGGAAATGCTGATGTTTCTTCAGATTTGTGTTTCTGATTTCTGATTTCAGGATATTTGTGTTTTCTGATTTATCTTTACCGTAATTCAGAGAATTGCGGTAAAATATATGTCTTCTGAATCTTATGGCAGCAACATCACCACAGTTCTCGTGATGGATGTTAATGTCTACAAATATTTTGTCTAACTTACATGTCAATCATCAACTGCCTTAAAAATAGAAAATCAGTAAACATGTTTTTTAAGCACATTCCTTTTAGAAGGTTTTATTGCAAAATGAAAGGCCTTACCTAACAATAACATGAATAATAAGTTGAAGGTTTATATCCTAAAGTTATTGCAAAACTACTGTGACAATTTCAGATGACTTTTTATATGCACATAGCTGAGATGCTCAGCCTCCATTTTTTGCTCATATTTCATGGACAACTAACTCTTCATGTTTCCTACTGACTTCACCAGTTGTCTGGCCTTGTGGTCTCCTATAAAACTGGGTGATATGCCAAGTGGCCTAGCTAGCAGATGTATCAAATACTTCTCTCAACACCACCCAAAATCCAAAAGGAGTTAGCTCTTCATAATTGTTCATTTCTGAATGCATCTAATTTTATCAGCCAGCCTCATACTTCCATGAAGGGATAATGACAGTAGAGAAGTGTTATACATGGATTTTTTAGATTTATCCATGTTTTAAATTAATATTTGATTCACTGCAGATTCAACTACTAGAGGACAGAATTAGATTTAATACTGGGACAGAGGGCATGAACAAGCAAATTACAAATAAATGGTCACAAGGCTTATGTTCTCACTTTGCTCTTTAAGACAATATAGAGTTTTTCAAAGTTAATGAGTGGGGAAGATAAGAAGATAATTATATTTGTGGTTCCATATGATTGAAATACCTGGAAAACATTCATGCTCCCCGCCAACTACCAATATTTCCTAGTCTTCCTTAGAATTAGGTTGGGACCATGTGACAATTCTGTACAAAGGATGGTGAGTATGTGTGTTACTTCTGCCTGAGGCACTAAAGGGGAAGTATGCCTTAAACAACTTTTTGAGATAAAAATGAGATAAAAACTTGAGCTCCTAAGGGGCTCATTATAGGGAAAAAGCTACCTTGTGCCACTGTCAAACTGACACAGGAATTTACTAAGTGAAAACCATTTGTTGTGCTAAATCCTAAGAGCTAGAGGTTTTGGGGGTTTGGTTTTTTGTTTTGTTATTGTTGTTGTAGGGTTTTTTTGTTTTTTTGGGTTTTTTTAGTTACTACAGCCTATTCTAGCCTAGTACCTTCTGACAAATACATTTCTTCTCCAGATACTCCATTGTTTATTCTCTCACATTTTCAGATTTTGTTCCTATACCCCCTTTTGAGGAAAGTCCTCCTTGACAAATCATTTGCCCTTTAGAACTAGAAGATTAAGCTTTTGTTTAACACTATTTTTTTTGAAGATTTTATTTATTTATTTGAGAGAGATTGCACACAAACGGGGGAGAGGCAGAGGGAGAAGCAGACCGCCCGCTGAGCGAGGAGCCTGATGTGGGGCTCGATCCCAGGACCCCAAGATCATGACCTGAGGTGAAGGCAGACGCTTAACTGACTGAGCCACCCAGACACCCCTGTTTAACATTATTAATGTGGGGTAGTGTGAGTTGATACTGGGGGTTTGGTAGACAGGGATGGGAAAGGGATTGGGGGACAGATATTCCATAATTCTAAGTAACTAATCCCCTTATGTTACTATTTACACAAAAATTTTGCTCCTCTGTTTAAGATTTATTATGGTCTTGTTTTAAGAAATACTCAAATGGTTACAACCATCACTAAGAGGGGGAAGTGGGAGGCAGGGGGAAAACAAAAAAGTAAGCACCAGTCTTAAAAATGCTTTTCTAAAATACTGTACATGTCTTTTAAATATTTTAAAATACTATTTTTTGCCAGTACGATATTGTTTTGATTACTGTAGCTTTGCAATATATTTTGGAATCAGAAAATGTAATACCTCCAGCTTTGTTCTACTTGCTAAAGATCGCTTTGGCTTTCGAGGTCTTTTGTGGCTGCATATGAATTTTAGGATAGTTTTGTCTATTTCTGTAAATAATGACATTGGGATTTTAATAGGAATTGCACTGAATCTGTCGATCACTTTGGTAGCATGGACTTTTTAATAATACTAATTATTCTAATCCATGAACACAGAATGTCTTTCCATTTAACTGTGTTTTATTTAATTCCCTTTATTAATGTTTTATAATTTTCAGTGTACAAGTATATCACCTAATCAGTTAAATTTATTCCTCAGTATCTTATTATTTTTGTTTTTATTATAAATGGGATTGTTTTCTTAATTTCATTTTCAGGTAATTCATTATTAGTGCATAGAAATGAACTGACATACAGATCAATGGAAAGGAAAAGAACTATCAGAAATCCACACATTATGGTCAACTGATCTTCTAGAAGGGTGCCAAGAACAAACACTATGGAAAGGATATTCTCTTCAATAAATGATGTTAGAAAAACTGTATATCCACACAGAAACAATGAAATTAGATCTGAATCTTACACCATGTACAAAAATCAATTCAAAATGGATTAAAGACTTAAACATAAGACCTGAAACCATAAAATGGCTAGGAAAAGAAGATCAGGAGAAAAGCTCCTTGACATTGGTCTTGGCAATGATTTTTTTGGATATAATGCCAAAAGCAAGGCAACAAAAGTAAAAGTAGACAAGTGGGAGGACATCAAACTAAAGAGCTTCTGCACAGAATGGAACAATCGACAAAATGAAAAGGTAATTTGTGAAATGGGAAAAATTCTTATAAACCATATATCTGATAAGGAGTTAATCTCCAAAATATATAACTCAATAGCAAAAAAACCTGAATAAAGAATAGGCAAGGGATGTGAACAGACTTTTCTCAAAAGAAGACGTATGCAAATGGCCAACAGGTATATGAAATGGTGCTTGGCATCAGTAATCATTAGGAAAATTCAAAATAAAACCAGTGATATATGACCTTACATTTGTTACAACAGCTTTTATCAAAAAGACAAAATATAATTATTTGTATGACCATTATAGAAAACAGTACAGTGGTTCTTCAAAAAATCAAAAGTAGAACTAATATACATGCAGCAATCTTACTTCTGGGCATATCCAAGGAAACTGAAATCAGGATCTTGAAGAGAAATATCTATACTGCCACGCCCAATGGCAGCATTATTCATAATAACCAAGATAAGAAAACCACCAAAAAGTCTGTTGAAGAATGAACGGATAAAGAAAATGTGGCATATATATACCTGTACCAAGGTGAGGAGCCAACAAGGAATGGAGTTTGTGTGGCAGGTGATGTGAGCCAGACTCCTCCTAGAGGAGCAGCTTCCGACTTCCGGTGTGGCCCTTTCTCATCCCAGGATTTCCCTGCCAGCCTCGTACGTAGATTTCCTGAGATCCTGTGAGATCCTGCGAGAATGGTCTCCCTCTGTGAAGAGTGGTTACAGCTGCATTGTCTCCTGCCCGATTCTGGTATTCTCTCAGTGATCCCTGACACTCAGCACATCTCAGCAGCTCCTCTTCCTGCTCCTTCATCAGGACATGAATTTTCTCCCAAACACATGCCAAGCCATATAGTAAAGCTACATAACACACCTGTGGACTACAACCGAGCCCTGTTTGCCCTCCTGGGAATCGCCACCCTCCTTCCACTTGTATCAGGTCCCAGCTTTGGCCCTCAGATGCCCTCAATTGTGTTAAACACACACACATGCAGACAACACACCAATGATATTCAGCTGCTTAAAAAGAGAAAAAAATTCTGCCATTTGTGACAACATGGATGAACCTGATATACTAAATTAAACAAGAATAGAAAGACAAATACTGCAGGGTCTCACTTATAAATGGAATCTAAAATAATCAAACCGGGAGTACAATGGCAGTTGCCAGGGGCTGAGGGAAAGGGAAGTGGGTAGATGTGGGTTAAAAGATAAAAAGTTTCAGTTATGCAAGATTAATAAGTTCTGGAAGCTCTAATGTGCTTCATGGCAACAATAGTTAACAATACTGTATTCTATCCTTGAAATTTGCTGAAAGGGTAGCTCTTAAGTGTTCTCACCACAAAGATAAAAAAAATATAACTGTATGAGATGACAGATATATTCAATTTTGATTATGATGATCATTTCACAATGTATACATTTTTTAAAACATCAAGTTGTACACCTTAAATAGTTGCAAATTTTATTTTTCAATTATACCTCAATAAAGCTCAATATTAAAAAATACTGTCCATTAAGCCACTGCTTCTCCTTTGCCCGCTTTACACTTCTTCACAGCATGTTACACAGCATGGCTTAGGTTACGTAGTTATTTGCATACTTATTATACGAGGAGTCTGATAGAAGTTCACTGAGAACTTTTAGATTTTCTTCTACTAAGTTTCCAATGACAAGAATAGAACTACATACTTGGTTGATGTAGGCACACAATAAATGATTTCTAAATACATGAAGAAATTCTCATTCCTTAGGGATACGGAGGTTAGTGTTAAAGAGTGTCTTTGCGGACCTTCTCACGTGAAGCTGTGGCTGCCGTCAGAATCAGAGAGGAGGAAAGTACAAGTAAATGTGAAAGTAAAGTTCCGTGGGCATCTGAGTTCAGGAATATTGAGAAAAGAGACATACCATCTCTACCTATCACTAAAACTGAAGAGCAAAGCAACACAATCAAATTTAGGAGTATAGAAGTGGGCACCAAGCAGACAAGCAAGGAAATGGAGAAGTAGTAGTGAGCAACAGCCTGGAAATTTGTCCAAAGAAATCCTGTTTTCCTTGCACACTTTAGCCAAGTGTGCTGTAACTCCTGCTATATAATGTGGCAACTTGGGGGAGGGATTTTACTAGGATGTGATCAGTAGAGATGTTAAGATATTAACTGCCTAATAAACCAAGTTTAAAAAATAGAGAGAGAGAAAGGTTGTAGTAAGATTCTAAAACATTACAGGATGGGACCATGTCACTCTGTGTATTTTTTATCTTGCTAAATTTAAGATTTCCTATGTACTGAATTTAGCACTAATTTTGAGCACTACAGATAGATTTTAATTAAAAAAGGGGGGGAGTCATTTTGAATTACTCATATCAAACAGTCCGGAGTTAAAACACCAAAACAAAAAGATGATTAAGAGAAGCCTTGGTAATTCCTTAAGGTATTACGGGTAAGCACTGGTTGGTTTTCCTTGGACAACTTGCAAAGCGAAGGTCCTTGGTTCTTCACATTACTATTTTGTAAAATACTGAACCTCTCGTGCTAATTATTTTATAGTTACATAGAATTCTGTACTCACAGCAATTTTCACACATCTTATATCCAAATCAAAATTTAAATAGGATGTAAATTTTACGATAAATCAGTTAAATTACCATTACGTTCCAATCAGTTTACATGGTAGCAGTTTGAAGGAGCAAAACATCATCTCACTGTCAAAAACCAAATGTGCTTTGCTGTTCTGATTGCCCGTCAGTAATTATACAATTAAATTGATCATTCTGGCATTAATTCTGCAGAGGTATCCCAAAGAGTGCTCTGACAATTCTCATTCATGAAATTTTACAATGTTCTGATATGACAAAAATTTTGTCTTAATTGCATTTTACTGCTAAAAGACATTTGTGCATTTTGTGAGCTTTTAAAAAGCAACAGTCTGCCTCTTTATTGATACTGTAAATTGACACATTAATTTTTTCTGAGAACATTATAACTATTTCCCAAAATAATTAGATAGACTAGGTAATTATTATCCAGCTTGCTGAGATATGTATGTATGATTGCAACAACCATAGACTTTTCCAGCAGCAAAGAAATAAATAAAAGTGCCAAATTATTAAGTATCTATTCTTTTGCTTATTTGTTTAGTTAAGTTTAGCTTATTGAGGCTGAAAGTTACCTCAATTTATATATAGATTAAATGTGTTGAATTAAGAAACAAATTTTGTATGTTCAGCAGAAAATAGTTACTTTACAACTTATTTTACACATGCTAAAATATTAACAATGTCTTAATTTTTGTTTGTACATCAGGAATATTTAATCTATATACTTTTAAAGTTTTAAAGTTCCCTTCTACCTGATAAATTTTGTACCTTGTCTCAAAACACATTTTAAGTCAGAAGTATTACAGCTCAAGTAAAATCATTCGATTCCTTAGCCAGGGACAATTCTCACATATTATTTTCTGAATCTTATTTTGATCTTTTTGAGATGTTTGAGCATATGCACTTGTTCTTAAACACACTTAGAAATTATTGTATCACTATAATTTGTAAAATACCCCTGGATTTTTATTAAAGTAATGATAAAATGCCTACCTAAATCTCTCTAGGACAACAAACACAAAGAAACATTTATTTCTTACAGCAACGTTCATTCCTCTCATATTTCATAAAGCAATTTTGAAACTAGAAACTAGAACAATGAATTTGTCAGTTCAGAATCAATTTGTGTTTCATTCAATGTACAGAACTCCCCCCCACCCTTTGGCCAAAGGAATTCTGTGAAGTTCTTACATATCACCAGGAAAATAACGAATAAAATGTTCCTCTTTTAAATTGTGGTTCCATCTTAGAGCAAAATTGCAAGATTTTCTCAATTTTTTTTGTTCTACTCTCTGGATAAGAAAAAGGCATACACCTCAATATAAGCTAGAGGAGTGTGAAAGACTGATTAAATGAAAGCGTTTATGGATGTTTAAGTAATATCTCCAGATCTTCTCTTGACGAGGCTCTCCAGTGTTTATGTTGCCTAATGAACAGACTCATCCAAAAGTGGACCCAGTTGCTTAGTCCGGATTTCCTGGACAATATGCTAATGGGAACAGAGCTTTCCCTTTCTCCCAGCAGGAGGGGTTGCAACTGCAATCAGCTTCCCATGGATCAGGGTGGCTTCCTCACCCCTGTAAGAGGGTACTGCAATTTACCAAAGATCCCAATTTCTCCAGGTACTATAAACACCAGGTCATTCAAATAGCATATATATAAACTGCATGGTTCTCACACATAATATAAAATAGAAGAAACAGCAGGCAGTGTTGCCCGTGGAGCCGAACACTGAATGTTTGATAGTGCCTGGCACAGCATGCACATCACAGGCTGATGTAAGGATTGCAGGACCTGTGCCCTTTCTTGCTTACCGGTGGTTTGGAAGTTCCCTCGATGGAGACTCTTTATTAAATCATAACATTAACATTGTAGATTTGACATCAAGTTTCTTACATGCCACTTTGTGGAATGCATAATCATTATTAAGTAATGCAGAAAAGGTTATTTTCAAAAGCCTCTAAATTTTTACAAAGATCAATAATTCATGACTTAAAAGCAAAGATTTTTTATCAGTCTTATACACTCTTTGAGTGGATCGGAATAATTCATAAAAATGAAAATAGTTTAAATATACTTGATCTTTGATCATTGTATAGGAGGTTAAAACATCAAATTTTATTCTATGTGTAATTAAATAATTTTCAGAATTATGCGATGTATAAACCAAATTATTCACTAGAGAAAAAAATCTTTACATTGTTTTTCTATTTGTTTCTTTTTCTTTTGTGACACTCTAATTTATACCTTGTACCCTTCTTTTGTTTTGTACATGGATTTTTAAATAGTACATTAGTAGTTTCAACCTTCCCTTCTTTGTAGCAAAACTTCGTTTCAAATAAAATCTTACAATCACAATACATAAAGTATTAACACAGTTTGAAATTTATGTTAGAAAATCATTCCCAACTGATGACCACACATTTTTTTTAGGTTTTTATTTTAATTCCTGTTAGTTAACATACAGGGTCATATTAGTTTCAGGTGTACAATGTAGTGATTCAACAATTCTATACATTACTTAGTGTACATCATGATAAATGTACTCGTAATCCCCATCACCTATTTAACCCATCGCCCCACCTAACTCCCCTCTGGTAACCATCAGTTTGTTTACTATAATTAAGAGTCTGTTTCTTGATTTCTCTCTCTCTCTTTCTTATTTTGTTCCCTTTCCTTGTTTGTTTCTTAAATTCCACATATAAGTGAAATCATATGGTATTTGTCTTTCTCTGACTCATTTCCCTTAGCATTATACTCTCTAGCTCCAACCATGTTGCTGCAAATGGCAAGATTTCATTCTTTTTATGGTTGAATAAGAGTCCATTGTATATATATACCACATCTTTTTTATCCATTCATCAATCAATGGACACTTGGGCTGCTTCCATATCTTGGCTATTGTAAATAATGCTGTTATAAACATAGGTGTGCATACATCCCTTTTAATTAGTGTTCTCTTATTCTTTGGGCAAATACCCAGTAGTGTGATTGCTGGATCATAACGTATTTCTATTTTTAATTTTTGAGGACCCTCCATACTGTTTTCCACAATGGTTGCACCACTTTGCATTCCCTCCAACAGTGCAGGAGGGTTCCTTTTTCTCCACATCCTCACCAACACTTGTTGTTTCTTGTCTTTTTGATTTTAGCCATTCTGACAAGTGTGAGGTGCTATCTCATTGTAGTTTTTATTTGCATTTCCCTGATGACAAGTGATGATGAGCATCTTTTCACATGTCTATTGGCGATCTGAATGTCTTCTTTGGAGAAATGTCTGTCCATGTCTTCTGCCCATTTTTAATTGGATTATTATTTTTGTGTGTGTTGAGTTGTATAAATTTTTTACATATTTTGGATATTAACCCTTTATTGGATATATCATTTACAAATATCTTCCCCCATTCTGTAGGTTGCCTTTTAGGTTTTTTTATTGTTTCCTTCACTGTCTAGAAGCTTTTTATTTGATATAGTCCCAAGAACTTATTTTTGTTTTTGTTTCCCTTGACTCAGGAAACATATCTAGAAGGAAGTTGCTATGGCTGATGTCAAAGAAATGACTGCCTGTGTTCTCTTCTAGGATTTTGGTGGTTTCCTGTCTCACATTTAGGTCTTTATACATTTTGAATTTATTTTTGTGCATGGTGTAAGAAAGTGGTCCAGGTACACTCTTTCGCATGTTGCTGTCCAGTTTTCCCAATACCATTTGTTAAAGAGACTGTCTTTTTTCCATCAGATATGCTCTCCTGCTTTGTTGAAGATTACTGACCTTATAGTTCTGGTGGATTCATTTCTGGATTTTCTATTCTGTTCTATTGATATATGTGTCTATTTTTGTGCCAGTATCATACTGTTTTGATTACTACTGCTTTGTAATATAACTTGAAGTCCAGAATTGCGATGCCTTCAGCTTTGCTTTTCAAGATTGCTTTGACTCTTCTGGGTTTTTTTGTGATTGTTAACAAATTTTAGGATTGTTACTTCTAGCTCTGTGAAAAATACTGGTGGCATTTTGATAGGGATTGCATTTAATGTATAGATTGCTTTTGGTAATATAGACATTTTAACAATATTTGTTCTTCCAGTCCAATCCAAGAGCATGGAATGTTTTCCACTCTTTTGTGTCATCTTCAATTTCTTTCTTCAGTGTTTTATAGTTTTCAGAGTACAGGTCTTTTACCTCTTTGGTTAGGTTTATTCCTAGGTATCTTATGGTTTTTGGTGCAATTGTAAATAGGATTGATTTCTTGATTTCTTTTTCTGCTGCTTCATTATTGATGTATAATAATGCAATAGATTTCTGTATGTTGATTTTGTATCCTGTTACTTTACTGAATTCACGTATCAGTTCTAGCAGGTTTTTTTGGTGGAGTCTTTTGGGTTTTCTACATAGAGTATCATGTCATCTGCAAATAGTGAAAGTATGAATTCTTCCTTCCTTCCTTTTGTTGTCTGTATTGCTGTGGCTAGGACTTCCAATACTATGTTAAGTAACAGTGGTGAGAGTAGACACTCCTGTCTTGTTCCTAATCGTAGGGGGAAAGTTCTCAGTTTTTCACCACTAAGGATGATGTTAGCTGGGAGTTTTTCATATATGGCCTTTATGACTTGAGGTATGTTCCCTCTAAACCTCCTTTGTTGAGGGTTTTTTTTTTTTAATCATGAACGGATGTTGTACTCTGTCAAACGCTTTTTCTTTGTCTATAGAAAAGATCATTCTTATCCTTTCTCTTACTGATGTGATATATCACATTGGTTGATTTGTGAATATTAAACCACTCTTATACCCCAGGAACAAATCCCACTTGATCATGATGAATGATTTTTTTAATGTATTGAATTCAAATTTTTCACTATACCTTTTAGAGATAAAGTATGAAACTTTCCTAAAAATATATTAAATCCTTATTCATTCATTCATTCATTCAAGCAGCAAATATTTAAAGACTTCTCTCTTGTCAATATTGGGGACACTAAGGCAGAGCCAGTGTAAAAGCAAGTCAGCTCTAAAACTACATGCCCTGGGTTCATGTTTCAGCTCATCTTACATGTTCACCCACTAAATGGGGGCAAGAGATGTAGCTTCTCTTAGACTCTGCTTTTTAATTAATTAATAATAACAATAATATAGTTTACAGATTATAATTTTTATAGAAAAACAATGTTACCATGTTAAGAATAAACCACAATTTTTTTTAAATTGTGATAACTTTTTTCTCATTTGCATTAGCACTAGCATTTATAAATACTAATCAATAAAATGTCTTTTTGGGCAAAGGAAGCAGTATATTGCGAATCTGGTTAAGAGCATAAGCCCTGGAGTTGTACCACCTGGGTTTAGAAAATACCCCAAAACTTATTAACTATGTTGTCAGGCAAGATATCTAAGCCAACTGTGCCTCAGTATCCTTACTTGTAGAATGGAAATACCAATAGTACTTACCTTGCAGAACTGTTGTGAGTGTTAAGAGAGGTCTACTTATGTGACTACTTAGAACTATGATTAGGTTTAATAAATGTCCTCTGAGGGTACCTATTATTAAGGTAAGTATATAATTGGTGATCCAAATCACAATACTTTTGTGATGAAAGGGTATTTCATTAATAATTATTACTGAACATAAAGACTCTCCCAAGCAAACTGGAATATATGATCAACTTAGCTAAGAGACTCTTACTGATTCTGATACAAATATAAATATAAAATTAATCAATTATACAGTTATTAAGAAAAATAGTCAAAGATGTAGGAATTTGTGATAAATTCTGATGAAATTGTTAGAAAAATATTAAAAGTGAAAATGAATGTCTGACAGAGTTGGACAAATAATAAAGAAGAGAAAATCTACAGAAAAAGTTATAAAATATACAAGGATGTATGCTTCAAAAAATGGTCTTTGTCAGGGCGCCTGGGTGGCTCAGTTGGTTAAGTGTCTGCCTTTGGCTCAGGTCAAGATACCAGGGTCCTGGGATCGAGTCCCGCATCGGGCTCCTCGCTGAGTGGGGAGGGGAACCTGCTTCTCCCTCTCTGTCTGCCTCTCCCCCTGCTTGCACATGTGTGCTCTCTCTCTAAGTAAATTAAAAAAAAAAAAAATCAAAAAAAGGCCTCTGTTATACTTGATAAAGTCCTCAAATATTTTTACAAGAATATTGTTTTTATACTATTAAAGTGAAATGAAAAGTAATGATGACATTTTCTATTGCCATGTATTACTCACAAAAATTGTGCCAAATATTATTCTGTTTAGGAACTAGCATATAGTGGCAATTACAACCTACATTTCATTATAGGAAAGGTAAAATAACATATTTTCATTGCACTTATGTATTTTTTCAAATTAAATACCCAATATATTTTTAACAGTAAACATGAAATGTTGCTTTCAAATTTAAGTGGATTCACATTGATTTTCTATTTTCCAATGTCAAATATCCTTGACTAATAAGGACCTCAGGCCCTTCTTGAAGGACACTGTGAAGACTAAATAAGATGAGGCATCAGCAGCACTTACCAGAGTGCTTAATGAATGAAATAAAGTTTAATACAGTTTAAATTTTATTATTTATACTTGCTTCCTTGCTAAACACAAAAATTAGAGAAGTGAATAAAGTATAAATACTGCCCTCTGAGTGCTTACTCTGCAGCTAGAGATTCTGATATTCCAAATATATATTACAAAACAATGTACTAAGTACCATAATAGAGACTAGCCAAAACTTCTGGCTAGGGGTGTGGAGGCAGACAATTTACAGAATGATTTTAAGCCATTTTAAATCATGGAAATGTGATTATCAAAGAACTAGGGAGAACTGCAGAACTCCCAGCACAGAATGACTTCTTCCAAACCACTGCACTAAGAGACTTGGCCAAGGAGCATGGCTTCTAGCAGCTTAATGCCACATCCCTAGAATGACCTCAGCTCCCCTTAAAAGGCCAGGAGAATTTACTGTTTGTTCCAGCCAAAACCTGATGATAGGCAGATAGGCTCCTGCAACCCTCTTAGAGCAGTTGCTTTAGAAAGGTTGTAATTATAAATCCTTTCTGTGTCCTTAGAGAAGTAAATCTACCACTGAACACTTTCTGTGAGGACTTGAGAACTGTCTTTGAAATGTAAACATTCAGGGAGATAACTCTCCCTCTCCCTACCAGCCACTGTGGAGGATAAAGGCCTATATTGATGGGTGCCTTGCTCTAACTTAAACCACTGCCTCCTGTCACAGACTTAGGAGTTTGTTTCCCCTTCAGGTAAGTGCCAGGTAAGAAACCTAGGTAGTTTAGTCAACCCCTAAACACCATCAGCGCCTTCCCCTCAGCCCACCTCAGCTTTCGAAAGTCTCTTGGCTTTTGTTTTAGCAAAATTGGTTTCTGTCATGCTGGACCCTCTTCTCTATTCAAGTTACTAAATAAAATGTATCCTTACCACTTGAGCACCCCGCTTTGTTTATCTTTTACACAGGAATACCAAAGAGAATTTAAGAAAACTTCAGGTCTATTTCCTAACTTCTTTGAATGGCTTTAAAAAGACCTATCATTCCCTTCTGCTTATTATCTTTGGACAATAAAACAAAAATCTCTTGTAAGTATAATTAGATCACTTAAGCCTCTGTATTTAAGTAATCTAATGACACTGCACACCATAATTTCATTAAGGGAAAAGAACATTGATTATTCAGTTCATATATTATTATTTTTTAATTTCTTAGAGAAAAAATGTCTGCAAGCTGGGAAAAACTATACATCTATGTCACTCCAAATCTGGTGGGTTTTTTGTTTTGTTTTGTTTTGTTTTTTGTTTGTTTGCTTGTTTGTTTTTTGTTTTATATAAAGAAATTAGAAGCAGAATCAGAGGTGTCTACGCAAAAGAAAATCTATGCAGTGAAACACTGTGCATGTCCTGGGCCTTTGTCTTCAGGTTCAGTCCTTGTCCTTGTGCTGCTCTGTGACTCGGTGTTGCTAGTTCCTGCCTCAGATATTGCCTGGTTACTTTCAACAAAGGCATTTGAGCAAGATTAGAGGGAGGAAACTAGGCCAAGTCAGGGTTTTTCTTGCTGCTCTTCTCTGCCTCAGGCAGCATTTCTCTAGGGTCTGGCCCTGAAAAAGAATGCCCCATGGTTCCTTCACACCCCAGGGACCCAGGCCTGGCCTGCAGGAGCACTGTCTAGGCTTTGTTCAACACTCTGGGACAGCAAGGGCTTCCTGCCTATGTTCCTCTCAATGTGGTCTCAGCTTTTCCATGACCTGTGTAACCAAGTCCCTGCATTATATTTTCTCTCCTTTAAAAATATAAAGCTGTGTGTTTTTCTGGCTAAATCCTGATGGATACAAAACCCCCTGGAGGAAAAATGAAGTTAATGATGTGAGCAAGCAGTAGGAGATAGTCAGAAGTGTCTCAAACCATAAAACAAGTCAATTCTTGTTTTAAAATAGTGATTTGTATCTTATAGTTTCCCTATAATTACATGATAAATCTCCATTTTTGCGTCATTTTAATACAATGAATATAGTTAATTTTAGAAGAGAAAAAATATAGAGCTAATCCATGTTTCCTGGGATCACAGTTCAGCTTATCGTAGATATCATGTCATCCAAAATAACAATGCTGATAATAAGCATGACAATATGTAGTTATGAGAGCTCCATCCGAGAGTTTCAGAAGTTTGAAAACAGCAAGGACAACAACAACCATAGAACTATACGTAGCCTAAACTGGCATTCTCCTACCTAAATCAGCTTCTAATTAAAGCTAATTATTTTCAATTTTCCCCTCAGCACAAACACGTTTATACAACCACTATTCATTCATAAATATGTACTGTCACCCAGAGAGGTGCAGAAGACCTATTTATCACTTAAAAATATGGCATTAATTTGTACCTTATAAATTACCAAATTTAAAATCTATTGTATTATAGAGAATTATTTTCTTTACTTGTGTCATTTACCAATTAGCTAGTTTTATATAATGATTTCTAAAAATAAAATAAAAAAACCCAAATAACTTACATCTTTTTTCTTTCTAAAACATCATTACCTATAATATACAAATTTCTTAAAGTATGGCTGTGAAAAAATTCATGAAACAGAATCAGTTGAAGTGCTTGATAAAATTACAGATTCCTGGGTCGATATAGAGGAATTAAATCAATTTATCCAGCTCCTGTTGTGGCTTATTTCATAAAATAGACTACAATGTTTGGAAAATAATAATAATGCATATGTTAATATAGATATTCAATTTAATAATAGTGAATAGTGAAGAACTTGCAGATATAACAAATGTTTGTATTGATATATAAAAGCCCTCTGATGTGCCTACCTCCCTATAAAATCAGATCAGAAATTTAAAAGATGGAAATAAAGTGTAAAAGCAGGACACAGGACTGATACAGAAATGTCTATCCTCAAAAGGAAGCACACTGTGTGAATGTACATTTAATAAGCTAAAATGGGCAATAATCAGAGAGAAGAGTCTAACATAAGTGATCACATTAGCAAAGGCAGTTGGAACATTTAGTGCCGATTTTATTTAGTGCTACATAAGGACTCTACAAAACAAGTCTCAACAGAAATAGCTTCTGCTTTATGTCAGCTTTCAATTTTAGACTATTTCTGGCGACTGACCTATCCAACTGGTGTTGAAAATTTTAGTTTGACCATTTGGGCATGAACCTTCCCTAAGGGATCAATATGGGACAAAGGAAAACTTAAAAAAAATTGTAAATTAGGTGTACCACGGTTTGCAACTCAGACTAAGGTTCAGTCTCTTTGCTGATGGTTTTAAAAATGAAGATTTACTCTATAACCCTCATGTGCATGCTTCATCTCTGTCTGCCATACTCACTCTTCTATTGTCATACTAAACTCCAGTAACATAAAACTAACTGCAGTTCCTGTAATGAGTCCTGCTCTTTCAAATATCCATATAGTTCTACAGGGAATGCTTTTTTTTTTTTTTTTTTTCCAGTGAAATTCTTTTCTCTCTTGCATTCCTCATGAAGGCTACCTCCTCCATGATGGCTTTTCAAAGACACAGACCACAAACATTATTATATTTTATCAGTTTCCTTGGAGTACTCAAAGTATCTTCTGCACAAAAATAATATTTTAGGCATCATCTGGCACACACTTATCATCTTTTAATTTGCTCCGTACTTGTTGAAAGGTAGGTCTTTTAATTTTCCTTTCATTTTCAATGAAAGGTACTTACAAATAAAGCATGGTGAAGAATTCCCATTTGATAATGTCACTCAAAGTAATGCTTCATGATACACAAAGATATCCTGTATGCTGTAATAAATAATTTGGCTCAGCATTTAAAACAGTGAAAAATAAGATACATGCTTTTGGTGAAATGAAGAATCAGAAGGACATCAGAATTTGCATATCTTGACAAGTCTCACTATCTTTGCAAGATTTCCTGGTAAAAGTGAAATTAAAATAGTGATTGAATTTACGTGAATGAAATACATTTTTGAAACACAACAGAGGCTAATGATTATACATCAGTTTGGAGAAATGATAAATATCTGAGCTAAATTGTTTTGGTTAAAGTCGCATAGATAATAAAATTAATTTTATGATGAAAGCATGGCAAAAAGCATAATTCTATCGACTTTTTGAAAGAAAGACAAATAAGTTATATATCAATATTTTAAAAATGTATAGAAATGGTAATCAGACTGAATTGAGCCGGCCAGTGAAATAGCATTATTTTTTGTAGGACTGAAGAATGATCCTAATGCAACAGGTATGTGAAACAAGATAGTTTCAGCACTTAATAAAATAACTTAGCAGTCCATGAGACTTTGTAGCCTATTAATTTTATTCAGAAGTTTCTGGTCTACTTCCAGGAACAAAGTGGACCTATGTAATTCATTTCTTTCTCAATGCTCTCAGGCACTATTTAGATGGCAATATTTAAATGAATCAATTTTGGGTGCCTGGGTGGCTCAGTTGGTTGAGCGACTGCCTTCGACTCAGGTCATGGTCCCAGGGTCCTGGGATCGAGGCCCACATCAGACTCCCCCTGCTCTGTGGGGAGCCTGCTTCTCCCTTTTCCTCTGTTGCTCCCCCTGCTTGTGCACTCTCTCTCTCTGTGTCAAATAAACAAATAAAATCTTTAAAATAAATAAATAAATAAATAAATAAATAAATTTTTAAGACTAAGAATGTACCATTAGGTATAATATGCAAGTTTGCAACAAAATGGTTTGGCCAGCATTTAGGATATTTTATTATATATAATTGTATTTAATTATATTATAACACATATATACAACAGGTTTTGTAAGATATCTATATATAATATAGATATATAAATACATATATAATACATAATATAAATATAAAAATATGTATGAATGCACAAAATGGATATGATCATGGACTTCTCAAAACATCTTCCATGTATCATTGAACTGTATTTCACTGGTTTTAACTGCACCAGTCAAATATTCCCTTATAATAGATACTTCTAGCTTGTACGGACAAGGCATGCTTAGAGAGTAATAATTTTTCACCCCATTTGTACTGATTTCTAAGTGCCCAATGTCACTCAAAAATAGTGAGCTAAACTAAGGGATGTCAAAACATGTTGGGATCATATGGACAGTTCTGTCCAAGTAGTATCTTAAATCAGTTACTTTTTTTTCCTTTTTCTTGTAGGAAATCTGTCAAATATATATTCTATGAGGAATCACAAAACTTAAAGTATATTAAAAAGTAGCAAATTCAAGTTTTATCAATGTGACTTTTAATACTTAAAATTGTCCTTCAGGAAATGTGAAGTGAAGCAATTTTAGATTCAGTCAGATATTTTATAGTACTATATAATTCTTCTCTTTTAAAAGTCAAGCACCTGGGCGCCTGGGTGGCTCAGTTGGTTAAGCGACTGCCTTCGGCTCAGGTCATGATCCTGGAGTCCCTGGATCAAGTCCCGCATCGGGCTCCCTGCTCGGCGGGGAGTCTGCTTCTCCCTCTGACCCTCCCCCCTCTCATGTGCTCTCTCTCTCAAATAAATAAATAAAATCTTTAAAAAAAAAAAAAAAAAGTCAAGCACCTTTAAGTTTTAGCTAATTCAAGCAATTTTATTAAAAAGAGAATGGAAAACTATAAATCTTTTAAGATAATGAAGAGAGTCTCCAAATTCTTACACAAATTTAGTAAAACTGGTATTTTACTTTTTACATGCTACCATACATATAGATGAAAATTTTTATTTTGTTGCATTTCCTTAAAATAGAGCTTTTTACAAGTGTAACAAATATCATATATATATATATATTTCTACATTTCTACAGTGTCTAAACTATTTTAATTACCAAATACTTAGTGGATTTTCTTTGTATTCCATTCATGAAGAATTCCAATACATAAATGGAGATGTGATATTATCAGACAATATACATAAAGAAAAATATAATTTTCACTGGTTTAATGAGCTACACTTGATAGGTCACAAACAGGAAATTATTTTAACATGCATTCATATTATAGCCTTTCCCTTTTTTGTCACATCCTCCTACTATAAACATGGTAGACATTTGGAACAGAGCACACAAAGATTTTAAATAATTTCAGGTATGAACAGTCTCATGTTAATTTCTAAAACTGAATATTAAGACTCAAATCAGAATATTAATCTGCAATTCATTTCAATGATTCCCTACTGCCACCATTAGTGGTTCACCCCTCCTGGAGAATTCTGAAGACCAGCAGTGTGGATGGGGTGAGTTGAGGTCTGTTCTGCCATTCTTACTGTATCTCCTCCCTTACTCACCACGTGTTCCAATATTCTTTCACTCCATCCTTCCTATCTTCTGCCCTCACTCAAATTTCTTTTTGAGAAAAGGGAAGAGAGATGGGAGAAAAGGACCTAAGGCTTTTTACCTATGTTAGGCTATTTGTTCATCCTCTTAGCTTCTGAATGACCGCTTTCATGCCATGAGATGTTCTCATGGGCTCTTCAGGGGACCACCGTAGGTATTCCTACAGGAGTTTCATGCAGTACTGTTCCAACAATCCTGCCATGGAAATAGACAGTTATTACTGCAAATGTTTAAATATGACCCTTGTTAATGAAAAAGCTATCATCCATGATTGTTGGTTTACCACTGGGACTAGGAGTTTTACCCCTCTTACAGAATATTACTCAACTTCTTGCTCCAAACAGTGAATACATTCACTTTCTTTTGAATCTTTTGGATAAGTAACATTGATTATCCCAATGATGTTTGTAGCTTCTCTTTCAGTCAGCCTTTATCTATGGCTGACATTTTTCATACTGTGGATATACTGGTTAATTGTAGAAGTGGGATTAAGACAAAGAATCTGATCCCTTTATGGCTAAATGTCTCTAGCAAAGTGCTAGATCTGAACAGAGGAGATACTGTTATGATGGCTCATTGGTCTCTGTATCATTTATGATTTGAGAGGGCTAAATCTTGAACATGGTTGGACATAAAACTTATTTAGATTAGATGTCCCTGGAAATACACAAGAATATATAAAACTTGGTAGATTGGTGGAAAGGCTGGATCTGTGGGAAAAGGTCTATGCCTGCTTGACAGTCTTGGTAAATAAGGCAAAGATAAGTCATTCCAATGGGCCAAGTTATTCCCTGTGTGTCTTTTTTTTTTTTTTTGAAAGATTTTATTTATTTATTTGAGACAGAGAGAATGAGAGAGAGAGAGCACATGAGAGGGGGGAGGGTCAGAGGCAGAAGCAGGCTCCCTGCCAAGCAGGGAGCCTGATGCGGGACTCGATCCAGGGACTCCAGGATCATGACCTGAGCCGAAGGCAGTCGCTTAACCAATTGAGCCACCCAGGCGCCCTCCCTGTGTGTCTTTGATTTATCTGCCCTTACATTCTGAATCCTTTCATTAAGTATCCTCAATAACCAATCCCAATTATAAGATGCATTTTCATGCCACCACAACAAATATAAATCTAATTAGAAGAGACAAAGAGTATTACTTCAATCTGATAGAGTTTCAATATGTACCATTGCTAACTGCTATAAAATATAACCCAGCAAATCTCATAGGCTCATCAGAATAAAAACAGACATAACATTACAGAGTAACACAATAGGAAAAAGAAAAAAGTTAATTCTCACCACACATAATGTTTCAATGCAAGGGTTCGGTGGGTGACATTCAATACTGTGATTACTGGTTTCTCCCATTTTGTAGCTCTGTGACATGAGAGGGCCTTAGAGGTCTTTGCTTCTTGTCAGCTCATAGCCAAAAATGGTGGAAAAACTACATCTTTACAACTGTGGTCTGAAGGGATACATGTTATTTTGCCTCTTTCTCTTTAGTAATAATTAGTTACATAGCTTCTCCTAAATGTGAAAATTTCTGGAAAATGTATTTCTTGGATGAGCATCAACATCCCAGCAATAAATCTGTATTATGGAAGGGAAACATGACTCCTTGCATACTGTTAGCTCTTTTCTACAATCCCTAATAATATGAGCTGAGTATAGCAGGAAAACATACAAATAAAAATGTAGATATAAAGAGGGGTGGCTGGGTGGCTCAGTCAGTTAAGCAGCCAAGTCTTGGTTTTGGCTCAGGTCATGATCTCAGGGTCCTGGGATCCAGCCCCACATCGGGCTCTGCACTCAGTGGGGTGTCTGCTCAAGGATTCTCTCTACCTCTCCCTGTGCTCATCCCACCACTCATGCTCTCTCTCTCTCAAATAAATATATAAATCTTTTTTAAAAATGTAGGTAAAAAAAGAAGAAGAAGATAAGATAGTAGGAAGGGAAAAATGAAGGGGGGGAAATCGGAGGGAGAGACGAACCATGAGAGACTATGGACTCTGAGAAACAAACTGAGGGTTCTAGAGGGGCGGGGGGTGGGGAGATGGGTTAGCCTGGTGATGGGTATTAAAGAGGGCACGTACTGCATGGAGCACTGGGTGTTATATACAAACAATGAATCATGGAACACTGCATCAAAACTAATGATGTAATGTATGGTGATTAACATAATAAAAAAAATAAATTAAAAAATTAAAAAAAAATGTAGGTATAAAGAAAAAAGCCAACTCAAATATATTTGAATTCTTCAGTATATCACACAAAATTGATGATAAATAACAGTTGTATAAATAATTTAAATAATACATATAAATATATATGTAAATATGTTTTGTTCAGCAAACTTTCTTGTCCAATATTCATAAAATATTTATTTTAATATATCTCTAAAAGGAATAATTTCAGGTTATTCTGGAGAGATAAAATTCTTGGATAACAATAAAATCTAAATGGAATAATATCTAACAATTATAACATTATTTTATATGCTTTATTTATGATAGGTTATAAAAATCGTCAAACAAATATATGAGGTCCTGGTAACATATCCATTTCACCAAAATGAAAAGTAAAGCCAAAGTAGATCTATTTCCCTTAAGTGATTAAGCCTATTTTGAACTCAGCCTGATACCACAATCTTCAACTTACCCACAATGCTATGTTGTCTAACTTACGTAAGACGTTAAGTTAAAACAAAATTTTAAAATCACTGTTTGGAATTTAAACAAAGGATAATTTGAGCAGACCAACTATTTTCAGATAGTGGTACATTAATATTGCACATGTGTGTTGTCCTTTACGAACCAAATTTCACAGTAAGTGCCTGAGAGCAAAGTAAGATAATATAAACAATAGTGAAATCCTGACAAGAACCAGAGCTCTTAACAAACTACTGACAATTAAACCAAGAGGCAGAGAGATGTCCAGGATGCTCAGGTTGGTTCCCCAGGTTCTTTTCTTTCACATCAGATGCACTAGGACTACACTAAGATTTTTAAGAGAGATGTGGAATCACCTCATTTGTATGAAGAAGTCATTTAGGTTATGAAACCTCTTCATTTTATATTTATTTACATAATTTGTGTGACATTTTTTAACAAGTCATTCACCATAAATCACAGATTCCAACTATTTTCACTATAAGTAATCCTATCTGCTATAAGCAGTCTATAGATTAGCATTTTTCTGCTAAATTTTTTTTTTTCCAGATGATCTGCCATTAGTATGTTTATAAGAAGACGAGACCAGGAGTCCCACTCCCACTTCTTCAGATAAAAGGAGTGAATGAATTGTATAGCTGCAGTTTTAACCATTTATGTTCCACAAATTATATTGCTTATGCATTCAAATTTTAGTTCTGAATACACAGTATTTAATAAATATGTGCTGAGTTATCATTAAAGTTAAGAAATTTTGGGGAGGGTATGTGCTATGGTGAGAGCTGTGAATTGTGTAAGACTGATGAATCACAGACCTGTACCTCTGAAATAAATAATACATTATATGTTAAAAAAAAAAAAAGATAGTAGGAAGGGAAAAATGAAGAGGGGGAAATCAGAAGGGCAGATGAACCATGAGAGACTATGGAATCTGAGAAACAAACTGAGGGTTCTAGAGGGGAGGGGGTTGGGGGGATGGGTTAGCCTGGTGATGGGTATTAAAGAGGGCACATATTGAATGGAGCACTGGGTGTTATATGAAAACAATGAATCATGGAACACTACATCAAAAACTAATGATGTAATGTATGGTGATTAACACAATAAAATAAAATTTAAAAAAAATTTTTTGAGATGGCATAAAAATCAGTCTAATATTATTTTGCTTATTTGGAAAGTCACATTTAAATTGTTACATTCAGTACATTTTTAGAAACCTACATTAATAACAAGTTTTTTTTTCTCTATTATTCCGGCTTATACATCATAACTCAATCTCACTGCATGTATACAACCCTTCTGCGGTGGAAGTTCAATATAGCCAATAGGTGATTTTTTTTTTTAATCTATGGAGCACTATAAAAAATATAGAGCGTATGGCTATTTCAACAGAGAATACCCAGCAAGTACTGATATTTAGTATTTATTAGTTCTTATAAAATTAATTTAATAGTTTATCTAGACTAACATGACAAATGGGATGAATAATCATCTGCAACATTCAATTTATTTTTCACAATGTTCTTAGTTGTGTTTATTCCTTAGAGATAGCAATTCAAATTATCTTTGTTACACAAGACACCTAGATTATTGTAAATATACTACAATATGTATAATATTTAAGCATGTATTATATTAAGATTATTTGTGTCATTTCAGATAAATTTCTCTTTTCATTGTTCTTTAATGTTCTGCTTGATACATTTTTAATATTTCCCATTTACAAGAAACTAATAGTGATAAAACCTCAGTTAATTAAGTGATACTTCCCCAAATGACTTCTGTTTAGTGTGTATATGCTGAATAGTATACCATTTTTCTGTAGATTGCTATCTTTTCTATTCTTTTCAGTGTCTATTAGTGAAACATAAATAAATGACTCAGAATAATCATTCAATATTTTGTTCTCATGACAACAATTAAAGGCCCAAGTCATACCCGAATGATTTCTTATATTCACAATACCTCTGCAAAGTGCATAAAGTATCTAAGTGTAAAGGGTCAAAAATAGCGTCTAATTAGCTTACTCTTTTGCATAAGAAATAGAAAAAAAAGTGGATAGAAATCAAAAGCATAAATTTGACACTCATAGTTACTCTGATTATTGTTGAATACTAGGGAACAAAATACAATCAAATTTTGAAAATTAAGCTTTCATTTCATCTTTATAATGGAAGATAAGTGCAATATTACTTAAATTGTTTTTGAAGGCAAGAAGAACTTTCCACCAATTTAGTCTTTTGTTATGTAAACTGATTAGACTTGTTATTTTATATTATACTGCCAAATTCAACTGAATTTTTTTTCTAAAAAGTATCTTGACATAATTTTTAAAAGTTCTGACTAAAACATAAAGGCTTATAGTGTACAATGTCTTTAAATAAATACTATGTTTTTCCTTTATACTGTATGTATAAAATAATGCATGAGGTGAGTCCAGGCCAATACTCTCATGACTTTATACACTGGGGTACATTACTAAATAGGCTTGCAGCTACAGAACTTGCACTAGATTTATAGACACCAAACTGAAGGACTTCGTGACCTTGAACTGCTCTTTGACTCATACCAAAGATATATGTACATACATATATAAAGATACATCCACAACATACATATATGCACACAAGCATATATATATATATATACACATGATATTTTAGTCAACAATTTTATTGACTTGTTCTTACAACAAGAAAAATCTTCACACCAATTTCTCACCCTATACAATTCAACCATTGTTTTGCTGGGAGAATGATCCTCTCTGAAATGTAAATTCAGCTCTCTAACCCTCAATCCATTTTAGTTTCAAAATTCACTATGGCATCTAGTGAGCCTAACTAGATAAAAGCTTCAGGGGACCAGTAGGTTGGTTCTGCCCTGTACGGTGTCATCTGTCAGAAAAGTGGAGGCTATCTCAACTCCAGAGACCTACTGATTCCTGGTACTACTGCCTGTCTCTCTATTTGAGTCTATAAATAGCAATTTCCTGTCCTCTAAGCCCTGTAGTGCTGCCATATGTCGTTAGGCTCACAGAAGTCCAAAACAACCACAGCCCAGCTACTGTTTATCAATACTCAACTGACAGAAGGGAGACCAAGCCAGCAGTTACTCTGCAACAAAATAGGTTTTCAAAACACTCCATTGGTTCAAGCAGCTTTTTGCTGCAAGTGCCATTTATTATTGTAAACTAGTTTTGGCGTTTGGGTAGTAGAGCAGCACTGTTAGCTGCCTATTCAACACCAACTTCCCTCTTTCTTTTTAATTAAACCATAGACTTTTACAGGTAAACAGTTTTGAGTAACTCTATTTCCAGCTGAGAGGCTGAAGACAATCCTGGGATCTCATTCCCCTTGCCAATGATTGCTTTAGAAATTAGAACGTGACACAATTCCAGTGAATTAGATAAAAGAGGACACTTACTGGGTGCTTCTGGAAAAGGTTTCCAGACTCATAAAAAGGAACACACACAGGAAGATATAGTCTCTTTTCCTTCAATGAATGCTATTGTGTCAGTAAATGATGCCTGAAGCTACAAGAATTTTAGTGATACAAGAGGAGCTGGCCCGAGGTCAGAGCTGACAATGGCTGGACAGAAAAATCCTGGATCCAAGATAAAGGAGTTTAACCCTCAAATGAATCACCCTGCCTCTGGATTTCTTCTTAAAGGAGATAATAATGCATTTTCCTTAAATGATAAAAGAGAGGCAGTGGGAAGTTTCTGTCATTGTATTTGTTGGTTTTTGGTTCATCTTCCACTTACTTGCCTAATGTCTAACTAGGAGATGAAACAATTGATCTGGCTACACAAATGCCCTGGTCTATAAAAGTCTTCTTTCATGAAGGTTATAAGGTAGTGTAAATTCTTAAATTGAATATTTGAAACTTCACCTGTAGGGTCTACTACCACAATCCACTGACTATGGCGGCTATCAGGCTTGTTATAAATGCCCAATCTTCTTACATAAAAGGTGAGTGGAAAGAAACATTAAAAATGGGTCTGAAAATACTTCAGGAGACTGCTTCTTGATAATCAAAACACTTAATTTCCTTACCCTTCCTGAACAATTAGAAATCTGACAGAAATCAGAAACATGGCTCTCTACGTATCCACCTATCCCTAAGCACTCCAGGAAGAGTGGAATCTGTGCAACTGCCATTAATTGTTGCTCCTTTTGGAGTCTTAATAGAATAAACAATTTACTTTGTCTGGAAGTCTCAAACTGGGTGGAAGCCAAAGCTTACTTTAAAATTGTTATTGTCAATGACTACAGTTGAGTGGCTACAGAATTCCTTTTCATAATTCTCACAATTCGCCTCCTTGGTACTCTTCCCACCAAAAAGGAAATCTCTATAGATGTTTCTCTATTTGTTCATTTATTTATTGTGACAGAAAAGGCTTATTTTTTTTCTATAAAAAGTATTTTTGGGGTGTGTTAGAGTATAGGGGTGTAAGCTTTAGAACTTTTTTACATCCTTCTTCAAAATTCAATTTTTTTAAACAACTTATTTCTTTTAATTAATTTCTATCTGGAACTCTGACGACTCTGATTTTCCTTCAAACCAAGAGTTTCCTTCTATTGCTACTTGACATTTTAAATTATCACCTCTGTTCCAGTCTGTCTGTTTCTTATTATATATAGATAGGATCTCCTAGATATGTTCTTCATATAAACTTATACAAGTTTAACTTCCAGTGCTTTTTTTTTTTTGAGCCCTAGGCGAATGTGTTCTACTTTTGTTCTTCAGTTTTCTGTACCAATCAGTCTACTATTTACTGCTTCAATCAAGGACTTGCATTTACCAATCAAGTTTTCCATTTACATGTAATTACTTTTTATCTTAAATTGATTTTTCTCCATAACTGCTTTCTCTATTTTTATGGATGCAGCATCTTCTTATATCTTTTAGGGAATATAAAATAGAAAATTTCTATAATTGCCCCGTTTCCTTACATATGTCTATTTGAGAAAGAAAGTGGGTGAAAGAGAGCAAAAGGATGACAGATCGATTTTCTGAAATTTAAATGTTTACCTATGATCTGAAATATTTTTCACATTTTTAATAGTTTTTGTGCTCTTCTGCTGTTTGCTAATTTGCAAAGTAGTTCATTTTTCCCCCCCTTGGAGGAAGTTGAAGTGTGTTGGATTTTACTTAATCTATTAAAAAAAAAATAATGGAATACTTCCTGGGTGAAGTCTTCTTTCAGACTCTACACATATGACTGTGAAATAATTGGCAAAGATTTATTTCTTTACACTGACATGATTGAGCATCATTCCCCAATAGAATTTTCTACAATAGAAACAGTCTGTATGTCTGATATGGTACCCATTAGCCACATTTAGATACTGAAGCAGAAGAACCTTAAATTTAGATTTAATGTGGGTAATGTAACCAAAATATTATACTTTAAATTTTATTTAATTTATAAAATTTAAATAGTCACAAGTAGTTAGTGTCTCTGTATAGGACCATTCAGGTATAGAGGGTGAGAGATAATAAGTAAAGAAAAAAAAGACATTTTCAGATAAGGAGAAATTCTAAGTGCAAAATAAAGCAGCGAAAGAGGGTAGACAATGATTGGGCATGGAAAACACTGTCTTTAGTTTGTATAATAAGAAAAGCCTCTCTGAAAGGTAAGAAGTGAATTGACACCTGAATGATATGAGGGAGCCATCTATGCAAAGATTTGCTGTAAACATTTTCAAGGAGAGCAAGAGCAAAGGCCCTGAGGTAGAGGCATATTTATTCAGAAACTAAAAGGACAGTACAGCTGAATGTGTACACAAAACACACACACACACACATAATTATATATCAAACTTTTAAAAAAATTTCTAATGCATGGCTGTGGAAAAACTAGTCTAACACCTAGCTTTCATTATAATCACATCCAAGGGTATGCTTATTATAAATACTCCCTACCATGCAACTATAGAGCCTCATCTTGAACAAGTTTGCTACATAATGATACAATTTTGATGATTTTCACCTATTCATTCAGATGATCTTTCACGAGGGCAACACAAAATGTGGGTGTTATTTTTATCAGGCATTAATTTGTATAATTTCAGTAAAGATTGACTCATTTTTTTCTAAGTGTGGTGCGACTCTATATTATCCATCTTCCTTTCCGTTAGGATCTAGATATATGGGACCATAAAATTATATAATTTGGAAAACTCGTTTTAAGAGGAATAATGAGTTATGAACAAGGTTAACTATATGAGAGATATTTACTTAAAATAAAAAATAAGTTAAAACCAAATTAGACATTTTTTTAAAAAACTGGAAAAAGTAAATATTAACAAAACACAAATATATTAACATTATTATAATTTACTATACCTGATATAACCTTAGAGTACCTCTATCTTAAAATTGTTGATTCTTTATAATTTGGTTGTCTTTTCATATGTCAACTATTTTGTAATATATTCTATTGAGAGAAGAGAAAATAATTCAAACTTTTTCTTCTAGCTTTGTTAATTTTTTTTTAACATTAAAGGAAGTTTAGGAAAAACAACAGCATCGTGATTTATTTTTCACAATATTACATTCCTAACTTACTCTTCCAGTTTTTACTCCGAATGTATTTCTTTTGGCATAGTCCATATATCTGTTTTTGAAGAAGGTGGTGCAGTGGGGCTAGATCCTCACCATCCATACTCTTCTCCTACAGAGATGGATGTGGAGATGGGAGGGGGGTGCTAATAGGAAGCAGGAAGGTGGCTGTTGAAAACCAGGCAGATATGGAAGTAATTCCAACAGTTTACCAGGCACTTTCTTTGTCCAAGACAATCACAAACCTTTGACACTTGTGGAAGCTCCCTACAACTAAAACTTCATCGACTTCATGGTTTACCTTTTCTCCTTTCTTTTCTTTCTTTCTTTCTTTCTCTTTCTCTCTCTCTTTCTTTCTTAGAGAGAGAGGAAGGGGGGAGGGGCAAAGAGGGAATCTTAACCAGCCTCCATGCCCCGCAGCACAGAGCCCCATATGGGGCTTGATCTCATGACCCTGAGATCATGACCTGAGCCAAAATCAAGAGTCAGATGCTTGACCAATTGAGCCACCCAGGTGCCCCTAATTTCTCTAATCATGGTAGTCTGTTCCTTCTTGTCTTGAAAGATGACTTGGGTACTTTTTTTTTTTTTTTTGCAGTTTCATCAGTTTTTTTCCAGCATGTTTTGATTCCTCAAGAGTTTAAGATAATATTTTTAAAAGTTCATCAAAGCTGTTTTATTCTTGTAGGCATAAGAAGCATGACATTAGATGCTTATACTGTGAACAGTGGTGGCATAGTCTTGTTAAAAGTTTGTATTATTTGTATTAATTTCTCTTTATTTCTCATATCAAGAATGGTAAAATGAATGACAAAAGGAATAGTTTTGTGATCAGAGAAAAGATTGGTGGGTCAGTGAAGAACTTAGAGGCATGAAAAATTTCCTTGACTGATATTATTATGGTGTGGTGTTGACTCCCTGTGATAGGATGGTGTACAAAACTAATGCTTTCTCATGTGGGGTTGTTGGAAGAGGTCATCGAGAAGATGTAACCACCAGTTGACCTGTGAGCTGGACCCAGGCATTTGGACGCTCCTTACCCCCTCCTGGTCCTTGGAATGTACTTTCTATCCAACATTCCCATAGCTAGAGCTGTTCTAAGGATACAGCCTTGAGAGAACAGTATGTTTTTGATACTATCTGAACAGTATATTTGGCTAAATCCACTTAAGGTCTCTATATAAACTCAAGATTCTGGTGGGTGGGTGATGAGACCTACTCAACTTGGGGTCACCCAAGACAAACCTCAGCTGTAAGTTACCTTGGTTCTTTTTTTTTTTTTTTTTTTTTTTTTTTTAAAGATTTTATTTATTTATTTGAGACAGAGAGAATGAGAGAGAGAGAGCACATGAGAGGGGGGAGGGTCAGAGGGAGAAGCAGACTCCCTGCCGAGCAGGGAGCCCGATGCGGGACTCGATCCAGGGACTCCAGGATCATGACCTGAGCCGAAGGCAGTCGCTTAACCAACTGAGCCACCCAGGCGCCCGTTACCTTGGTTCTTAAACCTGCCACCTACCAATCTGGAGTGGTCTGCCATTTTCTTCAGTCTTTCCTTGCTCTCAGTGTGTGGGGGTCAGTTTCAGATTTTACCTGGGGAACTTCTGAGGTTGCACACCAACAGGAGTGCCCTTGTAATTTTCCCAAACATTTTCACACTGGAAAGTTCCCTAAGTAACATGTCGCTCGTCCTCTGCTTTTCATCTGGCTGCCTAATTCATATCATTTCCATCTCAGATTTTATGCACAGTAGTAAACTCTATCTTCTTTCTGCTGATGTCACTTGTCATTCTTGGATGGGATTCTTTTAAAATAACCCAGCCTAGTTCCTATCTGCAGAGCCTACTTCTAGTCTTCAGGAATGAAGCCATAGACTATTATTCCAGCACTTTACTCAACTACAGAGGCCATTTCAGCCATTCTTTTTCCTGAATACTTTTTAGACATGAATTGGATATTAGATTCCCATGCAATCTAAATTTCATGCAAACTATATCAAATTCTTTGTGGGGTTCTTGTGAAGCCAAATGCTACAGAATTCTAATAATTTTTCTATAAAAAGCTAGTTGTCTGCATCTTCAGCCTTTTCTGTTTTCCCATCAAGGTACAAGGTGTTGGTCTAAGATTCTCAAAAGTGATTTATTCATCGGTAAATTTGTTTGATAGTTATTCAAGTCTTCTACATCTTTATTGATTTTCTGTCTACTTATCCTATCAATTATTAAGCTAGAATTACTAAATCTTTGACTATAATTGTGGATTTGTCTATTTCTCCTTTCAGTTCTAACAAGTTTTGCTCCAGGTATTTTGAATTCTATTATTTAAAGTGCAAGAATACTTAGGATTATGTTCTCTCAATTAAAAGTCTCCTTTATAAATAAGTAATGGTCTTATTATCTCTAGTAATATTCTTTGGCCTAACGACCTGTGTCTTATAATAATATAGCTTAATGGCTTTCTTTTTTTAAAAAAATAAATGTTGTATTTAGAATATTTTAGATTTAGAAAAGACAGTAAAGACTGTCCCTCTATATTCTGTATTCAGCTTCCCCCAATGTTAAGATCTTCCATTACTGTGGTATATTTGTCAAAACTAAGAGATCAACATTGGGTCATTACTATTACCTAAACTCTAAGCATTCTTGGATTTCACCAGTTTCACATGTAATGCCATTTTTCTTCCAGGTTCCAATCCAAGATACCACATTGCATTCATTCATGTTTCCTTAGTCTCCTCAGATCTGTAACAATTTCTTTGTCTTTCCTTGTTTTTCATGATCTTGATTGTTTTGAAGACACCTTAGTCAGTTATTTTGTAAAATATCTCTGTTTATGTTTCTCTGATGATCTTTTTTTTTTTTTTTTTAAGATTTTATTTGAGAGAGAGCACAAGCAGAAGGGAGGGGCAGAGGGAGAGACACAAGCAGACTCCCTGACAAGCAGGAAGCCCAAAACAGGGCTTGATCCCAGGACCCCAGGATCACAACCCAAGCCAAAGGCAGACACCCAACTGACTGAGCCACCCAGGTGACCCTCTCTGCTGGTCTTTTTATGTTTGGACAGAGTTTATGTTTCCAGAATTTGGAGGAAGAAGATCAAGAGGTAAGGTGCCCCTCTCATCACATAATATCAGAGAGGTACAAAAATGTCAACATGAATGATACCATGAGGGAGGTTAACCTTTATCACATGGTTAAGGTAGTGTTAAGATATATCTCCCAGGTCTATTCCTTCCAAAGTTACTTTCTGTTTTCATACTCTGTTCTTTCAAAGTGAATCACTAAGACAAGCTCCACTCAGGTAGCATGGAGATTAGGGAAGGTGATTAATCTCCACCTCCTAGAGAGAAGACTACCTAGATATATTATTTGGCAATCTTTTCTAAGGAAGATTTTCTTTTTCACTCTCTTTATTCATTCAGTATATTATTTATTTATATCAGGATGGACTCATACATTTATTTCATACTTTGTGTTACAATCAATACTATGTAGTTTGTTTTGTTGCTCAATTTGTTTTCCTTTTCCAATGCTCATACGAAAAACTTTAGGTAGATCCCAAGGCTTTCTTCTTTTCTAATATAAGCAGTTCATGTTATAGTTATCTTTATATCTTTCAAAGCAATGTTTTATTTGTGTTTCACAAATTTTAATATGATGTTTCTTTTCATACTAATTCATCTCATTATACCTCTAATTTCTGTTGTGATTTCTTTTTCATTTAAAAGTACATCTTTTAATTTTAACATTTGGGGGGTTTTCCAAATAATTATTCATTACTGATTTTTAGTTTAATTCCATGGTAATCAGAAAGAATGTGGTCTATGATTTCAGTCCTTCAAAGCTGAGGCATAACTGGCCCAGAATATGGTTCATCTGTGTGCTAGTTCCACATATATTTGAAAAGAATGTCAGCTGGGGTATACTACAAGTGTCCTAAATGTCAGTTAGAACAAGTTGGTTTTTATTGTTCTTCAAGTCTTTCACAGTTTTATTCATTGTTTTGGTCTACTTGCCTACCAATTACTAAAAGAGGAATGTTCATAACTGTAACTATACTTGTGGATTTATCTATTTTCCTTTCAGTTCTGTCAGGTTTTCCTTCATTTATTTTGAACTCTGTTGTTATGTTCCTATAGACTTAGGCTTGTCTTCTTGATAAATTGGTCCCATATTTTATTGTGAAATGTCCTTCTTCATCCCTATTAATATTCCATGTTTGGTAAGTTACTTTCTCTTATACTAATATAACAACTCCAGCTTTCTTTGGATTAGGAATGAATTTAATATTTTTCCAACTTTGTCATTTTATAAGTTACCACTCTTGTGTAGAAGATAAAGTTGGGTATTGATTTTTTACCTACTAGACAATCTTTAACATTTTATTTGCCTGTTTATACAATCCATATTAGGGTAATTATTATATGGTTATGTTTAAATCTGCTATCTTGCTTTTTATTTTCTACTTCTATTTTTTGTTCCTTCTTCCCTCTTTCCTTGATTTCTTTTGAATTAACTATGTTTTTTAATGATCAATTTCATCATCACTCTTGTTTTTTCAGGTATTTTCTCAATGTTTGCTCTAGGTTTTATAATATATATCTGTAACTTTTCAGTCTACCCACAACTTCACATGTACTGTTAGAAACATAGCATATCCTTACATTTCCCCTCCAAATATTTTATAATAGTTTTCATGCACTTTCATTTTACACGTTATAAATCTCATGTTTTACTATTTTCTCAATTATCTTTAAAATAGACTTAAAATAAAATATGTCTATTATATTTACCCACATATTTTTCATTTTTGAAAGTTTTTATTTCTTCTCCCCCTAGCTATTTTCCAGATTGTATTTTATCTGTTTTCTTCAGTAATTTTATTATGATATATATTTATCTGTTTTCTTCAGTAATTTTATTATGATATATATTTATCTGTTTTCTTCAGTAATTTTATTATGATATATATTTATGTGGTTTTACTTATTTTTCCTCTGCTCGGATTTAGTTGACTTTCTTAGATCTGTGGGATATAGATTTCAACATATTTGGAAAACTTCTGGCTATTATTTAAGTAATTTACTATTTTTTTCCTTCCTCTCCTTTATTTCCTTCTAATAGTCTAGTTACATGTATATATTTCTGCTTGATATTCCACTGTTTGCAGAAGCTATATTCATTTATATTTAGTCTTTTTCTTGTCATGCTTCATTTGTATAAATTCTATTTCTATTTCTCTAAGTTCACTGGCCTTTTCTTCTGCAAGTGTCTAGTCTTCTTTTGATATCATATAATGTATTTTTCATTTCAGATACTCTTTTTCATCTCTAAAAGTTCTATTTGGTCTTTTTAATGCTTTTCATTTCTTTCCCAATTATGTGTATATTTTCCTTTATATCTTTGACTCTATTTACAAGATTTATTATGTCTACTCATTCCATCATCCTCACCATTTCTGGGTTATTTCTATTGATTGCTATTATTTTTATTTCCAGCCATTAGTTGTATCTTCCTGCTTTTTGCATATTGACAATGTTTTACTGAAGTTCAGATATTGGAATTTTACAGTTTCAGCTTCAGGCATTTGTTGTATTCCTTTAATGAGCATTAAGATTAATTCGAGTCCATGGCTCAATTATTTGCAGCTGTATTTGGTCTTTGTGAGGCCTCCTTTTAAAGTTTTTGTTTTTATTTTAGTAGTGGTTCCAGGGCAGCTTTTATTCTGGGTCAATTTAACCCCTTTTGGAAGGCATATTCCTGAAGACTCTTCCCCATGCCCCATATATAAAGATCTCTACACCCTAGGAACACAGATGACTCCAGCCTTGTTTGATCTCTGAGAATTGTTCATCCTGCTGCTCTCTGGTGGTTCTTTGTGCAGCTAGGAGGGTTTCCTCTCTCATGTGTTTACATCAGCACTCAGACAACATCTTCAGCAACCCCTCCTAGAAGATTTCTAGATCTCTTTCACTGTGAGGCACCAGCTTCTTGTGACTTTGTCATGCAAATTTTCAGCATCTCTGAACTCTTCTTTCTCCTCAACCCAGGTGAAACCATAGGGCTGTGTTTCATTCTCCCTACCTGCACTGGGTCTGGAATCTACTCCAGGTAATAAATTATGCAAATGTAACTGTCCATTCTATTTCTTTCTCTTTTCTCAGGTATCATACTCTTATAGTGTCTTTGTCTAAAATTAGCAAATCATTGCTGCATATATTTTATCTAGTTTGCTATTTGTTTATAGAGGAGTGCACTAGTTCCTATAGTGTTCAATAATTCATTGGTGGAAGTAGAAGTTATATCCAGTTCTTCAGTTTCTAACAAGTGGCTTATTTAGAAATAAAGAATATTTTTTAATTAAAAATTCATCTAACCAGCCAAATAGGCAAGACAAGACAAAACGAAACTTTATAAAAAATATTTGGATAAAATTTAATATTGTGTCATATTGTACCAAGGAGTGTTTCATCACTTTTATTTATATTAAGTAAATATTTTAATTAACACCTTCTCACTGTAATTTGCTTATAGCCAACTAAGTATAATAAATGAATAACAGCACCCATGTAGACAGTTTTCTTACTACTTTCGTTAGCCTGCTTATATTCTCTCAAAATTATTTTTGTATGCAGAAGCATAAGGGGAATTGGAAATGCATGTCTTTCTAGACATTACCCTAGTCTTATAATATTTATCTTTATTTTTGGATAGCATACAACAAAATAATTTAGAAATAAAAGATTATTAAAAACTGGTAACATCCACTAATACTGAAATTTTTACTTGTGGTTTATGTATGTGTGGACTTTAACATGTCTAATTTTTTGACAAAAGGTTATATTTTTCCACTTGCTCTGTACACATTTAAACACATCTGTTTTCTTTCTAAATGATAATTTTCCCATGTCCATTTGGGTTCTTATAAAAAGAATACTGTAAACTAGGTGGTTTAAAAACAACAAACATTTATTTCTCACCAATCTGGAGGCTGGAAGTCAAGACCATGGCATCTGCAGTTTCAGCAGATTTGCTGTCCCCTGAGGGCTCTCTGCCTAGAAGTCTGTCTTTACTTCTCTGTAACCTCATAGCAAAAGAGCTTTCTCTGTTCTCTTTTATAAGAGTACTAATCTCATTCATGAGGGCTCTGCCCTCATGACCTATCACCTCCCAAATGCTCTCCCTCCTATAAACATCACCTTGGGGTTAGGATTTCAACATGAAGATTGGGAGGCAGATAGAAACATTCAACCTAAGCAGGCTCTAAGAATATAACTTGAAACTAACTCCTTTTGTTGTTGTTGTTGTTGTAAGCTTAAGGTGTACAACCTGTTGATTTGATAAACATATATTGCAAAATGATTACTACCATAGCGTTAGCTAACACTGCCATCCTGTCACATAATTACCATTTCTTTTTTGTAGTGAGAACATTTAAAATTTACTCTTGAGCATTGCTAAAATTAACAAGTCAGGAAAGGACAGATGTTGGTGAGGATGCGGAGAAAGGGGAACCCTCTTACACTGTTGGTGGGAATGCAAGCTGGTGCAGCCACTCTGGAAAACAGTAGGGAGGTGCCTCAAAAAGTTGAAAATGGAGCTACCCTACAACCCAGCAATTGCAGTAGTGGATATTTACCCCAAAGATACAGATGTACTGAAAAGAAGGGGCACATGCACCCTAATGTTAGAGCAGCAATGTCCACAATAGCCAAACTATGGAAAGAGCCCAGATATCTATCAACAGATGAATGGATAAAGAAGATGTGGTATGTATATATATATAATGGAATACTACTCAGCCACCAAAAAAATGAAATCTTGCCATTTGCAATGACGTGGATGGACTAGAGGGTATTATGCTAAGTGAAATAAGTCAATCAGAGAAAGACAATTATCATATGATCTCACTGATATGTGGAATTTAAGAAACAAAACAGAGGATCATAGGGGAAGAGAGGGAAAAATAAAATAAGATGAAATCAGAGAGGGAAACAAACCATAAGAGACTCTTAATCTCAGGAAACAAACTGAGGGTTGCTGGAGTGGAGGGGGGTGGGAGGGATGGGGTAACTGGGTGATGGACATTAAGAAGGGTATGTGATGTAATGAGCCCTGGGTATTGTATAAGACTGATGAATCACTGAACGCTACCTCTGAAACTAATAATATATGTTAATTAATTGAATTTAAATTAAATAAAAGAAAAAGGAAAATATTACTTTTTAAGCAACTTTTAAGTATATAATACAATATTATTAGGTATAATCACCATGCAGTACATCAAAACCCCAGAACTTATTAATCTTATAACTGGAAGTTTGTACCCTTTGACTACTACCACTCCATTTCCCCACAGCCCCTAGTAATTACCATTCTATTCTCTGTTTCTATGAGAATTCTTTTTTTAACTAAAAATAATAATCATTACAGAAATTTCCCATTTTTAGTTTTGGTTTTAAGTTTTTATTTAAATTTTAGTTAGTTAACAAAAAGTGTAATATTAGTTTCAGGTGTACAATATACTGATGAAACACTTTCATACAACATCCAGTGCTCATCACAACAAGTGCCCTCCTTAATTCCCATCCACCTATTTAACCCATCCCCCCGCCAACCTCCCCTCTGGTAACCATCAATTTGTTCTCTATAGTTAAGAGTCTGTTTCTTGTTTTGCCTCTCTCTCTCTCTTTCCTTTTGCTCATTTGTTTTGTTTTATATATTCCACATATGAGTGAAATCATATGGTATTTGTCTTTCTGATTTATTTCACTTAGCATAATACTCTCTAGCTCCACCCATGTCATTGCAAAGGCAAGATTTCATTCTTTTTTGTGGCTGAGTCGCATTTTTAGTTTTTTAAGTAATGGCTTTTTAAAAAAATTTAAAAATCCATGTTGCACGATTAAATGTAATCTATTATGTTCTAGCAGATATAAAAAGCTTCTATCTCCTAATTTATAAGGAAAAACTTTCAGTTTACTATATTGCTAGTCATCATGCATTTCAAAATTCAACATAATATCTAAAAATTTCTGGGAAAGCAGTTTGTAAAAGTTTTAAGGATTTCCTTAAACATTGTTATCTTTGTCCCCCAAAAAGAGGGCAATAGGATTTTCCTCCTTCTCAGATCCTAATGGAAATCTGTGGCAACCTGCCCAGATCAGAGACAACATGTACAAAGGTGAAAGTTATTACCTCTGCCAGGACAATGTGCTCCAGGAAGAAATGCCTTCTCTGCTCCTTAGGCAGGGATGACTATTTCAAACACTGTGTTTCCAAAGTCATTTCTATGACTAGTGTTCTCACTCAATTACATTCCTCCTAGTAATGAAGGCATAATATATGACAGCTGTAGTTTCTAGATAATTTTCTTTGTTAAGATTCAGGAAAAACTGAACTGTCCCTCATTACCTTCTTCCTCATGACAGGCTAAAGAAATCTATTCACAATGCCACAATGTGTGCTGATAGAATTCCTTATTATTTAAAAAGTGGTTCCTAAAGTTTTCAGGAAGGAAATATATGAAATAAAAGCACAGCTTGTGAAGAAAAAAAAAAAAAAAAGCCTATACGACAACATCTCATGCACAATCATTGTTTTTGGATTAACTTTGTGTGGTCCCTGCATTGTATGTAAATATGCCTCACAGTGGTTTTCTTTAGGTGTTCCAGCATAGTATAAGTAAAATGCTCAAAATAGGCTTCTTAATTTATTGTCAGAAGTAAGATAAAATGCTGACTTTTGCAATACATTGATGGAAATACCCAGAGACAAACCAAGAAACAGATTCTTAACTATAGAGAACAAAATGATGGTTACCAGAGGGGAGGGGGTGGGAGGAATGGGGGAACTATGGGATAGGGATTAAAGAGTACACTTATCATGATGAAATAAATCAAATCAAATAAAATAAATTTTTAAGGATACAGTTAAAAAAGAAATATCCATGGATCAAATCTGATTAATATTATGTGGAGTACAGACGCTTTTTATCTTTTTATTTTTATTATGTTATGTTAATCACCATACATTACATCATTAGTTTTTGATGTAGTGTTCCATGATTCATTGTTTGTGTATAACACCCACTGCTCCATTCAATACGTGCCCTCTTTAATACCCATCACCAGGCTAACCCATCCCCCCACCGCCCTCCCCTCTAGAACTCTCAGTTTGTTTTCAGAGTCCATAGTCTCTGCACAGCAAAGGAAACAGTCAACAAAACAAAGAGGCAACCCACAGAATGGGAGAAGATATTTGCAAATGACACTACAGATAAAGGGCTGGTATCCAAGATCTATAAAGAACTTCTCAAACTCAACACCCAAAAAATAAATAATCAAGTCAAAAAACGGGCAGAAGACATGAACAGAAACTTCTCCAAAGAAGACATACAAATGGCTAACAGACACATGAAAAAATGTTCATCATCGTTAGCCATCAGGGAAATTTAAATCAAAACCACACTGAGATACCACCTTACTCCAGCAGAATGGCAAAAATTGACAAGGCAAGAAACAACAAATGTTGGAGAAGTTGTGGAGAAAGGGGAATGTTCCCCTTTCACACTGTTGGTGGGAATGCAAGTTGGTACAGCCACTTTGGAAAACAATGTGGAGGTGCCTCAAAAAATTAAAAATAGAGCTACCCTATGACCCAGCAATTGCACTACTGGGTATTTACCCCAAAGACACAGATATAGTGAAAAGAAGGGCCATATGCACCCCAATGTTCATAGCAGCAATGTCCACAATAGCCAAATTGTGGAAAGAGCCGAGATGCCCTTCAACAGATGAATGGATAAAGAAGATGTGGTCCATATATACAATGGAATATCACTCAGCCATCAGAAAGGATGAATACCCAACTTTTACATCAACATGGATGGGACTGGAGGAGGTTATGCTAAGTGAAATAAGTCAAGCAGAGAAAGTCAATTATCATAGGGTTTCACTTATTTGTGGAACATAAGGAATAGCATGGAGGACATTAGGAGAAGGAAGAAAAAAATGAAGGGGGGTAATTGGAGGGAGAGATGAACCATGAAAGACTATGGACTCTGAGAAACAAACTGAGGGTGTTAGAGGGAAGGGGGGTGGGGGGATGGGTTAGCCTGGTGATGGGTATTAAGGAGGGCATGTACTGCATGGAGCACTGGGTGTTATATGAAAACAATGAAGCATGGATCACTACATCAAAAACTAATGATGTATGGTGACTAACAACATAATAAAATAAAAAAATATTATGTGGAGTAATAATGGAGGATATATTTATTATTTAACCAATAATTTTTTTATTATTTTTTTAAGATTTTATTTTTTTGACAGAGAGACAGCGAGAGAGGGAACAAAGCAGGGGGATTAGGAGAGTGAGAAGCAGGCTTCCCGCTGAGCGGGGAGCCCGATGTGGGGCTTGATCCCAGGACCCTGGGATCATGACCTGAGCCGAAGACAGATGCTTAATGACTGAGCCACCCAGTCGCCCCTCATTTAACCAATAATTTTGATCAAAGCTATCATATCTCATAGGTTTTAGGATTCAGACTATCCAAGATTTCTCCTATAGACACAGATTTGGAAAGACATATATGGGAGAGGATATCCTGGAGAAATCATCACTCTTTGTCTTATAATATGGTTCTATATCCAAACTTTGAAGTTAAACAGAGGACCCTAGTGAGCTAAGCTGAATTTTGAGGGTCCCAAATGTTGTTTTTGCCTAAGCAAGGAAATTCTAAGTTGCCTAGGACAAAAATAAGCTGAGATGACTCTGGTGCCTATCCTCTAGGCCCCATCCCAAGCTGGAAGCCAATATGTAATTGTGTTATGAATTTTTTTCCTGTGGTTTATAAAGAAGAAATTGAAAAAACAAGATGAAATGGTCACAACTCTGAAATAAGGAACATAAAATGTGGTATCATTAATTTTATTTGCTTTTTAGCTCTTGCTCATTAGAAAATAGATGTTCCTATGGAAAAATAATCTCTGCAAAGTCAGTTGACGAAAATGAATTACTGCATTTCACAGATGTTTTCACTTTAAAATGGAATATTATGATGGTGCTAAAACTTTTTACCACCATTACTGTAATTTGCATGTCATTACTAGTGATGTTTATATTTTGAGAAGTTGAAATGTTTTTGAGCTCATCATAACCTAGTACTAATGATTCTCAGTACATCTGTGGAAAACCAACATCTAGGCAGTTTTCTCCAGCTCAATCATCTCTGATGAGTTTGCAGTGTCTTCCAAAATATTCAACTAAGATTTTGTATGTACTTAAAGATTCTGCTTTATGTATACACAATCTGAAACTTAAATGGAAGGTAACAAATCAAAATTATGTGGCAACATATGAATATACTTGAATTCTGGCATCTGTTCTAATGAAAGCATTTCAGTGGACTCATGCTATATTTTCAGAATAGCCAGATCATTTTAATTCTGGATTCACAGGGAACTGATGCTTTGTTTGCAAATAATGAAGTGAATTAGCCTTAATTTAGAGTCTGAGGTTTAGAAAAAAAAAAATCGAAATGCTTGTTGCAGGTGCCAATAGAAGAAGACTCTAAAGGAAATAACTTCAAATGTAAAATATTTCAGGACAGAAATAATCAGTAAAATTGACGTCGAAATTAAAGAGTGAAAACCAAAGGTAATAAACAATTAACAGATTTTTTTTTTTTTTTTTTTTTTACAAATAACCATCAAGTGGAACAAGCACTCTCAGTGCATAGTTTCATTATCTATTATCTTCAAAACAAGGGTAATTTTCAAAAGCCTATGAACTGTTCTGGGTGCAACTACATTTTTCATTTTCCTATTTTCCACATAATCATGAAAATATCTTAACCATTAAGCATGCACATAACAGTAATGCTAAAATTATCCAAGCAGTAGCTTGCATTATGCTGCATTTCCTGTATAAACAAAGTTTCAATTGCATGAACCTTCTATGCCAGGACCATATGTGTATTTGATGACCTTCAAGCAAAATAAAAACTCTTAACGTGAGCATGTTAATGTGAATTACTCTTCATATAAAATTAAGTTCAGAAGTAGGCAGTCCAGGACTAGTAATGACTGCTGCTCAATGACATAAAAGACCCAAGCCATGTCTATGGGCTCTATCCTCGGTAGATTGTTCCCATTGTTTCTTAGGGTCACCTCATAGTTGAGTAACAAGATGGTGAGGCAGCAACAATAGCAGATTTTCAGAAAGAAACAAAGAGAAGAGTACATGTCCTCTTCTCTTTAATAAGATTTCCTAAAAGTCCAACATAGCAGTTTCCCTTACATTTTATAGGTAAGAATATAATCTCATCATAACACTGAGGGGCAAATGTTGGGGAATATGCAAGAATAAAAATTGGAGTTCTGATACTAAAGATAAAAAAGAGAATGAACATGGGGATTGCAACTAATAGTTTCTGCTACAGATCATATTTGATTTTTTTATTCCAGGGCTGGAATATTTGTGTCTTGACTCTGCAGTGTCAGATCCAGAATCAAGATCTAGAGTGTTTTGACAACATAATACTATTGACTCTAGATTTTGTTAAGTGCCCCAAATATTTTACTGCATGATGCTATTACTTTCATGTACGTCAAGACCAAAACAGAGACACAGAAGAACTTAATCTTTTGACATTCAGTATTCTTTGGTTCAAATATGGCTAATTTCTAATTAAGCAGACTCATTTATTTCTAATGTACTACTTGCACTTTCTGTTGTAGTCAAACCTGACATTTCTAATCTGTGTTTTATAACACCATTCCTGTTATCCAAAATGTTTTTTTCCCTTTCTTTAAGAAATTTCTCTCTTCTTGTCTACCATCGTTTATAATTTTGAGGTTCAGTTCATGTATTATTTCAAAGCCTTCTTGGACACTGGTGAACATGGTTAAAAATAGGGTCTTGGGAAAATCAGGCATTCTGCCTCTATCCCAAACTAGCTCTGTTATCTTTCATAAAAACTTCAAGTCTCATTTTCTGCAACTGTAAAGTGCAATAATAATACTTCCTGCTATTTAATGTCATTGCAAAGTTTAACCAAAAAATTGCATTTAAAGTATTTGGCACATTGTCAGTTACATAATAAGTTCTAAATAAATTTACACTACTATTATCCTTAATGATTCATCCTTCATTGATTCACCTCTATGCTTCCTCATAGGCTTTATAACTAGGATTATATAATTTTAGTGTACTTTTAATTGTCTATTATGTATTTATGACTCCCTCATATATTAATTTTATCTCTTCAGTAGTTTATCTTTGTGAATAAATTTAATGTAGTATATGTTTTGAGCATCCCTCACTATATCTAGCAAATCATTCAATAAAATGGGATTTATTCTGTGAGAACATGTTTTAGCACATGATATTTATGTAATGTTTTATTTGAGATTATATAGATGGATACTCCTGGTTTCTGATATTAAGGAGCTCATATTATATGGAGGCAATGAGATACATAAATATAAAGAAACAGGCAGTAAACTCTCAGACATCAGTCTTGGCAATATTTTTTTTCAATCTGTCTCCTCAGGTAAGAACAACAAAAGCAAAAATAAACACTCCAGACTACATCAAACTAAAAAGCTTTCTCACAGCAAAGGAAACAATCAAGAAACCAAAGAGACAACCTATTCAATGGGAGAAGATATTTGCAAATGGTATATTTAATAAGGGGTTAATATCCAAAATATATAAAAAGTCATATAACTCAACATCAAAAAAAAAAAAAATCCAGTTAAAAAATGGGTAGATGACCTGAATAGACATTTTTCCAAAAAAGATACATAGATGGCCAGCAGACACATGAAAAGATGCTCAGCATCAGTAATTATCAGAGACATGCAAATCAAAACCACAATGAGATATCCCCACCTCACACATGTCAGAATGGCTAATACCAAAAAGACAAGAAATAACAAGTGTTGGCAAGGATGTGGAGAAAAAGGGAGCCTTGTGCACCACTGGTAGGAATGTAAACTGATGCAGCCATTATGGAAGACAGTATGGAGGTTCCTCAAAAAATTAAAAATAAATAACAATATGATCTAGAAATTCCATTTCTGGATATTTATCTACAGAAAATAAAAATAATTTGAGAAGATATGTGCAAGTCTATGTTCATTGCAGTGAAAATACATATATATATATATTATATATATATATATATGCTTTCTATGTGATTATATAAAAGTAGTACTGAAATTAGCAAGGACAACCAGCTCCTGTTATGTCAGCATTTTCTGGTAATTGGACTCATGACCAAGCAACGTGTTTGGGGCTGCTTATTATCTGCATCCTTGCAACTCTGAGTACAGTATTTGTTGTTAAACTTTGAGGGAATTTCAAAAGTCATACACACTACTGCAATCTCTGAAGAATCCATTAATAACAACTGAAATCATGGCCATACCAGAATTTTATTTCTTTAAAGGGAAGTACACCTAATTGTAACATATTTTCCCCCAAACTATATGTGCCTCAACAGCCAATCAGATAGACTCTTCAGCACTGAATATGATGAAATATATAAAGCTTTTCAAAAAAGTGTCCGATTGATAGGAAAGCTTGTTACACATAAATCTGACACTACAGTTGAGTAACAAGGGTTTTGACTGACAGGTTAGCAACTAACTATCCATCTTTACTCTTCTTCCTTTCGAACATTTCCAAAATTGAATAAAGGATTCCAAGATTCTAATCCCTACAGAATAAAAAAGCCTATTTTTTTTTTTTTGAGGAAGGTGATAGGTTAAAATCAGAAGAAAAAGTAGATGAAATTCTAAGTTTGAGAAAGAACTATTTTGATCAGTCTAGTTTGGAAAATTAATTTTATATTTAACATCTTTTAACAGTCAGAAAAAACACATAAATTTTTGTATTGTAAAAACTAAAGAAAACAAGTCAAGACCAACAAAAAACCTTGCCAAACAAATGAAAATTAAAGTCACAATACCATCTAGATTTTTAATATGATGACTTATTTCTATGATTTATTAGTAATAATCTCATTTTAGTTATAGTTCAAATTCTGCCTATAAAAGATTACAAAAATTTACAGGGAAAAATAAGTAGCAACTGCACTTATACTATTTAGAGTACTGCAAATTCAATTTAAATGCAGGTGCTTGTCTTTTTAATTTACTTTTATTATAGACAGAATAAGATTTTTACATTCAATTATGTTCCAAAAGAAGAATGTTATATGTTACTCATCAAAGTAAACTTCACAATGGCCAAGCTTTTTATTTTTTTAAATTTTTTAAATTATTATTTTTGTAAAACTCTGTAACATAAAATGATTTCATGTTAACCAACAATTGTGTTTCTGTTTGGTAGAACTCAATTGACATGGTACAAATCTCTTATAACAATGGATAATCCATGTTATAGCAGAACTTGGAAGAATGAATGTGCTTAGAAAGGAAAAAACCTACAAAGAAGTGAAGTTACTAGTCAAAATAAGGAACCAAAGATAAAACCACTTTGCAGACAAAGTAATAAAATATAATATTAAAAGTTATATTTTTAAAAAACAATGAAATAAAATTTCATTGATTTTTTTTTGTTAAAAAAAAAGAAAATTAAATTAAGCTTCTTTTCCCCAATCATAAGGCACTTTTCTATTGTTGAAAAAGTGGGATTTATTGGAAAAGGATTACAGAGTCTCAGACATTGTGCATCACCTAAGATTAAGTCAATCTGTAAGTAACAGTAAACCCAAAATAACACTGGCTTATTTAAAAGAAAAATCAAAGTTGGCCTCTGCTTCTAGAAACTTCTATCATTGGTCTACTTAAAAGAAACTCTTAAAATATTTTAAAAGCTAATAATATTGGCTCAAATTTTCTTAATTCTGTCCTCTAAACATGCTTACCTACAAGAATCTCATCCCCCCATCATTCCTGTTGTTTTACTCTGATGGACATGTGTCTATAATTGAACTTCTTAAATTCTGGTACTAAGAACTAATAAATATAAACAAAATCAAAGGTAAGTTTCAGTAACTATTTTGTGCCAGGCACTGTTTGAAGCAGTGTTAGAGGCAAATAAAACAAGCAAAATCTCTGCTGTTATGGACCATATATTCTACTGGATGAAGCCAACCATAAACCAAATCTAAGTAATATTTTATTTAATTTTATATAGTGAAAAATGTTACAAAAGTAAAACCAGTGGAAGTAATTAGAAAAATGAAAGAGGTGATATCATTTTGAAATGGTGATTATTCTATAAAGAACCTATCAAACTCAACACCCCAAAAAACAAATAATCCAGTTAAGAAATGGAGACATGAATAGACATTTTTCCAAAGAAGATATCCAGATAGCCAACAGACACATGAAAAGATGCTCAACATCACTCATCATCAGGGAAATACAAATCAAAACTACAATGAGATACCACCTCACACCTGTAAGAAAGGGTAAAATTAACAACACAGGAAACAAGAGGTGTTGGTGAGGATGTGGAAAAAGGGAAAACTCTTAAACGGTTGGTGGGAATGCAAACTGGTACAGCCACTCTGGAAAACAGTATGGAGGTTCCTCAAAAAGTTAAAAATAGAACTACCCTACAACCCAGAAATTGCACTACTAGCTATTCACTGAAAGGATACAAAAATATTTGAAGGGGCGCATGCACCCTGATGTTTATAGCAGCATTATCAATGATAGCCAAACTATGGTAAGAACCCAAATGTCCATTAACTGATGAATGGATAAAGAAGAGTAGTACACACACACACTCACACACGCACACACAATGGAATATTACTCACATACATATACAGCGGAATATTACTCAACCATCAACAAGAATGAAATCTTGCCATTTGCAATGACATCAATGGAGCTGGAGTATATTATGCTAAGTGAAACAAATCAGTCAAAGAAAGGCAAATGCTTATATGATTTCACTCAGATGTGGAATTTAAGAAACAAAACAGATGAACATAGGGGAAGGGAAAAAAAAGAGAGGGAAGCAAACCATAAGAGACTTAACTATAGAGAACAAACTGAGGGTTGCTGGAGGGGAGGTTGGTGGGGGATGGGCTAAATGGGTGGTGGGTATTAAGGAGGGTGCTTGTTGTGTTGAGCACTGGGTGACTGGGTGTTGTATGTAAGTGATGAATCACTAAATCCTATTCCTGAAACCAATATTACACTAAATGTTAACTAACTAGAATTTAAATAAAAATTGGAAGAAAAAAAACAGGAAAAAAAGAACTGGTGATGGTGATTATTGAGTAGACAAAAGAATGAAGTGAGGGAGACAGGTATATAAGTGTACAAGGAAAAGTCATTCTATGAGATGGAGGCTCTGTATCAGGAATATCCTAGGATCGGGCACCTGGGTGGCTCAGTCAGTTAAGCGTCTGTCTTCTGCTCAGGTCATGATCCCAGGGTCCTGGGATCAAGTGCCCCACATTGGGTTTCTTGCTCAGTGTAGAGCCTCCTTCTCTCTCTCCCTCTGCCACTTCCCCTGCTTGTGCTCTCTCACTCTCTCTCCCAAATAAGTAAATAAAATCTTTAAAAAAAAAAAAAGGAATATCCTAGGAAGACGAAATTAGAAAAGTAAGCATGTATGTGCTGGCACACACATCTGTTAAGGGGTGTGCAAGGGTAAAGAGGAGAGTGGATTACATCAGATCCTCAGGTCATGAGAAGTGTTTTGTTTTCACTCTAAGTAAAGCTATTGGAGGATTTTAAAAAGGATTTTTAAAGGACCACTTTCCTTCTGTGTGGAAAATAAAATGAAGGAGAAGAATGAGTAAGAGGAAGGAAACAAGTTAGAAGGCTTGTATAAAAAATAATGCAGGGGAGAGATGGTAGTACTGTGTAGTAGAGAAGCAGTGTGAGAGGTTTGTGGAGAAATACTCAGGATTAAGATATTTTGAAAAAGATGACTGACTTGAATTTTACTGTGAGAGGACTAATCACCAGTAGATTTTCAAAAATCCTTACCAGAAAATAATGTTTAAATCATTGTCTGTTGCATAGGCATATAATTTGAATAATTAAGAATGTAGAATATGACAAAGTTATATACACTTGCTATTTTAAAGTATCTTTAAGAGTAACTTGGATATTTCCTTTTCAAAAATTATAAAACAGAAGTGGACTTTTTACATTATATTTAGGTTTGATGTTTCTAATATAACTACTCTCATTTTATCTGTAGGACTGAAGTAGGAAGAACAATAATTTTCCCTCTAAATTTCAAGAGTACATGGACAGGGTTTTTGCTTGGTTGTTTTATTTATAATAAGATGAGCCAAGTCAAATGTAGTGAGTTAAATATCCCCAAATTGGTATTTTAATATAGTTTTCAACAAATACAGTTCAAATTTTAAGTGAACAAGTACTATACTTTACCACATTTTTTACAAATGTAATTTCATATGACAAACATTTCAAGTATCAGATTTACCAAAAAAATTGAATATTACAAAAAAGGATTCTTTTTTATTAAATAGCCTTAGAACAACTTAAAAGATTCAAAACAACTATAGCTATAACTTGAATTTTCTGAAAAGTTATCTAACATATTCACCAGTCTTAATTTTTATTTTTCTCTAAACAAAGTCAAAGGGATGCCATGTTCTTACAGAGCAAAAGTCCTTCTTAACCAGCTTTATTTAACTTCTTTCTCGAGATTTTCTCATTTATTACAAGTTGAAACTTACTGTCCCTAGAGTCAACAAAATTTTAATTAAGCCTGAAGCAAGGAATTTGACCCTTACAGTAATTTATTTCCACATAATGAATTTATCTTTGAGCTCAAAACCATAAATAGAAGTGAAGGGGAAGTGTATATTAATCAAATAGAAGAGAGCAATGGACACCAGAACCATGTTCTCATTAGTTATATTTACCATTTTGTATAGTTACTGAGAGGTTCTCAGGATTATGTTTCATAAGAAGTCTCTTGAAAACACTTATGTTTAATATAGAAAGTATAAATCTCAATCTATGAAGACAGGAATAAAAGAAATAGAATTTTTTTTTTTTTAATTTTCAACATATCTTTGTTATTTCTATTTGGAACACCCCCCACGAAATCATTAAGACTAACAGACTTAATTTCAGTCAATGAAAAATCCTTCCGTTTCTCTGTGTACTTTTTTCAACTACCAGAACACTGATGTCCTACCAAAGAATTGGGTGAGAGTCTTTTGGTCCATCAACCATCTCTCCATGTATATGGGCATTGAGAAGACCCATATTTCAGTTACCCTTGTTCCTTCAGAAAGCTTTGTTATACACAAAATGAAATCTTCAAGCAACACACATAATTTTGCATGTTGTTTCAATAATTCTCATAAGTTTGTGACCCTCACTCTTTTGTTTAATCATGATTCCCTTAAATTGACACCATAGAATTATGCTCTTGTGTCCAATTTACTAATATAGTATGAAGGGGGGAAAAAAAGCCTCACACAATAGTCTTTTTTTCTAATCCACGTATCCATAATTAGAGGATATAATATCTGTTTTGTTATTTATTAACAAAACTTGAAAAAAAATTCCTTCTCAAATGATGATTGATATGTTACCTGTTCATTTATAGTCTCTGAGAACCCCAAAGAGAAATTTTTCTTCATTTCCCCCACTGCCAATTTTAGCCAGAACCTTCACCACCACAACTGTCAACTGATCTCTCTGACAGGACTTTGCACCTAGATCACAATTTTCTTCCCCATTCTTATTCTCTAGTCACATCAATGCCTGTGTTGATGTCCTTTACAATCCCTCCAAAAGATTAATTTTGTAGCCTATTCCTCAATCTCAACACCCCTAATGAATGGGCACAAATTGAATCTGATCATCATTTAGAACTACTCCAACCTCCAAGATTATAAATTCACTCTTGCATGTTAAGCTTTCTTACAAGGGAACTACATCCACCATAAAATCTTTAATTATAATCTCCATATGAATAATTCTAAAACCCACATATCTATTCTTATCCTTTCTCCTCAATCAAGACATCTATTTTCTGGATTTATCAGAGATGACACTGATAATCTAAAACACAACTGATTACCTTTCTTATCAAAATTCCTCTTCTATTTCCTTTTTTGTTAAGTTTCCTACTATACTTTCAGTCACAAGGACAAAAACTTTTAAAAATACCTTTAACTTTCAATGTACATTTTAGATTTTTCTGTTTCCACAGATTAATTTTTTCCTCTATAATTTTTTTTCTAATTCAAGACCTCATTTCCCTAATCCAGACAATTAAAAACATTTTCTAATTTTTCACCTCTTTTTTTTCTATACGTTATTTCACACACTGCTATCATGGTTGTTTTCCCAAACATGGCTAGATCCCATTACACCACTCTAAAATTAAAAAAAAAAAAAAGAAAAGATAACGAGTGCTTCCCTTGCTATTAGAATATATTCAATCCTTTACAAGATTCAAAGCATTCATTGATCTATACCTTATATCAGTGCACCATAACCTCAAAACTCCCAGAATATTTCTCTTAACATTTTAATTTCTAAACTTCATACACTTATTGGTGATCCTCACTTAGACTACTATTCCCCTTCTCCACAGCGCTGTCATACACCATCTCACTTAGTGATTTTATCACTTTGAATTAGACACACACATGAATATGTGTGCGTGTGTGAGCGCATGCACACACACACACACACACAAAACTGGTCTTTTGAAAATAATAAAAATGACATGTGATCCAATAATTCCGCTACTGGGTATTTACCCCCAAAAATGAAAACACTAATTCAAAGAGATATATGCATCTCTATGTTTACTGTAGAATTATTTACAATAGCCAAGATGTGGAAGCAACCTATGTGTCCACTGACAGATGAATGGATAAAGAGAATGTTATATACAAATGCACAGGTTCACACACACACACACACACACACACACACAAATGGAATATTACACAGCCATAAAAAAAAGTATGAGATCTTGCCATTTGCAACAACACAGGTAGACCCAGAGGGTATTATGCTAAGTGAAATGAGTCAGACTGAGAAAGACAAATGCCATATGATTTGATTCATACGTGGAATCTTAAAAAAACAAACAAATGAATAAACAAACAAATAAAAAGCAGAATTAGACCTGTAAATACAAAGAACAAACTGATGGTTGCCAGATGCCGGGGGGGGGGGGGATGGACTAAATGGGTGAGGGGGAGTGGAGATACAGACTTCCATTTATGGAATGCATAAGTCTCCATAATAAAAGGCACAGCAGAGGAAATATAGTCAATGATACTGTAATACCACTGTAGGGTAACAGATGATAGCTACATTGTGGTGAGCACAGCATAATGTACAAACGTGTCCAATTACCATGTTGTACACCTGAAACTAATGTAACATCAATGTGTCAACTCTATTCAAAAATAATAATAATAAAATTTAAAAAATGGTCTTTTGGAATGGCTTCTGTATTAGTCTAAATTACAGACCATCACACCCATCTACAGTTTTTAAAATAACTAAAAACTTTAAATACAAGTTAATTGAGGGAAAAAAAAAACACAACCCAATAATTTAGGTGTCACACACACACACACACAAAACAAAATAAAACATCAACCTGTGGTCTTAGTGTCCCTACTCTCTAGCTTCTGGTCACACTTGGGCATCTAGGCTGCAGGTATGGTTGGGGCCCACCCTAACCAAACATGCAGTGTTATGGTTCCTGTGGAATAAGACCCAGTTCTTTTTTTTTTTTTTTTTTTTAAGATTTTTAATTTATTTTGACAGAGAGAGAGTACAAGCAGGGGGAGCAGCAGGCAGAGGGAGAGGGAGAAGCAGGCTTCCTGCTCAGCAGGGAGCTCGATGTGGGGCTCGACCCCAGGACTCTGGGATCATGACTTGAGCCAAAGGCAGACGCTCAACCATCTGAGCCACCCAGGTGACCCAAGACTCAGTTCTATAGCTGCCTCAAAGACTGCTCTTGGGGTGGTGAGGCTTTAGGGATGGGGAGGCAAAGATAAAGGACTGAGTTCCAGGACACATCATAACAGAATCCATGCTATGAAAAGTTCAGGAGCCAGGATGAGACTAAAACTCAAACCTTTCTTAGAGTTCTTGCCTTTTCTAGTTCTGTACCAGCACAAGACTATACAAGTACTTTCCAAAATCCCTTCTGGAAGAATGTAAGTCTACTTATTATTGTTTCAAATATTGTATCATACTTAGTGACATATTAATCAAGACATTCTTGGGGAGGCTGGGTGGCTCAGATGGTTAAGCATCTGCCTTCGGCTCAGGTCATGATCCTGGGGTCCTGGGATCGAGCCCCACGTCCGGCTCCCACCTCAGCAGGGAGTCTGCTTCTCCCTCTGCCTCGGCTTCTCCTCCTCCTCATGCTCTCTTTCTGTCTCTCTCAAGTGAATAAATAAAATCTTTTTTTTTTTTAAAGACATTCTTTTCTGTAGGCTCAGATGATTTACATAAACAAAACATACTGAAATTCTAAACATAAGGGCAGTTTTCAGCATCAATTCCTTGGGAGAAATTCATATCAACAGGTCACAGGAAAAAGAAATCCTTTCACTGACTTTTGTTTGTATTGTCTCTCTTTCAGTGGCTAAAATAAATAAACAAATTAATAAAACTAGTAAATCTTACAGATACACTGTTGTGTACTTGTAGAAGCGTAAGTGAAACTTCAATAGATTAAAAAGTTTGATCATCAGATTATGTTGCAATGAATTCTGAGATAATGAAAGGAATACTTCTGTCAAAATTCCATATATTGTGAAACAGAGGTTTCAAACTGAAAGTAAATCTGCACAGCTTTTGTCATTAAATGAGAAAACAAATGGTTACCTATCTCTGACAGTAGGATAAGCAAGAAGCCACCTAATGTGTATGTGAACTAAACTTTACTAAATCTCTGTACCATATCTTTAGCTGATCTTCTTGACTTTCTTCTCTCTTTGAAGTATGACTATATATATAAAGTATATATGGTATATAGTATACTATGTCACAATATAGCACACTGTATGTATGTGTATATATACATACACACACACACACACACCCCACAAAAAGAAAAATGTTGTGTAGTATATAGGCAGAATGACTGACACACAGACAAAGACAAGATATGAGAAGGAGGGTTAACCTCTGGGGAGGCTACGTGTTCTAATATTTGAAAAAACAAAAAATAGTATAAAGGATAAAGAGTCGATTGTTACATATCTTAGTTATAGCACTACTTCACTTGAAACTGCATTTACAGTACATCATGTGGGATTTGCCATTTGTAAGTTTTCTTACAAATGCCACTAGCCATATGTGGCAATTTAAATTTTAATTGAATTCATTAAGATTAAATAAAATTAAAAATTCAGTTTCTTCATCCTTCATTCTAGGAACATTTCTTTCTTTTTTTTTTTTTAAGATTTTATTTATTTATTTGACAGAGACAGAGACAGCGAGAGCAGGAACACAAGCAGGGGGAGTGGGAGAAGGAGAAGCAGGCTTCCTGCTGAGCTGGGAGCCCGATGTGGGACTCGATCCCAGGACCCTGGGATCATGACCTGAGCCGAAGGCAGTCGCTTAACCAACTGAGCCACCCAGGTGCCCATCTCTAAGAACATTTCAAGTGTTCAAGAGCCTCAGGTGATTAGTGGCTACAATATTGCAAAGCCATGGACAACACTGTAAAGACTTTTAGATACTACGAAATTCCCAAAAGCATGCTGAACTATTGCATTTGGGAAACAAGTGTTTTTTTTTTTCCTTAAAAAGACTTGTGTTGGGAAACTTTTCTAATTTCATTCAATAAAAGACAAACTTGACTTATTCAGTTAAAGAAAATATTCACTAATTTTCAGGTCTGGTATATTTGGTAACCATACCTCACAAAAGAGTATAGGCTTAAAAGAAAAGCAATCCCTTGTTCAAAATTGAGTAAGCTACGAAAAAGCTCAAAGATAATAAAAAACAAGGAGACTCTAATGAGCACAAATGTTCTTCATTAGTTAAAACTCTTAAAAATGTGTTTATGACTTAGAAATACCTGAAGATCTTCCACAGCTTAAAAATGAAATGATTAAGTAGTATTTGCATGTTTATGAGATGTTTGTAAAACTGACTGCTTTTTGATATTTCAAATACCACAGGACTGGGCCACTTAAAATATTTAACTAATTGGATAAATTACTAAATTATTATGATCTATAACCTTCATTAACATCACAAATCATGTCACATTCTCATTAATTCTAGTAATTGTATTTTAAAAACTACGAATTATAGTTTATATTTACTGCATACTTACTATGTAGATTATCTCATTTAGACCTCATTAGAACCCTATATTTATTATCTATTTTCTGAATCAGAAATCAAGACTCAGAGCATTTAGTTAACTTGCTCAAGATCACACTTCTAGATAGTAGTGCAGTAAGATTCTAAAATGTGGCAGATTATCTCAAAGGGTTCTACTTGAAACTTCCATGATAAGACTGATGCCTCATTTATTTATTCAATAAAGATTTTTTAGCATTTTTTATGTGTCCTGTGTATGTGTGTGCTTATAGCATTATTTTTTTTCACCCTGGGAATATAACAGAAGACAAAATACACACTTTGAAACATAACTGAAGCTTTATATTACTCATTTTAATTTATGAGGGCAATATAAATTATAAAATTTGATGTTTTAATAAAATGTTGTAGAGTCTTGAATCTTTGAGTCCCAGGAATTACATGGCTTGGTTATAAAGCAATCGCTTTGTATATAATTTGGTTTTAAAAATAAAATCTGGTAAGCAATGAGGAAAGAGGCAGATTATAGGCAAATGAAATATTTTATCTTTCATAATAATAAACAATAAATGAAACTTAGAAAAAATATTTTCAAAGGCAACTAATTATAAATATCTAATTTCACAAGATACCAGCTTTGATAAAATTCTTTCAGTTAAAAGGGAACTCTTGACTCCAAATGGAAAGCCTCGTACGTAATATTTAGTATGCATATGACATATTTGTGAAGACTTAACTACCTGAATAATGTATTTAATCAAGAAACTTAAATGCAATGTGTTTTTCAATGTCTGCTGATTAGAAAAATCATTATCAGCTCCCTAAAATTTAAAACTAAGTGCTGATAGTATGCATAATGTTCATTTAGAGTTTAGATTTAAGTCTTGAAATGAAAGCTGAATATAAAAACTCCAATATACTTCTTGGTTTAACTCATAATGCATTCCTCACACTCCATGATCAACAGTGAATAAGAGATCTCTTCAAATTAATAAAAACAAAATGTAAATTTCAATCATAGTTTTTAGATGAATGAAATCATTTTGTGAAAAATGTATTTCCTCTTCTTTTCAAATGCACAGTTGAAAGAAGCCCTAACAAATATCTAATAATTATGAAACTCAGCATATGGACTCCTTCTACAGTATAACTTGATAACAAATTTCCTAGGACACTATACTTGTGGAGGAAAGATAGCAAAAACCAAAATAAAACAAGAAAAAATTGTGACATGCCCCTACAGGTTAGAATATTTGAACTGCAGTTCATCCTTTTCTCACTCCTAAGACACTCTCCTCCAGTCAGTGCTAAGGATAAGAGAATGAAAATGTTGCTGAATACTGTTCAAAATATTTCAGAATGTGCAATGTGCCCCTATTCACTGATATAACTGTCATGGCTGTTGTCAAGATGCCTAACATACATTTCCCTCCAGGAAAAGCTATTTTTTTCTGAATGCTTTATCTATCCTTTAGGAGGGAGGACTCCCTTCTCGGTGTTAATTCTGAGGAATCCCAGCACAAGCTACTCCCAATAAATAATTTACTTGGTGGGAGTAGATCTTTCCCAAGAAAGTAAAGACTCTGGACCTGCAACTCCCTGAGTTTGAGATGATATCAGGGCCTTATTGCTTTATAGTGATTTAGTATCAACCTCATATGAACAAGCGTGGGAACACACACACTTCCTATCTGAAATTTCTAGGCAGCTTCTACTTCTCTCACCAGATGAATAATGAATCTGTTATTTCTGTCAAGATTTGCCATATGCCTACTCTGTCCCAGGCACTGTACTTAGAACGGCACATGTAACGGTGAAGGTGCCCTAAGAAAGCTTGGTCCAAAGACAGAAAGAGAAGTCTATTCAATAAATGCGCAACTGACAGAGGCACTGTTTGCTTAGAGATTTTCCATGTTCTCCCCATTCAGAAAAACTTTGCAGCCTTGGCAAGTTCTAAATAATCTTCCTGGAATTGGACAGGAGACAGAGAAGACAAAAATCTGAATGACGTTGTTGAGATTCATCTGAAATGGAACATATTTTCTCCCATTTCTTAATGCTCAAACTGTCCTGCTCTCAACATAGTAAAAAAAAAAATCTAGCCGAATCTTTCAGAGTGTTAATCCCCTGTGAAGTGAAAATGGATGGAGTATAGATTCTGGTTTGCTGCCAACTAGAACAATTCACATAGTACCCATTCCTTCAATTCTACGAGTTGGTGCATTCTGACCAGAAATCCATATATGGAACCCTTTGCTTATATATCCATTGTGCAAAATATATTTCTTTGAGACCACACAAGTAACTATTAAAACCTTTTGGAAATGGCTGTTAAAATCATATCTTAGCACGTGTATGTCATCAAGATTTCCACCTTCTGAATTCAGAGGCAAAAATTCTTAATCACTAGTCCTTTAATCCATGTGGCTGCATGTTCTTTGAAGTAAAAACTGCATGGATTTTAAAACAATTTTCACAGTGAAGTATACACAATCAAGTTACCTCCAGTCTCTGTGCCTTCAGTTTTTCATTTATAAAACAAGGATAACATTTTACAAAATAATATAATCCATATAAAACACTTGAAGCAGTGTCTTGCACATAATATATGCAATTATGTTGTTTTATTGATATTAACTGCATATTGATGCATAACAAAATGCTGTGCACACGAATCCTAAAGTTTTGCTGCCATGAATAGTTCTCATATATATTAAATAAAGTAAAATTATTTTTTATAGAAATACACCTTTTAAAATTCCCAGAAGTCCACCTAAACACAACAGATACTTAACAAGTAACCATGTAATATATTCTTAAAATGTTAATTGTATTATTGCAATATGCATTGGCTGGATAACATATAAAACACTGTATTTTATATATACTCACAGCCACCATTTATAGGAAAATGAATTATTCTACATTTGGAGCTTCACTCCACTTCTTTTCATTTGCCTTGCCTAGAATTTCTCAGGATAATTCCTTAAACATCTTTAAAAAGCATCCCACTTCTAGCTTGGAATTACTGTGAAAAACATCATGGTCAGCAAGTGACATGCTTTCAGCATCTCTATAGCCCCTTCACACCAGTTTCACTTACACTGATCTGATGGCCACCTTTTCCAGTCCTGTGATAGATGTTAGAAATGCAAAGGTGATTGCCTCCCCTCCCTGCTGTAAGGACTCAACATCCAACAGGTAGATACCTTTGAGAGATGATCTACAATAAGAAGAGGGAAGTCCTGATTAGTATCACAACAAAGTGCACAGAATATAGAACATAATTAAATCCAACTGATTAAGGTCACTTTATAATGAAATAACATTGGAGATGTGCTCAGAAGTGTGAATTCTGTAAGGAAAGGGCAGCATTTGTAAAACATACTTTATGTGAATTAATATGGAGTAGACCATAGTGTAGATAACATGAGGTAAGAGTGGAAGTATGGAAATTACACAGGAAACAGTTCAAAAATCAGACATGGATACACTAGTGATGGAAACTGATGTAGAAGATGATGGGATGACTGGGTGGCTTAGTTGGTTAAGCGTCTCCCTTCTGCTCAGGTCATGATCCCATGGTCCTGGGATTGAGCCCCATGTTGGGCTCTCTGCTCAGCAGGGAGCCTGCTTCTCCCTCTCCCCCTGACTGCAATTCCCCCTGCTTGTGCTCTTTCTCTCTCTCTGACAAATAAATTAAAAAAAAAAAAAAAACTTAAAAAAATAAGAAAACGTGATTAATGAGAGAAAAATAGGGAAGATTTTACTAGATTTGGAGACAGATTGGAGCTTGCCATAGAAAGAAAAGAGAAGAAAGCATAAGGGGGAATGAAAATTGTGGCAGATTGAAATGATTTAGCTTGGAAAGTTTAGGTCTACATATCTTGTATAATATGCAAAATCCACGTAGTCACAGATCAGATAATGTACAATAACACTATTTCCACAATAAACCTAATTTAATATGTCCCATTTTCATTCTACAGTAGGGAAAAGCTTTCAGATATAATAGTTCATTCTGTCTAAAACAATATGCCTTTTAAGGCAATATTCAATTAAGCTTACGTATAATTATCTCAGGAAATGTCAGAACATCTCCAATCCTTCTTCTTTATTCAAACATTTTTGCCTCCCCTGTATATTAGTTACATTTCTATTTCTAACAGGATTTATATTTAATATATTCTCATGGTATCAAGAAGTACAGGAAGAATGAATTGGCATATGGGCACATAGATTTTAGGGAGGTTTAAACACATGGTGCTGTTATTTAGCACATGGGAAGCTCAGAAACTGGGTCCATGCTAAAATCATCTCCAAGAGAAGCCTAAAGAGAACACCTTCACCACTCATCTAGCCAGTGGGTGCCAAAGCTTCTCACACCAGCTTTTAATGGTCTGTTGTGTGCAATCTCCTCATCTCCCTGCTCGGTAAGCTCTTATTTGTAGCTTGATTGGTAACCTGAAATCGGCCATGGTGACAATATTGGATGCTCAAGAAATCTTAGCAAATCCTACATCAAGGGTACTCTTCCCTAATCCCCAGAGCAGTTTGTTAAACATTTCCAGGCTTCCCCTGCTCTCTTACATTAGGTATTTTTTTCCATTCTTCTTCCTCTGGGACTCAACAGCAACAAGGATGTTTGTGCGGGTCTGTCACTCAGAAAACTTCCAATGATATAGGTGGGTGTTAGTTCTCTCAATTCATAAACAATTCCTAAATATCCCTGGAGTGCTCTCTTATATACCAACCCCCAATCTTTCATCTGCAAATCATTTGTGGGATAAAAGACGAAATTTCTTCAATGCTCTGTCACAGAACTTCCTTCATGAAAGTCTCATGGAAAAACCAAGAGCACCAGTTCTGAATCTGCCAAACTCTGTTTGACTCAACCACTTAGAATCTGGTGATTCCCCCCACTTCCCTTGCTTAATTGTGTATTTATGAGAGAAAAAATATTTCCTGTGTCTCCAGTCCTTACATAGAATTTATGCTTAATTTGATAATGAGAAATGCTACAGAAATAGAAAAGGTTAAGTTCACTATATATATTGTATTTCTCAATCTATCATAAATACACTATTATGCCTTAAATTAGCATAAAATCCAGCAATAAAACCACCAAAATGTTCAACACTTACATGTGAAAATTATTTACTATTTAATTAAATATTTTAATATATTTAATATTTTAGTGGTATTTAATGAGTAGGTACTCTAACTATGACTTACGTGTTCCATTGTATAACCAGTGACCTCAAGGGCCTAATAGTTTAGTAAAAAAGACAAAATTTAAGTAATAAAAGAACTTTAGTGAAAGAAAAAAAAACCTCAATGAGAAGTTTAATAGATTAAGATACCCATTCGAAACTATAGCACTCCAGATGGATCATGAATGATGATTCATAAGAGCAGAAGGAGAAAGAGGCTTCATAAACTAACTCATTAGGTATATGTGAAAGACAATGAGGACTTTTGATGGTCAAAAATAATGAGAGAACCCAGAGAAATTGGGAATATGGATGTCAAAGGAAGGAGGGAAACGTTTATGAAGTATCTTCAAATAAAGAGAATTTAGGGCTTGATATAAAAGAACAATGGCATATTATAAGTTATTAAGTAGCAGTAACACCATGAAAAAGTGCTGTTAGTGAATGTTTCTTCTTCATTTTTGATATTCTCTTCTATGTGGAGGAAGCCTCTCTCTGTCCCTCTACTACCTTGCTCCAGGAGTGCTGAAGTTTATCTGATTGAAAACTGAAAGAACACTTCATATGAGTTCACCTCTCCTCTTTTCTTTCTTGGCAGCAGGCCTAGCTTTATTCTCTCTGTCCTACTGGATGAAGCGGCTACACGGGGTCTGTGCCAGTCAGGTGTTATCTGTATCTAGGCTGGTATATTTGCCATGTTCCTGAATCCAGATATAAGGCACATTTGAGTCTAATATTAATTAGATTGTCCAACATTGTCTTCATTGGTATATTGATATTTTGTTCTCCAATTGCCTTAATGTTTTTGTCTTATTTTCAAATTAGTTGAGAATCTGAGAAAGGAAGGATGCCTTTTATTTCTTTTTGTTGTCTGATTGCTGTGGCTAGGACTTCTTATACTATGTTGAATAGCAGTGGTGATAGTGGACATCCCTGCCGCGTTCCTGACCTTAGGGGGAAAGCTCTCAGTTTTTCCCCATTGAGAATGATATTCGCTGTAGGTTTTTCATAGATGGCTTTTATGATATTGAGGTATGTACCCTCTATCCCTATGCTCTGAAGAGTTTTGATCAAGAAAGGATGCTGTACTTTGTCAAATGCTTTTTCTGCATCTACTGAAAGGATCACATTCAATGCAATCCCTATCAAAATACCATCCACTTTTTTCAAAGAAATGGAACAAATAATCCTAAAATTTGTATGGAACCAGAAAAGCCCCTGAATAGCCAGAGGAATGTTGAAAAAGAAAAGCAAAGCTGGCGGCATCACAATTCCAGATTTCCAGCTCTATTGCAAAGCTGTCATCATCAAGACAGTATGGTACTGGCACAAAAACAGACACATAGATCAGTGGAACAGAAGAGAGAGCCCAGAAATGGACCCTCAACTCTATGGTCAACTAATCTTTGACAAAGCAGGAAAGAATGTCCAATGGAAAAAAGACAGTCTCTTCAACCAATGGTGTTGGGAAAATTGGACAGCCACATGCAGAAGAATGAAATTGGACCATTTCCTTACACCACACACAAAAACAGACTCAAAGTGGTTGAAAGGCCTAAATGTGAGACAGGAGTCCATCAAAATCCTAAAGGAGAACACAGGCAGCAACCTCTTCGACCTCAGCCGCAGCAACTTCTTCCTAGAAACATCGCCAAAGGCAAGGGAAGCAAGGGCAAAAATGAACTATTGGGACTTCATCAAGATAAAAAGCTTTTGCACAGCAAAAGAAACAGTCAACAAAACCAAAAGACAACCGACAGAATGGGAGAAGATATTTGCAAATGACATATCAGATAAAGGGCTAGTATCCAAAATCTAGAAAGAACTCGTCAAACTCAACACCCAAAGAACAAAGAATCCAATCAAGAAATGGGCAGAAGACATGAACAGACATTTTTCCAAAGAAGACATCCAAATGGCCAACAGACACATGAAAAAGTGCTCAACATCGCTCGGCATCAGGGAAATCCAAATCAAAACCTCAATGAGATACCACCTCACACCAGTCAGAATGGCTAAAATGAACAAGTCAGGAAATGACAGATGTTGGCTGGGATGCAGAGAAAGGGGAACCCTCCTACACTGTTGGTGGGAATGCAAGCTGGTGCAGCCACTCTGGAAAACAGTATGGAGGTGCCTCAAAAAGTTGAAAATAGAGCTACCATATGATCCAGCAATTGCACTACTGGGTATTTACCCCAAAGATACAAATGTAGGGATCCGAAGGGGTATGTGCACCCTGATGTTTATAGCCGCAATGTCCACAATAGCCAAACTGTGGAAAGAGCCAAGATGTCCACTGACAGATGAATGGATAATCTGTCTATATATACAATGGAATATTGTATATATTGGTATATATATACAGTGGAATATTATGCAGCCATCAAAAGGAATGAGATCTTGCCATTTGCAACGATGTGGATGCAACTGGAGGGTATTATGTTGAGCGAAATAAGTCAAACGAAGAAAGACATGTATCATATGACCTCACTGATATGAGGAATTCTTAATCGCAGGAAACAAACTGAGCATTGCTGGAGTGGGGAGTGGGGTGGGAGGGATGGGGTGACTGGGTGATAGACACTGGGGAGGGTATGTGCTCTTGTGAACGCTCTGAATTGTGCAAGACTGTTGAATCTCAGATCTGTACCTCTAAAACAAATAATGCAATATATGTTAAGAAAAAAAAAAAGAAGAAGGTTGCAGGAGGGGAAGAATGAAGGGGGGGACATCGGAGGGGGAGATGAACCATGGGAGACGATGGACTCTGAAAAACAAACTGAGGGTTCTAGAGGGGAGAGGGGTGGGAGGATGGGTTAGTCTGGTGATGGGTATTAAAGAGGGCACGTTCTGCATGGAGCACTGGGTGTTATGCACAAACATTGAATCATGGAACACTGCATCTAAAACTAACGATGTAATGTATGGTGATTAACATAACAATAAAAATTTTTAAAAACTATAAAAAAATAAATAAAAATTTATTTTTATTAATAGTCTTGTAAACTGGTAAATTGAGCCAAGTAGGGAATGAAGGGTAAAAATGCAGCTCAGCAGCTAATTATGAAAGTATTTCTGTGTTCAGTGATATGTAAAATTGGACATGGTAGTGGCTTTAAGAATAAAAATGAAAAAGCATATTTGTAAAAAGAAGCAGAAAAAGAAATCTAATGTATGAAAGAATATGTTAAGTTTTAGAAAGATCAAAGCTATAGCTCTCTACACTTGAAGAATAGCAGTTTATTAAAGAATGGAATTTCAACATCTTAAACTTTATTTTTTTTTCTTTTCATATATATGCCTTCACTTACATTTAAGAAAACATGTTCTTGGTTGGGACTTAACTATTTTCAAGCACACAATAAAAAATAATTACCTTGTCCACCTAAATGAAGTGTTTTCAAAACAATTTAATCACATTTGCATTTTCTCCTTCAGTTTACTTCTTAATCGTGGTTCTAATCAAAACCGAATGAACTCTGCCAAAGAAGAAAATTTACAGTCCTTACATATACTGTTATACTTGAAAGATTCATTTGAGTCTGCTAATTAGGTTATCGCAATTCTGCCTGAGTTCACTAGAACTCCTAGACAGCAACAGAAGGGAAAAAAAATATAGCATTGCAGCATATGAAATCAAGTAAAACCAAAGTCTCTTACTCATTTTGTTTTGGAAAATGTCCTGGATGAATTTGTGACCTTGTGTTCCTCTTCACTTGAAATGTGTTGCAATGGGCCAATCACATTTTACTTGGGGGTCTAGAGATGCAATTTCAAATAAGGTGTGGAGTTTTTTATGCCAAATGAGAAGAATATTATGCTTTACACTGGTTTATACTTGTTGCCATTTTATGAACTAAGGTTTATAAAGTTAGTAATGAAGATATGATTTCCCCAAATCCGGACATTACCTTCTGTAATCGTTGCTTAAATACATCAGATGGGCTTTGTCATGGTAACAGGATAACTGAGATAATAGCAATAACAATAATAATAATATCATTAATAATAATAATGACATTTAATTATAGCTTACCATATGCCAGATATTTTTCTAAGCAGTACTACTGGTTTTCCTTACATTTAGCTCAAATTTTTCCAGCAATGCATATAAATTGTATGTATTTGTATGCACAGTAAGGGTAAGAAGTTATTCTTCGTTAGTAGAACAATAATACATTTTTTTTAATCCAAAGCAGTTTCTATCAACATAATATCTGGATGGAAACATGGATAGAGTTATGAGAACACACTGGGGTATAACTCCTTTCACTCTGTCACATTGTTCTCTCTTTCTTTTTTTTTTTTAGATTTTATTTATTTGACAGAGAGAGACACAGAGAGAGAGGGAACACAAGCAGGGGGAGTGAGAGAGGGAGAAGCAGGCTTCCCGCTGAGTGGGGAGCCCGACATGGGACTCGATCCCAGGACCCTGGGACCACGACCTGAGCCACCCAGGCACCCCTCACCCTGTCACATTCTTTTCTAATAAATTCAGAGGACAGAGAGGTTTTAGTTCCCTTAAGAAATACTCTGTAGCTTCTCAGTTTGTGACACTTACAGAATTGTAGCAATTAGCTGATGAAATGGGTAAATAAATGAACTCTGTAAAGATTAGGAAGGGCCAGGATGAAAAGCAAGAGATTGAGTTACATATTAACAAACTGACAGAAAAGGCAAGTTTGAAAATATTTGTAGTCTGTGACTGTGGACACCAGTAGCACCTCCTGGCCATAGTCTGTTTCCCTCTTTCACATCTTAGTGTTATCAAGAGAAAAGCAGTCTTGGTTGCAACATAAAAATTCTAGAGACAGTAGAGATTTTCCTTTAAGGGCAGGCAAGCAGATTAATATTCTGCTTCATACCAAATTGCATATCCCAGTCAAAATTGAAATCAATGTCCTGGAATGGTTTTTTTGTTGTTTATTTTTTGTAAGACCTTAAATATTAGAATATAAGTTATTTTAACCCAAAAGCCCCATAGGCGAAATAAAACAAAATGAGTAAAATTAAGAGGCTGCGAATAAGAACTGTCCCTTTCTAACAGTGATTAGAAGTACAGTCTCTGGAGTCAGAATACATGAGATTAAACCACAGCTCTGAACTACGTGCTGAATAACCTCATGCAATTTATTTAACCTTCTGTTTGTCCATCTCCTCATCTGGAAAGTAAGGATAACCACAGTACCTACTATGGGCAGGAGATAGTGAGAGGAAAATGAATTATCAATCATACTGCCTTTATGACTTTATCGACACTACTTGAAAGCTACTTGAACCTTGAATAAAGGAAGTTTTCAGATCTACTCAGGTACTTAAATTCTCTATAATGCCTAATAATCTCATAATATCTGATTCATATCTGTTATTGGGTCTAATTACAAACCATTCTCTTTTCTTTTTTTTTAAAATAGAGACATGGGATATATTCCCAATGATGGGTAAGCCTTGAACACGGTAATATTTGTCCCCCTAACTCAAACGGGGATTTTTTTTAAAAATCATTTTTTAAAAAAATCAAAGAATTCAACAAAGGCCTCTCGATGACATTTTCTAAAAATATTGGAAAGACTTTTCAAATTGACAGACTATTCTTATGAATTTGCCACTCACTGCGTCAGTTTCAGGTTTATGATGATTTTCAGGGGTTAATTGGAAGTGCGATTGTTACATCAACCTAATAATGAGGTCTCCAATACAAAACTTAAATAGAACTTACAAAACTTAAATAGAACAATATTAAATTGATAGAACATTAATGAAAAGCAAAATGCTATTGGAATAAGCTCAAAATGATGGTAATTTTTCCTGATCACTCTGCTTTCCTTGTATTAGATTTATTACTTGAGATTTCCATTTGGATTTTTTGTACAAAAGACTTTTCCTTCTTATATTTACACAATTTAAAGGCAATGATGCAATGGAAAAAAAAAACACAGAAATTAAAATGAGCAATTGTTAGTAGTTCTTGGGTCAATTATGAACCCTAAAAGAGAAAATAAAATTATAAAGTAAGTATTTTAATATATATATATACATATATTCATAGTTAGTATCTGAATTTTTTCATTGTAGGAAACTGTCATTCAATCAGAGTACAAGTCATCAATGCAGACCAGCCAGGTTTAGTGTATAGATTATGCCAACTCTTAAAGAGTATAATTGAGAAATCAAATCAAAAAATCCAAATTCTCAATTCTCCTCATGATTCAAAAAGCAGAGAGGGTTGATTAATAATAAAATTAAGAAGCGTTTCTGTGCTGCATAAATACAGAATTTTTCTTTTATTTTTACTTCATGGTTCATTGACATGTTTGGTACACAGAAACTGGTGTTTTCTTGGGTGCCTGGGTGGCTCAGTCAGTTAACTGTCTGCCTTCAGCTCTGGTTATGAAACCAGGGTCCTGGGATGGAGCCTCTTGTCAGGCTCTCTGCTAGGCGGGGAGTCTGCTTCTCCCTCTACCTCTGCCAGCCACTCTGCTTGTGCTCTCTCTCTCTCTCTCTTGCTCTCTCTCTCTCTCTCACTGCCAAATAAATAAATGAAATATATTTTTAAAAAGCCGGTGTTTTGGGGGAGCCTGGGTGGCTCAGTTGGTTAAGCGACTGCCTTCGGCTCAGGTCATGATCCTGGAGTCCCGGGATCGAGTCCCGCATCAGGCTCCCTGCTCGGCAGGGAGTCTGCTTCTCCCTCTGACCCTCCTCCCTCTCATGCTCTCTGTCTCTCATTCTCTCTCTCGCAAATAAATAAAATAAAATCTTAAAAAAAAAAAAAAAGCCGGTGTTTTCTCTCCCATCTTAGTCAAGACTTAGTTGGCACATACACAGCTAACCAAAAATGTTAATTTTCAGATAAAAGGCATTTATACAAAGAATCACAAAGCATTTGTCATTAAGCTTTTCCTGTTGAAACACATTAGTCACATCACTTATAAATATACACTTTAAAGTTAAAACGTACATCAGCAAACTTCATATTAATATTTATGAAAAAACTGTGACTTCGTGTTCCGCACAGAGAACAGATTGATATTATAAACTTCCGTTTATAATAAGGGCAAAAGCACTTTGAAATACCTGTTATAAATGAAAAAGTCATCTCTGATTATTCAGAGAACAAATTCTATCTTATGTAACAAAGTAAATGGGTATAATATTTGCTAGAATTTAAGAAATAAATTGGAGGAAAATGACTGCTCTTTCCTATTATTCTTTAAACGTATCTTCAGTAATAGTTTGTGCTATAATTTGGGCAATTTGGGTATGTTTTATTCTTCCTCCCTCTCCTGCTTCCGGAGCACTATTTCCCTTTGATTGAGAAGCTGCTGTGACAGAAGATAATGGAGCTCATGGCACTCAGTGGGAAGCCTGTCACTGCTGACTCCAACTGCTGTCTTTGTTTTCTTTCCTTCTACTCTTCTGATTTTCTCTGGCATAGTGAGGAACAATTATAAAAGCCACAAGCCATTATAAAATATTATACCACCAAATGGTTATTTTTAAGAGCCCATCAATCTTCTAGGTCTCTTTGTTTATCTTTAGAAGTGGTAAATTGTATCACTATTTTCTGTTCAATCTACAGCATCGGGATGAGAGCTTGTTTTCTGCTTTGGGAAAGGCGACCTCTATTCTGTACAGTTTATGTAATTTCCCATGGTGGCCCTCATTGCATCAATCAAAACCCTTTTGCGTTGTGTACCTCCTTCCTGAAGTTCCTTGTTGACTTTGCTGAGGTGGTCTCTTGTGAATTCCCAGTCAGGAATGAATAACCTTCTTTAGAGGATGATCTGGTAGACATTACTAGTGTTCGCCAGAATCCAGTTCTTTCTCTTTCTGTCACAAGGAAGACTATACTTATCAGGCCACTTGCACATGTGGATGATTCAGAAAACTATCCTTACCAATGGAATATGGGGAACTAGGACATCTATCACTTATGAATTGTGAAAACATCATGGACAATTCCCATGTTTTCTCTCCTCCTGCCACGGCAACTAAGGAGGCCAGGTGTACAGATGATGAGCTGTAAGTTTGAGACATCCATCAGCATGTGTGAAGGTGAGATACAAATACCATTATACAGACATGTAGGACATATAGCGTAAGTAAGCAATTATTGTTTGTCTGTTAAACCACTGACATTTTAGCATAATCCTATCTAATACAGCTAATAGAGAGTAGGTTTTTTCCATTTTGCTGAAGAATTAAGGTCACTAGGCAGTATGAGTGTTACTGACAATCTAGAAATAGTTAGTAGGATAAGTGGGTATGGCAGGACTAAAATGTCCCACTATTTGCTGCCTTACCTCTCTCTACAAAACAAATTCCTAGAGATAACCACAGAACTAGAGACTAAAGTATGTGTCAAAGAAGTATAGACAAGAACTTGGCCTAGGTTAAGAGGCAGTGGGACAATTTGGAAAGAGCATAGGATTTGGATTATAACCCTACAAACTGTATACCGTGTTCCATTGAAAAAGTTTGCGAAAAATACCTGGCCCAGGGGTGCCTGGGTGGCTCAGTTGGTTAAGTGTCCAACTCTTGATTTTGGCTCAGGTCATGACATCAGGGTTGTGAGATCGAGCCCTGCACTGGACTCCACGCTGGGCGTGGATCCTGCTTGAGATTCTCTCTGCCCCCCTCTCTTTGCCCCTCCCCCCTCAAAAAAAAACCTGACCCAGATTTTGTTGTAAACGATTAAACATAATGAATGTAATGTAATTTGCAAAGTGCCAATAAGATAGAATACATAAAAACTCTCATCCCTTCCCAACAGCAAGAAGTGTTCTTTTCCATTAACTCAGGATTTCTTTTAACATAAGCTTGAGTACTTTCAGGTTTGCTATTTATTTTAAGCCAGCATATTGTTGGAAAAAAACGTGAGTTCCCCCTAAGTTAGTGGAACTCTCCAGTAAACTTCCAGCTTTGAGAAGAAACCAGGCAAGCCAAGAGGCTGCCTGGAGTTCAAACTGTTTGTCTTGCTGTTGGTCCTAACTTTCCAATTTGTGTTGTGTTCACTCAAATGAGTGGAGGAGAGAACTGCCCAGATAGCAACTACAAATTCAGTAGACATAAAATCACATTATGTATTCCTTGAGAATGAAGTTCATACATTATTAATCTTTCCTCTTTAGCATATAACATTGCTCATCCATTGTGATAAATAATAAAAATACTGTAAATAACTTCACAAATGCTGTACATCATTTATGACATATTTTTCAGGATTTATGGGTCCTTTCAAAGTTCCTTATTTGTCCTTTAAATACTTTTCTTAAGTTCCATAAAATTTAGATGAATTTTATTGATTTCTATTAAATGCTATTGAGTTTATTTTCATATAACCCTATATTACTGAATCCCAGCACACAGGCGAACATAGTATGCCAAATTAAAGCATTAAAGCATAATTAGTTTGTTTTCCAAAAATTTTCATTATACCATCCATTGTCTCTAAACCCACATTTCACTGACCAATTTCTAACCTATGGCCTCTGCAAGAAAAATATAATTAATTCCTTTATACAGCACCAATAAGTACAAGAGAAACAAAAAGTAAATAGAATAGTACATTTCACCATGTTTCCTATGAGCAGACATGTTTTAGGTAAACTTTTTGGCAAGAAACAACCTTTTTTTTTTTGGAAATTAGAAAACAATTTTTAAGAATCCCTTTACATTCTTTGATTTTAACTTAGTAGCAAATAACAACTATGAGAATCAATCATGCAGTAAAATATACACCATACAATCTGTGATTCAAAATTATGACCATTCAGTTTCTATAGTCTCTGGGAAATGTCAGCAAAAATAATTTTACATTAAAGTGTCAAATTCACAACAACCCTACATAAAAAGTCACATTTACTGGTCTTATTTTGACAGTTTTAGTAAAAATTGATTGACCATATTGAAGTACCATTTTTTCCCCAACATTTCTCTACCTGTATTTGAAACACTGCAGTAAAGCAAATCTTAAACCTAACAATTGCCTTGAAATAAGAAGAGATTGTTCTTGATACTGTAAAGAACTCTTTTTAATAGTTCCAAATAGGATAAGAAAGTAACTTGTCAAGTCATCTGACATAATGTCCATAACTTATGAAGATGCAGTGTATGTGTCTTTCTTGAATGTAATGTTAGCTCCATCACTTAATACTTACCAATTTTATGTAACTTGCTTGAACTCGATATGACTCAGTATCTTCACCTATAAAACAGGGTTAGTGAAAGTTGCTGATGCAAGGATTTTTAAGAAAATTAAATGAGATTATGAGTCAAAATACTTAATTCATCTCCTAGTAATTGTGAACGATGAATCTGAACTATCACTATGGTCACCATTCCATTTCTGAACATTAGCAAAGATTAAACCTTCAGTAAGTTTCCTATAGAAGATACATTTTTATAACATATACAGATGGTCACTTTCTTTCAAATGCTTATTCTACATAGTGATTTGATTTTCTATTCTAAAATCTTCTCTGATCTTTCAGAGAATTTCAATTTTTATAATTCGTAATTCTGAATGATGTTATCTCCTGGACCCAACAAAAAAAAACCCAATATATTGATATATTTTATAGATACATTGACTACCTTTGGTTTTGTTTACATTTTGAAATACTATTATAAACTTTCAAAACATATGAGTTAATCTGTTGATATAGGAATATTTATTCTAATATTGAAATATGTTGTTATTTATTCTGTTTATTTAGGTAAGTTTTGCTTAAATTAGCTGTTAGACTTATCTACCAACTTTTGTCTAGATTATCAGAAAATGCAGAAAGAAAATAAGAAGTAACTAGGATCTTATATTCACATAAACTACTTTTCAAAACAGAGGGTAAAATAAGGATTCCCAGATAAATAAACAAGATTCACTGCTAGCAGATTTACCTTGCAAGAATCACTAAACAAAGTTCTTCAGGATAAAGAATTGACATCAGACAACAATTCAAATTTACAAGAATAAACAAGAGCCAGTTAAAGTAATTATTCAGGAAATTATTAAAATGGCAGATATAAACACAACATTATCAATAACATTAAACATAAATATCTATCTGACTTTTGATGTAAATATTTAATATATTTAATATTATTATTGTTATGGTTGGAATTTTGTCTGTCATTTATCAGTTTTAGATTTTTCTGATGGTTGCACAACTTAGAATACTAAAAATCATTGGATTGGACACTAAATAGGTGGACCATGTATGGGAAGTCTATCTTCATGAAGCTGTTAAAATGAATATATGAATAAATAAAAAGGAACATATTACTATTATTAGGCATTACTATCTGACAATAATGTGGCAATATAAGGTTAATATGGTAGAAATTACAATTTACTAATTCCATTTTAGGCAATGTTTCATCCTCAATATAGTGCCTCTTAGTGTGGGACTGTATGTAGCTCTGTAGGAATGAAGTGAGGTGGGGTCTTTTCTTGTATATATTTGTTTTCAGATTTTATTTTTCTCTCTTAATACACATTTTCCTAGCTTGTTCCAGTTTCTTCAATTTAATTTCTTTTTTAACTCATCCTAAGAATTTTATTTAAGATATTTTAGTTGTATTCTATGTTTGAATTAACTATTTTAAAGGGGAATTTGCACTAATATCTCAGCTTGAAACCCTTCTTTCTAATTCTTTAAATATCTGCACTTTTAACATATTCAGAACTATACAAATAAATTTCTCTATCTTTCTACATAAACATTCTAAGCTAAAGAAGATTGTTTTTTGGTCTCCTTTCCCCAGTTCCTGCTGCTCTAAGATTAGGAATTTTCCTGGGTTCTAGCTGAAAAATGATCCCATTCATATCCTAGGATTTCCCTCTTGTGTTTCTTTTGAACTATGTCTCTTCCTCTCTGTTTATATTTTTTCAGATTACCTTACAATTTCTCATTAGTTAATCATCCTTATCACCATCTACTACAAAGATGGTAATTACTATGTATCAGGTATTATGCTCTATTTTATGTTTTGCCTTCATAACCAATTTAAAACCTTAGGAGAACCCAGCGAGAAAAGTACTTAAAATTTCATTTATAATTTGGGAAATATGGGATAGAGAAGGAATCTGTGTAAGATGAAACATTTGTTAAGTGGCAGAGTTGGTATTCAAGCTTGGGTCTTCCTGATCATAAAGTTTATACCACCATACAGAATTTGTAGTATATTTACATTATTCTTATTTAATGTATTTTAAATTTTCTCATAGTCTTTTGGCTAAGAATAGAATTGCATGGGCTGAACTCATCATCTTGGAATCTGGTATTTTCCTGTTTCTCAAGTCTTTGGGGAAGTGGCTTATAATTTAGTGGGGAAATTTGTAAATGAAGACCAGCATACTACTTGCCTCTATTTCTGAAATGTAAATCTTTGTCCAGATTTAATTAAATCCAAACTTCAAATTTAGATTAGACATACTGTCTGCTTTGAGATTTGTCATATAAGCATGAATGAATGAATGAATGAATACAAATAGGGTCAAATTAGTGATTGTGCAGTTATGCAGAAATGAGAATGACTCACATAAAGTCACTGGGTTAATTTTAATGTTTTTCCATAGAGCATCACCTTAAATTGTATACTAAATAGTGTTGAAGTTGTTATTGCATTAAAGTAAAACAGACTATTCTTATATAATTTAGTCAGCAAATATTTTCATTTGAGATAAGACTTTGAAGGCTATGGTGAGCACTGTGAATTGTGTAAGACTGTTGAGTCACAGACCTGTACCTCTGAAACAAATAATACATTATATGTTAAAAAAAAAAAGAAGAAGAAGAAGAAGAAGATAGCAGGAAGGGAAAAATGAAGGGAGGGAAATCAGAGGGGGAGATGAACCCTAAGAGACTATGGACTCTGAGAAATAAACTGAGGGTTCTAGAGGGGAAGGGGGGTGGGGGGATGGCTTAGCCTGGTGATGGGTATTAAAGAGGTCACTTATTGAATGGAGCACTGGATGTTATATGCAAACAATGAGTGAGGAAACACTACATCAAAAACTAATGATGTAATGTATGGTGATTAACATAACATAAAAAAAACTGGGCATTTTCAAATTTGGAGAGAACAGAAATGACTATTCCGCCAAATTATATGGCATAAGGGTTAAGATTATTATTTTCTTGGTTTTCTATTTTTCCTCTACACACACAGCTGCCTTTGTTTGAAGGTCAATTAACTTTGGCTAATGTTGAAATTAATTTACTTGAATTCCATTTCAATAGGTACACAGAGTTTCTGAAATTGTGAATTTTTAAGTATTTGTTCTTAAAGTCTTTATGCATCTTTAAAATAAATACTTTAATCAGCCCCTTCAGAATATAATATGAAGGTGCACATGATTATAGATACTTTTAAATCACATTCCCTACTTCTGTAATCATATAAGTGTATGTTCACCATAATGACAAACATCAAGTTAATATAGATGTATAAATCGTTTTGGAAGTTAGCCACAGTCCTGCCTGCTTTGAACACAGAAACCCAGTCATATGAGTGCAGTATTTTATGTGGCGTGACAATCAGAATGAACAACCATTTTTACTAAACAAAAAACAAAAAACAAACAAAAAAACCATGAAGGCCAGAATGAACAAACAACAGTGTTGCAGCCTTACATGGATCTCTGACTGAAATCAGGTTCAGTTGTTTGTTACTATGTTTTATTTATGCTTTATTTGTTTACTTATTTTAAATTTCAGCTTCAGCACATAAAGAGATATTCAGTTAGGCTTCTTAAAATAAGCCTACGCAAACCCTTTTTAATCTTCCACTTGATTTTTAAAGTTACCTCGCAATTACATTCCAAAACTTCATTGAGAAAGAAACTGAGATGATCGCTGTTTAAAACTCTTTTTCCACATAATTATATGTCATTGTGCAAAAAGCAGTTTAATAATTGCATTTCAGATATTAGAGACTATGAATGTCTGGTGGTAAAATCCTTAAAACAAATATAAGATGCAATATTTCTTCAAAAGCAGTCTGATTACCTTGGCAATTCTCTAATGTTTGGTTTGAGTTATTTCTATTCCTTATTTTTATTCAATTGCTATGGTTTTCGGACAAGGTTTATAGCTTTTGGCAAAAGAAAATCAGTGACAATAACTTAGTGGAACTTTAATCTCATGAACGAAATAAATGCTTGTCAATCAAGAAGTTATGACCTTTACCATGCCTTGACCTTTACATTTTCAAGGTGAGCCTATTATTTGGTAGGGAGTAACACAAAACTCCACGGGATGCTCTATGATCAATACAATCAACAGACCTTCACACTGTATGTTTAAAGGTATTAAGAAGATAAACACATCAGAATTTTACCAGTTGGAACAGTCCTGTATTGGAGTCTTGTCTCATTTGGAGATTTACAATTGATTGCAGCTCTATCCCAAACTCCACAGTGTTATAATTCTCAATGGCTCCACAGAAGGAAAGGAGAGCTGCTAGTTAATTTTTAGCAAATGTTGTGGAGTTTAAAGTTGAAGGCAACTTGCATATTTACTAATGATATCAAGTGAAATATAAGGAAGGCAAAATTATATTTTTTCAAAATTACACTTTATAATCATAAGTTTTTTTCCTTTACTCATCTATTAAAAGAACTTTGAGTACCTACTATGTGTGTCTGTTCTATTCTCTGAGGACACCATGATGAATAAAACATACTTATCTTCCCCTTTAGATCTGACATCCTAAGTGCAGAGATTAGTTTTGAACACTTAAGCAGGTATTAAAATATGTAATCAAAATTGTGATAATAACCTAAAAGAAGGGGGATGTGGATGTGATAAGAGCATATGATAAGGTGCCCTGACTTAGCCTAGATGAATATGAGAAAACTTGTTTGAGGAAGTCATTTGAACTGTCTTAAAAGATGAAAAGAAACTAACAAGCAAGGGAGTGTATGACTTAGGTGGTGGGGTAGATCCAGGAGTGGAAACATGGGAAAGAAGGGGTCCCAGCAGAGGGATCGCAAAGTTCAACATACCTGAAAAGAGGAAGAGCATGTCACATTTCAGAAACTGGTTGCAGGGGAAGGGATTAAAAGAGTGCAGACATTAAGGGGTGTAATGTTGCCAGGTTTCACCCTGAAATGCCATTTTCCTTGGGAAGGCTCAGCCCACAGGGACCTCTGGGTGAAAACTTCCTGCATTCTTGAAGAAGAGCAAAGTATAAGAGCACATACTTTTATTTCTTATTCCTATTCATTTTATGTCCTATTTAATTAGTCCATCATTTTTAATGAAAAAATTAAAACAATTTTAACAAAAATGGGAAGTCTATAGTACCATAAGTACCACTATCCCACTGTCTAGATTAAAAAAATGTTAAGTTTTGCCCTTTGGCCTTTGCCTTTTGCCTCATGTAAATTGTGACATATCATCATTAAATTCCTCACAGTGCATTTCTTATTAAAATGATGAGTTTCTTACATAACCATAATGTCATTATCACTTCTGAGAAAATTAATTGATAATATTAACTAATATTCTGCCCATATTATATTTCCTCAATTGCTTGCCAAATATATATTACATATCTTTGTTTATTATCTGTTTCAACCAGGATCCAATCATGGTCACATAATGCATTTGACTCCCATATCTCTTTAACTTCTTTATTTTTTTCTAGCTTGATAACTAACAGATAAAATTTTATATACTTAAAGTATACAATGTGATAATTTGATGTATATATACAATGTGAAATAATTATCACAATTATGTCAAATTAACACATCCATTATCTCACACACTTACCATTGTTGTTTCTGTGTGTGGTAAATAATGCTTAAGATCTACTCTCTTAGCAAAACTTAAGTATACAGAACAGTATTATTAACCATAGTCACCATGCTGCACATTAGATCTCCAGAACCTCATCTTATAATTGAAGGCTTATACCCTTTGACCGACATCTCCCTATCATTTCCTCAACTCCTAGCCTCTGGCAACTACCAATTTACTCTCTGTTTTTATGAGTTCAGATTTATAGAGTACTCAACTGAGTGAGATCATACCATAATTACCTTTTCTGGCTTATTTCACTTAGCCTAATGTCCCCTGGGTTCAATCATTTCGGCAAAAATGACCTTTGTTCTCATGGTTGAACACTCTTCCTGTGTGTGTGTGTGTGTGTGTGTGTGTGTGTGTCTTCTTTATCCATTCAACTGATGATGGACACTTAGGATGTTTCCATATTTTGGCTACTGTACATGCAGATAACCTTCTCCATGTCCTGTTTTCATTTTTGGGGGGATATATACCCAGAAGTGGTATTGCTGGATCATATGGTGTATTACCTATCTATTTCATTCTATTTGAAATTTTAAGAATTTTTATTCTGATATAATTTATTTTTAATTTGGAGAACTTCCATTTCTTATTGAGAATGTCTTTTGGCAATGACTTTCTCATCTTTTATTTTCCTTACTTTTTATTACACTTTAATTTTTCAGAGATATTTATGATGAAAATGGAATTCTGGATTTTTTTTTCTCTATGCCCTTTTGAGCTGTTGTTCAACTTTCTTGTGATGTACTTCTTTTTTTTTAAGTTTTATTTATTTATCTGACAGAGAGAGCACAAGTAGGCAGAGCAGTAGATAGAGGGAGAGAGAAGCAGGCTCCCCACTGAGCAGAGAGCCCAATGTGGGGCTCGATCCCAGGACTCTGGGATCACGACCTGAGCTGAAGTCAGAGGCTTAACCGACTGAGCCACCCAGGCGCCCCGTGATGTACTTTTTCACATGTCTAGATTTTTTTTTATTAGATGCTCGATATTATTATGTATCATGTCATGGAGTATTTAGATATTGTTTTCTACCTTTAAGGAATTTGATAGAAGTTTATGGCACAGATTTAAGTTACTTTTGGATCAATTTGATCATTTGAGGTTTCTTTTATGCTTTATTAGATTGGGTCTAATGTACATCAGTTCTAATTTACACTTAGCACTAAGGCATGACCTTCTTAGGTCTCTTAGGATCACGTAATGGTTCATCAAGATCTCTCAGGTGGATGGAATTTGAACATCTCTAAGTCCTGTGTATATTCCAAGAATTGCTTAATTTATAACTCCCTGGCAATTGGTCTTTACCACTCTTATAATTTCACCCAACACATGATCTATCAATATTCAGAAATGACTTATGGGAGCATATCTGCGGATTTCTGAAGTTTTCTTTTTTGTTGTTATTAATTTGTTTTTTCCTGTGTAACTCTTTTCTTTCCAGCACTGTACCTCACAAATTTCAGCCACCTTGCCCTCTGTCTTCTTAACACAAAGAAACCTCCATTCTGGGCTTGAGTTCCCATCCCTTTTCCATGACCCAAAATTTTTCTCCAAGCCAAAAACCAGAATGATTACTAGGGTCCCATGATTCGTTTTCCTTCCCACAGGGACCATAATTCTGCCCTGCTTATTGTTCCAGTGTTCTAGATATTTAAGTCAGGTTGCCAAGTTCTATGCCACTAACTCATTTATTGCCAGAAGGCTTTTTTTTTTTTAAGTTGTTTTAGTGACAGTATTACTGAAGTAATAACTAAACACTATTGGAAAGCAGAAGTTTAAACTGCTTTTTCCTTGGTTTAATATTGTTTGTTTCCTGCCTTTAACAATATCTCTAATAAACAACATATAAATAAAAATACTTAAAAACTGTATTATGGTCAAAACCGCCAAAGCTGTTAGTTTCACCTAACATATCAACTGTATAAATAATCAATAACCACCAATATACTCTTATTAATTATTTATATTATATAATTTTAAGTGTTTATTTTACTAGAAATAAAAATTGAAACATATGCCATAACTACATTTATCTTCTAAACTTCCTCTAATAGCCAGTTTGAGAAATCTGTTCTATATAGTCTTCAAAGAATTTAGAATTAATATATATGTATATATATTTATGATAACATAATATGATATATATAATAAATTATTTATAACATATATAATAATCTATCTTTAATAAATTTACAAGGATGGTGCTTATAACAGCTTCCCTTCCCTGACCTGAAACAACTGGACCTCAGACTTTCTGTATATACAAACAATTTAAGTAAAATGGTTTTCATGGTAGAAAAATAAAGCTTCAGTACAAGTCTTTAGCTTTACTTTCAGTAAGTTTGCATCACATAAACTCATCTGAACTAGACATTTCATAGCTTCTCTCATGAGAAACATTAGAACAATGAAGTAAAAACTAAAATTATTAAGAAAAGAAATTCAAAAATAGAAAACAGAAGAAAATATTACACAGTTTTTTTTTTTTTTAAACTAACTTCTCGGGGCACCTGGCTGGCTCAGTCAGTAGAGCTTGCTACTCTTGATCTTGGGGTTGTGAGACTTAGCCCCACGTTGAGTATAGAGATTACTTAAAAATAAATCTTTAAAAATAAATAAATAAAATAAAACTAACTTCTCATACACAGTGACTATCTCTGTGGCTGAAATTGTGCTTGCTTCCTATAATCACACTATAAATCTGTCACAGAGATTTACGCCAGACCAATGTTACTTAATATTGGGACTAATAAATGCTTTTTCTGAATATACTTTCATATGAATAACTTTTTTTTTTGCGGCATAAAGCATTTTTTTAAAAATTTTATTTATTATGTTATGTTAGTCATCATACATTACATCATTAGTTTTTGATGTACTGTTCCATGATTCATTGTTTGCATATAACACCCAGTGCTCCATTCAGTGCATGCCCTCTTTAATACCCATTGCCAGGTAAACCCGTTCCCACATCCCCCCCCCCCCCCAGAACCCTCAGTTTGTTTCTCAGAGCCCATAGTCTCTCATGGTTTGTCTCCCACTCCGATTCCCTCCCTCCTTCATTTTTCCCTTCCTACTATCTTCTTTTTTTTTTTTTTTTTAACATATAATGTATTATTTGTTTCAGAGGTACAGGTCTGTGATTCATCAGTCTTCCATAATTCATAGCGCTCACCATAGCACCTCCCCAATGTCCATCACCCAGCCACCCCACCCCTCTCACCCCCCACCACTCCAGCTAATATGAATGACTTTTAATAGTGAGTGCCAAACCAAAGTTCTAAGCTAAAATGAGAAGTCCGCTCATAGTCTTATAAATAATAATTTTACAAGGCTTAATTTCAATATATCCCAACATATAAAAATGGCAAAATAAAGAGATTTTAAAGGAATTTGACTTTTTCATGTCATTTTTCTGTGTCTCACTCTTCAAATAGTCCTTGTCCAATAATTCCCAGCTATGTAGGTATGTTAAAACCTAACAAATTCACATACTTAACTCTCCTCCCCCCAGGGTGCCATAACTGGTCCTTGCTAAAACCATATCAATGAATAATGCCAATAATGTTGCCAGTCACACAGAGAATATAGTTGTTATGGTTATCTGGCTGTCTAGTGGTACTAATAGTGACTACCCTTTCATGCTCATGTTATGAGCTTCATAGTACTTTTCCCTACTCCCATTTAATTAAAATGCCCATTCTCCTAGCTAGCAATTGGGGGACTCCTGATCTTACTCAGTAACATAACACTAAGGTGTAGAAGATGCATGCCCTAGATTTAAAGTATTAATGGTTTAAAGACTATTTATGTTTCTTTATTAACACAAAAGAATGCATCACTAGGAAAAGAACATCATTCAAAATGCAAAATGAACTGCAGAATTGTGGACAGACATTATTGAATGCTGATGATTTTAAACAGGAAGAGAACTTTTGATACAGGTAATATATCAATTTATCCCTAAAAGAGATAGTTTTTCAATTTGGTAACTACCACATTTAAAAATAACTCCAAAGTCAATTTTTAAGTAAGGATCTAAGCTAATTTGGCTGTTTGAAATTTGGGACTTATATTCATACATATATGTAGCCCTGGTAATTAGAGACAATTGGGATTATTAATATCCTTTGTCACAATCTCCCAAACAGAAGGCTTCGATAAAAGTAAGGATTAGTAAAAATCATGTCCAATGTACCAACATATAATACCAAATTGGCACTGAATGCGTCAAACAGCAGGTGTTAGTCAATTTCTTCTCAGAAACTTTCAAAGCATCTATCATGTGTCTACATATAAGAAAGCAACTTCCCATAAAGACGACAGGACAAACATTTCATTAATTCAACTGTCTTCTCCTTTCCTCAATGTCCTTGTTTGTCATTTTTTATAGTGCTTTTATTATTACAGGGTAGATGTTCATATCAATTTGAGAAATTTTACTCACTTTTCTTTCAACCACTCAATTTCCATGTAGATCCAATTACTCAATAATGTGATCAAATGACTTAAAGACAGATTATGAAACTATTTTTCATCATACATTATTTAAAGAACAGTTGTTTAACATGTGCTATCATTTATGTTGCAGTTGTAAAAAATAAACTCATTTTTATTTCCATCGTTATAATGCTTATTTTCTGACCTTTTCTGTCACAACTTTTCACTTCTTAAATGTTTTTCACCCTCCTTTTACAAGCGTAAGTCATTATGTATTGGTTTCCAGAAGGTGATTTGAATGGTTTCCGAGTCCCTAAAGACATACATATATTTTTCTGACTTTCCAAAACAAATGACAATAGGACTGAGTATATATTCTTGGCCTATCATAATCCTTTCAAAGATAGTATGAATGGTATTCAGTTGTCTTTTGGCACTCAGTAGTATTTGAGAACGTGTCTAAGAAATCTAATTTTTGTTCTGTAGCTGGCAAATATTTTTAGCTTACATATTTCTACTTTCCGGGAGAGTTTACAGTGTTATCCACATCGTTGTTACTGGCCTGTTTTCTTTCTTCTGTGATGAAGAGAGACCCAGTCCCACCCATGTTTTCACAATGGACAGGTTACATTGGTGGTTGTGCCCCTGTACATTAAACCATTTCTTAAAACTGTAGCAAAAAAAAAAAAAATCACTTGTAACCCGACTTATTGGATCTAACATTCATCTCATGTGGTCCTCCTCAGCTGAAGTAGAACCTCCCCCCTAATACATACACACTCACTATTTTACCTAATAAAACACAGTACATTTCCATTCTTCAGCATGTAAAACTATCAGGGACCTGAATGTCTATATACTCTGCTCAAACTGTTTTACTAACGAAGTCAATAAATCATTTCCCCATCCACACTAAAGCATTCTCCTAATTCGTATCTCTTTGGTTTTGTAAGGGAGAGTGTGAAAAAAAAAGTTATGTGCATGGGAGAGTGACGTGAGAGATACCTCAGTATACTAGTTACCTACTAATGTGTAAAACTTACCTCCGAACATGAGCCTTAAACAACAAATGTTTATTATCTCACAATTTCTGGGTCAGAAATTTTGCAGAGGCTTAGTTGGATGGTTTTGACTCAGGTTCTCTCATGAAGTTTGTAGCCAGGGTGTCAGCTGGGCATGCTGTCATCTCAAGGCTCAATGGGTCTAGAGAAGCCACTTCCAGGATGGCTCACTCACATAAATGGCGTCATTCATGTGACTCCATGTTGTCTGTTGGCAGGAGGTCTCATTCCCTTGACATCTTGATCCCTCCACAAAGCTGCAGGAGTGTACAAATCATAGTCTTGGTTGTGCCCATTACTGAGTGATTCATGAGAAAGCAAGATGAAGATAGCCATGTCTTTATGATGTGAACTTGGAAGAAACACTCTTAATTTCTACAACAGCTCATTGGTTACATAGGTGAGCCCTATATGTGGTATGGGAGGGGACTGTACATGGATGTGAGTACTAGTCAAAGGGATCATTAGCAGTCATCTTGGGGGCTCACATTATCCCTAGCTTCCTCACAAACAGCCAGCACAAGAAAATTTACCACTCTATTTTTGTGTTTGGAGCAGGCTCTCCATTGTTAAATCCCAGAGCAAAGAGTAGCTGACTAAATCACCTTGACTGACTTGTTCAGTTATTTAATTTTATCTTTTTTTTTTTGTCCTGTGGGAATGCTTCTTACATCAGTAATCTTGGATTTATTGAGAATTTGGACCCGATTTCTTAAATGGCTTGTGTTTAGTAAATATTTGGTCCCAATTCTGATAATGCAAATTCTAAATGCCAATGTTGTGAGATTTCAACTTCTTGTCTTTATATGTACTTAATTTTGGAGAAATTGATCCAGTGATTAATAGTCACATGTGCTTCCTATTTTCCAAATAAAAGTCTATCCTTGGTAACTTGCTTTATTAATTTACATTTAGTAAAATTAATTAATGGTAAGAACTTTAATGTAATTAAAACTAATAAAGGTGTTAAGAAACCTTATGTACACAGAGAAAATTATCAGTAAGTCTATTTACTATCAATATAATTTTCAATTTTAATCATATTATACATTTTTGGCACAAGTTATATGAAAGTAGTACAAACCAAGAACATGATCATGTAAAGCAGTTGAAAGGACAAAATATACATAGTAAAAGAAAGTTTAAAGATAAAATGCACTAGTTTTTCAGAGAATGGATAGTTAAAGATAGGGGCACCTAGGTGCTTCAGTCCATTAAGAATCTGACTCTTGATTTCACTTCAGGTCATGATCTCAGGGTCATGAGATCAAGACCCATGTCAGTCTCCATGATGGTGAGGAGCCTACTTAAGATTCTCTCTTTCTCTCCCTCTGCCCTCTCCCCACCCCCATTTATACACTCTCTCTTTCTCTCAAAAGAAAAATAAGAAAGTTAGAGATAAGATTCATTAAGGCTGTAATATTTTTAGATAGAATATTAAGAAAAAACAATATGCAGAAAAATAATCCTTTTTGCAATTTGTTATTCAGTTGACTTATTTCTAAATGTTATTGTGTATTAACAAAAAATACATTTAAAAGGTGGGTTGCAAGTCATATTCATGAATATTTTAAGTACAAGGACTATACTTATATCTCCACTTGCTGATTTTGATGGTGTAATGTCTGATAACAGAAATTTTTAGTGCCACATGAAACACTGAATTATTTCTTTCCCAAGATTGAAATACTGTTTTTCTTCCCTGGTGTGACGTTGAAGCTTTAAAGTCTTGTCATTGATGTTGTGTTTCATCTGCAATGATCTACACTTGAATAATAAAATAGTAGTTGCTGACCAAAAAAGCAGGTAAGAAAAATGCTTGTCTTGATTTATGTACATGTTACATTTATATATAATCCTGCCTGAATCCATGTCATAATCTGGAAGAGTATGAAAAAAATGTGAATCTTTTTCCAGATATTCAACTATAAAACCTACTTCCTATATCTTATCCATTAAAGAAACTACTCTAATATATCATCTCTAGTAAATGATATAAGTAGCACCAAGAAGAATCAATGGTTAAGTGTGAATAATTAAAGTAACTAACCAGAGAAAAGTCCTAGTAGCTATACTGAAAATTTGATTAGAGATGATCCCTTTTTATTTGATTTATTTGCTAGAATTCAATCATGGGGAATACTCACATTTTGCTTTAAGTCTAACTAAACTTCTCAGAAAACAGATTCTATCTATCCTTCCAAACTGATTTATATTTTTTTTCTCATCCCTTTCTTCTCTCTAGCCTAATGAATTTAACTCTTTAATTTTTTAAACAGAATTTATAAATAATCATTTGATAATATAAGATCACAATGTTTGTTTAAATAACAAGTATATTAAAACTTGTTAACCCAATTATTTTGGAACTGAGGTGGCACCTTCAAATGAGCATGTATTTAAAAACAAGTCTACAATTTTAATGGACTTCAGTCAGTAATTTCTCCCTCAATATAAAGTTATACTTTTCCTTGAAATAGATTGACAACTGAATTTGTGGCCAAATAATCTTTTTGTTTTAATATATTACGTTGTCTCTTAAAAACATCAATTATTTTTACTTACAAAATTACTCAAATACATTATCCCAAGTTTCTTTGCTTATGGTGAATAGATTATTACTTGTAAATGATTCTTATCAATATAATGCCAAGTTCATATAAAATAGAAAGTGTAAAAGCAGAAGGCAAATTACTGGTAATAAGCAAAGCTGAAGAAATGTTAAAAAATATGGTTGAAAATGTGCATTTTATTTTTTTAATATTTCCTTTTCCTTTTCAAGTTTTTATTTAAATTCCAGTCAGTTAACATACAGTGTAATATTAGTTGCAGGTGTAGGAGTAAGTGATTCATCATGTACATACAACACCTTGTGCTCCTCACAAGTGCCCTCCTTAATCCCCATCACCTATCTAACCCATCGCCCCACCAACCTCCCCTCCAATAACCCTCAGTTTGTACTCTATTGTTAAGAGTCTGTTTCTTGTTTTGCCTCTCTTTTTTTTCCCTCTCTATTGAACATGTGCACTTTAAATTTTAAATTATCACCTTCCCAATCACTGTTGGTTGTATATCAGCAGAATAGGAGAAAGGAAAGTTATATAAATAACCAATTACTTTTTAAAGAAATTCCAGTGGCATGGCAGTTTGTTAAACAAATTTGCCATTTAGTGGGAAAAGAACTCGTCAATTTCCCCAGGGTCAAATGGGCACTGCAGAAGGAAATCAAACTTAAATTGTTCCTGAAACTCTGCAGCAAAGAAGGCTGCCTGCAGGGACACAAATCAAAATCAAAATGAGGTATCTCACATCTGTTAGGATGGCTATTATCAAAAAGAAGAGAACAAATGCTGGGAAGCGGGTGGAGAAAAGGGAACCCTTACACACTACTTGTGGGAATGTAAAATGGTAGAGCCACTATGGAAAACAATGTGAAGCCTCCTCAAGAAATTAAAAATAGAATTACCATTTGATCCTGCAATTGCATTTCTGGATATATACCCAAAGGAAGTGAAAAGAACATATTGAAGAGATAGCTGCACCCCCATATTCATTGCAGTATTATTTCCAATATCCAAGGTATGGAAACAACCTAAGATGAATGGATAAAGAAAATGTGATACACACACGCACACACACACACACACACATCATCATCATCATCATTATATGGATTCATCATTATTTATATCATTATATATATCTTTACATATATCATTATACATAATATAATTGTATATTAATAAAATTTATATCAATGTCATACATAAATATAATACATATAATGTATAACATATCATATATAACATAATTTAGAATATATATTATATATATCATCATCATATAGACATAGATATATCATTATATATATCATTATATATATCTTTACATATATTATAAATACCATTATATATTAATATAATTTATATCAACATCATATATTAATATAATACATGTAATATATATTATATATTACATATAACATAATGTGTAATGTATATTTTATATACATATCATATCAACATGACATATATAACAGAATAGAATTCAGCCGTAAAAAAGAAGAAAATCCCGCAACTGGGACAAAATCGATGAAACTGGAAGGCATTTTGCTAAGTGAAATAAACAAAACAGAGAAAGACAAAAACTGCATGGTATTACTTATATGTCCCATATAAAACTAAAATAAAATTTTAAAAAGTTCCACTCATGAAACAAGTAGAAAAATGATTGCCAGGGATGGGAGCTAGTGGAAATAGGGAGGGACTGAGGAAAGGGAAGAAACTTTCAGTTATAAGACAAATAATGTCTGAGGATTTAATGTATAATGGTGACTATTGCTGATAACACTGTATTGTATAATACAAATTTGTGAAAAGAAAAGAATTTAAATGTTCTGACCAAAAATTAAAAGTTAAATATGTGAGGTGACAGATGTTTTAACTAACTCAATGGGAGGAAGAAATCCTTTCACAATGTAAAGGCACAGCAAATCATCATGTTATATAGTTTAAATAACTTACAATTTTATTTGTAATTATACCTCAATATAGATTAGAAAAAATAAATTAATGCTAAGATTTCAAGTGGGAAGATCAGTTTCAACTGAGATATCACCAGGCCACAAGGAACTAGATCCAAAACTGAGTTTAAAGATAGTGGTGAGAAAAAGTCAAAAACAAAAACAAGTGTTCCTGTATTCCTGTTTATAGCCCATGCTTAAAAAAAAAAAAAAAAAAAGGAAAGATTTCAAAGCTAAAATACATTAGATATTAGAAAAATATTTAAAGATTACTGGGATTATATTAAAACAAAGAACTGGAATAAAAAGTTTATTCACATGGAATCAAATGTTAAAAAGAAAGTCAACAACCCGTGAATAAATATATCAACTATGTAAAATGTAATTAAAAGATAAACATGGGGCGCCTGGGTGGCTCAGTTGGTTAAGCGACTGCCTTCGGCTCAGGTCATGATCCTGGAGTCCCGGGATCAAGTCCCGCATCAGGCTCCCTGCTCGGCAGGGACTCTGCTTCTCCCTCTGACCCTCCTCCCTTTCATGCTCTCTGTCTCTCATTCTCTCTGTCTCAAATAAATAAATAAAATCTTAAAAAAAAAAAAAAAAAAGATAAACATGAACTTTTAACTGATGAATTTACTGTTTGTCAAAACAAAGTATTTCATTAAAATATGTGATCTTTCTTTTTAAGGGTTCTTATTTGAGACTTAAAGAAGTGTAAACATGGATCAGACACTATCAGTATCAGTTCACTAAAATTAGGGGGAAAAATAGTTTGGACCATTTGCTTTAGTTTCTGGGCCCCAGCTTCCACACTTCATTTACTGCATGTTATTTTTCTTTAAAGTTTTAATTGCATGTGAATTGACCCAATTTAACGCATGATTATTGTATTCATTCACTCAAGTTTTTCTCTGTTCCTCTCCAGTTTTTTCTTAAATTCTAGCAAATGAAACTCAACTAGCTTTTGTATACTGTGAAACAGAGTCAATGAAGACAAATATAGTTTTAACCGTATTGTCTATTCCTAATGTAGAATTTAAACAATCTTTTATGTTGTTGCTAAAATTTGCATTTCCAATGTAGAATTTAAACAATCTTTTATGTTGTTGCTAAAATTTGCTATCAGGATAAATCAGTATCTCAGTAGAAAATTGATTTATTCTTCTAATCTTTCATTTCCAAAAGTGAAAACTTAATATAATTAAAATAATTAAGTATTCCTATGAGAATAAAAATAAAAACTTAATACAGGGGCTTCTGGGTGGCTCAGTCAGTTAAGTGTCTGACTCCTGATTTTGGCTCAGGTCGTGATCTCAGGGTCCTGAGATTAAGCCTCACATCAGGCTCTGCCTTGGGCATGGAGTCTGCTTAAAATTCTCTCTGCATCTCCCTCTATCCCTCTGTCCCTCTCTTTCAATCTCTCTCTCAAAACAAAAACAAAAACAAAAACAACTAAATAAAAGTAAGTGCATTTCCTTGATTAATAAGTAATGTCTATACAATTTACATCTCCAAAGCTCTTTTTCTGAAAGTCTTATTACAAAGGAATGCATTCTGGTTATTTGATTTAAATATTGCACTTTTTACAAAATTTTAAAGTGTATTTTTGTAGTTATTTTAAAATGGTAGCAAAGCAGAGCAAACACGATTTATTAGAGCTTACAGGGAAAAACATTTACAGAGCACAGAGTGAAAAGACTTCCCTGCCCTAAGTATATTTTAAGTCCTTAATGAAGAAAGACCCAAGAGTAAAATTAACTTGGTTTAGCACAGGTTGAAATAGCTCAAATATAGACCAACAGATGGTGTTTTGAACAATACAATTCATCTTATCTATATTTTAATTTTATGTTAATAATTTATGTGGGAAACTGAAGAACCATTTAAAGTTTATTCTTCCTGATACTGGAGGTTAGAGGTTTTAGCATCAGGAGACAATGATATTAAAATCAATAGTCTATTTTCTCGATTGCCATTTGCTTTTATTTTTAATAGGTTTAATACAAGTTTGATGCTTTCCCCAGAGAAATAAGATGTGGGGGCCTCTAAATGCGCAACATACTGTTCATATTATTCTCATATCAATGGATTTGTATAATTTTATTTTAATTTTATTAAAATGGTCTTAATACTTATGAAAGATAGCAAAACACTGAAGGCAGTAAGGGACTGAGCTTTCTAATTATGTACAGCACAGGTAGAGCTGAGGTATTAAAAATAGTGTTTGACTTAAAATCTAAAACATTTGAAAAATATATTGTGATTTGGGAAGATGAGAAATATTTTGATCAAGGTAAAATTATACTTTCCAGCCCACTTTTCTTTAAGTCTTGAGTATACAAAGAATTCTTAACCTGCTCTCTGTGGGAATTTATGATTCTGCTAAAACTGCACATACACTTTGTGTCTGTGGATTGTAAGGGGACAGAGGAAGAATTGGGGGTGGGAGGAACAGGTCAGTTGGGTAATGTTTTTTTTTTTTAATAGCTTTATTGAGGTATAATTGTTATACAAAAACTGCATATATTTAATGTGTTTAATTTGATGTATTTGGACATATGCATACACCCATGAAACCAGCACCACAATCAGTTTCTTTGTGCCTTTTGGTTTATATGTTTGCATATGTTTTTTGTGGTAAGAACACTTAATAGGAGATCTACCCTCTTAACAAATGTTTAAGTGCACTGTGCAGTATTATATATGTCTAGATGCAGACATCTAGAACTTATTTTGCATAACTGAAACTTTACTTCATTCAACAGTAACTCCCATCGCCCCCTCCCTCCAGTCCCTAACAAGCACCATTTCATTCTCTGCTTGTATGAGTCTGACAATTCTAGATACCTCATATAAATGGTATCATGTAGTAATTTTTCCTTCTGTGACTGGCTTATTTCACTAGCATAATGTCCTCCAAGTTCATTCCTATTGTTGCAAATGACAGGATTTCCTTCTTTTTAAGGCAGAGTAGCATTCTATTGTATGTACATACCACATTTTATTTTTCTACTCATCGCCTAATGGCCATTTAGGTTGCTTCCATATCCCGGCTATCATGAAAAATGCTGCAACAAACATGGAAGTGCAGGTATCTCTTTGAGACCCTCATTTCAATTCTTTTGGAGATATACCCAGAAGTAAGATTGATCATATATCTGACAAGGTGTTGTATTTCAATTCAGAGTGGTGTATTTCAATTCCTACAACTCAACAGCAAAAGCCAAAACAGAAACAGAACAAAACAAACAAAAATAAATAACCTGATGAAAGAATAGACAAAGGACTTGAATAGACATTTCTCCAAAGAAGACATACAAATGGGTAACAGGTATATCAAAAGTGCCCAATATCCTTAATAGTAGGGAAGTACAAATCAAAACCACAATGAGATATGACCTCACACCTGTTAACTATGACTATTATAAAAACAAAAAACAAAAAACAAAAACAAATAATGTGTTGGCGTGTTGGGAAGGATGTGGAGGTTTTAGAATTCTTGCATACTGTTGGTGGGAATGTAAAATGGTATAGCTGCTATGGGAAACAGTAAGGAAGTTCTTCAAAAAATTAAAAATATAATTACCATATGACCTAACAATCTCACTTTTGGGTATATGTCTAAAAGAATGGATAATGTTTTAAATTTTCAATAAATTGGCTCTCTGATAAAAACAAAGTTAAAGATAACTGTTTAATCTCACATCTAATGTACTAAATAAGAAATAAATAATAATGAAATCTTTATTTGAAATATAGATATCCCTTTTAAAATCCCTTAAATCAAGGAACTGTTATCATTTTCATATTAGTCAACTGAACTAATACAATATTTTTATAAACAGCATCCTTATTCCACAAAGTTAAAGATAAACCTCCATTTTTACAGACAACAAAAGAGAAAAGAAAAGCACTAAAGCTCATTATATAAGCAACTAAAGGGAAAACCAGGGTGACAAAACTGATAATCATTTTATAAAGTCATTACTATAAAACAAACAAAAAACAAATAAAAACAAAAGAAAATGCATGGCTCACTATCTCTCAGACTGAAAATGAGCTACTGACGTATCACTCCTTTAGTACTGGGGGATCTGCCTGAGTTTATTTTTGCTGTTGACAATTGCAAGTGATATATGTGTTTATGTAATTGGCTAACTGCAGGTTCAGTGAGCCTTGCTTCCTCTAAAATGATGAGCAGGAGGGACGCCTGGGTGGTTCAGTCGGTTAAGCATCTGCCTTCGGCTCAGGTCATGATCCCAGGGTCCTGGGATCGAGTTCCGCATCGGGCTCCCTGCTCTGCGGGGAGCCTGCTTCTCCCTCTGCCTCTGTCTCTCTCTCTGTCTCTCATGAATAAATAAATAAAATCTTTAAAAAAAAAAAGATGAGCAGGAGGCTAATTGTTTATGAAATTATTTTCACACAATAAATTGTATGTGTTTAAAATTAAGGTTAAAATGAATAAGTGAATAAATAAATAAATAATAAATAATAAATAAATAAATAAAATTTAACGTTCTTAAAGAAGAAAGTCATTCATGTTAAATTCTGTCTTTCCATTTAACATAGGTTGACAAAGTTATATAAACAGTATCATAACCAATAAATCCTGTTAAATGTTCTCTTTTGCAAGAGAATTTTCAGAATTAAAATATTTTCACAGAAGTTTAAGGGAAAAAGAAGTAGTGGGAAGCAATTTTATTAGATAAGGAAGTATATCTAATATATTAACAAGTGCCTCATACAGTCTTGCTATATAAGGCACTTGTTAATCAATTTGTTAATTCAGACAAACTACTAAATAATCAGCAACTACAAATGTGGCTTTTATTTGACAAAATGACTTAAAAAAGGGGAGAGGTAGGTGCATTTGAGAGTCTCTGTGAGAAGACATTGGCAGTATAGCAAAATTGTACCACAGAAATAAAGCAAATAATGCTGGAGGTTAATAGAATATATAGCAATATGCCAAGCAGCGTAAGTTCTGAGCAAAGCAAAATGAGATGTATGCCTCTTGAACAATAGCCCATTTTGAAAAAGGCACTAAGGTTTATACTTCCTTGAGAGTATTTTACAAGACACCAATGAAGCCATTAATGACCTGTGTCGTTTTATTAAATAAAACCTTTCAGAAGTCTAGAAAAGTATCATTTTAAAAAAATACTGACATTACCTAAATTATAATTCAATAGAATATGGATGACCTTCATTTTTATCAATCGATTTGTATTTGAAAATTAAGAATACAGCATTACAATTCAGTTGCAATCTTATTCATGACAACATATTTGAGTTTATGACATTTTTACAAACAAAACTTTAATTTCTCTTCCACATTCAAGAAGAATGAGTATCAAATCATTATGTTGTACACTTGAAACTAATATTATGTTAGATCTATAGATCTAAATACAGATATAATGATGAAGAATAAAGCATATTATGAAAAAAATCCCCAATCTGTATTTTTTTTTTTAAGATTTTATTTATTTGCGAGAGAGAGAATGAGAGACAGAGAGCATGAGAGGGAAGAGGGTCAGAGGGAGAAGCAGACTCCCTGCTGAGCAGGGAGCCCGATGTGGGACTCGATCCCGGGACTCCAGGATCATGACCTGAGCCGAAGGCAGTCGCTTAACCAACTGAGCCACCCAGGCGCCCCCCAATCTGTATTTTTAACTGGAATTTTATTACCAGATTAATTCATCTCATTAATATGTATTAATCATTATTTTAAAGTATCTACTTCTCATTGTCAAGATTTTAAGGGAATTGTATCAAGGAAGAAAATGTTTGGGAAAGTTACTTAACAACATCTTGTTTGACTTTAAAGTCAGTTTTAAAAAATCAATCAATCAAGTCAGTTTTAGCTTTGCTATATTGAATACCTATTTTATTAACCAAATAAAGGTCCCTTTGAAATGATCTCAAAACTACATAATTCAAAAGAGATCATGTAAGATGCTAGAGTATTCTTATGTCACAATGTCAAATGTAACTCTAAAGCAAACTGAAATCTTTGGCAAGAATAATCTGCAACTATAAACACACATATACACACACACACACACACACTGCCAGGAAAAAAAAAAAGCTATAATATGAAGGTTGTTTAATGTCTATGAAAACAGAATAAGGGGAGTGGTTATATCATTCAAATATAGTCTGGCATCAAACTGTTAAGCCTGTTGCTCTTCTTTTCATAGTAAGAATATATTTTCCACCGATCTGGTAAGTTCAGCCATGGAGTAAAGCACTAACTTTAATGTGAGTTCCATTTTTATATTTAATATAAAAAGCCATGATAAAATCCATTTTTCTTATTACATGGATGACAATGTATCTCTTTAAAATAAGTGTATTGTAAATAATATTATCTATCATATATTAACATTTTATCATTTAACTCTTTCATTAACATCTCACCTAGACTCCAATTAATAACAGGAACCAAGGAGTCTCTTTCAAAGAGAAGAAAAGAATGCCAGGAGCTTAAAACTTTCTGTAATACACTTATATAACTTACTAAACTTTTCTATAACATTATATATATATATATATATAAACTTTTCTACAACAGTATATATATATATATATATATCTCCATAGGACCCTTGGAATAAAGAAACAAAGACAAAATAGATACTTTCTCTGATGACAAAAAATTACTTTTACATTAATTGCAAAAAAAATTATTATGAAGTTTTAAAAGTAGATGGTGTGCTTCTCATACTCTCTTTCCCTTTTTCTAACACATGAAAGAATTTAAGATACAGCCTTATCAATTAGGCTGGTTTCTAGAGCAAAAATTCAGAGGTGAAGGCTGAGTAAGAAATAAACCTAAGATTCTTGTGCACCTGGGTGTCTCAGTCGTTAAGCATCTGCCTTCTTGTGCACCTGGGTGGCTCAGTCGTTAAGCATCTGCCTTTGGCTCAGGTCATGATCTCAGGGTCCTGGGATCAAGTCCCACATCAGGCTCCCTCATTGGCGGGAAGCCTGCTTCTCCTTCTCCCACTCCCCCTGCTTGTGTTCCCTTTCTCGCTGTGTCTCTCTCTGTCAAATAAATAAAATCTTTAAAAACAAAACAAAACCTAAGATTCTTGAGTCATTGGCTAGAACATAACCTAACTTATCTTAAATGATCCTGAAATTAGTATCTAGAAATAGGGTATGTATGATGTGTGTGCCTATACACACATATATGCATACATATACAGGATGTGTGTGTATACACACACACACACACATATTCACACACATTCATACACAGGCCTGAACATGATGATGATCATCAAATGCTAATGGGTATTTCTGAAAGGTAGAGGGATTCTTTTTAAACATTTCATCTTTTGAGCTTTAGTTATTGCCTGCTTTTTTTTCAATAAAAATGGTTTCTTTACTTTTCTTAAAAAAAAAGTCATTTTTCAAAATTAAAGAACATAACATATAACCAATGGCATGCCTGGTAGAAAGAGGCAGCAGGGCACTACATGCATTACAACCTAGGAAAGAGATGGCAGTGAACTGAGAAGCCTAGAGGGACACCACTTCTCTGGAGCAGAGATTACTCCTCAGGCTCAGCTCTGTGGGCCAATGTGCCCCATCGTTCTGTACTGCTCACCATTCTCCTCCAGAGAATCTTAAGAAATCTGAGGCATCAACATAACATTAAAAAAAAAAAAAATCTGAGGCCTCGCTCTCAAAATGCTAGACTCACAGCTTGCCAGTCTGCTTTCTTTGGCTCAACCTTTAATTACCTCTCATTGCCTGCCATTGCCAACTGCCCTCATGGATTGAGCTATGCAACAGCTGGGGGAATCCACAATGACTGAAATATGTGGGCAGTGTAAGATAACTCAGGAGCTTAGTAGATAACAGACCAAACTGGGAAACAATGAAATGGAAGAAAAATTTTTAGATGAAAGATAATTTTAATTACTGATTATAGAAGAGATAAAATTTAGAAATGTAAAATATAATTTCCATGATTTAAAATTCAACAGGAAACTGAACAGAGGGCACTCCTTAGTATTAAAAACTACATTCATTATTTGGAGTATTTAATGGGGAAGGTATGACAATAAAGAACAAAACCATAAAAATTACTTGTAAATATAAAAAGGATATTTAGAGACAAGAGCGAAGGACCTCATATAAAAATAATAGGAGACACCAAGAAAAGAATGGCACAAATCCTCAAAATATTTAACTATTCAAATAACAAAAGTAATAACCTTATCTAAAAAGTAAAAGTAAAATGTTTTTTTTTTTTTAATGTGAAGCCAGCTAAATAATATTCCAATTTGAACTGTGGTTTTTCATGAAAGACATTACCCCAACACTCATCCCAAGCTCCTGGTGGTTAATTAACTGGAAAGGGAGAAAGAGCTAGAGCTAGAGAACTAGAGAGAGAAAGAGAGGAAGAAAGAAGAAAATTAAGAATATGAATATATAGTAAGAAGATTGCTAAAGCTGAAGATAAAAGAAAAATGTTCTTTGCATTCCAACTGGGAAAACAGTTGCTTCAAAAAGGAATGAGAACCAGAGTGACATCGTTTATTTCTTATTTGTAAAATCATTATTTCTGACTTAGTGTAAAACAGAACACCAGAAAGCAATGAAAACACCTCAAAGAGCTCTGGAATAAGAGGCCAAAAGTCAGGAATTCTATTCTTGTCAAGACATCACTTCAGATAAAGGCAAATAAAAGTTTTTTTCATGCAAAGTCTCAGAAAATATGTACAGTTTATGAGAATACACTTGAAAGAAGTACACCAACCTAATAAAAATTAAATCAAAGCAATGATCTCCAGAAGGTAGATGAAGAAACTTATGAGAAAGATTTTCTAATAATTTATATTTCACATGAAAACCGAGATTTGCTGTTTTAAAGAAGCAAAAATTAAATTAACATAAAACTGCTTAAACTATTTATCAGACAATACAGAAGTTGAGAAAACACCAGTATCAAAATTGATTTTGAGAATCAGATTGATGATGCCTTTATAAATGGTTCAAATTTTCAGTTTATAAAGCAATCAACTGCAAGTCACACACCATTAATATGAGTGTTAGGGTCTGCTCAAATTAGCATTGAGTATGTTCAAATCTTGGGACTAAAATATAAATTGGTACATTCGGTTGCTCTATTTTCCATGGAGTATCAGCTGAAACTTATCTGGTACCCCAAGCATATCCTTACAATTTGTTTATGGCCAGCAACATAACTGACTGGTTGGTACCCATGTTGTGAAATTCCCTAAATATTATTATTTTTTCAAAATATTCTTTTATTTGAGGGGGGGAGGGGCAGAGAGGGATAGAAGCACACTCCCCACTGAGGGCAGAGCCAGAGGTGGGGCTCAATCTCAAGACCCTGAGATCAAAGCCACTCCTTTCCACTCCTTTCCTTTCCTTTCCCTTCCCTTCCCTTCCCTTCCCTTCCCTTCCCACCCCTTCCCACCCCTTCCCTTCCCACCCCTTCCCTTTCCACCCCTTCCCTTTCCACCCCTTCCCTTTCCACCCCTTCCCTTTCCACCCCTTCCCTTTCCACCCCTTCCCTTCCCTCCCTCCCTTTTCAACTGTCCTATTTTTCATCTAGGAAATTCATTAAGGGGAATTGAGAGCTTTCATACTTGATTTCTAGTATAGAGGCTGTTTTTTCTTTCTTTGTTTAGTTTCACTTGGTTGACTGACTTGTTGATTTTCATCCAAGATGATATTCTAACATATTTTCTTTTATAAATGCATCCTAAAGAGGTACATTTTTATTGGATTGATATTCCTAAGGGAATTTTGTGAATCTGAGCTGAGGAAAATACTAAAGGCAGATTTAAGAATTCACTTATAATTTACTGGTACTAAGTACTTTTTAAAATTATAGGCTAACAAAATAAATTCTAAATAGGAATTGTGGTTTTACTTCAGGAGATAATATCCCAACACTAATTTAAGCTTGATTTTAAAAAAGGGGGAATTTTCACAGGATAAATCAACATGATATGGGGGGTACAAATGTAACTACAATAATAGTTCTACAATTTTTCTTTAACATTTAAATAATCACTATTATCTACCTTGAGTATCTTATTTTAAAAACAATTAAATTTCATAATTTAAACCATATATCTTACAATAAGAATCACTGTCTAATAAATTAATAAAGATACTTTTCCATATAGTTCTCTTTACTTTCAAAAATATTGTGTTTATCTTAGATTATTGAACAATCAGTACAGAAATCTTTTGTTTTATTCTGCAGATAGCACTGGGCTACCAAAAATTGTATGCAATACTATTTTTTAGCACTGACATTACTAACCTGTCTTAATTGTTTGCCAATTTTCTATTTATAAACTTGGCTTCTTTTAGTCTTAGCATGTTGAGACAGTGTAAGCAAAATTACTTTGCAACACCTGGCCTAGAATTTTTAGTTCATGAGAAATCCTGTCCCCAAATTATAATAATTTAGAGTTTTATCTCATGGCCTTTGTCTAAAAACAAAGCCACCTGAGTGTTTTCATGAATGTAGGTTTACTAAGAAAAAGTTTATTGATTACATAAATATATGTAATTCTCCAGTGAATGGTGCCATTTCTGTTTATAAGTCCAAGTTGGCAAAAGATTATTTGAAAAGTAAATCGTTGCCAAGAGCCCTTGAGCTCCAGATCTGCTTCATATACACTAGTTTTTAAAATAATAGCTAAAATAGCATCACCACTCTATAGAAATCAGCTGGCTTAATTACCTAATAAAGGTTGAGAAATTAATCCATTTAATATTGGCATTAGTTTCTACTTTCAAATACAAAGTTTAAATATTTAGTTTCTCAGAAATCAAGTCACAAGTTGTTTTTAATTTCACCTTTTCCCTAATAGTGGTGCATATAATTGTTTGTCAAAGAGAAAATATTTTGAAGTTTTGCACCAGATTTTTAACAACCCTGAAACTCATTCTAATATTTTGTACAAGAATCTGAAGTGTACTAATTATAGCACAAGCTAAATAAAGGAGTGTATTAGAATCTAATGATACTTAACAAAGATGAATATGTAGACCTCTCAAAAGGAGGGAAGGAGAAAAAATCTGACACAGCAGCAAAGAAGTTCATGAGTCTTCTTGCTCTCTAGCAAAATATTAGTAAATCCTAATCCCACACTGTTTCTAGAATTTAGCTCAAATTTTCACGTGAAACTATCTGATCTGTTCAATCCAAAATATGGATTGGTTCTTCTAAGATCAAGCGTGTACTTGGCCCAGTTGGTTATGCCAAGGAGGCAAGATAACCTGGCTAAAGCAATTTCTCTAAGAACAACGAGGATGAGGAGCAAATGGTAGGTATTTTAAATTCCCAGCATACATATTTTTCCTTTCTAAGACACATTTCTAAAAATTTGTTCACATAACATGCTTCAAATATCACAAGTACAAATAATAAACATGCACTCTCTTCTCATCAAGAGACACAAAGCCTGTCCAGTCTATTAAAATAGGAGTGGGATGGAGAAAAGACACAAGTTCTCTTCAGTTGGAGGGTTTAATTACTAATAATTACATTCATCTGGTTGGATTTTAGTCCATCATTTTATCATTTGTTTTCTGTGTTTCTTCTCTTTTAATTGTGTTCTTCAGTTCCTCCTTTCTTGGCTTCTTTTAAAGTAATTGAACTTTTTTATATGATTTTAATTTATTTTTATCTTTGGCATTATTTAATTTTATTTTTATTTTTTAGTAGTTACTCTAGAGAAAGGTTTCTCAACCTTAGGATTAGTGACATTTGGGCCATTGTGGGTGTTGTCTTGAGTACTGTAGGAAAATAAACAACATCCTTAGCCTCTATCTATTTTGATGTTAGTAACACACACTCCTCCTGCAATTATGACAGTAAAAATGTCTCCAGGCATTGCCAAATGTCCCCTGTGATTGAGACCACTACTCTGATAAGTACAGAATATGTCCTTAACTATTCACACTCTATTTAGAGTTAAGACAACAAAGTATTCTCACCACCATTTTCTTTGTTGTTACAGTTGTCAAATACAATACTGTGTTGTAATTCTGCAATACAATGTTATAATTTTGCTTATATTCCACAATAAAATTTTATATCTTTTTGTTACATTCTATAATAAATTTTAATTTATGCTTTGAATAATTACCTATTTTTATAAAAGAATAAAAGGATTTAATAATTAATTATAAGCCAAATATTTCAATTTCTGATGCACTTCATTTCTCTCTGACCTGAGTTACCATGTGGTTTTATTTTCCTTCAGCTTGAAGAACTTCTGTTAACATTTCTGGTAAGGCAGATCTGCTGAAGATAAATTCTCTTAAGTTCTAATTGTCAGAAAATATCCTTATTTGATTGTATTCTTGAGGGATATTTTTTCCTGAATATAGATACTGGTGTGACAGTTGTTTTTACTTTCTTTCAGTGTTTTCAATGCTTTTCATTGTTTTCTGTCATCCATTGTTTCTGGTCAGTATTCAACAGTCATTCTAATCATTGTTTTGTGTGAGATATGCCTTTTATCTTTCCCTGTTTTAAACGTTTTCTATTTATATTTGTATTTCAACCAAATGTGTTTAGATGTCATTGTTTTTGTATTTGTTGTCCGCTAAATAAACATCTCAAATATCAGTTGAGTTCTTTTTCTCTTAGCCACTTGAAGACGATCCCATACAAGCCCCAAATGCACGATTCAGGGGTTAGTTTATACACAGGACTTGGGGCTACCTTACTCTGGATCTCTCCTTTCATAGATATTGTCCCTCATTTTCTATCATTTGTGATTGACCTAAACCATATCCTATAGATCTTCAAAACATCAGGATTGTAAGTTTTCTATCAGAGATTTAACTGCCCAGCTTGAGCAAACTAGGGCTTGTGAGGCTAGACACCATGAAAATGTGAAAAATCTCCCAGGACCTGCTCTGCTAAATGCCACTTCCTGTCCACTTTCTCACTTTATTCACTCTACAATGTCTTCAAGTAGTCCCCTGTCCCCTCAGATTTTGTAGTCATTTTCTCTGGGAGGTTTGGTTTGATAGGACCAAAGTGGGGCTAATGTTGTAGGATTTCTCAGCCTTTAGTGCCCACAGTTCTTGGTCACGACGCTTCAAAGAATGAAGAGGCAGACCGGATGAAGAGTGGTGGGCAGCAAAGAAAATTTTACTGAGCAAGAGTATAAAGCTCCTGGAGAGGGAGGGGGCCCAAGAGGGTTGCCCCTGCAGTTTCTAAGTTTAGGGTTTTTATGAGGTCTTTTGTGGAACTAAAGCAATCAGGGTGTGCTGAGTCCTGCCAATCAGCATTTTGGTCATGTATCTGTCTACCTATTAGATTAATGTCCACGTGCTGATGGTCTTTCTTATTGACATCTGGGGGCTTATGTCTTAACTGCCCTTGCCCATGACAGGGACAAATGCCTTGTGGTTAATTGTCTTATTTTAGGACGTTTTGCAGAAGTCATTTCTGCAAAGGCTGCAAAGCAGAATGCTAGCATGGTCCTGTCTAAGCTGCAAAGCAGGATGTTAGTGCTGTTTTATCTTCACTGTCCTGATTCCATATTTTTTTGTTGGAGACCCTGGTTACCTAACTGTCCAACTAACTCCTAACAACTGTGACCCCTATTTAAATAGAAAAACAAAAATAAATATTTGCTGAGATATTTATCCATGCTTGTTATAGTAGAATGGCAAATAAATATTAAAACCTTTCACTCCTCTGATTAATACTCAGGAAGTTTGTCCTGTGGTGAATATGTATATGTTGGAAGGATTTGAGGAGAGAAAGAAAAAGAGAAAAAGTGGGGAGTTATACTGATGGGGGAAACAAAGGCAGAAAGAAATGTAGATAAACTTAAATGTCCTTATAACCTGCAGGCCAGGGACAAATACTTGAGGCAGGCAGAGTATAGTTCCTCCAGGAAACTCCCAACTGTCTTGATACTAATGCTTTGCTACAGGGAAAAACAGCCTTAGCTTGACAATAGCAAGGCCTCCACGATCTTGGGAGTCTTCTTCAGCATATGAAAATCCTTTTGGAACCTCCCTTCATCTTTACTTACCCCGACCCCAAAGTATATAGTCATTTGCTCCTCACAATTCCAAAGCAGTAGCAGCTCTTTCTGCCCACGGTTCCTGCTCCCGTGCTTTAAAAAAATCACCCTTCTGCACCAATGAAAGACCTCTCAAGAATTCTTTCTTGGCCATTGGCTCCAGACCCCAACAACACTACACCAAAAAAAAAAAAAAAAAAAAAAATCAATAGGGGAGTTGAAAAAAAAAAGATACTGTATCATTAAGATGTATATATGTGTGTGTTACGTATTATAAATATGTGTATATAATACAGAGAAATAGATATAAAATGTTATATCATTAAGAAAATCTAAGGTATCCAATTCTAAATAAAACAAGTAAGAAAAATGATTTGGTTGAATAAAGACATAAATATTATAGTTGTTCATATGACTTACTCATCGTATGTGCACTATTTCCAAATAGCACTATAAAGATTACATGTAAATTATTTCAGAGTAATTTCCAATAAACCCTTATTTAAAAACACTAAGCCGTACAGAATATATAACGAATTAGAGCCATTCATACAAATGCTGACAACTCAGAATGTAAAAAAAGAAAAAAAATTGAAGAATTTAATACCCTCCAAGAGAAAAATATACTCTATCCAAAATCTAAATGGCCCATTAGAATAGATGAGTACCTGAACCTTAGTCTTAGGCAGTAAGTTGTAATTTACTTTATGGCTGACTTTCTTGTCTCACCATTTGTGTTCAGGACACTTCTGATGCAGTGATGCAAGTTCCTAGCCAAAAAGCCAAGACACTTGTTCTGCTCTATCACCAGTCTATAAAGGCTGGGAACAAGGCTTCTGATTACACAGATTCCAGAGAAAATGTCAGTGCAAGGCAAAACTTAGATATAAACACATTTAGTGGAATTATACTAGCATCTGCTATAAACTAAATTTGCCTACCATTTATATATATTAATCTAACACCTAGAGCAAGACCCCTTGCATGTTTAGATGATAGAAAAGTAAAACAAATTAAATTCTAATAGAATTGCTAACTTTAAGAATCACACTTAAAATACAAGTGTTTTTAGAAAATAGGCTTAACTTTTACATTGTTTTCCAGAAAGATTCCTTCATGAACTCATTTATATGAGTTTAAACACTATAAATATTTTAATGCATAGTACCTAAAGAAAGTTTTTATTTGCTTTCTATTCAGAAGACTTTGGAAAGTACTCCTTAATTTAAGTTGAAATAAAAAGCCACGCTGCAACTGCTTATTTTAATTGTCTTTTTGCCACCAGCTGTGGTGTTTTCTAACGGTTGTATCTGCCCCACTGTGTTCGGGTACACTTTATGTCTGTGTCAGAGCAAGAAAAAGTACTAGAGAGAGAGAGTGAATGAGAGGATGTATTCATGTGCAAGGGATAGCTGGGAGTGGCTCTCACCCTTCTATGAACTGTGAACCTCTACCAGTACCTGTCAGAATCAGGTTTTTCAGGATTTAACCATAACCTTAAATACAAGGTTTCATGGCCCTGAGTTCCTGCAAGAGTTCAAATGCTGATTTCTGAGTGAAGGCAAAAGTAAAACAATGAAGGAATTATCCAGTACTGCCAAAACTTTTATTTCTAGTGATTCAGTTCTTGCACCAAATATTCAGATAATTAGCTGTAATTTTTATGACGATCCATTTAGAATAAAAGACAGTATCAAGAAAGGAAGCAAGACTAGGTCTTGTGAATGGAGAGGAAATCCTTGGTAAGAAAGTTGCCCTATGATACTTTTTCTAACTCTTAAGCAGCATTTATTTATTTATTTATTTATTTATTACTTAGAACTTGCAAGATGGCTGAAAATGTTAAGATGTACATAGCTACATACTAGTAAAATTACACTGGCAAATGGTATGGCACTACAATAATATTTGACAAATCTTGGACATTGATAATAAAATAATAGGAATGTATTTTAACACAACCTGACTATATGTGGGATGTTCATATCTGAGATCACTTTAGAGCATTCTGTATCTTTTAACTGTTGGGTAATCAAGACAAGAAGAAATTAGTAAAACCATTGTCTCATATTTCAATATTACATTGAAATACAATGTTTCATTTTGCTTCAAGTACTTATGCCACAAATTCAAAGATGACAAAGTATAAATGAGCGGATGTTTTATGCTGATAACACTGTTTATTCCATACCTACCTTGTGTAACTTAAACCTCATGGATGATAAGTCTGCAGTCGGCATTTTAGTACTATGTATAAATCAATTACACCCACATTTGTAATTCTGGCACTTTCTTCCTTCTCAAATCTAATTGCTTAGTCAACAGAGCTAATTGTAGTTTAATAATGATCCCAACGTAATGTGTCCAAAATCAAATTCTTACATCACCTACAAAACATACTCCTCCCACAGTCATCCCTATTTCATTAAATATCAAAATCTACAATATCTTCTCAAACCATTCAGGCTCTTCCTCTAAAATAGGTCTAATGAATGATTTGTCACCATCTTCATTGCTACTATCCTGACATGGACAAACATCTTATTTTACCTGGATTCTTCCATTCTAACTGATCTCCATACTTCCTAATCTCTTTTCAACACAGCAGCCAGAATGATCCCTCTAAATGTAAATTGATTGGATCACGTAACCTCTCTACTCAATATCCCAAGAGGTTTTTCATTTCATTGGATTTAACTTCAAACTGCTAACCATGTACTGCTGACTTCTGTGATCCATGCCCTGTAACTTCCATGACCTCAACTTCCAAGCACTCTACCTCCTTGCTTTCAACTTGAGTCATTGATCTAACTCCTTGCTGTTCCTTGAACACACCAATAGTCTTACCTCCATCCTCAAGTCATTGAAGATGCTGTTTTCTCTGAAAAGTAAGTAGTTTGCCTTCATTGGCTATAATATATATAATACTTCTTCATACCTCCCATCATTCCCTAGATTTTCGACCTTCCTTTATTTTAGTGTATAGCACTCACCATCACCTGATAAATTATATATCTGCATATTATATGCCTCTTCCCACTAGAACATAAGGTCCCAGAGAGGAGAGACTTTTTTTTTAGTGTTTTATTCTAAGTGCATGAAAAAGTGAGAGGGACTCCATACTATATGCTCAAAATGTGTTTGCCTAAAAATGAATCTTTTTTTATCAGCATAAAAACATGTCATGTACTTCCCAAATTTAAAAATAATATCTTTAACCTGATAGGTCCTCTAATTACTGCTTAATTTTCTTTAGTTGGAAATAAAATTTCTAAAATATTGGCTATATTTACTATCTCTATTTCCTCATATCCCAGTCTCTTTTCAACCCAGGGTTTGAGCATGGATTACCATATGACCAAATAAAATCATCAATACTAAAATTTCATAATACTGAACTTATAAGCATTGTTTGATAATGCTAATTACATGTTCTTTCTCACTTTGTCTCTAGGACAGAACTATTTCTTAATTTGCTGTGTATCACAGTGGCCAGTTCTCAGTCTCTTCTACTGGTTGTTTCTTCTCTTTCTGATGTGTAGGTACTGAAATAAACTAGTGCTTCATTTTCATCTCTCTCTCTTTCTCTCTCTCCCTCTCTCTAAATACACTCGCTCTCACTCTCTCTTTTTCTTTAAAGATTTTATTTATTTGACAGAGAGAGAGAGTGCACAAGCAGGGGAAGCAGCAGGCAGAGGGAGAAGCGGGCTCCCTGCTCAGCCGGGACTCGAACCCAGGACCCCGGGATCATGACCTGAGCTGAAGGCAGACGCTTGACTGACTGGGCCACTGAGGCACCCCCTCTCTCTCTTCTTAAGTAATATCTCATGTCTTTAGACATTATCTTACCAGGACTCTAAAATTTAAATCCTTAATTTCTCTTTTGAACTCCAGAGTTGTATACCTATCTATCCCTTCTCTCCACTCGTATGCCTAAAGATTAAAAGGTTATCACATTAAAGTTCAGTTCTTTTTCTTTTCCCAATCATGATATACCACAAGTAACCCCATTCTCAATACAGAGTATCATTGTCTTCTTAGCTATCCAGGCTACAACTTTAGAGTTATCTTTAACATCTTAAGTACTTCCAAGCCTAACCACTTCTCACTTCCAAGACACCATCCTCTCTAATCTGCACTAGGTTCATTAACATGCTACCTGACCTTTCTTTTCTTCTCTTGCCCTCTCCTAGATAAATCTCCACATAGTGCTGGAAGAGTTCTTTTAAAACAGAAATAAGATCATGTGACATTCAGACTTTACAAAGCATGTGCTCTAATCAATATACAAGATTTGATCTTGTTCACCTACTCTGTACCAATTGATCTTCCCCTAGTCTTCAAGTGGCATGCTCCCTCACTTCCTTTGTGCATCTGCTCATCTGTTACAGAAATCCACCTTTATCCCAGTATTTAATAGGTGTTTCTTTCCCTCTCTGCCCTTACTCTTGCTGCACAGATAATTATATATTTAGTAATTTATTTTCCATTTCTGTAACTAGAATATCAGTGTAAGGACCACATAAGTCTGTGTAGCACATAGTGAACCCTCAAGAAATATGTGTTTAAATGAGGAAAGGAATGAAAGGATGGATGACTCAAAAGATATACCTTAGACAAAACCAAAGAACAAATGGTTAAATTACTTTCAAAATATCATGTATCTCCCAGAAAATAGCACATCCACTTTCAATGTGATGCATATATTGCTTCACAATAGTATATGCTTCTGTGTCCCTACATATGACCTCATGACTTCCAGAAGCCATGCCAGGAGACTGGTGATGGAAGGAGGCGAGAGAAAGAAATGTAAATATGTTTTCCACTTATTCCAACAAGAACCTTTCATTTTTAGATTTTAGTCTTAAATTTCTAATTAAAGGGGCACCTGAGTGTCTCAGTCATTAAGCGTCTGCCTTCGGCTCAGGTCGTGATCCCAGGGTCCTGGGATTGAGCCCCGCGTAGGGCTTCCTGCTCCATGGGAAGCCTGCTTCTCCCTCTCCCACTCCTCCTGCTTGTGTTCCTTCTCTCGCTGTGTCTCTCTCTGTCAAATAAATAAAATACTAAAAAAAAAAAAAAATTCTAATTAAAGATTATTTTTCTTACAGATTTCTATTCTTATTTAAATATGAATTATACCAGCTAGATGAATAGGGCGTATTTCAGTCAAGAAGATGTGACAGAGAGTAATAGAGTAAAATACAGTAATCCAGAAAAAATTTAATCTGTATATTAGAAAATTTCCTCTCTATACATTAGGTAAGGGGAGTGTTTGAAAGATGACACAATTCATTGTGGTCCATTGAGTACTTTGCAGAAAATGTAAGAAGCAAAGTAGTACATTAGGCTGTAAGTCAGAAAATAGTGACTAGCTCAAACTGAGTCACTAATTAGTTTTGTGACCTATAGCAAGTCACTTAACCTCCTGGATCTCAGTTTTCTTATCTATAAAATGAAAGTGTTGGATTCAATTATCTCTAAAATTCATTCCATGTCTGAGATTTTCTAAGAATTTGGAAAAAAAAAAGTTTCTGGGGATTCAAAGTGATAAATGCTATCACTATTAAAAAGAAAAATATGAATTTATCAAATTGGTTAACTTTAGACCTTAGTCAAGCTAGAAATCTGAACAAATTGAATAGATATATTGACTAAAACCCAATTTAGTTATATAAGCAACAGTCCAATTTTAAATTATATGATGCAGTGATAATAATAATAATAATAATAATAATAATAATAATAATAATAAAAGACAATATGACTTGATCCTTACTATATGATTTCATTATCAAATGGCTAAGAAATCATCTTCCGGGCTAAACTGGCCTTGAAGGTAAAATTTATAGATGATATTCCTGTAATATTCTTTCCTCCATCTCGTATTAAGTAATATTGAATAATCTTGAAAGTGTAAATTGAAACTTACTTTTCTATATTGTCCTCCAATTCTAGCATCAACCCCTTCTTTATCAAAATCTCCAACTTTCTTTCATCGTGTCACCTCCCTAAAAGAATAAGCATCCTATTCATTTTACTTGTAATGTCATTCTGAAGATAATTTTGTTACATCTATCTACTAAAGTGAATCTTAATGATAAAGGAAAATAAATAATAAAGCTGAATTTTAAGAAAGAAAAAATACTAGTGTCGATAATATTATTACTCAAAAGACAAGTAAATATGGGTTTTTGGTTTTGCAGACTATGTTCTAGAACTATATTGTCTTTTATGGTAGCCATTAGCCACATGTGACTGTTGAGCTCTTGAAATGTGGTTAGTCTGAACTGACATGTGTTATAAGTGTAAAATATTCATTGGAATTCAAGACACAGTACGTCTTCAAATATAAATATCTCATTATTTTATATTGAAATAACATTTTTGGATAATTGAGTAAAAATAAAAATTATTTCACTTACTTTTCGAATACTTAGTAGAAATATATAAAGAACTTATACAACTCAACATCAAAAAAAAAAAAACCCAATTAAAAAATGGGCAGAGACCTGAACAGACATTTTTCCAAAGAAGACATACAGATGTCCAACAGACATAGGAAAAGATGCTCAATATCACTAATCATCAGGGGAATTAAAATCAAAACCACAATGTGAACCTGTTAGAATTCTAAAATCAGGAAGACAAGAAACAACAAATGTTGGTGAGGATGTGGAGAAAAAGGAACTCTTGTGCACTGTTGGGAATGTAAATTGGTGCGGCCACTATGGAAAACAGTACGGAGGTTCCTCAAAAAATTAAAAATAGAAATTCCATATGATCCATTAATTCCACTATTAGGTATTTACATAGGGAAAACTCAAAAGGATATATTTACCCCTTATGCTTATTACAGCATTATTTACAAAAGCTAAGACATGGAAGCCACCAAGTGTTCATTAATAAACAAATATACAATGGAATATTACACAACCATAAAAGGGGATGAGACCATGACATTTGAGACAATATGGATGGATCTAGAGGGTATAATGATAAGTGAAATAAGACAGACTGAGGAAGACAAATACTGTATGATTCCACTCAAAAAGGGGATCTAAAAATAATGAATCAACAAACAAAAGCATAATCGGAACTATAAATACAAAGAACAAACTGATGGTCGCCCTAAGGGAGCGGTGTGAGGTAGTGGGCAAAATGCATGAAGGGGGAGGGAGATACAGGTCTCCATTTAAGGAATGAGTCAGTCATGGGAATTAAAAGCAGAGCATAAGGAATACAGTCAATGATATTATAATAGCCATGTAATGGGACAGATGGCAGTGCCACTGTGATGAACACAGCATAATGTATAAACTTGCCAAAAACTAAAATGAAGCATTGTGTTTAACTATACTCGAATTAAAAAATTAAAATAAAAATAAATTAATATGTGACTCACATTACATTTCTATTGGAAAACACTGATGTAGAATGTTAAATAGTATGTTCTTATTATAGTCATTTCAATAGTTAGAGACAGCATTAAATGTCATAAAAACACTTAGTGATTTCTGTTTCCAACTCAAGTATTAATAACCTCTTATGGCACTCAATGCATAGATTATGACTTATAAAGTTTTAAAAGAATCACTGTTATGTGTCTTGTTACATATGTATCCCAAGACCATCATTTTCACAATATAGAATGGATTAACACAACTAGGAATGATTTCCTATAAAATATTCCTATATACTGATTTTTAAAATTTTATTAATTTTCAGAGAATGCTTGTAATGCATTCTTCCATATAAGATTCTAACAATTAGAATTTTAATAAGTTATGGTGCTCTAAAATAGGATGCTGTAATATTTAGGGAAAGTGAAATACCTGAGGTACAAAACAAAAAAAGAAGTAATCTCTAATAAAAAGAATATATATCCTGTTTTATATAAATTATTCCAAATTATGAGCATTGAGGATATATAAAATGTTTAATTTTGTAATTCCATTTAGTACTGTTCGTTACTCCTGGGCTTAGCAGGAGTAAACTACTAAACCTTTAGTAGTTTAAAGTTTTCATAAGGTGTGAATTTTTACTAGGTATGTTTTATACTTCATTATTTTATGAAAAAAACCTTCATTATATGTAGGTTTATATATGTAAATATAACACAATGTATACACATATATAACTATTTTATTTATTCATGAAACCTAATATATTTGAAAAATAAATCTTCAAATATCAAAAGATAAAGAATAACATTAATCTGAATATTTTTGAAGAGACATGTAACAAAAAAATGACTTTTGCCAACGAGTAGACACCCAATTATTCTCTGAAGGAAACAGACATTTGATCACAATCAAATGCATACTTTAAAAGTGGAGCAGTTTGGGTATAAGATATTAATATAGATTCTTTTCTAGTTGACCTGCATGATGATTGGTCAGGTTTACTTCAGGGTTGACATAGTTAGCAGTTTTCCCTAGTACAACTAGGGAAAAGCACTGTTGAAAAAAAAATAGAATGAAATCATTGCCACTGTGTAAATTCCCTTAGTTTTGGTTTATAACTAATCATATTCTTGACAGCTGTCTTCCACCTATGAATTTATAAAAGTCACTCTGGAGTTTAATGCTTTTCTCCATTATACAAATGGTTTTGCCATCTATAAATTGGTATTAATAACCTTACCTAGTGTTTCACTGTGCAAGTTAAGTGAGATAATGCATAATCTCCAGCACATAAAAAGCACAGAATAAATGTTAGCTTTCACATAGCCAGCTTGCAACCTATTCTTGTAATCATAGTACAAAATACAAGAGAGTATCTTTCATTTTATGAAGGCATTGGTAGGCTAATTTTATTTTTAGGAAACATTTCATATCTACTTTTTTTTTTTTTTTTTTTTTTTTTTTAAAGATTTTATTTATTTATTTGACAGAGAGAGACACAGCGAGAGAGGGAACACAAGCAGGGGGAGTGGGAGAGGGAGAAGCAGGCTTCCCGCCGAGCGGGGAGCCCGATGCGGGGCTCGAACCCAGGACCCTGGGATCATGACCTGAGCCGAAGGCAGACGCTCAACGACTGAGCCACCCAGGCGCCCCTTCATATCTACTTTTATGCACGTTTGGTTTCATTGGAATATCTATGGAGAAACCATTTTAAAATCATTTATATATTCATGATTTGGATGTTAGGGTAAAGCATATGAAAGAGCTGGGTTAATTTAGCATCCCATTCCAATATATCTATTGAAAAGAAACAATCTTTAGTGTATAAAGTAGAGGCTTATGGATAGATGAATAAATCTAGTATTTGATGAGGAGAATAAATTTGAATCCCTTTCCTTGACATACCGTCTGCCACTCCTTTCTGAATGGAAGATAGCTTTCTCATTTATTGGGAAGCTAATTTAAAAATTTTCAGAAAGTCTGTATGTTCCTGAAGAAACTACCTCCTGAGCACCATGATGATGAAGGTAATCTCACCTCAGAAAACTCAAACCCTGGATTTTTCATTTCAAGCTGTTCACAGGTGCAGCAGAGATTACGAGCTGTTGATGCACAGAAAATGCTTCATCTTACCCAACTAATAATTTACTACCCACTGTGGGTTATGCAGTGTACATTAGAATATATATTTTGGCTACTCAGACTTACTTTTCTTTCAACTATAATTTTACCTGTGTTCCAAAGGGCTCAGCTTTCAATTAAGTGATGTCCTGTTAACGTCTTTATGTGCACTGTTTTTTGTTGTTGCTGTTGTTTTGTTTTTTGGTTTTTTTTTGTCTGCTTATTTGTTCATTTCCCCCCCCCTTTTAATAGACAGAGATAGTATTTATCATTTTGAGTCTCCAGAGATTTTTTTTTGTACGTATAGTATTTCATGCTTGGTAATAGACTTTCTTATCTTTATAGAGGTAAGTGAATTGCCGCAATCATGAAGTAATTAGTGACTCAGTTTGAACTAGTCACTATTTTCTAACTTATGTGATAAGCACACAGTTCTACTTTTGCTTATATTTTTCAAACTGCTCTCCCCTTCATCATCAATTCTACTGTCACATATCAGACTATAATCTTCTCCTATAAAGCCTTAATCAATTTCATCTCAAGAGGTCTTCCCTGCTCCATCTGTGCTATTTTATAGCTATTAAATATATTGGTATATAATCCCTTTCCTCCTTCTTATTCCCCAAATTATAATCTTAGATTAGGCAAAAGCTTTTATTAAATGAGACCAAAACCAGAAACAATATATGAAAATTGATATGTCTAGATACATATTTTTAAATACTCTAAACCTCTCTCATAACAAAAGCAAAAGATGAATGACATACGGGAAAAAACTAGATGCAGTGCATGCAGTATGTGCTGATATCCTTAATTTACAATGAAATCAAAGAAAGAAAGAAAGAAGAGGTGGTAGGAAAACATGAGAAAGATTTGTCAACTAGATATTAAAGTAATGGGGATGTGAATAACAATACCTGTGTTCTTTCCTTATCATGTAATCTTACCTGCTTGGGTTCAGTTAATGTTTATAAAACCCTATGATGTGTGTGCTGTTATTCCAGTTTACACAGGAACTGTGTAAAACCGAGGAAACCGAGACTCAGAAAGGCTAAGTGATTTGTCCAAAGTCATCATGTTCCAGTGAGTTCATGTGCCTGGGACTACATGATTGTTCAGGACAGGCCAGGGTTCTGAGATATCTGCAGGTTATGAGTGGTCAGAAAGCATGAGATATTGTAGAGATGTTGGTAATATATATATAATTTTAATGACACCAATTTTTGAAGTTCATTGTCCCAGAATGCTTCATTGAGAGAGGGTGCAATTGGATGGAGGAAAAACATCAACTTACAGAACCTTCCAGGTCTGTCTTTCCCTGGCCTCTTGTTTTCAAAGAGAAAGACATAAAACTTTGCCCCTCTTTATAAGCAGAAGCAACAGAAAGACTGGTGATAGGTAGGTAGGTAGGTAGATAGATAGAGAGACAGATTCTTAAAATATAAAACACATATCTGATGGGATAACTCTGCTGTCTGAGGTACTGCTGAATTGTTTTAGTGTATCTCTTCTAATACCAAAATGTCTCTTCAAACTTTGAGAATCTAATCCCTATTTTGTGGGAATTTCTAGCAGTCAGAAATTTAATGATATATTGAGGTCTGCAATTATTCAATCATTAGATATTGTGTGTTTTCTCAAAATGATTCGGTATAGTGTTACCAGATGACATTAATAAATAAATAAATGAACAAGTACATTAAAATTTGTCAAGAAGATTATTCAGCCATTAATATCTGCTCTGGTATTATACTCAGTCTTAATATTTTCTTAATTTTAGGTGATAAAAACTTGATTTATAATATTTTTTTTAAAGATTTTATTTATTTATTTGCTAGAGAGAGAGAGAGTACAAGCAGGGGGAGGGGCAGAGGCAGAGGGAGAAGCAGACTCCCTGCTGAGCAGGGAGCCTGATGTGGGACTCGATCCCAGGACCCTGGGATCATGACCCGAGCTGAAGGCAGCCGCTTAACCGACTGAGCCACCCAGGCGTCCCGATTTATAATATTTTTAAATATTATTTTGAAGTTGACTTCCATATAGGTTACTCATCCATATAACCAAATGATTTGACCTTATTTACTATGAAATTTCACTTCCTTTCATACAGACAAAAAAAGCAAAATTGTAACACCTACTTTGGCTTAGAACTTGGCAACAAATATCAGTTCCACCATCTAATTTCAGGGATTTCAGTGTCTACCACCTATATTCCGAATGCTCTCATAAAATTGGTTGGTAGTATATGAAAAGAAAACAAATAAGTGAGAAAAAAAAGTAAGACAGGAGCTCTGAAGACAAATGGAAACATTTATTTTAACAGTAATTATTTTGATTAACCAAAATAAACAATAAAAAATGTATTTGACCTTGCTGGATGGAGAGATGTAATTCTCTCAGTGACATCCCTTATTTAATAATTTATTTTGCCATTTTGCAAATAAACCTTCTTCATCTTAAAAGAACTTCTAAAAGAATGTAGAAGATCTTTTGTATGTATTTGATACTACTTTAACAAAAAACAATGTTGAAAAAGTTTGAAGACATATATCCTCTTTCAATATTACCTTATAAAATTGTTTCTAATCAATCCTAATTTTGCTTTATATAATAAAGCTTAAAAAACTTTTGAAACTCTTTCTAAAATTAACTATCTTTAGACAAGGTTTATAATTATGAATCTTCAAAATAAAATTCTCAAGTATTAACATATCATATCTACTAGAGACCTGTAATTTATTCTGAAATTCTAATAATCCAGAAGGCATAGAAAAATCACAATGGACTTATTTTATCTACATCAAATATTTTAAAATTTAAACACATAATGAAGTAGCAATCTCATTTTATCAAATAAGAAGTATATTCAATTTCATTACAGATGGACCAGCCACTTAGTATTACCACTGGGTCAGGCATGCCGAGGAAGTTTAATTTTCTCTTTGTGTTCTGGGGGACTCCTTCCCCACCTCCTTGCACATCTGGAGTATTATAATCTTGTAAATGCAAAATTACATTATATTCCCTCTTCTGTAACTTTTTCTCAATCAAAACAAATACAACAGAAAAGAGAGTTATAAATATTTCCCATGGCAACATCCTTCCAACAGCTTATCAGCTCACAATGGTGTCATACTGTCCAATAATCTCAACGTAAAATATCTTTACAAATGGGTCCTGTAGATTCTTTACACCATGAAAATCATTAGCAAGGATAATTAACTGAGATTGTGGTGATGAATAGAGCTGCATTTCTGATCAGTGTAATGAAGAACAGAAGCCACTAATTACAGATACAGAGCCTTGAAGCTACTGAGAAATGTAATTTAACATTGCTGCCCAGATTCCACACAGCCTAATATAAGTGCACAATTAAAACAATAAGGTCTTCCCACAGATAATGCTTTTGGGATCATTCCAGGTGTAAGAAAATGTGCCCATCTGCACAAAGTGGCTTGTGATCTAGTAAATATAATGCCTTAAAAATTAAAAATTAAATCTGCCTAAACATTTTGTTAAGTACACCCATCACAACTCTGACCTTCTATCAGATACTGTACACTGGTAATTTCTTTGAATTTTCAAAAGTTTTTAAAGACTTCAGTCTTTATATGCAATCCAGAAACAGTGTAAGTATAACAAAACTATGCATCCATAGAACCCTTAGAATGGTCTGTTCCTTAGATACAAGAAAGGCATTTGTTTTACTGCAGATAAAGTAGCAAGTTGTAGACCAGTGTTTCCCAAAATTACATGAGACTCTTGTTAAAATTCAGATTACTGGAAAGTACCCTAGGCAACCAGAATATATTCTCAAAGGAGAGGAGTGGCTGGGATAGTGATTCAGTGAGAGCTCTAGATGATTCTTACCAGCAGACAACTTTGCTGCAGTAGAAAGAAACTGAGTTTGGACTTTAATACTGGTTCACTGAAGGGGGTGCCTGGGTGGCTCAGTTGGTTAAGCCTCTGACTCTTGATTTCAGCTCAGGTCATGAGATCAAGCACCATGTCAGGCTCCATGCTCAGCACAGTCTGCTTTTTTTTTTTTTTTTATGTTATGCTAACCACCATACATTACATCATTAGTTTTTGATGTAGTGTTCCATGATTCATTGTTTGCATATAACACTCAGTGCTCCATGCAGTATGTGCCCTTCACCAGGCTAACCCATCCCCCCATCCCCCTCCCCTCTAGAACCCTCTGTTTCTCAGAGTCCATAGTTTCTTATGGTCCGTCTCCCCCTCCGACTTTCCCCCCTTCATTCTTCCCTTCCTGCTATCTTCTTCTTCTTCTTTTTTTTTTTTTAACATATAATGTATTATTTGTTTCAGAAGTACAGGTCTGTGATTCAACAGTCTTACACAATTCACAGCTCTCACCATAGCACATACCAGAGTCTGCTTGAAATTCTCCCTCTCCCTCTACTCCTCCCTCTCCTCCCAGACTTGGGTGCGCACGCTCTCTCTCTCTCTCAAATAAATAAAATCTTAAAAAAAATACCAGTTCACTGAATCCTAAATCTGTCATTTAATAATTGTGTACCCTACTGAGAGCTATTTCTTCTCTCTGAGTTTCAGATTTTTTACTTGTAAATATGGAAATATACCACTTCATTGGGTACATCTTACAAGTGTATATAAATTGCCTATTAATACGTGTATACATAGGGCACATGCAGCAAATATCAATTCTTTCCCACTTTCTTACCACCTTTAAAGTTTTTTTTTTCTTCAATAAATATATACAGTCTTACTGACGTAAGGAAATTATGAGAACAGCATCTGCTTCACAACGTAAAGCACCTCATAGTGTATATCTCAGATAATTAGTCTTACTATAAAGAAGAGGAGTAAATTCAAGAAGACAGCCTTCTATCACGTGCCTGGCCAATGCATCTGACAGTATGAAATGAACATATCTGCACAGACAGTGGCCTTCCTCTGTCGTAGTTTTAGAATCTGGTAGCTGGTTTATCCACTCTAAACCCAGAGAATTTTAGCATAAAGTAGGGGTTATCATCCATTATATGAAATAGCTTGTGATAAAATTCTACTAGTAGCAAAAAAAATCCAAAATATATCAAGTAATATATAAAAGTTAAAACTGTTCATCATTAAAGAGTTATCATACATAATGTCAAATATCCAAGTATTTAGAAATAACTTCTCATGATTATTTTCATGGAGCACAAGAACATGTTTTGGAGTCTACTACCATATTTTAGAATCAGACCAAAAAGATAATAATAGTGATAAAATGCTTATCACTAAGTTATGTTTTATGATTATCTTCTTGATTCTAATAAGATTATAATTGATATTATAGAGTCCTAAAAATCTGCAATAAGAAGTCATGATGGAAGGAAGTTTCCTCTTTAAAAGAAATTTGATCTTATTTCCAAAAAGTATAGTCTTCATCCTTCACCTGTAATCATGTATCTGTGTACTTAACAAATATTTCTTGATGACACATATATAAGCCAACTGGGGTAATATAAAGATTATTTAGATAGGAGAGGTCACAAGGATCTTCACTTCTACAAGTTAAACATTTTTACAAAAGGGTTCAAAGATTGACTAAGAAGGGTGTAACTACCCATGTGAATTCAGAGGACGGCTAGATTATATACACCTTGATGACCAGCCGGGGCACTATAACACTTTACAACTTATTTAATGGCATATGTCAATTCATAGCCAAATGAAGCCTAAAAATGCCAAGAGTATTTCATAGTCTTTGAATGATATTTATATAATTTCCTGAGGTACATACTCAATAATCAAATTAAGCTCTCCAAAAATGAAGTTAAGCAAAAAATTAATAAACAACATCGAGTTATTCTTTAGCTCTTTTTTACTTAATATTTCACAATTTTAACACCAAATTATGTTTGTTTTGACAATAAAAATTTCATCCATATGTGAAGCTGCTTTTCACAGTTCATCATATTGTTCACCTTTTATCCAACTGGTTAGTTTTCACTCTCACGCAAAAGATGTCTTCTTACCAGAGTATTATCTGCATTCACTTTTAATCCTATGCCTTGTAAAGAATGTATTAACTCAGTGAACAAAGATTTTTGAACACCTACTTTTTGCCAGGCTAGGCCTTTGTGATAAGTTAGTGAACAAAACAACTCATGGAGCTTACTTCTTAAAACAAGGCGATATGTAATAAACAAACAAACCCATATAACCTGAGATGGCAATAAATGTGATGGAAATGGAACAGAATAAAGGAGATCAAGAAGGTGGGGAAATACCACGTTAAGTACAATTATCAGGGTAGGCCTCCATGGAATAGTCCCATGTGAAGAAAAATGTCGAAGAGGTGAGAGAAAACAATCCAAGCAGAGACAAAGGCTGGTGCAAGGAACTTAAGGTAAGAGCATATAAAATCTATCTTTAAGGATGATTTTATTTAATATCAAAAATTAATAATAGAAATGAAACCTCTAAATCAGGACGCATGCAAAGTATGAATACAGAGGTTCTGAATGAAATTCAATTTATTAATTCAGGGCTTTAGGTCTCAAGTCAAAACATAAATGTCAATGTCTTTTTTTTTTTTTAATTAATCCTATTGGCCCTCTTCCACCCTGCAAAGGAATCCACAATTCTCAGATATAGAAAAGCTGTTTCTTCACAAGTATCATGAATCTTTTTTGAAGACGCAAGACAACAGAGAAAAATGACAGGGCAATCAAGGCATATCCTGAATGTTTGAAGTAACACAGGAACAGGACTGGAAAACAGAGTATCCCATTTCAGTTGGTTAATAGTCATGATATTCCTTATCCAGAGCCATTGATATCCCCCTCCAATCATTCCCTGTCATATAAATCCTTAAAAAAAATCAAATTGCAAATTTTATAATTATTCTGCCTTCCTCCTAGACCCAAGGGTTACTGCATGTCTATTTTTTTAATGAAAAAGTATTCTCCTCCAAAAAAATGAAAAATAAAAATAAAAAGATGAGAAATAATAATACAGTAGCCCTTCCTCATCCATGGTTTTGTTTTCTGCAGTTTCATTTACTCAAGGTCAACCGCGGTCAGAAGTAGATGATCCTCCTACTGACATATCATCAAAAGGCAACAGTAGGCTAACGCCTACTTCATTCACCTTGCTTTATCTCACCAAGTAGGCATTTTATCATCTCACGTCATCACAAGAAGGGAAGAATAGTACAGTAAGATATTTTGAGAGAAACAGGGATGACATTCACACAACTTTTATTAGAGTATATTGTTATAATTGCTTTATTTTATTATTAGTTATTGTTGGTAATCTTTTACTGTTCCTAATTTATAAAATTAGACTTCAGGCTTGTATGTATGTATGGGGAAAAAACATAGTATATATAGGATTTGGTACTATCTGCAGTTTATTCAGGCATCCCTTGGGCCGTGTTGGAATGTATCTCCCATGAATAAGAGGGGACCACTGTAAAAGGTTAAGGGTTGTAAATATTAACAGCAAACCTAGGTACCCAAGGTAAAATAACTGAATTGGACATAAAGCAAAGCTGTGAGCTTTTCTTTTAAGACAACTGTAAATAGAAAGTTTCAGGTTCTATCATTCTCACAATATAAAAATAAATAAGAGCATTTTCTGCTTTGAGCTTCAGTTCTTTTTTAAAAGTACCATTTTATATATGTCTATCTTACTATTCACCCATGGATGATTTCTATGTCTATTAAAACAGGGAACACTACAGAGGTCTGACAATATTTCACTGCTCTTCAAAGGCTACGAAAAGTATTTTTAAAAGTCCATATATGATAAAAAATTCAAATATGATAACTTAGCCCTGGCATATAGTAAATATTCAATAAATGTTAGCATCTTTCTCAATGCCTTAATTTCTTCACTCACTCTCATTTTATATGTACAACTAATCACACTACTGTTTGGAGATTTCTATGAGGCTTTTCCTTGTGCATTAAAAAATGTGTTGAAGTAACATTTGATAGAAATTTTCTATGTTAACATCAATGGCGTACTGTTTATGCCCCTAGACACAGGGATGCAACACCTCTCAGAGACTCACTTATTACCATTTCCAACTAGTTTATTTGTTGTAATTAAATTTTTGGCACTTAGCATTTTGAAACCTCAAGTTTAAACAATACAACAAGAAATTTAGAGGTACTTGTAGGAACACTGAAAAGCTTAGCTTGAGAAGAATATGAAACCAGTAAGATAAAGATACCCCTTAAGGAGGAAGGAGATAAAGAAGACATAAAACTAAAGAAGAGATTAGAGTCAAGGCTTCAATACGTACATTGAATCATTATGTGTATATCTGAAGCTAATATAATACTATTATATCAATTAAATCTCAATTTAAAATAATGGACAAAGAAATTAAAAGTAGTTCAATTATCACTACCAAGCCCTCCCCATTCACCGTCTTTAATAGGAAAAAAATGTTTAACTTGTTATTATTTCAGTCATTAATTGTAGAGAGGCATTTGAGTTTCAGTTATATATAAAAAGCCAAAACATCTTTTTGAACACCCTATCCCATCCAATAATTGTCTTATGTGTTTTATATTTAAAATGCCTACGATGTAAAAAGATAAAAATAGTTTAATAATAGAAGAAAAGAAATCATGAGAAAGGAAATAATAAATTTAAGATCAAGATTAGCAGACAGTAAGGCCTACACTGAAGTCTTGAGTAGGTGCAGAGATACCAAAACGCTGCCTCTAACCTTCCTGCTGGTGAAAGCAAGCGGGATAAAACTTAGAGATGCGGTATCTGTAAGATCAGGGAAGTGGGGAAGGAGCAGAGGCTGTGTTCAAAAGAGATATACCTTCTACTGATACTGAGGCCTGAGAAAAATGTCTCCTTTGGGATACTGTAAAGAGGAAGCTGTTCCATATATTGACTGATGTCCCCAATAAACTGACACAAAAGAAAAGCTAACAAGTTCCCTATGATTGTTTCTTTTAATGTCCATAACGTAAGTTGGTGGTAAAATGCCCCCAGTGCGATTCAGTAAAAGCAATTTTATCAAGGGCCAAAACATTGACATCCAAGTATATAGATCCCTGGTGGTCTCAAACCCAGATTTAGTCTATTGAGATCTAAGAGAAAATAACCTTTTTAGGTGTACAGAGAACATTCATCATGATAGGAAGAATGTCTTTATTTCACTCTTTCTAAAGTTACAGGATTAAAAATTCTTTAAAAAGGTAATTCCCCAATTAAGCTTCAATAGGCATAATGCCATACTTCTGTAAAGTATGTCAAACAGCATGATGGTTAATGATCAGTTCTCCAAAAAGGGAATCACCGTGGGAAATTTCTGTTTTGATTTTTTTCTTCCTGAGGCCTGAGCAGCAGTAGCAGCATTTTTATCTGTCTATATTCTCTATCAAGGTTCACTTTGAAGATTTCAAAGGCAATGTTTGGGAAGTGAAAATAGCTCTCATTTTTATTCCTTTTCAAAAGTTCAGGTCAGCATGTAAAAGTGGCAACCCTTTTAATCCCAGGGAAAAATACTTTTAGACAAACTATGCAGGTATTCTTTTTTTCTGGGAATAAATTAAAAGTAATGTGGAGGAATTTTATAGATAATGCATTGGCACAGTAGGGCACTAAAAACAGAACAGGTGGAAATCATCATAGTTCTCTACTAATATAGACTTTGTACATTTAAGACATGGCACATTTAATGGAAGCCTTGAGAGCAAAAATAAAATTAAATAATACACTCAAAGACAAAGAATCTGATTTTTTTCTTTTAATAACAGCTAGCTGACATATTGCCAGACACTATAATAGTGGATTTATTTAGGATACTGATATTTTACATGAAATATATTCTCATTATATGAACACACTTTAGTCCCAATCCTTTTCTTCCAGCATCAAGGGACTGCTGCTTTGAGGGGGGGAAAAAAAAGGAGAACATGAAGATCATACAGCACCTAGTAGATGTTTCCCTGGCAACAAAAATTTTCCATTCATCTTGCAGTTTCAGTGGTTTCATTCAACATCACCTCACTGAAAGCAGGGTGATGGAGAGGAGGAAAATTATTAAGTGTTACCCTTGAACTAGGGAGTAATGTACTTTAAAGGGCCCAGCAACCAGTTTTAGTTTACCTAATATATGCCCCTACTTATCTTTTATTACTGTTTCTTCTTAAAAAATCTTGAGAGAATTCCTTACAGTAAGTTGTTCATCTAAAATTGTCAGATTTGCTTTTTATTACTAACAGAACCACTTTTCAGATAATTCTTAGTAAATTAATATGTAAAGTTTTACAAGCTTATGTATCTTATACACATAACTAATTCCCCAGGATGGTATCAGTATTATATCATGTCACAACTGAAGACAACATTTAATCTAAACAAACTTTGTTTTATATATAAAAGCCATTACTATAAAAATAATCTTATTGGGTTTCCATAGATATTATCTTAAATAATTCTTATACTTTATTAATGGATTTTCCTGAATGCTTTCTAACTCTATATACATTTTAAGTTAATATATGACCAAAATTAGATTAATTTGTCTAAATCCTAAGAGAATCTCATAATTACATTCAAATTTTAGATTTTATAACTAGCCTGAATTTCAGATTCTGAAATCCCAAAATCTTTGAAAAACAAAATATTCCCTAACTTACTTTATGGCAAAATCTGACTTGAATTAACTATGATACTGTATATGTATTCTCCATTAATCACATTTAGGCTGAATATTCATATAATTTACTGCCAAAATATGTGTTCATCCAGATTCTTCAAAGTATATATTACATATGCAATTTATGATCGTTCTGAAATACAAAAAAATCTGACTTCTGTTCCCAAGGTTTAGTGGGCCTAGAAAGACACATCACTATGACAGATAATGGATAATTTGAATATAAAATAAATGGAGTAATTATTTTAATTTCCTGAATAAAATAGTAAGTTATGACTCCATATTGATATAAACAAATAGGCAAAGAGAAAGCTCTCCTTACAATAGAAAGCTAGAATATATATATTTATATGATATTTATTTATATATATTTATTTACTTATATATATTTATTTATATCTTATATGTAAATAATATAGTATATAATTATAAAAATATATAAATATGTATATATTTAAATAACATAATATAAATAATATATAACAAAGCATATATATTAAATATATATGTATAAATATATATATATAAAATTAGAAAATCATCAATGGTTGATAATACCTGTGGGTGAAAGTTTGATAAGCAATAAGATATTTACATAGTTTCAAAATATCTTTGTACTATTTTTTTAATAGATTACAGAATAAAATATAGTAACTTTAGACTGAAGAAACCTAGTAGATACCACCTTAACCACCAAACTTAGCCTCACCAATACTGAAGTAAAACCAGAATCACTTCTGTCTTGATCTCATTTACTGAGAACAACAAAAATCACTCCTAGAGCACTTCCGTTACAACTGTATAAAGTAAGTCTAATAATGAATAATTATAAGATATATACATTAATGCATATTATATGAAATAACATTTTTGCTTTTCAAAAAAAAGTCAAAATCAAGAAAGACAAAGAAAAGCTGAGAAACTAACTGTGCCAGCAAATGTCATTCTAGATAATATAATTTTGATAAGGATGACCTGCAATGAAATTTACTCCAATCAAAAATAATTAGTCCTCAGTATTATCAAGTGTGTGAAAATAGTGCTAAATTTTAATGCAAATAAAATGAACATTCAACTCTAAAAGCAATAAGGGGAATTATTTAATGAGAAAAGTTAAATTTCTTTTAACTTTAAATTATTTAATGAGAAAAGTCACTATTTTTTGGCCATTAACAGCTGGGAATGGTGGAAGGAAAAGAAGCAAATAAACAAATGTAATGGAAGAAAATAAGAAATAGTAAAAGAAAAGGAAATAAATTCATCTAGAAATGATCAGTCCTAGATATCCAGGAAACAACTGAGTTATCGTATTATGGTATAAAACATAGTAAGTCTTAAGTCAATAGAAAAAAAAGTTTGAAATAGTTATATTTAAGAAGATTTAAATGACTCATTAGGAATCAAAATGTTTGAAAGTGTTGAAAAATAAAGCAACTTTAAGTAAAAAAAAAAATGCACATATTATGAGAAACAGGCCCTTGGATTTAAAGAGCCAACATTTGGGTCTCAAACACATTTTTCTTTCTTTCTTGTTTTTATTAACTTTATTTTCCCCCATTTTTAAAAATTAAATTTAATTAACATATAGTATATTATTAGTTTCAGAGGTAGAATTTAGTGATTCATCAGTTGCATATAACACCCAGAGCTCATTATATCAAGTACCCTCCTTAATGCCCATCACCCAGTTACACCATCCTCTCCACCACCTCCCCTCCAGGAATCCTCAGTTTGTTTCCTATAGGTAAGAGTCCCTGATGGTTTCTCTCTCTGTTTTATCTTATTTTTCCTTCCTTATGTTCATCTGTTTTCTTAAATTTCACATATGAGTGAAATCATATGATATTTGTCTTTCTCTGACTGACTTATTTCACTTAGCATAATACCCTCTAGTTCTATCCATGTCATTGAAAATGGCAAGATTTCATTCTTTTTGATTGCTGAGTAATATTCCTCTGTGTGTGTGTGTGTGTGTGTGTACCACATTTTCTTTTTTGATAAGATACTTCTGTTGTGAAGGATTTTATAATGTGACTTTCATGTTAGCTTTTTTTTCTTTTTAAGAAAATTAAAGGGAGAGTCAGGAGGCTTTTCATTCTGCAATGAAATGGGGAAAAAAAAATGAGCCTTTAGCTGTTACTTCTTCCTCTGTATTTCTTGTTATTAAATGATATGACCATCCATCAAGCCAAAACTTGAGATTGACTCTGTCCCCCAGAATCTCATTAAATCAGTCACTTAGACATGATTAGTCCTCTTTTCATTTATTGCTACATACTTTCTATTATCTTCAACCTAACTAAGACATCCTTAGTTCAAAATTTTATAATTTATTTAGTAGATTAATTCCTTACTTTCTAAATTAATTTTCTGGACCCTAACCCTACTTGATTCTTATTAACATATTATCTAGAGGCATGACAGTCTTGTTTTCCCTTAAAAAAAAAAAAAAGTGTACTGATGCCTTTCTATTGAAGAAATCTCTTTAGTGGCTTTTCACTGCTTTTGGGATAAGGTTCAAACTGACTATCATGGCCTATAGTTTCGAAAAAAAATTCAATGTTTAAAAAAAGTAAAATTCAGATGCTTGAAATTTCAGTTACCCTGTAAGACTTATATTCATACAGGACCACTGAATAGAGATGATACATACTATATTACTACTGCTACTACAGTATAATAGTATTATTATTATAGTTATCCATCTTGATTTCAGCAGAGGTGACTTTTTTTTTTTTAAGTAACTGTATTCTAGATATTAAAAAGTCACTAGAAAAAAACAGTCACTAGATGGGAAGATGTGGTGCTGGTAATGTTCTATCTTTTGATCTGAGTGTTGGTTATAAAAGTAAGTTCATTTGAGAAAAGTCACCGAATATAAAATTGTGGTTGTTGCAATTTTTGGTATGTACATTATAACAGTAACTATTTTTAAATTTGAGGATTTAGAAAGAAGATACATAGTATAAAAAAGAGAAAGGAAAGAAGGAGAAATATGTAGTAATATGTGCTCATTTTAATAAATAATGCCATAGAAGATCAAAATTTTCCTTGTAAGATTATTAAGATGAATTATCTGAACAATAATTTTCATGAGGTTCCTTTATTAGCCCTCAAATTACATGTATTTCTAATCAAGAGCAAAAACATTCCAAAAATTCTATTCTACATCTGTATAGCTGACCTTATTTTTCTAATATACATATATTTTTTCAAACCATGCCCTTCAATATAGAAACAGATACTGAATTTGTCCATATTTATTTAGGTCTTTCCTCAGCCTTACTACTAACCCTGTGTCTTATTGTTAGCTCAGTGAGCTGGCACTAGCTTTACACCTCAGGATGTTTACTCTGACTAATTTAGCTACTGATCTTCTAATGTCTAGTGTTTGGCAATAAAGTCCCAGTTGGAATTTCTAACCAACAGCAGTTTGCATTTAGTTTCTGAATCTCTGTTTTACAATCTTCCCTTCTGATTTCATGAAGACAATTGCTCCTAGGGATACCTGAACCTGAAATGAACTGAAAATATTTTACAGCTTTTCAACTTGCCAGCAGTAGAAGAAAAATTCATACCAATCTCAGCACTCTGAACAGCTGTTGCTATAAGGTGATGTTGCTAAAAATCCCAAAATAGAACAAGGCAAATACCATCCCTGCGAGGGTTCTACTATGTTTTGGAGATCTCCAGCTGGAAACTTAATTGTAATTTAAACAGAGCAAACAGAAACAGCTTTCCTGCATCTATTCACCATACTTTTATTGAATCAGATAATATAATCAATAAGTCACAATACACTATAATGTGGTACTATGTAATATTCTAGGAGCAGAGAAATTTGATCTCTGCTGCCTATTATTTCCATCTTCCTGCACTGCATTCCTCTAGGATTTAGATAATATATTTCCTCATTCTAACCAAGTCTTTAAACACGTGCAATCTATTTCTTCTTTTTTGTGTTAGTGCTCATCAGCCAAAGACCATCAGGAAAACACCTGGGTTTATTCTTGTTCACAGCGAAAAGGCATGGAGAAATGTGCAGTGTCTTGGTAAGAAGGCGTATTAGAGTTCCCAAGAGAAACAGAACCAAAAGGACGAAAGAGACGGACAGAACGGTGGATTATAGAGACATGCCCAGAAATAATGTTTTACCAACTATCTGGGTATCCCTTAGCCCAAACAAGTTGACACATAAAATTAATTATCACAGAGGGTATTAAAAAAAGCCTATTATATAATTTAGGTTTTGGTTGAGTTACTCCGTGAAGAGGTTTAAGGAAACAGGACTTCGGCCTGGTTTGTCTACTATCAGGAGGTGGGGGCAATTCTATGATTATCTCAAAAAATCTTATCTATGGAATGGATACTAAAGTAAGGCTCAATGTTATAATTAATTGAGAAACAGTAGTTGCAGGTGCCTGGGTGGCTCAGTCGGTTAAGAGTCTGCCTTCCGCTCAGGTCATGATCCCGGGGTCCTGCGACTGAGTCCCACATCGGGCTCCCTGCTCTATGGGGAACTTGCTTCTCCCTCTGCCTCTGCCTCTCTGCCTCTCTCTCTCTCTCTCATGAATAAATAAGTAAAATCCTAAAAAAAAAGACAGCAGTTGCTCATATTAACTGGGTTACACTTGGAATGTTGGTATGTTGCTACTTGGACAATGCTTTGTCTATGCTCACACATGATTACAGAGTGGTCTCATTTTTGTCTTTATCCATCATGGTTACAGAGTGGTCTTATCTAATTTTAAGGTTCTGTGAAAAATTTTATGTTCAAAAGGAGACATAAAGACCTGTGAGTGCTAGGTAAGCTTCTAGCACCACCAAGGCCTGGTTGAAAGTACCAAGTCGGGTCCAATATGCCTAGGGTTTGCTGTTTCTCACTTGTTTCTATTAAAGAATGTTAACAGAATGTTACATAGTAAAGTATAAAGTGTAAAAAAAAAATCACACAAAATTTTGGGAATTTCTCATAGAGGTTTTTATTCATGGATTTATTTATGTTTGTACTTAGTTTTGGAAGTGAAGGCAAAATTTTTTCAATTTCTTTTTAATCATATTATCTAGAACATGCATGGTGGTTATACAGGGATACAATTTCTTTTAAGGCCTTCTACAATTATATTTTAGTTAAGAAATGTGTATTTCACTAGTGCAAATTTGAGAAACCTTATTTCTGGCCTGAGCTCTTCTTATGATAAATACATCTTTACCTGTTTTTATGTGGCCTGGCCAAGTAAAGCACCAGAGGCCCTTGGCAGAACCCTTATTCTCGTCAGGCTGTGCTCTGTCTGAATGAGGAGTGTCATACCTCAGCCACCCCTCCAAAGCAAGCTCATCTGGCAGCATATTTTCCACTACCACATCCTAATTCATGAACCAGGTATGCAATAATCTATATCCGGATCCTCTCAATGGCTCACTCAAAGCAATGGCTCCTCCATTCACATTGGTTTTACTTGGGTCGCGATCTTCTCAACTGTCAAGTGCTAGAGGGCAAAAGCTTCATTCACCTCTACCATACCCATCTCCTTAAGGTCCAGTCTTGTTTTATTTACTGCCTCATTGATAGTAGGGACAAGCCCAATATCTATGATCGAGGGATCACACCCAGACACAAAATAGCCCATTATTCTTGCCAGTGGTGTGACGTTACGTTTCTTTGCCAGCGACTTCGCTAGCTTTGAAAGTGCCAGATATTCCCAGTGCACTACCTGAAGGACGGTCCCTTCTTTTGTGAATACTGGAGGAAGTTTATTTAACTGCTCCAGGCTTTGTTCGGAGCCCAGCAGGCTCATCTACTTGCACTGCCTGTATTCCTTTCTCTGTCTTCACCTCAGTTGGTAACTTCTCATTATTAAAGTAACCAGCATCGAGCGAAATAAGTCAAACGGAGAAAGACATGTATCATATGACCTCACTGATATGAGGAATTCTTAATCGCAGGAAACAAACTGAGGGTCGCTGGAGTGGGAGGTGGGGTGGGAGGGAGGGGGTGACTGGGTGATAGACACTGGGGAGGGTATGTGCTCTGGTAAGCGCTGTGAATTGTGCAAGACTGTTGAGTCCCAGATCTGTACCTCTGAAACAAATAATGCAATATATGTTAAGAGAGAAAAAAAAAAAGAAGAAGGTAGCAGGAGGGGAAGAATGAAGGGGGGGAATTGGAGGGGTAGACGAACCATGAGAGACGATGGACTCTGAAAAACAAACTGAGGGTTCTAGAGGGGGCGGGGGGTGGGAGGATGGGTTAGCCTGGTGATGGGTATTGAGGAGGGTACATTCTGCATGGAGCACTGGGTGTTATGCACAAACAATGAATCATGGAACACTTCATCTAAAACTAATGATGTAATGTATGGGGATTAACATAACAATAAAAAATTAAAAAAAAAATAAAATAAAAATAAAAATAAAGTAACCAGCATCATTAGCAGCTTTCTGACTCTGCTGTGATTACAGGGCATATTTGTTATATTCTTTTCTGCTACTTTTATGTTCTGCAGCAAAATTCTCTGCAGTAATTCCCATGGGAAATTGGACATGTTGATCTGTTAATGTTGTTCACAAAGACACTTACAGCTTGAGAGCATCTCCAAACTTGGTTCTAAAATGCACGTTTCTGACACAGTAGAGAACCCGGCTCATATTTTTGGCTCCTCCATACAATACAGCTTCAGCATCTTAAATACAAACTTCCTGACACTGATTCACAATGGATAGGAAAGCAGAGGCACAGAGCCTATTAATGGTGAGAGCTGAGGTTTCTTCTGAGATACCCATACTCAAACCAACATGCCTTGCTGAGTATATGGTATCAGAAGAACCATTTGCTAGTTTATTATAAAGCATACAACTCAAGTGCAGACAAATGGAAGACACACATATAGCAAGGTATGGAGAGGTGGGGAGCTGGGGTTCTGTGCCCTTCCCGGCATACCACACTCTAGCAGCTTTCATCTGTTCACCAACTTCAAAGCTTGGATTCATTTATTTCTCATTTGTAACAGAAAGATTTATAAAAGAATGGAATTAATCTTTAATAGAAGAATTCTCCAAATTCTGGGGAGGATAGTATCCTTTGAGTCAATGGGCTTCAGTAAGGTTCAGCAATAAGGTTTATTATATGTGACTTTAGGATAGACAATGGATTTTTAGATATGACACCAAAAGTCGTAGGTAGTTTTAACATGCCTCCAAAATCTCGGCAAACATAAGTTCAGTCTCTCCTGTCCTGTTATTTTTTTGCACTTGGAATTTTCTTTATATACAGTTTCTGATTAAGAAAAATTCTGATTTAGAGGAATTAAAGACTCATGTTTAAAATATTGAGATAAAAATATAATTTTCAGTGCCATTACCATGTTATACTTAAAAAGAGCTGTTTTATGCCAAATTCATAATACTTCTATAATAGGAACCATCTTATCTTACTTGATTGAGATAATTATTTGGTCAGTTAATTGAAGTAGTTTAAAGCAGGAAGCATAAACAAATGTACTCATACCTTAAAAATTTTATTTCAAGTTAAAACATATGCAACCACCATATGATGGAAGGAAATTCTTTCCTGTAGTTTGCTGATTTGTGTTCCAACTTTACAGAAAAAGACCTCCTAAGACCTCATCTGCAATATCTAGCAGTGGTTTCATCGGGAGAAGGAAGAGGTCCAACAGGTGTGGAGCAGAAGAGAGGTGCTTAGTAGTCATGGTTCTTCAGTCAGTACATTTTCAAAAGGGAATTGAAACCTTCAGTTAATCATGAAGATTCTTTATGTGAAGACATATTAAGAGAGCTTCTGTGTGTTCTGTAAATGAAGATACAGTCTGCTTAATTAATAAGGATTTTATTTACTATCTGCAAGGGGTGGTAATTATTTGTGAGTATCTCTAAAGCTTTATGCCATAAATCTTAATGTCTATTCATCAGATAGCAGGTTTTGTAGTAGTTGTTGCTGTTTTTCCTCTATACATCCTTTCCTTATGACACTATTGCACAGTAGTTTGGAAGATTAAGACTAGAAAACAGAATTCTCAATAGCAGCTGGCTGTGCAGTTGGCTAAATATTTAGTTGGCTAAAATGTATTGATATATACTTGTATATAAAACTTACAGACAACAAGGTTTACCTATTATATGTGTGTGTGTGTGTATTTCCCCACAAACACCAATGATACACTGACATTCATCCTACTTGTTAGCTATGCTGTCACTCAAAACGGGTATGACTGCTCTCTAATGACATCTGGCAGCAGTAAACCAAGATTAGAGGATGGAGTGATCGGTTAGGCCTCCAAGCGGATCTGTGCCGCTTTCAATTCCAACCAATCAGTGACACCTGCATGTGGTAATCATTCTCCTTGGTTACAAGTGCTGGCAGAAGGGAGAGAACTGCTTTTCAAGCTAGAGCAAAACGAGCTAAATATAAATGTGAAAATCCTCTTCATAGTAAAATTTTAATCCCATTTTTAAAGGAAGAAATAACAGAGCAGTTTTATTCATATTTTCAATTATTTTGTGGTAAGGTAGATGAAGCTTAAGCACACCCATGAAGGATATTCATGGTGGGGAGGTTGTCTTCCAGGGTCCACGATAAGAATTCAAACTCCTGTCCAGCATCCAGGTGGGGTTTCAAACTGCTGGGCCGGTGCCCACGACACCAGTATCCTTTTTCGTTACTTGTTAGAGATGTGTGAACCTGTCATCTTGTGAAACTTGCCAACCTCAGGAATATTTTATGAGTTATCAGCTTGGCGACTTTTGCAGAATACATTCAAACATCACTTTTAGAGGCAGCAGGACTACAAATGTTTCTCCAAAGATGAAAAAAAGGGTTTGGAAAAAGGAAACCCTGGAAAGATAACCAGTAGCATGTTCACCTTGTTTCCCGGGGAACTCTCCTGTATTCTCTAACTTGAAATCAGGCCCTGACGCAGGGGTCAGCAGACCTTTGGCCTCAAGTGATCATTCTCAATCAAATCGCTCTCCAGAAAAGCAGAACCATTACAGGTAATACGCTTCTTCCATTTTTTTAATCAGTCATTTATCTGCCATTCTTGGGGAAAATAAGATACCATTTTATAATTTAGTATTTTTATTTCCCCTCTTTTCCAACAAATTTAATCTTTTAACAAATTTTCATCTCAATATTTAATAGATGATGAAATATGTCAGTTTTTTAAAAATAAACTTCCAAAGATCCTGTAAAAAAACACACTATTCTTTTTTCAAATGTCCACAGTAATACATCGTTATTTTTAGCCAAAAATAATGCCTGTGGAACCCTAGAAGGCATTATGGACAGCTGGATGTTAGATCTAATGAATAGGACAAGCCTGGCTTTAGATCTTGAATTAAACTGCTCTGAAAATTTGACCTGTATAACTAGTTCAGTGAGAAAGATTAAAATTGATTTTGGGAACAGATTTTTGGGAGCAGACCTACATAATTGGCCTTGCTTATGAAGAAAAAAACTAATTATAGAACATCTAGTACGTTTCAGGGTCTCAGTGTCATGGATATTTTTATTGGCTACCTTGTATCCATTCTCCTCCAGATATTATTTTAAGCAGTTTATGAAGTCTCTATGGGAATTTTCCCCTGGATTGTTCCTGAGCAGGGGACCCAAGCCAAACAGCATATTAAATGATGCATATCCGAAACCTATCTAACCAGAATAAATCTCAGAAATTTGGAGGATTTATATGAGAAATTACCTTTTTTGCTCTTAAACTAAGAATTTAGGAGCTGTAGCCATCTTGCTACCAGAAAATCTGAGGGTAACTGTTCCAATTTACTAGAAATGAAGTTGAGATAAGGTCAGAGAGAAACCAAGATCTGGAATATTGTTTAAGCCACTGCATCAAGCCTGATCGTAAGTCACTCCCTGTATTCACAGACTTTTCAACCAATCAAGCACCATCATAGAAGGCCACAGAACAGCTGACTGCACCATACTGGTAAACCGAGTGGCCAGCAGAGGCAACAGCATCTAACACTTCCCACTCCCCACACAACAGAAAGGTTAGCTTTCCCAACTTGCCTCTGTTAGAGCGCGCAACGTTTTATGGGCATGTTGTTCTTGAAAGGGAGATATTGGTTGTTTTGTCTAAAAGGCAGAAAAAGAGAAATGAGTTATTGCTGCTCATCTTTTAGATATCATAACCAGTTAAAGTGAGAACAATATTCACTGCAATATGTCTCAAGCACTTCTAGATAAGAAGATGACTTAAACTAGATGAAACCACTGAAAATATAAATTAGAGGTTCATTCAACCTACCCAACTTACTGTAAAGTAACTATTAACAAATAAGTCCCTTAAAAATGATAAATCTGCGGGGCACCTGGGTAGCTCAATTGTTAAGTGTCTGCCTTCGGCTCAGGTCATGGTCCCAGGATCCTGGGATCGAGCCTTGCATCGGGCTCCCTGCTCTGCGGGAAGCCTGCTTCTCCCTCTCCCACTCCCCCTGCTTGTGTTCCCTCTCTTGCTGTCTCTCTCTGTCAAATCAATAAATAAAACCTTTTAAAAAAATGATAAATCCGGTGATAAATCCAGGAAAAGCCTAACCAGACAGGATGCCAGGCTAATAAGCATAAACTATGACTGTCCTGGAAAACCCATAAGAGAGGAATTTTTCTGGCTATGAGGAATTATAAAACTGAAGGATGGGTGAGGTAGGTACAATGCCTAATTGTAATCACAATGCCGTTAGCTAATATGTAACAAAAATATGACTTTATTAATTCACTCAATAAACATTCTTCTGTGGAATATTATGCACCACTAAGATACATCTTAATATTAAAGAGATGACCAGAATAAAATTTCTCACCCTAAAATAACACACATTCATCAATGGAGAAAGACATGTTCACAGATGTTTACAACACAAACATTACAAAGTAAGGTACAGACAAGATATAACAAGCACGCAGTATACTGACTACCTTGTTCTCTTTGGGGAGGTGGGAGAGGAAGTAATAAAAAAGCTTCAAAAAAGAGTACAATTTTGAGCTGCATAACAATGGAATAATAGATATTTGGCAGGCAACTGAGTAAAAGAAGTCTAGGCTTGAGTAAGGGAATAGAAGATGGGGAAGTATGAGGTCTAAAAGGAAATCGTGTATTTACCGAAAAGTACCAACATGCACTTGTCATAGGTGAGGCTGTGAAGTTTTCTTGAGCGTAACTAATTGAGTTAAAATAATCACACAGCTAATATTTATAAACCACCCCACAGGTCATCAAAGAATTTCACATATGCCACTTTATATATAACTACGCTACTCTTGTAAAGATACCATATAATGGCTTAGCAACTTTAGGTTGATTTTCTTATGAAAACATTAAAACATGAAATCCTTCTAATAATCCTCCTATTCTTTTCACCAAGATAAAATGACTAAGAATGATGCTGAAAGAAATTTTCATGGATAACTATGTCACATCTTTTCTAAATCCATTCCTTGGTAGTTTTTTAGCAAATTCATTGCTACTTTAGGACTTCTAAGATCTCAATAAACTTATAAAGGTTCATTTTTATAAGTGAATTTATTAAAAGATTTTTTATTTTCAACAAAAGAATGATTTAAATTCTGGAAGCCAAGGGTGGTATATTTTATTAACACTGGGGGAAAAAAACAATAGGAAAGAAATTCCCTAAGGAATTAAGGAACATTTGATTCCCCTTTATAAAGTAGTTTCCACTTTTAGTGCTCATCTTTAAAATATAGAAGCAAACTTACCATGCAAATTTTATGCATAGAACCAAAAGATGAACAACTTTCATTGATTCCCACCTGTATGCCCAGAGAGCCAAGAGAGTCCTTTCACTTAATTAAACCAAATGAAATTCTAAAATAAATTTAGAAATACTTACCTTCAAAAGAATCGAGGTATGCACTTCTCTCTAAAACCTCTGCTTGCCAACTTTTTCCCTTTAGTTAGGCAAGCACTTACATTATGTCATTAAAATCCTTCTCTTTTACTTATTAGAAATTGTTCAATCCAGAGAGTGAAGAGAGATATTTTAACCCAAGTACAATATATTCTGTTTTCTTATAATGACCTACTGTTCTAATCGCTTAATTTATGGTGTAGTTCATTTTTATTCTAATACATGGCATTAATGGTCGATATTTTAAATGTCTGCACCATTTAGTACCTAATTAATTACATCATTTTCCCCCTACTCTTTCAAATGAGTTAAGTAGAAAGGAAACATTTAACTATTTATGATCTATGTAGATATGTAGCATAATGTGGAAATTTGGTAACACCCTACTTTTAGTTCTATTAGTTTGCTGGATTGCCATAACAAAGTATTAAAAACTGTGTGGCTTAACCAAAAGAAAGTTTTTCTCTCACAGTCTGGAGGCAAGAACTCCAAGATCAGGGAGTTAGCAAGCTAGTTCCTACTAAGGGCTGTGAGGGAAAATCTGTTCCGTATCACTCTCCTGGTTTCTGGTGGTCTGCATGCACTCTTTGGTGTTCCTTGGCTTGGACATGTATCACCCTGACCTCTGCCTTCATCTTCCCATGGAGTTCTGTGTGTGTATGTCCCTCTGTCTCTATGTTCAAATCCCCGTGCCCCGCCCCCGTTTTTTTAGGGATACAGTCATATTGGATTAGAGCTCACTCTAATGAACTCATGTCGATTTGATCATCTACAAAGACCCTATTTCTTTTTTTTTAAAGATTTTATTTATTTATTTAAGAGAGAGAATGAGAGAGAGAGAGAGAGAGCATGAGAAGGGGGAGGGTCAGAGGGAGAAGCAGACTCCCTGCTGAGTGGGGAGCCCGATGCGGGACTCGATCCCGGGACTCCAGGATCATGACCTGAGCCGAAGGCAGTGGCTTAACCAACTGAGCCACCCAGGCGCCCCTAAAGACCCTATTTCTAAATAAGGCCAATTCATAGGCACTGTGGTTCCGAATTCCAACATCTTTTTTGCTATTCAACCCATAACACTGAATTTTGAAATGTTTTTCTTTAAGCATACTGAGAAATGCTTAACTATGTGTCAAAATACCTGGGTTTAAATCCATCTGCTCCTAATCATGAAGGAATCATATAATTTCTTCATGTTCTATGCTTTCACAAATATACCTCAGTATTCAGGCTCTGCTTTATCTTATCTACATCAAAATAAAGACAGATGTCAAGGAAGAAAAGGCTGGATTGAAAACTTATAAAAGGGCCCTAAAAAAGGCAGAAGTATTAAGAAAAAAAGATGCATTGAAATAATGAAATGAAATGAAATAAAGAAATAAAAGTTGTCCTTAAAAAAAGTGGTTGAAATGGAATAGTGGCAAGGAAAACTCAATTCATGATTGGATTTGTTGAAGATAAAGAAACAATTCTTGGGGCACCTGGGTGGCTCGGTCGTTGGGCATCTGCCTTCGGCTCAGGTCATGATCCCAGCGTCCTGGGATCGAGCCCCACATCGGGCTCCCTGCTCCGCGGGAAGCCTGCTTCTCTCTCTCCCGCTTCCCCTGCTTGTGTTTCCTCTCTCGCTGTGTCTCTCCCTGTCAAATAAATAGATAAAATCTTAAAAAAAAACAAAAACAAAAACAATTCTTGAGGTCTCAGTTCTTGATTCTGCCCTCTGAGGGACACTAGAAGCAATAACAATCAAGTGATGATCACAAACAGATCACACAGCTTGATCATGCTTTCTAAATACTATCTCTTCACTAGTAGGAACCAGAACTCTTTGGAGAAATGCCTGATTCCAGGCTGGAGAAAGAAAAGTAAAAGATGAACTTGAATATTCTTGTTACTTCTGAATGTAAGGAAGTACTCAAAACTGAGACACACAAAAGGACACAGAAACCAACCTGAAGGAGCTCCCACAGCCAAATTAAGTGATAGTAAATATTATAACCTCCTAAACATATCAGCCTACCATAATACCATTTTTAATAATATTTTATATATCTATATTTATATGAAAAGCCCTTTCTTACAGTTAAGGGTCAAGTAATGAAATATGGAAGGAATGAAAAGATCCAAAAATCACCATTTGGCAACTATCAACATTTATTTAGGCAAGACTCATAAATGGATACTAAAAGTATTAAGTGACATCTTGAGGTGTCACAAAATATTTATATCATCTCAGTATAACTCCTCACAAGATAATGAAAAAACATGACAGGAGCACCTTGATAAAGTGATCAAGTTAACATAACCAGTGATGAAACATTATCAATACCATATGCTAACAGGCACTGAGAACAGTATAACATCATTTCTGTGGTATTCCTGACAAAATCTCCATACCTAATCTGGACACATCAACACAAAGAGAAATGGATTTTATGTAAAATTACTGACCCATTTTCAAAAAAAATTAATGTCCCAAAATGAGAGACTTAAAACATGACAACTTAAGGCAGTACATGATCCAGGATTTTCTTTTGATACGAATGGTATTATTGGGACAGTTGCCAAAACCTGAATAATGTCTTCAAATTAGATAAAAGTGTTGTATCAGTGTTAATTTCCTAATGTTGTTAAGTGTATTGTATTCAGTGAGATACTCACAGAAGAAGAGATATATCAGTAACGTACTCACAAATACAACAAAGGGGAAGGGGGGGATCTGAGTGAAGAGTATATGAGAATTTCTGTACTATTCTTGAAACTTTCTGTATGTCTGAAATGATTTTAAAATTAAAAAAATAAAAGTTAAAAGTTATTTAACCTCTTACATGATGAACAGTAAAACATGAAAAGTAAACAAAGGTGTTACTCTTGAATTAGGAGTAGGCAATACATAGTAGCTTGTAACCAAAAAACTACAGGGGGTGTGTAAAGGAGAATTTCAGCATCACTTGGACATGGAAGATATGCAGAGACGGGAATACCAGGATAGAACAGCAGCAGCAGATGCAGAACCTCAAGGGTTCTAGTGCCCCAAATACCTGCGTTCAATTCAAGTGCATTTGCTAGCTGTGTGTACTATGGCGATTTACTTAAGTTGTTTGTCTTGTTTTCCTTATCTACACAACAGAGATGCTTAATCTTAGTACATCCATTGATACAGATATAGTGAAAATTAAATCAATTAATCCATGTAAGAGCACCTATAGGTAATATTGTATTAGGTGACTAGGGCTACCATAACAAAATACCACAGACTGGGAGGCTTAAAGAAACAAAACTTATTTTCTCATAGTTCTGAAGGATGGAAGTTCAAAATCAAGGTGTCAACAGATTTCGTTTCTGCTGAGGCCTCTCTTTGGCTTGAAGATGGCCATCTTTTCACTGTTCACATGGCCTTTTCCCTAAGTATGTGCATCCCTGGTTTTTCTTATAAGAACACCAGTCATAATGGGTTAGGGTCCCATCCTTATGACTTCATTTAACCTTAATTACTTCTTTAAAGGCCCTATCTCCAAATATGCTTACATCAAGAGTTAGGGTTTCAACATACAAATTTCAGAAGGACATGGTTTGGTCCACAAAAGGTATAAATATTATTAACGAACAATATATGATTATTTGGACCATGATTAAGCACAATGGTCCAAATGGCAAACTGAATTTATGTTCAAATGAATAGAAGTTATATTTACTGTGCAGCTTTAAAGGTCTGAGAAGAAATACACTGTAATTTGCAGTTCCTCTGTCTAGAACCTAACTTTATTATAAAGATGGCTATTTCAAACTATAATCAAAGCTTTGACAGGTGGTCAACAGTGTCATCCAACCTAATGTTGGGTTCCAAGAACTCATATTGTTTCAATTGTCAGTAATAAAATCAAATGAGCGTTACCTCAGCCACTTTTGTCTGGCCTCAAAATATAACATGCTTAAAGTTTCCTGTGAAGGCAAAAGAAATGACTGAACACTTTTTGCTCAATCTACACTATGCAGTTAAGGGGAACAGTAGGTATTACCACATTATCTAATTGCAATTGCTATCCTAAGAGAGATAAATTAAACACACTGAAATATTTTTCAGAGAAGGCATTTTTCATATCTATATAATTTTTAATAGAAAGGTCATTTGAGGGGCGCCTGGGTGGCTCAGCTGGTTAAGCGGCTGCCTTCGGCTTGGGTCATGATCTCAGGGTCCTGGGATCGAGCCCCGCATCAGGCTCCCTGCTCCACCTCAGTGGGAGGCCTGCTCCTCCCTCTCCCACTCCCCCCGCTGGTATTCCCTCTCTCACTGTCTCTCTGTCAAATAAATAAAATGTTTAAAAAAAAAAAAAAAAGAAAGGTCATTTGAAAGGAATTATATTACCATAATATTTTGATATTCCTGTAGATTTAAAATCCAGTATTTTATTAAATTGCCAGGGAATCTTAAGAATTTCTGCTCTTTCAAGTAATACCCATGGTTAATACACTGTAATTAGCCAACAATGCTATAGAAAGGAATTTTAACTGCAAAGATGAATGTGTGTGTATACACATACACTATATATATATATATATGGTCTATGGCAAAAAACTAAGTTAATTGCAGGATTCTTTATTTTCTTTTCAATTGAATAAAGTCAGTGATTGATTTAAGTTCCCTATGTATCAGGTTTAGCATGCTTTAACCTCCTCAACTTAACCCTTAAGTAATTCACAGTCTTTTTATTCCTCACATTTTAAAAGAGCTCATTTACTTTCTTTGTTCTCTATGATTTTTTATTGTGTTTCCCATTTAGCCTTATCAATTTTGAACACTTGGTGCATTTCCATCTCTATCTTTTTTCTAGTCCAATTATTTTCAACAAAACAGACATGCATTTTTTTGCTTGCTTAGTTTAACCCTTGACATAGTTAAATATCATTTCTGAAACTTCATGATAAAACAGGGAAAATATAAAGCATTGGACATTTTGTGGGTTGAGTGTTTCAAAGAACAGACACTGCTCCACTGTGGAAGACACAGAAGACAGTAATGAGAGAGCAAATGCCAATAACTGATAGTTTGCAAAAGACAATCCTTGAAGGTCCCATGTTAATCTTTGGAACCTAAGTTTTGTTTTTAGTTCAATTTTTTCAAAGTATGTTCATGCTAAGATGCTTTTATTTTGACAAAGGTTTTCCTCATGTTTCCCTCTCATTTTTTCAATATTCACCTCAGGTTTCAAGACAGATTGATGCCCCACTATTTGCCAACTCATTTAGTTAAAAGAGAAATTCGATGTGCTATATTTTTCTGTTTGTCTGGGGAAATCCATCTGATACTATGCATATTACACTCCAGATTAAATTTCATCAAAGCACTACAGACACTTTACTGATTAATATACTAAAATCACTACCTTTCAGAGTATGCTCTATTTACAGAAAGATTGTTGCAAAAATTCCGAATAGAAATTTGTTTAAAACACATTTCAGTGACTCAATATGTGTATCTTCTTTGGAATATTTTGTGAAAAAATAAAACATCTGTAATTGACATCTGTATTTTTAGATGGTGTTTCCAGCACTTTGAATTATAAATTTGAACATATTCAGAAAAATTTGAGAATATTTTCTTGCATACACACAAATTGAATATGTAATCTGATCTGGGTTATGCAGCTAAACCCCATACTAATAATCATATTTCAAAATATTTTGATAATGGAAAAGCCCTCCACTTTTGAGTGTCATTTTAATGGTAGATGTTTTGGAAAATCCATTCAAACAAGTACTTCTCACTTATTGTTGATGTTTTCCTTCATGTTGATGAAGCTCATCAGTACAACACTTCCATTCTCTTTCTGCCCATTTTCTTAAATCCATTTTAGGAAAGGTGTGGTGGCTTGTCTGGTTAGTAAATTTGGCAAAAGAATAGGCACGCTCATCTTAGATCTTATGATCTTATGCCTCTTGGATTCTGCCTATTCACAGAAAACACACATTCTGCTTTCTTCGTCAAGAACAGGTTTGTACTTTGGTCAAGGAATATCCTCCCTAGCCTGCACTGCTGTTCTGTAAAGTTCTACTGACACCCTAATTAGACTTTCTCACCAAGATCTACTCTTCTCTTAGCCTTTCATCAGTAATAGATGTGCTGTATTAGCTTCATGTGGCTTGTCATTTATTTCTCAACAGGTTCATAATACTGTAAACATGAGGATTCTAATAATTTAGAATGCACCTGATGGAATTTGTTAAAAAATCACTAGAATTAGATGCCTAGATTTTAATGTACTTATTCTAAATTTGGCAGAGGAAAACAACAATAAATAAAATATAGATGATTTATATAATCACCAAATGTTATATTGTGTAAACATATATACTCTAATAACAGATAATTTCATTTTTTTGCCTATGAGATAGTTTTTATTTATTTACTTATTTTTTAAAGATTTTATTTATTTATTTATTTGAGAGAGAGAGAGACAGAGAGAGACAGGGAGAACAAGCAGAGGAGAGAGAAGGGACAAGCAGACTCTCAGCTGAGCAGGGAGCCCGATGCAGGGCTCGATCCCAGGACCCTGGGATCATAATCCAGCTGAAGGCAGACACTTAACCGACTGAGCCACCCAAGTGCCCCGAAATAGTTTTTAAAAATCATGTACTTGGCAATAGAAACACAGAGGACTGTTGAAACCTTTGGCCAACATTGTGCATGAGTCTGTTTCTCCTTGTAATTCTATCCATTTTTGTTTTGTGCATCGTGATTCTCTTTAATTTGGTGTATAAATATTTAGGACTGTTATGCCATAATTAAGAATTGACCTTTATCAGTATAAAATTTCCCTTTTTATACCAGCCAATATGTTTTGGCTCTTTGTCTATTATTAATATATTCATTCCAGCTTTCCTTTGTTTAGCATTAGGATGCTATATCACATATTCATCCTTATGTAAATAATTAATTTCTATATTTATGCTGAAAGTGGATGTTTAGGCAGTATATTATTGTGTCTTGCCTTTCTTACATAATCTGTAATTCTTTGTCATTAAGTAGGTATTTAGACAATTTACATTTAATATAATAATTGATATACTTGAGTTTAAATTTACCATTTTATTTGTTTTTCATTAATTCTACCTGTTATTTTTCTTTTTCATATTTCATACTTCTGCCATCTTCCTTTGTTGGTTTTTCATTATAGGTAATAATGATTGTTTTAGAGTTTATATGTATATGACTTTAACTTACATTCTATTTTCAACTAATAATATATCACATATGTTGTAAGAACTGTATGTTATGTTCTGACAGTACAGTTGTTTCCCCCTACTGCCTTTTGTGTTATTGTAACATATTTTACTTCCACATATGTTATAAATCTCACAATATATTGTTAATATTTTTGTTTTTAACAGTTACTTGTTTTTTGAAGATAATTTTTAAAATGACAATGGTCATTTATATTTACCCAGAGAGTTACTTTTTCTCAGTGAGCTTTATTCCTTTCTGTAGATTCAGACTTCAATCTGAGTGGGCTTTTTCTTTTCCTGAGGATTCTCTTTAACATTTCTTGTAGTTCAGGTCTGCCGGTGATTTTTTCACCTTATGTATGTCTGAAAAAGTCTTTATTTCACCATCATGTTTGAAAGATATTTTTGCTAGCTATAGAATTCAATATTGACTCTGTTTTTCTTTAAAGTAGTTTAAAAGTGTAGCTCCACTGTCTTTTGACCTGCATTTTTTCTTCTTGTTCTCATCCTTATGTAAATAATTAATTTCTTGTTTTTCCCTGTGGAATGTTTAATTTATTCTGGCTGCATTGATTGAGATTTTTAATATGAGGGTTTATAGTTTTCATTAAATTAGGACATTTTTGGGTAATGATTTCTTCAAATATTCTTTCAGCACCCTATTTCCTTGAATACTCCAGGATATATATATATCACATATATTAGGCTGTTTTCAGTTTTCTTATGGTTCACTAAACTTTTATTTTCCTGCTTTTTCTCTCTGACTTTTATTTTGAATAGTTTCATTTGCAATGTCTTCAATTCACTAAACTTTTCTTACTCCTTTTAGCCTCAAATTAATCCCACCCAACATTGTATTATTTATCTTATAAATAAAAGTTTTTATCTCTGGAAGTACAATATTTTTATATCTTCCATACCCATATTTAATGTAAATATTTTCCCTACCTTCTTAAATATATATAGTTATAATAGATTTTTATGTCCTTGATCACTAATCTTAGCAGAGTGTGTGTGTGTGTCTTGTTTGGATCATTTTAGATTTATTTCCTTCTCCTTGTGGGTCATGTTTCTACTTCATTGCATATGATATTATTTTATATTGGAAGCCAGATATTTTGAGTTTATCTTGTTTGTTGCTAGATATTTGTATATTCCTATAAATATCCCTTAAATGTTTACTTGGATGTAGGTAAATTACTTGGAAAGAGACTGATCTTATAGGATTTTTTTAAGCTTTCTTATGGCAGAATCACCATAGACTTTATTTTAGGATTTCTTTTTCCCACTATTGAGACAATACTCTTGTTATTACTGTAGTGTAAGCCCCGTGAATTATAAGCTTCCCACTCTGGATGAGAGCAACATGGACTATTTGAAATCATGAGTGAGCTCTGAGTATTGTTCCCTCTGCTGTTTTTGGGTTATTTTTTCTTTGGCTTCAGGTAATTTCCTTATAAATTAGCACCAATGAGTATTCAGATAAAGACTCAAGGGAGGCCATCTGGAGATTTCTTAAATTCTCTATGAAAATCTCTTCTTTTCATTACCTGAAGCTTCCCTGGTGAAGAAGTGAAACGACAAATAGATGATGGGCAATGCACCTAACAACAATGGTATGAAAGAGACAGAGAGCACATCTCTTCACATTCTATTGTCAAAAACATAGTCATATATAAACACCCATAACAAAGCTATTGGGATATATGGAATTGTTTTTCCAGGTTTGGGATATTATAAGTTTCTATGAATATTTCAGTAAGGGTCTGTGTAGATATAGGTTTTCACTTCTCTTGTATAAATACCTAGATCATCTGGAAATTATATGATTAAATTAATAAGAAACTGCCAAAGGTTTTACAAAGTGGTTCTATTATTTTAAACTCCTGGCATAAATTTTGGTGTTTGATTTTCCCCAACACTTGGTAGTACTAGTCTTTTTTATTTTAGTCATTCTAGAGGGTTCCTAATAACATCTGATTATGGCTCAATTTGCATTTCTGGGATGACTAAAATTATTGAGCCATTTAATTTTATTTTTGTTTATTGGCTCTTCATATTTACCTTTTTTGAAATGTCTGTTCCATTCTTTCTCTATTTTAAACATAAGATCTTTGTTTTACAATTGTGGTATAAATTCTTTTTGAAAGATAAAAGTGCTTTATCCTATTCAAATAAAGAGATGAATATAGATATGGATATATATGTATATGTATATAATACATGTGTATTTCTTTTCTTCCAGCTGAAGGGTTGTGTTTTCATTTTCTTAAATATTTTGAAGAGCAGGAATCTATTTTTGATAAAATTCAATTTAAAAATTACTTTTAATTTTTACCTAGAGTGCATTTGTGTCTGCTTGTCACACAAAATTATTACTGCAAAGCCAGGATGATTTTTCCAAATGTATTATTCTAGATACAATATAGGTTTGACTCTTTACATTTAGGTCTATGATCAATGGTTTTATATCATTTCATCAAAATATAATTTGCAGGCAATAAAATTATCCAATTTTACATGTATAATTTATTATTGTGACTAATATACATAGTTGTGTAACAACCAACAAAGTGATATATAACACGTTTATCTTCCTATAAAATTTCCCTATATTCCTGTGAAGTCAATTCTCTTCCCCTCATCTGGCTATTGGCAAATAGTGATCTGCTTTATACATTATACATTAAAATTACAATCATGTGCTCTCTATTAGACAATGTATAAAACTAGTAATTTTTGTGTATTTCATTCAATTTTCTGTTGTTTATGGTGGAAGGGCTAATCCAGCATTAGTTTCTTTATCAGGATGAAAGCAGAAAGTTTTATATAATCTTTTGCAAGTATATAATGACTCCTTTACTTGAAAACTAGCTTAACTGGATTAAGAAATGCAAAGCAAAGGAAATGGTTTCAAAGACTGAATCCAGCTTGACATTTATTTCAACAGTATTCATTGAGATAGAGATATTTGCCTACTCTAAAACTTTCTGATTAGGAGGTCAAGGAGGTCAAATGTGATTATCAAAATATAGTAAAACCACTTTCCAAAATGCTTTATTATTACTTTTTTGGGTGAAAGTGTACCCTTATATTGATTGCACCCACCTATTTGCAGGAATAGCACTTTTACTGCAGATCCAAGTTCTCACAAATCTAGACAAATTAGCATTGCCCTTGCAAACTTTTCATTTAAAGCTAACAAATGATTCCTATGTTGTGGAAAATATGGAAAAACAACAAATGTGGCCAAGGAAGGAGAATGTATAAGAAAGGCATTTAATGGCAAGCACACATAGATATCAGCAACTTATTTTTTAACAACAGAGAAAAACACAGGAAAAGGAACATTTTCCTTTCATGAGGAAAGGACCTTACTTTGCACAGTCTTATTCATTTTACTTGACTTATTTTTTCTTTTGTGTACTTTCACTGCACTTCTGATTCTACCCTAAGTACAATTCACACAATTCACTGAAATAATAATAATAATCTACAATATTTATCCTTCTTTGAAAGCTAGTATATAGTTACTCACTCATAACTAAATGCATATGTTACAGGAAAAAAAATCCATTAAGCACATTTGGAACCAGAATTTCTATTGAAATTCACAGCATGATACAAAGCAAAGGTAAAAAAAAAAAATGTTATCATCATTATAGGATTGGACCTAATGGGAAACTAGAGTATTGCCCTGTCAATTGCAGCTACAGAAATTGATTCACTTTGTATTTCTGCCCTGAAAAAAGCACTCTAATGTGACATAAAAATATGTTTTATTTTGTGTTTTTAGATTTTAGAGAATTTTATTTTGAGGATAGCATAAAGTAATAGACTCCAAAGGAAGATGCACACAACTAACAAAAATATACATAGAAAGGTGAAATCATGAACAGGTGAATTCTAAAAGAAAGCATAAGTAGAGCAAATAATTTAGAATGAGATACCAATGCAATAAATTATATTAATCACAAAGCCCTAGGAAAAATGTCTAATTTATATAAATGTATCTGTATATATTGAGAGAACCACTGAACGTTATTTAATTTAAATATTCAGGATTTCCAAATTTTTGTTGTTATTTTTATTGCTACATATTACTGAACTTCAAACCTCAAATTAGGGTTACCTTTACTCAAAATCTCTAAAATGTTTGTATAGATTCATTATTTATAAAGGAGTCTAGATATAGCTACTCGGTAAGTGTTTGAATAATAGCTACAGAACTACCATTCATTGTGTACATATTATGAACCATTCAGTTGTGTACTATTAAAACTGTGTGGGCAGAGGGAAGTGATAGGTCTTGGTTTTCGGGATGTGAATACTCCCACCAAGGCTGCTTTCAACCTGCCAATGCGACATCACGGTACAGGAGTTGAAAAAAGATGCATACATTCTGCTTTTGCACATTGGTGTATGAGCTGGTTCCTGTATAAAAATGTATTTGTTGAGAGGATGTTCTGCAACACTTTGACGTAAAATGTGGAAATGGTGGTGTTAAGTACTGGTGAATTTATCAAGGATATGCAGCCAGAATGGGAGAGTTAGGATTCATAACCCAGCTCTCTTTCCCTGCAATACCCAAGATCTGTATGCATACAGGTTCAAACACACACACACACACACACACACACACACAAGTTGGATTTTTATATAGATAGAGGAAGACTCTAATAACAATACTGCTGTAGTTAATATATATATTTATGTTAGTTGTTTGCCTTTCTGCTTATTTAATCATATGGATTCACTGAATGCAAAGAGGAAATAAATAATGAAACTTCACTGATTCTTACCATTGTTTACATCAGGTTTTGAAATTTCACTGCATAAGTTTTAAACAGAAGTTTTTAAATGATTCAAGGTGTGTGATGCAATAGTATGTGGCTAGAAGTCAGTTGCTTCATGTTCCTCAAGAAGATCACAGTGCTGGGCGAGTGCCTGGGCAGATGTAAAATCTCCCTTCTTCCCTCTCAATCTCTCACTCAATCTCTCCTTCTTTTCCTTTTTTTTTGTCCGTCACAAATTTTCAAGTTATGTGGACATTATTAAGCTACTCTTTTGGATAGACAGACATGACTATTCTTTTCTATGAAACCAATTGAATCCTACATATATATGATTTATAATTTAAATTATAATTTACTTTTAAATATAAATTTAAATATAATTTATAATATATAATTTATTTCCATACCTCATTTGAATTTTTGTAGGTCTGAATTTATAAGCATGTATTTTACTGCCATTCATTTGGTAAATAAATTAACAAGTCACAGAAAGTCATTTAAAATCTGCATACGAAATAAGGCAACTCTGAACAGTGCTTCTATATGACAATTCACAGTACTAACACATAATTCTGCAAATGAAAATTCACTAAAGCCTTTTAGAGTCAAAATTAAGACTGAAATCTGCAGAGCAGCAGGGAAAATGGTAGACTAAATTAGAATGTCCATCTTCTTTTAATAATCTACTTAATATTCTTTTTAAAAATTATGACTTTTATTTTATCTCAAAAGAAGGTTTACAGATTTCATAATGCCACCCTTTATTTTGGCCTTAAAATTATGGTGGAAGAAAAGCAGTCAAATAATATGTTTCAAATCTCTATCCTCTATAATCAAGTTACTTAATGCAGTTGCTTTGGTAACTTTGATTCCGCGGAGGGACTCAGAGCTTATACTATTCCTGAGAAATTCCGTCTTTGGAAACATTATGCCCAGTTTATGAAAATGAATACCCTTCTAAACACTGGCTTTTAGATTTTTTTTTTTTTTTTAAAGATTTTATTTATTTATTTGACAGAGACACAGCGAGAGAGGGAACACAGCAGGGGGAGTGGAAGAGGGAGAAGCAAGCTTCCCGCAGAGCAGGGAGCCCGATGCGGGGCTCGATCCCAGGACCCTGGGATCATGACCTGAGCCGAAGGCAGACGCTTAACCATCTCAGCCACCCAGGCGCCCCTGGCTTTTAGATTTGAGAGAGATTAATTTCAACAAACTGTAAGTCCAATGTGTCTTCACTGAAGAGGACAAATTTTACTGGGGAATGCATTGTATCTATGCTAAGCCCCCCCAAGAAGGTATTTCCCTATACAAACCTGGTGCTAATCATACTGTTCTCAACAAGCCTTTTTATGTTTCTTATCTCTTGAAAAAGGGCTGCAGTAAATCTCCAGTTTCTTATTGGCTTAGAACTTACCCAATTGTTCTCCTAAGTGTGCCCCAAGGAACTGACGGAACCAATCTTGGTGAGATTTACATTAAAAAAAAATAAGGTCAAATAATGTCTAGAAATGTGCACCGGAATCTAGAAGTTAAATGTTTTCTTAATCACATTTAGTTATTTATATAGAGCATCTTCAAAAACAACAAAACAAAACAAATCAAAAACAAACAAAGGAGTCACTATGTTCTCTGGAATTTACCTTAGGAAATTCTGCCGCAGAAATGTGTGAGGCAAGTGTGCGCAAATTCTGAGTCGGGGGAATGGAGCCAGACAAACTGTGGGTCTCCACTTTCCTAAGAGGAAATGAATCACAATCGAGCTAATATTTGAAAACAAATACAGTATCAAATTCTAATTATTCACACTTCTGTGCATGGCTGCCCCAATCCTGGGTAAGAATACATAGTTGATACCCTCACCATATTTCTGTATCAGTTTATTGTTCACAGTTGAATCTAGGCTCTAGACTAATTTTCTGAGATCAACATTTAGGTCTCTCTGCTATGTTCATCATGCTTATACTAGGATTACACCAGGGTTGAACAAATTAGTAAATATATTTTAAGCAATGAGAACCAGGTTGTCCATGATTTGGGAAAAAAAGTTAGAAATAAGGAAAGGGAGAAGCTTAGAACGAAACTTGGGATGTTGGACTGGAATTGTAGAATGCATGGTTAGGGGGGATAAAATGCTGATAAAAATTTACCCTGACAAAAAAAAAGCAAACCACAAAGCAAAGCAAAACCCCAAAACTAAAAATATGAATTAGACATCCTACGTAATAATTTTCAAATATAGTAAAACTGACTTTGATATCTTTTTTTTAATCTAACATTTTCTCTCCGATTGTTTTTATTTCTCTAATTTTTTGTCCTCTTGGTCCTCTATCTACACACACACCATGCACACACACAAACCACATGCAAACACACATTTATATATATATTTAGACTGTGAAAAACAAAACAAAACGAAAGCTAAACAATGGAAAAGAATAGTATGTACACTATAATCTAAAAAAAGCATACCAGAAATAAAGGTATATCTGCATCTGCGCACTGAAAGAGCTTATGTATCAGTGAACATTAACCTAAAAACTTCAACTTTAAGATGAGTCCTATCAAAACTGTTAGACAATAAAGGATAAAGGAAAAAGTGTTTGGAGCCTTCAAGCAAAAAGACCATATTTATTATCAAAGGGGAACAAAACCTGATTGGTGTCCGATTTCTTGATTCTTGAGGAACAGGCAATGCAAATCAACAAGGAATTCAATTACAGAGAAGAATGACCGAAGATTTTACAAATAGCCAATTTCCCTTTAAGGATCTTGTCTTTAGGAAACTATGGAACATGCAAGAACCCAAGGAGCACTGTATTTAGAATCCTCCTGAGAAATCTATTAGAAAATGAGCTTCAGCTAACCAAGAGATGATATTGGACATTTTAGCAAAAATGTATGCATTGAATATATTTAGTTATAGATCAAAGACTAAATGGAACAAAGGTGATAACCAATGTATAAACTGATACACATATTGATAAGGTATAAAGAACACAACTAAAAATGTGGAAGAGAGAAGGAAGGTGGAAATAGAATAAGCTCAGGAATTTTTACATGGGCATATGAGAGTCTCTCTGTTAGCTTGGGGTGCCATAACAAAATACCATAAAGTGGATGGCTTAAGCAACAGAAATTTATTTTCTTAAAGTTCTGGAGGCTGGAACTCTGAGATTAAGGTGCCAGCAGGGTTGGTATCTGTTGAGAGCTCTCTTCCTGGATGCAGACAGTCACCTTCTTGCTATGTCCTTATGTTGCAGCTCTGTGGTGTCTCTTTTTATAAGGGCATTAATCTCATCATTGAAGAACCTACCCTCATGACCTTATGTCAGACTATCTCCCAAAGGCCTCATCTCCAAATACCATCACACTGGGATTTGTGGCCTCAGTGTGTGAATTTGGGGAGTGAATATTTCAATCCATAGCAGAGACCAGAGATATTTTTATAGCTAAAAAACCCAAAGTTAAAATTTTAAGCAGGGGAAAAGGACAAGAATACTATATAATGTCATTAGTATAAACATAGCCAGTAGAATAAAAATATATACTTCCTAAATACCAGAGCAATACACTGGAACAAAGAAAACAAACCACAGAGAAAGAGTATATATAACATGAAGGCCAAAATTATCAGAACAAACACTCTATGATGTAATTAAAACCACACATATATCAATAGATGTGAATGTAAACTGACACTTATAAAGCAAACAAAAAACTATAAATTAACTCACAAAGTAAAACCCATGTCAATACTGTATTCAAGAGGCATGCCTAAAGCAAAGTGACTCTGAAAGACTAAAATTTAAAGGCTAAGAATATTACACCATCACAGAGAAAGAAAATAAAGGAGGCACTGCTATTCTGATACTAGAGAAGGCAGAATTCAGACCCCAAATATTAAACATATTGGTAAAGAACAACTTGAAATTCTAAAAGCCACACTCACAGTAAATATGTAACAGTTTTGACCATCTACACAAAAGTGCAAAAAATAAACAAAATGAACTTAATAAAAAAGTACATGAAAGAGAAGAACAGAAAGAAATATATAGAGAGAAGAACTTAACACGCTATCAGTCCAACAAAAATCAAGAGGAAAAGAATAAGCAGAATGTAAAAGACATTATAAAAAGATCATAGATCGTATAAAATATACCAGCACTTAATACCCAATATTAGAGAATATAATTCAATCTCAAGAAAACATAGGGCTCATAGAAATTGATCATGTAGGGTGCCTGGGTGGCTCAGTTGGTTAAGCGACTGCCTTCAGCTCAGGTCATGATCCCAGGGTCCTGGGATCGAGTCCCGCATCGGGCTCCCTGCTCTGCGGGGAGCCTGCTTCTCCCTCTCCCACTCCCCCTGCTTGTGTTCCCTCTCTCACTGTGTCTTTCTCTGTCAAATAAATAAAATCTTTAAAAAAAAAAAAAGAAGAAATTGATCATGTATTAGAACATAAAGAAAATATCAATAAATTCCACAAAGCAGAAATGATGCAATATCTTAATCACAATGCAATAAAAATTAAAAAATAATAAAAATAACAAAAGCAACCAATTCAACTACTTAAATAAAATGGGTAAATTCATTTAAAAAATGCAATTTATCAAAACTGACACAAGAAGAAATGAATATAGCATATAACTAATAAAAAAATTCAATTTGTTGTCAAACTCCCCAAAAGAATATCCAGGTCCAAATGGTTTAACTGCTAAATTCTAACAAAAGTGAAAGATGAAACATCCCTCCCCAATTTACATAAAATATTTCAGTGAATAGAGGAAGAGAAATCATAATGCCTAACTTGTATTATGAGGCTAGCATAATCATTAAGAAAATCTAGTAAAGAAATGACACAAACAAAAAAAAATTCTAGATAATATCCTTTATGAATATAGACAACATAATCCTTATTATATTAGCAAATAAATTCTAATAATATATAAATAATATATGTCATGACCAAGAAGGATTTATCTAATATTTTAAATTGGATTAGCATTTAAAATCAACCAATGTAATTTACTGTATTAACAATAGAAGAGGGACCAAATTATCATTTCAGTAGATGTAGAGAAAGTATTTGAAAAATTTTTTAAAAACACCTATTAGTGATCAAAACTGTTGGTACACTAAGAATAGTGGGAAACCTCCACAAATTGGTAAAGGGCATATATGAAAATTCTCGAGTTAATGACACACTTAATGGTGAAGGACTGCATTATTTCCCTCTGAGTTTAGGGAGGAGACAATGACCCGTTTCAACCACTACTGTTTAGTTATTATACTGAATAAATAATACATCTAGCTTTCATGATTGCTTCAATTTTTTCAATGAAGTAGAAAGCCATACTATCATTTGAAACAGGGAAGATTGAGGATGGTTTACTGGGTGTCTGAATAAATGGAAAAAGACTGCAAAAAAGCCAACTCTGTGTGTGAATAAATGAATGGGCAATGAAAGTACAATATTACATCTGGTTGTATCAGGATCTGTTGTTACTGTGCTTATGTTATGATGTTGCCCATCAATATGGCAGAGGGTTTTTCTCCAGATGCACAGTGGTGACAAACGGTTTATACTTCAAAAGCACACTCATCCTAATACATTTTCCAAATATGCTAGTCATGCTATTTTAGAAACTGCAATTTTGGGGGGAAATGATTATTAAATTTTATAGCAAACTGCTTTAGAATCTCAAGGTAAAATTAATGAGAACATATTTTACAACTCATTGTCTTTTTAAAAGACACTCAAATTTAGTAACATACGGAATTAAGTATAAAGTCTAAATTTAACCAAAAGGAGAACATTAAACAAAAATGATTTTTTTATAAATTACATGGATAAAAATTGTTCACATATTTCGATTTAAATCATTTATTTTCAATGTATTTAAACAAAAAATTGTCATCAGAGAAATTACATCTTTTTTATAAAAACAGTAGATTAGAATTGAGAAGTTAATACTTAGTATTTTAGACAATAGGAATGAGTCCTCATTTTGGTGATTTTGAAGATATGCTTAGGAATCCTATCATTTGAACACAAATGGAAATGCTTTCATTATTACGGCAACATTGTCAGTGTTATTGCTTTAAAACAGATTAATGCTATGGAGGAGAAATGCATTAAAAGACCTTTTTAATTCAGGACTGTTTCCAAGAAGTAGCAGTAATGTTATTTATGGCTTAATAATTGTAAATAAATTTATATTAAATTTAATTTTTGCATGTGAAATCATGGTTTACCGAAAAGTTAGGCAATTACAGCATGAACTACCCTCAATAAAATATACAGATTGGGAGTCTATGACACAGAATACCAAGTAAGTATAACAGTATTAGAAGACAATGTACTCTAATAAAAAAGCATCTGATATAATATTCTTTGCTTCCTATAAACTGCTGTCTTCAATTTCTTGGCAATGTACATTAATTCAGAAAATGTGTTCCATACTGTGTGGTGTGACCTAGATCATAAAATAGAGCAACAAAGAGTGAGACTGTACTTAAGTGAACTCGTTAAAATAGTTCGATAAAATGTGCATGCTTTTCAAATAAGTACTGTTTAGAAAATCAGTAATAATTTAAGACTTTTCTACATGAATAGTCTAGACTGGTGCATTTTCCCTTTTACTCTTTTTTTTTTTCAAGTTTTATTCTGAGGAAAAAAATAATCTTTACGCAACAGAACCCAAAATGAAACCCAGTGTGACTTAACATAGAGTAGTAGAGTACAAATTATGGTTGTTTATGTTGCATTTAATAGAGCTTTGCATCGAAAGGGTTTTAATCCTTCTGGTACATTTTATTACAACATAATCCAGAGTTTCAATGAGACCACTTTGGAACAGAGTTGGATGACAAAGCATACTAGACAAGTGGCAAAGATCTCTCAAAAGATGGAGTCTCGGGCTTGTCAAATGTCCTATACCTTGCAAAAAGAAGAAATAAATAGTTGTAAATAAAATAAAACAAGGTGAAGTAGAAATAAGGAAATAGGAATGAGGAAACCAAGGCACAAAAAAGTAGAAAAGAATAAATTTTTGGATCCTTCATAAGCAGATTAAAAAAAAGTTTTTAAACTTTCTTATTTCATGTTATTCTTAGGATATGGGTAAGATTTTTTTTCCCCAGCGCTCCTTAAACAAAAGAAATGTACAGCAGCCATGTTGTATTTAGTTAAGCACAAATAACTTCCTTAGGATTTGTGTTCTAACAACTTAGCAGCTATTTCAGAAAAGTTGTACACAGAATATAAAACAAAATTATGTCATTATTAATCACCATGACTTACTAATAAAATATAAATAAAATGTTTAGCAGCTGTTAAAACCTTTTCCACCTATCTTCATACAGACCTTTAAATGCCACGCTACTTTTCTTTTTTTTTTTTTCTCCTGCTCTATTCATTCACTTTTCCTTTCCAGTGGTCCCATCCTGAGAATAACCTTGAGGAAAGTATAGTTTAATGTCAGTTCTGACTACACCTTCTGCCTCAGTCTGAGGAATATCCCTCCTAGAATTCTCATGTATAAAATTCCGCAAATCCTCACATATACAAACAGTAGAGTGCAATAAAAAAGTGATAAATTTTAAAGGGAAAAGCAGAAAAACAATACATGAACACATAAAAGCAGCACACAACCCAGATTTTTTGTCATGAATTGAACAGAACTTTCCAGAGATTGTATCACATAATTTGACATTTGACAAATGAATGAAAATACAGCAGACGAAAAAGGGGGATGAGAAAATAGAGTGTGAATATAGTATAGAGTGAAAACATTAAGAAGAGAGGTTTGATATGCAATCCATGTCATATCACAAAGTGCTTAGAGTCATCTTACAATAACATGCATGATGAGATTGGTATTATTAAAAGGTGGTGCCCTCCCTGCCGTTTGGATTATGGTGTTATAGCTAGGTCTCTTTGTAAAGAATAGAAAGTCCTTTAGACTAGTTCAAAAAAGGGAAGGGAGTTATCTTTGTAACTGCAAACATAAATATTCAGCAGTAAAGGGGCAAAGTTGCATGGCTAACCATGAACATGAACAGTAATGGAGAAAGGTCTTGTGGAGGCAGGAGAAAATGGGCAATTCTAAAAAGCACAGTAGAAAGAGGATATAGACCTTCTCTAATACACTAATTTTCATCAGCTTCTTCTTTTCTCTTTTAATTTGCTGGATGATTGTTTTTATACCCTATAACTTTTCTATACCATTATTTCTTTTTACACATAGCTTCTGATTTTGTGTCACTGCTTTGATCAGGATCCATTTGTGTCTTGCAGTGTACCTCACAGCTTCTATTTATGCATCTTTCAGCTTCAGTTCCCAGGATTAACAGAACTATTTACTAAGTATTATCCAGTTTGGATTCCAGAGAAAGAGGGAGAGAGAGTGAGATAGCAAGAGACAACAGACATTGAGAGAGAGTGATAAACCTAACTTCCCTTTTAACAACAACCATTACTTTCAAATCAATGGCCATTCTTATGACAAAAACCATAACTATCTTAAGAGTAGCTATGGTAGATTAACTATAAGTCTCATCAGGGTAAACTCTTATGGACACAAGTTTGCAAAATGAGCAAAGCCAGAAACTAGGACAATTTCCCTTAGAATAAGCTGTGAATAAGGCAGGCAGATTGAAGCCAGGGAAAAATTTTAATGCTAATACAGAAAAGGGATGGCAATAATCTAGAGTTATGGCCAAGGGGAAGAAGATCATTAGATGATCATAGATTTGTTTGTTGGTCAATTAAACAATCCTGTTAACTGGCTAGATGTGAGGCTAAGGAGATATAAAGGAGTTAAGCATCAGTGACCATGCAAACTGAAGAGATGGTGGTAATTTTTGGTGATACACTGCATATAATAGTAGCAGCATGTAAAAGGACTGGAGTTAACCTTCTATGCACACTTAGCAAAAACGTCTTTTTGTGTTATATGATAACTGATGATAATCATATGTTAATTTTATCATTAGCCATTGACATTGATACAGATCTATTATTGATTTAGGACATGCACTCATAACATGAAAAACTATGGTCATGATTATTTATTGATACAAACTTTTATCATAGATTTTTCTGAAAGGCCCTTGCAGAGTACAGAGAATATAATTACACTGGGCAATTAATAGAACCCTCTCAACAGTGGGGCTAATAGGACATCAAGATATACATACTTATAACCAAAAAAAGAAGGTGTAAGAAGAGATGTCAGCATCATGGTGGCATGAATTGTTTTTCTTTATTTCCCTTTGATTTATAACCAGTTGGACATCCACAACTGAAAAAAAAAGCATAGAGCATATGAGGATGCTTAAGTGATTCATCCATCTGTGTACCTGAAAGTGGTAGACTGGACTGTGGAGGAGATGGCAGAGTGAGGGAAATGGTGGCCAACCAGCCATGGCAGAGGGGGCAGCAGCTGGCCACGCAGCAAGCCAGCATGATTTTTCTGGTAGAGGAGGTAGAGGGCAAAGGTGGTGAGCGGGGGTCTCCCAATCCATATATACTGCAGCTGGAGGGACCAGTTCTCTCTCTGAGGAAAGACTGCAGTGACTAGGGAAAGGGGAAAGAGAGGGGAGAGTAGGCAGACCAAGAGAACTGACAGAAAGCATGTCCTCCTGTCCTTCCCAAAAGGCAAGAGGACCTGCTACAGATCTATGGAACACTCCACACCCCATTTGAGGACCCCCTACCAGACATGGGCACACCAAAGCCCTGAGTACTAAGTATTCATCCCCCTCCACAACTCTGCTACTAACATTTGATTTAAAAAATAAATAAAATAAATAAATAAATAAAAAGGATGTACTCCCACCCTTAGCACCCAGTCAGTTCCAGAACAGAAACCAAAAACTTAGGCTGTAGTGTCACCTTCTGGAAAACAAAAGGAAGGCTCCTAACTACTAACCCATTGAACTGTAGGAATCAAAGTAAACAAAACCTTGCCTAAATAAGAAAGGTGTTGGCTACTTTAAATGCAGTGGCAGAGGAACTTTTCTTTTTTCTTTTTTTTTCTTCAAGATTTTATTTATTTATTTGAGAGAGAGTGAGTGAGTGAGAGAGACAGAGTGAGCATGAGCAGGGGAAGAGGCAGAGGGAGGGAGAAGCAGACTCCCCGCCGAGCAGGAAGCCCAATGAGGGGCTTGATCCCAGGACTCCAGGATCATGACCTGGGCCAAAAGCAGACGCTCAACCAACTGAGCCACCCAGGCGCCCCTAGAGGAACTTCTCATTAAATACCATGAAAAAAATCACAGTAATATGGCATCACAAAAATAAAATGGCAATTTTCCAGCAACCAAACCCCAAAACATGGAATATTGTGATCTAACTGGTAAAGAATTTTAAATTGCTGTTATGAAGAAATTCAACAAGTTAAAAGAAAACTCAGAAAGGTAATACAATGATCTCAGGAATAAAGTTAACAAACAGATGAGTATTTTACCAAAGAGACTGAAGTTCTAAAAAAGAACCAAACAGAAATTCTGTAGCTAGAAACCTCAATAAATGAGATGAAAAATGCATTGGAAAGCACTGGAAATAGGGCAGATCATATAAAGGAGAATTAGCAAACTCAAAGATAGAAATACAGAAATTATTTAGGAGGATGAAGGCAGAGAACTGAGATTTTTATTAAAAATGAAGAAACTCTATGAGAACTTTTTGACTCCACTAGAAAAGCCAACATCATAATAGGTATCCAAGAAGAAAGAAGAAAGAAGAAAAGGAGGAGGAGGAAGAGGAAGAAGAGGGGGAGGAGGAGGAGCGGAAAGGAGCAAACAGCCTATTTAAAGAAATAAAAGTTGAGAATTTCCCAAACCTGGAAAAGAAACTGGACTTATAAGTCCATGAAACTAAGATAATATCTTATTATCTCAGGAAAAGACCTTTCCCAAGACACATTATACTAAGTCTGCCCAAAGTCAATGATAGAGAACGAATTTTAAAGGCAGTCCGGAAAAAAAAAAAAAAGAAGAAGAAGACAGTAACCTACAAAGGTATCTCCTTTAGACTATCAGTACTCTACAGGCCAGGAGAGAGTACAATGACATATTCAAAATATTGAAATATAAATACTGCCAACCAAGAATACTCTATCTGGCAAAGTTATCCTTCAGATATGAAGGAGAAATCAAGGCTTTCCCAAACAAACAAAATCTGAGGGAGCTGACCACCACTTATAATCTGCCTTATAAGAAATGTTGAAAGGAGCTCTTCAAGCTGAAATGAAAAGACAAAGTACATGAAACTCCTTTTTAGAATAGTATATTAAACTCTTAACTATAGCATAAAAGTTAAAGGAAAAGAACATTACAAATAACTAATTGCTACTAAAACTTGGTAACAAAATCACAACATAGTAAGAGATAATTTGTGACATCAAAAATATGAAAGAGGGTGATAAAAGGTGGAACTTCCATGGTCAATGGAGATAAACTGTTATCAGCAGAAAAAGGACTATTTTATCTGTAAAATGTTTTATGTAAACTTCATAGCAAACCCAAAGCAAAAATCTGGAGCAGATATACCTCACATTAAAAAAAGGAGGGAGACTGAGAAAATCACTAGAGAAAACCACGAACTTGCATAGACAGAAACAGATGGAAAGAGAAACAATAGAGAAACAAAATAACCAGAAGACAAAGATAAAATAGCAGGAATCCATTACATATCAATTATCACCCTAAAGGTAAAGTGATTGAACTCATTGATCAAAAGTCCCAGAGTGGCTACATGAATAAAAAACGAGACTCAACTGTGTGCCGCCTACAGAAGACTATGTTCAAAGTGAAAGGATGGAAGATGATGTTCCAGCAAAACAAATAAAAATAAGGCTGACATAGCCAAGCTCATATCAGACAGAACAGAAATCAAGCCAAAAAGGGTAACAAAAGACAAAGAATGTCATTATATAATGAAAAGGGGGTCAACACATCAATAAGATATAACAATTATGAATATATATGCTCCTAACACCTGAACACCAAAATATATGAAGCAATTAATAATAACAGATCTTAAGGGAGAAATAGACAGAAATACAATAATTGTAGGAGACTTAATATCCTGTTACTAGCAATGAATAGATCATCCAGACAGAAAGTCAACAAGGAAATGTTGGGATTGAACAGCACTTTAGAACAAACTGACTTAATATATCTAGAACATTCCATCCAACAACAGAATCCACATCCTTCTCAAGAACACCTGGAACATTCTGCAGGATAGATCACATGACAGGCAACAAATCTTAACAAATTTAAGAAGATTCAGTCTTCTTACTAGCTACTCTCTCTGATCACAATGGTATGAAACTAGAAATCAATAAGAGAAAAGTGAGAAGACAACAAATGTGTGGAAACTAAACAACATACTTTTAAAAAAGCCACTGGGCCAGAAAACAAATCAAAAGGAAAATAAAAAATCACCTTGAAACAAATGAAAATACAACATATCAAATATAGTGGGATGAAGCAAAAGCAGTTCTGAGAGAATCTGTAAGCAATAAATGCATATATTAAGAAATTAAGAAGATCTTAAACAATGTGACTTTACGCCTCAAGAAACTAGAAAAAGAACAAACTAAACCCAAAGTCAGCAGAAGGAAATAAATAACAAGGATCAGAGTAGAAATAAATAGAGACCCGGAAAAGAAAGAAAAGGATCAATGAAACTAAGAGTTAGTTCTTGGAAAAGATAAACAAAATTGACAAACCCTTTACTAGACTAAGAAAAAAAGAGAGAAGATGCCAATAAATAAAATTAGAAATGAAAGAAGAGACACTGCAACTGATAACTGCAGAAAAACACAGAATCATAAGAGGCTATTATGAACAAATATGCCAAGAAATTATGTAATCTAGAAGTGATACCAAAACTAGATAAGGATGCCACAAGAAAACTGCACACCACTATCCCTGATGAACATACATGCAAATATTCTCAACAAAATATTAGCAAGGATTATACACCATGACCAAGTGGGATTTATCCCAAGGATGCAAGGTTGGGCTGACATACACAAATCAATAATTGTAATAAATCGCATCAATAAAATGAAAGATAACATGATCATCTCAATAGACAGAAAAGCACTTGACAAAATACAACAGCCTCTCAAGATAAAAACCCTTAACAGACCTTGTTTAGAAGGAACATACCTCAACATAATCAAGGCCATATATGACAAACCCACAGCTAACATTATACTCAAGAGAGAGCAATTGAAAGCATTTCCTCTAAGACGTGGAACAAGGCTAGAATGCCCACTCCCACTACTCATATTTAATATAGCCTGGAAGTCCTAGATAGAGCAGTTAGGCATGCCAAAGAGATAAAAAGGCATCCAAATTAGAAAGGAAGAAGTAAAATCATTGTTATTTGCTGATGATATGATCTTACATATAGAAAATCCCAAAGAATAAGTCAAAAAACTGTTGTAACTAATCAACAATTTTAGTAAAGTGGTAGGATACAAAATCAACATACAGAAATCCAATGATGAAGCATCCAAAAAAGAAAGAAAGAAAAACATCGATTTATAATAGCTTCAAAAACAATAAAATTCTTAGGAGTAAATTTAACCAAGGAGGTAAAAACCCTGTACTCTGACAACATTTTTTGTTTAAGGTTTTATCACTGTTGTATTCCCTAGAGCCTATAATACCTGACATACAGAAAGACCTCAATATATACAGGATAAATTAATAAATGTGTGAATGTATATCTAGGATAGTGGTAAAAGCAAAGGAACAATATAACCTAACACTGCAAACAACTTGGATTATTATTAATGTAATGCAGATGTTATTTATTCAGTGAATACTCAGACATATTTTGAGGACTCTGGATATAGCACTAAATAATAACTTGGTTCATCAAAAGCCTATTAGAACAATTGCTGACATCATTTGTTTCATTATGAATGTATACCCAATTTCATTTTTATTAAATAGGTAATAAATTTGAATCATTACTTCTTAAATATATTTTGAGAATAGGTCACAGACATACTCCCTGGAAATAAAATACTTCTTTAATCTTACAGTGTTATTTCATGTGCTCTTTTAAAAATAGTGAATTTATATAAGTCAAGTGAAAGAAATTCCAAGTCAGAAAAAATATTTAATGTAATGAGGTTTTACATTATTTAAATTCCAAAATGCTTAATGGTTGTTGTATGAGAGTTCTTTCTTATATTACTATTTTATGTATTTTTTCTCAAATTTGCCTCTCCCAGTTATTATCCATATTAGACCTCTAATATTCTCACTCCCAGAAATTGAAAGGAGAAAGCTTTACATCTACTATTTTTTTACTTAAAATATTCTTAATAATAGTTGAATGACTATTTCAATGTTTCATTGTTATCCAAATTATCTTTCAAGCCAATCCACTTAAATAAAATGATATCGCTGATATATAATAAGCACTCTATATTGCAAAGCATCTTACTTGTTAACTCATTTAATCCTAATAGCTGCACATTAAACTTAACATTATTATTTTCCTTTTATAAGGAATGAACAGAGGCTAATGGAGGAAAGTAACCACTTGAGGTCATAGTGGTAATACAGATGGAGCAAGAGTGACTTGAGTCTGTACCTTAGCCACTGTGTTAATTCCCTATACTTCTCTTTTTGTCCTCTGCCAGCATACTACTCTAGGCCATTTTTCCCCTCCTTTGAACCAGTTCTCTAACTGGTTTTCCACTTCTCTTTCTTCCAGTTAATTCACTCTCCACACACAGTCAAATGAGAATTTATGGCTGCTCTCCTTAAAATCTTATAGTGACTTTCCACTGCCTGAGGTTGAATTTTAAATCCTTTGCAACACCAACAAGTCTCTGCATCATCTGCACCGTGCTGAAATCTACACCAGTGATTTTCTTTTTTTTTGAAGATTTTATTTATTTGTTTGACAGAGAGAGACACAGCGAGAGAAGGAACACAAGCAGGGGGAGTTGGAGAGGGAGAAGCAGGCTTCCCACGGAGCAGGGAGCCTGATGCGGGGCTCGATCCCAGGACCCTGGGATCATGACCCGAGCCGAAGGCAGATGCTTAACAACTGAGCCACCCAGGCACCCCTACACCAGTGATTTTCAAATATATCTGCATAGAAGAATCACTCAGGTGATTTTATTTATTTTTTAAATTTTATTTTATAATGTTATGTTAATTACCATACATTACATCATTAGTTTTTGATGTAGTGTTCCATGATTCATTGTTTGCGTAACGCCCAGTGCTCCATTCAGTCCCATCACCAGGCTAACCCATCCCCCCACCTCCCTCCCCTCTAGAACCCTCAGTTTGTTTCTGAGTCCATCGTCTCCCATGGTTCGTCTCCCCCTCCGGTTTCCCCCCCTTCATTTTTCACTTCAGGTGATTTTAAAAACTATTGAAATCAGAGCCCTACCCAGTCCATTTAAATAGCATCTCTCAGCATGGGGCCTATCTGGACAATTGCTAAGTTCAGTCAGATATAAGAACTCTGCCCTTCATGCCTCCTTTGGGACCACTGTTCACTCTCTAAGTTCTATGGGCCTTTTTGTTGTGTTTATTTATTTATTAATTAAACGATTTAGTCTATTTTAGTCTATTTACTCTACTCAATGATCTATACAAATGTCTAACCAACATAGCCTTTGCAGACAGCCTGATTGTAATTCGTATAGTTCATGATCCATAGTTGGTCTTCATTGTAAGAAAGCCCCATATTTAATCTAGTGCAGATAATTTAACAGATTACTAATTTATCACCAAGTTTCTATGCATTTTATAGCAAATCATCAGCTATAAATGTAAATGAAAAGTAAACAAAATATTTTATCAAGTTATTTTGTAAATTCAATCTTTTAAATTGAAGTAACATTTTTGCATTATTCATAATTAGTTACATAACTATATATTATATATTCAATAAAATTTCATGATTATGAGAATTCATAGCTTCATTAAATTATTTATTGACTCTGTATCAGGGCCCTGGAATAAGAGTTTGGGACATGTGTAGAGTTAATACAGATATGATTCTTGCTTTCAAGAATGATTATAATTTATTAGAGGATAAACTAGGCATGAACCTAAATAACTGTATTCTAAGACAGGAAATCATGCAGTACAATGGCAGCGATAAAACACAGGATGAAGACACCCAGCAGCACAGCTCTAAGTAATAAAAAGGAGCTATCTTAAGTCCCCAAAATATTCAGGGAAGACAAAAAAATTATAACAGTATTTCTCCACTGAGACAAAAAAAAAGTGCTTCATGTGTTTCTATATTGTGTGTACACAGAAAACCTTTTACTATTTCCTAGGACAATATTTGAGTTATAATTTAGTTTATAATTCTTCTGATATGTTTGGAAATAAGTAGGGAAAATAATTGGTAAAAATATATTCCTTCCTATAACAGTTGCATCAAATATGTATTTTAATCATCAACAGATTTAAGAAACTACTCCAGAGAAGAATCTGAAACACAAATCTCTCATGCAGCCGGCAGTTACAGTGCGTTATCTCCCTAATACAGTGCCGTCACAGGTAAATGAAGAAAATGGTTTTTTTTATATTTTAGATTAGCCACAAGAGGGAACTCAGAGAGACCTGTTAATGTAAGTGAAACGTATTAACAATGGTAAAAAATGTTAGTCTGCAGAGTTCAAACAAAGTTCATTCTCCTATTATGTTTTATTCCTGTGATGCTTGAAAGGAAGTTTTGAAGAAACCAATGACTTTTTCTACAATTCCTGAACTCGTTTCATAACTTTTCAAGGTTTTGTGAGTGTCCTATTATAAGATTTGATTAGGTGATTAGTTATTTTTTTTCTAAGGCAAGGGTGGGAGGTCCTTTAATGGACATGATTATGCACTGACTGAGCTCCTTTCACTTCACTGTTACTGTTACTCAGGATTACTCTGTAATCCTGACAGTCATTTAATCCAGCTGCAAATGATCCTATCTGTTTCCGCTAATACTAGAGGAATAACAACAAAAATATTGATATTCACATCACTTTTCAAAAAATGCTTCAATGTCTGTTAATGATATAAATCCCGAAGTAAGTAGTAAAGTAACTGTATTATAGTGTTGGCCTTTTAAGTTTTACACCATATTTGGCCCTGGAAAGATCCTGAAAGGGATCTTATCCCCTCCAGATTTGACTATAAGAACTACCGAGATTTAATTCACAGGTTTAATTCTTCTTGACATTTCTGTCCTCTGGGGCAAGCATCATTTCAAATGCTAATCAATGAAGGGAGATACACAGTGCAAGCCATCAGCACCCACAGTGAAACACAAGATACACTAATCAGAGAATCTGTAGGTAAAGCTAGTTTGCGGCCTTTCTTCCTTATTTGGTGACCTCTTTTTCTCTATAGCTCCTGGTAAATATCTACACATATAATTATCTGATTAAGTTAATGTTACAAAAAATTCTGTACTAGTTGTGTGGTTTAATTTATTGCTAATCTTGGTTTCTTCTTTTTCCCTTTGGATGAAAATGCATTTGTGGCCAAAAAAATATACGATAAGTAAAAGGGGGTATTTAAAGTATAGTTTCAATATCTCTACCCCCAACTCAAAACACTTAACATGAAAGACATGAACCAGGGCGCCTGGGTGGCTCAGTTGGTTAAGTGACTACCTTCGGCTCAGGTCATGATCCTGGAGTCCCGGGATCGAGTCCCGCATTGGGCTGCCTGCTTAGCAGGGAGTCTGCTTCTCCCTCTGACCCTCCCCATCTCTTGTGCTCTCTCTCTCTCATTCTCTCTCTCTCAAATAAATAAATAAAATCTTTAAAAAAAAAAAAAGACATGAAGCAGTATCTAGTTTGTAAGAATTAGACTGAAGATCATCTCAGCATCCTTGTGGACTTGGTGTAAGACCTTAATAAATACCATAGCAATCATTTTTGAAAGCAGTTCATAAACTTTTTTAAAAAATCTTTTGCTTCGAGATAAAAAAATGTAATAATAAAAATTTGGAACCTTAACATTAACTGTATTTCCATCATTGTTGTCTCATTGTATTTTCAAAGAGTCTCCACATTCCTGAAAATAAAATTTATATTAGCGAAATTAAAGACCTATGTAACTCATAATGGCAGAAACGAACCTGAAACTTAGGTGTTGTGATTAATGCTCAGGTTATTTTTGCATCATTTTTTTCTTGCAACTGTTCCAAGTTCTGAGGGAAGACATATCACTGTGTATTTCAGAATGTTTGAGACTTTATTAATTTTTATTGCAAACTTGGCTGATCATATGTACTCTACGGAAATATTTTAACAATTTATTTACCCTACTCTAGAATTACAGGATGGGAATCTCTGTGTTGGCATTTGAAAACTCGCCTACATATGAAACCATTTTGCAGAAATGCCATGAGTAAGTGGATCTGTTAATTCCTGTAATCAATATACATTCATTTACAATGTCTGTCTTAATTCTAATATGTTAGGCAGAATAGCCTTCCATAGATGTCCATGTCCTAATTCTTGGAACCTGTGCATGTTAGATTATACAGCAAAGGGGAATTAAGACCGCACATGGATGGAGTGCCTGGGTGGCACAGTCAGTTAAGCAGTCAACTCTTGGTTTCAGCTCCAGTCGTGATTCAGGGTTGTGAGACAGAGCCCAGCATCAGCTCCACACTCAGGAGGGAGCCTGCTTGAGATTTTCTCTCCCTCCCACTTGTGCTCTCTCTCTCTCTCTAAAATAAATAAATCTTAAAAAAAAAAGACTGCACATGGAATTAAGATTGCTAAACAACTGACCTTAAAATAGGGAGATTATCCCAGATTATCGGGATGGACCCAATGTTAATTACAAAAGTGCTTAAAAGTATACATGGGAGGCAGAAGGAAAGAATGGGAGGGAGATGTGATTATGTAATAAGAATGGGCAGAGAAATGCAACATTGCTACTTTGAGGATGGAAGAAGGGGCTGTGGTCCAATGAAGGCAATGGACTGTGGGAACTGATAAAACAAAGAAATGGATTGCCCCCATCCCCCAGAGCCTTCAAAATGTAATGCAGTCGGCTGACACCTTGAAGTGGGCCCAGTTGAACGACATCAGACTTCTGACATACAGAACTATAAAATAATAAGTCTGTGTTGCTTTAAGCCATTAAGTCCATAATAATTTGTTACAGAGCTCTAGAAAGCTATTATAGATTTGTTTCCTGGAAGTGGGGTACTCCTGTGAAAAGTACTTACAGATTTAGAAGTGACTTCAGAATTGGACAGTAGGAAGAGCTGAGAATTTGGAGGATCTTGATAGAAAACCTGTAGATTGCCTTGAACAGATGGTTAGTGGTAGTATGGATGTTAACAACTCTGCTTAGGGAGAACTCAAAACAAAGTGGGGAGCATGTAGAGAAAACATGTACTGCCTTAGAGAATTCCTAAACCGTTGTGAACAGACTAGAAGACATAGCCTGTTCTCTTCTTAACTGCTCAAAGTAGAATTTTGGCCTGTATTTCAGAAAGATTAAAAGGTCAGAGTATTCAGTCACAGAAAAGGGTATTTGAACCAACCAAGTATGTGCTGCATGAATCTCCCTCAGTCATCCCAGTAGAAGATAAAAATAGATATGGGTTATTTAAGAAAAAATTGCAAAGGGCCTTCTTGTCCAATGGAGTGAATTCCTCTGTCATACACTGGACACCCACAGAATTCTTGAGAATTTTAAATCAGCAGAAACACTGCCATTTGGGACCAGAAAGGACAGAGAGAATGGAATGAAAAAAGGCTATTGCACCCTCAGAAGTCCAAAGGCAAGAGAGTCTGATAAAACTACTCAGCCACAAACACGTGCTACCTTTCATAAAAAGAAAAGGATAACTCGAAGAGTGGAGCCACGAGCCCGGAGTGCAGAGCTACACCACTGATTCACAGGCATTGAAACCAGTTTGCCCAGCTTAATTTTGATAATGCTTAGGACTAGTGATTCATTTTTCCATCCATTTTCTCCCATTTTGAATGGGAATATCTACCAATATTCCTATTCTTTTCTCACCATGTATTTCAGAAACAGATAGCTTGTCTTCTCATTTCCCGGGTCCACAGATGGAAAAGAATTTTGCTCCAGGATGAATTATACCCAAAGCCTTATCCAGATCTAATTTAGATGACTTAGATGATGAAATTTTGGCCTTTCAGCTGATGAGATTTTTGGACTTTGAGTTGACGCTCCAATGGGCTGAGACTTTTTTGGAGGTCTTGAGGGGAAGTGAATGTATTTTGCATGTGGATGGATAATAAATTTTTGGAGCCTAAAGGGCACCGATGATAGGACAGTAACATCCCACACCTCTACAAAAAATGTTCACATACTAATCCATGGAACATATGAACATGCTAAATTACATGGTAAAGAATTAACATCAGAGATGGATTTAAGGTAGCTACTCAGCTGACTTAAAATTAGAGAGATTTTACTGGCCTACCTAAGCAGGTCTAATGTAATCACAGGATACTGAAAGCTTTACGAGGAAGGCAGAAGAAGAGAGTCAGGGGGAGATGTGACTGTAGAAGGACAATCACAGAGATGCAAAGTTGCTAGCTTTGAAGACAGAGAAAGGAGCCATGATCCAGCTAATTTGGGCAATCTCTAGAAGCTGGAAAAAGCAAGGAAATGGATTTGTCCTTAGAACTCCCAGGAAGGAATGCAGCTCTGTCAATACTCTGATTTTAGCCGAATGAGATCTGTGCACAACTTGTAACCTTCAGAATTGAAAGATAATAAATTTCTGTTCTTTTAAACCATTGTTTGCAGTAATTTGTCACTGCAGCCATAGAAACAGAAAATTAATACACCTAAGATGCTGAAAGGCTTGACTTATTATTATAAATCAGTGTTTGCAATTTAGTCAAAAATGCCACACCCTAGCATTAACTCAACTTAATGTATGACTTTTATTTTTTTATGCATTGATTTACCCATTTCAAAAATCCCCTTGAGGTCTACATATTTTAATTATAAAAATCAGCTGATGTCTATCTTTTAAATAAAAGCCTAAAATGAAGTAAAATCACCATTTGCACCTTGAGAATATCAAATAATTTTAGGGATTCTACGTAGATATCATTTTTCTCTACTCACTGTCTATGAAACCGCACAGAAGAAAAAAAGTAATGTAGACACTTTGAATTTCAAGACTGAATAAGCCTTAAAAGGCCAGAGCCTCTAACAATACCTCTAATGCTTTTCTCTCTTTCTCAGCATCCCTTTCAATTTGTTTCTAGTCTCTCTTTTGTAATACTCTCTACATTCTGAAGCATCTTATTCTGTCCCTGGATTCATCAAATCAATGCAATTTTTTGTTGTTACCCATAATTGCCATAATGTTGAAGGTGTGATTAACTGGTGATCCTAATGCCACAGACCTTAACTAAAGTTTTATTTTTAATAGCAGAAGAGATGAATTTTATAACATTTTTGTTCTCTTGGCCTTCCACTCAAGCCTTTTGTATATGATTCTGCCACACGGAAAGTTGGCATTTACTGCTTTTGTCCATCTGTCATAACAAAATTTTGCTGGTTTTAAAATGTGAGAAGACAACTATACTTGAACATAAGTGCCAGCAAAACATAGACGTGATTTTTAACTCTGCATATCATTTCTAGTTTGGGCATTATGATGAAGCTTGTAGCAGATTTGATTTTTAATAGAAAAAAAAATAGAAGATCTGTTTGAAACTTCATGTCCCACTGGATGCTTTGTTCATGTCAACCTTTGTTTTTATCCTATACTACATTCAACAATGGGAAGAAACTAAATCACTATTGTCTTTGTTAAAGATCTAAATTCCATATAAAGATATTCAAATCAAATCAGATGATACATGTGAAAGCTAAAGAACTACAAGTATGAGAGGATTCTATTTTATAACTAAAAATATCACTGGGCTTCAGGTAACAATAATCTAAAATATTTTGACCTGAATCATCATTTTGAACAATTATTTTTGAATTATTTGGCATAGGAAGTGCTATTTTCAGAATACGACACATCATTTAACACATAAAGACTAATATGAGTATTTGGCACTTTTGCCTCTAAAAGCAATGTAACTACTACATGGATAAGATGTTTAAAGGTAGAGAACACTATGCAGTTGCTGGTGAATAAACTATAATATGCTTAGTATTTGTTTTTCCTAATTTTCTAAACTGTGAGAAAAACTTTGCTGAATAAATATCTGTGCTGATAAGATTAGATAAAAACAGGTTAAACATAAGACTCTTTAATTATAAAAACAAGGCATGTATTTAGAATATATTTATATAATAAGCACAATTTATATACTATAAAATTTTTCTAGTATTTTCTTAATCTCTTCAGGTACGCTAATATATATGAAAAGTGAAAAAATAGACATTTTTCAGTTGAATAGGGTTTTTAGTAACAAGCAATCTTAATACTTTAATCCTAAACCAAAATAAAAGAGACCTAATGGTTGAGATGAAAAAATATTTATATAATCTAAAATGATTAACTTTATTCAATACTTAAATATTAAAAAAAAAACAAACAGTAAATCTTAGCTGCTAAGACTTCCTCATTTTTATGTTAAATTTTCTATACCTGTAACCTCTTTAAAGAATCAGGAAGGATAGGGAAGGGGGTATTTTACTTAGCTTTCAACATCATTTATTCATCTTTGTATTGGAAATACATTCCCACAGTTCATAATCAAAAAAGTACCCAAGGGTATACAGAAGTTCTTTTTCTCCCTTCTGGAAAATTCACTCAGTTCTTTTCCCCAGAGGCAACCAGCAATATCACTTTCTCGTGTATCTTTCTAAATCTAATTTTGCACTTATTAAAATAGAAATATATTTATTTAACAGCATATCAGTTCATAAGGAATTTCCACATTCTTTTCAGTGGCTACAGGATATTCAGTTACTAAATGTTATGATCTGCTGTTTGTAATTTATTTAAAAAATCTTTGCCAAAATTTTGTGGTATTTTCAACATGTTATCTCATACAGTTTTTCAAATACCACTGTGAACTAATTATTCACATTTTACACATAAGTATTTCAAGACTCAGGGAATTAAGTAATACCTGGTTATGGGTCTAGATTTTCCAGGCCCAATCTCACACAGAGAGGGCAGACTCAAGCCCATTTCTGGCCAGTTTCTATCCCACACCATTGTGCATTTCAACAAAACATTGTGCCCCATCTTTTTGAATTTTCATCATTTCAACAGTTACTTTATATTTTATACAATTTTACAGTAAAACTAGAGGTTGAGGCATACAGTAAAACTAAATCAGTTGACTTATGGCAAAATTCAAAGTAGTTTTCCTCTGCTGTATGCTAAAATTTATGTAGCAGTGCTGGAGAATATGTGGAGAAACCAATACTCTCAAATATTGATATCAATAGTATGTGAACTATTGTAGCTGAATAAATTTAATAACAAACAACAACAAAAACCTCACACATCCCTTTTATCTTATGAAACACATTATTTGATGTTGAACTTCTTATACCACTATTATATAAGACTGATTTTTTCTTTCTCTTTACAATCAACAAAATGTACAAAATATACACTCAACTCTTTTATTATATATATAAGACTGATTTTTTTCCTCTTTATAATCAACAAAATGTACAAAATATACACTCAACTCTTTCACCAATATTTTCTTCCCTCAAATTTTTAATGTAATAAGACAATTTGACTTAATTAAACTGAATTAACTGTGACTCAGCAATACATAACTGATCTTCAAGTCTGCTAGAATAAAGATATACTAATAGAGATAATTGTTAATTTAATATCAAACTGAAATATGAAGATTATAAACCGAGGCATTTTAAAGGTCCATTTATTTCTTATGATTATAATTAGATGGCAGTCTTCTCTAGTTTTCTGCTGAGCTCACAGCTTTCTATCACCTCTAGGAATGGCAACAAAATATCAAAGTGAGCATGCCTACGTTGTGTGACTGCCATGCTGGATACAGTGGTTTGATCTCGGTATAATTACCTGTGCTATAGTTGAGCCAATCAGCTTCTCTCTCAAAGGAATTTGAAATCTCAAATGGGGAGAAAGAAGTCATCATGTAGCCTTAGAGCAAGGCATAAGAATGGACTCACAGTCTATGTATATTGGCTGATAGTCCACTGTCTAGAGTCTTTTATTTCCTAAATCTTAGTTGTTTAACTTTTCCTTCCTGTATCTTTCCAAAGGATTATCTCCTCCCCACACTTCTTGGTATTATTATTTAACTCTAAGCATGGATTTTTCTATTTATTTATTCAAAAAAACATTTAATATAAATTATGTACTTCAGTATGTTCCATCTTATTCAAGGCATAGAAGAGCATTCCGGAAAAAGCCCCACAATTCTACTTTTGTTTAACTTACATTCTAGTGAAAGACTGAGAGTAACAAGAAAACAAGAATATATTATAATTTAATGTAGTAACAAACTCTATAGTGAAAACATCAAAGTAATAATATGGAAAGTGAGAAAGTTGAGCAGAAAGGCTATCCTGGATAGGATGATCAAAAAGAGATGGCATTTCCTCAGACTTAAATGAAATAAGAAGTGAGAGCATAAACCCTAGGAAGGTCTGGAGAAAGACTGTTTTAATCTGGAGAAATAGTATGTCCAAATATCCTCAGGAACACTACACCATGGCAGTAGTAGATAAGAAACAATGCCTGAAATAGTAATAGTAAACCTATGCAAATTACTTTTTGGCGGTTTAGTTTATTGATTTAAAAATGAAAACTGTAGCACTTCTGGGGAAGATGGCTGAGTCGAAGGACCCTAAGTTCACCTTTTCTCATGGATACAACTAGATAACACCCACAGCAGAGTAAGTAAGCCAGAAAATGACCTGACGACTGGCAGAACAAACTCCACAACTAAATGCAGAAAAGAGCCCACACTGAAGAGAACAGGAAAGACAGAGATGTGGTCAAAGTTAAAGGAACCTACAGGACTGTCCAGGAGAGGGAGGAATGTGATGAACACAGGGAGGGGAGAGAAACAGACCCCATACAAGGCACCCTAGGCATGGGGGACCCAGATGGGGAAGATGAATCCTATATCATCTGGCTTTGAAAACAAGAGGAGCCTAGCTTCTTACATTATGGCTTAACACCTAAAGCTTTAAAAATCAGCTACTCAGCTCTAGGAGAGCCAGAGGGCTATAGGAAACTGAGTCCCGACCCTTAAAGAGACAGATGAACAAATAGCTCTGCTGAGATATAACACAGAAACAACAGTTTGAAAAATGCCTGGGATATACGGGAGGGAGATCTGTTTACTAATCTCAGAGCCATGTGCCGGGGAAACAAACTTTGGAAGACTTCTCCAAAAAATAAGAGCTGGTGAGTGCCATTTCCCTCCCCCACCCTCCAGCCTAGATACACAGACACCTTCAGGAACCAGCACAGCCTAAACACTCTCCACCTAGCTTGTTACCAGTGTGCCCCACCCCCATACACTTCTGTGGATCCACCACCTCCAATCTGCTGTCCACCACAGGAATTTCCCTAAGTGGCTGCAGGTCCCCTCCTGCAGCATATCAGTGCCAACCTTGCTGGCACTATGTGCCCCAACCTGCATTCTCTCATGGACCTGCCCCTCCCATACGCCCGGGTGAGACCATCCAAAGTGGTGCCACAAGCCTGGCCCTCAGAGAGGCCAGCATGACTCCAAAGTGACATGGCCCAGGAAGAGGGGAAGATAACCACACACACCAGTCCAACTGTAGCCCCAGCAATGGGCTAGGAGTAGATATCAGGTCTGACTGTAGACCCTGCCCACCAACAAAAGCTTCTCAGGGACAACACAGGGAAGGTGCCCTGCAGTTCAGTGCTACTGCATCTCTGGCAAATTCCTTGTCTGACTCAACTCAAACTCAGCGCAGGCCCAGACTGGCCCACTAACAACGTAAGGACAAAACCCTGCCCACAACAGACAAAGAGAGCCATTGCAGATGACTGGACTGAAGGCAAACGTGACTCAACCATAAAAGTAGGGTGCATACAACATGCATAGGAGACACCACTGATGTGCCAAGTACTGGTAAAAAAGGGGACATTGTACTGCATGAAACCACAGAAACTCTTCTTCATAAGGCCACTACTTTAAAGAGCAGGAGACATAAATGACTTTCCTAGCACACAGAAACAGACACAAGAGAGTTAGACAAAATGAGGAGGCAGAAGAATATGTCCCAAATGAAAGAAAAGGACAAAGTCACAGCAAGAGAGCCAAATAAAATGGAGATAAGCAATATGCCTGATAGAGAATTTAAGATAATGGTCATAAAGACACTGAATGGACTTGGGAGAAACGTGGAGGACCTCAGTGAGAACCTCAACAAAGAAAGAGAAAACATAAAAAAGAACCAATCAGAGATGCAGAATTTAATAACTGAAAATAAAAATACACTAGATGAAATAAAGTAGACTAGAAGAAGCAGAAAAAGGCATCAGTGGCCTGGAGGACACAGTAGTGGAAAGCAATCAAGCTGAATAGGAGAGAGAGAAAAAAAAAAGTAATAAAAAATGAAAATAGACTAAGGGAACTCAGAGAAACCATCAAGCAATGTGACATTCACCTTATAAGAATCCCAGAAGGAGAAGAGAAAAGAGGACAGAAAATTTATTTGAAGAAATAATAGCTGAAAACTTCCTGAATGTGGGGAAGGAAACAGAAATCCAAATCCAGGAGGCACAGACAGCCCCCCAAAAAATCAACCCAAGGAGGTCCACACCAAGACACATAGTAATTAAAATGGTAAAAAGTAGTGACAGAGAATTTTAAAAGTAGCAAGGGAAAAGAAAACAATTATATCTAAGGGAAACACCATAAGGCTGTCAGCTGATTTTTCAGCAGAAAGTTTGTAGGAGAGAAAGAAGTGGCATGATATATCCAAAGTCCTGAAAGAAAACATCCTGTAACCAAGAATACTCTTTCCAACAAGGCTATTATTCAGAATAGAAAGAAAGATAGTTTCCTAGACAAACAAAAGTTAAAGGAATTTATCACCACTAAACCAGCCCTACAAGAAATGTTAAAGATTTTCTGAGTGGAAAGGAAAGACCATAAGAGTAAAAAAAGCAGGAAGCACAGAAGTAGTGAAGTTAAATATATCTATAAAAATCAGTCAAGGGATTCACAAAATAAAAGTATGAAAAGTATAACAACATATACCTAAAATGTGGGAGGAGAGGAATAAAAAATGGGTTCAAATTTAAGCAGCCATCATCATATAGCTTCCAAGTGTAGATGTTATATATAAACCTAATAATAACCACAAGGCAAAAACCAGTAAAAGATACGTCAAAATAAAGACAGAGGAATCCAAGTACTTCACTAAAGAAAGCCAATGATTATGAGAGAAGAGAGCCAGAGAAGAAAGGAACAGAGAACTACAAAAACAACCATACAGATAACAAAATGGCAATAAGTGCAACTTTTCAATAGTTACTCTGAATGTAAATGGACTAAATACTCCAGTTAAAAGACACAGGGTCATGGAATGGACGAAAAAAGCAAGACCTATCTATATGTTGCCTACAAGAGACTCATTTCACATGCAGATGGAAAAAGATTTATCATGCAAATGGAAATGAAAGGAAAGCCAGGCTAGCAATACCTATATGGGACAAGATAGACTTTAATACAAAGACTGTAATAAGAGAAAAAGAAGGGCACTATATAATCATAGAGGGAACAATCCGACAAGGAGATATAACAATTGTAAATATTTATGCAACCAACATGGGAGCAAACCAAATACATAAAGCATCTAATAGCAAACATGAAGGAAGTAATTGATAGTAATACAAACATAGTAGGGGACTTTAATACCTCATTTACATCAATGGATAGAATATCCAAACAGAAAATCAGTAAGGAAACAGTGGCTTTGAATGATAGGTTGAACCAGATGAATCTAATAGATGTATTCAGATCATTCCAACCTGAAACAATAGAATACACATTCTTTTCAGCGCACATGGAATATTCTCCAGAATAGATCTCATGCTAGGCCAAAAAACAAGTCTCAACAAGTTAAAAAAGACTGAAGTGATACCATGCATCTTTTCCAACCACAATAAAACTAGAAGTCAAACACAAGAAAAAATTTGGAAAGACCACGAATACATGGAAATTAAATAATATGCTACTAAACAATGAATGGGTAAACTAAGAAATAAGACATTAAAAAGTACATGGAAACAACTGAAAATGAAAACATAAAGCTTCAAAACCTTTGGGATGCAGCAGAAGTAGTTCTAAGAAGGAAATTTATAGCAACACAGGACTACCTCAAAAAGCAAGAAAAATCTCAAATAAACAACCTAACCATACACCTAAAAGAGCTAGAAAAAGAACAAAAAGCACAAACCTAAAGCCAGCAGGAGGAGGCAAATTATAAAGATTAAAACAGAAATAAATGATATAAAAACTAAAAACAATAGATCAATGAAACCAGGAGCTGGGTCTTTGAGAAAATCAATAAAATTGATAAACCTCTAGCCAGACCTACCAAGAAAAAAAAAAAAGAGAGAAAGGAATCAAATAAATAAAATCATAAATGAAAGAGGAGATATAAAAACCAGCACCACAGATATACAAAAAAATTATAAGATAATATTATGAAAATCACTATGCCAACAAATTGGGCAACTTAGAAGAAGTAGATAAATTCCTAGAAACATATAACCTACCAAAACTGAAACAGGAAGAAATAGTAAATTTGAACAGACCTATAACAAGCAAAGAAATTGAATCAGTAATCAAAAAACTCCCAACAAACAAAAGTCCAAGACCAGATGGTTTCCCAGGTAAATTCTATCACATATTTTAAAAAGAATTAATACCTATTCTTCTCACACTGTTACAAAAAAAAAAAACAGAAAAGGAAAGAAAACTTCCGAATTCATTTTATGAGGCCAGCATTACCCTGATACCAAAACCAGATAAAGACACCACAAAAAAAAAAAAAGAGAGAGAGAGAGAGAGAGAATATGGGCCAATGTTTCTGATGAACACAGAGGCAAAAATCCTCAAAAAAATATTGGCAAACCCAATCCAACAATACACCAAAAAAATCATTCACCATGATCAAGTGGCATTTATTCCTGAGTTGCAAGGGTGGTTCAAAATTAACAAATAAATCAATGTGGTACAGCACATCAATAAGAGTAAGAATAAGAATCATATAATCCTCTCAATAGATGCAGAAAAAAACATTTGACAAAGCACAACATCCATTTACAATAAAAAATTTCAGTAATAAAAGCCTACAATAAAAAAGTAGGCTTAGAGGGAACATACCCCAACATAATAAAGGCCATATATGAAAAACCCACAGCTAACAGCATCCTTAACAGGAAAAACTGAGAGCTGTCCCCCTGAGGTCAGGAACAAGACAGGGATGTCTAATCTCACCACTTTTATTCAACAGAGTACTGGAAGTCCTAGTCACAGCAATCAGACAACAAAAAGAAATAAAAGGCATCCAAATCAGTAAGGAAGAAGTAAAACTTGTACTATTTGTAGAAGACATGATACTATATAGAGAAAACATGAAAGACTTCACTGAAAGACTGCTAGAACTGATAAACGAATTCAGTAAAGTCACAGGATACAAAATCAATGTACAGAAATCTGTTGTATTTTTATACACCAATAATGACGCAACACAAAGAGAAATTAAGAAAATAATCCCATTTATAATTGCACCAAAAATAATAAAATACCTAAGAATAAACCTAACCAAAGAGGTAAGACCCTATACTCTGGAAACTATAAAAAACTGATGAAAGAAATTGAAGACAACAAAAAGAAATAGATATTCCATGCTCATGGACTGGAAGAACAGTGTTAAAATGCCTATACTACCAAAACAATCTACACATTTAATGCAATCCTTATCAAAATACCAACAGCATTTTTCACAGAGCTAGAACAAACAGTCCTCAAATTTATATGGAACCACAAAAGACTCCAAATTGCCAAAGCAATCTTGAAAAAGAAAAGCAAAGCTGGAGGCATCACAATTCTGTACCTCAAGTTACATTACAAAGCTGTAGTAATCAAAACAATATGGTACTGGCACAAAAATAGACATATCAATGGAACACAATAGAAAGCCCAGAAATAAATTCACAATTATATGGTCAATTAATCTTTGACAAAGCAGTGAAGAATATCCAATGGAAAAAGACAGTCTCTTCAACAAATGGTATTGGGAAAACTGGACAGCTACATGCAAAAGAATGAAACTGGACCATTTTCTTGCACCATACACAAAACTAAATTCAAAATTGATGAAGGACCTAAATGTGAGACCTGAAACCATAAAAATCCTAGAAGAGAGCACTGGCAGTAATTTCTCTGACATCAGCTATAGCAACATTTTTCTAGGTATGACTCCTGAGGCAAGGGAAACAAAAACAAAAATAAACTATTGGGACTATATCAAAATAAAAAGTTTTTGCACAGTAAAGGAAATAATCAATAAAACTAAAAGACAACCTCCTGATGGGAAAAGATATTTGCAAATGACATAATCTGATAAATTATTAGTATCCAAAATACATAAAGAACTTACACAACTCAACACCAAAAAACCCAAATAATCCAATTAAAAATGGGCAGAAGACATCAATAGACATTTCTCCAAAGAAGACACACAGATGGCCAATGGACACATGAAAAGATGATCAACATCACTCATCGTCAGGGAAATGCTAATCAAAACCACAATGAGAAACCACCTCACACCTGTCAGAATGGCTAAAATCAAAAAGACAAGAAACAAAGAGCGTTGGCAAGGATGTGGAGATAAAGGAAAACTGCACTGCTGGTGGGAATGCAAACTGGTGCAGCCACTGTGGAAAACAGTATGGAGGGTCCTCATAAAATTAAAAATAGAATTACCACATAATCCAGTAATTTTACTGCTGTGTGTTTACCCAAACTGTGAAAACTCTAATTTGAATAGATATATGCACCCCTATGTTTACTGCAGTGTTATTTCCAATAGCCAAATTACATGAGCAGCCCAAGTGTCCACCAATAGATGAATAGATAAAAAAAAAAAAGTGGTATACACACCACACACACACACACACACACACACACACACACTACTCAGCCATAAACAAGAATGAAATCTTACCATTTGCAACAACATAGATGGATCTAGAGTGTATAATGCTAAGTGAAATAAGCCATCCAGAGAAAGACAAATACCGTATGATTTCACTCATATGTGGAATTTAACAAAACAAAGAAAAAAAGAAACAAACCAAAAAAGAGACTCTTTAACTATAGAGAACAAACAGATGATTACCAGAGGGGAGGTGGATGGGGGAATGGGTGAAATAAGTGAAAGGAATCAAGAGTACACTTAGCATGACGAATACTGTATAACGTAGAGAACTGCTGAATTATTATATTGTACACCTGAAACTAATATTACACTGCATGTTAACTACACTGGAATTAAATTAAAAAAAAAGTAGAAAAAATAAAAGTGAACACTCTCATTGGTTAGTCTGCTGGCATGTTTATGTGAAATAACATATTAAATCAGATAGCATATTGTTCCACATATATTTTCATTTCTTCTCTTTGTTCATTATGTCCTCATTTACACCTTAAAGCTTAAGGAAACTCCTATACTATTATGGAATTAATACATCTTAATGGGGTTTTTCAAACAATAAAAAAAGAAAAACAAGGCACAATTACATCTAAATTGTTTGAAACAGTTCTTGCTCTTCCTTGTACATAATAATATAGAAACCTGATGAATAATTAGATGAATGAATGAAACTAACAGAACTCAACTACCTCAAATATTTGTTGTTAGGAGGAAAAGAAAAAATAATACATTTTTTAAAAGACTGATAGATATAGATAGATATAAAATGTCAAAGAAAAAGTTTAGTGTACCAAATTGTAATAAATTATAGCACTGAGTTCAATCATTTAGACAGGTTTATTTTGCAAAGGGGAATTATTTATAAATCTTACTCTTTTGCCATCTGGTGACATCATGTAATGCTTATTTGTGTGATGGCATATTAAAGGAAAGTGTTTCCTCAGTATGATATTTAGGCTTCATAAATGCATTTGAGAGATTATGAATAAATGTGCACTATTTATTTGCAAATAGATTATCTTATATTTATTCCTCACCTGACATACCAAAAAAGAAAGAAAGAAAGAAAGAGAAACAATAGAAGAATGTGTGTTTACCTCCTTCTACTTGCCTGCCTTGTAGAGCTTGATTGGAAAATAAATTATTTTATGCCTGGTTAGAGATCATTGCAGTGCCTTCTCTCCATGGCTTTGCTGTAATTGTGGAATATTAAAGTAATCAGAAGTAGAACATGTTCATTTACATGAAGATGAAGTAAGGCTATTTTCAATGATGATTTTTAGTTTTCTCTGAACACAACTGGATACTGTACCACAGCCCAGGGTTCTTTTTTTTTTTTTTTCTCAAAAGATGGAATATTCTCCGAGTTCCAACTTGATATCTGACAAATATACAGTGGATGCATTTCTTGGTCACTGCAAATCCTGTCAAGAATAATTGGTTTTGCACTTCTTTTAGCCGTGTATATTGTAAGGAAGTAGTGGCAGTCTTTAATCACATGAAAAAAGTACTAAGACATGAAAGCAATATGTATAGTACTTCTTTAAGCACATTGCCTAAAGATATCTAGTTCTTTCTTCTTTAGATCATAATTTTAACAAAAACAGAAGGCAGTGCTAGGTTTACATGTCTACATCTATTCTGTGTATGTGCGGGCGTGCGTGTATGGCAAATGGTAGTTGGAAAATGGTAATGAGCACTAATTTAATCTATTTCTTCAGTTGTTGAAATATGAATGATTTTCTCAGTTTTGCTCCACTGCTTCAATTAAATGTTGCTTCCCTTTGCTGTGAAAAATCATTCTAAATTTTTGCAAGTACTTTGCAATTATAGATTTTCATATTTTAGAGGCCAGAGCCAGCTACAATTGACAAACAGTTTTGCAAAGAAGACACTTTTCTTCAAAGGATAAATAACCTACCATGTCAATTCAAATAGGTCCCAAATCTTATAATTCTATGAAAAACTATCTTATGATAATAGATTAAATATGTGAAGTTCCCTGAATGTTGCTCACTTTTATGTTTAATAAGTGTTTAATGAATTTTCTTTTAATTTTTTGAAATAAATGTAATGACTGACAGAACTGCTTGAGAAGGTGGAAAGAATTCTGTTATTTCTCAATATGCCACAATTTGTTGAAGGCTTTCCTTGTGGAAAGCAATTTTGATTAAAAAAAAAAAAAGAGGAAGAGAGCAAAGAAAAGAAAGAGGAAGGAAGAAAGGAAGGAAAGAAGGCTACATCTTAAAATTCTCAGTTTTGGAATGGGCTAATGATCATGTCTTTGCAAAGCTCAGTGGAAACTCTTCAACCCAGAATATAGATTGATCATAAAACAGTGGGAGAAAAATTGAGGGGTTACCTCTTCATGCGTGGACTAGTCTGCGGATACTCTTTAATTATCAACCTCAGTCTCTATATTTAATCTCCAAAGCCAGAATTACTAATAAACAGATGTTATATTAGTTGACCTATTCCTTCATATAGATAATTAGTTAGTGACAATGCATCAGTACTTGGAAAATGCCATAAAAATGATACTTTAAGAGCTGGGAAATTTAAGTAAAATAATCTACATAAACTATCTTGCAAAACATATAGTGGGCATTCAATAGATGCGATCTATCCATAATGTCTACCTGGCACTCATTGAGTCGAGAAAACTCACAAGTTCAGTAACAAGGTACACACAATTTTGACACAATATCTTCAATGAAAATAATTACAATTACCTTAATAATAAAATATCAACTTTTATGGATTTGAAAAGATTGAGACTGTATGCATGAATAAATGAGACTCAATCCTCATAAAGTCCCTATAAAGTCTGTTCTGTATTCTTCCATGAAATTGTCAGACAGGTGTGGCCACAAAAGGGGGACACACAATAAGTGCAAAAAAACAAAGGTTATTATCCTCACAGATCCTAGAAACACTGAGTCACTACCTGCCAAAAGGGGATAACATAGGGGGAGTGCCAAGGGAGAGGGCTGTCATACCTATGGATGGAGTACATAAGCAAAAGGCATGAGGGGTTTTCATTGTGCATTAGGTCACCGTCAGGTGAGGACAAGGAGAACCTGTGACAGGGGCCAGCCTTATCACACTGGTGCACCTGATCACCTGGCTGGGGTGCTCACAGACTGTTTGTGGGGATGCTCAGGCAACAGAAAATATGTTTTAAGATTTACAGTACACGGTTACAAACTGTTAATATCATTCCTTTACAGAGGGTAAAGGCAAGCCACCATAGAGGTGTTATCACATAGCTAGCAAGTGATGAAACTGGGATTTGAACCCAAGTTGTCTGATTTTAGATCATTCAGATTTAACCACTTCCCTGGCATATTCTTGAAGCCAAATAATGTATTTTTTCAGAAGAAATTCCATATAAACTTACTTTTTTTTTAAAAAAAAGTTAAATTCTGAGGGGACAAGGGGACCAAAATGTGACAAATTGCATTGCTTAAGTAAAGGGGAGACATGTCATGGCTCTTCTGGAAGAAGGAAAAGATAAGAGAGAAGAAAGAAGCTGGACAGGGGTCGTGTCTGGAGTCAGCAAAGCCTCACTATCTCTTGATGCTTCCAAGATCCCCAACTCTTCCATCAAAATATATGACAGTCATGAATGGCCTGAAGAAAGAGGACTATTGGGGAAATCACTAAAGGTTAAAGACCCTTTAGCACCTATATTTCTATTAATTAGACATTTGTCTGCCCTCTCCCATCAACTTCTAAGAGCGGGGTTATGTTCAGGACACAGTAGGAGTTTTGAACAAGGATTAGAAGCTCTGGGATCATCCCCAACTCTGCCACTAACTAGCTATGGGACCTTGAGCAAGTTATATGATCTATATTTGTCTCAGATTTCTAGGCTTTTTGGCCTAACAGTTTATAATCTCATAACTAGAATTGTTCCTTAAACTTTTCTCTGAAGTGCAAAATATATCATAATGCCTTTTCAAAAAGAAACACTCCATCAAATGATTAAGTAAATTGTTCATGGACTAAACCACAAATGTAAAATAATACTGTATTCACAAATATAAAGTTATATACCATCAATGAAGAGAAATATTTTGGAATCATCTTTCTGCTTTCTTATCTATTTTTGAGTTGTTATTTACTGCAGTTCATATTTCTCTTTAGTTTAAGAATCCCCATAATTAGGACACATTTGTTTAGATGAGCATATCCAACTACATAATGGGTAGAAATAGCCTAAATCTTATTAACTCTAGTGATTGCTCTCATAACCATTTCAATGGAAAAGACATGTTGCTGCCAAATATTATCCAATATATTAAGTCTCTTTGGTTGCATAAAAAGATAAAGTAACCCTGGAATATAACATATTCCAAAAATCTGGTGGTTCATGAAGTAAGAAATTATGGGCTTGGGTTTTTATAAAATTTGAAAGGTCAAGAGGGTAAGCAGATGGCTAGCTGTAGAATTTATTATACATTAAGCAATTGTTTTGATGTGCCAAGCAAAGTCCTGGAAGCTTATGAGATTGTAAAATCCAATGACCCTGCTTTAGACTGAGGGTTCAGCTCATGATACACATGCAATTTTAGAGATCGCATCTTTCTCTGGTTTATTATCTGTCAGAAACTCACACAATTCAACACAATTCATACCCTGCACTGTAATTTCTACTATTGCTCTTTTTTTAACCTCTTTCTTTTTCATCTTGCTATTTTATGCTTCTTTTACAATATTACTAAGTTCAGGATAATGAAATGACAGCTCAGCAGTGCTGAATGATTTTCCAGTAACTTTTCAGTACTCATAAGTAATAAAATTTTATAAGAGATATAAAGAATTTAGAAACTCAATCCCACATACTATCTTCAATGTACATGAGTAATTTTATTGCATCAGTTGGAGCTTTTGAATACACAGACTACAGTAGGTTTTGGGGTTTTTTTTGCTTGTTTGTTTTCATAACTATAGATAATGTTTAAAGCAAATTATCTTCCTTCAAAAAAAAAATCCTAAAAAAATGATCTGGGATATAGTTGCAGACTCTTTCTCAAATCAAAACAAAACAAAACAAAGGCAAATAAATATCTTATAAGACTAAAGAAACACTTTCTGGGGGATGTTTTTAGTGTGATGTTAATAAAAGTTTGCCAGTATGCTATGAAAGAGTATGCCATAGGGCTCTATTTCAGGTGTTTCTAGTAAATGATGTCTAATAAATAAATATTGACTCAAAACCAGCTTATAACAATCTACCAGCTCCCCGAGTTTTAGGAACTATATAGTACTTCTGATTTTTAAGATTATTATATGAACAATCACAATTCCATTAAATGCACTATTAAAAAATCAAATGACTCAGAATTCTAAAGTAGTGACTAGAATATACTATTATTCATCATTATATTCATTTTATTAAAGGATGTAATTTTAAATGCATCTAATTTTTTTTTAAAGATTTTATTTATTTATTTGAGACAGAGAGAATGAGAGAGAGAGAGAGAGAGCACATGAGAGGGAGGAAGGTCAGAGGGAGAAGCAGACTCCTTGCCGAGCAGGGAGCCTGATGCGGGACTCGATCCTGGGACTCCAGGATCATGACCTGAGCCGAAGGCAGTGGCTTAACCAACTGAGCCACCCAGGCACCCTTAAATGCATCTAATTTTATGTAGTGGTAGCTCCAACTTTTGGGCATACTTGAGCAGGCAGTCTTTAATAAAACATAGATGCCTGTTTTTTTTTAAGATTTATGTATTTTTATTTTAGGGAGGAAGGGGAAGAGGGAGAACGAGAGAGAAATTCGAGCAGACTCCAGGCTGAGTGCAGAGCCCAAGGACACAGGGCTTGATCCCACGACCGTGACATCACCTGAGCCAAAACCAAGAATCAGACGCTTAACCCACTGCAACACCCAGATGCCCCAAAACATGGATGCCTTTTAAAAAAATTTTAAGTGACAACATTTCTGTTCTACATATTTTAGAGAAAACTTAAATGTCAACGCACCACACCTGAAAGAACATTTTCCAAGATAAACCTTCATTCAATATCCTCATCAGAAATTTTTTTAAGTGTAGAGGACTGTGTTAATAGAGGTTTTTACTCCTCTTCATTTCTGTGGGATGTTCATTAAAGATAGCTGGTATTTGATTTAGTAAGCATGTTTACCTCTAGGCCAAATTAAGATAACTTCAGGAATTACTTAGATCATGGGGGAAACTACTATTGTTCAGAGCAAGCTCTGGTTTAGTGAGGCTTCTTGTTTAAGGAAAGGTTTCAATACATGTTGAACTATTTGTCAAGGCAGGAACTACTACCATGTGACATTTTTAAAAATTTAATACTAAAAAAAATCTGTTGAGTGGTTGAAAGGGTCAGTGTGATAGAAAGCAAAAAGTATTATGTGATCCTGAGAACACTAGAGTATGCCCCTGATAGAAAATGAAACTGTGCAAGACATTTTACCTCTCTAGGACTAAGCTGAATCCTCTATTTAAAAAATAAAATAAAATAAAAAGCTGGAACTATTGATCGTCTCTAAAGTGGGCTGCGATGGCATGACTCCCGCGTGAAGCACTTCTGCTTGGAGACAAATCTAACTCAGTTTTTCATCTGTATAATCCGTATCATAATATCTTCCATGAAGCACTGCTATCAAAATTAAATGAGATACATTTATCAAGTATCTAGTTGAGTGCACAACATATTGGGGATGTTATGTAAAACTCTCTACTCCTTCAACTTCCCCCTTTTCTCCTCTGTCTCTCCCTTCCTAAATTTCAGTGATTTATCTCACGATATACCCAGGTTTACAAAATTTCTCGCAGTTACAGAATTATTATAGTACAAACATTCAAATGAGGAGCACATACATGGCTGCAAATCAATTCTATATAGAGAAACAACCCAAAATGTAAGTTATCTTCACAAACTTTTAAGAGAATGCACATGAGGTCAAAGTACACTGCAGAAAAATATTGCCTAGAGATCGGCACAGCCTGAAACACACACACACAAAGACTTTTCATCACGCAATATTCTGAGATTCAGTATAAATCTTAAATCTTCTGATAATCTGTAGAAATGTATGCCTCTTGTAAGTGATAGTAGCATTACTTTTATAAATTGGGCCATTATTTGACAAATCCATGTAAAAAGCCAAAATTCAAACATATTACATTTTAAGGTATCTGTAAGAGTTGTCATATCTAAAAAACATGAAAGATTGCAAAAATACATAAAGTTCAAAGTCTTTATCACTGGACATAAAATACTTACATTAAGACACCACCAAGTTCAAATGCTTTTGAATGTGATGGAAAAAAAAGGTATGTGTATATCTTAGCAAGAAAATTGTAAATTCTAGTTTAATGATCAAATTTGGTAGGAGTGGCAGATTTTATAAGTAGAAAATAATTAGGTAATGTGTATATTACAAATCTCAGAAGTTGGAGTATATGAATCTCTTCTCTGTGTTATGAAATCACTGACAACAAACTCTCTATATAGGATTTTTTGCGAACCACCTACATCACCTACACATATCTGGTAAATATTCCAGTCAACATCCGTGGTCTGTATTAACTTCAAGCACACTGAAAAAGTCACTCCCAAAATTACTTGGGAAGGTAAAATGGTTTTATTGATTAAAAGTGAGAAAAACTGCTCTTGATGTCTACAGATCCAGATTTCACACAAGTCCAAAAATATCTAGTCTTCAGTAACCTCAGGTTATGAAGATGGCAACCTTTTCTTTGAGAATAAACATTTTCCACTGAGGAAAATTTATAATTCAGTGTAGAGTCTAGTTTCAAAAAAATCAATAGCATGATATTAATATTTTGTTTAAGAAGCGATTAGTGGTTTTATGTGTTTACAGTGAATTCTGTCTAGTGGGGTGATGGCCTTATAACTTCAGTTTAAAGAGCATAATTAAGTGATTTTAATTTTAAGTTGAAATCCTATAAAGTTTGGATAGTAATAGATAATTTAATAGATTTTTAATTCCCTCATATTTTTATAATTAAATTGTTAAACATTTAGGGCTATTTATTATTCTGAAAAGTTTTGTTTTTTAAGTCAGATAATGGAAGTACTTATAAAGGGAATCAAATATGTTAAAATTTAAAATGCAGTTAAAATAAGTGAAGATGTTTAAATTTATAAATGGGATCAGGCATTCCTCAAAGACAATAAAATGTTAATATAAAATGTATAAACAAAATAATAAAATCTGTATGCTAAACATAAAGGCTTAAAATATTTTTGCTATAATTTTAATAATTTAAATTTTAATATTAAAAAACTGAGTAATAATTTTAATTTTGTGTGATAGAAACATGTAACATGTAGTCTCTTAAATTTTTAAGTGCGCATTACTGCTCACTGTAAGTACAATGTTGTTAGCAGATCTCTAGAAGTTATTTGTCTGGCCTAACTATAATGTTATACCTGTTGATTAGTAGTTCCCTGTTTCCTCCTTCCTCTAGTCCTCGGTGACCACCATTCCACTCTTTAATTCTATGAATCTGCCTACAGGCATACCTTGGAAATATTGTGGGTTTGGTTCCTTCTAGACCACCACCATAAACTAAGTATTGCAATAAAATGAATCAAATGTTTTTTTGTTTTTTTTGGGTTTTTTTGGTTTTCAGGTGCATATGAATGTCATGTTTATACTGTAATCTATTAAATGTATAATAACATTCTAAAAAACACTGTACATACCTTAATTAAAAATATTTTAGGGGCCCCTGGGTGGCTCAGATGGTTAAGCATCTGCCTTCGGCGCAGGTCATGATCCCAGGGTCCTGAGATCGAGCCCCGCATTGGGCTCCCTGCTCAGCAGGGAGCCTGCTTCTCCCTCTCCCTCTGCCTGCTGCTTCCCCTGCTTGTACACTCTCTCTCTGTCAAAAATAAATAAAATCTTTAAAAAAATATTTTATTACTTAGCAATGCTAACCATCATCTGAGCTTTCAATAAATGACAATCCCTTTGCAAGCGTTTTGCCTTGATGATGACTGATCAGAGCAGTGGCTGCTGAAGATGCAACAGTTTCTTAAAACAATGAAGTTTCCCACATTGACTCTTCCTTGCATTAACAATTTTTTCTGTAACATGCAATGCTGGTTGATAACATTTTACTCACAGCAGACCTTTCAGAATTGGAGTCAATCCTCTCAAACCCTACTGCTGCTTTATCAGCTAAGTTTATGTAATATTCTAAATCTTTTGTTGTCATTTCAACAATCATCTCAGCATCTTCACCAGGAGCAGATTCCATCTCAAGAAACTACTGTATTTGTTCATCAATAAGAAGCAACTTCTCATCTGTTCAAGTTTTATCGTGAGATTGCAGCAATTCAGTCACATCTTCAGGCTCCACTTCTAATTTTAGTTCTGTTGGTATTTCTACCATATCTGCAGTTACTTCCTCCACTGAAGTCTTGAACCCCTCAAGGTCATACATGAGGGCTGGAATCAACTTCTTCCAGTTTCCTGTTGGTGTTGATATTTTGACCTCTTCCCATGAATCTTAAATGTTCTTAATGGCATCTTGAATGGTGAATCCTTTACAGAAGATTTTCAATTTGCTTTGCCCAGAGCTATCTGAGGAATTACTATCTATGGCAGCTTGTAGACTTACAAAATGTATTTCTTAAATAATAAGACTTGAAAGTCAAAATGACTCCTTGATCCAGGGCTGCAAAACACGTATTATGTTAGCAGGTATAAAAACAACATTAATCTCATGGTACCTTTCTGTCAGAGCTCTTGGGTGACTGCACTGTCAATGAGTAGTAATATTTTGAAAGGAGTCTTTTCTTTTTTTCCTGAGCAATATGTCTCAATATTGGATCTAAAATACAGAGTAAACCATGCTATAAACAGATGTGCTGTCATCAAAGCTTTGTTGTTCCATTTATAGAGCACAGGCAGAGTAGATTTAGCATAATTCTTAAGGACTCTAGGATTTTCAGAATAGTAAATGAGCAAGCATTAACTTCAACTTATAGTCACTAGTTCCACTAGCCCCTGTCAGCCTCTCCTTTGAAGCTCTGAAGCCAGGCATTGACTTCTCCTCTTTAGCAATGAAAATCCTAGATGGCATCTTCTTTCAATAGAAGTCTGTTTCATCTACATTGAAAATCTGTTTTTAGTATAGCCACCTTCATTAATTATCTTAGCTGGATCTGGGTAATTTGCTGCTACTTCAACATCAGCACTTGCTGCTTCACCTTGCATTTTCATGTTATGGAGATGGCTTCTTTTCTAAAACCTCATAAACCAAACTCTGCTAGCTTTCAACTTTTTCTTCTGCAAATTCCTCACCTCTTTTAGCCTTCATAGAATTAGAGAGAGTTAGGACTTTGCTCTGGATTAGGCTTTGCCTTAAGGGAATGTTGTCTGGTTGGATCTTCTATCCAGACCACTAAAACTTTCTCCATATCATCATTAAGGCTATTTTACTTTCTTATCATTCATGTGGTCACTGGGGTAACACTTTTAATTTTCTTCAAGAACCTTTTCTTTGTGTTTACAACTTGGCCATCTCCCCCAAGATGACTAGCTTTCTGCTTATCTCAGCTTTTGACGTGGCTTCCTCGCTATGCTAATCATTTCTAGCTTTTGATTTAAAGTGAGAGACACGCTACCCTTCATTTCACTTGAATATTCAGAGACTACTGGAGGGTTACTAATTGGCCTAATTTCAATATCATTGTGTCTCAGTGTGTAGGGAGGTCCAAAGAGAGGGGGAGAGATGGGGGAACAGCCAGTAGGTGAAATAGTCAGAACACACACATTTATTGATTAGATTTGCCATCTTACATAGGCATGGCTGTGGTGCTCCAAGACAATTACAATAGTAACATCAAAGATCACTGGTCACATGTCACCATAGCAAATATAGCTGATCCTTAAAGAATGAGGGGGTTAGGGGCAGTGACCCCTTGCACAGTCAAAAATCCACATATAACTTTTGACTGCCCCAAAAGTTAATTACTAATAGCTTCTACTGACTAGAAGCCTTACCAATAACATAAACACTTAAAACATATTTTGCATATGTATTAATATTGTATTCTTACAATAAAGTAAGCTAAAGAAAATAAAATGTTACTACAAAAATCATAAGGAAGAGAGTACATTTATAATACAGTACTGTATTTATTAAAAAAATCTGTGTATAAATGGACTTGTGAAGTTAAACCCATGTTGTGCAAAGGTCAACTATATAATAATTATGAAAATGCTTGTAACGTAAGAATCACCAAAATGTGACACACAGACATAAAGAGCAAATGCTGTTGGAGAAATAGTGCCAACAGACTTGCTTGAATCAGCAGTGCCATAAACCTTCAATTTATAAAAATGCAACATCTGCCAAAGTGCAAAAAGTGAAACACAATAAGACAAGGTATACCTGTAGTGAGTTCTGCATTATCAAACCCATCTCATGGCAAAAATTTTAAAGCAATAATTACAAGGTCTCTATCTATATGTCTACATGTGTTCACTGTAGATATGTAGCATTTTCTATCCCTGGATGGTATTGCTAAAATTAATTCATAAAAGAGCTCTATGTATTTTTTTTATTTTTTAAAATATTTTATTTATTTATTTGAATGAGAGAGAGAGTGCAAGAGAACACAAGCAGGGAAAGCAGAAAACAAAGAGGGAGAAGCAGGTTCGTTGCAGAGCAGGGAGCCTGATGTGGGGCTCAATTCCAGGACCCTGGGATCATGACCTGAGCCGAAGGCAGATGCTTAACCGACTGAGCCACCCAGGCAGCCCAAGAGCTCTATTTAATTCGCTTCAAATTAAGCACTTACACATTAAGCATTTCTAAACCTCAGAAATATAAGAGAAACTAACCCAAATAATTTTCAAGTTCACATGATATTAGGGTAATGTGCAGTAAATATAAGCTACTATAACTCTGTCAGTTTAATTACAGCCATGTCTTAGAGTTATCAACATTGAATATAATGCAGACATACAACTTTTATTATGCTTGGATTTACAAGTCAAATAATTCAATCTTAACTCTGTTGCAAAATTTGCCAGCAAAAACTAAGTTAGAATTATGGCTCATTTTATCTAATGTCTCATGAAGTTTTTGTGGGTAATCGAAGCATAATTACTGACAGCAAGTTAATAGATAGGTGTGAGGTAAGAGTTTTTAGGTGAACATTTTAGCAAAAATTATGTTTTATGGTATGTGTACTTAAAAATAGTTTCCAGAATCTTTTTAGTAATCTGTAACTTTGAAGTATTGTGAAGTTAAATAGTAGAAATTTACTGAATATTTAGGTAATTTCCAAATAAGATAAAATAATGAAAGATTAATTATTGAACATAGGTTTATCTACATTGGGCACCCTTATTAGAGAAAAACTAAAGATAAATTTGGATCTGATAGTAAACATGTTTTGCCCTTTATTAAAGATTGTACTATGAAGAAGCACATATTTCAATAAATTATAAAATATATCAGTAATTTGCCGGTTTAACAGACAGTTCACAACTGCTTACACTTAGTTTTCACACAAATTACAGTTTGTAAGGGTTATGAATTCTAATTGTTAGAACTTATAAAACTCAACTTACAAAACTTATAAAACTCAACTTATAAAACGTAAAAGTCAACACCCAAAAAACAAATAATCCAATTAAAAAATAGGCCAAAAAAATGAGCAGAAGACATGAACAGACATTTCTCCAACGAAGACATCCAGATCACCAACAGACACATGAAAAGATCCTCAACACCAGGGAAATGCAAATCAAAACTACAATGAGATATCACTTACACCTGTCAGAATGGCTAAAATCAACAACACAAGAAACAACAGGTTTCTGTTGGTGAGGAAGTAGAGAAAAAGGAACACTTGTGCATTGTTGGTGGGAATGCAAACTGATACGGCCAAGGTGGAAAACAGTATGGAGGTTCCTCAGAAAGTTAAAGTTAAATATAGTATTACCCTATGATCTAGCAATTGCATTACTGGGTATTTACCCAAAGAATACAAAAATACTAATTCAAAGGGATACATGCACCCCTATTTTTATAACAGCATTACTTACAATGGCCAAGATATGGAAGCAGCTCAAGTGTCCATCGATTAATGAATGGATAAAGAACATGTGGGTGTGTATTATTCAGCCTTTACAAAGAATGAAATCTTGCCATTTGCAATAACCTGACTAGAGAGTATAATGCTAAATAAAATAAGTCAGTCAGAGAAAGACAAATTATCATATGATTCCACCCATATGTGAAATTTAAGAAAGAAAACAAATAAGCAAAGGGGAGAAAAGGGAGAGAGAAACCAACAGACTCTTCGTTATAGAGAACAAATGGATGGTTACCAGAGGGGAGGTGGGTTGAGGGATGGATGATGAAATAGGTGATGGGGATTAGGGAGAACACTTGTTGTGATGAGCACTGGGTGATGTATGGAATTGTTAAAAGAAAAAAAATCCTATTTGTTACATGTGGTTAAAGCTACTAGAAATAGTAAGGGTAACATCTAAGGTTGACTTAATGGAGCCAATAAAGCCCCTTGGAAATATCAGTCTGGTACTTTGTTTACGGGGTTCCCAGCAGCCTTTATCAGAACTAAAATTGCCCTTTTTATTGAAGCCCTGTCAACTGAATATGAACAACTTGATAGAAACTTCAGAGAAATCACCATAACTGCTAATGTATGGATAATATTCATGCCAGTTACTGTGTGGCCATTCTTGAAAAGTAAAGTAAAATCTTTCCTCCCCAACAATACTCTTTACTGATTAGTTTATAAAAACAGGGGCATTGAGGGGCGCCTGGGTGGCTCTGTCAGTTAAGTGTCTGCCTTCGTTCGGCTCGGTCATGATCCCAGTGTCCTGGGATCAAGCCCCCCATCAGGCTCCCTGCTCAGTAGGGAGTCTGCTTCTCCCTCCCCCTCCACTTGTGCTCTCTCTCTAAAATAGATAGATAAAATCTTTAAAAAATATATGAAAAAAAAAAAAAAACCAGGGGCATTGAGAATAGGGAATAAGAAACTACTAAAGTCAAATGCTGATAGTGAATTTTGCATAAGATAAAATAAGGTATTCTCTCTGTTGTAGGAAAGAATTAAGCAGATGAAAGCAAATATTTCTCACTATTCTTTCTTACTTATCTCACTGACATAAGAGAAAATTGGTACACTATTCATTTCATGTCACCACCTGGGGTAATATGTTTTGACCCTATAGTTAAAAATGTTAAATCAAATGAGTTTATATAAATCATTAGTCTGATGTCTGTGTTTGCGTGTATATTTAATTTTGATAGAATTAATAACTTCATTTTTCCTAATGTTCTGAGAGATTATAGAGTCAGTCATATAGTAGGTGCTTAATTAATACTTATGAATATAATTAAAGAAAATAATAATTTAAATAAAAATATAATCAGTGTGTTGAATATAGTGATATAACTTGTACATTTATATGAAGATTACTTAAATATGTATCTTCCCAGAGGGAAACATAGATTAATTAAATGTAAACATACATTTCAGACTTGGATTGGTGCTAAAAATATGCTTGAGAATATGTGGTGGGAAGGAAAATAGGAGTAAAAATGTATTGCTTTGTTTGCTTTGTTTTACTTGGTCATTTTTTCATATCCTGCAGGTGTAATTTTCTTTTAAATTATATTTTACATTATTAAAATTCATATACAGGAATTTATTTTATTAACAATTATTATATAAAAATACTGCAGTTCAATACTGCTCAACCACACGGATATGAATTTGACTTTTTAAAACATGTTCTTTTAAAACCTGCTTAAAAATAATGACCTTTTGTTTCCTCTCTATATTACCTTTCAGGGTGTGTTTACCATTAATCTGTACCCACTTAACACTTCATACTAATTCCTCAGGCATTCATGAGCAGGGAATTATAAGGGCTAATTCCCCTGAAAGTCAGAGAGAAACAGTGAGTCACTGGGAATTGCAAGCACTTTTATTTAATTTTTCTTTAAATGTTAAACAGGTTTTAAAGAAGCATTTATAAACAGGTAGTATGAGAAATAAACCCTTTAATATGAATAATGAAGAACAAAGACTGGCAACTAAAACTCACTGCATATAGAACTGCCTTGAGCAACCATATAATTCATCATCTAAACTGATCATTTTGAAAAAGTGCCATTAATTACAATGAACCTGCATGTGTGGCCTGTGTCTGTGCCAAACAAAGATAATGTGTGATCATCTTAGTACTGCCTATTCAGGAGTTTTCAATGTATATCAATACAAAGGTAACAGCTTAGTTGCAAGGGCTATTTCTCAGAGGCAAGAAGCAACAGGAGTGTCAGCTGTCTCTACACTCAAAATGCTCTTTAAAATGTTGAATTCAAATTTTAAATAATAATTAAAAATAGATGTTTTGAAAATCACTGGACAATTTGGTTAATATCGTATTACTTCTAAAATGGACATTTTCTTTCATATATATAGGTATAGGTATAACTATACCTATATATAACGAGTATATATACTAGCATATATACTAGTGGCTTTAACTAATATAACTAGTATATATACTAGTTAAAGCCACAAAGAAAGAAGTCGTTGAAATAAAATAAGCTGTTTATAATTTCCTTCAGAGTAAGAAATATTATAAATATGTACTTACAAAAAGGAAATAAATTCATTAGAATATTATCTACATTATAGAAGTTATCTCATGTTTCTTAATCCTATTAAAATAGCTTTAAAGAAAATAAATACATTTAATAAAATAAAATAACTTTAAAGAATAAAATATAGGAGATAAACCTTAATCATAATTTTAGCATGTGACACAAAATATACTGTATAATTTTTGTCTTTGGAATTCTGCTAGAAATATCACTTTATTTTTTATGAAAAGTGTTTTAAAATTTAAATATATTCTAAGTAGCTTTAAATGGTTACTATATGTACCCTACTTTTTTCATATTATTGCTCTTTAAAGAAGCAAAGTATTAGTCCTATAAAATGGTCTGCATCATGTATTCACCATTTAATTCAGTAAATATTGAAAATCAGTTGGGATTTTGGCATGAAGTTCATGTCACACTCAAAATAACTGATGATAATTTAATGAAGGGACTATTTTCAAAGGTGTGGCCAGGGGCCAAAAAGAGCAAGGAAACTTACCACCTCTATAACTGAGCTGCCAAGGAGAGGAAGTGATTACTGGTACCCAGAGGCAACAGTTTTACCAATAGGAAGTATTCTTCCTACAATCTCTCACCAACAAGGGCTATAAGACTACAGAGTACTAAGAGGTTCCTTAGTGAATTACCCTGGATTCTTGATATCACTTATACATAGAACCTAAGGAAAACAAAGTAGAGAAACAGTAGAATGGTGGTTGCAAGGGCTCGGGAGTGGAAGGAAATGGGGAGATATTGGTTAAAAGGTACAAACCTCCAGTTATAAGATAAATAATTTGGGGGGATCTAATGTACGGTATGGTGATTATAGTTAACAATATAGTAATAACAATACTATATTATGTTGTTCAAAGTTGCTAAGGAGATCTTAAAAATGTTCTTACCACACACACACACAATAATTATGTGAGGTGATGGAGGTAACTAACCCTATTGTGGTAATCATTTTGCAAGATACAAATAAACCAAATTGTTACATTATATACCTTAAACTAACACAATGTTGAATTTCAATTATATCTCAATAAAGCTGGGGGGGAGAACTCCTTGTAGTTATTCTGTAGCAACAATTGGGATCTACTACATTGGTCAATATTGTACCCTCATTCTTCCAGAGGATCATAAAATGAGGAAGCAGTTCCACACTTAATGTTCCACTTTTGCTATCTTGTAATCTTAATAATTTTAACTTTGAACTTGTATTTTTGTATGAGAAGTCTGATGGGACACTGGAGTATGTATATGAGCAGAGGAAGTACATGTAATATGCATTTTCACTGGTTTCTTATCTCTTAATTTGCATATAATACTTGCAATACCACATAAGCACAGAATGCTGTTAGATCGATTATGTGAGGGAGTCCAATGAGCAAAGCAAAAACAAGAACAGCATGTTGGCTCAAATACTGGGCAGGTGGAAACCTCTGACAACTTGCCATGTTCTGCACTGAAACAGAGCTTGCTTGAAATGCAGGAAGAAGGCAATGGAATTATAAGAAACCAAAGACCAAGGAATCCTATCATATCCTTTCTCACTTGTGGTACTCCCACGTATTCGCCGTGCATTTATTCTGGAAATGATGACAGAGTGAAAGAAAGAAAAGGCAACTACAGTTCCTTTTCCTTTCAGTTTTTCTTTACTCATTAGTAAGCAAAGGTAGAGTGTTGATAGAATGTGCACAGATCAAAAGGTGAAATAAAAGCAATTAAATTAGTTTTCTGCAGCATTTCTGCTCTTCTGGTCAGAAGAAAATACATATTCAAATGAATTGTGTACTTTTTCTGATTCTGAGTATGAGTTCAATGTTTTTATATTTGCATTTAAAATTGTCATCACACAACATAAAAATTAACATTAACATTTGATAATAGTTTATTTTGGTTTTTTAAACCTAAGATGATATTAAACAGCAAATGCAAACCTATGACAAGTTGACAGATACTGGGAAAGAAAAATGCCTTATATTTTAGTACTATTAAAGGTACTTTTTTCCTGCTTTTTGAACATTTTCATTTTGCTTTGGGGCCCACAAATAAGAACTCCCTTTTCCTACTGAAATAGGAAAACCAATTCTATTGTAATCTTTCCCTTGAATATCTCCAGCCTACTAAAGAGCTTTTGCAGGAATTCTGATGTTCTCTCTTTTCATAATATATTTTTAATGAACTTTGTGAGGGATATGATTGAGAAATATATGATTATATTGCACATAAACCTAAGTTCCAACATTCCCAACTCCCTAGATTTTAGATTCCTTCAACAACATTTCAAGGAAATCCAGGTTTTGCAACCCCATTGACTGTAGGTAACCTTAAGCAAAGGCTTCAATTAACTAACACAACTGACTAATCATACCACTTAATTATGATCAAACCAACACATTGAAACCTGAATGCTGGATGTGCCACATTCATTAATAAATTCAGTTTAATCAAGCTTTATATTTCATTCTCTCTTGGACTACAATGCTTCCACGTACTTATATATTCCCCATTCTTGCTGATACAAATTAGCCACTCTTTCCCTGTCTTAGCTGACTCCTCCCTGTGTAGACTTGTACGAGAGTTGCTGTTTTGAGATCAATCTCGCCTTACGGGTTTAGACTTTAGAGGAACAGGAGATGGGGTTGGGGGAGTGGTGACCCTGAGGGTAAAGGCATCTCCTTGTAAGGCAAATTATAATCATGAAAGTCATTTATACAGAGGAAGGTTGAGTCCTTCATTAGGAAGGGAAGCTGATTTGGTCAGATAGCTTCAGGAAGATTTATAGGTTCACATTTGTACCTTTGTTTCTGTTTGCCCAAATACTCCTACCCCATGTCTCAGGGTTTCATTCCTTCCCCACATCTTCCCTTAACTTAGTATAAGAAATCAAGTGGGAATATAGGCTTGTTTAGTACGATGCTACTTAAGGAGACTCTGGCCTTGATTCTGAAATATCCTGCCTGCAATTCTAGAAGACAAGCCTGGCATACAGGCTTTCTGATTTTATACCAGGTATGATTTTAAGTCCTCAATTTGACCTTTTACTTGTGTATACTTTCAAGGGTCTTTGAAGCTAGCCTCCCAAATCACAACCTTTGTAATCACTGACTGTGATGCCACCTCCCGCCATTGATTACCAGGGCCCCATCTCCCTTTACAAGTAAGTTACCTACATATTCCTCAATTATGTTAACAACTATATGTCAAAATTCCATTTTGAAGGTCTGGCCACTCCAAATACCAGTGAAATTCCCAGAATGATAAAAATAGTACGCTCTGTATAAATTACACACATACTATATAAATTAAAAGCTGATAAAGAAGAAAAGAGAATGAAAGTATTACATTATTTCAAAAGAAGGTAGGAAAGGGTAAGTAAAGTTACAGGAACAGATGTGACAATAAAAAATAATTATCAAGAAGGCAGAATTCAACCCAATATTTCATTAATTACATAAAAGTAAAGGGATAAAACACTCCAACTGCAAGTCATAATTGCAAAAAAAATTAACGACAAAAACAAGATGTTTCAAGTAATGAGCCACAGTAATTTATTTTTCTTTTCTAATCTAAAATTATTATCACTAAAAATTTAACATTGATAAACCAAAATCCTATTCAAATATTGAGTTCTATGAATTCATAAGTATAGGTAATTGCTATGAAATATTTAAAATATCTTATATCATCTTGCTTTAATATGCAAATACTTTTGAGTGTTTATCTATTTTTAACTCTATAAAGTATATCCAAATAGATTACTTACTACAGTAACCATGTGGCAGAGAACAGAGAGAAAATCTTAATCAAGCTTTACAATTAATTCAATTGGTATTGTTCTCATTTTAATTTTTCTAAGAATGCTGAGTGATAAAAGCAATCTGAAGTATAATAATATTTTCAATAATAGTAGTTACTGTCTTTCTAATGGAGCTTTAAGTATAGCTTTATACAAAATGATTAAAATCATATTTTATAGTAAAAGCTAAATGGATGAAAATGGTGTAATTAAACAAATGGCTATAAATTAAGTAATTTTAAAAGATAAAATCATATATAAACCATTTGGAAAGTCACTGCTAAACCACTTCATCTAAAAGACACTGCTGACAGCTTAAAAATGTTAGAGATTTGATATTAGAAGGCTCCTTGATCACAAGAGCAAAAAAATATGTTATAAAGTTATTTTTAAATACATTACATATATTTAACAACATGTATTTTCCAAGGAAACACAAAGAAAACAGCTAGATATTTTCTAAATATTAAATAATTTGTTTCTAATTTTTATCAGTGATCTTTGACTACAAAGTATCCATTAGGAAACAAAACCGTTCTCTGATGAAAATGTAAGTGAAAGGCAGACAACTATAAAGTTTGGTGAACATGAGACACAAAAACAGAACCTTAGTTTCTTTTCTAAATTGCCTTGTATATGTTATTTCTCATCACCATTTAAAGTAATGCAGGAAAAAATATGTAGATCTTAGTGAGAAATTAAAACTATATAATAATTAGATTTCACTGAATGTATTGATTCTTATATTTACCTTAGGATAAGATCCCTCAGGCTATTTCATGTTGTCTTCTCTGTGCATTTGATAACTCTCTTTCACTGAGGTAAGCCATACTTCTTCCATTATGCACTAAGATTGGAACAGAATTACATTATGAACTTAACAACAGTAGGAAACAATGAAAGGCAACATTAGCTCAGAGACTGATATGTTAGGTTGAATACTCTCACTTCCCCATGTCACTAATATCCTGCAATCTGAATTCTTAACATAGGTTTTAGCATAGATTTTAGCATAGGTTTTAGGTTTTAGCATAGATGTTGTGGGGATCACATTGAATCCGTCCTCCATTGAACACTTCCTCACACTTTCCAATCCTGTGGTTCCTGTAATTTGTTACTTGATTGTTGAATCTCTTAAAATCTTTAAGCCTCTTGGAATGAAAAGACTATCCACTCCATCTGTATCACCTTCTTTTCCTACCTTCTCAATACACATGTTTTTGCTACAAGGACTGTTCTTGTCACTGTGCCAAAATATTTTGCTTAAATCATCTCATTAAATCCTTACAGCAGTTACAGGAACTGATATGATTAACATACCCATTTCACAGAGAAGAACATGAGACCTTGAAACAATTTAAGAAGTTTATCCAAAGTAACAGAAAGAGCTTACTTAATACTAAAGTCCAAGAAAAGATGGATAGAGTTCATTTTCTGATTAAGCTTTTTCTGCCTCTTCTCTGAGAAAAAATTATGATTTCAGAATTTTCTTGTACATCCGTGGGTTTATCTGTTCAAAATTCTGTTCCATGTTTTCATTGGTGTTGATGAGAAGAAACAGGGGATAAGATCTGTCAGTAAAAACCCAGTGGGATTTTCAGCTAAAGCCTGCCTGACATTCAAAAGGAGCAAAGGTTACCAATTGCCTCTCCTATCATAATTCACACTGAAATACTTACTACTGGCCTCACCCAAGACTGAACTCTAGGGAATTTATAGTTCATAGGAAAATATTCTCTCCTAATGATTCATGTTTCAAATTGAGTAGAAAAATGATGAGGGAATTAGTGCAAACCACACTGTGCAGTTTTAGGAAGCAGACTCACAAAGAACTAACATTAAAAAAAAAACAAAAACCTAGCTTTCTCAGTAATCTGAACTTTTGTTTCAAAAATACTTAATAAAAACATACTAGAGCTAATAAATTCAATGAAGACTATTTACCTTGGACCCCTAAAGAGTCAATAGCCTTTGCTTGTAAAGATGCTTAAAAGAGAACTGAGAATTTATATTTAATATAAGCAAATTATTGTGAAGAACCAGTATTTTTAGTATAGAAAATAATAGAAAAATAAAAAATAGAAAAATTATGTAAAAACATTGTAGTAATTTTGAATACGAAATATCAGTGTTAAATCAAAATGTAAATGTATATATTTATATTTATATATAAATATCTGGTTCAGTCTCCTAAGGGATTCTAAAAGCAATAATGCTTTAGTAGCAATGTATGTCTCTAGTTCGCAGATTTGGGCATCTAATTGTCATTTTATCTTAAAGGCAGTAGGGCTAATTGCAGGAATGTTTGATTCTGGGTCTGAGGACCAAGGTATAATATGAGTCTGAACCATCCTGTTGTACAAGAAAATAAGGAAACAAATGGGAGTTGTATCAAAAGGACAGAGAAGCCAGATTAAAGTTGCGTCCATAGACAAAAGTGAGTTAAGCTGAATTAGCACATATAAGAAAGACTGTTATTGACAGAAACACTTCATATGTAAAATTCCATTGCTCCATAAAAATATTCAAAATAGTAAAAGCAAAAAGCAAAACAAAAAGCCTATTTGCCACAATTTTAAGTAACTATGATAAGAACTACTTATTCTCAAAATTGATAGATAAAAGGAAAGAATTATGCATTAACCCTGTTTCACAGTAGAGAATGTATAGTCCTCCTTGATCTTTTTAACAGGAGAATGACAACAATTAAATTTAAAAAGAATGATAGAATTAGAAAATCACCATTTTGTAATCCCAATGAAATAACTGATTTCATAATAATCATCATTGGTCCTAAACCAGTATCTAAAAGACTAATGAGATGCCATGTATTTGTGTTGTAACAAAGCACACTCCATAGATTACTTGTTCACAATGAATTTTCATTACTTTGCATCAGTGATCAGTCTTACTATCACTCGACCAGATGTTACATACCTCCTGACATCTTCCAATATGAAGTTCATAGGACCAACTCTGAAGTACATTTCCAAGAAATATTTAACCTGAATCTATTCAGTCTCTTAGATCTAACTTTCTAGTTACAGTAATTCCAGTAGTGAATGAAAAATTCATGTAAAAATGCTCAAATCAGAAGGTGGGACATTCTAGAAGCTCTTCAACAAGTCAGTACCATAGAGGAATAAAGGGTGTGTGTGTGTGTGTGTGTGTGTGCGTGCACACGCGTATGTGTTTGGCCATGAGTGTTTGTATGGGTGTTGTCTTTTAAACTGAAATGACGTAAAGACATACAAACCAAGTGATTCTTGATGAATACTGATCAAATGAAACCAGCATAAAAGATATTTGGTGAACTGGTAAATAAATGTGACTAAGGCCAGATTTTAGATGGTTAAGTAATTATTTATTTTGCTAGGTCTGATGACATAGTGGTTATGTTAGGAAAATGATCTTATTTTGTACAGATGCCAAGTGAATTATTTATGTCTGATCTGATATGTTTTATTAACCTATTTCAAATACTTTAGTAAAAGCATAAATAGATGGATCAAATGTAGCAAAATTAATTATTAACAGTGCTAAATCTTACTGAGGGGATATGGGATTCTTTGCTTTTCTATATGTCCTAACTATGCCTTACAAAAAGCAAACTCATTAACCACACAAAATTTGCACTGTAGCCAAGTCGGCAGTTATTTATGCCTCAATATGAAATTGAAATTGAAATCTGGTCACTCGTTATATTTATATATCATAGTCTAAGATCAAGCTCATCTTAAATAACACTAATAAAGCCAAGTTTGTAGAAATGGGTACCTAAGGACAAACCCAGAAACCTTGCTGATTCTTTTAAGGTATCCTACTCACAACTTAACGATTAGGAAAAAGCAAGGATCCTTGTTAACATGCTAATTACCTGTTTCAGAGTGTAGGGGTAGAATGTCTACATTTTTTTCTGGCTTTCTAAATAACCACAAATCATTCATAGATCAATTTAATACTTTGTCACCTTGAAAGGCTGATATCTTGACTTTGAAGAAGTAAGCTTGTGAAATAGAGATGGACACTGTAAGACAGAGTACAGACTGTAAGCAGAAATGTTAGAATCCCTTTTTTGATTTCTATGCCTCTCTACGGATAGTTTTGCATCTGTAAAGAGGAACCAGCTTTGGGTATGTACTGTGGAAGAGATAGAACCAGATGAAAAAATAGCATGAGGATGTGTGGTACAAAAGAAGGGAAGCAAAACCCAAACCAAATCCTTCCTGTGATACAGTCCGGCTGCAGCCGTCTCTTTATGTCATATCTATATACAGTTCAAAACATTCCAGAATGTTTCCTAAGAATAGTATTTTGTTTTTGAAAGATAACAAATGCTGAAATTCTAGTATTTTTCTTGACCCTTAATTGGCTTTACTTTACTTATGTCTTATAGTTACCTGGGTCTGAAAATATATTGCATTTTGAAAAACCTCGATCTCTGAGGAGGAAAAAATGAATTCTGGCATAACATCAAAATTGGTGGCTCCCAATTCAGGATCATTCAGCTTAATATATTATTTCTTGTCAAAAACATTTGAAGGCGTAGAAAACACCTTCCATTTGTTTTTTAATTTTCTCATACCACCTTCACCCTGTCTGTAACACATACTCCTAGAATTGTTCCTTAGGGAATCTGACAATCTTAACAGGTAAATGTATAATTATAACCAGTATAAAAAGCAGAAGATTTTCTAAATGCTCATAAATTGATTTATTTTTAATGTCAGAGCTGAGGCACTAGCAGTTCTGTAGAACTTACAGATTTAAGTGTTAAGAGTGTTGACATTTTCTACCGCATGCCAGTATATTTATTCATTCATCCTGAGTGATTATAGAATCTTATAAAAATTCGTATACACTCCTTGCTTGGGCATAAGATAAACAACCTTCTCTTATTTTGTATATTACCATCAATAATGACAGCTTTATTTGATAATGTTTATTTTACAGAAATATATTCACATATTAGAATGCATTTGTATTTATGAAACGAATCCGCACTATTTCAGTATTCACTATTTCAATAACTAGTTGGTTATTAAAATTGGTTAAAAAATAGAAAACAACTGCTTTACTTAACTTTTTACCATGCATCTACTACGTTCTCAGAACTGAGAGTCACTGCCATTGATGCAGAAGTGGTACTGTGTGCAGGATTTGAGGGCTAAGATTAACTTTCAGGGACTCAAGCAGAGATTCCCCTGTGTTTCCAAGGTTTCAGTTCCTTTTTAAGAAGGCTTAGGAGATAACATAATAAGGGCCAAGAACTTCCACTTTCAAAATCCTGGCAATACTACCAAGAGATATAACCTTGTACTTCATCAAAGAGGAAGGTTCCCTGGACTCTTGTAAAGAATTACGCAGGTTTCTAAAGCTGGGTAATTATGAGTATGTAAACCCAATAAAACTTCTCATCCTCAAACAGTATGTATGCTCCTGGTTATTGAGATTAAAAAGAAGGTTTAGTCAACAGAAATATGAACTCTGATACGAAAAAGTCGATAGAGAAATATAAAAGATGTAAAACTGAGAAAATAAATGTAAACCCACAACAAGATATGTCAACAAATAAATCTGAGAGTCTAAGTATTAGATGCATGCAATAATTAAACAAACCCTACAACTTAGATAGTAGTGCCCGGGGGGAAATGACATTTGAAAATGTAATTTCAGGGGCGCCTGGGTGGCTCAGTTGGTTAAGCGACTGCCTTCGGCTCAGGTCATGATCCTGGAGTCCCTGGATTGAGTCCTGCATCGGGCTCCTTGCTTGGCAGGGAGTCTGCTTCTCCCTCTGACCCTCCCCGCTCTCATGTGCTCTCTCTCTCATTCTCTCTCTCTCAAATAAATAAATAAAATCTAAAAAAAAAAGAAAAAAGAAAATGTAATTTCAACAGAATGTATACAATGCAACAATATAGCTAAACACAGTAATTACAGAAATTAAAAGAGGGGCATCTAAACATTTTGGGGAGAAAGGAAGCGAGGAAAAAGCTGATTCTTAGAAGGCAAGTAGAGATGATCCATGTTTACAAAGGATGGAAAGGAAATCCAAGAAGAATTATTGTTACCAAAGTCAGAGGCATCAAAGAATATAATGTATCTTTTGGAAACTACCAATTTGGTACTGAAGAACTGTAAATTATACAGGGTAAATGGTAATAGGAAGACTTAGGATATAGCTACGATTCTGATCTTGAAAGGCATGGTTATTTTAGAAAATTTACACTACCCTCTATGAAACAAGGAGATTTTAAAGGACAATTGGTCACTCTGCCAGAAGTTGGAGAATATAAACTTCAGGAAGAAAAAACTGGATTCATGAAAAATAATTAATGATTATTATACCGAAGGCAAGAGATAACGATGTCTAAACTAGGGCACTAAGGGCAGAACGAGTTTCAAGAGGCTTTGTGTGTGTGTGTGTGTGTGTGTGCATGTGCATGGGAAAGATGTAACAGAGTATCTTCATAGGTAGAGATATAAATTTAGGTGAAGTTCACATAACATACAATTAGCTATTTTAAAGGGTAAAATTTAGTCATATTTAATATATTCACAATGTCAGTCACCAGCTCTAAATTTTATGCTATAAAAACACCTTCTACAGTTAAGTAATCACTTCTCATTCTCCGCCTCTATCCCTTGGTAACCTATGATCTGCTTTTTCTTTCTATAGATTTGCCTATTCTAAATATATCATGTCAGAAATTATACAATATGTGACTTTTTTTGTTCTGGCTTCTCTGATTTAGCATAATATTTTCAAGGTTAATCTAAGCTATAGTACACATCCACAGTTTGTTCCTCTTTATGGCTGAATAGTAGTCCATTGTATGTATGTACCAAAATCTGTTTATCCATTTATCCACTGATGGACACAGAGGTTGTTTTGACTTTTCATTATTATAAATAATGCTGCTATAAATATTTGTATACAAACTTTTGTGTGGACATATGCTTGCATTTCTCTTGGATATATACCTAGGAATGGAATTATTGAGTCATATAGTAATTCCACGTTTAATTCTCTGAAGAACTACCAAACTAAATGTCTTCTACAGTGGCTGCACCTTTTATATCCCCACTAGCAATGGGCAGGAGTTTGAAGATCACATCTTCACCAATACTTATTTTCCATTTGTTTTAATTAAAGCCATCATAGTGGGTGTGGAGTGACATCCCATCATGGTTTTGATTTGCATTTTTTAATGACCAATTATGTTGAACATCTTTCATATTCTGATTGCACTTTTAATATGTATTCAATATTTATATGATATATAAGTATATATTCTATTTTTGGAGGATATGTCTATTTAAGACTTTTCCCATTTTTTAATTGGGTTGTCTTTTTTATTAGGTTGTAAGTGTTCTTAATGTCTTCTGGATATTAAATTGTTATCAATTATGATTTGAAGATATTTTTGGCAATTATTTAGGTTGTCTCTCCACATTTTTGATAATGTTCATTGATGTACAAATATTTTTAATTTGAATGCAGTCCTATTTATCTAGTTTTGTTGCTGTTTATGTGTTTAGTATCAAAATGAAGAATCCATTTCCAAATCTGAAGTCATGAATAGTGGGCTCTATGTTTCCTTCTGACAGCTTCATGGTTTTAGCTCCTTTAAGTCATTTATCTATTTCAAGTTAATTTTTGTATATGGAATGAGAATGGGTTAATTTCTGTATTCTCAATTCTATGACATCAGTCTACATCTCTCTTTATGCCAGTATTATACTGTTTTAATTACTGTAGCCTCATAGTAAGTTTTGAAATTGGTAAATATGATTCCTCATGCTTTGGTTTCATTTTTCAATATTGTTTTGAATATTTAGGGTCTCTTGCAATTCCATTTGATTTTGAAGATAAACTTTTCTATTTTTGCAAAAGATGTCATTGGAATTTTGATAGAGACTGCTTTGAATCCATTGATCTTTTTGGTGAAAATATTGTCATTTTAGTATTAAATCTTTCAAAGCATGAATATGGTATGGTATGTCTTTCCATTTATTTAGGTTTTCTTTAATCTCTCCAGAATGTTTTGTAGTTTTCAGCATACAAATCTTTCACCTATTTGATTAAATTTATCCCTAGGTATTTTATTCTTTTGGATATTATCATAAGTAAAAATGTTTTCTTAAATTCCTTTTTGGATTGTTCATTGCTGATTGGTACAGAGAAACAAAGCCAATTTTTATGTAAAGAGAACCTTTTAAGATATATATTTAAAGCACCTATTATTAGTTGGTAACATGGGACTAAGTTTTAAAGAATATTTCTAGCCTTTTGCAAATATCTTCTCCCATCACATAGGTTGCGTTTTAGTTTTGTTGATTGTTTCCTTCACTGTGCAGAAGCTTTTTATCTTCTGAAGTCCCAATTTTTGCAAATGACCTATCTGATAAAGTGTTAGCATCCAAAATCTATAAAAAACTTACCAAACTCAACACCCAAAAAACAAATAATCCAGCTAAGAAATGGGCAGAAGACATGAATAGACATGTTTCCAAATAAGACAATCAGATGGCTAACACATACATGAAAAGATGCCACACACCACTCCTCATCAGGGAAATACAAATCAAAACTATGATGAGATACCACCTCACTCATGTCAGAATGGCTAAAATTAACAAAACAGGAAACAACAGATGTAGGTGAGGATGTGGAGAAAGGGGAAACTTTTTGCACCGTTGGTGGGAATGCAAACTGGTGCGGCCATTCTGGAAAACAGTAGGAAGGTTCCTCAAAATGTTAAAAAGAGAACTACCCTATAACCTAGCAATTGCACTACTAGGTATTTACCCAAAAGATACAAAAATACTGACTTGAAGGGGCACATGCAACCTGATGTTTATAGCAGTATTATCAACAACAGCCAAACTATGGAAAGAGCCCAAACGTCCAACAACTGAGGAGTAGATAAAGAAGAGGTGGTGTGTGTGTATGTATGTATATGTAGATATATATCTACACACACACACACACACACACACACACAGAGGAATAGTAGTCATCCATCAAAAAGAATGAAATCTTGTCATTTGCAACTGACATGGATGGAGCCAGAGCATATTATGCTAAGCAAAATAAGTCAGAGAAAGACAAATATCCTATGATTTCACCTATATGTGGAATTTAAGAAACAAAACATGAACATGGGGGAAGGGGAAAAAAGAGAGAGGGAAGCAAACCATAAGAGACTCTTAACTATAGAGAACAAAGTGAGGGTTGAGGGAGGGGAGATGGGCAGGGGATGGACTGAACGGGTGATGGGTATTAAGGAGGGCGCTTGTTGGGATAAGCAACAAGTTGCTTATATGTAAGTGGTGTTATATGTAAGTGGTGAATCACTAAATTCTACTCCTGAAACCAGTATCACACTGTATGTTAACTAACTTGAATTTAAGTAATATCTTAAATAAAATAAAATTGCTACAGAGTAATAGGTCTAATAAGAGGCAGTTTTGAGCCTGAATAAATAAATAAATAACTATTTCTAGCCTTACCAGAGAGCACAAGGCTGGTGAGGAGGTCCCTCCCGTGCACACGGCTTTTGGTCCGGAACACGCCGCCCTGCCCTGGCCCGGCCTCAGCGGATAGGCTCCGCTGCAAAGTGATTCTTAGCGGGGCAGAAGTCAAGGAATTCACGAGCATTGAGGTTTGCTTAATAGGTGGTGTGAGCCAACCTCCTCCTGGGAGTCTAAGAGGGGGGGACTGACCGAACCAGAGCACCCGTAAACTTCTCCAGCCAGGACTCTCCGGCCAGCACCGGTGGAACTGCCCAGACCGCAAGATCCCGCGAGATTAGGCTTCTGGGAAGTGTAGTCGCGGCTGCAGTGCCTAGCGCCAGATTCCACCGTTCTTCGAACTGCCCTGGACGCCCAGCAACCCAAGCGCATCCTTTCCCTGACCCTCCATCCATCTTTCACTTGCTTCGCTCACATCCCTGAAGTCACATAGCACACCTGAGGGCTCAAACTGTTCCATGTTTTTTTGTTTGTTTTGTCATTTTTTTTATTTAGAAAAAAGATTTATTGAATACTTTATATAAATGTAATTCTCACAATAGTGGAAACATTAACCCAGTTCACAGGTGAGAAAAATCAAGGCCCCAAATCACCAAGCTAGTAAAAGACAGGGCTTGAAAACAAACTCAGATCTACCCAATTCAAGCTCTATTGCACCACGTGGCACATTTGACACAATAAGCAGGGAGGAGCGGCAGGCAGAGGGAGAAGCAGGCTCCCCGCTGAGCAAGGAGCCCGACATGGGGCTCCATCCCAGGATCCTGGGATCCATGACCTGAGCTGAAGGCAGACGCTTAACGACTGAGCCACCCAAGTGCCCCTCAAACTGAGCTTTGATCAAAACTTTGCTCAGTGCATTTTTAGCATGTCAGTTACAACAATGTAGCCCGTGGTTAGTTCTGCATCTTTACCTTTCAGTATGCTTTAGATGTGTATGAGGCCCTCTTTAGGTTCCTTAAATACCTCAAACTCTTTCTTACAATGGAATATTCACATATATTGTTACGTAGGCTAGGAATGCTCTTTCCCTGTTCTCCTACATAGTTGGCCCCTTCTGAAAATTCAGTATCACATTAGACCTTGAAACTTTGGAATGTCTTTTCCTAGCTCCTGTCACATAGATCAATGGATAGATGAAGGAAAAGATGGAAAGAAAAAGAGAAAGACTACTTAGAGCCTCATCCATTTTCATATAGCCTGTCACATTTTGTAATTTTATGTTTGTCTCTTTGTTTGCTGTATATCTTCTCTGGTGGACTGTAAGACTCAGGAGGCAGGAACTTTGTCCCTTTCACATGTGTTTTATATTTAGCACTAAGCTTAGTACACAAAGTCACTCATTAGATATTTGTGGGATGAGAGAGTAAATGTATAGGAGGTACACTGAATCACTATAATATATATTTTTTAAGATTTTATTTATTTTATTTGACAGAGAGAGACACAGCGAGAGAGGGAACACAAGCAGGGGGAGTGGGAGAGGGAGAAGCAGGCTTCCCGCGGAGCAGGGAGCCCGATGCGGGGCTCGATCCCAGGACCCAGGGATCATGACCTGAGCCGAAGGCAGACGCTTAACGACTGAGCCACCCAGGCACCCCCACTATAATATTTAAAAACAAATTCCAATAAAGACAGAAATTGAATAAATTGTAACACATAAATATACGGCAATATTAGGAAGCCACTAAAAATCCTGTTTAACACATAACGATGAACAAAAATGCAGACTATAATATATATATATACAGTAAAATCATGATTTTATATATTAATCTGCCTTTTATTGAGTAATAATGAGGAGGATGTATCATATGGTATATTAAAAACCATTGTTTTAATTTAGATAACTATGAAATTGAGATAATGAAATTTTTTATGTTATAAAACCATGGTTTATAGAGATTAAATAATAATCCTAACATCATATTGCTAGAAAAATAGCGGTGTTGAAAATATGAATCCAGTTATGGCTTAAAAGTTCATGTTCTTTACCAGTACACTGCAAGATTACATGTTAGCAATGAATATCTCTGATTGGAAAGAAGTTATTTTTTTTTAAGATTATTTATTTATTTATTTAAGAGAGAGAATGAAAGAGAGCATGAGAGGGGGAGGGTCAGAGGGAGAAGCAGACTCCCCGCTGAGCAGGGAGCCCGATGCGGGACTCGACCCCGGGACTCCAGGATCATGACTTGAGCCGAAGGCAGTCGCTTAACCAACTGAGCCACCCAGGCACCTGGAAAGAAGTTATTTTTTAACAAAATTCCTCAATTTTCCTTAATGGTTAAATATTATATTTTACTTCGGAAGGAAATAAATGCTCTTTTTAAAAAAGAGAAAAAAAACCTAAATTTTGCTTTTAAAGATAAGGACACTATTAGTTTCAAGATTTTTTTTCCTCTTTGTGATGTTTGAACTTTTAAAGTCTGTTAGTGTTAACACTTAGAATAGCTAGCTTAATTGTCCTACTTAATCATTTCAACACCAATTTTAAAAGACTTTAGGTCTTTTTTGGAATTACTTTCAAAGTTAGCTTGATTTCATTTTTTCTTTTTTTTAATTTTAGAAGTGTTTAGATGTAGAAGACTATTAGGAAGTTTATGATAGGAAGCATAGTGCTTATCCAAAACTTTAAGAATTAGCAAATGTCTACTTTTCCACGTATTTGGAATATTCACTTTAAATGTCCAAGTTTGTACATTTAATTTTTTATAAATGTATGTAACAAAGGGCTGTGGATGGATATTAGTGCCAGTATGTAGGTTTGCTTGGTGCAGTGTTATATGTTAACAATATTAAAGCTGTTTTCTGTGTATTTTACATTTGAGAAAGTGAATGAATATATTACAGATATTGATATCTATATCTTCATTTGCCTCTATTGGTCTATCTATCTATCTATCTACATATGTGGAAATTCAGAATGAGGGAGAGAGAAATTTAGGAAAAAATATGTGTGTCTGTGTGTGTGTACATCCATCCAAATATTATATATATATTTATAAAATATATATCATTTTATATAGTCATATATTTTCAAAATAACTTATTTTACATACTATATATCTATTCATCAAATATTTATGTGTATATATCTTGTATATTTCATATACGCTTATATCATGTTTTATATTTTACAACATACAGCTGATTCTCGTCATTTATAGATTCCATACTTGTCAATTCGCCTACTTGCTAAAATATATTTGCAACCCCAAAATCAAGAGTCACACTGCTTTCATAGTCATTTGAGAAAATGCACAGAGTAGTAAAAAGCTGGAGTTGCCTGAGGCCTACCTTCCCAGCTGAGGTCAAACAAGAGGACACTGCCTTCTTGTTTTAGTTCCCATACTATACACGTGTTCTTTTCATGGTGTATTTAGTGTCATTTTTTTTTTTTTACATTTGTGTGCTTTTTCTTGATGATTTTGCTGCTTAAAATGGCCCCCACATGTAGTGTTAACGCGCTCTCTAGTGTGCCTCAGAACAACAAGGCTGTGCTGTGCGTCATGGAGAGAGCACACGTGTTAGATGAGCTGTGTTCAGACACAGGTTATAATGCTGTTGGCTACGGGCTTGATGTCACTAAATCAACACTAGTGCACATTCAGAAAAAGGAAGAGGAGATTTGTCCATCTGTATGTGAGATCAGTCTGCAAAGTACTAAGGTGGCATCTGTAGTATGTGATGAAGCCATGGGAAAAAAGAGAAAAGCAGCAAAATCTGTGGATTCATGAGATGACAACAATAAGATAACTCAGTGAATAGCATTGTTGTAAGGTTGAAAGCTAAAGAAAGTTATGGTCATGTTGCCCAGGGTCAAGAAAATGTTAAACCCTTCTTAGTAGTATTTTATTATAAACAAATAAACATAATATTAATTATTTGTAAGTAATAAATAGTAAATAAAGCAAAAGCACACATTACACAAATCTTAGAAACAAGGAAATACCAGCTGCGTTAAACACACGTAGCAGGAAAGTCTTGCTTTCTAAAAACCATTCACAGCTAAAAGTAACCAGAGCTCACAGATGATTTAGAGAGCTGAGGCAAGAAAAGTACAAGATGAGCCTGATGCATTTTGTTGTGCCAGGAAATTAAGAAATGCTTAAAGAATTGTGAGATGATGTGAAATGAACACTGAAGCCAAATAAAGAGGCATGCACTTGCCAAATCTCGGGCAATTGCCAAAATCTCGGGCAATATGAGCACTAAAATAAATAATAATATTGGATTACAACTCATTGAATAAAACAAAGATCCATTTTTAATACTAATGTAAATAAATAGGGAAGAAAACAATGCCCTTCCTCAATTCCACCTAATAAATATAGAAGGATTAATTAATTATAAAAAGAAAATAGATGCTAAAGCTAATAAGTACAAGTTTGATAAGTAACAGAATATATGCAATAGTCTCAAAGTATCTCCCAACAAAATATTTACTATTGAAAAAGAAAATAATAACTTTACACTGGTGAAACCTGGAGGATACGTAGACCATCTGAATGATCTAATCTAACATCATCACTGTTGGAATAAACCTACATCACACCGCTCCTGAGAAGATTCACTGAGGACACTAACCCTGCAGTGATATTCTTGACAAAAATACATGACCTACTTCTATCTTGAAGAAACAGCAGAATAACCCAAAATTGTCCTATAAAGTAACTGAACTGTTTTCTTCAAAAAAATCATTTTTAAGAAATGCAAAGAAAGGTTGAGAGCTTGATTCCTACCAAAGAAGGCTAAAGACTTATAACAACTCAATGAAAGTGTGATTCTGGTTTGTATATTGAGCTAAAAAACTTGATGGAATTCACATATAGATTTTGGATTAGATAGTAGTGCTATATCATTGTTAAATTGCCTGATTTGATAACTATACTGTGGATAGGCAAAAGAATTTTCTTTTACTTAGGAAGTATACATAAAAAATTTTAACAGTAAAGGAAGATAATATTTCCACATCTCTCTAAAAAGTTTATAAAATATATATTTTATAAATATGTGCAACACATGCATCTACACAATATATACACACATATATAATATATATGTATGTGTGTGCATGTACGTGTGTATACAAAATACTAATGCAAATGAGGCAAAATTTAAACAATTCATGGATCTGGATAAAGAGTATATGGGATTCCTTATACTATTCTTGAAAATTTTTCTTTAAGTTTAAGATTACATGGGGCACCTGGATGGCTCAGTTGGTTGAGCATCTGATTCTTGGTTTTGACTCAGATGGTAATCTCATGGGTCATGAGCTCAGAGGGGAGTCTGCTTGAAGATTCTCTCCCTCTTCCCCTCCCTGCACTTTTGCACACATGGTCTCTCTCTCAAATAAACAAATCTTTAAAAAATAAAATAAACAAATAAAATTACATCAAAAAGAGGGGTGCCTGGGTGGCTCAGTTGGGTGAGCAAACGACTCCTGATTTCAGCTCAGGTTGTGATCTCAGGGTCGTGGGATCTAGCCCCGTGTCAGGCTCCACATTTAGCAGGGAGTCTGCTTGAGATTCTCTCTCCCTCTGCCCCTCCCCCCCACTCACACATGCACTCTTTCTTTCTCTCAAATAAATCTTTAAAAAATTACATCAGAAAGATGTAATTTAAAAGATACATAAAAGATGGATTTTTATAAATGACATCACATGATAATATCTCAAAATTTCTCCTTTTTAAAGAAAACATTTATTTATTTATTTTTAAAGATTTTATTTATTTATTCATGAGAGATAGAGAGAGAGAGGCAGAGGCAGAGGGAGAAGCAGGCTCCCCGCGGAGCAGGGAGCCCGATGCGGGACTCGATCCCAGGACACTGGGATCATGACCTGAGCTGAAGGCAGACGCTTAACCGACTGAGCCACCCAGGCATCCCTAAAGAAAACATTTAAACACACCACACAGGCTAAGAAATTTTTTGAAAGATCTTGCTATAATGATGATTTTTTTTCAGGTAATAATTACCAAAAAAATAAAAATAACTGCTTCTTTCCTCTTTAGAATATAGTCAGAATGGGTGGAAATTTAAAATAAATAAAATCCAGCACTTGCTGATGTGAATGACATTTAATTTGTAATTCTTTATAAATGTTTTAAAAGGATCTAGTTTATTGCTAATGAAAATCATTGTCAACAATGAACTTTCCTAAGAAAATAATCTGAAATGCCCATTTAAAATCCATTTATTACAACTCATGTCATGTTAATATTTAACATTGCTTAATCCTTAGGCTTTGCATATGCTTCTTAGTAAAAAGTATTACATATCTGTCTCTAAGTTTAGTCATGTAATATTTACAAAGGTAAAATATATATTTGGGAAGACAGTTGGTAATTTTAAACTTGGTGAAAAACTGGTTAACTATTTAAAAATGACAAGAAAATTATAGGTGTGTAATAATTAGCATTTATTTAAAGGCAGCCTGTTATTTTAGGGTTATTATGAAATATGTGTTAAGAACATTGCCTCTGAAGCCAGATTAGCATGGACTACTCTTGTGTGGACGTTTATAAGTTGTGTGATACTTGGCAAACTTAGTTAACCTGTTCAAGATCTTAGTTTTCTCATTTGTAAGGTATGAATAATAGCGATACCCACTTCAAAGGATGGTTGTGATGAATACATACATTAATATTTGAGCTATTACATATGAAGCATATAAACAGTGTTTTAATAAGTGCTAGCAATCATTATTCTCAAATTATTCTCAAATCTTACATTCTCAAATGTAAAAAAAAATTAACAGTCTTTCAGTTTATCAAGATAAAAACAAGGGCATATTACACTGAAAATGTTTCCTTGAATCTGTGTCTGCCTGAGAATAATTGAAAAACAGAGTTCATCAAAATAATGCAAAATAAATGAATAACTGTCACCCATTCTTATTTCCAGTATGCAATTTCCATTATATTTCACATAATTGTCAACTATTCTTATTTCTAATTCACACTTTTCATTATTCTTCATATTTTTTTCACTTGTCCTTCAACCAGTTCTTTGTCCTATTAAATATGTTCCATTTCATGCTCTTTGTTCACATTCTTCATCATTTTTTTCTTTTCCTCCAATGAGTATCTTTTCCATTTGCTCTCTGAAAATATTTTCCCTGTCGTGGGTGTCACTTGGCCCACCTTCTGCCAGAGTCTGGTTTCTTCTGTGTTCTGCGGAATGTCTCTCAGAGATGAAAGATCTCTAGAGGTAGATGTGGCAGTGCCGATTTCTGAGGGCTTCATTTCTTAGATTTTGCTCTAAATATTCTTAAGATTATGCTCTAATAGTTTTCACAACTATTACTTCCCACTGAGCGTGGAGGCAAAGAGCAGAGGGTTAAAGGCTTGAGTCCTGAGGTAGCCTATTGCACACAAGCCTCGTGGCCGCTCAGTGGAGAGAATCCCTGCCAGACAGCCCTTCGAGGCGGCCACTTGCGAGTACTGGGCAGGCACCTCACTCTTCCATCCATGTAGCCTGCTGCTTCTTACCAAGATAGTAATTCCTTGTGAGTGTTACATCTATTCATAACACATCTCCTAGAAAATATATATTTGAGGAAATAAATGCTTATTTGCAACTTCTATGAATGGCGATAATACTGACATTAGTAATGCTTAAAATCATAAAAACATTTTTCTCTTCAGAATGACTGGCTGAAGATTTTACTCAAAACCTCAGGAAAAAAGGTATCTATTACTGCATTGCTCCAGGCATGATTTTTAAAAAGCAAGAAAATATAAAAAGGAAAAAAAATCAGATTTGTAAACATCTTTGCGTGTGTGTTTACATATCAATTCCCAACGAATTCCTTACTAATTATTTTCAATATTAGTCGAAAGTAATCTACAAACTCATGTTTACTATCATTAGATTATATATAAATATATATTTTTAAATAAACATGAGATGAATTGCATGAGTTTTTCAATATTAGTGGAAATGACTTTAAGTATCTCGAATATTCCCTTAAGGAATAAGCTACTTAGAAGATTTCTAAATGATATATTCACTCTCAATGAGTCCATTTTATTATTCTTTGTTTAATAAGGTTTGGGATAATATGATTATAATTAACAGTGCATTAAAGATATTGTGAAATAATTACCTAACATATTCACTTGGAAACATCTGTAATACTTCTCTGAACTCCATTCCATGGTAATCAATTATTGCTGAAGTCATCTCATTTGCTTTTCATTTTTAAATCATGATTTGGCTTTTAGCTTATGAAGTTTTAGCAAACAGGGATCTCACATGTTAGAAATTCCAAAATTTATGAAAGAAATAGTAGGAAAAGTTGATATTTCATCCTCCAAATTCCTTCATTTGTTATTTGTTGTAGCTTTCTGTCTTTGAACCATGAAACAGCATTCTTACAAAATGAATTTCACTGAAAAATACGCTTTTACTTATTGTTTAATAAAAATCTGGAATCAAGAAAAAATACAATTTTCTTCCTTTCCCAGATCTACCTTTTTGTTTTTCTCTTGGTTGAGAAAAAAATAAAAAATAAAAATAGGAAAACAGGCTTTTATTTGGATAGATTTTTTAAAATTTTGGATTTCAAATAAAATAAATAAGTAATAATAAAGGAAATTTCAGTTGCAAGGAGGGAATGTACAAATGTCTATTCATCAAGGAAATTCTATGGTCAAACACTTTATATTTATATATGTTTTAAAAGCATGCTTATAATTTAAAGTTACTGCTTTCCTCAGTGGCCTTTTTCACATTGTCTTAATTTCTGCCCATTGAATTAGATTTGTCTCAGTTGTACTTTTGGTACTGAAATCTCCTCATTTAATTTTTACTTTCTTTTTTCTTTTTTTTTAATTCCTCCAAAGAATTCGCTGTCAGGATCTGTGGTGCCAGTACTGCAAAAAGATACTCCTATTAGTTGAAGTACTTCTGTATTGCCGAATAATAATCCCCCATGGTTATTCTACATCCATCTCATCAGGTATTCCCTTCCAGGTTGTTGTTGTTTTTTTTTTAAGATTTTATTTATTTATTTGAGAGAGAGAATGATTGAGGGAGAGAGAGCACGAGTTGGGGGAGGGGAAGAAGCAGACTCCCCACTGAGTCCCCAACTGAGCAGGGAGCCCTCCACAGGGGCTCAATCCTAGGACCCTCACTCCCAGGACCCCAGGATCATGACCCGAGCTGAAGGCAGATGCTTAAGTGACTGGGCCACCCAGGCGCCTGCCCTTCCAGGTATTTTAACTTCGGTTTGAATACACTTACTTACCACTGTAACATTTTCCTTTGTTGTCAGATATAAAAGAATCTTTTCTGGAACTCATAATAACTGTCTCTAGGTTTTTAGTGTGCAGAAGACTGCTATAAAGAACTGGGAGTATGAATTGTGAATATCTATTCCAGAGTCCTATATTAACTTATGATCCGAGCCTGATGATTTCCAGGAATTTTTCAATGTAAGTTTTTAATATGCATTTTTCATTTTTTATATTTCTGTTTTATTATATACATATGTATTCTTATATATATTCATATATATATGGATTATATATATGGAAAGAGAAAAAGAGAGAGATTTTAGAGGTTTTAGAGAGGAGTTTATAAATAGCTCAGACAACATGATACAGTGTAGATTTCAAAGATGCTGGGAATACAACAAAAGAAAACATTACAGGAAAAACAAAAGAAATTTATACCACTGATACTCTGGTACTGTGGCCCCTACAAAATTAATTTCTTCTGTAACTAATTTTTTTTCTTTCAAATCTCTGTCAAGCCTTCTAAATAAACCTAATTGTAGGGTGCCTGGGTGGCTCAGTTGGTTAAGCGACTGCCTTTGGCTCAGGTCATGATCCTGGAGTCCTGAGATCGAGTCCCGCATGGGACTCCCCACTCCGCGGGGAGTCTGCTTCTCCCTCTGACCCTCCCCCCTCTCATTGTCTCTCTGTCTCAATCTTTCTCTCTCAAATAAATAAATAAGATCTTTAAAAAAAAAAAAACCTAATCATGAAAACTGTAATCACCTTTCATTTAGCCAAGATATTAGCTAATAGCTGGAAATGGAAATTACAAACCATTTCCAAATCACATGAAACAAAACCAGTGGGGATGGTACTTAGTATGCTCATTAAAAACATAGATAATGTAGGTAATGAATTGCAGCAGGAAGCATTATCTCCTTTTGCTTGTCAGGTCCTTATCATTTATCTCTTACACTCTTTTCCAGCAAATGCAACTAAAAGAGGCTCAAGAGCTCAATGTCACCCAATTTCATTATAAACGGGATTCAGACTAATGGTCATTTGCCACAAGGCTCATGTTTTTTTATGAATATGCGAATTTATTTAGAAGATGAATAACAGTAACCATCCATTCAGAGATCTTCAAAGGGAAAAATGCTTTTCCAATCTTTTTTACTCAAGCCACTGGATTTTCCTCTGCCATTTGCAAATTGAACTGAAGAAGCTGCTTAACAATGATTTTTATGAAGTTTTACTCTTCTTAATGATGCTTCAACAACGTAAAGGATATACAAAAGAAACTGCACTGTTATATTTTCTTTATAATAAAAGAATCTTCATTCTTCCATTGTATATTTATTTTTTTAAAAAGATTTATTTATTTATTTGCCAGAGAGAGAGAAAGTGCACACAAGCAGGGGGAGTGGCAGACAGAGGGGAAGCAGACTCCCCACTGAGCAGGGAGCCCTACATGGGGCTCGATCCCAGGCCCTGGGATCATGACCTGAGCCGAAGGCAGACGCTTGACCAACTGAGCCACCCAGGTGCCCGTTTGTTCTGCTTTAATCCAGACTTAACCTATCAACCATCTGCCCTAGCCACTTGCACTGTCATATTATGAAAACCTTTTGCTGCTTAAAGGAAAATAAGTTAAAACAGAAAGTTTTATAGGGGATTATGCATGTTTTTATTTTGTCAACTATATTTCTACTTCCCAAATTTTACATAATAGTATATTTTATTTTATAATCAGAAAAATATATTTTAAATATATGCTAATTGAGAAGTTGATCTGTGTCTTATTTATAAGAGACTTATAAATTGGGGGGCCTTTATTTTAAACATAAGTGCTTGAATAGTAATTACTTTAAAATTTTATTGTGATATTATAAAATCAAAAGAACAAAGAAGCTTCATAAATATTTTAGAATTCATCAATCCTATAAAAAACTCTATTATATTACTTTAAACTTTTGATTTAGTTAAATATTTACAGAATATTTACTAGTGAACATGCATCCTTGAAGACTAATTCAATAAAATTAGAAATTAATGGGGGTATAGAAAAGATATAACACAAAATAACATTTATAACCTTAACTGAAACCCAAAAAAACATTTTTAGAAAATTTGAGTTTTAGTAATTTAGAAATTTAGAACCCAAATCACAAAGGTACATATGCAAAGATAATTTCTGAACTAGCTACAAACTTTTAAAATGGAACTCTTTTAGAAAGTTTTAAATCCATCAGTTAGTTCTAAGGCTTTGCATGATTTTTCAATGAGGCATGCTTAACTAGAACAAGAATTCTGAGCTCTGGCTACCAGTTCTTGGTACATTTAATAGAAGTGAAATTTGATTTGTAGCAGGAATAGATTTGACGCTGGGAGTGAGACACATGCCCTTGAAACTGGCATAGTAATAACAGTGCATATCCCTGAGATAACTTTTACTCCGCATGCTCTGCCAATGTCTGGGCAACTGCTTGTGAACACTGTTAATGGATATTAGGTATAACAAGTTAAATGAAGTAATAGTAACAATTTCTACCTCCTAAATATTTCCCCAGCTCATCTTCTCTTCCAGTTCCCAAATTTTATTTCTGCCCTTCATCATTTCTATTCTCAGTGTAAGATCTTCCTAAAATGTTCTCCTATATTTTCCTATTCTAACCCTCCATCATTTCTCTTTACACTAGCTCCAAATGACTTTTCTAAAAATAAAATGTGATGACTGATGAATGGATAAAGAAAATGTGGTATATATACAATGGAATATTACTCAGCCATCAAAAAGAATGAAATATTGCCATTTGCAATGACATGGATAGAGCTAGAGTATATTTTGCTAAGTGAAGCAGGCAGACAGAGAAAGACAAATACCATAGGATTTAGCTCATATGTGGAATTTAAGAAACAAAACAGATGAATATGGGAGAAGGAAAAAAAGAAAGAGAGGAAACCAAACCATAGGAACTCTTAACTATAGAGAAGAAACTGAAGATTGATGGAGGAAGGTGGACAGGGGATGGGCTACATGGGTGATAAGTATTAAGGAGGGCACTTGTGTTGACCACTGGGTATTATATGTAAGTGATGAATCACTAAATTCTATTCCTGAAACCAATATTATACTATATGTTTACTAACGAGAATTTAAATAAAATTTTGAAAAAAATGTAATGTTATTAATCTCTTTATTTATTTTTATTTTTTTAGTATTTTATTTATTTATTTTGACAGAGAGAGAGACAGCAAGAGAGGGAACACAAGCAGGGGGAGTGGGAGAGGGAGAGGCAGGCTTCCCACCGAGCAGGGAGTCCGATGTGGAGCTCGACCGCAGGACCCTGGGATCATGACCTGAGCTGAAGGCAGATGCTTGCTTAATGACTGAGCCACCCAGGCACCCCATTAATCTCCTCTTTTTTAATCTTTTGATTAATCAACAAAATATAGTTATATAAGTGAGTAGTTATATTCAGGAAAAAAAAATCCACCCATATGTGTCTCTTACCACATGCCGACCGTAAAGAATCTAAAGAGGAAATTCATGCCAATTGAGTAGATAGCATTTATTTCCCATGGATTTTAAAGATTTAAAAAATGAAGAAATTTTCCATGACTATGTTACTTAACAAAGTAGATCCTATATTCTATACTGAACCATCTTATTCTATTTACTTTGTTATGGTCAAAGGACCTGGATATGTATATCTATCTATACATAGAAATCTATGTCTTTTATCTCACCATCTTTGATTTATAGATAGATAGATAGATACAGACTGATAGATATCTATATCTATTTTTTATCTATCATCTATCTATCTATCTTCTATCTATATTTTTCCATAGTATATTTAGATAGATAGATTGATAGATATCAGTTATTATATGTCCTGCCTATTATCTTTTGTTCCCCATTGTATTTTTACATTCCTTAAGGGCAGAAAATACATTTAGATCTTTCATCACTGCTTAAAATACTATTTGGCACACATAATTCTTATTGAATTAATTGATGATTACTAAATGCTGTCTAGTTGTGTGGTGAGGAAGGGCAAAGCTCACTGATATACTACTAAAGGGTATGAATTAGTATTTTTCTCCGGAAAATAATTTTGCCTATACGTCTCCAGTGAATTAGAAATGTGTATTCCCTCTGGTTCAGTAATTACTATTTTGAGAGTCGATGCATACTACTAACACTTCTACTACTACTTCACAGACAAGACAAAACCACATTTTTTTTAAACTTATGAACTCACTTCATTGGCAACCATATTTTCCTTTCCTCTTTCGGGCTATGATAATGAAGCTATCTCTGCTCATTTCCAAGGCTAACCATTTAACTTTTATAACGTTGCCTTCTGCAACACACGCAGTGAAGTTGTTCATTGTCCCATTGATTTATTGATTTTGCACAGCCTCTCTAAATTCTCCTTCATTTAAGCTCATCTGTCTTTGAAGAAAGGAAAAACCAAAAAACAAACACAATAAAAACAAACAAAAAACACTTGAAGCCCCACAGCAACCAGTAATTACCCTTCTACTATCTTTCAAGGTCATTTTCTGAGGGGAAAGTTTCTATAAAACAATTGTCTTCATTTCCCTCACCAGCTATCCTCTCCTCAATTTATTGTCTAGAAAATCTATGACTCCCTCCATCTATCATATAAAAATCTTCAATGTTCTGCATATAACCTAAACAATAACAACAAAACAGCAATAATAGAAGTAACTAGTGTTTATACTTATACTGCTTAAGCAGTGTGATATATATTTTATGTGCATATTCTCATTTAATCTTCATAGCAATCCTATGGGATAGATACTACTGGTGACTCTCTGCATTTCACAGTTGATAAAACTATGCACTAAAGAAGTTAAATGATTTGCCCAGAGTCACAGAGTAAGTAATGGCCAAGCTGGGACTTACACTATGTCTGACACCACCCCCAAGATTCTGTTGTACTATTTCCACAATCTTTTAAAATATTTGCCAATTATCTACATTGTTAGAGATCCTTGTGTGTGTTTTAATCTGAATTTTAGAGGTGTTTTACTGGTGAAAAAGGGACTATTGGTCACAAAAAAATGTTAAATTCAGTATCACTTTTCTATTGTCTTCCTGGTTGTTTAATTTTTATCAGCTGAGTGAGAAAATGCTAAATGGACATATAATTTAGATAGGATAGCAATCTTAGTACACAGTCAACATCTAAATTGATAACATATATAGCAGAATAATTTCTAAGGTAATTTTGTTGATTTATATTTAATTTTTGAATGTCATTTGTGATTTGACCTTGACAGGATATTAAAAAAAAATAAGCACCTTTTATTACAAAGCTCTGCAAGGGAATGAGTGAAGAAACTGTTGTACTGAATAGAAAGACAAATATAAAATGATTAAAATGATAGTAATTACCCATCCCCAACTCCATTCCCCTACCCCCAACCACATGATAGAGGACTGAGGCTCTGAGCATCCTTTTCCTGTCAATATAGACTGGCAAACTTGCTAGATAGATTTATGACTTTTTTTTTTAAGATTTTATTTATTTATTTGAGACAGAGAGAATGAGAGAGACAGAGAGCACATGAGAGGGGGGAGGGTCAGAGGGAGAAGCAGGCTCCCTGCCGAGCAGGGAGCCCGATGCGGGACTTGATCCCAGGACTCCAGGATCATGACCTGAGCCGAAGGCAGTCGCTTAACCAACTGAGCCACCCAGGCGCCCGATTTATGACTTTTTAATCTTGGCTCACTTAGTTCTATTTCTCTAAATTCAGAGAAAGAGAGAGAGAGAGAGAGAGACTGAGAAATAAGTTATTCTATCAATGTATATTAGACCAGTCACAACACCCCTAGTTTATGAGACATTTAAAGCATAATTCTGCTGCCCTCCTGCCTTTGGGTACTGTCTTCCAGAGTGGGAAGAAAGGAAAAGATCTATCTTTCATTACCTAGCAATTTGGACAGTCTAATGATTAATGGTTCAGCTGTTGTATAGGGTGTCAAATTTAATAAATCTGTGCATTTCTCTAGCTGGTAGATGGATATCTTCTCTCCTCATCTTGTTTTGCTTGCAGATTCAAACTCCTTCTCATTTTGTAGGAAACCACAGTTGTGAGGTGAGCAGTTTCAGAGGCAAGACGCTGTGTTCAAATTTGAAGCCAAAGGTTTACATACTAAAAACTGCATGAAGTCATTAATTATATCAGCAAAAATCTGAGGCATATGTGTGGCAGTAGATTCTAAAGAAGGTTAATCTAGAAGATAAAATGTAGTTTTTAATCAGTGTTGCTTCTTTTCCATATGGGTGTGCTTGCCAAAAATCCTAGATTCAGTGTTTGAGCAATTCTAATCATCTTCTCTACTAGTTGATGAAAAGTATTCAAAGGCATCGAAGCTAAGGAATTGAAATGCCAGACACATCAGTCAGAATTCTGGTAGACTAGGCATTGAGGAGGTTTTAACAGGGTTATTATTTACCAAGATGAAGGCTAGATGCAGGCAAACCACAAAGACGGCACTATCCCCTTTCGAAGCTTAAATTATAAAGAAGGGAGATACATACTATAAAAATATGCTTGAGTTCTATGAAGAAAAATAACACATAGAAACAGGATGGGATTTTATGGAATGAGAAGTGATAGTTTGATGGTAGTCTGGAAATAAGATGGGAAGGAACGCCTCTCTGAAAAAGAAGTAAGCCATGTATATACTCGAAGGAAATGCCTTAGTGGCAGAAATATTTGCAAATGCACAGGCATGTTTTAAAAACTGCAAGAAGACTAGTGTGTCTTCAAGAGTAGATGAAAGAGGATGTGATACTATCCCAAACATCTAAAATATTTATGCTGCTTTTCTCTGAATTCCAAATCCTTTCATCAAGAAAATCTAATTCATCCGGTCTTAGTTATTTGACCACTACAGTGCAATCCACTCTGCTGAGTTAGGATGAGTCTGTATAAATATTGCTGGCAGTATTCCATCTTTTTAAACAGGAAGAACTTTGGGAAAAGGGGGTTGGTTTGGTGGTTGTGAAAGCATGCCAAAATTGTCTCCTGGAGAGGTAAGAAGAATGAGCTCTCTAGGACCAAATTCTTATAATAGTGGATAGGGGCTTAGACCAAGATTTTGTGACACCACATAGAGGAGGTTGAATGTAAGGAAAATATCATAGAATTATATAATAGAATTATATAATACTAGAGTTGGAAAGGGACTTAAATATATTTTTTTGTCCAGTCACTAAAATACACAGGAAGCCAGAAAGTTTTAGAGAGGTTAAGTGACTTTTTTTTTTTTCAAGGTTGGTATCACACAGCTAATTAGTGACAAGCCAGGGATCAGAACACATATCTTCTGATTCCTCATAACTGATGACCTAGAAAATAACGTGACTTCGTTCTGAGGAAGCACACTTTCCTAGAGATTCCCCGAGAATACTTCCAAACACAATTAATTAAAATAGAACTGGTGGCGATGTTAAAAGAAATCAAAAAACAGCATTAAAAACAGAATAAATTTAATGTACATCAAAGTGTGTCATCATGGGAATGGCTCTTGAACCAAACCCTGAAGGAGAATAACGTGGCCTCAGATCATTTCAGAGCCTAAGGCATGAATCTTCCATGAAAAATGCTGTTTGTCTGAATTCTTGTAGTAAAAATATGAGCATTCATTAAAGTAGAATCTCATAAGGAGAAAGAGAAACCCACCCAAAATTTCTGAGCAAAATTTCCTCACTGTGGTAATGCAGCTGTAAAAAATAGCAAAAGGTATGCATTTAAGCTTTAGAGTCTACATTATCCTTATTTGAATCTTTGCTTGGCCACGTATTAGATATACAAGATAGGACAAGTTTTTTAATCTCTCCGAACTGCAGTTTCCACCTTAATTTAAAAAAAAATAGCAAAAGAAAACAAACAAACAAACAAAAAACCTTGGGTTCCGCTTAATACAGCAATATTTTGAGGATTATTTATAAACGGCATGCAAAATGTCCTACACATTTGTAAGCTCCTAATTTTCAGAATAGTCAGAGACGCTATTTGACACAGAGACTTTCCAAAGAGATAATTTTGAATTCTTGATCTAGAGTATTTTTCTTCTCTTTGTTCGCTATTCTGTTTCCTAACTAATAAGATATTTCAAAGGTAGTTACCGGGAGTGAAATTTGGTGAAAACATTTGTTGTTCCCAGTAATGAGCGTTACTTGACTTTTGAGGCACCCTAAGACTGACACTCTAACAAAGGCTCCAGCAAGTAATTGGCAAAGAAAGGTTAAACGGGAGAAGCAGAAATTTCTGTGCTCTACGGAGATGGTTGAAAGATTCAATGAACTAATTAAAAAGTCCAAGAAAAAGTGAAACCACAGATGGGTCTTGATGTCTTAAAGTAGTAAGAAACACAGTTGTCATGGAGGTAACTGAAAGGTCAGGATGTTTCTCTAGGAAAAAAATGAATTAGGGCACACGATGAGAATGGCCTCAAGAGATGGAATGCACTGGAAAGACATTTGAAATACTGAGAATTATAAGAACTTTAGATCTTCCATTTTCCTTTCTGTAATTTATGAATCATCTATTTCAATTTCCTCATTCACAACTGAAGCTGGGGGAACTTAAAAGTGGCAAGGAATATTCCCAAATCCATCCAATAAAAGCCAAAAAAATGTCCATTAAATAAAAGTCTTACACTATAATTCAAATGAAGAAAATTGGTGGAAGGGCGCCTGGGTGGCTCAGTCGTTAAGCGTCTGCCTTTGGCTCAGGTCATGATCCCAGGGTCCTGGGATCAAGCCCTGCATCGGGCTCCCTGCTCCGCGGGGAGCCTGCTTCTCCCTCTCCCACTCCCCCTGCTGTGTTCCCTCTCTCTCAGTGTCTCTCTCTGTCAAATAAATAAACAAAATCTTAAAAAAAAAAAGAAGGAAAGAAAATTGGTGGAAACTTGAGTCATCAGGGAGTGTGCCCTGGCGGCGAATTCCATGCTTAACTCTAAGGGACCTGAGCAGTGACTAACTGATGACGGGCAGTTATCCCTCAGGTCATAGCCCTGGTTACAGTTATTTGGCAAGTTGTTATTAATTTATTATTTATTTATTTACTTTTGTATCCTGTACTTTGTATTTTAGCTTTCTGTTAATATAACATCAAGGAACACGTATACATAACTTTTCAGCATAAATGTCAAAGCTTTTTACTGCTGCCTTTTGTTATTTCTTAGAGAGTCAGGAGAGGTTGCAAACTAAAAGAAATACCCCATAATCTCCCTCACTGGAACAGTGGCATATATTGGAGGGAAAGGACACCAGGAGTTCACCTTGGAAGTCTATGGATTGCCTTGGATACTAGCAGCATTTCTACTTTCTTACGATGTTATACCTAAAAAATTCAACTTTTACAATCAATATTTTTGTGCCAATTTGAGGAGTCTTATAAAAAGGGTTCATTCAGTCTAAAAGAATTTCCTTCAGCATTTCCTTAAAGTACATAACCAAATTTGTGTTACCTGCAACAATAGCAAAAAACAAAAAACAAAAAACAAAAAAACAAACAAAAACCAAAAACTATAAAGGTATTTATATATATTCAATTATTACACGTTAACATTTATGTCTTTAGTGTTTCAAAACCTTATTTCTGCTGCATCTGCTAATTTGTTGACAGCTCATATTATAGTGATAGCATGCCATTCTGCATTTAGTTTCCCCATATACCAGATATTGTCTCAGATTTTTCCCTAAACTTGAAACATCTTGCATCCTTTTTCTAATTGATGACATAGTCTTACTGATCTTTAAATCGTCAAATATAGTATTGTCCCCTCTGAGAAGCTTTCCCTATGCACTCAGATTGGGTGATGTTTCTCCTCTCTGTTCCCATTCACGATCCTGTCTTGTCAGCATTCTTGATATTTTACCTCTTTATAAACTGTCTACTCCACTCCCAGAATTTTTTACTAGAGGGCAGTAATAGTGTCATTTTCATCTTTTACTGCTAGGGCCCACACACTGATTGTTACTAGAAAATGTGTAATAAATACTCATTAAACAAAGGAAAATAAATATAGTGTAAATCTCCCAGACATGCCAACATATAGGCATATTCTAGGATTACTTATTTGAGGTATCACAATCTTTTTTGATATACACTTCAATCAGATACAGTGTGCTTTTTAAGGAATAGACAAAGAAATTCTAATTCCTCATCAGAGAATAACTACCATCTTTTGGGAGAAATGGGAAGCACCCCTCCCCCACCTTCTATAAACTGAGACCATTATTGTTATTGATATTTTGTGTATGTGAAAGGTATCTTGGGGAGAAACAGTTCTTTCTGATATTGAATATAAATTAATTGTAAAGCCTGTTCTGCTCCCTTTTTTTTCCAAGTGGATAAAATATATTCATGATTCTAAAGCTGTAAAAAGCTGTTCTGAAACTATCTGCAGACAAGGTTGCTATGGAAACAACATTTTTTTGAATAGTACAATAAATAGTCATCTAAAAGAATACTGAACACAGGGCACCTTGCTCTAGTAATTATAGGGGGTCTGGAATTGAAATATCTGTGACATGTTTTGCTTTCAGGTGTGTCACTAGAGCATATTTATTACCACAGAATATTTTTTTGTAAAGAGGTGAGATACAAAATGTTTACTTGCAGCAATAACTCGAGATACAGAAGAAAAAAGATTGTTCCTTCAAAGTTCCACGGGGTCCCACCACTCCTGCGTTACTCATACATACGCTGCAACTATACACCAATGAGGCTAAACACTTGAAATAATAAATTGCAAGATTCCCTAGAGATTGAGCGACATAGAAAATGAAGTTTTTGAGGATATGTGCAAGCCACAGGGAGCTCTATATCATCTTTCCCCATATCTTCTAACTTCCTTTTGAGAGACTAGATACCAAAAGAGACCAGAGGACTGAGAGAGTAGAGATGAAGGAATGTTAAGGAAAGAATAAAAAGGACATGCTTTCTCGGTCTTCTCCCTAAGTAACTGGGGTGTGAAAGATTGTCAAGAGGTTAGGGGAGAGCTTCTGAACACAGAGACTAGTTTTGATTCTCAGCAGACATTTGCTACCTGCAACACCTACAGAGAAGCTCTTGGTGCTTCAGAGGTTGAGGGAGGACAGGCTTGAGCAGTAGCACAAGCACAAGGTGAGGAGACCAAGCTTGCCCTTCAGGGGCCTTAGTTTATGTAGGCAAGTGCTCAGGAAGGCTGACCATGGGCTCAAGTGGCCACCCAACTACATAAACAGAGTAGGGTATTTGCTAGAGGTAAGGAACTGGGGAAGAGGTCCTGCCTCCATATCTCACTTCTGCACAGAGGCAAACTAGACACATGATCACACCCACAACAAAGCCAACATTTATCACTGCCCTTAATGAGAGGGAAGAGGAGAGATTTCAAAGAATAAGCTTTTAATTGGGCAGGGACCAAATTTGTAAAACCCAAACCAAAATGATTCTTGACTTGGTCAGTATATCTCCTACAGGCAATAAGATTGTTTTTCATTCTTGGGCAGAATGAAAAGTTCTAAGGAAATGCAGTTTTTGGTTCTAAAAAAAGTTTTTCTTTTCTCACATATTATTTATACATATTATTATATTTTTGCCTTATATACATATCAACTTCACCCACAGATATGATATGAAGAGTGGGAGGTTTCCAGTTCAGTCCAGGGTCCCAAAAAGATAGTACAAGGAAAAAATAAAATGAAATATTTAACCCCAGGAATTCTGAATTAAGATCTTTTTGTTTTTTTCACTCTTCTACTCACTCTTCTCATTGTAATGAGTTCTCCCAAGCTTTTCTTGATGCTAGAAGGAGGAAGATAAAGTATGAGAATAAGAACATTGGTATTCTATGAGAAATTGATTTTCTTGTCCACATTCTAGCAAGAGAAAATTAAAGTGCATTGTGGGAAATAATCTTGCCATAAATGTCTAACAGTGTTAATGCAAAAAAGAAAAAAAGAAAACTTAATTAATGTACTATGGATCCTGGCTATGATAGTTACTTAGTAAGAAACAAAACAAATTACTTGGAAAAATTTGCACTCTTTATCATAGAGGGAGATGGAGAGAAGGAAGAAAAGGGGAAGGGAGAGAAGGGGGAAAAAGGGAGGGGGAAACAGTCATGCTCACTAAGTATTTTTCAAGGGGATCTATATTTGTAACTTACTATTTTACCACAGAGACTCTTGTTACTCTTATTTGACACATTAGTCAGAACACAGACCTTTAGAGGTTACCTGAAAGTCCTTACATATAGTTAGAAGAGATGCAAAACTAGGCATGTTATTTAATTTTCATAATTAAATGTCAAGACTAGCTAATGTTCCATAATAATACAACGTAAAATATGGATTATTAGCTAAGAAAGAGAAACAGAACCATTTGAAATAAATTCATTCCCAAAACTTCATGGAAGAAATAAATACATCTAAAGTTCATTCAGCTATGTTAGGTGTGTAACTTGAAACATGGGAAAATTTCTTTTATTTGTAAAACTTTAATCTGTTTCAAATTCCACTGTTAGTTATCAAACATATCACAAGCATATCACAAAACAATCATCAGTTGCTGTACACAAATATGAGCCTGCACATAAAGAAAAGCATTCTCTATTGCAATCAGTCTAATTGTTTCAATAAGTTTTCTTTTTTATAATTTCATTTTTAAAAATATGTTATGTCAAGTAAGTAAATGGTGTGATATTGTGTGTGGTGTTGGTGTACAAACACAGAGACAGAGAAATACAGGGGAAAGGGAGAAACAGAGCTCTACAAAGTGGGTCATTATATTTTAGAAAACATAAAAAAGTCTCAGCTTAAAAAAATGCCATTTTTATTAAAAAATTCTTCCAGACAGTCCATGGACTCCAATTATACTTTTCAAATTCTTAAAGCTACACTTAGTAAAAATAACTTTCTTTCTACTTCTGGTTGTCACTCTCCCCTGATATTCATGATCTATATGGAAGAACAGATCACTTCACTGGGGATGTCCCCCAGCTGCAGCATCAGGGGGTCCCAGGGGAAGGCAGATACTAACAGGGACACTGGTTGAACATCTTGTAGATATGGTATGGGTCAGACTAACTGATCAGCAAAGAAGTTGACAGTCTAGAGCAGAAATCCATTTGCAAGTTTACATGCCCAATAACTACCCAGGTTGTAGCAACACATGAGAAACAATAAATTAGGTAGAAAACCTCCAAATGAGATTGTCTTAATCTGTTCCACAAATGAATAGAAATGTATAGGAAACAGAAACAGAACTTCCTGGCAAAGTTAAACTCATGATTATCTGCTAAAATGAATATTTTAACAAAAGCTTTGTTCCTAAAAAGTTGGTTAAAATTTGCTGGAAATACATTTAGCAACATAAAAATAAATACCCTTTTTACTGCTATTATTATTAATACAATTATGATTACTGGTTGGTGCTTATTTTCTGCTGCAAACAAACAAACAAAAAATGATTGGTTGGTGTTCAAGTTATCTTTGTTTCATAATAAATAACCCTAAACTTAGGGCCTTAAAGCAACAACTTCTTATCTCTCCTGACACTGTGGATTGACCCAGCTCAGCTGGGCAGTTCTTGCTTTAGATCAGTTCAGCAATGAGATACTGGCTGTGATTTCAGTCAACTAAACACTCAGCTGGGCTGGCTGTTGAGAATGATCTTCAATCCTTTCCCAGTGTTGTTCTTGATCACAAATCTATACAGAGTCTTAGTTACAGTAAAAACTCAAAACTCATCACGATTTGAACTCTCCCTAGGCAAACTCATTCTTTATCTTTATTTACGACAAACTTGGAACATTCTTTTCATACCTCAAGTACTTAGAATAGTAATTTACACATACCAAGGTCTCAATAACTATGTATTACATTAGATTGAGCAGGGTGCTTAGAATATGACCACACTTATGCATTTGATTATCACTTTTACACAGAAGCATCTGCATAGTGTATGGATTAGACGAAGTTAAACAATCCTGAAGGATCCACAACTTACCTTGAAGATTTCTGCCTAGTAGAATTTTTTATGCTTTTATATTATTGTTCATTTTATTTTTTAATTTTTTCTAGAGGGTGGGAGGGACAGAGGGAGAGAAAGAGAGAGAATCTTAAGCAGGTTCCGCGCCCAGCATGGAGCCTGACCTACGGCTTGATCTCACAACCCTGTGATCATGACCTGAGCTGAAACCAAGAGTTGGACACTTAACCAACTGAGCCACCCAGGCGCCCCATATTATTGTTTATTTTAGAAGGCAGGAAGTGATATTTGAGGTTTTAGAAATAACTACTACTACTAATAATAGTTAACAGTATGGAGGTTCCTCAAAATATTAAAAATTAAACTATCATATGATAAAACAATCCCATTTCTGGATATATAGCCAAAGGAAATGAAAACAGAATCTAAAAGAGATGTCTGTATTCCCATGTTCACTGCAGCATTATTCACAATAGCCAAGATATGGAGACAACCTAAGTGTCTATCAACGGATGAATGGATAAAGATGTAATACACACACACACACACGTATGTATGTATGTATGTATAATAGAATATTATCCAGCCATGAGAAAGAAGAAAAACTTGTCATTTATGACAACATGGCTAGATCTTTAGGGCATTCTGTTAAATGAAATAAGCCAGATGGAGAAAGATATACACTGCACAGTATCATTTATATGTGGAATCTAAAAATAAAAGTTAAACTCATAGAAACAGAGAATAGAAAAGTGGTTGCCAGGAACTGGGAGGTGGGAGATATGGGGAGGGGTTGGTAAAATGGTACAAATTTTCAGTTACAAGATGAATAAGGTATAAAGATCAAATGTATAACAAAATGACTACAGTTGATAATATTGTGTTGTATAACTGAAATGGCTGAGAGTAGAATTTAAATGTTCTCACCAAAAAAAAAAGCTAAATATAAAAAAGTTAACATTTATTAAAGTCATAATATCACTTAATGCAACATTAAATAATTACATGAACTATCTCACTTGGCCCTCATAATTATCCTTTGAGGTTCATATTTTTACGCTCTGATTTTGTGACAAGGCACTGATGGTTGGAGAACTTATTTAATGTCACATGGATATTAAGTTATGGAGCCAGGACTGGATACCAGTTCTTAATCCAGATTCAATATTCTTAAGCACAGTGTTATATGGATGGAAAAAGCAGTCCTCAAAGAAACTAGTGAGGGAAAATAATTAATTACACATTTATGCATAAAGAGGCACAACGCAATCCAGTGGGAGTATCCCACAGTGTCATCCTTCTAAATATAATGGTTTGGGGGGTATACCTGGGTGGCTTAGTCTGTTGAGCACTCTTGATTTCAGCTCAGGTCATGATCTCAGGGTCGTGAGATCGAGCTCCACATCAGGCTCTGTGCTCAGCGGGGAGTCCGCTTAAGGATTTTCTCTCTCCCTCTCCTTCTGCCCCTTCCCTTGCTTGTGTGTGTGCTCTCTCTCTCTCTCAAATAAATAAGTAAATCTTAAAAAATATATAATGTGTTTTGGAATTATTACATTGAATCATATTAAATTGCCATTTTGTAGGTCGTAAAATTTGAATATTAACAATTTCACGATTTAAAATAATATTAACAGTACAAATTAAGCATTATATATAACATCAACAGAACTCCAATAACCAATATTTTATATTTTAATAGCATTGCACATAAAAAGCAAATAAACCAGCTTTGGGTCAGAAAGTTCCCAACAGTATTATAATAAATATTACATTGTCAGAAATAATTAGTGCAATATTCAGAAGAAAGGTCATCTGAGTGATATCAGAACATCATAAAGTTAGAGATTCAAGTCAGATTGATTGTGTTGTTCATAACAAGTGATAATAAATGATCTAGAAGAAGTTGAATTCATTCCTTTATTGCTATTAAATAATCTAATTTTACAAAATCACCAAATAAATATTTTCCTGAAATTTAATTTGTGTAATAAAGAACAAATCCTTAAGGTGTTTTTGTATGTAGTTACATTTGTGAGTTTGTGTGTGTATAGGGTAGTATATGTGCATTTTGTAGAATCATATTGATAAAAACAAATCAGGGAAAGAGTGATTGATAGACCTGTAAAAGAAAGTCACTCAGCTAGGGAAGGTCAGCTTGCTAACTGGCTGTCAAGAGGTCTCTCCAACTAGCATTTATCTTTGTGAGTTTGGCTCATTGCAGGATCTGGCACTCATTTTTGCAGGCTTAGAGACTTGAATTTATGAGTTGACAGGGTACTGGTCACATTAATTGAAAACAACGAACATTATAAGAAACTATTATACACAAAGTATGTCTGTTTATTAATTTCCCAGCAGTTTGCCGGGAAAGCATGAAGTATGAAGGAAAAGAATCAGTTTTAAGATTCACAGACTTTATGGCAAGAGATTAAGGAAGACTGAGTTAGACTTCCAATATACATAGATTATTCTTGCCTTTCAGATCAAACAGACATGATCTTGGGATGGTATACTCTCCTTGGACAGGGCTTGAATAGAAACTAAACTGGAAATGTTGATCTTTGTCTACAATGCCGTCAAAAGTCTTAAGGATATCTGCCTTGACTACATCTCCTGTTGCCAAGTGATTATGTTTCTGTACCTGCCACTCACCTCCTCTATTTTTTTAAGGATTTATTTATTTATTTATTTATTTATTTATTTATTTATTTATTTGAGAGAGAGAGTGAGAGCGAGCGAGCGCACAGGGGGGAGAAAGAGTCTTTTTTTTTTTTTTAAAGATATTATTTATTTATTTATTTATTTATTTATTTATTTATTTATTTAAGAGAGAGCACAAGCAGGGAGGGGAGGGGCAGAGGGAGAGGGAGAAGCAGACTCCTGGCTGAGCAGGAACCTGAACATGGGGCTCTATCCTTGGACCTTGATACATGACCTGAGCCAAAGGCTCAGCAGACAGTTAACCATATGAGTCATGCAGGCACCCTGGGAGAGTCTTAAGCAGACTCTGCGCTGAGTGCAGAGCCTGATTTGGGGCTCTATCTCACGACTCTGAGATCATGACCTGAGCTGAAACCAAGAGTCAGTTGCTTAACCGACTGTACCAGCCTGGCGCCCATGCCTCCCCTACCTTAGACCAAATGTGAGCACCTGACCCCAAACAACTGATCTGCAGGCTGACCTGTCATCTCTGACCACATTGTGTATCCTGGTTCAAAATGATGACTTAATCAGTTTTCTCTTTCAGGATTTTGAATGGGAGTAGAAATAATGTCATTACTTTGGAATAGTGAAATTGAAATTATAAGGAAACCGTCATGTCAATGTTAGCAAAAACGATAAACAGTAGAGGTTGTGTTAGTTTATACAGTGAGAGGAATGAAGTATTCTACAAAGAGAAACAAAGTAAGAGTTTGTCCTTATAGCTAAGTTCTTTAAGCAAAATCATTTTCTCCATACTATTTAAGTGACTTCGTTTCTTACAACTTATAGCCAAGTCAAAGAAGCACTGTCAAAATGTCTTCTATGAATTTTTTCAATTGTTTATTGCTTATGAATACACATTTGTAATCAATATATATTCACATATGTCAACATAGACTTTTCTTCCACTTCAGTTATTCTTTCTCTTTCAAGAAGACTTTGAAAGATTTTATCACAGATTATTTTATGAATTAACTCAGAGGGCAACCCAATTTCTCTTATTTTCAGCTCCTTCATTGACTGCATCTTATGGTTTCCCCATAATTTACCTATGATATTAATAAAGTTAAAATGCCATTTCAATATAGCAATATTTATCTTTTATAACTTGGCATTTATTTTAAGTCCAGTTTGTTATAATAATTAACTTTACTCTAGAAATGCATTTTCTTACAAAAAAAAAAAAAAGCTCATCAGTCTTGAGAAATGTACCAATTGGATGTTTGAGAAACCAAAAAGTAGTAGAGTTTAAATAGTATATTTAAAAAAAATAATTTTATCTATATTACCTTTCACAAATTATAAAAAAGTAATTTAGTCTTAAGTAATTTCTAAGTATCATATATATGAACTCTTGAACATTTAGCATACATCTTAATATCCAGTATGCTATGAAGACTGAAATTTAAAAAAGGATCAAAATGAGGGGATTAAGAGTACACTTACATTGATGAGCACTGAATAATTTATAGAATTGTCAAATCACTATATTGTACACATGAAACTAACACAACACTATATGTTTGCTACACTGGAATTAAAATAAAATAAAAATGAAAATAAAAATAAAAATAAAAAAGATTAAAGTGTTACCCATGGCACCTTATCAAATGTAAATATAGATATTTGAAAGTGCTTGCTGGATTATAATCTATATTGCTTTTGCCAGAAAACTTTTTATCAAATTTAAGACTCATGGAAACCTAACAACATAGATTTGACACTTAAAGTGGTTTTATTTATTTTTACAGAGAATGGTATGAATTCAAGAATTGATTTCACTACTTTTAAAAAATAAGTCTGCTTTTTTCCATTAACTTGAGTCATAAGTCATCTTTATCAGTCTTATTTCCTTTGAATTGATGCTTTTATGTTCCCTAAGAACATTCTGATGTACTTTCATTGTCTGGATTTGGTTCAAGGATCCTAGATATACAGAGATAAGCTACCACCTCAAATTCTCAAGTCAACATTAAAATTTCAATGACTTTTATTATTGTTGGCTATTGTGCTCAATCTGAATTATATCCCAAATCTGAAGTGGCAATCCAACCTATCAAAAAAAAATTGTATAGTAGCTTCGTACATGGTCTTAGTGGAGTTAAGATTAATAAGGAAATCTCAGAATTACTTTGTAGGTGTTAAACTGTTTAGCAAAAGAGGTTATTTTGGAGTAATTAATAACCAAGGTTTAATTTCCAGAATACCATTAAGACTCCTAAAAAAGTAGCAAGTATATAATTTTGCACCTCTCATTAATCTTACATATCTCTTTTCCACTTGTGAAAGTGAGAAGAGATATTGTGTATTAATGTGTACAGGTAGTTATCTATTTAAAATCTGCTTAGGCTAATGATGTGTACACCTTTATATATACCACATTTATTGTTCAATATTTAAACAATAAAAACTTAATAATAATTTGATTTAAATAAAAATTAATGACTGGGTCACAAAGAGATTGTCACCATACCTTTAAATATTAAGTTATTATGCTCTATTTCTTAAAATGATAATAGAGACACATTTATACACAGTACACACTCTTTTCTCATTGTTTTTTTCCCTAAACAAGTTTCCTTAGTTCTCTGCTAGGACCAGTTGACCACTCAGATAACTTTTGCTTATTGATCTCTAAAATAATAGTGTTGTGTTAGCAAAAGATATTCCTCCTTGTCTACTCCTTTGACTAATGATTTTCACTTGCATTGATTGTCTCATGAAATAATTGTAATTTTGAAATTCCTTTTCAGCTAGGCTTTCCCTAAATCAAATCCAGTCATTAATTTCCCTAATTATTTTATAATTCTATCGCTCAGCAGGTAGATTATGAGGAGACACTGGGCTCCAGCAATTATTTGATGTTCATCCTCATGCTTCTAAGTGATCACTTCCTGCATCTAACAGCAACAACAAAATTGTCAAAAAAACCTGTGTGAGCAAGTGAGGGTTCCCAAGGAAGGTCTAAAGGGTATCTGGTATAAATGTTAATAATAAGTGCTCTGTGAAGAAGATACCTTAATTAGAAAGTTGAAGTTTGGGGCGCCTGGGTGGCTCAGTCAGTTAATCATGATTTTGCCTCAGGTCATGATCTCAGGGTCCTGGGATTGAGTCCCACATTGGGCCCTCTGCTCAGGGGGGAGTCAACTTCTCCCTCTCCCTCTGGTCCTCCCCCCTGCTCATTCTCTCTCTCTCTCTTTCAAATAAATAAATCTAATCTTAAAAAAAAAAGAGAGTTGAAGTTTGTGGATCCTTTTCCCAGAAAAAATAAATATTGAAATTAAAAAAAATACACTTAATTTAGGAGGCTCCTAGGTCCTGAAAATTGTGTCCAAGACTTCAAGTGTTAGTACAGTTTTCACCAAAATTAAGTGAATATATATACAACACTGTGTATCATAATACATGTGTGTGTATGGTACATAATATATATAACATGTGTCATATATGTTATATATAATATATAAAATAATTATAAAGGCTCTGAAAAAATCCATTTAATTTTATTTATCCTAGTTTTTCTCAAAACTTTGTTTATCTGGGAATACTATTTCTGCATAAGACATTTTACTATATAAGAATCCCAAGAACACAGTTAAGAGATTACTGTACTAATAAATACTTGACACAGATCACCTTGAAAAATCCAAAAGTTTCTATGTATGATAAGACATTTTTCAAAATTCAAATACAGTTTGGAGCACAATCCATAATTAATACATAACAAGCATTTTGAGTAACTTTATATTTATAAATATATAACATTTTGAGCAAAGAGTAAACATTAATTTGATTTGACTTTATGAGCCAGACGGAGTAGGACATTGTTTAATGACTCAAGCATCCTTAAAAGCTTGTCCTGACTTTCCTATTGCTAAAAATGAAAATAAATACCCCCTGCAATAAACTGTTTTGTTAGGATCTACGAAACAAAAGCTTCTGTAACTCTAAGCTCTAAAGTGACCTGTGTACTTTTAAAAGTTGCAGATTTCTCAAGGACTAAATGAAGCATTTTCTTAAGTTAATGCATTTATCTCTTACACGGTTTCAGTGACCCTCTCAAACATGTCAGAAAAACTATTCACATTGTGTGGTTTATTGTCCATAAGAACACCATTTAAGTCATGGGAAATAAACAATTTCCAGTGAACAGACTGACTCTTCAGAAAGTTCAATTTAAGTTAGTTATTTCATACTCAGAATTGTGGTTTCCTTTAGAAGCAATGCCGGCACAAGCTAGGCGATACAATACATCAAGGTCTTAACCAGGACACCTCATCACCTTTTATAAAATGATTTCCTACAGCAAAAGTTAAGCAATGATAATGATAAAGATAGCTTTTTTTTTTTTTTAACTTACTCTTATGAATTGTTGTGTAATCATCAAGTTACAATGTTTTGAGCAGGCATTTTACTTGTTGCAGTAAAAAGTCTATCTCCTGGATTAATCTGAAAGAAATTCCCATTGATCAAACTCTAAACTATGTGCAGCAAACTAGACAATAAAAATATGTTGGCTTGAGTATAAAGATTATACCAAAAAGCTTTAAATTAGTTTTACAAATATGTTCACGTAGTTATGAGCATCTTAATTAGTGTTTCTGAATTTTTTGTGGTCTATATGCCCTTCAAAAAATCTGTTGAAGTTGGTAGAGCATTTTCCCAGGGAAATAAAAGGTGAAATTCCCCCCCAAATTACATTTAATTTAGGCATCTTATAGGTGATGAAAATTGTGTTCAAGGTCTCTAGTGTTAGTATGATTTTCACCCAAATCAGGAGCTATTCTCTTAAAACATCAGGAATTAGAAACTGTTTCTGCACTGTTAGAAATTCCTCCAGAATATAATTTTCTAATAAATGTCCATAACTACAACTACTTTTCCATATTAAAATAAAATAACACCTATATTATTTTGTGTATAATTTGAAAATCTCTTAATGCTTAACACAGAGGGAGGAAACACTTGCTGGGATATGTAATAAAATCTGGTAGAGTTTATAGATTAGCTGCTAAAAGACACAGAGGATATCAAGGAAGTTATGGCAAGGAACTTCCCTGGAAGGATGATGTATATTTTAATGTTGAGATTTGTCAAGATTTGTCCTGTCATTTCCTATTATTCTCTCTTCATAAGCCCTATCTACAGTATATGATGGGGGTAGTTTGAACGATGAAACTGGAAGCAGATAAAGATTGAATTACAAAGCGTAGAAGAAAGTTTAGAGGAATTTCTTATGGCCTACGTGAGTTTTCAATGGAAATAGGCACCTTTGAGTCAGAATTGAGGACTGATTTTGCTGATTTCCCATTTGATACTTTGATCTCATAAGGAAAATAAAATCTCCCAGCTTACTGAAATCAGATTGATCTTTGTCTTCTTTTAAAATAGAAACCTAAAGTCCTTAAATACATACTAGAAGAAGTACCAAGACCCTGACAACAATAAAGTTAAATTTTCTTATTAAAAAGTATGTTAGCTTTTGAGCAATATCCATTATCCCACACAGAGATCCCATTAGTGAACTGGCATCATCATCATCTTCTACCCAAATGAGCTGATAATGTATCATTCTGTCAATTTATGTAGGAATAGAGAGCTCAGGAATGATGATTCACATTTCTTTGCACATAAATGTTATTCCCACAGAATTCCTTCCCAGAGGATCTCCATTTATTTGGTTACCTGCCTAGATACTGTTTAATTTTATGCATAAAAATAAAAAACAAAACTTTGTTTTTCTAATTATTTTCACAGATGCAAGCAATAATCTCTTAATGCATGGAGATAAATTTTCAAATATCCATTTCTGTTCAGGTAACCAAGTTAACTCTTTAGACTCAGATTTAAAAAGATGCTTTAGTTATATAATTTTCATCATAAAAATGTTCAGTATCCTAGTTTGAATTAATTTGGAATACATATCACACACATAGATGAATTTATTTATAGACCACCTGACATGACTAAATTGTTCTCTTTTGCAGGTCTTTGCCTATTTGTTTATAAGGTATGTAAAAATAAATGTAACTTTAGCACATAAATATTCATAGATTCTATGATTCTGAATATTTATATAGTACCTGCCAACTACTTTGACAGGTATGATAGGTTAGAATGCATATTACAAGGGGAGGGAGGATATTTATTTGGCATTAAGTTTCAGGTCACTTCTAAAACAAATGCAGTGTAAGTTTATACAGCACACACAAGCAAAAGACAATGTTGCTTAGAAATGGACAAACCCTGGTAGGTTTAATTGCACTATCACCTTTACAAATATTAGGCTAAAATAATCTTTTTAAAAAAAGATTTTATTCAGTTACTTGACAGAGAGATAGAGAGAGAGCACAAGCAGGGAGAGCAGCAGAGGGAGAAGCAGACTCTCCGCCGAGCAGAGAGCCCGACATGGGGCTCGATCCCAGGACTCTGGGATCATGAAATCAAGAGTCAGGGCACTTGGGGCGTCTGGGTGGCTCAGTCGTTAAGCGTCTGCCTTCGGCTCAGGTCATGTTCCCGGGGTCCTGGGATCGGGCCCCGCATCGAGCTCCCTGTTGAGGGAGAAGCAGGCTTCCCACGGAAGTGTATCTCTCACTGTCAAATAAATAAAATCTTTAAAAAAATTAAAAAAAAAAAAAGTCAGGGCACCCACCCGATTGAGCCACCCAGGCATCCCCAATATAACCACCTTTTTATTTAGTTTCCCAACACCCTGAACTACCTTAATGAGCTGTGTTAGTCTAGTGCTGAATCTTGTTACATAATTCAATCTTACTGGTTTATCTCAGGAAAAACGTGGCATAGAGAAAAATGTAGAGAAGTTAACACAAGAACCATGTTATTTATACAATACTTTACTTAAACCTAAGAATTTAATCTCAAGATCCTTGTTAAATTCCATTATCAGAAGACTATGTATTTTGAGCACATAACACTTGCCTTTTGTATTTGTATGAATTGATTTTAGTGTGATGTCTTCAACATCTATCAAAAGTCACCACGTGTCCTTTCCATTCCCAGTCCCTTAAAAATTAGTGTTCTGCAGACTTCTGCTCAGGGTCTTTCTCTAGAATATGAAATAGGAGTATATGCTCTAGTGTTTAATTGATTAATTTAACTTTCAGGTCTGACATTTTATAAGCAATGGGAACCTGGGAAACTTACTAAATTTCTCTGTAAAATAGCATAATATTAGTACCCATCTCACAGACATTGTTGTGAGTTATCAAAGGAATTTAAGTGAAACATTTAGACCTGTGCCTAAAACAGTAAACTACCCCCAAATTTTGGAATCAATGTGTAAACGCTGCCCTCTCACTCAGACACATCCTCTCCTGTCACTGAAATTGACGTGTATAGTCTGATGACCACACAATCATTGCCCACTTAGTTCTACTGACCTAACTAGAGATTGTTACCTAATTGTTCTTTGACGAAGAACTCTGCCCAACTTCAAGACAATTTGAATCTTAGTTTACTGCAGCATAGTCACTGCATTCTGCTCTCTGATATTTTGTTTCATTTTGTGTGTTAGGCCCAGACACTAGTTCTGATCTAGCAACAGTCTAACATTCCCCTTTTTTTTCTATTACCATTTTTAAGAACATAGCTCAGGTGCATATCCATTTCCTTTTTACACTCATCTACCATGCCCTTGAGATCTCATTTTCTCCTCCATAGCTCTCTATTTTGTCTTTTAAGATCTAAACCTCTTTGAGAAGGAAAATTCTCACTTTCTCTAGCTAATGATTACTTCTGATATTTAATACTGAAGCATTTCCCCCCTAAGAAGCTTTAGCTCCTCTTTGCTTTTCTGAATAAATGTACTACCCAGAGACAGAATATTTAAGGCACAGGGCTATATAATGTCTTTCTCTGCTTTTGGATTTGCAGTAATTTAAGTATTTCATTGTTTCATCTCTCTACCAAAGTTCATGAAAATGGAATACACTTTAAAAAAGAATGTAGGCCTTTATTTCTCGTTAAAAATTAACCACTCTTCTATGCATGAAGCTCTGACATAAAAACTAATGATCATGGCTTCTGAAATTAACAAATCCAGATCCAACTTATTAACATATGGTTAAGGTTACCTAACTGACCCAAATAAAGTTTAAAATATTAGTAGGAATCGAATTTTACTGCTAATCTAGCACAACTAGTTACATGTTAAACTAACATTTGAATTCCAGAATATTCTTATTCTTCCATACCTCATGTGGACCTCAGCTGTTTTTGACCTTTAAAGATGTAGCTTGCAGAACTGGCTGAACATATCAGTGAAAACAGGAAATATTGTTATTAAACATCTTCCATTTCATAGTATCGTTTCACCGGATCTAAATGGCTCTCTTAGGGCTTTCCCCCTTGTTTCTCTCTCATCTGAAATTTCAGGAAAAAGCACACGGTTTAAGGTCTACTGTTGCAACCCACACACTGAGGCTCCCAGGACTGTGCGTACCAAGGTTTCCATGGCAGCCATTTGCCTGTTCCCCCAAGCCTGTTACTTGCCAATTCCTCTGTAGCCAATGATTGCTAAAGCTAACGTAAGGCATAATGACATGCCAAAGAAAAAAATTTGTAATGGTCATATTTACTAAAGCTTAAGGCCTAAAGTCACTGATGGCCTTTAACTGGGAAACATTCACTTAAAGACAAACACGCAAGTGTGAGGCTACTATCACTCCTGCCACATTGTCTGTGTCTTCAAGACCTCGGGTCCTATTAGGTGATTTTTAGTTCCTAGGGCACAGCAACTTCCTATTCCCATATCTCTGCTTGGCCAACCTTTACTCAACACTTTCTTCTGGGTATTTTTCTTGACCCTCCTCACTGAATTAGTTGCCTGTGCTTATATGTATTATATTTCTGCTAGCATGAAATTTAGTATATTTTTATTGTTTGGTTTTTTTTTTTTTTGTATCTTTCTTTATGTTAAAAATCACACAAGCTTCTTGGGGTGCCTGGGTGGCTCAGTTGGTTAAGCGCCCAGCTTGTCATTTCAGCTCAGGTCGTGATCTCACGGGCCATGGGACGGGGCACCATGTCAGTCTCCACATTCGGTGGGCAGTCTCCTGGAGATTCTCTCCCTTCCTCCCCCTATGTCCTTCTCCCTGCTCCCCCTGTCTCTTTCTCTCAAATAAATACATCTTTAAAAAAATTTTTTTAAAGGGCGCCTGGGTGGCTCAGTCGTTAAGCATCTGCCTTCGGCTCAGGTCATGATCCCAGGGTCCTGGGATCGAGCCCCGCATCGGGCTCCCTGCTCAGCGGGAAGCCTGTTTCTCCCTCTCCCTCTCCCCCTGCTTGTGTTCCCTCTCTCACTGTGTCTCTCTCTGTCAAATAAATAAAATCTTTAAAAAAAATTTTTTTTTAATAAATAAAATCATATGAGCTTCTGAAAAGGAGGCAATGGTGATCCACATGGACCATCAGATGAAGAGAGCAAATGCTGATTAACAGTGAGGATTGGGTAAGTAAAATTCTCTACCACATGAGAACACTCTATTTTCCTGTTGCACAGCAGAATTCTTGTAGGGATACACTGAATAATTTTAAATGAACAAATGAGTACAGAAAAATGACCTACAAGACTTCTCTTCCATTTCACTTTGATATTGTTAAATATGTTGCCTAAGACCTACATTTATAATATTATTCTTCCAGTTTTGATTTGAGGCATATATTGAATACCCCTCAGAAAGTAGTGACATATTAATTTTACATTTTTTTATTAGCCCAAAATCTAAGATCTGCCTATTTTCTAATCCTTCCAGATTTTGCTTTGATCTCATAGTGATAGAAAGAAAATGGTCATCGGTCTTTCCCGGACTCTAAACATGCCACTTAAAAGTAGTCTTTTGCAGTCGCTCCACTGAGTGGAGGAATCTCTTTCCTCACCCATTCAGTCTGAACTGGCCTTGTGACTTGCTTTGACCAACAGAATCCCGTGGGAACGGCTATGTGCCAGTTTCAAGCCTGTGCTTCACGGGCCTCGCACGCATTTACTCATACCTTTGAGCCTCTGCTAAGCTGCCAAATGAACAACTTAGAGTTAGCCTTTGAGATGATATAGACGTGGTCCAGTCAATTTTTTCAACCCAGTCAACAGCCCGAAAATATCCAGGTATGTGAGGGAGACAACCCACCACGTGAGTGTAGAGGCATGAATGAGTCTAGCCAAGATCAAATGACTATGGCTCAGACCTACAGAATGACCCAGGGGCCCAAACTCTCATGAACCATAATAACTGTTGTTTTGAACCCGTAAATTTTGATGTGGTTTGTTAAGCAGTAATTGCTTCTGAGTAAGTCCTACCTAAATGATCCTATTTTATAATAGTAACTTCTCTTCCCAGCATCCCTTTCTTCTTCCAGGATTTCTATGTATATGTTCAGCAGCATATATTTATATTCATTTTATATAGTTTTTCCTACTCCCAAATTGTAATTGAATTTCCATGTCGACAGGATTTTATTTTGCTTTGTTTTTTGCTATCTCTCCAACACCTAAAAAATGCCTTGCACAAAATGGACATGTAATAAGTATTCATTTAATTAATCCATTCATTAATCTTGCCAATTTTACTTGTTTTTACATATGGAACATTTGCTTCTTTTACCTAACTAAAATTTATCCCCCTCCCTTGTTCTTCATTTGATCAATTCTGTTGCAGCCTGCAGATTTATTGTTACCCACTATATTAATTATATTAAACAGAATAAAATAAATGGATGCATGAGTAGCTTACATGAGTCACTGCAAAAATGCATTAAACCCTGTCCTAATGAACAAAAATTATAACTATTCCTAGTGAGTTTCAGGCATAGCACCTAACTAGAAAAATAAAATCCCTGGCTTTTCCTCAACATTTCATTTAAGAAGCTAATAAACATTATAAGAGTCTTACACAATATAGTCAGTTACGTGTTTTCAATGAATTTCTGCATATATGATACCATCATCTCTAAAAAACAGAGAAATGACTTGGTGTTTCTAGCGAGATAAGAATGGTTACTTCTGCCCGTATCTCATCCCTTTCAAATAAGTAAGCATGAAGATTTAGGAAAGGCACATGTGGTTTGTTGATGGACATAAACATATGGTGAATCAGTTCTAGAAATCAATTATTGGATGTTCCAAGTTGATCACTTTCATATTGCATTGCATGTGCAAGAATTGGGAATTATTTTCTAAAATAAATTGGCTATAAACAACCTAAAAAAATCACTCAATTTAATACAAAATCTATTATTTAAGGCAAAAGAAGTAGAGTTTAAAGGATAAAAGATGTTACTGAAATTCCAACTGTATTACTTTTGTTATTCTATATAGAGTTTATTCGAATATTAAAAGGGTGTTTAAAAAGGAAAATATTCTGAAGTCTCTTTTTCTTAAAAGTTAAACATATAAAAATTCTGTTTAACAACCTTAGAAGAGTTGTAAAAAATAGAGAACATCTCAGAGTTCATGATACTAAAGCAAAGCGTAATTTTTCAAGTCATAGTAATTATGCTGGCTATCACCCCATTACTGATATAATGTGAAGCTAATAAGCCAAGTAATTAGTATGCTCTAGGTCAAAATTTTCACCTCAGTAACTGAAGGGTAAATGAAGACAAAGCAGTGTAATATTAAACATACAAGCAGAGAAGTAGTAACATGTTATAATGAAAATCTGAAAGATCACTTAAGAAATAGTGTATTTTTGTTTGCTTATTGAAGAAAAATATGAGAAACTGATTTAAATGTTTTTAAGCTTAGTAAAAGTTAAGACATATTCAATTGTGTTGCTAATGATTGTTATTATATACATAAACACACTTAAATGTTAATATGTGTTGAACATGTGCATAAATCTAGCATTAGATAACTTATGCTCAATTTAATTGGCTATTGTAGTTTCATAATTATAATGAAAGTAAATATTTACTTGTTGTCTTGAAGGAGAAAAACAAACAAACTTGCATCCAATTGCTGGTGCCCTCATAAGGAAGAAGAGAAAAAAAATCAAAGGTAACCAGATGTTGAGGGTTTTTCTACTGTCTGGTAACTGGGACTAACACAATGGCTTTTTTTTGAGGACAAAAAAAAGGAAAATTATTCCCCAATTCTATGTTCAGATAGATACTAGAGATAACAGCCTCTACTCCATGAGACTTCTTAAGAGCTACAAAACTGGTACTAAATTCACTAGCCTCACTCCACCTCCATGCCAGAAAAAAGGGTGTCTCTTTGGGGTAGTACGGTGTTCTGGAAAGAAGGTATTCCCTACCCTCAAGAGTGGAGGAATTTTTACCATTGTCATCAGGTCAAGTTTTGTAGAATACAAGGATGTTTACTAGGAAGCACTACTGAGACCAACACCTATGGAAGTAAGGGCAAGGAATTAAGAATGGGTAGAGGGAGAAGTTGAGTTGTGGTACAAGGCAATTACAATGAAGGACCCAATCAACCCTACACAAAGCTGTTAAGTAAGATGGATCTTCAGAGTTGACCTAAGTTAAATTGAAGGGTCATACCTTTATACCTGGACAATGTGAAGTTACTGAATGTAGACTGCACCTGAAGGAGGCACAATTTTGGACAGAGCATTTAACCAGAAAATTCCTAAGAAGGCCAAGAACTAAAGGCCATTGTCCAGCAACAACCCTAGCAGCTACAGGAATAAGCTCATTTTTTGAGGGTGATCTGGGTAGCATAACCCAGCAACCATTTCACTAGCTCTCCAAATCTTGGCAGGACATACATTTGAGAACTTCCACATAGAGAAAGGGCAGATTTGCTACCACTGGTCCCAGCACTTCTCGAGGCCTGTGAGTGATAAAAACGAGGGGTCTTAGAGTGCAAGAACTGACTGAAGAAAGTAGATGAGATCAGGAACTTAGACCTTGTTCAAACAATGTTAGTATGGGTGTGTGAAGTTGTACGAAGCTGTTGTGGGCAGGCTAAGAGGTATGGGTCAGATGAAAGGGACTGCCGGGTAGCACAAAAGAAAACCAATTTCTAGGGGTCTGTACAGGAATGAGCCATTTTCTGCCCACATCTAGCCCATAGACATGGGCCCACCAAGGAGGGATTACAATCTTTCTCAATTAAATGAATAGACGTTACCTTTTTCTTATGCATTCTTTCTCCCTGTCCCATGACCAGAAGAGGAAGGTCAGGAAAGAATGGGAAGCAAAGTATGAAGAAAACATCAAAGCATTCTTACTACTCCAAACCACTGGAGCCACCTACAAACCTAGACTATCCTAAAAGAGAGGAGGTATGAACAGTCCAGAAGTACTGGAGATTCAAGATCTTTGGGGCAACAATTGACTTCTCAGGGATTGCAACCAATAGATAAAAACCTCCATCTATTGCTCTCCAGAGCAGAAAATTCCTGATGTATTATAAGACTCCTCATAATGACCTAAAGCAAATCAGCACCAGTTGTCCTCAGGGTGACCAACTGAATACAACCTCTTTGCATTATCCTTCTCTCCTTTCTTGTTTCACTCTCCTCCTCTCCCTCAATTTTGTGTCCTGCTATAATATTTCTAAAGCTTTGTCTCATGCTGTACTTTCCAAGGTAATATCAAAGTGCACTTTTCTTTGTTTTTATGTTAAACAGAAATCTTTTTATTCCCAGTTGTATAGAAACCAAACATTCTATTAACAATACAAATTATAGCAGTAACACATTTGATAGTTAGGAGATATTTTTGTCTTCAGTGCTTTCAGCATTTTTATTGAAGAAATTGAGATATTTCCTCTCAGGGATCTTTGTATTAGAAGTATAATTTTCTTCTTCCCTAAATTTGATCAAGGATACCTGATTGCATATGTATTCCTCCCATGTCATAGATCTTTGTAAGCTTTATATTGTGGTTTTAGACATTTGATAGGTTTAGAAATATTTCTACTTAAACTCTCTAGCACCAGAAAACTATAAAAATAATATATTGCAACCTTGGGTTGGATTTGTATTTAAATAATCACAGAGACTATTCTAGGTTCTCTTTTTGAGAAACTACAGTTGTAGGACTATCAAAGTCACTCTGAAATATTCATGTTATAACTTATATATAATATCAGATATTCCAATAACACACACTTTCCCTTGCACTTTATGGTTTCTGCATTTTTTTTTCTCTCAGTAAAATGAATACACCTTGGACATTTATATAAATTATCAGTAGAGAAATGTTTGTACCTGTCAAGCTGAACAAATGTTCTACACCCCTTTCATTGCCATGAATCTACCAACTGACTGCTTATTTATTCATTGTGTTTGCATGTTTGATTTATAAAGGAACAAAACTACATGATTGGATACATTAAGTATTACATCATTTTTTATAGTGAATAAATGAGAAGCACTGGTAGGTTTGAGGGAACTTTCCATTGAAATTAGATGCTGAGGATCCTAACTCTAAATTAAAAGAAATTTGACCTAAAATAAACATGTATTGAAGTATTCTTTGAAAGGAGTCAAGATAAACATTTGAAGCTTATCTCCCAAAACTGAAAGTGAGGGAGATGCCTTGGATAAAACCTCTGCCAAACATGACACGGGGGAAGAGAAAAAAGGCAATGTATAACCATCATGCTTAGTCAAAACTCTTCTGAAAATATGAATGCTACAGTGTGATTATATATGATAACATAATATGTCATAATTAATTTTGAGGCTACTTGTAGTCCAAAAAATATCTTTTTGCTTTTTTATAAGAAATTTCCTTTATCAGAAATAACAGTTGCATTTGGAAAGTCATTACTATATAATATAATACTGCCTTTTTCGAAGACTATCCTTAATAATAAAAGTAAATGTTTAGATATCCTGTTCTTTCTCTCCTCATTACCCCAGTGCTGACTTATCCTCTTTCTTTCCTACACCATGACCTTGATTGTATATCAAAGCTAATAAAGTAATGCTATTGTAAATTCTAGTCCCTCACTAATAGCTTCTTTTGATAGAATTTAATGGGAGAAGTAGATGAAAGGCTTAAGACCTAATCCGGCTCAATCCAGCTCTACAAGGAAAAGGTTCAGAAATGGCTACCCCTTAATCTTCAACTCAACTGCTTTGGCCATATGTGAAGAAAAGGTCAATTTGCCAAATGGTACTTCAAAATGGAGAAATTCCTACCCAAATCTCAGGGATAAGTTCCAGTTGCCAAGTCTGTCAGAAGCAGAAGAAAAGTCAAAGGAGACACAAATACAAAATCTAAACAGTTGGCTCCAAAGACTTTTTGATCTAAAAAAATAGCCAAAAATGAAGACATGTCCCAAAGAAAAGGCATCTTTAGTATGAAGCACAGCAAAATGAGTAGATGAAGTATAGATTATTAGCATTTCTGGAACTGACCATATGGCTGTTCTGTACATGTTTATATAGTCAATGGGAGGAGATGTGTAATAAGCTATTAATTAGGGCCAACAAATGGGCAAATAACAAATAATCAGAAATAAAGCTCTAATGGTCTCTAACCTCAAAGCTCTAGTTGCTTCTTTCCCTCTCTTTTGTTCATTTATCGTTCTAACAAACTTTTATTGAATATCTGTTCCATGCCATGCACTTATATTTTATTTACTAAATTCTTAGAGTAAATCTCTAAATTAAAAAAAAAAAAAACAACACACTATATTCCATTTTTAGAAAGGAAGAAACTGAATTTTGAAGATATGAATGTTCCACACTTTATAATTGGTTAAGTACCCACGTATTCAATTCCTGGTCTTCTTGCTGCAGAAGTCCAGTCTGCTACTGCACTAGATGCACACTACATGCCAATCACTACATGCCAATCAATAAGATGTCTTTCAAGCTGTATGAAATGTCTATCCAAAACAGACAATTCATTTTACATCATCTTGCAACCAGATTATTTTCTGATAATTTTTAACTTCTTTCTTCTGTTTTTTTCCTACTCCAGTTCAATATCCATATAATTACATGGACATTTACCTTCCCTCCAGACTTAGAGAATAAATTGAAGAATTCTGAACCCAGTATTAACTTCCATGCAGGTGCGCCATTATGTAGCCCAGGACAAACAACTCAGCATTTATTTGTGTGCAAGCTGTGCTCTAATGATGATATGTGCCTGTAGTCCTGTAGGATGAGAAGGGTGAAGAAATATCTACCAGGGGAAACTGAGGAGAGCAGTGCCACAAAATCAGTGGATTTGCCATCCCATGGCTTGTTTCTCTCTTTGCCTACAAAATCTTTGTCCACAAACTAAATCAAGCATTACCTCCTCTTTGAAATCATCATCAACTTTGTGTAAAGCAAAGTTAAACACAATATTCTATGGTTTCAAGTGACAATTTTTATAGATGTCTACCTAGCCCTGATTACACTTGGATTATAGTCAAAATGTATATGTGCTTATCTCTTCAACTTCAGAAGTTCTTAAGGGTAAAGTCCATGCTTTCCTCAATTTGATCTAATGATCAAATAGATGCCCTTGGCTGATAGTCTTAAAGTTTTCAACCTTATATTCTTTGTCTTGAGATGAATTAAATATTCTCATATTTAGTATGAGCAAATGACAACCTCTAAATAAAACAAATATTTATAATGACTTTAACATGTCTTAAAATACTAGGGGTTTTGTAATAGCAGTGATCCATATATATACATATATATATGTATATATATCTCAACAACCTCAGGACAACAAAATATAAAGAATGAAACAAAAAAAAAAAACCCAAAACACTGCTTAGTATATTAATAAGTTCACAATATAGCCATATAAGATCATTATTAATTTCTGTCATTAATGAAGAAAAGCACGGCACTTGAATTCTTATACATTATAGGTAACAAATAATACTGCAAATTATATTCTAAAGTTTTATTTTCAGCTAAAATTTTGGATGAAAACGTTATTCATTAATTTATAAAAAAATATCACTAATATATATTTGTGGTCTATAACAATTGAGGGTTTTGGTTTGATTTTCATCTCTGGATTAGTTTCCAAAATAGTTTGGCTTTCTCCACAGATTAACAGAAGTTCTTTTTAGAGTTCATATCCTATGTTGAGCTACTATAACTGATTTTGTTCACTGACAGAATGATATCCTTTCATTTTTTATTGGGAGAAATATCCATAAGGGACTATTTCTATTTGTGCATGGGTTCTCAAAGCATTCCACAAGTCCATCAATTTATTTTAAGTAAATAATGAATGGGGAAAAAATGAAATTATTTGGGCAGCATTTCTATTCTATATTCATAGACTCAGAAGTTTTTATGTGATGAAGAAATCACTGTAAATTTTTTTTCAAGTGAGCAGGACAGTCCAAACCTAAGGATAGGTATGTAAGTGTGACTACTTGAAAAATGTCAAATCTTCTATTCCCCGATGTTCTCCCTATCCATATGGATTTTTTAATGGAAAAATTTCTGCTGATTAGTGTGTCTATAATAGTTTTTTGGTAAACTACTTTGTCTATGATATGCCATGTCATACCATAATATGTATATCCATGGTATATAAGATATACTCATGACATGCATGACACGGCATCTCAGAAATATTTGTATATCAAAAAGCTGAGGGAAAAATGTCATAAATAAAATTGTTAATTCTTCAGGCATGAAGTTGCTTACTAAAATTATATTGCCTTTAAAACAAATAGGTTTGTGGGGCACCTGGGTGGCTCAGTCGTTAAGCGTCTGCCTTCGGCTCGGGTCATGATCTCAGGGTCCTGGGATCGAGCCCGCCATCGGGCTCCCTGTTCCGTGGGAAGCCTGCTTCTCCCTCTCCCACTCCCCCTGCTTGTGTTCCCTCTCTCACTGTTTCTCTCTCTGTCAAATAAATAAATAAAATCTTTAAAAAAAATAAAAATAAAACAAATGGGTTTGTGATAAATATTTGTAAAATACAACAAAATCATGTCTTCATGATGATATGCAATTTACTATTATTGCTACTTCTGACTCCCTATGTTTTTGGTTAAATAGTTATTTATGTCTCTGTGTTTTTGAAAGTCTAAAGCCAAATCAAATCACCAGTCTAAAAACATGGCAAATGGGCTCTTGGGTGGCTCAGTCAGTTGAGCATTTGACTCTTGATTTCAGCTCCCATCATGATCTCAGGGTTCTGGGATCGAGCCCCACATCAGGCTCCTCACTCAGTGTGGAGAATCTGCTTGGGATTCTCTCTCTCCCTTTCCCTCTGCCCCCACCCCCCACTCATGCTCTCTCTCTATCTCTCTAAATAAACAAAACCTTTAAAAAATACAAATAAAAAAATTAAAAAATAAAATCATGGCAAACAAAAAGGTAATGAAGTAATACAGATATTTCTTTCAATAGCTATTATGTTTCAAATAAAGGATAACAGAGAAATAATTAGGCAGGGATATGAAGTATGCATTTTTTCCCCATACCCTTTCTGGAAAAAATGAATCACTTTAAAAGGTAAATTTTATAAGTAGATAGCTTGCAGGAAAAAAATAGTAGAAAAGCCATGAAACATTTAAATATTCAACTCTATTTTTAATTAACAAATTTCAAAGTCCAAACAATAATGAAGTTCTATTTTTTATTGACTATATAGTTGCAAATGTAAAAGCTTAATAATGTTCCTACTTGTGAGAATTTCGAGAGAGGTATCCCCATGCTGCTGTAGAACCTGATGAAACATTTTATAAGATAACTGGGCAGTTTCACTGCTAGTAATTTACTCAATGTATATAGTTCCATTTGTATTTATAAACATATACACAATGCTGTTTATTTTTCTGTTTTCAGTAGTAACACAAATGTCAAAATAATGGGTGGAAAGAACATACTTTGTTGTAGCACTCCCTACAGTGAAAAACAATGCAGCTCAGTTGGTTAAGCGACTGCCTTCAGCTCAGGTCATGATCCCAGAGTCCTGGGATCGAGTCCCACATCGGGCTCCCAGCTCAGCGGGGAGCCTGCTTCTCCCTCTGACCCTCTCCCCCTCATGCTGTTTCTCTCTCTCTCTCTCTCAAATAAATAAATAAAATCTTAAAAAAAATAGAGTCATATCTATATATGCTAATGTGGAAAAATCTCTAAGATTTATTTGTATTAAAAACAAATATGAGAGAAATAAGCTTAGTATAGTAAGTGCATGTGTGTTGTTTATGAGAAAGAGAGAAAGAGCAAGACAATGAATGTGCCATAGGTTCCAAAAAGGGCTCTTTTCAAACTGTGAAAACGCATAATAAAAAGAAATTCTCAAAAGTTTTCATACCAAGAAGAACGAAATCTGACAAAGTCGTTGAGGGACTAACAGTATAAGTACCATATCTCATTTAAGTCATTGAAACATTAACATCAGAGAATAGAAGAAATTTAACAACTAGCGAGAAAATTTTTAAGAGAAATAAGCAACTAGGAAATAGAAACAAATTTACAGTTTTGAAATCCTTTACTAAAATACTGTGAATAATGTCAAAAATTAGAATCAATATAAAAAAATGGACTTTCAACAATGGAAGCTATAAAAAAGAATTAACTTACCTCCTGCCAAAAAGGTCGGTGGAAAAAAAATGAGTTAAGAGCTAAAAATAATGAAATAAAAATAACAAAACACAGATCTGGTATTTGAAAAAGATTAATAAATATGACAGTCTTCTTGCAAGGCATGTGTGTGTGAGTGTGTGTGTGTCTGTGTGTGTGTAAGAGATAGAGGAAGGAAGAGAAAGAAGGGAAAGAGGGAGGGAGGAAGAGAAAGAGAACACAAATGCTAGAAATATTAGAAATATAAACAAAAAGTCACAGAAGGAAATTAATACTCAAAACTAAGAGAATATAAAAAATAATTAAATATCCTTGATGACAACTTCAGCTTTAGGTCAAACTCTGCCTTTTAAAACTGTGTCAACAGTGCCAGTCTCATTCTTTTCCTTTCTGTTATAGTTCTATAGTCCACATCATTTTAAACATCAAGAGTGCCCTGACAGTGATGTAGTCCTCATTACTTGCCAGATTGCCTGAATAATGTCCTACTCATAGGTAAATATTCACTAAGTAGTGGGTAATAAGTATATTAATATATCAATGGCATTATGTTGAATTCAATGAAACAAACCCCCCCCCCCCACAAATTTATCCATCCTGTAGGTGTAAGAATATTAGGACAAACTTTTGGCCCAGAAAAATACATTTTTAATTCATTAATATGAGTGAAAGAGTCTTACAAATAAAACCTGGACTAATTGCAATTTCTTCGTTAGGACAGTATTGTGTGCTATTTATCTTATATGAACAACATCAAAATAATTTGAGATAAACATTTAGAGTTTATTTGCTTCTTCAAGTCATATTTTTCAAATTTGGTTATGATATCAAATATCCATAATATTGATGAAATATATAGTGTTTCTCACCCAGCACAAAACTATCAAGAGAAATTTTGATCATATGAAATATTACATTTCTTTGAAGAGTTTCATTCACACCTAATCATGAGAAAAGAAGGGTTTTCTACAGATCCTTTGAGAAATGTTTGAAAGGAAGATGTCAGTTACTATACCACTCTCTTCTATATCCCTAGCCCACTTTAAAATAAAACTGGGGCACATATATCCTATAACAACTTCATGAAAAATCATTATCTAAAACTCTTATTTTTTGTGAAATGAACGTACCTCTGTTGAGCCTGTCTACAGGAGAAAGACTGTAAAAATGCATCTCTAGACAAGAAACAACATGATAATAGCGGACAAGATGGAAATGTAAGATCAAGAAAAACACATCTCTGTCTTCCAATAGATTGTACGGGGAAAAAAATTGAGAAGGAAAAAATGTGAACTTATTTGGACAATTGAGATAGTTATTATTTTCAACAATGTGAATCACATATTATTCAAGTATCAGAGAATAAGTTCATTTTTACTATGCTAAATAAAGCAGGATAGAACTTAATATATAACATGAAGTATAGTAATATGTGATAATAATATATAATAACACAATTATATTTCCTTCTTTATGCTTTTAGTATAGCACATCTTAGGTATTTTTATATTAAAGAAAGACATAGAATGTAGAGTCTCTCAATATACGTACTTTCTAGTGATTATATTTAAATCATCCAAATATAGTCATTATCTTTGGCAAAACCTATTTTTTACATGATGTCAGTGTTCCACTTAAGAATTAGCCACTCAATTTAAGAAATGCTTTGGCTTATTCTTGTTCTATCTTTTCTTTTGTGTAAGGTTGTCTATTTTTCAAGCGTAGGGGTATCTATTTCCTTAAATGCAGGGACTTTTTTTTTTATGGCACCAAAGCAAAAAAAAGACTTTCATTCATTTTCCCCATGATAACAAATGCTATGACACAAAAGAAACATGAACACTAACTCAGTATATAGTCACTTGCCAAAATGTCTGAAATTCAAATTACATAACAAAGAAATAAAAATATAGCACGATTTATGTCATCACAAAGGTTAATACCCTCTTCTTTGTTTAAAAAACAAACAGTTATAAATGGTTATATTTATCTTCTTTACCTTGAAATATTTTATGCATATATACATACACACATATGTTTTTAAACATAATATATATATGAGAGAGAGGGAAGGAATGAAGGATGGAAGGAAGGAAATGAGAAAGAGAGAAAGAAAGTACATGGACTACATTAAATTGAAAACATAGACCAGAATGAAAGATAAGACTCCAATAACACTGGAAAGACACAGAGAATTGAATCTGTTATAAATGATTTATGCTCTAGGATCATGAGGTTAAAAAGGCAAAAGCTTTAATGCTCATTCATGTGAGAATGTCAAGTCACTGGTCTAGATAAAGAATTTGACAGTAATAAGATTTTAAAAGCGGATATTTTCTGGTAGCATTGTCTGCCATAATAAATAGAGGTCATAAAGCTTTGGTCTAAACATATTCAGGGGGGATTAATACTGCAAGCAGATCATTCATCTGAACTTTAAGAATGTACTTATAGGCCAATTTAATAAATGGATAATGACATAAAGACTATTTGTGAGTCTCAGGGAAACATATGCCTCTTCTGAGATTTTTAGTTTTTTACTTCACTATAATTCTTCTAATGGATAATTTTTTTTATTGCAAATTTGAATAAAGCTATGCCACTTTTAGAGTAAAAAAGATATAAATCACTTATATTAACTACAATAACAGAAATGTCACCACTACCATTAATTCCTGCATGCCCTAAAAGGTGCTGAGGAAAGTGAACCATATAATGGAAATGGATTTATTTTAAAGAATGATAACTTTGAATTTGAGGGAATCAGTCATTTAAAAAATTGATTTATCCTCTAGAAGTTCACCTTTACAGAGACTGGTTGTCTATTATATTTGACATATAATCCTATTCATTTAAGCAACATATCAACTTAAAATACAAGTTTGTTTCAAGGGATGTAGGTTAATGATTAACCAAAATTATCTGGGTCTACCTGGAACATACCATGTAAATACCTGACATTCATTTAGTATAGAAACAACATTGAAGTTTCCCTTTGAGTTCTAATACTAATGTTCAACAGAAATATGAGGACAGAATATAAATAATAAACCAACCATTTATAACTATAATTTGTTCTTAGTTTAATTCACAAAACTTAGATGACTTTAATACCTTCACTGCATATAAACGTGTAATTATCTAATACATTAGCATATAACTTTCTTTAAATAAATCACACAGAAATTTTTAAATGTTGAAAAAGCATGTGCTTGGTAGTGGTTCATGGATGAGCCTATTATTTTATTTCTATTAAACACTCACAGGCAGGAGAGATACAGTTCTTAGAATTTATATATGTGTATGCGTATGTGTGTGTGTACATATAAAATTATAGGAAATTTGGAACTTGCATGATGCAAGAAGAAAATAATACCATCACTAACAAAATCCAAAAATAATACTAAGATTTTAACACATACCATTCCTAAGAATTCCTTATGTATAATTCCCCTTTTTAAAAAACAGCATAAATCATCATTTTACCATTTTAGTGGCTGTAAAACGTTGCCATTTTATTGTACCACTATTTAGTTAAATACTCCATTATTCTTGTCCCCACTAGTTTTAATAATTCTAGATGAATACATAATATATTTTTTGAAACAGGAACATTTTAAATGAATGTTTAACTTCTGAAATATTGATAATATTTTGAAAGGGTCAGATGAAAAATAAATATCCTACTCTGTACGGTGGATCTATCTATAGGACTTAATGTACTAAAATAAACAATCTTTAATACAAGCAGTGACTATTATCCTTCACAGTTATTTTATTCACTTCACGTTTATGAACTCTTTAAGTACCCACAAGAGACATAAGAAGTGATTACAATTTTTTATCCAGTTTTTTTTTTTTTTTAAGATTTTATTCATTTATTTGACAGAGAGAGAGAGAGTGAGAGCAGGAACACAAGTAGGGGGAGTGGGAGAGGGAGAGGGAGAAGAAGGCTTCCCGCCGAGCAGGGAGCCCGATGCGGGGCTCGATCCCAGGACCCTGGGATCATGACCTGAGCTGAAGGCAGACGCTTAACGACTGAGCCACTCAGGCGCCCTATTTATCCAGTTTTATAGATGAGACAATTGAGGCAAAGAAGTTGCTAACTGCTAAGACTAAGCTTAGTCATCAGTTGAGACAGGATTTCAAACTATGCCATCTCTCTGGAGCTTATGCTCTTAACCACTACCTAGTAACGTCACCAAAATCACATGATGTGAAGACCTTTTACTTTTAGAATTTCCTTGGATATCATTAAAACTGATGCTGGTAAACGTACTGTTCCCTAAGAGATCTTTGAAAATATTGCCTCCCCCTTTTCTTTCAATCCCTGGTGTCCAGCAATCATTTGAATTTTGTACCTCCTTGCAGATTATATCCCTCTCTCTCTCTTTCAAATACATTTTAATATTTTGTCTTTGTTACCAAGGTTCTGAAATTTTATTAATATTAACTCTGGATGTGAAAGAGATGTTTTGAATGCATATAAATATGCTGTTCCTTACTAGTGTTGGCATCCCTTGGTGATTCTTACCTGAATTATTACAAGGATGACAAGAAAGTGGGGATTTTCGGGCGCCTGGGTGGCTCAGTTGGTTAAGCAACTGCCTTCGGCTCAGGTCATGATCCTGGAGTCCCGGGATCGAGTCCTGCATCGGGCTCCCTGCTCAGCGAGGAGCCTGCTTCTCCCTCTGACCCTTCCCCATCTCATGTACTCTCTCTCATTCTCGCTCTCTCAAATAAATAAATAAAATCTTAAAAAAAAAAAAAAGAAAGTGGGGATTTTCTATTCTTATAATTCTTGTTATATTAATGACTGGGCATCCAGTAAGAAAGAGCTTTTACTTTATATGTGCGTATGGATTATCAATATTACCAATGTGGCTTTACAGATTCTTTTTTTATTTCATGATGTATAAGCTGTTGCTATCATTTTAATACCCTAAATTTGGCCAGTGGAGACCGTCTTGGGTTCTTTTGAGTTGTCTCTCTCTTATCATTTTGTTTTTCTTTTGTTTTAGCAGTTACAAATGGATTTTTAGGCTCTACCCCAGCCCCAGAATCAATGACTCCCCCCAAGGTCTTAGATTGCCTTGTATTTAAATGGAAAACTGTATTTATTATTTTCTTAAGATTTTATTTATTTATTTAACAGAGAGAGAGATAGCGAGAGCAGGAACACAAGCAGAGGAGTGGGAGAGGGAGAAGCAGGCTTCCCGCGGAGCATGACCTGAGCCGAAGGCAGACGCTTAACGACTGAGCCACCCAGCCGCTCCATGGAAAACTGTATTTAGAAATCAATATATGGGTGTTAGGCTTCCTCATTGGTACTGACATGTTATCACTCAGAGGCATTGCTGCAGACAGAAACATGAACAAGTTAGAGATAAATTATAGGATATTCTGAGATTGCTTCAAAATAATGCAATTGAGAAGAGGGAGTTGGGAGAGTTAAACATAAACTTAGCCATAATCACTGAAACTAGTTGATGGATACATGAGGCTCATTATAATATTTTATTTACTTTTGTGTATGTTTGAAAAATTCCTTAATAGAAAAATTTGAAATCAACAGCAACAAAATGCAAACTCCAAAAACAAAAACCAAATTTCCCGGTATTAACGGTCGTTAATCTGAAAATCTATTCAAATGGATGTATATTTGGCATTCAGTCATAATGCCTAAACTGAGCAAGATTCCATTGTAATTATAAGCAATTTAATTTCTCATAATTCACTTTTATATTTCAAAATTTTATTTCTTATTCCTAAAATTCTTCTGAGTGAGTCAACACTAATTATAGTAAATTGTGTTTAATGCTTTGGATTTCTCTTTTGTACATAGCTTAAATTGACCTCAAATTCTGGATCTTATATAAAACTTTCCTAAACTGATCACAAAAAGTCATATTCTTTCCCATCTATGTTTGGGACCTGTTCCCCACCACCAAGCAACTATTATCTTCATCACTGAACGCTTCTTCATTTCTGTGATATCCAAAATAAAAATTATGGTGCCCTCAAGCATCATGCTTCATATCCTATCTCTATGTCTCCCTGTCTTACGGACTATAATGGCTCACATCTACCAAACTATCCCTATGGTGAAAAAAAGACACTATTCTCTTAATCCTGTATATATGTTTATTAGCACGAAAGCACTCTAATTAGTTCAGCCTTTGTTGAATGTCCAGAATTGTTGTTGGATGTCAAGGAACTATGTCTGGCCACCCCCTGCAGAACCAAATGATTCTATTTGAGTTGCTTGGAGCTAAAAAAAAAAAAAAAAAAAAAAAATTGCATGTTTCAGAAAAATGGGGTAGAAAAAACTACTAGGAATATCAAAAAATTGGTATCTGCTCTCTTATTCTTTTCAAGCCTCAATATATTATGGGTCAATTTATATGTCTAATTAACTTTCCAAAACCTGTTTTATAAAAAAATTACAAATGTTTTATATTTTACTTAATTCTATTCCCCATTAATGGATAGTTTGTTCCTAAATTCTATGACCACTTTACAGTTAAAAAAAATCATTGGGAATTTAAAATCGAGAACTATAAATCCTAGAATTTTTCATTTAAGATTTCAGTTATTTTCATCATCATATTAAATGATGATTGCTGGAAATGATCACAATTAGATAATAGATTTTTTGACAAACATATTAATGTAGCTTTTCTCAAAGTAGTCATATAAAGAGAAAATAAACATTTGTTGGACTGAGTCCATTTGTTGAATACCTTATCTTTGTAAAATAGTACACTTTTAAATGTATACAAGAAAATATTATTGGGCTATGGTTGAGATACATTTGCAAAGTAATAGCAGAAGCCCACTTGCAGTTAGCTGGAGTATGCTCAAATACATATCCCTTTCCTGATATACACCACACAAACATTATATTTGTTGTCTAATTGAGAAAAATGTAAAAATCACTGAGTGTGAATAAGACTATCATGCAATTTAATGAGCATGGAAAATAAGTAATGCTACAAGAACAGAAAATGGTTTTGGGGTCTTTTAGGCTTTATAGGATGTGGTGATTTCTATCATAATTCTGAGGCCTGTATTTTTATACTCCGTTAAATATTTTTTTCCATTAGGTTATTAGAAAGCAAAGCTCCTCTGAATCTGTTTTTTTTTTCTCCTGAAATTAAATTAAACACAAATACTATGTTGTGTAATCACACAAAAGAAAACTCCATAACTCAAAGGGCCCAAAAAGTTAACATCAAAATGCAGTTAACACTTGTCTACATAAGCTCAGTTCTGGTTTGAATAAGATTTCATTTCTCAGGGCGCCTGGGTGGCTCAGTCGTTAAGCGTCTGCCTTCGGCTCAGGTCATGATCCCAGGGTCCTGGGATCGAGCCCCGCATCGGGCTCCCTGCTCAGTGGGAGGCCTGCTTCTCCCTCTCCCACTCCCCCTGCTTGTGTTCCCTCTCTCGCTGTCTCTCTCTGTGTCAAATAAATAAATAAAATCTTTAAAAAAAAAAAAAGATTTCATTTCTCTCTCTTTTTTTTTTAGTAATGTTTTTGTGTATGGATTACTGTAACTACTGAAAATGTAAAATGTATTAGAATTATCTCCTTATTTTAATTTTTTTCTTTGACTATCTTTCCTGTGTATTACCACATGGCTCTCCATTACTTTATACCACGGTCCATAAAGAAACAGGCTGTGAAACTACATCTTGATAAAAAAGAAATCATCCACTCGTGGCATATCCCTAAGCATCTGGTTTGGGAAAATGGAACACAGAGTCTAAGCATCTCGACACATCTGTATGAAACACAGTAGAGCTGGTTTCATTTGTTTGTTTCCTTTTTACAGTTTAGAAAATGAAAGCTGATGCATTTGAGGCTTACAATAAGGAGAGCAAATATTCCAAAGGCTTTCATATGCAAAATATTTTAATTGCTGAAGGACTTGGAATAAATCTTGGCTCACTTGCATTAACATTTCTCTTCTTGGGACTTCTGCTTCATTTTCCACAAAGTTTGTGTTATTAGTACTTTGTCAAATTTCTCACTTCTTTCTCTTCATCTCCTGAACAGTAGACAAAAAAAAAAAAAAAAAAAAGCTCACACTGAAATTGAATTTCCTAATTAGTGTTCAAGCAATAGCAATGTTCTTAGAAATTTTACATAATAACTGATAAATCAGCAAACCAAGTCTACTCCATTTTGAAGCATCGGGCTTTTGAAATTTTTAGGAAATTGTGGTAGTGATAAAAGCCTGAAGAGATGTAAGATTTAATCGAGGCAACATTTCCCCTAGGGAAAAAAATTATCATTATGATGGCATCAATTGCTATGAATTCAAGTGTTGGTGATTTCTAGTATTTGCGTTCACCTTCTATTTAAAAGTTGAAATAAAGTAATTTTTTCAGTCTTGTTTACAATTAAATGAGTCCCTAAGACCTATTTCTGACCAATACGGTAAGCTGAAATAATGTATACAATACAAAGGCCTGGATCATTTTAAAAAAAATTACAGGTTGATTCTGTCTCTAACTTTTCCCATCTCTTAGTTGAGGCAGAGGTACCAGCAGATTCTGGGTCTCCAAGGAATGACAAAGCCACAAGATGGAGAGCACCACAGACCCTGGAATCCCTTGAATATTACTGAATAAGAAATAAATGGGTATATTAAACTTCACTTGATTTGAGGATTTGATAACAATTACCCTATTCTGATTCATCTTCAGGATTATCTTGTCTATTTTTGGTCCTTTAAACCTCCATATTTTCTTTTTGGAATCAGCTAGTAAATTGCCATGTACTCACACACATATATATGTATGAATACACACACAGAAAATGCCTGCTAAGATCGGAATTGCAATTGTCTTGAGTCATTTATAGGTTAATTTGAAGATAATTTACAACTCCATGACATTAATGCTTCTAACTCAAGGCCATAACATATCCCTTTATTAAGTTCTACCTATGTTTGTACAATATTGCATTATAGTTTTCTATGCAGATATCTTATACATTCTGTCATTAGATATATTTCTAAGTATTTGAAAATGTTGATATTTCTAGATAATATTTTTTGAAATTTTAAATTCTTATTGTTCATTCCTAACATACAGAAAAAATATTGGTTTTATTTTTAATTTTTTGAAGTCTAACACATACAAAGTGCACTAATATTAAATGTATAGCTTGTTGAAATATCGAGTATGTATACATTCATGTAACCAACACAGACATCGAGATGAACTTTTCTGGAAGCCAGTTAAGTTCTCTTATGTACCTTACCAGTGAATAACTATTCTGTGACCCTATTCTAACTTCTACCACCTTATATTATGTATATATATTTTAAATTTATATAAATGGAATCATATAGAATGCAATCTTTTTGTTTCTGGCTTCTTGTGCTCTATATAAGTCTTGAGATTTACCTATATTGTTGCAGGTAGCAATAGTTCATTCATTTCCATTGTTGTATATGATTACATGAATATACCTCAACTTATGTATCATTCACATGTAAATGAACAATTGGCTTGTTTCCAATTTTTGTCTATTAGAGAAAAAAACACTCTTAACAAATCTGTATAGGCTCAGGTTTTAGATGGCAGCGTAGTAAGTTCCTAATTCACCACCTCTCACAGACACACTGAATCTACAGCTATATATGCAATGATTTTCTCTGAAAACAGCCTAAAAACTGGCTCAGCACATCAGGCAAATAAGAGGGATCCCACAGGGAAGTGGGTAGGAAAGGCTGAGACACAATCTTGCCATAAACCCCACCCCGGCCCTGTGACTCACAGCAGGAAGGGAATTCACAAACTGGGAAATTCTCCCTGAGCAGAGTTCACACCTTGCCATCAGGTACTCCATTTTTCGAGACTGCTACCTGAGAGACAAGCCCTGAAAAAATGAAGACCAGCTGTTCATGCCTGCAACACCTGTGGGCAGTGGCAAACTAAGGCACGGCTATTAAGAGCCTGTGTTCTTGGACTTCCCTGCCCCTGCCCAGTCCAGAAGCCCTTTTATTTTATTTTATTTTATTTTAAAGATTTTATTTATTTATTTGACAGTGAGAATGAGAGAGCATGAGAGGGGGAGGGTCAGAGGGAGAAGCAGACTCCCTGCCGAGCAGGGAGCCCGATGCAGGACTCGATCCCAGGACTCCAGGATCATGACCTTAGCCGAAGGCAGTCGCTTAACCAACTGAGCCACCCAGGCGCCCCAGTCCAGAAGCCCTTTTAAAGTGCCCAGACTTTATGTGAAAAAGACTCAAGTTCACAGAGACAGAGAACAGATTGATTGGTGTTTGCCAGAGGCAGGGGGTGGGAGCGGGTTAAATGGGTGAAGGAAGTCAAAAGTATACTTTCAGTTGTAAGATTTCTAAGTCATAAGGATGTAATGTACAGCATGGTGACTGTAGTTAATGATGCTGTATTGTGTGTTTGAAGGTTGCTATTGAGAGTAAATATTAAAAGTTCCCATCATAAGAAAAAAGTCTGTAACTATATATGGTGACAGACGTTACATAGACTTGTGTAGATCATTTTGCTATGTATACAAGTATCATAACATTATGTTATATACCTGAACCTAAAGTATGTCAATTATTCCCCAATAAAAAAGTTAAAGTTTTAAAAAATAATAAAGAAATTCTGTACATATCTTTAAAATTACATATGCACTCTTTACCTTGGGCATATACCTCAGAACAAAATTCCTGCATCATAGGAGATGCTTATGTTCAGCTTCAGAGGATATGGCAAAACGTTTTAACAGTATTTATGCCATTGTTTTCTCCTAGTAGTAATGCATGAGAGTTTCAGTGGTTCTACGACCTTGTTTACATTTGGTATTGGAAGGGCTCTTTAAAAAAAATATTCACTTTAGCCATTTCAGTGTGTGTTATATAGATTTATTATGGATTTAATCTGCATTTTCTTGTTTAAGGATGCTGAGCACATGAGTATGTGTCTAGGGATATTTGGATATTTTCCTTCATGAAGTCTCAGTTCAAACCTTCGTACACTTTTCATTGATTTTTAGAAGTTCTTTGTGTATATTGGAGACTGGAATTTACTTTTTATTCTCCAGTTGATGTGTGCTGATGAGCAGAAATTATTAATTTTAATAAAGTCCAATTTGTAAATTTTTCTTTTTATGATTAACTCTTTGTGTTATTTTAAAGAAACGTTTTTCTACCTTGTAGTCATGAAGATGGTCTCATGTTTTCCTCCAGGAGATTTATTGTTTTACCCTTTACATATATGTGTACGATTCGTCTTGAGTTCATTTTTGTGTATGGTGTTAGGTATGGTTTTCCATGTGGTTATATAAATTGACATGGCATCACTTTTCAAAAGGCCAGCCTCTTCCCACTAGATTATCTTGAACCAAGTGACCACATGTGTGTGAGTTTACATGGACTCTCTTCTATTGGTATGGTTGTCTATCCTTGTAAATTTCCTTGCCATTACCATACTGTCTTAATTAGTGTAACTTTGTGGGAAATAGAGTTCTTATTCTTCAGGTTTTCAACTTTACTTTTCTTTAAGGTAATCTTGGCTATTTTGGGTCTTAGCATTTTGATAAAACTTTAGAATCATCTTGTAATTTTTCATAAAAGGAATCTTCTGGATTCCTAACAAAATGATACTGTTATTTCTTAAATGTTATATTTATATTTATGGCTTGTTTTTAAAAGTAAAAGCTTGTTTTGTTTTGATTTCATATCCTGTGATCTTGCTAAATTTACTTATTATTTCTATAGTTTATCGATTATTTTTTTTTATTTTCTACTTGCAAATATATTTTAGAATAATGACTTTTTTCTTTTCAATAATTATAGCTTTTTTTGAGTAAGGGATCTCATTATACCAGATAGGGTCCCCGATAGAAAGTTGACTGTAAGTGGCCAATTATTATAGTCTCATTTTAGGTCTCAGGAAGGGTGCATTAAATATTTCACTATTAGATATTATTTGCTGTTAAGTTTTTTTTTTTTAAATACCATGATCAGAATGAGGAAGAATATAACATATTTCTACAATTGCTAAGATTTTTAAAAAATCATAAATGGGTCTCAATTTTATCAATCTTTTTATATAAATTGAAAAGATCATGTGCTTTATTCTGATATGATATTAACTAATATTAAAGTTTGAATATTAAATGAACTTGTATAATTAAAATAAAGCTCATTTGATCATTATAGATTATCCCTTTTACACATCACTGATTTGCTAATATTTTATTTAGGGATTTTTTATCTACAGTAATGATAGAAAGTCCTTTAATTTTACTTTTTGTAATATTAGGTTATGTTATCAAGATTATGCTGGGCTTATGGCATAGTTTAAAATGTTCCTTCTTTTTGTATTATTTGAAATTTTTATGTAAGCTTGATGTTATTTCTTACACATCTGAAAGAAATTTGCCTGGGAAGGCAACTGGGTTGGAGATTTTCCCTTTAGGTAAGTTTTAATTACTGATTAAGTTTATTTATTAGATATAGAGCTATTGAAACTTTTTATTCATTCTTTGATATGTTTTGCTAAATTGATTTTTAGGTCATTTAATCTCAATTTTCAGGTTTATCAGGTGTTATGTGTTGACAATATATTATTGCTTTTTTTCTTTTTGAAAAATATCCATAGCATCTATATTGATGGTCCTCCTTTTAATTTCTAGCATCATGGGTAATTTGTTGTCTCTCAATCTCTCTTTCACATTTTTTAGTGATTAGATTAGTCTTGCTAAAGGATTATCAATTTTATTAATCTTTCCAAAGAGGTAACTTATGGTCTTGCCAATTTTCATTGTTTTTTTTAAACACTGATTCTGCTCTTTATTTCTTCTATTTTCTCTGAGTGTAGTATAGTGTTCCTTATGTAGATTCTTGAGGTCAGTGATTATATAATGGGTTATAGCCCCTGTTTTTCTAAAATACTAATTCAATACTAAAATTCTATTTAAACAAGTCTGCATTCCAGAAATGTTGATATGTCATATTTTTCATTTGTCTACAGTTCAAAATATTTCCTATTTCCACTATAGTATTATTTGTGGCAAACTGGTTACTTAGAAATATAATGCTCAATTTTCAGATACTTGGAGATTTTCTTATCTTTCATAAGTTCTTATCCACCTAAGTTCCATTGTGGTCAGAAAAAATTATTTGTATGAATGTATTCTTCGAAATTCATAGATACTTGCTTCATAGCCCAAGATATTTTTATTTTAGTAATTTTTCAATATGTACGTTATAAGAATGTGTTTTTTTCTAGCTAGACATAGTGTTCATATATGGAAATGAGAGTAGTTTTTCTCTCTGTATTCTGAAATACTCTGTATACTTACTAACATTTGACTTGTTTTATCAATATATGATCACAAATTTGTTGATCTGTTTCTGAATTATGTCAGCTTTCAATTAAATATTTTGAGTCCATATTATTAGATGCATAAATATTGAGGATTGTTGTCTTCCTTTCTAATTGAAATCTCTAATCTAGACTGTATTAACTTTTGGTCTTAGATAAATTCTTAATCATCTCATAATTTTTATCTTTTTAAAGCTAAGAAAGTAAAATAAAATTATGTTAATTTTGTATGCAATTCTTTATCATTTAAAAACATTTTTATTCATTTTTTTCATCAGGATAAGTGTACTCTTTAATCCTCATTTCCTATTTCACCCATCTCCCCACCCACCTCTCCTCTTATGACCACCAGTTTGTTTTATAGTTCAGAATCTGATTCTTGGTTTCTCTCTCTCTTTTTCCTTTGCTCATTTGTTTTATTTCTTAAATTCCACATATGAGTGAAATCATATGGTATTTGTCTTTCTCTGACTGACTTATTTCACTTAGCATTATACTCTCTAACTCCATCCATGTTGTGGTAAATGGAAAGATTTCATTCTTTTTTATGGCTGAATAATATTCCATTATATATATATGCATATATATACATATATATATATATATAATGTGCTGTTATTTACACTTCAAAACTACACATACAGGATAATATTATTTGAATATTTTCCTATTTTATGAACACTTTCCCTAGTTCATGATATGTTTACATTCAATTATTTTAAATTCAAATTCAAATCTCTTCCACTTCTCTATGCTGAATTTTTGGTCTAAGAAAAATAAATTGATTGCTCACATCTATATCTTTTTCCACATTTTAGTTATTTATGTTTATACCTGTGGCATTCTAACGGCTTTAAATACAGTCCTCATCTGGGTCGATTAATAAAAGGATCTCTCAAGGCAGCAATGATGTTTGAATAAAAGCATGATCAGATTATAATTATTTTTATTTGCTTTAGTGATAAAAATCAAGTCATACTGAAAAATGAAGTAATATTTAAGAGGGAGGCTGATTTTGTTTCATTTTGCTTTTGATTAGTTGGTTGGTTTAGCAAATAGATTAAAAATCATGTAGAAACTCTTGCTTTAAACTGGGATTGATGTTATTACAAGTTTGAAAATTGATTTGCTAACAAAATTTAGTCATCGGTCATGTTGGTTGACTACTGTTGATTGGTAGACTTTATGGATCATCAATATTAAGGTTTGTTCTTCTAAAGAACTTTTCCTATTGAATAGTATGTATTATAGACTAAATTGTGCCCCCCCCCGATTCATATGTTGAAGTTCTAACCACCAGCGTAACTGTATTTAGAGATAGGGTCCCTGAGGGGGTAATTAAGGTTAAATGAGGTCATAAAGGCAAAGCCCTAATCAAATAGGACTGAAAATGAGGAAAAAACACCAGACACTTCACTCTCTCCACATGTGCACAGAGAAAAAAAAAAAAAATGTGAAGGCACAGTGAGAAAGAGGCCATCTGGTAGCCAAGGAGACAGGCCAAATCTGTTGTGATCTTGGATTTCCAGCTTCTAGAACTGTGAGAAATAAATTTCTGTTGTTCAAGCCACTCTATCTGTGGTAACTTGTTATGACAATTACAATGGGTATTAGTAAAGAATTGAGAAGGAAGTTACAAAGAAGAGAACATGTCCCTTCATTTTTGCACACACAATTTTATATAGACCTTAAAAAATATATTTCCTTGTCCTGAAAAGATTCTTGAGTTAGAAAATAGTTACATTCATTGTTCACGCTATTTTATTTTGTAGTATTGCGGTGGGGTTGTCAGGAAGAAAAAATCACTAAATCATTATCTAATATTTTAATAGTCTATTATTTTCAGATACTTCTTTGTTTTCAATAATGACTTATAAGCTAAAGTTTGTTTTATTACCTATAAACTTAAGAAGTCGCTGGTTTCAAGAAAAACTGTGTTTTAGTAAAGTGAATCTTATATTTGTAGTGATACTATTAACATTTTCAGAAATATTGCAGGTATATTACATGCACAGCTAGAAGCATCTACTGACTTTACATTTGCTATAAAATATTTCCAAAGGACTTTCAGTGATTTTCCCATTTTACAGTATGACTCATCAATTGGCCATGTTCCACTGTTGTTTGTTACAAGCAAATTTGGTAGCAGATGGGTTTTCTGAAATACAGCACTGCATAACTACCAGAGTTTTTAGTTTTTTATTTTTATACAATGGTATCAAGTTAATTCATGTACTACCACCAAGTTTGAATTTTGCTTTTCTTATATCCACTATGCAAAATTTTTCTAATTTTGTGTTTTGAGAGTTTGAAACTATGGCAAGGAAGTTTTGGACTCTGGAAGTTAGGAGGGGAAATTAGAATTCACCTGTGAAAAGTTTTCTGGGGTCCAAGGTCAGGGAGAATCTTATCCCAACCATTACATCTTTGAATCCCTGTCTAAAAGGTAGTCTAATAATGCTTTTTAGTAGACATTAAAGCTTCTTTCTTATGTTCTGAAATACCGTGTTTCCATGAAACAGTGAACAGCCTAAAGGCCTTTGCATCACAGATTTTATAATCTTGCAGAAATAAATTAGCAATCAAAGGCATTAGTGACTAATTCCATGTAAGCAAGTGAAAAATAGAGTCTTCAAGTCATTGTTTCAAGAGGCCTTTGTTCAAATTCTGCTTCAGCATCATGAAACTCCTTTAAAACTGACCATGTATTTAAAGATTCATTTTCTTGTTCTCTTGAAGAAAAAACAGAGATAGAAAGAAATTGTGACTATTTACTATGGCTATCAAATAAGTCATCAACAAGTATGTGCCCCTTCTGTAAAAACACATTGTTTACATTATTCCAATAAATAGAGCATGAAATGTGTAAAAAGTTCCCACGAAAAATTTCTGCTTCAATAGGTTTCTGGCTTGCTATTTAATTCTTGTACTAAAGAACTGCTTAAAATAAGGTTACAGAGTTAGGATTGGTTATCATCATTTCCCGTTATATCTACCCTAAGATAGGTTACCAAAAAAAGGTGTATACTGTTTTCTTCTTTTGAAGCAGATGACCAAATTGGAGTCAATGGGTTAAGGTGTCCAATTACCATAGATATAGGAAAAGGATTAAAGTATGCAACAGAGGGCTGAATCCAGTATATTACTATCTTCATGCAATACCGTATTATTTTGATTAAAGTATAGAAGAGCAGCATAATAATCATTTGACAAATATATAGGTACTTTGGTGTGCTGAATTCTCTACTGTATTACTTTAAAAGTAAGAGAAAAAGACTAACAAAACAAAAATTAGATTTAACCTAAAGAAAGGGGTGCTTTCTTTATTTTAATATATACATATTTCAAAAACACACATATATTTTAGTATATATGCATATGTCATTATGTGTGTGTGTATGCATACAGGTTGCTTTTCAGCTAAGATCTCGGAGAAAAAGCAGTATGAATTAGAGCTGTAGCTGGTCATAGAGTACAAGTGAGAAGACTATGTTTTTATAAATAAATCACATTTTGGAGTCATTTGTTATTATAACCTAGCCAGTACTGACTGCTAAACCATATTATAAATCACTGATGCTATTAAGCAAGAACTCCATATTTTAAATCACCGTGATTAGTGACTCTTCAGAAATTTGTTTTGCCTTCTCTAAGTCCTGAAGAACTCATCTTCTCATACTATTCTAACTTTATAATATTGGAATTGATCAGTAATTTTGGAGAAAATGTAGGACTATGTCTAGAATCATGCTGGTCATAAGACATTCATATACCTTCCAATTTTAGAAGCTTATCTTAGATTTGGCCATCTAAGACATACGTCATTTTTCTTAGAGACTACCTTCATCTTTACCATGAAAAAAACCCAAATATCATTTTAATTCTGGAATCTCAGTTTGGATATTAGACCTTCTATCATCTTTAGTTTCAAATACATCACCTTCAGCTTTTTGTGCTCTATGTTCTACGTGTATGTACTACATGCTTTGCAGTAGTGCACGTTGTCACTTACTACACAGTTCTAGTTCCCCTTACTGTTGTTCCCAACTATTTCTAACATTAACATATCTTTTTTCACAGAAATCCAACAAAGACCAAATAATCCCCAACATTTAAGTCCTCTCATTTATACTGTCCTTCAGCATCTCTTCCCAAGGCTTCCGATAACTAAAAAACCTAGCTGCTACCCATTGGGCTCTGCCTCCCAGCTTGGACTCTTGAACCTAAATGTGGATGAGGCATTGTGGTCAATGAGCCATAGACACACTCTATACTTTTTAGTTGGTTTGACCCTCTGAACAGTGAGAAACTATTATGTGAGTAGGTCTCAAATTAAACATTATAAATATAGCCATAACTTATTGAGAGGTTGCTATATACCTGACATTTAGCTAATCTTTATAATACATTATCTTATTTAATACTCAAAATAATTGTATTAGACACTATGAATGTGTAATGTTATATATGAGGGAAATATGGCCCTAAAAGAGTAAATAACATGCTCTAAGCCATGAAAAACAGAAACGGAGGAGACAAGTTTAAACTTGCTTTTGATTTAGAACCTGCACTCTTGATCATTAATTTATGGTACTTTTCTCATAGTACTCACTGTATGTTAATATCAGAGTGCATTCTTTTTCAATATGCAACCAGTTTCCCATCCTAACAGAGTCTTGGTTAGATACCCAACCATTTTCTCACAAATCCTAACATACATCTGAATCCCAGTAGTTGACAGAGTGTAAGCTTAAAAAACATAATTATAACTAAAACTTGTGCAAAATTTAGAGAGGCTCTTAAAGACTTGTAAATATTCCATGTTGTCAACAAACTGGGGCCACATAGTTGATTTAAGAATATTTTAATAGGGCCAAATCTATTCAATGAATTTTGGAGATAAATGATTTTAACACACCAGATTTGGCAGCTTAAAAGTATTCCTTTTTTTTCTAGAATTTTACATATTCTAAGAACTCCATGTCAGCAGAACACAATGAAAAACAAAACATGTTTTATATCCAGTAACTTAACATAATGAAGAATTACAAACTATTCCATCCCGTTCCTTTTGAATCTATATTGTAAATGTTTAACATGCACGACTAAAACCTGAATAGATATACCTAGATATTTCTTAAAATGAAGATAAACAAAAATATGAAAATAAGCTATAATAGCACAATGTAGAAATGTCAAGTAATATATGTATATCCATATTTATATTATTTAGACATGGAGTTGGTTGCATCTAACCACAGTATTTTATAAAATGCTTTCTAAAAGCATTTTTATTGTGAAATATGACAAACAGAGAAAATTGCATAAAATATAAATCATTGTGGAGTGGATTCCCCTGTATTTTTCAAATAGGTTAAAAAAAAAGTATTTCAGAAGCCTTCACATGACTCTTCCTGAGCATAACCTCCTTTATCCTCTGAGCAGCAGTAACTGACCTTACACCGTAACATTTACCCTGGGAGGTTTTCCTTTTTTCATGTATACTAGGATCTACACAAAGTTTGGATTTTGTTTAAATGTAATCAAGCTGCATACATTCTATTGTGTCTTTCTCTCAATAGTATATCCTTAACATTTTTCCAGGTTTTTGCTTATTTATGCAATTCTTTTATTTTCACTACTGTATAGTTCATAGTATCAATACCTCGTGATTTGTTGATAACAGTCAATGGACATTTGGCTTATTTACAGCTTTTTTTTTTTTTTAACAAAATTCGCATTTTATTTAGGTTGAAATAAACTATACATGATTTTCTTCACCAAAAATAACAGCAATATTTTCTGTATTATTCCTAGATAAACCACAAAACACTTATTTTTGTAGGTTTTCCAGGTTTTGTTTATAAATCAAGATGAGGCAGTAGATATAGTCATGGAAAAAGACAGAGGAAAACAGACAAATCAGTTGTCAGTATCCATGGCCTCTGATCCTGTCTTGACCATGAACAGAGGTGTTCAACATATACCTGCTAAAAAGCTTATGAAGACGTAGGTGTTCTACATACACTTGCTAAAGAGCTTATGAAGATGGAGGCTCAACAAAGGAATGTAAACAGCAACAATCCAATGTGGAACAACAATGGCAGGCTCTCCCATTCAAACTTTAACTGTAACTTGTTCCTTTAAGTTTATTTGATAAAGACAAAATCTCTACTGCAATCCTTGCCTGGCAAGCTCATGTGTTTCTCTCTCTCTCTCTCTGTCTGGTAACTCCCTTAACTGTCCATTACAGATTTTTAACATACTAACACTCCTACTATTCAAAGGTCACTCTGAGCTTCATTGTAACATTTTATAAAATGTACTCTTTCCTCCCATACCTCTTCAAAATCTTTATCTTCTAAGAACTGGTAACTCAATACCAGACAATTGGATCCAGTGACAATAAATGTTTTATCTAAAATGACTTAACTAAAACAATTCCCAAGTGCCATTAGCAGAGATCCCACAGAAGTGTAATGTGGCACTTTCAATGCTATCTTCTGGAACAGGTATGTCTCCAAAGCATGAGAGTTTAAACAGGGGCCATTTAAATAGGCAGATTATCAATGGCTAATGTACTCAATGAGAGGTCGACAGTCAAGATATTCAGTGATTAAGTGGCCTACATACACCTGACAGCTTTTCTGTAAGATGTTTTCAAATTTCTTACAGATTTTTCCAAATATCAAAATAAGAGAAAGCCTACTTTAAAAGTCTTTTAGGTATTTTCAATGGTTTCTGAGTTATCTGTAGGAAGCTCTGACTTAGTTGTATAGTGTTTGATATATGTGTCCACCATTAAATCCAGATCATGTTTTATATCAAAATTTATGTTAAGCAAAGCCAAGTTACTTGAACTTTGGTCTGTCAAAGTGTTCCTCAGGTATGCTTTGAGACGCTTTCACCCATTTTCATAGTGTTCATTCTCAACCTTCATCACAGGAAGAATACATAGGACTTTCAGCAATGCATAAACATTAGGAAAAAACTTGATGTCTGGTAGATGCAGGGCTTCATAAATGGTGGATGGAAGCTCTGTATCTTTCCCTCTGTGTTTCCACTTGATTCTCCAGCAATGCAGCTCAGCTGAGAGTGTGTCAGGATTGGGCAAGTCACTTCTGTATATGTCAGCATGGTGCTCCTCTGATGTATTAAATTTGAGCTAAAAAAAAAAAAAAAAAAAATTTTGAGCTGTCCCATGACAGACAGTACAAGAGATAAGTATTTAAGAGCTTTGAGGTGCTGTTCTGAGAATATATCTTTCAGTTCCTGAATAATGTGTTCCACTGTTGGAACACTTAGAGTTTCTTTATAGTAACTCTCAGAAGTGAGCTGAGATTCCAGGTTACCTTGCTGGGCTCTGCGGAATTTTCCAGGGAGTTTCATCTGAATATCAAGCTTAGTTGCCAAATGTGTGGCTTCTTCGAACCAAAATTCATGATAAACTTCAATATTTTCCATCACTTCATTTAGTGAATGCAGCACTGCAGTCAAGCTACTGGCTGCAAAGAAGACATCAGAGGTTTGCCCTTGAAGGTTTTTCCCAAAGGCTCTTGTAAAAGATAGAACATTTTTAAGAACAACAATGGTAACGATGAAATCAAAATCTGTTACTGCACTACAGAGTACAAAAGCTCGACCAGCTATATAGTTATTCCATCTAATATTTATATCACTATTTATACCATCTAAACATAAAACAAGTGCTTGCAGGAGGTCCACTAAAATTTCAAAAGCATCATGCCTGCCTGTCCACTGAGAATGGCAGATTTCCTTCAGTTCTTTACCCTTTTCCTCATTGTTCTGAAAGAGGACAGAAATTACATTGTCAAGCTCCAAAAGCAATTGTGGAAGTCAATGGACGAAAGAACAAACTTCCTCAATTGTTCCGAACGCAACATATACTCCCACAACAGGCACTGATTTTGCCAACCACATATTTAAGGCACAGGAAGAGCAAAGTGTGTAGATAGCTTGGGGATATTTCTCTAAAAGTCTAGAAGCAATGACTTTCATTTTGGAAGAAAATCCACTGGACACAATGTAAGCCTGGCCACGACAATACTCCATGTTTAACCCCCACTTCTCAGTTATCGTAGTGTGAAATTTTACAGCCAAAATTTCTGCATCAGCTTCATAAGGCAAGAAGCCCACAAATTCCTCTCTCAGGTTATGAGATTCATCAACAAACCTCACCAACACAGGCAGGTGTTCTTCCCCTGCTATGTCCACTACGTCATCAGTGATGATGGAAAAGAAGTGGGAGTCTCTCACTTCCCTGAGGTTCTCCTCCTGAATGCAGCTCTCACAGATGTCTAGCATGTTTCTGCTGTGTTTTCGAGCAGAACAATGTGTTAACTGCTGTTGTCTCAAAGCGCTTTCTCAGAACCTCTTCGCCAGAATTTATCCGGCACTCCAGCAGTGTTTGGAAGTTATCCGGAGTAAACAGACCCTCTGGGATTTCATCAGTTTCATGCCCATCCAGAGGTTTTGATAAGAATCAAAATTTCAAATAAAGATTTTAAGTATTCTTTGTTTTCTTTTTCTTCAAGGGTTAAAGGTAAAATGTCTTCATCCTGTTCTTCACCCCCTTCTTCTGCACTGGGATTCTGAGCGTTGCTGTTGTTTATTTCTTTATATTTTGGTTCCTGTTCAGAAGTTTCATCAATTTTTTTCTGTTTCAGTGTCCTGATTTCATCTTCACTCAATTCTTTCATTCGTTTTCTGTGTCTACTATGTGGATTGTTCAAATGACTGGTAAGATCAAATATTGTTGGTATTGCATTATCTCGAAGAACTGTCCTATAAGGACACTCCCAATGACTTCACAAGTATCTGCTTCAATTAATTTTGAGAAATAAAATAACCCAATCATTCTTTAGTTTTCTGATGCCTCTGCAAAATGTATAGTTCTACAGATCATAGAGGTCTCAAAATGTTTGGCACATAATCGATAATGTTTATTTAGTTGATCAGGTGTTTCATCTTCTAAGTCCGCTCTCCTATAATTCTCCACCCACTTCTGGCATCTGGCGGGATCCCGCGGCAACCTGAAAAAGGCCAGGTCCAACTGCGTGCTCTTCCTCTTGCGGCTGGGGGCAGCGCAGAAGTTCAGCATTGTCACCCACCCTCCAGCCGGCCCAGCTCTCCCCGCCCGCCCGCCCGTTGGGGCCGGGGAGGGGAGCCCCGCCGGCCAGCCTGCTCGGCAAGGCCCTTATTTACAGCTTTTAAGTGTTACAAACAGTACTTTCATCAGCCCTGCGCATTTTTTTTTTTTTTTTGAGAGAGAGAGAGAGAGTGAGCGGAGGTGTGTGCATGAGCGTGAGTGAGCTGCGGGTGGGGGCAGAGGGAAAGGGAGAGAGAGAATCTTAAGCAGGACCCATGGCCAGCACAAAGCCCAACACACAGGGGTCAATCCCACAACCCTGAGATCATGACCCGAGCTGCAATCAAGAGTCAGATGTTTAATCAACTGAGCCACCCAGGCACCCCAACCCTGTGCATGTTTTTGGATACACACAAACTTCCATTCCTGTGGAATATATACCTAAGCATGGGACTGTTGAGTCATAGGTTGTTTCTCTTTTGCTCTATTAGATACTGTCCAATCTTTTCCCAATGCAGTTGTTTCAATTATATATTGCATTATATAAGAGTTCCAGTTGCTCCACATTTCCCCAACATTTGCTCAGATTTTATAATTTTTTCAAGCCTGCTGGATGGGTCATTGTATCTCACTGTGGTTTTAATTGCATTTACCTGATTCCTAACAGGATTAAGCACATTTTCATCTTTATTAGTCATTTCGATTTTTTTTGTTATGAAGTCACACGTTAGGTTCTTTACCCATATCTCTATTTGTCTTTTTATTACTAATTGATTAGTATGTTTTATATATGCTGGCTAAAAAGTATTTGCCTGTTATATCCATTTCACATATATTTTACCCCCTCTGTGATTTGCCTTTTTACTTTGTATAGTCTCAGTAGGAAAGGAAGCTAGGAGTTGCAGTACAAATAGTATGGGCCATTTTTCAAAGCAAATAATTCTTAAATTATTTGACTGAGATCATGACCTGAGCCAAAGGTAGATGCTTAACTGACTGAGCCATCCAGGCACTCCAAGGACATTTCTTAAAAATACCTGATCAGTCCTTGCCAAAGCTGGAAGGTCTTCAAAAACAAGGAAAGTCTGAGAAACTGTCACAGATTAGAGGAGGACAAAGGAGACATGACTACATTCAATGTGGTAGCCTGGACTGGACTCTAGAACAGAAGACTGACATGAGTAGAAAAACTGGCGGAATTGGAATAGAGTTTGTAGTTTAGTTAACAGTATCATATGAGTGTTAATTTATTAATTTTGACAAATATACTATGGTTATAAAAAATGTTAACATTAGGGGAAGGCAGTGAAGGATATACAGGAACTTTTTGTGCTATCTTTCTAAGTGTTCTATAAATTGAAAATTACCTCATAAGTAAGTTTATTTAAAAAGTTTAAAGCTAACTAATATAATGATAGGTGATGAGTAAGTTCCAAAGACCATAACTGAAGTCACACATACCAAAAGCTGTGGGTATTTTCAGAGCATACTGAGCTAACACTTGAGAGAAGAAGTATTTGAGTTTTGGTTAATCTATGGCTCGGAGGAGATAGAACATTATATTAAATTTCCTAGGGCTCTACATTAAGATCATCTATGATCACAAAGTACCTTATGCTCTGGGCCTGTGTCTGACAACATTACTTGGATAGGCCCGGCTCAACCTGATAGCTTTTGTATCCCTGTCATAGCTAAGAGGGAAAAAATCTTCCATGTCAGTAAAACTATTGAACAAGACCCAGTAGAAAAGGTTGTAAGGTCTGAATCATCTGCAATGGATTCAATGACATAGATTTTGATAGTACTTAAAGAAGTTCAGAGTCCATGTGTTCACGTGGAAATATTCCCAATTTTCATGTTGATAGTTTAACTATAGAAGAAAAGTGGATGGAGGATGAGTCTGGTGGAGTGGAGGGCACCTGACTTTTAATTATTTGCTTTGACTCTGGTTCAGCGATTCAAAAACAGAATTGTATCACTGAAGAATTCTGAAATAGAGGTTGTCCTGGGGCCTCCCCAGGATGAAAATCTCAAAGAAAAGAAAAACAACAACAACATAGAGATTTTTTAGGAATCTGTATGTACAATTTTGCTACCAGTGTGAATGAAATAAGCAAAAGGCAGTCAGGTATAACCACCTAGTGCTCAGAAAAACTTTGGCCTCAGTCAAGAAACACTGGCAAGAGGGGCGCCTGGGTGGCTCAGTTGGTTAAGCGACTGCCTTCGGCTCAGGTCATGATCCTGGAGTCCCGGGATCGAGTCCCGCATCAGGCTCCCTGCTCGGCAGGGAGTCTGCTTCTCCCTCTGACCCTCCTCCCTCTCATGCTCTCTGTCTCTCATTCTCTCTCTCTCAAATAAATAAGTAAAATCTTAAAAAAAAAAAAAAAAAAAAAAAGAAACACTGGCAAGATAACCAGAACAATATCAAAGCCATGACATTGATGAATAGCAACTGCAAAGTCATCACTGTCTTGCAAAAAAAGGATGTGCTCCTGAAGTGAAGTACAACACTTTGGGGAGCAAGAACACTCCCAACAGTTACAGGATGCATGAGAATGCCCATTTTTTGCAATATGTAACAGGAAAAAAACAAAATAAAACAAAACAGTCTCTAGTGATTTGACACTAAGAATTGCCTCAGGGGACACCAGGAAATACCTGAGTTGTGAGCTACATGGTGCCCTTCAACAAATAAGACCATATATTAGACAAATCAGCGACATCAGCTCGCTTTGTTCCTTTGGGACAACAAAGCCAGGAGAGGAATAGAGAGAGGAGTGATCATGCCAACATCAAGTCTTCATGAAATCTGGCATCTCAGGGGAACTCCACAGAGGAGCGCTACATGAAAGGGCTATTCTGTGAACTCTAAGGACTGGGCAAAAGTGCAAGGGGAGTATGACCCAGATGGGTACAGACTGCATCTCTTTTGGATATTAGAGAACTGAAGACTCCTATGGTGGAATATATTTCAGAGAATTAAGAGGTGTGGTTGGGAAAGTAAACTGTGGAACCATCTGGCCAGGTCTCAAATCTGAGCTATTGCCTGAGACTCAAAGACAAATGCCAGCTTTTGGGCTCTGCCGAAATTACAGCTGAAGTCTCCAGAATCAAGATGAACTCTGTCTGGAGGCTAATGTTTGAGAGAGCCACTAATGAAGTGGAAAAATCTCTGGGTGGATGGTCAGCTCCCCACAGGGCATTCTGTAAAATTCATACTGTGATGGCCCTGATATGTCAGAAATGGTGTCACACAAACACCCAGCCAGTGAACACTCTGGAAGAGAGTCTCTAGAAATTTGCCCAGAACAATCAGTGGGTCCCAGGAAATGACTGTCTATTTCTCTACCATCTGGAAATAGATACACCTTTGAGACTACAGATATTTCCAAGGAACTATAGACATTTTTCTGAGGGGAAAAAAGAAGTTGGGATTCTGGTTTTGCTTCAGTGAAAAAGAAACAGATCAGGGCATAGCGAACTGTACATTACCTACCACGGCTTCACGAAATACAAACTGACAAACTATTTTTATACCCTGATTTTTTAAAAATTTTCTTCAAATGTTTTATGAGACAGACACTTATTTTTATGTGACAGACAGTGTGACTACTCTCCCTCAATTACTTCCCCATCTTTGTCTCAAAACATTGGAGTTCTTCAAGTATTGAGCTGAGATTACTTTATTCCAGAAAGTGTGGACCTGGTCCCCAGCCTAGAGTTCTGCATGAGGCTGCCTGGTTAATTTTAGATTTTAGAACAGTTTGCTGAAAAGAGATGTGGTTCTTTGGAGAAAGTTTTTTTTTTTTTTTTCTCTTTGATGAGAGACAGACTTTCAAGGTCTTTTTCTTGATTTCATGCCATTTTGTACATTTGGATGCAAGGTGTGGACACAATGTTTGGAGAAACTTGTAAACATGATGAGAAAGGCAAGAAAATCCGTAAGATATCAACTGCATCTGTGTTAGTCTATTTGAGCTGTTATAACAGAAATACCATAGACTGAGTGACTTAAAAACAACAGAAAATTTCTTGCAGTTCTGGAGGCTGGGAATTCAAAGATCAAGGCACTGGCAGATTTGGTGTCTGGTGAGAGTCTGTTCCCTGGTTCATAGATGGTCTTCTCATTGTGTCCTCACACAGCAGAAAGGGTAAAGGGGCTTCTGGGGCCCCTTTATTTTAATTTTAATTTAATTTTAATTTATATTTTTTTAGAGAGGGAGGGTAGAGAGAGACAGAGGAAGAAGGAGAGAGAGAATCTTAAGCAGGCTCCACACCCAGCACATAGCCTGACACAGGGCTTGATCTCATAACCCTGAGATCATGACCTGAGCCAAAATCAAAAGTCAGAGGCTTTACCCACTGAGCCACCCAGGCAGCCCCTGGGCTCCCTTTTATAAGAGCACCAATTCCTCATCACTGCCCAGAGGCCCCACCTCCAAATATCATCACATTGGGAAAAAGGTTTCAACATATACATTTTGAGGGGATACAATCATCTGGTCTATAGCAATACTATTGATAAAGAACTACTGAACCAATTTCGCATGTCAGGAAATGCTAATCTCCAAACTGTACCAAATAGGAAAAGTAAACCCATTTCTTTAATAAGCCTCTTTTCATTAGGAATTGTTATTTGCAGCTGAAAATATCTAGATAGATGATAGATGATGATAGATTGATAGATGATAGATAGATGATAGACAGATAGATGATAGATAGATGATGGATACAATTAGCAAAACTATCAATGACATTTTCAAAAGATATTTTAATGTAACCTGAGTTTTCTCAATTCTAATTAGCCCATAGACACATATAGGAACTCATTTTCTTAATAATTCATATTTTATAGTATTTGATTTTCTACCATTGTAGTAGAATTCAATCTTTACATACACACAGACATTGCCCAACAACATGATTCTGAGAGTCACAAGATAGTCTTATCAAGTGATTGTTAACTAATTCCATTCTGAATCACTTTGAGCAAAATTACAATTTATTTTTATATTCATCTCCTACCAGGTATTCTCTGATTAGTATTATGTCCATGGACTTTGGACCACTTGTAATATTAAAGCTGTCAGATGCTTTATTGCAAGTAAATAAACAATTCCTTTTTGTAATATATGCAATTCTCTGCAAAAGACCCAAAGCAGTGCTCTTACACCCTCAAAGTATCCATGAACTTGTTTTGTTATTGGTCTTAAGGCTTTAAGTCCAGAATCAGGCATGCCTTGAATTATTGTAAGATACTGTGTGCTCATCAAGCTCCACCCTTCTTTGCCTATCTTCCTAGTGATTTTCCATCTCATAAATCACTTTGTGATTACACTTTTTTATACTCTTTTGAGACAGAAACTCTTACTTTTGCCTTTTTTTTTTTTTAAGATTTTATTTATTCATTTGACAGAGAGGGCAAAAGAGCACAAGCAGGGGGAGCAGCAGAGGGAGAGGAAGAAGCAGGCCCCCTTCCGAGCAGGGAGCCTGATGTGGGACTCGATCCCAGGACCCTGGGATCATGACTGAGCCAAAGGCAGATGCTTAACCATCTGAGCCACTCAGGCGCCCTACTTTTGCCTATTTTTGCCACCTACATCTGCCTGTGGGAATAGAACTTGCTTTCCATACTATAACTTGGTAAGATAATGTTCTGTTCAAGACAATATAGATCATTTGCCACATTAATTTCCATTGCCCAACTCAGTATCAACAGTTTCCACAAAATCTTGCAGCCTTTCTTGCTTCTAAATTAGAACAAATGCCAAACTAAATTAACCTTTTTTCTTCAGACTTGTGTTTAGTATTGCTGGCCCCCTGTTAAAAAATTCAGTCCTGCAGTGCGAAAGCCCAGCTCTAATCATTCCAGATCTTTCCTCAGGTGCCTCACTAGCAAATCCATTGAGGGTGAACGGAAGTCACTGCACAGTTTATATTTTCTGGTATGACTAGCCTCAAATGTATTCACATGTTTTCTTTGTCTGGTTGCTTTTTTTCTTCTTCATATTGCTTTCCTGGATCTATTGTATGTGCACCACCTAAAATACTTTTCAGAAGTGGGTGTTATATAAATAATGAATTAAGAAATAAGAAAAATAGAAAATTTGTTGAAGAGAGCAAATTTATAACAGCAGAATCTGAATTGTTTTCATTCTCAATTTAGTTGTCTTTCTATTATATTGGTCCTTAAAACTTCAATAAGGCTTTTTTATCACCTAAAATATTATCCTGTGATATCCATTCTATGGAAGGACTACAATTATAATTATTTTTTTAAAGATTTTATTTTATTTATTTGAGAGACAGAGAGAGTGAGAGAGAGAGCACAAGAGGGGGTAGGGTTAGAGGGAGAAGCAGACTCCCCGCTGAGCAGGGAGCCTGATGCAGGACTTGATCCCAGAAGTCCGGGATCATGACCTGAGCTGAAGGCAGTCACTTAACTGACTGAGCCACCCAGGCACCCTATTTTTAAATGTAACCTAAACAGACAGAATTCTAAGATGGTCTCAAGATTCTGCATCTGGTGTACATTTTCTGTAGAATTACCTCTTCTTGAGTGTAGGTATGTGTATATGATGGATGGTCTCTCTTGTAATTAGGTTAACATATAGGACAAAGATGAGGGAATTTTGAAGATGTAATTAATGTCCCAAATCAGTTGATTTTTGTATTAATCAAATCAAGATTATCCTGTGTAGACCTGTCTTAATCTGGTGAAAATTCTTAAAAGAGGAGGTGGGCCCTCCCTGAAGACAGAGGTTCTCCTGTTGGCTTTGAGGTAAGAGTGACTGATGTTGTGAGAGCACAAGAAGCCATGTGGTAAGGCTGCTACAGAGCAATGCCCAGTCAACAAGAAAGTAGAGAATTCGAGCATACGACCTCAAGGAACTGGATTCTGCCAACAACCTGAATGAGTTTGGTAGATGTCTTACAGCTTAAACCTTAACTTCAGCCCAGTAATAACTAAGCAAGGGACCCAGATAAGCTTTGGCTGGACTCACTCATGCATGACCCATGGTAACTGTGAGATAGAAAATATATACTGTTTTAAGTCATCAAGTGTGTGATAATTGTTATACAAGAACACAAAACCAATACAGTGCCTCTTTGAAAATAACCTACACATATTTCACTCATATCATAGAATCCATTGTAGATTCTTTGGAGAACTAGAAGCAATGTATCATCCTTAAGCTTTTTCATATTTAAAAGCTGCTAGAATCACCACTGATTTTGTAATATCTGCATTGCTCCCTATCTCAAATTGATTTTATTATAAACCATTTCTCTTATAGTTTGTTGCTAATTCAGCTTTGAATAGTGCTTTCTACCAGTCTGTTCATTATTGGCTGAGTGCTATTCTCAAGAACTGTGAAAGGTCTGGAATTTTACCTTGCTTATAAGCTAAAGTGCTAGCTTGCTATGGTTTCATAGATTCTGGAAGAAAGCAGATTCCTGAGTAAGATAAAATGGACTTCCGGGCGCGTGGGTGGCTCAGTCGTTAAGCGTCTGCCTTCGGCTCAGGTCATGATCCCAGGGTCCTGGGATCGAGTCCCACATCGGGCTCCCTGCTCCACGGGAAGCCTGCTCTCCCTCTCCCACTCTCGCTGCTTGTGTTCCTGCTCTCGCTATCTCTGTCTCTGTCAAATAAATAAATAAATAAATAAAATCTTTAAAAAAAAAATGGACTTCCTTATTCATGACATAGCAACAAGAATGAGCTTCATGGTTGCATCAGTTACCCTTGACTCTCAAGTGTCCTGCATGGATGTTGCTCAGGTGAGTCTCACAGGTACCTGACGGGGGACTTCCAAGTGAATTGTGCCAGGAACTGAGAGTGCAGTTCCCTGGTTGCCGGCCTAGCTCACAACATGTCAGCAAACTTTTCTAACATACAATATGCCATGGACACTGCACCTTCACTACAAGATCTGGATGAAGAATGTTAGGGAAGGGGATTGTGTGTGTGTACATCACCCCTCCTTGGCTGCTCTATCTCAGTTCTGCATGTAGGTGCTATTCCCTATATCTACTTTTTCTTTTATTCTTTAGGATTTTCCTTAACATTGGTAGTTAGTCTCTATTACTAGTTAGTATTTTCTTTGTATTAAAATTTCTTTGTTCAAATTACTATACGGTTTCATTCTCTTAGGTATCTTAACTGATACCTATCCCTACTCCTGATAAAAAGAGAGAATGGATTTCAGGCCTGGTTGCTAACTCTTTTTAACTCAGTGAATACATAATCCCCCCAAAATTCCATGGGCTAAACCAGAAGTCTTTAAAATGTTACTCACATACACCCTGAAATAATTTTTAAATGATAAATGATCACTACTCTATTTTTAATTTTTAAAATGTTTTCACAGAAACTTTCATTTCAAGAGATATGTAATTTCATTCTGTAAATATTGTTATTTAAAAACAAAACTATTATTTACAATAGCTAAGGCATGGAAATAACTTAAGTGTCCATCGATGGACAAATGGATAAAGAAAGTTTTATATATATATATATGTATATGTATATATATATATATATATATATATATAATGGAATATTATCCATCCAAAAAGAAGGAAATCCTGCCATTTCTAACAAAATAAATGGATCTAAGAGACATTAGGCTAACTGAAATAAGTCAAACAGAGAAGGACAAATACTGTATAATCTCACTTATATGTAAAATCTAAACACAAAACAAAAGAGAACTCATAGATAGAACAGAATGGTGGTCTCCAGAGGCAGGAGGTGGTGGTGGGGGGGGGGGGGGTGTGTGAAATGGGCAAAGGGAGTCAAAAGGTACAAACTTCCATTTATAAAATAAGTAAGTCCTGGGGATACATTCTATAGTATGGTGGCTATATTTAATAATAGTATATTTGAAAGTTGCAAAGAGACTAGATTTTAAAATTTCTCATCAAGAAAAAAATAATTTGTAACTATGTGTGGTGATATATTAACTAGACTTATTGTGGTGATCACAGTATATACATATATTATATCATTATGTTGTGTATCTAAAACTAATATGATGTATGTCACTTCCATTTCAGTTACAAAACTGCTATATCATCATTTTATTCTAATAAATAATAATAATATCACTATTACTGATTTTTAAATTTCATGAGCAAAATCTTGAACTTACAGAAATTTTATTCTTGCCTTTGTTGTTCTTGAAAATATATTTTTATTCCAATTTGTTCACAGACTATCACCTTAATATATTTTATGGTAATATAGTCTTTGTCATCACATAAAAGAGATCTATAATAAAATATTTATTTGGGTTTTAATTATAAATGTTATTTTATTATCTGAGACCCTAAGTCTCAGGGTGTTAAAATTTTCTTTTAGAAGGGATTATCATTATATATTTAAATTATATAATTTATAATTGACCAAACAACAGAATATATTACCAGTTTTAACAAGTATTTTTAAACACAAGTGATAACATTTCACAGAAATATTTATCTTAATGAGATTAATCATAACCAACAATATCTACAAAGGGACCCCTTTTAAATATATACCTTTGATATTTTTAAAACAAAATTTTTCTCCCTCCTTAGGCAAATTTCATGCCATCATGTTAGAAAATTCTCCTTAAATAAAATTCAAATGTCAAAAGAAAATTTTCTGCTCCTTTTAAATCACTAAATTTTTGTCTAATGAGAAGGGCATACTAAGAATAGTTTCTTGTATAATAATTTGTGTATTCAGCATCTCTGTAGAAGCAAGAAAATCAAGCAAAACCAGACAACAAAAAGGAAAGAAACAAAATGAGCCAATAAACAAATGATAATTTAAGTGTCATTAAAATTTAAAGACAGCTTCCATTTCTATCCCTGCTTTATATAATGAGTGCTATGCCAAATTCACTTAAATCATGACATTCATTTGTGGAGTTAGACAGATTCAACCAGAAAATTTTACAATTCCTCAAAGCATAAAAAAAAACAACTCAGTATTGTAGAGAAAGTTGTCATATATTCACTACATCTGTTACCGTTTACAGCTGAAATAAATTAACTTTTTATGTCTACAAAGTAATTATCTAAACAAAAAAATACAGTAGTGATTTTTTTTAATGTTGTCAAGAAGCACCAGAATTCATGACACAAAAATACTAATGAACCATACATTAATATTAATGTACTCCTTTGGTAAGGGAGGGAGATACTAGAAGTCTCAAAAACTTTCATCCTAGCTTAATACAAAAGTAGAAGACCATTTCTTTAATGCATACAAAATACAAATGAAAAGACATTTTGAGTATTTTATATTTTATCTTTCTTCTCATAAGTCTAATGTTCATTTTGCTGAAAAAACAATCACATGGGGAAAATTCATTTTATTGTTTTAGTTCAGTGAATTGTGAATTTTATACTTCCTTGATTCTATCCAATAAGAAAGTAGAAAGGCTGACTTGCCCCACAAATTTTATTGAACATAAGAAAAAGCTAAGATTTGCACCAATTTGGAGATCATATCTACCCATATCCTACTGGGTTAAGAAAGAAATGACATGTGGATTTATAGTCTTTTAAATCACTAATATGAAACATTAGCAGAACTAACTTTAAATCCATAACCAGGATTGTGTTAAATGCGATATATATTTTCATCCAAAAACATTCATCAAATAACATAATAACCACATCAAATTCCTTGAAAATGCATTATTTTATATCTACTTATATTTAGGTAGAACCAGACAAATGAAAGGTGGCAACCAGAAAAAGAAAGGGAGGTAAAGACAAGAACAACCTTCTAATACAGCAAATTATTTTCATAAAAGAAAGATAGAGATTAAATGACTTGCCCAGTGGTTCAGACCTACTTAAATTAGACCCAGTCTAGGAATCTGAATTCTCAGCAACAACCTGAAGCATTTAAAAAATTATGGTACATTAAATAAGAATTTAGCACAAATAGCTGAGATAAAAGTGTTTAAAACTATATCTATGACTTTCCAGTATATAGTGCCAAAGCTCCCTTGCCCTGCCTTATGGGAGCTGATTTTGAAATTTTCAGGAATTTTGTGAGACAGTTTTTATATACACAGTCATTGTGATCCCAAAACCAGACAAAGACACCATCAAAAAGGAGAATTACAGACCAATATCCCTGATGAACATGGATGCAAAAATTCTCACCAAAATCCTAGCCAATAGGATCCAACAGTACATTAAAAGGATTATTCATCATGACCAAGTGGGATTTATTCCTGGGCTGCAAGTTCAACATCTGCAAATCAATCAATGTGATATACTACATTAATAAAAGAAGGGACGGGGCACCTGGGTGGCTCAATCGTTAAGCGTCTGCCTTCGGCTCAGGTCATGATTCCAGGTCCTGGGATCGAGCCCCGCGTCGGGCTCCCTGCTCCGTGGAAAGCCTGCTTCTCCCTCTCCCACTCCCCCTGCTTGTGTTCCCTCTCTCGCTGTGTCTCTCTGTCAAATAAATAAATAAAATCTTAAAAAAAAAATAAAAAAATAAAAGAAGGGACAAGAACCATATGAGCCTCTCAATAGATACAGAAAAAGCATTTGACAAAATACAGCATCCTTTCTTGATTAAAACTCTTCACAGTGTAGGGAAAGAGGGAACATGCCTCAATATCATAAAAGCCATCTATGAAAAGCCCACAGTGAATATCATTCTCAATGGGGGAAAAACTGAGAGCTTTTCCCCTAAGGTCAGGAACGCGGCAGGGATGTCCATTATCACCATTGCTGTTCAACATAGTACTAGAATTCCTAGCCTCAGCAATCAGACAACAAAAAGAAATAAAAGGCATCCGAACTGGCAAAGAAGAAGTCAAACTCTCACTTTTTGCAGATGACATGATACTCTATGTGGGAAACCCAAAAGACTCCACCCCAAAATTGCTAGAACTCATGCAAGAATTCAGCAAAGTGGCAGGATATAAAATCAATGCACAGAAATCAGTTGTACTTCTATACACTAACAATGAAACAGAAGAAAGAGAAATTAAGGAGTTGATACCATTTACAATTGCACACAAAGCCATAAGATACCTAGGAATAAACCTAACCAAAGAGGCAAAGGATCTGTAGTCAGAAAATTATAGAAAACTCATGAAAGAAATTGAAGAAGACACAAAAAAATGGAAAAATGTTCCATGCTCATGGATTGGAAGAACAATTACTGTTAAAATGTCTATGCTACCTAGAGCAATCTACACATTCAGGGCAATCCTTATCAAAATACCATCAACTTTTTTCACAGAGCTGGAACAAGTAATCTTAAAATTTGTATGGAACCAGAAAAGACCCCAAATAGCCAAAGGATTGTTGAAACAGAAAACCAAAGCTGGTGGTATCACAATTCTGGACTTTGAGCTCTATCACAAAGCTGTAATCATCAAGACAATATGATACTGGCACAAAAACAGACACATAGATCAATGGAACAAAAAAGAACCCAGAAATGGACCCTCAACTCTACGGTCAACTAATCTTCGACAAAGCAGTAAAGAATATCCAATGGAAAAAAAGACAGTCTCTTCAACAAATGGTGTTGTTGGGAAAATTGGACAGCCACATGCAGAAGAATGAAACTGGACCATTTCCTTACACCACACACAAAAATAGACTCAAAATGGATGAAAGACCTAAATGCGAGACAGGAATCCATCAAAATCCTAGAGGAGAGGAATGCCTGGGTGGCTCAGTTGGTTAGGCATCTGCCTTCAGCTCAGGTTATGATCCCAGCGTCCTGGGATCAGTCTCACATTGGGCTCCTTGCTCAGCGGGGAGCCTGCTTCTCCCTCTGCCTGCTGCTCCCCCTGCTTGTGCTCTCCCTCTCTTTCTCTCTGTCTGACAAATAAATAAATAAAATCTTTAAATAAAAATCCTAGAGGAGAGCACAGGCAGCAACCTCTTTGACCTTGGCCACAGCAACTTCTTCCTAGACACAATGCCAAAGGCAAGAGAAACAAAGGCAAAAATGAACATTATATGTAAAAAAAAAAAAAGAAAGAAGATAGTAGGAAGGGAAAAATGAAGGGGGTAAATTGGATGGGGAGATGAACCATGAGAGACTATGGACTCTGAGAAACAAACTGAGGGTTCTAGGGGGAAGGGGGTGGAAGGATGGGCTAGCCTGGTGATGGGTATTAAAGAGGGCACATATTGAATGGAGCACTGGGTGTTATACGCAAACAATGAATCACGGAACACTACATCAAAAAATAAATAAATAAATAAAATGAACTATTGGGACTTCATCAAGATAAAAAGTTTTTGCACAGCAAAGGAAACAGTCAATAAAACCAAAAGACAACTGACAGAATGGGAGAAGACATTTGCAAATGACATATCAGAGATAAAAGACAAGTATCCAAAATCTACAAAGAACTTATCAAACTCAACACCCAAAGAACAAATAATCTAATCAAGAATGGGCAGAAGACATGCACAGACATTTTTCCAAAGAAGACATCCACATGGCCAACAGACACATGAAAAAGTGCTCAACATCTCTCGGCATCAGGGAAATACAAATCAAAACCACAATGAGATACCACCTCACACCAGTTAGATTGGCTAAAATTAACAAGTCAGGAAACAACAGATATTGGTGAGGATGCAGAGAAAGGGAAACCCTCTTACACTGTTGGTGGGAATGCAAGCTGGTGCAGCCACTCTGGAAAACAGTATAGAGTTTCCTCAAAAAGTTGAAAATAGAACTACCCTACGACCCAGCAATTGCAGTACTGGGTTTTTAACCCCACAGATACAAATGTAGTGATCCAAAGGAGCACCTGCACCCTAATGTTTATAGCAGCAATGTTCACAATAGCCAAACTATGGAAAGAGCCCAGTGTCCATCTGAATGGATAAAGAAGATGTGGTATATATATATACAATGGAATACTACTCAGGCATCAAAAAAAAAAAAAGAAATCTTGCCATTTGCAATGACATGGATAGAACTAGAGGGTATTATGCTAAGCGAAATAAGTCAATCAGGGAAAGACAATTATCATATAATCTCCCTCATATGTGGAATTTCAGAAAAAAAAAGAGAGGATCATAGGGGAAGAGAGGGAAAAATAAAACAAGACGAAACCAGAGAGGGAGACAAACCATAAGAGCCTCTTAATCATAGGAAACATACTGAAGGTTGCTGGAGGGGAGGTAAGTTGGGGGGAATGGGGTAACTGGGTGATAGACATTAAAGAGGGTATGTGATGTAATGAGCACTGGGTATTATATAAGACTGATGAATCACTGACCTCTACCTCTGAAACCAATAATGCATTATATGTTAATTAACTGAATTTAAATTTAAAGAAATGAAAAAAAATAAAATTAAAAAAATAGTCATTGTTACAAATTTAATTATATAAATTTATAATTAAATTATATTAAAAGCAAAAGTAATGGATACTTAAAAATCATCTCCTAATTATTTTATTACATTTGCTGTTATCTATGGTCTTGACTATTATATCTTTTATATCCTAATGGTGGAAATGCCATATAATGGTATGCTATGGCGCATCTCTTCCAACCTATATTCACTGGCATCATGTTGGTGCTGAAAATCAGCCATGATGGAGTATTTTTTTCATGGAAATTAACAGAGTGTAAATTGGCATAATTTATTATTTTATTGATTGTCTAGACTTAAAGATATGATGGAGGAATGTTAATATTTCAGGTTAAACTTAATAGTGTGTGTCATGTCTATAATTGTTACATTATGAATTATACCAAAAATTGAGGAAATGTCCTTCTAGGTTTCAAGAATTACTGGTAGACTCAGCCAAGAAGTGTCTTATGTCATTAACAAACAAGAAAACTTCTGACATGCCTCTTCATCATCTCACTTTCTTCTTATTCATTCGTGTAAAGAAAAATATCAGCTAACATGTGTGTTAGAACTACACTCATTCATCAGTTACAAGCACAGTCAGGCTACAAATTTAAAAGTCTGGAAAAAAATCAAGCAAAGCATTCTATAAGAACAAATTGGCTGTATGTAATTTAAAACATTAAAGAGCATTATATATTTTAATATTTTTAAAATTGTGTGCTACACGTTTTATATCTGTAAAGTTAATGCTTAACTTTTGTAGCTATATTTATGCATGCATTCTTCCAATGATAGTTACTCCCATTTAGCAGCTTAACATTTTCTGTATTTAGATCTATCTACCTATTTATCTCCTTAAAGTGGGAATTAAGCAACCAATCTTTATATTCCAAAACAATGCTTCAAGCCTCCTCAAATCATTTTAATTACAGTGTGTATTATTTTTATTTTCTTTTACCTTCTTAATGTTATAAATGATATTTATCACTAAAATATGTGTAAGTTGCTATAATGCATTCCATCTCCTTTAGTAAAAGAAAAAAAACCAAAAACGGTCAATCTCTTAATCTCTGACCTCTGAGTTACAGCCTACCCACTTCATCAATCTACTGGGTGTCTGCATTACTTTCCTTGCTGTTTTCCTCTCACTTCTCTCTCCACTGCTTCAGATTTTTTCTTCATTAACATCACAATTTTCTGTCAAAATCATAATACAGTTGTGTAAATCCTCCCCTGCCTTCCCTTTAAAATAATGATGTCCCTTACTAGATTAAAAGAAGGAAATAAAACTAACAAAAATAATTCTAACAATTTAATATGACATAGTTAGATGAGGGGTTGGCAAAGTTTTTCTATAAGGGACAGGTAGTAAACATTGTAGGTATCGCAAGCCATATAGCCTAATGTCACAACTACTCAACTCTGCTGCTGTAACATGAAAGCAGTCATAGACAATACATAAAAGTCTGAGTGCGGCTATGTTAAAATACAATTTTATTTACAAAAAGAAGCAGTGCGCCAGATTTATCCTAGGGTTATAGTTTGTTCACCCCACTACTAGACCACTGTAACCTGGTCCCAACATGGTTAACCAGTTTTATATCACATCAATCCTTTCTGAGCATTTTAAATATAAGATATAGTTAAATGCCCATTATTTCCTAAATCTGTCATATACTTTTCCATTTTATTATTCTATACTATTTCATTTGCTTTATTCACTCTGTTCCTGCACCTATTTAACTTAAGGTTATTTCTTGAGGGTTATTACTGAATAAAAAGTAAAAATCTGAAGTCCTTGTATATTGTACCAATTGGTCTCAGACTTCTCACTGAAACTAATCATCGTACTATGTTCTAAACTCATACTGCCAGATTGGTCCTAGAGGATAAATATAAATTTTGAAAGTCACAGCTTAGGGAAATAGTACACTACAGCAAGTCTGAACTTTGAAAATTTGAGTTGTAGATGATCATATGTTTCATTGCCTAGTTGGAGAGTTGCAATTTACTCCTATCTCAGAATGCTGACAACCGTATGCGGGATTACCAAATGTTATCCAACCGGAGGACATCATATGTAGATCCATACTTGCTTGTCTTTGGAAAAAAAAAAAAAATTCAATACAAAATGTAAGAGATAGAAAAATAGAAATATTTTAATTAATTTAATCCAGCTGATAAGAACTTGAAGGAAAATAACTAAAAATTAGATGTTTCCCCTCAGTAGTGGGTCAAAGGAGGGGAAAGAAGTAACAGAATTTATCAAATAGCAGAGTCAATAAATTTTTCCTGATTTATGTGAAAATATGAAAAAAGGACTTACTTGATATATAATATTAATAGAAATGAAATTAAGTAATAAATAATTTAAACCAGGTATTTTTATATGATGTGGATTATGAACCAAATAAATGGATTGGTTCAAGAAAAAACAGCATATGTGTGCCAGATAAAATACAAGGGGACTTAAAAAAAAAAAAGCATTTTGGCAAACATCAGATTGAAAATGAATTGTCCATATTCAGGGTCAGTAAATCTAGATTTGGTCAACCTATCATAATAAAGGATCTTCAGTTAGGGGCCCTCTAAAGTGTGGTCCAAGATTTTTAAGACTTAAATGGGTCCACAGATCAATGATAGGTTTGTAATGTGACACAGCTCCATCAACAGTGAAAAAAAGAATAACAAGAGAAGGAACATCCACGGGCGCCTGGGTGGCTCAGTTGGTTAAGCGACTGCCTTCGGCTCAGGTCATGATCCTGGAGTCCCGGAATCGAGTCCCGCATCAGGCTCCCTGCTCAGCAGGGAGTCTGCTTCTCCCTCTGACCCTCCCCCCTCTCATGCTCTCTCTATCTCATTCTCTCTCTCAAATAAATAAATAAAATCTTTAAAAAAAAAAGAGAGAGAGAAGGAACATCTTAGTAAAAGTTACTGGACACACCTTCGTAAATACTTTTTTAAGTAAAAGACCCAGCACTATTCAGAACTTTTTTTTTTTTTTGCTTCTCGTGGGCATTGCTGTCTGAGCATCCTTTTTAAGCAGAAAACAAAAGGAGCAGAAATTAAATATATATATATTTTTTATCACATTAATACTAGCAAAAAAGAAAATTTGACTGTAAGGAATTATGAATATGTAAGTAATGATGAATAATGCTGAATTCTTACACTTTAAGGCTATAAACTGGTAAGAGGTAGTTGAGATTCCAAGATTTCAGTAGGTGTTATGCTCATATGCTAAGATGTTAGAATTGTTAGAATAAGCTGATTTCATATCACGTCTGTTTAATTTGAAAACCTTTTGAAACAACTTCAAAAATAAGTGCTAACGTCAGAGTTTGGAGTTGAATTGAAACAATGTTGCACAACTGTACTGATAAGATTAATGCTAACACCAGCCTGCTCAAAATTTGTACACACACTCAGGTTTTTATGAAAATTAATTTCTAAAGTTGCTGTGTTTATCAACTTCCTGGCACAATGTCAACTGAGGACCCAGCTTAATTCTTAAAGCATGAAGGTGCTAATTATGTCGTTCCCCCAACTTCAATAAAGGTGAAAAATATTGGCAGTTACCAACAGTTTTGCAAAATTTGATGTCTTTATGCAGCTTCACATATTTCAGAGTATTAGGCTAAAACTTAACATTGTTAATTTTTTATATTCCTATTGTGAATTTGAAGGCACGACAGAGAAAACTTCAGAATAAAAACATTTATCACTATAAATGATGCTAGTTTAAAAGATGCATGATTTCAAAATTGTTTATAATTATCTCCTACCTAAAAAGGCACATTTCTCATACAGGCACTAATTACAAAATAAGTAAAAATATTGATACTATCATAAAAAACACACTAAAATGTTTACGTTTTAAGAACCTGGGAACCAATAGTTAGAAGGAACAGAGAAAACATTCTTCCTCTCCCTCTATATTAGTTTCCCAGGGCTACCATAACAAAGTTCCACAAACTAGGTGGCTAACACAACAGATATTTGTCTCACAATTCTGGAGGCTAGAAGGTTGAAATCAAGGAGCAGCAGGACCACACATCCTCCAAAATCTACAGGGAAATCCTTCCTTGCTTCTGGTGGTTTCCCAGCAATCTTTAGCATTTCCTGGATTATGAATCATCACTTCAATTCACTGTCTTCACATGGCCTGTTCCCTGTGTCTCTATCCATATGTGTCATTCTTTTTAGAATAGCAATGGTCGTATTAGATTAAGGTCCCCAACACAACCCAACCCATCTATGACCTCATCTTAACTGCATCTGTAACAGCCCTATTTCCAAATAGGGTCACATTCCGAGGTGCTCAGGGTTAGTGCTTCAATATATAATTTTTGGAGGGGTGTGGACACAATTCAACCCATAACACCCTCCCACTGTAAAAAGAGGAAAAGATAGAAAAAGAGAAGCAGACATAAAGACAGCAAGAAAGGGAAGGAGGTATTGGTTCATAACCTCCTCAGGGCTTCCTTGGTGTAATCTGAACCCCCCAAACAGAGGGCTGAGAGAGACCAGAGAAAGAGGCAGGTCATTCCAGGTTGGCAGGTGGCAGTTCTAATAAACGAATGGAACTTACATATGACGCTTGCCATGGGCAGCAGCAAGATAAGTAGATCCTGACATCTGCCCACCAATCTTAAAAGTGTGTATAGAGGCTTTAACTGGGTTCAGTCATGTACACAGTGTACAGGCGTTCTCAACACCACAGCCTTATCCCAAGGCTATGTCCTTGGAGCGATCTCTGGGAGGAAGAAGTCAGTGGAAACCACATTCCAAGGATGGTGGGGAGGAGGTGAGGGGCTCTGAGTGCTGGGCCCAGTTCACAGGTCAACAGGTGGTCCTGTCTTTCTGATGACCTTCCCCAATAGGGAGAAGGAAGGGAGACGAAAGAAGGAACCGAAGAATAAGAGGCCATCACAATTCAAACCACAAACGGCAAATTTTAGTCACCACATAGAGTGATACAGGGACTGATTCCAGAGAGGATGGCTAGCTAGCTACCTACATACATACATACACACATACATAGATTTAAACCTGTTGCATTGACCCACAATACACAAATATCTCCAAAAGAGGGAAAATTAGCATTCCTTTATTTTTAAAGATGTATCACTAAATGAGAGACACACAATCTGAGCCCTTCCTCATACTGAAGATCAGCAGATAAACTGAATAAAAATCATTGTAAATACGCTGTTTGTCAGCAACCAGTCAGGAAAAATGGAAGGCAACAGCGGAGAGATGAAAGAAATAACTAATAAACAACCACATAAATAGTCTGCCACACATTGGGCTTTACTGTGAATTCGGCAGACCTGATCATATTTAAGAGGCGGTAACAGATCTGTGAGCCAAGACAGGACTCTAGCCCAGAAAGCACACTGGATATCATAACAATGTTTTCTGCAACATTGTATGAAAAAACAGTGACAACAAGGAAGTTTGCTTCCCTGAACCACACTTTGACCCCACATTTTCTTTAATAACTAGCCTGAATTAAGGTAACTTGTTGGGGTTAATGCAGAGCATGAAATCAGTCATAATACCTGGCTTGCTAAAATGTAACACAGAGGCCCCTAAGGGCGAGGGAGGTTTTCGGAGAAGGGCGTAGGCCTTTGGAATGCCGAGGCCCGGGTGACCACTCTGCCGTAGGAATGCCGCGGGGAGTTACCTTCCAGAAGCTCTCTTAGCCCAAACAGCCACCCTGTGATCTAAGAGATGTGTGCATTGTCCCTTAGGCTATGTTTAGTAGAACATGCAGATTAGCATATCTTATCTTTCCTGTAAATCCTCTCAGTTTCAGTAAGACCCCTTGTCACACATCATGTGCTTGAGAAACAGTGATAAGAATATCCTGAAGGACCAATAAAAGTGGAAGACAAGAAGAGGAAAGGGTCTTCGGCTCTGAGAGCCGACCCCCCTGACTTCTCTCTTTCACAGCAAAGTTTGGAGTCACCTTTCATCCATCAGTACAGGGATTGCTGGCCATTCCCAGCAGTAACTCCATTAAAAAATTAGTAATTATAACGAGAAAGTTTTGTGTGATAGTACAAAATTAGTTAAGGAAACAAAATACCCCAATAATTGCTTCATGGGGAAAAAAAAGGACAGTATGCTTCTTTATGAGTCCAGTGAAATTCAAGAAATCTGCTGCTTTTAAATAAAACAACAAAATCACAAAATAATAGTAATGGCTAACTCTACATGCCAAGAAATGATCTCAATTTATTGCTCAACCCTATGATGCAGGTGTGATTATATCTGAATTTACAGATGAGAAAACCAAGAAAGCAGAGAATGTGTGTAATCTGTGCAGTCACACATCTAACAAGTGGGAGATCCAGGATTCATATTTGGGCAATCTAGGTCCACAGTCTGCTGTCTGCACCATTATATGATGCTGTCTTTATGGATACCAAAATCAATTTTTAAGTCATTTAAGAAAGAAATAGAATTCAAAAAATAAATTTAATAATGAATACTACTTTAAAAGCAGGACATAGAATTTAAATAAAATTTTTAATTAAAAAAAAAAGCACAGGCAGTGGCTTCCTTTGCTACAGCTTGTGGACAGGATTTGCTATTTCATTCTGGGTATATTCAGAGTAAAATATCTCTAAATCATTCTCTTCAGTTCTAATATTCTTATAACCTTAAAGCTTTGCCATGTTTTAAAAAGTAACTAATACAGGAGCTTCTGGGTGGCTCAGTTGGCTTGATTTTGGCTCAGGTCATGATCTCAGGGTCTTGAGATGGAGCCCCACCTCGTACTCGTAGCTGGGCGTGGAGCCTGCTTAAGATTCTCTCTACCCCCCTACCTCTCCCCCTCTCAAAAAAAAGTAACTAATACAAAGTACAGATGAGGAAGGGAATTGTAGGTGGACAACCACGTTGTACACAATCATCTTCATGAAAAGGAAATTCACTGAGGGGATTCTCACGCCCTCAAACTTCAGAATGCAAAGAAGAGGTAAAGGAACGAGGCATCACTAAATTCTGCATAGTCAGCAGCATCTAATTGCATGAGTTGCTCTCCTGGGAGACAGGTCAGTTGAGATAATTACTTAGGTAGATTCCACATTGCCCTCTGGAGAGGGTTTTCCTGCACTCTTCCATGTCGCATGCCCATCTTTCTCATGGATGTGTTTCTTTGCTGTTGTTGACTTCTTTCTCAGACTGGTAGCAACATAACTGGCAAGTCCAGTCTTCATATTTGATACAACTACCATTTCTTCTTGTAGCTGGATTAGGAGGAAAGACACTTTTTCCAGAAGATTCCAAGAAGAATTATTTTATTTATATAACAAAATTGGCTTCTAAGTATCTTCCTGAACCAGTTGCTATAGAGGGATAGATTACAAATCATTTTGGGTGGAAAGGATGTTTTAAGAGTTTCTGCCACAGTATTTCCTGACACCTTAAGACTGAACTATATTGTTAACCTTCAACAGAATATTTTAAGAGGAAAGTGGAAAAAGAAAAACATATTTGTTTATACATATATACATACATGCGTATATACATACACAAACATACATACACCAAGACAAAACTATATATATATATATATATATATATATATATATATAGTTACAGTTATAGTTATAGTTACAGCAGCCTTCAATTCAGTAGGTGGTTGTGCACCATAGTTGATACCTCTAACTTCTCTTCTATTGCCCATTCCATGTTTTCTCTGCCTTCACCCAGGACCTCAGCTGTTTGAGGTTATTTAATGAATTGGCAGTAATTAATCTATTACCTCTCAAATAATGCATTCATCCATCTTTGCCCTGGTTTGTTAACTGGAGCTGGATCCTGTAAACATTTCGTCTTCATCAGTTGGCAGAATGGTAAGCTCATAAGCTTAATTAGTAGTGGATGCAACAGGGACACAGGGACACTGCAGGATGAAAGTCTTCTCTTCCTAGTTCCAGTGAGCTCTCTCTTTCTTGCTCCTGTGACACATGGTATCCAGGGGTACGTGCAATATCCTATAATGTTCACTTCCCAGCAAGTGTCTATAATGACCTTGAAAGCGGCTCCTCAGTGAGTTCTGCTGGTACCCTTGATGGCTTCCCACTGAGTTTTATAGGCATGGTAATGGGATAAATCCTGTGAGTTTTGGCAGAACCTCTGTGATGGCTTTCCAACAGTCTCAAGCGAAGTTTCAGTGGCCAGGTTTTTAGTAAGTTCTCTCCCCACCCCGGCAGGGAATTTCCTCTTTGCCAACCTCAACCTACATGATCTCAAGAAATTTTTCCATAGTCCGGGGACCACAGCCATACTCCCTCCAATGAGGTCTGAATTTCAGTCATGGAGGGGAAATTTGTTCCTTCCTTTGGTACTCTGCCTCAGTCTCTGAAGTAATGGCTGCTCTCCATATCTGCTATTTCTGCACTCCCAGGAAGTCTTTTAGGCCCTTAGCAGTTAATCCCCACTAGGAATTACCAGTTAATATTTATATTAAATTTTCCCTATTTAAATTATCATGTGATTTCTGTTTACTGACTGCACCTTGACTAATACGGAACTGGTATCAGGAATGGTCCAAGGAAATACGTGTACAAAGATGAAATTTTGGGATTGGTCAGTTGTGTTGTTAGTCTTAAGTGCAATACTAAGTTCTTTGTAAATGGGAAATAGGATGTTAATAATTCATGGCATGCAGTAGCATCACAGTTAATCAATCTATTACCTGTGTTTGATTTTTATGAATTGCCTACTGAAGCAACTACCGTGGGAGCTAAAGCAGTTGCTGTATTTGACTATTATGACAGTAAGGTGACGACAATGCCCATGGTGTGAATGGAACCTCATGAGTGCACTGGGCTCTTACAAATTAAAAAAAAAAAAAAAAAGACAAGTTCAGTTAATTGAACTCTCAGCTCAAGATGTAATCTGAGAACTGGGGAGTTCTGGGACAACCTTAAAAGAATCATTTATTTATTTATTTTTGTAGCCACAGGGCTGATGTTAAAATGAAATGCAAATTCAAGTTGAGTGATTTGAAGTCATATTCTCATCCTGTTTCTTATATCAAAATTAGGACACTAAATGGGAAAGAATGTGACCCTAAAACTTTTTGGACCTAATGAAACTATTTGGACCTAAATGAAGCTAAAAGTTTCGTATTCCCAAAATACTCTGAGCCTCCATTGCCGGTAGAAATAGGTTGCCCTCCCATGTCCAAGAATACTAACCTACATCTTTTGGAAACCCTTGTGATATCATAACCCAGGAGATGCTTTGTAGGAGTAAGGCTATCCTCCTCAAGAACCACCACAACTACCCCTTGTTGCCATTAAACCCTTAACTGGGGTAAATCTCAGGCTGTGCCTAGGGCCACGTATACACCATGACCTGGAAGGAAACAGTTTATACATTAAAAGAATTATGTGTATACATACACGTGTGCATATATGTTGTGTATATATATGTATACATATATTTATATGTATGTATACATATATACTTTTATATTTATATTCATTACACACAAAAGGAATGTAAGATATACATATCAGTGGAAACATTGGGAATATATGGGAGAGTAGATTCAGAGACTGTTAGTGCAAAGAAGTAGGTATATCTATCATTAGATTAAGCCAAATTTATTAATCTGGGTACACTTCCTACAGAACATTGATTTAATCTGTTAGTTTGGATAACTGGAATTGCTTTTAACAGCCCCCTTATTTTGAAGACTGAAACTTGAACTCAGTGGAGACCAGTGTTTAATGAGTCAATATGTCACAACTTTCCCGGCATGATATGGAAGAAGGAATCCAAATGTTTCAAGATTAGGACTGTTGTAATGCATTCATCACATGCCACCTACACATCTATTTCTAAACTACATCCTCCTAAAAGATCCAAAGACATTACCCTCATTAAGGTGTTGAGAAATACATTACTGAGGGGATTCCTGCATCCTTGAAATAGTCTAAGGATTTCTCTCCTCTATAGGCCAAATATGACTGTGGGGGATGCTATCATGAGATGGGTTCTTTGATGTCAATGAGGATGATGCAATCCTAGAATAGCAAAGCTGCAATATATAACTGCCAAAGACAATATGAGAGCATTATCAAAAAAGGAAGCAAAGGTGTAATGGTGATGAGAATGCCCTGGCCTACAGGGATATTTGGCGATAGCTACTTGATTATGGTGAGCCTAGGAATTTAATAAATGGGAAGCTTGCTCCACATAACAGAATTATTGCTTGCTCCATGTCACAGAAAAAAAAAATCTCTAGGGTCTGAAGCCTAAAGACCTTACTAAAGTTACCACAGTAGAGCATCATCCATATTGGCTCCCCAACAGAAGTGGCAAAGGCTTGATGGAAGCAACTAGAACTGACCTGCATCACATCCCCATTAAACTCACCCAGTTTGGCCCACACATATGTTGATGGATCTTAGATAACTGAATGGGGACAACTGCAAACATAATCAGAGGGCAAATTCAATGGCAGCTGCTTCCCTCTATGGAATATATTTACTGGAGCAAATCAACATGGTCCCTGTTATTGAACTATTTGATATAGCTAATGTGTTTTTCACCATAAGCATTTAAAAGGACCACCAGAAGCAGCCTGCCTTTATCTAGCTGGGCCAACAGTACGTCTTAACCCACATGAATCATTTCCCAGTGAATCTCCTGAGTGCCATATGGATGGCTTCCTAGGAAGCTCAACTGGTACCCCAGAGGGCAACTTCCCAGCTAGTTTCACTGACACCACTATCAGCAGCTTTCCATCGTGTCTCAGTCACCCCAAATGTACAGCCACCCCGATTGCCAGCTTAACCTGCTCCCTATATCTGCCACTTCTCTATTCATTGGCATTCTTTTTACCTCTTAGTAGTTAATCCCTTTTTACTAGTTAATAGTTATTTCTGCTACTTTTACCTGTTCAAATTACTAGTATTTTGTTGTTGTTGTTGTTTCTTGTCACTGAAGTCTGACAGAGACTGTATTTAAGTTCTGTTTCTTGGTCTTTGCTCTCCTGGGATTTCATCAATCAGGAGCCTATCTCAATGGCATCTCCTAAATTATAACAGGCCTATATAGGAAAGCCACAGAGAACTCTTCAAGGAGGCTGTCACTAATGTATTTCTCAATGTTTTATTGAAGAGAATGTCCTCTAAGACCTCTAGGCATATTTGGTAGATGGGGCTGGTATGCAGCTTACATATAACAAACCTATCCAATCGGTTCCTTTTGGTACATTATACCGGGAAAGTTCATGCACTTCAACCTCATTAGCTTAGGCCAGGGTTTATTGTAAATTTGAATGAACCAAATAAATTAAGGAGAACTTCCAGTTGTATAAGCTAACAAATTAAATCTAGAATCTCTGATAAATGTTCCTAAATTTAGGCAGAGCCTTTTGTATATTCCATCCTCTTTGGTTTAATACCCTCACAATCCATCCCCATGCATATTTTCCTGATTTTTGTTGATATATTTAGAAAAATCTTAAAATCCTTTTGGTGAATAAGTAATTTCCTCCTGGTTAAACTCTGTACTTATCCCCCTGGAGCACGGGAAACTCACACCCTAGTTACTGGCCTGGTGTAAATAAAAGATGCGTGGATGTGTCTAGAAGATGATTTCAAACACAGAAAGGTTAGTCTCCTCAGAAATTGGATGTCAAACTATCAGATTACATGATTATTAGCTGTGGCTGAATCCAACCAGATATCCCTGAGCCCTGTTTCAGGCTTTCACTACTTCCTATCAATGCTTTAACCTTCTTACATGAGAGAAGTGGTGATGCTATGAAAACATATTGTAATTATGTAACCTTCACAATTTAATTCTGTGTTTGATTTTCAGCACTACTGACCTTGCAGCTATAAGAAATAAACAATTTTTTAATGGCTACCTTAGACATTTTCTTATTATTTGACTATCACAGAGATGAGAATTTAAAGACACAAGCTTGTCACCTCCTTCCTTTAAGCACTACACTGTACTCAGAAGAAGCCATTCTATACAACAGTAATTGTAACATAATTACCATCCAAGTGGTCAACTATAATGGCAACTTGGCTCCCAAAACACTTACTTCGGTAGACATTTTTTCAGAATCAGTCATAGGTGATAATACGATTAATTAAGATGCCAATGATTAAAATGGATTTTAGCATCTAGCATCCCATTTTCCATTGTTGAAGAGATCAGCACTACATTCAAGCTCAAGGACATGGCAAAATTGTAACAAAGTCCCAACCTTGAGAGTCTATTTCCTGGAACTCCTTCTGGAACTCCTTAATTTCAGTATCATTCAAGGTCCAATCAGGAGACATAAAATGATCCTCTTGAACAGAGCAATTTCTATATAAGAAATTGTTAACTAGACATAAAATTGTAAATGAAATAACTGGAAAGTTAGTGAGAGAACACTCAAGCGTCAGAGAGGTAGCAATTGGAGGAAGCAGCTATCATACTTAGACCTAGAGGAATAAATACAAGAGGAGGGAATCATTAAAATTTGGAAACATGTAAGGGAGACTCTTTAGACCTGAAAACTAAGCCTTTGAAGAGGGTGTGCTCCTGGCTATGACTGATGTGTCTTGGATCTCAGAGCTAGGGCATCATGGACCAGGGAACTTTCTGGGTAGGGAGGGGGAGTCTTGATCACTGTGTTTGGCACCCTGGGATGGAGAGGAATTTGCAAAGAGACTGGTCTGTAAGTAATGGAAACACTGAAACCAAATTCAGCCGTCAGTCCAGGAAGAAATTGCCTCTGCTGGGCTGAAGAAGCTCAACATGCATGAGAATAGAAAGTGCAAAGGCTGACCACAGGAAGCATATGGAAAGGAGCAAGCCCCTTCTTCCTTCAGTCTAGTAGTCTAAGGCCCTGTTGGTAGAGACTCACAGGGAATGAGCTAGCAGAGCCGAAATGTGCTTTCTAGAGTCCCAACTTGAGCATCACAAAGCGGAGTATAGTTTGGTGAGTTTGAAGCTGATAGGCAATCATGGTATACCAGAAAAGGAAGTCTCTCAGAATCTCTTGCACCTCTATTTCACATCAAATATAGTGTGTTTCTTGTAGATTTTGTATGAAATAAGATTTGTGTCCTTGCAGTGTGTGGGCTTCAGAGTTGTGTCCACGTGTGTCTTCTTAATTAGAATACATAACAGTATATTTGTAAAAAAAAAAAAAAAAAAAAAAGAGTATATTCGTGTTATAGTTACGGATTTTTGTTTACAGGTATTTTTGTTTACAGGTTCTCTGATTCCAGAGAACTTAGCAAAAATAAAATTATTGGATAGGAGTGGAATAGCACATATAACTTGAAAAACTTAACAATCAAGATTAGAGAGGCAAAAACCAAGAACTTCCTGCCAAAATCACAGATGGAATGCAACAGATAAAAATGGTAAACCATGATCATTGTTTTGTAAGTTTCACAATTACTTTATAAAGGCTGGCAAAATTGACAATCAGAAATTCACACTTCTGTACTGCAAAAACATATTCAGTAAAAGTGCCATTTTCTTGGTACACTCAACTTGGGAGAATGCATACTAATTTTGGGAATATATGTATATTACGTATGTCACTTAGTGTAGCATTTAGTGTTGGTCAGTTTGTTAGTCATATTGACTCACACAGGGTAGTGAGGACAGAGTAATTTTTACCACAGTTAAGGACTATTGTTAGCACGTTCATTTCTTGGCTCTCATCTATTACCCAATATAATATAATCTCAAATAGTACCTATTATTAATCTTTTGGTATCAATTACACATTTTTCAAGCAATGTTTGCAAGAAATGATAAAAAAATAAATTAGCCTAGCATGTTTCAGGTGCCTGACCACAAATACTACTAATTTAATTTTGCTCTACAAGACATACAATGAATTTGATATAAAAATAGGTAATTTAAAATGAAATATACAATTTTAATTTTTTTTAAGATTTTATTTAATTATTTCAGAGAGAGAGAGGGAGAGAGCACGAGCAGGACAAGGGGCAGAGGGAGAAGCAGGCTCCCCTCTGAGCAAAGAGCCTGAGGATGTGGGGCTCATTCTTGTGACCCCGGGATCATGAGCTGAGAAGAAGGCAGATGCTTAACCAACTGAGCCATACAGGCACCCCTATAATTTTAATTTTTTTTAAAGATTTTATTTATTTATTTGACAGAGAGAGACACAGCGAGAGAGGGAACACAAGCAGGGGGAGTGGGAGAGGGAGAAGCAGGCCTCCTGCGGAGCAGGGAGCCCAATGTGGGGCTTGATCCCAGGACCCTGGGACCATGACCTGAGCCGAAGGCAGACGCTTAATGACTGAGCCACCCAGGCAGCCCACCCCTATAATTTTAATTTAAAAGGAAGAATTAGTCACACATTTAACTATATTTTTGGTCAGCGAGAAATAAACTTGAATAAGGTGTTTTGGCTCATCATCCCAAAGTTATTAGGGGATTTGAAAATTTGTTTTCTGATCTCCAAATGAAATACAGGGGAAGGATAAAATCAAGAAAAGAGATAATGAATATATTATTGCCCTCATAAAAATATTAAACATTAATTCAATGGCCTAATTGTTCAAGAGAAATTTTAAACTAATTTTTCAAAAGCAAGTAATAAGAATATATAAGGTATAAAGTCAGATCAATATGACCAACTACTATAATTTTGCCTTACTTTCATTCATGCCTTAAGTTGCATTTTACATTATCAATTTAATTGTAAAGAAACAGAAAGGCACACTGAAATTTTAGAGTACATTTTGAGGCTAAGGAGGATGTTTCCAAAGTAGGACTATCCCTTTTCATAAAAGCTTTAATGAATATATTGGCAATAAAACGACTGCTGCAGAGCTCAAAATTATCTGTGACAGTTTCAGAAAATGGTTGCTCTACTTTTTGTATTTAATTCATAATACTGATAAGAAGTGTGATTTAACATATTATTGCAAGTTTGGGAAGGGATGTAATGTGGGTTTGATTCTTATGAAATTCATTTTATGAAGCTAGGTATTTTTATCACATTAATGAAATCATTAATTATGTATTTCTAGAGAAAGAAGATAGGGAGGTATACAGCATGGACTATCACCTCAGTAGCAGATTTCTAAGTTGGGCCACCAACCCTGATTTAACTTCCTTTGTCTGTAACTTCTATTTCCCAACAATAAAGGTCAAGATGAGAATAGGGCTAAAGAATTGGAAAAGTAAATGACTTATTTTAAACATGAATAAAGATATTTTTCCAGTTTGAAGTTTATAATTAACTATAGAGTATTTTCCCTGATTTTTAAAACTATCTAATTGAATACAAAGAGGGGACTATTTATCTCAAGTCATATGTTTTATCGTTTGTTTTATACAGTAGATGTATCAAAGACAAGGTTGGAAGCAGCTGCCTAGCAGTTAAATTATATTTTATCTCTATGGAACATAATTGTAAACTTTCACATGTATAAGAATAGTTTCTTGTCCAAATTACTCTATCATTTTTAATAAAATATGGCTTAGAGGGGTAAGATGGCATAACTGCAGTCACATGACTACGTATTAAAAGAAACAGAAGATAAAAACAGATAAACTTTTATTCCAATACATTTAAGAATTATTCTGTGCTAAATACTGTTGTATTTGTAGCAGGGCTACAACAACAAAAAAAGACAATTGACTCAACTACTTCAGGTTTTACTTTCTCAAGGATAGTAAAATATTAAATACATGCATACATGCATAATAAAATAAAAAATAATAAAATAAAATAAAACAAAAGGCAACCAACTGGGGCGCCTGGGTGGCTCAGTTGTTAAGCGTCTGCCTTCGGCTCAGGTCATGATCCCAGGGTCCTGGGATCGAGCCCCGCATCAGGCTCCCTGCTCAGCGGGAAGCCTGCTTCTCCCTCTCCCACTCCCCCTGCTTGTGTTCCCTCTCTTGCTGTGTCTCTCTCTGTCAAATAAATAAATAAAGTCTTTAAAAAAAAAAAAAAAAAGGCAGCCAACCAAGTAGGAGAAGTGATGTTAAGTTAGCACATAGAATTGGTACCTATCTGAAACTATAGAATTGGGTAGTTAGGGGAGGATACAAGAAAAGGTATCCTGAAGTGGATTACCCCCAGTACTAGGGAATGAATGAGAAGAATGTATTATCATAGAACACAAAATGAATTTCAAAGAGAAAAAAATATTGTTCAAAGTTCTGAAGGCAAGTGGATACTGCATTTGGCTATTACTCATATTACACAACACCAGGGATCTTTTGTCTGATTTATTCACTGAAGTGTCTAAGGGTTTGAAATAGTCTCTGGCACCTAATAGGTGCCCAGCAAATATTTGTTGAATATATAATTCATGAAGGAGGAAACATAAGCAAGTCGAACAAAGAAGAGGTACCTGTGCAATGATGACACTTCTGTAATTTACTAGGAAAACAATGAGATGTCAACAGAAGAACCTGAGAAAACAGAAATGGTAAGCTCAGGTGGGTATTTTAGGAAATTTGCTTTAACAGCTAGGTGGAAAATAGAATCAACAGTTGAACTGAAATGAAATGAAAATTAAATAAATAATAAAATAAAAATAAAGAGATACCGATTAGGATTCTACTGTAATATTGAAGAATGGGATTGATAGGCAGTAGAACTGGTTAGTGCAAAATATGACAACATACTCATGAAGTAGAGCCTGAAGATTTTGTGACTAAGGGTATGCAGTGAGCTAGCAGGGAGGCAGAAGGTTGGTTTGTGGGCTTGAGAAAGTAGGTAATAAGTGTCTTCATTTAATTAAATGGATATGATATGAGGAATCACGGTTTCGGTAGAAAGATGGCTTATTACACATGGACATGCCAAATTTGAGAGACCTTTTGTATACCTACATGAGAATGTCCTTGCAGATAGCTGCATATAATGATCTTTATCTCAAGAGAAATACCACATTGGATATTTAGATTTGATGGTGTTAGTATATGATGCTGAAAACATGAAAATGAATGATGTAGGGCTGTTATAACTGCCATCCCACTCTCCCAGCATTTCTGCTTCTTGCTGGGGAACACTCATGCATACAATTCAAATTGTCATCACACATTCCTCCCTAGCTCCTTACTATTCAGAACTTCAGACCTTCATTAATCCATGTTTAGTGTTGGGTGGGTTGGAGTCCTTCAGATTAGAATCCATAGAAGATGTTCTAGTGTGTTCTTCCTTTTCTTGATGCTAGTTGGCCAAGACTTTCAGGTGGGCACCAGCCACACAGTAAAAAATAAATTCCTACTTGACTCGTCCTCAGGAGCTTGCCAAGATGTTAATAAATCAACATTATATTTACCATTATACTACATAGGTAGAGTCAGCTTAAATGTTTATGAGAGACAAGAACAAAAGGCAACTTGCCCTAGATTTCTAATGGATGAAAGTCACCAATGAGAAAATACAGAAGAGAAATATTGCATAGTGGATCCAAATTCTGAGTTTTGAATCCAAAAAGACAGAAGCAGAGGGAGCCACAGATTTTGGAGTTCTCAAGGTAATAGGCTGATCAGTCCTTTATTACTGTGACACACACAACCTCACTAATGCTATTTGTCTTCACACCATCAAGGATGTTTATACTTTTTTACGATAGCTCATATCTTTGTTTATTAAGTTTTAATTTAAATTCTAGTTAGTTAACATATAGTGTAGGTTGTATCTTTGTTCATACCCATAGGAAACTCAGATTTTCCAGGCCATCTCTTAAAATCTAAAATGGTTCATATCCATGATCTTTTTTGATCTTAATTCATACCCTTATTGGCTTCTAAAGGGTGTTTACTGTGAGTCATCAGCAAAGTCATCTATATCTTCAATCTCTTCCCAGAACATATACTCAGCTTCTTGTTTTGACTTATATATGGCTTTGCCTTGAGGCTTAAAAAAATTAAGTAACTTATTTATGTGTACATGGCAAAGGCTGAATTTGACTTTCAGACCCAAACTTGCTGCCTCCAGAGTGAGCCCAGAGGCATGCCTTAATCACTTCTTTCCTCAGGGATCATTTAACTTCCTAACACCATTTAGATTATACTATATGTTGATGTCTTTAAGGGAAAAAAAAGAAATATATAACAAAATCTAACATTTTTCTTTCTTAACTTTCATTTCAAAACACCACTCCATCTTTGTCTTCCTTCTTCCACTATAAACACCATGTGAATCTCAAATGCATTATGTCTAAAACCAAGTATTTCATATTCTACGCCCCCCATCTTAGTCTAAGTAATTCACCTCATGCAGTCATTCAAGCAAAGGAATTATAGTTCATTTGACTCTCCCTTTTCACTCATCTCTCCACATTAACTAAGTGGAGTCTACCTAAAAAAATGTTTCTTAAAACTGCCCCTCATCATTTGCTCAAAGTCATTTTCTAGGTTTTGGTTCTTCATCTTTCACCCAAGTCTCTTTCAACACCCTTCCCACTCATCCTTCATGTTGCCAGCGTGAACTCAGCTTATGTCCTTCCTTCAGTGCACTTGGCCATAGCGTTCTAATTTTTGCTACTTACATACTCTGCTATCAACCACATTCTCATAGGCCACAGAGAGAATATTTCTATTTCTCTGAAGAAAGTTTGAGTTTCAACATCGTGTTTATGAAAAAGGCCACATTGTTGTAGTGCTGCTTGTCCAGCAGTATCCAGTACGGCTGCTCTCCCATCATGGAGTAACTCCAGAGTGCCTGACCCTGTGCTTTATACCCCCCACCTCTTCACTGAATGCTTCCCTGTCACTTGTGCAGTATGACAGGCCACATGATATGCTTGGTGCCCACAGGCATGCATTCTGCTAGACTGAGCAGCTTACACAGTTGTGATCTAGAGGCAGGCAGCGTGCTGCCGGCTTTTACATTCCTGCCCACTGCCGTCTGCTCTATGCCTTACGTGGAGGACGTTACTACTGCTTTCAAAGGGGACTTAGTTTGCCCAGCAGCTGCCAGAAAGGTCTGATGACATAACTTGAAAGTGTATGGCAGTTAGCATCCAGTGGATAAACTCTGAACAACAAGTTATTGGGGAGAGTAAGGAGTTGGCTGATCTTTTTTTTTTTTCTCTTTCTCCTCTCTAAGAACCTGTTTTAAGACTCAGTATTTTAATATGGATTTTGACATAAAATTTAATCTAAGATTTTCTTTTTTTCTTAGACATAAACATGATCAAAAGTTGACCAAATTATGCTCAGGGGTAGTCTCTAGAAGAACCATGGGAGTCCTTGCCAGGACGGTGGCAAAAGCAAAAGCAAAATCTGACAACTGATGCTCAGGAAAAGTAAGTAAGTGATATATTATATTTTTCTCTATTATACTCCCAGCAGTGAGTATAACCACAAAAAATTCATGTCTTGACACCATAGTTTTAGGTCAGCATCACATAATGGTGTGGATATGTGTGTGTGTATATATACATATATATATATATATATATATGTATATATGTATGTACGGATATAGTATATATGTGTGTATATTTATATCCATAACATCATCCCAGAAAAGTTCATTTCATACATATCATTTCATACATATGCCACTAATCCATTTCACAGAGTTGCAGTGTTGCATCTTCAGATTCTCTGTATTTATATCATGGAGAAAGACAGCCCTTAGCATCGTCACATTTTTTTCTTACCAGAAAATAATTATTTGCAGGATGGTGTACTTCAGACACTATTTCAAAATACAGACACCTGAATAAATCAGTTAAAGGAGAAAATCAATACAGATGACCAAGGTTGTATGCTTTGTTTGAGACAAAGTTATCCTTGAGATTTCTTTATGCAAATATATTTCACTTGATTTTATCTTCTCTCTTTTCCAAGATCATACCACAGTTTATCATGCTAACTTGCAATTTTGCTGTTGGAGGGGTACATAGCCAGAATAATTACATTTCATAGATGACTGAATATAAAATAGTAAACTTTTCACATTAAATGAATGTATTAAAATTGAATACTGTATGATGAAATGTGCACCAAATCTATATTAGAAAAAAAAATTGAGCTCACAAAGAAATCAAAGATGAGAAGAGAAAAATTACGAGCTGTTTTTAGTGGAGGGGTACCAGATGTATGGCAGTTCTTTATAACACAAACGGTGGAACTGGCAGTTATCCAGTGATATGGGGGTAAAACAGACAATAATTTACATAAGTACATTCAGGTAGCAGTCAGAGATGGAGTTATTTGCTTTGAAGAAAGTTTTCATTTCAAAAGAGACATTGAAGTTTCATGAGAGGTAAAGAGGACAAAATGCCAGCCAAAAAAGAAAAACTAGCTCTATTAGAAGGCAGGGGGAAAAAAAAAAAAAGGAGAGACTATCAGATGACTGGAAGTTCAATTTTATTTTATTAAGCTCTGCTTCCCTTGTCTTTAACTGTAGATATCCTCCACAGCATAAGAATACAGCTTATTATTGTACTTCTATTATACCTCTGTATACTCCTTATCAGATAGCTCATTAAATATGATAGCTTCATTTAATAGAGAAAATTCACAAATCTGCTGGACTGCATTTTCAATTGAACAACCATCTGTTGTGACCTGGAGATCCATTGTCATTCTGAACTCAACATAAGTGAAAACAAACTCATAATTACTTTCTCATAAATTCTCTTCCAGACTTTGTTATTTCTGTCATCCGTCACTACTTTTCTTCCATTTATCTAATTCGGAAAAATCGGCAATATTCACGGACACAGCATCTAATGCCCCCCCCTCATTAATAATGGATGTTGATGAGTACATTCTCATTCCACTTGCATCTATCCATTTCTTCTCCCCCATGCCTGCGGCTGCAGTCCTATTAGAAACACAGCTTCATACCAGGGCTTTTGAATCACATTGGAAAAGACTTGATAATGTTGTGGTTACATAAGTTCTGCAGTTAAATAGACCTAGTACAAAAAGTGCAGCATTTGATAATTCTGTCGGCCTGAGAAAGTCCCTTAACACCACAAGTCACGACGTGCTCATCCATACAGTACACTGAAGATAAAACAATGAATTCTCCAATTCTTGGGAGTTTAAACACCACTTTCATAGAAGGCCACATTCTCGTGGTGCTCTGCCTGCTTGTCTGACAGCATCATATGTTTTTTATAATATGTTTTTAAATCACCTTTTGACATTTTAAAATGTATTTTTTAATCCTACTACTGGAATAAAGGTTTTGGGGAAAAATAAATGAGATTTAATATTAAGTCTTTTACCTGAGAAGAGAGAGGTTTATTCCCTGTTTTCTAGACCTTAGTCTTTTTTTACTAGGCAAATTGCCGAGTTTTTTTTTCTTAAAGACACTTAATGCAGTCCCAAGTCTTTTTGTTTATTTTGGTTTTGGTTTGTTTGCTTCTATTAAATTGCTTGACCTGTGTCTTGTTCTTATAGCCCCAAAGTAACTTAAACTTACCCAGGAATTTTTTTAGAAGAAAAAATAAATCAAAACTCTGCTGGCAGAAAACAAGTAATTATTTATTTAAAACATGTTAATATGGACATTATTTAACACTTTATTCTATCAAAATTTTCAAAAGCAGCTTTATCACATTTATGCTTTTCCCCTCTCTCTCAAAAAAAAAAAAATTGCCAGCCATAGGTCTAAGGAAACTCTAAATTAAAGAATTAGGATAGAACTAGGTATTTGAAGTGAAATTTAGAGCAGCTGTAGGTATAAGGTGATTTCAGGTAAGGAGAGCAGAAATTGTGTTCAGCTTCTGAGAAAACAATGTCAGAAATAATGAAAAGAGCCAAACTTTGTCCTCATAGCAGCCAGCTAGGGCAATCTTCTCCCAATCTATTGACACTAGCAGCCAAAAATTTTAAGCATATGCTCTCAAAATATATTTTCCTTATTTATTCTTAAGATGTTAAGAAACAATACATATATATGTGTGTGCGTATCAAAAATACATGCACGAAATTGAAATTTAAAGCAGATGAAACAGAATATAGGCAAAATCTAGTATTTTAGTCCCACATTATGAATGCTTCCTGGGCGCCTACACTTCCCTCTGGAAAGCACTGAACTAGGGTCAAAGACTTGCAAACAAAATGTTAGCCTAGGAAATGTTTCTAAAAAATCATATAGAAAGGAAAGTTTTCCCAGAAGTAAGCCTTCTTACCTTCTCCAAGGATGTAGGAATAATTGGGGTAGAATACATAATCACATAGACTGACTGACATCATGATTTAGGTAACTATTATGGTAGGGGATCAATAATAGTAGGGAAGGTGGATGGGTAGGACAAACTGGAATTGATAGGTCATGTGATCTGTATATCTCTCATCATTGGGCAGCCTGCCCTCTACCTTAGATGTCATCTATTCTCCTTAATAATTATACATGACACGAGTAAAAAATGCACAGACATCTGAAGTAAAATGGAGAAAAAATTTCTGGTTTAAAGAAAAACAGTCTTACTTAAAAAATTATTTTGTACCTTTCAAACAGTTTACAAATATTTATCACAGTCTCTCAACAAAATTATCAATTGGCCATGAAAAAATGTGGGTGGTGTTTAATGAGCTTAGCATAGATATCATAATATTAATTAAAAATCATGTAATAAAATTATTCACTATATAAAATGGAAAACAAATTATAGAAGGTGGATGATACCAGTGATTTAACAAAGGCAGCACATGTACTAATAATTATAGCTCTTTGTAATTATAAATTATATATTTATGTACCTATATTATCTATAAGTGAACATAGGTAAACATTCATAGGAATATATTTTCCATATTTTCTTTAAATCTCAATTTGTTACATTATTTTGAACTTAAATCATAAATCACCATAGTTTGCACACTGCATGAAAATGACTTAAAGTTAATTTTTGAATTGCCTCCTTAGCATGAAAATACGGTTTCAAAACTGTTAGTGCTTGGGGCACCTGGGTGGCTCAGTTGGTTAAGCATCTGACTTCAGCTCAGGTCACTATTTCAGAGTCTTGGGATCAAGTCTTGCATGGGGCTCCCCACTCAACAGGGAGTCTACCTCTCCCTCTCCCTCTGCCCCTTCCCCTGGTCATGCTATCTCTCTGTCTCTCTTAAATGAATAAATAAAATATTTTAAAAAATGGTTAATGCTTGAGTGCCATAGAAAACTGTCCTTAATAGGGCACCTGGGTGGCTCAGTCAGTTGAGGGGCCAAATATTGATTTCCACTCAGGTCATGATCTCAGGGTCCTGGGATTGAGCCCCACGTTGGGCTCCATGCACAGCGTGTAGTCTGCTTGAGATTCTTTCCCTCTCCCTCCCCATTTGCCCCTCCCCGAGCTCAAACACACACACACACACACACACTCTCTCTCTGTAAAATAAATAAATAAATACAATCTTTAAAAACAAAACAAAACTGTCTTTAATGATTTTTTAAACAATCAGTATTGTTTTGCAAGTAATGTACTTTTTATGTGTCTATTTCAGATGAGTAAAGTCAACAGCAATCACCTTTGGACCATGTATAAGATTTTATCCTCTTGCATTTTTTAAGTTGTTGATTAAAAAAAAATGGTCCAATCATAATCTTTGATTCATTTGATTCATTCCTGCTTTGACTCATTGATTTCACTTCTACAACTATGATTTGAGTGAAGTTTATGAAATGTTGCAGAAAATAACTACTGTCTGCAAAGTTTATTCAGGAATATGATTTTATTCACAACCTCAACTAAATGTAGAGAAAGCAGAAGCTGAGGCAAAAGTGACATTTTTCCACTCTACCAGAGTTTTTCTAAATAAAAGAAAAAGAGCAACCCTGTTTCCAGCATTCAAAATGTCTGTTATAGAGACAAAATTGGAAATACAGTGAGCTTGATATTGCCATAGTTTGAGTGAAAGTTGTGATCCCACAACTATAATATGCATTTCTTAATCTCCTGAGGAATTTTCTGTCTAAAAGAGTAGATCAGGGGCGCCTGGGTGGCTCAGTCGTTAAGCTTCTGTCTTGCGTGGCTCAGTCATTAAGCGTCTGCCTTCAGCTCAGGTCATGATCCCAGGGTCCTGGGATCAAGCCCCGTATTGGGCTCCCTGCTCAGCGGGAAACCTGCTTCTCCCTCACTCACTCCCCCTGCTTGTGTTCCCTCTCTCTGTGTGTCTCTCTCTGTCAAATAAATAAATAAAAATCTTAAAAAAAAAATAAAAGAGTAGATAAATACCCAAAGGGGTATTTAGGTTAAGTTTGGACTATATATGTAAAATCTTGTCACAGGGAAATTTAATAAGTGTGTATGACATGCTAAACATAGTAGAATTTAGGAGATTTAACTACTAATGTTAATGAGTATTTGTGTTGAATATATGAATGTTTGATTTTCAGAAATACTGTAGGAAAAATGTATTGGTTTGTAAAAAAAATGTAGCATACCTTCATACAACAATTAGTTCTCTCACTTTAAAAGTTTCCATAAAGACTCTGAGAAACAAACTGAGGGTTCTAGAGGGGAGGGGGGTTGGGGGAAGGGTTAGCCTGGTGATGGGTATTAAAGAGGGCACGTACTGAATGGAGCACTGGGTGTTACACGCAAACAATGAATCATGGAACACTACATCAAAAACTAATGATGTAATGTATGGTGATTAACATAACATAATAAAATTAAAAAAATTAAAAAAATAAAAGTTTCCATAAAAATATTGCAAAAGATTTAAAACATCATATAAAAATCTGTCCCAATTTTAAAAGTGAGTATTTCTGCCTGGAATATGGTATATTGTATTAGTTTTCTATTGCTTCTGTAACAAATGACCACAATTTAGTGACTTAAAGCCACAATTTAGTGATTTACAATAACACAAATTTATTGTTTATGGTTCTAGATCTTGGAAGTCTGACAAAGGTCTTACTGGACTAAAATTAAGGTGTTGGTAGGCTCTAGAGGGGAATCCATTCCCTTGCCTTTTTTAGTTTCTAGAAGCTGCCCACATTCCCTGGCTCATAGGACCCTTACTCCATGTCTGAGGCCAGCATAGTCAATTCGCTCTGACTTTTCTTTCTGTGGTCATATCTCTTTCTGACTCTATCCAGGAAAAGTTCTCTGCTTTAAAGGACTCATGTGATTTGTAGGAGCACTTGGATAATCCAAGATAATTTCAAGGTCCTTAACCTTTATCACATCTGCAAAATCTCTTTTGCCATATAAAGTAACATTCACAGTTTCCAGCTCTAGGGATTGGGTATTAATATCTTGGGCAGGGGTATGAATTACTCTGCCTATCACACAGATGTTTAAAGAATTATAGTTTTTATATGCATGCTTTGGAAATATTATCTGTCAAACAGTGGTATCTGGCAGAAAAATAAAGATCTTGGTAGATCTGGCACAAAAATAAAGTCTTGTTTTTTGTGCCTTGGAGGTTGGGATAGAATTTAACCAAGATATATGCCTAATATATGAATTAAATGAAAAAAATTAATTAATTATATAGTTTTTTTCTAAGCTCATGCTTTCACTGCTACCAACTTTAGATTACAATTGGAGGACAAATATATCATCTAAATTAATTTTTTTTACCTCTTAAATTATTTTCATTTTCTCTTCAACCCATTCATTTAATACAATTTCTTTTCAACAACATTAATGACTATAAACATGAAAGCCTTATTTGGTTTTATAAATGAAGCAAAACAAATATAAATAACCTATCGTACTTGAAAGGATTTTCTCTTCTTAATTGAAAACAAATGGAACCTAAGCTAAATTAAATGAATGTTTAATCTTTCATTCCAACACAAAGGTTATTCGTTGGTGCAAGTGTGTACATAGTTATAAAACAGAAGAAACAAGTAGTTGATTACTTTAACTTTGGAAAAGTCTAAGCTTAACAATTTGAAATGTCAACAAGAAATAAAGAATTGCATTTTAAGCAGTTCAGCATATTTTTAAATGAATTTCTCAGTGTCTGCTTATGACTGTGTGGGTTTAGTAAGGAATGAGTATATCCACTTGCAAAGAGCTCTTTATTTGATGCTTTTCTGAGGGTTTTTCTAAGAACATAAAGTGACTTCCTATTTAAATTAAACAAAATAGTGAAGGGAATTGAGCAAACTCTTGTCAAGGACAATATGTTCATGCTATAATTCTTTTAAGAACTACCTTATCATTTGCTGTGACAATTTCAGAGGCTTTTAACACAGGTTTTCACGACTGTAATTTCGTTTTCCTATACCTGGATAAATTTATTTCTCCCACCCCAAATTTGCCAGGGAGTTAAACTTAACCCAAATCTAAGTTATTCACTCAGATTAAAATTTAAAATGTATTAGTTCTTTTCCTTTCAATGAAGACTGGGATATCTCTTTTATTCCCTTTCCACATAAGTATACATACATTTGAGGGTTTTAGGAGCATCAGGGAGAGGTGAATGATCCTTGGTTGTAAGGTCCATACTAAGATCTGAGGCAGCTTTCAGTCTCACAACTTGGGCTCAGCTAGAGGGCTCAAGTGAGATGCTCTGAACTTGCCTCATCAGGTCCACCTCCTTAGGACTTCCATGCAGTGGTCTATCACAAAACTGCTGATCTTTCTCCAACATCCTGGGAGCTTTCCACTGTCCAGAGTGCCAGGTGTGAAGGAGAGCATCTCTTCTCAGATCCCCACACCCCTGTGTGTATTCTTCCCCATCCTGGGGATTTGTATTCTTGGAACATTTGGGGTCCAATTCAAGCAGTTCTAGGCATGGCTCAAGAATGCAACCACTGATTGTTGTGAAAAATGGTCAATTTGAAATCTAATAAATGCTAGAAAAATTTAAGTTGGTAGATATGATTAATGCAGATATAAAACACTTAAGTATATTTATTAAATTAAGTTGAATATATTTTAATATATGTGTTTACATATAGTATATCTTATTTCCAGAATCCTCTGCGGCAGGAACACTACCCAGAAATGTAACAAAGGTACATAATACTGTTACAATGCAGGATTTCCACTCTGCAATATGCCTGATTGGAAATGTTCTGTGTAAGAACAAGGCTTGATGGAATCTTTGACATCCGTTTCTGCCATTCTAACTTCTTTGTTTCAGTGTCTAGTACTCTGCCTAAAATATATCAGACACCAAAGATTATAAGGATGAATGGTCTCATAAATAAAGTGTGAATACCTCAACAAATAAATGAGTAAGTAGGAAGAAGATAAGGTATACTATTAGTCTGTATTTAGAGATAATTAAGAAAAAATAGAGGGGTGCCTGGGTGGCTCAGGGTTAAGCGTCCGACTCTTGGTTTTGGCTCACAGAGTCATGATCTCTGGGTCGTGAGATTGAGCCCTGTGTGGGCCTCTGCACTCAGGGCAGAGTCTGCTTGGGATTCTTTTCCTCTTCCTCTCCTTCTGCTCCCCACCCTCACTCTCTCTTTCTCTCTCCAAAATAAATAAATAAATAAAATCTTTAAAAAGAGAAAGAAAAAAGAAAAAAATAGAGATGATTGGAAGATAGTCTTATAATAGAGAACTAAATACAATTGTAAAATTTTGTTGAATTTTTAAAAAAAGAACGGAGTCAGATACTCCTTTCTGAAGTAGGTAGATTTTAAGTTGGATTGTTGCAAAGAGTCAGGAAAATAATATGGTTAATAAACTATAGTCAAATCCAAATGTCTCAAAATGCTGCAAACAATAGCCCAGGATTACAACACAGGCAAGCTGCATTGTTGCTTTGGGAAAAGCTTTCTATTGAGGGTGCTTTTATTTTGTTAGTCTTATTTGCTAAGACATCTACCCAATTACAATGAAGAAGTGAGATTTTTGCCAGAGTCCTAGAAGCATTTTGCATCGATCTGACTCCAGCTGGAGTACTTGGTTCACGTCTGAACATTTCATTTGGGCAAACTGAAGCACATCAGAAGAGAGAAAGTAATAGGAAAAGTTGGCAAACAATGAAATTCAAGAAAGTTGCAGAAGGTTGAAAAGAAGCTTAATGGGGATATGACAGCCATTTAAAAATATATGAAGAACTGCAGTGTAGAAAAGGTTTACTAGACTTGTTGATCAACGTAGTGCTGCGGGACAAGCAGTTGGTAATTCAAGGAAGGCAGATTCTAGCTAAAATTAGGTGGGGCTTTTCAAAAATTAGAGCTGAACAATTTAAATGGAAGAAACTATGTTATAAAATATTAAATGTTCTAGGTAAAGGCTTGAAATCATCTATCAAAATATTAAAAAAGGAATATTTGCATTGAGTAAAAATGGGAGTAGAAGAACTCAGGCAGCTTTGAACTCTAAGATTCTACACATTCTATAAAACTTCCTCAAAAGATTTTGATGAGCTTGTGTTGATGCTCAGTGTTTTCATCAAAGCTGGCCCCAGGTACTCTTCATTTAATGGAGGCAGAGAATAGAGATATAAAAGGAAGTCTGTTTCTCTGTATATCTCTGCCACCCTCACCACATAAATTCTTTATAACAGAATCTTCAAATTTGTGGTCCAGAGAACAAGTACACACAAATCAGGGATTTAGGGAGCTTGTGCTCAGAATTTGGATTTAATTCTTCTACAAGCTTCTAAAATAAGCTATTAACTTTGAGAAAGCAGAACAAAGTTAAAGAACTTACACAATCTGATTACAAGTCTTACTATAAATTTACAACAATTGACACAGTTTGCAATTAAAATAAAAATAGATATAAAGGTCAAAAGACTAGGGAATCTAGAAATAGACATACATGCATATATACAGCAAATTTATCTTTTATAAAGGTACCAAAGTATATCAATGGAGAAGATAGTCCAAACAGTGCTAGTGCTTGAACATTTGGGCATTTGTTAAAAAACAAACAAAAAAACAAACCGAAACCCTTTATCCTTTATTTCAGAAATTAACTTGAAATGAAAATAAAGCTAAATTTATGAGCTACAACTATAAAACTACTAGAGGAAAGCATAGGAGAACATTTTGTGACCTATAATTAAGCAAAGATTTCTAGAAAGGATACAAAAAGCACAAACCCTAAAATTAAAAAAATGATAAATCGAACTTCATTAAAACTAAAATCTACTCTTTTAAAACACTACTAAGAAAATGAAAAGATAAACCATAGACTTGGATGAAATATTTGCATAACACTTAGACGATAAATAAGTTGCATTAAAATATATAAAGCACTTTTACAACTCAACAATAAAAGATAAACAATCCAATTAAATAATGGGCAAAGATCTGAACAGACACTTTATCACAGAAACTATACTGTTGGCAAATAAGCCCGTGAAAAGATGTTCAGAATCATTAAGCTTCAGGGAAATGCAAACTGAAACCACAATAGGTTGGCACTCCATACTTACTAAATGGCAACACACACACACACACACACACACACTCAAAAATCCCCTGACTCTACCAAGCACTAGAGAGGATTAAAAGCACTAGAGAGGATTACAAGCAAATGGAGCTCTTGGATATTGCTGGTGGTGATGAAAAATTATAAGGGTACTTAAAAATTTTTTTGGAAGTTTTTTTTTTTAAAGATTTTATTTATTTATTTGACAGAGACAGCGAGAGAGGGAACACAGCAGGGAGAGCAGGAGAGAGAGAAGCAGGCTTCCTGCTGAGCAGGGAGCCTGATAGGAGGCTCCATCCCAGAACCCTGGGATCATGACCTGAGCGGAAGGCAGATGCTTAACGACTGAGCCACCCAGGCGCCCCTTTTGGAAGTATTTTATCTAGTTAAACATTCACTTATCTTACAACCCAGAAATGCCACTTTTTGGTATCTACCCAGGAAACATAAAAACATATACCTACACAAAGACTTTGATCTGAATGTTTATAGTAGGTTTATTCATATTTGCCAATAGCTTAAACAATTCAAACGTCATCTACCAGAGGAAAAACATACAGTGGTTTATCCGTATGATGGGGTTCTACTCATAAGTAAAAATAAATGAGCTATTAATACTTGTAACAGCATGAATGATTTTCAAATGTTTCATGTTAAATGAAAGAAGCCACACAAAAAAGTTACACAGTGATGATTCCATTTATATGACATTTGGAAAATGCAAACTAGAGAACAAAAATCAAATAATGCTTGAGGTGGGGAAAGAGAGTAGAGGAAGAACACTGACCACAGTGGGCACAAAGAAACTTTTTGCTTTAATAGACATATTCTCTATCTTGATAGTGGCAGTGTTTACACAACTATATATGCTCATCAAAACCCATCAACCTGAACTCAAAAAAAAATTAATTTAACTGTATGCAAATTATAGCACAATAAAGCTTTCCTTAGCAAACACAGAAAATGCACACTATCTATACAAAAACAGTAACTGATAAGTATCTTATAATGAGTAACAATAGGCCAGAAAAAATAGAATAGTATCTTTAAGTGCTAAGGGGAAATAAATGTCAACCTATAATTTTAATAACCACCTAAGCTCTTTCTAAGAATGGGGGCACAGTATGAACATTATTAGATAAATAGAAAAGGTAGCAAACAGAAACCCAATCAAAGAACTAGTAAAGAATGTGTTTCAGTAAGAAGAAAATTAAACATAAGAGAAAGGAGTCAGTTGCACAATATACATGCAAAGAATACAGAAAGAGAACCTGGAATGAATGACACTAAATATTGCTATAATATGTAAGCATCATGAAGCTTAGTCATAAGAATTGGATTGTTTCTGATCCCTCCCTATGTATTATTCATACATCAGAGATAGCCTTAAGTGAATGCATGTTAGATTTAATTCCTTATTTAAGATATATACTGAACCTGTTACAATCCACAGTTTATCCCAGTGCTGTCACATTGTCCTACAATTACTTTTCTCTAATCATGTGTTTCTGTTCACCAAACCTTGCACATAGCATACACTGTCGTCAATCATCAGTACACTTTGAAGAGTTAATTTACTCTTAAAGAATTCTAAAAAGATAATTTTTTTTCTGGCCTTTCAGTGCCTCATTCTCAAGCACATTCTAACCTCAGGACCTTTGAACTTGCTATTCCCTCTGCCTGGAGCACGGTTCCCTCAGAGTGTTACATGACTGGCTCCTTCGTGCCATTTAGGTCCCAGGTCCGACATCACCTCCTCAGAGAAGCCTTCCCCAACCACCTTGTCTGAAGAAGCCCCACACTGTTTTTTCCTAACACATCCTTTTCTTTTTTTAATTCCCCTCACACTTTTCACTAACTAAATTTATCTTGTTATGTATTTGTTTACCTGTTTATTGTCTATGTCTCCCATTTATCTCCAGGGTGAGCTCCAAAGGGCATGAAGTTGCTTGTCTTAAATACCATATGATTTTATTCATATGTGGAATTTAAGAAACAAAACAGATGAACATTTAAATAAAAAGTTCTTAAAACCTTGATTGAGAGAAAATGTTTATGGACATTTGGCTGATGGTATGCCGCTCATACCTTGTTGTAGGTACTCTAAAACACATCCAAAGAGAAGTATATCAGTATCAGATGAGACTATCCATCCAAAGACTTTGTATTACTCATTTTCAAGCAGGTAAAATAATCTGGAAGATTTGTAAAATACAATTAACTGCTTCTAATGGGCACATATATATATAAAATACAGAATGATGAATATGTGTAAAATGCTGAACATGATAACTTCAGAATATGCATACTGAAAAATAGAATATTTGTGAAAAATAATCATACTGTACCATAAAACAATGAATAACAAATTTCAAAAAAGTATTATCATACAGATTATATTCATTTAGCCCAATAGTATTATTTGGAAAAAGTAACAAGAAAATAAGCCGGAAAGTGCCATGCAATTATTAACTTCCTTAATTCCAAATAAATTAAGGAAGGAAGACTATATTATAAGAAAATCAAGGGGCGCCTGGGTGGCTCAGTCATTAAGCGTCTGCCTTCGGCTCAGGCCATGATCCCAGGGTCCTGGGATCGAGCCCCGCATCGGGCTCCCTGCTCAGCGGGGAGCCTGCTTCTTCCTCTCCCTCTGCCTGCCACTCCCCCCTGCTTGTGCTCTCTCTCTCTCTCTGTCAAATAAATAAAATCTTCAAAAAAAAAAAAAGAAAATCAGCAAATATTTAGTAACTAACAATAAACAGTAGTACATATCAAAACTTTGATAGTGCAGGTGAACAGTACTTACATGGGGGCAATTTTTATGTCCTTTTTAATGGCTTATATTCAAAAAGAAGAAATACTTAAAACTAGTAAACTAAGCATCTATCTCAAGAATATAAAAAATGAACAGCAAAATAAAACTGAAAAAAGATACTGAATAAGTAATAAAGATAGAAGAAATTACTAAAATGAAAAAAAAAACCACTACAGAGATGATCAACAAAGTCAAAGTGACTTTGTTAAAAAAGATCATACAATGATAAAATTCAGGAAAGTATAATTAAAAAAAGCAAAGTTGCAACTGGTCAATAAAGCAAAAAGCACTTGGCTGTAGATGCCACTGATGCTAAAATGAAGTTTTATCATGAATAACATTATGTCACTATATTTTAAAACTTAGAGAAATGGTCAAATTCATAGAAAAATAAAACATACAGAATTTATTCCAGGAGAAATGCAATATCTGAATAACTCTAAAATATATTGAAAGGGTAATTTTAAATCTCTCCCAAAAGAAATATCCAGGTTCAGATGGTTTTATCAAGAGTTGTAACCAAAATGAAAGAAACAGATTTCCAAGCTTACAAACTACTCCAGGTGATATAAAAAGACTTACACCTCAGCTTACTGTATAAGACTATCATAATTTAAACATCACAAGGGCCAGAAGGAAAATAATAATTACTGGACAATCTCACTAGGAAGTATAGATGCAGAGAGTCCAAACAAATCTAGGAAATCAAATTCTGCTATATAAAGAAAACAAATACCCCTTAAAAACATGGAGTTTATTCCAAAAATGCCAGGTTGATATTAATATCAGAAAATCAGTAAGTATAATTCATCATCTTAACAAATCAGACAAAAATCAATGATATTAAAAGTGCATAAAAGCAATGAATAAAATTTAAAATTTATTCTTAGAATGTTAGGAATTCCAGGAGATTTTACTAACTTTGAGGAAGATTATTCATAAAATTTTTCCTTAATTAGGAGGTGCTGAAACCATTTCTTTTCAGGTAAAGAGCAAGGGGAGGGTGGCCACTATAGTGGGTAACTTTTGTTCAAATGGTATTTAATGTATTTGTTATAACTCAAATAGTAGTTATACACAATATTTTCTTAGGATTAACAAAATTCTCTATACTTATGATCACTGATATTTTTTCTCATTTTTTTTTTTATCTGCTTCTCTCACTCTTTTTGTCTTTCTCACTTTGGTCCCGTTTTCATCATATTTCCTAGAATTTTGTTTATTTTATAAGAATTTTCAAAGAACTAACTTTTGAATTTATTAATTTTACTTATTATACAGGTTTTCTATATTATATTTCTTAATATTTTCTTGTATTTATTTGTTTTTATAAAATTTGAGACATTTAATATTTTAACATTTATCAAATTGGGTTTTGAGAAACACAATTATGAGTAAAATAAATAGAGGTCCTAGGAAAATATATATAATTAGATACTGCTTCTATAAAGTTCACATTTAATAATTTAAAAATACATTGTTTAGGAAAACATATCTGCAAATTACAAATACTGTTTTTAAAGTTTAAGTAAAGAATTATGAAAATTCAAGATAGTATTGCATTCATTTAACTTTTCAGATATTTTTAAATTTTATTTTAGTCAAATATACAATCAGTTTTATATATAAATTGCACATGTTGTTATAAAAATTGGGTATATGAAGTTAACTATCTATTCAAACTTTACAACTCCATTTCAAGCATTTATATTCTTTATTTATTCTGAATTTAACATCTAAAAAAACTGTGTTGGAATAGTCTCTGAACATTATTTTAGTGTTTATTCCTAGGTATCAGTCTTTACCTTACATATTGTTTTAAAGATTTTATTTACTTATTTGAGAGAGAGAGCGAGCGAGAGCGAGAGCAAGCAAGGGGACGGGCAGGGGGAATCCCAAGCAGACTCTATGCTGGGTGTGTAGCCTGATGCGGGCTAGATTCCATGACCCTGAGATTATGACCTGAGCTGAAACCAAGAGTCAGATGCTCAACAGAATGAGCCCCCCAGGCACCCCTACCTTACATATTTAATAGTACAAAATTTTGTATATGTTTTATGTCTTTGTGTTTTGAGTGCTTATCAACATATAATAGTATAAAATGACATGCCTTCATATAATAATTAATCATTCAACATAATGCAGTATGTTCAATTCTAAGAATATAGGACAATACTAGATATGTATATCTGACAGGAACATATAAACAGACTGTGGCAATTATGGTCAATTATCTTCCATTATCAATTCTGATGAACTTCATATTATAACTGGATCATAATACATACATAAAAATCACATAAAAAACTGTATTTCTTGCAGAGAATCTGAATTAAATATGACCCTAGTGAAGTGCTTAAAAAAGTTATAGTAGCATCTAGTTATAGTTTCCCATTTATTAGTCTAAAATCTTAAGGCACTGGAGATATTTTGTAAAATGTAATAATTGCTTCCTCAATCTGTGAAATACTGTTTGTACCAGAATACCTACAATCCCTTATAACTCTAATTATAGCTATTTATTGGCAATTAAAATTTAAAATAACATTTCTATTTTTTTTCCTTTTTTAAAATATTTAATTAGTCAATATAGCCATCATTAGTTTCAGAGGTAGAGTTCAGGAATTCATCAGTTGCTTATAACACCCAGTGCTCATCACATCACGTGCCCTCCTTAATGCCCATCACCCAGTTGCCTCATCCCCCCAACCCTCTCCCCTCCACCAACCCTCAGTTTGTTTCCAACACTTAAGAGTCTCTCATGGTTTGTCTCCCTCTCTGATTTCTTCCCATCCGGTTTTCCTTCCCTCCCCCTATGGTCCTTTGCACTGTTACTTATATTCCATATATGAGTGAAACCATATGATAATTTTCTTTCTCTGATTGACTTATTTTGCTCAGCTTAATACCCTCCAGTTCTATATGTTTCTAAAGAAATTTGAAAGAATTTGGTCAATTTCAAGTGGATTTTCGTGGAGTGTGCTTTTCAGTCACAAAGAGGACAAGGCAGGGCAAGAGAGGAAGCGATGTGAAGAAAGAATAAGGGTATTAGCTACTTACAGAGATCTCAGCAATTCACACCAGCTTATCTTAGAATATCAGATGCCAGACTCAATCTTTTGTCTTTAACAAAGTGAAATGATTTCATTAAGATGGCTAATATAAGCCACGTATGACATAGGCTGCAAAGTTTTTAGTTGCTTTACTTAGCTATGAGGATGCAGAAAGAATTCAGAAATACTGTTCTGATCTGTTCCAACCTATTAATTTATAGATAGAAGAGTAAGTGTACAGAGAGTTCATGTCCAAGGTTGATCTCTTCAAAGGTTCTAATACATTACAAGAAGATGCTGTGTTGATTTCAAGTTACAACAGGCCAAGGGGATATGATTGAAACAAATGGCCTCTCTAAAGAAGTTTTCCAAATAAAATCTGTCAAATAAGATTGAACACTTTCAGAATACAGTGCCTTTTTGGGTAATATCATTTTCATCATACAGGGATAAAAATAAATTACATCATTTTTTCAATCCCTTACTACCTGTTCTATACAAACAGAAAGGTTTCCCGGCCTCTAAATGTGATAACTGTCAACTATTGAAGCCAATTCCATTGGTTGTTGATTCTGGATTCTTCTGTTTTCAAAGTTATTTTTTTTCTCTGAAAATTAGAGATGGAAGCCAAGGGCAAGGGGGACAGAAAAGAATGTGAAATTGGGGCTTGTAGACGTCAGGATTCTCAGGGGATGTGGCCAAATGAATGCATGTAGGTAAAGTTTTGTCTGTTCTAAAAATCTTTCAACAAAACTGACAGTGTATAGAGATACACATGATTTAATAAACTCTTTGATGCTGAGCCTACTGAAAGAAATAAAATGTAAATCTTCCACTGTGGTATTTTACGCTCTCAGTGACCTAACTTTATGACAAAATTAAAGTCTTAAAAATATATAAAGTTAAATATAATTGGAACACCTGGGTGGAAAAAAATGTTTATAAATGGCATTACTGCCTTAACTCTAACAACATGAGCAGAACTACTATAATCATGTTCAGTGGTAATATGGAACCATATGTGGTGAAATAAAATACAGGACAAATATACAAATACATCTGCTGCTACAGATTTTCAGCCTTTTAACAGTCGGAGATGTCTGTTTGGGGTCTGACTCTGACTATATCCTACTGTTTTATGTATTTTTCTGTAATTTTGTGAGATTAGCAGGGCCAACTTACAGATCTCTGCTAAATGTTAATTCTTTTCTCAACTTTTAGAGTATTGGGACTGTAGCACTGTTTCTCTGAATGAACAACCCTCAAAAGCAAACTGTTTGGCACTACCTTAGGCACTTAGTTAACTGCTTTAAAGTCCTTCATTTCCCAGCCCAACGTCTGAGCCTCCTTATGGAAAATTCCATGTTTCTTTAAAATGTCTTACGTTTTGTTGTTGTTGAATTCAGGTATTTTTTAATGAACTAATTAATTAAAGTAATTTTAGATAATATATTGTAGCAACTCTGGATATAGACTCCTCCACCCTAGAGCTTATTATTATTTAGTGACTTCACTGGACTAGTTCAGTGAACTCTATTTCCCCTGAAGCCTCTAATGTTGTTCCTCAAAGAGCACCACCTTGGGTGTGTGAACAGGCTTGTTGACCAACGGGGATGGCTGCCATTTTGCCAGGCTCTTTCTGACTGTCGCTTTCTTTGATTTTCCCACTAAGCTTCTGGCTGGTCTTCTATTTTATAGAACCTATACAGTAACCTCTACTAACTGGCATATTATCTCTCTATTGTATTTGACAATGCCCTGGGGTATTGCTTCATTGTCGATTCAATTAGAGTTGAACCCTTTTTGCAAATGCAGAGTGTTGCCAGTCCCCAAGCATTCCTCTGACTGGAGAGGCCGTCCTCTTACTTGTCTCTTTCCCTGATTCTCTCTGTTAAAACTTCTAGCTGATCTACCATTATTCCTGTTGCTAATAATATGGAGCTACCAATCTCTCTTCATTACTCAACAACAAAATATTTCTTGTTTTCAACACAACATTTAAGAGTAAGCTTCCCATGCTCTGCCCCAAATAAAGTCAGCCCCCATTTTGGGCAAGCTATGGACTTACCCGTTTTTATAGTCTGCTTCTTTCTCTAGTCCAAGCCTCTAAGCCATTGCACCGAAGCTAAGGACAGGGACAGCTGCCACTTCTCCCTCTGTTTCGCCATTTCTCTATAAACAGTTTGAGCGGTAGCAATGGTAGCACTGTTCTCAGCTTGGCCCTCCTAGTATAAAACTTGTGACCTATGAACAACATGGGATGGGTGCAACTGTGGCCAAATATTCTCAGCAAGCTGCACCTGGTTAGAGGTAGACATTCTGTGAATGGGGCTGGATGTTCTGGTCCTTTCCCTCTCATCCATGCCTGTCTCGAATAAAGCTACTACAACATAGAACTGAATGGTATGAGAGATGTCAGTGGCCTACCTTTTTTGGGGTAAAACCATAGCAATAGCCTGAAAGCTGGGAGGAGAGGGAGTCTTGTTTTCTTGATCACATGCACCCAAAGTAGAGGTGCCATCACACTTAGCTGGAGTAGAGAGAGGAGGAATGGGAGAACTATTCTTCAAATGCCACAGATGCTAACTGTTCTTAATGAAAATTAGATTTTCTTGAATAAATATTTATCCATCTACTTTGTGCCCTTAAGACAGTTTTAAATGTTTCAAAATTTAAATAATTTAATTTTTAAATTATACTTTAAATTTCTCAAAAATAATCTTTACTGTTTAAATAATTTGTGTCACTAGGAACAGGATTCATTGAGCATCTCACACCATCATTCTGGATATCCACAACTTTTTGGTGACTTACTCTATTCCATTTTGTGGTCATGATTCTATTTTTATATAAGACACAGGACCAGTAGAGCAAACCTAAGGGTGATATGTAATGAGAAGCATGGTGATAGCAACCTCAAACCAGCTAAAACCTGTATTCTCAGAGTCCATGAATTTCCTCAGTCAAGCTTTCTGGAGAATCCAATATTTTAGCCTTGACCCAAGGCTCCCTACTTCTGGTCCCTAGGTAGGCACTCTTCTGACCAAAGAGGGAAATATTACAGGCCAGCACCCTCTATCCAGACCTCTCTAAACCATAAACTGAATCAAACTCTCTAGGTCTCACTGATCTGCCAGATATAGGAAGATTTCTTTTTTTTTTTTTAAGATTTTATTTATTTATTTGACAGAGAGAGAGACAGTGAGAGAGGGAACACAAGCAGGGGGAGTGGGAGAGGGAGAGGCAGGCTTCCCACCGAGCAGGGAGCCTAATGCGGGGCTCGATCCTAAGACCCTGGGATCATGACCCGAACTGAAGGCAGACGCTTAATGACTGAGCCACCCAGGCTCCCCTATAGGAAGATTTCTATCCCAGAAAGGTATGTGGTAGTTGGATGGGAATTGGGAAATAAGAGGATTATGGACACATTCAAGCTGCTATTGCGCAGAACCTCTTTGAGGAGTCTGTTCCTTTTGGGCAAATGAATGTTACCATAATTTATATAATTACAAATAAAACTAATATACAGATAAAAATTCAAAGGGACTATAAAGGAGAGGAAATGTTAAAAAAAATACCTGGCTCTAGATTTCTAAAGTGAATTCAGGATCAGATTTTTAAACAGTAACTTTCAGTTGGTTAGCTCAGTTGGTTAGAGGCTGGTGCTGATAAACAGTAACTTTCCCATTTGCTTCATGGTAATTTACAATCTATTGTAGGTGATGAATTTTATACTCATTTACCCGGTAGACCTTCATTTTGAAACACAATTAGAGAAATGTGGATATAATTTAATTCCATGCTTAAAATAAGCCACATATGTAATAATGTACCAACCACAAGTTTATGAGCAAGATCCATCAATTTGCTAGACAATATGAAATCATTATATTAATATAATATTCATTTTCTAAAGTTGAAACTATTCACATATTTTACTTCTTGTGGCCAGTAATGTTATCATATTTCTCAATCTATAAGCACATCAATTCTAGTTATTCAAATAATTCTACTACTATCACATGCTCTCAGAATGATGTGTTATCTAAACAATAGAATTCATTTTGAAAACCACATATATTTAAATTTTTTTTCACTTGTTATCAATAGGTAAAGTAAGATAGTTTTGCTTTTTATTTAGTTCAAATTCCCTGATCAAATCATCTTTTTGCATAATGCATTTCTTTTCTATCTTCAGTTTAACATCAATTTTAATGCTTAATAACAAAGAAGGCAAACAATTCTCTCTAGCTCTACTAGAAACTTCATGGTATTTTGTGATAATTCCTGTGCTGCTGCAGAAACAAACAAAATATTCAGCAAAAATTAAAGTTTAAGCAATAAATTATATGAAAAAATAATGGAAAAACAAAGCAATTTGGGAACAAAACTAAGTTATTTCAGTACATTAATTTAAACAATTTATTTAAAATTTGAAAACTAGAAAGAGCAAATTCCTTCAAATAAGAGACTCTGGGATTCAGAATTATATTGCTGTTACAAATACATAGGAAACATCAAAGTAAATCAATTATTCAAACTTACTTAATTTCAATAAAGACAAAAACTACAAATGTTCATAGCTTTGTTACCTGTGTTTATGTTCTAACTTTGATTAAGGTTGCCAAGTATTTGAAATAATCACTAAAATCTTAAGGATCATAAAATATATTTTTAAAGAAAACTGTTGGGTTGGTAGAAAAAAACTACTTGAAATATTTTAGTCATATATGGCAATGTTCTGTAATATTTACACATGAATATAATACAAAACCTGAAAGTGGATTGACTAGTAAAAGCTCCAGGTTTTAATCACATGATCTTAGACACTAAACAAAAATAAATTAAACTTCTGAATGTTTCTAATTTGCTTCATGGCCATATTTTATGATGATGACTCAATCTCCTTATTCTATCTCAGATGGCACCTGCTGTTTGAGAGACCATTCCTACATAAACCCATAGCTTCCTAGGTACTTGTCCTTCTCTGGCCCTAGAAGCTAGTTCATGTGGGGCTTAGAACAGGCCAGAAGAGTTGGTGAGTTCATGTCCTCAGGAAGAACTCAAAAAATGAGGACATACCTGCTTCCTTGCTCCTTGGTGGGACAAGTTTGAAGTGTACTCTACAAACAGAGTTTTAGAGTTTTCCTATAAAGATTAAACTCAGTTGCACATCCTGATCATGAATGCCAACTTCTCTGATTTGCCCTCCCTTCTCTAACTCACCTCCACACTTCCTCTCCATACTATACTCCTTATCTCTTATCCTAACTCTCATCAGCATGCTTTATCATGAGATACAAGGGAAAAGAGAAGCACTGGCATGTACAGGGTCTAACACTTGAAAGACATGAGGGCCAATAGATTACTCAACTGGAGATTCAGTTTTCTCTTTTTTTTATTATAATTATGTTCAGTTAGCCAACATATAGTACACCATTAATTTTTGATGTAGTGTTCAATGATCCATTAGTTGTGTATAACACCTAGTGCTCATCACAACACGTGCCCTCCTCAATATCCATCACCCAGCCACCCCATCCCCCCACTCCCCTCCCTTCTATAACCCTCGGTTTGTTTCCCGGAGTCCAGAGTCTCTCATGGTTTGTCTCCCTTTCTGATTTCTTCCCATTCAGTTTTCCCTCCCTTCCCCTGTGGTCCTCCACACTATTCTTTATGTTCCATATATGAGTGAAACCATATGATAATTGTCTTTCTCTGCTTGACATTTTTTGTTTCCTGTTTTGTTAACTTTTGTCATTCTAACTGGTGTAGGGTGCTATCTCATTATGGTTTTGATTTTTAACTACTTTTTTTAAGGTGATGTTCAATGGTCAACTTCAGCCAGTAATTATCTCAAGACACACTATGAAAGCCAGAAGACCTCCATGGCAGCATTTAAAGATACCTTATTTCCTGCAGCTGGAGTACAGATTGTACTGGAAATAAAACTGAAAATTTAATTGTAAAACTGATAAAAATTACATAGAAAACATTCACCACCTAATAATCACTTATGCTAGAAGCAAGGCCTTAATAGTGAAGTAATGAAGGATCGATGTCCTGAGGACTAGGATGTGGACATTTGAATGGATTCACTTGAATAGCTTAAAATCCACCAAATTCCCTTAATATCTCCAGTCTGGCAGTAGCAGCCCCGTCCCTTGCCAACAAAGACTACCTCCCTTCTACTCCCACCACCACCACCACCAGTGGCTGGATATAAAGGAAAGACATCACTTGAGATGAATGGCTCAAAAGATAATGCTCATCTGCATCAAGTGTGTCTTCTCTTTCTTGCATTTTTTTTTCCAGATCAACAACTATGGTCAGTATTCAGCATGGCCTAAATGAAGATCCTGGTACAAGGAGAAATACATTTTTTAACTCAAAATTGCTGCTGAGCCTGGCAAATATCTACCAGCAAGAACCAAGAACATATATAGGCATGGATATTGAGGGTGCTGAACCAAGGAAGGCAAAACATAACATTAACATCTTGGCAGGACACTTGAAGCTGATCCTAATAAGATGCTGCAATGGCTCCTTTAGGTTTAGAGATGATACACTGTATAGCAAATATGGTGGAGTTGGAACTGCCTTGGCAGAGTATTAAGAATGAGGCCAGAGAGCTCAAGAAGTGGGCATACTAGAGTAGGTTAATTGTATAAGACCAGGGAATCAACTAGGTCACTGTGTTCCCAGGTAACCCAAAAAACATTCTCTTCACTGAAGTGGTATATCATATGCTCTAGGAAGTAGAATGTCAGCATTCTTGAGACTCTCAATAGGGCTATCTTCCATAGTCCAGGTAGAACATGCTTCTGTGGAACCACCCCTTTCTTTCCATGGGGTAATAGGATTCTGGAATAGCAGAGGCCAAACAGTGATACTTAGCCATCAGAAGCAAGACAGCAGGACCAGAAATGGCAAAGAGTTTTAAGACCTGTAGGCAACTTTGGCAATGGCTAATGTATGGTTGTTTCCCAGGGGCAAAATATATGGGCAGCCAATGAGGATATTTTCTGGCTTATAAAATCAGAATGTTCAACGGTGGGTGAGCTGAACAATGATATCATCTGTTATAATGGAAAACCATTATTCCTATCCTTATTTTCATATATAAACCTATCAATTGAAGTGGAAACCAGATGTCCCTGAACCGGAATACAATAATGCCAAGGGTAGGCTTAGCAAGGGAAACTCCAACAAGAAAATCTGAGCAATTTTTTAAATTGGACAAATTTTAGATATAATAGCAATTAAGATACAATAAGAAATACTTTGGATCACCTTATACTGTAAAGGGAATAAAGGGAAGAAAATAATTTAGAGTGTTAGAAGGACAAGAGAAAGTCAGTGTATGATTGTGGAAGGCCTGGAATAAGATAAGGTAGGGTCGAAATCATGCAGACCTATTTATGGCATGACAAAGAGGCTTGTTGATATTTTAAACATGATCACAAGGTCATCAGCAAAGAAACAAATGACCTGAATTATATATCAAAATATTATTCAGGCTGCTGGGAATTTTATGCTATTGTAGTAGGAAAGATCTTTTTAAGGAATTTTTTTTAAAAAGCAATAATAAACTCTAAGTGAAGACAATAAAATACTGTCTTATTTTCTTTAACTTCCATATTCCACAATGTAGAGAAAATTAAAAACATATATTGATAGGAATCAGGGAACTCTAGAAAACTAACTAGCAAGAATTACTTATCCTTCTTATCAGTTCATAATAGCTGTAGTGAATGAAGTTCTACCATTTTTCCCAAAACTCTACTAACAAAGGTTTTAATTTTGTATTTGGGTGTAGCATTTTGGGAAGATATTTCAGCTGTATCTTTCAAAATAAAACTAAACTTTCTACTTATCAATTCCATTTTAATAAATACTCTCTAGAATTTTATTTCAGTTTTGGGTGTACTAGTAGGGATTCAATCAGAGAAGCATAACTGCTATGAGTGATAAAGGATGAAGGAATTATTTTTTTTTAAAGATTTTATTTATTTATTTAATTGACAGAGAGAGAGAGAGAGAGAGACAGCATGAGGGGGAACACAAGTAGGGGGAGTGGGCGAGGGAGAAGCAGGCTTCCAGCTGAGCAGGGAGCCCGATGCGGGGCTCGATCCCAGGACCCTGGGATCATGACCTGAGCTGAAGGCAGTCGCTTAACCAACTGAGCCACCCAGATGCCCCAAGAATGAAGGAATTATTATAGGAATTATATTTTATGTAATTGTGGGAGCTAATAGACTAGTTTGCGGCACTATTGGCTCTGAGTTTAGTATTAATCCTGATGTCACTACAGATTGGTCTGACCAACAATCAGGAGAGATGGTTAAAAGAAGAGCAAAGACCCATAATGTCAACTGAAACTTACTAGAACAAACTGGGATCATCCATGAGGACAGCTGGAATCAGCTGGAACACAGGGTGAAAAACGAGAATCTGTGTCTCTCTATTACCACCATGACATGCCATGATTAACCTAAAGAAGCTGGTACCCTTTGCCACAGAGCTGCAGCACATTTAGCCCAGGTTCGTAGAAGCTGAATTAAGAAATCTGGTGGTAGCTGGTTGGTCTAGGCTCTTTCCAAAATATATTAGGTAAGCTAGCAGATAAGCAAAAACATGAACAAGATGCTAGGCATCTGATAAATGGCTCCTTGGTTCATTTTTTACCTTCCAAGTCTTGCACAAGGAAAGGGGTTCTGCAAACACAGTTCCAGATTAGCTAAGTAGACTCAGAACAAAGCTACTACAATGATCCTTTGCTTTTGGGGGGGGGGGGGAGGGGAGGAGGAAGGTAGAAGAAAAGGAAATGGCTGACCATTCTCCAGTTATCCTGACTACACTGTGATGTCTTCCACTTGAAATAGAATCTCTATCCAAGCTAAGTCAATCAGATGTTTCCTATAGGAAATGAATCTTTAGGATGGGGGATGTCTGAGATTTATTGGTCTTGTCAAAGTTTTCTTTCCAATATACCAATATATTCTTGTTCTAGTTCCTGCTCTGAAACTGCCTTCATTGTTGCTTTTCCTCCAGGCAGCTGATTGACTTTATGAGTCTTTAGTATACTTCTAATAAATTCCCTTATACTTATGCGAGACACAGTAGGTTCTCCTAAGTGAAAATAAAAATCCTTAACAAATTCAAGCCCACATGTACACAACTATATATGTATTAATTGCAGTATGATTTATAATTAATAGTAGACAACATATATGCTCAACAACAGAATGGTAAAATAAATAAACTACCATAAATTAAGGAATACATATTATTTATCTGTTATTACACTAGAGCAAACACAAGGTTTATGTAGAACACAAAAACAAAAATTTTTTCTCCTTAAAATGTCGGAGTTTGCCTGTATTAGGAGATCTCTGTTTCAGTCTGAGGATCTGAGAGTTATTAAGGGGATTCACTTCAACTGTGAGTCTACTCCACGTGTGTCACATTGGGAGCAAGCAGAAGAGGAAGTGGCTCCCTGAGGTACACTCTTGACATCACGGTGGCAATAACATATTGGAGTGAGCCCTAGCACAAAACGCTTTACAAGACTGTTTTTATCATATGCATTACCATCCCACTGGCCAAAGCAAGTCACACGGTCAAGCCCATAGTCAAGAGCCCATTACAATTGCCATGAGGCCAGAGCAAGGATGTGGACCTAAAATACTATTAGAAGAGAATTAAGAATTGAGATCAATAATTCAGTCTACCACAGATTACAATAAAGTTTTTAAAATTATGAAGTATATCTACATATACTATCACAGAAAGATCTCAAAGGTATGGAAAGTAAAAAAAAAAAAAAACAAGGTTCAGAAATATATGAATAATATTTTATGGAAAATATGTATGTATTTCCTTTCAGATTCAAACAAATAAAGTGCAAAATGTGCATGGTTATATAAGGATGCTCACTGACTATGATTATCTGTTACCTCTGCCAAGCACACAGTTGCTTTGAGTGGGAGTTTCATTACATACTTTGGTATTGATTTGTATAATTTTATAAGTACTCTAAAAATTTAAAATAAACATAGAGTCTCAAACTTTATCTTTCAAACAGACTCTGTCTACTATATTCTTATTTAGGTCACAGTGTCAATCAAGTGAGAATTGAGAGAAAAATACTACTCTGATATCCTTAGGCTACATGTATCCAAAATCACATTTATTAATTTATGGCTCCCATATCATTCCTAGGCCCAAGGATAAACAAGTTCAGTCATCTTACTCACTGAGGCTTTTCAATTATGCCGTTTTTCTTCTTCTTTAATATTTCTCATTTTACTCTTCTTACTCTTAATCCAGCTCCTAATTGTCACTCATCTGGATTTAAAAGAAAAAAAAATCTTTAACCAGACAGTTCATCTGCTTCTGCTCAGGCAACTGCTTTAAAATCAGTCAATTAATCAGTCACATCATGAATGGAAGAAATACACAATACTACAAACTTCCATTGTTTCTATGTTATATCTTTTTAAGACCAAGTCTAATGGTTTGATATTCAAGTTTATTTAAAATTTGGCAACTTCATCTCTTTTCTACAAATGTGAGAATTATATCTCTTTTTGTAAAAATTGTTAAATATAAATATGTATCTCCCTCTGCTCTCCTGATTTTTAGCACACCCTTCTTTTTAGCCAGGTATTGTGTTTTTGTCTTTCCTTATTGATGAATAAATATATCATGTACCTTGCTTTAGGTTAGGGTCCTTTCTACAAATCCCTCTTTTTCCCTTTCATGTGATCTAAACCATCTTTTAAAGCCCAAATTAAGTTTTATTTTTTCCAAAAGACTATCTTGAACTCCAATTGCACAGTGTTCTATGGAGTGCAATATGAAATTTGCCCGCAATAACATGCTAGTCTCCTCTTTTTAAATCACTATAAGCTCACTGTAAGCATCATGATTAAACGTCATCTGTATTCCTCATGACTGAACAATGCTAAGTACTTAGTATATGCTTGCTAAAATGTTACGGATCATCAATGGTCATGCTAATCATTTACTCTCTATCAAACAAGAATTCAAGTTGTGAATTGCCCCTTCAGTGTCTTGGGAAACACTCCCATATTTATACTAATGCAGTGGACTGAACATCTGTGAATCATTCTCTTACCATAAATCAACATTATTGCCATTCATTCAATATATGTTAAGCTAAACAGAATTCGCAATTAAAAAAAAGGGAAAAAAGTTGTTTTATATTCCTGACAAAAGAACAATTCCCTAGATTTCTTTTTTTTTTTATTTGAGAGAGAGAGAGTGAGAGAGAGAGAGAGAGAGCACAAGAGGGGGGAGCGGGAGAGGGAGAAGCAGACTCCCTGCTGAGCAGGTAGCCCGATGCGGGACTCGATCCCGGGACTCCAGGATCATGACCTGAGCGGAAGGCAATCGCTTAACCAACTGAACCACCCAGGCGCCCCAATTCCTTAGATTTCTAATAGTACAATAACTACTAAAGAAAGAAAATAATTAGTGTGAAATCATCTAAACAATTTGTAAAACTTATGCAGGTTCTAATCAGATGATTCCTCTTTGAGAACTCTTCAATGAAGGAGATACACTCAGAAATATTCCCAGATTTATTATATTTGTGTGAGCTATATGTCAACATATTTGGTTGCATTCTTAATTGGCAGAATTCACTAATATGTTTTAAGATTTTTTTCTTTAGAAATGTTAAACGTATTAGATCACCCAGGGTTATTTTCATGTATGCCTGTTTCTGAAGATTTTTCTTCCACTTTTCTTGCTTGCAGAGCATTCTTTTTGGAAACAACTCAAATCCCTAAACCTTTTCTACCTGACTCTTTCCTTTCATTTACTTTGCATTGTTGTTATTACTGAAGCTACTTTTTGTAGGATTCTTTTGTATGTCTTACTTCATTCTCCTTGAATCAAATTCACATTTTCTTTTTTTTTTTTTAAAGATTTTATTTATTTATTTGAGACAGAGAGCATGAGAGGGAGGAGGGTCAGAGGGAGAAGCAGACTCCCTGCTGAGCAGGGAGCCTGATGCGGGACTCGATCCCGGGACTCCAGGATCATGACCTGAGCCGAAGGCAGTCGCTTAACCAACTGAGCCACCCAGGCGCCCTAAATTCACATTTTCTTTCCAGATATTTATCTGTCATTTTAGTTAAATTCTTTGACAGCGAACTAACTATTTTCTGTTTAGTTTATGGGACTTTTCCAGCAAATTGCAGTACTAGTTATAGAAACACAAGATATTTGCAAATACCTTCTATTTTCCACCAGGAATATAATCTTAGTATTGCTTCTAGAGGTAACTGCAAATGTGATCCAGTTTTTACCTATGTTTTTCACCCCATTTCACATGTCATGAAATAATGGACAGTTTATTAAACATGTCTACTTCTCCCAGTGATAACATTACTGAGAATGCCCCAAAAATATATAAAACCATACAGACTTCGCATTTAGCAGCAATGATGAAAAACATGAAGGAAAGATTAATCACGCACATAAAAATATATACCTAGTAAGGAATTCTTATATATCCTTCCAGTGGAATATTCTGCCAAAGAAACAATACTATTTGATCATAATTCTGGGCTACCTTGGAAATGAAAAGAGTTTGATTCATAATGATCGTCATTCCACTACATAAACAAATGTAGTTTAAACAGGTGAGAAGCAATCTGACAGATTCAAGCTATCTCACAGTGCGTGCACTCATTGGTCAAGTCCTCAGTTCTGTCTGTCTGGAAAGTCAATTTCATTTATTCATCAAGGAGTATCTAGACACTATGAAACCAAATTATGCTAACAAAAGAAACTGCTTTCTCCAGTCTTTTCTCCTGTCATTCTATCCCCCATTCCTCCTGTTCCAGCTTAACTTTCTCATCGCTTTACAAATGCATAAGAAATTGCAGTTTTGTGACTTTTCTCATGCTGTATAGTTTGTCTAAAATATCCTTCCCCATTCTTTCTGCTGAACAAACCCTTACTCATACTTCCAAACCCAGCCTAAAATGTGAACCACACTGTGGAATGTTTTTACTTTTTCAGAAAGACATATTCTCCCTATTCCTTTTTTTTTTTTTTAATATTTTGTTCATTCATTTGACAGAGAGAGAGAGTGAGAGAGGGAACACAAGCAGGGGGAGTGGGAGAGGGAGAAGCAGGCTCCCCACCAAGCAGGGAGCCCAATGTGGGGCTCAATCCCAAGACCCCAGAATCATGATCTGAGCCGAAGGCAGACGCCCAATGACTGAGCCACCCAGGCGCCCCTGCTCTCCCTATTCTTGATTCTTCCCCAATATGGTGTTTATTACTTATTTACCATGTTGGACCATAATAGAGATTTGCCTCTGACACATGGCCTGGATGTATTAATTATAAACAGTCTAATTACATTTACATTTAACAGTGAGAACAATAATTTTCCAATGACTTGAATTCTCTCCTCTACTTAGCACACTACTTTTCCCAGTATCAAGGTTCTGATATATCAAATTATCACCAACACGGTTGGGCATCATGATCTATTGGGACTTTTATAGATATAGCTAAGACCCATACAGTTCTATAAAGTACCTAAAATGATCAATGGTCAACTTGCAGAGATAATTACCATATATTATTTGTAGAACAAAGGCAACTAATTTGCTATTGGTCCGTATGTCCCCAGTACACAGCATGATCTATTGCAGTGCTCTTCAGCTGAAATTTCTGCAGTGACAGAAATGTTCTATCATTGCCATGGTGGCCACCAACTACATGTGACTACTGAATACTTGATATGTGGCTAGTGCCACTAAACTGAATTTTCAATTTTATTTAATTTTAAATAATTTTAATCAAAATTGAAAAAGCCACATGTGGCTAGTGGCTACCAAAGTAGAAAGCAGAGTCCACAGATTCAACCAAGTGTAGCTAATAATATAGTATAATAAGATAATCCCACATATTATATTGTTTCAAAAATATAGGATATTTCATAAAACATCTTTTTTTTTAATTTATTCATTTATTTGTCAGACAGAGAGAGGGAGAGAGAGCACAAGTAGGCAGAGCAGCAGGCAGAGGGAGAAGGAGAAGCAGACTCCCTGCTGAGCCTGGAGCTCGATATGGGACTCAATACCAGGACCCTGGGATCATGACCTGAGCTGAAGGCAGATGCTTACCTGACGGAGCCATCCAGGCATCCCAAACAAGACATCTTTAGGAGATGTGTAAGAATAGGAATTCAAGTAAAAACTAGACCATAATTTTTAGAGAAAGAATAAGGGTGCAAATCATTTAGCAACTACTGGGTGTCAGTTACATGTTGTGTAAAATATATGAAATTCATATATATATGCACACACACATTAATAGCAACAGGATTTTTTACTTAAGGAGTTCATAAACTAAAAGAGAAGCATTTTTTAAAAACAAATACTGATTTTGAGGTTTTCTATATATTTATACACATTATCTCCAATTTACTCACCTATTTTGAGATACCAGAGAAGATCACATAGAATAACTTAATGGTTGATTGTCTGACAGTTAATCTAAACATTTAGATTTTTAAGAAATTTTCTCTGGAATGTAAATATACAAAACATATTTGAGTACTTGGGCATTTTCTAAAATATGTAACAATAGCTTAAACAAAATGCATTTTATTTATTAATATTTTAATTTATGCATAACAGAATCATGCATAACACTTTTAATGAATACTGGTTTTTTAACTTAAAAATCCAGAGTAAATACTTTTCTATATAATTACACATTTATAAGCTACCTTTGATGAAAGTGTATTCATTTGATATTTGGATCTTTTTTCTAATTCTATTTTATAGTCTGCTAGATAAATCCTCTTATTCGTTTGTTTCAATGGAGCTTGAATAAAGGTCATTTAAACTGGCTCACCTTTCTTATCCCCCTGTGCTTTCCTATAATCTCTACATCCATTGTAAAAGGATCATAGTTTCCTTCTCAATATACCTTTTGAGTATGAGGAGAAATATTAACATTTCATTAAATAAACCTGAGCCTATTAGACTTTAAATCCACACTCTTGTGTGTGAAAATTATTGACTTCCTTTGTAAACTCTAAGCAATCTTACTGAATTTGCTGGCTATCAATTATTTTGCAATTTTGATATGCAACTAATATAGTACATAAATGTTAAAGTTTAATATTATGATGGAAAATTCTTCCAAAAGCAATGTTTTTAATATCACAAACTGAGATCTTCAAGTTATGGCCCCAACCCCTGTTGAGTTCCCTGACTTCCTCCTTTGCAAGGATAATTCTTGGTTATACTATTTTTTCCCAAAATACAAAGCTGAGTTGTTAACAATTAAATATAATGTCACCAGGACACAATAAAAAATGAGATCCACCTTTTCTACTTTAGTACAAGTAAGCAATATAATGCCTTTTATTTGTGATACTTATAATGAAATTCTTACTTGCTATTGTAAGAACCAATATATGCTCTTACTCGTTGCCGTAAGAACCAATATGGGTGCAACTCAATTAGTTCAGATAATTTATTGATCATCCATATTGTGTGCAACACTGCAATAAATTCTAATGAGGAATTTAAGCAGGACCAGAACAAGTCATTCCATCTCCTCACATTCCATTTCTGAGACTGGCCTACCATTCTATGCTGCTTTTACCACAAGAAAAATTTGCCTTTTAGCTGAATTGTATAAAAAATTCCCATAAAGCTAGAACCTTACTCAATCAAAACTCTCAGTATCAGTTCACTTTATTGTTATCCCCCAGTATTTGAATGCTATCTAGTTCCAACTTTCCTGAATTCAAAACCTTGTTCAAATATCTTGTTATTAGCTATGCTAATTGACATCAGATAATCCATTGTGACCTACCCAATAGTTATCTCACTCCTCATCTTTGCTAACAGAAGCTTGGTTTGTTCCCTCTTCTCTGAATATACATGTCCCTCAGGGATGAATAACATCCCCAGAGAATGAATATGAATAGTCTATGCTAACATAGCTGGTTTTATAACTCTTAACCAAGTTCAGGCATATGGAATAGTTCTAGTCAATGATACACACAGAAAAGACTTTCAGACTGCTTCCTCTTTAACTGCCTTTGCTAATTGCTGCATGAATGTGGGATCCTGGGAGCTACTAAAGGCATCTTTTGATTCTGAGTAACTAAAAGTAACGTGCTGAGAACGGCAGAACAGAAAGATGGAGAAAAATAAACTGTCATTTGTGATTTTGTTAAGTTTATGAATCATGTGAAATAGTACATTTCCTCTATGTTTAAGGTAATTGGCTTTAGTTTTATGCAGCCAACAATATTCTGATTTATATAAGTACCCATTTGCTGTACAGTATATGTATACCCTGGATATGGTGTCTAGTAACTTATCCACCTTCTAACCTCGAATATTGACCAATAGAAAATGGCTACCAGGGGGCACCTGGGTGGCTCAGTCAGTTAAGCCCTGGACTCTTGATTTTAGCTCAGGTCATGCGTTGGGCTCTGTGCTCAGCATGGAGTCTGCTTGAGATTCTCTCTCTCTCCCTCTCCCTCTGCCCCTCCCCACCCCCTGCTCTCTCTCTCTTAAAAAAAAAAAAAAAAAAAGAAAAGAAAAAGGCTACCAGAGTATTAAAACACTGACCAAGGAGCTGTCCATATTTAAAGACATTTTAAAGTATTTCCAGATAGGATAAGACTTACAGTTCTAATGCCAGCATTGTACTGAGAACTCCATAACAATGCACGACCACCTTTCAATTCAGATAAGTTTCTCTTTACCCACATCCTATACACTCTAATATTGTGTACATTTTATTTCAGTCTTAACAGGAATGGCTACTCTTTATCCCACATACATTAGTTATTATAGACCTAATGTACTATAATGAAAGATGTAAAATAAAACTTACTTTTAAACCTCTTTTATACATTTTTAGGGAAAAAAAAGTCAGTGAGTCTAAAACTGATTTATTAAGTATATTTGAAAGCACAAAGAACTTCTCAGGCAGAAAACATTTAATAGCTAAAACTTCCCAATGTGTGCAACATCTGGTGTGGTGATTCCCCTTCATGACTTGTGGTGAAAAGTTTCTCTCTTGTATTTATCAGACATGTGTGAGCTCACAACTGGAAATTCCAATTCAGAAGATTCAGCTTTAGTATCTGGATTCTAAAAAGGCTAGTTAGGTAATTGTGACGTAAATTTCATTTGAAAACTTCCCAAGAAGCCGTTATGAACATTGAGGGATACTCTATGAGCCAGCAGTACTGAATACCAAAAATAACTATTCAGAATAAACATAAAAGGGAATGATGATATTCTCCAAATAGGTCACTGAAACTGAATTCAGGGAAGCCAGCTGTGTTGTTTTCTTGCTTATTTGTTTTGTTTCTTTCACCAATAATATGTGCATTTCCATTTTGTTGGATATAATACCTCTGTCTCATTATACTTTGTTCTTTCCTTTTTGTAAAAGAAATGATTGAAAATATCCACTAATTGGGCGCCTGGGTGGCTCAGTTGGTTGGGCGACTGCCTTTGGCTCAGGTCATGATCCTGGATCGAGACCCGCATCGGACTCCCTGCTTGGCAGGGAGTCTGCTTCTCCCTCTGACCCTCCTCCCTCTCATGCTCTCTGTCTCTCATTCTCTCTCTCTCAAATAAAATAAATAAAATCTTAAAAAAAAAAAAAGAAAATATCCACTAATGAAAGCTATAGTATCCCTGGACCAAACATATATCAAACACATATATATAGTTTTTACAGCTAGCTCTATTGGTTGCAGGTTTGTTTTGTTTTATTTTGTTTTGTATTGTTTTGTTTTTGGTGAGACATAGCAAATAGAGTACAAGATGTAATTTATATTTTGGGTTTAAATAAAATGACAGAGAGGCAGAAGTGTCTAGGTTAGATCCACATCTTTAGAAAAGTAAACATTATCTTGGAAACAGACCTTACAGAGGGTCTAGCCAACATCCTGTCTCAGAATAATCTATGCTGCTGAGTGGACAAGCAGCCCCATGCTGTTTCCAGATTGCTGACAATGCTTGCCAAAAGAATAGAGATGTTTGGTTGTTTTTAAAATATGCCAAAATCTTCTTTAACTCATCAGTTAATTCCAAAAATATTTCCTCAAAATAGTAAAAAAAAAAAAAACAACAGAAAATAAATCCAATGGCGAAGCTTATCATTGCAATGATAAAAGCAATGAAGGAAAAACACAAAGTGCTATGAGCATATATTATAAAAAGTTAATCCAATCGAAGGAAGGCATTGTCTGGAGTGTTCTATCAGGAATTGATATTTCAGCTGAGATCTGAAGGATGAACAAGAGATAAGAAGATAAAGATGGGGGTGAAGAGGGGGAAGAGCTTCTCAAGGCAACACAAAGTACAAAGGCTCTGAGGTAGCAAGTAACATTATAGATTTGAGAATATGAAAAATTGAGAAAAAAAAACAAAAACATAAGGGATGGAGCAATGGGGATGAATTTCAAAGAGGAGATTTTGAAAACTGTTTATTCCAACAGTTTTTGGAACTCATATTGACTGAGAGAAGCATTTGGACAGGAAGAGGAGTAGATTCGAGGAGACCAGATTGTAAGCTACTGAGGTAGCATGAACTATGGTATTAGCAATGGAGAGAAGAGAACATACAACTTAAAAACAAGAGTTTATTTAGATTGGATGTGAAGTGCAGGAGAAGGTTTCTTCCTTCTGTAATTAGACAAATGTGTGTGCCTTTCACTGAAATAGGGAACAGAGGAAAAGGGCATATTTGGAAGAAAACTTTTTTGGACACATTTGCTTTTGAGAGTCTTTTGAAACATCCAAGTGGAAATGTCAGGCCAACTTTTGGATATATATGTTTAGAATTCAGAAAAGACAAAGATCTGGCTAGGACTGGCAATATCAATAGGAAGTGAGGAAATGGCATGAGTAAAATTGATAGAGTGCCTAGAAGAGGTCAAGGATTAAGGCTGGATACAAGATTTAAACTTATTAAAAGAAAGTTTGGCAAAAAAAATCACTATTTAAGGAGACTGGAATATTCTACATACTGAATTCAAAATATATTACTATTTGGCTAACCTAAACAAAATTACCAACTGATTGTTGAAATATTATCCACAAATAAAGGTGGATATGGTATTAAATACTAATATTTCCTTATTGCATTAGTGGTAACTATAAGTAAGAAGTGGACTACAAGCTACCTTCATTATTTTGTGAGATCCACTAGTATTTTTCCAAATTCCCTAATCTGCATCTTTGCCCTATATGTGTTCATGTCTGCCTATGTCAGATAGGTAACTTCACTTTACTGGAGATAATATATTGATGGAAGAAAAATATCATTCTATAGGTCTTCAAATGCTCTAAATTTAATTTTTTAAAAAATTGAATGATACTTTTATTGCTTTAGCTATTTCTATTCCAATGTACAAATTCATAAATTTATGAAATACTATAAATTCTGGAGGTATGACTCTCCATCTAGGTCTTCTACTTGAAAGTGACTATAAATATCATTCTGAAAATATCTTGCACCCAGTGCCTGCAGAAGCTCATGGATTTTAGGTGGGTACAAGTCTATTGTTTAGATTAAACATTATTGAAAAAGATTTCCTCTTTATTCAGAAACTTATCTCTCCATACAAATATCATAATGTTGTATGCCTGAAACTAATATAATGCTATATGTCAATTATTTTTCAATAAAAAAATGAAATAACCTATCCCTCCAATTGCTTCCTTTCTCATACACCAAATGGCCCTCAAGTTCAGGAACTGGGATGCAATCCCTATTTGCTATTTCACAGACTGTGAGATGTTTTTCTATGAGAGTAGAACAACATGTAGCCCATAGTAAGTGCTGGATAACTGTTTGAGAAGGAAGTGAATAAACACTTTTCATGCACGTTAGAGTAAGCTGTTGCATCACTGTCACCACTGTTAGGTGTAGGTAAAAAACAAAAACTGCACCGTGCCACGAGAGCAGGATTTTTCTGTATACATGTCAATTAGCATAAAGACTCTATAGACAACATGCATCTAGTGTGTGTGCAAAATGTATCATAAACTGTTGAGTCTGATTTTGGTCACCGTGATTCCTGAGAAGCTGTTGGAGATTTTATCACAAAGCAAAGCTACTCCCACCCACTGCCTCTTCACAAACACGCGGATATTTATCCACTAGTAGTCTAGATGTTAAATTTTCTTTTCATTCTAGTACAATGGAATCATTCTATAAAACTGATATTGAACACTGAACATTAAATTAGTTCATTAACATTAATACTGAGCCATTGCTCCTAAGAGAAACACAGGATTAGATTTTCTGAGCCTCTGGTCACAGTATTTTGCTAATCGATCAATATATAACCTTGTTTTAGGTATGTTTCTTATTATATGTGTATTGGTGATTAATTAACATTGAAATCATGGCCATCGACACATTTAGATATGATGCATGTCTCCATGAAGCTGACCTAAAGCATGAACTTTTTCTGACGGCACACCACAGTCCTCTTATACTTAGGAATACCAGTCAGCCCTTCAGCACTATGCTTAGAGGACACCTCAAGCAGTGAATCATCAACAGAAAGCACAAAAATGCTAAAACATCACATCACCACAAGGACACTCATTTATAGCAGAAGAGCTAAAGCAAAAGCATTATGAGTATTGACTTTGGGGTTACAAATATGTCAGCAGGCAAGCGAATTCCCAGTATAGAATCCACAAGCAATCCACTCTATTTTGGTGGGTCACAAAAGGTATATCTTCTCAAAAATATTTATTGGTGGCCATATTATTCAAAGATAGGAAAGCAGTGACTAATGATGTGTCTCTCACATAATAATGAAAAGAAAATATTTATTAAAAACGGCAGAGTAAAACCCCCAGTAAAACTTACTTATATGTTGACTCTGAGTAGCTTTATATCAAATTGAGTAAAAATCAATTACAACTTTAAAGTTTTCCTGAAATAGCAAATATAAGGTGAAGAAAATTGCTGATTTCCTCCCAGTAGGTTTTCTACCAACTAAATGACTTCAGAGTTCTGCCTTTGTACCTGGGGTTATTTTCCAGTCTTTTAATATCAAATTATAATGTTTCTAATATTTTAGAAGATTTGTCTGCTATGTTCCTAGAAAACAGGGATTATGTATTTTGTATTATCCCTTTTGCGTATATTTAAATATCAGGCACAATATTGCATCTAGAAGGGTGTTGACAGTTCAGCTAATCCTTCTCTACACATTACATGTGAGAAAACTGAACTCAAGTAAAGTGATGAACATTTCCACACAGAACTTTACAAATTCAGTGCCAGATTAAATATGTGGTTAGGTAAGCTTGACAATAAAACATCTTACCTTGCACTGAATTTTTTGAAGTTTTGTCTAGAGCACACACTAAATTACCCTTGGTTTAAAAGCAGAACCCAAGTAATTAAGAAGCCAGAAGCAACTCTAAACCTATCATTTGGCTTTTGAAGGTACACTATGATTCAAATAATTCCCATGATATTCTTTCTTGTTTCCAGGTTCCCCACCTGACATTTCTGGGTTTTTTCCTTTTCAATACACATTTCTCTCAGTCGCGTATTTTTAATGCAGAGCTTTTGCTTTGAAAAAGCACAAACTGGAACAAAGCAAGTTCATACTCCCTAAAAGATTGGATGTGAAAAATAATCATGGGTGACTGCTTGGTTTACCTTGAAAATATACTGAGAATAGAGTTCTACTTTCTGTTCATTATTAGTGGCAAGGTGACTCTGAAATAAATACACATCTGTTACTTTCTCATACGGTCTGGTGGTGTTGCAGAGAAGTTTTTTGACCTTCTGATGCATAATAGTAAGTTGCAGACACATAGGAGTTATAAAAAATGTCTGCTAAATGATTGTTAAATGGCTGAATGGTGGCATTGATTTAAATAAGACCTTGAAGTACTTTTATAGGCACATCTGGTTTTCCTTCTCCATCAGCTTTTTAAGTCAAATTAATCACTTGAGTCACAACCTGCCCAAATTAGCAGAACATCCAGTTTCCCATTCTTGAGACTTAAAATTAAAAAATAGTGCTGAAGTTTAATCAGCCTAAAGCCAATTTTGTTTCCAAACACCAGGAAGAGATCTGCCTCAAAACCCTTAATAATCCAAATGCATATACCAATGTCAAGTTGTTCTTGCATCTTTCACTGCCACATTTAATACTAGTGCTACTCCTTTTGATGTGTATCTATTCCTCAGTAAAGCTTTTACTAAGCCATATCCCCTGGGAAGCATAGTAATTAGTGAGGAATGTGATCCTGCTCTCCTGTTTGCTGAATCTTCTTTGATGGGCATTAAAATAAGAACACTCTAGTGCCTACTTTCACAACCAGTCATTGCTCCCAGACATGGCCTCACAGTGGGGATGTCTCAACCTGGTAAGAGGAAGACTCCAGTGTCAGCCACAGTCTGGGACAAATCCAGGTCTCCTGTGCTGCCTGTCAGACCTTGATATTAAACTGAGGACCAGCCAGTCTCCCCTTTCCTTCAGGATGAGTTCCCCAACAGACAAGTGGGTATATTTACAGCCATTCAACTGAAGTTAGGGTCATCTCTGTTTGTCAGAGAGATCATAAAAACACTGAGCCTCAAAAGGTAATGAGGCAGATTCTATCTCCTTCCCTTCTAAGGAAGTTTCTTAGCATCAGTACAAAAATAACTAAAAAGGGCGCCTGGGTGGCTCAGTTGTTAAGCGTCTGCCTTAGGCTCAGGTCATGATCCCAGGGTCCTGGGATCGAGTCCCACATCGGGCTCCCTGCTTGGCAGGAAGCCTGCTTCTCCTTCTCCCACTCCCCCTGCTTGTGTTCCTGCTCTCGCTGTGTCTCTCTCTGTCAAATAAATAAATAAAATCTTTAAAAAAAAAAAATAACTAAAAAGACCATCACAAATCATGAAACGTCTATCACAAAAGATCCCTAGGGCAATAGGATTGATCGTCCTTAGATTTACACAACAAATGGGAGCATTCAAAATTGCTCTTCTCTGAACAAGAGATCTGTCCTCTGGATGACTCCTTGTGTCCAACTGACAGAAAAAAATAATTGTAGTAAACTTTTAAGTGACAGTGTCTTGAAGCCCTGCTTACCTCAGTGCCCAAGTTCATAAATATTATGACACAGGTATTCAGTTGTTCCAAATCTGTTTTTTCTTTATAATATTCTCTCTTGTTCTCCTCATCTTCACCCTAGACTAAGTCCTTATCAGTCTGCATTAAAATTTGTTGCTGGGCACCTGGGTAGCTGTCAGTTAAGCATCTGATTCTTGATTTCGGCTCAGGTCATGATCTCAGGATTCTGAGATCGAGCCCCGCGTCAGGCTCCACGCTCAGTGGGGAGCCTGCTTGAGGATTCTCTCTCTCCCTCTTCCTCCTCCCACTCTCCCTCTTTTTCTCTCAAATAAATCTTTTTAAAAAATTTATTGATAATATTTACATTATGTTTCGTGGTTAACAAAGCATTTTCATATATCTTACCTCACCATAATCTTCACCACTAAATTGAGAAAATAGAAACAATGACGCTAAAAATGTTTCTACTACAGAAAATCTGCACACATACCTATACCTGCAGCCACACTTTCTAACTTCCTTACATATAAAATTTATAAAACCCAATATCTAATAAAGCTTGCCTAGAAATTGAGAAGCGTAAATTATGTATTAACTATGACCTAGAATGGAAGGTGACACAGATTATTCTGATGACAAAGAAAAAAGCTGGATTTTAATTAAAAAATAAATAACATTTGAATATTTATAATGTTTCAGACACTGCTATATTATTGTCTCATTTGATACTCACAAGTAACCCTAAAAGGTATATGTCATTTTATCTATATACAAATCAGAAAACACAGATTTGAGAGTCAAGCCTAAAATAAGGCCTTCCCTGAGGTCAGAGAGAGTTTCCTGCTGCCCTTGAAGAAGTCAACCTATGAGTTCTACAGTGGCAAGGAAATGAATTTTGCCAATAAGCATGTGAGATACTAAGAAGATCCTGGGCCTGGAATGAATCCCCAACATCTCAATCCCCTTGAGACCTGAACAGGGGACCAAGATAGGTTGTGCCTGGACTCCTGATCACAAAAACTGTGATATAATAAATATGTTTTATTTTAAAGTACTAAATTTGGGGCGCCTGGGTGGCTCAGTTGTTAAGCATCTGCCTTCGGCTCAGGTCATGGTCCCAGGGTCCCGGGATCGAGCCCCGCATTAGGCTCCCTGCTCCACGGGAAGCCTGCTTCTCCCTCTCCCACTCCCCCTGCTTGTGTTCCCTCTCTCGCTGTATCTCTCTCTGTCAAATAAATAAAATCTTTAAAAATAAATAAATAAAAATAAATAAATAAAAAAATAAAGTACTAAATTTATAATAATTTGTTTTGCAGCAATAGAATTAATACATCTGCCAAAGTTCACACACCTAGCAGGTGTGGAAATCAGAATGTGAAGCCAGCACTGTCAGATCCCCAAAACCAACTAAATGAATAATTGCTATCATTTATGTTTGGTAGAAGAATGAAAAGATAGATAGATAGACAGACAGATAATAGATAAATGATAGATAAACAGATACATAAACAGTTGGGTAGATAGAGAAGATATACATTGTTATCTAACTTAGAAATACAGGACTTCCAAGCCTCTAGCATATTAAAACAAAAAACAAAAAACAAAAACCTTTTGTCACAAAGTCAGAGATGTAAAAGCCACAAAGGTTGTTTTTATCACTGACATAAGTTCTAAAAGGGGTCATTTAAACTCTAGGATATAAAAAAAAATGCAAAATTACCAGTAATGGATAATGCCTGTGAGAACACTATATATTTTAAAAATGAAGTACAAGTAAGTGAGAATCTCTTTCAAGTCATGCTTTGAAATCCTAAGCTAATTTTTCTCTAAACAAACCCGACTTGACATTTTAATTTTGAAAAGTTTTATTTTTCCTAGGCATCTCTGATATATTGTTCCTCTTCCCCTGAAAAGCCATTAATTCTTGGCTAGTGGCCCTTTTGCAGTGCTTATTGGATGTGAGCATGGAATTCGGAATCAGACAACATAGGTTCAAGTAATGCTAACACTTATTGGCATAGGAACTTAGAGTATCCTTTAACTACCAAAATCTCACTTTCACATTTGTAAAATGGAAATGATAATAACAGTTCCTACCTGTCCATGTTGCTCCAACTATCAAATGCCATGGTGCCTTTAAATTGCTTAGGATATGTCCATGGCATTGAATGCTCATAAATAAGTTTCCTCTGGGTATTATTTTTATTATTGGTAGATAATTCATGTTCAGGCACAAGGACTGAGAGCAACTGGCATGTGCAAGGAGCAGTTATCGTAATAGCTGAAGTCATAATGATTTCAGTATCAGAAATGATCACACTTCTCAGGTAGGTTTTAAAGATCTCAAGAACAGATTCTTGTTTAACAAACATCTGCTATGTACTACGATCAGTGGCAGACATTCATATCTTGTGAGTCATTTTCTTAATCTCCACCCAAACTCTCAAGGGTGTGCATTAATGCTACATTTTCACATGGGGTAACACCTATAGATAAAGAGGTCCCGATGATCTAGGACAAAGTACAAAACTAGGTTTTTCTTTGTTTCTGTTGTTTGCACACAGTGAACAGCAAAGCCCTAAACTAAAATTAAGATTTCTTTTCAGTATCACTCCTAAAGCAGTGTTTCTCAAACTTGTAACACAAGCAAAGCAATAGAAGCTATTGCCAGGTTGCTGTGAAAAATGTGTTGGATCATTTCTCTGCTGGCAAAGCTGAGTTAGATCTGCTAAGCACTCAGTTTACACAAAGGTAGCTTTAGAATTTGCTGAATCAGGGCTAGGTTCCCAGGTCTTTTGGCTGGTCCCACACTACTGTGTTTGGACAATATGCAAATCAGCCAAAAAGATGGCATAAACAGTTGGTACCAAAGAAAGGCAACTTGAGATACAGAATTACACAAATGAGTAGTATATAATACCCACACCCATCAAGCAAGAATGAAAAATTGAAATTCAAGTTTATGTCACTGGTGGGTAGAATGTCCAAATTTATATTACCTGTATGTCTGTAAATGCAAAGACAGACAATGAATGGTTCAAGGCTAAAGAAATAACTAGAACCAGTGAACAATAATTGAATGAGTAATAGGAAAGTATTTTAGGAACATATTTGAACCAATCTGTGTCATCATGGAGAGATTGAGAGTGATAAATGAAAAATGTTTATTACTGAGTATACCATGTACCATACCTTAGTAATACTGTGTTTCACATAATTCTGAGATTGCTCTGACTCATGCAACATGGCCTATAACATATATCCAGGCAAAACTACATGCTAGTCTTGTAAAGTTTTATGTAGAAATAGTTATACTCATTTCAAAATGCCTGATATTACCCTCACTCAGAAGTCACTTGGAATTGTGTTTCCACTACTGAGGCTTAGGGGCTAGAAATCTCTTCTCTCCTATAGACAATGTTCATTCTCTCTGTATATCTTTTTTTTTTTTTTTTCTCATTAAACTTTTGTTTTAATGGGTCTCAAAATTCTGTGACAGATTTTTGGTCAAGTTGTTTCCATTAAAAAGTACTGATTTTAAAAACTAGTAACTTAAAACTGCCACACACACACACACAAAAACAAATGGTCCACAAAACATTCTCCTTTCCTTCTGAAGGTTTTATGATGCATTTTTATCATTAACCAGTCTTTTACTATTAAACTTAAATGGCAAACTGACACAAAGAGTTATTTTTTTTTATAAAGATTTTATTAATTTATTTGACAGGGAGAGACATAGCGAGAGAGGGAACACAAGCAGGCGGAGTAGGAGAGAGAGAAGCAGGCTTCCGGCGGAGCAAGGAGCCCGATGCAGCACTCGATCCCAGGACCCTGGGATCATGACCGGAGCCGAAGGCAGAAGCTTAATGACAGAGCCACCCAGGCGCCCCTGACACAAACAGTTCTGAGACCGTTCTTTCACCACTGATTAAGACTGGGGTGGCAGGTATTGGGGATAATATTCATTTAGCCTTCTGAGCTTTCTGGGCAGACTTGGTGACCTTGCCAGCTCCAGCTGCCTTCTTGTCCACTGCTTTGATGACACCCACAGCAGGCGTCTGTCTCATGTCACAAACAGCAAAACCGCCCAGAGGAGGATAGTCAGAGAAGCTCTCAACACACATAGGCTTGCCAGGAACCATATCAACAATGGCAGCATCACCAGATTTCAAGAACTTGGGACCATCTTCCAGCTTTTTTCCAGAACGACGATCTATCTTCTCCTTCAGCTCAGCAAACTTGCAAGCAAGCAATGTGAGCTGTGTGACCGACCATCCAGCAGAGGTGCCTATCCAGTGCTGACTTGGCCTGGATGGTTCAGGATAATCACCTGAGCCGTGAAGCCAGCTGCTTCCATTGGTGGGTCATTTTTGCTGTCACCAGCCACATTGCCACGACGAACATCTTTGACAGATACGTTCTTGACATTGAAGCCCACATTGTCCCCAGGAAGAGCCTCGCTCAAAGCTTCATGGTGCATTCCAACAGACTTTACTTCAGTTGTAACATTGACTGGAGCAAAGGGGACCACCATGCCAGGTCTAAGAACACCAGTCTCCACTCGGCCCACAGGGACAGTACTAATACCATGAATTTTGTAGACGTCCTGGAGAGGCAGACGCAAGGGCTTGTCAGTTGGACGAGCTGGTGGCAGAATGCCATCCAGAGCTTCAGGCAGTGTGGTTCCACTGGCATGGCCATCTTTTTTTTTTTTTTTTAAAGATTTTATTTATTTATTTGAGAGAGAGAGAATGAGAGACAGAGAGCATGAGAGGGAGGAGGGTCAGAGGGAGAAGCAGACTCCCCGCCGAGCAGGGAGCCCGATGTGGGACTCGATCCCGGGACTCCAGGATCATGACCTGAGCCGAAGGCAGTTGCTTAACCAACTGAGTCACCCAGGCGCCCCTGGCATGGCCATCTTTACAGGTGACTTCCCATCCCTTGAACTGAGGCATGTTAGCACTTGGCTCCAGCATGTTGCCACCATTCCGACCAGAAATTGGCACAAATGCTACTGTGTTGGGGTTGTAGCCAATTTTCTTAATGTAGGTGCTGACTTCCTTAACGATTTCCTTGTATCTCTTCTGGCTATAGGGTGGCTCAGTGGAATCCATCTTGTTAACACCAACAATTAGTTGTTTTACACCCAGTGTGTAAGCCAGAAGGGCGTGCTCACGGGTCTGCCCATTCTTGGAGATACCAGCTTCAAATTCACCAACACCAGCAGCAACAATCAGGACAGCACAGTCAGCCTGAGATGTGCCTATAATCATGTTTTTGATAAAGTCTCTGGTGTCCTGGGGCATCAATGATGGTCACATAATACTTACTGGTCTCAAATTTCCACAGGGAGATATCAATGGTGATACCACGTTCACGTTCTGCTTTCAGTTTATCCAAGACCCAGGCATACTTGAAGGAGCCCTTTCCCATCTCAGCAGCCTCCTTCTCAAATTTTCCGACAGTTCTTTTGTTGATCCCACCACATTTGTAGATCAGATGACCAGTAGTGGTAGACTTGCCCGAATCTACGTGTCCAATGATGACAATGTTGATGTGTCTTTTCCTTTCCCATTTTGGTTTAGGTTGAGCAGTGTTTTTCACCATACCTGTGTTCTGGCGGCAAACCGTTGCGAAAAAGTCTCCGTATACCTTGCTATAGTGACCTACTTCTTCATCATTTGGATGAGTAAACCTTATTTGATTTATTCAAATACTGCCTATGTCTGCTCTTTCTATCCATATATTCATACTATTGACATTTGTCAAGAGACTCTTTGTTCAGACATGTCATTCCTAAAGTGGTTAATATTCTAATATCTCACATTAAACTACAAGGGAGAATCACTGCATACTTTTATACACAGATATATTAACATTTGATATACACAGATGTATACATACATTTTATATATATATTTAAATACACAGACACAGAACAAACACACAAATTTATTTTTCACTGAGTATCTTAAGGAGCTTCAGGTTTGGAGATGTTCCAACTCTAGGTTTGGAACTCCATTCAGCTCAGTTCCAATTACAATTAACTTTTTTTTTTCTTTTCAAAATGTTAAGATTTTATTTGCAAAGCTTCTTTATTGTACAGAAAGTAAAAATGCTATTACAGTCTTGGTGTAACTGATAGCCACAGATGGTTTACTCACCAATCACAGCTCTCCATGCTACTGCAAGAGTCTTACATGAAAACCTAACAATGCTTACAATTTTGTTGGGGTGAAGTCCCAAAGCTGGATGGTGAATTTCCAAGAGGGACTAAATGGAGGAAGGTGGAATGTCATAAGAACGATTCTTTGGCTCTTTGGGTAGCGAGGTGTCCTGGGGTTTGTATCACAGCTACCTTTTTTTCAAAACAGCTACCAAATCCATATGAGCAGTCCAACCAAAATTGAACAGTTCTTTTTTTGTAGATTATTCAGGGTCTTAATCATCTTCTCCTTCATCATCTGTTTCTCTCTTCCTCTATTCCCACTTTCTTCCCCCCCTTTTATCTGCATCTTGGTCCTCACTGTCTTCACCTTCATCAACTTAATCATGTCCAAGTTCTACTTTTTCCCCACTGACTTCATCTTCATCCTCTTTGCCTTCCACATCTTTGTCTTTGTCTTTATCCTTTTTATCATCAAACTCTTCCTCCTCACCATCCTCATCCCCATCTTCTCCTTCATCCTCCTCTTCTTCATCCACACCAACCACCTTGGCATCTAAGTGAGGGGCTTCCCAATCCTCTTGTCATAGCTATCCAGGTAGGCCCACTGGGGCAGGAGTTTGAAGACACTCTCTCAGTAGTCATTCAGGTTCATAACCTCACAGTTAAATCTAGGCTTTTCAGATATTCCAACTTTTTCAAAGGCTCCAAGATGATATCAGTCTTTCAGTTTATTTCCACTTAAGTTTAGCAGTGTGAGATTTGGAAGTTTTTCTGCTAGCATGACCAGATCTCCAAAGATTCTATTGTCACTAAGCTCAAGCTTTTTCAATTTAGGTAGTTTGGGCAGATTTGAAACTGAAATCAAGCCTGCATTTATTAAACTAAGGAATTCTAAGTTCACACATTCAGCAGTTAAGCCCTCAATTTTCACATCATATGATTTGCCATTGTCCAGGACAAGTTCTCAGACAGCTGCCGGGGTCTAGTTCCTCAGCCCCAGCTGGATCTTCCTCTTCATATCTATGTTTCCTTCTTCCCCTCTCTTCAAACTTAACTTTGGATGGTGGGGGCAGAACACAGAGAGGCTTCCCAGCCTGCACAGCAAGGGCCCTTGGGAGCAGTGTGCAGGCAGTTGAGCAGAGCCCCAGGAGCCCCAATTCACTTTCTTATGTGGGTTTTCTAACATATAATATTGTGGGAATCACATTGTGGTTATCTAAAATAATGGCATAATTAATTTTTTTCAAATGCTAACATTGAATAGGATATGTTATCTTGTTTCTGAAATTTACACCTTAAAAAAAGTACATAATAATCTTAATTTCCAATGGGTATTTTAAATATTTCTTGTGATCTTTAATATTTTCTGCTAAATAAATGGATTTGCAATCATAAGGAGTTGAGCACTATTATTTAACAAAATCGGGGACTGCTTTAAGGATGTTATAATAAGTAAATAGATATCATCTGCACTGTAAAGCAGAAAAATTTCAAGCAGTTAACATGCAAAACCTTGTAGAGTTTCAATCCTTGATATAGCAAATATCTAATTGATTTTCTAACATAATAAATGTTTTTAATCTTTAGAAAAGAAGTGGTGACAAATCTTTAAGCATTATGTATAAAAATAAAAAAAGCAATTTAAGTATGATAAGACCACTGTCAATAAAAGAAAAAAGTATGTTCAGCTTTCCTGTTGGGTTTTATGAAATTTGAATTTGTTTTTGAATTAGACCAGATTTAGTACTACGCCAAATGGATCATTTCAATACAGTTGTAATGAACATTACCATGTACCGTATAGTAAGGAAATAGAGCTTCGCTTGCCAAACTATCATTCTTGGAAGCTCTGCCAGTGCAAAAATAGCCTCCTTCCCCTGGTATAATATTTTAGGGAATTTTAAGAGGTTTTAAAATTCTTTAGAGAATTATTAGAAGTTATTTGATAAAAGAAGCAATCAGTTGTGAGTTTGAAACAGCATCACATTGCTGGTTTCCCATCTAAAAATCCTTCTTCTGACGGCTGTTTGTCACTTTGCTCAGTCATTTAGTATTGTAAAGGAACTATTTTGTGACCATCTGCCACTTAACTCTTTGGCCCCAATCTCCTCTTCTCTGATCACTATTGATTTTCCGAATGGACCCACCATAAACTAAATGTAGCAATTATTACATTTAGGTTAGAAACAGCCTTTGCCACTGTAGGTTATATCTGGATTACTAAAGAATCAGTCAAAAACAACCAACAAAATGAAAGCATTTCCTGGAGACAAAGATTTTTAAAATGCTACAATTAAGTTTATGTCTATATTATCATCATTAGCCCATATTTTCTATTTTTTAAAATAAATTAGCCACACAAATTCCCACATTTAAGTCCTAAGCAAATGTTAACATGGCTGGTCCTCCCAAATGCATTCATTGTATAATTTTTTGAACTATGTGCCATTTCTATGCAAAATTGAAATATACTTCAGGAAAAAGAATCATTTAACATAAAAAGGTATTTGAATTAAAATATTTTCTTTGGAAAGGCAAACTGTTGAGACAATAAAATTATCAGTGATTTCCAGGGGCTGAGGATCATGGAGAAGGAATGAATAGATACAGTACAATGGATTTTTAGTGCAGTGAAATGATTCTGTATGATAACATAATGGTAGATACATGACTTTATACATTTGGCAAAATCCCTAGATATGTATAACACAAAGAGTGAACCCCGATGTAAACAATGGACTTTAGTTGGTAGTAATATGCCAATAATAATTCATCCACTGTAACAAAAGTACCACACCAATGCAAGATGTTAATGTTAGAGGAAATTGGATGGAGTGGCAGGGTGAGGAGAGGCAATAAATGGAAACTCTCCATACTTTCTATTCCATTTTGTATAAACCTAAAAGTGTTCTAAGAAATAAAGTCTATTTATTTAAAAACAAAACAAAATAAAGTCCTCCCTCTCACTTGCCTCTTTCACTTCATTATGATTTTGTGTTTCTGTCCTAAATTAACATAGAGATATGTGGAGAAGAAAATTTTGAAAGTCTGCTATAAATGAAATGGCCCAAACTAAAATCTCATGAGAAACTCAAGTAGAATTTTTGTCAACATATATTGTAACCTCCATCACGTTGGCCAGTCTGTTTAATTCCACTGTGGGTGAAGCAGGGATGGTGGAGCAGAAATTCCCATTTATAACTCCCTGAAGGAAACCAATCAATTGATGATCAGACAGGTGTTTAAAAGCATCTTGTACTGACTGAAACAGTTGATGTCTATAGACTACCGGTTCTCCAACACGTTCCCAGGCTGTGTATGACCAGGGACCCATTACGGATTTTGGGGGGTTTTTTGGAGGAGGAATGTTGTTGTTGTTTAGTTCTTTCATATGTTGAATCTATGTGTTTCAAATTTCAATACATATCATGGTGTTGGCCTTGTCTTTTGAGGTTATTAGAAAGAAAGGGGTAAGTGTCCATCAATGGATGAATGGATAAAGAAGACATGGTACACACACACACACACACACACACACACACACTGGGATACTATTCAGCCACAAAAAAAAGAATGAAATCCTGCCATTGTGATAACATAGATAGACCTTGAGGACATTATGCTAAATGAAGTACGTCAGACAGAAAAAGACAAATACCATATGATCTCACTTGAATGTGGAAGCTAAAACAAACAAACAAACAAACAAAACAAGCTCACAGATACAGAAAATAATTTACTGGTTGCCAGAGGCAAGGTGGGGTGGGCAAAATGATTGAAGGGTGTCAAGAGGTACAATCTCTAGTTATGAAATAAATAAATCATGGAGATGTAATGTACAGCTTGGGGATTATAGTTAATGCTAATGTATTGCATATTTGAAAGTTGCTAAAAGAGTAAATCTTAAAAGTCGTCATCACAATAAAAGGAAAAAGAAAGAAGGACAGGTGATACAAAAAATAGAGGACAGGAAGGAGGAAGTGGGAAAGACGGGGCGGGGGTGCTTCCTAATCCTGGCTAGGCTATGTTGTCAGTGATAGCATCTGTATGAGCCCTCATTTATTGTTCTTAAGTAAATGTGTTGATCCAAATACCACTACTGCACATTGAAATCTAAGTTAGTATAATTCAGTTGATATCATATAACAGAAACAATACATATTTAATAAGATAATTAAATAGTATGTTTACCATGTACTTTCTTCTACTCTTAAATACTCATATTTGAAGGGAGCTGCTAACAATTTAATTCACTGTACTTTTATTGATGGGAGCAAGAATAGGATGTAAATAAGAAAAAAAAAAGGTTAAAAAAATCAAGCCATATCCACTGACACCTCCAGGTTAACATGTACTAAGCTGACATTTGAAAGAGACTTACTTAAAACACATTCATGAGAGATGCTACTGAACACTGGGAAGCCCAGAAATGTGTCCCATATGTGTTCTTAACTCAAACCTAAATTCCCCATATTTGGAATAGCTCCTTTAACTCAAGGGTCACACTACTACCTCATTTTCCAAATCTTACTCCTCTCTGATAAAGAATGTCTCAGTTAATTAAGTGGTAGAGAATAATTTAATGTTTCCTTAACCATTCAATTTCTTGAATGAAAGAAAAATACCTTTAGTTTAACTAGGGACATGACGTGCAAAAGGGAATGAACAAGTCCATTATCTCTAACCCAAGGACATTAAAAAAAATCCTTCTATAGAAAGAGTCTCCCACATATTCATCATTCTCAGGGTGAACTGTGAAACTTGTTAAAGAATAGATAAGAAAAGCGTTGCCAATATGTCAACCACCTTAATACCATCCAAACTTCCTGCAATCGCTGCATTTTCTTCTGTAAGAAATGTCAAGATTTCATCAAAAAGTCTTTTAATTTGGATAGTCTCCATACAGTTGTCTGGCTATTTTCACTCTCTGGTTTGCAACTTCTCTTATACCAGTTGTCATTTCTGTAACCTTTCCAACAGCAACTGTGCAGTCTTGGGACCATGATGCAGAATATCTCACTCAACAATCCTCCCACAAACCATCTGTTTCTAGAGACATCAACAACTGTTGGCATTCGTAGACTCTATGCAAAATGGGGAAGAAATTGTTCAAAATGATAAAGTTAAACTTTCTCAGAGATCTCAAATCCCTAGCATAATAGGAAAATCATTGACATATTAAAAAATGTATTATTTGAGTAAAAGATGTCAAGTCTGGAAAAATAAAACATATAAAACCAAAGACTGAAAGTCCCTCACTTACTCTTCCATCACATTCACATAAAGTTGCACATCAAAAATTTTTAATTATAATAATAAATCTCTATAAAATTATGAAATATGCAAATAAAACAGCTACCCAAAAATGTGAAAACATTAATAAGACATTCACTCACCAAACATGGCCATACATATATATATATGCCATTGTGACATATATATGTGTATATATATATATATATATATATATATATTCTTTCATTATAAAATGACTGACAGCAATCCTTGTGCAAATCATAAATGGAACTTTATTATCTTCCTGCATTTTGATTTGAAATCTATTGTCCTTGAGATATGAATGATCACCAATAATTATTTTTAATTCATTTTCATGGGGCAACTGAATTGTTTTGGACAGATTATTTTTTTAAGATTTACTTATTTATTTGAGAGAGAGACACAGAGAGAGAGAAACATGCAAGTGGGGGGGGGGGCAGCGGGAGAGGAGGAGAAGCAGACTCCCTGTTGAGTGTAGAGCCCGATAGCGTGGATCCCGGAACCAGAGATCATGATCTGAGAGGAAACCAAGAGTCAGACGCTCAAACAACTGAACCACCCAGGTGCCCCTAGACAGATTCTATAAGAAATAAATGCCCTAAAAAGACTAATCAGTTTTACAGTTGACAGTGTGATTTAGTTTATTCTTACACATATTCTTATACAGATTTAGTGATTTCTTATACATTTAATATGATTTCCAAAATAACCTTGTGAAATACATTGGACAAATATTATCACCAATTTACAGAAGATTATTTGGTGAGTCATTCAAAGTCACATATCTTAGAAGTAACAGAGATGGAACTTAGAAGGCATTTTTACAATTCAAAAACAGTTCAAACTCTATTCAATTCTATTCAGTTCTATTCAAACACTATTGTTTGGATTGCATTTTTAAAATAAAATATGCTTTTCTTCCTTAATTTTCTTATATTACTTGCCATCATATCATCTGGGTACATAGATGATAACTGGTTTGAATATAATATATAATTAAAAAAAAAGATTTTTAAATGTCTAATACAAATGCCAAGATCTTAAAAACTGCAGGGTCTTAACAGGTTAGGAACCACATCTAGTTAGTCTTACATAGAATTTAATAACAAAATTATATATTAAATTTAAGTCTTATTTTAAAGACGGTTCCTAAAGATCCAAGTTGCCACACAATATAAATTAATTCTGAAAAATAACTCATAGCCAAAATACCTTTCAAAATTCACTTCCTTCTTTTTTAATGGATTCTTTTGTTACTTTTTGTTAGCTCCCAGCCTGTTAAATTTCATGTCATTAATGCCTAATAGTTAATGTTTTGGTCTATTTAAGACCTAAAGCTTAAATGATTTGAGTTTGGTGATTAGCAAGTCTGTAATAGTGCTGTGCCTCTCTTTGGATCTCAGGTCTGTGAACCAGAGGCAGAGCATGTTTTATCTTGTATGTATTATTCATCACTCTCATACTCAGAGGGATTTTCACAGACATGAAAGCACTTTAATTTTTCTTTTTCTGAGGACACATTCATGTCCAATTGGACCAATTACCACAGCCAGTTAACTCTCAATTATGTGGGCAAAACAAATTGTATCATTTAAAAGGTGTGATTGTCACTACAAGTGATCTTTTTGTAAATGGGTGACTGTGTCAGACTTACAGAGTTTCTGTCAAAGGGCTGAGTAATTATAAATCTCCCAGATGTTAGCAAACTTCACCAAGGTGATGTCAAACATGGGCATTCCATTCCAGTATTTTAGATCATTGGTTCTCAAAGGCAATTTTGCCTCTCCATGTAATACTCAGCACTGTCTGAAGACATGTTTGGATGTCACGTTGGGGAAGAATAGTTATTTGTGTCAAAACGCCAATAATGTCGAGGTTGAGAAACCCTGACCTAGATGGGATCATACAGGCAATGGCTAATCTGGCTAATCATAATCCTGTTCAGTTTGTTTTAAATTCTAAGAACTGAATGAATTAGCTCAAGTTAATATCTCTCTTCCTGTAATATCTGATTGTCGTTTTTAAATTCTATTTTCCTATTTATTTCCACATTACCTAAGGTTCTAAACTTTAGCTTGAGTTTCTCTTGTGTAGTTGTTAGTGTATAATGAATTGTAGAAATGACAATTATTTCTTTTTTCACATTGGGAGAGATTTGGGTTGTGAGAATTTCAGCAAACTGCTCTACCACTGCTCTCCGCCTAAGTTGGTTTACATAATAGAGAGAAAGAGAGAGAGAGAATAGATACATGACAGATACATGGGTGGATAGATAAACAGATATACAGGTAGATGATAGATGCATAGGTAGATACACAGGTAGATAGATAGATAGATAGATAGATAGATAGATAGATAGATGATAGATAGATAGATAGAATAGATTAGATAGATAGAATAGATAAGAGCTTGAACCCTAGAGCCAGTCTCCCTAGGTATGCATATTGGCTTCACTACTTACTAGTTGTGTGTCCTTTGACAAATAATATATTAGGAGCCTAAGATTTTAAATCTATAAAATTGGCAGAATATAATATTACCTACTTTATTAGAGTTGTCCATAGGATGAAACACACAAAGCCCTTAAACAGTTCCTTATGTACAATAAATGTTCAAAAATACCAGCCTTCCATATATTTACTTATATAGATGTTTTTATCACCAATAATAGTGCTTTAAAAGTAATAAAGAATTTTATTACTTAACATTATTTTACTTTTTTTGAAACACTAGAACTTCTGAAAATTACATGATTGCTTTCAATAGCTTCCAATGATACACAGATGTATATAACCTTGCTCATCTGTAAAATTAATTCTCAATGTATTTTTGATCATCATTGGAAATGAGAAAAATGAAATTAGTGTATCACTAAAAAATGAATAGATTTACCAATCTTGCTTTTTCATTTATATTGATTGAAGTACTTTTTGATTACCATTTCAAATGTAAAGATAAGATGTTTGCAATATCAGAAAATAACTGGATTGACGGATGCTGCTTTTAAATTTAAATCTATTAGCACTTTCATGCTTCTATTCCGAATTGCCCAGGCTTCAGTAATTTATTTTTCCAGGCTTATAATGTGCTTTGGGTGTTTCTGATTGTAGTTACTCATTTTTTCATCACTATCATTGATCAAAGTCTTCCTACACTTTTCTTTTTCTCCACATTGACTTAAACATGTATCTTTGTCTTCAACTTTCTGCTTTAATCTTTCTTATCTTAAAATCTTATCTCACCATGTTTGTGCTGGTTTGTTCCAAATGACTCTTACCTGAGGACTGCCCTCTGTTATGTACTCCTAAGTGATTAAATTCAGTAGGTACAGGGAAATGATAGATAGATAGATGGACAGATAGATAATAGATGAGTAGATAAACATTTATTTTATATGTTTATATTTATAAATATATAGCTATAAATATATGACATATATTTATATATGTATATAGCTGAATTTTAAATACATAGCTATAAATGATGACAGAAATGTTTGGGTCAATCTTCAGGTTTGCCTTATATCAATTCTGATGTTTAACATCACTTCTGACGTTTCACACTAGGATATGAGGATCCACTGTGTAGGTTTATACAAAGGAAGATATGGAGTTTTCCTCCATTTAAACAAGATATCCTCCAACTCATGTTGGTAAATTAGTTCAAGTGTGAAATCCTCAATATCGTCTAATATCCTCAGCCTCTAAAATGGGATTAACTTTAAATGGGAAGTTGGGGACAAAGGAGTCCTTGGTGACCCAGAGAAGGCATCTGGAGTAGTGAGAAATAGTAGCTCCATCCTATGTGAATTGACAATCATACAATTAGTTTTGCTGGGCTGCATTATGTCAGTTTTTCAACATAATATCTATAAGGAAATAGAACGGTATTTCTGAATGCTCAGATTTGCAGGAAAATAACCAGACATAAGAGAGATAATATAGCCAATAAGCAAGGGGATATGAGGCATATTGCTATTTTTATATATTGGTACCAAAACAATATGTTTTTGGAAAGCTTTCTAAAACAGAACTCTCTATACCACATGCTGAGTAAATGAGGAAGTTTCACAAACATTCCTTGAAATACCGGATGCAATATTTTATGAAATAAGGTTGAGCTTGACAATGTTTAATAACATACCTAATTCTAAAGTAACATACTCTTATAATAATATGGGATATAAATTGCGAGCTGAAAAATGTACAAAACATTTTGCTTCATTAGTGTGAACATTTTTTTTTTCCTGGCTACTATTACTTCTGATACATGCCCATACTCTTAAGCAATGGCTACTCCTAGGATGCTGGATTAAATCTAAATGGTTCAACTACAAGTCTTAAAAAGATCAGCCTGGTGCCTCTAGAAAAAGTATCATTGGAGTGTGAAATGAAAACTTGCTTTTTTTCTTCATTTTCCTGTCCTACTATTTCCATATAATCAGCTCAAGTGAACACAGCGGAGCAAACAGATCAAGGTACTGTTTCTTTCTCCAACATTAACACTTTAGTTGGTCTTAGGTAAGCAAATCACTTACCTGGGTGTTTGTTCTTTTCTTCGCCAAACTGTATATTATTTGGAAAGTAATATTATTTTTTCTCAGACCTAAGTTTTTGAGGATCCATAAATTAATGATTTTTTAAATACTTAAGAGTTTTTTTTATTATTTTTTAGGAGAGTAAATAAACCACACAATTATAAAACAGAATTCAATGTGACTTAGCCCATGTTTGATTCATGAAGTTTTGCAATGGAGCATTTAATGCATTTCGATAATGCTTTGATTTGTATATCTGTTTACATAGGACAGCCACTCAAATTCATGACAGCTTCCTTAAGTTCATCTTGGTAAAAAATTCCTAGATGATGCAGGAGAGGCTCATAAAATATCTCTGGGAATTCCAGAAAGATCCATCAAAACTTTGGAAATCTTTTAGGATATTACTACTCTCTTTATTTTTTAGTCACTTATAGAGTCAAACAAAACTTGTAGATGAGAATAATCTTGTATTTGAAGGCATATACAAAATTTTGACTCTGCAATAAGCCCAAACCAAGGACTGCTTATGTTTTCTTTCCTGCATTTTCAGCAGCAACAACTATAACAAATGTCCAGTAACTTATACAGTTAATTATTTCCTCTAAATTATTGAATCAATAATATAAATGCTATGAGAAGTATTGTTTAAAAATCCAATTATATTAATAGCAAAGTATTCCAAAATTTAAGAACATAGATTAATGTTCATTTGACATATCCTATGCAAGGGTTTTAGGACATCATGATTTTTGTGAGGCCAGCACAGACCAAAGTGACAACTATATCAAGCATCTCAACACTAACCTTGCTAGGAGATGAGTATCATTGCCCTTAAGAAGGTCCTGGTTTGGGGGCGCCTGGGTGGCTCAGTTGGCTAAGCATTGGACTCTTGATTTTGGCTCAGGTCATGATCTCAGGGTGGTAGGAACAAGCCCCACCTCGGGCTCTGTACTCAGCATGGAATCTGCTTGTCCCTCTTCCTCTGCTCCCCACCCCCTGCTCTCTCTCTCTCAAATAAATAATAAAAACAAATGAAATCTTAAAAAAAAAGGTTCTGGTTTTTTTCCACCTTTGGTGATTGAGTTCTAACATGATTTTGGTACCTCATGAAATACTTTTAAATACTGAAATATTTAGTGTATATAACAAATTCAGTTTTTTTAAGATTTTATTTATTTATTTGAGAGAGAGAAAAAGAGAGATAGCACAAGTGGGGAGGAGGAGCAGAGGGAGAAAGAGAAGCAGACTCCCTGCTGACATGGAGCCTGATGTGGGACTCGATCCCAGGACCCTGGAATTATGACCTGAGCCGAAGGCAGATGCTTAACTGACTGAGCCACCCAGGTGCCCAACATATTCGAATTTTACATACAGAATGAATTTTATTTATATAGAAAGTATATTTTTTTTAACCTAGCATGGAAAGCTATTATATTACAGGTATTTTAGACCATTAAATTTACCTTAATATGAGTATAACTCATTCTACAATATACAGCTCTTGTGTCTTACCAAGGTGCCAGGAACCTTGTTTTTCACACCTGACTAAATGCTCCATCTTGCCCATTCCTATTTTTTCTCCAACTACTTTTTTCTTCAGCTCATTCCATGTACTTTTTTTTTTTTTTAAAGATTTTATTTATTTGACAGAAAGAGACACAGCAAGAGACAGAACACAAGCAGGGGGAGTGGGAAAGGGAGAAGCAGGCTTCCCGCTGAGCAGGAAGCCCGATGCGGGGCTCGATCCCAGAACCCTGGAACCATGACCTGAGCCGAAGGCAGATGCTTAACGACTGAGCCACCCAGGCGCCCCTCCATGTACTTTTCATCACTACGTTTCCAAGTTACATTTGGGGGATCCTAAAAATGATACATCTCTGCCCATTTCATAATCTATTGAGAAATAAATGTCAAAGTGTAATAGAAGGATTTCCAGTTAATCTAGATAATGATAGAGAAATTTTTTGCAAATTACGTTTTTTCCCACAAAATCAAGCAACAATAAAAGCTGGGCAAAATATAGACCAACAAATAAGCAAATTTCTGTTTGAAGCCATCAGAGACATACGGAAGAAACCAGGACTTGAGGAGCTAGATACCTGAAAAGAAAGAAGCTTGTTGAGATGAGCCTAACACCACTTTTCCATCACAGGGTAATTCTTAAGTGGCAAGAGGTAAGAGGCTAAGAAGATAGAGTGGAGAATGGCAGCTGAGGTGGGGGTACTTTGAGTTTAAACTTCGGCAGCCTCGAGGGGTTCAATCTCAACAGTTCCGACTCTGAATCACAGAATATATCATGTCATTCCCTTGTATATAAATATTAATGGCCTACAAAACTTTAGTTGAGTTTTAGATCTTCCCATTTATGCTAGACATTTCTAGGGCCATCCATGAACCAATTCTTTTGACTTCTACCTTCTGACCCACATACATCTGGACACTCCCATATGAAACCTCAAAGTAGTTATAAAATCGAGTAAATGTCAAAACCTTAAGCTTATTTCTCTTAGTTTTCTAATTTATGACATATAAGAGATATTTTGACACACTTTTCTCCCCTTGGTTCAGATTACAATAAACTGAAAGTAAAAAGAAAATGCTGTTCATGTATTTTTGTTTTTATTAATATATTTAATCGAAGAGAATTTAATTTTATGTAAATATAAACCTTTTTCTCATATGTAGATTCTATGAGTATAAGTCTCCTTCTTAAATACGAAAAGTTTTTCCCATATCTTCCAAGAGATCTCTTTCAGATCTCATTCCTGCTAACTACAGAACTCAGGTCAGTTTAGTATTTATTTATAGTGACTAATTTGTCAACTTGTACAGATAATGTCAGTTAAAATTACTGAAAAATAGCAAAACTAAGTTCCAGCAGCCAGAAACTGTTTATTTAAAGTCTAGGCTTCTTATAATCACATTCTTATATATTATGGCTTTAGCACATTTTCTTGTATTGAACAATTTAATAATAAATGTACATTTTGTAATGGAAGCTTTCACTTAGAGTTATTATTTTTCAAGTTCTATTTATGTAAAGAATATAATTATCTTCTATATTGTGAGCAATTTCTATATATCATAGCGTTCTTAAATCCTAGTTTATATACTACTAGAGGAGCAAATGAAACAAAGAAATAGAATACTAAAACTTATATTTACATTTATTTTCACCAAAAAATGAATAAAGAAATTTAGATTTGCTAATATTTAATATATAAATTAATATCAGAGTTCTTAGTCAAATATCACATGCCAAATGAAGTAAAACCAAAGTATTTGAAAAAGTCATAACTGCTAAAGGACTGCCAGAAACAATAAGTACATTTGGAGTTAATTAAAGTTTGAAAAAGATCAAGAATTTAAAATAAATCCATGTGTAATTTTCAAAAATTTGAGTTGGTTTTTTTTTTTTTTCCTCACTTGATCGGCCTTTGCAAAGATTAGGTTCAAAGTTTGTGTATACATACATAAATATCTACATTACAATTTCTGTTTTTGGAAATGGGATGAAACCAGAGAAATCTATGGAGCGTCTGATTAGTGCTTAACACAATTAATTGGATGGCTGGTAGTTTGGAATTTAGTCATTTCAGGAATTAAATCCTGTGGGGCACAGCTGCCAAAAGTGTCCTATATTTCACAGATTAGACAATGTTTAATTAATAGATTAAAGCCAAGCAAATCATAAGCAGTACTCAGATTTATATTTTGACTAGTCAGAGATAATGTATAGCAGAAACCTGTTATGCTTATTTAACAGGGAATCACTCAATTTCAAGTTAAAAAGCATTTGCTGGTTTTGGTCATAAATCATTCTATTTGAGTCACCATCAATTTGGTTTTATATCCACTATTTATTTAGCTCCTTATGTAATACTATTCATGATATATAATAGAGGCCATTATTTTGTGCAAAAGTATTCTGCCATGGGATTTTTGGAATATTTATTCAAAAATATTTTCTAAATGAAAATTATAGAGGTTATATTTATGGATATTTGACAAGAAACATATACAATATTATGCCCCTTTCCTGTCTTAGCTAACAGATGATTCCTTTCTAACAGGCAAGTTCTATACTTCCATACGCTTGCATCCTATTTATTGGAGAATACTGAGAAGTTCTGAAGACGAAAATTACATTGTAGAAGAAACCATTTATTGCATCCCCAGTCTAATGACTGGGAAATGTGTCACTGTCAAATCTTTATACTAGTCAAAATTTGCTGTACCCCACAATGAGTCAGCTCCATTACTTACACTTAAGGATAGTGACCAAGCACAGTCTGTAAAAAAACTTAAAATGAGAGGTTTGATGGGGCGCCTGGGTGGCTCAATTGTTTAAGCATCTGCCTTTGGCTCAGGTCATGATCCCAGGGTCCTGGGATCAAGCCCTGCATCAGGCTCCCTGCTCAGCGGAGAGCCTGCTTCTCCCTTCCTTCTGCTGCTCCCCTTGTTTGTTCTCACTCTCTCTGTCAAATAAATAAAATTTTTTAAATAAGTAAACAAAAATTTTAAAAATGGGAGCTTTAGTGTTAAAAGCCACAATCTCAAAACCACAGCTGAGATGCATCATCTTTCTTCTCCACCACCCTTTCTAGATTTCCCTTACCTTCAGCCAACATTTCCACCGGTTTACATATCTTTCTGGGAGGTGTCATCAAAACTTTATCAGTGATATGTGAGTCCTTATTTACCTTGCCCTTATTAGGATATAGTTGATGTAATAGCTTATGTATATTTATTATCACATATAAAAGCGCCAAGATTTCCTTTCATGAATCTTTTGAGTTTCAGACACGTTCTTCTTGGATCCCATTATGTCACAAGAACACTAGCTTCTCATGATGATTATGGTCAATTTTCCCCAACCCACTATAGTAACTCCTTTTTTGCTTGCTTGTCTATTAGTATTAGGAACCCAAAATTGCACGGTAAAAATAGCTCCAAGTTCATCAGAATTTTACTAAGGCCGTGATGGAATTGTACTCCCTTGAAGAGAAGAATTTTAATTCTTTAAAGACCAAAATTCTAGAGATAAGAATTATAAAAATTACATAGTTTCCAAGTGGGTCACTTAGCTAAACAAGGACAAGTTCTATTCCTCTTTCCACCTCTTGTTTCCTAGACTCATTTAATCTATCTGTCAGAAACACAGCATATTCAACAGTTATTAGTTCAAAGTATGTAAGATACCTTAAATAATAGGACACCAACCTTGCAAAATATCATTCTCAAAATAATGCCTTAGGTGTGTTTTTTAAAAAAATAAACTAATGATGTAATGTATGGTGATTAACATAACATAATAAGATAAAAAAAATTTAAAAAGATATTTCCATTCTTTCAGGACAGCAGCTACTCAATGATATAACTATGATAGAACCCAAGGATCCCATAATCATATGCTCATTTTCAAGCCCTCTTTACTTGAAAAACATCCCTTGGCCCAATACAATTCTAGCAGGAATCCGTGTAAGTAAATTTAAAAAAACTCTGAAAGTCTTAGGATAGAGATGTCAAAAAAGCACTGAGGGCAGAGGTAACAAACCTACTGCCAGAATACAATTCAAATCTCAGGGTTGATAAATCACTGTTCCCTCCATGTAAGAGGAACTTAGGCAATCAACTTATCACTGAGTGGTACCATATCAAAAACTCAACATGAGGGCACCTGGGTAGCTCAGATGGTTAAGTGTCTGCCTTCGGCTCAGGTCATGATCTCAGGGTCCTGGGATTGAGCCCCACGTCGGGCTCCCTGCTCAGTGAGGAGTCTGCTTCTCTCTCCCTCTCCCCTCCTCTCGTGCTCTCTCTCTCTCTCTCTCTCTGCCTGTCAGATGGATAAATAAAATCTTAAACAAACTCAACATCAGTCAGGTATTCAGCAAGGGCAGTAGACAAACCAGTCTCAATAAAAGGGGCCCCATGTTACTGGGCTCATGCCTAGACTATACTTAACCTCTGTAACTATGTCTACTCCATTCATGGGCCTGTTGCACAAATACTGGGGTGGCTGAGGACAGAGCCTGTCTGACCTACATGAGTCACCTTATTCACCTAGTCATGAAGTGTCTCTTTTGATTGAGGTTTTAATATGAGACCCCCCAAAAAAAATCTGCACATGTGCTCACTCCTATCCATCAATACGCTTCTCCAGATTTCTGACCAACAAACCAATTTACCACTCCTCAAGATTTTGAGTATGCCCTTACCTTTAGTAAGTTCTCTCAAGATATTAAGGTGATATAAACATGTGTACTACTCACAGCTTAAACTGTTGAGTAGATTCCCCAACTATCCTTATAGCTATACATGAATGTAGCTATGGCTCATTGGCAGTCCATTTTCAGCTTGCATCAATATATTGAGCTGACCCATCTGTGAACCAGATACTAATCTTCTTCCAAACTTAGCTTTGGGGAATATTCATAGGTATGGACAAAGAATAAGGCTTTGTTGAAACAGAAAAAGGTTACCTGTTCATAAAACTTAATTGTATCTCTGGACTAAACTGCAATCAGGTTCTGAATAACTCATTTCCATACTGGATCAGTACTGCTTCTGCTCAACTTTGTGACTTAGTAAATCTAATAATACCCATTCCTTGATGAGTAGGACCACTCACACAGCCTTACTGTCCCATGATTCGTCACTCAGTCTCTACTAGAGTCTAATGCAAGTTTAGAAGCTACTTTTGACAGTAATTCTTTGCTGCAAAAGACACTGCCTTCCTCCAGAATGTGAAAGGTCTATTATGTCTATGGGAGTCTAAATAGTCCATATGACTATTTTATTTAAAGATTCCAAGAGATTCCAAAGCATTGTATCTACCAGGTCATATGGCCTAAGCAGGAAAGAAACAGGAAGGATACAAAAACTTGATATGCAGAACTGTCTACTGCAGCTGCATGTGAGCTCAGAAGATTGAGCGGATATGGAGTGAGTCATCAACAACCAGCATTTATCTATGTATGCATTGTTCTAGCATTTGTCTATGTGTGCATTGATTTATTGTGCAAATGTTTCTTCTTCATACATAAAATACAGCCAAATAAAATATAATTTGAATGAAATGTAGACAATAGGGTAAAAGAAAAGAAATAGCAGCAAGAAAAGGCCAGGAATGAAATTTTGTGTATAAAATCACACTGTGAAGTTTGCTGCATTGAAAATACATAGAAATTGACTTTTGCTGCTGAGACGATAGAGCACATTTCATGGCTCTCCTTTGTAAAATATGGCTTATCTTCAGTAATACTGATCTAGTGAAACATTTCTTACCATTCATTATATAATCAAAATATAAAAGAAGAAAAGAGGGAAAAGTAGAAATTAAAGATAATAAAGAGCTATTAGAAGGTTGTGAAAAACAAAAATAAGAGCAAGCACAAAATCTGGTCTTTTACAAAGACATATAAAATTCATAAAACACTAGCCAGGTTAACCAAGAAAAAGAAAAGAAGACAAAATTGCCAATATCAGAAATGAAAGTGGAGTCATGACTACTTAGCCCATAGACAATTAAAGGAATACTATGAATAACTTTATGACCACAAATTTTATCATTTACATGAAATGGGCCAATTCCTTGAAAGACAAAACTAGCAAAATTCATAGGAAAAAGTACATAACTATATTGCACTATACCTATTAAGGAAATTCAATCAATAATTAATAACCTTCAAAAATATAAAGTGCCAGGCCGGGATGCTTTCATTGTTGAATTCTACCAAACGTCTCAAGGGAAAATAATACTAATCTCCACAATCTTTTCCAGAAATTAGAAGCAAAAGAACCACTTTATAATTCATTCTTTGAGACCAGCATTATCCTAATACAGACCAGAATATTTCTTAAAAATAGACACAAAAAATTAAAAAAAAGAAAAAAATTTAAAAAAATAAAAGAAAAAAAATAGATACAAAAATCCTCAACAAAATATTAGCAAATTGAATCCAACAACATATAAGAAAAATTATATATCAAGGCCAACTAAGATTTATTCCACATAAGCAAGTTAAGTTCAACATTCAGAAATCAATCAATGCAATCCATCATATCAACAGACTAAAGAAGAAAAATCATATAATCATATCAATTCATGAACAAAAATCACTGATAAACCGAATACCCATTCATGATAAAAACTCTTAGGAAACTAGAAAAAGAGGAATTTCCTCAATCTGATTTAAAAAAATCTAGAAAAAACAAATAACTAACATCATACTTAATGGGCAAGGATTGGATGCTTTCCCACTAAGATCCTTAGAAAGTCGGAAAGTCAAGGATGTCTTATTTTGCCATTCCCATTCAACTATTCAGCATTGTACTAGAAGACAAAGCTAAGTGCAATAAGATAGTTTGACAGTTTCTTACAAAGCTAAACTTAGTCTTATCATATGATCCAGCAATCATGCTCCAAATTGGGTGTGCGATGCGTGCGCACGCACACACACACACATTTACTTTCTCAAATCAGAGGTCCTAGAAGTAATGGCAGACCAGTGGCAACAACCACACCTAGTACCTACATTCTCAATAAAAGAAACAAAGATTCCTTGAAAAAATGCCTCTTTGTAGGACTTTGGCAGGAAACACACAAGATGTTCTTAAAGCATCTTACAGTGCCAGATAGGAGCCAAGTACTAAAACAAACAAACAAACAAACAGAAGGACCGAAAGAACAAAAAACAATATTGGAAGTATATCAAAGGGATGCAGGAGTCAACTGAAAGAGCTACCAATGCCCATACCTGAAACAATTTAAGCAACAGAATAAATAAAGTGGCATTGGATTATAACACAAAGTATAAAATAATAAATATCCAATATTAGTATAGATATTTAATACATATACATATTAATAAAAATGACTGAACAAAAATATGCGTAAGAAAAAAGATCAATATCTTATATAGATAAATTTCAAATAATTTATGTAGACATTCAAGAATGGAAAGAAAAACTCCCCACATCTCAGGTGTGGACTGGCACAGTGACCTCCCTCCATAGTGTATGGTACAGAAAGGGGCAGAGGAGAGAGTAACTGTACAGTGGAAAAATTTAAAACCACTACCTCAGCCAGGTGATCAAGGTCAACATCAACAGTGATAAGCAATGTTGACAATGTACCCTTGATATGATGTGATGAGAATAGCAATTTACCTGTGTGGTCTTCCTCCCCAAACCTTTAATTATAACCTAATAATAAGAAAAACATTAGAGGGGCGCCTGGGTGGCTCAGTTGGTTAAGCGACTGCCTTCGGCTCAGGTCATGATCCTGGAATCCCTGGATCAAGTCCCGCATCGGGCTCTCTGCTCGGCAGGGAGCCTGCTTCTCCCTCTGACCCTCCCCCCTCTCATGTGCTCTCTCTCTCTCATTCTCTCTGTCTCAAATAAATAAATAAAAAAAAAAAAGAAAAGAAAAGAAAAGAAAAACATTAGATAAATGCCATTTGAAAGATGTTCTAAACTATCTCACCAGTACTCAAAACTGTTAAGGTCATCAAAAACAAGCAGTCTAAGAAAGTGTCATAGCCACGAGGAGCCTAAGGAGACATGACAATTAAATGTAATGTATTATCCTGAATGGACTTTTTGAATAGAAAAAGCATATTGGATAAAAACTAAGGAAATGTGAACAGAGAATGGATTTTAGTTAATAACAATGTATCAATACTAGTTCATTAATTGTGACAAATGTACCATTCTAACATAAGCTGTCAATAATATGGAAAGCAAGGTGTGAAATCTATGTAAATTCTTTGTACTAGTTTCACAATCCTCTAAATCCATAACTATTCTAAAATAGAAAGTGTATAAAAATTAAGGATATTACTTCAAAGATTAAAAGGCACAATAGTAGAATATATTATATAAGAAAAATAATTAAAAATCCATAAAAGATAAGCTAATATTTCAGAATAATGGGGGATAAAACAAGATATTAAGAATGAATAAAGAAATAATTAACCTATGTAAAATATGAGGTAAAAACTTGAAAATCAAAAGATACAAGATAAAAATGAGAACATAATAGAAACTTTGGAGAGACAAGATCTGTGTGGGAAGCTGAGAAATGGTTGCTAATGATTAATGAGGTAAAGGCTACACTTAAGGAGAAACAGAAAACGAAAGAGAGGCTTGGATGAATAGAGAGGGGAACAAAATCCATGTAGAAACAAACCACATTTCCAGTGACATCAATTGTATATAAGAAGAGTGCTGTGCATCATGGTCCTGGATATGAAATCCATCCTGGCTAAGAAACTTAGAACAAAGGAATGTTTTTATAATTTCTCTCTGCCTTTTCTTTATGCCTGTTCTCAAATCTATAGAAATGAGCTAAGCTTTCCAAAGTCCTTTGCTTCTATACCTCAGATAAAGTTGAATGGTAACAAGGGGTTGTATCAGAAAGAGTTATGCATTTGCTTGTACTGCCAAAATCAAAAGTAAACTTTAAAAAGGAAAGGAAATAAGCCTGCTTAAAATTCTCTCTCTCTCCATGCAGCTGGGCGGTGCAGTTGGTTAAGCATCTGACTTTTGGTTCCAGCTCAGGTCGTGATCTCAGAGTCATGAGATCAAGCCCTGTATCAGGCTCTGTGTTCAGCTCCCAGTCTACTTACAACTCTCCCTTTCCCCCTCCCCTCCTGTTTTCTCTCTCAAATAAATAAAATTTTTTTAAAAGGTTTAGATTTGGCATTTCTTGAAAACAAGATTGTATGAAAAATTAGGTGACTATATATAATTGTCAATCATAGATGTTATATACTGTAATCTTGGAGAAAATTAATTAGAAACATTAAAGGTATAAACATTTTTAGTTGAAATAATTATTCTAAATGAATATGTATCAGTTCATACACATTTCTGAATGGTCTTCTTATAATTAAAAATATTCAGAGGATGTTTATCATTTTGAATAATCTGATTTACCTTTCAGAAATTTTTGTCTTTACATTTCTCTTACACTATCTTCAACATGTTTTAATAAACTTGTAGAAAGACCGAAAGTTTTTATAAGTGCATCTTTTTCTGATCTTACCATCAATATAATCCCTTTTCTCAGCAAATACTTTCAGGTCAAAATACCCCCAGTGGCAAAGCTCTAAAATAGGCAAATGGGAATCAGGGTATCTGTTATATAACTAAATACTTTAATAATTCATTAACTTAGGTGCACCTGGGTGGCTCAATTGGTTAAGCGCCTGATTCTTGATTTCAGCTGGGGAGGTGATCTCAGAGTCGCAAATCCAGCCCCATGCCAGGCTCCGTTCTGGGCACGGAGCCTGCTTAAGACTCTCTCTATCCCTTTCCCTCTGACCCTACCCCCTTCATACGTACTCCTTCTCTCAAAAGAAAAAATCATTAACTTAGAATTCTTTCATCCTTTTCTTAATCATATAATACAGCATCTGTTTAGAGAGAGAGAGAGAACTAAATATTTTATGTAAATATGAAAATATTTTAAAATAAATCAGTGAATAATTGAAATTTTTGAAAGCAGATTATTCATTTGTGCATATTGCAAAACCTTATTAATATTGTCATTTGACTAAGTCAAATGGCAAATTTTTTTCACATATTCCACTTTTTATTAATATTGACTACTTTTTGTATTTGAAGTAGAACTTATGATTGAGAATAATTTATTTGAGAAATAAAGTAAATTCAGATTTGGAAAGAAATATGTTAGACATTTTTACATATGAGAAATTTCTTTGTTATAGTTACATTAAAATTTGTAATAACTGACTATCAGAAATAATATGTAAAATTTTGTCTTGAAGTGAATGGTTTTTGTTATTGAACAACACTTAAAAGAACTGTAGTTTTCTACAAACATCTTAAAATTTCTTTTACTACCACATACATAGTGAATTTTTTTTTACTTTTAACTAGATTCTATTTTATTCTGATGGCAGATTAAAGAATGTGTTAAGTCACAAAGTTGTATTATTTTGGAACTGTAAGAAAGACTCCAGTGTTCATATAAATAAGTTTCTCCTTGTACAGAAGAAAATAAGTTCAATTCAACAAAGATAGCTATTAGCAGAATCAGAATCAGATATCTACATGAGTTATCTTTTAATTACATCAAAGGAGATATATATCTATATGTCATATGACAGGTGAATATTCTAGTTTACAAAGATGCACACTCCACTAGAATTTTTAAATAACCACAAAAGAAATTCTATTTATGACTTATATTAGAAACATATTATGATGTTTCTTGATGGTTTTCTAATACATCACATAAAAAGGAAAGACAATTATTGCCTGCTTATCTCACTAGTTGGCAGCATATCCTAGGTCCCTCAAGCAGGAAAGAGTAAGAATTTCACTGGCCACATTTTTTATACAAAAATTTAAAACATTAAGTGAACACAAATACAGACATGCACAAGTACATATAATGTATACAAACTACAATAATATTTTAAAGTACAATTTTTATATAAATTGATATGAAAGATGCATAGAAAATAATGAATAGAAATATATGGATGAAAATGGTTAAATGTTGATTAAAAGAAAAGGTGTGGTTTTAAGCTCCTTTCCCTTTTTTTCCCTTAAACTCATCTATATTTTCTAATTATTCTACAATAAACAAATGTGCCTAGTGAAACTTTTTAAAAATAAAAATTAATAAAAATGAAGCCATATTTCTAAGCATAAATATTTTCTTTATGAAAACAAATTTAAATCATATTTTTTTCAAAAGTTAAGTATAATAACAATGGTATATCTTAAATATATGTTTCAGAAAAATTGAAAAAATAGCAAAGAACTATTTACAAATATCTAGGTTTCAGTTTTTAGTGTTTAGTTTGTCAAACTCTAAAAGTATCAAAGCATAGTTCATTTCAAAATGCTTTTTTAAAACTTCTGTACATACATTTTTATATATATAAATATTTAAGTATATATATTTAATTCCAGTGTAGTTAACATGCAGTGTAATATTGTACACATGCAGGTGTACAATATGGTGATTCAACACTTCATACCACACCCTGTGCTCATCATGACAGGTGCTCTCCTTAATCCCCATCACCTGTTTCACCCATCCCTCCAACCACCTCCCCTCTGTTTGTTAATATTTTTCTACAATTCTTTACTAGCAGCTTGATACTTGAAAATTGGAGTAGGTTAAAACAAACAGAAAACTATTTCCCAAATGAAAACTTATCACATGATCATAATTTCTATTTATTTAGAACCTTTCCAACTCCAAATGCTTTTAAGATCAATTTATAAAATTCCTTGAATAAGGGGGCACCTGGGTGGGTCAGTCATTAAGCGTCTGCCTTCGGCTCGGGTCATGGTCCCAGGGTCCTGGGGTCAAGCCCCACGTTGGGCTCCCTGCTCCTCGGGAAGCCTGCTTCTCCCTCACCCACTCCCCCTGCTTGTGTTCCCTCTCTCGCTGTGTCTCTCTCTGTCAAATAAATAAATAAAATCTTAAAAAAAAAATTCCTTGAATAATAAAATATTTTATCATGTGGAGATAAAAGGTAAGTTACCTTTTTTCTTGCTTGGATTCTATACTTCTTTTAGTTTTATTCCAAACAATCATTGCCCACTAATAAAGTGACCCGAATTGGGATTTAGAGGAAAAATAAACAAAACTAAAGAAAACAAGAAACAATATCGACAACAACAATAACAAAAAGAAAGTGGAGAAATGAAGGAGTGGAAAAAACTAGAGGACCTCATAAGAGGGTTAAAAGGTATAGCAAAATAGTACCTATGCAAAGGACATGGAGGGCGTAAATTCTATGATAAATCATATAGATATGGCTATTTACCATTTTCATGCCTCAAATGCCTGTTCAAGTAAGCTTTTCATTTGTCATGGTTTTAAAATTAAAAGACAAAAATTTGATCATAATTTTTGGTTTTATTTCATTTGACTTTCATTCAGGTATTAAGCCTGCCTGAGCCATAATTTCCTTAAGTGTAGAATGAGGTATAAAAAAAATAAGTCCATTCTAAAGGCTTGTCACAAGGATCACTTTAACTTATTAATTGAGCCCACTGAGGGCAAGTATTCTGTCCTATTTGCCAGTCTGTTCCCAGTACCTAGCCTGGAGCTGGTGCATAGTACATAATTGAGAAATACCCATTTCTTTCTATATAAATAGAGTTTTTCTAAGCAGATCCTTGATTTTTAGGCATTTTATAGTGAAAATATTTTAGAATCATACAGACAGGAGTTTGAATTTCAGCTATATACTTTCAAGTTATATAACATTAAGCACATAATTTGATCCTCATTTTCATCATTTATCAGATGAAAATTTTAAAAAAAGAAATAACAAAACAGAGACAAACGATCTTTCTACCTTACAGTATTATTGGAAATACAAATAATGTTTATTGTATACCTGGCTTTTCTTTTTTACTTGATCAAGTCAGATTTTGCTATGACTTTTCAGTCTGATTACTATGCTCACCAGTTTCCAGAGGAAAAGCAGCCCATTCCCTCCCCTGGTAGACCACAGAAGGTAGTTTGGTAAAAACAAGTGAATAGGGCTAACACACAACTCACACCTCTCTATGTCCTCTCCTGGTTTATGAAACAGGCTGTAGACTCAAAGTCAGAAAAAGCAAAGCCTGTTGTTTAAGGAAAAGTAAAATAGCAACAACAAAATTGTCCATTTCCTCCTACAGGAGCTATATTATGGGTTGTAGCTGTGCTTGCTCCAACTAAAATTAGTCTTGGTATAGCTTTTTGTACCTTTAAAAAATGCACTCAAAAAACATGGCTTTCTTCCTCCTTCTCCCTAAATTCCTTGATGCGGAATAGGAGTTTATAAGTTTAATTTCTTATCTCTGGTGTCTCCGTTGCTTATGACAAATCTCCATCAGTCTTTCAAACAGCCCTGCCAAAATGTACTGGAAAAGAGGGACTCATTGAGAGTTACTTGGCAATTTTAGTTTAATCAAATCCAAGTCTCCTAACACTTTCCTTCTCATTTGAGCAAGTCTGTCCTGCTAGGAACAAAGGGAACAGTGCATTCAGGCTTGTGAGTGACACATATTTAGAGACCTTGGAATGGGTGGCTGGCTATCTGTTAAGGGACTGAAAGATGTATTTACAAGTGGGATTTTCTTTTCCTTTTAATTTTATAGCTTTTCTGCTTTTGCATATTTGATCCAAAGGGAAGATACAGGCATCCTCCTAATGTCTCTGCCTGGCGAATAAAGTAGAGTGGGGAGGATGAATGCTGAATGGTTCTGCAATCCAGTGCAGAGAGAAAACAGAGACAATGTGATAAAGAAAAGAGGTCATGCACTGAATGCCCTAACCCAAGGGCTTTGTAATTGCTTAGTCCATTATCTGCATCACAGGGATCAAATGTGAAATATTTAGAAATATTTATCAAAGAAAGGAGGAAAAGCGGCAAAACAAGGTGAATTGATGTAGGAAAAATATTATGTTAAATGCATTCTCAGAATAGGAAAGCAAATTAAAATAAATGGGTACAATAAATGTATATGTAAGCAAATGCGATTTTATAAAATTTCAGAATAAGCGTATTAGCAGAAACATATTAGTAGGCATGATGTTTCCACTCTTATTATCATGACCACATTATGGCCATAAAGTGAAAGAAAATAGGACTTATTATTATTAACATGTCCTTCTAGCAATGAATTTTATAGTATTATCTTTTTTTAGTGGCAATCTTTCTTATTCTCTAGATGAGATGAATATTTATGCTTGTCTCCTGTGTTCCAGATGAAAGGAAATGACAGCACATTCCCTACTAAGTGACAAAGTTAGCTCTGCATTTACTGGCTTTCAACCTCAAACTATACAGAACATATTGATGTAGAAATCGTAATAGTCTTTCATAAAAAACACAGATTTCTTAGGTAAGAAAGAAATTAAGATTAATGAGGCAATAATGTCTGGTTTAGTGTGTAGAAAAGTTCCCTGTGGGCATCGTCTGTCTCATTTTTATAGTTTATATATGGCCTTATTTTGAAAATAACTATTACTTACCACAGAATCATTTTCAACACGAGCTATTATTGTCACCTACAGATCACTCATAGTCTATCACCATGTGTTTCTTTTTTTTTTTTAAGATTTTATTTATTTATTGACAGAGAGAGACACAGCGAGAGAGGGAACACAAGCAGGAGGAGTGGGAGAGGGAGAAGCAGGCTTCCCGCGGAGCAGGGAGCCCGATGCAGGGCTCGATCCTAGGACCCTGATATCATGACCTGAGCCGAAGGCAGACGCTTAACCGACTGAGCCACCCAGGCGCCCCTGTTTCTTTTTGTAATCAAATAAATGAACCTAGTATGTATATGATTCCGCTTTCTTCCTCTGGTTTAGTCTTCAATCAAGGGAAGTAAATACAAATGTACTCAAAGGAAAAAAAACATAGTAGATATATAGGCATTTTAAATTCTACCCAATCTCAGGTTTAAAATGTTATTTGGAACAATCACAATTCTAGATAAGATTATGGGAAAATAATCATATTTAAGAAACAATGGTTTTCCTAGAATACAGCTATGTAATCATGGCTTGGTCATTCTTAGATGCATTGTTGAAGTTGTTTTGTTTTTAAAAAATTGAAACAAGTGGGCTAAAATGTACTAAATGTTTGTGTGCTGGAGGTAAGAAAGAATGGAGGAGATAGTGATTCTCAACAAAAATGTCAAAACAGAATATTTGCAAGTTGGTGATTTTGCTCAAGTATGAATTTCACTTCTGTATGTCGTTTGGGCTTACTAAATGAATGAATTCTCAAAATTTCAGGGGAATGATATCATGCTTTTATAAGCTGGCTAAAATTGCAGATGTATATATAAATCTGGTATCAGTTTCAGGATTTTTTTTCCCTTAAAACTTTAGATGTCTGCAATACATTTGAATGAATCATTTCAAAACTAACTAGCATTATATAAAAAAAGTATCATGAGTACAACATTCAAAGTGATGACTCTTCTTATCCTAAAATACTAAAGAAGAGAGTCCTTAAATTTATAGGGTGGTAGGATGATACTGCTTTTCTTGGGATAGTGCACTAAAGAAGTGAAAATGCATTTTTATTGTTTTACTATTATTTGTGCAGTGGTAGTAGTAGAAGAGACCACAAGTGGCCACCATTTCCATTTTCAGCCCCTCAAATGCTTATTTATATATAATTATATAATGTATATATGTGTGTGCAAGTGTGTGTGTGTGTGTGTAAAATTGTCTTGTGGATTTACACCAAACCATCCCTTCCAGTCTCTTTTATAGGTATAAAGGGTAATGAATGCACATGGGCAAATAGTCTTCCTTTCTTTCCATTTTGGGAAAATCATCTAGCCTTTGTGTGTGTGCATGTGCGTGTTTGTGTGTGTGTGTGTATGTGCCTGTGTATTTGTATTTTATTAAATTATGTTTAGAAATTAGAGATATGATCAAGTGCATGTCTTCTACAGAAATATTACCATCCCTGTTATTTTCTCTCAGTTCACAATTCAAATGGATTACTAAAGTTTGAGTACAATGTAATCAATATTGTACGTCTAAACTATTATTCCACCATTTCTCCCTTTACTCCCTAAAGTAACTTCTTTCCTTCCCAGGCTAATGTCTCTCCTCAAAGTTTCATAAAAACCCATGCATATTTCTTCTTTTGTACATTTTCTACTCTGATTACTGTTTAATTCACTTTGTTTTTTCTTTCCTTTAAGATCTCAAACAAGTCTAACTCTCTTAACCATTCTATCGATAAGCCCAGGATTAATAATTCCCATAGGTCACTTATTGGACATGATACTCCTACTACTTTGCATTTTTCTCTTTCTTTTTGTGAACATGTCTTATCGTCATCAAATTTGTTTGAATATGCCTTAGGAGTAGACAACATGTCTTCAACAAGTAAACTACTGAGTCAGAAGATGCTTGAATTTAAACCTGGCTCTGCTGCTTATTAGTTGAAATAGACAGCAATTAAATCCTCTTAGCTTCAGTTTTCCTATAGGCAAAATACAAACGATGAAACCCACCTCAGGACATTATGGTGAGAATAATATAACTCATGTAAATAGCATAGCCCATTTGTGGCTTGTAGAAAGTTACCAACACATAGAGGTTCCCTTCCCCTCCTTACATACCCACGGAGAGCCTAGCAGAGTGACTTCTACATAAACATGTTTGAAAAGTCTTGGTAACAACTGAAATACTGATGTTCTCATACTAGACTGATATTTTATGTTCACTGTTTTGCTCACCTATCTTAATAAACAGTATAATTGGAGGGCCTGGGTGGCTCAGTGGTTAAACATCCACCTTCTGCTCAGGTCGTGATCCTGTGGTCCTGTCATCGAGCCCCGCATCCAGCTTCCTGCTCAGTGGGGAGCCTGCTTCTCCCTCTCCTGCTCCCCCTGCTTGTGCTCATATAATTAATTCTAGATTTTTAAGTTAATGGCAAGTAACAGTATCAGCAACCACTCAAAATCAAAGCAAGATTTTGTTTGTTTTGTTTTCTCTTGTTAAGGACTGGAACTGTGTTTTTGTATTTGTGTGGTTTTGTATTTGGATAATGGGTGGACTGGAATTTCTTTTTTTCTTTTTTTTTTAGAGAGAGAGAGGAAGCATGAGTGAGGGGAGGACCAGAGGGGGAGGGAGAAGCAGACTCCCCACTGAGCTGCGAGCCCAAGACTGGGGGATCCATCCCAGGACCCTGAGATCACTACTGGAGCTGAAATCAAGAGTAGGACATTTAACTGACTAAGCCACCCAGGCACCCCTGGAATTTCTTTTTGTTAATTTATAATTCTTCAAACAAAATAGTGAATCATATTGAAGATGTAGTTAGGTAGTTTCAGAAAGGTAACAATCCTATAAGCCTCAGTCTATTTCTTAATTCTTTTCTAAACCCAATTTTCACATTAGAAATAGATAATTTTGCATCTCATTCTGGCAGAGAGTATCTTTTTGTTTTTTCTAAGTCTGTTGTATAGCCGGTATGATCCTTTGAAAGGAAATCTTTAATTATATTCTCCTAGAATACAAAAGTACTGAACACCCTAACAAAGAAATTTCTTAAACAGAGTGAGGTGAAAATGAAAGAGAAAGACATAAACCTTTACTCTTGAAAAACATTTGGACTTGTTACTAAGAAATGTAGTAATTCTAAGCAATGCTATAATAATATGATTTAATCTGTGATGGTTCCCATGTATGGCTCCAATATGAGTATATTCATGCTATCAATTTATAACCCTTTCTGTGAATCAGTTTTTTAATTCCTTCTGAATACCTACCTCCTGAGAAACCATCTCTCTAATATCTGAGTACTGATTTCTCGGGAATAAGGCTGGTAGGTGGAGAATTCTTTGATCAAAACAACTGAGAACATCAAGGAGCAGGACCTGGTGTGGGACTAAATGCAGATAATGTAAAACTGCTAAACTCCATAATTGCTCAGAGAAGATCACAAAGTGTTTCAAGAGGCCTGGGCCTAGAAGGATATGGGACCAAGAGTCTGACGTTATACGTAAAAATAGAACTGGTTGGTTGAAACCTTGCATTAGTTTGAGTTTTAAAGAGTCAGTTGTGGGACACCTGGGTGGCTCAGTCAGTTAAGCATCTGCCTTCCGCTCAGGTCATGATCCCAGGGTCCTGGGATCGAGCCCCAAATCGGGCTCCCTGCTCAGCGGGAAGCCTGCTTCTCCCTCTGTCCCTCCCCCTGCTTGTGTTCCTGCTCTTGCTGTCTCTCTCTGTGTCAAATAAATAAATAAAATCTTTTTTTAAAAAGTCAGTTGTAAGACATCCAGAGAAACATTTTACTTTATTAAACAATATTTTTAAGTTCTTTTCCTTCTTTCAACAATATTCAGGTGTTATCCATTAGTTCTGGAATTAAAATATTTATGTTAACTGAAGGAATTTTTAATTTTAATTAATAGGGATGATAAGCAACTGAGAATTACTAAACTCAAATTAAGGAATGTGAACTAGAATTATAACAGTGATATTATGAATTCTTGAATGTTATTTCTACTGCCTATTTAATTTTTTAAAATTTTTTAAAAAGATTTTATTTATTTACTTGAGAGAGAGAGAGCCGGAGAGAGAGCATGAGGGGAGGGAGGGGCAGAGGGAGAGAGAGAGAAGCAGGCTCCCCGCTGAGAGTCCTCCTCTTCTGCCTCCTCCAAGGTGTTATCTTGACTCTCTCAAAAAGCAAAATGGACTCTGAGAAACAAACTGAGGGTTCTAGAGGGGAGGGGGGCAGGGGGATGGGTTAGCCTGCTGATGGGTATTAAAGAGGGCACGTACTGCATGGAGCACTGGGTGTTATACAAAAACAATGAATCATGGAACACTACATCAGAAACGAATGATGTAATGTATGGTGATTAACATAACATAATAATAAAAAAAAAAAACCTGATTCTTGAGGCTGGGTCTGCTCAGCAGTTATATTTTGACTGGTTTAAGGAGAATATTAAAATGTTTGAATTAGTTGCTTGGATGTGAACATGGAGACATTTTCACACAAATGTGGATGTAGTATCTCTCTGGAGCTGTGAGATTTGGCTACAGTGAATCTACTTCCCTGCAAGTCAACAATTAGTTGGAACTACCACATTTAAATAGGCACATCTCTTGGTTTGCTACCACCCCATCTGACTCCTTTTCCCTCTTTTCTGCTCCTGCCCGGCCCTTGTAGGTATTTGCATTTATAATCCTCAGACCACACCCTCTATTCTTTTATTGTTTACGTCCCCAAAGATTACCCTCTCCAAACACAAACACATCACGCACACTCCAGTACATGTTGGAGCTTCCCGGTTAATCTGCAGCTAAAACTAGGCACTTTTTGTTATTTTATGAAATGAAGTTTTAAGGTGGATGATTTGTGTTTTGAATTACAACTTAAACATTGCTTCGTGAGGCTTGATAATAGGACTTCATCTTTTTTTTTTTTTAAGATTTTATTTATTTGAGAGAGAGAATGAGATAGAGTGAGCATGAGAGGGGGGAGGGTCAGAGGGAGAAGCAGACTCCCCGCTGAGCAGGGAGCCCGATGCGGGACTCAATCCTGGGACTCCAGGATCATGACCTGAGCCGAAGGCAGTCGCTTAACCAACTAAGCCACCCAGGCGCCCAAGACTTCATCTTTTGATAAAGATAAGTAAACTATCAAAATAAGAAGGTTGTACTGAATACTACAATGCTCTAACATATTAAAGATGATGGTGAGGCAGATTATCCAGCTGGGCATTTAAAATGAAGCACTTTAAAAAACAAAGCTATCATAATTTCTTTCCACAGTTAAATTGGTCAAGAAGGAATTAAAAAAATATCACTGGTTGTTAATAGAAATTTCAGATGGGTAATTTGCCTCAGTGAACCCAAAAGTCTAAATCATTCCTCCTGGAAAGAGTTACTTTAACTTAGTAAATATAGTATTCTTATACTAAAAAGCTGAGTATTAGAAGTATAACTGTGATCCCGATTTTGCTCTAAGAGTGTTAGATATACTTGGGGCACTTGGTTTGGCTTAGTCTGTTAAGCTTCCGACTCTTGGTTTTGGCTCAGGTCATGATCTTGCTGTTGTGGGATTGAGTCCCACGACAAGCTCTGTGCTCAGTGCGAGTCTGCTTCAGATTCTTTCTCCCTCTCCCTATGCACCTCCCACACTCTATCTCTTTAAAATGAATAAATAAAATCTTTAAAAAAAAAAAAAGGTAGATCTACTTACTTGATTTTGATTTTCAAGCATATTTAAAAGAACCATAATATTAAAAAATAACCATAAAAACATTTCAGGACAACTAAACTTCTGCGTAGAGCTGAAAATATTTTTCTTCAGGAAAGCAAAATAGTGATGTGGTTAAAAGTGTCAAGAGAAATTGCCTGGGTTTGAAATCTGGATCTTCTATTTACAAACCATGTAACCTTGAGTTACTCAATCTCTCCGTGCTTCACTTTTCACATTTGTAAAAGGAGGGTAAAAAAGTACCAAACTCCTTGGACATAGGATTTGATGCATAACGCATGCAAAACACTGAGAACTACTAAATAATTGTTAGCTGGCATTATTTGTTTTCAAAAGGATTTATTAAATTGAGACTGAGTCCAAATACTATCGTAGTTATAGATGATATCCATAAAATCTCTGTGCAGTTTGAATTTTTAATAACTTTACTTCTGTGTAGTATGTAACAATGAACAAAATGCAAGACGAGGAATCTACTAAAAATGTAAATAAAACTGTTAATGATTTATTTGTTCTAATTATGTTTATTTTCCAGCTATCACATTCACCTTATGAAAAATAGCTATATTAAAATGTATTCAAAATTATAATGAATAGTTTAAAGTCTAAATATCTGCAATTAAATGTTGAGTAAAAGTTTCTACTCATTTCATCCAAACACAGAAGGCTGGCAATGGCTTCAATTCAGGTAATAGAGCTGGGGAGGAGAAAAGTAAATAAAATTGCATTATGCAGATTAGTCCCTCCTCTTACAGAAATAAATTGCATGAGGATGATATGGACACACTATCTAACAAATATACTATATAATATAATAAATATCAATGTGTTTGCAATAAAGCAGTTAAGAATTACAATAAGAGCTTTTGATAATCTTTCAAAAATTATTTGATTTACCATTTCATGTAAAGTTACATTGCAGTTAATATATGTTAGCATGACTTCAAGACCCTGAAGGAATATGTAAAGGGTAGATAATTTATTTTGTTGGCATCATTCTCCCTGGTAATTTTTTTATTATATGTTGATATTACATGAATATTTAAATTTCATGATAGCAACTAAATTTATAGATAATTGAAGCCTAGACATTTTTAATAAAATATATTTGCATGGGCACTCTGTTAGCAAACAAAACTACTGTTCATTGGTTATTGGAGATAACTGAAGATTTTGTCTTTTGTCACTGAAGATTGCCACAAATAAGTTCCAAATAGCCATTAATGATCTAGCAGGAGAGAGGAGACCCAAAAAACTATGTTATATTTTACAGCAAAAGATGGGACAATTATTAATGATCAAGTAGGATTTTCTAGAGAATGAGCTCATCTCACTAGAACATAAAAGCAATCCATTCAACTATAATACAATAAATAGGCTAAACCCCAGTAAAATCTTAGAACTTGTTATCTTCTCCAGAAAATGACAGACACTTCAGAGAAAATTGGAAACTGAAAATAAGTAATCAGGGATTTCTTCCTAAAATATGGCTTAATTATTTCATTTGGTCAAAATGGTCCGTATGTGTCTGTGTGTGGTGTGTGTATGTGTCTCCAATAAGCCAGACATAATTCCAGATGTTTTAAATACAACAAGGAGTTGGATCAAACTCAAGGCACATACACTGGATGATGCAAATAAATATGCTGTTAAGCTTAGATTGGTGTGATAATTGCTGGGTGAATGATTTAGGAAGGGTCACTGTGGAGTGCCATGGAAGGAAAAAGAAAAAATTGATCTGACTTCAGGAAACAGTTCTTAGAGTCAGGTAAATGTTGAAGAGAGCTAAAAGATTATATATATATAAGATTACATATATAATTGACTTAACAAAAAGAGCATAGATAGAAGTTTCTCACCATGTTTCTGGTAGGGACAAGGATAATAATGACAGAGATAAGAAACACCAGTGTTAGACATGTTTATGGAGGTTATATGACATAATTGAGGAATAATAAAACTAAGTAGGCACTAAGTGAATAAAGAGGCTCTCTACACTGATGATACTTCTTTCTGTATGTCATTTATTACCTGCCTTGGGCCTCTGTTTATGCTATCAAATAACACACATCTCTGAGTAAGGCATTTTCCAACTCTAAGAAATGAAGATTCTCTGAGATAAAAAGTAAACTTCTAAGAGCATGGCGGAGTACTACAAAGAGCTCTGAAATATTTGTCTAAAAACTTCAATTCTAATCGAGATTCTAATATGATTAATTGGGTGAATTAAAGCAAGTTAGGTAATTGCTATGTGCCGCAATTGGTTCATCTAAAAGTATAAAGGATTGAGTTTGATGGTACTTAGTACCTCAACCAAGTCTAACATTTTCTTTGATAACATGTACGTTTTTGATGAACTCATGAAAGTGGTCATCCTTCCTACTGGAAAAGTTCCTAAGTTATCACTCATCTATTAAACTGTTTTTCATTCTTTATAATCAATTTGGACCAACAGATGCCTGATAGAATTCAAAGGAACAGGATTGAACCATATGTGAATTTTAATATCACCTTCTTCTACAGCTCTTTCATTTGTGTGCAATGAGTTTTACTTAGAGTTATTATGGGGAAATTATTAAATATAGATTAATGGTTGCATTTTTATGCTTTTGATGTGTTGTTTAATGAGGTATGTGCTGTTTTATATCTTACATCAAAGAGACATCTGCTAGAAACCTTCTTATCATACACATGAAGTGACTTTTGCCCTAATAAGCATAATCATCTGAATAATGGAATATGGTATCTCCTTTTTATATCAATGAACATCCCTTATAAATTTAGTTCCCATTTTGAAATATAGTTTTTAATTCTGCAATTTAAATTTTACTTATTATTGAACATACCTTTCCTGAAATAAACTTAAATGTAAGATTAGAGGAACAATCAAAATATACAAACATTTAATAGTCCTAAAAGTCACAGAATATAGTTCAGGAAATTGCCATAATGATGTGAACCGCATCATTAATAGCTTCTGTAGAAGTTATCAATCACTTGGATTTATAGTGTGCATTTCTAGTCATAGAAAATCATTAATTTGATGAAACAGTCATCATATTCTAAAGTTAAAATGAGACATTAGTCCAAGTTAAATAATAGTTTAAACAAAATCACCATATCGATGATCAGATTCCCTGTTCCACCTGCTCTCACAGCATCTTTCAACCTAGGTCTGCATGGTTTAAAATCAAATTGCCCTTTCAGTGAAATATGAAGTGTGTCAATGTTTTCTGCATTGCTAAAGTAAATCAGTAAGATGTCTTTGTAAGATATAAAAACATAGAATAAACTATAAAAATCAAAGAAACCGGACCAATACTATGCAATTTACCATTCTGTTTTGTTTTGTTTTTTTAGGGTTTTTTTTGCATAAACATAAAGTTTTTACGTAAGCCCGTGAGAAACAGACAAGGACCCTGGTGTGCAAATTCATAATATCCCTTAGTAAGATGGAACGTATTTACTAACAAGTTTATTAGAAAATAATAAGGTTGAAATACCAAGTATTAAATAATTTCTCAGGGCAGATGAATAAACTATTACTAGTGTAGCAATTACAGACAGCTCCCAACTTAATGATTTTTTTGACTTTACACTGGTGTGAAAGCAATACACATTCAATAGAAATCACACTTCAAATTTTGAATTTTGATCTTTTCCTGGGCTGGGGATATGTAGTATGACACTCTCTTGTTAAACTGCATAGCAGCGACCGGACAATCAACCAACCAACACAACTTAAAACTATTCTGTAACCACATAACCATTTTGTTTTCACCTTCAATACAGTATTCATTAAATTACATAAGATATTTAACACTTTCGGGGCACCTGGGTGGCTCAGTTTGTTAAGTGTCCAACTCTTGGTTTCAGCTCAGGTCATGATCTCATGAGAGATCAAGCCTTCCCTTGGGCTCCAAACTCAATAGGGAGTCCGCTTGAGATCCTTTCCTTCTGCTCTCCCCCTTCCGCCCCTGTATGATCTCTCTCTCTAAAATAAACAAGTAAAATTAAAAAAAAAAAAGATATTTAATGCTTTCTAAATAGGCCTGTGTTAGATGATTTTGTCCAACTGTAGGCTAATGCAAGTGTTCTGAGCACATTTAAGGTGGGCTTGGCTAGGCTATGACATTCCGTAGGTTAGGCATATTAAATGCATTTTTGACTTAGGATATTTTCAGTTTATGATGGGTTTATCATGATGTAACTCCATAGTAAGTCCAGGAAGATCTGTATTGCATTATCCCTGTCATTGCCAAGTGTAAAAATCCAAGTAAAAGTATTCAGTTAGCTTTTCATCTAAAAGTGCGAATAAAACATAATTTCTTTTAGTATGTGAAATAAATGGCTCTATTTAAAGAATGAAAAGCACGAAAACTGTCCTTTAAAAAGTTTGGTTTTATACATATTACAAACTTGATGTGTTAATTGGTGTTTATAAAACTAGATTATACACTAAATTAATGGAAATATTATATTAGATAGAAAAAGCTTTTCCAGAAAATGAAAATCAAATCAGTGACTGAGGAGCTATTAAAAACAACAACCACCACCACACATACAATAGCAGTGCTCCATCAAACTTGGGTTCGAGTTTCAAATTTCAGTTCTTCCTTTAGCTTGTTTTCTGAACAGGCTCAAATCAAGCTTCCTGGGCTTCATTTTTCTTGTCTTTTTTTATTTTTTTAAAGATTTTATTTATTTATTTGAGACAGAAAGAATGAGATACAGAGAGCATGAGAGGGAGGAGGGTCAGAGGGAGAAGCAGACTCCCTGCCGAGCAGGGAGCCCGACGCGGGACTCGATCCCGGGACTCCAGGACCATGACCTGAGCCGAAGGCAGTCGCTTAACCATCTGAGCCACCCAGGCGCCCCCCAAAATTATTTTATTTTTAGAGAGAGAGAATGAATGCAGGGGTGAGGAGGGGCAGAGGGAGAGAGAGTCTTAAGCAGACTCCCCAGAGAGTATGGAGCCTGACGCAGGGCTGGATCCCAGGACCCTAAGATCATGACCTGAGCCGAAACCAAGAGTCAAACGCTTATCCAACAGTGCCACCCTGGCTATTCACAGCAATTTTAAAGATATAGCTTCAAAACTATTACTGTAATGTACAACAGCTCCTATTTTTCTGTATTTTTAAATCTTGCAAAGCCTGCTCTGTATCAGTCACACTTCTAGATAAAACTATATGCTGCAAATTACATATTGTTTTTAATTCTAACTAAGCAACTATATCCCTCACCATTAATCCATAAGTGTTGTTTAGTTCTGAGATAGTTCTATCAATTGTCTGCAGTATGCTGCATTACTTTAACTGTGTTGATCTTTTTCTGTATCTCAGCATTTCAGATAAATTACTAAGTCTCAGTTGACATTTGAATTAAAATTTCTCTGTGTCTCATTCCTATATATTTTTGGAAAAGGCTTTGAGAATCCAGGGCATAACCATTTAATCTTACTTCTGTTTGACCTTGGTTACCTCAGCTCAGAACAATATACAACATGTCATCCATCTCAATTCCTAAATTTTATGCCCTTCATCTCATTTCATATGTAATAAATTGCCTTTTATATATATAGCTCTGAAAAATGACTTGAGAAGAAGAGAAAGATTAGGTTTTAAGACTAAGGATGGGGACAAAAAATCTACTTTTAAGCAAAAAGTAAAGGTCCTCCTAAATGTAAGGGAGTATTCTGGAAATGATTTTAGCTAAAGCAGAATGAAGTTGAAAGATGATGTAGTAAAAATTTTCAGAACTTTTTTAAATGGAAAATTACAATTGAAAGAGGTCACTGGTATATCAAATAATATCTGTTTGTGGCTTCATCAAGGAAGATGATTCTCCAAATATGTGTGTATATATATGACTGTGTGTATATATTCTCACATTTTAAAGCAATTCACTTTTAGATATTGAGTAAAACACTCATTTTTAAAACCATCTATAACATTGCAATCCTCATAAAATATTCTTAAAAATAATCAAACTTGAATCAGAAGAAACTTCCAGATTTAATTATAAAAAACGCATGGGCAGAATGACAACTTTTAAAACATATTACAAGTATGTAATCAAAATATTTATAATAAATCACAAAATACTTAATAATACTGAGGAATTATTGTTGTTTCCTTAAGGAAAAAATCTGTAAGCCTGATATTTGCTGGTCACTAATTCAAGACTGGTCACCTAAGTATTGGTATATCGCCTGATACAGTAGTCACACAACAAACAGTTGTTGAATGTTATTATTGTTGTTTTATTCATTAATATTTTAATATGTGGAATAGAATTAAATAGTTCAAAGTCATAAATTGCAAGTACATAAAATTTTTAAAAATCATATGCAGTCTAAGAGTCATGACAAAGAATTCAGGACACATTATTTTATTCAAATTTGTATGCTACATCAAAATAGTTTAATTTCTCTCTCAGACCTTGTTCTTTATGGTGAAGGTCAAAGGTTTAAATTTACATGCTCATATCTCTTTTTGGATTCCAATTTAGTCCTAATTGAAATTTGACATATATGCCTATTAGTTGAAATTATTCCTTTTCCATGCTTCATTAACAATGCACTTTACTATACTACAACGATAATGCTTATAATAAAAGTCTCCTGTGCAATGTGGATTACACTGAAACATGATTGATTATCTCAAATGTAACATGGAATTCATATTATAAAATTTCATATACTGAAATTGAGTCTGTGACTAGAATTTAAATATATACTGAAAGAACAAAAACAGTTTTCATTGCATGAAAATGAACAAAATTTTGAGAAACAATTCTTTTATTTATTTATTTATTTTTACTTGGCTACATACCAGTTAGAGATAGCTATGACACTCAGGACTTTAGTAAGACATTTTATTTTTCAGTATTATTTAGGAAGTGACACCAAGATGGCAACGTAGGTCATTCCTGACTTTGCTCCCCCTCACAAGAAGAGCAACTAACATCTATTCAAAACAGGACACCACTAAAAGAATCCTAGACTATCTGGCTGAGCCTGCAGTACCCCCTCCATCTGAGAGACATGACAGACTGCATTAGAAGGGTAAGAGAATCAGCTACACATTGACCACACTCCCCATCCCCCAGGCCAGCACCCTCCCACCCAGACTGGTCTCCTGAGCCTTCAGTATCTCCCATGGGAAAAGAGAACCCAGGGGACAATCAGGGAATCTTCAGTTCCCATCCACTGGAAATCTGACTGGCAGGTAAGGGGGGTGGGGGTGGGCGACTTCCAAACACCAGCACTGGGATCTTGGCAGACCAGGTTTATACCACTAGGGTTCAAGTAGTAATTCCACCAGTGGCTTCCCCCATCAGCAGAACCAAGTTGGGGGAGTAGTCTGACCAGGGAACTTGGCAGAGTGAAGATCTGCCTTATTTGGACTCTCAAATGGAGAGTTTTGTCAGCCCAAGAGTCTGGTTTGCCCAGATCCAGGCAAGGTGCTGACTGACAGCACCACTCATTGTGGAAAGTGTCACCCAGCCCCATTTGACCAGAAGAGCTGGTGACAAATCCTGGAAGATATGCAGTCCAGTGGCCCTTGAGCCAAGAGGTGGGCAAGCAGAGCTGATTTGCCCCAGAGCAAAGCTAGTACTTGACATGGAGACTCCTGTGTTATGCACAGGCAGGGGGATTAATTCAGAGCCAAGACTAAGGGTAGCTCCTAGCCCTTCCCAACAGGAGAGACTGTTTGGAAGACTAAGAGTAGCCTGGAATGTCTTCTTCCCCTGATTCCTAGGCAAGGGTTGCTGAGACATAGCCTCACCCTCAGTGGTGAAAGAAAAGAAAACAGAGCTGATCACCCCCAGGGAAAGCCAGTGGCCCTATTCAGCCAAAAACCCTGAGGTGCAGGTTGGCTTGAATTAAGACAACAACCTAAGAGCTTTACCAGTTTTAGAGCTGCTTTTCCCACTATGCCCAAGCAGGGAATCTAATTTATACTCCAGCTCATCACAGAATACAGCCTTCAGCTTGTCTGACCAGGGAAGCTAACAAGAGCACACGGGACACTGCATAGTCAATTCAATGGCCCAACGTACAGTGGCGCTTGAACAGAGACCACAGACCATGGCTTCCCTTGTCTGCAGAACAAAACCAGGGGCCTCCTGACCAGGGGATTCAGTGCACACTCAGGCCTGATTCAGGCTTCCAAATATTGAGCTTGTACAGTCCCTGGGCCCTGACCTGCTATCCTGACAGGACAGGGAAGCTAATTCATAGCCCCATTTATTAATGAACACAGTTTTTAGTCCCAACCATCTTGTAAGCCTGACCAAAGAATTCAAAGAACTGCAGAGCCCACTACAGCCTCACTTGGGTAGGGAACCAAGCCAGCAGTCCTAGCCAACTGTTCTCAACCAGTGGCACAGTCCCACCTCATACCTATCTTCAGAGCTCAAACAGGTGCCTCACCCAAAAAATAAACCGTAATAGCAGGCCCCACTTCTGCAAAGACATTACCAGCAGACACACCCGGAAACCGAAACTGAGTTGACTGGTGAAGAACTCTCCGGCCACAGCAAACCTGTAATATCTGGAAGAGGAGCCAAATTACTCAAGTGCACAGATACCAATGTAAGGAATCGAGGATCACTAAAAATCAGGTAAAAAGGATACCATCAAAAGAAACTAATAGAGATCTAACAGAACCTAATGAAATGAAAATCTATGAGTTTTCAGACAAAGAATTTAGAATAATCCTCTTACAGAAGTTTAACGAACTATAAGAAAACACAGACAACTAACAAAATTAGGAAAACAACATATGAACAAAACAGAGTTTAACAAGGAAATAGCAAGAATCAAAACAAAATCCTAGAGTTGAAAAATGGAAATTAATACTCTTCTGAACAGCCAATGGATTAAGAGTAAATTGAAGGTGAAAAGAAAAGGTTTTGAGACAATTGGAAAGGGAAACACAAATATCAGAATATATGGGATGCAAGTAAAGCAGGTCTAAGAGAGAAGTTCATAGCAATAAATATCTACATCAATAAGCAAAAAAGATCCCAAATAAACAACCTAACTCTATGCCTTAAGGAACTAGAAAAAGAAGCATCAATTGAGGCCACAGTTAGCAGAAGAAAGGAAATAATAGAGGTTAGAACGAAATAAATAACTTAGAAAACAGAAAAACAATAAAAAAGAGTAAACTAAGAGTTGGTTTTTTTAAAAGATAAACAAAATTGAGAAACCCTTAGCTACACTAACCAAGGAGAAAAGAGAAAGGATTCAAACAATAAAGTTATAAATTAAAAAGGAGACATTATAATTGAAACCAAAGAAATTCAAAGGATCATGAGGTTACTGTGAACAACTACACACAAACAAACTGGACAATCTAGAAGAAATGGAAAAAAAAAAAGTCTTAGAAATATACAACTTGCCAAGACTGAATCAGGAAAAAATAGAAAATCTGAATAGACCAATAACTAGTAATTAAAATTTCTCAAAAAAAAAAAAAAAAAAAAGAAGAAGCCCAAAACAAGATGGCTTCACTGGTGATTTTTACCAAGTATTTAAAGAATTAACACCAATCCCTCTCAAAGTCTTTTTAAAAACTAAAGAGGAGGGAACACTCTCAAACTCATTTTATGATACCAGCATCATCCTGATTCCAAAACCAAATAAGGACACTAGCAAAGAAAGATATAGGTCAATATCCCTGATGAATATAAATGTAAAAATTCTCAACAAAATACTAGCAAACAAAGTCAGCAGCAAATTAAAGGGATCATTCACCATAATCAAGTGGGATTGATCCCTGGGATACAAGAATGGTTCAATCAATCAATGGAAATCATTCAATGAGATATATATAGAATTAATATATATTAACTAATATAATTTATCAATAATAATGAATATATATTAATAGAATAAAAGAAAATAATCATATGATCACCTCAAGAGATGCAGAAAAAGCATTCAACAAAATTTAACACCCATTCATGATAATAACTGAACAAATTAGGCATGGAAGAAACATATCTCAAGATAATAAAGGCTATATGTATGATGAGCCTGCAGCTAACATCATACTCAGTTATGAAAGGATGACAGTTTTTTTCTTTTTGATCAGGAACAAGACAAGGACATTTTCACAGGTGCACTTAAGATAATTCTGATGTCAACCACCAGATAATTTGTTTATAAATTTCTCTTTGCCTCAACATCACCTGGGATCTTTAAAAAAATGCAGATGCTTACTCCTCCCTCTACGCCCCAAGCCCCCCATCCAAAAATTCTATTTTGGTGATGGGGTTCAGGTAACAGTTTAGAACCCCAAAAGCACATTCATGTGCAACCATGGCAGAGCACCACTGCTCCAAGGCAGGGCTTCTCAAACTTTAATGTGCAGACAAGTCATCCAGATAATTGAGAAACTACAGACTCTAAATCAGTAAGTCTGGGGTAGGACCTGAGATGCTGCATTCTATATAGGTTTCCAGGTGGAGTCCAGGCTATTGCTTCACAGACTACACACTGAGTAGCAATGAACTGTACATTTTTAATGGTCAGTCAGGCTTGACAAGGCCAGCTATGTCACAAATGAAGTAGATAAGAAACTGGCACTAGGAACTATCCATTGTATTAGGGCAGGCATTAAGAGCACAGATCCTGTTAGACATTCTAGGAAAAGTCCAGTCTACCAGCCAAAGATGAAATTGAAATTTATGACCTACATATGATTTATGATGTAGTAATATACACATTACTAGGGGTCAAGAAAAAAAGCAAATGCACTGTACTGAAAGGGAATAATAACATTAATCTTATAGTTATTAAGTCTGCAATAGTAGGCAATGCATCACATTTGAATTTTGAATTTATTTTATAAGGCATATACAATGGAACTTGAACAATTTGATTGTTTTTTTGTATCACTAATTTTTTAAAGAATAGGAAAGTCCATTTTAATGTTACACATTTAAAAGACAAACTAGGAATTAGAGAAATTAACATTTAGGTTTGGAAAACATTGACTTGGTAGCAGGGAGTCTGCTATCCTCGCTGTTACTCTGAACATTTCAATTTCAGAAAGTTGCATGACTTTCGAATCTCCTCCATGTAAGACATTCTACTTGACATAAGGATTTATTTCTGGCTTTCCATCAGTTTCTAATGAATAGCACCACTGTGTGTTACATGATGTGAGAATTGAAAATCTCTAAACAGTACCACAGGAACACCACATTGCACTTCTACTTGAAAAACACCTGATCGGTTGCCCAGCTGTTTCCTCCAGATGTTGTCTGTAAACTCAAAGGTCATTGTTTCACTAAAACTAAGATTAATTGGACTTTATCTTACTCACTGTTAAAAAAAAATCGCAACTATTAAAATCAAATTTTTAAATAGCCACAAGTATACACAATCAAAACATGTAGAACTTACAAAATATATATATATACATATATATATATTAAAGCATTTTCTGTCTACTTTACAAATCTAAATGCAAAAAACATATAGTCTGTATGAGTTATAAATAAAGTGTGGAGTGAATGTTTTTTTCTGTTTTTAAGAAAAAGCATTATCTTCCCTCTGAATGAAATACCATGAAGTAAAAAAACAAAAAACAAAAAATAAAAAACATACCATTATTTGTACAGATTAATGACAATTTAGTTTAAGATGAAAAACTCAGCAGATGGTGAATGCTTTTGAAATGAGAAATAAAATATAATATCAGTAGACTCTCTTTCTAATGTTTATCTGGAAAACACAATAATAAGACTCAACCTAAAGGACAGAGAGTGTATATGTGTGTGTGTGTGTGTGTGTCTTACTTTATAGACTTTTTGTTTAATAACATAACTTTACCACATTGCATAAGATCCTATAATAACAGGATACTATTAGAGTCTTAAGCATTAAAATTTGTCCTCCATAAAGGGTGTTACAGCATTTAATTATAAATATATTATTTTATAATAAAATCAAAATGCAAATGTCAAACCTGCACTAACTCTGCATTTGATTAGCTAAAAGGAAACCAAATATCCCTGTAATGCTATAATTTTTTTGTTTTTTAAAAGAGATTTAAGATTGAAAACTGAGATTTAAACTTGGATTATTCTATCACTGGGAATATAATTTCTTTTCATTAATTGCTCACCAAAATCATCTATTGCTCACTAAAAGAAAAAAAAAAAAGAAAAGAAAAGAAAAGAAAAAAATCTCCCAGAAAACTACAGCACAATAATATTTATTAAATGAGTATTTATCAGGGTGCTTGGGTAGTGCAGTCGGTTGAACGTCTGACTCTTGGTTTCGGCTCACATGGTGATCTCAGGGTCCTGAGTTTGAACCCCCCATCAGGCTCCATGCTCAGTGTGCAGAGTCTGCTTGAGACTCTCTCTCCCTCTCCCTTTGCCACTCCCCCCACCCTGCACGCACTCTCTCTCTCAAATAAATACATCTTTTTTAAAAAAATGAGTATTTATCAAATCCCGTTGTGAATATGGTCTTGGGTGTCTAAACTGTGGCCCTCTATGTAATATTAATGGTATGACATGTATGCATCAATATTTATTTCTAGGATGCATGTCCCTGATGACCAAAGCATAATTTGGTTTACAAATAAATATTCTTTTCTTGTTTTCAAAAATTATTGTGCATTAAATTAGTAGTCCTTCCTTTAAAAGGAAAAGAAAAAACTTTGAACTATAGAGTGAAGTTTTGAATATACCAATTTCATAACCAGATTAAAATGACCACACCAATAACTAAGAAGCACAAAACAGTGGATAGGAAATTGAAAATTATAATTATTAGTTTAGATAGAATAGATGATTGATACATAGATAATAGATAAATGAATAAGTGAAGAAGAAATGAAGGCATTTTAGTCTCAGTTTAACAGTTATAGCAATCGTAGTAGCATCTAGTGTTTGCTATGTATCGGGCACCATGGTAAGTGTTATATATTTGTTATTTAATTCTGTAAATCCTATAAGATGGGTAATTTTGTTATTCTCACTTCATATATAAAGGAACTGAGGGTTGAAAAGGTCTAATAACTTGTCAAATGTCAGATCACTAATAAGCGGTACTAGCAGGACTCAAACCTAGATCAGACTTCAAAGCCTATTATCTTAACCAAGCTACACTTGGCAGCCAGAAAGCAGTACACCTAAAGACAGAAAGCAGATACACTTAAATGCATACAATTACTATGGGATAATTCTCCAGCCAAAAGACATCTTTAGGATATACAATTGTTATTTGTCAAGAATAGCTCAATAAAGCTGAAGGAAAGGGAAAAGATGACAGAGGAGGAGGGGACCCTATTTCAACTGGTCCCCGGAATTGAGCTGGATATCTACCAGACCACTCTGAGCACCCACGAAACCAGACTGAGATGGAAAAAGATCTGGATCTCTACAAACAGAATATCGCAGGTCGTTGGTTTTGAGGTAGGAAGCGAAGAGTGATTCTGCGGGCAGATATCGGAGGATAAACGGCAGCGGGAGGGTGCCTGGCCGTGGGGATCCTACACCGCCGGTGAGCGACAGCCTCCCGCGCTGCGGATGGGCACAGACTCGCAGACCAGTAGCATCGGGAAAGGACTTTAGGGCAGCCCCCGGGGTGGAGGACCAGAACCGCGGGGTCACGCGCACGTGAACCACAGCCGCCCGGACAGAAACCTGGAGCTACGGTCGCGCGCACGCGAACTGCAGCCTCCGAGACGGAAACCCGGTGCGCTGGGTCCCGCCGGTGAACTGCAACCTCCCAGGTGGAAACCCCGAGCGTTGGAGTCGCCCATATGCGAACTGCAGTTCCCGGAACAGGACCCCAAGCGGCGCGCGAACTGGGAGCAGCTGGTGGTTTTAGAAGCACAAAGGGCAGAGACGTGCCCCAACCTGGAGGCAGGACTGGGGGCGCTGCGGAGGGGCGCACAACCCAGGACGCTGCAGTTTATAGCGGCACGGACAGAAACGGAGATGGTGTGGCCTGGAGAGCTCACCGAAGAACAGACTGCGGTCTCTCTGCTCAGAGGCAGAGGGTTGGAAACGGTCTCTTCTGCTCTGACTCGCGGAAGAGATGCGGAAAGCCACCAGGGAAAGGCGCAGAGAACAAAAGCCCGAAAGACTGATTCCCACTGAGCCCATCCCCTGCCACAGGGGCGCAGGGCAACTCTGCCCCAACAGGGTTGCCTGAGTAACAGCATGGCAGGCCCCTCGCCCAGAAGACAGGCTGGGAAAACAAAGAGGCCAGCAACCCTAAGGTTCCAAGAAAACAGGTGCATCTTGCTTGGGTTCTGGTCAATAATTTGAACTCTATACGTTCCCTCAAACACCCATCAACAGAATGACTAGGAGGAGGAGCCCCCAAAACAGAAAAGACTCAGAGATTATGACTTAGGCTGCAGATTTACAAATGGATGCAGATATAACCAAGATGTCGGAGATGGAATTCAGGCTAGCAATTGTGAAGACAATGGCTAGAATGGAGAAATCAATTAATGGCAACATAGAGTCTCTAAGGGCAGAAATTAAAGGGGAATTGGCAGAACTTAAAAATGCTATCAATGAGATCCAATCCAATCTAGATAATCTAACAGCTAGGGTAACTGAGATAGAAGAGAGAATAAGCGATCTGGAAGACAGTATAATAGATAAAAAGGGAAAAGAGGAGGCCAGGGAAAAACAACTCAGAATCCATGAAAATAGAATCAGAGAAATAAGCGACACCATGAGGCATTCCAGTGTCAGAATCATTGGAATCCCGGAGGGAGTGGAGAGAGGGAGAGGGCTAGAAGATGTATTTGAGCAAATCATGCTGAGAACTTCCCTAATCTGGGGAATGAAACAAACATTCGAGTCCTAGAGGCAGAGAGGACCCCTCCTAAGATCAAGGAAAACAGGCCAACACCCCGGCATGTAATAGTAAAACTTGCAAATCTTAGAACCAAGGGAACCATCTTAAGGGCAGTTAGGGGGAAGAAATTCCTTATGTACAGAGGGAGGAACATCAGAATAACGTCAGACCTATCCACAGAGACCTGGCAAGCCAGAAAGGCCTGGCAAGACATATTCAGGGTACTAAATGAGAAGAACATGCAGCCAAGAATACTTTATCTGGCAAGGCTTTCATTTAGAATGGATGGAGAGATGCAGAGCTTCCATGACCAGCAGAAATTGAAAGAATATGTGACAACTAAGCTGGCCCTGCAAGAAATATTAAGGGGGGGTTCTATAAAAGGAGAAAGACCCCAAGAGTGATCTACAACAGAAATTTACAGGGACAATCTTTAAAAACAACGTCTTCACAGGCAACATGATGACAATTAATTCACATCTTTCAATAATCACTCTCAACGTGAATGGCCTAAACGCTCCCATAAAATGGCACAGGGTTGCAGATTGGATAAAAAGACAGGACCCATCCATATGCTGTCTACAAGAGACTCATTTTGAACCTAAAGATACATCCAGACTGAAAGTGAAGGGATGGAGATCTATCTTCCATGCCAGCGGACCTCAAAAGAAAGCTGGGGTAGCAATTCTTATATCAGACAAATTAGAGTTTAAACTAAAGTCTGTAATAAGAGACACAGAAGGACACTATATCATTCTTAAAGGGTCTATCCAACAAGAAGATCTAACAATTGTAAATATCTATGCCCCCAACATGGGAGCAGCCATCTACATAAGCCAACTGTTAACCAAAATAAAGAGTCATATTGATAACAATACGTTAATTGTAGGAGACCTCAATACTCCACCCTCAGCAATGGACAGATCATCTAAGCAGAAAATCAACAAGGAAACAAGAGCTTTGAATGATACATTGGACCAGATGGACCTCATAGATATTTACAGAACATTCCACCCTAAAACAACAGAATACTCATTCTTCTCGAGCGCACATGGAACTTTCTCCAGAATAGATCATATACTGGGTCACAAATCAGGTCTCAACCGATACCAAAAGATTGAGATTATTCCCTGCATATTTTCAGACCACAATGCTCTAAAACTGGAACTCAATCACAAGAAAAAATTTGGCAGAAATTCAAACACTTGGAAGCTAAAGACCACTGTGCTCAAGAATGTTTGGGTCAACCAAGAAATCAAAGAAGAACTTAAACAATTCATGGAAATCAATGAGAACGAAAACACATCGGTCCAAAACCTATGGGATACTGCAAAGGCGGTTCTAAGGGGGAAATACATAGCCATCCAAGCCTCACTCAAAAAAATAGAAAAATCCCGAATTCACCAACTAACTCTACACCTTAAAGAACTAGAGAAAAAGCAACAAATGACGCCTAAGCCACACATTAGAAGAGAAATAATTAAAATTAGAGCAGAAATCAATGAATTAGAAACCAGATCAGATCAACAAAACTAGAAGTTGGTTCTTTGAAAGAATTAATAAGATTGATAAACCACTGGCCAGACTTATCCAAAAGAAGAGAGAAAGGACCCAAATTAATAAAATTATGAATGAAAGGGGAGAGATCACGACTAACACCAAGGAAATAGAAACAATTATTAGAAATTATTATCTACAACTATATGCCAATAAACTGAGTAATCTGGATGAAATGGAGGCCTTCCTGGAAACCTATAAGCTGCCAAGACTGAAACAGGAAGAAATTGACAACCTGAATAGACCAATAACCAGTAACAAGATTGAAGCAGTGATCAAAAACCTCCCAAAAAACAAGAGTCCAGGGCCTGATGGATTCCCTGTGGAATTCTACCAAACATTCAAAGAAGAAATAATACCTATTCTACTGAGGCTGTTTCAAAAAATAGAAACAGAAGGAAAACTTCCAAACTCATTCTATGAGGCCAGCATTACCTTAATCCCCAAACCAGGCAAAGACCCCATCAAAAAGGAGAATTTCAGACTGATATCCCTGATGAATATGGATTCCAAAATCCTCCACAAAATCCTAGCTAATAGGATCCAACAATACATTAAAAGGATCATCCACCACAACCAAGTGGGATTTATCCCCGGGATGCAAGGGTGGTTCAACATTCGCAAATCAATCAATGTGATAGAACACATTAATAAGAGGAGGGAGAAGAACGATATGGTCCTCTCAATTGATGCAGAAAAAGCATTTGACAAAATACAACATCCTTTCCTGATTAAAACTCTCCAGAGTATAGGGATAGAGGGAACATTCTTCAAGCTCATAAAATCCATCTATGAAAAACCCACAGCGAATATCATCCTCAATGGGGAAAAGCTGAGAGCCTTTCCCTTAAGATCAGGAACACGTCAAGGGTGTCCACTCTCACCACTGTTGTTCAACATAGTACTAGAAGTCCTAGCAACAGCAATCAGACAACAAAAAGAAATAAAAGGTATTCAAATTGGCAAAGAAGAAGTCAAACTCTCTCTTTTTGCAGACGACATGATACTTTATGTGGAAAACCCAAAAGACTCCACCCCGAAATTACTAGAACTCATCCAGCAATTCAGTAATGTGGCAGGATACAAAATCAATGCACAGAAATCAGTTGCTTTCTTATACACTAACAACGCAACTGTAGAAAGAGAAATTAAAGAAACGATTCCATTTACAATAGCACCCAAAACCATAAGATACCTCGGAATAAACCTAACCAAAGAGGTAAAGGATCTATACTCTAGGAACTACAAAACACTCATGAAAGAAATTGAAGAAGACACAAAAAGATGGAAAAATATTCCATGCTCATGGATCGGAAGAATAAACATTGTTAAAATGTCTATGCTACCCAGAGCAATCTATACCGTCAATGCCATCCCGATCAAAATTCCAATGACATTTTTCAAAGTGCTGGAACAAACAATCCTAAAATTTGTACGGAATCAGAAAAGACCCCGAATCTCCAAGGAGATGTTGAAAAAGAAAAACAAAGCTGGGGGCATCACGTTGCCCGATTTCAAGCTATATTACAAAGCTGTGATCACCAAGACAGCGTGGTACTGGCACAAAAACAGACATATAGACCAATGGAACAGAATAGAGAACCCAGATATGGACCCTCAACTCCATGGTCAAATAATCTTTGACAAAGCAGGAAAAAACATGCAATGGAAAAAAGACAGTCTCTTCACTAAATGGAGCTGCGAAAATTGGACAGCCACATGCAGAAGAATGAAACTCGACCATTCTCTAACACCATTCACAAAGATAAACTGAAAGTGGATAAAAGACCTCAATGTGAGACAGGAATCCATCCAAATCCTAGAGGAGAACATAGGCAGTAACCTCTTTGACATCGCCCACAGCAACTTCTTTCAAGATACATCTCCAAAAGCTAGTGAAACAAAAGCAAAAATGAACTTTTGGGACTTCATCAAGATAAAAAGCTTCTGCACAGCAAAGGAAACAGTCAACAAAACAAAGAGGCAACCCACAGAATGGGAGAAGATATTTGCAAATGACACTACAGATAAAGGGCTGGTATCCAAAATCTATAAAGAACTTCTCAAACTCAACACCCAAAAAACAAATAATCAAGTCAAAAAGTGGTCAGAAGAGATGAACAGACACTTCTCTGAAGAAGACATACAAATGGCTAACAGACACATGAAAATATGTTCATCATCATTAGCCATCAGGGCAATCCAAATCAAAACCACACTGAGATACCACCTTACACCAGTTAGAATGGCCAAAATGGACAGGGAAAGAAACAACAAATGTTGGAGAGATGGTGGAGAAAGGGGAACCCTCTTACACTGTTGGTGGGAATGCAAGTTGGTACAGCCACTTTGGAAAACAGTGTGGAGGTTCCTCAAAAATTTAAAAATAGAGCTACCCTATGACCCAGCAATTGCACTACTGGGTATTTACCCCAAAGACACAGATGTAGTGAAAAGAAGGGCCATATGCACCCCAATGTTCATAGCAGCAATGTCCGCAATAGCCAAATTGTGGAAAGAGCCGAGATGCCCTTCAACAGATGAATGGATAAAGAAGATGTGGTCCATATATACAATGGACTATTACTCAGCCATCAGAAAAGATGAATACCCAACTTTTACATCAACATGGATGGGGCTGGAGGAGATTATGCTAAGTGAAATAAGTCAAGCAGAGAAAGTCAATTATCATATGGTTTCACTTATTTGTGGAACATAAGGAATAACATGGAGGACATTAAGAGAAGGAAGGGAAAAATGGGCAGGGGGAATTGGGAGGGAGAGATGAACCATGAGAGACTATGGACCTGAGAAACAAACAGGGTTTTAGAGGGGAAGGGGGAGGGGGGATTGGTTAGCCCGGTGATGGGTATTAAGGAGGGCATGTACTGCATGGAGCACTGGATGTTATATGAAAACAATGGATCGTGGATCACTACATCAAAAACTAATGATGTATTGTATGGTGACTAACATAATAAAATTTAAAAAATAATAATAAAGCTGAAGGAAAAAACAGCTGACTTGATATAGGCAATAAAACAGCTGGTGAATTGTTTATCAATACAGCATGCATTTTAAAACCACTTTTATCTGGTCCAAATGAAAATAAATTATCAATGTAATAATTAAGATCCTCAACATCACTAATCATCAGGGACATGCACATCAAAACCACAGTGAGAGATCACCTCACACCAGTCATAATGGCTGGTATCAAAAAGACAAGAAATAACAAGTGTTGGCAAGGATGTGGAGAAAAGAAAACCCTTGTGTACAGTTGGTGAGAATGTAAATTGATGTTACTACTGTGGAAAACAGTATGGGATTTTTGCAAAAAATTAGAAATAGAATAACCATATGATCTAATAACTCCACTACTGGATATTTACCCCCCAAAAATGAAAACAGTAATTAGAAAAGGTATTTGCACCCCTATGTTCACTGCAGTATTATTTATAACAGCCAAAGTATGGAAGTAACCTAAGTGTCCATCAATAGATGAATGGATAAAGAAGAAATTCCATATATATATATATCACTCAGCCATAAAAAAAAAAAATAACAAGATCTTGCTCTTTACACCAACATGGATGGGCCTAGAAGGTATTATGCTAAGTGAAATAGAAAAACAAATACCATATGCGCTCACTTATATGTGGAATCTAAAAACAAAACAAACAAGCAAACAGAACATAAATAGACTCATAAATCCAGAGAACAGACTGGTGGTTGCCAGAAGAAAGGGGGTTTGGAGGATGGGCAAAATAGGTAAAAGAGATTAAAAGGTACAAACTTCTTATTATAAAATAAGTCACAGAGATGAAAAGTACAGGATAAGGAATAGAGGTAATAATGTAGTAGTATTCTGTGGTGACAGATGGTAACTATACTTATGATGGTGAGCACTGGCCAATGTCAAGAAGTGTTGAATCACTATGTCATGCACTTAAAATATATTAATATATATAACCATATCCAAATAATAAAACTTTTTAAAATAAATAATACATAGCCACTTTCTAACACAAAGAAAGATGTCTCAAACAGAAATAGAATAAGAAACTCACGGAGTGAAGCCCGACGTAGGTAGTAAGGCTATGACAGAAGGATTCAGAGCCCAAAATCAAGCAGTGGAGACACAGAGTTTACTGCCATGTAAAAATGAAACTGATTACACCTCATGTGAAACGAAGACCTAAAACCAACTTTTCTACGTGAAGCCAGTAATCAGAATCCTGCTCACCCTCCCATCAATGAATACAGAAAAACTAGCAACTATTGACAGGGTTTTCATGGTGTGGGACATTGACTGGGAACTAGAAAGTGGATCGTTGCCAATGTGGGGTTGATGGGATAGTACAATAGCATCATGGAGTGAAAGTCGAGCTAACATAATACTGTGTCTGAAATCTGGATGTCTTTGTACGGACCAATCATGGAGTCACAAAACAGAAAAGGGAGAAAGGAGATAAGGGAAAATAAAAGCTCCCTCAAGAGACAATAAGCTCTCAAAACCCAATCACACACGTATAAATAAACTAATACTAATACAGTTATTCAATAAACCTGAAAGATTGAAGATTTTATGCTGACAGAAATAGAAATAATACGGCAATCTTGAAAGTGCTTTAAAACTGTAATTTTAAATTCTCAAATATGTAGCGTAGATAAGTGCATGTATAAAATAAAATCCCAACTCTATAAAGCAGATAAGGGATCTTGGCACAAGAGAATCAAGTACAGGTAGATATGACAAGGAACCAACTGAACATCCAAAAAATGAAAACTGCAATCATTGAAATAAGCATTTGAAACACTAAATAAATGGAGATAAACAGTAGATTGTATGAATGCAAAGGATAAAGAATTAGATATTAGAGCATACCTAATGTAAAACAGGTTTTGATGTAAAATAAAAGGTTATATATAAATGGAACTTTAGAAAATAGAAAGCATGTCCCTTGATGTTGAATTCAAGAGCAAGTCTATCAAACTGAATAACTAGAGAAAGTATGCACAATTCTCATCATATTTTAAAAAATTTTTCTGTTCACTTTGTAAAACTGCTATTAAGGGGTCTGAGATATACCAGTGTGGAAATAAATGAAGACCAACCAAATAAGAACAAGCACAGGGTATTTATTAAAACCTTGCTATAGATGTCAGCCACTACCGTTTGCATTTTGGCGGAGCCTCAAAGGGAGGCAGAGAAGTGGGAAACTTTTATAGTAGGCAAAAAAGGCTTCAGGCCTGCCCTCATTGAGGGCTGTTGGTACAGAGAAACTGTAGGTGCTCTTTCTAGAAATGGGGCATTTAATGTGATTGGTTAAGGGTACATCTTCGGCTTATTCTAGTTGGTCTTAAGTTAGAAGCAGGTACAAAAATTAAGGAAGCTGCCAGTCAGTTATTAGTTAAGTTCTGGTTATTTGGGGCCAATTGTTTTGGGGGCCATTGTTTGGATTTTAGATGGCTGGTAGAGATAGCAGCATGACCTTCTCCAAGTCTGACTCTACAGCAGGCTGGCCTCCTGGGTTGGTTACTACAGAAAAGAGGTTGGTTTCCTGGACTGGTTGTAGGTCAGAGTTCTATTTCTATAGATGGTCTGATCATAGTCCCATTTCTCACTAGATCATCTACTCTATTGGTCTATTTAGTCTCTAGCTAGATTAGTTTTGCAGCAGATTTTGCAAAAGTCTTCTTTTTATTTTGGCAAGGTACTAATGCTGAGGTCTTAAGACACTTAAATATGTAGGCTGCCAATTATGAACGCTTGCACTATCATCAACATCATCGAGGAAAAATGTATAGTTCACAATTTTTTAACTTTTTTTTTTTTTTTTGCAGAAGATCTCCGATTAAAATAGCACTCATCTCTTCTTTCATACTTTCTCCTATGCAGAATCAACCACAAGCTATCAGTTCCCGTGCAGGCATCAGTTCAGGGATAGGATACTTAGTGAGCACCATTTTTTATATAAGAAAGTATTTGTAAACTAGCACTTCATAAAGTAGTTACTTAAAAAGTCATAATATATGTCACTCATGTGCAGCCAAGCCTAAAAGAGTTCTGTTTGCTCTCTGGTGGTCATGATAAACTCTCTGGCATGAAAATCCACCTGGAATATCTGTGAAAATAAATGTCCTACGAGGGAAAACACCCTCACTTTCAAGGCCTCAGAACAACACTGCATATGAAGGTGAGTAGCCCCATGAACTTCCTGTCTCAGTCAAAATGAAAGACTATTTCCCCATTTCTTTCACAGTGAATGGATGATGTGGAACAGAAATTCATCTACTCCCCAGGATCAGAAACTCCTAATTCTATCCCTTATTTTCTCCAGCCTTTATCCTAGGATTCCAGCTTCTAACTGCTTGACAAAATATAGATGCCAACTCCCTCAGTAAGTGCCTTTATGAACACATTTGGCTGCTTGTCTTTAAAACATCCATAATTCCAGCAGGAACACTTTTAAATTTATTCCCAGAGCAGTTGCCCTCTGTTTGTCTCCTTGACTACTGCCATGTCCTCAGCTCATCACAGAAACCTAAGGCATTAGCAGAATGCCCTGGGCTACAATTGGGAGCTGGGTTCTGTCCGCAGTGAGAACACCAATATCCACCAGATAACGAGGACAGCACTCAAACTGCGGAGGCGACTGTAATGAAGTCCGTGAAGATTTATTTAGCACATAGAACCTAATGTAAAAGTAACTCAAAACGGGAGCTATCTGGTGAAAGAACTAGAGAGTCACATAAACCGTGCAAAAGTCTAGAAAAATGCTATTAACCAGTTGTTTAAGGAGATAGGAAGAGATGGATTCTTCAATATTCAAGTCTGAATTCAGACTCACAACCCAACTTTATTTCAAAAAAATCTTTTTATATTCCTAATGGTCATTTAGGATGAAATAAAAAGCAAACTAAGGTTTAAAAATATTTTAATTCTCTTTTATTGGTTTTCTTTACTTCCCCAGATAAATCCAAACTCTAATAGGAATCTGTCACAGGTCAATCTCTAAGTCAATTTCAAGGTTCCCATAATCACACCAACAGAAAGTGGATGGCTAAAGTGGTTCAGCTCCTAACAGGAAATTTGTCACCTCACTCAACTCTGGACTTGGAAGAAAGCAAGCAATGGAAATAACCATATAAGAATAAGAATGTGGTTCAGTTACATTAGTAAATCAGGAAATTTACTCCAGCTCTAGAGAGATGAATCCTTAATATCACTGTCCAGGAAATATAGTATGTGGATCAGAGATCACAGTATGTTCTGTTCCCTTCTTATTTTCTCAGTGGGAGTTTTCATAATGGTTATCCTGTTTGCCTTTTAACATTGAAATTAGGGTACACTGAGGCATGAATATCTAGACCATACACAAGATTAAGGAGAGCCACACCTAAAAGTAATTATGAAATCTGTGAGAAAACCTAGACTTGGAAGTGAATGTAATTTAAGAATATGACACTAAGTTTGCTGTTTGTTCTTCCCTTTGAATGAACTCAAGTTTATAGGAGATAGCATTGCATTATGTTTTGTCAGAGTATATTTGCCATTGCCATGGTTGTCAGAAAAATAGGTAAATGTGTTGCAATCAATAAAAAGATGATTCCGGGGCGCCTGGGTGGCTCAGTCGTTAAGCGTCTGCCTTAGGCTCAGGTCATGATCCCAGGGTCCTGGGATCGAGTCCCACATCGGGCTCCCTGCTCAGCAGGAAGCCTGCTTCTCCCTCTCCCACTCCCCCTGCTTGTGTTCCTGCTCTCGCTATGTCTCTCTCTGTCAAATAAATAAATAAATAAATAAAATCTTTAAAATGATGATTCCGTAGGAATAAGGAGCCATATTATTCTTTCTGCAGTTTGCATAAACTACCAAATCTACCTTTTGCTTTATGTTAATTTGTGTCTTTTATTTACAATTATAAAAGCCATAAATAATGGGGGGAGAGTACAAGAAATGGGATTCTTGGCAATAAAATTTCATATGTGACTCCTAGTGGCCTTTTCCTCCTTGTTCCTCCTAATTAATATCCAGTCTTTCTTGCAACTTTTCTTCTGAGTGATATCTTTTCATAGTTTCCCCTCCTAGATTTTTCCTACATGATCAATCTCACAAGGCAGTTGTGTGAAGGAAGTTTTATTGGAATTTTGTTGTATAGTGATAAGCCCATAAAGCTATAATTTTCCTCAGGCACTACTTAGGTGCAATCTACAAATCTGGATATGTTGTGGTGTTGGTTTTATTTACTTTGTAATATTTTCTAATTTCCTTGCTTTTATTTGTGGGTTATTTAGAAGAAAGTTGTCTAATTTCCAAATACTTTAATATTTTTCATGACCATTCGATTATTGTTTTTTACGTTCTTCTATTTTGGTAAGGGAATATACCCTATATAATTTCAATTATTTTCAATTTGTTAAAAATAATTGCTTTATGACTCAGAATATAGTTTCAATTTGTGAATATTCCATATGAATTTTAAAAGAATGTGTATTCCACAGTTTTTGGCTAAAAGTATTTTGTTGGTTGTTTATTTAGCCAAAGTAATTTTGAAGAAGTAAAAGAAAATTGAAATACTTAATACTACTTAATTTCAAGACTTATTATAAAGCTATAGTACCTAGAACACCCCCTCACACAAACAAAATTTGTGAAAAAGATCGCTCAAGACATTACCAATTGTCTCATGGGGGGGCAAAATTGACCCTGGTTTAGAACTACTAATCCAGCTACACCAGTTTTTTTTTCTTTTCTAGAGCCTATTTGCTGTGTCTTTTACCATAATTTTATTTTTAAACCTTCAATACCCTTATGTTTTAGATATGTACCATTTTACTTTAAAATTTTATCTGAATATACCTGTCTAAACACTGGTGATTTTGTCCTTTTACATTTTAATTCAAATTCATCATGTTTTTCTATATTTTTTAGTATTCTTATTTATTTTCTTATATAATGGATAACTCAATTAAAAAAAAAAAACTTTATTCCTTCTACTGGTTTTCATGACATACACTGCATTTTTAGAAGTATGCTTCTAAAGAAAATTGATTCACTAATGATTGAAATTAATTAATATTCTCTTTTCAAGGAATACAAGCAAGGACTTCAAAAAATTTTAGTTCCTATCCTCCCCTTCTCCATCTTTCTTGTGTGGTTTTAGATTTTACTACCTCCTGCGGTAAATAGAGTAATGTCCTCCCCATCCCCATAGATATTCACATCCTAATTCCCAGGGCCCGTTAGTATGTTACCTTACATGGCAAAAGGGATTTTGCCGATGTGATTAAAAACTTGAGATGGGAAGATTATCCTGAATTATCTGGGTGAGCCCAATGTGTCACAGGAGTCTTATATGTGAAAGAGGGAGGGAGGGGAGTGAGAGAAGGTGATGTTGACTGAAGAATAGATCAAAATGATAAGAGTGCTGGAAGGAGGGCCTGAACCAAAAACATGCAGGCAGCCTCTAGAAAAAGGAAATGGGAAGGAAACAGTTCCTCATCTGGAAGCTCCAGAAGGAAGACAGCCCTCCTGACACCTGGCTTTTAGCCCAGTGATGTCTATTTTGGATTTCTGAACTTCAGAGCTTTAAGATAATTAATCTGTGTTGTTTTAAGCCACTAAATTTGTAGTAAAATGGTACAGCAGCAGTCATAAACTAATAAGCCACATTTAGTCTATACCAATCCCCATTCCCATCCTGGTACTCACTATTTTTCCCTTGCTCAATTTAAATGTAGTATTCATGCTTACTGACTGATTCTTCACCATCCCCTTCTTGCACCACATTATAGCCTGTAGGGTGCAATTTCATTTGTCATAAAGAATATTTTCATGTAGTTCTTCAGGTGAAGGTCTTTGTGTGGTATGTTCCATATAGCCTTTCTTTGGGGGAAACAATTAGTTGTGTAGCTTGTACTTTTGTTCTATAAAATGCTTCCTTCTCTGCTTTTTAATTAATTAGCTAAATCAACTATTTCCTTGTATAGTTAATTAGCTACTAAGAAAACTATGAGTCATTCCCTAACATAATTTAAAAAAAAAAACAACAAACAACAGGTTACTCTTAAGGGTAAAACCCCTTATACTTATTTTTTTTTTTTATTCTACTGACAGCCAGTGCCTCAGGTGCAAGTTTTTTGTTTGTTTATTTTGTGTTTTTTCCATCATTCTCTAATTCTTTATTTTTAGCTATAGCATATATTTCTATGGTATTATTTATTTCCAGTGTCCTTCTAACATTATTTATTGTAGTTCCTCTAGTGTGGTGAAATTTATTTTATTTTCTATTTGCTTCTATAAGTAAATTTTAAGAGTTAAAATACATAATGTATTTTATCTATAATATTAATTTGAATCTTCTTGGATTTTTTCCTGATCATCCTGGCTAATGGTTAACAAATTCTTTAATCTTCTCAAAAAACTACCTTTTGTTTTCATTGATTTTCTGTATTGTTTTTCACTCTATTCTATTTCACTTATGTTCACATTGATCATTATTATTTCTTCTTCTATTTACTCTGGGTTTAATTTGCTCCTCTTTTCCTATTTTCTAAAGGTGGATGCTGAAAGCATCGATTTGGGACTTTTCATCTTTTTTACTACAGGTGTTTAGTGCTATAAATTTCCCACTAATTACTGCTTAGGGTTTATACATATATATATTTTTTTTCCCCCATCTCTATCTAACTTTGTAAACATATGGAATATGGTTAATATAGTTTAAGATGACCTTGGCTACTAAGTCTAATACCTGTGTCAGTTCTGAGTCAGTTTCAATTGACTAATTTTTCTTCTCATTGTGGGTTGTATTTTCTTGCTTCTTTGCCTGACTGCCATTTTTTTTTTTTTTAAGATTTTATTTATTTATTTGAGACAGAGAGAATGAGAGAGAGAGAGAGCACATGAGAGGGGGGAGGGCCAGAGGGAGAAGCAGACTCCCCGCCGAGCAGGGAGCCCGATGCGGGACTCGATCCAGGGACTCCAGGATCATGACCTGAGCCGAAGGCAGCCGCCTAACCAACTGAGCCACCCAGGCGCCCCTGACTGCCAATTTTTTAATGAACGTCAGACATTTTGAATTTAACCTTCTTGGGTACAGAATATTTATGTTTCTCTATAAACTTGAGATTTGTTCTGGGATACAGTTGGAAACAATTTGAAGGGAGGGGGGATCTTGTTTTTAAAATTTGTTAGACAAAACTGGAATGTACTCAGTCTAAAGCTCATTTTTCTCCAAGACTGAGACAAGATACTTATATGTACTCTATACAATGCCCTATTTCCAGTCTGCCTGTGGAAACAAACTATCTTCACTCTTTGTGGGCACCAGGCATGTTACCTCTAAACTTGTTGGGTTGATCTTTCCCCATCCTTGGGTAGTTCCCCCATATGCATATGCTGATCAGTACTCAACTAAGTTGTCCAGAGGGACCTTTTGCCCATTTCCAGAATTACAGCCTTTTTTTTTTTTAAAGATTTTATTTATTTATTCATGAGAGACAAAGAGAGAGAGAAGCAGAGGGAGAAGCAGGCTCCCTGCTCAGCGGGAACTGATGCAGGACTCGATCCCAGGACCCTGGGACCATGACCTGAGCCAAAGGCAGACACTTAACCAACTGAGCCACCCAGGCGCCCTCCAGAATTACAGCCTTATGCACCACTCTCCTTTCCAGTACTCTGTGCTGTGAACTGTAGTTGCTTTAGTTTCTCTAGACTCCCAATTCTGTCTCCCCAATTCAGGGAGTCCACCAGTTTCATCTGGGTTCTCCCTTCTTGTGCCACTGACTCAAAAATTCTCTCAAGGCCATAAGCTGTAGTATCACAGGAATCATGTCATTAGTTTTGTTATTGTCACTGCTGCTCATTTGTTTTAGGTAGGAGGTTGAATTCAGTCCCTATTAATTCACCTTAGCTGGAAGGAGAAGGTCCACAAATCTTAAAATGCTTTATTTGAATCTAAACTTTTATTGAATTTTCAGTCCAAATGAAAAATATTCTTTGTCTGTCCTCTTATCTATAATGCATAAACCTAGTTTATATATATATATATATATATATATATATATGTAACATATATATATTTTATTCCTTTCTTGCATTTTAAATACGTCCTTGGTACTGCAAAGTTCTGAACAAATCTTTTGCCATTCTAAATGACTCAGAAAAGTATACAAGGGAAATCTATTTTTTAATAACTGCAATTATACTTTATTCCCTGTATAAATAATCTCCCACTATAAGTTACTGATGAAAGTATGGAGTTAATAGCAGGAGAAAAACAAAAAAAAAATGCAACAAAAATTTATTCATAATGCAGTGACATGAATTCACAAGACTATATTAACCTGGCTCTCTGATGGTTAAATAAAGTTGCTGGCATAAATAAAATTATCTTTCCTTAATTTAATACACAATGCAGGGTCAGAGGCCTACAGGACTTCATATCTCCTCCTGCTCTCATAGAATTCAAATTGCAGCATGATTGATTCTTTGGACCATGAGTTTGGTTTTCAAAAATGACTGTTAGGCATGTAAACTCCAAGGAAAGATTAAATTTTAAGTCTTTGTCAGTTAACATTTAACAGTGATATAAAGTCTTACAGCAATGAGACACCAGTTACAAAAGGGTCAAGGAGTTGATTGTAAGTAAATCAAAAGCACTAGAGAGTGCACAACAGTGGTGAATTGCATTCCTTTCTTAGTAACATAAAATCAGCCTAGTTGCTCTCTTAATTAACTGCTGTACCATAAAACTATTTTAGCTTTTATCACACAAGCATTATTCACCTTGATGCTTTAAGGTTCGAGGTTATTTTAGCTTCCATACCTCTGTACAAAAGACATTTATCCTCAAATTTTACTAGAAGAAGAAAATGATCTGCTGATTTTCTGCCACCTGCCTTTAAGAGGGTTCAGCTATCATTGAGATCACTTGCTTTAGATAGGTTTTGTCTAACATGTAGAATCTCCCCAACTGTGATGCATTTGGTACTTCCACCCAAATATCTTTTTTGTGGAAACACTGAAAGTCCTTATCTAACTCAACATAGCCAGAAATTAAGGTCACCTTCAATTAAATGAGAAAAAAATGTTTTGTAATTATAAACACAATGTAATTTGAAGCACAAATTTAGAGCAGAAAGTACTGCCTAGGTTAGCTTTCCAATTCCAATAGAGCATACAATTTCTGGACACATTTTCTCAGATAATAAAAATGAGAATTCTAGTCTTTCTTGCAGCATATGATCAAGTAAGATCTCCACTAAACATATTTCCATAACATTAAATCGGAACAAAATTTCCTTTATTTGGGATCCAGGTATTATTTATTTCCTCTACTTTAATCGTGTTCTTATGTTTGTACTGCTAACATATATTTTATCAGCAAAGAAATATTGTGAGGTGCCTTGAAATGTGCTTTCTTTTTTTTTTTAAGTTAGCGTGTCCCATTTTATCTTCTGTATGACATATTCTCCCTACTCAGAATCTCTGAAGAATTACCTTAATATGATGGGCAAAATGGAGAAAACATCAATGCATACAAAATATTACAGTTATCATTTAAAAATTCAAAAGAACCTCAATCTTTCCTTTAACTTAAGGAGCAAGTGAATTGATATCTTAGCACTTTAAAGCTGAACTCTAATTAATATTAATTGAAGTAAAAGAGTGTTGGAGAGTGGATGAAAAAGTGGGGTGTGCTGTAAAGGAAGAAAAAGAAAAGCTGTGATAAGCTGTTTCCTTTCCCCTGTTCCCCCACTCCAGGCAGCTCTACCGCTACAGTCAAAACTTCCCAGACATGGATCTCAAACTGCAGCCAGTAACCAAGAATCTAGCATGTTGGCAAGAATGTGGAGAAAGGGAAACCCTCTTACACTGTTGGTGGGAATGCAAGCTGGTACAGCCACTTTGGAAAACAGTGTGGAGTTTCCTCAAGATGTTAAAACTAGAGCTACCCTACGACCCAGCAATTGCACTACTAGGTATTTATCCCCATAGATAGAGATGTAGTGAAAAGAAGGGGCATGTGCACCCCAGTGTGTTCATAGCAGCAATGTCCACAGTAGCCAAACTGTGGAAGGAGCCAAGATGCCCTTCAACAGATGAATGAAGAAGATGTTGTACATATACACAATGGAATATTACTCAGCCATCAGAAAGGATGAATACCCATTTACATTGACATGGATGGAACTGGAGGGGATTATTCTAAGTGAAATAAGTCAAGCAGAGAAAGAAAATTATCATATGGTTTCACTAATATGTGGAACATAGGGAATAGCATGGAGGACCATAGGGGAAGGGAGGGAAAACTTAAGGGGAAGAAATCAGAGAGGTGGACAAACCATGAGAGACTCTAGACTCCGGGAAACAAGCTGAAAGTTTCAGAGGGGAGTGGGGTAAGGGGATGGGGTGGCCGGGTGATGGGTATTGAGGAGGGCACGTGTTGTCATGAGCACTGGGTGTTATATGCAACTAATGAATCATTGAACAGTACATCAAAAACTAATGATGTACTATACATTGGCTAATTGAACATAATAAAAAGAAAAGAATCTAGTGCCACATTTCTGCTCCTTTTTTTAGTCACCTTCACTCCATGTTCACTAAGAGTGCAAATATGTAGCAAGTGTCTTTTCATGAATATTAATATAAAAATGCATTTAATGAGTGTGATTTTATAAATTATTAATTATAAGCAATAATGAAAGCCTATGAGATAGATATACATAGATATACATATTATGTAGTCAATTTGGCATTCTTATGTAGCAAATAAGTTATACTGTATAAACTATTATTACATATAACTCCTAGTTGCAGTTACAGAAAGACCAGTAGGATATTGCTTATAAAGTATAAATTCTTTCTTCACAACTCTGAATACTCAATAGTAAGATGCTAACTTACTCATTTTACAAGAAAAGTTTCCTGTAAACAACTATTTATTACATACCTTTCTAAAAATAAAAATTTTACAAAGTTGGAAAATTCAAACAGCAATCTAAAAATACTATTCTTGCTTTAAGATGTGCTGGAAATTAACTGAAGAGATTTGCATAATTTCTATCCTATATCTACTCTCTGCCTAAAAAAATGTTGTCTGCTAGATAGCATTATCTATTTATGTAATTCCAAATATCATATGTATACTAATTTCATCCATATCACACGATGAGCTCTGAGATCATTAATGAGTCCTGATGTAGACCTGATTCATATATCCCTCTGGATATTACTTTGACTTGAAATTAGCTTGGCCATTTAAAATTCTTTCAAATTATAGTTTGCTGATTCAAAGTGATGACAAATGCAGGCTCTGAAGTTAGACTTCCTAGGTTCAAAGACTGGATCTATCACCTCTATGTGACCTTGGCTGAGCTTCTTCACCTCTGACTCAATTTCCTCATCTGTAAAATAGTTCTAATAATAATTAGTAATAATAATACTTTATCATTAATTCCTATGTGATTGCAATATTCATAAAGTTCTTAGAACTGTGACTGCTTAATTGTTAGCTATTTATCTTACTTATCGATAGCATGTTCCCAATATAAATATCATAGTCATCCATCTCCTGCATCTCTACAACCAATCTCCAAACCCTGTCAATTCTGCCTCTATCATCTTTCTCCAATATGCTATTTTTTTTTTAATTTTTCTTTAGGAATGACTGAGTTCAGTTTCTATGCTCTTTTCTCTAGAAATCTACAGTAATTCCTTAACAGATCTCCCAGTTCTCTAACAGCTATATCATTAATACTTCCAACAGATTTATCTGAATAACAGTCATAATAATTTATCTAAATAACAGTCATAAGTAATAATAAGTCACTCTACTGCAGTGGTTCCTCAGTGGCTCTCCACTGTGATCCTCAATGCCTCCATAATCTGACTCAATTCTTTGATATTTAACATTTCAGTACTTTTCTTCAGCCTCCCAAAATGTTTTGCACATTTTCTTCTTATATATTTTTTTCTTCAGAATAACCTTTCCAACTTTTGAAACTTGCAATTTTTTTTAAGGTCAACCACCAATGCCACTAACTCAGTAGATTCTCCTACCATCCATAGTACACATTAAGCATGGCCTCAGTCTATCATTGTCAATAGGGAAAAACTGAGAGCTTTCCCCCTAAGGTCAGGAACGCGGCAGGGATGTCCACTATCACCACTGCTATTCAACATAGTATTAGAAGTCCTAGCCACAGCAATCAGACAACAGAAAGAAATAAAAGGCATCCAAATCAGCAAAGAAGAAGTCAAACTCTCACTCTTTGCAGATCATACGATACTTTATGTGGAAAACCCAAAAGACTCCACCCCAAAACTGCTAGAACTCATACAGGAATTCAGTAAAGTGAGAGGATATAAAATCAATGCACAGAAATCAGTGGCATTCCTATACACCAACAACAAGACAGAAGAAAGAGAAATTAAGGAGTCCATCCCATTTACAATTGCACCCAAAACCATAAGATACCTAGGAATAAATCTAACCAAAGAGACAAAGGATCTGTACTCAGAAAACTGTAAAATACTCATGAAAGAAATTGACGAAGACACAAAGAAATGGAAAAACGTTCCATGCTCATGGATTGGAAGAACAAGTATTGTGAAGATGTCAATGCTACCTAGAGCAATCTACACATTCAATGCAATCCCCATCAAAATACCATCCACTTTTTTCAGAGAAATGGAACAAATAATCCTAAAATTTGTATGGAACTAGAAAAGACCCCGAATAGACAGAGGAATGTTGAAAAGAAAAGCAAAGCTGGCGGGATCACAATTCTGGACTTCCAGCTCTATTACAAAGCTATCATCATCAAGACAGTATGGTACTGGCACAAAAACAGACATATAGATCAATGGAACAGAATAGAGAACCCAGAAATGGACCTTCAACTCTATGGTCAACTAATCTTCCACAAAGCAGGAAAGAATGTTCAATGGAAAAAAGACAATCTCTTCAACAAATGGTGTTGGGAAAATCGGACAGCCACATGAAGAATGAAACTGGACCATTTCCTTACCCCACACACAAAAACAGACTCCAAATGGTTGAAAGACCTCAATGTGAGACAGGAGTCCATCAACATCCTAAAGGAGAACACAGGCAGCGACCTCTTTGACCTCAGCTGCAGCAACTTCTTCCTAGAAACATCACCAAAGGCAAGGGAAACAAGGGCAAAAATGAACTATTGGGACTTCATCAAGATAAAAAGCTTTTGCACAGCAAAGGAAACAGTCAACAAAACCAAAAGACAACCGACAGAATGGGAGAAGATATTTGCAAATGACATATCAGATAAAGGGCTAGTATCCAAAATCTAGAAAGAACTTGTCAAACTCAACACCCAAAGAACAAAGAATCCAATCAAGAAATGGGCAGAAGACATGAACAGACATTTTTCCAAAGAAGACATCCAAATGGCCAACAGACACATGAAAAAGTGCTCAACATCGCTCGGCATCAGGGAAATCCAAATCAAAACCTCAATGAGATACCTCACACCAGTCAGAATGGCTAAAATTAACAAGTCAGGAAACGACAGATGTTGGTGGGGATGCGTAGAAAGGGGAACCCTCCTACACTGTTGGTGGGAATGCAAGCTGGTACAACCACTCTGGAAAACAGTATGGAGGTTCCTCAAAAAGTTGAAAATAGAGCTACCATATGATCCAGCCATTGCACTACTGGGTATTTACCCCAAAGAACAAATGTGGGGATCCAAAGGGGTATGTGCACCCTGATGTTTATAGCAGCAATGTCCACAATAGCCAAATGTGGAAAGAGCCAAGATGTCCATCGACAGATGAATGGATAAAGGAGAGGTGGCATATATATACAGTGGAATATTACGCAGCCATCAAAAGAAATGAGATCTTGCCATTTGCAACGATGTGGATGGAACTGGAGGGTGTTATGCTAAGCGAAATATGTCAATCAGAGAAAGACATGTATCATATGATCTCACTGATATGAGGAATTCTTAATCTCAGGAAACAAACTGAGGGTTGCTGGAGTGGGGGGTGGGGTGGGAGGGATGGGGTGGCTGGTGATAGACACTGGGGAGGGTATGTGCTATGGTGAGCACTGTGAATTGTGTAAGACTGTTGAATCACAGATCTGTACCTCTGAAACAAATAATACATTATATGTTAAGAAAAAAAAAAAGAAGATAGCAGGAGGGGAAGAATGAAGGGGGGGAAATCGGAGGGGGAGACGAACCATGAGAGACGATGGACTCTGAAAAACAAACTGAGGATTCTAGAGGGGAAGGGGGTGGGAGATGGGTTAGCCTGGTGATGGGTATTAAAGAGGGCACATAGGAAAAAAAAAAGCATGGCCTCAGTCTAAGTCACACAATTATGTTACTTATTATAGTGCTATTTTTGTTCTCAATTGACTGCATATAGCTTGTTCTGGATAGAGTCTAAAATTCTTTGAAAGCAATGTCTTCATCTTCTTCATCTTTGCTTCTGCACAGTGTTTTGTACGTGATGAATATGAAATGCTCCCTATCTCTAGCTCTGATTAAGAGGCCAGGATATATGTTGAAATGACCTTTTTAGAGTCATACAAAAGTATATTTTCTGAGTGTTTGAATAATAAAGTATCTTTTTATTAATGTTTGGATACAACTTTCACTCTTAAAATTTATTTTTTATTCATTTCATTTTTACCTGATGATTAGCATTACTGAGACACTGGAGTCTAGCTTAATATTTTTAGTCTTGGGCAAGATTCTTTTTTTAATTTTTGATTTGTTTTATGTTTTAGTTTTAAAATCCATCCAAAAAAATCATATACTTCTTGCACTCATTTAATAATCAAATAAAGACAAAATTTGAATAGCTGTGAATCTCTTTTCTTTGATTTCCTTGCATCCCAGAGATGTACTCATCTGTTTCTTTGCTGCAGAAAGTTTTAAGTATTTTTAATTTAAAGATTTTGTCCAAATCATTCCTATTTCTTTTTCACGAATACCTGTAATTCTAAGGTTTAATCTTCTTAGGTTTAATCTCCACATTCCTCAGATAACATACATCATGCTCATTACTTGCTCCCTTTGGTCAGTATTCTGGGAATGTTATTCAAGTTTTCTCTACAACACTGATTTAGTTTTGATCTATGTCATTTTTGCTTTTAACTTTTACTGCAGAGATTTCAGTTTTACTGATGGGGTTCAGGACATGCTACCCCAAAATACAGCACCTTGGTATATTGAATATTTTAAACTGAAAGAGTTTGAGAAAATGACAGAAGCAGAAAGGTCACTCTGACTTCCTTTCCCTTCGGCCTTTTCCTCTAAAACAGGCCATAAAATCCTCATGTGAAAGGTGCCCTCCCTATACCCACAGGGAGGAAACATCTTTATCTCTGAAAGCAAAGGGACACAAGGAAGAATCTTAAAAAGCAGCACTTGCTAAGTTTCCCCTAGTTTACTAAAATTACCTCATACTCCTCAACCTATCATATTTCTCCACAATGTCCACTCTTCATCAAACCTCGCATAAAAATACATGACTGTTTCTTTGGGTCTTCATTTCCTTACATAAGGCTCCTATCTCATGTAAATCCTATATTAAGTAAATGTGTATGTTTTTTCCTGTTAATCCGTCTTTGCCAGTTTAATTTTCAGAGCCAGCCAGGAACCCTAAGTGGGTTGAAGAAAATATTTTCTTCCCCTCCACTTCAAGTATCAAAAAGGTTCTTGGCAATTCTTTCTTATCTCAGTCCATCCTTTTTAAAAACATCTTAGCTTCTTTACTACTTATTCTTCTTTTCTTATTCTGTCATCTTGGCCATTCATGTGACATATATACACATTTTCTGATACTCTATTTGTTAGGAAGACCATACATCTCAGTTTGCCCAGTACAGACACAGATTCTGGATGTCCTTCTGGTGTAACTATTAACAGTGCCTCTTTTCATTCTCAAAAGTGTCCCGCCTCATATGATAAATTATATGCTTGTCCAAGGAATGTCAAGCATGTCTTCTAGATGCCTGGGTGGCTCAGTCAGTTAGGTGTCTGCCTTTGGCTCAGGTCATGATCCCAGGGTCCTGGGATCGAGTCCCATATCGAGCTCCTTGCTCAGTGGGGAGCCTGCTTCTCTCTCTGCTTGCTGCTCCCCCTGTTTGTGCGCTCTCTCACTCTGACAAATAAATAAATAAAATCTTTAATAAAATAAATAAAGTTTATTTTCATCTTTTGACTAAATGTCGAGTTTTTCTGTTTCTCTGAATATTGAGATGATGTTTCCTTTCTCACTGTTCCTTTCTCTTGTTCCTCAATATTATTTGAAGGATCTATTTGTTCTAATGTTTACTCATCCATAAACAACAAAAGATTATGGAAAGTACTTGTGCATACTGTGTATTTGACCTTAGCAATATTTACAGAATTCATTAACTCTTTGTTATTTTAATTATTTCTGTACCTATTTGCTATACTCAAATTGTTACAATGACTAACTTCCAAAAGTATAAGTGCATTCTCTAATGTCTTTTTCCAAAATATGCTTCTACCTTTGTATAAGTGTGAATATAAATTCTTCCTAGAAAATACCAAGAACAGAATGATTTCTGTTCCAATGGGAGGGATTCCATCAACTCATCTCTTTCAGGTGGTGGATATATTTTATAGAGAAATATATATATATAACACACATGTGCATGAACATGCTCCCATATTTAAAATCTGATTTTCCTTGCTAGTTATTCCTGTGGATTCTAAATATGAATTGTCTTCAGTTGGATCTCTTGATTTAGCCGTACATTTTAAGGAATTAAGAAAATCATCAAAAGAGAGAAAATACCACCGGGAAAGAGAGAGAAAGAGAAGTGCAATGATTTTCTAATGTCTGTTAGCCTCAAACACTTTTTATGATTATCTTTTCTAGCCGAGAATTGTGTAAGACTGATGAATCACAGACCTGTACCCTTGAAACAAATCATACATTATATGTTAATAAAAAATTAAAAAATGGGGCGCCTGGGTGGCTCAGTTGGTTAAGCAACTGCCTTCGGCTCAGGTCATGATCCTGGAGTCCCGGGATTGAGTCCCGCATGGGGCTCCCTGCTCAGCAGGGAGTCTGCTTCTCCCTCTGACCCTCCCCCCTCTCATGTGCTCTCTCTCTCTCATTCTCTCTCTCAAATAAATAAATAAAATCTTTAAAAAAAAAATCTTTTAAAAAAAATTTAAAAATGATTATCTGCTCTAATGCAATGAAATGCTCAATAATTTTTAAATCTCTCTGAGACTTCAATAGCAAAGAAGGGGCATTCTAAGATAACAAAGAGGAAGGATAAGCACGATAAAATATACTTGAAGGTGACGTCTGGACTAAGAATCTTACTCAACAGAGGAAAATTTCCTTTATGTTATTATATTCCTAAGATTTTTCCTCCCGAATCATGTCATAGATAATCAGTATTTCTAAGTTGATTGTACACATCCATCGATGGACCTTTAAGCATTCACACTCTTTTCTCTTGTTTATGTCTCAGGAAATGGAATGACAAAGGATCTCTAAGAAAACATTAAAATTTCCTTAAAAACTTAGCATTGTCAAAAAACCTTGAATGTGCTTTATACTGGTATTAATGAGATCTCCTATTGCATCCCATTCACTACTTTGAAAGCACAGTAATCGAGTAATAAAGCACAAAGTAATAAAGTAATAGAGCACAGAGTACCAGCGAAATTTCTTATTGAGACATAGCTTTAAAATGTAAAGTGAAAAACTTTTGTTTTCCTCTGAAGAAATCCTATAATAAAATTTCACTGAAACTGTTGGAGCCCTTGAGGAAGCCCCAACAAATACGAAACCTCTTCCCCTCCTGAGTTCTCAACAATTGAGGAGATGAAAGAATTAATATGGAAGCCAATATAGTATATTTATTGCTATAGGAGATGAAGAAATGTGGCTTTATGTGTTTTGGCAGGGGGGGCCTGATGATACTTGTGATAGGTGAAAATGGTTCCCCAATGATGTCCACACCCTCATTCCCAGAACCTGTGAATAGGTTACATTATGTCACAAAAGGGCCGTTACAGGTATGGCTAAGGTTATATATCTGAAAATAGATTATTCTGAATCTTCCATGTGGGCCCAATTAAATTCCATGAGTTCATAAAAGCAGAGAACTTTTCCCAGCTAGAGTTAGAAATGAGGCAGAATAAACAACTGGGAAGATTTGAAACCTGAGAGGAATCTACCCACTGAGGGGACTCACATGGAATGCATGAAAAGAGACACAGGCAACTTCTCTGAACAAAGATAGTCTCTGACTGACAGCAAGGAAACAGTGATCTCAGTCCTACAGGAACCAGATTCTGCAAACAACCTCAATGAGTTTAGAAGAGGATTTTTCCCAGAGCTGCCAGGTAAGAGCCCACTAGCCGAATACCTTCATAGTGGTATTCTCTAATGTCTAATTTTATTTTCTAATGGGAAATAAGGAGCAGAGAAACCAGCCAAGCCAAACCAGAGAACCTTCTAACCAAAAGAAACTGAAAAAAAAATGTTGTTGGTTTTAAGCTACTAAATCTGTAGTTGTTTTTAGAGCAGCAAAAGAAAACTAATATATTACTGAATGACATTAATAAGCAGACTTGTTTACCCATACCCTGGAAATCCTAGAGAAGGGCAAGACCCTAAAGAGTGAACAAGCCCATTGAAGAGGGAGCACATTGTATTCAGGCAGCTGCAAAGAAATAGAACAGGCAAAGAAAACATAGAAAGTCTTGTTTTTCTCTGCAAATTTACCTATCAATAAGTGATTATTCTTTCAAGAGGAGGAGAAATCCCAGAGGCCTGGGATAAGCTTGACTCATATCCTTTCCTAGGAAGGAAACATCAGGAGTGGGGAAGAAGCTTTCTCTATTGAAATACAATTTAATTTCAATCTACATGCACATTTTGAGGTTAAAAATGCTAATAATTGATCAATTTTTAAAATATACTATTGAATCACAGACCTGTACCTCTGAAACAAATAATAGATTATATGTTAAAAAAAGAAGATAGTAGGAAGGGAGAAATGAAGGGGGGGACATCGGAGGGGGAGACGAACCATGAGAGACTATGGACTCAGAAACAAACTGAGGGTTCTAGAGGGGAGGGAGGTGGGGGGATGGGTTAGCCTGGTGATGGGTATTAAAGAGGGCACGTACTGCATGGAGCACTGGGTGTTATACGCAAACAATGAATCATGGAACACTACATCAAAAACTAATGATGTACTGTATGGTGATTAACATAACATAATAAAAAAAATTAAAAAATAAATAAATAAAATATACATAGATTATATATCTATCTATCTGAAATGGACTTTATTATTGATTACAAAGTGAAAATATCATTTTGTATTGAAGCTTGAATTTCTTATCATTTGTGCTGTATATTTTATTAAAAACATAATATTAAAAAAGAACAAAATTAAAAACTAAGACAAATTATATCATTACATATGTAATGAAAATATTATTTTCCCCAGAGATTGCCAAATTGAGTTTTCAGAACTTTATATTTACTGAAATATTATAGAAGTTTTATTAAATATTTACTATATACATTACCAATCAAATTTCAAATTTTATGTCAACTCTAAATGACTGTATATTACTCATATCAAAGTTACAAATGGATCTAATTAATTTTACAATTAACCTATAATAACATGAAGAAAAATATGTGACCTTCATTAAATTTCTTCATTATTTAGTTTCAGATTATAGAAGAACTCCTTTTAGCTAATAAAGCCTTCAGTCCCAAATGTTGATGGTATAAGATAGTAATTAATTAGCACATGCAAATGAAATGCATTGACATAATACTGCAACTCATAACTTAGGCTTACTTTATAGGATTCTATTTCATGTGCAATATATAGGCCAGTATTTTACTATTATTTTCAAATAGACATGATAAATATTATAATTAAATACTAAACAATGTGTTCTAAGCATGCTTTTTTTCAGGAAAATACTTTTTTTCAGAAGAATGTATTCATGTTTTTTGTTTGTTTTATTCTTTTTAATAGTGATGGGTGAAATAAGAGGAAACCCAGATATATTAGTATCAGTTCACTTACATATTTAAATAAAATATTAACAGTTCTTTTTTATGGATGCCACTAATGCCATATAAGAAAAATATGAGAGGGCACCTGGGTGGCTCAGATGGTTAAGCGTCTGCCTTCGGCTCAGGTCATGATCCCAGGGTCCTGGGATCGAGTCCCGCATCGGGCTCCCTGCTCAGCGGGGAGCCTGCTTCTCCCTCTGCTTCTCTCTCTCTGTCTCTTATGAATAAATAAATAAAATCTTTAAAAAAAAAAGAAAAAAGAAAAATATGAGAGAATGATGTATTTTACAATTAAAATAAGAGCGAATTTCTAAAAAAAAAAGCGAATTTCTGTCACTATCACAGATCACTTATTAAGAAAATATTCCATGTCAAACACTGGTCTAGATCTATGCTGTTCAATATAGTAACACTAGTCCATGTGACTCTTTAAATTCAAATTAATAAAAATTAAATAATATTTAAAAATGAGTTTGTCATTCATATTAGCCGCATTTCAAGTACTCAATGATTACATGTGGTTAGTAGTTACCATATTTGACAGCACAAGTATAGAATATTTTCATCATTGCTGAAAATTTTATTGAGTAATACTAGCCTGAATGCTGAAGACTCAAAACATATAAGGCGAGAGTGCTTGCACTCAAAGATCTTGAAATAGAGTTTCAAATAAATACTATAGATAATAAATGCTGACCTGAGATGTCATTTTGAACCAAAATAACAGGGCAGAAGTGTGGTGGGCAGTTAGATTGTTGTGTGAGGACTGGGTCCCGAAGGAAGCGGGTGGGGAGGGAGGGCAGATATTGGGAGGGAGATGTCAGAGACCCGCAATTAGGCGTATCCTGCCCAGATGGCCGAGGGGAATTCTAATAGAGAAGCTACAGGAATGCACATTAGCATTGTGGTTTGCCAAACCTTCCGCCCACACCTTTCTTAGGGGATGCTAGGTAATAAGACAAAACAGCTTCACAAAGGCGCACCATTACCTTTCTTCATGGCCAGCTGTTGGGAAGGTCAGAGGCCAGACAGGGCTCCTCAAGAAGCCAGATCAAACCAGATAGACCCAAGATGGTGGAGGCTATGACAGGAACCCCCTGACCAAATTAGGAAGAAAAGACCCTGCCTCCCACCCCAAGTAATGAATATTCTACCCCCTCGCTAACAAAAACTCTGGGATCAATTCTGTTCTGGGCACCTGAGCCTCTCTCAAGCGGCCCACGCACCCCTCTTGTGGGTGTACTCAATAATCTCTGCTTTCTCCAGCTTTCTGCTCTCTTGCCTGAATTCTTTCCTGTGAGAAGCCTAAGGACCAATGCTGTACTGCTAAAGGCAGTAACAGAAGCATCAGCAATACGTGGGATTAAAGAGTCACAAAATTTTATTTTCATTATCCAAATCTGTGGAAAACCTGTCCTGTCGTCTTTTTTTTTTTTTATGTTCATTTAGCCACTGTATAGTAGATCATTAGTTTTTGATGTAGTGTTCAATGATTCATTAGTTGCGTATAACACCCAGTGCTCATCACCACACGTGACCTCCTTAATACCCATTACCCTACTACTGCTTACTCCCACCCCCTTCCCCTCTAAAACCCTCAGTTTGTTTCCTGGGGTCCACAGTCTCTCATGGTTTGTCTCCTTCTCTGATTTCTCCCCCTTCAGATTTCCCTCCCTTCCCCTCTGGTCCTCTGTGCTATTACTTATGTTCCACATATGAGTGAAACCATATGATAATTGTCTTTCTCTGCTTGACTTGCTTCTGTCTTCTTTTTTTGACCCTCAGGACACTTAATGTAATCTCTTCAATTATTTTAGGATTGAAAGAAGGAAAGAAGAGGGGAAAAGAATAAGAAAGAAAGGGGGAAGGAACGTGGGCTGAGAAAGAACTTCATGCAAATTCAGCTTCCATGCTTGCCTCTACAGATGCTCCACAAGACAATGAATGTAGCACTGACATTACCTGCTGAAATAGGAAATGGGAAAAATACAAAAACAACTGCAAATAAATATCTCAGTAAATATTTTTCCACAGGGAAAAATAAAAGATGCTTCTTTGTTGTACCTGTTACCTCCCTTGATTTTCAAGGCCTTCCTAGAGTGAAGAACTTTCTTTACAAAGAATGATAATAGTAGCATTTGTATCATTCTTAGTAATTTCCTCATAGAAATAATGGAAAAGTACCACAGGAACATCAACAATAAATTAGTGTAAATGCAAATCACCACAAATGAGACAGGCTTGCAAATGGAAGGTCTTCCAATTGTTTACTCTTAGTACTATGGGTAGAAAAAAAAAACAATTGCAATCATATCTCTAGTGTCTGGTCTAGGTTTTAACAGGATTAAAAGATTTCATGCATTGTGTCCTAAAGAGAAGGCAATCAAGAAAATAATTTTGTATGCTATATATGCATGAATGTCACCCTATTAATACTAGTAAAGGCACAAACTGCAATTATTTGTTCCTTTTCCAACTCCTCATGCACTTAGTATTTCTTCCTTAGTAAAATAGACAATTTTTAAAGAAAACAAAGTAACATAATGATTGAAAATCATCTTTTAGTATAAAAATTATCCTAATTTATACATTTAGCAGCTAAAATTTACATGATCATTTGAGAAGAAAATGTTAAGAATCTATTTGGAACTGGTAAAATGATATGCAAATGAAGAAATATATTGGTATCATTGTGATGGAATCCATAATGACGAATAGTAAGCAATTTAATGATGTATAAGGATCTCAAATGTGAAAGTCTTTAAATCAATGCAGAAAATAGATAAATGCTTCAAATGAAGATTAAGGGATATAAAATCAAATCCTGATAAGATTTAATCAAATTATAAATGAAAGCAAGCACAATAACTTCAATGATGAAAAATTACAGAATATTTTTCAACAAAAATAAAAACTAATGGCAATAACAATCTATTTTTACATGTTTATCCATTTGTGTTTTTCTTAGCCACTTAAGGCAGAGGAATAAGTAATTATATTTGGCGGAGCAAGATGGGGGAGGAGTAGGAGACCTGGATTTCGTCTCCTCTCAGGAATTCAGCTGGATACGGATCAAACCATTCTGAACACCTACAAACTCAACAGGAGATTGAAGAAAAGAAGAGCAACAACTCTCTCATCAGAAAAGCGACCACTTTCTGGAAGGTAGGACGTGTGGAGAAGTGAATCTGCGGCGATATTCGGGAGGATAGACGGCGGGGGAGGGGCCTCCGTCGGCCGCTTCTGGCAAGTGATAGAGCCGCGGAGCACAAAGTCGGAACTTTTAAAAGTCTGCTCCGCCGAGGGACGTCACTCTGGTGGCTAAGCAGGGGGTGGAACCCTCCGGGACAGTGTGGTCTCAGGACCCTCGGGGTCACAGAAAGACCGGGGGTGCCTGAGTGTGGCAGAGCTCCCAAGTAACGGAGCAGGGAAGCCGGCTGCAGACGCGGAGCCCAGGCGCGGGCTCTCAGCTCGGGGTGGCCATAAACCGTGATCCGCGGCACAGTCGGGCCCCTGCTCCTCCAGCAGGGACCCAACAAGCGGCAGATCCGGGGAGACTCACCTTCCTCCCCCCGGAGGAGCTGCGCGGGAGTGCACCGCAGGGATCTGCTGGGTTTGGAGACTCCACCTGGGGTCGGGTGCCAGAGATAGAAACGCGCGTCACAGGCCGGGTGAGCACGGAGTGCAGCCGGAGACCGGGGAGACGGGAGTGACTGACGGCTTTTCTCTGGGGGCTCACTGAGGAGTGGGGCCCCGAGTTCTCAGCTCCTCTGGGGCGGAGATTGGGAGGCTGCCATTTTCACTCTCCTCCTCCAAAGCTGTACAGAAAGCTTGCAGGGAACAAAAGCCCCGGAGAGCAAACCCGAGCAGATTACTTAGCCAGGAGGGGGCAAGGGCGGGGCAATTCCGCCTCCGGCAGAGACATTTGGAAACCACGGCAACAGGCCCCTCCCCCAGAAGATCAGCGAGAACAGCCAGCCAAGACCAAGTTTACCGATCAATGAGAGCGACAGAACTCCAGCGCTAGGGGACTACTGCACATAGAATTCACGGCTTTTTTACCATGATTCTTTAGTCTTTTAAAGTTAATTTTTTTAACTGTCTTTTTGTCTTTTTATTTCTTTTTGAATTTTTCTTTTTCCCTTTTTCAACCAACATCTTATCAATCCCTTTTTTTTAAAAAAACATTTTTATTTTTCATTTTTACAGTCATATTCTATCCCTTCATAGTAGTTACCCATATTTTTGGCTTATATATATAAGTTGTTCTCTCTTTAAAGTTTTGAGGTAGTTTCTTCTAACATTAAAATATACCCTAAATCTCTACTATATGGTGTTTTCTATTCCCCTGCCTGATCACATCCTCTCCCTTTTTTTTTCTTTTTCTTTTTTTAAATCCTCTTCTTTCTTTTTTCAAACAACTTCTTATAAATTACTTTTATAAAATTTTTTATAATTTCCATTTTTATAGTCATATTCCACCCCTTCATCATATCAACCCTTATTTTTGTACATATATAAGTTTTTCTTTCTTTAAAATTTGGGAGGCACTTTCTTCTAAAAGACCAAAATACACCCCAAATCTAGTGTGTGGCACTGATCTATATACCAGCCTGATCATATTTGATCACATTCTGTTTTTTTTGTTGTTGTTGTTGTTTTGTTTTGTTTGTCTTTGTTTTTATCTTTTTCTTTTTCTTTTTTTTCTTTTTTTTTTTTCTCTCTTTCCCTTTCTTATCCCACTGCTTCAGGTCTTTTCTGATTTGTTTAGAGTATATTTTCTGGGGACATGGTTACTCTGCTAGCATTTTGTTCTCTCATTATTCTCCTCTGCACAAAATGAAAAGACGGAAAAAATCACCTCAACAAAAAGAACAAGAGGTAGTACCAACTGCCAGGGACCTACTCAATACGGACATTAGTACGATGTCAGATCTAGAGTTCAGAATCATCACTTTAAAGATACTAGCTGGGCTTGAAAAAAATATGGAAGTTATTAGAGAAACCCTTTCTGGAGAAGTAAAAGAGCTAAAATCCAACCAAGTAGAAATCAAAAAGCCTATTAATGAGGTGCAATAAAAAATGGGGGTGCTAAGTGCTAGAATAAATGAGGCAGAAGAGAGAATCAGTAATATAGAAGATGAAATGATGGAAAATAAAGAAGCTGAGAAAAAGAGAGATAAACAACTACTGGATCACGAGGGCAGAATTCGAGAGATAAGCAATACCACAAGACGAAACAACATTAGAATAATTGGGATCCGAGAAGAAGAAGAAAGAGAGAGAGGGCAAGAAGGTATAATGGAGCAAATTATAGCAGAGAACTTCCCTAATTTGGGGAAAGAAACAGGCATGAAAATCCAGGAAGCACAGAGAACCCCTCTCAAAATCAATAAAAATAGGTCAACACCCCGACATCTAATAGTAAAACTTACGAGTCTCAGAGACAAAGAGAAAATCCTGAAAGCAGCTCGGGAGAAGAGATATGTAACCTACAAGGGTAGAAACATTAGATTGCCCACAGACCTATCCACAGAGACCTGGCAGGCCAGAAAGGACTGGCAGGATATATTCAGAGCACTAAATGAGAAAAATATGCAGCCAAGAATACTATATCCAGCTAGGCTGTCATTGAAAATTGAAGGAGAGATAAAAAGCTTCCAGGACAAACAAAAACTAAAGGAATTTGCAAATACAAAACCAGCCCTACAGGAAATCTTGAAAGGGGTCCTCTAAGCAAAGAGAGAGTCTAAAAGCAACATAGACCAGAAAGGAACACAGACAATATACGGTAACAGTCACCTTACAGGCAATACAATGGCACTAAATTCCTATCTTTCAATAGTTACCTTGAATGTAAATGGGCTAAATGCCCCAATCAAAAGACATAGGCTAACAGACTGGATTAAAAAACAAGACCCATCGATATGCTGTCTGCAAGAGACTCATTTTAGACCCAAAGACACCCCCAGATTGAAAGTGAGGGGGTGGAAAACCATTTACCATGCTAATGGACACCAAAAGAAAGCTGTGGTGGCAATCCTTATATCAGACAAATTAGATTTTAAACCAAAGACTGTAATAAGAGATGAGGAAGGACACTATATCCTACTTAAAGGATCTATCCAACAAGAAGATCTAACAATTGTAAATATCTATGCCCCTAACATGGGAGCAGCCAATTATATAAGGCAATTAGTAACAAAAGCAAAGAAACACATCAACAACAATACAATAATAGTGGGGGACTTTAACACCCCCCTCACTGAAATGGACAGATCATCTAAGAAAAAGATCAACAAGGAAATAAAGACTTTAAATGACACACTGGACCAAATGGACTTCACAGACATATTCAGAACATTCCATCCCAAAGCAACAGAATACACATTCTTCTCTAGTGCCCATGGAACATTCTCCAGAATCGATCACATCGTAGGTCATAAATCAGGTCTCAACCAGTACCAAAAGATTGGGATCATTCCCTGCCTATTTTCAGACCACAATGCTTTGAAACTAGGACTCAGTCACAAAAGGAAAGTTGGAAAGAACTCAAATACATGGAGGCTAAAGAGCATCCTACTAAAGAATGAATGGGTCAACCAGGAAATTAAAGAAGAATTTAAAAATTCATGGAAACCAATGAAAATGAAAACACAACTGTTCAAAATCTTTGGGATGCAGCAAAAGCAGTCCTAAGAGGCAAATATATAGCAATACAAGCCTTTCTCAAGAAACAAGAAAGGTCTCAAGTATACAACCTAACCCTACACCTAAAGGAGCTGGAGAAAGAACAGCAAATAAAGCCTAAACCCAGCAGGAGAAGAGAAATCATAAAGATCAGAGCAGAAATCAATGAAATAGAAACTAAAAGAACAGTAGAACAGATCAACGAAACTAGGAGCTGGTTCTTTGAAAGAATTAACAAGATTGATAAACCCCTGGCCAGACTTATCAAAAAGAGAAGAGAAATGACCCAAATCAACAAAATCATGAATGAAAGAGGAGAGATCACAACCAACACCAAAGAAATACAAACAATTATAAGAACATATTATGAGCAACTCTATGCCAGCAAATAGATAACCTGCATTCCTAGAGATGTATCAACTACCAAAACTGAACCAGGATGAAATAGAAAACCTGAACAGACCTATAACCACTAAGGAAATTGAAGCAGTCATCAAAAATCTCCCAAAAAACAAAAGCCCAGGGCCAGATGGCTTCCCAGGGGAATTCTACCAAACATTTCAAGAAGAATTAATACCTATTCTTCTGAAACTGTTCCAAAAAATAGAAACGGAAGGAAAACTTCCAAACTCATTTTATGAGGCCAGCATTACCTTGATCCCAAAACCAGACAAAGACCCCATCAAAGACCCCATCAAAAAGGAGAATTACAGACCATATCCCTGATGAACATGGATGCAAAAATTCTCACCAAAATACTAGCCAATAGGATCCAACAGTACATTAAAAGGATTATTCACCATGACCAAGTGGAATTTATCCCTGGGCTGCAAGGTTGGTTCAACATCCGCAAATCAATCAATGTGATACAATACATTAACAAAAGAAAGAACAAGAATCATATGATCCTCTCAATAGATGCAGAAAAAGCTTTTGACAAAGTACAGCATCCTTTCTTGATCAAAACTCTTCGGAGTATAGGGATAGAGGGTACATACCTCAATATCATAAAAGCCATCTATGAAAAACCTACAGCGAATATTATTCTCAATGGGGAAAAACTGAGAGCTTTCCCCCTAAGGTCAGGAACGCGGCAGGGATGTCCACTATCACCACTGCTATTCAACATAGTATTGGAAGTCCTAGCCACAGCAATCAGACAACAAAAAGAAATCAAAGGCATCCAAATTGGCAAAGAAGAAGTCAAACTCTCACTCTTTGCAGATCATACGATACTTTATGTGGAAAACCCAAAAGACTCCGCCCCAAAACTGCTAGAACTCATACAGGAATTCAGTAAAGTGGCAGGATATAAAATCAATGCACAGAAGTCAGTGGCATTCCTATACACCAACAACAAGACAGAAGAAAGAGAAATTAAGGAGTCCATCCCATTTACAATTGCACCCAAAACCATAAGATACCTAGGAATAAATCTAACCAAAGAGACAAAGGATCTGGACTCAGAAAACTATAAAATACTCATGAAAGAAATTGAGGAAGACACAAAGAAATGGAAAAACGTTCCATGCTCATGGAATGGAAGAACAAATATTGTGAAGATGTCTATGCTACCTAGAGCAATCTACACATTCAATGCAATCCCCATCAAAATACCATCCACTTTTTTCAAAGAAATGGAACAAATAATCCTAAAATTTGTATGGAACCAGAAAAGACCCCGCATAGCCAGAGGAATGTTGAAAAAGAAAAGCAAAGCTGGCGGCATCACAATTCCGGACTTCCAGCTCTATTACAAAGCTGTCATCATCAAGACAGCATGGTACTGGCACAAAAACAGACACATAGATCAATGGAACAGAATAGAGAGCCCAGAAATGGACCCTCAACTCTATGGTCAACTAATCTTCGACAAAGTAGGAAAGAATGTCCAATGGAACAAAGACAGTCTCTTCAACAAATGGTGTTGGGAAAATTGGATAGCCACATGCAGAAGAAATAAACTGGACCATTTCCTTACACCACACACAAAAATAGACTCCAAATGGTTGAAAGACCTCAATGTGAGACAGGAGTCCATCAACATCCTAAAGGAGAACACAGGCAGCAACCTCTTTGACCTCAGCTGAAGCAACTTCTTCCTAGAAACATCACCAAAGGCAAGGGAAGCAAGGGCAAAAATGAACTATTGGGACTTCATCAAGATAAAAAGCTTTTGCACAGCAAAGGAAACAGTCAACAAAACCAAAAGACAACCGACAGAATGGGAGAAGGTATTTGCAAATGACATATCAGATAAAGGGCTAGTATCCAAAATCTACAAAGAACTCATCAAACTCAACACCCAAAGAACAAAGAATCCAATCAAGAAATGGGCAGAAGACATGAACAGACATTTTTCCAAAGAAGACATCCAAAGGGCCAACAGACACATGAAAAAGTGCTCAATATCGCTCAGCATCAGGGAAATCCAAATCAAAACCTCAATGAGATACCACCTCACACCAGTTAGAATGGCTAAAATTAACAAGTCAGGGAACGACAGATGTTGGCGGTGATGCGGAGAAAGGGGAACCCTCCTACACTGTTGGTGGGAATGCAAGCTGGTGCAGCCACTCTGGAAAACTGTATGGAGGTTCCTCAAAAAGTTGAAAATAGAGCTACCATATGACCCAGCAATTGCACTACTGGGTATTTACCCCAAAGATACAAAAGTAGGGATCCGAAGGGGTACGTGCACCCCGATGTTTATAGCAGCAATGTCCACAATAGCCAAACCGTGGAAAGAGCCAAGATGTCCATCGACAGATGAATGGATAAAGAAGATGTGGTATATTATGCAGCCATCAAAAGGAATGAGATCTTGCCATTTGCAATGACGTGGATGGAACTGGAGGGTATTATGTTGAGTGAAATAAGTCAAAGAAAGAAAGACATGTATCATATGATCTCACTGATATGAGGAATTCTTAATCGCAGGAAACAAACTGAGTGTTGTTGGAGTGGGGGGTGGGGTGGGAGGGATGGGGTGACTGGGTGTTAGACACTGGGGAGGGTATGTGCTCTGGTAAGAGCTGTGAATTGTGCAAGACTGTTGAATCTCAGATCTGTACCTCTGAAACAAATAATGCAATATATGTTAAGAAAAAAAAAAGAAGAAGAAGGTAGTGGGAGGGGAAGAATGAAGTGGGGGAAATTGGAGGGATAGATGAACCATGAGAAACGATGGACTCTGAAAAACAAACAGGGTTCTAGAGGGGAGGGAGGTGGGAGGATGGGTTAGCCTGGTGGTGGGTATTGAGGAGGGCACATTCTGCATGGAGCACTGGGTGTTATGCACAAACAATGAATCATGGAACACTTCATCTAAAACTAATGATGTAATGTATGGGGATTAACGTAAGAATAAAAAAAAAGTAATTATATTTTGTGGCATAATGGACATAAAATAAGTTTTGTGTGGTAATATTGACTTCAGAAAAGTAAAAACAAAATTGTATTGTTCCTTGAATGTAAAATGTGAAATTTATTTTCCAGGTAAAGAGAAAATATCAAAACTATTTTATATCTCCTATAAGACCTTTGTGAAGGAGTAATTTCACTAAATAGCTGAACAAGACAGAAGACAGAGTGGGAAAAGATGACCTTGCATATCTTCAACTGACATCTAAGATGATTTTTTTGGATAGTTTAGCTCAATGGAGTTACAAAGAACAAATATATGTGACGGTTTCCTAAGCCAATTGTGGGTTATTATAAGAACAAATATAAATGTAAAGATGAAAAGCATTCCAGAAGAAGATCAGCCCAGCTTCTGAGTGAAGTAGATGGTTTTTCAACACACATAACAAGTGATCTTGTCCTATCTTCACAACAGTAGGAGCAAGCATACTTTCTTCTTTATTCAAACTATCCATTATAATGACAGTTCAGATACCTTTTCCATTATCAATTTCTTCTGTTGCCATAACAAATAAACTCCAACTTAGGTTTTTCTGCAAATTTCACAAAAGAATATACCTGATTGGTTGGGAAGTCATCACCCAGTAAACAATGGTCTCTTTCTTAATCTGTGCACAACATTGTCCACTAGCTAAGCCACAGATGACTTCCTTTTGATGGGTCATTGATTCTAAGCTAAACAATTATAGCAGCGTAGTGGATTCAATTTATGGCTTATGAATAAAGACAGCTCAGAGAAGAGTTTCTTAAAAGGAGGTAGTACAAATGGCATTAAAAATCCAGTTTCTGAAGTAAGACAAAAATCAGGGCTAAGCCCATATTAGGTCTGAGGATTCTTAGGTATGAGAATAAATAAAAGTAATTTATTCTGAGTCTCAGTTTCCTCATCTGTTAAGTGGGGATTCACCACAATATTTCCTGAATCTCTACCATAGGTTAGGTACTGTTCTGGTCACTTGGTAAATATCTTTCAAACACAAGTGACAAATACAGTCCTCCCGGAGCTTACATTCTTATGTGAAAAATAAAGTAAATATGGATTAAATAATAAAGAACATAGTAAATGATTAAATGTAATGGAAAAAGAAAGATATATATAGCGAGAGACCAGGATAAGAAGGATTGAGGGTGCTTGGTGGGGTGTTGCAAAAATTAATAGCATGAGCATGTCATCAAGAGAGTGACAGCTGAGCAAAGACTTGAAGAAAGTGAAGGGCTTAACTCTACCAGCAAGGATAAGCAGGGATGTCTGCAACTAGAGGCAAGCAATAGAGTTTGACATAATGGCCCAGAAGATTCCAATTTTTTAAAATATCAGTTATTTCAAAAGTAATTTTCATTTTGCGAGGATGCTTCTACTGTGCTCGTGTTCCAATCGCAAAACAATCTAGACTACTTACTACTTTTTCCGCAGATACCCTTAGACTAAAGAGCTGCCATTCATTCATGCATACATTCTTTTCTCCCTACTATAAGCAATCCCTGCCCAGCAACAGTAAAGCATCAAAAATGTTGTCTTCTTAACTAGGCCCCACGTCAAATGCTTTCTGCTTTCTATTTCATGAAGTCTTTCTTGATATTCAAACTACATATCCTTTTGTTGTTAATCCACCCATCTAATCATTAGTTCCACATACAACATTGGTGAAATGCCTGCTATGTAACTAAGTATATACTATTTATTGAAGGAACAAACATGAGTAAAAAGAGTACTTAACCTATTAGTACTATTAAATAAATAAAATCTTTTAAAAAATATTAAAAAAAAAAGAAAAGAAAGTCATAGGGGAAAAAAGAGAGAGGCAAACCAAGGAACAGCCTCTTAACTATAGAGAACAACTTGATGGCTACCAGAGGAGAGGTGGGGCGAGGGGGCAGTGCAATGTGTTAAACAGGTGATGGGGATAAAGGAGTGTACTTGCTGTGATGAGCACCGGGTATTGTATGGAATCAATAAATTGTACACCTAAAACTAATATTACACTGCATGTTAACTAACTGGAATTTAAATAAAAATTTAAAAAGTATGCTTCCTTTTGTTTCAACAATTTCAATGCTAGAGATTTATCTTCTGTAAAAAAGAAATAAACAACTATCCATGTTCACTACAGCAATATTTATAATAGTCTCTCTCTCCTAGAAAAGTTAACAATATGTAAAGATAATTAAAATCATGGTTTAATTAATGGAATACTCTCTAATGTAAATATGTTATATCCAAATGTTAATATAGAATGTAATTTTGTCTTAAGTAACAATTCACATAATAGTCTGTATAGATTGATACCATTTTTGCTAACACAAAGTCTGTTTTCTGCATGTTTATGTGTGTGTACACATATTATTAAATACTTGTTCATTATAGAATACACACTAAAAGTGTTTATTGTGGTTAGCTATTGGGAGTGGGATTTCCAGTGATGATGGAGAAATACTTTCATTTAACATTATAACATTTTCCACTGTGAATTATTTTATTTACAATTAACATTCATCATTTTGTAATGAATCCCAATCTGCAAAAATACAAACAATATAAAATAGTACAGAAATGATAAGCTATTTGACTTTACCATTTAGAAAATCTATTTTAAGCAGTCCTATCTTCTCATTCAGTAAAATACATATGCAAAACAATATTCGCAGATCAAAAGAGTCAACTTACTAAATTTTAGAATTTTCATGTTATAATAAATTATTTTTTAATTGAGAAATTCTCTAGTCAGTGTGAAATTCAAGTTTAGCTATTCTTTTTCCTTCACCAGTTTTCTTTTTCTATCTTTATAAAGTCCAAGCAAGGTAGAAATGTTCAAAGGGAAGATTTTAAGACTTATTTCATTTCAGACTTGACGATCAACTATCAGAGCATCAGATTTCACAGGAGTTATAATTCCCTATAGCATTTGGTTCAAGCTAAAGGGCCCTTTCTATTTCTGATAATATCAAAATGCAGACTACCTGCCTACTTTAAACCAGACTTATCTATGTGAAGTTACACCTTGACAGCCAACTTCAGACATTTCTCCCCTCACCAATGGCTAAAATTCAAACTGCCAAGGAGAATCTCTCATTGTACTCTGACACACAACATGTTGATTTTTCTGCTTCACTAGTAAATGAAAATGAAATTACCCAGAGGGTTTCCCAGTCCGAATGGCATTCTGTCATTCCTGACACTAGAAATTCTGTCTTCCTGCTGCAAAGTACTGTAGAATGGATATTCTGTGTGAGTTCCTAGGAGCATACAAAATGATTTGAAATGGGAACCAAAAAATCTTCACCTTGTTTAAAGATTTGGTCAGCTTAAAAAATCATTTACAAGACAAGGAACTTTAAATAATTCTATATTTTCAAACTTTAAATATGTGGAAATGAGAAAATCATGACATTCCAGTTATTAGTTATTGTAATTATTCCATGTAATTTAAGGGAAAAATATGTTCAAGTCAATGAAAATACCAGCTGACAATACCTTTCCCTTTCAGAGATTACTTAGATCTCTTGACAAAGTATCAAAACAGTTCAGATTTTTTCCATTTCATTCATATAGACAGTGTTTGAACACTATATATTTATATTTTGAGATTCTTTTTGAAATCATTTAATATTCAGTTAAGATAATTAAGATATTAAGATATAAGAAAGTGTTATCTCTGATAGTAAGAAGTATAAATGTATCGCTAAATAGTGACCATAATTTATAAAGTTCTTTATGTCATTTTAAGTGCTCTACGTGTTACCTGAGGCTCTCCTAATTTAAGTCTCAAAACATCTCTATATGTGTAGCAGGAGCTATTTTGAATTTGAGGTACAGAGAGTTTCACTGATTTGCCCCAAATCATACAGCTTAAGTACTGGAACCAGGACTTGAATGTAAGCAGTCTGACTCCAGAATTCAACTCTCAATGTCAAAGTGCACCTTTCCAGTGCTGTCACTGGAATTCCTGAAGCGAAGCCACTGGTGTAAAGGAACACAAAAGCTCCAACAGACTGTCCATGGAAGTGAGAACACCTGGAGGCAACACTGTGAAGGGTGAAGGTGTGGGCTTTCACTAAAGAGTTCTGCAAGGATCTTCAGATAACTGCCAGTGATCGGAGTGAATTCAATCCTTGTATCTAGGGATATAGTTTCCTCTACGTTTTGGGCTTTATAGTAACAATGTAACATGGAATTACAGTAAAACGGGTTTCTACCAATTCGCTAAGTGAAATATCCAGTAAAATGTCAGGACTCCCCTTTTTCATCTTTTATATATTGAATGATCATTACAATAACCAACTGCATAATGCACATTGCTTTTTTTTTTCCAATTTACTGACAAAAATACATCATAAAGAAAAACTACACAGCAGCTGGTAATTCTATATCTGAAATATGTGTAATATTCTTGGACCAAATACTTAGGGAATTCTCATGCGCTGAAGCACAGAAACTTAGAAGTATCCCTTAGATTTGTAAACTACTTTAAAATGATCTACCTACAACCAACAGCTGGTTCCCAATGTGCCTGCCAGTTTCAATGAAAACTTTCATCAACAGCCTGCCTTGCCTTGTAAGCCTATTGCTTTTATATTCAAATCTGCAGCAGAAAAAGTCATTTGAAAGCTCAGGGCTAAAATGGGTGTGTTTGGTAAATAAGCTGGGAGATTGATGATCATCCTAGCCCCCAGTCCTGTGTCTGTTTCCTCTAAGAAATCCCTTTCTTATATCTTTAAATCACTTCAATTATCTTATATGTCATATCTTCTCTCCTACCAATATGCTCCCATTCTTTCCATTTCTTGTATCCAGCTCTAACAACTATCCTTCCTCTTCTTTTCCCCTTTTTGCTTATTTCCAGCTCCTTGCTTTCACTGTCACTGTAATACGGTTTTCATTCATACTGCTAAATTCAAATTACACTCAAAAGTTCATAAATTATTTCCTCGTTGCAAACTGAATGGTAGATTTTGAAAAGTCTAAGCAGTATATGGTCTTACTGATCATTCTCTTCTTGAACAATTCCTTCATCGGCTTCCAGGAAACTACACAATTTTGATTGTCCTATTATCTCTGATAATTTTCCTCAATTTCTCATGTTGTTTCCCCTTTCTTCAACTACTCTGTGAATGTTGCTGACATCTCAGTTTCCTTTATTTCTTAAGGCTTTTTCTTCATGGTTTTAATTCATACCTGTATGTCAATGCCTGCCGAAGTCCTCTATAGCCTAAATGTCTCCCCAGAAATCCAGACCCATATCCCCCCATGCATACTGTACATCTCACTTGGATATCCTACACACACCTTAAATTTAGCATACCTGAAATTAAAATCTATCGCCAAATCTCTATTACCTTCATCACTCATGCTCCCTTCACAAGCCTACTGCTTTGTCTGCTTTGCCCATTTCAGTTAATGACATTACTATTCACCCAGCCACTCAGGCTAGAAATTATAAAGTCAGGTTTGATTTTACATTCTTAATACCCTTCCTCACCAATTACACTTCCAATCAGTCTAAACATTTTTACTCTTATACTTAGGAGAAAAATGTTTGTGTTTCTATTGGTATTTTATCCTCTCCAAATAAGCTGAAACAATTTCCTAAGAATTATTACATCGTTACTGCATTGTATTACTTACCAAGAAAGGTAGTACATTTCCAAATTATAAATACTCTGTATTTAGAATATTTTGATGATTCCCCCTCATCTAGAAGACAAAGTCTAAAGTCTAGACTTTTTTAGGCACCACATTCAAAATGATTCATAATCTGGCTCCACATGCATTTTCAGTTTTATCTATTGTAATTCTCTCCCACATGTTTTGTAATGAAGCTTTTTTACTTTGAGACAACTGCAGATTCACATGCAGTTATAAGAAATAATCAGAGATCATCTATACTTTCTGTCCAGTTTTCCTCAGTGGTAGTATCTTGCAAACTATAGCACCCCATCACAACCAGGATATAAACACTGATGTAGTCAAGACATGGAATGTTTCCACTGACACAAGGATCTCTCATGTTGCCTTTTTATGGCCCCACACAGGTTGCTCCCATCTCCATAACCTCCTTAACCCTAGCAACCACTATTCTGTTCTCCGTTTCTATAGTGTTGTCATTTCAAGGATGTTGTTGTATAAGTGGAGTCACACAGTATGGAACATTTTGGGATTTGCTTTTTGCATTTGGCATAACTCTTGGGAGAGTCATTTAAGTGGCTGCATGTATAAATTATTCCCTTTTATTGTTGAGTAGTATCCTATGGTAGGGATGTACCACAGTTGATTTACTATTCACCTGCTGAAAGACATCTGGGTAATTTCAAGTTTTTTGGCTATTACAGATAAAGCTGCTACAAACATTCATGTACAGATCTGTGTGAACATGAGTCTTCATTTTTCTGAGATGACACCTAGTAGTGCAATGGCAGAGTTGTATGTTAGTTGCAGTTTCAGAGTGGCTGTATTATTTTACGTTCCACTGGCAACGCACAGGTGACCCAGTTTCTCCACGATCTCACTACCATTTGGTGGTGTCATTATTTTCTACTTTAACCATTCTAATAGGTATGTAGTGATATCTCATTGTGTTTTTAATTTTCCTTTCCCTATGGCTAGTGAGAGACATCTTCTCATGTGCTTATCACTTACACATCTTCTCCAGTGAAATCTCTCTTTATGACTTTTGCCCATATTTTAATTAGATTGCTTGGTCTCTTTACTGCTGTATTTTGAGACTTTAAAAATATTTTCTAGGTACTAGTTCTGTGTCATAATTAAGCTTTGTAAATATTTTCTCCCAGTCACTAGTTTGTCCTTACAAACTCTTAATAGGGTCTCTCACAAAGCAATTTTTTTTTAATTCTGATGAAGTTAAATTTTTTTTTTAAAGATTTTTATTTATTTTTTAGAGAGCGAGCGAGAGAAAAACAGCATGAGAGGGGAGAGGGAGAAGCAGGCTCCCCGCAAAGCAGGGAGCCCGACGCGGGGCTCGATCCCAGGACCCTGGGGTCATGACCTGAGCCGAAGGCAGACGCTTAACCATCTGAGCCACCCAGGCGCCTGAAGTTAAATTCTTTTTTTTTTCCTTTTGTGAATCTTGCTTTGGCTTTAAGCCTAAGAACTCTTTGCCTTGCCCCAAATCCTGAAGATTTTTTCGTATATTACTTTCCTAAAACTTTTATGGTTTTACATTTTACATTTAAGTCTTTCATGTTGGATTAATTTATATAGGGTATGAGACACAGACTGAAGTTTATTTTTCTGTCTATTGATGTCTAATTGTTTCAGCATCATTTGTTTAAAGTGCCACCTTTCTTCTACTGAATTGACTTTGACCTTTGTCAATTATCAGTTGCTTCTTCCAATTGAATTCATTTTATAGATTATGAAAATAACACTCAAAGAAATTAAGTAAGCTATGCAGTTAGGAATAGGCACACTATGAAGCTGAACACAGAACTATAGGACTATAAACTGATTTTCCTCCATAACATGCTCACACCCCATGTTTGTAACAGAGACTCTTGGTCTTACATCGTGCTTTGAATAAACTTCAGAGATATACAGGTATGACTGAAACTTCCCCAGCTGAGAGTTTTGAGTCTTTAGGTAAGTCATTAGTCATTTAACTTCTCTCTCTGTTTCCTCCTCTGTAAATAATAATAGGGATAACGATATCTGTTTTGCAGGTTTGTCTTGTGAGTAGTAATAATAAACAAAAATCACGCATTGCAATGCCTGTCCCAGAATAGTTACTCAATATAGGATAGATATCTTAACACTGCTACTACCTACAGAGTAAAAAGAAAAAAGTGTGTATAACAGAAAACCTTAAAGATATAGGAGACTTAAGCACTTAATAGGAGCCTGTGTCAATTCTAGATACTCGAAATTATTTCCCAGTTCTAAAATATTCAGCCAAGAGAGCATGAGCCTGAGCAGATTACTTATGTATCTATTACTGATGCATTATGGTTATTTATGTGTTCACTTCCCTCATTATGTTATACACTTATCACAGAATAGAACAATTCCTTGACTATCTGAATCTCTCTCAGGGTCTTACAGATGGAGGATGATTAATTAATAATTATCATGGTAAATTGAATTGATATTTTGACCATCTACCCTTCATCTTTACACTTTATAAAATTACAACCTGACACTACACTGACTAGGATATTGAATACATTTGAGTTCAAGAGCAAGTGCTGAAAAGATATACCCTGCCCTAGACTAAAGTTCCTGATTAAAACTCTGAGCACAAACTAATTTAATAGTATAATTAGTTCTGGAAATGAATAACTATTTATAAACAACACTAGTGTTACCAGATCCCTTACAAATATTAATCTTTGGGATTTGGAAGCAAGATGTTTGAATTCTTGAAATTACTGAGAATTCCTGAAACTATATGTGTGTGTGTGTATATATATATATACACACACACACACACATTTGATTATTTGCTATAGGATATAGCAATATATACAATTCTCGTATCCTATAGCAAATAATCAAACACTGAAAAATGCCAGAGAACATTATTGGTTATTATTTGAAAAATATAGTGTTAGGACCTACTAATAAGTTTAACAGCACTATGTGGAATCAATTATATGTTGAATTGTAAATGCTTATTTTGCTTCCAAAACTGATTTTTTTGGAATAGCCTCATGTGATCTAATGTAAAATATATTATGCTATGTAAAATACACTAAAATGTACACATGAGGGGCACCTGGTTGGCTCAGTCGTTAAGCGTCTGCCTTCAGCTCAGGTCATGATCCCAGGGTCCTGGGATCGAGCCCCGCATCGGGCTCCCTGCTCCGCGGGAAGCCTGCTTCTCCCTCTCCCACTCCCCCTGCTTGTGTTCCCTCTCTGGCTGTCTCCCTCTCTGTCAAATAAATAATAAAAATCTTTAAAAAAAAACTAATAAAATAAAATGTACACATGAACTAATTAATATTTATTTTATTTCCAAGACTGACTTACCATTAGCAGCTGATAGGCCCCAGAACACACACTTAGAACATGTCAAGAGCTACAAACAAGATTGATGGATGAGAATAGATCTTGAATGAATCTCCATTTCACATTCTTTGAATTGTTGACTTTAACTTGTGACTCTGCATGCTGACATTCCCTGATCTTAATTTCAACTTGACTTAGGTTAATTCCTTTTAACCAGTAACATTTTTATGTTGATGGTTCAGATTTACTTTCCACAAGAGGGTTATAATACATTCTCTTTTTTCCTGATTTCTTAACTGATTGTTACTTGAGATTCATAAAATTATATACATTTCTCAAGTAATGCCAATAAAGAATTTCCTAATGAAAACACTAAACAACCATCTGGGCACAACACTCAATATTTTTCCAATTATGCAACATAATTTAGATATGCCATAAGTTTTCTTTCAAGTATTATAAATTACTATTTTGAAAAAATAATAATTATTTTCATAAATGTGGACACCCTTGCCGACATATCTCAAAATATGCATTCATTTAGGACCTAAAGATGAGCAGCAATTCTTTTATTCTTTCATTCATTCATCATTCATTCATTCAAAATATACCAGGGGTCCTGGGTGGTTCAGTCAGTTAAGCATCCGACTCTTGATGTCAGTTCAGGTCATGATCTCAGGGTTGTGGGATCGACCCCATGTCAGGCTCTGCGTTCAGTAGAGAGTCTGCTTGTTCCTATCCCTCTGCTCTTCCCCCCACACTCACTCTCTCTCTCTCTCTCAAATAAATAAATAAAATCTTTAAAATATATATACCAGTTACAATAAGAATTTGTAGGGTTGTTTTTCTTAAATCATACTTTAAAGAAAAATAATTTGTACTCATACAATATTAAGTTAGAAGAAAAGTATGAAATTTTGAAGTAGGGTACTTATTACCCCCTATAAATGGTCTTAAGTCACCAACATTTGCTAGATTTCAATTTTTCTCAACTGTAAATGAGGAGTTGGAATGAGTTTTAAACTATGTCCTGTTTTAAAATCATTTGAGTTAATAAATTAGTAATTAAAAATAAATGACTAAGCATTTAAGTATTATAAAATACTTATAAAGTATTCACCTTTAGAATTTCTTCTCCATGCCAATATACATATCTTTTAGGATATGAGACCAGCTACTTAAGGCAGAGTTTATAAAACATATATGCTATATTCAATATGGAATCCTCCAACTCAAGATCGGTATTTTTTTTTTTAAGATTGTATTTATTTAATTATCTTAGGGAGAGTGCGCACGCACACGTGTGCATGTGTGAGCAGGGGGAGGGGCAGAGGGAGAGGGAGAGAGAATCTCAAGCAGAGCAGACTTCCCTGCTGAGTGCAAAGCCTGATGTGGGGCTCAATCCCATGACCCTGAGATCATGACCGAAGCGAAAATCAAGAGTCAGACACTTAACTAAGCCACCCAGGCGGCCCTCAAGCTTAATATTTTTAATGAATATGATGACACCATCAAAGACACTAATTAGTGTCCTATTTTACAGAAAAAATAATGAGTCATGAATCAGTAGGTAGAAGATCTGGGAGGTAAACCACCGAATCCTCAAACTTGTTGTGGTACAATATATGAAAATTCATACTCCTAATGTAAATGACAGGACAAGCACAAGGAAAGATCCAATGAATATGTACAAGAAACATGAACATAATCACTTAATGGTCTCATTAAATTATATGCCTAAATGCTAATGAGATGCTAAAGTGAATGGACTGACTGAAGAAAAATAGGGTTGCTAGGGGAAAACTCCACAGAGGAGGTGATATCTAAGTGGTGCTTAAAGGCAGTCAAGGTTATGAATGTGTAGACAGGTAGCTACTAAAGGCCAAGAAATATACAAGCATGGAAGTGAGAAAGAGAGAGGGATGTTAAACCCTGGCTGGAACAGAGGATATCAACAGGATTTTGTTTGTTTGGAACCCAGTGAGAGTCTGTATTGGGTGGGGGATGATGACATGGAAGTGCATCCCGAGTAGGTTAAACACAGGCTCCGTTATCATCATGATCCTCCAAGAACTTTCAAGAATGCAGAACAAGTGATATTAAAAGTCAAGCTATGTGGATTATAGATGGGATTTTAAAATGTAAACGTTCTTGAGAAAGGACCATAAACCAAATACAAAGTACTTACTAAATATGACCAATAAATGGTAATTGTATCTGTATCTTTAAAAATAAATTATTTTGTGAGAAATATAACTTACTAAAAACAAGTACTTAAATAAAACTATTTTATTTTCAAATATAATTCATTCAAGAATCATATGGGGGAGATGGGGATAAGCCAAATACTTACTTTCCTCAAAATGATAGAAATGCCCAGGAGTAAATAGATATCAGAACGAAATTCTATAAACATTAAGCATCAGATAGAAACACAAAATATTTCTTTTCTCTTTTCTACTCATGTCATAAAAATAATAGGCATGTAAATATGCAACTCGCTGGTATACTTATTTTAAACTGGAATTTGTTTAATTGCTTCTAATTCAAGTTTTTCACTCTACCAGCACAAATGATAGGATTTTAACTACACCTCCTTGGAAATGAACTGGTTATGTATAAGAAAGCACACCATCAAACTGCTATTAACATTTTTTCCTTTTCTTTTCAATTTATCATTTTATTAGTAGCCTCAATTTAATGATGAAGAGCACCACTGATTTACTCTATAAGCTTTAATCAGAATGCAGTTTTAAAAAAAATGCTTAATGTGCTAATTTTTATACCATTACCCAGAATACTTTGTCAGCTCTCAACTACATCTTGTTATGGTTAGCATCTATGTTATTGCGAAGTAACAGAGTTGTCTTTTAGTCTGTAAAGAGCACTTTAGAAATTAAGAAACTGGAGGCACAAAGAACATTTTGAGGACTTAAACATCTTTATAGAGAAGAAAGTTTGTCTTCTTGGAAGTATAGAGTGAGAAATATGATCATGATTAAAAGGGAATTTTGCCCTCTTTCGGTAGTACCGAAAGCTATATAGTTCAAGAGAAGTTATGTGTAGTGTGAGGAATTAAAAATAGAAGGTAAATATTTTACTTGAAATAATGTTGAAATATCTTCTATGAAATTCTCCCATCATGTCTTACACAATATAATAACTTGATTTGATTAAGTTCCTCTGACAAAGTGTGTTTACAGATTCAACCAGAATCACAGTTCAAGGAGAACTCTGTAACTTTTAAAGGACACAGATGTGTGTTGCTTACTCTCATTCCTTCAGTTCTCTAGAGCTTTGGTAACTGAGTCTACCCAGGTGATGTGTTTTCATAAAAAACAAAAACAAAACAAACACAAAAATACAGAGACTTCTTTACACTTATACTTTTTTTAAACAAATATTTAGAAGCACACATAGAAAGCAAATAATTATATAGTTTAATTTCTGTGTTTAAGAAATTTTAAATCTGGACAGGATTGCAACACATAAAAGTATTATTTGAATGAATATGTTTTAAATGAGAGGGAAGTAGTGAGATACCCTGGTGAAGGTGTTTTGTTTGGTTGACTGAACTGGTGGTCTGGCTGCAGGAGAAAGAGGATCAGTTGCTAAATTTTAACTTTTTCAAGAAAGGGGACTTACTTAGAGAATCCTGAAAGACACTATAGCCATCCATTTTCCAGGGAAAACAAGTAATACTTGGGGGCGAGAGAAGTGGCTAATCAATTCATTTTTGTTGACAATCTAAAAGGAGAACCTCTAAGACTCCTGGGAGAGGGAGAGGAGGAGGAAAATACTAGGAGGTGGGAAAACTCTAAAATCTATTCCCTGTACAGGTTGAAGTAAAGAATGGTCATGCAGGTGCTGAGGCAAACAAACAAACAAACAAAAGAACAAGTCCAAAAATACATGCTAGAATAATCTCAACCAAGTTAAACTGCTATAGGATTTTCCCTGGAAGTCACAGAGCAGACAGGAAATTTCTCTGATCAGTCTTCCCAATCACTCAAAAAAGGATGCTAGGGAATTAGAAGCCCCGATTTATGGGGACAGACTGGAGCACTGAGTACCTGAGCTGCATGGAGAGGAGACCACACATATCTTATAAGTGCTACAGAGCTTTGAAAGGGACTTTCATGTGAGTGAGAGCATTCAACCCAAGAGTTACAACCCAAGAGATGTTTCTTGATGTACAGGGTTTAAATGGACAGAGTGACAGTTTACATCCTAGCAAAAGTGCTCCTACAACTTTCCTTAAAATACTCCACAATCACCAAACCTCTTGAGAGAATTGCCTTATCAAATCTCCTCAGGAGACCTTTCCTCTTCTATGAGAATTTTCGGTATGTTAAACTTGACAGAAAATGGTAGAGGAAGGGATTCTTAGAATTCTAATATATATGTCTCTTATCTATAACCAGTCTAACTTTTCTGAGCAGTTAATTTTGTTTTCTAATATAACAACCACAAGCAGGGGCTGATAAGATATGTTTATTATTTTTTCTAGTTTATGCTTTCACTGTGCCATTTTTCACTAATTAATTCATTAGCATATATTCACCAAATGATTCCTCAATCCCCAATCTTTAGCAGTCATAGGCACCATGTCTTAGAATACAAAGATGAAAAGGGCACGATTCCTCATAATGAGTGGAGTGAGGTTGCCCAAGAGGGAGTGGAGATAGGGCTTTAGAGATTATATTGAAGGAGGGCTAACAACACCAGAGGTTCCAATACTGTTTCTTTCCTTTTTTTTTTTTTTTTGTATGAAAAATGCTTCACTGATGGTTTCACTTTGCAAATTCTTTTGAAGATTTTTTTTTCATTCTTCTGGATCACAGAAAGCAAGGGCTCTCTGTTCTTCATAGAGGAATCTTGGTTGAGTACAATTTTACATTCACTGTGTTTTGATAATGTGATCTCAGTTCTTGAGTGCTATATGCTGAAAATCATGGGCCACGTTGATGCCTGTCATAAACTATCAACATGATAGCAAACCTCACTGTACTTCTTAAGTTACAGATCCTTGGTATTAGTCCAAAGATACATCAAAATAACTACTTACTTTTATCATATAAAAATATGTCAGACATTTAGCTAAACTCTTTCATTGAGATTTTTGGGTATTCATTGGTAAGATTAGAAGAGCAAGAAAATTTAGTAAGAACACTTAATCAATATATAAACATAAACATAATGTTGAATTTGCATGAAGTCAAAACTTGTTAAATTTTGCAAAAGTCCCTAAAACTGCCTTGTTGAAATAGGATAGAGAGAAAGAATAAGCATCGGTCCTGGGAGTAGGAAGTTGACCAAAGAATTACTCAAAATCATCGCTATAACAAAGTTAGCAATGCTAAACTCAAGAGAAGAAGTAGACAATGTTACTGTTGATGATTTCAACTGGATATTTATTGTTAAATGTGACTCTTTTAAAATGAATTAATCATACTTAATTTTCACAATGCAATTTATGCAAATCATCAATTTTTCAGAATTTTTTGTAATTCCTAAAGGAAATTTGGAATATTTGCAAAATGCAGACTGTCTGTAATAAAGTGTGTAATAAAATGAAATAAATAGTATGGAACACCTACAAATTAAAGCACAAAGGAACTTCTACGTGCACTTCTTAAAGTATATATCTTAATCGTTAACCAAATTTATCAAATCTCATCTTTGCAACTGTCATTTGTTTAGAATACGTCAAAAACTGATTTGAGATCTGTGATATAAGGTGTCATCACAGTAGCTCAAAGTAACAGCTAGCATTTATTACACTGTCACTATGCCATTACCGTGCCACCTGGGTAGACGTTTCATACGTGTCATGTCATTGCACCCTCACAGCAACTCCATGAGCCACGTACAAAACTCATTATAAGAATAATTAAATCAAAGTTTTCAGAGAATAAGAAACTGTTTAACAAGACTTAGCTGGGAAGTATCACAGTCTTGATTGAAATTTAGTCCTCTATGAATCTAAATCTCATTTTCTTTGACAGTAAGTATATAAACAGACCTTCACTTCATTAGTTTAAAATAATCATCACTGAAGACGAAATACCCTAGAAAAATTGCCAATAATTTAAAAATAATAATGTGTATTATGTATTTATATGTGTGCATATTAACTATGTATATATGCATTCTTTAATTTTTTCTCTACATTATTTGGCATTAATGCAATTGTCTCAAGTAAATTTTCACTTACCTTTCAGGTCTTTATCCCCCAAATTCTGAATACAATTTCACAGTTCTTAAGATATGGTAATTTTGATCATAGTGGAAACTTAAAACTCTGAAGTCTGAGTTTATACACAATGTTACAAATATGTGTCTCATCTTGTCAAAACAATTTATGTTCTATGGCAATATAAAAAAAGCAACATATTTTAATCATGTCAGTATATTAAGGTCTCCTGTGTGTCTGTATAATTCTGATGTCCACAAATGTTTAAATTCTCTAAAAGAAAAATATGAATCTTGTCTCTTCTGTGCTTACAACTGAAAATATTTCTACTTCGATTTCTTATACTGTTACTTTTGCTTTAGAAATGTAGGAAATGTTGTAAAATTATGGAAATGATTGGCCTTCTTATTGAAAGCAAGTTCCTCATCTATAAAATGTATATCATCTCTATCTTTCATAAAACAACTTATGTGGGTTTTTATTTCTTTACTTATATTTCTTTTTTTAGGTTGTGACAGGGATCCAAAAAATTCACATCTATTAGTTGCTCACTTTGCCACATATATGTGCTCATAGGAACTTTGAGAATGAGTATTGAAATCTAAAGTTATTGTTTTAAGACTGTTAATACAAGCTTTGGCTACAGACATCTGAGAAACACTGTGAAAATAAGTAAATTTGTCCCTCTAATCCTAGACTAGTAAGATACTGTAAGTGTAAACCACAGAAGACTTTATGATAGCAAAAATAAAAATAAAAAACATAATAATTTTATTGTAGTATTTCTAACACAACATAATTGTGACCCAAACATGACATGACATTAGAAGTATTAAGAAAATTACAAGCAAGGCACTAAGAAATTAGAGATCTCTCAAATATAACTTGAAACCCAACTGGGTACTGCAAAAGTGAAGTGAAATTTGGTATCAGTCAGCCACATTATTTCCAACCATCTGGCTCTACCTTTCCCTCTGTCCGAAATTCTCTGTGATTATGGGCTATGCCCTCCCTTTGGCATTTTACAGTAAGCAATCAACATTTTGAAAAGTATTTTGAAGTCACAGAGAATAAACTCAGAGAAAAGATAAGTTTGGATATCAGAATGAAGAGGAGCTAGAAAGCACCATTAAGGAAATTGACATTGGATTCTTTTTCCATAATTCATATTTGCAATCAATCAATCAGTTCCAGCTGTAATTGAAACAAGTACTTTCTTTCTCTCCAGCCTAGGGAAGAGAAGAGTCTTTCACTAAGAACTTAATTGAGTGCTTGCAAATGTAAATAGGAAGCCTTAGTCAGATCTTGTTATAATCAAAGAAGTGGTGAGTAAGATCATTTGGATCAGCATAGACCCAAATCTTATCCTATGCACGCCAAAGAAGCACAATTTGAAAGTGAGATGATGCTCTGTCTAATAATTAAGTACTAACTCCATTGAAGGAAAGGAGTCTGGAAAGTTATGGGGTAATTAGGAAAATAGTTCTCTTTGTTAGAGAGTTCAGAGTTTAGATGGTACTATGTTTAGGAATTAGTATCTGCATTGTCCTGGATTATAGGGGTGTGTGTATGTGTGTGTGCGTGCACATGAATCTTATTTAAGTTATGAACTGAGAAAAGGGAAAATCACAGAGACATGTCTGCAAATATATCTGATGAAATAACAAAGAAAGAGCATGAACTTAAGAATGCCTCGTCCACTAATGGACTGCTCTGAGGACTACCCACAGAATTTCTAACTGAAGCCCCAGACATGCTTTATTGGTTAGAGATGTCAAATTGGGGAAATGCTTTTCTAGGGAAGTGGGGATACCAACTACATAGGTATTAGGTTTTCCCAAAAGTTGGATCTAGACTGTGCATTCAAGTTTGGAGGAAGAAGATATTTTCAACAGATATGCAAAAACTTGAAACAGAGCATTAAATTTAAAAACTAGATACATAAGGGGGAATCCCTTTAGAGGAACACTAAGGGAAAGATTTATCTTGTTTGATATGTTTCCCTTGCACTGTGTGAAAATTCTTATTTAACATAAAGTTCTAAATTGTATTCCCTATGTTCATTAATTACCCAAACACTTATGCAACTTTGTTGTCCTCTTTAGAACAGAGATATAAAGATGAACAAAGAGACGAAGAGATTAAGAGGACCATGGCATATTGAAACCTTCTCTGCTCTCTGTTTAACAGAAACATCATCCAAGTAAGTGTACAGCGTCCAACGCCTTCAGGCGCTAAACATCACCAAAGTCAGTGTCAATCACACTGGAGCTGGGGGACTTGGGAAAGTGCATGATACTAAAGCAGACACAGCCCAGGAAGAAAGGTAAAACCTCTTCTTTTTCAAAATCTACTGTAGGGCATGAGGAGGCCTGTGAAAACCATTTAACTTCTCTGAGCCTTATTTTTGCCATCTGTCAGAGGGGAATAAAATGAATGTTTTTCTTTGTTCTTAGGCTTACAATAATGTGAAATAATATATGAAAAAAGTTCTATAAATCAGGTTAATCCTTATAATACAAGGCATAATTATGACAACTAAATGCAAAAACAGTAGCAGAGTTCTTTATTCATAAACCTAACAAAAGATTCTATTACTTGATTTACTACTAGAACCACAGTGCTACCTAAAGACTACATACCAGAATTATGGAACAGTGACACACTTTTTTCTTGACTGTCTATATTGCATCAACATAGGTGGATATTTTATTGGCAATGTTCCGTCACTGAGTACTCTGTAGTGGTTCCATAATTAAATTCAGTTTAGAATGTAAACCTTTCATCAAAGAATTCAGAAATGTTTCAGCCCAAAAACAAAGCAAATGTGACCAGGAAACAGAATAGACACAGCACTTATATAATGACTTTACATTATATTGCTCTCTAAATGTAACAAGAATGACTTTTTCAGGAAGTTTAGATAATTGGATCCTTATTAATTGAATGCATATGTTCTATACTAATAAAAACCTACAAGAAAATATTTTTAAGTATGCATAAAATCAAGGAAATAGAAGATCCTGATTTCATGCATTGTTAATAAATGACTTTGTGTCTTTAGTTAGTATTCACCAAGGACAAACTTTGTTCATGTCCTCATATTGTAGGAGTGATAAGATCAGAAAACATAAAGATCAGTCTTACTGTAATTTAGCTGACATAATAAATGAAACACATATACTATGGTTAAAGACAAAAACCCAACTAGAAAAATACAAAGAGCAAAACCATTTCTTGCAATTCTACTTAATTCCTTAAGTAAGGGATCCTACCTTTGTTACATTCTTCAGTGACACATTTTTATTTCTGGTCCCACGTGTCTTCTGTCATTGGACCCTACAAAAGCAGGGACAGCATATATGTTATTAGGCTAAAGGTCATAGGTAAATAGAAGCCCTTATCAAAAATTATAATTAGGGCGCCTGGGTGGCTCAGTTGGTTAGGCGACTGCCTTCGGCTCAGGTCATGATCCTGGAGTCCCAGGATCGAGTCCCGCATCGGGCTCCCTGCTCAGCAGGGAGTCTGCTTCTCCCTCTGACCCTCCTCCCTCTCATGCTCTCTGTCTCTCATTCTCTCTCTCTCAAATAAATAAATAAAATCTTTAAAAAAAATTATAATTAATCCTTAAACAATACAAGAAAAAAAATAAATGTCTAGGCCTCCCTTGAAAGGACTCTCCCTAGTACATATATTAGTCTAGGCAAGCTGATGAGAAGCAGAAGTTCTATGTAAAGTCAGGGTCTGGGGGCAAACTTCTTTTTTTTTTTTTTTTTTAGTTTTTGATGTATAACACCCAGTACTCCATGCAGGCAAATTTCTTATTTAATAATTGGTGTGTACTGTACTTTTCCTTTGTACATGGTTATCTCCTTTCAGAATATCAAGGGGTCAGCTATAGATAGGCAACTTATAAAGAAAGCTGATGTTCAGAAACTCAGATTCCACCTATTTCTGTAATTTTTTCCAAAGAAACACATGACAAACTTGTATAATAGCCTTGCAGTAAATATTTCTTTAATAAATAAATGATGTAAAACCTATAAATCAACTATGTCTCTAGGATAATAGACAGATATGCATGTGTCTTGAGTAACATATGATAAATTCTGGAACCAAGTACAATCATATTAAGAAGTTTTTGATTTTGTTTGTATCTACCACAAAAAGTCATGTAATTCACAATTACCTTCCACATGAAAATATATTTCTACCAAAAAACATTAAAGAAAATTCTCTGTCCTAGTCCATACTTTTATAATCAGAAGGAAAGTGAGGAGGGGACAAGATATATATCTATGTTTTTTATTTTATAGAATTATGGTATAAATTACTTAACTATAATTTAAAAACTTACTTAGATTTTGATAACACTAAATTAACTAAAGAGTTATTTAGAGAGGGCATTTCTCCTAAATCAAGAAACTAGCCAACAATGATAAAATATAAAATAAAACAAGATAATAAATGTTTTTAGTAAGATATGAGGCTATACTTTTTGTCACACAAGCTAAATCTAGGAGAAGACTATGATCTTTGTTCTTAAAAAAATAAAGGAGCATTACATATTTATTATAAACTAAAAAAGTTCAAAGTGCTTGTATTACTGACGGTTCTCTAGAGAGACAGAACTAATAGGAGATGATAGACAGATGATAGACAGATAGAATAGATGATAGACAGACAGAGATACAGAGACAGAACCAATAGGAGGCAACAGAAAAAAAGAGATCGATATATAAATACATAGAAAGAGATTTATTATGAAGAATAGGCCCTACAGTTATGGAGGCTGAGAAGTTCTACCATCTGCTTTCTGAAAGCTGGAGTCCCAGGAAAGCCATTTGGTAGTCTAGATCTGAAGGCCTGAGAACCAGGAAACCAAAGGTGGAAGTCCCAGTCCGAGTCTGAAGATCTAAAAACCAAGAGGATGAGTGTCCAAGTACCAGAGAATATGGATATCTCAGCTCAAGCAAAGAGCACATTCACCCTTCCTCTCCCTTTTCATTCTATACAAGCCTTCAATGGATTGTATGATGCCCACCTGCACTGGTGAGGGCAATCTTTTTTATTCATTCTGCTGATTCACATCCTAACCTCTAACACAATATTTTCAGAGACACATCCCGATGTAATGTTTTACCAGCTATGTGAGCATTCTTTAGCCCAAAGTAGCACATGAGATTAACCATCATAGTACTTAAGAGCAATCATTCAATATTCTTCAAGCAAATGTCAATGTTCAAGGTTTATCTTGAGATGGTACCTTATAAATGCACAGATAATAAAATACGATATACTTGAAGTTATCCTTATATTAGAATATTCTAGAAGAATTTATAAAGCTAAAGATTCTCAAGTAGTTAATAGAGTTGCGTCCTGGCTGATAAATTTTGATAAAAAGATGGATTCATGTTATAAAACATTTTAAAATGTCACATTTAAAAATTCTTAGTAGTTACGTAAAAATATATATTGTACTTCAACATTCTAAAAATGTTAGCAATATGGTAGGCCATTGTGAAAATTATGGTGAGCCAAAGACACCTGAATAGAGCTAGACAAAGTAGAAGAACATCAAAAAAGGCAAAGTAAATAATAACTGAAAAATTAAGTCCATCTTAAGAGCCGGCAATCTAAGGACTATGTGCCAAACAAGGCACCAGAGGATTTTCAAGCACAGGTCTTGTCAGCTGTGCTGCTCTCTGCCTTGTTTGAAACAGCCTGCAGAATATCCATTATCCATTCTTAAATTGCCGTTCTGAAGAGTGGGTGTGGTCATTACCTGTACTCCAGTTGACTCATACTTTGGCAAAATGCCAAGCAAATTGGCCTAAAGCTTCTGAAGGGTTACTATAAACTTCTCTAGATTAACCTACTCCAGCCTAATTGGCTCATTTTTTTTAAAAAGCAGTAACAAGAAGTGAAAATCTAACAAGGCACAGCATGGAGGTACTCTAATAAACATGTAGAATATGTTTTTCATATAAAATAAAACTCTAGGAATTGTATAATCTTAAATTGATTAACAGTCCTTTTATCTTATGATATTCTAAGATTGTAAGGCAGCAGGAGTTTAAGAAAATGTGTACCTATAAAATTAAATAGAGCCCAACAGCCTTAATTTGTACTCACTTTGAAAGTGTTTATTAATTTTTATTAAGACACCTTCATTAGCCTTTTATGTTCAACTTTCCACTTCTTGTGTATATATTATTACCAGAGGTCCTAGCCTAGTTGACAGTAAAATCTAATTAGAATGTATCACATTTGGTTGTCACTTCTTCTACCTGAAACTCAGTCATGCTTCTATGAATAGACATGGGCTTAACCCTAAGGAGAGTTTGAGAACTCATCACAGATGAGTCACAGAAGTGAGACTAAGTTTAGGGTAAAAAAATAATTATCAGATATGGCACGCTCAAATTCCTTGGCTTTAGAGATAACAAAATCTTGTTTAGCCAGAATGCCTGGGGAACAGGATATTCTCATTAAATTGATTTTCTGCCTAAATTAAGGTAAGCTTATAAACTTTTTTCATTTATTATTTCTAAAATACAAAGTACACTGAGTTATTAATAAGAATCATGTTTGGTTTTATAATAGAGGAGGAGTTGGTAATAGTAAAATATTCACGATTTTTTTTTCCTTTTGGAGGTACAAGATATATATATATGTTGCATCTATTTAGATCCGAACATAGAGACAGAGAAATAATGTACATAATATCATTCTATACAATATTAGATATAAATATATTGATTTAAAACAACATATCAGAGCTGCCTAAGTACAAGAAGCTGCACTTAACTCAGGTAATAAGAAGATGGGCCATTGGATGTGGTCCTAGATGTATATTTCAACACATTAAAAACCTTTCTAAATGCAGTTAGGCTTATTCTTGGGTTGGATGGAGAGTACCCCAAATAAACCTGATTTCTTGGTGGCTGTGAATCCAAAAATAAAGCATCATGAATGATTTTAAAAAGATCCATCCTTACTAAAGAAGATGCAAATTGCCAAAGAAAAATCTTCCAAAAACAAATACCCAGGAAAACTCCTGACTTTTCACATATGTAAAGTATATACTAGAGATTAGAACAAATTAATTATCTATTCACTTCTCCCTGCCTTACCATGTTTTAGGAAGAGATGTATTTCAAGTTTATACATATTTTTAAATCTTCAATTTCACAAATATCCAGTTAAAACACCAGCTATTATCTCTCATTTTAGCATCTGATAATATGGAATGTTTTAATTATCTATTTTCTTTCTTTTTCCTTCATTATTATTGATTTTTTTTATGTGTGGATGAGAACATTTAAGATCTTGTCTCTTAGTAACTTTGAAGTATACATAATACAGTACTGTTGACTATAATCACAATGTTGTGCATTGGATCTCCAGAGTTTATTCATATTCTAACTGGAAGTTTATACACATTAACCAACATCTCCCCACTTCCCCACTCCCCTAACTCCTGCCAACCACCACGCTAACCTGTTTCTATTAATTCAGCTTTTTAAGATCCCATATAGAAGTGATACCATGCAGTATTTGTCATCCTCTGACATTTCACTTAGGGTTCATCCATGTTGTTAAAAATGGAAGGATTTCCTCTTTTCTTGTGGCTGAATAATACTCCATTGTTTGTGTGTGTACTTTACCCATCCATCCACTGACAGTACACCTAGATTATTTCCATATCTTGGCTATTGTGAATAATGCTACAGTAAACATGAGAAGGCATATTGTCTTTGATATCTTATTGTAATTTCTTTTGGATATACCCAGAAGTAGGATTGCTTGATCATATGGTAGTTCTACTTTTAATTTTTTTGAGGAACATCCATAGTGGCTGCAACAATTTACATTCCACTAACAGTGGACAAGGGGTCCCTTTTCTCAGCATCCTCACCAACACTTGTTATCTCTTGTCTTCTTGATGATAAACATTCTAATAAGGGTGACGTGCTATTTCATTATGGTTTTGATTTATATTTCTCTAATGATTAGTGATGTTGAGCATCTTTTCATGGACCATTTGGGCATTTGGAGGTCTTTTTTGGAAAAATGTCTATTTGATTCCTCTACACATTTCTTAATCAGATTGTTTAATTTGTTATTGAGTCGTATGAATTATTTATATATTTTTATATTAACCTCTTATCAGATAAGAGTTTGTAAATATTTTCTCCCATTCTGTAAGTGACCTTATCATTTCATTAGTTGTTTCTTTTGTTGTACATAAGCATTTTGGTTTTATATAATCCCAATTATTTATTTTTACTTTTGTTGCTTTTTTTGCTTTTTGTTGCTTTGATGTCATAGTCAAAAATTGTTGCCAAGACTAATGTCAAGTTGTTTTTTTTTCTATACTTCTTCTAGGAGTTTTATTTTCAGGTTTTCTGGTTAAATCCTTAGTCCACTTCAGTGATATAAGATAGATGTGATGTAAGTGAGTGATGTAAGATAGATGTCCAATTTCATTTTTCTGAATGTGTTTAACCAGTTTTTCTAACACTATTTATTAAAGAGACTATTCTTTATCCATTGAGTATTCTTGGCTCTCTTATCAAACATTAATTGACCATATACACAGTTTATTTATGGGCTCTCCATTCTGTTCCCTTCCCAGGCTGTTTGGATTACTAGAGATTTGCAGTATAATTTGAAATCAGGAAGTGTGATGCTTCCAGCTTTGTTCTTCTTTTGCAGGATTACTTAGGCTATCTGGGGTCTTTTTTGGTTCCCTATAAATTTTAGAACTATTTATTCTACTTCTGTGAAAAATACAGACTGCATTGAATCTGTAGGTGAGTTTGGGGTATGGACATTTAAATTTAATTCTTCCAATCCATAAACATGGGATATCTTTCCATTTGTTTCTCTCTTCTTCAATTTCTTTTATCAAATTCTTAGTCATTTAATTACACAGATTTTTTTTTTCCTTAAAGGATGAATACCCACCATTTGCATCGACATGGATGGAACTGGAGGGGATTATGCTAAGTGAAATGAGTCAAGCAGAGAAAGACAATTATCATATGGTTTCATTCATATATGGAACATAAGGAGTAGTGCGGAGGACCGCAGGGGAAGGGAGGGAAAACTGAATGGGAAGAAATCAGAGGGGGAGACAAACTATGAGAGACTCTGGACTCCAGGAAACAAAATGAGGGTTACAGAAGGGAGGGGGTGGGGGGACAGGGTAATTGGGTGATGGGTATTAAGGAGGGCATGTGTGGTAATGAGCACTCAGTGTTATATGCAACTAATGAATCATTGAACACTACATCAAAAACTAATGATGTACTATATGCTGGCTAATTGAACATAATAATAAAAAAATAAATACATCTATAATAAAGAATAAAAAAATAAAAATAAATTATCCCTAAGTATTTCATTGTTTTTGATCCTACTGTGAATGAGATCACATTATTTATTAGATATCCTGTTTTTAGTATAAGGAAACACAACTGAGTTTTGTAAGTTGACTTTATATCCTGCAATTTTACTGAGTTTGTTGATAAGTTCCAACAGTTTTTTGGTTGAGTCTTTGGGTTTTTCTATATGTGAAATCATATCATCTGTAAATAGTAACAATTTTACTTCTTTTTTCCAATTTGGAAGGCAAAGTTCCACTCTCTCCAGTGTGTCCAAACTTTTTTTTTTTTTTTTTCCACAGAGTGCTGCAACCTCTCCTCAGGAAACCTGGACTTCTACAAAGACTTTCTTATTCATGGGAGATTGCCTAAGTCAGCACTCCCCAGATACTCTGTGACCATGACCAAGAAGAGCTGAAACTGGTTCACAGGCTCCTTACAGTTCTGCAGCCCTTACTAAGGTCTGTCTGCCTACTACCTAAAGCACAGGTGGGTGAGACCCTACCCAAGGGCCTTGGCACATTGAGCTGGGTCTCACGATGTATATATAGTTGCCACTTCCATTAATCAAGATAAACTGTAGTCTGTTGGCTACATAGACTGTTTCATTGAATGAGTTATTTTTACATGTGTAAAGATAAAAAACACCACCAGATAAAGTAATATTAATTGATTTTATGTATGATATGGGAGTTATGTGTCTCTTTAGAAGGGGTATTTGATCCACAAGACTCCTGTTATGGATAGAGATCTATAAGGCACATCCTTAACCTAACCTTCTAAAGTCATCTTGTAAATTCTGAAGCTCAAAGAGCAGTAATATAGACTTCACACTTGTGAACAGTGTACCCTATAACATTAGGTTACAAAATCTATTTGACTTGGCAATGCATATGAATTACATTTACAGAAATAATTATTGCTATAATCTGCTTGCATGGTGTATGTTGAATTTGTACTAACAGCTATAAATCAGCAAGTTAAAAAATAAAGGCCATCTGCTACTATATTTTTAATTGTGATACTCAGACATAAACTCAATTGCTCAATTGGTTTTACATATCAAAATCTTAAAAAAAGTGTATGAGTTTTTGTTTTGTCTAATCTGGTTCCCTTAGGAATTTAATTAAGCTACTGGTATCTTATCTTATAGTCCCTTTGTCTAAAAGTATCAGCCCAAAGCCACAGAGAAACCAAGTACTTTAGAAATTAAATTCATTAGAACAGTTTTTATACATTCTTTGATAATAATAAAATATATTTAGCTCAATAAAAAGTAAGTAATGTATTTTTCTAGGATTTAGGGTTTTAGTCTACTTTTTTTTGGTTGAGTTGCCTAATTAGTTAATTCACGAGTGGTTCACAATAATTTATAATGTGCCATACTTTTGTGTCAACTATAAGAACATCACATTTTATTTTATTTTTTTATGATGTTCACATTTTGAAATATATTTCTTCATAGAATTGACTATTCCAGTTTTAAAATTAGTGTGAAGATATACAGATTTTTCTTCTACTAATCTATCTGCTCATCATTAACCTTCCATACTCAGTATGGAAACTGTCAGGAAAGTGATAGTTCATAGCTGGAATTGTCCCTAAATAGAAGTAGATAGCTTAACTAAAAAATAAAGCAAAATCGCAAAATGAAGAGGTAGGGAGAGATGTGGCTCTCCTGGAAACCTGGTGCTTGCCCAATGCAGGTCTGTGATTTTTGCTGTTCTTTTTTCTAAAAAGACAAATGATATCTCCACCCTTATGAAAACTTCTCATTCCACAGAAATTGCTACTTTCTATAATGCATCTAGGTCAAAAGGTGGATTGCAATTGTTTATGTCATCCTGGAATATGAAATCAATACCAAAAGGAGTGAACTGACCCAAATTATTAAATTACAATTCCTTCAGAGTCAAATGACCAGGTTCTGAGACTAAGAGTAAAATTCACTTCACTCTATCAAAACCATGGAAAAATAATAGCTACTGGGTAATATTAATACATATTGATAAGAATTTTAGAGTGTCACGTTGACGTCTAGCTGGGGAGCCTGGAAGCAGATTCTACAGCTTTTAGCAGTTGGTGGGGTTTTCCTGTGCTACATAACCACGATAGACAATAGTTCTTTGTAAATACTTCAACAGATAAAGTGCAAAGAGAAGATGTAAGGGTTGATGTGGAACACTCGTATGAAATTGGAAACTGATCTAAAATCTAAATTAGTGAAAGTAATGCATTCATGGCAAAATCAAACCCCAGGAGAGCAGGAAAAAATCTTTTCATCTTTTTTTTTTTTTTTAAGATTTTTTTTATTTATTCATTTGAGGGAGAGAATGGGAGAGAGAGCTTGAGAGGGGGGAGGGTCAGAGGGAGAAGCAGACTCCCTGCTGAGCAGGGAGCCCGATGCAGGACTCCATGCCGGGACTCCAGGATCATGACCTGAGCCGAAGGCAGTCGCTTAACCAACTGAGCCACCCAGGCGCCCTCATCACTGTCTCTTATTTTAAAGATTTAATGGCGTCCTGTCAATGATATATTTTTTTAAAAGAAATTTTAAAGTTCTGTTGTGAAATACTTCAAAGTCATTGCTCAATAAGAAATATTGACCCAACCTGTACTAGTCTTTTAACAACTACACTTTCATCTTTTATGTATGAATGTGGGGTTGGAAATAGATACATTCTGTATAGTTAGTGGGAAAGAAACAAATTAACCAATATTGGATCCATTTTTTAATGGGAAATTAGGTTTTTACTTCTCTTTGGCTATAAAATGTAGTGTTTACAGACTCTAATTAAACTTAAAAAGAACTTAAAACATCACCACTTTCAATATTTAGATATAAGCTGGCTCTGGACACCATTCCCAAATAAAAATTAATTCTGTATATACATGTGGGATATTATCTTATATAGTATGCAGAGAATTACAAAAGAATAGAAAAACTACGTGGAAATAATGTGGAGAGTACATAGTATCAGAAAGAAAAAAAGGTCAAATTTATATCTCATTTATCAAAAATGACTTAAAATTTAGAAACATTTTATGTACTTTAGAGTCAGTGTATTATCATGTATGATTCATAAAATAGATTGTTAATCATGGAATATTAACATATTCTGCATGAATAGCTATTTCCTTAGTCAGAATTAATTGAAAATTCTGTTTTTGCCAATTTGTATTTCTGTGCCATCATGTATCTAAAATGCTTTTGTGGTTCTGCAAGGTTGTTCCAAGAACTCTTTGGATGGAGTAAATGCAGACATCTGCCTTATAAAACATATTATCTAGGTTTCTTCAGCTGTTAAGATACTAATGCCACCAAATTTGAGCAGACCAATTGATGCTGAGTAGAGCATTTCTATCTGTACATATGTAATTATAACTGCATTCATGCCTAAACATAATGACGATGAAAACAGCAAGGGTTAGATGTTTGTGACACTGGGTAGTTTTTCTTACTAAATAGGTATTTTTGCCTTAGTAACCCCACATCTTATGTTAGCACATTGGTGGTGAAAAATATATGAGCATCCCAGACCAGCTGGCTTGTGGAAGAAGGGATCATTTTCTACATCTCAAGTGAGTAAAGTTAGTTTGGAGAAGAATCATCCTTTGAATCAGTGTCATTAAGACAAGAGTTTTCGTAAATATGAATAGTGAATAAAAGACATGATTTTATCAGACTTGGGAGTATTTTTAGATACAGTAAGGTTTAATTCAGTTTATCTTAAAAAATGTAATGTATAATCCAAATAGTATTTTCCAGGGACTATGCTAAATGATGTACTAGAGTAAGAAAAAGCCATACTCCTTGCCCTCAAGAAAGCAATAATCAAGAATGGAAGATAGACAAAGGTAGGCACTCAGGGTATCACCAATACAAGATATACATTGATATTTTAACTGATAAAATGAGTTCTTCTTTCTTGATATAATTTTGGAGAAGAAAAAATGAGATATCAGAAGTAATTTTAAAGAGTCAAATAACTTTTGAGCAAACATATTTGTTTACACTTGGATAACTAAGCATATGAATCTGCTTGTAACATAAGGGTGGGGGATAATTTTATGAGCAGCTAAATCCTGTACAGCCACATATTAAAGCAAGTATCTAGACTCACCATTAAATAAAAGTTTGATCCTAGTTTTATAAAATATTCAATATAAAATGTCAGCTCTAAAAATTGGCAAACATCACACAACATCAATTTCTTTTGCAGAAATAAGAATTTTCCCAGGTGCCTGGGTGGTTTAGTTGATTAAGTGTCCACCTTTGGCTCAGATCATGATCCCAGGGTCCTGGGATCTAGTCCTGCATCAGGGTCCCTGCTCAACGGGGAGTCTGCTTCTCTCTCTCCCTCTGCCCCTCCCCTCTGCTCAGGCTCTCTCTCTCACTCTACCTCAAAATAAATAAATAAAATCTTTTAAAAAAAATTTTTTTAAAAAGAAATGAGTTTTCCCTCAAAGTCCATAATTTGATTTTTAAAAAAAATTTTGCAGTTGGATACACTACAATCTCTATCAAACTTACATTGCATATACATACATATATACATATATATACATATAGAGGGAGAGAGAAAACACACACATACACATACACACAGAGAAAAGAGATCGTTTTCATTCAAATATCTTGAAACCAACCAAGAGTTATTAAAATTATATGTAGGTAATATAGTCTCTCTGAGTTTCCTATTCTGGCTGAGATTTTTCTTTTCTCTTTGCTTCCGGGAACATATTGGAAAACAAAGATTAAACAGAATTCTCAAGTAAGTCATGTACTAGCTGAGAATTTAATTGTGAGGTTGCCAACCATGGTTTGATTTTTCATCGTCTTGTTCCAGGGTTGTAAACCTTTCCCAATTCATTTATATTTATAAACAATTCCCACCTTATTATGTGCATGGATTATTAGGAATGTCTCCCAATAGAATTTTGTCAGCTTTCTATACACAATTAATTAAAAGCTCTAATTCATTTTTTATCACTTTTACAGTGGGCTAGAATATCTGAAATCTAAACTAAAGGTCTCTTTTAGCCCAAATGATGACTCACTCTTTAGTTTGGAAGGCTCTTTATTTCATGGGATTTGAAAAGGGAGATTAAAGCCATTGGAGAAACCACCTTGGGCAGAATGTGGTTTTGCTGATAACAGAATTGTATTTCACAGCAAAGGAATCCAGACCCTGTATCCAGTTAACAAACCAACTGTGATAAAAACAAGTCAATGGAGAAAACTTTTAGCCTAAAGCTATAATCCTACCTGCAAAAGAATGTAGAAGGTATAATAGCTGACCTCTGACCATACAATATTTGCAAATTACATTATATTTCTAAGAGGAACTCGAATAAGCACAGTTTCCATGCCCTCTGCAGTGAGTAAAATCCCTAATCCTGCAACTCTATCTAACCCAGATTCTTGCACTTTGAATCACCTCAGGAGCTTTTAAAACCTATCAATGTCTGGGCTCCAGCATCAAGAGATTCTGTTTTAATTAGTCTAGGATGGGGAGAGAGAGAGAACAGTTTGTTATAACATCCTTACATGTATATATCTCCAGGTAATTATCCTATGCCTAGGCTGAGAACTTTGTGAAGTCCTAAACCGTTAATTCTGAGGAATTTGGAATCATCACATCATTTATCCCATTGTTTCCTCCCCATTACCTTAAGTTTTGAAGGATCAGTATGAGTTTAGTGTGAAACAGTGAGTAATAGAGCAAAAGTGCAGAAGAAAATTGGCAATGGTAGTTAAGTGTGTATTTTAAGTGGCACTTTACCAAGTTAAGTACTTGAAATTTCAAACATCTTTCAATCCCATTGTCTTATACACCTGTTGTTGTTTCTTTTAGACTCAGGTGCAAAGACTTGAGTTAATCATATTCCTCTACTCGTGGAACATTTACATTTTAGGGCCAAGCAACATTCCTTCTGTCTATTTATTTAATCTCTTAGGCCTCTCCCATTTCCCCACAACATAAGGGGCAGCCATTCTATGCTAAATTGTATTATTTTCTTACGTACAAAAATGTTTTAAAATAAGGTAGAGCAAGTTCTATTATTCTTAATTTTACAGATGAAGAAGCTACAAATCAAGTAGCTTTTTTTACATATGCTTTTTTATATGCAGAGGGTGGAGATGCCATAAAGTTTTAGAAACAAATTTCTCTGCAGAGTTTGTACCAATTGACATTCTCCCTGGAGATAAATGAGTGCCTCTTTTCATATACAGTTGCTAAAACTAGAAATTATCATTCATTCTTTATTCTTATGAATCTTATAGATGAAAAATTATTTCATAGTGTTGCTTTAAGTGAGAACACTTCATTGCTAGTGAGGTGGAACATATTTTCATATGCTTAGTGGCCATCTGCATTCCTTCTATTTTGATTTTTTTTTAAATTTCTTTGCCTATTCTTACTTACCCTTTTTAAAATTAAGATATAATTAATATACAACAAAATGGACAGAGTTTAAATATCCAGCCAGATGAATTTGAGCAGATGTATACATGTGTGTAACCACAGGCAAAACGAGATATAGATCATTTATCTCCATCACACCATTAAGTTTCATGTCTCCAACTATTAAGTGCTTCTTCCCGTATCAACTTTCTGATATCTATCACTTTAGTTTTTTCTGTTGCTAGAGTTTATGTATAAATGGAATCATACATCACATACACATTGTATCTGGATTCTCCTGCTTAATATGTTTCATATCAATAGTTCAATCTTTTCTTGCTGCTTATTAGTATTTCATTGTATGAATATACAGCAACTTGTTTTTTGGGGTTTTTTTTAGTTTTTTTTTTTTTATTTTACTTATTTGAGAGAGAGAGAATGAGAGAGAGCACATGAGAGGGGGGAGGGTCAGAGGGAGAAGCAGACTCCCTGCAGAGCAGGGAGCCCGATGCGGGACTGGATCCAGGGACTCCAGGATCATGACCTGAGCCATAGGCAGCCGCCCAACCAACTGAGCCACCCAGGTGTCCCCAGCAACTTGTTTTTATGCATCCCTCTGCTGATGACACATTTTACCCAATTTCTTTGGCTGCCACAAACGTGACTCTAAGAAACTATTGGGCAAATTCTTTCATGGACTTTTGTTTTCAATCCCCTTGGCTAAATACCTAGGAATGGAATTACTTGCTCATATTGTAGACACACGTTTAGTTTTGTTTAAAAAGTGCGATACAGTTTTCCAAAGTGATTAAACCATTTTAAGTTTCTACCAGCAATGTCTGAGAGTGTCAGTTGTTCTGTATCTCCACAAATATTTAATGTTTTGAGGTTTTTTTATATTAGCCATTCCAGTCAGTGTGAAATGACTGTAATTTTAATTTGCATTTCTCTGGGGACCTTTATGTATGATTATTGACCATGTATCTTCTTTTTTTAAGGAAGTGATTTTTTTTTTTTTTTTTTTTGGTAAAGAAAATAGTTCTACCGGTAAAGAAAAACTATTCAAGTTTTTGCCCATTTTTAAAAACTGGGATCTCTGTCTTTTAATTGCTAATTTGTAGGAGCTCTCAGTATCTTCTTGATAAAAGTCCTTTGTCCCACATATGTATTGCAAATAATTTTTCCCTGTTGTGGCTTATATATTCATTTTCTTAATTATGTTTTTTTGATAAGCAGAAATTTTCCAATTTTGTTGAAGTCCAATTTATTTATTTATTATTGTTAATGATTCTAGTGTACTTGTTCAAGAAGTTGTTCTCTTACCCCAAAGGAGAAAAATATTATTTTAGGTTTTCATCTGGAAGTTTCATAGTTCTGTGTTTACAGTATGATCTGTGATTTATCTCAAACTATTTTTATGTGTTGAATGAAAAAGATCAGTTTTGTTTTGTTTTTCACATAAAAATCCAATTGTCCTAGCAAGATGGTTAATAGGGAGAAAATGCTTGTAAATCTCACAGCTGACAAAAGCCTCATGTCTGGAGTATATAAAAAGGTCTTAAAACTTAACAGTAATAAACAATCCAATTAACAGATGGGCAAAAGACATGAAGAGATATTTTACCAAAGAGGTTATAGAGATGGCAAATATGTTGATGAAATGATGCTCAATATCACTAGTCACTACAGAAATGCAAATTAAGATCACAATGAATTATCACTACACTTATGAGAATGGCTAAAACAAGCAAACAAGAATAGTGACATATCAAGTTATGGCGAGGATGTGGAGAAACGAGGTCTTTCATACATTTCTTGTGGAAATGTAGAATGGTACAGTCACTCTGGAAAATGGTATTGCAGTTTCTTAAAAAACTAAACATATATTTATCATATAACCCAGCAATCACCCTCCTAGGCATTTATTTCAGGAAAATAAAAACTTATGTTCACATAAACCATGCCCATGTTTGTTCAAGGCAGCTTTATTTGCAATGGCAAAAAACTAGAAACAACCAAAACATCCTACAATAGTTGAATGGTTAAAAACAAAAACAAACAAACAAAAAACTGTGGTTCAGGCATACTTTGCAATTCTACTTGGCAATAAAAATAAATGAACTATATGTTAAAAAAAAAAAGAAGATAGCAGGAAGGGAAGAATGGAGGAGGGGAAATCGGAGGGGGAGACGAACCATGAAAGACTATGGACTCTGAGAAACAAACTGAGGGTTCTAGAGGGGAGGGGGTGGGTTAGCCTGGTGATGGGTATTAAGGAGGGCACATATTGAATGAAGCACTGGGTGTTATACGCAAACAGTGAATCATGGAACACTACATCAAAAACTAATGATGTAATGTATGGTGATTAACATAACATAATAAAAATAAATAATATAAATAAATAAAGGGTAAAAAAAAGAAGTCAATACCAAAAGGTCATATAGTATATAATTCACATAACATTTTCCAAATGAAAAAAATTAATAGATCTGAAGAACAGATTTGTGGTTGCCAGGGATTAGAGGGAGAAGGGTGACTATAAATAAGTAACACTGAGATCTTTGTGGTAATGGAATATTTCTGTATCTGTGATGGTGATTCCAAAAATGTGTATGTGATAAAATTACATAGAACTGTATACCTACTTTGTACCAATGTCAAATTCATGGTTTTTATACTGCACTATAGGTTTTCTAAATGTAACCAATGGAGGGAACAGGGGTAAGCAAGGAGAGGTAGATACAGGTTCTCTCTGTACTATCTTTGCAATTTCCTGTGCATGTATAATATTTCAACTAAAAGACTTTCCTTATGCTATTGTATTTTCTTGGCTCCTTGTTGAAAATCAGTTGACCATATATGTGAGGGTATATTTCTTGACTCTCTAGTGTATTCTACTGGCTTATTTGTCTATCCTTAAGTGAATACCTCACTATATAGAATGGAGTTATTTTATTGCCTGACTAGAACTCTGCTTATCTTCAGGGAAACCTGGGTATCTGGTATTGACTGTTATGCCGAATGGTTCAGAGTGCTAACCAGATATGGTTTGTGTGCTAACCAGCTCACCAATGATGAGTGATGTGGTATTTAATCTTAAACTCCCTTTGTGACATCCATTCAATGGCTTTCAACTGGCAAACACAGTCAGCTTGGTTATGTGACCAGAACTTAATAAGACCTCACTGGAAATTCCTACCTTGAGCTCTAGTGAAGGTCATCACACAAATCTTGAAGATTTATTATTGAGACAAAGTGTATCTTTGTATAAGAACGTGGAGGATCTGCATCTGGAAGTCTCTCAAAACTAATGCTTGTCTGCTTTCTCTTTTTCTTACTGTATCATATACTTTGCCTGTGAGTGACCTACGAGTCATTCAAATATTCAAAGTTGAGTAATCTTGAAAACAGTCTCTGTCTTACTACTGTAGGTTTATGATTTGTCCTAAAATCATACAGTATAGTTTCTCCAACTTTATTTTTTTCAGAAGTGTTTTCTTATCCTACATTCTATACATTTCCAAGTAAATTTTAAAATCAGGTTATCAATTATTTTTATATACATGCAGAAAGTTTTATAAATCTATTTTGAAGGAATCTTAATATTACCTTCCAATCCATAAATGAGATATATATCCCTATTTATGCAGGTCTTCAATTTTTCCTTAAAAAGACTTTGTAGTTTAAATGTAGAAGTCTTGCTGATATTTTATTAGATTTATTCTAAGGTAGATGATGTCATTTTTGGTGTTATTATATATTATAAAATGTTTAATTTTTTTTTTGTTTTCTGGTTGTTCATTGCTAATATATAGAAATACAATCAACTTGGGGTGCCTGGGTGGCTCAGTTGTTAAGCATCTGCCTTCGGCTCAGGTCATGATCCCAGAGACCTGGGATCAGCCCTGCATCAGGCTCCCTGCTCTGCGGGAAGCCTGCTTCTTCCTCTCCCACTCCCCCTGCTTGTGTTCCGTCTCTCGCTGTGTCTCTGTCAAATAAATAAATAAAATATTAAGAAAAAAAAGAAATACAATCAACTTTTATATTAATATTAAATCTGCATCTTGATAAATTCAACTAGTAGTTCTGATTTCTTTTCCCAAAATATCACAGGGTTTAGCATGTAAAAAAAAATATGCTATCTAGAAAATGAGTTTTAATTTTTTTCTTTCCAAATCGATTGTCTTTCTTTTTCCCTTGCTTTATTAAACTTCTAGAATTTTTAGAATAATGTTGAATTAAACTGGTGAAAGCACATATAGTTAGCTTAGGATTTATCTTACAAGAAAAATTTTCATGTTTTGGTTATTAGGAAAGATTGATAAGTTACTAAACCTTAGAAAGATGATTAAGGAAAAAATTGGGAAAGCACAAATTATTATCAATATGAGTAATCCAACAGAGAACATATGTGGAGATCCTACAGAAATTTAAAGATAATACAGGATTATTGAAAAAACTATACCTGGGCGCCTGGGTGGCTCAGATGGTTAAGCGTCTGCCTTCGGCTCAGGTCATGATCTCAGGGTCCTGGGATCGAGTCCCGCATCGGGTTCCCTGCTCAGTGCAGAGCCTGCTTCTCTCTCTCCCTCTGCCACTCCCTCTGCTTGTGCTCTTCTGTCTATCTCTCTGTCAAATAAATAAATAAAATCTTTAAAAAAAAAAAAAGAAAAAACTCTATACCAACATGTTTGACAATTTATATATGTACAAAACCCTGTCAAGACATACATTACTGGGGCGCCTGGGTGGCTCAGTTGGTTAAGCAACTGCCTTCGGCTCAGGTCATGATCCCAGGGTCCTAGGATCGAGGCCCACATCGGGCTCCCTGCTCGGCGGGAAGCCTGCTTCTCCCTCTCCCACTCCCCCTGCTTGTGTTCCCTCTCTCGCTGTCTCTGTCAAATAAATAAAATCTTAAAAAAAAAAAAAAAGACATACATTACTAATATTGACATAGAAGAAACAGGAAAATCCAAGGAGCCCCTTATTTGTTAAAGTAGGCTATACATATACATTAGCTATAGATTTGTTTATTTCATGTTTGCTTGTTTTAAGAACCTTTAGCATCTTGAAGTTTTCTTTAAATCCTAATATGATAAGAGTTTCAAAGGGAAGAAATATGAAATTTTGTCTGTTTTTGCTGCATAATGAAGTGTACGGTTTTTCATCTGTATTCTGTTAATATGGTATTTTACATTGTTTGATTTCAACTCTTGAATCAAACTTGCTTTCCTATGATACACCTGACTTGGTCATGATGATTTTTCTTTTTTCATGTATTGCTGAATTTGATTTGCTAACATTTTGTTGAGAATTTTTACATCTGTGTTCATAAAGAATTTTAATATATAATTCCTTTTTGTTGTATTTTTCAGGTTTTGGTTCCAAATAAATATTAACCCATAAAATGGATTGGGAATTGTTCACTCCTCTATTTTCTCTTTTCTTTTCTTTTCTTTTCTTTTCTTTTCTTTATTTATTTGACAGTGAGAGAGTGCAAACGAGAGAGCACAAGTAGGGGAAAGAGCCACCCAAGAACCCTCACTCCTCTGTTTTCTTGAAGAATTTGTGAAACACTGATGTTAATGTTTGGCACAATTCACTGATGAAGCCCATCCGAACTGGAGATCTCTTTGTGAAAAAGATTATGATTATAAATTCTAATACTTTAACAAATAAGGGGCTCCTTGGATTTTCCTGTTTCTTCTATGTCAATATTAGTAATGTATGTCTTGACAGGGTTTTGTACATATATAAATTGTCAAACATGTTGGTATAGAGTTTTTTGAATAATTCTGTATTATCTTTACATTTCTATAGGATCTCCACATATGTTCTCTGTTGGATTACTCATATTGATAATAATCTGCGCTTTCCCAATTTTTTCTTTAATCATCTTTCTAAGATTTAGTAACTTATCAATCTTTCCAAATAACCAACATCTGGCATTGTTGATTTTATCTCTTATGTCTGTTTTCTATTTTCTTGATTTGTACTCTTTTTAAAACAATTTCCTCTTTTTTTTTTTTTTTTTACTTAGGCTTTGATTTGCTCTCCTTTTTCTAGCTACTTGAACTGACAGCTGAAATCATTAATTTTATATTTGTAGTCTTTTCTAATACAAATGTTTAAAATTACATAATTTCCTCTATTGCTTTTATTGCATTTCATAAATTTTAACATTATTTTTCAGTTATTACTATTCAGTACACCATAATTTCAAGTCTCTCTTTTAATATTTTTTGAACTTTGGGTTATTTAGATGTTTATGTCTGTTCAAATATCTGAGGATATTTAGGTATCTTATTAATATTGATTTCTTTTATATATATATTTTTTAAAATAATATTGATTTCTCATCTAATAATGGTAAATATACTATGCATGATTTTTTATTTTCTAAAGGTATTTATCAATACCTGTTTTATGGGCCAGCATATAATCTATCCTGGTGAATGTTCTATGTGTACTTGAAAATAAAGTATGTATTCTGCAGTTTTTGTGGGAAATGTTTCATAAATATCAATTAGATCAAGTTGGTTGATGGTGGTGTTTGTACATTCTCTATATCCTAACTTTTGATGTACTTATTTTATCAATATATGAGAGATCTATATTGCAAATTTCTAATTACATTTAGAGAATACTCCATTTCTGCTTTTATTTCTGTTAACTATTGTTTCAGGTATTTTAAACTTTATTTTTATTTACATTAAGAATATTGTATCTTACTTTTTTTTTTACCATTGTGAAATGTCATTGTTTTCTCTTTAGCTACATACTTTTTCTGATACTACTATAACTCCACCAGCCTTCATATGCTGTCTGCATAGTAAATCTTTTTTCACCATTTTACTTTTAACCTATCTGTGTCTTTATACATAAGCTATGTTTGTTGTAAATCACATAAGCGTAGTCTTGATTTTTCAGCCAGTCTGACAGGCTCTGCCTTTTAAGTGGAATGTTTAATCCCTTTACATGTCATAGACTTACTGATACGGTTAGGGTTGAGTCTCCTAATTTGCTCTTTCTCCTTCATTTATCCAATTTGTTACTTGCCCTTCTGTTCCTCCTGAACTGCCCTTTTTTTGGATAAACTGATAATTATGTAATTTGAATTTTATCTCTGGTACTGATGTTTTCAGTAGTTATTTTAGAACAGGATTTCTCCACTTCAGCACTATTGAAATTTTGGGCTGGGTTATTCTTTGTTGTGAGGAGGCAGTTCTGTGCATTACAGGATGTTTAGAAGCATACTTGGTTACTACCTATGATGCCAATATTACTCCATCCCAATTGTAATCACCAGAAATGTCTCCGGGCATTGTCAAATATCCCTCTGGGGGAAAAGTAGTACCCAGTTGAGAAACATTGTTCTAAAGATTACAACATTCATTTTTACTTGTTCATAGTCCACTATTATTGTACTATCTTGAAACAGTATAAAAGATTGCTTATAGTCTAATTCTATTTTCCCACCTCTGCTCTTTAAGGATTTGTTTTATAATTTGATTTTCTACTCACAAAAAAAAACACTCCAATATTATTACACAGAAAGTATCCACCATTTGCCTAGCAACAATTTATTCAAATTCAGTTTTTTAAACTTCATTATTAGACTCACCTGAAAATATTTCAGACAATTCTGGAGTCCAAGCTTTAGTCCAGACTAAATTTTAAGTGTTGAAGTAAGGATCAGGCATTGGTAATTTTTTAAAGCTCAGATTATTCTGTGTGCAACCTGGATTGGGACTACTGCTCCATTCTGAGCAAGGGAATAGACTGAGAACAATGTCCTTGTAGAATCAAACTTAAAAATTGACAACACCAATCACATTTTTGCATCATATACTTACTTGCTTGATTTGTTAGTGTTAATGTTAAGTGCAATTGGTTAGTTTAAGCTAACTTTCAGGTTGAAATGTATCTGACAAACTCAGACAAATAAGAGCTTAATTGATGACTCATGGTAATGCATTTTCCTAAAGGTAATCTAAATTCAAGAGAGTAAATGCTCTGGGTTCAGTCTGAAGAACCAGAGCAATCTGAAGATACCTGAGGAATCAGGACACTACAACAATTTTCTCTCATGCCACTCTTTCATATTATATAGTTGTTTACCTTCTCATCATTTTTCACACTATATATAATAATAGTTTAGATTCTATGGTCAGCACTATAATTAACTTAACTCCTTTAATTTACATAATACTGAGTTATGTATTATTATTTCCAACACTTAGAGTTGAAGAAACAGAGGCTTTGAAGAGATGAAATCCTTATCCAAGTTTTCACAATAGTAAATGACTAAGTACTTGGACTCCAAAGCCTGTTTGGTAACCACTCTAGTGGATACTCTAATACATATGATCTAGAAAACAATGTAATTTTCCAAGATATACAATCAAAATTGTTCCATAATGAGCAAGAGTTGGTAGATAAAATATGTGTGGTGCAATGATAATTACATAATATGTGTGGTGCGATGATAAACAACTGATAAATACTTCTTGGTTGCCTTATAAAGGTGTGTATAGACTATCACTAGAAAATAAATAAAGGGCGCCTGGGTGGCTCAGTTGGTTAAGCGACTGCTTTCGGCTCAGGTCATGATCCTGGAGTCCCTGGATCGAGTCCCGCATCGGGCTCCCTGCTCGGCAGGGAGCGTGCTTCTCTCTCTGACCCTCCCCCCTCTCATGTGCTCTCTCTCTCTCTCTCATTCTCTCTGTCTCAAATAAATAAATAAAATCTTAAAAAAAAAAAAAAGAAAAGAAATAAAAAGGAAAAATTGAACATCACATTTAATATAGTAATTAGGATGAGAAAAAAAGGATTTGTTTTGTGGTGTTTGTTTTTTTAGTTTTTGTTGTATTTTATTTTCCCCATCAGAAAACTCTTTACAGTTTCTTTTGTGTACATGAACCATGACATGTACCATGTGTTAACATGCAGGCTAGTATCTCAGCTCAGGTTGTATGTAACAGCAAAATTTTTGTCATGATATAATGTAAATTTAAAAAGTATACTTTCTCACTTAGATAATTCAACTTTTTCAGCCCCTTATTCAAAGTAATATCATGTAATACAAGTCTTGTTTATTCTTGCATGGACCTCTAACCCTTTAAAGATTGTCTAAGCCTATAGCACTCACGGAGTAACCATTGATATTTTTCAAAAATTACATGGATTTTTTTTCCTTATCTGTGATTATCTTGTCTGCTATCGAATATTCTTATTATGAACGGTCAGTGATGCCATATGTAACATGCCATCAAGCATCTAATCAGGGTGCTTACAATATCATACAGTGTAATGGTGACATGGTGACTGATTTAAAAAAATGTGAAGCTCATCTTTTTTCATTTCCTTTTTATACTTACCAATACCTCGTTCTGTCATAGCTAATTTGCCATTATTTTTAACTTTGATGGTTCTCATTGCCATTTCTTCACACATTATAAACCCCAACCTATATTTTGATATGCCTAACCTATAATTAGAAAACACAAAAAAGCACTTTTTATTAACTAATTTTACTTATTCCACATAAAACTGATCATTTTTTTCTTAAGATTTGATTTATTTGACAGAGAGAGAGAGAGCATAAGTAGGCAGAGTGGCAGAGGGAGAGGAAAAAACAGGTTCCCTACTGAGCAGAGAGCCTGATGCAGGGCTTGATCCCAGGATCCTGGGATCATGACCTGAACCAGAGGCAGATGCTTAACAGACTGAGACACCCAGGTACCCCAAAACTGTTCCTTTTAAATGGCATAGCCATGCTATCTTCCTATCATTAGCCTTACATCATTTGTATACTCTCAAAATGCATCTCTCTGCCATACCTACTCTGATCGGACTCCATGCCACCACAATCCCCACTCATAGTGTCTTCTGCAATATTTATTGTCTCATTCAAGCATTTGATTTTATCTAACATAGTCATTGTAGGAGGAGAGTGTATTAATAGAATAACCCAAAGAATTCTCTATTTACTTCTTTCCAGAAAGTTAGTCAGGTGCTTTGTATTTTCTCAGAGAACCCAGCAAGCTGAGGTTAAAGGCAGCTGAAATCATTAGCTTTTCCTGTCTTTTTTACTATTCAGTCTCCAGAAGGGTTGGCACAGGTGAGGGAAGAAAAAAGTGAGGATTTGGGGTAAGAGAGATTGAGTAAAAGAAAAAGACTATAGATCTTTTTAACAGAGGCCTTGGGTCCTATTAGCTGGCAATGCCTTGAAGAAGTGGAAAATATCAGAGAACAGCCACTTTATGCTCCAACGAAGCAGATATTGAGTTTGTTTTGTTTTGTTTTTTTCTACATGGACCTCAAAGATAGCATAAAAACAGCAGTTTCTGAACCTAAAAGGACCCTCAAGATTGGGGTAACAGGTGTTTCAGTGGATACTACTTAGGACTAGTTAATTATGACTGAGGCCTCCTCCACGTAGGACACTGGAGTAAATGTACAACATTGGTGGACTGAAAGAAGGAATCAAGTCCTAAGACTGAATTTGAACTATAGATGACAGGTTGGACAGGGCTTTGATTTAGAATTAACTGATAAAAAAAATGTAAAGACACGTATCAGTTCTGCACAACTGAATGAATCTATGATTCACATCCTCCATAAGATGTTAGTGTTTTACTACTCCAATTTAATTATAAGTTCCTATAAGTAGTGTTCTCAGTTATATGCAGCCCCCTTCAAACCTACCAAAATACCATAATAAGATGTCACATATTTGCTGGTTTTTTTCTTATCTATCTATGGTTTTTAGGGTTGAAATTAAAATTTCTAACTTATAAATTCAATGCTTAGAACTAATGAAATTTAGGGGTTCCTGGGTGGCTCAGTCATTAAGCGTCTGCCTTCAGCTCAGGTGGTGATCCCGGGCGTCCTGGGATTGAGCCCCGCATCGGGCTTCCTGCTCAGCCGGGAGCCTGCTTCTCCCTCTCCCACTCCCCCTGTTTGTGTTCCCTCTCTAGCTGTCTCTCTCTGTGTGTCAAATAAATAAATAAAATCTTAAAAAAAAAAAAAAAGGACTATTGAAGTTTTTAAAAAATGATGGAATACTATTGTTCTGCTAATCCACAGGTCAAAAACTGGAAATATGTCCTAGCACATCATGTTTAAGGCGTTCAGTGTCATTCTGTTGCTCAAATGTGTGTGTGTGTGTGTGTATATGTGTGTTGGTATTATAAGAATAATAAAAATTAAATTTTTAAATTAAATATTGAATGCTTACATTAAAGGTTGACTGAAATAATATTAGAAATCTTAATACCTTCACAGATGTGATACCATTTGGAAAATCATATTTGTCTTTCCAAGAATAGCATCTTCCTATAGAAATATGTTTTAATATTTTTCAGAAAACAATAAATTCTTCATAATAAAATATAATATGCTTCATATATTTGTTTTTTTTTTTTAAGATTGTATTTATTTATTTGACAGAGAGAGACAGCGAGAGAGGGAACACAAGCAGGGGGAGTGGGAGAGGGAGAAGCAGGCTTCCCGCTGAGCAGGGAGCCGGATGTGGGGCTTGATCCCAGGACCCTGGGATCATGACCCGAGCCTAAGGCAGATGCTTAACAACTGAGCCACCCAGGTGCCCCATGCTTCATATATTTGTATATATATATATACAATAGTAATATTCCTGAAAATTCATATGTAAATAGGATTTATTCTTATTTAAGTAGCATGACTGCAATCTCAGGGAAATTTTCAATATGTAGAAAATTATTTGCATTGTGAGTAATCACATCTTAATTAGAGTATTTAAACATTCAAAACAATTATTTGTATGTAGAGTTTAATTAAATTAGGCCATTCCTAAGTCATAAAAAAACAGCAATCATCATACAGGAACCCTCCCAAAAGCACTATGTAAACCCAGGATTAGCAGCAATGGGAGATCTTTTGAGAACCCAGCTAACAGCTAGTGGACAGGACAAGCATTCTTATTCCCTCAGACTTTCCTCCTCCACCAGTGGATACCAGGGTGGCTGGGAAACAAGGGCAAAGCAAGAGAGAGCGCATCTTAATACGTTGCTTAACTAGGAAGTCTCTGTGCCAGTGGGCTCGAGACTTCCCTCCCTCACTGAGAGACAGTGGGACTGCCCAGCATAAGGAAACTCCTTCTTCACCCTTATACAGAACCAACAGGGACCAGCGAAGTCCTGGAAGTACAAGATAAACCAAGTAGACCAAAATAAAACAATTTTACTTTACTGGTAATTTTTAAATCATCTTTACTAAAAATCAAAATAGAAACTGAAGTAATCCAGTGGATCTCCTTAAGAAAATCTGAGTATAACATGAATTAATGAAAGAAGGCTTTGTCACAAGATGCGAATGGGCAGTAAGGTCATGGAAGATGGTTATGTTTTATGGTATTTAAAATGGCGCTTCATTATGAATTATTGTATCTGAGTCAGTTCTTTGTTCTTTCTGCTCACTATCTGAGCTGAAATAAGTTGCAATGATCTTCTTTGGTTCAAAGACTAAGAATGATGACTTGGAAATTTTAAATAGAAAAAAACTTTAATGCAAGGAACTAAGTGCTCACGAAACCACTGGAAAACTCCAGGAAAAGAAGTCAGGTAAGTCAGGTCTTTTAAACTCAGACAATAATGTATTGACATCTGGAGGTCAGAAAGATAACTGCTACAGTCATGACATTTCCATTCAAATGGCCTCTTAACTTCAGAAAGCTGGTGGGTCTCTGGTGTGGTAAGTATGGACGATGTAACTATTTCTAAACACAAGATTTTATGATCTTGCCTTTAGCAGAGGAGAAGAAACATGGTCCCCACATTATGTCTACTTTCCCAATATTAAGTGTAGGCAATTGGAAGAACTCAAACTGCATCCAAAATTCTCACTTCAAGGCAGTCTGGACCACATGATTTTTACCTTTCCTGCTTCTAAAATCAGGAAAAGTAGAAAAGAGGTTGAGGAAATTAGTCCATAATATCCGGTATTAGTGTTAATTCTTTACATTTGTAAGTTTCTCCACTCTTGGCCATGTCTCTAGAAGAAGGAACTATTTTGAAACACAGAACCACCTGCATTAATCTCCTACTCTCTTTACCTTAAATAGAGAACTGTAACTCTAGGTGCTTACTTCCTGTCCTTTGGGCATACCAACTTTGCCCCATTTCCTTTGCCATCCCTCCATGTGGAAAGTTATTCCTTTGGGTTTTCTCATGGTTTATTCCTCATCATTTAGATATCTGCTCATATATCATCTCTTCAAAAATTTCTTTCTTGACATTACATGAAATTTTAACCATTTTAATTACCTTTCTGTTCTTTTAAACATTTTTCTTTTCTTCATAATATTTATAAATACCACATATTTTCATTTATTAATAACCTCCCTCTTTCTTTTATCTAAGATTTATTTATGCTATCATCCAAAACAAAAACATCAGGACAAAAATGTTTTGTTTGATAACAATAGCAATGTAATTTTTTCTTTCTGCAGGCTTTTGTCACTTTTGAAAGTGATTTCAGATATTTTTTTGAAATATAATAACATGCTACCTGTATTTTAAAAAAATTAGCCATGAACTAATTTAAAGATAAATTACTGTATTTTAAGGAAAAGTAAATTTACAAGAATTTCTAATTCCATTTAAGATCAAACCCTTAAAGAAAACCCTTAAAGAGATGCATGGCAGTGAGAAAAGCAGGCAGCGAAAAGTGAGAGCAGATGTTTTAGGGTGATAAATAGAAAAATAGGTAATAGAGGTTTGAAGTCAGTAAAACATATTTGGATTTTATAAAAAATTTCTCTATTAGTGTGTAGAAATAAGATAGCTTATTCTATTTGGAATAAATTTTAATCTGCCCAGTCTATTTTTTTTCTTTTTTTTTTTTTAAGATTTTATTTATTTATTTGAGACAGAGAGAATGAGAGAGAGAGCACATGAGAGGGGGGAGGGTCAGAGGGAGAAGCAGACTCCCCGCCGAGCAGGGAGCCCGATGCGGGACTCGATCCCGGGACTCCAGGATCATGACCTGAGCCGTAGGCAGTCGCTTAACCAACTGAGCCACCCAGGCGCCCTGCCCAGTCTATTTTTAAGGTTATTTTATAATGACCATTGCAATAGGCATCCTAAAGATGATTTTCCTTATATATCCATTTAATTATTTATTCATTTATGTTCCCCCAAATATTTATTTTATATCTACTGTGTAACAGGTAATGAAATTGAGATGGATACCACTTTCACATATCTAGAGCCCATTCTGGTGACCAATTGATAAAAAATTAAGAAAGTCAGTATTTCTAGATTTTCCCCCTCATATGCTCTTTCTTATCACATGCCTGAAAATATTACACAGCACCAAAAATGCTCTCTGCTCAAACCATCATTTCCCACTATACAGGTTTACTTCACCAAGGTAGGTCATGGTTGATAAAGCAGAAATTTAACCAGAAAGATTATCTTTAGATAAAGTTATAAATTTCATATTCCAAATACAAGATTCTAATTTGGAATTCTAAAAAAATATATAACTTAATTAAGAATTCTAAATTTTTGACATAAAGCAGATGTTTGATCTTCTTTGCCATGTTATCCATAAAAGTTAAATTTTAAGATTTATTAAAGAATAAAGATGAACACATTATATTTATCATATTAAACTAGACTAGTACAGATCCTATCAATGCTTACTCTAATTTTATTATGCATACAATTTTTAAAAATATAAAGTTGTCATAAAATTTATTGAAATTGCCTATTATTTCTAAATTCTAAATTATTTTATTATTTCACCTGATAATTCAAGAATTAGCTTTCTCCAAGACTACTCATAATGTGCATTTGGGATTAGAATGATGGAATCACATACTTAGTGATTACTTAAAACAAAATAAAACAAAAGAAAAAGAACACTACATGACAGAATAGTTTCAGAGAAGCATATGACTCTTGACACATCCTAAACTGGTTACAAATTATAGTGCATTAAGATGCTACTCTCTTACATGACCTAATTCTCCCAAATTTATAGCATTTCCTAGTAATACAGGATTTAACTTAAATGTTTTCTAAGAGAAAATGATGGCATTAGAATTATTATAGTAGTTCTACTGGATTGTATAGCCCCAAATCATAATATATTAATAAACCATATATATTTTCACCACATTAAAGTTAATATAGTATTTGTTGTTTCTGAAACATGTAAATTCTCTCTCTCCTCAAAATGTTTTCTAGTTCCCAGTGACATGCTTAGACGTTTTGAAGAATGTCACAATAGAATACACACACACACACATACACACACAATATACATGTATATATAACACATAAAAGAAATTCAAACATATTAGCTTAATAATCTACTTTCTTCAGTATAATTTAACACAAAATTGGAACCAAGTAATTGTCATTAAAAATAATAATAGAGGCCCTTGGGTGGCTCAGTCAGCTGAGAGACCAACTCTTGATTTATGCTCAGGTCATCATCTCAGGGTCCTGGGATTGAGCCCTGCATGGGGCTCCATGCTCAGCAGGGAGTCTGCTTGAGGATTCCTTCTCTCTCCCTCTGCAACCCCCCACTCACATGCTCCCTCTCTTTCTTTCTCTCTCTCTAAAATAAACAAATCCCTAAAATAATAATAATGATAAAAGACACATGACCAAATGATATAAATAAAGTTTTAAAGTTACTCATAATAGAACCCAATAATGCATGGCACTTCAAGGCTGCACAGTGTTATTTACACTTCATCATCTTTTAGAACACAGTTGACATAAAGTCTTAGAATTTAATCAGTAACAATCTCATGTATAAATATTCTCTATTCCTCAGTTAAATATACACATTTTATTAACTAGATCTAATGATGGTGCATTTCTTAATAAATCAAATAATTCAATTTTGAAACCTAAATACATAGAATAGCACAGTAAATCTATCCATACAAATTATTTAGGGCACGTCTTGCATCATAATTTGAAGAATATGAGATTCAAAGTGCTTATGGCTGCCTGGTTATTGTGATGATTCAGAAACCCAACTTAAACCTTCCAACTTTAAGTCTGTTTTTTTCACTGAACTAGAATGCCTCTTTAGTCTTATAATCAGAACGTGTTTTTGTTTCTCATTTAATTTTGAAAACTCAAGAACATACTAGATTCAAGCCCAGTGTAGGTGTCCATGTATGTGTCTATATATTTCTTGTTCTTTTAGAAAAATTTGCTACATTTTTAAAAATTTGTTAAAATTTTGAAATAATACAGACTTAGAAAAAAGTTACCAAAATAGTACAGAAATTCCAGATTTCAAAAATGTGCTAACATTTCAAAAATGTGCTAACATTGTCTCTCTTTTTCTCTCTCTCTCCTTCTCTTTCCCTCCCCCCACCCCAGATGGCTAGATGGCTAGATGGATGGATGGAGAATAGATCTATTTATAATTTTTCTCCAATGTGTGAAAGTAAGTTGTAGACATGATATTCCTCTACCTCTAAATGCTAAAGTGTCTATTTCCTAAAACCAAGGACATTGTATTCTATAACCATTGATACAATGATATGATCTAATTTAAAGATATTCACATTTCATCAATTGTCCAAAGAGTGAACTTTATTATTTATTTATTTATTTATTTATTTATTTATTTATTTATTTATTTATTTGATAGAGAGAGCGAGAGAGTACAAGCAGGGGGAACAGTAGAGGGAGAGGGAGAAGCAGGCTCCCTGCCAAGCAGAGAGCCGGATGTGTGGCTCGATCCCAGGACCCTGGGATCATGACCTGAGCCGAAGGCAGACGCTTAACCACCTTAGCCACCCAGGCGCCCCAAGAGTGAACTTTATAACAGTAAAAAAATATATATATATCTGGTTTAGTATCTAACCCAGGATCGTGTGTTTCATTTAGTTTTCACTTTATTTCAAAAAAATATTTTTGAGATTTACGTTTATTTTAGAAAATATGCATGATAAAACAAAATCTATATTCCTTTGAAATTTAGATGCACTTTTCCATATTTTATTTTGTCTATAAGAATTATAAGGAATTTTATAATCTACTTTTCCCACAAGTTAAAGGGACACAGTTAAAAATTTTACACACACACACACACACACACACACACACAGAAAACAGGCATAAACTCAAACTTTCCTATGAAAATGGAAATACTGTTGTTCTAATCATAGATATTACAAATTGCTAAGTAGTGTGTCTTTAAATGCTTATTTTTTCCCTTTTTTCTTAACCATGAGCATTTATACAGCAGGAAATACTATAAATGTTAGGAATATTAATACATAAGACATAGTCCTTGCTTTCTTTGCTTACTTCTTGTGACACCTTGTGTTACCTCTTACATAAAGACCCCTCCTCCATGACTAAGTGAAACTCCTCTTCAGCGCTCAGCTAGCCCATTGGTACATATCCATGTGAACTTTCATTGACATTACTATAGTCCTTTAACATCCTGTTATGTGTATTTTATCCTGGTTTAAAACTTATATTCTTATTGAAGAACTGGAACATTGTAGGTATCTTTTATCTGAGTATCTTCAGTAGTATGCAAAGTGCCTTTATATGTTCAATTGTAATCATTAATGAGGGTGTATATATGTTCGACACACTTGATTTTAGCAATAAGGCAAGGAAGCCAAATATACTTATGTTCAAAAGTTTCTCATGTTTACAATTACTTTATTGTATTTCTCTGGAAGCTACTTGAGAATAAAGAATATAACTGATAATCTAGTCCTTCTGGCAGTAAAGGTTTTAAGACCGTAAAGATTCATGAAAGCCACTGTTCTGATCATGTCAATTACTTCTGACAGTGTACTCCAAAAGTCAATCTGTCACTTGTGAAATTATTGTTGATAGTACTTCAGGAAAAGGGCTTGAGTTTATCATAAAAAAGAAAAACATCTAATAGAAACTTTGTGAAATCTATTCTTCTCTATTCAGTGTTAACATATTTTCCTAACATTTCCAGTAGAAGAATCTGAGGCTACCTAAGTGGGGAGAGCAGTATATCTGATAGTCAGTGTTTGAGATATTTGAGGAAAGGTGAAAAGTTCCTTCACAATTCATCCAGAACACAGTATACTCCTAGTTTGCCTCCCACATTCTTAGCCATTTCTTTTCATGCCTTTTGCTGGTTTACAGCATCTTACCAACTTGAAAATGTTGGAGTGTGTCATCTGTCTCAGGCCTTGGACCTCTGCTGTATCTCACACAGTCCTTTGGTCATGTCACCCAGTTCCATGTTCTCACATCCTTCAGGTCTTTAGGAGGGTTTCGTTGAAGTCATTTCTATACTAATAGACTTCAAAATTTAACTGCCACCCTGCATTCTCTCATTTATTATGTCACCATCTGACATATTATAAATTTTACCTTTATTTAAAAATTTTTTCTCTTCCTCAATTATGTTGATATTTTGCTATTTACATCTTATCATCTAATATCTTCTCCAATAATATTTATTAAATGTTAAATGAGGCTTTCAGTTCTTAAAAAGCACTGTACATAGTTCGATTCAGTGTTTACATTCAAGGACATACCTGAGCCAGCCCTGAATTTATTTCAAATCAAAAATCCTTCTTGCCCATTTTTTTAAGTCATGTATATTAGAGAAGTCAAGAAAAGGACAGTCTTTCCTTTTACTTGACATTTGCTGAATTTGAAACAATATCTGGGCTTACAAAAGTCTAGTCCAAATTTTCTCAGAATAAAATTATTGGCGGGATTTCTTAAAAACATTATTTTTGCTTTGTTTATAATATTGCATTGCCAATTTATTTTGTAGACAACAAAGGCTATGAAATAAAAATATAGGTACTATAATCACATAGATCACAGAGGTACTATAATATACTAATAAAATTAATACATTAGCAAAAGACCCAGAATAGCCAACATAACACTGAATAAGATCAGAGTTGGAGGATCACACTTCCTGACTTCATGACTTATTATAAAGCTACAGAATTCAAGAGAGTGTGGTCCTGGTAAAAGAACAGACAAACAGATCAAAAGGAACAGAATAAGATTGCAGAAATAGATCCACCTAATATAGTCAATTAATCTTTGACAAAGAAGTAAAGGCAATACAATGAAGCAAAAATAGTCTTCCCAACAAATAGTGCTGGAACAAACAGACATCCACATTCAAAAAACTGAATCCAGTCATAGAACTTTACACCTTTCACAAAAAAATATCTCAAAATGATCATAGACCTAAATGTGAAATGTAAAACTATAAAACTCCCAGAAGATAACATAGGAGAGAACTTAGACGACCTTGGCTATGGTGACAACTTTTTAGATACATCACCAAAACCGAATCCTTGAAAGAAATAGTTATAAACTAGACTTTGTTAAAATTAAAAACTTCTGCTCTACTAAAGACATTTTCAAGAGAATTATGGAAGAGAAGCCACAGACTGGGAGAAAACACCTACAAAGGACATATCTGATAAAGGAATGTTATCCATAATATACACAGATCTCTTAAAACTCAACAATAAGAAAATAATAAGAAAAAGTAAAAATTGGGCCAAAATCTTGACAGATACCTCACCAAAGAAGATATACAAATGGCAAATAAGAATATGAAAAGATGACCGACACCATATGTGATCAGGAAATTGCAAATTAAAACAATGAGATACCATTACAGACATATTAAAATGACCAAAATCTGGAACAATGACAAAACAAAATGTTGCTGAGGATGTGGAACAACAGGAACACTCTCTCATTCCTGGTGGGAATACAAAATAGTACAGTCACTTTGGAAGAGTTTGGTGGTTTCTTACAAAACTAAACATACTCTTACCATAAAATCCAGCAACCCTGCTCCTTGGCATTTACTTAAAGGAACTGAAAACTTAACGTCCACTCAAAAATCTGCACAAGGATGTTTACAGCAGCTGTATTCATAATTGCCAAAACTGGAGAACAATCAAGATGTCCTTCAGTAGGTAAATGGATAAACTGTGGTGTATTCAAATAATGGAATATTAGCACTAAAAAATGAGCCATCAAGCCAAGAAAAGGCATGAAGGAAACTTAAATGCATATTAGTAAGTGAAAGAAGCCAATCTAAAATTCCAACTACATGACATTCTGGAAAAGATCAGTGGTCTAGGAGTTGTGGGGAGGAAGGTATGAATAGGCTGAGCCCAGATGATTTTTAGGGCAACAAAACTTCTATATACTATACATAGCATAGGCAACCATTTCTCAACCCAACAATAAAAGATAAAACGGAAAAATCTTCAATAGATGAAAATCAATTAAAACTCTGTGTGGCAGCTAAGGTAAAATTAATAGGATGGTTGTCACACACTATAAATACCTCTGAATGAATGAGATAGTAACTAGATTAAATAAATCTATTATTTCCTATCACTAGAAACTAAAAATAACTGTCAGTTACACTAGTTTCCTGTCTTCTTTTATGCATTGTTAAAATTCTTACATTAAAAAAAGGTATTTGTTGTATACAAGTACTGTTACTAAATCATTCTTTAAAAATATTTGGGGAAGAGGCACCTGGGTGGCTGTCAGTGAAGCCTCTGCCTTCAACTCAGGTCATGATCCCCTGAAGCAGACTCCCCCTTTGCCTGTTGCTCTCCCTCCCTCTCTGTCTGTCAAATAATAAAATCTTTAAAAATATGTATTTGGGGAAGAATGAGCACTAATGTAAACTATGGACTGTGGGTGATTATGATGTGTCAATGTAAGTTGATCAACCGTAGTAAATGTACCACTCTGGTGGGCATCTTGATAATGGGGGAAACTGTGTAATGTGTGGGGTAGGGAATATATAGGAAATCTCTGTACTTTTCTCTCAATTTTGCTGTGAATCTAAAATTGCTATAAAAAATAATCTTAAAAAAACTAAATAAATACATTGGGGGCGCCTGGCCGGCTCAGTCGTTAAGCGTCTGCCTTTGGCTCAGGTCATGATCCCAGGGTCATGGGATCGAGCCCCGCATCAGGCTCCCTGCTCAGAGGAAGCCTGCTTCTTCCTCTCCCACTCCCCCTGCTTGTGTTCCTGCTCTCGCTATCTCTCTCTGTCAAATAAATAAATAAAATCTTTAAAAAAATAATAATAATAAATACATTGGACCCAGATTTAAGGAATCTGAATTGAATTAGCTAAGTTTATGAGGCCAAGTCTATCCCCAACTAATATGTAAATTATAATTATTTTTTGCATTGGGAGAGTGTGGGATGGGGGTGGGGGAGGAAACCATTCGACTGCTTTAAGTGAAGATGCAAATGACTATGGGAGAAACACTCTACCAAGTTCTAATCATCAGCATAGATGGTGAAATTGTGATTATCTCCTAGAGGGCCACGGAATTAAAGTGATTTCTTTATAGATGTTAACCCTCAATATGTGTAGTATTGTTTCTGTATGTGATATCTTACTGCTATTAACATTTCTAATTATTTAAGCTCAAACCAAATTCAATCTAATCTTACCTAAGGCACTAAATTATGGCTTTTTTGTATGATTCTGGGTATGTTTAACTGCCATGCATTTAATACCTATTAAAAAGCTTCATATCCACTAATATCTGATGAGCACAAATGATCACCCAAGCAAAGCATTCCTACTATATTTTTCCCTGACTGAATTTTAGGAGGTCCCTGGACAATAATATAAGAAGGACAAATACTTTCACTGCCCAATTCTTCAAAGTTGGCTGTGTCCTTGACATATCCAATAGATCAACACTTGGCAGTCTTTAGCGCATGTCTGTTTTCTTAGAATATCATTACCATTAATCTCTATACCTCTATTTCTTAACATATCCGAACAGTAAAAATGTCTTTCATATGTCTTCAATCAGATTTTAGACTTCTGACCTATGCAGTGGAACTGTTGAGTATTTATCACATTTTTTTAGGCTTCTACTCAATCCCACACTACTTGTCAATGCACAAACCTAAGGGTTTTCTGTTGAAAGTCCAAATTCTGGGCTCCATAAGGCTTTTAACATTATTATTTACACCATCAGAGCTCTCCACTAAAATCCTCAGTATGTTAATAGCAGCAAACTCAGAGTGTATACTATATGCCAGCCCCCGCATTAGGTTCTGGGCACTTACAGGTGAATTTGTACGGCTTTAACCTCCAAGGAGCTTAATAATAATACCTTTGTTTAGAAAGCTCTTTCACACCTATTATTTTTATTTAATCCTCACAATGTCTTTCAATATTTTACTAATTATACTGTGATCTAGTGAGTTATAATTGAAAGTGAATTGAAGTATTGATGTCAAAGATTTAACCTGAGATCATCAGAATTTCACCATTCTAGTAATCAGAATTTGGTAGAGTGTTTCTTTTATAGTCATTTGCATGCATAAAAGAAGTTGTTACACAATGGCATATCATTTCTAAAATAAATAATGGCTATCCGTTTTCTCTTTTGTGTTTTCATTTATTTTTGAATTTTTTTTACAGTAGACATATATTGCATTCATGGTCAGGATTTTACATATATCTTGTTCTCACATTCTTAGGTAGACACTTTGTTCAGAGAAACCAAATGAGGTCATACAGATCTACTTACTAATCACTCTGTTGCCAACGAAAGTAATTGGCAGATTTCCTGACCTCCTACAATCTAAGACAAACATTCCCAATAAATTGGTAAAGAAGTACTAACCAAAGTTTTCCCAGGTTGCTTTCCCCACACACAAAAAATTATTGTCTTATATACATTCTAGTAAAACGGTGCTTCAATTACAATTTTCTCTATAAACAACCCAAATAAACAAAACAATTTATTTATTTATTTTAAAGATTTTTATTTATTTACTTGTCAGAGAGAAAGAGAGTGCAACAGGCAGAGGGAGAAGAAGCAGATGCTTAACGACTGAGCCACCCAGGTGTCCCAACAAAACAATTTAATCATGCTTCCATAAATATTTCCCATAATTAAGTAGTCTATTAACCTATCACTCTATCAAACATTAGTAAACCACCTAGCAATTGCTATTTCTTACTGTTAATAGCATTTAAATAAAAATAAGTACCTGAAAGTTAAAATCATTTTACTGGTAATTTTTCTCAGTTATATAAATAAAAAATGCACTAGTGCAAACAGAGCATACGAGTTTTACAGATAATTATTTGGGGGTTAAGAAAAAGCAAACTGTTAGATCACAGAAAAAAATAGGATAATTATATTAAAGTAAATTGAAATGAGTTCATTTGAACTTGCTTCACTACTAAAAATGAAGAAAATCGAAAATATTTTATTGTGCTATAAGTGAAAGTACACAGAATTTATGAGTATGTAACTTTCCTTCCTTGTGATATGTGTGGATGTATGTGCATTTACACATGTGTGCTCATGTTTGCATGTGAATCTGGCTTTTTTTTCTTTTTCTTTCTTAAAGGAAAACCTCTTGATTCCCTACAACTGAAGCTGTGTCACCATAAAATAAAGGATTAGGCAATTGGTGGTGAGATTTTGATAACAGTGGTGAAATTCTATGAGCCTAAAGAGGGAGTTGCTTTTCAAGGCTTAGCCAAGATAAACAGTGGTTTGAGAAGCTGGGGTTTCAATGTAAGAAAGACTCCACAGGCCTGCTGTTACTAAATGCAAAGCAAATAACAGAAGCAGGTTGAATGCACTCCATGGGTTTTTGAAAGTAACTTGATTCACAATAAAACAGTGCTTAAAATCATAAAACTTCTTTTTGTTTTCCTCTGGAAAAATTGCATTGAGCTTACTGAGGTATTGTTATTGTTAAAAAAAAAAAAGACAGTTTTATAAAGGAATGTATTAGAATCAAACAAATAGATCAACTAGTGTTATCACTTATATAAGAAAATATGCTACCATAAAAATACCCTTAGGCCTTTTTCTGACTCTGTATTCCAGCCTTCTAAAATTAAAGCATGGTTCAAAGTAATACAAACAGAGCCACCCTCAAAAGGCTTTGCCTTTATTAAGTCCCCTTCTCTCCATGACAAAATTGTCTTCTCCCTCCTGCCTCCAAAAAGCAACCTCATCCAAGAGCATTTCGACAGATGCTACCTTTCCCATGCCTCTTGGCTTGAAAAGACTGCCTAATACTGAACTATATTTAAGGCTGACTCTGATGTCAGACATCAGATTTTACTCTTTCAAAATTCACTTTGCCTGTCAATAATTCCAGGCTGACATCTAAGAATTTTCTTTATTGGGAGTGAGAAATACCAAATGTCTAATATGAAATTGCCCCCTAGTGGAACAAAAAGCTCTCATGAAAACCATCTTTAAGAATATGGGTCGAATCAGTTGTGGTAAATTTATTTCATTTCTCTTACTTTCTGTGAGGTGTAGGGTTGTAAGAGAACATAATAATCAATGTGAGTAATTATATCTTGCCCTCTGTAAAAGAGTAGCAATCAAATTCTACATCTCAATCAGGAGAATCTGTCAGGGTAGAAACAAGCTACTTAACCTCCAGCCCTCCTATCTTCCTTTATCCCTTACAATTATTTTCTCAAAATCATGTTCAGTTTGACACATGGAATATACCATAAAGGAAAAATAGTAGTATCCTATTAAAGGACACAATGTGCCCCAATTGAAGATTTTATCCATCTTTATTAACACATATCAATAACACTTTGTTTGCAAAATTAAGTCAATATGATAAATTTAATCATTAACCAAATGATTAACATGACTTTGTAAGATGACAGAAATACAATCTTTCCCAAAACATCTTAAGGAATTCCATTTTCCAAAGAAAATTTTCCTTAATATAAATAACCGGCCTATAAGAAACACTATAGGGACAATCTATTTTTTAATGAAGTAATTACTTAAGTCTTAAAAATTATTTTCCAAATAATTAGCAATTTCAAAATATTTTGAAAGAAAATGTATAAATAATTTCTGCTCCTTTCATTCTACATGAAAACATAACTCATGGATACCCTTACTAATAGGAAAAGACACAAAACCAGTAAGATAGTACGTTATCTCAATTCTAGTGATTATTAGACATTGTTGTAAGGGACCTGTAGTTGATAATTAATAAAACTGATGGTCCATTAGCATTCTTAACATATACCATTTTGTTTCCTTTCTCTCATTCTTTTATTTTTCTTTCCCTTCTTTCTGATTTTTTTTTCTTTTAACGATCTTTTCTCATTCTGTTTTTCCTACTATATAGCTAGCCAAAGCCTTAGGTGTTTTATTTTTTGACAACATTGTATTTCAGACATTGAATATTTGATATCAATTGAAATTCTAAACAGCAATAATATTGGATTCACATCAGTCTGTGATCATGACTTTCATTATTTCGTCTGTATTCTTTGGCCATAATACCTTGAAGTATTTGCAATAATACTATTGTAGTCATTCTTAAACGTATATATAGTATAAAAACAGAATAGTAGGAAGATTTTACTTTTTTAAAAATTTATTTATCTGAGAGACAGAGTGTGTGTGCACATGCACATGAGGGGAGGGGCAGATGGAGAGAATCTCAAGACCCAGGAAATCATGACCTGAGCCAAAACCAAGAGTCAGACACTTTAACAGACTGAGCCACCCAGGTGCCCCAGAAGCAGGATTTTAGATTTAGATCACACAATAGGTTTCTGCTAGATTTAGTACCATGGGTAATAAATAGTACTGCTTGCCCTACTGAACTGAGCCATAAACAGACAGGAGCTAGGGGGTGCCTCAGATGGTTAAGCATCTGCCTTCAGCTCAGGTCATGATCTCCAGGTCCTGAGATGGAGCCCCATGTCGGGCTCCCAGCTCAGCAGGGAGCCTGCTTCTCCCTCTCCCTCTGCTTGTGCTCTCTCAGTCTCTCTCTTTCTCAAAAGAATAACAAAGTCTTAAAGAAATAAAACACAGGAGCTAGACACAGATGTGGTAAAAAAAGCATAATGTGTATATAGAAGAATGTTTTCAATAGAGAAGGTGATTAGATACCTACGGGAGAGCCATGAGCAGAGATGTCTGTTTGTATTTTTAGTTACTTTTCTGGACTAAACATGGTTCATGCAAAAGAAGAGGGTCCCAACCAATGTGAAAGAGCAGAGCTGAAAGCTTGACTCATTAATTTTACCTGCTTATAGTCACAAGCACAAAAGCATTAGGAACAGGAAATAAAATACACATTCTCTAGCAAGAGTGATTAAATGAGCTGGTGACAGACTTGAAACACAGGAAATAGAAAAAGTTTAATGTGCATTTTCATATTACTGAATCTGAAAGTCCCAGGAATCTCTATTTCTTTATATCTTGTTCCAAATGTTTTCCTTGTTTATCAATTTCTCCCAGTGTTTTTGAGACAAAATCTATTTAAAAATTCATTTTATACACCAGAAATTAGAAGATGAATTTTCCACGTAATTGTTCATTGGTTGTCCGATGCTCTTTACTAGAAAATCCCTAAAATTTCCACACCTTAATTACAAAGGGAGGGCCTAGCCAATATTCAGGATCGTGTGCAGCAAACTGAGTCTTCAGTAGTAAGATATATTAGACATGAACAATGGGTTTTATAACATCTAGTTTCAGTGCAGTAGTATTTATTAACTCATTGATGTGTCTTAAAATCAACAATTTAAGAAGTGGAACTATGGTACATAAATCCTAGAAATTATGAAAAAATGGGCTTATACTTGCACAACTCAAATAGTATGGATATATTCAGCAAAAGGAAAACATACTACTCTAAGTCTGCCATATTGTAGATTAAGGAACAATAAAAATAGGATTAGTGTGTAAACTATATGGAACACAGAGCAAATTTTGAATGATGTGAATAACCATAGGTAATAGCTGTAGATTAACCAGAAATGGAAAAATAAGAAATTTAATAAAAATCATTAAATTGAATTATGATTATAACTAATTGGGTTATAACAATTTGTTTAGAAACAGATTCCTACTAATAAATAAATGGATATGTCAGTCCAGGTAGAGAGATCCTATATTATGTAAGATTTTTCAACATAAGTACCATGTTGACTTAGAAAAACAGTATACTACTTACCATAATTAATGCTCTCAACAACAAATCCTTTACTAAATTGGTTTTTAAATGCTACATGGGGCGCCTGGGTGGCTCAGTCGGGTAAGTGTCTGACTCTTGGTTTCAGCTCAGGTCACGATCTCAGGGTCATGAGATGGAGCCCAGCATCAAGCCTTGCATTGGGCCCACCTTGGCTCCATGCTCAGTGCTCAGCGGGGAATCTGCTTGAGATTCTCTCTCTCCCTTCGCCCCTCCACCCACTGCCACACGTGTGCACACACACGTGGTCTCTCTCTCCCTCTAAAAATAAATAAATAAATCTTTAAAAAAAAACAAATTCGACAAAGGTAAGGTAAAACAGAATATTCAGTAAATATATTCAGTACACTGAATTTAGGTATTTGCATTTCCTTTAATACTTTTATCTGCAGGTTGGTTTGGTATTTTGTTCATTTATTTATTGATATTTATACCAGGCTTGCAATTTTTTAATGGACTAATGTAATGTTAAATGTAGCAAAAAGAAAACTGTAGTGTAACACAAAGTGATATACTGAGAAAATTGAAAAATTCTCATGAGACAAATTAGAGGTAGTTTAGTTAGGAAGTATAGCCTGTGAAGCCAGACTACCTGGGTTTAATTTAGCTCCATCACTTACTAGCTAGGTGACATTGTAAAGGATACTTACTCATGCTTTGCCTCAGTTTCCTCATTTGTTAAATGAGAATATAATTCTAAATGTCCTTTTTTGCAGGACTGTCATAAGAATTAGATGAGTTAGTAATCTAGATCACTTAAAGCAGTGCCCAGCACACAGTAGAAATAATCAGTAAATGTTAGGTCTTATTATATAATATTATATAATTATATTACTCATCATTTTCCTGTCTTTGACAATTTTACAAAATGCTTTAAAATCATGACACATAGAAATTTTAAATAAAAATTACTGAAATTTTTACTGAAGTTGTAATAACATTCTTCTAAAATCTAAATTAGAAGATGTTGACATTTACAGGCTGGTACAGCCAATGACCATATAGTATATTCCAACTCCAAATTAGCATGCCTAAAATTCATATTTACTCAAACTGTTTAGAGATCTGGCATTTTTACTTCCTCTTCAGAGGGTCTCAGTTCTTATTGAAACCATCAGATTGTGCTTTCTTATGAGCAAGAAATACACATAATCCTTTTTTTCCCTAACTTTAAATGAACCTGCTAATTGATGTTAGTGAACCATCTTAGTATAGACACTTAAGTATAGCAAGTTTTAGAAAAAAAATTATAATGCTAAATAAGCATCAGGGATTATAACCAATATACCACAAAATTCAATATATTTTGGGGAATCTCTAGAGATTACAAGAGAGAAAGCACAGATGTGATGACTATACCCAAAGTAGAAATGTCTACATCAGTCAAAACATCCAAAGTAAATATGGACATTTCAGTAAGACTTGCAGATGCTTGCTCTATATGTCAGTATGTCTATACATGCATCTTCTGCTCTCCTTATGGCAACAGGTATCAAACCAGATTATAACCATTGAGTACAAACCCGCTGTCAACAACATGAAGCTGAGACTATGTGTTGTGGCCACTTTTGTACCTGGAGGGTTGGCTCAGTTGGAATAGGTACTTAACAAATATTATGATGTAATGAATAAATGACATCAGTTATTAAAATGCCTGATACCTGTGATAATTTAAAATGAATACAAAATACTGGGGGTTCTAGAGGTGAGGGGGGTGGGAGGATGGGTTAGCCTGGTGATGGGTATTAAAGAGGGCAAATACTGAATGGAGCACTGGGTGTTATATGCAAACAATGAATCATGAACACTACATCAAAAACTAATGATGCAGTGTATGGTGATTAACATAACATAATAAAAAAAAGGAAAAAATAAAATAAAATGAATACACAATAGTCGATCACCTCTAAAATTTTGACACTAAATAAATACAGCTTTTTTAACTCCACCTTTATGTCATTCTACTCAATATTGTTTTTTTCAGGGGTCTGGTTCATGAAAAGTCAAGCAGTAAGATTGTAAACATTCAGAAAGTTCAGTACTGATCTTGTGCTTATATCAATTTTAATAAAGTAGTACAAATTTTGGCTGAAATCAAATACAAAAACACATTCTTATAATCTCTGTGAGTGTGAACATGTGCACTAAATATTTTCAACCTATGGAGGCAGAAGGCCAAAATGAGTTGGTTTTTACATTTTTTGTTGGTTGATGCTAGAAAATAGTAATTGCAGAAATATTTGCACAAAATACATGCTGTTCTGCACATGTGATGTTTGGGTCAAATTTAAACTTTGCATGTGAATTTTGGGAGCAGTAACTAAAATCTGAACATCCACAATGACTTTAAAATAAGAGATTCTCCTAAGAAAACTAGTCTAAATATGCCTATCATTCTGTAATGTGATGTGTTTCTAATTTTTCACACAGTCTTATTAAAAGTTGTGTGAGTACATAATATAATTTAGGAGGGCTTTCTTTTCATACACTTGGCATCTCCAGAGGAGTTAATATTTGTTCTGTGGATCAGTGAGCACTAGAGATAAAATTAAAGCTAATGCGTAGATCTCTTTTTCATCTAAGAAATCCCTTCTAAGCCTCATTGACTGAAGGCCCAGTGTATATTACAGGATGTGGGGAACAAAGGAGGAAAATAAAAATGAAAAGTCTGAAAAAACAGTCCTGCAATTCAGTCTCCCAGTTTCTGTAATTTAATTTTATATACTAACTTGCTCTTCCTACTAAATATGCATATTTTTAGTTTTCTGTAAAAACAAATTAAGAAATACACAGATTTGTTTGTATGTTTTTAAGCACCTGTTTCACCACAAAAAAAGAAATTAAAGGAATTAATAATTGAGATATTAGAAAGCACTGTAAATATTAGGGAGATAACTTTTTAAGGGAAATTCATTCTTATTTTCATTTGAAATGCACTTAGGTAGTTACAGTAATGTTTATGAAATACTTAAGTTTTTTTTTAACCACAATTTATATGACAGTCACAAGGGACACAATTTCAGTAAAATATGTTTTTACTCTTCTTTAGTAACTTCCTACTTACACAGTAAGAAAATTCCCAGTTATGTATTTTAACATTTCTGTAAAGATAAAAAGTTGGCTATTTGTATGTAAAGTTTTAAAAAAATATGTTGAGCAAATCCCTTTCTGTGTGGATATGCTTCCATCGCATAATATGACTTTTTGTTTATATTTTCTAAAAGATGTTTTCTCAATTCTATGGAAAATTATTTTAAAAAATCATGAATTAGACATTATTCCCTTCAAACCATATATTATCTGGATTTTTAAGGCTATGGTCTATTTGCTTTAAATGTTTAAAATAAGAAAATATTTTATTGTGAAAGTCCAAAACATTATCTGGCATAGTAGTCTGCTTCTTGCAAAAGATTACAATAAATGTTACATATGAGATTTGTTCTCATCAATACTTTTTCCAGTAATCAATATTTTGAGTAGATAGCATAGCATATTGAAATTTTTGAAATGTACATATATATGTGTATCTGTGTACATACATAAAATATTTAAACATTTATCATACATATTACAAGGTAAAGAAGGTATAACAATTTATAACTCTTTGATGTGGTGTAACTTCTTGAGGACCTAGGCTGCCTTCCTTTCCTTTGGAAATTATTTGGAAGAACTCATGCCTGACTTTTAAATATCTCCTTATAGGTTGACTACTCTCCTAGTATTTCAGGTTAATTTTTAATACTGGACATAAAAGGTAGAGCAATTTTAAATTAATGAGGCATAGATATATTCAAAGGGAAGGAGAGAAATATGACACCTAAAAAGCAAGAGAGCCCTAGCCTATGTTACAATGAAGGCAAAGTCAAACTATCTTGATTAGGTATCCACAGGAGATATAAAAGTTAAAAAAGGTAAAAAAAAAAAAGAAGAAAGAAGAAAAGAAATTAAAAAAAAAGTCTAACAATGATAAAACTGGAGGGAGGCAAGCCCAGCCTCAGCCATTATGTAGTGGTGACCAGGGACACACTGCCAATTTAGACAATGTCTACAACATGCCCAGCAAACCACTCTCATCTACCTCAATGTTTAAATCATATGGCAAAATACAGATATGTTGAGTTATTTGAATCATTCATATAATGGCATGGTATTTTACTGATAAAAATTTTACCTTTAGGAATATTAGTGTACCTGTTGTGAGAACTAAATATCATGTCTGGGATCTCATCAAAGTCTAGTTTTATTTTATCTCTGCTGTCCATTTGTAATTCATTCAATGGAGAGAGCCTTTCCCCTGCTACTAAAGTTCTTCAAGCTCAGGATTATTTTATGTGCACTCTTAAACAATACACAGGTTCATGGCCATTATAAGATAGACAGTAAAAAGTAAGTCAGCATTTAAAATGGCCCAGTCCAAGATAACAACCAATTTTTATCCAGTGCTGAAAACCACTCACTTTGTCCCAGCAATGGTCAATATTTGGCTGGCAACCTACTTTGGGACAAGAGACTATGGCTTCTTGATCTTTCATCTTCCATTTTGTGTTCACCACCTATCTGAGCTGTTGTTTGGATTCACAGTGGGGGAAAGGAAGGGAGCTGCTAGAGATAAAACATGAAAGTTCTCATGGCTGGGGAATGCTACTCTCCTAAGCAGACTATGGCTCTCCTTCCCATGGTGCCTCCCATCATTCTCATGTTTTCCTGGATATGGTGATCCACTCTGTTCTGGACTCTCCTTGTTAAAGACTCTTCATCCTTTCAGAGATCTCTTTGGCCAAGATTTAGTATAGCCCCAAGCCCTTTCTCTCCCCAGAGACACCTACACATAGTCAATAACTCTGCACTCCTTGCCCAGCCTTTGGTTGGAGTGCCATGATTTCCTGGCCCCCTGTCCACTCTCATCCTCAGGAGTGAGTCAGACACAAGTCTATGATCTCTCCTAAAGCAGAGAACGTCTCAAACTCTCCAAGTGATCCTGTTGGAACCTATTTTATCTACATTTGAGATAAAGGAAGCAGCACCCTCTACTTTTCTCTCTTTCGTGAAGTAACTCCCCTCAGGAAATCTATTCACAGATGCCCCAACTATTCTGTCAATGTATTATGCTCCTCCAAATGAGGCTTGTTTCTGTTTGCTTGTTTTTAAGAGTCATTAAAAGCTTTGAACTTGGGGCATCTGGGTGGCTCAGTCCGTTAAGTGTCTGCCTTCAGCTCAGGTTGTGATCCCAGGGTCCTGGGATTGAGCCCCACATAAGGTGTCCTGCTCAGTGGGGAGCCAGCTTCTCCCATCTCCCTCTGACCCTCTCTCCACTCGTACTCTCTCTCTCTCTCTCTAGCTCTATCTCTCAAATAAATAAATAAAATGTTAAAAAAAAAAAAAACTTTGAACTTTTTGGGTCTTCACTGCACATGCTCAGTGGTCATTCAGATAAACACTACAGTTTTTAAAATATTAAGTGGGGAGATAATTATAGCTCTACATCATGTCTACACCATAACCCTCCATCTCTTACTATTCCAGTGTAATCCCCTCCCAACCTAAAAGAGAATAGGAGAAGGAATATGAATATCTTGAACCCAGCTTCTTTATCACTACCACTATGATATAAGCATGGTCTTGGTACTGGACAGAGACTGAGGTCAGAAACGACCTAATGAAAGGTAGAAAATAGGATTAAGACACACCAAACAGACTTTGCTTCTAATACAAACTCATGTCTGTATGAAAACTTTTATACTCATCTTGCTATGATTGAGTTTAATTAAGATTTGTTCAATCTTCACCTGCAGGTTAGGGCAGGGAATTGTTTTCAACATTTTTAGGTGATTTAGTCCGCTTCTACCTTGGCATTTTGATCTTTTTCTCACTAAGGGACACACTGAAGAAAAGATAGTATTTACTAAACACCAAACTTTATATTGGAGAAAGAAATAATCTCAACTCCACAGTGGATTAGAATTGTAATCCTGATTGCCCCTCTTAAATTACTGTTTCCCAAATGTAAAAATAAGACAATTAGGTTTACTTTGCACAATTAAATACAATAACTTTCATGAAAGAATGTAGAACAGAACATTCTTTCTTCCTTTCTTCCTTCATTTGTTCAGTCTTTCTATTTTTTCTTTCCTGCCTTTTCTACTTTTCTTTCCCTTTAAGTTTTCCTTCCTTCCTTCCTTTTTCCCTTTCTCCCTCCCTTTCCCTCCCCTTCCTCTTTTCTTCCCTTCCTTCTCTCTCCCTTTCTACCTTGGATTTTTTACGATATTTCTTCTGCTTTTTAAAATCATACTATAGGGGTACCTGGGTGGCTCAGTCAGTTAAGCATCTAACTCTTGGTTTTGGTTCAAGTCATGATCTCAGGGTCATGAGATGGAGCCCCACATCGGGCTCCATGCTGAGTGTGGAGCCTGCTTAAGATTTTCTCTCTCTTTCCCTCTGCCTGCCCCTCCCTGCCTGCACACACACTCTCTCAAAAAAGAGAGAGAGAGAGAGAGAGAGAGAAAATTAAAATCATACTATATACGCCCAGAGATGCATAAAATTTTTATGCATTTTTTTCATAATGTGCAGACTGAACTTCTGACCATATTTATACCTAAATACCTAACAAACTCTCAATTTATTTGGTTTAATGAGGAAATAATTTTAAAATGAAGCTCAAATATAAACCTTACAGGTAAATTATATTTTGTATTTATTTGCTATAGATCTTACACTAAAACAAGTGTGTTCAAGTGTGTAGTAAAATTGGTCATTGCATTAATATCAATCTCAAATTGCAAATAACAAATTTATTCAACATCTAATTATTATGATTGCATTAGATTAAATCTAAAGGAACTGTAATTACAGCATGGGTGCAATGAAAGCTTTTGTATTACCACAGCATTTCAATGTTTTATTAGGTTGCATTCAGTCATCCTCTGGCTGTGCTATGAAATGCAGTGATTCTTCTTTAATGTAGATTAATTAGAATGAAATTCTAAATGGTTTAAAAATTGTAAATAATACATTATTTCTAAGAGTTATTCACAATTATATAAGCTAACAAATCTTGCTAAGTTAAAATTCTTGACTTGTTTTGAAGGATGTCATAAGACGATGCTTATTGATATAGGAAGAAGGTATTTTAGGAAGAAGACAGAGCTTGAAAAAAGGAACAGGAAAATAACACTATGAGCTTTATATGAAGAATACTGAATTGAGCAGAAAGGCAAGTGTCTCATTGACTGATGAATGGATATGAATCATGAAGCCCGTTATCCCTTCCAAATTGTTAGATTTTGAGTATTATATATATGTCAAGGAGTAGTATGTAAGAATAAATAGAAGGAAAAAGTCAAAGTTTTTTGAAGACATCTGTTCCATCCTGTGTCCTGGACATCCATGTAAACACAGGCTTCATGATAGAAATAGGATTATAGTAGCAGAATTAGAGAATGTCTGGTCCATCTCATTCATTGGATAAATATCGCAAATAAATTACAGAGGGGTTACATGACTTGCCCAAATTGGCAAATACGTCTCTCAAATTTCAGGTTGGGATTTGGGCACAATTGAGGTATGTTCTTTCTATGCCCAATCTGTTAAAGTTTTTATCATAAAAGGATATTTAATTTTTTAATGTCTTTTCTGTATCTATTGAGATGATCATATGATTATTTTTTTATTCTATTAATGTGATGTAGCATACTGATTAATTTATGTATGTTGAACCATCTTTGCATCCCAGTAATAAATCCACTTGATCATGTTGTATGATCCTTTTAATGTGCTGCTGAATTTGGTTTGCTGGTATTTTATTAAGAATTTTTACATCTATATTCACTGGAGATAGTGGCCTATAGTTTCATTTTCTTTAGTAGTGTCATTTTCTACTTTTGGTATCAGGATAATGCTGGCCTTATAGAATGAGATTGATAGTGTTTGTTCCTTTTCATTTTTTTGAAGAATATGAGAAAGTTTGGTGTTAATTCTTTAAATATTTATTAAAAATTACCAGTGAAGATATCCTGTTTTGAGCTTTTCTTTGTTGGGAGAATTTTGATTACTGATTCAATCTCCTTACTAGTAATTATTCTATTCAGATTTTCTATTTCTTCCTGATTCAGTCTTGGTAATTGTACATTTCTAAGAATTATTCCATTTCTGCCAGGTTGTCCAATTTGTTAGCATATAGTTGTTCATAGCAACCTCCTATGATCCTTCAAATTTCTGTGGTATCAGTTTTAATGTCTCCTTTTTATTTATAATTTTATTGATTTGTGTCCTTTATCTTTTTTCCTTTGTTAGGCTAGCTAAGAGTTTGTGGATTTTGTTTATCTTTTCGAAGAACCAACTCCTAGTTTGTTTAATTCTTTCTATTGTTTTTCTATTTCACTTATTTCTGCTCTAGTCTTTATTTTTCTTTTCTTCTGCTAACTCTGAGGTCTGTTTTTTCTTCTTTTTCTTCTTCCTGAAGGTATAGAGTTAGGTTGTTTATTTGAGATGTTTATTGCTTCTTAACGTAGGTGTTTATTGCTACGAACTTCCCTCTTAGAACTGCTTTTGCTATGTCTCACAAGTTCTGGTATGTTATGTTCCCATTCTATTTTGTGTCAAGAAAACTTTTTTCCCCTCTTATTCTTCTTTGATTTATTGGTTGGTTGGGAAAGTGTCATTTAATTTCCACATGTTTATAAATATCCCACTTTTCTTCTTGTTACTAATTTCTAGTTTCATGCCACTGTGGTCAGAGAAGATGTATGATATTTCAATCTTCTTGAATTTGCTTACACTTGTTTTGTGGACTAAAATATGGTCTATCCTAAAAAATGTTCTATGTGCCTTGAAAGGAATGTGTATTCTGCTGTTGTTGGATTGAATGTTCAGTATATGTTGGTTTGGTTCATTTGGTCTGTAGCATTGTTCAACAAATCTGCTGTTTCCTTATTGATTCTTTGTCTGAATGATCTGTCCATTCTTCAGAGTGGGGGATTAAAATCTCCAACTATTATTATATTAATGTTTATTTCTCCTTCAGCTCTTTTGTTTTTTGCTTTATATATTTAGGTGTTCCAATGTTGGGCACATGTTATTTATAACTGTTACATCATCTTGATGTATTGACCCCTTTATCATTATATAATGACCTTTGTCTCTTTTTAAACATTTTTACTTGAGAGTCTATTTTAGGATGCCTGGGTGGCTCAGTCGTTAAGCGTCTGCCCTTGGCTCAGGTTATGATTCCAGGGTCCTGGAATCGAGCCCCGCATCGGGCTCCCTGCTTGGCAGGAAGCCTGCTTCTCCCTCTCCATCTCCCACTCCCCCTTGCTTGTGTTCCCTCTCTCACTGTCTCTTTCTCTGTCAAAAAATAAAATCTTAAAAAAAAAAAAAGTCTATTTTATCTGACATAAGTATACCTACCCCTGTTTTTCTAACTATTGTTACAAATTGCTTTAAATGTCTTTTTCCATGTCTTCACCCATAGTCTCTATCTTTATTAACTTTTTTATAAGTAATGCATTTTTTTAAAGATTTATTTATTTATTTTGGAGAGACAGAACATGGGGGCTGGGGGAGGGGCGGAGGGAGAGGCAGAGAATCTCAAGCAGACTCCCTGCTAAGCACTGAGCATGGAGCCCAAGTCAGGGCTCAATCTCAGGACCCTGAGATCATGACCTGAGCTGAAACCGAGAGATGTTTAACCAACTGCACCACCAGGTGCCCCTGTGTCTATCTTTAAAAAGCTAAAGTGAGTCTCTTGTAGGTAGTATATTGTTGGATCTTGGTTTTCTTGTTTTGTTTTGTTTAATCCTTCATCTATTCCATGACTTTTGATTACAGAATTTAATCTGTTTACATTAAAAGTAACCATTGATAGGTAGGTACTTACTATTGCCATTTTGTTAATTGTTTACTTGGTTATTTTATAGAACCTTTGTTCTTTGTTTCTTATCCTGCTACCATTTTTATTTTTAAGATTTGTTTATTTATTTGAGGGAGAGAGATTGAGAGCACAAGTGGGAGGGGCAGAGGGAGAGGGACAGAAATCCCAAGCCGATTCTGCCCTGAACTCGGAGCTCAATCCCACAATCCTGAAATCACGACCTGAGCCAAAACCAAGAGTCAGATGCCCAACTGACTGCTCAGGTGCCCCATCCTACTACCTTTTTATGTGTTTTGATATCTTTTGGTATCAGTATGCTTTAACTTATTGTGTTCTTTTGTGTAATTGATATAGGATTTTCCCTTGTGTTTACCATGGGCTTACATAAAATATCTTTAACTTATAACACTGTTTTAAATTGGTAACAACTTAATTTCAAAAGAATTCAACAAATTTATATTTTTACTTTTCCTCCTCCTCACATTTTAGGTTACTGCTGTTACAGTTTACATGTCTTTTATATCGTGTTACCAGTAACAAATTATTGTATTTATGGTTATTTTTACTATTTTTTTTTTTACTTTTACACTAGGGGTGTAAATAAATTATGCACCATTATTGCCATACTGCAGAATCTAACTATGACTATATATTTATCATTACTAGTGACACACTACCTTTTTATGTTTTTTATGTTAATTAGCATTCTTTTACTTCCACTTAAAGAAATCCCTTTATTATCTCTTGTAAGTCAGATCTAATGGTAAAGAATTTCCTCTGCTTTTGTTTGTTTAGCAAAGTCTTTATCCCTCCTTTTTTCTGAAGGACAGTTTTACATGGTATAGAACCCTTGGTTGACAGTTATTTTTCAATGTTTTGAATAGGTCATCCCATTCTCTCCTGGCCTGAAAAGTTTCTGTTGAGTATCCACCAAAAGCCCTATGGGAATGCCTCTCTATGTAACTTCTGTTTTTTCTCTTGCTGCTCTTAAGCTTCTTTCTTTGATTTTGACTTTTGACAATTTAACTATAATGTATTTCGGTGTAGCCCTATTTTGGTTCAACCTATTTGGGATCCTTTAGACCTCATGGATCTGGATGTCCATTTCTATCCCCAGGTTTGGAAAGTTTTCAGCCATTATTACCTTCAGTATATTTTCTGTCCCTTTCTTGTTCTCTTTTCCTTCTGAAATTCCCACAATGCAAATATTGCTTCTTTTCCTTGTGTCCCATAATTCCTGTAGGCTTTCCTTACTCTTCTTCATTCTTTGTTTTTTTCTTTTTGCTTCTCTAATGTCCAATTTTCCATATTGCTGATTCCATCTTACTCATGGTTGATTCTATTTTTGAAACTTTCCATTGAATTCTTCAGTTCAGTTATATTTTCAATGCTAGGATTTCTGTTTTTGTTTGTTTTTGTTTTTGATGGTTGCTATTTCCTTATCAAACTTCTCATTTTGTTCATATATTATTTTCCTAATTTTGTTTAGTTGTCTGTGTTTTCTTGTAGTTCATTAAGCTTCCTTAAGAGGATTATTCTGAATTCTTCAACAGTTCAGAGATTTCCGTTTCTTTAGGGTTAGCTTTTGGAGTTTTTATTAGTTTCCTTTAGAGGTGTCATATTTATCTGACTTTTAATGACCCTTGATTTCTTATGTTTCTGTCTGTGCATTTGAGTCATCGGGTTCCTTTCTCAAACTTTACAGGTTTGCTTTGGCAGAAACAGTTTACCAGTTAACTCAGTTTGGGTTTCTGGTTATGTCTGCTCCTAATGCTCTTGAGCAGATGGGGCCTATTGTGGTCTATTTAGGGGTGAAGCAACCGTTAGAGCTCTGAGGACAAGGATGGGTGTGTGTGCCACAGGCTGAGAAGAGATAAGTCTGCTGGCTTGATTCCCTACCTAAACAAGGCTGTAGGATAAGTTCTGCAATTGCGTGGATTAGTAGACAGTCAGGACTGGGTACTATACTCAGTAATAAATGGGGCAAAAAATTAGCTTCCCCACCCTGGCAGGACAAAAGGAAAGGACTCAGGGCCTGTAGAGCTATTGTTTGGGGACCCAAATCAGGCCAGAGTATGCACTAAATTTACTGATCAGATGATACCATTGGTTTTGCTTTGCAGATGGGGATGCCATGGGCTGTGCCCTTTATTCAAGTGCCTCTGTACATAAGGCTATTAAATGGGCCATGCAGCTTCCTGTGTTCTCTGGTTAGACAGGCTGAAAGCTGTATTCAGTAATAAGCAGAAGTATGAATTAGATTTCCTGCCCTGGTACAGTGGGAGGTCTGATTGTCCCTGCTGGGTTCTGTTTTCCCACTGGAGGAACCAGAGGCTCAGATTGTCCCTACTGGGTTCTGTTTTCCCACTGGAGAACCAAAGGCTCAGAAGAGACCTCTCCAGGTAGTGCTGCATTGTCCTGAGGGAGGGGCAAAGCAGTCAACATACAGCCCCTCTCTTACCCTTCAAATGTAGTCTGTCTTGCTCTCTGAAGTGCAAGGGGTGCTTCAGCTCACCCCTGTGTTCTAGGGTTCTCTCAGTGGCATCTTGCTATTGAAAAGCTGTTTTTTGTTGCTCTTGTGATGGGGAGCAAAGTCAGGAACAACCCATGTCACCAGCTTACTGATGTCACTTCCCCTTTTGCTTTTTGTTAGTCATCAACCACAAGCAAAGAAGTTAACAGATAAATAGAGAATGTGAAATAAATAGCAGATAATTTTCACAGGAGAATGGAATAATAGTCATTTTTACCCAACCATTTGATGGGAGAAGGAAAAGTATACTTCCACAAATAGTTTCAAACCAAAGCAAAATGTGTACTATATATCAAAAAAGGAGAAAATTGCCAAGAAAAAGTAAAAAAGAGCAATACTGAAGCACTGATGTGAATGAACTCCAGCTATATAGATTCATTCAGGTCTCTAAAGCAATGGCATAACCCAGGAAAACATAAAAGTGAAATGGGATTTCAGCAATACAATTCAAGATTAATAAAGCACAGTGCATCCAAAAGATAAAACAATCCAATCACTAGCTTTTTTATTTATATAATTTCTTCCAGAAAAGATGGATCACAGAATATGTGTCTGAAATAGGAGACTCACTACTGTATTAAGATGAGAAATGTCTATAATAAATTGTAAATCCCCATGCTTAAAAATGTAATGGGTGAGTAGTATTATGGAAGAAGGAAAAAGTTTTGTCTGATTCATCTTGACATCTCACCAATGAGATAGAGACAGAGAGTATCCTCTTTTAATGACGGAGCAAGAGAAGCCCTGAATATTTAAGTGTACAGTTTACACAAGGATGCACACGTACATGTGCGCACACACACACACACACAGCAAAATAAGCGGTATACGTATCTTCTAATCATTTGGGTTTTAATAGCAAACCTTACCTTTCTCTTGGTCTAAAGCAAAAGTTTGAAAGGAATTACTGAGTTAATATTTCATTTCATTCTAAACTATAACAGTATTCTTCTTTATTTTCACTTACTCTCAAATTCAAAAGCACTTCTCTGAAATATCACAAGTAACAGTAGCATATAAATATAAGATGGCCCATAAGATATAAGAATAGAAATTGTAGCTATCTACACAGACCTTAACTATGAAACAATAAATTTTCACAGAAACTAATGTTTCCATGTAATTTAGTTTCAAAACCCATGGAAGCCCTGACTGCCCCCCACTGCAGGTGTTCTACTGGAAAAACAATGAATCAGAGCACAGAAAAATAATATTTTATCTCAAGTATACTGAAAGGATCACACACACATCACCAAACCCAGTATGTGAACCAACAGTCAAACGCTCAATTACATGTCAGTCACAACCATGAAAACTTGGACGGAACGGAAACCAGTGGGTCATAGACTAGTAGAAAATAGCCTTGGAAATTTTTTGTCATGGTAGCAAATGCAAGTTACCCTTTGTAAAAAAAACTAGTGCAACAGCATTTTTATTACAGTTATGTAAAAACTGCTCATTGGTTGATCTGAAAGATATATACAATTGTTTTGTAAAAATAATTCATCATTAGATTAATTCTATCATTTCATCTAATGTTTGTGATTGGATTAGATTTGCTGAGTTCTTACAACAATCTGTCTCTCCCTATTATAATTTTCCATCTTACCATATACAAATAGTAGCACATTAATCAACAAAACTCCAGTTACTTGAATATGAGCCATTTCATGGTTCAATGAGTTAAATTATAACTTGAAATATTCCCCAGTCAAGAAAATTTACCGAAGTTACTTAGTCACTATCCTCTATCTCTTGTTTTCATTTATGAAATAAACAAAATTGTGGAACTTTTTATTTTCTAAATGTGGAGCATAAGCTTCATATTTAACAGCATATTTATATGGCCCTTTCTACTTAGATAATATGAATTTCTGATGGGACAATCACTTTTGGTACCATGGAACATTCTTTTAATGTTAATTTAATAATAAAAAAATAGGATTTCTTTCATTTTATAAAAAGCTGTATTTCAAAGGCCATTTTGTCACTTACATATTTAATAGGAATATTACAAATAGTTTTTATTTCTTTGTTTTCTGAGTTCAACTGAGCACAATCTTATCCTAGCCTGCAAAATTCTAATAGGTATATTATGGAAGACATGGAAATAGTAAAAAAAAAAAAAATTTACTTATGATGGTTGACTTACATAGTTTTTTTTAAATATTCCCAGAAAGTCAAAGTGAGTAGCTCTCTACCAGGACATTAAAATTTGGTACAATGCCTTCATTGAACTTGTACTCAGGAAAGAGTTTGTCATTAGAGACAGTATATTCCAGAAATCTGAAATTGAGGTTATAACAATTTCCTGGGGAGAAGGTTGGTGCAGTTACTATTCCACAGAGTTATTTTCAGGAATGGGATAAATACTTCTATATATACAGCCCAGTTTCTAATGCTGCAATAAATTCCCAGTGGATGCTTAGGATATACTTAGAATAGGTTATCTCAAGTTTGTCATCTGAATATATTATATTATATGAGTCTAAAAATCAAAATTGATTATTTCGGAATAAGAACAAAGTGATACGCAAAAAGGAATGGCTTAAATCTAAATGTATCCACATTCTATTTCTTTTTCTGAATAAGAGTAGCTCATTAATTATTGAGTCATCCTAATGTAAAAGACATAAAGGAAAATAAATAGTAAATGTCAATTCTTATGTAAAAGAAATGAAGCAAGCATAGTGTCCAATTTCATTATGGTTGTACGGAGATACATAATTCTTTTAGTCCTTGAATTAAAATTTTGACGATAAAATCTAGTGTAGGTCATATAAACTTCATTTGAAAGAGTAAAAAGTATTTTTATATTTATTTTAACCTTGGATCCAAACATGGTATTGCTTATTGCCTCGGTATATTAGCAAATGGTGCAGAGATGCCATGTGTATCTGACGACCCTTCATCTTGGCAGTGGGGCTTTGGTGAACAGCTGAACATTAAGCACTGCTGACACACCCCCAATCTGTCTCGTATGCGGATACAGCTGGAAGGCTGGCACTAGGGTGGTGCTAAACGTTGTTTTGCTCAAAACCTTGAGTACTTTTAAAATGACAATTAATAATCTGTGAATCAGATGAAATCGAAAATTCAAGTTTTTCTTCTTGATCCTCTATGACCTAGATCACTTCTCATGATAACTAATGTCTACACACTACTCACATGTTGAACTATTTATATGAATTCACCTAGTACCAATGAATTGTTATTAGGCTACTTGAGTACATTCATATTTTTCAGATAAAATTTAACCAGCAATTCAGCTTACTAATACTCAGATTCATTTCAAGATAAAATGAACAGTCTTGGATATGGAATCATTGAAAATGTTCAGATATTGGTTGAGTGACCACTTGGCAAGAATATCGGTTTGGTGTTTGTGACTTTAAAGTTAATATTTAAATCTGATTTCATGATTTTTCCCAGTAACTAGATGATTTAAGAGTAACCATTCTTCTTATCCATTCTTTCACTGTGTATATTTTAGTAGGATCTCCTTTTTTTAAATAGTGAAATTAAAATCTTAATATTGCATTTTAGTTTTTGAAATGACTATTGCTGCCTGAAGATATTTTCACAATGTGTCAAAGGCATAACATTTTTCTTTTAAGAAACTTGCTGAAATTGCAGGTAGTGGTTAACCTGATAATTAGCTTGATTATTAGCATCATGCCTGATCTTTACGATATTAAGAGTTTCTAGTAAAATTTTCAATTTCTTTTTTAACCTTTTATCATCCCTTCTTTGATACATATATCATACCCTGCTACTTTAAGGATTATTTAAAAACCTTACCTTTGGATTCCTGTATTTTATACTCCTGTATTCTCTTCACAGAAAGAACAGTATGATAAATTAATATTTTGCATTGTTCAGGAGAAATTTTGTTATGCTGTTAAACAAAGATCTGTCATTTTTATGGAAACAACAGTACTCAAGGCATAAACCATGTTTCTGACATATTCAGAATCTCTGAGCTTCTGAGCTAAGTTCTGCTGGCAAAATTCATTTTATGACACCTACTCGATTCATTATGAAATTGTCTTAGTGATCCTGAGTACTTTTTATTGAGATACTTTTAAGGTGATCCTATCTGCCCCTATTCTACATCTCTCCAACTCCTAAAAATGAGTCAGAAAAATAACAGAAATCAAATTTCCTTTCCTTCTTCTATTTTTTGACCTACCTTGTATTTTCTACCTTTATTTTATTTCTTCATGTAGTGAGCGCTACACTGACCTTCATTTTCTCATATTCTTAATTCTTAATTCTTAATTCTTATTCTTAATTCTTAATTCTTGCAGGGCTCATCAACCTCTTAACCAGTAAGTGGAGTCACAGTCACTGGAATGCTAAATTAATGCAAAATCATCTAGACACATTTCATCAATTACACATTCAAATGTTAAAATAACATTTTAAATCTTAATGATATTCTCATGTAGAGACAGGTCATTCTTTCACCTTTGTTAAAGCTACTTACACAAAAGACCTGATTTCTACTTGAGTATATGGAGGCCATGAGATAGTTGATTTATTGCTTTATTCAAAAAGCCAGGAAAGGATACTGAGTGGGGACCATGTGCATGCCCTTATTTTATAGAAACAAAATATTAAGAGATAGAGACAACTGGAGCCTTCCACCTAAATGCCATGAAACAACCAGGGATTTCAATGGTGTAAGTCTTTGTGGAGTAGATGACTAGGGATTCAAGTTAAGGGATCACTTGATTCACCATTTTCCTGAACTTTCCATTCTCTCCAAGTGTTCTCATGGGACACCCCACCCCATGATATTTCTGACCCCATTTTCCTCTCATTCCCCATCCTCACTTATTTCTACATGTTGAAATGGATGAGAGAATTGAAGAGTCACATTATATTTTTAGTTCTTTCCTCTGCATATTCTGCATTTGGAGATTTGTCTTATTCATGCTTTAGTATATCTATAATACCAGCTCCTCAGTGAAAAAAGGGAGGTTTTATCCTAAAGTCCTGTTACACAAATTTATTGCATTATCAATGATATTTATTTATTTATTTGACATAATTATTAAGCACTCCTTATATGCTAGTTTCAGAGAATGGAATTCTGAACAAAATAAAGGTAATCCCTAACTTCACATAACTTACAGTTTAGTATAGAGCTGGTACTCACATGGCACCATGATACACAATCCACTCACAAAAGGCTAGACAGCAGAACTAATTGACAGATAGCTCAGCACAGTTTTCTTTTTTTAAGATTTTATTTATTTATTTGAGAGAGAGAGGTATGAGCAGGGAGGAGGGGCAGAGGGAGAGGGAGAAGCAGACTCCCTGCTGAGCAGGGAGCCCAATGAGGGGCTCAATCCTAGGACTCCAAGATCATGACTGAGCCACCCAGGCGCCTTCAGCACAGTTCTCTAAGTAGTCACTACCAATTCATCAAAACTGTCACCAGATACCAAATATTTTTTTTTTCATTGTCATTTCCTAGTAGCTGACTACAAACCGAGGTAGCAGGGAACAAGTGCTGTACATTATATGCCACAGAACACAAAACATCATTTGATCAATAAATACTTCATTTGTATAATAAGTATTTCTTGAATTAAATAAACGTTGAAGATCATGGCTTTTTATTTTAAAGTAATATCAGACATGTACTAAGTGCCTAAAATATTACAGAAAAGGATGAGCTTATGTAGTTTCCTAAGTAAATCTGGAAAAGTTGACGACGGGATTGCTGCGATAAATGTATAGGAATTGTAAATGCATTTATCTATTTACTTTATTAAGTACCTACACTGTGCCTAGCACTGCTTTAGGCTTGAAGGAATCATCAGTGAACAAAAGATAGGACCCTGCCTTTGTGAGGCTTGCATCGTGGTGGGGAGATAGACAGTGTCTAATAAACATGATAAATAAGCAAAATACATAGTACATAAGAAAGTGATCCAAGCAGGAAAAGGAGTATCTGGGGATTAGGGAAGAAATAAGGGGGCAATGTACGGGGAGTAAGTGGGTGGTCACTGTGGCCATTATCAAAGGTGAAATTTAAGCAGAGTTGAAGGAATTGAGGAAGTTTCCAAACAGTGGAAGGAAGTAGTACTGAAGGAAGAAATGTTCCAAAAAAATGATCAATTAATATTTATTGAGTGCTAGCTAGGAACAGGAGAGGCTGGGAATAAAGAGCAGCAAGATTATATTCTAAATTATACCTATCCCTGTGCAAGTTGTTGATATAATTCTAGAATAAGGAATTGAGGATAGATGAGAAAAGGTAGGTAAGGTACATGGCAGAATAGAAAATATATATTACAAAAAGTAATCAGAAACAAAATACATCATGGCCACATGTCTAAGTGCTTAAATAAGGGAGGTCAGAGGTGAACATTTTAATGAGCTTTGAAATGATCTTTCATGATGTAATCAGAGAACAAGTTGGAGGCTATACAAGAAAGGAGACTGAAAAGCTACCTCCCTTTTGGCTATGCCATAGGAATGACGTTTAATAAAGTTTATATGTCTTCAACACACTGTCTCTGTAGACTAGCATCCATTCACTTCTATGCTGTCTTGCTTCCTTTCTTTTAGATTAATGATCTATTTTTGAAATTCTATCTAACCCCTCTACTTCTGCACTAGATTGCATTTCCTGTTCTCTCCTGCATCATTTTTACTTTCTCCATTACTTTTTCCTAATCAACATGCAAAATTCCTCTTTTTCTCTCTAAAAAAAAGAGAGAGAGAGAAAGAAAAAACAACCAAAGCTCTCTGAACTCCTCGCATTCTGCTTAAAACTGCTTCAATCTTTGGACCTGCTCTCCCACTGAAACTGTTCTGAAAGTCATCACTGACAGATGCTAAATCCAGTGAAAATTCCTAGTTCCTGATTGCATTCTATCCACAACTTTTGATGCAGGTGATTTGTCCCCATTTTTTGAATGACCATCATATTTTAGGTTATAAGGAAGTACACATTTCAAATTTTCTCTCACTTCCCTGGATGTCTTCTCTTCTGGTTTGCCCTTAAATCTCTAAGTACTGGAGGGCTTTTAATGTTCAATTTTTGGACCATATTCCAGATTCAATTCTCTGAGAAAAGACACTGAGATAAGAGTGTGGCCTGCAGCACATGCATTAGGGAAGAACACCTGCGCAAGAGAGAGGTAGCAGGACTGGGCAGTGGGTGAAGTGAGCTAGGGTGCAGGCTCGTGGCTGCCTCAGTGGATGCCTCTAGGAGCAGAGTCAGAACTGCCCTGAATTGGGCTGAAATGGTCTAGGTTTTATAGCTCCATCTCCATCAGTCATTGGATGTGGATGGCCCAGCCAGAGCATCTGAAGCAAACCCTGAAGCAGTTCTCAGATGGAGGCTGTGTGCTAAGAGTGCTCCCAGCCACTGGAGGGGGATCTGGGCAGGTCATTTCCGCGGCCACCGCAGACCTCTTCTCTACCCACATGCAGTCTCTTTTTATCTCATGTATTCTTATGGCTTCATTCCAAAAATACATAAAGTATTTCATTTGCACGGCCAATCCCAAAATGATACAACACCTCAAACAAAATATATCCAGAACTAAACTTCTGATCCACCCACCCCAATATGTTCCTCTCATAGTCTTCCCGATGTCAGTTAACAGCAACTGTATTATTCCAGTAGCTTAGGTTAAAAAACACAGATTTTCCTTCTTTTTTTTTTCTTTCTCCCATGGAGCTATTCTTAAATCCTCTTTCTGTTGCAACCCATACTCAATCTACACACAAATTCTATTGGTTTACTTTCACATATAATTAAAATTTACCACTTTGTTCTGCAGAGCAAACCAGCAGGGGCTACGGGAGGCAGGCTTTTTAGTAACGAGAAAAGGGGGTAACCCCTGGTTCCCGCAGGTGTTTGGCTTGTTGCAATAACTCTGTGGGCTGGCAGGAAAGTGAAGCTCATTAAGTTAAGGTGAGGTACAGCTGGTCCGGAGGCTGATAGATGTCCAGCTAGCACATAACATTTTAGATCTTACAACACATAACTCCACACCAACTTGTCTGAGGCAAGCCGCCATGACAGGAATAGCTACTAACTAGTCTTAATGACGTGGTCACAGAGATCTTGTTAAAATAGGTCAGACCACGTCTCTCCTGTGCTCAGAACCCTAAAATGCCTTCTCATCTCCATCAAAATAAAAGCCAAAGTCTGTTCATAGCTTTAAAGGCCTAACATTTTCTGGGTCCCATTATCTCTCTGACTTTATTTCCTAATATTCTCTTTTACTAACACACTTTGCTTTAGCTACAATGACCTCCTTTCTGCTTCTTGAGCACAACAAGAATATTCCCATATCGGAAACTCTGCTCTTGCTTTTCAGTCTGCCTTAAACACTTTACCCTCCTTTAAATTTTTGCTTACTCATTCACCCCTTTTGAATCTCTGTTCAAATGCCATCTTTTAGAAGACAGTTCCCCAAACCTGCCTATTTTAAATCCCATAGACTCTCATTCAGCACATTATCTAATTCACTGCTTTCACTCTCGTAGAATGAGAGTTATCACCATCAAAAATATCACATAATTTACTTAGCTATTTTATTATGTGTTCATCTCTCTCCACTAACATGTGGGTTACATGGAAGAGGTAATTTTTCTATTAGTTCATGCCCATTAACAGTGCCACCTAAAACAAATGTTTGGCATATTTGGGCATGTAATTTGTTAAATAAAGTTATTTGTTAAATAAAATAAATCAATAAACCTATCATTGTTTTACTATTTAATTAACATGAGGTAATATGAAATTTGAAAATATGTTTTTTTTCAAATATTGAGCATGATTTTTCCTTACAAAAATAATAAACACTAGATTTTTTTTTTTGCCCAGGCCAGGCATAGCATAAGGTAAGGCTTTGCAAAAGTGACCCAGAGGCCTGGGAAACACAGACTGCAAGTTCAAGGAGCAGGTGTTCCTTGGGGTAAACTTTACAAATGAGAGACAGACTATAGGAAGGATCCAGCTTATCATATTCTTGCCCTTCAAGGCAGTGATTCATATAGCTTCTTCAGAGACCTTCCACAAGGCCAGTTCTGCTTTCTGGTGAAGCTGTAACCAGTTCTGGAAAGTCCCATCTTACTTTTGCTTTTCCTTCTTCTCTGCCTCATATCCCTTTTCCCCTTACCATTGTTTGGAATTACATCTTTCAAGAAAGTGTAGGCATATGAATAATTACTCGGGCTTAATTTCTCTAGGGAAAAAAAAGCAAAAATACTTTTCTATCCCAGAACAAAATTACTTCAAGAAGTAACAGAGATGGCTAGAACTTAAAAGGAGTCTACAATCTGGTTAGTAATACAGAAGAGACAAAAATGTTAAATTACAGAATAAAGAACTAGAGAGTAAATCCATATGCAAAAGTGTGGGTGATACAGACAAAAAGAATGATAAGATCTGAGAGAAGCAGTATGATTGTTATAGTTAAATTTATCAGAGAATATTGACCTTAAAGGATTTAAGGATATGACTTAGAAGAGCATAAATTTCCAGGTATTCTAACCTGGAGAAATACTTGGACTAGGGAAATGTTATGAAAGTGTACATTTACAAAGGAAAGGGAGAGTGAGAAGATGAAGGGGGAGATTTGTTTCAGGTAATAATACAAAGCAACTAAAATAGGCAAGGTATAGAAGGCATGCAAAGGAATTTACTGAGGACAAATGATAAAAAAATATGATAATCAAATATCTAGCTTTGCACATATAAAAGGAGATAGATGATTTCCCTTTCCAATGAGATGAGTAGATTATTATGTTACACTATAAGACTTCCCCAAGAATTTCCCATAATATACTCTCCTGAGTTCACACTCAATATATGAGTGCGTATACAAATATTTCTACCAAAATAACTTCTTTTATTACTTTGAATTATTCTATTAAAATGCAATTTACTCAGAAAATGGATGTTTTAATAGATGAGTAAAATTAGGAGGTGCAGGCTGCAACATGGGGTCATTTCTAATAAAGCAAACCTAGAAGAAAGGATAAAATAATGTTGTACTGCCACAAAAGCCAGTAATAGTCTGGGATTTGAAGAGCAATTGTGCCGTGAATGGTTGAACACCGAAGGATGCCAGAGACTCCATCTGTCTTACAGTGTTACCCAGGAAAAACCCTGACATAGAATACATGTAATAAAAAAAAATCTAGGAGTGAAAATGGACTGCAAGTGATAACAAGGCATATACACAGTAGATAGCATTCACTCTAGTCAGTGTCATTCATATGCTTTCACTGTCTTATCATAGATTAGCAACTTGGCAACAGCCTTCTCTGGACAGTAAAATTCATGAAGCCAGCAGCTAGGCTTGTTTTATGCACTACAATATACCAGAACATGGAACAGCATCTGTCACACAGGATTCAAATAGTGTTTATTGAATCAATGGATTGATCAAAGTTCTCTGTAATTTAGAACACCAGTAATTTTTTCGTGGCCCTCTTAAACCAAAAGAAATAGCTGATGATTTTATTTATTGAATAGTTAAGTCCAAACATATTAATACATGTTTATGTCCTAACAACGTGGCACATGTTTATTACTCCATAACATCTCAAACCCTCATTCCCTATTCTACATTGATTGTCATCCCATACCTGGTTTTTATCACAACTGCTTAAGAACCAGCTTCATAAAGACAGAACATAATCAAAAAGAAGTTTGCCATCAAATGCTGAAACTACTTGAAATTAGTGGTTTTCTTGATGTTTTAAAAACATTATGAAGTTTCCCAGAAAGTTTTAAATATCTCTCAGTACCCCTGGAAAATGTATGGTGCACTGTTGAGGAGATTCAGACTTAATTTAAAATAAATGAAAAGCGTACTTTTAAAATTTGAAATTCCACAGTTTTTCAAGGATTGGTTGTTAGCATTCTATGTGCACATATATAAAGTTTATTATATAGAAAAAATAAGCCACTGTTTTATGTCTTCACTATTTGCTTTTGGTGTCAAATCAACCCACTGTAAGTTATCTTTATTATCAACTAGAAAAATATTACTAATTGTTAGCAATTTGACAAAGCATAGATCCTCTATCCAAGGCACTTGTCCTCAGTATATTTATATATGACCCTATATTTTACTCCTAACTGACATACTATTGGATGATGTTCTATGTAGAATATATAGCAATTGAGTAATTCAATCCCTTCATCCTTAAAATATCATCTTCATCAGTATTGTTTAGTAGGTTCTATGTAAAGAAAAATAGACCAAATGACAAAATAAACCTCTGTTGATGCCATATTGCTCTTCAACTACTGTCCTGTCTATTCCTCTTATGGCCCAATTTTTAGAAAAGTATTAGGGGGTAGAAACTTAATCCATAATGGATGTATAGAGAATATGTATTGATCAGGGTTCCAGAGAAAAAGAACCAAGAGAGTGTGTGTGTGTGTGTGTGTGTGTTTGTGTGGTCTGTGTGTAAAGGGATATGTATTTTAAGGAACTAGCTTATGTGATTATGGAGGTGAGTCCCCAAATCAGCCAAGTAAGTTGGCAAGCTGGAGACCCAAGAGAGCCAATGGTGTAGTTCCTATGTGAAAGACAACAGGCTCAAAACCCAGATAAAGTTGACATTTTAATCCAAAGGCAGGAAAAATTCTCAATTCTCTCTTACTCTGAGGAAGGTGAACTTTTTCTTCTGTTCAGGACTACAACTGATTAGAGACCAACCAACATTAGGGAGAACAATCCACTTTATTCATTCTACTGATTTAAATGTTAATCTCATCCAAAAACACCCCCACAGAAACACCCAAAATAATGTTTGACCAAATATCTGAGTACCTCGTAGCCCAGTCAAGTTGACACATAAAACTAATCATTTCAAAGTGTAATCATCTCTTATGTAACATGAGTTAATGTTTATTTCAAGTCCTACTCCTCTGAAGAAATATGATTATAGTCAAATGGGATCTGCTCAATTTCCTAGGGTTATCTTAAAGTTCCTGGAAGCTTGTGTAACCAGATCTTTTAGAAAAAAGAAGCACCTGCCTCATCTTGAGGTCATGTAATTTCTTATTGCAACTCCCTGTTTTCCTAACCACATGGACACTTCAGGTTCAAGATCATTCTGTTACTTTTCATACCATGATTAAGCATCTAGAAATTATTCCACTGCTTTAATAGTACTCTTTAAAATAAAACTCTGAATGAGGTTGTCAAGAAGCTAAGACCCAAGGTGGAGCAAGATGGCAGAGGAGTAGGAGACCTGGATTTCATCTGGTCCCAGGAATTCAGCTGGATAGGGATCAAACCATTCTGAACACCTACAAACTCAACAGGAGATCGAAAAAAGAATAGCAACAACTCTCTGAACAGAAAAGCGACCACTTACTGGAAGGCAGGACGTGCGGAGAAGTGAATCCGAGGCAATATTCGGGAGGATAGACGCCAGGGAAGGGGGCCTCCGTCGGCCGCTTCTGGCAAGTGATAGAGCCGCAGAGCACAAAATCAGAACTTTTAGAAGTCTGCTCTGCTGAGGGACGTCGCTCCAGTGGCTAAGCAGGGGGTGGAACCCTCACAGGACAGTGTGGTCTCGGGACCTTCGGGGTCACAGGAAGACCGGGGGTGCCTGAGTGTGGCAGAGTTCCCAGGTATCAGAGCAGGGAAGCCGGCTGCAGAGACAGAGCCGAGGCACAGGCTCTCAGCTTCAGGTTGCCATAAACCATGATCCGCGGCATAGTCGGGACACTGCTCCTCCAGCAGGGACGCAAAAAGCGGCAAATCCGGGGAGACTCACCTTCCTCCCCCTGGAGGAGCGGCACGGGAGCTAACCACAAGGATCTCCTGGGTTTGGAGACTCTGCACAGGGTTGGGTGCCAGAGATAGAAACGTTCAGTCACAGGCCGGGTGAGCACGGAGTGAGGCTGGAGACCGGGGAGACAGGAGTGATTGACTGCTTTTCTCTGGGGGCTCACTGAGGAGCTGGGCCCTGAGTTCTCGGCTCCTCCCGGGGCGGAGATTGGGAGGCCGCCATTTTCAGTCTCGGCCTCCAAAGCTGTACGGAAAGCTCGCAGGGAACAAAAGCTCCCGAGAGCAAACCTGAGCAGATTACTTAGCCAAGACCCGCAAGGGCGGGGCAATTCCGTCTCCGCAAAGACATTTGGGAACCACGGCAACAGGCCCCTCCCCCAGAAGATGAGCAAGAACAACCAGCCAAGACCAAGTTTACCATCAATGAGAACGGCAGAACTCCAGCACTAGGGGAATAATGCACACAGAATCCATGGCTTTTTTACCATGATTCTTTAGTCTTTCAAAGTTAATTTTTATTTAACTTTTTTTTCTTTTTTGAATTTTTCTTTTTCCCTTTTTCAACCAACATCTTATCAATCCCTTTTTTAAAAAACATTTTTATTTTTCATTTTTAGAGTCATATTCTATCCCTTCGTAGTAGTTACCCTTATTTTTGGCATATATATATAAGTTGTTCTCTCTTTAAAATTTTGAGATAGTTTCTTCTAACAGATCAAAATATACCCTAAATCTCTAGTGTATGGTTTTGTTCTACTCCCCTTCCTGATCACATTCTCTCCCTTTTTTCTTTTTTTTTAAATCCTCTTCTGTCTTTTTTCAAACAACTTCTTATTACTTTTATAAAATTTTTTATAATTTTCATCTTTACAGTCATATTCCATCCCTTCATCATATCAACCCCTATTTTTGTACATATATAAGTTTCTCTTTCTTTAGAATTTTGGGGGGCACTTTCTTCTAACAGACCAAAATACACCCAAAATCTAGTGTGTGGCGCTGATCTATGCACCAGCCTGATCATATTTGATCATATTCTGTTTTTTTTTTGTTTTGTTCTGTTTTTGTTTGTTTTTATCTTTTTTTTTCTTTTTCTTTTTCTTTCTTTCCCTTTCTTTTCCCCTGGCTTCAGATCTTTTCTGATTTGTTTAGAGTATTTTCTGGGGATGTTGTTACCCTGTTAGCATTTTTTCTCTCATTAATCTATTCTCCTCTGCACAAAATGACAAGACGGAAAAAATCACCTCAACAAAAAGAACAAGAGGTAGTACCAACTGCCAGGAACCTACTCAATACGGACATTAGTACGATGTTGGATCTAGAGTTCAGAAAATTTAAAGATATTAGCTGGGCTTGAGAAAAGCATGGAAGTTATAAGAAAAACGCTTTCTGGAAAAATAAAAGAACTAAAATCTAACCAAGTTGAAATCAAAAAGGATATTAATGAGGTGCAATCAAAAATGGGGGCGCTAACTGCTAGGATAAATGAGGCAGAAGAGAGAATCAGTGATATAGAAGACCAAATGATGGAAAATAGAGAAGCTGAAAAAAAGAGAGATAAACAACTACTGGATTACGAGGGCACAATTTGAGAGATAAGCAATACCATAAGACGAAACAACATTAGAATAATTGGGATCCCAGAAGAAGAAGAAGAAAGAGAGAGAGGGGCAGAAGGTATATTGGAGCAAATTATAGCAGAGAACTTCCCTAATTTGGGGAAGGAAACAGGCATCAAAATCCAGGAAGCACAGAGAACCCCTCTCAAAATCAATAAAAATAGGTCAACACCCCGACATCTAATAGTAAAACTTACGAGTCTCAGAGACAAAGAGAAAATCCTGAAAGCAGCTCAGAAGAAGAGATCTGTAACCTACAATGGTAGAAACATTAGATTGGCAACAGACCTATCCACAGAGACCCGGTAGGCCAGAAAGGAATGGCATGATATATTCAGAGCACTAAACGAGAAAAATATGCAGCCAAGAATACTATATCCAGCTAGGCTGTCATTGAAAATAGAGGAAGAGATAAAAAGCTTCCAGGACAAACAAAAACTAAAGGAATTTGCAAACACGAAACCAGCCCTAAAAGAAATTTTGGAAGGGGTCCTCTAAGCAAAGAGAGAACCTAAAAGCAACATAGACCAGAAAGGAACACAGACAATATACAGTAACAGTCACCTTACAGGCAATACAATGGCACTAAATTCCTATCTTTCAATAGTTACCCTGAATGTGAATGGGCTAAATGCCCCAATCAAAAGACAGAGGTTATCAGATTGAATTAAAAAACAAGACTCATCAATATGCTGTCTGCAAGAGACTCATTTTAGACCCAAAGACACCCCCAGATTGAATGATGTTGTTAAACCATTTACCATGCTAATGGACACCAAAAGAAAGCTGGGGTGGCAATCCTTATATCAGACAAATTAGATTTTAAAACAAAGACTGTAATAAGAGATGAGGAAGGACACTATATCCTACTTAAAGGATCTATCCAACAAGAAGATCTAACAATTGTAAATATCTATGCCCCTAACATGGGAGCAGCCAATTATATAAGGCAATTAATAACAAAAGCAAAGAAACACATCAACAACAATACAATAATAGTGGGGGACTTTAACACCCCCCTCACTGAAATAGACAGATCATCTAAGAAAAAGATCAACAAGGAAATAAAGACTTTAAATGACACACTGGACCAAATGGACTTCACAGACATATTCAGAACATTCCATCCCAAAGCAACGGAATACACATTCTTCTCTAGTGCCCATGGAACATTCTCCAGAATCGATCACATCGTAGGTCATAAATCAGGTCTCAACCAGTACCAAAAGATTGGGATCATTCCCTGCCTATTTTCAGACCACAATGCTTTGAAAACTAGGACTCAATCACAAAAGGAAAGTTGGAAAGAACTCAAATACATGGAGGTTAAAGAGCATCCTACTAACGAATGAATGGGTCAACCAGGAAATTAAAGAAGAATTAAAAAAATTCATGGAAACCAATGAAAATGAAAACACAACTGTTCCAAATCTTTGGGATGCAGCAAAAGCAGTCCTAAGAGGCAAATATATAGCAATACAAGCCTTTCTCAAGAAACAAGAAAGGTCTCAAGTATACAACCTAACCCTACACCTAAAGGAGCTGGAGAAAGAACAGCAAATAAAGCCTAAACCAAGCAGTAGAAGAGAAATAATAAAGATCAGAGCAGAAATCAATGAAATAGAAACCAAAAGAACAGTAGAACAGATCAACGAAACTAGGAGCTGGTTCTTTGAAAGAATTAACAAGATTGATAAACCCCTAGCCAGACTTATCAAAAAGAAAAGAGAAATGACCCAAATCAACAAAATCATGAATGAAAGAGGAGAGATCACAACCAACACCAAAGAAATACAAACAATTATAAGAACATATTATGAGCAACTCTATGCCAGCAAATTAGATAACCTGGAAGAAATGGATGCATTCCTAGAGATGTATCAACTTCCAAAACGGAACCAGGAAGAAATAGAAAACCTGAACAGACCTATAACCACTAAGGAAATGGAAGCAGTCATCAAAAATCTCCCAACAAACAACAGCCCTGGGCCAGATGGCTTCCCAGGGGAATTCTACCAAACATTTCAGGAAGAATTAATACCTATTCTTCTGAAACTATTCCAAAAAATAGAAATGGAAGGAAAACTTCCAAACTCGTTTTATGAGGCCAGCATTACCTTGATCCCCAAACCAGACAAAGACCCCATCAAAAAGGAGAATTACAGACCAATATCCCTGATGAACATGGATGCAAAAATTCTCACCAAAATACTAGCCAATAGGATCCAACAGTACATTAAAAGGATTATGCACCACGACCAAGTGGGATTTATCCCTGGGCTGCAAGGTTGGTTCAACATCCGCAAATCAATCAATGTGATACAATACATTAAAAAAAGAAAGAACAAGAATCATGATCCTCTCAATAGATGCAGAAAAAGCATTTGACAAAGTACAGAATCCTTTCTTGATCAAAACTCTTCAGAGTATGGGGATAGAGGGTACATACCTCAATATCATAAAAGCCATCTATGAAAAACCCAGAGCGAATATCATTCTCAATGGGGAAAAACTGAGAGTTTTTCCCCTAAGGTCAGGAATGCGGCAGGGATGTCCACTATCACCACTGCTATTCAACATAATATTATAAGTCCTAGCCACAGCAATCAGACAACAAAAAGAAATAAAAGGCATCCAAATCAGCAAAGAAGAAGTCAAACTCTCACTGTTTACAGATGATATGACACTTTATGTGGAAAACCCAAAGACTCCACCCCAAAACTGCTAGAACTCATACAGGAATTCAGTCAAGTGGCAGGATATAAAATCAATGCACAGAAATCAGTGGCATTCCTATACACCAACAACAAGACAGAAGAAAGAGAAATTAAGGAGTCGATCCCATTTACAATTGCACCCAAAGCCATAAGATACCCAGGAATAAATCTAACCGAAGAGACAAAGGATCTGGACTCAGAAACTATAAAATACTCATGAAAGAAATTGAGGAAGACACAAAGAAATGGAAAAACATTCCATGCTCATGGATTGGAAGAACAAATATTGTGAAGATGTCAATGCTACCTAGAGCAATCTACACATTCAATGCAATCCCCATCAAAATACCATCCACTTTTTTCAAAGAAATGGAACAAATAATCGTAAAATTTGTATGGAACCAGAAAAGACCCCGAATAGACAGAGGAATGTTGAAGAAGAAAAGCAAAGCGGGCGGCATCACAATTCTGGACTCCCAGCTCTATTACAAAGCTGTCATCATCAAGACAGTATGGTACTGGCACAAAAATAGACACATAGATCAGTGGATCAGAAGAGAGAGCCCAGAAATGGACCCTCAACTCTATGGTCAACTAATCTTTGACAAAGCAGGAAAGAATGTCCAATGGAAAAAAGACAGTCTCTTCAACAAATGGTGTTGGGAAAATTGGACAGCCACATGCAGAAGAATGAAATTGGACCATTTCCTTACACCACACACAAAAATAGACTCCAAATGGTTGAAAGACCTCAATGTGAGACAGGAGTCCATCAAAATCCTAAAGGAGAACACAGGCAGCAACCTCTTCGACCTCAGCCGCAGCAACTTCTTCCTAGAAACATCGCCAAAGGCAAGGGAAGCAAGGGCAAAAATGAACTATTGGGACTTCATCAAGATAAAAAGCTTTTGCACAGCAAAAGAAACAGACAACAAAACCAAAAGACAACCAACAGAATGGGAGAAGATATTTGCAAATGACATATCAGATAAAGGGCTAGTATCCAAAATCTAGAAAGAACTTGTCAAACTCAACACCCAAAGAACAAAGAATCCAATCAAGAAATGGGCAGAAGACATGAACAGACATTTTTCCAAAGAAGACATCCAAATGGCCAACAGACACATGAAAAAGTGCTCAACATCGCTCGGCATCAGGGAAATCCAAATCAAAACCTCGATGAGATACCACCTCACACCAGTCAGAATGGCTAAAATTAACAAGTCAGGAAACGACAGATGTTGGTGGGGATGCGTAGAAAGGGGAACCCTCCTACACTGTTGGTGGGAATGCAAGCTGGTACAACCACTCTGGAAAACAGTATGGAGATTCCTCAAAAAGTTGAAAATAGAGCTACCATATGATCCAGCCATTGCACTACTGGGTATTTACCCCAAAGATACAAATGTAGGGATCTGAAGGGGTACGTGCACCCCGATGTTTATAGCAGCAATGTCCACAATAGCCAAATGTGGAAAGAGCCAAGATGTCCATCGACAGATGAATGGATAAAGAAGATGTGGTATATATATACAATGGAATATTATGTAGCCATCAAAAGGAATGAGATCTTGCCATTTGCAACGATGTGGATGGAACTGCAGGGTGTTATGCTGAGTGAAATAAGTCAAACAGAGAAAGACATGTATCATATGACCTCACTGATATGAGGAATTCTTAATCTCAGGAAACAAACTGAGGGTTGCTGGAGTGGTAGGGGTTGGAAGGGATGGGGTGGCTGGGTGATAGACATTGGGGAGGGTATGTGAGCGCTGTGAATTGTGCAAGACTGTTGAATCACAAATCTATACCTCTGAAACAAGTAGTGCAATATATGTTAAGAGAAAAAAAAAAAAAGAACAAGATAGCAGGAGGGGAAGAATGAAGAGGGGGAAATCGGAGGGGGAGACAAACCATGAGAGACAATGGACTCTGAAAAACAAACTGAGGGTTCTAGAGGGGAGAGGGGTGGGAGGATGGGTTAGCCTGGTGATGGGTATTAAAGAGGGCACGTTCTGCATGGAGCACTGGGTGTTATGCACAAACAATGAATCATGGAACACTACATCAAAAACTAATGATATAATGTATGGTGATTAACATAACAATAAAAAAATTAAAAAAAAAAAAAGAAGAAGCCAGGACCCTTCAGATGTTCCCTTTATGGAGACTTGCTGTCCTTTTAAGAGTTTTCTCTTAAAGCAAGATGTAATGCAACTAAAGAACCTGGATATGTATATACAGTGTCACCTCCTGCCAAGCCCAGGAGCTCCTGGTGGAAGCACAATGATGTGGGAATGAAAGTGAGGCCTGCTCCATCTCATGTCTCTCCCAAATACTTCATCTATGTCAGAGCTTAGGTTTTTGGAACCAAATATAGGAATACATGTTGTGCTGCTATCCTTTCTCTTCCATTCCTCCTCTGATACGAGCCAGATGTTTAAAGGGAGGAGAAAGGAGACACTCCAAGAAAGAAATGAAATACTGGGGGAAAAATAAAAGAATCATTTAAGGTCTTAGAGCATTATCCTACAACATAACTGTCCATACTTCATGCCTTTGTATTATTGTATTATTAAAAAGCCTGGGAATATTTAAATAATTATAACTGTTTAAGTAATAAATAATGCCCAAAAATATGTGTTACAATTCTTTAAGCTTACTTGCAAAAACAAACCAAAATAAAACACACACACACACACACACACACAGTAGAGATTTATCCCAAAGCAAAACCTGGAGCTCGTATTTGTGTAAGTACATGGGAATAGATACTCCAACACATAAGAACTATGTGACCTTATAATTTATTTCACATCTTGCAGCCCAATTTTCCTCATCAATAAAATAGGAGTAATACTGAATCTCTGAAAAGAGCCAGTAAGTGTTTGCTAGGTTCCCTCTATGTCATCCTGAGTGTAAAATGGGTTTCTACATTTCTTGCAAATCCCCAAAGTATAAAACCTAGTGTCACTATGAAAAATAGTTCATCTTGAAATTGCCATTCTCCTATTGTCATACTTTGAATCATTTCTTTTTTCTTTTCACCTACTATTCATTCTTCTGTTTTTTCCACATTCTTACCACCTTCATGTGCATTTATCCACACCACGTATCACTTTTTTTAGGCACCTAAATTTTTTTTAAAGATTTTATTTATTTATTTATTTATTTATTTATTTATTTATTTATTTATTTATTTATTTATTTATCAGACAGAGAACACAAACAGGGGGAGTAGCAGGCAGAGGGAGAAGCAGGCTCTCCGCTGAGCAAGGAGCCTGATATGATCCCAGGACCCCAGGATCTTGACCTGAGCCGAAGACAGATGCTTAAACCAACTTAGCCACCCAGGCGTCCCTAGGCACCTAGATTTGATTTGGCCAAAATCTGTGCACATTTTAGAATTAATAAATTAATGAGTGTTTTTATTTTTTATATGTAGAAATTATGATTGCTGTTCTCTCACAAGATATAAGAACACTAGAGTTGCTAGTGTTTCTACTTATCAAAGAACATAGATTTGCTTTCAAAAACTAAGCTATATTGAATTCCTTCAATTCATATTATTTTATTAATTTCATTATTTTATTTAAATATTGCATACAAGGTAGGGAATTGATTTTATGTTATTGTTTTTCAGTACCATCATGTAGTATGTCTCCAAATCAGCTACCTACAATCCTGACTGCTCTCAGAGAAGCTGTGGCCAACCAAACAGTGACATCATTAGAAAAATGCTTTTAGGAACATCACAAACATGTTTACACTTCAGCATGGAGCTTTTACTGCCTATGCTTCTTATGGTAACAATTTTCCAAAGACTGTACTTCTAAATAATGGCTAGCTGATTTTCCACCATTATTCAGACAAAACTCAGAAATAGTAAGATAGCATAGAAGAAAAAGTAAGTTTGAGAGGGACGGGAGTAAAACCATGAAAGCAAGTTTTTATGTATACTGATCATCTAGTTTCTCGTAAACAAATTCTAGTTATTTTTATTGTTGGTTATACAATATTGAAAACAATGGGCATGGCCATTTAATTCTACTCAATGAATAGTAAGTGTTAATTCCTCCTCTTGCCTGGTATCCTCTAATGGTGACTAAAATGTAAAATCAAGTTTAAAATTTATGTTCATATGTGAATGAGCTCAAGTCTAAGGAGGAATCCAGTCCCCATCCAGAACTCTTCAGGATTTCTAGAATCTTTAAAGAGACATTACATCAACACACAAACCTGTCTATCAGCTACAGCCACCACAAGCAGCCTCGATCTCTCTCTCCTACCCTGGCTCTGTCTACAGACATCCAATATGTGGAGCTACTTGAAAATTCACGGTGTTGCCATTATTGGTTTCCCTGCACCAGTATTAATTACTTTGTAGAACAGGTCTCTTTTAGCAGAATAAAATCACTTATCCATTTACTATCATTCTAAACACACTTTTGTGAAGAAAGCCATGAGACGACTGGCTTCCCATCGAATGATACACACTTGAGTACATTAAAAAACTTCCACCTGCTTGAGGTTTTATTACTGATCTATTTATTTTCTTTTGCCACATTTTTATCATTTTACATCATCTTCTAAGACCACATTACTTCCCCAGGCATTAGCTACCCACTACTTCCCATGCATCATTTCATGTCTGGAGATATTTCCCAAATACATGTTTCATTACTGATTTGAGCCTTCGTTTCCATTCATGCCCGGGCATGCATAATCTCTCATAAAGGTGAATTTCAGTATCATGGTCTGCAACATCAGCATCACCTCCATAAGCTAGAAGTACTGTTTTAGTCTAGACCTCGTATTATGCATTAAGAATTAGAGGTAGATTTTTGTTTCATTTTGTTTTGCTTTGTTTTAATACAATCTTGTACTGATTCACATTAGGTAGTATCAGTGGTTGATGCTTTGGAATTGGGTATACTTGTGAATGTTAACATATATGCTAAAGTTAAGATCAGATCATGAATTATTCAGAAGCTCTTGTAAAATAAAGGTAAGTTTAAAAGTCACTTTTCCTGATTTAAAGACTAAGAAAATGGTATTAATTTTCAGATGTCTACTTTAACTTTTCAGAGTAAGCTGTGTGTTCAGCTAGTCTCGTCCTCCTTGGACCAGTGAACTGGCTGCACAAGGCTTTCTCACGGCAATGGGAGAAGCACACCCAACTACGTAAGTATACTTCAAGCACTGACCAAAGAAGTCTTTCACTCTCTAGTTCACTCTTCCAAGGCTTAAGGAATGGAGAATCTTACACTTTCCCAAGGAAATTGAGGCGGGGGGGGGGTAAGTTGATTTTTTAAAAAAATAATAATTTAATCAAGAGGAGGTGCTATTCCATTTTCCAGTTGAGCGAGGATTGTTGCTTGGAGCAGGTGAAAGGGGCACACATGAAGAGAATCGTAAGATTAAGTATATTTAGAAAGTAATATACATAGCACATAAGGATAGGCTGTGATGAGGCTAGGGAAAGGTCTGTTGAGGAAGTATCAAGCATGAATTTAATTGCTTGATGCCCAGTGTGAACATCCACAGAGACAGTGAACAGCGCAAGAGATGAGGGTGGGAGTTGGGGGTTGTAAATAACGGTCATCATTTCTAGAGTTAGTATCATCATAATTATTGATGATATTACTTGTTTGGGAAATTGATGAGAGTATACTGCCTTTAGGGCTATATTTCCCAAGCTCGGACATAAGTCTATCTCAGGGCACTGAAATCACTCAGCTATGTCCGGCCCTATCAGCACTTTCTCTCCTCCACAAAACAGTTCTCTAATATCATCCATCCAGCCTTCCCTCCCATCTTGGTATTGCCATGGACACCAACAGTAAAAATTACTGCATCTATTCACTGGTCTTTGCAGAAATTGCTTTAGGTTCCACCCCTACTTTCTATTTTAAACTGATGTGTGTATGCACATATGTATATATAAACGTGTGTGGGAGGGGTGAGTGAACTTTTCCAGTTTCTGTCCTATGGACTTTATATTTTTCACTCTCATTCTCTAATTAACCACTTTCAGCCTAGTGAATTGGTTTGACCTGAATTCCAGATTTTAGTTATTAGAAATATGTTAGTCCTAGTATTTCTATTCTGGTTCATCAGTTGCAGTCATAAAACAAGTACATGGATTCTCTCGCTCTAAACCCAGGCTTTGAGATAGTCTATGCCACGCTGACCTCAGAACCCTGGGCCCCTACTTGTACAGAAGACAGGATTGAAAAAAAATGTGTATTGGTAATTTTGGTAAAAGAAAACTGTAAATACATGGAGCACCTGGCTGGCTCAGTCGTTAAGCGTCTGCTTTTGGCTCAGGTCATGATCCCAGGGTCCTGGGATCGAGCCACACATCCGGCTCCCTGCTCCATGGGAAGCCTGCTTCTCCCTTGCTCACTCCCCCTGCTTGTGTTCCCTCTCTCACTGTGTCTCTCTCTGTCAAATAAATAAATAAAATCTTAAAAAAAGAAGAAAGAAAACTGTAAATATAGAATACTTTTACCATAATAGTTGTGACAATATGTTCTGCCTAGAAATCAAAACAGGATCTAAAAAATGAGGCTTACTTCCACTTAAAACATTTTACTACTGAAGTAGTTAAATTACATTTACATCTATTAATGACTTAGCTAAGTACCAGCGTAAATGCATCTAGATCTCACATACACACACACACACACACACACACACACACACGCATGCACGATTCCTGGTAAATTACTTAGTGTTTTCAGCACAGCTGCACAATGTATTTATTAATTGCCTGTAGAATCAGCAAAATATGTTCAATAAGTGCCACCTTGCCATATATCGTACATAATCACACAGTTGAGCCACACAGTTGTTTATGTCATTTTATAATCGTGCTAATAATTACCAACTAAATTATTCAGGAAACCATAAATGTTACATTTAATTACTCTATCATTTTTGTATGTTGCCATGGAGATTCAATTGTTAACTCAATCCATAAATTCAGTTCTTTTCTAATTTCCGCCTTTATCAATATGAATGTGGCATGAATTAATAAACTAGGAAACATGTGCAAACAAGTTAGTATTTTCTTGGTATGTCTTCTAGTCACACAGTTTCTATATGATGCTGTGAAAATTTATAAGGTTCTCTCTAACATCTTCAAAGCATTCCTGAGCTCTGAAAATTAAAGGGAGAGGAATAAAATAAATCTTTCATAAGATACAATTTCCACCTTCTGTCAGGAACTAACTGATTAGAAAACATTTTATAGTTGAAACCAACCATACATTTTTATGGTTCTGTGTATTTCCAAATGTAAGGAATAAAGCTTTCTCACTATAAACTATCCCCATACAGTAAACACTAGCATGGTCCACAACCCCAGTCGGTGTAACAATTCATCATATATCTAGTTTTGTTTTGCTATGGTGTCTTTTTTTTATAGGCCTGCAAATTTCCCTAAGAATATCCCTGCATCTAAAATCATTTATAACTTAAAACTATCTTGTAATAAACACTAAATGTGTGCCAAGCCTTCCCATAAAGCACCCAGCGTCCATCTTACAACATTTTGAGTATAAGAAACTTGGGTCATTAAAATGAGTTACTCTTCTTGTAGGTAACAGGTATTGAAAGTATCCAAAGATGCACTCAGGGCCTTAAAAATCACTTGAAGACTCTAGCTATACTGAAAAATTTACAACTATATTACAATTTAATCAAATCTTGAGCCTTTATATATATACAATTCTAATACATCAGTGTTCTTTATGGGTGATAAAAACCACCAAACTTTTTGGACTTATCTGTCTAGTACATATCTGGGGAGACATTCACACTGAAATGCCCTGGATTATTTATGAATAGAGCGAGCTTAGGAGACTAGAGATGCCTAAACTTTGGGTTGAGTTAGATATACATAATGTTATTCATTAGCTCATTTGCAAATATTAATTTATCCAATTGTTGGTACAACATGAATGGTGAAGATACCTGGTAAAATAATAATTCATGTGTTAAAAATTTACAAGCACTTTTACAGATATTTCTCCAATAAAAAACTGAATAATCAGAAAATAATCACAGAATGCTCCAAAATTTCAACAAATGTTGGGTTAAGGGATAAGGGAACACACAAAACCAAAGTAGGAGATGGAATGTTAATGGTGTCAGAATGCCAACAAAGTACTGTAAACATTCAAAAGTGGGAAAAATAAAAAAGGGAAAATTCGAATTCAAGCTTCTGGGGAGACAACACTTTTTTTTTTTTTTCATAAAATTGAGAATTTGATATGATAAAAAGTAATTAAATATCAAAACATACGACCAGACTATACACCAGGCGACACTCAATCTTTCCTGGCTTATTAATAAAACCTCCCACTTGCTTTTACTGCTTCTAGTCTGTCCCTTTCCAAGCCAAACTCTTTATAGATTTTGGAGACCTTTTTCTAGAGCACAAATGATATATACTATCACTCCAATACTTAAAAATTCTTCTATTGTTCCAAGTTCTCTCTAGAATTCACTCTAATAACACTGAATGACATACAAGTCTATTCAAAATGGCACACTCGCTGAACTCTCTCCTTTCCCAGCCCAGCATTCACCCCTAACATTCCAGACACAGCAGCCATGCTAAATTTGTGGTTAGTCCCCAAAGATAATTGGGTTTTATTTAGCTTCTGGATCTTTGTCTACATAATCACTTCTTTATAAAAAACCTATTTACTCCCTTTACCTGGAATAATTTCTAGTCAAGCTTCCTGTCCCTAATTAGGTGTCACTCTTTAAGAAAATGTTCCTTAGTACTTGAAAATTATATTAGGTGACTTCCCTTCCAACTTGTGTTTCACTCAGGATAGCATATGCCATACTGAATTTTCTAAATATTATTACCTATTACTCCAAGAAATATAAAAATGAAATAAAAATTAACAACACTTCTTCTACTAATTCAAAGATGCTCAAGTCTAAAATCTGAAATTTAAAGGTAAAGATGAGTTAAAAGCTATCTTTATATGCCTTCTGGTAATGCTGACTATATTTATTATTCATATTTTATATCTAATAAATTCCTTCTCAGTCCTAACTAACTTTTCCCCTCCCAACTTTTTCCTCTCTTCAGATACCATCTTCTTCACTGTTTGCTAAAAAAACCCGACAAACTGCCAGAGTGTCCCTGGAGGCTTCTCTGTGGCATGGTAAGACAGTCACTCTCTCAGCCAGTCCTGGATCTTTGATATTGATGTGTCTCTCTAGGGGCTGCAGTAAAGATAAATTACTAGTTGTCATTTTTAAAAAATGCCTTTTAGCTCTTCAGACTATAGTCAATGAATAAAACAACTTAAAATAGTAATAAATTGGGATTTATCATTAATGCCATCCCTGCAGTGGCATGTCAATATCAAAGGGCATGCAAAGAAAACCACTAATATTAAACTTCAAGCTGAGATACAGATCACATTCATGCATCTTGCCTAACAACTGAGGGGAAAAAAGCGAGCATCATGAAGGGAATAGCAAGTAATCAGTAGAAAAATTAAGAAGTGAAAGGGAACACATGGAGATTTGAGAAAAGCCAAATTCTATGTTTAAATTTAGAATTAGTCCAGAGAGCCCTTTTCAAATTCAGTTGACAATTCAGGTGCTTAGATCAGAGTGAAAGGTAACAGTAGAAACACAAGCTCGCAAATATCTACCTGTTGCAAAGCTGGTTCTTGACAAATACCGCCATGATCGTTCGTTCAGACAAGTCTAGGATTCCACCACAGATCTACTTAGCTGAAAGACTTGGCAACCGCCTTGGAAAGAAGCTATCCTAGATTAATGAAAATAGGAAGGTTTGAGTGTAATGTGGTGACCTTTTTTGAATCACTGGAGACTAAGATCCATGGGCATATATCTGATCCTTGAGCAAGAAGAGCTGCAAATAGAAATCAAAGGTGTTTCACTTCTCCGTGATGTCAGAGGAATAAGAAAACACTTCGGGGAGTCTAATGTTAAGCAAGTGGAATGAAAGAGAAGAATCGTTCTCACTGTAGTGAAAGCAGTGCATAACTCTTATATGTCAAGAGCCCCAGAGTACAGAGTGCAAATTTGGTACACATTGGAGAGGTGTAGCAACTTCTACAGAGAAACTTAAGAGTACTGGAGTTTCTCTTTTGGGGGGGAAAACAACATTCTTGATGCAGATAACTAGCATTGTGTGTATTGGGCAATTTAGAAGGTTTAATGTATCTGAAAGTGGCTGGCACATAGTAAAGCTCAATGAATACTAACATTATGTTTTTCTCTATCTATACGCAGTCCCTTAGTAATCTCATTAGTCTTTGTCATAGCTTTAAACAGCATCTATAACCTGAGGATTTAGGATGAATTTGGAAGTGAAATTAACAGGATTTGCCTGGATTGGCCATGGAGTTGGTAAAGAAAAGAAGTTAAGATGTCTCTAAGGTTTTATGTGCGAACAAGAGAAAGGATGGGATAGTCACTTACTGAAAGAGGGGGGAGGGGCATGCATCTACAGTTAAGATTGGGAGGTGAGAACAAGATTTCTGGCTTGAAATATGTATTAAGCAATCAAGTATTGTAAAGTCAAGCTGAATCCAGAGTTCAAAATAACCATCAAGCCTAAATATAAATTTGACAGTCATCAAGTATGAGAATTAATGAGATCACCAAGAAGGGTATGTTGATAGAAAGTGAAAAAAGTTCTCAAAGTCTGAGCTATAGGACACACAAAGCTTTAGAGATCTGAGAGGTGAGAAGAAATCAGCAAAAATGAACAATGGCATAAAAAAAAAAAACCCCAACAGGACCATACACTGTACTAGAAGCAAAGTAGGAGAAAGTAAGCAACCTCTGACAAACGTTGCTCATAGCCTGAGATGATGCCTCAGGATCAGTTGCTGACGTTAGCAAGATAAATAATCACTGGTGACATCAATCAGCAAGTCACAGTGAGCCTATACTGTGCCTTTATTCACATGAGAAACAAAAGTACTGTTTCTCTTGGGTGAATACAGACCCCCAAGAGAGTACATGGTTTGGCAAGTAGAACACAAGCTAGATTTCATCCTCCACATGCTAGGCACCCTGGAGCAATGGGAACACACAGAAGTCTAAGCTGCAGCAGTGTAGACAAGAATCGTTTCAGCGATGCAGAGGGCATGAGAAAATGATTGGGGTAGGCTGAAGAGAGAATATAATAAACTAGAAGCACAAATATGAAAGATTTATTAAAGGGAATTGTGCTGTAAAAGGGGGAGAAATAGGGCAGCAGCTGGAGAGGGTAGGAGTATCAAGTGAAGATTTTAAGATTTTTAGCAGATGCTCTCAGTGGCGTATCCATATAGCGGCACTCTTGTCTCTTACACTCTCATTTTTCCTAGACACATGGATGCTTTTTATTACAACCACATCTCCTGCCCGAGGGCTTTTACTCACTGCAGGAGCACAATGAGTCAGGTGGGATGGGCTGAAGAATACTGCCCCAGGGTACATTAGTCAACCACTGTGGGTGGGACATGGTAAGTAAAAACTCCAGCGTCCTAAATTCTTATTTTAGGGCCCATGTTCAAACTCAGGGATCTTCTGAGGTTTTTTTGGATTTTTTTGCTTTTTTTTTTAAATAATCTCTTACGTTTTGTAGTAGGGCAAATCAATACAAACTGTAGTACCTGGAATGTGCTGTTATCCCAGAATATTTTTTCTCCATGCCAATATACATAGAATACCATAAGCAGTTTGCTTTCACTTGGCAAGAACAGGGATGCATTAAATTTTTGCTCCATGCCCCACTTAGTTTATAAGGATTTGGCTCTTCACCATCCTACTGAATATTTTTATGCAATCACCAATAGAACCTGGAGAGTGGGAAGCAGTAAGCACCTTGGGTACCTTTGAAACACTAATGAATGGAAGATACACCCCATCATAAAACAGGTACCTTCCATCTCAGTGATGTATCTGTGGACATAGTAGTCTGAGACAGCTGAAAATTTTTCCTCCAAAAAGGAACATCTCTAAATGATACAAAATAACTATAATTCAATCTATTTAGTTATACTTTTTTACTAATACAAATATGGGCTTGGGGGTTTTAAAGTGTATTAATAATAATTAACAATATTTAATGGCATAGTTCAAACATAAGTACCTTGACAATTTAAAAGCCCGTGTTTTTATTTTATTCTAACATAAAATAGATTCTGAAAAATGGTATTTCCTTAAAGCATGTACACATAGCCAGGTAAAAACATACACTGAAATATTAATTTTATGTTGTACTAATAACAAATGAGAGCTACCTTTTTCCCAAACGCAAGATGTTAAGAGTTTAAAATATTAAAGGTACAACTTTTATGTTATTAAAACTTAGATTTTTATTGCTAATGCAAACATCAATGTTTATGTAGGGAAGTTAAGCTCTTCCAGTTTTTAAATCACCATATTAGACTGATTTTAAATGTAGTTTATAAAGAAACATATTATGACATAGCAGCATCAAAGAATGGTTTCATATATGAATATTAAATCAAACTTTCCTGAAAACTATAAATCCTTAATTTTGTTCTCAATATAAATTTTTCTCTTCATTTGTTATATTTAGTGAATTTTCATCTGATTCTTCTCTGTTGCCCTTGAAGATTGAACTGTTTTTACTTCTTCAAAGAATAAACAAATATAATTATCCATTGAGTTAGAAAAATAAAAATATATTAACAAAATATCTGAAGGAGATTTGTCCTTGATGTTTAATATTCACACATTTTAATTTATTGTTAGCAATTTGTTTCTAGTAAGCTGTACTCCCCTTGTCAGAAATATTATTTGATAAAGTTTTGAGTTATAAGTAATATGTGCCAATTATGTAAGTACATACCAGAATTTAGAACAGGTTAAAAGAAAAGAAAATGCAATGGTATTCATATTATATGGATATAATGGCTTAATATAATATACATATCTATTGGTATAAAATGTAAACTAGTTTTACAATATATAGTACAAAACTGTGGATTTTACTCTAAAACTGTATGGGAAATAGGTGTTAATTATATTTTATTCTCTTTCTCTACCTCAATAGCTTCAAAGGAGAAATGATTTTAACTTTGTCTGAATATTTGAAAATTATTCTATTTATCACCTTTATATGTGGATAAATAATTAATGATGAGCAGGTTACTTTTGTTATTGAAAATATGAAAATGTTGTTCATATCACTTTATTGTTTCAAGTTTTGGGAACTCAATTATTTGTACCTGCAAAATAACTTACACCTCTATTAAAAATTTGTGCTGAGTGTGAAAGGTGCTGAAAAAAGGTTTTCCATGCATATCTAAAAATATGCTTTATATTTCTTTATCACAAGAAAAAATGTTAAGATGTAACTGAAGGCATCTTTCTGTTTGGTCAAAATGCATAGGCATCTAAACCTCAACTTGAAATAAATTTAGGTAATATTCCAGGAGGCTGTACTCTTCCATTTGTATCTGCTTGCCTGTGGGTAGAGAGAAAACCCTGTATCAGTAACTGCCCCTTATGCTTCAGTTCAATTTATATTGTCCCCGCTGATGCTGAAATCCTAGCCTGGGTGTTTTGTTTTTGTTTTTGTTTTTAATTTTATTTTTTTTTCTTTTTTTAAACATATGCGTTGTCTTTTTTTTTTTTAAGATTTTATTTATTTATTTGAGAGAGAGAATGAGAGAGAGAGAGCATGAGAGGGGGGAGGGTCAGAGGGAGAAGCAGACTCCCTGCTGAGCAGGGAGCCCGATGTGGGACTCGATCCCGGGACTCCAGGATCATGACCTGAGCAGAAGGCAGTCACTTAACCAACTGAGCCACCCAGGCGCCCCTTAATTTTATTTTATTATGTTAGTCACCATACAATACATCATTAGTTTTTGATGCAGTGATCCATGATTCATTGTTTTTGAGTAACACCCAGAGCTCCATGCAGTATGTGCCCTCCTTAATACCCATCACCGGGCTAGCCCATCCCCCCACCCCCCCTTCCCTCTAAAACCCTCAGATTGTTTCTCAGAGTCCATAGTCTCTCATGGTTCATCTCTCCCTCCCCGCCCCTTCTTTTTTCCCTTCCTTCTCCTAATGTCCTCCATGCTATTCCTTATGTTCCACAAATAAGTGAAACCATATGATAATTGACTTTCTCTGCTTCACTTATTTCACTTAGCATGGGTGTTTATTAGCAATCACATTTTGGCTACGGAAACAAGAGGAGTAAAAATATTTCAAGCTTCCTCAACTCCTGGACAACAGGATTCTTCTTAACTAAAAATGTGGGGGTCCTTGCAGGGTAGGCACTAAGTAAGATTTCATCGTATAAATGCACCACAGTTCATTCAGTCACCAATTGGTTATATCTGTTTTTTGGCCTATATGAATAAAGCTGCTATGAGCATTCACATGCAGGTGTTTATGTGGACATAAAATTTCAGTTTGGCTGGGTAAATAAATACCTAGGAGATAGATGGCTAGATGTTGTGGTAAGCTACCAAACTCTCTTCCAAGATGCCTGTGGTATGTTGCATTCCCACCAACAATGATTGGTGGTTCCTATTGCTCTACATCCTCACCAGTAATTGTTACAGTCAGTTTGGGGGATTTTAGATGTTTTAATAGGTGTGTAGTAGTATCTTATTGTTGTTTTAATTTACAATCACCTAGTTGATAAATAATGAGCATAATTTCATATACTTATTCACCATCTATGTCTCTTCTTTGGTGAGGTGTCTATTCAGATCGTTCCCCCTTTTGTTAATTAGATTATTAGGTTTTTTATTGTTAAGTTTTAAGAGCTCTTGTATATTTTAGATACAAGGTCATTATTATATATGTTTTCAAATATTTTCTCTCAATCTGAGTTTGACCTTTCATTCTCTTAACAGGGTTTTGCACAGAGCAGAAGTTTTACATTTTAATCAAGTTCAAGCTTGGAGATGACAACCTAGCAACCAGATATCTAAGACTATTTATATTAATGTTATATTCTGCTAAGTTACTGAGTAGCTCTAGCATGTGTGTTAGCTTTATCATTGATCCTCTTCTGTTTTCTAGTTACACAATCATATCATCTGAAACCAGTTTCACTACTTTTCTTTTTTTTTCTTTTTATTATTTTTTTTATTAACAATGTATTATTTGTTTCAGGGGTACAGGTCTGTGATTCATCAGTCTTACACAATTCACATCATAATTCTTCTCATTGTGTTGTCTGATGGTATTGACTAATGAACCTAATACACCCTTGTCTTGTCCATGCACGCTTTAATTACTCATTGACAACTCCCCAACCTGTTACGTTATCTAGTTGACATGAATTTTTTCTCTACATACAAAGTATAGTAACTGATATTATTATTTCTTATTATCTTATTATTTTTTACTATTCTCTCAAATAGAAAAATAATTATACTATATGGCAAATTATGATCACTGTTTTGTGTAAGCACCCCCTCTTCTTCTATTTATTATTTTCAAAATCTCACTCTTTGTTCTCATTATTACTCTCCCAAATGCAAATATTCTACTGTATTGAATATGTATCCTTGTATTTTATATGTCCATTTAAAAAAGAGGCTGGGATGTTTTGTGAGAATATTTTAAATGCAGGTAAATTACCTTGTGTTAAGACCACATTCTGTTTCTTACTTTATTCATTAAGCATTGTGTTCTTAAAAGTTATTGGTACTACTGAGTTCACAACTAGCTTGCTGGGGTTTTTTTGTTTTGGGGGGTTTTTTAAATTTTATTATGTTATGTTAATCACCATACATTACATCATTAGTTTTTGATGTAGTGTTCCATGACTCATTGTTTGCATATAACACCCAGTGCTCCATTCAGTACGTTCCCTCTTTAATACCCATCACCAGGCTAACCCATACCCCAACTCCCCTCCCCTCTATAGCCCTCAGTTTGTTTCTCAGAGTCCATAGTCTCTCATGGTTTGTCTCCTCCTCCGATTCCCCCCCTTCATTTTTCCCTTCCTACTATCTTTTTTTTTTTTTTAACATACAATGTATTTGTTTCAGAGGTACAAGTCTGTGATTCAACAGTCTTACACAATTCACAGCACTCACCATGGCACATACCCTCCCCAACGTCTCTCACCCAGCCACCCCATCCTTCCCACCCCCACCTTGCTGTTTCTAATTTTTTTAGGGATCCATAGCATACATCCACTATATTTTATTTCTACAGCCTCCATTTAGGGACATAAAGATCTCTTTCAACTCCCCCCACTTCATTATATTTGGCTTTTTATGGCCCTGTTTGTGATATGGACAGCCAGGTATGAAATGGATGTATACAGAGCATAAATATAAATAATTTGACAACATATAGAAGTGTTGCACATGAGGATGGCCGAAGCAGTATAAACTTCCACAAACGGTGTGTGAGCGGTCCAGTTTTCCAAAATCCATACTACCACTTGGTACTATGCAACTTTTTAATTCTTGTTAGCCCAATGACAATAAGTAGATATCACCTTTTTAAACATTTTAATTTCTCTAATCATTTATGAGTTTAAATATTTATTCATATATTTGCTAACCATTTGTGTTTCCCTTTCTACGAATTGCCTGTTTGTAACTTTGCTCATTTTTTTTCTGTTGGATTTTTTGCTGTTCATTTGTTGATTTTCAAGTGCTCCTACTGCATTCTAAGTATCTACCTATTACTAGTTTAATATAATGACAGTGTTCTCTTTCAATTGTTATCCATTATCTCTGTCCATAGTGATTTTGTTAAACCCAAATCCCTAATTTTGGTGAGAACAAACCTATCTATTTTTCACCTTATTTTGTTGCTTCATGATTCTTAATTAATTCTCAAACAATACGTTGTATTTGCCTTTTATCTGTTACATAATGTTAAATTTCACACTGAGTTATTTAAGTCGTCTGGAGCTGGGTGATGTTTTTACAGTAAGTAGGTAAATGAATCAAAATATGTTATTTAAAATTTCTACTCTCTTCATTGCATCTGACATTTTTTGTCTGACTAAAGTGGATCTTTTAAGCGTTTCCTTAGTGAAGCTCATCAAGGTAAGCTTCCTTTACCAAGGGTCTATCCTACAATATGTCAAAACCTCTTAATGGTCCTTTCATAATTCCTATCAGTGTGCAGTGATGGGGTATCTCAGAAAGATCAACCAATTCATCATTTCTCATTTCAATCATGACTAATCTAATCTAGCTTTTACCCCAGATAGATATAAATTTGGTTTCCAAGTTTTCTGACTGATTCTTTTTCATATTTCCTATTCCATTTTACCTTTCTTTCTCTCTCTCTCTCTTTTTTATTTTTTCATGTCTGCCCAGCTATGATGGTTAATTCTATATGTCAACTTGCCTAGGCCACAATACTCAGATATTTGGTCAAACTCAGGTATTTGGTCAAACAGTATTCTAGATGTTTAAGTGAAGGTATTTTTTTTGGATGGGATTAATATATGAATCTGTAGACTCTGAGTAAAGCAAATTGCCCTGCATAGTGTGGGTGGGCCTCATCCAATCAGTTGATGGTCATAAGAAAAAAGACTGACTTGCCCCTAAAAGGGGGAATTCTACAGCCAACTGTCTTTGGATTTGAATTGCCTCTTTCTCGGGTCTCTAGTTTACTGGCCTACCCTGAAGATTTGCATTTACCAGCTTTCACATGTAAGACAATACCTTGAAATAAATATATAGAGAGAGAGATGTATAGATACGTATATATGATTGGTATGTTTATATATATAAAGGAGATATAAAGATATATATATTCTATTGGTTCTGTTTCCCTATAAAACTCTGAATAATACACTGATTTTCATAATATTTTTAGTGGATGTTACATTTGTATTTAATTATCTGGTAATCCTAAAATATTCAAATTTTTTCAGAGGTTCTATTATTACAGTTTTATCTAGAATAGATTCATTTTTATGTTTGTTGATTTTTTTCAGTTGCATTTCTTAGAATTACATTTCTTCATGCATTTTGAAAATGTCTGTTTATTTGAAGTTGTTTGTTTTTCTTTCTTTTCATTTATTTTCGCCTCTGTTTCTATGCTATCCATTTTGAAATTGCTCTCACTTGGTTTCTTAAGTCCTCAGTCCAAAACAAGATTTTATATAAAAATTCCAGACCCACAGTGATATTGGAGATATAACAGATATAACCACTAAGCAAGTAGGTATCTAGACACCAGGACCTGGTCAGCTAGCCTCCTCTAAGGCATGTACTATTAGATACAGATATTGCCCTCAGGCAATGCTGTTGTTTGTTTGTGTCTCTTCCTTCCCATTCATGCTTTTTAGCTGTGATCTTATCTCTAGTACCCCACTGTCCCAGAATTGATGTTAGTACTAATTATCCTATAAGATTCAAATAATCACTTGCCTTTGCCTGCTTAAAGACCTGCCATGGAAGCCCATGTTTGAGCCTTTCCCTAAATTCTATCCATTTCTTGTCTACAGTTCACATAAATAATTTATTACATGTACCATCATAGGATAGGCTTCATAATTCTTCACATAGAAACACTCAAAATTAAGTTAGAATATGAAATAAACACCACTGACAGACTCAAAATGAATAAAAAGCAATTGAATAGTGAATGAGTAAGCAAACAAATATGATTATATTTACAATTTATAGTTAAGAGAGGATGGTAGAATATAGTAGGTAAGAAAGATCATAATTTGACAGCTAAATAGGATATGTTTGATCATCTTATGAGTTTAGAGAAGACTTAGTGCAGAATGTAGGATTTTAAGAGCTTCATGAAAGAGGAAATAAGAGAGCTGAGTACACTAGCAAAACAAAAGATTCCTTTTGCCACACTATTTCATATATTAGTATTTACCTCTCAGTTATGTAGAAGTTTGCCTAATGATGTGCTCTTTTTTTTGCTTAGATAAGCATTTCTGAAGTTTCAAAGTCTTTAAGATGTTTTGACAAAAGAAAAAAAGCCTTCTTCTAACTAGAAATTAAGTTGATGTGTTTTTTTTTTCATTCTTTTTTCCTTGTTTCCAGGAGAAAGACTAAAGAACATATTTACTGTGATACTTTTATCAGGAAGAAACTAACATACCCTAGAGGAAAACACAGTTGATGCAATGCACTCCCTTAAAATTTGTAGTATGAATAAATACTAAAAAGGATAGATTAGGTACATGGTTTAATTAGTCTGGACTAATTGGTTTTAAGAGAAAAAAATCTTTAAATATATGTATATACACACACATACATATATATACATATATACATATATATAATTTTCTTTTTCTTTATAAGTGGTATTTCTCCAGAGATAGTCACTCCTAGACTTTGGTGTTACTTTGGCAATAGTTGGATTAAAAAGCTTCCCAGCTGACAGATCTCAAACTGGGCTGGACTGGATGATTGTAAAGAGCTTTTAAACCATGAAATTCTATGATACATCAGATATCTGGCACTGTAATGTGGTGGAGAGAATAAGAAACTTTAAGTCACAGTGTATGGAGAATCTGCTCTGCATCCGGTCGGTCTTCTATTCATTGTATAAGCCTAATGTCTATGAATCTCAGTCTCGGTTCAAAAGATGTGGAAATGTGGAAAACAATGCTGTTTGTCTGTTGTGATAGCATATTGAGAGAACAAACATAAAGCACACACTAAAAATGAATTATATTTCTACCCTTTATGAAATAAATGCTAACTAGAGAAGATTTTAGATAATTGTAGTATTTTTAAGATACTGAAATATAATTTTTAAGATGGTGAAACATATTCAGTCACCTCGCTGATTAATCAGATAATGGAAAACACATACACAATTTCTCAACCTCTCTCAACAACAGCATTACCTTCAAGGATTATTTCAATAGTGTATTTCCACTTCCTTCTTTCTTTGGTAATAGCTCAATTTTGAAACTAACAACGGTCTCCTTATCATTAACAACAACAACAACAACAAAAAACATTAACATAAGCAATTCAGGTTCTTATTGTGGTTTTTATTACTGAATTGATCAAATCCATGTCATATGAGGATTAATAAAGAAATTTTAAAATATAACTCTATATTTTATGGACTAGTTTCCCTTAGAAATATCTATGGTCTTTGTTGTTCTTCAAGATCTTGCAGCTAGAGTCTAAGATTAGGTGGCTGATTTACTCATCTCCTTGGTTTGATGTCCACTGGCATATCTGTTTATCAGCATAGCGTTTATTCTCACTAACAACACTGAATAGTCATTGGCTTGTCACTTTATGGGTTTAAAAAAAATGTGTGGTCTGATTAAAGTCACAGAAACTGTGCTGAATAACAGATATACAATGGCCATATCATTACATGATATCAAAACAACTTTCTCTAGCAATATAAGAAATCTTCCTGGATATCCTTTTATAAAAATTGGGAAAGTTCTTGTCTATTAGACTAAAATTTCACTCACTGCATTTTATTTTTAATCTTCAAAGGGAATAGTGATTTAGTTGTCATTTAAGCGATCAGAATCAGTAAAAGGAATATATTGGGCTGCTTCCAGTGACAAAACTCTCAAAACCCTTAGTAAAGAAATGTTCTGAACTAGGAAAAAATGAATTATTGGATAGCAGAAGCAAAACAAAATTTAAGAGACATTGTCTCATGATAATAATGCTATCATTTAATTTAATTCTCAGAAACAGGCACTATTATCCCTACTTTCACAGATGAAGGAATTGAGACACAGAAAGGCTAAGTAAATCAGGGGCACCTGGGTGGCTCAGTCATTAAGCGTCTTCCTTCGGCTCAGGTCATGATCCCAGGGTCCTGGGATCGAGTCCCGCATCGGTCTCCCTGCTCCGCGGGAAGCCTGCTTCTCCCTCTCCCACTTCCCCGGCTTGTGTTCTCTCTCTCGCTGTGTCTCTCTCTGTCAAATAAATAAATAAAATCTTTAAAAAAAAAAAAGGCTAAGTAAATCACTAAGGACCAACCCAGCACTAACTGCTGGAGCTGGGATTCAAAGCCACTGAATGTGTCTCTGGAATCCATCCTTTTAACTCCCTACAGCCTCACATCTGCACCACAAAATGGAGGCCACAAATAAATGTGCAAACATCTCCCAAGCTTCCTGGCACATAATAATGTTTAGTGAATATGAATCTAAACTTACCTTTACGATACATGAAAACCAAAGCTTCTTTCAATGGGTATACTCTTCTACCATGGAGACTTTTTTTTTTTTTTGAAGATTTTATTTATTTGTCAGAGAGACAGAGAGAGAGCACAAGCAGGGAGAGGCAGAGGGAGAGGGAGAAGCAGGCTCCCCACTGAGCAAGGAGCCCCATGTGGGGCTCAATCCCAGGACCCTGGCATCATGACCTGAGCCGAAGGCAGACGCTTAACCGACTAAGCCACCCAGGCGTCCTGAGACTTTTGTGACCAAGATTCCTTCATAGTTTCTGAAAATAATTAGGAGAAATTCACTGTTGGAAAGTTAAGTGGTTGAAGTATTCTAGTTTCTGGTCTGACATGTAAATAGCGTGGAAGTCATCACTCATGTTCTCACAACAAGAAAAAAGATAAACAAAATTCAACAACTCTCCTTCGACTCAGAATTGAGGTCACAGGGCAAACTACTACCCCAAATCTGGAAGACAGACCTGCAGATCCAGAGAATCACCGCTTCCCAGACACCACGCCCAGGCACAGTCAGCCTGCAGCAGAAGCCAGCATCAGTAGGCAGACTGTAGCTCAGGAGTTAAAAACTCTGAAGTCACTCAATAGTAGCCACCCCCCCAAAAAAATTCTTGTGAGTTTCACCTCCAGGGGCCCATTGTTTTTACTGTGAAAATGAGAGAAAAATCCCTTTGTACTTCAAGCAGGAGGAGAGGAAAGTAACCATTCTGAAATATATTCAGAGCTCTCCATTCTTAATAAGGCCTACCCTTGAGAAAACTTGTTTACCAGAGCCGAACCTACCGGGGTTTTACCGAAGATTAACCAACCTGAGGGAAGAGAAATACCCAATTCAGGCTCCTTTGAAGGCTGATACCTAATCGTAGGACTATAGTGCAGTTCCCTTCCCTCAGACATTACCGCAGCATCAATAGGGCCCCAGGAAAATGACAAGGGATTGCAGCTAGAAGAACTATAGGCCTCAGACTCTATTTAAGGAATCTTTAGAAAAATTCAAAAACAAGGGCGCCTGGGTGGCTCAGTTGGTTAAGTGACTGCCTTCGGCTCAGGTCATGATCCTGGAGTCCCGGGATCGAGTCCCGCATCGGGCTCCCTGCTCAGCAGGGAGTCTGCTTCTCCCTCTGACCCTCCCCCCTCTCATGCTCTCTCTATCTCATTCTCTCTCTCAAATAAATAAATAAAATCTTTAAAAAAAAAAATTCAAAGACAACAGAAGAGTTAGAAACAAGGACAGTAGAAGAAATTGTAGGATCTGACAGTAACAGCTACAGCAAACAATAAACGCAGCCTAACTCCTACCCAGATAAAAACAAACAACTACAAAAACTCACACTGAAGACCTATCTACCTCAATTCCTTTTACCTGATGTACAGTTACAAATATGGTAGATATTACTCTCATTATATCTATAATTCCTTTCATGTGAATGGTCTAAATATACCAATTAAAAGACAAAGACTGTCAAAGTGAATTAACAAAAACAAGACCCAACCCTAAGTTGTCTACAAGAAAGTTAAGTGGTTGAGCTCAAGATTCACGTTCTTCAAGAAAAAGTTATCCTTCTTAATACTGACCTTTCCTCTCATAAATTATTTCAGTGTTTTTATATCTAGTGTATCTCTTAAAATATGTTGTTTTGCAAATAACAGAAACACACCTCAAACTGATTTAAGCAGACAAAGGGAAAATTCCAGACCCTGTAACTCCTTCGTCCAAAATCTCAGGTCTGGGCTCAGCTCAGAGCTCAAACTCTATCACCACAACCTGGTTTCTCTATTTCTCCAATACATTTCCTCTACATGATTTCATTCTCAGATGGGTATCAAGACAGCTGCTAGAAGTGCCCAGATTTGAAGCCGATCAGAATAGTGAGATTCTTTTCCCACCATTTGGAACCAAACTCCTTTTATTTTATTGTTCTGACTGGCTTTGGTGGCCGTCTTAAGCCTGCCGTAGTGATCTGAACAATGCAATGTACTGTGTGGATCTGGGTGTATGTGAAGTAAATGCCTCTGAAAACATGTAGATGAGGGGGAGTAATGTGTGATCTCCTGGACGGAAAACAGGTAGAGTTACCAGGACAGGAGTGTTTAAGATTACATGCCCTCTGTGTGTAGTTGGACTACAACATCAGTATTTTTTTTCTACACTGTACCCAAATAATTTGCTCATTATTCCTTTCTACAGAGTTTCTAATATATTGCTGGAAAAATGAACTAATTTACCTGAAACCATACTGAATTGAAGGAATTGAACTGAAATAAATTGAAGAGGTGAATAGTAAAAAGTCCTCTCTACTGCATGATTATGTAGGGAGTAGCACTAGGAAAGTGTACAAAAATAAACTGGTTTTTCACCCTATTCCTCAGTGCAATCGTTTAAACACCAACAAGTAACCATCATCTGAAGTAGAAAAGTGTCTTTTCCTAGTATGTCTGATTTTAAAGTTGACAAATGAGTAGGAGTTTTTTTCATTAGTTTTTAAGCATTTTGTCATACTGCTACCACTTTATGCTGTAAAAGTTCTATGTAATAGTAATAAATCTTTTACAAAGAAAATACATGGGAGAACAATTATAAGTTCTTTAGAAACATCTCTTGACATTTTTAAGATGAGATTCAAATCAGGTTCACCCTCTTCCCCATTTAGGTATGACCTTTTCATATTGAGAGATTATATCGTATAGGTTACTGTACTTCAGGGATGGCTAATTAAAACGTCTCACAACAAAGCACAAAAATAGGAAGAAAAAGAGAAAAAAAGGGATGAAGGATCAACATATATTTTGTCTTCTGCCCTTTTCTAATCAAACTAATCACCTTCACGCAAGGTCTTTCCTCGGTCCCAAAATGAAGTATAATCATACCTTACAAGTGGACATCGAGTCAGACAATGTAGGAAGACATTTGTTACACTAAACACAACAAAGAGGTACTCTGCATCAGAATAAGAGCCAAATGTATTTGAAAATCTGTTTTGCTTAAAGACTGAATTTCCCAAATATTTGTAAGTTTCAAAAAAAAAAAAGTTAGGACTTTACTTTCAAAGAGCCATGCTGCCAAAGATTAAAAACAAACCAAATCCAGGGGTGCCTGGGTGGCTCAGTCGGTTAAGCGGCTGCCTTCAGCTCAGGTCATGATCCCGGAGTCCTGGGATCGAGTCCCGTATCGGGCTCCCTGCTCAGTGGGGAGTCTGCTTCTCCCTCTGACTTACCCCTCTTGTGCTCTCTCTCTCTCAAATAAATAAATAAAATCTTAAAAAAATAAAAAAATAACAAAAAATCCATAAGATGGAAACATTTTGGGAAGAAAGCCAGAAATTCATGTCAAGTACACTTCTATTGTCATTTATAACCATTTGGTTAATATGAAGTATTCTTACTTTATTAATGACATTACCAAATATTTAAAAAACACTGCCTGTACAGTTTTGCATTTCTTAGAAAGTTTCTAGCTATGGTGAATTTCATTTCATAATGTCAGTTTTAGGGAGCATAACTAGACTTAGTAACAACTTTATTTCATAATAGAACTATAAATAATGTCACTATTTTATTAATTTTCTTCTGGTTTCCAAACAAGCCCTATCTTTAGCTAAAATCCACATTTTAGAAATTTACATTTTGATAATCTAAAATTACAAAATCAGTGAGTAGGCACCTAAACTTTATCCATGTTCTACAAAAACTCCAAACTAGGTTGCAAATACAGATTAAAAGTACAGCCTTCAGTGTTTGCTGTGTGACTGGTCATGGGCTATCACAATTATTTGTTCTGCGGAGGCCACTGCACGGCCCCTGCATTTGCTCCTTTAGTACCTTCTGTCCCCTCCAGACAGCCTGACCTCTGACCTTCCACCTTCCCAGGAAAACAAAACAGATTAGGATAGCTTGTTCAGACTGCTATAACAAAGCAAAACAAAACAAAACAAAAACCAAAACAAAAAAAAAGAGTGGGTGGCTTAAGCAACATTCATTTATTTCTCACAGTTCTAGAGGCTGGGAAGTCTAAAACCAACTTCCCAGCAGATTCTGTTTCTGGTGAGAGCCCACTTCCTGATTCATAGACAAGTGGAGGGTGTTTTGTTTTTGTTTTTAATTTTGCCTTTGCTATGTCCTCACATGGCAGAAGGGATAAGAGCTCTCTTGGGTGTGTTTCATAAGTGCACTAATCCCACTCATAAGGGCTCCACTCCTATGACTCAATCACCTCCCAAAGGCCCTACAGCTTAATAGCATCACACTGAGTTAGGATTTCAACATAAGAATTTTGGGGGTTCACAAACATTCAGTCCATAACAACCAACGACTCTATAGAGTATATGTCAGATTCATATCTGTTCTATGGAGAGGAGATGGGGTCATGTTCCAAGAACACAGTTTCAGGGAATCCAGTCTTACTGGAGGATGAGCAGAGAGTACTCAAAGAAAAGTGGGCACACAGATAACCTAGTATCTTAATAAATCTCACCAAAATCTTACTAGAAAAGGTATAAAGTCCATGAGTTAAGTTATATCAGAGCAAAACTGCACTTCATGACAGGATTCGATAAATTCAACAAGCAATAAAGATACCCTCTTCTCATATTTTTTGGATGTAGAAGAATGGAAAATAAGTGAATAAATATAGACAAAGAGAGATAAGTAGAGATATATTCATAATGCATTTCTTGAAGAGTCACTGTAATAATGTTGTTAACTAAAATTATAACCATTCTGTATAAGAAAGATATGAAAGTTTATTCACCTTGAACAATGCATTCAAATCACATTCTGGATTTTAATATCTATGCTTTGAGTATCTATCATAGGAACTATCTGGCACAATAAACCAATAGATGATTCTGCAATGAAAAAAGACATCCCTATCCTCCTGGAACATCTATAGGCTATTCAAAATATAAATCTGTAGTTGTTTAAACAATGGACCATAAACATGAGTAAAGAGCAAATTAATTTCAACTGAACAGATTAATATAACCTCTCACTCCACTTTAATCCACTTTAGTGGATTTAATAAAATTTGGGGAAAAAATCATAATCAGTGTTCCATAAATAATTTAGTAAAATATCAATACCTCATAAGTTGTAAATACATATTCTAAGATGAAAGTATTCCACAATCAAATGTTTTAAAATTAAATAAGAAGTTTCTGCATACCTATTTATAAAAAGAAACTTCGCAAACAGAAAGTAATAGCAACAAATTAAATTTTAAAAACTTCAGCATTTGAAAAATATATTTGATCACAGAAACTGACTTTTCTGATCACCTATTAAAATTTCAGTGAATGTTAAAATTTTATGGCACATAGAGATATTCTGAGTCTTTTAAAATATAGGTCTGTTTTCACTAATAACTGCCCACCAGCTTTGCAAAATGTTTCTGCAAAAGGGCTACCATGTGTTTTCAAGGAAAAGAGCTTTGGCCTCACCAAGAAATATGGCTCAACCATTGACCTCTTGTATAATTTGAGATGAGTCATCAAACTTGTATAGACTTAATTCATCTACCCATTAAATGTAAGTTTGGGTACTTCGAACGTAAAAATGGTACTCTGCTAAACACACATAATTTCTCCCCTACCATTTTTCTGTTAAGACACTAAGACAAATAAAACTGAAATGAATAAAAAATTGTAATTAGTCATCTTATTTTTACGTAAAACAAACTTTCCACCTTATAAAGTGAGGGTGTTCAACCAAATCATTTCTCGAGTTTTTTTCATATCTAAGATACCAAAAAGAAACAAAACACGACAAAACCTGTTGATTATAAAAAATATTTCATGCTTAAAGAATAGAGAGCTGCCGATTGGTCTGTGTGTAATCAAGCTATAAATTATTTCTTTTCTTCAAGAGATTTTTGAAGCATGTCTTTTACTACTGAAAATATGCTAAATTTCCTCAAATATAAGGCATCATTGAATGTAAAAAACACCATTATTTATGTACCATGAAGAGAGAAAAAATCTCTACTTAAACTATATCACACCACTGACTGAAAGATGCATACCTACTTCAGAGATGCCAAACCATAGAGGAAAAATGTTCTCCTTAGAATCAATGATAGGGGGACCTGGGTGGCTCAGTGAGTTAAGCATCTGACTCTAGTTTTCATCTCAGGTGATGATCTCAGGGTCATGGGATCTGCCCATATTGGGCTCTGCACTGAGCGTGGAGCATGCTTGAGATTCTCTCTGTCCCTCTCCCTCTGCCCTTCTCCCTGCTCTCTCTCAAATAAATAATCTTTAAAAAAAGAATCAATAATACATATAAATATATATATTTGGAGGAAGAAAAATTGAAACAACTTTCTTTGAATTTTTTAATGTATCTTATAACACTTTTTTTTTGCAAAGCCACTTTCTCAGAGTCAATACAATATCCATAAAAATGGTACTTTAAATAAGGTCAAATATTCCTTGATACTAACTTTGAAACATTTATTTCAGCTAAAACTCCTAGATCGCATCACTTAGAAAGTGAAAAGTGAACCAATTCCTTTTAAAAATATATCTAATTCTCGAAAGATTTGAAGATCAGTGGCTCCCGTTGTACTAGGTAAGCCTATAAATTCTTCATAGTAACAACAGTTATAATAATAAAGTCAAATCACTGACTTTATACCTATACTTAGCAGTGCAAAAAATGGAAATCGAAACTTATACTTGTGTTGTTCAAGGAGCCAGACACAGTTAGAAGTGATCTCTTAAGACCTCCCTTTCCAAAGTAAACACCAAATTCATTTAAATAACTGTAGATTAACAAGTATTTATAGAATGGCAGCAATTTAAGTTTATAAGTCTGACCTCTTCACAAAATCTAAAGTTTATTATTCAAGGATTCAAACCACCCAAAACTTCCTATAACAATTAAAGCGACATGAAAAATCTACACCATGGATGGTAAGGCCCTCCATGCTCCGGCTACTGGGGCCCTCTGGCCTGGGCTCTCATCTCCCCTGCTCTTGCTTACTCTTCTTCAGCCACTCAGACTCTCTCTTTAGCTCCTTCAGTTTCCTTGATCAACGTGGGTGTAAGTTTCAATTTTCAATTTTCAGAGTGCTGAGTATAAGTGCAATCAATTAGTCTCTGTTCCTGCTGTTTCTCACAGAAAACGCTTTTCTCCCAGACCTTGACATCGCTGTTTTAATATTTTTCATTCCTTTGTCATTGGCTCTAATGACTCGTCCTCCTAGAGGTTTTTGCTCAGCACCATAGTTAGTTTCTCTCCACTTCCAGTAACTCCCAATTCTGTTCCCCTATTTTACTTTCTTCATATACCAATACCAATACCTAAAAGTATACAATGAGCCATTGTGTCCAATAAAGTAGCAGGTTTTTCTTTTAATTTCTTTTTGTCACTCATTATTCTTATTTATTTATTTTTTTTTTTAAGATTTTATTTATTTATTTGACAGAGAGAGACACAGCGAGAGAGGGAACACAAGCAGGAGGAGTGGGAGAGGGAGAAGCAGGCTTCCCGCAGAGCAGGGAGCCCGATGTGGGGTTTGATCCCAGGACCCTGGGGCCATGACCTGAGCCGAAGGCAGACGCTTAACGGCTGAGCCACCCAGGCGCCCCCAATTCTTTTACTTTTAGATGACTATTTGAAGATCTCTAAATAAATACTTACAATCTTAGTAATATAAAGTCTTTTGTGTCTCTAGCTCTGCTTGATCTCTAAAATTAGTATGATGATTTGATGTATGTAATTTAGTCACTTAGATAAAACTACTTGTTCAATATCTTATCAAAAAGGAATGTAAATGAGCATGTCATAAATGTTTTTGAGATCCCAAAATAGTGTTTTAATAAAAATGATATACTTTTAAGATCCATTCCTTGTATTACTTTAAGAAAGTGTTCCTGGTTTGTTTTTTGTTTTTTTTTTTTTTTTCATTTTATTCCTATCTGCCCCACCCCTTCCCCAAAGGCATTCTGTAATGAGATTCTGTTAAAGGTGGTAACAAAATTATTTCTGCTAAAGAATAGCAATCAGATTTTTGGTACATGCATTCTAGTTTCAAAACTTATCTGTCAAATAAAATTGCAGTGCTTATAAATCTAACCATTACCAAATATGAATGATAATGCATCAACCATGTGAAAGACTAGCATTTTGTTTGTTTTGTTTGGGGCTATTTTGCTTTTGCATCACATTACCTGCTAAATTGACCTTCATCTCAAGAATCTTCCTTTTTTTAGTAAAAGCAGAGTAAATCTAGATATAGACGGCCTTGCCTTTGGTATAGCTTTATTTTGACCAAATTTAGTGAAATTCCCTTTGTGAACAAAATTCACAAATATGAATAAACTAGGACTACATAATAAATAAATCACAAACTTGCATTGAAAAGAAAGTAAAATTAGGAATGTTTGAAAGCAGATTGGAGAGAGAGATAATTATAAACTTTTCTATAGGAATTAAACCTTGCAGTACAAAACTACTGAGACGAAATCTCTAAAATAATTGTTCTTATTTCTTCAATTGTGGAACTCGTTTACCTTTACCTTCAAAGTTGGTAGGGTGAATTTAATGTGATTATCTCTCTTAGGGAAAAAAAAATAGAAAGAAATTTTAAATGTATGGTTACCTGCATGAGCATCTGTGAACGGCTCCATAATTAGATCAAAGCACAATCTCCCCTGCCAACTTCAGTATGGTATTAATTAGCTATGTGGTTTAGATTTTCTTAATTGATAATTTGTGTGTTTATATTGTTATTTTTAGGTGCGGTACACAGTAAGGTTTGAAAGAAAAATTCCCTACTGAGCACGTACAGAATAGTATCAGTGACCAAATACTAACTGAACTCATGGTCTACATCAACCTCAGTTCTAAATGCCAACGATCAGATTTGGGTAATTCCATTTTTGAATCCTGAGGAACAGCAGAGGAACATGTACTGATTGAAAGGGGTAGGTATAGAGAAAGCGGGCTTGGATTCCAAATTGAATGCTCAAAAAAAGCTTTAAGAAAACCACCAGATACATATTGAAATTGAAAAGTTGCTAAGAGGTGGTTCCCATTTTTCATAATTTTGAACAAACTCAGACATCTTTCTTTGCTTTAGTCATAACATGATTTGATTTCCTAGGAAACTTTTAAAAATCATTCTAAAAAAAACAATAATCCTAAAGAGTAAGAAAAATAAGGTTTTTTTATTTTATGCAATGACAATAACAAGATATGTTTTTGTTTTTTTTACAATGGCTGGGCCCTAATTAAAATAAGGTATTCTAATAGGTAAAGGCTGAAAATGTCTATTCAGACCTTAATAAAGAGTGAAACATAAATGATAAAAACATTAAAGTACACATACATAAAATATGCTAGTACAAAGGGGAACAAACGAATATTAGTAGTATTAATTTGCAGAATTTTATCCTGCAATGGCATAAGGACAATAGCAGCATTTTATGATCTGATCATGTTACAACTACTAAGCCAAGACTCTAAAAGTTTCCATGAGAAAAAATTATACTTTGATTAGTTTCCCATTTAGATATAAAAATGTGTGGGAAAGACTTTAGAACCTATAAGACCAAAACAAATCTAAAATATTGTTAATATACTTATGTATAAGGCTTTTAGCGTACTTTTTTTTTTTTTACTAAATCATTACAGTGGTCATTTCATATAAGAGGATTCATATCAGTGTTTTTCCTTCTTAATGTAACTTAAATATTAGTATGTGTTTGTTGAAGAAAATTACAAGAATGTAAACAGAAAAAATTATAATTATCTAAAATTTTCTGTTGATTCTTATGCCACAAAGAATATATGCAACTGTATTTATTGGCTTATTAGTTGGAATAATAAAATATTGCAAACAACCAAAGTTTCATCAAAAGCACTCAAATACACTCTTTATGGCACATCCATACAACAAAATGCTACACAGCCTTTACAGAGAATGAGGAATATATGCAAAGACTGATGTGAAAAGATCCCCAAGATAAAATATTAAATTAACATGTATATACACATATATAAAGGACACACACACACATATATATAATATGCATACATACACACACATTGAAGAATGACTAAAATATGGCACCACTATTTGTGTAAAACAGAGGAGAGAGGAATAGATATTTATACCATATATTTATATACACAAATATTTTAAATATCTACAAATGATATCAATGATACGGATAGATATAGCTATAGACACACTTGTACGTGGGTGCACACACACGCACACACACACACATGCGCACACTACCTATATAAAATTAGAAGCAACATTTCTTTTTAGGGATAGGAACTGGAGGGTTGAGGGACAGGGTAGGAAGAATATTTATTTTTTTACTGCATGCCTTTTAATAGAATTAGGAATTTTTAAATATATGTATTACTATTACATTTTGAAAATCAATAAACAATATGGTTTAAAAATTTAAAGTAATGATTGTGCATTATAGACAAAACTAAAATGCAGGTGAGAGAAAGACTGCAAAATTTTTCAAAGTCCCATATTTTGATGATAAATACTGCCAATAGGATCATGTATGTCTCCTGTATTTGCTAATCATAAATATTTTTAAATAATTTTAACAATTATTTAAGGTTGTATTATATTACATGATAGTATTAATTATATTATTATGTAATAATATCCCTACTTATTTTATTAATATCATAGTTGTGATTATACTATTATCATATCATATTAGTATATTATTGTATTTCTTAATCATACTAATAAATAGTATTATTATTATGTTAATTATGCTTTTAAAATAATTTTAGATAAATATTTTTAAAGAAATATGTTCATAATCCTACAAAATCTTCCTAAATCCCACTATTTATAGAAGTCTCTGTTGCTATCTTTGCCCGTGCATATGCGTGTGTTTAATAAAAGATGGGATAGATATCATCCATTTGATAAGAAGGAAAATGTAGGTCACACACCGTGTGATCTACTCCACTTCAAAAAGCAGTAGTTTTGGGGCGCCTGGGTGGCTCAGTTGGTTAAGCGACTGCCTTCGGCTCAGGTCATGATCCTGGAGTCTCGGGATCGAGTCCCGCATCGGGCTCCCTGCTCGGCAGGGAGTCTGCTTCTCCCTCTGACCCTCCTCCCTCTCATGCTCTCTGTCTCTCATTCTCTCTCTCTCAAATAAATTTAAAAAAAAAATCTTAAAAAAAAAACAGTAGTTTTTATAAAACCATATTTTCAGTTAATAATTCAATACATATATCCACCAACAACTATTTACTAGGAGATTTAAAATGAAATCAAGAAAGAATGATGTAAGGGAAAAAACACTAGATGAGATTCATAACACGTAGATTCTAATTTGCTTAGAAACCAGCCATAAAATTCTACCACATTTATTTAGACTTTCTCTGTCTGTTACCTCATTTATTTATTTATTCAACAAATGCTTTTTAAATATTACCTTTGACAGACACCCACCTGGAAAGTGAGGCTTGGACTGTATGATTCCTAGGGTTCCCTGTAGCTTTAACATTCCAATAGAGCATTTGCTAGGACAGGTTAATAGTCAAATCAGGGAATGGGGATATTAGATTCTCACATTACTCTTCACCTACTCTCCGATTCCCTTATTAATACTACTCATAGGAAGCCATGGGCCATCCCCTACAGTGTTACTTTATCTATACTCTTGATAAAATTTACTTGCCTTTTATCAAAAAGCCATCTCTGAAACCATCTTAATGTGCGTTAATGGATGGCCACAATACCTCTCCATAGTCATATTTTTCTCCTTATCAGGTGTTCAAGTTGCTTTAGATATTCTTATGGTAGGCCAACTAACTCAAATTCATGAAGTATGGCTTATTTTTTAAAAATGAAAGCACAGAGTAATTTTCTAAAGCCATAACGGTATTTTTTCATACATTTAGAGAGAAGTATGTTCTCAGGCCTACAATATGATATTGGTAGGAGGCATCTGAGTAAAAGTTTATGCAGAGTTCAGAATGGTGCCCTGTTGATTATTGGCTATGTTTGGCTTACAAGAACCAATATAAGAACAATGATATTGAAAAGAATGCTAATAAATTAGCAAATGCAAATGAAGAGTTTGTATTTGCCTTACACCTTTTTATCTGTTAACTATTACGTTCTAATGATACTTCAAGAAATTCAGTCTAAAAGTAAGTTCCACTGTAATCACAGCACAAACCATAAAGAACAAATTATGATTGCTTTCCTTTGCATCATACAAATGAATCAAACTAAAAATCAAAACGATGTGCAGTATGTCAAAGAAATGCCATGAATTATGTCATCCAAGCACTTCTTTTGTGGAGAGTAATGCATCTTCCCAAAGAACTCTTACACCTCTCTCTGTTTATAGGCAGGAAAAGATTTAATGGCTATGAAGAAAACTCCTGGTGGTCAAAGTTCTAGAATCAGAAGGCAGGAAAGATCTTTGAGAAGACATTTATTTTTGAAGCTTTCAAAGTGGATCATACTGAAAGCATCATCTAATGAACTTTCAAGAGAATGATATGCATTTTATTAAAAATATTTAGAAACATATTCATTACTATTTTCCCTCTGTAAACAAGAACCTTAAAAATAATAATAATGAATTCAATTTTTCATTATGTTTTCATCAATCATTTTCTTCTTTATTTCTTCCTTTAAAAGTTAGATCTGGGGCGCCTGGGTGGCTCAGTCTTTAAGCCTCTGCCTTCGGCTCAGGTCATGATCCCAGGATCCTGGGATCAAGCCCCTCATTGGTCTCCCTGCTTGGCAGGAAGCCTGCTTCTCCCTCTCCCATTCCCCTCTCTCACTGTCTCTCTCCCTGTCAAATAAATAAATAAAATCTTTAAAAAAAAAGTTAGATCTATCTTTCCATCCCCTATTCTTGTACACTATGCCTTAGAAAATATTTCTTGGTCTTCCTCCTTCAACTTTAACAATGCCCCTTCCCCCACCCACCCGTATTTTATAACCATAGCTATAAAGGAAAGCCATTGTTTCTTCCTCAAATCTTGGTCAACTGGATCTAGCACTTTAAGATATGACACTTCCCAGATGTTGTAGTATTGTCTCTTTGCCTTAATGGCCACCTTCTTATGAAGCTGATACTCTGTTTAACTTGGTCATCTTAATAAGCCTTCAACAGAGGTATGTTGTGTAGGGTTCTGATTGTGTGCAATTTATTTTCTTCCTCTCTTCTGTTCTCACACACTTTTTGCATGTATCTCTCCGAAACTACACCTCACATTCTACCTTCTATTGAAATTATTTTTATAAATATTTCCTCTGTTCTAAGTTAATACAAATAAGCTCTCTCCGTTTAGGCATGCTGTTTTTCCTTTCTTTGTGTACTTTAGCAATTATAATTTCTCATAATCTGTGTACCTTGGCAGTTAATACCTGAGTATTATATATCCTGATGTTTGCTAAAGAGAATTAATTAACATCTTACTTTGTTCTAAATCTTCCATTCTTAGGTCTTGTAAATGCCCTTTTTATTGCATTTCTATATTCTTTAAGTTTCTGTAGATTTCAAAATCATTTATCTCAAATTGTAATTCCAGTAATATATACCTATCAGAAAAAAAATTCTTCTAACAAATATAAATTCCCTGAATTACATTTAAACTATTTCAGTTTTGTCTTCCTAGACATAAAAACTTGCAGATTAATATCCAAATAATACATTTTTAGGCCTACTCTCAACTTATCTTCTTCTCTAATTGAAATTACAAATTACTTTTTCCTATTTATTTATATTTTGTATATGTGCATTTTAATGTTTTCAGTTGGCTGCTTCCTGCCTGCGTTTGTCAAATTCAGTATTGAAATACATATTTGAGGGGAACCCTCCTACACTGTTGGTGGGAATGCAAGCTGGTGCAGCCACTCTGGAAAACAGTACGGAGGTTCCTCAAAAAGTTGAAAATAGAGCTACCCTATGACCCAGGAATTGGACTACTGGGTATTTATCCCAAAGATACAAATGTAGTGATCCGAAGGGGCATGTGCACCCCAATGTTTATAGCAGCAATGTCCACAATAGCCAAACTATGGGAAGAGCCTAGATGTCCATCAGCAGATGAATGGATAAAGAAGATGTGGTGTGATGTGGTGTGTGTCCATCAACAGATGAATGGATAAAGAAGATGTGGTTGTGTATATATATATATACACACACACACAATGGAATATTATGCAGCCATCAAAAAAATGAAATCTTGCCATTTGCAACGACGTGGATGGAACTAGAGGGTATTACACTGAGCAAAATAAGTCAATCAGAGAAAGACAAGTATGATATGATCTCACTGATATGAGGAATTTGAGAAACAAGACAGAAGATCATAGGGGAAGGGAGGGAAAAATGAAACGATGAAACCGGAGAGGGAGACAAACCATAAGAGACTCTTAATCTCAGGAAACAAACTGAGGGTTGCTGGAGTGGAGGGGGGTGGGAGGGATGGGGTGGCTGGGTGATGGACATTGGGGAGGGTATGTGCTAGGGTGAGCACTGTGAATTGTGTAAGACTGATAAATCACAGACCTGTACCCCTGAAACAAATAATACCTTATATGTAATTTAAAAAAAAGAAAAATATATTTGATAAATATTATAATGATATTAATTCACCATTATACATTCATCTATTTAGTAAACCAATTCCTGTGTAACAAAGAATTTGGCTGGCTTTTGTCCCTGGTTTCTGGGAAAGAGTCTCTAAATACTTGGGATTTCCTAGGGAATAGGAGTGTCTTTGTTATTCATGATGGAATCTGATAATATATGCTAAGGGTCCCAAGATAGTTTATGTATAACAGGCGATTCAGTTTGCAGGCTGGCCATGCCAGAAGGACTAACTTGTGATTGGAGTACTGGGGTTTTAAGTCATGAGACATCAGCCTGACCCTCCAGGGAGCAGAGGGGAGCTAGAGGTTGAGTTCAGTCACATAGCCAATGATTCAATCAATCATGCCTATGTAATGAAACCTCGATGAAAACTCTGGACATCAAGGCCAGGAGAGCTTTCTTGGTTGGCAATACTCTGCATATTGTCACACCCTGACATACCAGAACAAAGGGAAAGGACATGGAAGTTTAATGTCTAGAATCCCTCAGATCTCACCCTTTGTGGCTCTTCTTTTGGCTGCTTCTGATTTATATTATTTGGCTACAATAAAACTTTAATCATAAATATAATCTTTTCCTGAGTTTTGTGAGTCATTCTAATGAATTATCAAACCCTAGGGAGGACCCCCAAATTGGTAGCCAGCTGGTCAGAGGTGCAGGTGGCCTGGGGACTCTGGAACTTGTGACTAGTGTCTAAAGTAAGTAAGAACAATGTCCTTAACCTTTAAAGTTAGGTCTAACTCTGCATAACTGGCGTCAGAAGTCATTGCACAAATTAAATGTATATCTACATATGCTCACCATTTTCAATAGTATGAACAGTATTGCATACCCATTTTTGGGGTCAGAGTTTTTCAACTTTAGCATTAGTGACATTTTGAACTAGGTAATTCCTTTTTGTGGAGGGCCGTTTTGTGCACTGTAGGGATACTGCTTGATGTATGATTTTGAGAACCAATCGTTTTCATATATGTGCCTTAAAACAGGAACATGGAAATTCACATGTGTGGAAATTATTTTGGATGTAATACTGGCAGGAGTCAATAAATGAATAAATATATGTAATATATGTAATGACTACACTGTTGTCTCATATAAGCATATATTTCCAGACAAATTTTCAATTCTTTCTCTGCTATTATAGCTTTTCTTTTTAATGGGACAACACCTCTGCTATACCTAGAACACAGATTCTGTGGGATCTTGCACAAAGACTATGCAATAAATATTTTGTATTGTTTCTGTTTTCCCTAAAGCTATGCACTGAAGTATTTCTTCAGGTGTTCCAAAAACCATCTTATGTTCCCCATTTCCACAGGAAAAAAAAGGCATTACTAATAACATCATATTTCATAACTTTATACAGCCTCTGATCCAGTAATGGAGGTTATAATTCTTCTCAATGCCAAATACACCACCTAATTTTTTTCTCTTGTTGGCAAACAGAAGCAGTTTGTACCCAAAGCATATATAATCAAAGAAATAAAAACACTTTATGTATATTTCCAGACGCATGTAAATTATAATATTGCTTCAATATCAAAATTTATCTACTTAAATCTGAAGAGCGCCTGATGGTTTAAAATTAATCAATGATCTTATATTTTATTTTCTTAATGATTTCTTCTTGACTAATACTAACCAAATGAATAATTCCTTAACCAAATGAATAAAAAATACAGTTGAATAGCTTGATATACATCTTACAAAATTAAAACTTACTAACTGGAGAAATTACATATAAGTGGAGAGGAAGGGTATTTTGAGGACTTTTAAGATGAAGCCAAAGAAAATAGCAGAGCAAAGAGAGAAGAGAGCAAACAATCAACTAGGCAAGAGTACAAAAGATTAAAAATAACAAGAAATCCAAACATCTTTATCCAGTGGTATAAAAAAATTACAGAAAATGGTACATCTGCTACAGATGTACACTGGAATGAAACAACTGAGTAAACTGATGCTGAATGGTGGGACCCAGTTTCTCATTGTTGGAGTTGGAGCTGACAGATGAGGAGGACGGAACTAGAATAATCCATGTGCTAATGGATTAAAGTTGGAAATATCATATTCAACTTAATATAGATACATAAGGTTATATAGAGAAATATTTATAAAAAGGTAGATATGCACACATATGTTTTTGTGGTCAGCCAAGAGGGCCTAGATGCAGCCACACCTCAATTGTAACAAGGACACACAGCACCCAGATCTTGGTTTCTTTTTTTTTTTTTTTTTAAAGATTCTATCTATTTGAGAGAGAGAATGAGAGAGAGAGAGCACATGAGAGGGGGGAGGATCAGAGGGAGAAGCAGACCCCCTGCTAAGCAAGGAGCCCGATATGGAACTCGATCCCGGGACTCCACCATCATGACCTGAGCCGAAGGCAGTCGCTTAACCAACTGAGCCACCCAGGTGCCCCCCAGATCTTGGTTTCTAATACCATTCTCCAATAAAGGGAACCACAGCTTTGTGGAGAAATAGTAGGTTCTAGGTCTGACACAGGAAATATACAAGAGTCTGGACCATCTTGTAGTGCCAAAAAGTAAAGAAATGCTAGAAAGAAAGGAAGAAAGAAAAAAGAAAGAAAGAAAGAAAGAAAGAAAGAAAGAAAGAAAGAAAGAAAGAAAGAAGAAAGAATGGAAGGAAGGAAGGAAGGAAGGAAGGAAGGAAGGAAGGAAGGAAGGAAGAAAGAAAGAAAGAAAGAAAGAAAGAAAGAAAGAAAGAAAGAAAGAAAGAAAGAAAGAAAGAAAGAAAGAAAGAAAGAAAGAAAGAAAAAGAAAGAAAGAAAGAAAGAGAAAGAAAGAAAGAAAAAAAGAGGAAGGAAGGAAGGAAGGAGAAAGAGGGAGGGAAGGAAAGAAAAAGGCAAGGCAAGGCAAGGAAAGGGAACCACACAATAATGGGTAAATGCTAACTGAAAGAGTTTCCAAATACCAAAACTGGAACAACTGGAGCAAGACAATAAATAAATTATACCGGATTGTAACCTACAATGAAATAAATATCCGTGAGTTCATGCTGATATAAATTATTAAGTGAGTAAACAAATCAGGGGGAAAAACAAGTCTCCCAAGCACAAGAATTACAAATAATTTAGGTAGAGACTCTGCCCCCCAAAAGACAGGGCACATAAATCCTGACTCTTTAAAGTATCACCACCTTCACCCCACCCTTTCCCCAAATATGTAGTTTGCTCCAGGCACCAACATATTTCACATATCCTCACTCACCATTCCTAAAATGTGATATAGAAACAATGGTATAAAGATAGCAGCATAATGGCCCTTTTGGTCTTATAAAGCACTTTCATTAGCATAATCACATTTAAACTTTCCAGTAGTTCTGTATACTAGGTAATGTATTTACCATATTGCAGAAAAGTGATTTCAGTTTTTAAAGGTCTCAGAGTATTTACCAATCCATGACTCAGAACTAGTTATTCTGACACCATATCCAGTACTATTTCTACTATCCTTCTCAATACCACACCTTAATAAAATCTATCACCAATTCGCTTAGGCCACAACATCTGTAAGTACCAACATATACAGAAAGTTCCAGAAAAACACACCCCTAAGAGTAAAATAAATATATAAATATACACTCATACATAAGTAAAATTAAATTGAGTTATGATTTTCTTCAATATACATGGAGATTTACAGACAAGCATAAATTACATGCAGATATATGTTGTTTTATATAAATCTGTGTGTGTATATATATATATACAAAAATACACATATATGTGTAAAATCTTGATGTTCACATAAGTTGTCCTTTTGAATGAAATATACATATATATTTCTCCAGTCTTTTAACTGCCCTAAAAATGTGGCATTGTTATGCTTTATGTTAAAATATTATCATGTGTTATTTAATTTGTATCTTTGGAATGTTATCCCCTCCATTCTACAGATGACAGAACAGCTTCTTTACAGAAGCTATTAGCCTATAAATCTATTTGGATTGCGGTTATACATTCATTCAATTTTTTAGCCCAGTGTCCTCTACATATATAGGGAATGCAAAGAATAAATAATTGTACAACGGTAGGTATGGAATAGTCAGAAAGGCAAACATAAGAATTAGTAGTTCTAAAAAGTCTAGTAGCCTATAAATATTTAGCTTACTACAACCAATTTTCCACTAGAAAGATTATGGATCTCAAAAGTACAATATCACTGGTAAAAATTTTAGCTTGAACTAAGCTTACCAGCCTCATCATATCCTCAGTTAGTAAAGCAACCAAAACCGATTTTTTTCTTTAATGCCTGAACCAATAAAAATAAAAAAATGAAAGGGCAATTCAATGTCAGATATATCAATTTATAAATAGATACTTTACAAACTGCTTCAATACAGCTTTGTAAGCAAAATAATGGACACCAAAAAGGTCACATTTCTATTCAATATTAACCATGAATGCAGTATTAACAATATAAAATTTATTTTGCTAAAAATAGTCCAAATAGGTTTTCAATTGCATATTTATTCAGGAAGGTCAAATCACAGTACTTTTATTTTTCCTTTTTCCTATCACACTGAACCCACTCAGCCAGAGAGGGGATATCCATGCCTTGATGGCATTACTGGCTGCAGTATCCTGACCTGTCTTTGAGAATTTTCTCTTATTTATACCGTACCGTTTTTTCAGAAAAGAAAATCAACAAGGTAAAAAAAAAAAAAAAAAAAAAAAAATCAGAAGTCTGACAGCCTCTGTTTGTTCAAAAGAGACTGCTGAGAACATAAAAGGCCAGTATCTTTCTCATTGATTGTTTGAACAAAAGCTGGACAGATTCTCAGGGTCCAATTTTCTCCTTCCTCCAAGTCCTTCAATCCTGTGTCAATGCTGTGAAAAGTTTCAGGCTCAGAGCACTCGATCTCCAAGTCACCCTCTTCCAAGTTGAGGTGTGTGGGGAGTGGGAGGTCCTTGCAAAAAGAAAATTTGGGCCCTAATTCATTTTGCTCTTGCCCTATCTTTATAACTAGATTATAGTAAGCTTATTGGCAAGAAATTTTTAAAAAGCAGACAATGAGAAACCAAAATCAAGAAAAAATGAGAGACTGAAATACACACACTGTTTTTTTTTCTCCACATCTCCTACATTCTGTCCCACCCCAAATGATTATAACGTCGGGATATCAGTACAATACGTCAGTCAGGTCCTTGGCATGCTCAAAAGAAATGCTAACAGATAAAAACAGAAATAGTTCGAAGCACAGTACAGCAAAGTGAGATAACCCAATTCCAGTCACCCTGGGTTCAAACAAAGAAAATTAGCTTGGGGGCGCCTGGGTGGCTCAGTCGTTAAGCGTCTACCTTCCGCTCAGGTCATGACCCAGGGTCCTGGGCTCGAGCCCCGCATTGGGCTCCCTGCTCAACGGGAAGCCTGCTTCTCCCTCTCCCACTCCCCCCTGCTTGTGTTCCCTTTCTCGCTGTGTCTCTCTCTGTCAAATAAATAAATAAAATCTTTAAAAAAAAAAGAAAAGAAAAGAAAATTAGCTTGAACATGTACCCACCATGAACGAACAGTAAAATGTCAAATTCAAACTCATATATTTAAGTGTTTTAATATGTTTAATGCTTGACTTTAAAATCAGTCTCCACTCTTACTTGAAAACTTGACAAAACAAACTGCAGAATCCTATCCTTCCCTTTGTCGGTTGTGCCTTATCATTTTACTGGTGGGAAATTAAGAGCTATCTGAAAGACACATTCTTAATTACCATGTTCAATTTATTTTAAATGTTCATGTTATGGCATGATAGCTATAAAGGGATAATAATGAAAATGAGATATTTGATCTACTTTGAAGGGAGAAGATAAATGTCTCTCCCAGGGTTAAGAGCAATAGCAAAGGAAGAGCCTACAAGTCAGTCATTGAATTAGATTTGTGGATGAAAAAGCAACAGTCTCCAAGGCTCCGGTCCTAGAGAAAGCATCCACTTTGGTGTAGAGTGTTACCATAGAAGAAAGATTAAAACTCATGGGGGGCTTTTTGGCTGAACTGCCATTTTCCAGTAATTCACCAAAATGACCAACACAACAGGAAAGAGGAGAAGTACCTGCTATGTGTTCTCTAGCCCTTTTAGAAAACATGGAGTTGTTTCTTTGGCCTCATACATATGAATCTACAAGAAAGGTTATATTGGAGAATTCAAGAGAATGGGCACTATTCAAAAAGGAGTGCCCCACAAATCTTACCATGGCAAAACTGGAAGAGTCTACAATGTCACCCAGCATGCTGATGGCATTTTTGTAAACAAACAAGTTAAGAGCAAGATTCTTGCCAAGAGAATTAATGTAAATATTGAGCTTATTCAGCACTCAAAGAGCTGAGATAGCTTTCTGAAGCACGTAAAGGAAAATGATCAGAAAAAGAAGGAAGCCAAAGAGAAAGGTATTAGGTTCAACTCAAGTGCCAGCCTGCTCTACCCACAGAAGCATACTTTGTGGGAACCAATGGAAAGGAGCTTGAGCCACAGGAACCCATTCCCTATGAATTCATGTCATGGTAAGTGTAAAAAAAAAAAAAATAAAGACCTCAAGACTGTAAAATAACTAACTAAATAAATAAAATAAAACTCATGGGGAAAGCTCCCAAAGGCACCTTCTTCTAGACCTCTGCATACCCCCAAATGGAAAGAGATGGGGACAGTAGAGGTAAGGCTCAAACCTGGTGCCGGGGTGCATGGCCCCTCGAAGAGAACCTCAGAACTAATAACTCTTTCCTCAAAGAGACACATAGCCTCATTGTGGAATGTTTAGTTGCTGGCTGAGTACAACAGAAAGGTCCCCAGTTCCCTCACTCTCCACCAAAATATCTTTTAGAAACTCAGAACAAGTACCAAGGAGCTTCCTGAATCATTTTCTGGGTGAAATTTGGACTACTTCTGTTTCAAATCAAGCCAATGACTTTACTGTCTACCCTATGGGTTTAGTGTGATGCAAATACCAGGTGAATGCCATATGTCACCTGTCAGTAGCACCAACAATGCCCAAGAGAATGAAAAAGAGCCAGTGCAAAAGAGTTAAAGTAGTATCGCTCTTGGGGATGATTCAGTGCACTGAACTCTCTCTGTCCTTGAGCTCTCTCACACACAGTATTTCTGAGCCATCTGTGTATGTGCATGACCTAAACACAAATTGCAATGTTCTTTGGTTAAGTAATTCCTAAATCAGCTCCTGCTAGGATGCCTATGTCTGACAGTCCCCTGGTCAATTCCAGGTGGTGGTAGGTAGGAGGAGTGGCTGCCTCGAGGTAGTCGCACTAGCAATACTCATGCTGGTGATGAATATTTATTGATTCTTTGTTCTGTTTTTTTTTTCATATGTACTTGGTACTTTATATTCATTGTAGTTCTCAAATTATACATATTCTATACATACATACAACTATACATATACACATACAAGCATATATACATACAGGTCTGCAACTTGATTCTATACTTACCTGATCAAAGGCATTTCTCGAAGAGAGAACACATAGACTGACCTTATGTAAAGAAGAAAAGAAAGTACCCACTATTTATATTACCTTTTTAAAACTATTTCTTCGGGCGCCTGGGTGGCTCAGATGGTTAAGCGTCTGCCTTCGGCTCAGGTCATGATCCCAGAGTCCTGGGATCGAGTCCCGCATCGGGCTCCCTGCTCCTTGGGAGCCTGCTTCTCCCTCTGTTTCTCTCTCTCTCTCTCTGTCTCTCATGAATAAATAAATAAAATCTTTAAAAAACAAAAAACAAAAAACAAAACAAAAAAAAAACTATTTCTTCACAGATACATAGCTCAAGATTTCAAGCAATGCTACAATGAACATGTGCATATAAATCATTGTATTTTTCCAGGAATATATTCCTAACTGTTGATAAACTCTGCAAAAATGTTGCAACAATCCAAAGTCTCATCAACAATACATAAGAGATCTAATTTTTCCATACTCTTGGCAATATTGCCCCTTCACTTTTTAAAATTTTGCCAAACTAAGTAAGTTTCACCTATTGATTTTAATTTGCATCTTTCATTGTTAGTGATGTTGAATATTTCTCATGTGTCTTGAGGATTTGTAATTTTGTACTTTTCTAAACTCTCTAGAAATATCCTATATCTACCTTTCCATTTTTGTTGTTTGGCTCATTATATATTATTTCACTTGGTATTTTTATTTACTATACTTTATTGTTATCTATTTGCTTGTCCTTTCTTTATTAAGATTTCTTTGTTGCTTATTCTTATTTGTTTCAAATAAATATTTATTTCAAATCACCAGTGTCCTCCGGCATATTATGAAAAAGAGCAAATGACAGAGAAAAGACCTTTAAAAAACTAGCAACCCCATTACATTGGCTAATGTTGCAATTGTTTAGAAGAAAAAGATTAACAACCTCTTTACATGGCTGGTTCATTTTTTAAAGCATACTTAAAACAATACAGATGAAGCATGAAGCTTTTTTTTTTTTTTTTAGCAACCAGCAAAATTGTTAATTTGCTTTCAAATTGCATTTTCAACTTTCTTTGGATTTATTAAAAAAAGTGCATGTCAACAGACCAGAATTAAAAAGGTGACAAACTGTGAAGAATTAAAAGTTTTAATTTAACAGATGAGCAACTGCAAATAACAAAATCTCAGAAAAACACAGTTTTAATGAAAGGTGACATGCTGGAGATTCTTTTTTTGTTTTGTTCCTTTCCATCAGGTAACAACAAATTAGTTTAGGAAGCCATACTAGAATGTTGTGATTGTGATAACCAGCTTACAGCTCTTGCTGTTAGCTCCGTTTTTTGTTTGTTTTCTGAAACCACATATGACACTTCTTTTGTACTACTTAAGTAGATATTTTCTTCAGTCAGATGTATCACAAGTTGTTCAAGTCCAGACAAGTTCTTATATGTTACTGCTATCAGATGCTATTCTTCTTGTGGTTCCCACTTCTGAAAATCTTATTTTCCTTAGTGTTCAGAACTAGAGAGGGTTGTATAGGCATACAGCTAGGAAAAATAAAGTTATTTTATGGTACAAGAGTTAACATTTTTTGACTCATCAAAAAGAACCTGTCTTGTCCTACAAACTCAGAGAAAACATTAATTTAAATTGGGAGGTGGATTAAACGTGATTAAGGAATGGAGAAAAATTGAATGTGATTAAGGAAATTTATGGAATATCAGAGCATAGACATATTCTTTTTTTAATTTATTAGGGCTTCTAACAAACGTTGGCTGATTAATTAGAGAAATATGCATCCACATGTTCCTTGCACATTTATAAAGCAAAATAGCAAAATGTTCATGATTTTAATGAAACTTGTGTGCATAGCTCGCACTTCCATGTTTGTGAATGTATACTCATGAGGGTTCACTTTTCCATTGCAGCTCACTGATTCTGCACATTTGATTATGCCTTCCCAGTTTCCTTCTTTTCCTATTGAAAGTTTTGATGTTGTTTTAAAGGGATAACAGTAATTAATACAATGAGAAAATAAACCTCTGAAGAATATTTTTCTTTTTCCTTATTCATTTATATGAAATTACAGCTTAAGAATTTATTTTCTTTTATCATACATTTAATTCCTCTACCTTTAAACATGTATTTCTGGTTGACCTTGTATAATATTCTAATTATGATTTTGCAAAACAATAATATCTAAGTATTTGTCAACATTTTATTTAATATTTATTAAATATATTATAAATATTATACATACATTTATTATCTCTCACAACAGTTTTCAACTGAGGGCAATTTTGTCCCCCAGGAGATTTTTGGCAATTTCTGGAGATGCTTTTGGTTCTCATAACTGGGGAGTTCTACTGGCCAGTAGAACCTCTAATGGGTAGAGATTAAGGATGCCACAAGGATCCTACATATCCACAGGGCAGCGTCCCACACAAATAACTATACAGGCCAGAATGTCAATACTGAGGCTGAGAAATGCTGCTCTAGACCACCCATTTTCATCTTACTGATCATGAAAATCTAGCCCAGATAACTTCCTTAAGTGAAACAGAATTAAATGTAATCTAAATTTGAATCTGTGTTCATTTTCTGGTAAGGGTGACATTGTACAATCACGCCCTAGAGACAGGAGACTGAAGAGGGCTATGGAACAACAGAGATGAGTTTAGTTTCCTTTAGATTAATATCACTAACATTGTGGAGACAATGAATTAAAAAAACTTTGCTAGGCTTTGAAGTAACAAAAAAAAAATACATTTTCAAAAAACAAAACCACAAGTTAACACTTAAAAGTATTTCAAATATGTAAGTCATTTCAGAAATAATAAATATCATCCAACATTAATTGAAAGATACTGCCTACCAAACTAAAAAAGTTTGCCAATCAGTTAAATGAATTATTGAGGTAGTTTTATCTGTCCAATACCAAGTATTTGAGGAGACTCTGAAATCTGTAAAATAGAAAATACAGCTAAAATAAATTGTCTGATTAATGAGAGCTAAAATCTTTACAACATCCTGTATTAAAATAGCAGTGGAGGAACTGGAAGAGCTTCCTTTCCTCCTACCCCAATTATTTTTTAAAGGCTTTATTTTTTTAGAGCTGTTGCAGATTCAAACTTAGCACAAATGAGGGGAGGGTAGCGATTTCCCATTTACCCCTATCCCCAGGCATGAATATCCTGCTTCATTATCAGCATCCCCCACCAGAATAGTACATTTGTTACAACTGATCAACTTACACTGACACATCATAACCACCCAACACTCCCTGAATTTGTGGACTGTATTCCATTGCATAAATGTTTACAAACCAGGCAACTGTTTTCAGAACTCATCCTTTTTTCTTTTTTAATACCACTTGCCAAAGAGCAACTTACACACACCATTAACACTCTGTTTCTCACTCCTTTCCCTATAGCATAAATTCCTTAGATATATAATCTGCCTTTCATTTTACCATAGATGATAATTTTACAAATATTTTACCCTGAGCTATCATCTTCTCAGTCTCTGGTTACAGTTTCTTTTCCATCTTCCACTTGACCCTTAAACCAATGATACATGTTTCAAAGTTTGCTGTTGTTGGTTTAGTTTCATATATGTGTATATTTGTGTGTGTGTGTGTGTGTGTTCCAACTTTTGTATCAGGCAGAACAGACTAGATGAGAGGCAATAGTAACAACCCCCAAATTTCAGTGGCATTAAACAGAAAGGTTTATTTCTTCTTCATGCTATACATAATCTTGGGTCAACAAAGTGATTTGTTCCATGTCATCCTCCCTCAAGGACCCAGACTTATTAGAAAACTTCATTATCTGGATCACCATTGTTTACCATAGCAGAGGACAACAACATGAACAATTGAACACTTTCCCAAAAATGATTCATCCCAGAAGTGACATGTGTCACTTCTATTCAGATTTACTTGGTCAAATCAATTCATAAGACCGTATCTAACAAAATAAATTTAAAAAAAAGACCATATCTAACAAACAGGGACAGAGAAATGGAATCCTGTTATAGTCCCAGAAGGAGAAGATGTGGAAATATCAATGAATACAACTAATGACTACCACCGTCTCACTGAACCACACTAAATGTGAGCAAGTGGATACAGGAAATCCTCAAGTACAAGTGAAGTCTGGAATAGCTAAAGAATTATACCACATTGGTTTCAACTTTTCTATGCTATATATAGAATATTTATGTAGTCAGAGAGCTCTACTGTATAAACTTCCCTCACCAACCCAACAATCCACCAAATGTTTACTGTATCCTATTTTTATTGAACCAGAATAAGAAAATAAATTATGGTAAAATGGAAGTAGTAACATTTATGACATAATGTCTCATTGTTTCATCAATGGCCACAAATAATTATGTTCTATAAATACAGCATTTGTATCATATGACAAAATAAATTTTTATTTTATGGGCTGCATTTTCCAATGTAATTCTAACCAATTCATTCCTATCTGCAAGGGGAAACTCTAATTTTACTGGGAGCTTCATTTAATGGGAGATGTGTTACAATTTATTCCTCTACACCAAGTTAATATTTTCTTTAAAGATTTTATTTACTTATTTGAGAGAAAGAGAGAGGGAGGGAGAGAGCACAAGCAGGGGGAGCTCAGAGGGAGAGGGAGAAGCAGGCTCCCCACCAAGCAGGGAGCCCGATGTAGGGCTCCATCCCAGGACCCCTGGGATCATGACCTCAGCTGAAGGCAGATGCTTAACCGACTGAGCCACCCAGCACCCCACCAACTTAATATTTTAATCAAGCAAAATCATCTTCTCCTTAGAGTCAAAGTACCATTATATGAACTGTTACTACATTGTCTAACACTGTAAATATTTTCTGCTATTAGTTAAAATCTAAATTGTTTACAGATAATAACAAACTGGAAATTTATTGTCAAATGATATTGTTTTATCAATCTTGCCTAACTAATTCCAAAAAGCATCCAAGTACTTGTGCTGACTTACTGGTCTTTCATTCATTTTTAGAAATGGCATAAATTCCTACATAAAAATAATTTTAAACATTAAAAAGAAAATAGTTTTTGAATGGTTGTAAGTCTAAGGATGATAACTGATAATAATCATTTCATTTGACTACTATTATCCCAAAGAAGATGAAAGCTTCTACATGACTCCCTCTTCCAAATTTCCTGTCCCCCCCCGCCCACCTAGGAGTCATTCACTCATCCAACAACTCTTTCCCGAGCACTTTCTATGTGCAAAAATCCTATTACATCCTGGAGATACAGGAGCCAATTTTCAATTAGGACAGACATTTTCAAAAATCATGCCATATATTTGTAATTAGAAATTAACAGAAGTACTCTGAGAAGAAAGAGAATTTGATGAGAAGTAAGAACATAATGGATGTGGGACAGGAAGCAAAAGCTTCTCTGAGAAAATAACACTTTTTTTTTTTAAATATTTTATTTATTTGACAGAGAGAGACACAGCAAGAGAGGGAACACAAGCAGGGGGAGTGGGAGAGGGAGAAGCAGGCTTCCCATGGAACAGGGTGCCTGATGCGGGGCTCGATCCCAGGACCCTGAGATCATGACCTGAGCCAAAGGCAGATGCTCAACGACTGAGCCACCCAGGTGTCCCGAGAAAATAACACTTAAAATGAAATTTTTACTTAGGCAAAATGTGGGAGAAAGAATATCCTAGGCAAAAAAAAAAAAGACTAATAATTACGGACTAAGTAATCTAGGCCTTCATAGACAGAGGTGAGCATTTTTACATTTTACTCTAGGTCAGAATTCCCTGAAAGGTATTACAAAGGGAATATAATAATCAGATATTTTTTGTAAATGATTGATTAGGATATAATGGGAATAATGGGCTATGAGGAAGCAGAGAAATATACACAGAAATGGTATTTAGGAGGTACTCAGAGATATCTTTGAGAAAGAAGACAGTGTCGAGAACTAAGATGAAAGCAATAGAAACAACTATACAGATTTGAAAGCTACTTAACAGGTACACTTGAAAGTTCTTGGTACTTCGATATGAAGAGAAAGAGAGGAGGTTGCCATTTGGAAACTCAGTTCTGAAACCCAGCTGGAAAGCTTGAACTTTACACTTGCTTTTTCCTGACAATTCACATTACCCCATGAATGCTTGCATTACTAGGTCTCTTTTTCCTATGTGATTTCTGGAATGTTTGATGTCTTTCCCCACATGTCATAAAGGAAAGTGATTAAGGGATTTCAAATGTGAATTTCTAAGACTATACCAATACATAGGTCTGAATAGTTGTAAATATGTTCTGTGATTATCTTTGTATCTATTTCCTATTATTTCATATCTTGTAGGAATTATTACACAGAACTGTAAATAACTGAATATAAAAATATGTGATGGAGAAATAGTGTAAAAGTGAGCTAAGTTTCCCATCATGATGAGTCTTCAGAATCAGTGAGATCTAATTTGCATGAGTTTCTAACTCCTGGGACTACCCAAAGTGTCTCTGAATAAACTGGGAGCCATTAGAGAACCATGTTAGAGGATAGCTATCAAAGGCAAAGATGGCTCCCATGGGAGAGGTAAGCAGCAAGGAGTCATATTAACATTTTTGTCATTATAAGTGAGTTTTTGCAGTAAGTATGTAGACTTGTAAATTACATTCAAACATAACAAACAAAGAGATCTACTTATACTCTGGCTCTTATTTTCAAGAAAGTCGAGTATCTATTCCCACACTACAGTATCAGGTCTCTCCTTCTGATCTGGAACTGGACCAGATCTGCCACGTTTCCTTTTAGCTGCTTTACAATCAGTCTTTCCCGGGGAGTCACAGTTTGGTTCCCTAAACTCCAGGCTCTGTGTAACTCTGCTTGTTTCTCCTGTCTGTATACTCTGCTGCCAATTAATTGGGGCACAATCTGACATGGATATCTGCTTTAGTATGGTAACATGCTATGTGTTTTTGATAATTGGTGAAGGAGAAATAATTCAGCTCTGTTGCTTTTTACAGGCAAATCATTAAACAAATTACTGAATATATATCTGATAGAACCATGAAAGGATGAAACAGAACATCTACCTGATTTTCTCTTAGTTACTGATGATGTAAAGCCATCTATAATGTTCCTTCCTGTCAGGTAAGAAGAAGAAAAGGATATAATAAGAACATTCATTTCCATATTTATTACAATGTAATAATTTAGAGGTAGTTACATTCTCTTATGAGACCACTAGAGAGCTACTGAACTTTAAAAATTAGCAGTCTGCTATAATAAATATTCAATTTCAATGTAAATGATTCCTTCATAGCCTGCCGTTTTAGAAATTTAGGAAGTCCAAAAGTCATGACACACGAAATAGTGTTAAAAGGTGATGTAAAGGAATCAGCAGCCATTGAAATGGTAGGACATCCATGGGAACTGAGTTCTAGTATCATTAATAAAACTGATATGTCAGATGTGACTGCTTATTGCAAAAATGAGTTATTATTAAAAAAGCATTATTAATATTAAATATTGTGAATTTTAATTTTTGAATTTAAGACTTAATATTTTAGACTACTAAAATAGTTATTTAAGTTATGGATTAATAATTCATATTAGGATTTACACGAAGAACCTAATATGTTGGAAGTCTTGATCTTAAATATCTCCAATAGGGGCAAATGTTTTGTATCTCCATTTTCAACAATGTATCTACATTTTGATAATTTAGACCCATCTCACTCTATGAATTCTTACAAAACTAAAGTGCATATAATACATAATATTAAATAAGTACAATGTTTAGTCACATTACTTTAAATAAAGTTTTGTATGAATAATGGAATATTTTTCAAAGAAAAGGATGTTTACATTACATTATATGTTTACACATTTGAAAGATATGATCTCAGGAAAAGTGTCATATGTGTGTATATACACACACATACACACACACACAATGTGTTGAGAAAACTTCCAGGAAATATGGCTGACCAAGCTGACATAGAAAAATATCCACTCTAAAACACAAATAAATATTATTATGTTTTTAATAGCTAAGCTCAAATGGAGCAATATGATATCACTGGTTAATGAAGAGACAATTCAAAGCCAGAATGGTGAACAACAACTCATGGCTAGTGGCTTATGAGGGTTTTAGATCAAAACATTAGGGATGGCAGTAAGCATAGGAGAGGTTAGTGCCCATGATAGGACAAGAAAAAAATTACTCCATAGGCTTGTGTGAGAAGAGCAAACAAGGAAAAGAGCATTTATATGGTCCTGTGGGTGGAAAAGTCACTCTTAGAAATCAAAACTATAATATTTCTTCATGCACAAGTGGGGTCCTCATTTACAGAACCTATGCTTTACACATAACACAAGTTGGTAAATGAGAAATCGTGTGTGTGTGTGAGAGAGAGATAGAGACAAAGAATGTGTGTGTGTAAATTCATATAAATTATAATATATGACAATATATGCATATGTATGTGTACACACAAACACACACACAAAACTACCTTTAACAAATTAATGGATAGGCATTACACATCAACAGTTATTATCATCATGAAAAGAAAGCCATGCAGATTTTTGCACCTCCTAAGAGAAGAACATTCTACTACCCATGAAGTGTATTAAAAAAAAAAAAAATATATATATATATATATACACATATATATATAAATCTTTCAATCCACTAGAACCAACTACCAACAGAATAAGTATAGAGACTAGAATATACTAATCATGTTCATACTAATCATATCTTTACTCAGTTAAGGACACAATCAGCAAAGTCTACACCACAGAAAACAGTAGGTCATATGAACTAAACAACTGAAAAATGTATGACATCTATGAGACAACTGGAAATTTTATCATTGACCAGATATTTGATATTAATAAATTATTATTAAAATCCTATAATGGTATTATGATTATTTTAAAAGAATTCTTCATTTTGAGAAGTATTGAAATGTCTATTAATAAATTAAGATGAGGAATGGAAATAGCTTTAAAATACTACAGAAAAGGATGAAATGAGTGGAAGTGTATATGAGGAAACGATGGCCATGAGATCATAATTATTGAAGCTGCATGACAGACATATGGAAGTACATTATAGTCTTCAGTCTATTTTTGTATATGTTTGAAATAGTTTGTAATAAAAAGATCAAGAAGGAAGCCTGGTGATGGGTATTAAGGAGAGCACATATTGAATGGAGCACTGGGTGTTATATGCAAACAATGAATCATGGAACACTACATCAAAAACTAATGATGTAACGTATGGTGACTAACATAATAAAATAAAATTTAAAAAAAATAAAAAGGTCAAGAAGGAAATAAAATTATATATTTGGAGTGGTAAAATTGATTTGCATTAGGACTATACTACAGTAAAAATAAATCATGACTCTGAAGACATTGTTAACATAATTCATTCAAAAAAAAGGAATAAAATATGTTGAGTATTTTTAAAAGATGAAATTAATAATTTAACCGCTTTATAGAAAGAAATTATATCCTACACACCTTACATATAATACTCATCCAATAATTCATCCTAATAATTTGATTTTGTTTTGCCATATCAGAGTATGAGAGAGACTTAAATGATACATGGGTGAGATATAATCCAAGACAAACCCAAAATGCATTATCCACTTAATGATTTAGAAACATAGACATACTGATAAAGATGGGTATTCATATAGTCGGAAAAATGTAATATTTATGTAGTAATAAATTTTAAATATTTTCTACTCAGTCTAAGAAAAATCAGTTAATGTAATTTTCAGAATTGTTACATGATCTATTACTTTGAAAAGAAATTAATTGAGGAAACTACAATAAGCTAGAAGAAGCTCATTGTTAACCTTCTCTAAGAATTCTTAGGCTGCCTATAAGCCAAGTTTCAATCTCTTGTGGCATCATTCATAAACCACTAACCAAAATAACTACAAATGAGTGAAATATAATGAAAACATGAGCAATGAGCCCAGTGCATTTGTAAAAAAGTAAATCATGTCAAGCAAACTTAATTACTTTCTCAATTGAAATACATAATTCATGGATGAAGTGAATGTAGTAAATGTGATAGATTTATATTTCAGAGAGTTGATGTAGTGACTCAGAATTATGATTTGAAAAATAGATTTAATTGTCTTACATGAGCTGGCATTTCTTATTGAAAATGGAAACACCAATTAAATCTGTTGATAGAATGGATAAGGTCTACAAATTAGTAACCAAACCTACTCATTAATCCCTCTTCTGTGAACTTCTAGTAAAAGATGACACACTGAGTTCTGCCATACCTCCCAATTTCTCTAGAGACAGAAAATGAGACCAGGTAATCAAGGAATGGGGTACCTTCCAGATGAAAGAGTAAAGTTAAGCTAGGTAGATCACCTGTATGCTTGCTTCTTCTTTCACTGACTCTTTTTAATCATGTAATTTGGAAACAGTCTCTTACCTCTGCCTTTCTTGTAACATAGAAAGGAAGAACTAATAAAATCAATGCCATTAAATGTTGGTGGCTAAATGTGTTAATCTCTCACAAAAGTTTTGGTGATATTCATATTTTTTAAAAATTAGTAAAGAAATACATAAATTGGAAAGAAAAAGATAAAATTATCTCTAAACATTGTCATGTATATAGAAAATCCCAAGGAATACACACACATACACGCACGTACACACACACACAAATTAGAACTATTAATGATTTCATCAAGATTAAATGATACAAGATCAACATATAAAACTCAACTGTATATCAATACACTAGTAATAAACAATCCAAAAATGAAATTAATTCAAAAATTCCACTTACAATAATATGAAAACAAATTAGGTAGCTAGGAACAAACTTAACAAAAAGAGTACAAGATTTCACGGAAATCTGTAAGGCATTATTGAAATTAAAGAAAACATAAAAACAATGGAGAGACACCCCATGTTCATGGATTGGAAGGATTAATATTGTTAAGATGGTAATACATAGATTCAACACAATCCCCATGACAATCAGAGTTGGCCTTTTTGCGGAAATTAATATGCTGATCCTAACATTCATATGGAAATGCAAGGGATCCAGAAAAGCCAAAATAATCTTGTAGAAGAACAAATTTGATGACTTCCTTAATTTCAAAACTTACTATAAAACTATAATAATCAAGACTGTAGTACTGGCAAAAAGATAACCACAGACCAATGAAATAGAACTGAGAGTCTAGAACAAAATATTTACATCTATTTTTTTTTTTTTTTTTGACAAGAGTCTCAAGACAATTCATTGAGGGGAAGAGTAGTTTTTTCAACAAATGATGTCTGGACAACTGAATATCCAGATGTCAAACCAAAAGAGGGCTTGCTAACAGTGCATTTGCAGACACTCATGAGGGAAGATTATTTTTGGACCAAAAGTTTACTAGAAGTCCTTGATATCTCATTTACTAGTAAGTTAAGAGTGGAAGTGCAGAGATTTATGGACTCCTCTACGCATTGAAAAGACATTTTTATGGGTTCACAATCAGCCCTTTAATGTGGCACTTTCCAATCTGGCTTTCCGTGACACCCATGAATAAGCATGGCTGCCAGATGAGTAGCCCACTTCTAGGGCTATTTGCCTTATTGCCCTACTGTGAGTTAACCTCTGTTTTATATTTGTTCACTCTGCCTGGGAAATAGGAAGAGCAAGTAGGTCACAGATTCAGGTATTCATTTAGTCATTCACTCATGCATCCACTCATTCATTCACCTGGTTAGTAAACACTACTACATACCTTTTCAATACCCTGTCACATGATTTAAGAATAATAAATGCTCTAAGACTATAAGAATATAAATTCTATGAAATCAGAGATTTTTATCTTTTGCTTTTTGTAGTGTCCCCATGACTAGAAGAGCACCTTAGTAGGCATTCACCAAATACTTGTTAAACGAGTAAAAATAGCCAACACACTCTGAGGACTAATATGTTCTAAGTACTTTTATCTTTTTAAATCTCACAGCAACCCTTTGATAAAGGTTCCGTTATAATCCCCACCTCACACTTGAGGAAACTGCAGTACAGAGAACTGAGGTGCTTTGGACAATATCATACAGCCGGCAAGTCTATGTTCTAACCAAGACAATCTGGCTCACAGGCATTCAGAGATGATGCAGACTACTTAAGTGTTCACAGTGTAGTTGGTTATATTAAACAAAACTACATGCTATGCAACCAGAGGACATAAAATCAGATCAATATGAAATCAGTTACTACTTACTTCCTAATTTCGAAACTGCTGTCTGCAAACACAAAATCTACTGTAGAACGGAAAGAGAAAAAGAGTGACTGGCCACAAAAAGTATGATAACCAATAAATTAATTAGCCCTATTATGTCTATGAATTCTGTTTACTTGTTTTATTAAAAACCTGGACATTTAGTTAGGTAAAATTTTCTTTTTTCTCTACTGAGGAAAAAAGTCCCTTTCTTCTCTAACCACAGAATTAGGATTCCTCTTATACGTATCTTTTAAAAAGTATGCTGTTTTTTCACAGTAATCCAGCTCATACAAGATAACAGATCTAGCAAAAAAAAAAAAAAAAAAAAAGTACTTCAAATCTGTCAGTGCTTCATTAGCTAAAAAAATATAATTTGTTGTCATTAGAGTTTAAAATGTGTTAATATCTACATTTAAAGGAATTAAAATATTTATTTTAAATACCTTGTTTTAAAAATGGAATTGAAAGCTGCTGAGAAATGTTAGGGACTACCCTTGATTTCAGTTTTATATATATCTATATAACCTTATAAGCAATACAACGCGTTCATAAGTACTGAGTTGAGTGACTCCACTTTGATTACTACAGATTCATAAAATCACAAGACTGGAAGGGATCTTGAGAGGTCATTTACATCTCCATCCTCAGGCAGCACCCTACTTAACTGTCCCTGACAAATGTGCATCTATCCTATTTTTAAAGCCATGATGCAAAAGAGGTTCATATAAATTAATCATACACATAGCCCTAGAGAATAGAGAGCTCAGAACGGTACTCTCGATTTAACCAATCAAATTATTATTGATTGCATCAGCACTTCCATGTTTCCAACTGCTTTTTGCTTGTAAATCAGTAACATCTTAAGGACTCAAAATTCTCATGTACTTCTGAGGATGTAAAAAATCACTCCTCGTGAGCATTTTTACTAACCAGACCAAATGAGAAGCCAAAGCAACTGTACCACTAGGGAAGGCAAACTGGCAGTAAGTACACTAGAATTCCTAATTCCAAATGATATCTTCGAGTAGAAATCAGTAAAAGTCAAGATAAATATAGATATATATAAAATGCATCCTACTAAATGGATGCAAATACGGATAAAGATTTTCCCTACTTTAACTTTATATGATCTTTCCCTGTGGCCTTGCTTCTATTGCACACATCATTCATTAGATTATGAAAACCATTAATGTCAAGAAGCTGAACAAAATGAATTCACTGAGGGGCTGCAATTAGCATATCAAGCAGCTATTTCTCACTAAATATTCCTGACAGCTCTCATTACAGATGATGGATGAGCTTTATAAGTAGTAGTAGTTTCTGAGGAAAATAAAATCTTTAAGCGTACTACCACATGTGGCTGAATAACTAATAATCATCTTTCAACAGTTTATATTTTTCCCTTTTTAATGGGAAAGTGTTATAAAATTCACAGGTAGGTTAAACGCCTGAGTCAAAATTCATTTAGATACTGCAAGTCTAATTTATGACCTGAATATTGTAAGTGCTTTTAGTTAAGATACATTGGAGCCAGTCATCCAAACACCCTACAAACATAGGAAATGATAATAAACAGAGAAAAGCAGTTGGAAATCAGAATTTTGGAAGCCACGGGTACTGGAGGGACTTAAAACAAGCAGGGAAACTTAGAATATTGGCTAAGGATACTTCTCCTTATGTTTTCGGTAGAGCTTTAAGAAAACACTGCAAACCTTTATCATAAACATGAGTGTGAAGAAACAATAATAATTACAACAATATTGCTTGCCTTCCTGCTCAGGTTAAGAAGGGAGCATTGTTAAGTCCCAGGGCCATAACAATGTCGGCCCGAAGCATTACATTCTCTAAATCACATTTCACAAGTTGCGGCACAAATTGAATCCAGCCTGTAGAAGTGTCTGTTTGGCCTACACACTGTATTTTTAAAAATCAAATTTTCAGCATTTAAAAAATCAAGGGATTTCAGATAAAAGTCAACATTCCTAGTTACTTTTTAAAATCTGGTGGGAACATCAGCATGAATTCCCCCTTTTGCCACAAATTCCTGCTCTTTATAGTAGTGCCGGGTAGACGAGCAGAGGGCCTGTTGTCTTCCATTATCAGAATAGTATTATTGTCTTACTGATGTCAGAAAAAGAGCGTTCTCTATGAAATGTGGTAAAACAAACAAGAAGCTGAGAGGGAAACCTGTCATTGACTTAGGTTACTTTGTCTGGTCCTATTTTAAATGTATGAAAGGATTTAATATAATCTTTTTTTTTTATTTGCCAAAAAGAGAGAGAGGCAGAGGCAGAGGGAGAAGCAGGTTCACCACTGAGCAGGGAGCCCAATGCGGGACCTGATCCCAGACCCTGGGATCATGACCTGAGCTGAAGGCAGACATTTAACTGACTGAGCCACCCAGGGATCCCTATAACCTTTTAATATGTTAATTTCTTATTAACAATAAGAAACAAATGAACGTTCTAAAGCAATATGAAATTGATTTGGACCTTAATATTATCTATATATTACATATTATATATATATATTCACTGCAGTTGTGTTATAGGGATTGCAAAAAAGTACTAGCATGTACAACTTGTAAGCTACACAGAAAGAAAACAGAATATTCAGGTTAACCATATATACATTCCCAAACATTTGGTGGTTAGTCATCATGTAAAACAAAGAAACCAACACACCTATATCTCTGAAGACCTTTTTAAAGCGAAAGAATTGCCCTTAACTCTTACCTGTATAACTTTAAAAACACCTATTATTCATAAAAAGGCTTACTTTTTCAACCAAAGAAAGTTCAGGACTGGTTAATTATCATTTTTATAATTTCAGTATTGTATTGCTCAGAAAGGAATATTTAAAGATGCATCTTTCTAAAATTTTGTCATTAGAATAATCTTTAAGTACTTTCAGATAAACCACATTTTTAAAAGCTAATAGGTATTAATTTGTCAGCACACAGAACTATCTTTATTCTTAGTGAAAATAAACTTACATCAGAAAAATAAAACTGGCTAATAAAATGCAATCTTATTTTTTTATCTGTTCGCCCTACTTTATTTTCCTTTCGGGGGAATGTATTTCTAGTGCCATAACAGAAACAGAAGCTCCAAAGGACATCTACTTAAGCATTTCATAGTCAGTATCAGTGTCTTATATATAATATAATGCCATCACTTGCACATAAGAATCTCAAATCTCCTTTTGTCTTGTTGACAAAAACAGCTGGATGACAAAAATCCAGGCTCAATCTTACAGAGAAAAAGCACACTTTGATAATATATAATACCAAATTGCACATAAACAACCCTCACTGTGAACAAGAAGATTTTAGTTAGTTCTAGATTTATCAAGAGAATGTAGAACAATGGGGTTTACAAAGAAAATGGAATTATTTCAACCAACAATGTGTTTTCTCACCCCAGTCCAGATATTACCACCGCCGGCAGCAAACAACTAGAATACTTCCGACTATTTTTTTTAGTGCTTCACTGCAATAGGATATATATAGCCACTCCATTTTAATAAATGTGCAGTGAGTATGAATCTTCATTGTATGAACTCAGTTATATATAATGAGGAAATACTCATTATATATGAATCTGAGTTCTGGTCTAGCCTGGCTAGTGAAAAATTTAATAAGGGAGACAGAGGCCGAGTACAAAAATAGGAAAAGGACCTCCGATCTTCAGTTATCAAGTTTACCATCCTCATCTTCCATCTCTATCTGAAATCCAATAGCGCTTGATTTGATGTCACTTTAAAGTCTGGATTTCTTTACAGATGCTGAAAAACCAAATGCCCAGAGTCCAACCTCCCCTACTGCTAGTGAATGTTACTTCCAAAATACATGAACGCTACTCACTAGCCCTTGGTTCAGAAAGACAGTGATCCTACAGGAAATGGAACAGTGATCCCAGAATGCCTTAATTATGAACAACAGACATATATGTTCAGATAAGAAGAAAAATACAAAGGGCTCCCAGGTCCCATCTGGGAATATTTTTTCCTGAGAATCTCTAGGAAATATTATTTTTCTTAAAAAATGAGTTGAAGAGTCCATTTCCTTGATGATTCCTCTCTAGATCCATGACACTGAATTATTTGGCTTAACACAGAATGGAGGGAAGAAGTAATCTGTAAGCAAATCACAACTCTCTGCATCCACCATCTTACGGTCTAGAGATAGACAGAAAGAAATATGGCATGGGTAAAACATTAAGAAACGTACACTTTATTTCACAATTCAGCTCTAAATAATTAATTTGAATAAAGAAAAAAGAACTTATACTAAAAAAAGTTGCAATCATGCTCTTAGAAAACAGAAGGAACAAATAACACCATCTTGGGGAAACAGGAGACAATACAGAATTACAAAGAACAACTAGGAAACCTGTGCTCCCCTTTTTCTCTCCTGTCATTCCACCAGGGATGTTCCTCATGGAATGGGATAGCTTTGCATCAGGCCCTTAAAAAGTAGAAGGGAATTAAATGTAGACTTAAAGAGAAATCTTTGAGAAAAATTATTATTTCATAGGGAGACTTACAACATTCCTCATCACAGATCTTAAACTTAATGATAACAATGATAGACAGACAGATGGACACATATTTAGAGTAAGATTCTTGAACTCTATTCAAATTTGCATAGTTCTGAGAAAGAGGTGTTAGAAATTTCTTTTTCGATACTGGAAAGAGATTTTTGAAATATTGAACAATATTGAAATATTGTTATCTCTGGGTCATGGGTTCTTTTTTGTTTTGCTTTGTTTTTTACTTTTTATTTTGGAATAATTTAAGATTCACAAGAAACTGCAAAGATAGTAAAGTCCCTGTGTCCCTTCATCCCACTTTCTTCAATGAAACATCTTACATAACCATAGTACATTTTTATTTTTATTTTTTAAAGATTTATTTATTTATTTATTTGCAAGAGAGAGAATGAGAGACAGAGAGCACGAGAGGGAGGAGGGTCAGAGGGAGAAGCAGGCTCCCCGCTGAGCAGGGAGCCCGATGTGGGACTCGATCCCGGGACTCCAGGATCATGACCTGAGCCAAAGGCAGTCGCTTAACCGACTGAGCCACCCAGGCGCCCCATAGTACATTTTTAAAACCAGGCAATTAACACTGACAAAACTATCAATTACCATTTTTACATGCTTACAATTTGTAGGTAATTTAATTTTTTTAAGTTTTCTGGCTTTTACAGCTTTTCCTAAAGCGGTCGTACGGATCACTCATACATGAAATTTAAGAAACAAAACAAATGAACAAAGAGAAAAAGACAAACAAAAAAAAACCCCAGACTTTTAAAACTGGTAGTTACCAGAGAGGTGGTGGGTGGGGGGATGGGTGAAATAGGGGATGGGGATTAAGAGTGATGTGATGGGCACTGAGTAAAGTATAGAAATGTTCAATCACTATATTGTACATCTGAAACTAACATAATACAGTATGTTAATTATACTGAAATTTATAATAATGATAATAATAACAAAGTGGTCAGATGGATATGTAAGAAGATAAATAGATAAAACGTAAATAAATAATTATCATTTGCCTATTTTCTTTGCAGAAATGTCTTGACTAGGTTTTCCAAAGTTATGGCATACATCAAGAATAATCAGGTTTTACGAATAATCATCTCCATTTTGATGACTTTTATATTTCCTTCCTCATCACTAAGAAAATTTAACAATAATTTCAGTGTTTCCAGAATGTTAACCATTCCAGGGAAACACTGTAATACACTAAAAAACAATTTCCATGAGCTAATATCTAAGCAGTTAGAGTTAATATTATCATTTGTGCATCCAAAACTGAAATATCCATATTGTTTGTTTTGATGTTTTGATCAAGTCTGATTATATTCTTTCAAGTAAACTGTGTCTTATATAAATAATAAACTGAGCCAAGATTATTTTACTATTTGACATTCTGAAGAATTGCCTTTGACTTTAGCTGTGATTTTCTTCCTCCACTTTCTTTTTTTCAGAAACTTTCTCATGAAATGAAATGCTTCATTATTCATTCAACAAGTGTTGAATGAATGACATGTGAATGACAGTGGAGGAGTTAAAAACATGATTGAGGTGTTATTCCTGCTGTCAAAAAGATAAAATGTGCACATAGATTACTGTAATGGAAGACAGAAAGTGTTAAGGGGCATAGGAGGAATTTAGATAGAGGGCAGAGGAGGGGGGCTTCCAGTTAGGGAAGAGTAAACCCAGTGGGAGGTTGTATCACATTAACTGGTAAAGCACAAGCTCTTACACTGCATATACGTGTTCTGGGTTTTATTTGCTTTACTGAAACAGCTTTCTCTCTGGGCCTCGTTTTCTCTAATCTGTTAAAAGGGAGTAATATTAGTATTTACTACTTAAGGTTCCTGTGTACGTCAAAGCAAATATTGCATGTAAAACACTTAGAATGTGCCAGGCACACACATTTTATCTAACTCAACAGAGTTATGCATGCTATTGACTAAGAAAAAAAGGGACATTGAGACTGTCTGTTGTGATAGAATTTGGTGGAAGTTCTGGGCATGCACTACACCTCTATTATCCCAACCAAATCTTATGTAAAAATTTTCACTCCCTTTTTCCAATACTCACAACATATAAACAAGAAACTAAATTAAGACTCACTTTGTATAATTAAATCTGCGATCTTCTCTTTTTTCTTGCTTTTTAAAAATTTTTCTATACAAATATTTTGAACTATTTTTATGGCTTTCCTCATAATGTTCATATCTCCTGAGTTCTTTATTGTAATTATATTTATAGGCAACCTTTGCTGCTTTGTACCAAGGGGATAAGAGTCTGAGGAGATAAAGATTCCAGAGGGCCTTTTCAATTTATCTTGATTCTGATGATTCTAAAAAAACTGCTATTTGTCATCTTTCCACTCTCCCACACATTGTTATAGACATGCCTATGCCCACACCCTGGGTGGGATCACAGGTCATCATGTTGCACACACAGTCCCACTGTCTGCTGTGAGTCTGTCTGCACAGCAGTCCACTGGACATTAGGGGCTAGGCTGTCATGGACTGAGTGAAAAAGGATCACTCTCACTAATACAACTACATTTTCTGCTCTCTTCTTCCCCTTCAGAATGTGAATGGTACTTACTGAGTGGAAGGAAAAAGAATTAGTCATGAGAATATGGCCCAGAGATAAATTTTGCTGGGCCTGTGAGAACAACTTCAATTCAAGTGTGTTTCATCCTCATTCAGCTTTTTTTTTTTTGTTTTTTAAGATTTTATTTATTTCTTTGACAGAGAGAGACACAGCAAGAGAGGGAACACAAGCAGGGGAGTGGGAGAGGGAGAAGCAGGCTCCCCGCTAAGCAGGGAGCCCGACGCGGGGCTCGATCCCAGGACCCCAGGATCATGACCTGAGCCGAAGGCAGATGCTTAATGACTAAGCCACCCAGGCGCCCCCCTCATTCAGGTTCTTGAAGCTCAGACCCCTGACCCTGTCCTGCAAAGTTGCTTCAAAAAAGTTATTTTCAGAAAGTTTTCAGAAAGAAATTTATTAGAAAGTTTTCAGAAAGAAAATGGTATTATTGAGGGTGTAGGTTTAGGGTGAGACAGGAGTGTCTACAAATGCTGCCTGAAACTTAAAAAACAAAACAAAACAAAAACACCCCAAAAACCTGATCACTTGCTATAAGATACCAGTTTTTCCTTGCCTTAATGAAGTTAAAAGGCAACTTGATGGATTCTCTTCCCCTGAGCAATTTCAAATTTCCTCAAAACTCTTTAATAATTTTAGAAGCACATGTTTCAGAATCCATTGCAAGTTTATTGAGCAATTTAATAATAAAAGGGAAACAAGGAAAATAAATCAATGGGAAGATTTTAGCCTAAAAACATTATCTCAACCACATTATATCGGCAATATAACCACTCATATGTGGTGGCGTGTTAGCAGCTGCCGTCATAAATCTTAGCATCCAGAATATTCAGAGGAGATGATGTATTGCTGGTAGCTATCTATACACAAATATATGATCTTTTAATCTATGAACTGTAATCACTCCTTGGAACTGATGACTTAAAAGCATTCTCTGTAGACAATTCACTTATGCATAACTTTCACTATGCCTTAAGTAATAAATTCACTCTTTATCTGAGAGACTCTTACAGCACTGATTGTGTTCGCTCAGTTTCCAGATGCCAACCCCTATTTTCCTACCTGTATACTGTCAACCCTCCTTCCTGTTCTCAAAGCTAACTCTGAGACCTGACCAGAGAAATGAACCAAATATAGCCCCGGATCTGAACGGCCACCCTCATGAGGTCTCCTATACCAGTTTGTCAACTTCAGGAAGCTGGCCCAGATCTGTTAATTGGGCTCCTGCCTTGCCCTTGGTGTCAAGGTCCTTCTTTTTCCTTCTGGACTTTTCCAGTTTATATCAGTGGACTTCAGTTTTATTTCTTATCCCTAGTGCAATTTCCGTAACATGCGTGGTTGCCATCTATGGAAATAGTGTGCAGAAGGGCAGACATAACCTTTGGCGTCAGACATACCCAGGTCAGAATCCAGCTGATACTGACCATTTGAATTTTAGCAAGTTTCTACATTTCTCCAAGCCTCATTTTCTCGTACAGCTGCTGTTATGATTAAATTAATCAATATAAGATGCTTTTATGTACTTCACATGGTATTAAAAGTACCATGTGATGCCAAAAAGATATCAGTTGCCTCTCTCTACCCCCTTCTGATGACAGCAATGTCTCTTAGACAGCTGGATGGCCAGGGCACAAATACACATGGATAAGGGTCCTCAGTACTGAAGGCACAATTTCCTCTTCTCCTTACCAAAGATAAACATAGTGAGACACTACTTAAGGTGGTAAGGACAGATCTTAATTAGTAATATACTAGTGCAATAGGGCAAAGTTTCCAGTGTAAACTGAACTCAACTTTAATTTATACAGAGGTGACTAAAGCCATTTAAAGAGAGAATGAGAAAATAGGGAGGGGGTGAGCGGGGACTCAACAGAGTCAGAGAGGTAAAAAATTACAAAAAGTAGAAAGAAGGGGATGACGGTCCATGTGAAACCCACCTGGGTTTGTTAACTAGCACTTATGGAAGTTAGGTTCTTATAATCCATGGAGACTGTGACTCCATGGATTCTAAAGACTCCTAAAGATGGGGCCCCATCTTTAGGTATTAGCTAGAACAAATAGTAAATTCTTTTGGCAGCCTTGAGTTTTCTCAAGCAGGCTCCTTAAGCAGGGCTAGGATCATCCTAAGAATGCAGTCTTGTGCTATTAGAAAGAATGTTAAGTGTTTTATTCAAGTCTTTAAAGGTCAAGGTTGAGGCCTAGTCAAGAAAGGGCTCAGAGGAGCCCAGCTAGAGTTTGGACAAGGGGAGAATTTTTGTCACCTACAACCCTCTCTCTTTTGCCTCCCATCTGTTGAAATACACTTCTTCAGGCTCGTTCTCACCCCTATCTAGCCATTTCTAACTTGGAAAAAGACCCAGGGAATATTAAAATCTCTGAACAGAATGTTTCCTTATCAGTCAATGGCTCACCTCTGCACTCCCGCAGTTGACTTAATTTTTTTAAAACCTCTCCCTTTCAGGTATTTCTATTCTGAGGCCTAAGTTCCTGCTTCCCTGTGTCACTACAAATGCCTAGCCAGACCCTTAAATCATAAGACAGGGAAAATTCTCATTCTTCATTTGCTCAGGTCTCCTGTGACAGCCAAGTGTATCTACCAGTGACTCTCTAGCAATTAGTACAAGTGTAAATTATGTTCCAATACATTATATATTTTTAAATTCTCAATTAATTTCATGTTTCTATAGTGTTTGCTTGCCAGAAATATGTCTTAATGTTTAAAATGTAATATTCCTAAAAGAAAGCAGACTTAAAAATAGATACGGAGGGGTGCCTGGGTGGCTCAGTTGGTTGGGTGACTGCCTTCGGCTCAGGTCATGATCCTGGAGTCCCTGGATCGAGTCCCGCATCGGGCTCCCTGCTCGGCAGGGAGTCTGCTTCTCCCTCTCCCGCTCCCCCCTCTTGTGCTCTTTCTCTCTCTCACTCTCTCTCTCAAATAAATAAATAAAATCTTAAAAAAAAAAAAGATACGGATACAGATATCTATAGGTGTAGATAGAGTAGCAACTCTGTGAATTAGAAATTGTATCCTTTATTTTTAAAAAGTGTGCACAAAACCACAACGTGGTTACAGGGATAATTTTCCCTATCTTGAAACTTCAGCTTAAACTGGAGTTTCAAACAATATGAGTTATATGTGTGTGTGTGTGTGTGTGTGTGTGTGTGTGGTATATGCATGAGTCAATATATTTTCTAATGTTTTTGAGGTCAAAGAATGTGTTACACAACCAAAGGTTGCTCACAATTTCTCTTCAGTTTTAGGTAAATTTTGTTATATCTGATTTCACCTGGATCTTTTTAAAGACTTCTCCCCAGCTCATCCCTGTAGGGCAGACTCATATCCAGCTCCTCAGGTAACAGTGTACAAGCCCCAAGCTCATCTAGGGAGCCATTATAATCCTTTTTAGCTCCATAGCAACTCTCTCCTGTGAGCCTAAGATACCAGATAACTATCATTTACTAAGCTATTAAAATAAAGGCTTTCAGCTTTCTCAGGTGCAGAATTGGAAAGAAGCCTAGAAGCCTGGAAGGCTTACCTGTCTGGCTAAGTCCTGCGATCTATCAATTAAATGCAGAGTGGTTTATGTCACCAATGCTCAGTGGAATCTAATTTCTCATTCTAGCCTCTTAGTGCTATAGTCTCTATCTTCTGTTTCTTGCTCTTAAGTCTATTTGTTGCTGCTTTCCTGTTTCTGCCTCTTGAGTAGCACTATAATTAATGGATGCTATTGTTTCTCAGACTCTCTTGGTTGCCACTTACTCATTTTTACTGTGTATACTAAAGATAAGAAAGTTTTTAAAATGTCATTAAATCGCTGCAACTCTACACTATTGCAGACAGCTATAAGCAGGTTACAAAGTATAATCGCACCAGGTAGAAAGAATTATTATGGTAACTAAAGGTAAAAAGCAAATGTCTTTTGAATTAATTAACTTTGTAGGCTTCGTAGATGGAAGAATACTCATGAATTTTAAAGATTCAAAGAAAATCTACATCATTTACACAAATATTATTTAGACAACGTGTTGCCAAGTGGAATGATGTGAGAAAAAAGCATACATGGGTTCTGTAAATAATAAAATAGCTCCTTGAGTGAGTCTGCTATTAGTCTTTCTTCTTGTCTGTCCTTAGCATCTTTAAAAAATAGACATGCCATGATAAGACCAGTTTAACTAAGGATGTTTTTAGGGCAACACTTTTCCATAAGTCTCATAAATCTATATAACTTTCATGAGCATGTTAAGTCTGACCATAACACTGTCTATTGTCTGGACAGCAAAGCACACATGCCTAGGTCATAATGGGATGGTCTATATAGCAAGAGTAAAATCACCTTAGATGACAAGTGGATCTGAAATGAGCCTCATTTTACCGTCAAGTTAATAAAACAAATGTATTTTCATGAAGATCCTTCCTAGATACCACTTGTTCTAAATAAATAAACATCGAAATGGTTAGAAACTTCAAAATAATAAAAAGAGAAAGCATTTTGTCTGTCACTGGCACAATTAAACAATATCCATCAAACAAAAAAGGAAGCTAGTAAAATATTTCTCTCAATTCATTCTTTTGTTTAAATCTTATTACCATCATGTTGCACAGCAAAGGAAACAGTCAACAAAACCAAAAGACAACCAACAGAATGGGAGAAGATATTTGCAAATGACATATCAGATAAAGGGCTAGTATCCAAAATCTATAAAGAACTCATCAAACTCAACACCCAAAGAACAAAGAATCCAATCAAGAAATGGGCAGAGGACATGAACAGACATTTTTCCAAAGAAGACATCCAAATGGCCAACAGACACATGAAAAAGTGCTCAATATTGCTCGGCATCAGGGAAATCCAAATCAAAACCTCAATGAGATACCACCTCACACCAGTCAGAATGGCTAAAATTAACAAGTCAGGAAACGACAGATGTTGGCGGGGATGCGGAGAAAGGGGAACCCTGCTACACTCTTGGTGGGAATGCAAGCTGGTGCAGCCACTCTGGAAAACAGTATGGAGGTTCCTCAAAAAGTTGAAAATAGAGCTACCATATGATCCAGCAATTGCAGTACTGGGTATTTACCCCAAACATACAAAAGTAGGGATCCGAAAGGGTACGTGCACCCCGATGTTTATAGCAGCAATGTCCACAATAGCCAAACTGTGGAAAGAGCCAAGATGTCCATCGACAGATGAATGGATAAAGAAGATGTGGTATATATATACAATGGAATATTATGTAGCCATCAAAAGGAATGAGATCTTGCCATTTGCAACGATGTGGATGGAACTAGAGGGTATTATGTTGAGTGAAATAAGTCAAACAGAGAAAGACATGTATCATATGATCTCACTGATATGAGGAATTCTTAATTGCAGGAAACAAACTGAGGGTTACTGGAGTGGGGGGTGGGGTGGGAGGGATGGGGTGACTGGGTGATAGACACTGGGGAGGGTATGTGCTCTGGTAAGTGCTGTGAATTGTGCAAGACTGTTGAATCTCAGATCTGTACCTCTGAAACAAATAATGCAATATATGTTAAGAAAAAAAAAAGAAGAAGAAGGTAGCAGGAGGGGAAGAATGAAGCGGGGGAAATCGGAGGGGTAGACGAACCATGAGAGATGATGGACTCTGAAAAACAAACTGAGGGTTCTAGAGGGGAGGGGGGTGGGAGGATGGGTTAGCCTGGTAGTGGGTATTGAGGAGGGCACATTCTGCATGGAGCACTGGGTGTTATGCACAAACAATGAATCATGGAACACTTCATCTAAAACTAATGATGTAATGTATGGGGATTAACATAAGAATAAAAATTAAAAAAAAATAAATCTTATTACCATCATGATTAAAAAGAATAACTAAAGCATTTGAGAAAAATCTCAGTCTCTTTTGCTAAGGAATGCTTTCTTTCTGAATAGAACTTCAGAATAAATCCTGTCAGACTACCTCTGAACTAAGGGACGCTAAAAGGTTTTAGCTCGAGAAGAATACAAGTCTAAAGGTGCTAATGGCAGAGAATTTATTTCTCCTATTCAACATCCCTTTATTCTAATAACTTAGGAGTACTAACTACATATTATAATTCTGAAAAATGTAGTTGGTTAAATAAGAAACTCTGAGACCTCAATTAAAGATCTTTATACCAATTATATAGAGAGCATTTTTTTAAGATTAAATGCTAGAGAAGAGAATGCTTTTGCAATATCTCACTATGGTTTTTTTTTTGAAAAGAAAATATATCAAAGTATGTGCAAACAATATTTCACAATCCAGAGTTGGGAGTAATCTTAGGGAATAGTATGGTTCTATAGTCAAGAAACCTACATTTGGAATTCATTTTCACACCTCACTTGCCCCACAATTATTGTCTCCATACATCTATCACCTGTTTCAAAACAAAAATGTAAAAACATCTTCCCTCATAGAGATGTTGAAAAGGAGCCATGCAAAAGAAAATACACAAATAAATCATTCAAACTACCTTCCATACAAATACAAAAATAAACTACTGTTATTAGTGGTAACAAGGTACCTGGAGTTAGTAAAACTGCAAAGTTTGAGGATACAGTCATCCCAAGATTTACTTCACTTCTTACACCAATAGCAAAACTGAAGGGTTCCCAAAACCACCCTCAGTTTGATGACTGCAGTTTATTACAGGGAAAGGATATTTTGTGATGAAATACATTTGTCATGAAAATACATTTGTTTTATTAACTTGATGGTAAGATGAGGCTCATTTCAGATCCACTTGTCACAAAGTTTGTGAATCTCCTACTTAGAACCTTTGTCTACTTTTATTTTTTTTTCAAAGATTTTATTTATTTATTTGACAGAGAGAGGCACAGCGAGAGAGGGAATGCAAGCAGGGGGAGTAGGAGAGGGAGAAGCAGGTCTCCCGCAGAGCAGGGAGCCCGATGCAGGGCTCGATCCCAGGACCCTGGGATCATGACCCGAGCCGAAGGCAGACGCCCAATGACTGAGCCACCCAGGCACCCCCCTTTGTCTACTTTTAATTAGGCTGTTCATCTTTTTATTATTTGTATACTAATTGACATATATTCTATATGTCAATTTTGTATGTATTACAACTATTTTCCCCAATTTGTTTTATATCCATGAACTATATGGCATATTTTGTTATAAGAAGTTCTAATTTTGATGTGACTAATTTTATAATTTATTTCCTACATGATTTCTTCTTTGTGCGTTTGCTTCAGAAATTCATTTTTACATAATATTGATTAAAATACTTGTTCATGTTTTCTATTTTTTTTTGCTCTTTTTCATATTAAGATCCTTAATATGAAAGGTTTTTTTGTAGTTTTTTCTGTATTTTTTCGGAGTAAGATCTAATTTTATTTTATCATGTGGAAAGCAAATTGCCCTAATGCCATTTATCAAATAATTCACCCTTTCCCCACTGATTTATGATGCCTCATCCACCATATGAATATTCCCCTTTTTGCTATTAAAATCATCATGATTCATCTTGTTTTTATGTTAGTATCTAATAACATTAATATAACTTCACTAATATTGAACAATGTTTGCTTTCCTAATATAAATATTACTTAGATATGATCTACAAATATGAGTTTTTTATGTGTGTAATTGCTGCATTCGATTGGATACTATTTAGTTAGAATTTTGTGTCTAGATTCCTGAGTAAGAATGGCCTGTAAGACCCTTTTTTTTTTTTTTTTTAAGATTTTATTTATTGGGGCGCCTGGGTGGCTCAGTTGGTTAAGCGACTGCCTTCGGCTCAGGTCATGATCCTGGAGTCCCGGGATCGAGTCCCGCATCGGGCTCCCTGCTCGGCAAGGAGCCTGCTTCTCCCTCTAACCCTCCCCCCTCTCATGTACTCCCTCTCTCTCATTCTCGCTCTCTCAAATAAATAAATCTTTAAAAAAAAAAAAGATTTTATTTATTTATTTGACAGAGAGAGAGAGCACAAACAGGGGGAGCAGCAGAGGGAGAGCGAGAAGCAGGCTTCCCACCGAGCAGGGATCCTGATGCAGGGCTCGATCCCGGGACCCTAGGATCATGACCTGAGCCCGAACGCAGATGCTTAAATGACTGAGCCACCCAGGTGCCCCTATAAGGCCCCCCCTTTTTTTTTAGCTATTCTTATTCTTCCTTGTTTTTATATAAAAAAGTTATTCTGGCATCCGAAAATATTAACCAAAGGTTTTTTAAAAAGAAAGACAAAAACCTTGGATGTTTTCATGTATTTCAGAATTAAATGCTTCAAAAAAATGATTTTTTATCCTGTATCTATTTCATTAAGTATATGTCAACCCCCCCCCATAATCTAAGTTATGGTTAATGACAGCAAAATAAGAGGTTAATAGTGTCATTATTGTGATAGAAGATAAAAGGCTACATTTACTTCACATTATTTGGTATGATTAAATGACACAATCTTAAAAATTTACATTGTAAGGTTTTGCAGTCATACCAACCAATTTATAGTATTATACTTTCCTTATTCATATATAAATATAAATGTTTCAAACAAATCTATACCTAACATGATTATCAGTGCCTCCAAATGATTTATCTACATTATAAAACTATATTTTAAAAATTTTTTTTATTTAAATTCAATTTAGTTAACATATACTGTATTATTAGTTCCAGGAGTAGTATATAGTGATTCATCTGTTGCATATAACACCCAGTGCTCATTACATCAACTGCCCTCCTTAATGCCCATCACCCAGTTACCCATCACCCCACCCCCCCACCCCTCCAGTAACTCTCAGTATGTTTCCTACAGTTAAAGAGTCTCTTATGCTTTGCCTCCTCTCTATTTTCATCTTATTTTATTTTTCCTTCCCTTCCCCTATGTTCATCTGTTTTGAAAAAAAAAATTTAGCATGCATATTTCCCATATGATCAAAATAAATTACCAAGAGCAGAAACTTGACCTAATTATTTCTAAGGAGTACAAAAGAGTCTAAACAAGTGTACATATTTATCTAGAGACACAAAGGGAAGGATTCCTCTTAGTATTAGAGAAAATTCTTGATGTAAACAAATGTTTCAAAAGAAGAAATATTTTGCACTTCTAAAATATGTATCATCAAATATTTTTTTTAGCACTAAATATGCTCTTAACAAAAGCTATAACCAGAGGTGTGAGATGTGCAAAGGGGTCCTGCTTACACAGTATGAGGTACAGGTGTGGAGGTATGGCGTTCAGGTGAACTGATTTATTATTAGGTCCCAGCTCTGACTCATTGTATCTATATGGTTTCAGCACATCACTTAACCTAAATACTATCCTGCAAGGTCTCTTAGGAGGCAGATACCAAGATTTGTTCTGCATTGTTCCTTCTGTCTTTTTGTTACTACGCTATTAAAACTTTATTATGTCATTGAATTACAGAAAGTAGAATATGGAGAAGACCTTTAAACTTCATCCAGTCCAAAATGTGATATACAAGAAGGATGTATCTAAATGATAACAGAAAGCAATGCATATAGATTATGTTCAAAGACTCCCTTAAAAGACTTCAGAGTCTCCTAAAGAGCTCCATTTGCCTGAAAGACAAAAGACCAGTAGAAAAAAAGACCACCACTAGGCCAGTGTTATCTAAAGTGTGGCATTTCATCACAGGAAGGAGTGATTCAATTCATTGACCACCCTATATATTTTCTACAACATTTGACAATCTTAGAAAATGTCATAGGTCTGAAAGAAGTCTGAATCATTATTGTCTTCAAACATTGCACCAGAAAGCACCTGTGATTGTTATGGCATCTAACACAGTACTTTGGCCAATTCTTCCGCATTGATTATTGGATATCCTTCTTAACACTAATACAATTTAATGAGTTTAATGAGTTAAAATGGGAAAGAAGACAGATATGAGTAAACCACAAGAAAATTTGTGCATGAAGGCTTTTATTCACTGTTACCGATCATTTTGAAGCTTTAAGTCCTTTGAAGTGTATCTAACAACAGGATGATCAACAATATATGATGTAATAAAATCGAAGTGATACATTTCATATCACCAAAGTATAAAATAAGTCAATTCCATAGGGAGACCAAATCCATCCAATTTACTGAGCTAGCTTTTAAGATAAAGGAATGTAAAAGTGGTCATTTGACCAAAGATACTATGCCCAGTCAATTGCATATCATTTTCATATCACAGCAAAATCTTTGAATATCCATTTTACCACTAGAAAATACAAAGAAGTATAATCCTTGTTTGTACAGAAGATTACAATCTAATTATAGATATAAAGCCCATCCATTTAAATAAAAAACTCACAATAAAATGCAACTTATAATTTCCCATGAACATTACATATAAGAACTGTTGCAGAAGCTCAGGGACATGCCATATCACAATGAGCTGATACTATAATGAAGATTTTTCTGATGATAGATGAAAAAAAGTGAGTAGGCTTCAGACAAATGTAACATAGTCTAAGAAATGTGAGAAAAGGACCAAGGTGGTGTAAAAAAAAGGTAAAGTGAAACGGATAGCATAAGCTTCTCAGAAAAAGACTGAGTTGAGGATATCAACAAGGATTGAAAAGAACCAAGGACAAGCAAGGGAGTAAGATACAGGCAATATTCCTCTCTTGAGATACTCCCCTATGCATAGCTAATGGTCATTATCTGGTGGGTCACTGGGTCTAAGCAACAGGTGTGTGTCAGGAGGGTTTGCCCCATAGGAAAAGCCCTTGAAGGGGTAAGAACCAGAACTACTAGACCAAAGCTTAAACCACAATTCTGCTTGTGTCTCTGATTCTTCTACTGCTTTAGTCTGACTGCAGGAAGTCAGCGTAGGGAAAACCACTTAGAAACTCCCGTTTCTGTTTGAAATGCATAATGACAGTTTCTTGACAGATTATACGACACTTTTGCAGACCACATCTATGGACGCAAAGCTCTATCCAGACGCATTACAGAAATAGTCATTCAATCTGAAGTTTCATTCTGTCTGTGTCAGTGAATATTATTGGTCAATAAAAAAAGAAAGAGATAGTGATGTAGGGAATAAACAACAACAACAAAAGTTAAGCAACCTATCTAGATCACTGATGTATTCATTAAGGTTAGGCATAGAAAGAGACTCCAGATACAAACTAAGAAAATAGAAACCAAGTTTTGAAACAAAGATTACGAGACCCAGAATTTCTACGTCAAAGTGATGAGTTGTTACAGCATTTTTGTAAAGTTCCAATGGCCTCAGAAAAGGAATAGAATTGAGTCTGGACAATATAAAACAGAGATATCATGTTGGGAATTATCAGAAAGTTAAATTGAGAAGATAGGTTGTAGTTAGATTTCGGAAGACTGCTAGGAAATACTGCATCAGAATGTTACATGCACCAAATAGACCACCTGACAACTTTCACGTGCTTGTATCTACCCATCATCCTTAGCAGACCACATTGCTGTTCCTCACACTCCGTGCGGATTCTGAACTTAATATTCCCCCTGACTGGAATACTCCTCCTACACATGTTCATGTGACCCACTCCTAAACCTCCTACAGGGATTTTTAAAATATCAACTTCTCAGTGAGGGCTTCCCTGATAACCTGTTTACAATTTTAACCTCACCCTTAATTCCCTTCCTTGACCTGTAGCACTGATCGCTCATATATTAAACAGTTTTTGCAGATGTCTTTGTTTATTTTCCGTGCCCCTCACTCATTTATGAGCTTCACAAATGCAGAAATTGTTGGGGTTTTGTTCCACCATTGAATTGGCAGGATCTAAAAGAACGTCTGTCGATATGCAAACCATGCATGGGTATGATTGTATGTGTGTGAACAAGTATTAAATTCCAAATAGAATTAGTGGCCTGAGCAAAGGCAAAATGATGTTTGAAGGCATCAAAGAAAGCCAATAATCCAGTTAAGACTAAAAGTATATATAGAGAAATAGATACATGATGATAAGCTTTTTAAGTCCATAAAAAGGCCATGAATTTTATAAATGATATGTCAAGTCTATGATATAATATCAAAAAGTTGGGATTATGCATCAGTTAGAATAAAGGGAAAGTCATATAGCCAGAGATTTAAAAACCTCAAAAATGGGGTGCCTGGGTAGCTTAGTTGGTTAAGCATCCGACTCTTGATTTTGCCTCAGGTGATGATCTCAGGGTCATGAGATCTAGCTCTGCACTGGGCTCCCTGCTTAGCAGGGAGTCTGCTAGAGAGTCTCTCTCTCTCTCTCTCTCTCTCTCTCCCTCTCTCTCTGCCTCTCTCCCCAATCGCACGTGCATGCACTCTTTCTCTCTCTCTCAAATAAATAAAAAGATTTTATTTATTTATTTGATAGAGAGAGAGAGACATAGTACAGAGAGCAAGAGCAGGGAGGAGAGGGAGAAGCAGGATGAGCAGGGAACCCGATGGGGACTCAATCCCAGGATCGTTGAGATCATGACCTGAGCTGAAGGGAGACACTTAACCAACTGAGCCACCCAGGTGCCCTGTCAAATAAATAAATAAATCCTAAAAAAATAAAAAATAAAACCTGAAAAATATTACAGTTGGCCCAAACAAAACAAACAAGGACTGTATGACAAAAAAATACACAAAATGGAAAGTGATATATCCTAGCTTTATATATTAAATTCAAGAGGAAACATCCTTTTGTTTTTTATATACATTAACATATAGATATAAATAATATACATAAACAGACAGAGATAAATAAATAGATACATGTGGATGTAGTTAAAAGCAAAGGAACATAAAGGAAGAGAAAATATTGTGTCCTGAAAAATGTAAATAAAACCTAAGAGCTCAAAAATAACTCCAGAGTTAACAGTCTATCAAGTTTCTTACAGTGTTATGAGTCACCAGGAAACATTACTGCTACTTTGAGACATATTACTTGTAACATAAACTAACTTGATTTCATAAATCTCCTTGAAATTTCTGATCTTTCTGATGTTTTCTAAAAGCAAAATTTTAGTATAACCTGAAAATATAACAAGGTAGCAGAAAGCCTAATGGAAACTTCACATATGTGAGATGAAAGGTGTATACATGAAAAATAAATTTGGATTTAGCAAAACTATAAAAGGAGTCTGTTTGAGAGTTTGTGTTAGAATAAGGCACCAGTTAATGAGGATGTCATTAGAAGTCTAAAATGTTAATTTAATGAAAACCTCTAATTATATCTGTTTGATTTTCCCATTAACAATATCAACATTTAGCAGTTGTTCTCATTAGACATTAAAAGAATATCAAAGAAATTAGGATAAAGGGCAATAGAATTAGGGTATATAAAGACTAGCTGAAATAAAGAATGAAAATTTGCAAGTTATAGTAAACTTCTCAGAAGACCAGAAAATTCTGAAAGAAAAATATAAAAGAAAGTATCCAAATTTGCATCATAATTTCAACCCATGATACTTATGCTGTAATTAATCTAACCAATGAGTCAGACCTTCATTCTTCACTATGGGTATTTTATCCCAAAATCTACTGAGCGTGTCCACATTATTATTTACAATGGACATGAGTAGAAACCATATATAAAGCCCCCAAACTATCACGAAAAGACCTAGGCCTTTGGTCCCTCTCTGTTATGAATCTGACCACTATTGTGACCAACTCTAACCCTTATATAAGTCCTGTTTTTTAAAAAAATTAGTTATCTGAAGATTTTTTTAACTGATAGTATTTTCTATTTCTGTACTTGTTTTACTTTCAATGGTTACTACGTGTATTTTATAAACAGTCTTTATTAGTGAATACTTAAATGGTGCTACAATGAATATCCTTGTCTGTTCATCATTTTGCTTATGTGTGGTGCATTTTAAATGCTTCACAAAATGTGTATTAGACTTACTGGTGTTCCTTATTATCCACAGCCCAAAGTTTTTGCTAAAGCATAAGACTTATACAAATTATTACATGATACGAATTCCCTTTCCCAGCCCAGGGAAATTGGAGTATATGAGCTTCTGACTTCAGTTATCAATCTACCAATCTATTGGCTTGCCAACAGTCATGACATAGCACAAGAACATGAGCTCAGACAATTAAATTTGCTTTTTTTAGAAAAAAGTTTTAAAGATTTTAATTCTCTCATTAATTCTCCATCTATTCTCATCATCATTTCAAATATTTTTCTTATTTTCCTAGATATATTAATTATTGCTATTTTAAAGCCCTCACGGGCTTATTTCAGTATCTGGGTCATCTGCATTTGTTTACATTGGCTGTCCATTTTTTTCCTCCTTGGATTTTAAATAGCACGCTGAACACTGAATATGAAAAAAGTTGAGGCTCTGATGATGTTATCTTCATCCAGTGGGGGTTCACCTTTTCCTTTAATAACCAGATAGAATGGAGATTATCATCTGCTTGCAACCAGGGACTGAGCTGACCTGAGGCTGGGTTGCAGTGCTGGTATGGTCTGTTGACCTCTTCTCTATCACACAGCCTGGGGTGGATCCCTTCATAGGGTTGTAACTGAGGAGAGTGGGACCAGTGTCCACAGGGCCTCTCCTCTGAATGTTAATCACCACCAGGAGACTGTGAGATCTCTTCTCTGGCCTATATTCTGTTAGAAGAATGTTGAACTAAGCCTTTACCTCTCTCTTATTACAGGCAATTCTGGCCCCTTAAATCTCAAAATTTTGTTTCTCAAGCCCTATGAGACTATCAAAAGTTCTACCATTTTCTGTGCCTGTGGGTAGTATCAACTACTACTCCATTCTGAGAATCAAAAATGCACTGATGGAGATAAGAAAAGGCTGCAGAATATCTTCTCACCTCTTTGTGTAGAATCTGGTTCCCTCAAGACCTAGTTGCTGCAAAGATTGTCCATTGCCTTTAAACATCTACTTCTCATCTGGCTTTCCAAGTTTTCCTCAGTGAGAACATTCATTGGTCTACCACAAAGTACTCTATCAGAGCTGGAAGCTGAAATCCCTCTCTGGAATGTGTACTAAGAAAAAGCAAACTAAAAGCAAGCAAGCAACAAGAATTAAATGAGGGAGCAATGTGTATGAAGGCTATAAGTACACATAAGAAGAAATTTGAGACAGAGATTAATAAGCCAAAGTTATTTTTAAAAAAAGAAATAATAGAGGAGACACCTGGGTGGCTCAGTCTGTTAAGTGTCTGCCTTCGGCTCAGGTCATGATCCCAGGGTCCTGGGATCGAGTCCCGCATCGGGCTCCTTGCTCAGCGGGGAGCCTGCTTCTCTCTCTGCCTGCCGCTCCCCCTGTTTGTGCTCTCTCTCTCTGACAAATAAATAAATAAAATCTTTAAAAAGAAGAAATAATAGAGTGAAATAATATAAATCCTCCAGCAGCATCCACTGAATTTAGTTCTCCTTGGGAAAGTTAACAGACATTCAATAAAGAGTTTTGTAATACAAAAACCATTGTGAGAAATTAAGTGAAAGAGAACCAAACAAGTTTTTAAATGCAGAAATCATCAGAGCCTTCAGTATATTCATGTGCCTTATGACCCTCCTAGATCTCTTATACATTATCCCCAATGATCTGACCAAGGGAATCTTTCATTTCAGAATTCTGAAAACTTGGACACCTAAGTGGTGTTGTAAAAACTAAGTCTTGGGCACCTGGGTGGCTCAGTCGTTAAGCGTCTGCCTTCAGCTCAGGTCATGATCCCAGGGTCCTGGGATCGAGCCCTGCATCTGGCTCCCTAATTGGTGGGAAGCCTGCTTCTCCCTCTCCCACGCCCCCTGCTTGTGTTCCCTCTCTCGCTGTGTCTCTGTCAAATAAATAAAATCTTAAAAAAAAAAAAAAACTAAGTCTTAATATATAAAATTAACTAAAACAATACAGAATAAATTCTTTAAAAATGAGCAACCATTAGCAAGAAGCAGAAGCTTATGCTGTTAAGGTCCTACAAACACCTCACGTGCAGGCATGGAGGCCTTTACCACTTTTTCTATTCTCGGATCTCCCTAGCAGCCACACCTACCTACTGTCCCATAAAAATGTTTACAGTAACCACATCCACCAAAACATAAACATAATTAATAGAAACTTAGAAAGTCTAAAATAAAGTATCTCAACCAGAATCTTTTACTTAATAAAAGTTTCTTTACATTAAAAATTACCCACTGCATTTATGTATTCAATGTATTCTGAGAAATGCTTTGTTTCAGTGGACAAACCTCATGCGCATTCTTCTGCACCAAAAAAATTAGTTCTACCACTAAGTGGTGATCTTGATTATCATAGATTCTACTTATTCAATTAACAAACACGGGGCCAGTAACTATCACTGCCTATAAAAGAAAAAATAATTAATGTATCTCCATAAAGATTCTCTTTTGACCTGAGAAGCCTTCCATTATTTTGCATTCATTTAATATATTAATATTATTGTGAGCTTTTATGTTAAGTATATGTTAGCTACTCTAAAAAATCAAATTTAAAATACCTTTTGTGAACAACTAACAATACAGAACTCAAGAATGAAATATCTTACAAAGCAAAGAAAAATGAGGAAATGAAAATTTATATTATTCATTTTCATTTATGTTACACTGAAGAAAAACCAAGGTAATTAAATGAATTCTCTCTGGAGCAACTTTTGAGATGGCATATTGACCCAATATTCATTTTCCTATTGCAAGCCAATGAAGTCCTATTATCAGGGTTTCTGCAAATGCATAAACTATTTTTATCCTTCATGTATTAAATAGAGCTTGAAGGAAAGTGGTGAATTTTAAGAATGTAAATGGAAGAGCAAAGGAAAACACCATACACAAAGTATTTTAGAATAAATAGCTTAGGCATCAAGCAGGTGGCCCAAGTATGTCCATCATGCCAGGTATGAGACACAAGACTGTACAAATGAGAAAACACATGCTACATCTGTATGCATTCAAATTAATAGCTTATATAGTATGTGAGCAAAGCAAAACCAGCAAGGTCTAGATCCAGCATCTGGGTGGCCATTTTCTGACCTCTGGTTTAGATACCATCAACCCCAAACAGTAGCGAGAAGAAGCAGTTAGAGAAGATAAGTTATATGATAAGAAGTAGCATCCATTCATTGCCTTCTGTGGGCCAGGATTGTTCTAAATGCTTAACAGATAGTATGCTAATATATCTTAACATACAATATCTTAACAGATAATATCTTAACAACATAAGAAGGAGATACTGTTAATAGCTCCACTTTAACAGATGAGGACTCTAGGAAAATTTGTGACTCACCATTTTCATGTACTGAGCCTGGTCTCTTAAAAATAACTTATTTGTTGAAGCCTTACTCTATATTCCAAGTACTCTACTAAGCATTACTTCATTTACTCCTTACAACCCTTTGGAGTGGGCTGTATTTGAACAAATTGAAGCTCCAGAAGCTTAATTACTAGGCCAAGCAGTAAAGTGGGTAGGTTAGGGAGATGATTATTATATTACCATTAGAAATCCAGATTTCTTGGCTACACTGGGCTTTTTGATAAGTACTGAGAGAAAACAGTACTGATTCAGAATGGACACAAGCACACAATCATGCAGCTTAAGACTTCTGGTTTTTATCTGTAGCCTTGGAGGGCAGTTAGGAAGCAACCCCACCCTGCACAGACTTGCACTAAGTGACAAGGATATTCCTGTGTTGTAGATGCCATTCTTAATCTGATTTTTTTTAAGAATAGACTAGTTAAGATTTCATCATTTGCTCTTTCTAGAACTAGCCATTTCTTTTTTAATTTATTTTTGTATTATGTTCAGGTAGCCAACATATAGTACATCATTAGTTTTTGATGTAGTGTTCAAGGATTCATTAGTTGCGTATAACACCTAGCGCTCATTAACAACACATGCCTTCCTTAATACCCATTACCCAGCTACCCCATCCCCCCACATGGAATACGAGAAGCCTAGAACTAGCCATTTCTTTGAAATGTACACTATTTTATTTTTTTTTAAAGATTTTATTTATTTATTTGAGAGAGAGAGAATGAGAGACAGAGAGCACGAGAGGGAAGAGGGTCAGAGGGAGAAGCAGACTCCCTGCTGAGCAGGGAGCCCGATGCGGGACTCGATTCCGGGACTCCAGGATCATGACCTGAGCCGAAGGCAGTCGCTTAACCAACTGAGCCACCCAGGCGCCCCTGAAACATACACTATTTTAATAGGATATTCTTTGCCATGAAGAAAATTTACTTCTGGAAATACACTACTTTCCAAAAGAAAATTGCAGACACCCCCAGAAGTGATTAAGTGTGAAAAACACATTTTGTGTGTCTTTATGTAATTACACTTTTTTAGTCCAGTGCAATCTCTATAAATAAATTTCTATTGTCACGACAATGTGAAAATAATAACTGTTTCATTAGGCATTTCAAAACTAAGCTTCTGTTTAATTTAAACCTAAAATGTGTTTCTTTCCAAAATAGTTCACTAGCCTTCTGTCTAAATATCCCAGAAGATTCTCTAACTGCATGCCCCTCTGAAGTTAACCTTAACTCTTGTATCTGACTCAATTTTCACTGTTTTTTCTCTATTTAAATCCTATCTGTGTTACTATCCGGCTGTTTTTCTCCCCTGCTCCTGCTTTTCTCCTGCCTACCTCCTAGCACTTAAACTGACAAAGCTTTAGTCAATATCTAGGCCCTGGGGGGTTTACCAGTCTCATTGCTATACCCCTCACAGCCAGCTGAAGCAAAAGGGTTTATCTGTGAATAGAAATCTCTGACAATTACCCTTAGCAGAACCAGGGGATTTCTAACTGCCTTAGATTGCTAAATTGACATAAAAAAAAAAAAAAATCAGCCTCCAACGACATCAAAGGAAAATCTTTTTTCTCTGGAGAGAACTATGATCAAGTGTGATACCTTTAACTCATCTCATGAACCTTTGAGTCTCTGTATCACAGGCCTCTAAGATTCTTGATCAAGAATTAGGATTAAGTTGCCTGAAAAAGAGTTTTCTTGCAAAAATTCCAGAAATCCAACATTACCAGTTCCATGTGCCTCTCACCTCCATGTTTTAGAGTGACTACTCAAAATACTAGACCCTGCAGCCTACCATCTCCTCACAGTCTAGCACGTCTTTAGGGCTTTCTTCTCCATTGTTTTAACTGTTAACACACAATCCAGAATAAAACGTATTGTTAAAAAAAAAAAAAAAAAACCATCTAAGTAGCTCCACTTCCCTGCTTTAATTAAAATTCAACCCTTTTGGGGAAGCCTGGGTGACTCAGTCAGTTAAGCATCCCACTTTTGATTTCAGCTCAGGTCATGATCTCAGGGTTGTGAGATCCAGCTCCTTGTCGGGCTCCCCACTGGGGGTGGAGCCTGCTTAAGATTCTTTCTCTCCCTCTGCCCCTGGATAAATGAATGAAATGAAATGAAATAATAAAATAAAATAAAATAAAATAAAATAAAATAAAATAAAATAAAATAAAATAAAATAAAAATCCAACCCTTTTTTAGGAAGACCATCTCTTCCCTCATGCTCAGTCCTCTGGGTAGAAGTTATTTATTCTCCAATGTCCTGGGCTATACTGACAGTCCCTAAACTCCCTACTAAATTTTCAAACTATAAGCTCCTGATATTTGTGCAAACACTGAAAAATTATGTTAATTATAATGATACTAATAAATGTAAGGTGATGACAGTTGGCTAAGTGTCTTTTTCTACTCTTTAATTTTGCTGTCTTCTTCTGACCTCATGGTTATGCTCCCTTATTCACTCAGTACTTGGGTCCCTGGCTCATTAGCTTTCTTTCCTACTTATCTCCATGTTTATGACCCACCAAGTAACTTAGCTTCAAGTATCTCTGACCTATTAAATGCCAACAAAATTTACTTACACTTCTTGTGAGCATACCTTTTCTATGACCTGTCCCTGGCCTTATGATTGGATAAACAGGCTGAGGTACCACATACAAACTACAAGTGAGCATTTCTGGTGATTACAGCTATAAATTTTCTAGATATCTTAGGCTGCTAAGGCAAAACATAAATAATTCAATCCAAAACTCGAGCCAAATTAGACATAAATATTTCAAGAGCTGTTTCTCTTGAATGGATCAACTCAAACTTTTAAAATTCAATCTATGAATCCCCAATCACCATCTTTCCACATCTCTCATGCTCTAAACTCCCCCATTTGTACTCTTTAACTTCATCATGGCTACTTAGGGCTCTGACCATTTCCTTCTATTCTGTAATATCAGTCTTGAATTATCTTTATCTTATTCAATATCAAGCATGAGATAGGTAGATGGTAGATGACTTCAACCATCTCTTTCATTAGAATCAACTATTAGCCAACTCACATTCACCTTTTTTTATTGGTGAATAATGATTTGGCTCCAGGTATAACTCCTCTGGAAAGACTTTCCTGAACCTCCCCCCTTAAACAGTTAGAACTTCCCATTTTGCTGTCCATTGCACTATTATGCACTTCTACCAAAACAATTCCCATACTTTATTGGCCTTGTTTGCATAGCTACTTCTGTCTGAGACTATAAACTCTTTGACAGTAAAAGATCATGCTTTATTTCTGGAACTCAGTGCCTAACACAAAGATGAGTGCCAAGTATGCACTTAGTAATTGTCTCCTAGATTAATCAGTAAATTATTCTTTTGAGAAATTACATTGATTTCACTTGCCCCTGTGAGAAATGTTCAGTTGGTCTCATTCACTTTAGTAATAGACTTTATTTTTTTTAACAGTTTTAGGTTTATAGAAAAATAGAGAAGAAAGTACAAAGACTTTCCATATATCCTTCACCCTCTCATGAGTCCCCCCTATTACTAACTTTTACATCAGCATAGTACATTTGTTATAATTCATGAGCCAATATTGGTAGAGGATTATTAACTGTAGCTCACAGTTTACTTTAGGGATCACTCTGTGTTATAGAGTTCTACAGGCACTGACAATGTATTATGACAAGTATGCACTATTGTATTATATTATACAGAATTGTTTCACAGCCCTAAAAATGCCTTCTGCTCCTCTTATTTATCCCTTCCTCCCTCACTCCAACAAACCGCTGGCAACCACTGGTCTTTTCACTATTTCCAGAGTTTTGCCTTTCCAGAATGTAATCAAGTTGAAATTATATGGTATAATTTGGCTTTTCTGACTGGCTTCTTTCACTTTAAATTATGCATTTAAGCTTCCTCCATGGTTTTCCATGGATTGATGCTCATTTCTTCTAATCACTGAATAATACTCCTCTGTATGGATGTACCACAGTTTGTTTATCCATTCACCTATTAAAGGACATCTTGGTTGCTTCCAAGTTTTGACAATTATAAATAAAGCTGTTATAAACATTCATATACAGGTTTTTGTGTGGACATAATTTTTTTTAACTCATTTGAGTAAATACCAAAGAGCTTCATTGTTGGATCTTATGGTAAGAGTATGAAAGAAATTTGGTTTTGTAGGAAACTGTCAAACTGTCTTTCAAAGTGGCCATTTTGCTTTCCTACCAACAATGAGCAAGAGTCCTTGTTTCATTCACTTTTCAGGATACAATAACCCACCCTTAAATATATGCTCATATATTACTCTTTTTGCAGACTGGCCTTCCAGTCACCTTTCATTGCCGCTTCCCCTCTGATCTTTTCACTTTTGGTAAAAAAAACCCTTACATTCCTTCCCACATAGCACTTCCCCCATGGCAGTGTAACACTGTCCCTGCACCCCAGTGATGCAGGTCTCAGTCTCCTCTTCGTATGCTGAAACAGTGTATCTAAAACAATGCCAACAAGTTTTTGATAAATGCTTAATTAATTCGTAAGTATATAAATTAATTTATACCTAGATAGTTCTGGCCTCCTTCATGCACAAGGGCACAGAAGGTTCTGAGTGTAGAGTTGGGTTATATGTCTTCTCTGTTATTTCTACATGGTAGAACTACAGGTCTATCAGGACTCTAATAAAACTGTAATTAAAAGCTGGGTCAGAGTTCAATGATGAATAGTGCTACTGCTCTAAAGAAAAATACTATTGGAGAAATTATACTGCTTGGAAAATAATGGAGAGAACTTATAAACGGCTTTATGTATTGTGCCCCCTTGTATAGATTAAGTGTATCTAGCTCTAAGCATAACTAAGAGAGCGCAGTAAACAGAACATTAAACTGTGTGTTGGGAGAACTGGCTCTATCCCTGGCTCTACTGGGAACCATCTGTGTGATCCTGGGCATCTCTACTTATAAAATGAGGGGTTTATTCATCCAACTTTCAATAATTGTGTTGATTTCCTACAATGTGTGTCCTAGATGTGTGGGCTATAGCAGGACCCAGATGGTCAAAGTCCCTACTTCAATGTGCTTACATTCCAGGGGTGAGAGAGGCAACGGGAAGAAGCAATAAACAAATAAACTAGCACATATCAAATAGTAATAAATGTTGTGAAGCAATGAAGTGGAGTGATGGAATGGTGAGAGCTTCCCCAGGGGATAATATTAAATTGAGTGGTCCATCAATCTCTCTGAGGACATAGTGTCTAAGCTGAGTTCTGAATGGCCAGAAAGAGCCAGCTACCCTCATATCTATGGAAAAAATTCTACCTATGAGGAACAATTAGGACAAAGTACCAGTTGGTACAAAGCAATTGGTACAAACAGACCACTGTTGCTTCTAAGGTCATGCCCATCTCTAAGTTTCTGATTTTATTATTGTATGATCATGGCCATTGAAGGTGTGACATTTCACCAGCGAGGTTATGCAAGAAAATTAATATTGCACCTTAGAAGATCTGTGAATGGCAAACATGGTTTTGTAAGGCACTCTCTCTGCCCACATTTAACAATCTATAAATGTTATTTATCCCATCATCCATCCTTACCTCTTCTTCACACAACAGCACATTTTAAAAGTCCATCACTACACAATTTAGCACTTTGAATTGTTTTCTATTCCAAGGATCATTTGGCATTTATTTTTGAACTCGCTTAAAGATGATTTAAGCAAAGTACTCTTTTAAAGTCATTGATATTAGACAAATCCAAATATGACCCAAACGCCAGGAAAATAAATTCTTATCTAATTTGCCTAGCTAAGGAGCCTTAATGAACATTAATCAGTTTTGATGTTAAATTAGCAGAGCTAATATTCTTGATGAGTTTTATATATTCATTAATTTTCCATATTTATTATATCCAACTTGATTCTTAGGTGATTATTATACTCATTATTAAATTCAAAATAATAATCTCTTCAATTTTTGTAGCCCATTGCATTCTTCAGATAATTCACAACAATACAATTACATATAATCTCCATTTTAGACATGAAGAAATCAATGCTGAGGGAGATTAAAGAACTTATATCATGTCCACAGCCAATTATTAGGAAATCAAAGCTTGAAAGCCAGATCTTCCTTTCTTCCTTCCTCCCTCCCTTCTCTTCCTTTCTTTCTTCCTTCCTTTCCACTATCCATGTGTCAGAGACTGTGTAAACCACTGGCAGTTTGGCATGAATAAATCCAATCTTTGCCTTCAGAGAGCTCGCAATTCAATAGAGGAGACAGAAAAAGACAAATTTTCCCTCAATGTCAACAAGACTGTAGTAGAGGTATATACTGAAACCCCCATGGGAGCCTTTTCTCACACAAGCCCACTTAATTAGCTAATTGCATGGATGACATATTCCTCCACTAAAAGAGTAAAGCTGCTTTCAATTATCAATTTAGAGAATATGACTTTGGCTAACTTGTTCCAGTCTCCTTCACATTTAACATGCATAGAAATAACACTTTGTTCGGAGAGGAATGAAACATAGTAAGTTGTGGATAAATAAACCAAGGTCCTGAATCTATTAACAAAGTAGCAGAATCAATAGCATAAAGATTCAGCTGGTTCTTGGTTCTCTTACAAACTGCATGGCAATTTTCATTGACAAAGTTGATTCAACTTGCTAAGTTTCTTCATCTGTAATAGGGGATAAAGTTTATTTATCAGGCTGTTGTTAGGACTTTTAGGTATTCATATTTGTATAATTTTCAGCATTGCTCATGGTACATCTTAAGTGATCAATTAAGTGATAGGAAGAATATCTCTCCAGCAGGATTAGATACTAATTCAGTTCTTTTTAGTATCATAAATAAATCTACCCAAAATGTTTCAAAGTAATAAAGCTTATAGAAAATATTCATATTTGCAGCATCTCTGATTATGATCATTAAAGACAAGATGATCTAAAAGTCTACTTCCTTCTCTCCTTCATTAAGGGTATTTTCTTTAGAGTTAAGATTACTCTTTTTTTCTATCTTTGAATATCACATTACCCTAAGGATCCTTAAATGACTAAGTCCAATCTAATCAGCTACTATAGGCCAATCATTTTATTACTCCTCTGCCTATCCAAGCTTCTTTTTTTTTTTTTTAAGATTTTATTTATTTATTTGAGAGAGAGAGAATGAGAGACAGAGAGCATGAGAGGGAGGAGGGTCAGAGGGAGAAGCAGACTCCCTGCCGAGCAGGGAGCCCGATGCGGGACTCCAGGATCATGACCTGAGCCGAAGGCAGTCGCTTAACCAACTGAGCCACCCAGGCGCCCCCCTATCCAAGCTTCTTAACTATCCTGGTAACCCAGACCACCTTAGAACAAATCAATATCAAGTGGAAACATTCTGATTCTTTGCATTCACCATATTAGTCTCTTTCATGAGTTCTACAGATATTTCCTCAGACTGTCTTTAGTCTGAGGTAAATGGAAGCTGTATGGAGAGCTTTAGACATCAAGTACAGTAGAGAACAAGTAGTAGATACTAATGTTCATAAACTGAGTTGTTCCTAGCCATTAGTTGTATTATTATAACTACTTATAATTATACTTAAAATGATAACAGGTTCCTTTGGGAATGTCTTATTCAGAGAAGTGAAGGTCTCAACTAAACACATGAAACCATCTAATTCCCTTATTTTTAAGTTGGTAAAGTAGCCAGAACATCCATCAAAATAATTCACCTGTCTATCCCAATTCCATAGTACTGGGGATTGCAGCATATGAAAAGGGTGAGGGAAAGGGAGAGTACAAGTCAGAACAACATTTTGCAGTGACCATCTGGCTACTTTAAGCCCCTGTCTGTGGTACATTTACATGAAAGTCAGCTGAAGTTAAGCAAAAGCCAACAGAAAATCATCTGCACTAACAAAAATGAAAGACTCTCCCTGGGACTTTTTAAAGCTTCCAAGAACAACGTGAGCCAAAATGAATGCAGTCAGTATTTCAGTTTAGTAAAGATGGTACCAATTTGTTAATAACCACTGCCTTTCCTCTTGACAGCTCTTTAAAAGCACCAAGTTTGGAGTTTGCAAACGCTAAGATTTGAAAGCGTTGGATTCTTTATATTATTTGGAGTCATAAGCACTTCCTTCCAGAGATTACAAGAAAATGGGAAACATAATGAGAAATCAACATTACTTCCCAATCCCCTGGTATGTTAAATATTTGCTCCCGTATAGCATTTTCAAATGCCTGCTTTGCATTTGGGCTTCCCACCTGCCAGAGTCTTGTCAAGAGAAGTCCCAAAGCACTTGCTGTTCATCTGCTCTATGTGCCCTGCAGACTTCTTTAATTGAAGTACAGTTTGCACACTTTGGAAGAACTCCACCAGGACCAAACCTGTGCAGGAGGAATTGAGGACCAACCTCCCCAGAAAGTCACAGGCTTCATTTCATTGGCAGCCCCTGCAAAAAGTACTGCCAAAGAACAAGGGCACACTACATATAAATCTTATATCTTCATGTGGATCAGCTTTCAATCAATTGTAAGCAATATATATCTGTTTAAGCAGATTGGAATAGCATCTTATCCACTTACATATCTATGTGTATCTATTCTTATCCATTTCTGTGAGCGATATATACAGTAAGATCATACACAAAAAAGGACCAGAAAAAAGAACTGGTAATTTTTTTTTAATTAGGGGAATCTTTAATGTCTTAAGATATTCTTAAAGGCAAATACTGCAGAATATCATCATCTAGAGAAAATCCTCTCTTGATGCTTTGCCTCATAATTATGTTTGTATTTTTTTATAACTATTTTACTAAAAACTTTGAGGAAGCTAAAACATCTACAACTGAAATGCTTTTCCATTTGTTTAGCTATTAAACTTCCTCCCATGCAATATATGTTTATTTAAAGTATCTCTAACTACACATTTACAATGTGTTTGTTAAATTAGTTAAGAGATTGTAATTGGGCACTGGGGATTACTTACACTATTCCCAAATCTCTTTACTAAAAATACATGAGAACAGTGAGCAGTTTATTTATAACCTTGTTACTTTGAGCCATTAGTGATGCCATTGTTTTCCCTCTTCATATTTTAAATATGTCAAACTCAAAATTCAATTCATAGCTCAGTTTGCTCATGTTTTATAAAGTAGCCTACAATGATTTTAAGTTAAATACAGTGCATCCACCTGCTAAATTTGGAACAGAAAAAGATGGGAGAGTTCCCAGAAAAGCTGCATTAAAATTGCAAATAGATTTTGTAATTTTTCTATTCATTGCCCATGGAAAGACTTTACAATGTATTCTTCTTCCATGTAAAATACACAATATTATGCTATCTTGCCTAATTATGGGGAATTAAAATTAAAAACCAAGAATATTTCCAATGGGAATAATATTCTCCATCACTATTCCTATAACAATGAATCTGTGTCACTTCTATGTGTATTAAGACAGATGGGGATAATAATATCTTGTCACTTACAACATTATCTGAAAGAATTTTTGTGATGGCTCTGTGTCCAGGAACCTGCTTGGCATCTGATAATTATTAACACACAATAAAGAAGTCTGACAAATTGAACCCTGCTTCTCTTACGCCTCAAGGTGTGAGTTCAGCCCAGGAAACAGCTGGCTTCATGCCAAGCTATGGCACCAGAAAGAAACATGCTAAATCATCTCACATCCAAAGGGGTATTCCTCTGTAGCCTACACATTCAGATTAGCCCTTAAAAAGCACTGGTCCCCTTCGTTTTTTCTCTGAATCTGTATTTTCATGAAGGAATTCTCCCAATAACCTGGCCGATTTAGGCAAACCTGCATCAGCCTCGTCTGAGAGAGAAAGATTGAGGCATGATCCACAGGGCATTTGATCATAGTTTTAGCCTCACTGCCCAACTTCCACCAGTTGAAGGAGGAAAAGTCCTACATTAAAACAGAGACTTATTAACTACTGACCAAAATGACCTTGGCATTCCTCTCAGCTTGACTAAACTTTAGGCAGTTTTCTTTCTGACTGTAGACTCCTGACTGCCCTTTTCTTAGAGTATTTAGCTTAGAAAACCTGCAACTGTGAGTTCTTCCACTGCCTCAAAATGTCTTTCTCAAGATCCTGGAAACCATCTATTTGAAATGTAATCATCGAAGAAGATAGCACCTTTATCTCCTAGTTTCTGTGGCAAGGTAGGATCCTAACTTCAATAAGCAACAATTAGTAAGTGTAGATTGCCTAATCACATTGATTAGCCTACCCCTAACATCCTGCAGTATTTTTCCATTTGCTCAGCCCAGAATTTAAAAATCCTCCCACCATTTGTTTTAGCAGAGTTGAGTTCAATCTCTCTCCCCTATTGCAATAGTCTCTCTGCCCTACTGAAATATTCTCCAATAAAATCTCTCTTGACTGTTTAATTGGTCAGATGCAATTTTTCTTTTACAGTACTCAGTTGTTGTTTTTCTTTTTTTCCTCAAGAGTGAGACAGATGCTCAAGCCTAATTACTAACTACTTGTCATTTGCATGTGCATGAACGGCTTTAAAAAATACTTTTACAAAATGAAAATATCTGGCTACTGCTGAAACTCTTTTTGTAAGAGATGGATTTATAAAGATTGCAAGCTACCTCTGTTTTTTTATGGCTATAAGATGAATAAGTCAGTTCAGTACTGTTCCAACCTCTTTAACTTGAATACATCTACATAGACAATAATCCCAACACTTCTTTTTGACATATTGAGTCTGAGTCCTACTTGCTTCCAATATATATATTTTTTTTACCCCACCTCCCCCCTTCAGCCTCAGGACACTATTCTATCCCTCAATTCTTAATGAATAATTCTGATTGATGCTTACTGAGGATGAGGGTACCAGTGAGAAAGAAGTCTGAATGAAGATATGAGAAAATAATTTGTCCATTATCTCTTTAATGAATCCCTAGTTGTGTCAATTCCCTCCAGTCCTGTAAAAACAGGCAGCAAAGATAAAAGTATATTCCTGCTGATAAAGTCTACTGTGATATGAAGAATGAATCTCATTGTGGCTGACAGCAAAAGGTTAACAAGAAAATGATTAAGTTACATACAAAAGCTTCTTCCTCTTCTTGTGCCTTCAAAGTCTTCAACATAGAAGTAAAAGACTGTGCCAGGAAGGAAGAAGCCATTTATGACTTTCTTGCAGAAATGCTAATATTTTGCTTTAATTTACTAATGTCATGTTCTCTTTTATTTTTATGAACTTGTAAAGTCAACTAAATTAGGAGCAGAAATGTGTAACTAAGGTAACTGCTTTCATAAATCAAGGAAATGAAAAGTAGCAGCAATAAATTAAACAAAATAAGCAAAAATGTGCTAGAAGTATATTCACATACGTACAAAATTTTGAGTATTAGTCTCATTCCCTAAGAGTTCAAGACATCACTTATAAGACTTGCACTTGAACGATGAATGATGTGTATATCACATGCATCCCTCAACTATTTATATCATGTTGTGTATGTGTGCACATATGCATGGTCTAAACAAAGCCATACTGCTGAATTAGTCAATGTCATGAAATATTCTCTAGTGCCAAAAGAGCCAGTATTGATTAAAATTTACTTTTATAGCACAGGAGAAATTCCACATAAGTCAGATTGTTCAGTATTAATGCATACATACTTAAATAGTATACAGAAAAATAATTATTTATGTACCTTTCAGGAAAAAGCATACATTGTACTTAATTAATTTTTAAGAGTAATTAATCCATTGAAAAAAATCAGGTATGTTAGCATCTAAAGAGTCTAAAATCTCAAATGCCACCAGATATAGATATGACTGTAACATATGTGGGCGAAGCTGTATAATTCAAAAAGAAGAATGATTCAGTAAGGAGTATTATTCCAGTTGTAAACTGGAAGAATATACCTCTCCCAGGGCATTCAAATTCATTTTTAGAACCGTCTCCTGGCCTTCACAAGTCTGCTGCCTAGATATGTTACCTTAGCTCCAAGTATACAACTCCTGAAGTATTGGGTGACCCTGTTTTCTGCATATGAAATATAACATTTGTATAACTGACAAGTTATACAAGTCTGTTCTAGTTGTAACAGTCACAAGTCAGGTCAATGAGTTGTATTTGAAGTGGTAATTAGTTTGCAAACAGAAGTATAAACAGATAGAATATGAGGCGCCTAGGTAGTTCAGTCCGTTAAGTGTCTGACTCTTGACTTTGGTTCAGGTTATGATCTCAGGATCATGAGATCAAGCCCTGCATCAGGCTCCCCCTGTGGAGCCTGCTTAAGATTCTCTCTCTCGCTCTCCCTCTGTCCCTCCCTCTCTCTCTCTAATAAAAGACAAAACAGGGCGCCTGGGTGGCTCGGATGGTTGGGCGTCTGCCTTCGGCTCAGGTCATGATCCCAGGGATCTGGGATCGAGTCCCGCATCGGGCTCTCTGCTCCTTGGGAGCCTGCTTCTCCCTCTGCCTCTCTCTCTGTCTCTCTCTCTGTCTCTCATGAATAAATAAATAAAATCTTTAAAAATAAATAAATAAATAAATAATAAAAAATAAAAGACAAAACAAAACAAAACAAAAAACCCCAGAACATTTTGATAATTCTCTCTTTGCCCCTTTGGTCACTCTCTCCCATTCCTGATGCATGTACCTGTACATACATACTAATGCCAATGTACCCATCTTCCCCTATTACTTCTGAACTCTTTCATTTGGATATATTTTTTGGCATATAATTACCACATAATCTCAACAAATTCATGACGGATATTTTCGAAATAGATTTTACTTCCAGGTCCTGTCGTTTGAAATGTTTGATATTAGATGATTGGTTTGATCTTTAGTATGTTGCAGAAACTTTCACCCAAGTTCAAATCATTATTTGCAAAAGTGCTCTAAGCACTGGGACTTCGAAATGGAAAGGAAGCAAGCCTAATGAGTCCTTTTGGGGTTTACAGAAGCAATCAAAAACTTGGAAGGAACAAGAGGCAGTAAACTGATTGATAGTCCCTGTGTACTGTAGCATACAACAGACCCTTGAGGAGCCCATGAGTGTGTATTCTTTCGAATCTGTAGGAGGCTTTCAACAACTATTTAAATTATATCTCATGTGCCCTAGCAAGCAGTGTGAGAATATTAATTAATAAATCGCCATGATAATATGTAAATTGCATTTCTATAAAAGTAGATATCTTGCAGAACTTCTGAAAATAAAGACCGATTTAGTTACTACTTAAATCTAATTATAGAACAGATTTTGTTCTCACTAAAACTAGCTTTTATTCTACGAGCTAACATTTTATATATTTTGCCACATGCCAAACTCTATCTCCCAAAGCAGTTATGTTGGACCCTCCCCCAAAGCTCTCCTAAACAAGAATTAAATTAAAAGTCTAAAAATCTCTGTGTAGTGTTTATCAGGAAACAGCCATGACATTCCCAGTGAAGAGACAGCTCAATGAAAAGCAGCTACTCTCTTCACAATGTGTCTTGATCAATTTAGGACTTTGAGTCCTGGGAGCCCAGATTCATGCCCATCTGGCAGTGCTGAGAGACACACACTTAAATATCAGATGTGTAGCAGAGCTAACATTACCGCACAGGAACTAGGCAGTCACTCACTCCTGATTTCCACCACTCACCAAGTGCAACAGATTTCCCAATTTTGCTGCCCAAAACACAGGAAAAGCAGCAAGGAAGAAGGAGACAAGATGGCAATGTAAGAAAGAGCTAATAAAAGAACCAAATGACTCACGAGCAATCTGGCAAGCAGTGATCAGGCCCATTGCGCCTCTAGTTCACAACTCTGAAGACAAAAAGGCTTTATCTTTCCCTAAACAGAAAATGCTCCAATTAGGTTTCTGTCCCTGAAAGCTAGCAGACATTACCACAAAATGCCCCTTACCTTTTCTTAGAATGTAAAGGGAGGAGGAGTTAGTTTGTTCTTGTGTAATTTCAATGGACTTTATTCTTGCAAAATGTTCTATATTCTTATATATGCATATAAAAATATGAATTTCTCTTCTTTTAGTACAGTTAATTTATTTTGCCAGTGGCCCCAGGTATAAAATTTGACAAATATTACCCTTTTTACTAATAGTGTAATAATTTTATAATTTAAAATATGAAATATTTATCTTTTATACTTTATGCTAACACACACTTAAGAAAAAAATAGGTATCACGTTCATTTTCTTATTGTTTAAGGATATGACATTTGGTAGTAGCTCTGAAGAGCTACTTACTTTAAACCTAAGAAGTGTGGATTGTTGCCAGGGCGACGTGATTGAAAAGAAAGGCCCCTTGCCCTGAAATTATTCCATAAAGCATTTGATACAGTTCTAAAGTTTCTTTATCTTTAAGAGTCCCCAACAGAAGTATAAAAAAACATACACAGTGCAAAATCCTACAACTATCCAGTAAAGATACACAGAATGGAGTAAACTTGAACTAGCTGCCATATAATTACAAACTCAGAATGAAAATAAAAGTATGGATTTAAATGTGTTATCAACTGAATTATAGACTTTTCTGAGATAAGTCAAGTACTTTCCATTCCTCACTTAATCATGGCAAAACATTTCCTAGCCATCAAAAATGATTTCTAGCTTTTGATACATGTAATACATTTATAAAGATATTAGAGGAAAATCTTAAATCACATATATTCCTATAAATTTGAACCTCACATATACAGCTTTTTAAAAGACAAAATAGGGGCTCCTGGGTGGCTCAGATGGTTAAGTGTCTGCCTTCAGCTCAGGTCATGATCTCAGGGTCTTGGGATTGAGCCCCGCGTCAGGCTCCCTACTCAGCGGGAAGCCTGCTTCTCTCTCTCCCTCTACTACTCCTCCCTGCTTGTACTCTCTCACTCTCTGTCAAATAAATAAATAAAATCTTAAAAAAAAAAAAAAGACAAAATATTTCCTTCCCTCCTTCCCTTCTTTCTTTCAAAAACATGTACTAACCTTTTGAGGTGCCAGACACTGTTCCAGGTACTTGAAAGACATCAGTGAACAAAACAGTGATTCTTACCCCTATGGAGCTTACAATCTAGTCAGTAAACAGACACCTCACGAATACCTGCTGTGTGACCTTGAGCAAGTCACTTAACTTCTCTGTGCTTCAGTTCCCTCATCTGCAAAAAGGGGATGTTAATAATATCTACCTCATGGGTGCCTGGGTGGCTAAGTCAGTTAAGCATCTGCCTTTGACTCAGGTCACGATCTAGGGGTCCTGGGATCGAGCCCTACATTGGGCTCCCTCTCATCAGGGAGTCTGCTTCTCCCTCTTCCCTTCACCCCACTTGTGCTCTCTCACTCTCTCAAATAAATAAATAAAATATTTAAAAACAAAAAAAATGTTTAAAAAAATATTATCTACCTTGGGGCGCCTGGGTGGCTCAGTCGGTTGAGCGTCTGCCTTCGGCTCAGGTCATGATCCCAGGGTCCTGGGATCGAGCCCCTCATCGGGCTCCCTGCTCAGTGGGGAGTCTGGTTCTCCCTCTGCCTCTGCCCCTCCCCCCTGCTTTGTGCTCTCTCGCTCACACTCTCTCTCAAATGAATAAATAAAATCTTTAAAAAAATAAAAATAAAAAATCATATCTACCTCATACTATTAAATGAGTTCATATGTATAAAGTGCCTTGCACAGAGTAAGTTCTATATAAACATTAGCTTTTATTATCATTTCTGTCTAACTTGTGCCAATGTAAATGTACAAAAAGACAAAAATATCAAGCTGAACCATATGAAATTGATATTTTTGTAGGCAATGGTGTACAGTTCAACTTATAATTTAAGAGAATGGTTATATCTGGCTACATTTTAGAGATATCTAAGGGAACTTTTAAAACTACCAATGCCAGGGTTCACCTTCTCCCCAACCCAGATCTATTAAGTTACAACTTTGTGGGTGAGAAGCTGGGTATCATTTTTTTTAATTATCAGGTAATTCCAATGGGCAGCCAGAGATGAGAATCACAGCCTTTTTTTTTTTTTTATTTTGTTTATTTACTTATTTGTCAGGGAGAGATAGAGAGAGAGACTGAGAGAGAGAGCGTACAAGCAGGGGGAGTGGGAGAGGGAGAAGCAGGCTTCCTGCTGAGCAAGGAGCCTGATACTGGACTCAGTCCCAGGACCCTGGGATCATGACCTGAGCTGAAGGCAGATGCTTAACCACCGACTGAGGCACCCAGGCATCCCAACAACCTGTTTTTTAAACACTTTATTCCATAGCAAGTAGTAAGAAAATCAGGACAATATGATGTCAAGGAAAGCAGAGGGAAGGAGGAATGAGTGGTCAATGATGCTAAATGCTGCAGAAAAGTCATATGAAAGGGAAATTACCTTACAATACTTAGGGAGGCATATTCAATCAGGTGTTCCTTACAATAATGATGGTCTCCATTGGAAAATATAACTACTCTGCTTTTGCTCCTGTCCCTTACGATACTCATAAGTGGTCCAGAGTACAGGATTTAGTCAATTATGAGAAAATGTTCATGAGAAATAAAATGGAAACATTTCTGACTCAACTTCTCCTGTCACTGCAGTACAGCCCAAATTCACAGACTCAAACTTTAAAGAAAAAGTTTGTAATAGAAAATAAAATATATTTAAGTTTTTATTAAGAAGTCTCTGCGTATCGCATTTGAAAGTATAAAATAAGCAGACAGCATATTTTCAAAATTCTACTGTTCAGAAACAAAATAGTTATGCTGTATTGCAAGACTTTTCATAGGGCAAGAACATCAGCATCTACCAGTCCATGAAAAATGCGTTGTTGTTAGCTACTTTAGAGTGTTCTGAGTTACTTAATGGAAATACGGTTTTTACAGTACATGGGTTATTCTAAGAAAATCTTTATAATGTAAACTGTTCATCATCAACAATATGGAATCTTTATCTAACCATACACAGGGAATCGGGAAAAAGGTCCTCAAGATATGTCCTAAGCCTCAGCCATATACTCAGTCTTGTACTCTCCAACATTTTTAACATGAAGATACAATCTTTAGAAGTAAGTTTATAAAATCTATGAACGATAAGGAAAGTTTGGAAGCAACATAATTTGTACAATAAAGATCCAAATAAATCTTGACAGATGTGAATAACAGGCTATATCTAAGAGGATAAAATAAAATAATAAAATAATTGCTCACCTGATCCCTAAGCTAAAAGCCTATTCTCTATGTTACAGCACCTTCTGCAGATCTCGGTCTGCAGACATAACATATATTATGTTACCATAATATATTACATGATGATATTCCACAGTAGTTTGAAATTATAAGTTTATCTGTTATTTCTCCAAAACAATACATTCCAATTCATCCTTACACCTTAGGTCATCCATCATTGATCAACTCTCACAGAACTGAACAAATAACTGAATAGGTTACTACAACAACAAACACCAATTTAAATAGTATGAAAAGATGGCATGAGTGGATCAAAGAAAGTGTAAAATGGGCATGGTGAAAGGGGTATGATAGCCACCTTCAAATATTTGAGAGGTTATCATTTAGAAGAAGGCACCGTACCACTCTTTATGATTTTAAGGTAGTAGAACTAGTCGATGTGTAGTATTTTCCAGGACATAAATAAGAACCTTATATCAAGAGAAGTGAAAAAAAAAAAAATCCTAAAAATCAAAGTTATGGCCATGTATTGTTTTGAGTTTCCTAGCAATGATGTTTTCAAATACATATCAGTGACCCCTTATTGTAGAAGGGAATCGCTCATCATTCGTTTTTTCAGGCACGTGCTCTGCCGTGTTGTAGGTACAGTGCTGTGTCTAAGGACACAGAGCCTACGGCATATATGGCATAGTTCTGTGCTCAAGAAATACGCCATTTAATGGGAGACATAAACAAGTACATAAGCAATAAGAATTATTTGTGACAAATGTTACAGTGTGCAATAATGAGGAAACACAGGAAAGACAAAACCTGTTCTCAGGAGAATAGGGAAAAATTCCTTCCCCTGACTCTACAATTTTGAAAAGCTGAAGTAAATAATCTTTAATTTCCTTGAAACCCTGGTTTGTCTAATTCCACACACCCCGCCACTTTGAGTATTACCAGCAGGAAAAGCTAGACTACTTACTTACCTAGTTGAAGCTGTTTTTTGCCTGAATGATAACCCTTCAAAATACACTTCTGTTAGTCCTTCCTATGCTGTACCAGCACCACAGTTTTTATTACACATACATATATATAATTTGGCTATTCCTATTGTTTTTAATTATGTTGACTGGCATCTGACAACAATATTCTGAGGATACAGTAACTCTGTTTTCCTTTTTTAACATAGTGGTATCTCTGAAAACAACAGAAATCATAACTTCACAATTACGTTAAAGGTAGAACCCGCCCTAGGTTGTTTTGGGACTGGATATCTGTTGCATCTCTGTGGGCTGGGAGGAGCTGTGACATACTGTGGTAGTCGCTAATGTAGGCTACTTCCCATCATGGGGAAACTCGTCCTACAGGTTGGTAGGTGGAGTTTTTGACCCTACAAGGTTTGTACTGAACTGTCATGGTGGCCTTTCTCCATGGATTGGGAGGGAAGGGGGGGCAACTGTATCCACAATGCAGATGCATTATACTGAGTCTAGGGGTTACCCTGGGTCAGAGGTGAAAGAGGAGAGCCCATGCTCTGCACCTGTGGCTCTTGATCTGTCAGACCCAAGGTCTTGGGAGCCACAGGTCAGGATGTTGTGTCACTGGGCTTTTAATGTGTAGCTTATTTATCACCATCCTTGCCTCCAGCTCCTGTCTCTATCATTCCCCTTCAAGGACCTGGGACTCTGCCTCAAGGCGTTCCTTCTAGTTTCTACCTAACAAAAACAATGTGTCTTGGAATTTTTTTAAAACATGGAAAATGCTAAGAAATATTTTCTGTGTCCTTTGTATACTTCTAAGCTAAAACAACATGTTTTACCAAAAATATGAACTGAGAATTAAAATGTAAAAAGCTAGGGCCTTTCTGTGTATACATTTCACAGACAAGTAAATGAACAAATGACAGTTGGGGACAGTTGGGGTCATATTGACATTTTCTAAATTTAAGAAGAAACCCTTTATGAAAGGTTACACAATCTGACAAATTAGCATATGCTGAAAACAGATTTTTATTTGAATTTGATTAGATAAAATATTTAAAATAAAACTATTATCCCTTATTATTCCCTTAGATTATATAATCTAAAGTTCATTTCTATATGAACTCAGATGACAATAGCCATATTGCTCCTTAAACCTCCTCAGATTGTTATAGCATATAAACTAGCTCCTTGATACCTATCACTTTCAAAATTACAATAAATATTTTAGGACACTGGATCAGATCAGGACACTAGTACTCTGATATAGTAGTTAACTGAACTTTCAGCTATGTCTCCTCCACAACACTGCAACATGAGAAATCTGGCAATTCTTTAAAGCATCCAGAACAATCTTGGGGACAGTACGGGAATACTCAATAAAGATGTGTTAAATAAGCCATTCATTTAAACCTCTTGTTAATTGGGGCTTAACTTTCATTGGAAAACATGGAAACTGTAAGCTCTGCTTCTCATGGTACATAGATAATTTTAACTCTTGTCATTTTATTTTTTCAGATCTGTATTGTGACTCAGCATCAACCTGCTTTTTATAAGCAATTACTGCGTATCTGGGGGCAATGTAGCTGCTCCTGCAGAAAAGAGGGAAGAAAAAAAACCTGACAGAACATCATCAAAAACCCGGAAAAAATGTTAGAAGACTTATGCATAAAAAATATCAAACATATTCCCATTATGCTGCAAAAAAATTCAAAAAAGGACATGAAAAAAAAGTAAATCTGCAGCTCTTAGAATGAAAGAGTGAGAGTAAAAGCAGAGATACAATAAGAAATGAGAGAACTGACAAAAAAAAAGAGGCTCTGAATATATTAAACTGAAGATGAATAATTAAAAGTACCAGAAGGACAAATCACACTTCATAATAACTAATCAGAATTTAAAAATTAATAATTATCTGTGAGCTTTATAATTAGACTAGATATATTATAGAATTCCAGCTCTGTATTCCTGCACCTTTTGTTAATGCCCAATTATAATGTAAAATAAGTAAATAATAGGGCATTAAATATACAATATGATGTTTATGTACATAATAAATGGAGATATATATGTCAACTATTTTGAGTTACCACCTAATGAATATTCTAGAGTACGCAAGTGATTAAGAAAAAAGCCAAATTTGCTTTCATAGATTAACAATGCCTCTAGGATGTTATGTGACAAAAAAAGTAAAACCAGCTATTCAGTTTCACACATAGTGATAAAGGAAAGGAGAATTTATAGGATCGCATAAATATTGAACACAAAGAGTTAAAATACAATATGGAAATACATTAATAAAAATATTAGTAAAGCAATATCCATTTGCAAAATGCTTTAGAATATACACATTGGGTCTATTCAACACAAACGAGAATTTTAATCATCTAATTAAATTGGGACATAAAGTTTGGCAAACAAGAAATAAGAATTAAAAAATATATACCCAGCAAAAATTCTAAATTGGATTTTCTTTCTACGTGGACTAACAAATGTCAATAGCATATATGCCACATTTATTATCTCTTTATTGTATACAAACAACCCTATGCCATGTATAAAGAACCTAATTCAGGATTGTCGGTCCTTTCATTTTATCTATCTTTTCTCTAATGCTGAATTATATTACAGATTATAAACTAAGCATCATATTGTATTATATAATTTTTACTATTTTTATTATAGTAAAACATAACATATTCATGTCTTTCTTATAAAGTTATCCAAAGATATAAAAAGATTAATCTGGACAATCCAATCATAAAATAACATCCTTTTTTAGTTCAGTTTTTCAGAATTGTTGGTCTGAATCTTTTAAAATTAGTTTGAAATTATCAAGTGCCAAAAAAACCTTAAAGTCAATTTAGACTACCCCTCTCCCAAGGTATTTGTTGTTGTTGCTGTTGTCAACATCTTCTCAAACATTTAACAAATTTTAGGCCTGTAGAGTGAGTTTGGTCTATAGAGCATTAATGAAATAATAAAAGGGAAAGATTCTAAAGTTAGGATCTTTCTAAATTATTTCTTACTTTTAAACCAGATTATTATTTAAAATAATTTTCTAAATCCCTACAAAGATAGATAGATAGGTGACAGAAATAATATGCACACTCACCCACACACGTACATGCAGATACATGCACATACAAAAAGAGAGCTCCCAATATACTAAAAGATAGGTCTGTACTCATGAATATGAATGTAATTATTACTTTAATATATAAGACAATGATTTTAGTATATATATAATAAGACATAGTATAAAGAATATTTCCCCCAAATTGCATATTTTAGTCTTATAGAATTATAATCAGGACTAATTAGGAAGTATTGGGCACTCAATGTACATTCAATAAAGTTAAAATAACTGGGTTAACTTATAAAATATGCATTAAATCTTTTCCTTTGGACACTCTTATGTTTATTTGTTATTCATCTCTTCAGCATAGCTCTTACCTTTGTACTAATATTTAATTTAGAAGTATCCTTTCACTCTGATTTATGCTCTGTCCCCTCCATGCAATACTGATGTTAGTTTATAACATCAATCCATCCCATTCTGGGCGTGATCTCTTAGGGTCCCAGAATTTCCTGGTGTATGCATAAGTCAATGGGCTTACTAATTCACAACTAACTTAACTTACTTTGTGAGAGCCAATTAACCCAATAAAGCAAACTTACCATAGCCTTCCCATGTCCTCCTCTTCCAAAATACCATATTCATCTACTCCCCATATGAAGCAGAACAAAAAAGGTGGGAGAAGACTCTGATGTTTGCCTTTGAGAAGGTTCTTCGACACTTTCTATGATCAGGCCATGAGCCTCTTACAGCATCATATATGGGGAGTTCTGAATTATATAAATGTCATATATCAAACAGGAAAACATACATTCTTTATCATATAAATTCTCGAAATCACGGTGGTTATAACCTATCTCAAGACAGCAGGCAAGTAGACCTTCTCTTTGACTGTCACATTTTTTTTTTAATTTAATGCAGAAGAAATTTATTGTGCAATCCAGAATCAATCAAGGTTAGTTGACCTTTAATGATGACACACTGCCAGATGCCTGCCAGAAAACGACAGAGAGCACAATTTAACAAGCAGTATATTTTACAAGTTGGGCGCCCACAGAGCTTACTTCAAGTCTAACTTAAGCCCCCAAAATTCTTCAAATATGTTTCAAATCCCACAGACTTCAAATGGAAATAATCTATTTGAACAAAGTTGGAGAAATATGTATATCTTACTGTTGAGTTCACAAGTGATTATATATATATATATCACATATAATCACAATAACCTCGTGAGGTACTCAGAACAGGAATTTTCATTTTAAAACTAAAAAGATGAAATCCAAAAAAGTTAACCAAGTAGACATATATATATATACATATATATATATATTTTTTTTTAATCATCAATATTTGTTTCTTCTCTGTACTAGCCCTGCTCTTGTTGAGCTTATGTTCTACGGGAGGAGTCAATCACTTAGCTAATTACTTAATCGAATAGTTCACTGTGCTTCTGAAGGGGAAGTTCAGGCAGCAGTAAGTACAACCAGAGCGGGGGTGATGGTGGCAGGACTCTAGTCAGGACCTGGAGGAAGGCTTCTTATGTAAATGACTTCTGAGCTAGCTAATAAAAGGCAGGAATTATCTGGATGAAGGGAACCGGTGTGGAGGAAACAGTTTGTGCTAACACCCTGAGATGGGAAGGAGCAGGATCTGACAATGTGATAGAACAGAGAGCAGTTGGAATAACAGCGCCAACATCAGAGTGGTGAGAAGGCAGGACAGATAAAACAGGGCTTTGTAGACTATCTTGAGGACTGTGATCTTTAAAAAAAAAAAAAAAAAAGATTTTATTTATTCATTTGACAGAAAGAGAGAGAGAGAGCACAAGCAGGGGGAGGGGCAGAGGGAGAAGCAGGCTTCCTGCTGAGCAGGGAGCGCGATGCAGGACTGGATCCCAGGACCCTGGGACCATGACCGAAGCCGAAGGCAGATGCTTAACCAACTGAGGCACCCAGGGGCCCCTTGAGTACTGTGATCTTAATTCTAATGCCAGGAGGATGTCAAGAACAGTTTTAAGTGGTAATATTTGCATGTTAAACTTGAATGTTAAAAGCCTCACTGTGGTTACAATGTGGGGTGCAAGGAGATCTCTCAAGAATCTAGTGCAGTAATTTAGGCAAGAGAGTAGTTTCTTGAGTTTGGTTGATATCAGGGAAGAAGAGAATGGGATGATTTGATGCAGAATAGGCAAAATTTTAAAAAAGTAATCATTTTGGATGGGGGAGATATGAGAATGACCCTAAATTTACATGTTTGTGTAGCATGAATAGTGGCAGTACTATTCATTGGAGATTTTAAATATTATTAAAGAACAAGGATTGGAATCTAGAGTTTATATGAGGACATGTTGAAACTGGTTGCTTCTGTGACCTCCAGGATTCAGAGTAAACAGAGCTGGAGTTATGGAAGGAATTTGGGCTAGAAATATAAATGTGAGAGTCATCAGCATGTAGACGGTATATGAACCTGTTTGTTCATCTGTGGGGAGAATATAAAGCACCAATATTTAAAAGCCAGTCACAAGATAAGACAGCAAAGCAAGCTCAGTAGGAGCAGCCAACAGAGGCTAGAGGAAATACAGAAGAGTATTTATAGCATTGCAAACCAAGGGAAGAAATTGGGAAGAGGGAAATGCTCAACATCTAGTATGGAATACCAAATAGGCTACTGGGATTATCTCTTTATATTCAATCCACATTCTGCCAAAGGAGTAAAAAGGAAACACACACACACACAGTTCACATAAGAGGAATACAAATCGAATCAGAGTGTAAGAAAGAATGCTTAAGCACACCAACTATATCTATACGGTGTTTTTAAAAAAACTATGAAACGCTTTTTTGCATCTGTATTAGCAAAAGGCAAATGTTGGAAAGGTTGCAAGAAAACTAATAAATTCATTAACAGTTGTCGTTAAAATTAATCAGTACAATAATTTTAAAAGGCAGTTTAATAATACATATAAGCCTGGGGCGCTTGGGTGGCTCAGTCGTTAAGTGTCTGCCTTCGGCTCAGGTCATGATCCCGGGGTCCTGGGATCGAGCCGCGCATCGGGCTCCCTGCTCAGTGGGAGCCTGCTTCTCCCTCTCCCTCTCCCACTCCCCTTGCTTGTGTTCCTGCTCTCGCTAACTCTCTCTCTCTGTCAAATAAATAAATAAAATCTTAAAAAATAATAATAATAATACATATAAGCCTGAAATTGTGTTGATGTTCATCAGCACAAGTGTCCTACTGCTACGTGGAAATAATTTAGAAATCCCCAAATGGCAATTACAAGAAATAATTTTGCTGGAGACTAAGTCACAGAATGTTAACAATGAAGAAATGATGTATGTAGTGCTAATATCTTCATTTTTCAGATGAGCAAACTGAGACATGGAAAGGCTAAGCAACTTTCTTAAGGTTGCATGGTGGTAAGTGGCAGAGCAGAGATTAGAAAATGGGAGATCTGAACTGAAAGCCTGTCTATACTCTGTATGATTCTGCCATGCTCTTTGGCACATTTTCCCTTCTGGGCCTTGCTTTTAGTTTTCTACCTTCTATTTCCCTCTTGTAGCCCTATGGCAGACTCATTTTTTCCCCACAGTGTGTGGAATACAGTAAGTGTTGGATAGTTTTGTGGAATAAGAACATGAATAGATTCATGAATCTTAAAACAAATGAATAAAGGACCCACTAGCTTACAATTTGAGGTTCCCATTTCTGCCTCGAAAAGGACCCCCCAGCTTACAATTTGAGGTTCCCGTTTCTGCCTCGAAAAGGACCCACCAGCTTACAATTTGAGGTTCCCGTTTCTGCCTCGAAAAGGACCCCCCAGCTTACAATTTGAGGTTCCCGTTTCTGCCTCGAAAAGGACCCACCAGCTTACAATTTGAGGTTCCCGTTTCTGCCTCGAAAAGGACCCACCAGCTTACAATTTGAGGTTCCCGTTTCTGTCTCGAAAGCTTCTCCTCTAACAGCACTGCTCCTGCAACATTACCACATCTTCCAAAATCTCACCAAGCCGTCTTCTTCACATCATTCAGCACTCTAAAAACCTCAGATGCATTGACTCTGAACGTTCATTGGGCATTTTTTATATATGAGACACTGTGCAAGATCCAAAAGAAATAAAGATGAATTCCATTCAACCCTGTATTCAGAGAGCTCACATTCTCTAGGGGGAGGCAAACATGTAAACCTCCCATTTGTGTGCGTGCACGCATTCTATGGTAATGTTACCTGGAACTCTGTAATAGAGTCAGTATCACAATAAAATTATGCACAGGGTACATGAGGACCAAAAAAGAGGATTACTTGGCCTAATCTGGGGGTCTGGGAAGGTGGAGATGATGCCTGAACTGAGTCCTGAAGCATCAGTATATATTATCCAAATGAATGTTAGAAGAGGCAAATACATCCCAGGTTAGGAGCAATGGCACAGTATATGGAAATGATGTGTGTGTGTGTGTGTGTGTGTGTGCCTTAAGGATGACAGAGGGAACAATGGAGGGGGGATGTTCTAAGAATTACTTGGAAAAGAGCCCTCAATTTTCTCAAGATACTACCTAAATGTACAATCCTAAGTACTGCATCTTACCTACTAGTAAATACATTAATCCAGTTACTGTTCAGAGCTCAAAATATCAGATTTGAAATGCATATTACTTTCAAGAGGATTAGCCTTATGCACAATTATAGAAAAGGCCTGATTTGATGGCCTCCATTTTGTAACATGCATCCGTTTTTACTCTAAAACTGCTTTCCTTCTTCCCAGAAGCCAAGTGTTTTCATGTCAACCCCCTGCCTAAATATTTTTAACCCACATCCTCACCTAAGCTATTCATTGGCCTAATCAGCTAATCTCTTGAAATAATTTTAACGTTGGTATTATCTCTTTAAAATGGCATATTTCATTTCTAATGGACAATTTCTGTGTTTCAGCTCAAAAATATTAATCCTACCATGAGTTTATCCCTTTGGACTAAAATACTTCCACATATAATCTCAGTTGATACTTAGAGCATTGTGATAAAAGCAAGGTAGCTATTATTACACTATTTTTTAAGATGAAGATAATGAACTTCAACTTATTCAAAGTCACAGAGCCCTTGGTACAATCAATACTAAAGCTCATTTTATTTATGTCTTAGTGGGAACATTTTACCCCTGCCACCTTTTACCTAAAGACAGGATCAGTGATGCTGCCACTAGGGCAAGCTAAAGATATGTACATTTGAGAGTCCACTGGTTACTTCTTTACCTGATACCAAATAGGCAACCTCCTACTCTAGCTACTCTACCTATCTCTGTAGGTTCACTACTTCTGTCTTGGAATGGCAGGCACATAATTTGACACATAAATGTCTTGTTAACAACATCTCGTTTAGGAAGAATTATACATTTGCTCTTTGACAGTTTTAATCTTAAAAATCAAACCCATTTGCAAAGACATAGTATAACTTTTGACTGTACCAATCAATGGCCTTATTATTTTTACTTATGGACTTAAGCCATGGTAATATTTTTACAAGTTTTTTTTCCCCCTTAAGTCATTTTTCCCTTGCCTTTCACTCACAGTGACTGAAAGAAAATTTTGACAGGTAGATAAAACCCTGTGAGGCAAAACCATGGAAAACGTCAAAGAGTACTCACTAGTCAGTCAACAAGAAAAGAGATAGAGGCATAGGGCCCATTGGCAATAAGTGGGCCCTGTAAGATGCCTAGAGAGACTATCTCACTGTCCCTTTCACCCCTAGGCAACTCCAACAACTGTGGTTTCATTTAAAATGGATTGTTCTCATTATCTATCTATAAACAAAATCAAATTCATTACCCCTGCCCCTCCACAGTCCCAACCAATTCTTTATTCTCCATTTCAGTTAATCACATGAGCCTTGCCAACACAAGCCAGGAAACTGAGTCATCGTGGCACATTCTCCTACTTTCTTAGGCTAAATCTTCCTGAACAACCTGGAACTGGATGTCTGAGTCACATGCCCCTTACCTCCCCACCTCCACCCTGACGCCTCAGTTATCTTTGACAACACAGATCTTTTCATGTACCTTCTCCTTTAAAAGCTTTTGATGGCTCCCCAGTGTGGCCACTTAAACTCCTTTTAAGTTTTTATGATCTGGCCCCAATCACATCTCCAAAAACATACTTGCCAGTATCAAATGTACACACCCTCATGCCGGAGAAAGAATTTCTGACCTAAGCATGAGTCTAGGCAAGCTTTACAGACAGAGAATTAGAAACTAATCTATATGCTGAGATTTCGGGGATACAACTTATATTTTCTTCTTGACAAGAGTTAGCCCATCTTAGGCTGTTGTTAAGAGATGTATTTATTTAGGGACAGTAATAGATACAGTCAGATTGGTCTTCCCTTTAGCAAATCAGTTGGCTAAGGGGACGATTTAGAATGCATACTCCCCAAGCATTTTGGGGTATGGAATAGTATGCTTCTAGGACATACTTGCTTAACATCTCTCGAACTCATGACAGAGTTTGGGCAAACACTAGTATACACTGTATTCACATTAAGATTCAAATGATTTCTCAGAAAATAAGGTTTGATGAGGGGGAATAAATGAAAGTGAGAAAGCAGAAAACACAGAAAGAAACCTGACATCCTGAGGTGCATGTGTGTTGGATGGGGGGAGGGGTACAGTAGGTTGAGAAGTAGGTGGGGTACCTGACTCTGTATCTTTGAAAACAGAAAGAGGACTTAGGCACCTAAATTCAAATTTCATCCACTTCTTGTATACCCCCTTCCTTAGAAGATTAATCTGAAATGTAGTAAATACTGATAAAATATTATTTAGAATACATGAATATTATATATATAAGTAAAAGTCAAATATTGACCTTTCTTCCTTAGTTAGATAGCAATCTTCTGACACTATCAAAAAAATGGATACATTAAGCATGGACACCAACACTATAGTTCTAAAATATTCTTATAGTCTATAAGATCATAGCAGTTTTTATAAGAATTAGCCATGAATAGTTAAATGTAAATACAAATTCATTGTGTGAACCATCTATCAAATTTATCGGTCCTGCTCATTTTGAAAACTTTGCTTATTCATGCCAATATCACTTACATCAATAAATATGCCTTTCAAAGTGAACATTTTCAAAATAAGCAGGTCAGAGGAATGAGGTTAGACATTTGAGTGCTACTAAAACCATCCTCAGGGCGCCTGGGTGGCTCAGATAGTTAAGCGTCTGCCTTCGGCTCAGGTCATGATCCCAGAGTCCTGGGATCAAGCCCCACATCAGGCTCCCTGCTCAGCGGGGAGCCTGCTTCTCCCTCTCCCTCTGCCTCTCTCCCTGCTCATGCTCTCTCTCTTTCTCTCTTTCTCTCTCTCTCTATCTCTGTGTCTCAAATGAATAAATAAAATCTTTAAAAAAAAATAAAATAAAACCATCCTCACAGCATTCTAAGTTTTAGCATTTCCAAGTTAACTCCAGACAGAAAAAAATGCACATTGTGCAGTCAGTTTCTTGAAAATAGACTGACAGTAAAAACTAAACTAAGTTTTGAACATGCAATTTAATTTAGGGGTCAGTGGGAACAGGTTTGGGCTTAATGTTAAAGCAGAATAAACTAAAGGACCAAGCATTATTATTGCTGGGAATAGTTCAACGACAACAACGAAAAACTCTGAACACTCTACCTTCAAGGAACTTGAGTAAATTCTGGCAATTTCAGGTTTTACATTTCAGAAATAACCCAGCCCTCATTATTTTCTACTTCGCTGCTTCTAAGCTGGAAGAATTTAGGTCAGAGTTGAGAATGAGTTAGTCATGGTAACTGTCAACAAATAAATCTCTGTCCCATATTTCATTCTTCATGAAAAGTAAATGAGTGTGGGGCAGGAAAATTGACAATCTTATAGAGACAAGAATCTGTTAGCACCTGTATTTGCATTTTAAAATTACTTTTGAAGAAACGATAATGGACTTTCCACATTCTTCCCCAAACACTAAAGATGGCATTACATAGCGGCCCATATTTGCTTTCCATGTCCCTAATAACTAACTATATGTATACTTCCTTCTTGGCTCCAATATAGGTGAAATCATCCCCTAGGGCAGCAAACAAACTCTAGGAGAAAATGATTCCAGTTAAGCACCACTCTGAAACTGAGGAGGAAAACAGTTTAAAAATGAAGACACAATATGTCAGATGGTAATGAGAACTATAGGGAAATCAGGAGGGAAAGGGATGGATTATAAGGGGTGGGTGCTATTTCATTTTGGAAGATGAAGGAGTCTCATAGAAAGGAAAATTTGTGGGACACCTGGGTGTCTGACTCCTGATTTCTGCTCAGGTCAAGATCTCAGGGTGGTGAGATCAAGCCCCAAGTAGGACTCCAAGCTCAGCAGGGAGTCTACTCGAGATTCTCTCTCTCCCTTTCCCTGTGCCCCTCCCCTGCCCACATGCATGCTGTCTCTCTCTCTTAAAAAAAAAAAAAAAATTAAAGAAAGGAGAAATTTGAACAGATTTGAAGGAGTTAAGAGAAGGAACAGTGTGACTATAAAAAGAACCATCGAGAAATGAAAGTAGAAGGAGTTTACAGAGAGAGCATGGTTGACAGTTTGCAGAGGACAAGAAGGCCATACACTATTGTGCACTACATGGGTTGTATATTTATTCTTTGGTCACAAGGTTAAAATCTAATTTTAGAAGAGAAAGAATAGGAGACTTTTCTGAAAGATAATAACAATAATAACCAAATACTTGTCTATATTAGGGGATGGAAGTTGTACTGGTTCAAATAGTGCCCCTTCCAAAATTCATGTCTAACCAGAACCTAAGAATGTGATCTTATTTGGAAATAAGTTCTTTGTAGACATAATTAATTAACATGGGGACATACTGGATTAGGGTGATCCTTAAATCCAATGAATGGTGTCCCTGTAGGAAGGACATGTGAAAACAGAGAAACACAGGGAAGAAAGCCATGTGACCACACAGAGAAAGATTAGAGTAATGCATCTACAAGCCAAGGAATGCCAAGGATTGCTGGCAACCACCAGAAACTAGGAAGAAGAAAGGAAGGATAGTTCCCTAACCACTCCAAAGGGAGCATGACCCTGCTGACATCATAATTGCAGACTTCTAGTCCCTTGGAATCTGAGAAAATAAATTTCTGTTATTTTAAGCTACCCAGTCTGTTATACTTTGTTACAGCAGCCCTAGGAAACCAATACAGAGGACCTCTGATTTTACATAAGATAAGCACATTTCAGGTTTCCTCTTCTTCCCAGACAAGACAGTGCTGAGAAGACAGCACTGGCCTCAGTCCAAGGAAGCCCAGAGCTGCACTTGCACGGTCTGCCTGAACAACGTGGTCTGGGGTTTACCTCTCATATATTCACCCACTGTCACCACTGAGTTGAAGTAGTTACTGCAGTGCTGGCTGGACATGCCAAACTCCCAGCTCTGTCCCCTAAAGCGGGCAGGCACAGCCACCTCATCACCTTGAAACTTGTCCAGGTCCTTTAGTTGGCTATTCATTAGAGATTAGAGGTTTTCTCTGTTCTCAAGAACAGAGACTGTTCCTCAGCCCTGGTGTGTCAGTAGGCAAGCCTTCACTCTCCACAGGTTGGGATGGTCTTGCCCTTAGGTACACTTCATTCGCACAGTCTATACTAGCTCTTCCTCCACTCCAGTAATTCAGCTATGGTGTCCAATTCTCCAGATACAATGAGGACAGGAATTGGGAAATCTTTCATTTCAGCAAGCTGCTTCTCTTTCCTCTGATTATGAGGGGCTGCTATCCCACAAGGAGGTAGTCAGATCACCTATGGAAAGATTTTTTCATGGGAGGAGAACCCAAAGTTTGTTTTTACCAAGTATCATTTTGGCACAGGGAAACAGAGGTAGTCATCCTTGCTACCTGTGTGAAGAGTTTAAGGAAGATTTTCAGTGAATCTCCCCACAGAGTCTACGATTCCCCATGTGTGATCCCACAAAATGTGAGGGAAGAGCCCCAATCCCTGCTTCCCAGAGACCCATAGGAAGTCAGGAGCACAGCTAACATAAGCAGACTCTGAGGGAAGAGAGCCAACAGATTGGGGCAGAAGATCTCAATAGCTCAAGACCCTGGTTTACTAATGGAATTTCGCCACTGGGGACTCTAATCTTCTTCAGCTGAGGCCAGATGAACTTCTAAGGACTAAGAGTTATAACCAAGTGTCCAAGTGTTCTTCACACTTAGCTGTGGCTATAGTTAGGCTACAGGCCTTTTGTTCATGATGAACACCAGGAGGGAAGGGGAGTAAAGATGCAGACTCTGAAACTAAAATGGTTTAGTCACATTTAGGTCTATGCTGAATGCCAGCCCCATGCAGAAAAGCATGTAACAGCCTAAATGAAAAGCTAAAATAAGACTCTAATAGCCACATGGTGTGGGTCACTCAGAAATAACAAACTCATTTTTTTTGTTGTTTTTTGTAGTTTCCAGATTTTCTAAGGAGAGCTTAGGAAAAAACTAACACATCATTTCCATTTTGTTAGCAAGAACCAGCAAAGGAAGGTGATCTCAAATGAGTCACTAGGAGAGCAGATGTACCACATTTTGTATCCAGAGGCTAACTCAAGTTTAACAGGTAAAATCTTTTTGAAATATGTATGTCCCATCTGCCATTTTTAAAAAGAAAGAGGAGATTTCACCTCAAGAAGTGTATGACATAAGTGATTTTTCTGAACAGACAGCAAGAGGGAGGAGAAAGCCCAATTCTTCTTTCTTTGGTAACTGTGGAATGAAGACAAGAGAGTTGGTAAGAAATAGATAAGAAGTCATGTAGATCCTGATCACCCCCCCCTGCAATGAGGTTGTGGAGAGAGGACTGCGTGAGATAGATTGACAAGAAAACCATCAGATAGGCGGGTTTTTGTCCTGTTTTCCACTAGGAACTATGGGGAAAGCCAGTTGCACAGAGCATAACAAAACAATCCAGGGTAGCTACAAGGTGAGGGAGATAAAAATCCTGACCAACCTGCCTTGGTCTTCCTAGAGTCCCATTTGGCACCAAAAAGATTGGCAGGCTCATTTGGGGGAAGATTGTGGCAATGACAGATAACCATTTATCTACAATCTGCAGCGTATACCCAAGATGAGAGAGCAAAAAGGAGTTATAACCCAACCTCAGAGGGATCTGTGGAGCCAAGTCTGCAGGAAGGACTCCTGACCAACCTGAGAAAGAACTACACAGGCAGGAGCTCCGGGCTACAGTCTGAGGATGCCAGCAGGGCACTCAGCCACCAGCTATGGCCATCACTGCAGAGATCAGAGGAACCAGAAAACCAAGCAAGGTCTTGCAGATATAAATATTGAGATGTGTGCTCCTTACCTTGCTGCCAGATCACATAGCTCCCTGTGAGACACACATCACCTCAGAGAGAAGCAGGGAAGAGGAGAAAGTCTGTAAGACCATGTATTCAAAAGAGACAAATACCTGAAGAAACTGAATTTATGAGTCTGAATCTATCCGGTGGATTGAATTTAGTTTCATGAGTTTGCTTGCTTTTCTCTCCTCTCGCTGCACTGCAAGATCACATCAGATGCATAAAACAAAGAAGCCACACTGAGACTGTACATAGGAGTGCACCTCCGGTCAAGGGAAATCATAATACGTGATACAAGAGCCAAGTACCAAGACTGCTTGCATTACTACAGGGTTTCTTGAATTCTTCAAGGAAACTTCTGTCACAGTGACCATTTACAGATTGAATTCCATACTTTCAGGAAGCTAACAAACCAAAAATAAAGGTGAGACAAAGAAGTTGTTGAAGGCATAAATTCAACTTCAGTTGACAGAAGGATAAGGAACTATCTCCAGATTTATTTCTAAATGTTACTCTTAATTGCTGCATGATTAAAACCATGTTAAAAAGCATTTTGTAGTGGGGCGCCTGGGTGGCTCAGTCATTAAGCGTCTGCCTTCGGCTCAGGTCATGATCCCGAGGGTCCTGGGATCGAGCCCCGCATCGGGCTCCCTGCTCTGCCGGAAGCCTGCTTCTCGCTCTCCCACTCCCCCTGCTTGTGTTCCTGCTCTCGCTATCTCTCTCTCTGTCAAATAATAAATAAAATCTTTAAAAAAAAAAAAAAGGAATTTTGTAGAAAATTAGCTGTTCCCAATGATTGTCAGTTAGGACTCAAATGGGCAGGTCAATTTTCTCAAATGTCTCTCCTTCCAGAGGGTAAATAGTTCTTAAATATAGTGCCAGCTTTAAACAGTTGGTCTGACCTAAGGAATGAGATCCTCTGAGCTTGAAAGGAGCATGAGCTAATCTATTTAGAAGACTCAGCAACAAATTTTAAAGAATTATTTTCACAAATGGAATCTCTTGGTGGGTGTAAAAATTGATCAGCAGAACATTAAGTGATGTGCTTTCTATATGTAAAATTATTCTCATTTTAATCAAATGATTTATGTACAAAGGATTACAACTAATGTACACCTTACAAGGACACTCATATTTAAAGCACATGATAATCCGCAGTATGCAATCAGCTCTTTTTTCGGTGAATAGAACATAATGGAAAAGAAAATAAGCTTATTTTATGGGACCTGAAGTAATTTCTGCTACAGAAGTACTTTGCTATTCTATATTTTCTCCCTAGGGCAATACAAGTCATCGTGTTAAAATTATAAATTTCAAGTTAAATGGTAATATTTAAAACAACATAGAAATGTGAAATACAAGGGGAATAAGTATTATGGAAGAGAAATATACTTCTTATTGGATATGTCCAGGAATGTAAGCTACTCAAGACTTCTAGACATTTTTTTTCAAAGTAAATTAGAAACACCTCACAGGACTATAAAACTTTTCACATTCTAAAATGTGCCCTGTTCTTGTTGAGAACCCAGAACCTAGTTTCACACAAATTAAATGCAAAACAAATACATGTTGATATAATTCTATTTGTCTTAAAGGATAATACTTCCTTTTTACCAAGTGCATATGTGTATGTAAGTTTCAAAATTAGAAACCTTTTCTCAAACCTATTAAGCCCATGGCTCATTTTCAGCCAAGACTAATATGACTTTCCTAAAATTATAGATTTTAAACTTTAAACCCTAAACTGTCATCTGGATTTTGCAAATAAATTAATAAATACAAAAGTTAAAATGCATTAAAACAGATTATAGAGATTTTATTTATAAAGCAGCCTTACTCTTTAAAATTTTCACTTTTTCAACAGAAGTTATTCTCAGGCATTGCTTTGTGTCTGTACTGAGCTAATTTCAGAAACAATCAGCTGTTTGCAGTCCCTTCATGTGCCTACAAATATCTGTAGGTGTGAAAATGTCATAAACAGAAGGAAAAGTTCCTATATTAAGCCCACACCTTACTGTGAAATGAATTAGATCGGAAGACGAAAATCACAATTTCCATTAAGTATTTTCTGCAGTCAGGTTATTGAAGCATTTACTGTTTTTGAAGCAATGAATTTCAGATAAAAGAGACCGAAACTCTGAAGTTATCAGAGTTTTTTGTTGTCATTTCTGCCTTTGTTTGAAGCCAACAAAAGTCCACCAGGCTGCCTCTTTATTGAGAAGAAAGCGAGAGAAAGAAAAGGAAAAAAAGTCATACTTTTAGAAAGGAACTCCCTTCTTTGATTACAGTGAAAATTAAAATAACCAGCAGAGCAGAATTAGTACATGTTTATTTGTCTCCTCTGGTTTGCCCATACCACATTTGCTAATGCTGCAAGGTATGGTGAGTTCAGTTAGTTGTCCTTACTTATTAGCAAGGGAAGTTCCGGAACCAAGGAAATCCGTAATATTACTGATTTCCTAATTTACCTTTACATGAAAATTACTAGGAAAAAAAAATCATTATCATCTTTTTTGGTCACAGCAGATGAAACTGAAGATTTAGTACCCGTAATAAGTGAACTGAGCATTACTACTAAAAATGAAGACAGAAAAAAACAAGGGAAGAGATTATTTATAATTAAATAAATAAAAAGCTCATTTTAAGAAATGAGTCTTCCACCAGCGAATTTGGTCAACTCAGTGTCAAGTTATCAACAAGGAAAAGAAGACAAACTCCCTGAAACTTCTAGAAATACAACATTTAAATGCTTTTCACATGTCAGGTCCCATTAAGATGCCGAATGGCAATATATAAGAAGGAGCTGTGATGCCAGAGAGACAGCCAGCCACCTGTTTTGCATTCCCTGGCCTCTGTAGTAAACGCCTGGGGATCACATTCTTGAGGAAACTCAAACCCTAGAGATTATTAGGGAAAATGTATATGCATTTTATAGAAATGATGTAACTCTACCACATTCTCTCTTCTTGCTCCAAATGTTAAATAAAAAATTTATTGGAAAAATTCAATCTGGGCTTTATATAAACTCTCTTCTTTAGGGGAAAAGGAGGTGAAAATGATATTTGTTATGAAGCATATCCTCAGAAGGAGAGAGATGACAACTTCCTACTCAAAATTCTTGTTACAAGCTTGGGCGCTGATACCAGAGGCCCTTGATTCAAATATAGCTTCCTACATTCAGAGCTGTATGACTTGGGGAAAGTTACCAAAGTTTTGTGAATTGGAGTTTCTGCTTCTTCATGATTCTTTTTTCTTAAATAGCACTTTCCTTTTAGAGTTGTTTTATGGACTGATGTTTGTATCTCCCCAGCATTCACGTGTTGAAAACCTAATCCCCAGTGTGATGGCAGAAAGAGATGGGGCCTTTGGGAGAGGATTAGGTCATGAGGGTGGAGCCCTGATGAATGAGATTAGTACCTTTATAAGAAATCCCAGAGAGTTCTCTCGCCCTTCCTGCAAGTGGGGACACAATGAGAAAACTCATCTATGAACCAGAAAGTGGGCTCTCACCCAACACCAAATCTGCTGGCTCCTTGATCTTGGACTTCCCAGCCTCCAGAACTGTGAGAGATAAAACCTGTGGTCTATAATCTCCCCAGTCTATGGTATTCTGTGATAGCAACCAGGCTAACGCAAGTTGTTATGAACATGCTTATGTAAAATGTGTTGCAGAGTATTTAGTATATGTGTGTACTTATTTCTATTATTGTGATAAGCAAATAATTTGAAAAAGGATAACTGAGACAATAATTGTTGTGTAATCAATCATTGATACACTGGCTTATATCAAAGGTCACTATAAATTTTATTTTATAAATATATCTGTTACATGTTTCTGTTATAACTCCTGAGGACATAGTAACAAGAGCAGCAATGATCAGTATATAAGGATAACAGCTAGTGCTTATTGGTATCAGCTCTATGGCAAGCACTATTCCAGGTATTTTAACAGTTTAAAATAGAAACTGTAACAACTACCTTTTGAGGTAGATCCTGTCATATTCTCCATTTAACTAAAGAAACTGGGCCACAGAGACATGCACTAATTTAGTCAATGTCACACAGCTGATGTGTTAGAAACTGGAGACCACCCCAGGTAGGCTGTTTCCAGAACCCAGGCTCCTTTCTGCTTTCAAATTTAATCGTAAGTAGTTTATACTGACAATAGGATATGGGAATGTGTTTGCTGCAAGAACAAGTATAAATATATGCAAACCTATGTCCAATATTCCAACATATGAAACATTTATTACAGAGTTATCGCTGAGGATTTAACCATACAACTCCCACTGACATGGGTGACAATTATGCAGCTGAGTCACTAGGTACTTTTTAAGCAGTTTGCCCCACCGTGTTATATTAACTTGTTATAATGCAGGCATAATCCAAGAAAGAGGCAGTAATGTGCAGTGATATGCAGTAATCCAGTTATTTTTAAGCTGTGTTGTTCACTAAAGAATATAATTATTTCTCAATCACAGCAAGAGTCATGTTGACATTACATTTATTTTTTTATTTTATTCTAGCATTAAAAATCGCAGGAGAGGACACTAAAGTGCTTAGTGATTACAATGCTAAATGCGATTCTAACCCAAGCACACATACTTACCTATGCATATACTTACTGACAAACTCATATATTTATAAATAATATGTTTACAAGAATGTAGTCCATTTTAGCTACCCACAGAGTCAGTAAAGTCCAAAACTTATGGATCAATACTCCCATCTAGAATAATTCTCTTTATGCAATTTCTCAGGTGAAATCTACCTACCTGTTAAGCTAGTAGAGAAATTTCACTGGAAAGGAATTTGAACTCATTCTGTGAATCTTGTCCTTCAAGCCTTCCTGAAAATTTCTTGTAATTTATGAGCTAATGTAATTTCCTAAACTGTTTATAAAATTGCAAGGCAATATTGCACAATGGTGAAAAACATTTGGTTTAGATCAGATGGAAAGGATAAGATTCCTAGCTTCTAGTACTTCTTAGTTTGGTGATTTGGGCAATTTATTTAATCATCTGTAAAATGGGGTAATTAAAATCTAATTTAAAAGAACTAGTGTGTGGATGAAAGCAAATGATGTATATAAAAATACTAAAGTATAAGTCACATATAAATGCTCAACAATTGTAAACTGCTGGTATTACTAATTTTTATAGTCTTTTGACTACATATTTAGAGTAATGTTATTAAGCTGAGAGCAAATGTGTTATATTTTCTTGGAGAACTCTAAGTACAGCAGGTAGAAAAATGTTTTATTTATACTGGATATCCTGCTTTACACTTTCTCCATTCCTTGGCTAAAAAAAGAAATCCATTTTTCTCCTAAGGATTCATCTGCAGAATTTGTTTCCTTTAGGCTGTAAGTGATGGTCATCTACAATGAGCTTTTTCTCAAAGGACCTTATGGTGGAAGTGGGATATGAAATAATGTCTCTCCAGTGCACGTTCTCATGCCTGTTGAATTTATGTTGCACAGCCTAAGCCTTTGAAATTAATGTTTTGTATTTTTCATTGTTCTCAAATTATAAAAGGATTCCATTCTGATTTATAATCTATTGTCTATCTGCTAGGAAATGAATAGCTGAGATACTCTTGTTTGGGGAAAAAACAGCTATATTGTTTGGAAAAAAAACACCTACGTCATCTGAGTTTAGATCAATGCAGGAGTCTCAAATTTCAAATCCCAAATATTAAAGCAATGAGTCTCAGAACTCATGCATAAATCTGAATGCTAAATGTCACCATGGAGTTTTAGGTATTCTTAATTTAACTTATCTTACCTACTCCATTTAACTTTAGCTCAGGCACTAGAGTTCTTCCCACAACTTATTATCATTGAGTTGAAGGTGCAATAGAAGAATATTGAAATAAATAGAGTTACTCCTATAAATAATAAATAATTGGGGAATCATTACAAAGTGACATAGCTAAGAACACAAATGAACAGAGTATTAATGATGTATCTGACTAAATTTGGCCACAGAAATGATCAGATGAGACCAATTTAAAAAGCCTCCTGGAAAAACAAAACAAAACAAAAAAACAAAATGCATGTTTGAAGTTGGAAAGGCAACTGCCAGAAAAGTCCGGGAGACAGAAACATACCATCATGCAAACCAGAAGATTCCACCAGAGAGTAACCAGACATAAACTTGATAAAATACATGTGAATGAAGATAAGCCCTTGAAATGTACTTTTAACAAGTAGTTTTCTATGAAAAAATCAGAAAATAGCTTTGTCTCTCGTCAGCGTTTATTGAAAATGCAAAGGCTTTTCAAGAGCTGGTGCAGGTTTCTGAACCATGTGTATTTCTTTTCTGAATGATTGCTATAGTATTTCAAAATGACGCACGGCATTAGATCTCTTGAGCTATCCAGTTAAAAAGCAATCAGCAAACCATGTAGCTGCAATTATTCCCCCCGCCCCTGCTGCCGATCCATCCCCCAGAGAAGCCATTTCTGGATACTATTTATTACCTGAATGATTTTACAGTGTTGACGAAATTGTTTTGTCAATGCTTTCAAACTTCCATGCTATCAACTAAGGTTTCAGCAGAAAAGGGATTGATTGTATGTTCTTCAATGTGCTAAAGCATCAGGCAACCACAGAATGAAGTTTCATTGATTAGAAATTATAATCATCCTATGACTTTCAGAAGTAACCCATGTTACTAATGCACTGCCTGCATTAGGAGAGCAAATTAACAAACATCAGTTTCATTAGACTTCTGCACTGCATTGGTAAAAGATACCGGACCTTAGCTGAAAACAACAAAACCGTTCTTAGATCTATTGTAAAACTCATGCTCCTCAGCTTTCTTGGGTAAAGTTTCAATTTGCTCAGAGAGAAATGGATTTCTTTTAGATGGAGCCAGTCCTACGTGAACTGACAGGTATGAACTAAATGACCCAATTTTGAAGACCTGGCAGAGATAAGGATTTCGGGAGTAGAAGTGAACCTGGCACTTATGACTTTTATCAGAGATCTATCTTTCGTGCCATTATAATGTGTATTTCATTCAGAAAAATATCTGTGCAGTGATAGCAACATAGATTACTCAAAAATAACAATGCTTACAGGAGATAGTTTTAACTTAGAATTTAGGAGGACAGCAAAGGATTTGCTGAGAATGACTAAGTCACAGTCTAGCTAAGAATTGTAAATGACTGCAAAATAAGACATAGCATTATATGCAACCATGATGGGTCTCCATCGACATGTGTCATATGCAGGTATGTTTATGTGTGTGTACAGACATACTTCTAGTTCCTCCTCAATAAGAAACTAATGGGGCCTGTTAGCAAGTATTTTTATTCACCCTGGAGTCTTCTTCTTCCAAACTGCAGAACCACACTTTTAGATTCACTGCTGTTCCTATAACACACCATTTACTCTAAGACTACTTGTTTCCTTATTTTAGGACTCATTTCTATTTGCAGAAGTCTTTCGTCATTCTATTTGCTAAAGCTCATTTTGCATACAGACTTCTTCAATGGATTGCATAAAGGCTTTGCTTATCTCCAATGTATTTTACAATATGTGAGAAGCCTGATTTTCTTAATGAAGCATTGGACCCTTCAGACCCCTATAATTCTGAGCACATGATTCTGCATGGCTTCTCTGTCACAATCATAATCCTCTTCAGATATTTCACTGCTGAAATAATTGTATCTACCCAGGATGGCAGGTATGAACCTGATTGTGGTCCACACTAAAAAGCAAATCTTCCCTCCCTCATCATCATCACAATGACCTTTCTTGTATTGGTAAATATCTCTGCGCCACCATCCCCATAGAGAAGCTCAGTGGCATTCAAGTTTAATGACTTTAAACATGCCAAGATGTGGGCTGCCACAGGATATTTTTAATTTTCAAAATATTAAGAGTTTCAATCTTAAGAATCAGGTATCTAGGAGGAAACAGGTAAGTAATAACTAACAATTTTGCCTACAAAAAAGTCATCTTACAATGAAAGAAGATAAAGACAACAAAGAAGAAGAATAATATATACACATTAGTACGAGACCTCATAAAAACACCTACAGATTCATTATAGATTTAGGGCTACCTTTCCCTTATATCTTATCATAAATTAGACATATTGGTCATACACTATAAGAGAGAGTTGAAAGAGAAGGCTATATATAACATAACATATACTGCAAATGTATATATATATATGCTATATATAACATAATATACTGCAAAATCTGGTCAAAGTGGCTGGTTCTAGAGAACATATTGTCAAAGTTGAATGGAAGCTGAACTGTAACTGCCTACAAGGTGTAGGGGAGGGGAGGACAATGGAAAGCAAGCTGATTTTCATCATAAAATATGTGAGATGCAGGATGTAAGATGGAGTTAACAGAAGAGTCCACTTGAGACAGATCCATCATCTAATAGACCCACCTCTTTTAGGTAGAGAATCCTCAGCTTCAATTTACTATTACTAAATTCAGACCACAGGTATAGCGACATATCTTCAATTCTATTTTTTTTTTTTAATTTGTGGTTGTTGCAGTGCTTAAACTTTTTGAATATTGGAGCCAATATCCTTGGTTACAGTTACTCATTATTTTTATGGCCAAAGCTAAGAAAATTAACAAATGTTATCAGATCACAAAATAGATAGACTTGTATCTATCCTTTAGACTTATTTTTGTTCATGAATGCAAAAGGCCTGAGGCAACAGATTTTTCTGCGTGATTAACTCCCCAGAGAAAATGGAAGCCTGAAAATCTTTCTTTGCACTTGTGTCGGAAGCTGGGCATTTAAAATGAAGAACATAATTTACTATAAAAGGATTACTGAAATTATTCATTAAAAGTATAAGATAAAGTATATTTAGAAACGTCTCTTCTTTCAGCTGAAAATGTTTGCCTAATTTATTCAACTATATTTCTGAAAACAAAGTATTATTAAACTTCTACATCCCTTCTTTAAGGAAACGTGTATTAATGTCTATTATTTACAGTTATCCTTCTAGTTTTGAAAGCATAATGAAATGCATACTAACCTGAATTAAATGGTTTACATGAAAATGCATTTATTCACATCTCTTCATCCTCGTTTCTTGCCTTCAGAGTTATGTTATGGCAGCATTTAATTATGGAAAGCTACATTGCACAATTTCAACTTCACAAAGAATGCAAGGCATTTGGGGTAGACTTACAAAAGAAAATACGGTATGGAACCAAGAATAAAAGGCGGATAGAAAGAAAATGAGAATAACCATCTGGCAATTGAGAAATCAGATTTTACTTCTGAATCCATTTTTGATGACTTTTTTATTTTTCTGTGTGTATTGTTGAATATTGATATAATTTAATGCATAGAGGAGAAAAGTTGCAAGAACAGTACAAGGAACCCCTTATACCTTTTGTCAATATTGAACAATTTTAAACATTTTGCTCAGTTTGCCTTATCACTCTATCCTCTCCATCTCTTTCCCCCCCTCACCTCTCTCTTCCCCACATGGATGCACAAATACACATATACACGTATGATTGCTTCCGAGCTTTTGAAAGTATTTTGGAGACATCATGCCCCTTTACTTCTAAATTCCTATTTATATTTCCTAAGAACAAGACCATTTTCTTAATCCACAGTTCAATAAGCAAAACAGTCAAATACAACATTGGTTCAATACCATTATTTAATTCATAGTCCATAATCAAATTTCACTAATTGACCCAATAATGTCCTTTATAGCTATTGTTTTTCACCTCCACAGGATTCCTCCAGATCTCATCTTCTATCTAGCTGGCATGCCTCTTAAGGGTCCTTTAGTCCTGGACAGTTGCTCAACTTTTCATTGTCTTTCTTAACCTCGATATTTTTTAAAAGTTGAGACAGTTATTTGGTAGAATAGCCCTCAATTTAGGTTGTCTCCTTACAATGAGATTCAGGTTATATAATTTGGGCGAGATGTTATTTACATCCTTTTCAGTGTACCATATCAGCAACACGTGATGTTGATTATCCCAAATTGTTAATGTCAACTTTGATCAGTGCCTGGTTTCTCTATTGGAAAGTCACTATCTTTCACTTTGTAATTAATAAGTAATTTTAGTGGAAATACTTTGAGACTCTAAAAATATTCCATTCCTAATCAAACTTTGACTCACGAATTTTAAGTCATTTTGATTTTCTAACTCCAGCACTCCTTCTAACATCTGTTAGCTAGCATTCTACTACAAGAATGAGCCTTTCTTTCTCCACCATTAATTAATTTATTGATTTATATAAGTATGAACTCACAGAATTTTTCATTATTCAATGACTTATAATTCATTATCATTTTTATGCTAACACTGCCCCCATACTTGACGAGTAAGAGCCCCATCAAATCGGCTTCTGTTAAATTATTATATTTTCCCATCACCCCTTGAACACTTCATGGATTTCTGATACAACAATGTATTCTGGGATTATTTTATACTTCTCTGCACCAGCTCTGGAATCAGCATTTACTCCAAAGAGGCCTGATTCCTTTTAGTGGAGATTCACATTTAGAAACTAAGATACAGGCATTAAGTACAATTAAGTAACACAGGCATTAAGTACAAATAAGTAACAGTATTCATGAGTTGTTGTTTTTTTTTTTAAGATTTTATTTATTTATTTGAGAGAGAGAGAGCACATGAGAGGGGGAGGGTCAGAGGGAGAAGCAGACTGCCTGCTGAGCAGGGAGCCCGATGCGGGACTGGATCCAGGGACTCCAGGATCATGACCTGAGCCGAAGGCAGTCACCCAACCAACTGAGCCACCCAGGCGCCCAATGAGTTTTTATTGATACTTCCAATTTCCATTGTTCTTGATATATTCATCAATTTGCTTAGACCTAGAGTTGTAAAAAGTTGAAAAGTGCTTTTCAAAATTGCTGACTCATACCACTAGGTTAAGCAAAACTTTTTTTTTTTTTAAGTTAAGAAAGTATTTTTCTAGTTTAAAAATTTACAAATATGCAGGGCACCTGAGTGGCTCAGTCAGCTAAGCCTCGGACTCTTGATCTCAGCTCAGGTCTTGATCTCAGGGTCCTAAGTGTAAGCCCCACATTGGGCTCCATGCTGGTTGTGGAGCCTACTTAACAACAACAAAACAATTACAAATACACAAATCTTCAGTGTACAACACAATTAGTTGTTACATATAATTACACCCTTGTAACCCACACCCTTATCAAAATATAGGTAATTTCCATCTCCAAGAAAGTTCCTGTGATGGTCAACTTTATCTGTCGATTTTATTAGATCTTAGGGTGTCCAAATGTTTGGCTAAATATTATTTCCAGGTGTGTCTGTGAGGGCATTTTTCAGATGAAATCAGCATTTGAATCAGAGGACTCAGTAAATCAGTTTGCCCTCCCCACTATGGATGGGCATCACCCAGTCCATTGAGGGCTTGAATGGCAGAGAAAGGAAGAACTCAACCCTTCTTACCTGATAGCTTGAGCTGAGACATCAACCTTCAGCTGCCCTCAGATGTTCCTTGTTCTCAAAGCCTTCTGACCCAAACTAGAATCTACATCATTAGTCCCCCTGGTTCTTGGGCATTTGGACTCAGACTGAATTATACCACCGGGTTTCCTGGGCCTCCAGCTTGCAGAGGGCAGATAGTGGGACTTCTTAGACTCCATAATTGCATAAGGCAATTCCTTATAATAAATCTCAGGCTCAGGTCGTGATCCCAGGGTCCTGGGATCGAGACCCACATGGGGCTCCCTGCTCAGCTGGGAGTCTGCTTCTCCCTCTCTCACTCCCCCTGCTTGTGTTCCTTCTCTCGCTCTCTCTCTGTCAAATAAATAAAAATAAAATCTTTAAAAAAAAAAAAAAGGAAATACATGAAAATTCTTAGGGGAAATGTTCCTAATACAAATTCAAGATAATCCTTCAGTGGAAAATGAATCTTAAATATGTGATGACTCAGGGAAAATTATGCCTATGTCATTTGCTACAGTACAGTATGAAAAGAATTATATTTACAAGCAAAAGACCTAAGTTCTTATCCCAAAACCAGTGCCTACTAGCCATGTGACTAAGAAAGTCATTTCATCTTCCCGAGCCTAAATTGCACTATGTGTAAATAATAGAAATGCCATCATACATAAATATGAAGATCAAATGAGTTTAATAAACTGTAGTGAGCTGTGCAAATATAAATTATGATGTTTGCTGAAATATAGCTATCACAGCAATTTTATGAATTGAGTAACATCCCATTATTTTGCATTTTCTTTTTTTCCAGCTATACTGAGGTATAATTCACTAATAAAAATTGTATGGTTTTTTTAAAAATATTTTTATTTATTTATTATTGAGAGAGAGAGAATGATAGAGAGAGAGCATGAGAGGGAGGAGGGTCAGAGGGAGAAGGAGGCCCCCTGCTGAGCAGGGAGCCCGATGCGGGACTCGATCCTGGGACTCCAGGATCATGACCTGAGCCGAAGGCAGTCGCTTAACCAACTGAGCCACCCAGGCGCCCAAAAATTGTATATGTTTACAGTGAACATGATGGCTTTCTTTTAAGATTTGGGAGAGGGAAAAGCAGACTCACCACTGAGCAGGGAGCCCGATGCGGGACTAGATCCCAGGACCCTGAGATCATGACCTGAGCCAAAGGCAGACACTTAACTGATAGCCACACAGGCACCCCGAACATGATGTTTTGATTTATACATACATTGTGAAATGATTACCACTATCAAGCTAATTAACATATCCTTCACCTCACATAATTATCTTCATTTTTGGTGGTGAGAACATGGAAGATCTCTCTTAGCAAGTTTCAAGTATGCGGTATGGTATTACTAACTATATTCATCATACTGTACATTAGATCACCAGAACTTATTCATCTTGTGTAACTGAAACTTTGTATCCTTTGACCAACATCAAAGAAGTCATCTTCCTACCTCTTAAACCCTGGCAACTACTACTCTACCTTGCTTATATGAGTTTGACTTTTTTAGATTCCATCTGTAAGTGAGATTATGTGCATTTGTCTTTCTGTGCCTAGCTTATTTCATTTAGCACAATATCCCCAGGTTCATCCATGTTGTGGCAAATGACAGAATTTTGTTCTCTTTTAAGAATGAATAATATCCCATTGTAGAATATATACCACATTTTCTTTGTCCATTTATCTGTCAATGAAAACTGAGTTTGATTCTGTATCTTACTTATTGTGAATAATCCTGCAGTGAACAGCAAAATGCAGATATTTCTTAGAGATACTGATTTCATTTACTTTGGATATACTCCAGAAGAGGGATTTCCGAACCACAGTGTAGTTCTATTTTTAATTTCTGAGGAACCTCCACAGTGTTTTCCATAATGGCTGTACCAGTTTACATTCCCACTAACAGTGTATAAGTGTCCTATTTTCCCCACATCTATGTCAACACTTCTAATCTGCTGTCATTTTGATACCAGACATTCTAACAGGTATGAAGTGCTAGCTCATTGTGGTTTTGATTTGCTATTTCCCTGATGATTCTTTATATTTTGTGGTATCTGTTGTAATATCTTCTTTTTCATTTCTGATTTTTCTTTATTTTTGTCTCTTAGTCTAGCTAAATATTTGTCAATTTTGTTTGTTTTTTTCAAAAAGCCTGCTCTTAGCTCCACTGATCTTTTCTACTGTTTTTCTAGCCTCCATTTCATTTACTTCTGCTTTGATCTTTATTATTTCCTTATTTCTGCTAGATTTGGGCTCAGTTTCTTTTCTTTTTCTAATTCTTTGAAGTGTAAAGTTAGGTTGTTTATTTGTGCTCTTCTTTTTTTCCAGTTTAATGGACAATTATAAGATATTTAAAGTATACAACATAATGGTTTGCTATATGTACACCTTGTGAAAGTTCATTAGCCCTATCACCATTGCCTCAACATATATACTTAATTTTTTTACGAGAACATTTAAGTTCTTCTCTCAGTAAATTTCAATTATATAATACAGTGTTATCAACTGTAGTCACCATGTTATACTTTAGATCCTTAGACCTTATGCATCTTATAATAGAGTTTGTACCCTTTTACCAACTTCTTATTTCTCCTACCTCCTAGCCCATGGCAACCACTTTTCTACTCTGTTTCTATGAGTTTGACATTTTTTTTAGATTCTACAAATAAGTGAGATCATGAAGCATTTGTCTCTCTGTGTCTGGCTTATTTTATTTGGCAAAAAATGTCCTCCAGGTCCATCCATGTTGTTGCAAATGGCAGGATTTCCTTCTTTGTTATAGTTGTATATTACGTCATGTATACATAATCACATTTTCTTTTTTCATTCATTTGTCAATGGACATTTAGGTTGTTTCCATGTCTTAGCTATTGTACATATGCTACAATAAACACAGGGATACAGATACCTCTTCAAGAGTGATTTCATTTCCTTTCGATACAGCAGTGGAACTCATACAACTCAATAACAACAACAACAAAACAATTTAAAAATGGGCAGAGTAAATGAATAGACCTTTTCCAAGAAAGGTATACGAATGGCCAACAAGTACAATGAAGGGTGTTCAACATCACTAATCAGGAAAATGCAAATAAAAGCCACAAAGAGATACTACCTCATGCTTGTTAGAATTGTTGTCATCAAAAAGATAAGCGATCCCAAGTGTTGGCAAGGCTGTGGAGAAAAGGGAGCTCTTGTACACTGTTGTAGGAAAGTAAGTTGATGCAGTCAGCATGGAAAACAGTATGGAGAGAGTTTCCTCAAAAAATTAAAATGGAACTACCATGTGGTCCAGCAGTTGATGGTTCTGATAAGCTGTAGCTCCTTCACTATTGCTTCCTCAATGTCCCTATTATTATTACTGTTTTTATTATCCTTCATCCAATATCTGGCTATGATTTACTCATGATTTGGCTAAAGGATACAATCGAATCAAAAGTCAAATTATTCCAAATTTTCTCTGGGTACCGTCCAGCATCCTTCAGTACTAGCCCCATCTGAACCATCAACTGGTTTCATGTATATTTGTTTTCAACCACTAGATGGCAAACAGAACACTAAATCAGACAGCCTAGAGTCTAAAGCCACCTATTACATTATACCTAGCATTGTCAGTTTCAATCTCCATCAAAACAAACCTGAGGTGTTATATAGGAACTTAACTTTTTAACTAAACATTCCCAAAATGAGAACTTGGTGAGGAACAGAAATGAATTGTGTATACAAATGTTTCTGTAACTTTCTTAGGCATTACTGAAATTCTGTTCTTAATAGCATTCTCTACCATCCTGGAGAGACTGTGAATAAACCCAGCTTATTTATTGACATAGGCTTTGCTGGTGAACTTTATGAGAATTTAGATAAATTATTCTTTTGATTTCCTTTTAGTTTATCTAGCTGGTGTGTGCCTATTATTGGCAGTTTAAAAACAGAATAGTTTTATTTTCTAATTTTTAGAAGATAAAAAGTTACATTTGCTGAAGTTGGTTGTCCTTTGGCCTGAAGTATATCCATCACCACGTCCTCTAGAAATCTACCACCCACCCCCCCACACACACACACACGCACACACACACAGTATTTTCCATATTGGCAAATCATTCTTCTGCATAGTTAACTCAATTGTTACCAAAATAGTAACCATAGGGAAAAGAGACATTAGAACTCAGTAGTGAAAACTCTCTTCGGAGAACCCAACCGTGAGTAAACTGAATCCATGAAGGCATGAAAATGCCGTAAGACGATAAAGACGGGGAGAAAGTGACGTTCAAGAAAGGTCTGGATATCTGACTCCTTTGTTAGGCAAGCCCTGCTCTGCTGTTCTGAGACTACACAGTTTACCTAATTTACCACGCAAAGCCATTTATAAACAGATCAAACACAAGCTACAAAAGGAAGCTAAATCATCCACCACTCCTTTAGAGGCCTACTCTACCTAAAAACAAACATCATTGAATTTCAGTTTAGTGTAGCAGAAAGTGGAAATAACAGAGAGTCATCGTGAGCCTGGCACTGCCTACTGACACAGAGATCTGGTGCCAAGTTGCTGAGTGATTTCAATATCAGCGTTGAATAATCATTTTCATCATTCATTTTAAATGAACAATGACATGTCATTAATTAGTATTAATCAGGAAATTACCACATAAGCACAGAGAATGGTGGTCCACACATGGCTCATTAGGCTTATATAGCTCAAGACATGAACTGGAATTTCAGACTCACTATTTACAGAATTTTATAGAAATAACTCATTTCAAATATTTCTAGCATAATAGGAAAGGTTAAAAATACACTTTAAGTAAATCTTCTTAAAGTAATGAAATGTTACTTTTAGCCAATAACTTTGACTGTTTGTTTTTCTAAAGGAGAAAGAAATACACTTTTCTTAGCAAAAGGACTATATAGATCAAAGAATAAATGTCACATATGAAAAAGAAATCCTATCAATAAATGAATATCTCTATGTTATTTTATAAACTGTATTTCTCATATTTGTAGAAGGCAGAGCAGGATAATATATAATAAACAGTTAATTCGGAACTGCAAATTAACCATTAATTTGATACCTTTAACTGATTTTAAAAAGAAATATTGCCAAATAAGAATAACAAAAACATGTCTATTTCTATATTTTCTGTGCATCTGAGGTCTTTGGCAGACATTTTCTTGAAAGTAAATGAAGTGAGCTTGCCATTTCAAGGAAAACAGCTGATACTTAGTGTAAAAATTTAAGCACCATGCATGCTAACGTGCATGGGTAAAAGATCTATTCAAAAGCAAGAAGAGCCGATCGATTTTAATGTCTCAGGGTATATAAAGTTCTTTGATATGCTTTTTTTAAAAATTTTATTTTATTATGTTATGTTAGTCACCATACATTACATCATTAGTTTTTGATGTAGTGTTCCATGATTCATTGTTTGCGTATAACACCCAGCGCTCCATGCAGTACGTGCCCTCTTTAATACCCATCACCAGGCTAACCCATCCCCCCACCCCTCTCCCCTCTAGAACCCTCAGTTTGTTTCTCAGAGTCCATAGTCTCTTATGGTTCGTCTCCCCCTGCGATTTCCCCCCTTTCATTTTTCCCTTCCTACTATCTTCTTTTTTTTTTTTTTAAACATATAATGTATTATTTGTTTCAAAGGTACAGGTCTGTGATTCATCAGTCTTAACACAATTCACAGCACTAACCATATTCCTCATACCAGTGAGATCATATGATACTTGTCTTTCTCTGATTGACTTATTTAGCTTAGCATAATACCCTCTAGTTCCATCCGCATCATTGCAAATGGCAAGATTTCGGGGTTTTTTGATGGCTGTGATATAGTGTCTGATTGCATATTGCAACCAACCTTCAAGAAACAAGCAGTCCCAAGTCGTGGTTGCAGCACTAAGAAAAGGTGTTGAAAATAATCCCAACTTTTTCAACTCTGTACAGACTTTGTTCATATATTTCAATGGTAACAACATATTGCAACAGATTAATGAGACTCCACATGTCTTATTTTTCACCAGCCATTAAATAAATTTGTAAAACTGCAAAACAATGTTGCTCTCCTTGTGGCAGGCCAAATTCTTGAGCAGCCCCAAGATTCCTGTCCCCCGGTGTAATGCCCATTAGAGTCCCCTCCCCCTGAGTGTGGGCAGGACCAGTGAATATAGAGGCATGGTCACTCTTGATTAGGTTACATTATATGAGAAAGGTGATGGGCTAGTGATGCCCCTGGTTGTTACATTATGTAAGACTCACGGTAGACTGAAGAGAGTCTCTCTGCTAGCTTTGTAAAAGTCAACTGCTGTATTATGAGAGAATATACATACAATATGATTCCATTTCCACAAGTTCAAAAATAGGTGAAACCAATCTATAGTATTAAAAATTACAGTAATCGTTATCCTTACAGGGGCAGGGAAAACAGTGATGGGAAGAGGGCATGAGGAAAACATCTGGGATGCTGGTAATGTTCCATTTCTTGTTCTAAATGCTGGTTACATTCGGTTGTAATTTACAAAGCTTCAAGAAGCTATACTAATTGTGATTAGTGTCCTTTGATGTACGTATGTTTTATATCAATAAACAAGCATGCTTTACCACCCTCTTCAAAAACCAACAATACTACATGGAACAAAGTGTGTTCAATTTCTATTGCTATGTAATAAATTACCACAAATTAGGAGCTTAAAATAACATATACTTTCATCTCACAGTTCCTGTGGATCAGAAGTCTGGACACAGCTTAGCTGAGTCCTCTGCTCAGGGGTCTACCAGGGCTGTCATCAAGGTATCAGCTAAGATGGATTCTTTTCCGGAGCTCAGAATCCTCTTCCAAACTCAAGAGGTTGTTGATAGTATTTATTTCCTTCTGACTGAATGACTAATGTTCTTAGCTCCTAGAGGCCACCCTCAGGGCCCTGCTATGTGGCTCTCTCCATAGGCGGGCTCATAGTACCAGAGTTTGCTTCTTCAAGGCCAACAGGAGGGTCTCTTCTTCTGAGACTACATCTTATATAATGTGACCAAATCAAGGGAATGACATCCCATCAAATTTTTCATATTCTATTGGTTAGAAACAAATCACAGTTTCTGCCTGTACTCAGGGAGAAGAGAATATAATAAAGAGGGAGGAATTCTTGGAGGTCACTCTAGAGTCTGTCCACTACACAGAGTATCAATGACTGCTGGGGTTTTTGTTTTGTTTTGTTTTTCTTTTTTAAAAAAGACTATTCTTTATGTAGCATCTCTCCAAGCCCAGAAAATTTCACTTTGAAGATTTCTAAAAATTAATTTCTCTCTTGAAAAGCTTTAGGAAGTCCTTTAGAAAATTTCATTATAGCTGAGTATGTATCAAATGATGACTAGTTTTTAGAATAATAAGTATTAAAATCAGCATACCCCTGCTGTGTTAATCAGAGACTTCTGGGTTGTTAAATTAGCATAAATTATATGAGTAAGTATTTTTCCTGGTCTTTTTGATTCTCGCCTTTGGAGATTCTATAAATTTTTCTTTAACAGGTACTTATTTTATAAGATAGAGTATGAATAAATGCTTCTGCATGTGATATCACAGATAATTAAATATACCAATAAGACCATTAACTAAAGGGCTCCTAACAGTGTCTATTCAGTGTTTGGAAAGTAATCCAACAATAAATTATTTTTTAATGTCTGATTCAGTTAATTAAATTATGAAAACAGTTCAATTTCAAATGTTAAATATATTTAAAAGAATCCCACCCAGACTTGAATTAATTTCAAAGCACTTGCCTTCTGAAATATAAGGTAATCAATTGTTCTGCACAATGGTATTTCCTGGGAACATACAAACCTCAAGATTTAAAAAAGAAGGAAACAATATGTGGCAATGACAAGCAATCAATGGAAGAGAAAACTGAGTTATTCAACAGAAATTAAGATATGAAAAGTTTATTATTTTGCCACTACTCCAAACTCTGTTCTTCTTATATCTCACTTTCTCCCTCACTTTTTCATTAGTTTTCAATATACTTTTTGTTTATTGCCCTATCTTTGGAGCCTAGAAGAGTGAATATCTGTACATACTAAGCACTCAAAAATTATTTGTTGAATAGATGAACATATGAATGAGTAGACGTATTCTCTTTCTAGAAGTTCTAACTTTTTATTGCCTAATCCTTTCCAAGTTTTTATTCTTTGTGCCCTCACATGGGCTATCTCAGCTTAAAAATCTGAAGAATAACTATGAAAAATGCAAAGAACTTTCCATTGATTTAATGAAGAAGGCAAAGAATTAAGACGTAGATGTAGATAGAAAGATTCTCTGGCTCAGCCTGCAGGAGAGGTAAGCCCTGAATAAAGAATAAAGCCCTGAAAGCATCAGGGAGAGATGAAATTCAATACCATTTTAGGTGGAATAGAGGGTTTGAAAGAGCCTCTGTTTTTACATTACTCTGGGCTGCTGGTTCGGTTGCTCCCGCTAATGCCGCGTGGCAGGTGTGCGAGCCCCACTTTCAAGTCTGATATTTCACAAGATCAACTGGCATTTAAGCTCCTTAGGCTCTCCTCAGGAGTCATTCAATGAATATACCGAAGAGCTTTTGGATCGCTAGGATTCTTCAAAGGTCAAGTCGTAAACATTTAACAGATATGTGATGATTAAAAGGACTATTTACCATAGATGGTTTAGCCTAAAAAAAATTTTTTTTAAGTTGATTACAAACTCTTAAGAACAAAACAAGATAATGCTGCAACAATCTGCCCAGACTGAGTTATTTTAGAGTTTTGTGGTAACAGCAGGCTCTTATTTTAAATACCTGAATTCACATAAGACACAATTGTTTTGATGTACTTTAAATATTTTTGTCTAAGTTCATATTATCACTATTATATTTTGAGCATATGTTGGGAATACTAAGTATGAGGGACTGTTTATAGATGTATTTTTTATAACAGCCTAGCTTTTTTACAGCAGCTTTATTAGTAAATAGTTTCTGAGAGATTTGATTTTATTTTAACCACCTGATCTAATAGGTATAAAGGGTTACTGAGTTCAGAATTCTCAGAAGGAAAAAGGTCCTCTGCTTATTGGAAATGATAAATACTAGTTAAAAGTGGATGTCAATGGTAACATAATCAGATGAAATGACAGTACTGGAGTTTTCAAGCAAAACTGTCACTCATTAGGGCTTCGACAATTTGGGGAGGTTAGCCCTAGAGAAAAATTACTAATGGTCACTGGCAGACAGAACCTTCTGACTGGATCTGAGTCGATAGCTATTTAGAAAGTATCATCTTAGATGTCCTAGGATAAACCCAAATGAAACTCAAGACTGCTGAATCACATGTAAACTTTAGGAAGCAGCTTCTGCTGTTGACTCTTGTTTTCAGTCATAAGCAATTTTGAGAAAATAAAGCTTTGCCAGGAGAACTGTTTCTTGGTTAGATCATCATATTCATTCATTCGGCATGTATTCACCACATACTGCATACCAGGAACTGAGAGAAATGTGAAGAAAGTATTCCTGAATTCCCAGAGAGTTATAAATAAAATAATCAAGATAGAAGGCAAAATATACATCTGATACACTACAATGACACAAAATACAAATTAAAGAAGAAGATATCAAAGAACAGAGAATAAGGAAATTTAAACAAGAGGACTGCAGGAGGGGAAAAAAAGAGCAAATGTATCTGGATAGGAAAGTATCAGAAACAAAAATTCTTACAAAAAGAGAAAAAACTGTAGAAAGGAGAAATAAAATCCCTGAGCAATATAATCATTTGCATGTATAGAAATACTCAATTATCCAACTAAGCATGTCAACTTTTAGCCTAAGATCTGGCCTGGAAAAGATTAATAAATAATAATCTGGGAATATGACCTTCTTACCCATTTAAGACAACTTCACATTTTGACTGAATGTATTCAATCCAACAGCTAGCTAAGTTAAAGAACTGATTTTACTAGTTTCAGTGATTGTTTTTTATAGTTAATGGATTAGGCATATTAAATCAGCCATATCAAAAACTATATCATCTTAGTATAACAGAGACTTCTTTTAATAGTGACTATATTAGTACAGAATCAGAATAAAGAATTATAAAACATAAACCACTTGACCCTCTTTGAACAAAAAAATAAGCAAATTTAGTGGTGGAATTTAAAATGTGCCTATATAAAACATTTTTATTAATGTCTTTTACTGGCTTAAATTTAAGAACAAAAAAGTGTGTGTCAGTTGTTTCTATGTAAAAAACTTCAGCCTCCCAGTGCATACATGGATGTCTATTTTCATGCTCATACATTCTTCAGATCATCAAAAGTTCCAGTGAGCTAGACTGGTCTCAGGTGGGACAGGCTGGACTCCAGGCTTTTTTGGGGGGTGAAATCTGCTCAACATGTTTCACACCCTGAGGACCAGGCTGATGATACAGCAACTATCTGGAGCATGGAATCTTCATGGCAATTATAGGAGAGAAAAGGGTGAATGGGAAAAAAGTGATGCCTCTTGCTATCTCTACTAAAACTCAGCACAGTATAACTTCTACCCACATTCCATTAGCCAAGCAAACCACAGGGCCAAGAGGGCAAGGAGAGTATATTCTGTACAAAGATGAAAGCATTGCATTGCTACAGGAGAAAGGATAGATATAATTCTATGAAGAGATGGAGTAAGAGCCTGAGAAACTCTAATCCAACCTATTACAAGGTGAGATTTGTATAACATTTGCTAACTTACATTGTTTCTGCTTTTTATTGGACTTACAGGAAAACAGATTTGAGATGGGTTCCCGTGGACAAAACTCAGGATCAGAGGCACTCATCATCAAGACTGTTAGGTGAATTTCAAGAAGACAAACCCTTTGAGATGTGGAAAAACTCGGCACTGATATCATTTAGGAATACTGAGCATAATCACTGATTTCTCCTCCAAATATCTTTGTTGGTGCTGGAATTAGCTCAACCATAATAAACCAGTTTCTGTATGTTAGGAGAATGAATGAGATGAATTATATCAATGGCTGATTGGGCTTGGTTTTGTTAAAAAAGGGTATGGGTAAGAACATATAAACTGTTCTGGATTATATTATGATCTATAAATGTTACTTCTTTTAAATTTTTTTATTGTTTACTCTAAAGTGTGAAATACACATTTTTAACTAATCTAAGTCCACCTTCAAATGACACTATACTGCTTCACATGTAATGCAAGTACTTTATACCAGAGTATTTCCAATTATCCACCCCTCCCCCATCCCTTATGACATTTCTGTCATTCACTTCACTTATCCATATGCTATAATCTCCCAGTGCATTGTTACTATTATTAAACAGTTATCTTTTAGGTCAATTAAGAATAACAAAAGTACAGGATTTATTCTGCCTTTCTTTATTCCTTCTCAAAATTCTTCCTTTCATTATGTAGATATGAGTTTCTGACCTATATCATTTTCCTTTTCCCAAAATAACTTATTTTGAAGTTCTTATAGGGTAAGTCTGCTGGTGATGAATTCCTTCAGTTTGGGGTTTTCTAAAAAAAGTTTCTCTTTCACTTTTGAAGGATAAGAAAATATAGAATCCTAAGCTGATTTTTTTTTTTCTTTCAACATTTTAGTTCATTCCACTCTCTACTTGCTTGCATGGCTTCTGATGTAAGTCTGTTGTAATTCTTTTCTTTTTTCCTCTATAGGTAAGGTGTTTTTTTCCTCTGGCTGCTTTTAAAGTTTTCTCTTTGTCTCTGATTTTCTGCAATTTGAATATGATCTGCCTAAGAGTAGATTTTTTTGTCCTTAACCTGCTTGGCTAATTAGATCTGTATGCAGTATCTTCCTACCAATAAAATACTTGAAAACCTATAGAAATTAACATCACGGGATCCTGGATGGCTCAGTCGGTTAAGCATCTGCCTTTGGCTCAGGTCATGATCCCAGGGGCCTGGGATCAAGTCCTGCATAGGGTTCTCTGCTCAGCAGAGAGCCTGCTGCTCCCCCTACTTGTGCCCTCTCTCTCTCTGACAAATAAATGAATAAAATTTTTAAAAAGAGGGAAAAAAAAGAAATTAACATCACAAAATGAGATTGTGACTTCCAAAATGTGTTGAACTTGATCCAACATCTCTCCGTTCTACATCTTTTGACCAAACAGTACAGTACTTTTTTTCATTGAATCTCTGCAATTGTGTTTCTGAGTGTGTAGTCCAGAACCAGTGGCATGATCAGGTGGGACATCTGGTACCTAGACATGTAAATCAGAATCTCTGGGGGAAGCTCCAGGAACCTATGTTTTAAAAACTCTGTGTGTAATGATTACAAATACTACCATCATTCTATATCATTGATTGTCAAGGTGTGGTCCTGAACCAGCTTGTTTTAATAAGTCCTTCATGTGATTCTTATACATGCTAAAGTTTCAGAAGCATTGCTCTGTACTATGGAAATAATAATAATAATAAATATGTACTTAGCTTTTACAAATGTGACCTTCATTTCCCAAAGAATCTCAAAGCTATAATAGATCTTGCTACTTTTCTACAAATCATTTCAAATTATCAGAGTGGTAACTCAATAAATTGGAGGTGAATAATCAATAATATATTTAATTTGTTGCTCAATTGTTTTTCCTGCTTCCATCAAAATGACTATTTGTAAAAGGTGATATCTCTGGCTTTATGTTCTACATTTCAATGTATTATTTACTGCCAATTTACAGAAATGTTAACTATTTGACCACAAAAGGAAACAAATGTTTCTCAAATACATTCTGTATAAATTATCTTTGGGGGAGGGAAGTCCAAAGCGAAGTAAGTGAATATCAATTTTTTTAGTCTCTTATCCTAAAATATAAATTTCAATAGCTTCCAGTTTTTAAAATGTTCAAGAAAATATTATGCATTGCAAAAGAGTTTCCCTGTATCTCACCTTACGTTTATCTCAGTGTACTTATACCTATATAATATCACTACCTATGAATCTTTAAAAGGGCAAACTACTTCTTTAGGTATTGTAAGTATTTAAGCTCTTAACTATTTAATAAGCAGTCTCCATATAAATAAAGTACTTAATGACATAACAGATGAGTTTAAATGAGCTATAAAAAATGTATATGACATAATGGTTTTTAGTAATTTTGTTAAATCCCAGCTTCAAACTTTTTTTTAAATTAATGAATGAGGAAATCATTTGATTGAAGTAGTACAGTACTACATCAAACATGGAAAAAACACAGAAATTATGATTGTATTCTTTTTGGTAGTTCTCTCATTCAAAATTGGTATGTGAGTTCATGTATTATTATCTGAAATATTAAATAATTTATGTGAAACCGTCTTCCCTGACCTATATTCAAAGATAAAGAGACCATTATAAAATTATAACTAGGAATGCCTGGGTGGCTCAGGCAGTTAAGCATCTGCCTTCAGCTCAGGTCATGATCTCAGGGTCCTAGGATCAAGTCCCACATCGGACTCCCGGCTCAGTGGGGAGTCTGCTTCTACCTCTGCCTCTCCTCCTCCCCCTGCTTGTGCTCTCTCCCTCACTTGCTCTCTCTCTGACAATAAATAAAATCTTTAAAAAAAATTATAACTATCCTATTGGGTAACTTTTTGAAACAACACTATTACTTTATTTATTCATCTAGTAGTGATGTACATTACTTAAACAAAAATCTGAATACACTGTGAGCTTATGGCTTTATCATTTCAATGTATTTCACAGATCAAGGGCCATTTATTGAGCACATCACAAACTCAAAACTGTGAAAATGACCCTTAAACAAGTCTGATAAACAAGAAAAATTAAATTTTAAATTTTAACCTATAAGCTGACAGAGAGTTATTATCCAAGGATGTCTATCTACCCTTTGAAATAGTAAAATTCTCTAAAATAAATTTAAATTACAAAGTATCAACAACAGAAAGAACACATGGAAAAACTGAATTATATTAATGTAACAAAAACAATATGCATTTTTCTTTTATTTCTAAAGATTTTATTTATTTGTTTGACAGAGAGAGACACAGCGAGAGAGGGAACACAAGCAGGGGGAGTGGAGGAGGGAGAAGCAGGCTTCCTGCAAAGCAGGACCGTGATTCTGGGCTCAGTCCCAGGACCCCAGGATCATGACCTGAGCCAAAGGCAGATGCTTAATGACTAAGCCACCCAGGCGCCCCACAATATGGATTTTTCTTTTAGGTTTTGAAATATATCAACACTTTAGGGTGAAATTTTATGTATGTTAGTCCTATCAAATAATGTGAGCATATAGTCCTTTAATTTTGAATTTCTCAATTACCATCTACTTGTCCTACTGCAATATATAAAATGCACCCAGGGCAGGCTGCATTATAAACTAGGAGACATATGGGGCGCCTGGGTGGCTCAGTTGGTTGGGCATCTGCCTTCGGCTCAGGTCATGATCCCAGGGTTCTGGGATCGAGCCCCGCATGGGGCTCCCTGCTCAGCGGGGAGCCTGCTTCTCCCTCTCTCTCTGCCTGCCGCTCTGCCTACTTGTGTGCTCTCTCTCTGTCAAATAAATAAATAAATAAAATCTTTAAAAAAATAAAATAAATAAAATAAACTAGGAGACAAAAGTCCATACTATACACTGTAACATTACACTGATCACTTCTCTAGAGGAATTTTTCTGACTTCTATAAAATATTGCAGAGCCAAGATTCTAATATTATAACCAGGGCAAGAGATCTATGCTCTAGAAGCAATTCATACAGGGGTGCTTGGGTGGCTCAGTCAGTTCAGCGTTCAACTCTTGATTTTGGCTCATGTCATGATCTCCAGGTTGTAAAATCAAGCCCTGCATTGAGCTCTGTACTCAGCACGAGTCTGCTTGTGATCCTCTCCCTCTCCCCCTCCCCCACTCACTCCCATACTCTCTTTCTCTCTCAGTCTCTCTCCTCTCTCTCCCCCCCAAAAATAAATAAATAAAATATTTTTTAAAAAACATTTAGACACAATTAGTACATTTCTAGATGGTAGTTTTACATAATAAAATCTCATGCAAGTTTTTAAATAATATTTTAAAAGTTGACACTTATGTTTTATTTTTCAAAGCATGTGCAAAATCTCTTTAGATTATTTGGTGGAAGAAGAAGGAGTTGATATTTTTGGCATCAGTCCTGAATTCTATACATAAAAATCTTGTACCCTTCCATTTAAGTACTTCAGTATTAGAAGAAGACAGAAAGACATATTATGGTTTCAATAGTCTTTTCTCTTTTCTCCCCATTAACATCAGACAGAGATTCTGTGCTAAGGAAGAGATAACTTCTGTTGAAGAGGCAGAAGACAAGGCCAAACAAACCCTGAACAAGTTACATAAATCCCTTGAGGATTATCATTCACTTAGGAAGCTTGTAGAAAAAACAAAAACAAAAACCAAATTTTAAAAAATAGATAAAAGTTACTAGAGATGAGATTTAAAAAAAAAAATGTAGCCTCTGTAATAGAATATTCATCTTGCTTACAAACAAATCATGTCTTTGGCAGTCAAATTTGAATGAAAGACATACTCAGGTTTAAAAAAAAGTAAATTTTCCATTTTGCTATATTGTAAAGGAAACTAAGGCTGAATAAAGACCAGGGGAAGCCATATTTGATTAGCATGAAATAATATCTATTAAATATGCTTCCATGAAAAATACAGATATATGTCTCCCACTTCTACCTCCTATTTTGTTAAACATATTACAATTTCTATATTGTCAAAATTTAGAATTTTATACTTTTTGTTAAGGTCATAATTTCCCCAGTTTAATGTATTTAAATGATGTAATTCTTACTACCATTGTCTTTCTTTACATGTTTAAATTCATATCCTGATACGCTAGATTTCGTTTTCTTTCTCTTCTAATTTTTTTTTTTTTTTTGAAAAAAAGAAAGAGTGTGAGTGCATGCATGCCAGAGAGTGGGGGGCAGGCAGAGGGAGAGCAAGAATCTGAAGCAGGCTCTGGCTGGATTTCACGACCCTGAGATCATGACTTGAGTTGAAATCAAGCGTTGGATGCTCAACCAACTGAGCCACCCAGGTGCCCCTTGTTTTGTTTTTTTTTAAAGAAGGACTTGTGTTGTTACAGTTTCTGAATTCTTACATTTTGAAAATGTTTGCTACTTCAAAGATGAAAAAGTTCTTAGAGCACTTTCTTTTGCTAAGGATTTTACAGCCATGCTCTATAGATGGGATATATAAAGTACACAGCCAGCTTCATTTATTTTACTAGCAATGGTAGCTAATTAGCTACCATACATTTTCCCCAAATGTATATGGTATTTTTCCTCTATCTTTAACACAGTAACGTTACCAAGACATGTTTCAGCATAGAAAATGTTTAGTCAACTGGTAAAATTCCAGATCAATTATTATCTGGAGAAAATTGCATATCACCAACTTAATTTTTTTTTTTTTTGAGTAATGCTATACACCGGGCAAAATGCTATATGGGGTTTCACGGGTAAGTTACATCAACTAGGTGCTTTGGGGCTGGCTATTTAACATATTGTATATGATCTTATGGTTCTATTCAGTTTCCCATAATACAGTAGCTTTCCTCACTGGACTAATAGCCCATCTTTTAAAGAGTCCAATTAATATGGTTCAATCACAAGATGGAAACAAGGAAAAGTTTAGGCTTTTATTGCCATAAAAGAAAAAAAAAAAGAACGGTGAATATTTTTAATTCAAACTTTTTTCTGTTTTCCAAGGTTTTTGTACCGGCCAAATACTTAATCAAAAATCAGCATCTATGTGGCTATGGAATTATATACCAAATATTTTGTAGGGTAATTTATACAAACTCAGGTGGTACCCATAGTATATGTGTATCTATAAAACATTAATGAAACATGTGAGTTGCCCAAACTCTTATTTTCTAATTTTGGTACATTTCCATTTATTGCTAGTCGTTTGCTTTCACCACCCTCTTTTCCTATCTCACTGACTTCCTGCAGAAAACATAAGAGAATTGGTGTCTTTTATTCTTTTAAAAGAACCACCATCTTCTTCCCTACTTGTATTACTCACAACACCCATCACCTGCAAAATCACCACAGAATTTTAACTAAAATTTTATTTAATGCAAGCATAAAATCATAACCTACTGGTAGCAAATTCTATGTGATTCAAATAGTGTCACCTTCAAAAGTTATTACATGAGGCTGACAGACAATGAAAGAAAGCCTATGTACAGGGATCACATGCAGGGTGTATGTAATTTCATATGTACATAATTTTATATATTTTAAAAATCCCCGTATCTTTTCTCCTACCTTTTCCCCCATAAGGTTACATATGCTCTATAGCCCTCTACTATAAAATGGAGAAAAAGAACACAAAGTTTCAGGAAGTTGTCTATATATCACTTTAGTTTCTTTTGAGGAGTAAATGTCTTAGAAATCTTTTTTGCAGTTTTATCTCCCTCTAAATCTTACTTGCTACTCTTTACTCAAGAGGTCAGTGTATAGTCAAATCTTCTTTGCTACATGAAAAACTAATGATGTACTATATGCTGGCTAACTGAACATAAAAGAAAATAAAAGAAATACAATTGTAATGGGTATCCATGGAGTTTTGTAGAGCAAAACTTAATTTAAAAATATACCATGAAGGCTTGCTACAACCCATCATCCAGTTTCATTCTTCATCTATCTGCTCACTATTGTAAATGAAGTTCTGGTATAAGCTGTAAAGTTATTTTTATTTCCTTATTTTTGGCCCCAGGATCTAATAACATCATTAAAAAGAAGAACAAAAGACACATCCACTAAAATGCTGAAATTAAAAAGACTGATAACCCCAAATGTTGGTGAGGATGTGGAACAGAATTCTCATATATTGTTGGTGGGGGTATAAAATGGAAATCAATTTGAATAAACATCTGGCAATTTTTATAAAACTAAAGGTACATTTACTATTTTACCTAGCAATTCCACTCCTGGGTGCTTACATAAGAGAAATAAAAAGATTTGTAAATCAATGTTTATAGTAGCTTTACCCAGAATAGCCCCAAATGTAAATAGCCCCGGTGATTATCAATGGGAGCATAGAAAACAAATTATGGCCTATCTCTATATCAGAATACTATCCAGCACTTAAAAGGAACAAACTACTGATTTATGAAAAAAAAAACTGAGTGCATCTTAAAAACGCTGTGCTAAATAAAATAAGGCTCACCATCCCCCCTCCAAAAAAAATCCCATTTGCTACAATCTGAGAGTAGTGTTTCTCAAATAGGAAAAGTATACATAGGAAAAAAAGTATGCAGAGAAAAAAATATGAAGGAAAAAAATTATATAAACTCAAAAGTATTTTCACGAAGTCCCTAGAATGGCTTCCAAAGAAAGGTCCTTTCTCAAAGTTAGTTTGAAAATGAGACGAAGAGATTTCTCTTAAATTGCAAATAATCAAACCACCACCTAACGGAGCTATTTTTTCCTGGAATAAAATTGTTAAGCTCTCAGTCACTTTATGTGTGCAATCTCTGTCAACTCTTTGGTGTTAGTTTTGTAACCTACAATAAGGCTTTTAGCAAGCACAATTTGAAAAAACATGTGGAAATTGTAAAAACTGAAATGCAGAAGTTCTTTATATTAGAACCACAGGGAATAGAAAGGTTCAGGGAAAAGGGAAAAAGACACAGTTGCAGAAAAATACAAATGGTAACAAACAGTCTTGGAGTATTCAAAAAATAGATTTTCTATTTTGACACTAACACCAAATAGTGAGAAATTTTTGATTCTCAAAGAAAATGTCATAAAGCCTCATTCAAGTACAGAATAAGGGATGAGAGGAGAGAGAACAGAAACTGAGCTGAAGTTCAATTGAAAAAGGAGCTTTATATACCTTTGTTTTTCATTTATCACCTTAGAATATCTACTATTCTTTGGGAATTTAAATTCTCATACTATATTACGTTTTAATACAACATCTTCTGGATTTTCTGGATTAATGTGCTTGAAGAAAGCAGTAAGAACCTAACTGTGCTAACTAAATACATTTGGCGTATTTCTCTTGGCTTGAGTAGGAGAACAAATAAACTCAGCTAAAACAAGAGATAATTAAACACTTAGTCACCATTTGGTAACTCAATGTGTCCAATTAAATGGATTATCATTCAAGTAAAGTAGGTAGTATCTTGTTTAACCAGCATTAAGGGAGTTCCTATTCCATAGGATGTTCTCGGACATTGTGTCCCTTATGGGAAAACCACCACAAATTTTGTACACATAGTTGCCTTTTGAATTTTGCAGTTAAGAGGCTAATGCATATTTTGTTTCTCCTCTTAGAAGTTTTCCTAGAAGTTACTCACTTTATCTTCCCCATATTTTTGTAAAATTAGGCTGGAATGTTTTCTGCTATTCAGTCGCCTCAAGGTGCTGTGTTTCATATGGTTTACCATGGGGTTTATCTGGTATTGGTTATTACTAAAAATATAAAATATCAAAAATCATCAAATCATGTATAATTCACACTGGCTAAATAGTAATTTCAAAAAAAAAATGACCAAAAGGGGAAACCATAAATAAATAGTAAAATTAAATATTCTCCTTTTCATATACTTCAATTATTATCTATCACTACTTAATTTAGATCAGATAATCCCTTAATCAGGTATAAAATGAAAATTCACCCCAAATCCGTCATTGGACTCCAACATTTCTAAGCTCTATTCTTTCTGCCTGCACTTCACCTCTAAGTGTCTAAGTGGAAAAGTCTGACACCTCAGTAGTCCATTTTATTTATTCTCCCTGATTAATCTGCTGATGGAGGTTTATCTAAAGTAAGGCATTTATCTGTGGTCTTATTGTTTCCATTTAGCTATGAAGTGCTTCAGGCCTTTTTATCCTTTTGATGAAGGGTAGTTGCTTCTTTCTTTCCTTTACTCAGTTCCTACTCCCACAAAACACAGAAAGGCCAGAGACCTTACAGGCTGCATTTAGTCTAGGATGAGATTTATGCCCTTCGCCATCTTCTAGACATTCACACCCCCCTCATTTGGAGCTTATTGCTCACAGCCTTCACTAATTACTTTGTACAAAATTGCTGAAGATAATAACTTAATGAACCCAGCCATTCTTAACCACTTAAAGGAGCTTTGCCTTTATCTTCTTACAAATATCTGAATAGTTCAGAAGAATTTAAATAAAAATATAAAATGTTACCCTTGCCCAATTTGTCAAATTAAAAATCTACTGACAGCATTTAAACTACTTAAAAATAATTTGTCTTTTCATATATTTTCATTATTTATACAGAATAGGTAATAAGTAATGCATTTATTTTTTAACTGGCCGCTTGAAATTCAGTTTTTCAAGTATCTCCACCCGCCCTGCTTCCCCAAGTGCTATTAATCTTCTGTCCTGTAGGCACCAACTCTTCCGACTCCACAACTCTCATTCCCAAGGTAGGGCTCACTCCGGTACCATATGCTAGTATGCATGTTGAATGACAGATGAGGCAAGACAATGCTTTCTGTTTGGGAATTCTACCTCTTCCCAGTAAATTGCACAGCATTCAGATAGTCCAAGAAGAACCCAAAAGGTCTAGATGACCTTTTCTTTTATCAAGGGTGGTCCCTGCTTTCACCTGAGTAGCAGATCCTCCTCCCATACTCTGCATGGGCTAGCTCCCATTAGACCAAAGACAGTAGTCGTCACCTTCCAAAGAAAGTGCCCACCATCCAGAATTAGGAAAAACTCTTGCCTGAAAACATAGTCTCTCAAGTATTAGATGAAGATCATATCCCATAATCTCCTTGAAGATACCTTCTAGGTTTGATTCATCTTTATGACTCCCATAGTATCTAATGTAATAATTGACATGTAAAAGACACTCAGCAAATACATGCTAAATACATAGATTGGATAACTGAAGAATCACAGTAAACTTTTTAGTACTTAGAGGCAACAATGATGATACCTTCCATGATTAAAACCAAACCAAACAAAAAAAACACATCATAAAAACAGTAAAAGAGCACAATTCAGTAAGTGAAAAAACTTATTATTTTAATTGAAAAAATGTGAAAGAAAAATATATTCATTGCATTAGTTTTAGTTCCTTGTTATTTTCAAAACCCAAACACACATACAAAAAAAAAGAGCATTCATGTAAAAGAAGTTTTAAGCAGTAGTTCTATTGACTTTTGTGTCCTGACTGTTCTTGAAAAAAAATGCAGGCACACACCCACATGCAGACACACACACACACTCATAAGTTAAAGCCCATAGATCACAAATGCCATTGAGGTCACCATAGATTAAAGATGCAGCCAGAATCTCTGGCTCCTTTGCTGCCTTCTCATGAAGAAAAATAGTGTTTTTAAATTTTCTTAATCAAATTACATTTATCATTCTCTGCTCCCTTTCCTTTCTGTTCTCAATATAATCCTGTCATCTTTAGAGTTGATGTCAATGAACTTGAATTTTTCTTAAGTCAGACTCCCAACTAAGTGAGATAAATGAAATCAATATTCTTCCTTTTACAGGTGAAATGAGTTTAGTAACATATGTAGTACTGTACCTTCCTCTCCTTTTTTCTCCTTTGTACTGCAATCCATCAATGTATTGCTCTTGGCACCTGAATGAACACATCTTAATATGAGATTTCAAGCAACAATTCTTTCTAAATATAATGAAATATTTCAGTCTTTGTTCTTAAAAACCCACTCCTAGATCTATGTTCTTTGCTCCTCCACAAGAATTTACTTCTATTATTCTTATAGGATTCTTAGTATTCACAAGTGATTAGTCAGGCCCTTGAGTTCATGAAATATCTGATTTCTCCATACAAAAGTCTAAATGCTATTCCACTCTCAGGGCTGACTGAAAAAAATAGGACTTTCAGAAAGGGGATTTCATATTCAAGGCCACCATGCTTCATGGTTTTGCTCTGTATCACAAAGCACCTGTTTGCCATTATTCATGAGGCTTCCTCTATTAATTCAAAAATTCCCTCTGCAGTAGTCCTTCTTATAGGAAAAAAGTAACTTTATCAGATTGCTTGGTGATGCACTTTTGAATTATAAAATGCTATGTGATTTTTTTAACCTTTTCAATTCTGCGAATCATTATTATTGACCTATTCTAATTTTACATACTAAGTACATCATATGTTACAACATAGGCTGATTCAAACAGGTAATAAAAGAAGAATTCAGTAAGGAAAATGTTAATTCATGCTTATTAAGAAATAAAAATCATTTTTATTTCCATATACATTCATTTTTTTCATACTCTTAAATAATGATAAGGATAGTTTATATTGTCTAGTGTTTGCCATAAGAAAAATATGGAAGACCTATCAGCCAGAAATGCACTACACAATAAATGTATGTATTGGGACTAAGGATTGAAAATATTCTGGATGTTAAATTAATAAATTGGGGGAGACATTAAGAAAATCAAATTAGGGGGCACCTGATAGGCTCAGTTAAGTGTCTGCCTTCAGCTCAGGTCATGATCCCAGGGTCCTGGGATTGAGCCCCATGTCAGGCTCCCCAGTCAGTAGGGGAGTCTGCTTCCCCCTCTCCCTCTGCTCCTCCCTCACATTCATGTGCTCTCTCTCAAATAAATATAATTAAAAAAAAAAAGAAAATCAAATTAGATAAAGAGACAGAGACTACAGAGTCTGTAAATTATCGTTGCTATGTGGGTGGTGGAAGCCAAGAACACAGGCGACTTTCAGTCAAATAGAGAAGAGGTCTTGGCTGAGACGAACTTAAATGGCACCATTCCTAGCTACAATTCATTCCCCCAATCCCATGCTCACTCCAACTTTCTAATAATCATATGTGAAAAGCAACAAGCAAAGGAAGTAAATAGTAATTAGTAAGTAGTTGTGAAATCCATGCTCTAACTGGCTTGGAGGGAAGTCTGGAGAGTGGCTTGAGAGGGGTTTGTACCCTGACAAAGATGCCATCTAAATGGGACAGCTGTGTGAATACCAGAGGATTTTATCAACCCTGATTAAATTAGTGAATTCTTGAGTATCTCAGATCTCTGGTTATCTATGTTATCAAAGTAGATAAATCTTTACCTACAAATGTTGCTTCACCTGTTGTCTATTACTAATTGGGGGGAATAAAAAGGACTGTGAAATTGCACAGTCCATTCTCCAGGTTTGATGGTTCTGGCGAACTGACCAAGGAGCTAAGGAATGAGATTGCCTACTGTGTGGATTATTTTCCCTGACACTCATGCCACCCAAAAAGTTTGCACCCAAGGGGATAGGATAGCATAGCAGGATGACAATAATGAGATTACAATGTCTTCTCAAAAACTTAAAGGGACCAAAACTAACCAACAGCAATAAAACAGTAAAGCAAACTAAGAACCCTCAACACTCCCATTAAGAAAAGAGCACAACCTGGGCGCCTGGGTGGCTCGGTTGGGCGACTGCCTTCGGCTCGGGTCATGATCCTGGAGTGCCTGGATCGAGTCCCGCATCAGGCTCCTTGCTCGGCAGGGAGTCTGCTTCTCCCTCTGACCCTCCTCCCTCTCATGCTCTCTGTCTCTCATTCTCTCTCTCGTAAATAAATAAAATCTTAAAAAAAAAAAAGAAAAGAGCACAACCTTTTTTATTATGAACTTTGAAAATTGGAATTTAAAAAAGAGAGACAGAAGACTCAAGGAATTAATTCTATGCAAATACATTTTAAAACCTGGTATAAATGGATTATTTTTGAAAAAGATATAAAATATAACTCTTGCCAACTGCTTATAAACATTAGTGTTTATAGATTTTGCTTGCTGGTTGCAACAGCATCAGGAAGTTGGCTTCCACCTCCCTTCTGCCCTCACCATCCCTCATAGCCATATCCATTTTCCAGAAAATAATTTAAATCCAGAGTCCTAGCTACAAGGGAGTCAGCCTTCATTGGAGGCTTTCCAATCTCTTCATGTTGAAGAGGAAGCCAATCGATGTGGCTCTAGAGCCCAAGCTCTGCTGCCTCCAATGTTTTGGTGCTACTATTAACATTTAAAGAAAACAATTAGTTTTCCTTTGCTCCTTTAACCTTATATACATGGTGTCAATTACCTAAATAAAAAATGAGATGTTCTACCAATATGAATTTTCAAATATCTGAAAACTAGAGAATACACACAAAAATATAAGAAATATTTATTCATTTTCTCCAGTATACTAATGGTAGACATAGGTATGCAGTAATATTTTTATTTTTAATTACGTGATATTACTTCCTGGTCTTTTTTTTTTTTTTTTTTTTTTTTGCTCGGATTTACCTTAAGTCTGAAGCTAGAGAGAGATGCTTCTGGGACACAACATCTTGACCCTATCCTGCAGTAGATATTGGAATTGTGTCAATAATTTTTTACAAGGTAGTAGGCACAGAACCAGATCCCTGCAACAGTCAAGTGGCCCAGTTGCACAGTGGGGCTCTAGAGAATGGTATATACCCTCTTGAAAGTGCTGAGAACTTCCCTGGTAGAATCCCCACTCCGTGCATTGGTATCATGCCACCAATTGCTGCCGCGTGTAACCTGGGGACACCTGAGAACTCAGCTCTATGCCATCTTCTCTCTCTCACTTCTTACTTTATTGCACAACTTAGGTTCTATTCTCTCTTCAGTGAAAAAACCTCACAATCTTTTACTCTGATTATTGGTGTCTTTTTGTCATTCATCCATTTTATTTGGGACAATCATGCAATCTGCAAATGAAGAAATGAGATCTCGTCAGACACTGAAAAGATCCTGAATACAACTGGATTGAATTTTAATACAGTTTTCAGGGGATTTAAAAACAATACTTTCAAACTAATGACATTATTATGAAGAAAATCCTACTTTTATTAAAGTAATAAAGACCACTGAATTAATTTTACAACCCATTTCGAGTCATTTGAAATACTTTACAATATTTAACATTTTGCTCTTCCCAGTATAACTTCATCCTTTTTTTTGCCTCTTTCTCAACTTCAGCCCAACTTTCTAATTTCTAATAGATAAACTTGGTTCCAATTCTTGCTCTTTTTTCCTTCTACAACCCAGATAAAATAAGGGCCTGTGTGGGTTGGAACTAGTTATGCATGATCTCACAGCAATTGTTAAATGAAGTCTATCTCTCTTAGGGGGACTTAATAATTCAACAGTTATTTCTCCAGATTGCCAACCTGAGGGTATGAACAGATGGTGCGAAGAAGGAAAAACTGCATTAATTTTTTGAAATAAGCCTTCCAGCTTCCCCAGAATCAAAATGGAAAGAAAATAACCTGAATTTTCTCCCACTACCGACTTCATCTTGTTGCTGTATGACAGGAATGTTTCTGGTTGGCTGACTGCCCACATCTCTCCCAAAGAATTCTTACAGCATTTCAGCAACTTGTTCACTATTGCCGATGCTACCAAACAATTACAACTGTAGCCACTGAGGGTTACTCAACCCAAAGATCTCTTCCACCCTGAAGAGGAAACTGGGCGCCAAGTAACAGCCATGAACAGCAGGTTAAATCCTTAGGCCAGGTACAGAATGGGAGGCACATAGTTTCTCTTGGTCTACTATCTCTCCAGATGCCAAGAGAACAGGTAGGAAAATGAGGATCTTCCTAGATGCTAGAAAATAACAATAAATACCCTCCCTATGTACACGAATTAAGAAAGCATTCAATCCCTGTATAGTCTTGATTCTTTTTCCAAAATGACGTATATATAGACAGGAATTTTTAGCCTTTTAGGAAGAATAATTGCATTGTATTATGGGTCACTTGTTATGTAGTATACATTGACCTGAGTATTACCAGATATTTATAAGGAATATAGAATGATTTCCTTCAGAAAAATCAGACCACACACACACACACACACACACACACACACACACACACTAACCAATTATATGTCAGTAGTGCCCAAAGCATAAACTGGGCCGACACTTTTTATAATCAGCTTTCACAACTCTGTAACTAAACTGTTAATAGTTGATGTGGTACCTTATGGACAACATAGATTCTCTAACAAATCCTTTCCATTTTAGGCTACCACCCATTTCTTACTTTTTCCCTCTGAATGCTTTCCTCTAAAAGAGTACTGGCTGTTTCTTTTTCCTAAGCATCCACTCACTGCTCAGCCCACACCAATCTGCTCTCTGCCTCCATTATTCCACCACTGACCTCCACACCACTCCCTCCACCAGGCATATTTTAGTCCTCATCTTATTGGGCTCTTCATTAGCATTTGTCACCCCTTCTTCCTTCTTAATCATTGTTTTGTCTGCATACATGTCACTTCACTCCTGTTTTCTCTCCTTTCTGGCAACTTCGCCTTAGTCCCCATTATCACATCTTCATCTGCCAGCTGAACTCTAAATCCGAAATTGAATTTGAGACTCTTTTCTCATTCTACACGATTTCCCTAGAAGACCTCATCTACACCCTTTCCTTAAACTTCTATTGTCCTCTAAAATGCCATAACCAACCAATAAATATCTCCTACTCTGAATGTCCTCTGAAATCCTGGCCCATATATTCAACTGGACATCTTTGTTTGGATATCTCAAAGTCTCAGCAGATTTTTAGTGGGTGAATGGTGTTGGCCTGTATCTCCCAAACCTTCCTCAGAGGTAGACTGTCTATAGTAGTATATGCCAACAACCCCCTGCCCCTCTGAGCCTGAGGAAGTGTCAAAGAGTGAACCCCTTCAGGGAACCTTTTTTCCTCCTCAAGGGCTCAACCACCAACCTTTATTTTCTCTAAACCACAAGATGAAGAGTCTTGGTTCACTTTCTTGATCTTTTCTTTCAGTCTTATGTATATGGCCAGTGTAGATACTGAGTTTAAAAACTGAATGCTATTTTGATCTATATTACACATGCCTCCTATCTACCATTCTCACTCTTTAGAACTACTCTGGCTTTCCCTTCCATCCTGCCCTTAAGAAAAAAAGTGCCTAACCTCACTGCACTGTTCACTAAAAAGTTTTGCCAAAACGTTTGAGCTCAAGCATAATGGTGGCATTAAAAGTTCTGTCAGATATACTACAATTGCAAAGAATGCCATGGTATAATCTCCATAACTATCCGTAAAAGTTTGTTTCTGACCGTATTCCTTCAATATTTATATATTTGTACTTACTTCTTGGTTAATTATATCCATGTACTAACATATTGTATTATAGATTAAAAGCACAAAAATACACATTTTTCAATGAGTTAGATTAAATAACAGCATTTTAAAATAATTTTATTATGTGTTTTTAAAATTTTCTAACAATACAGTAAGAATTTTGCTCTCAATAGAATGTTATTGATAATTTTCACTGAAGTAAGGCTATTGACTCTGCTTAATTATTTTTTGAAAATTTTGTTTTAATATTTAATAACAGTATGAATGACTGTTCCTATGCTCATGTTATTTCAATATTTGATTTAATAACTTCCGTAGATGAACAATATATTCTTATAAATATACATAAAATCAAATGAAAGGAGCTCTTCATGTGCTGAACTTACTAAATCTTGACATTTTTTAATTCCATCCACAAATCATGCAATAGTTTTTTAATTGTCTAATATATATCCCATATTAACAACAATAACAAAAAGCCCTAAAGCAAAACATTATTTCCCTTTGAGATAGGAAACAAAATGAAGACACCTATGTCCAATCTTTTTCAACATTTTATTAGCAATTTAATTAGTATAATAATACAAGAACAGCAATAGCAGCAAAGAGACACGATGAATGGAAAAGAAGAGACACAACTGGCCCTATTCACAAGTGATATGATTGATATGATTATGTATACAGAAAATGTAATAGATTCTATCTTCAGTGTCTATCATCTTACTTTTTTTTCTTTCCCTCTTATGGGGGGGAAGGGAAAAAAGCCACTGTATCATTTGGAGTTCCTCAGATAAACAAAACCAACTGAAACCCACGGCTTAAAAAAATTGGGGGGGGGGGGGGCGGGGGCAGCAAGTTTGAATACATAGGGCAGGCCAGAAGGCTGAAAGCTTAGGCAAGAGTTGTTGTTACAGTTTTGAAGCAGAATTCCTTCTTTTCCTAGAAACCTCAGATTTTGTTCTTAAGGCCTTCAATTGATTGGATGAGGCCCATCCATATCATTGCTAGCACTCTCCTTTACTTAAGTCAACTAACTGTAAATGTTAATTACATCTGCAAAATACTTTCACAGCAACATCTAGCTAGTGTTTGACCACACAACTAGGCATCATAGCCTACCTAAGTTGACATATACAATTAAAAATCACATTTACCAAATGCTTTTTTTACAAAGTCAGTATGACACTGATACCAAAATCTGACCAAAATGTCACTATAAAAACAAGGCCATTATTTTAAATATGTTGCAAAAATCCATCAGAAGAACAACACATGGCCACAAGTGGAGTTAACTCCAAAATACAAATAATCCCCAACTTACAATGGTTCAACTTATAGTTTTTCAACTTTATGATGGTGCAAAAGTGATACCCATTTAGTAGAAACTGTACTTTGAATTTTGAATTGGATCTTTTCCTGGGCTAGCAATAAGGTATTCTCTCGTGATGCTGGACAGCAGCAAGAAGATGCAGCTCTCGGTCAGCAGTCTTGATGGTAAACAACCGATACACCTATAACCTTTTATATTCACACAACCACTCTGTTTTTCACTTTCGGTAGAGTATTCAATAAATTATAAGAGATATCCACACTTTATTATAAAATAGGCTTTGTGTTAGATGATTTTGCCTAACTTTAGGCCAATGTAAATGTTCTGAGCACATTTACAGTAAGCTAGGCTAAGCTATGATATCAAGTTAGGTGTAGTAAATGCATTTTTGACTTAACAATATTTCCAACTTACAATGAATTAATCAGGAGGTAACCACATCGTGAATCAAGGAAGACCTGTATATGGATAGTTTAACATTAGAATATGTCCTAATATAATTGATAGTAACTGCTTACACCATTAATACTTAACACTGCCCTAAACTACCCAGTGCAATTAGACAATAGAAAGATCAAAAACTGAGGAAAAAACAGACCTTAGTGGCATATGACATATGTCTAGAATAACAAGAGAATCAAATCTTAAAAAGTATTAGAATAAAAACAAATTACTGTGGCTGATTACAAAAAGCAGTGTGATGAAAGAAAAGATACCATGTACAAAACAACAAAAAGGAGATACTTAGGAGTAAATTAAAAATGGATAAAGGGGGGGGGTGCCTGAATGGCTCAGTTAGTTAAGTGTCTAACTCTTGATTTCAGCTCAGATCTTGATCTCAGGGTCATGAGTTCAAGCCCTGCATGGAGCCTACTTTAAAAAAAGTACCACCCCACAAAATATGCATTAGGGGCATCTAGAAGACTCAGTTGGTTAAGCGTCTGACTCTTGATTTCAGCTTAGGTCATGATCTTGGGGTGGTGAGATGAAGCCCTGCCTAAGGCTCCATGACGAACATGGGGCCTGCTTGGGATTTCTCCCCCGCTGCCCCTCTGCCCCACACTGCTCACATGTATGCAAGTGTACTCTCCCTAAAAAAAAAAAAGGACAAAATCTAGATGAAAATTAAATTCTACTGAAGAATTCAGCAAATGAAATAAAAATTGTTATACTTGTTTACATTTAAGGTGTCTTCTTCCCCCTTCCACCCAAAACTACCTAAAATTGATCTGTATTCATGGCCAATAATTAGAAATGGGAAGACCATGTTCTGATAAAGGGAGGTATGTGTGTGGTAACACACATGAACATAAAACGTCACGAGAAAGATTTGAGCTTCACAGTTTATAATTAGCTTTCTTAACAAGGATAGTAAATATTGTCATAATTTGAATTCAAGTTGTTTTCTTAACCTTTTAAATTGAAATCTGTTATCACAACTCATGACCCAAAAGCACTGGGGTTGCTTTTTTTAAACATTATTATTATTTTTTTTTTTTTTTATTCATGAGAGGCAGAGGGAGAAGCAGGCTCCCAAGGAGCAGGGAGCCCGATGCGGGACTCGATCCCAGGACCCTGAGATCATGACCTGAGCCGAAGGCAGACGCTCAACCATCTGAGCCACCCAGGCGCCCTTTTTAAACATTATTTTAAGCCAAATGTTACAGACTTTAAAATAGGGGTGCCTGGGTGGCTCAGTCGTTAAGCGTCTGCCTTCGGCTCAGGTCATGATCCCAGGGTCCTGGGATCGAGCCCCACGTCAGGCTCTCTGCTCAGCGGGAAGCCTGCTTCACCCTCTCCCACTCACCCTGCTTGTGTTCCCTCTCTCTCTGTCTCTCTCTGTCAAATAAATAAATAAAATCTTTAATAAAAAAATAAAATTAAAAAAAAATAACCCTAGAAATAGGGTGGCTTGGTATTACTAGGAATATCAAAGAACATAGAGAAAAGATGGATAGCAGCCGAAAAGTCCTAGATATAGCAAACATAACCAGTATGAGAAAAGTTAAGTGGTCATGAAAAAAATGTTAAATAAAAAAACTTTGGACAAATGAAGGATATTAGATTTCCTATCAATTCTAGATAGGAGAAAGAGAAATTTAATTTGGGAAAATGAGATATGTGGCTCTTCTTCCTGACCGTAAGTATAATGAAAAACTATTCTTTTTTTTAAAGATTTTATTTATTTATTTATTTATTTATTTATTTATCCTGAGAGACAGCATACACATGCACACACATCATCACTCGAGGCTGGGTGGAAGAGCAGAGGGACAGGGAGAAGAGGGGCTCACAACCCTAAGATCATGATCTGAGCTGAAACCAAGAGTCTGTCACTCAGCCAACTGAGCTACCCAGGTGCCCTGATAATCTATTCTTATTATGTAATAAATACATATGAAAAATCCTAGAAGGAAATTTTTTAAAAATAACTAGTTACCCCTAGGTGGTGAGATTATAGGTAATATTATAGGTAATTTTTTTTCTCTTTGAGCTTTTCATTTCTTTCAAGTTTTCTACTGTAAATATGTTATCTTTTTGAGATTTAACCAATATATCATTCAATGAAATTCTAAGCAGCAATTCTAAGATTCATGTTAAAACTCACTGTAAAATTGCTAGCATACAGAATTGAAATTTTCATTATAGCTGTCCTCCAACTTAGTATGTCAACAATGGTAAGATTTATTCAATTGCAGCTAATGAGACAAAGTCTGATGGTAAAGTTCACACATGTTTACTTCTTTATGAGAAGAGATTATTAAGCCACAGCATTCAATTTTAGCCTGAACAGATGGGACTCAGTTATATGGGAGGTTTTTCTCTCTAAATACTCTATCTACATTACAAGGGACACCTTGTGTCATTTTCTTGAGAATTTTTTCTTAACTGGCAAAAGAAATGGTATTGAAGGAGAATTCCATCGGTGTAATGATGGCCACAAATAGACAACACAATTCTGGTAAAGAGTGATTCATAGTTTTCCTTCAATAGAGAACATTCTTCTGGGACATTTTTTCTCCTTTTTTAGTATGAATCTACATAATCCCTCACATTAGCTTTCACAGTTACAACTAACCTCCTGATAGCAAAATATATAATGTACAATCAAATTCACCCAACAGTCACAAGATCTATTAATGTGGGTGTAGAGGGGATCTCAATTATTCTCTTGCTAAATACTAAATAAAAAAAAAAAAATTGGGGACTGAAGTTCTGTAAATTTCAAAAGGGTATCTTACAACAAGATATATTATTAAATTTATCACTCTTCAGCAGTGTTTTGTGAATTATCCTTAATAAATATTCACAGTACATAAATTTGAGAATGGTAAAGTGGATGCATATTTATTTATTTTTTTTTTTAAGATTTTTTTTTTTTTTTTTTTTTTGAGAGAGAGAATGAGATAGAGAGCATGAGAGGAAGGAGGTTCAGAGAGAGAAGCAGACTCCCTGCCGAGCAGGGAGCCTGATGCGGGACTCGATCCTGGGACTCCAGGATCATGACCTGAGCTGAAGGCAGTCGCTTAACCAACTGAGCCACCCAGGCACCCAAGTGGATACATATTTAAAAGTTCCAGAAAATCTCAGGGAATGTTAAAAGCATTCATCTCTAAAGCATTTATTATGATAAATTATGGGCCAAGACAAATTGGGAAACCTGCCTTTCATTTTCCAGTTAAATGAGAATCCTGGATTTTTTGAGGTTTTACTATCTACTTTATCTGCAGCAAATGACCTCATAAAAAAAGTCAATTTACATATGATCCAGTTCTTCCTGAGAGTGTAGTAAGCAAGTTCTCAAAATGCCAGGCCATTAACAAAACCTGATTAAAAAAAAAAAAAAATCTGCGTGTGGAGAGAGGGTCTGGGTCAATGGGAAAACTCATATGCTGATACTGAAGACTGACAGCAGTGGTGCAGATCTAGAGACATTAGAGACATGCAATTAGAGGAGAAACTTGCAATATTTCAGATGAGAGATGGCACGAGCAGAAATTCAAAGTAGAAAAGAACCAACATTTGAAGATTTTGTAGAAAAAAATAATAGCAAGATTTTAGAAGAGATGGGACTGAGTAAAAGATGCTTTCCTTATGGGCTGCTAAAATGGTATTAGTGCCCCCTAGACAGTGAAGTTTGGAGAAGGAGGATAGAGAATATATATTTTATTTCATTGACAAGGAAAGATTGCCTATGATAGCCAGGATGATAAATAAAAATTTTTCAAAGGTATATTCTATATTAGAAGGTAGAACCCCATTGTCCACAGTAATAAGAAGCTTTATATTTCACACATAAAAAAACAGGCACTTAATTTGGTTTAGTCAGATATGACTAAGAATTATGACTAACCAATTCATTCTGAATGATGTACTGAACACCTTTCAGTCACTTTTCTGGGAACTTGGGTCGCAACGAGGAATAAGATCATCCTTATTCACAGATGGAGGTGTGGGGGATTGGCAAGTAGATGGACAATTACAGTGCAATGTGGTGAGTCCAGTCATGAGGAAGCACAGCAGCTTTTAGACACAAAGCAAAGAGCCAGATCCATGCTGGAGATGTCAGGAAAGTCAGAATGAAAGACCAGTATGACATAACGAAGACAAAGAGGAGAGGAGAAGTACTGCAAACAGAGGGAAAGGATGGGCAAAGAACAAGCGGGAAAAGAGAACAGTGTGGTTAGCATGATTAAAGCATGAAGGAGTTGAAGACTTGACAGGGACAAAGAGAGGCAGGAAGAGAGAGAGAGAGAGAGAGGGTAGAGCTTGTAAATGCTTAGGGGAGTTTGGGTTTTATTTGTACAAAGGATATAAGAGAAGAAAATGATGCCAGTATTAGGAGAAAGGACACAGCATAGGACACTGAGAGACACTGAAGAAAGTCAAGAGAACCAGGGATTATGGAATCCAAAAGAAAAATTTTTTTTAGAAGGAGGAGTGATAAATATTAACAAATGCAAACATAAGGCAAAGATGACGCAGACACAGATGTGTCTACTGTATTTAACAACATACACCATTAGTAGACATGGATTCATTGAAGTGGATGGGGCAGAAGTAAAATTTCAAAAGTTTAGGTATGAATGGAAAGTGAAGAAGTGGAGAAAAGGGAAAGAATGCACACTGAAGGAAGGAGATACAGTGGACACACAGTCAGGCATGAGGTAAAGAAAGGGGTTTGTTGGCAAAAGGGACTTTATATTTCAAATGGGAAGAGGCTACTAGAGAAGAAAACTTGAAGACACTGGAGAAAAAAAAAATGATTACTGATGAAGCAGAGTCCATTTAATACACGAATTCACTCCTGCCTTAAATAGTAGGAAAAAGGATTATTTGAGTACAGACAGAATGAGAGGGGAAATATACGGATATGAATTTGTGTCATTTTAAGGTGGGATGGCAGGAAGAGGAAAGCTCTCTAAGCTAAGTCATATTCTGAAAGGGGGATGGAATAGTGTAACACAACAGTAGGGATAGTTTTTAAAAATTGCTGCAGAAATGGATAAACAGAATGCCTAGCAAAATAGAAAATAACATTTTAAGTAGCCCAAGGTTAATACACAGCTAACACCAGAGATGATAGATTTATCACGGTGGAAATTTGCATTATTATGTCACTTTTCCAGCAGTCATTAGAAAGCCAGAAAAATGTAGATAATTGGTTGATACAGGAGGATTCTATACTGACCAAAGGAGGAAAAGTCAGTACCTATACTTTAATTTCTTACCATGTGGAATTGTATGGCATGCACTCCAGCTAAGAGCCTCCTGTCTTTTTCTTCTGAATCCAAGGAATGATGGAAGGAACAAGAAAGTGAGCTTTAATGTTTAAAAGGTAGGAACATGTGTTCCTTTATATTAGATGCAATAAGGAAGTAAGGAATATGAAGCGAGTGTTTAGCTAGGTTTAAAACTTGATTGGCATATCTTAACTAAACCAAATTTGATTAAATAAGCTACCAAGAATCACACTGTTAAAAAACACAAAACTTGGGGCGCCTGGGTGGCTCAGTCGTTAAGCGTCTGCCTTCGGCTCAGGTCATGATCCCAGGGTCCTGGCATCGAGCCCCGCATCGGGCTCCCTGCTCCGTGGGGAGCCTGCTTCTCCCTCTCCCTCTGCCTGCCACTCCGCCTGCTTGTGCTCTCTGTCAAATAAATAAATAAAATCTTAAAAAAAAAAAAATACAAAACTGAAATCCAAACTCAAGTCTGACCAATTTGAAAGTTTACATTCTTCCAATACGACACATCCTCCTTCGATGTGAAAGAGTTGATAACATAGCTGCTTATACATATAAAGAGGAATATTTTAAGATAAGAACTTAGAATTGATATAATGATGGGTAAGGAAAATGCCCGATGTGGATCTTGGGAGTATATAGCTTAAGGGGAGTAAAAGATAGTCAACAAGGGTTCCTGGGTGGCTCAGTCGGTTAAGCGTCTGACTTCAGCTCAGGTCATGACGCCAGGGTCCTGGGATAGAGCCCCCTGTCGAGCCCCATGTCCAGCCCATATCCAGCCTGTGTCCAGCCCCATGTCCAGCCCCGCGTCCAGCCCCTCATCAGGTTCCGTGCTCAGTGGGAAGTCTGCTTGTCTCTCTCCCTCTTCTCCTCCCCCCAACTCATGCTCATTCTTCTCAAATAAATAAAAATCTTTTTAAAAAATTAAAAAGAAAAAAGATAGTCAACAGATATGGCTACAGTACTGTAATCCTCTGGAGAAGTCCAAATATGGGATTGTCCTCATACTGGACAATGACAGATACCACTCAGAGAGAAACACTGCAGAGGGGACACCAAAGTCCTCAGTGACAGGGAGTGGTCTGGAGGTCAAAAGGTGTTAAAATGAGAAAAGGGAGTGAGATGTATTGCTAACTGACGTTGATTCAGCTTCAAAGAAATGTGGTTGTTGCTGCCATTGTATAACAAGAGGTTCAGAAAGAAAGAAATCACAGAAGCTGGGTGATGAGGGTGGTGAGGACACTACCCCACCCCCAATATTGAGGTATTTGGCTTGCATGATAATGAGTAACATCAATTAAAAGACTTTAAAAAAATGCAGACTATTGGAGCTATGTAAGATTCAATTAAGATAGGAAGATTTAGGGAAGAATATAAAATTTCGACCTGCAGAATGAGGATTTCAAGAGGCAAAAGGAAAGGGTTTTAGAGGAAGGAGAGCTATGGAAGTTGGCTCAAGAAAAAAGAAAGTTGAATAAAGCCAAGGTCGGTAAATTATAAATATCTGTACTGAAAGAGTAAAAATGCTATTAATATTCCATTAAATGACCTTTAAATTCCATTAAATTCCATCAAATGACCCATAACCTTAAACTAATATCACCATTCTTGGTATATTAAATGAAATACATATATGATATGTTTAGCCCTTTTTGTGAAAGGAATTTAACTCATATCACCAAATAAAACCAATATGCTTCATCAGAAATGTTTTAACAGACTCTCTAGCTCCCTGGAGGGACACAAAGATCATCTACACACTATTCTAGAAGTCACATAGTGAATGTCAATTTAAATTAAGAACAACACATATTTATTCACTATTTTAAAAGCCTAAAAAATACTGATGAAAAATAATTAACATTCTAAATCCATTTGAATTAACCCTCTCTTTTTAACACGAAACAAAAATACAAAAAGCTTATTTTATGCTCTAATGAGCACAATTTTACATCCTGCTGTTTGGAGAGTGATCTTACTGCATCCCTAATAAGTAGATTCATTGTACCCCTACCTCAAAAAGATAGAAGTAAATGCCCTTCTCCCACTCTTTGGAAATGAAGAAGTAGGGGCACCTGGGTGGTTCAGTCAGTTAAGCACCTGCCTTCGGCTCAAGTCATGATCCCAGGGTCCTGGGATCAAAGTTCCGCATCTGGATCCCTGCTCAGCAGGGAGTCTGCTTCTCCCTCTTCCTCTACCCCCCCCCCCTGCTTGTGTAATAACTGGTCAGTATAGAAGTATAACAGCTTGGCTCGCTTCCCCATGTAAGACAACACTAAAAAAAAAAAAAAATAGCCCAGCACCAGATACTCTAGTAAGATTGACTGAGATCTCTGGTAAGACTGCATTACAAAAATGAACTATTGCGTTTTTATCAAAATAAAAAGTTTCTGCACAGCAAAGGAAACAACAAAACTAAAAGGCAACCTATGGAATGGAAGAAGATATTTACAAACAGCATATCTGATAAGGGGTTAGTATCCAAAACTTTTTTTTTTTTTTAAAGATTTTATTTATTTATTTGACAGAGAGAGACACAGTGAGAGAGGGAACACAAGCAGGAGGAGTGGGAGAGGGAGAGGGAGAAGCAGGCTTCCCCGCTGAGCAGGGAGCCCGATGTGGGGCTCGATCCCAGGACCCTGGGATCATGACCTGAGCCTAAGGCAGACGCTTAACGACTGAGCCACCCAGGCGCCCCCCAAAACTTATTTAAAAAAAAAAAACTTGTACGGGCACCTGGTTGGCTCAGTTGATTAAGCTCCCAACTTGGTTTCACTCAGGTCATGATTTCATGTGTCATGAGATCAAGCCCTGCATCAGGCTCTGCTCAGCGGGGAGTCTGCTTAAAGATTCTCTCCTTTTGCCCTCCTTGCCTCATGCTTTCTCTCTCTCTCTCTAAAGTAAATAAATCTTTTTAAAAAACTTATAAAACTCAACACTCAAAAAATGAATAATCTAATTAAAAATGGGCAGAAGACATGAATTGACATTTTTCCAAAGAAGACATACAGATAGCCAACAGACACATGAAAAGATGCTCAACATCACTGATCTTTTGAGCATCTTTTGATACAATGAGACATCAAAATTACAATGAGATATCCCCTCACACTTCTCAGAATGGCTAAAATCAACAAGAAACAGCAGGTGCTGCTAAGGATGCAGAAAAAGGGGAACCCTCTTAACACTGTTGGAGGGAATGCAAACCGGTGTATCCACCCGGGAAAACAGTATGGAGTTTCCTCAAAAAAGTTAAAATAGAGCTACCCTATGATCTAGCAACTACACTACTAGGTATTTACCCAAAGGATACAAAAATACCGACTCAAAGGGGCACATGCAGCCCAACTTTTATAGCAGCATTATCAACAATAGCCAATTATGGAAAGAGCCCAAATGTCTATCACCTGATGAATGGATAAAGAAGATGTGGTGTACGTATATATATATATTATATACATATACATACACACACACACATACATATACATACAATGGAATATTACTCAACCATAAAAAAGAATGAAATCTTGCCATTTGCAACAATGTGGATGGAGCTAGAGAGTATTATGCTAAGTGAAATAAGTCAGACAGAGAAAGACAAATACCATATGATGTCACTCATATGTGGAATTTAAGAAACAAATGAGCAAAGGGGGAAAAAAAGAGAGGCAAACCAAGAAATAGCCTCTTAACTACAGAGAATAAATTGATGGTTACCAGAGGGGAGGTGGATGGGGATTAAGGAGTGCACTTGTTGTGATGAGCACAGGGTGATGGGTTAAATAGAAGATGGGGATTATGGAGTGCACTTGTTGTGATGAGCACAGGGTGATGTATGGAAGTACGGAATCACTATATCGTACACCTGAAACTAATATAACACTGTATGTTAACTAACTGGAATTTAAATAAAAACTTTAAAAAAAAAAAAAAGACTGCATTATAGTTCAACTCTTCCTTCTGCCTAATCCTACTTTCTTACTTCACCCTCATGTGATGATTCCAAGGGTTCGCTCCACTAAAACAGCACTGGACACAAATCCTCTCAGTTTGCTTACTGGGTTAACCAGCCTAAGACAGACATTCTGAATGCATCACATTTTGTCTGAGCAAGAAACAAACCTTTACAGTATTAAGCCTTGAGATTTTAGAGTTTATTTGCTCCTCTAGCAAAGCTGAATGACATTGTCATTCAGATTAGTTATATTTCCAAGGTCAAAAGAGAGAGAATTTCCAAATCCCCACCCACTACTGCGGAAAGTTTATGAAAGTTATGAAGAGTACACAATGGGCAGCAACAATGCATTTGTATTACTGCATAAATTTCTCCTGCTGTCTGAAAATGGGTTGACTGTGAGTTAGTTAGACAGCTAAAGAGCTCTGATGATCCTTGGGGCACATCTTTTTTTTTTTTTTTTTTTTCTCCTTACCATCCTAAAATAGATACCTTGGTCAATGGGAAAATTCCCAAGCCCTCTATTTTATTTTTGCCTCTGGATGGAAGAAAAAAATAAAAAAAAAACACTGTAGATTATATTTTGATCACAGATATTCTTCACCGCCCTCCCTGGGGGATTATTACAATTCTCCACATCAGTTAAATCAAGCCTGGCCACATGAGTTCCTTAGGACAATGAAACATGACTAAAAGTGATGGGTAACATTTCTGAGCAGAAGCTGTAAGAACCAATGCACTATATTCTTTTTCCTCTCTACCATAGGAACTATAAATGTTCAAGATAGTGGCTGATCTTTAATGGAGCAGAGTGTAGGCAGTGTGGAACAAAGTCAGAGCCTTCCCTCAAGGATCATGTAGTGCAAACAAAAATACACATTTGTGTCATAAGCCCCTGAGGCTTTGGAGTAGTTTGTTGCTACAGTAAAGCTTATCTGGTGATTAGAGATCTAAGAGATAAAGGATCAAACTTAAATTAAAAATAAATAAACAAATAAATAGATAAATAAAATCCAAATATGCCACACCACATAGAAGAAAAAGATTTAATTCTTTACTTGCGTCACAATGAAAATTCCAACCAGTCCCAACTGCATCCAAATTAACACTGCAGACTTCAAATGTATCAAAGCCATGGTTAGTTAAGGTAATTAGATTTCTTTCTTGTCTTTTCTTCTTTCCTTCCTTCCTTCTTTCCTTTTCTTTCTCTCTCTTCTTTCTTTCTCTCTCTCTTTCAGAATTTTTTAATGTTTCTTCATCAGGGTTTCCAATAATATTTATTTCAAATCAACATACAAATAAATGTGTTGGCAATATAAAACATACTGTGAGTTGTCACAGATGATAGACACTTAAAATTGCCACCTGTGTTTCCAAGGCAATAAAAACATGTTATGGCCATAATCATTGAATAATCATGTAGAAAAATGTGAAAGAGGGCGCCTGGGTGGCTCAGTTGGTTAAGCGACTGCCTTCGGCTCAGGTCATGATCCTGGAGTCCCGGGATCGAGTCCCACATCGGGCTCCCTGCTCGGCGGGAAGCCTGCTTCTCCCTCTCCCACTCCCCCTGCTTGTGTTCCCTCTCTCGCTGTGTCTCTCTGTGTCAAATAAATAATAAATAAAATCTTTAAAAAAAAAAAAAAAAAGAAAAATGTGAATGATACCTCATCAAATTTTTTTAAAGACAGAAATTAGTTCCCCCATAACCCTTGCAATCTCTCTACTCTCCCATAAATACACACACATATATACACATACATATATATGTACATATATTTACATATCATACATAGGTATATATGTACATATAGAAAAGTATGAGTATTCAAAACTTAAAAATCCAGTTTTCTAGGTCAAATACATATATAAAGTGTCATGTACTTGTCGATAGCAGTTAGATAATTTTCTTAGGCCTGAAATGTCAAGTTCTCCCTGTGTATACTTTATATGAAGAAGTTGAAATGGGGCTTGAACAGAGGGGGGTAGAATAGAGAGCAGGATATAAAGAAAATACTAAAAGAGACATGTCAAAAAGCAGATCCTCAATTAGGGAAACTGCAAAAGGGGTTGTCAACTAGGTATACACATTTCCATAAGAACTTTTCCTTTGTTAAACCAAAATAATTGGAAATGATTGACATTAAACATCAATCAAGATTATAGTGGACATCAGTTATAATTGATAGCTGCCAGAAATCAACATAATCATTGGTACTATAAAAAGCTCCGTTACTTGATTTCAGAATATTTTATGAGTCTTTCCTCAGTTGAAATTTATGCATTTATACAAAAATAGCCAAGGTGACTTTAAGTTATTTTTATAATATCTTTAGTCTTATTTTATGGTTCTTGCTTAAAATCTCTATTTCATATTTCTTCAGAGATGGAAAAACAATTATGAAAGGCAACCAGCGAACTTTAAGATAATCTATGTTCTTGCTGTACAGGATAGTGTTGTTTTTTACAGTGTAATAATGTGTGAACTCAGCATTATTCCTCTTTGCATCATAAGTTTGGAATTGTTTCTCCTGAAAACAATAGCACAACTCATATTTTGATGTTAATGCTGTGAATATGTAGATGACTGAAATAAATGTTTCAGTAAAAAATAAAGTTTCTTGGGCAGAAGACATGAACAGACATTTTTCCAAAGAAGACATCCAAAGGGCCAACAGACACATGAAAAAGTGCTCAATATCGCTCGGCATCAGGGAAATCCAAATCAAAACCTCAATGAGATACCACCTCACACCAGTCAGAATGGCTAAAATTAACAAGTCAGGAAATGACACATGTTGGCAAGGATGTGGAGAAAGGGGAATCCTCTTACACTGTTGGCGGGAATGCAAGCTGGTGCAGCCACTCTGGAAAACAGTATGGAGGTTCCTCAAAAAGTTGAAAATAGAGCTACCATATGATCCAGCCATTGCACTACTGGGTATTTACCCCAAACATACAAAAGTAGGGATCCGAAAGGGTACGTGCACCCCAATGTTTATAGCAGCAATGTCCACAATAGCCAAACTCTGGAAAGAGCCAAGATGTCCATTGACAGATGAATGGATAAAGAAGAGGTGGTATATATATACAATGGAATATTATGCAGCCATCAAAAGGAATGAGATCTTGCCATTTGCAACGAGGTGGATGGAACTGGAGGGTATTATGCTGAGCGAAATAAGTCAAACAGAGAAAGACATGTATCATATGACCTCACTGATATGAGGAATTCTTAATCTCAGGAAACAAACTGAGGGTTGCTGGAGTGGGGGGTGGGGTGGGAGGGATGGGGTGACTGGGTGATAGACACTGGGGAGGGTATGTGCTCTGGTAAGAGCTGTGAATTGTGCAAGACTGTTGAATCTCAGATCTGTACCTCTGAAACAAATAATGCAATATATGTTAAGGAAAAAAAAAAGAAGATTGCAGGAGGGGAAGGATGAAGGGGGGGACATCGGAGGGGGAGACGAACCATGAGAGACAATGGACTCTGAAAAACAAACTGAGGGTTCTAGAGGGGAGGGGGGTGGGAGGATGGGTTAGCCTGGTGATGGGTATTGAGGAGGGCACATTCTGCATGGAGCACTGGGTGTTATGCACAAACAATGAATCATGGAACACTACATCTAAAACTAATGATGTAATGTATGGGGATTAACATAACAAAAAAATTTAAAAAAAAAAAGAAAAAGATAACAAGACAAAGCCGAAAAAATTAAAAAAAAAAAATAAAGTTTCTGGCACCCATGTACTCAACTAGTATTAAAACAATGTGAGGGATAAATAAAGGTCTGTGTGGGTAGACACTTTTATACACTATAATGTTTGATTCCAGGCTTCTGACATACAGGGCTCTGAGTGAGCTCTAAATCCCAGGGGAGCCGCAGGAGTTGCTCAGGCTGGGTGCTTAAACTTAAATGATGTATTTATGACCATATAAATTGCTTTTATAAGGAGCAACTCCAGTGGGGCTTACTCAAAGTAATCATATTTCATGTAAGACTTATAAAGTGTTGGAAAGGAGTTTGGAACAAAAGCTGAGCCAGAAGAAGTTTTCCTGAATAATGAGTTAGAAAAGCAGAAGAATAGAAAAATAAAGGAGAGTAAGTATTAAAGAATAATGAAGATAAAGAAAAAAAGACCTTATACCGAATAAGAGCTCAATAGGTGTAGGGTTAATTCAGATGACTGAAAAATGAAACTTTTGAGTATATCACATATTTTGACTTATGAAGCATTATCATGTAAACATTACATGCTTACCAGTTTTCAAAGAAAGACAATGATATATATTTAATACTTGAAACTTACTGAAGTAAATTTTAAGCTACTTTAGTAATAAAGTATCACATCCTGAGTACAGATCCCATGTAATAGTCATCCCATGACAGGAATAGTCATAAACTTTCCTTTTGGTGAATCAAGTTGGTGCCATATACTAAAAATTAGTAATGGATAGAATTTAAGCAAACCAGCTTTTACTATCACTATGGAAACAGTGACTATGACTAATTTTTTAAATAGATATGTTTAAGTGAATAAACTTGGAGGGAAAATAACCTAGGGGGAAAAGACTTGTCAAGGTTCAACAAATTTGTGATCTTATAAACAACTCCAGAACAGGGGTTTTGTTCCTCTAGCTTACTGCTTAGAGCAGTACCTGATACACAGTAGGTGCTTAATAAATATTAATTGAACAAATGATTTATGGAGTATACTAACATCTTAGCATATTTCCATATTAATCTCATCTCATACAAGAATAACCTCTGCAAAAAAATATATTTCATCTAGTCTTGGTGCACTTGCATTGTGCATTTTCCAGCATGTGTTGTATTTATGTATGTTTACATAAGCTACAATACTTATTATCTCAAATTACTTATTGTTTCACAGTCTGTAGCAGTATGAAACAGAAGATAATCTCTTTTATAAATTTCTGGATGTGTTCCAAGAAAACGCTTAGAAAATTACAGCAGACAAATTAACAAGCTCATAATGGGAGGTAATTCCGATCATCTTCATCACATTCCTCTTTATCACAGCAGAATGAAAATGAAATACCTACAATCTTGAAAACAGACAGCTTTGGGAGATTGCCGTGAGTTAATTAGAAGAATCCACTTCGTCAACATCACACATTGACAAGAAGCATTCAGGCCTTGCTCCTGAATCCAGAGAAATGTTACTGAGGAACAACTGGTACCCCAATGAGAAAACCACTTCTCAGTTCTTCATCTGAAAGGTTTAGGTATGGACTATGTAGTTTCATAAGATGAATTATTTTATATAAAATATCATTTTTTATATAATAAGGTTGATAAGATTCTCCATCTGGGGGATAAAGAAACTAAGGCTTGGGGAGAAAGAAAATAAATTCCGTAAGACTACACAGCTAATAAGCGGTAGATCTGGAATTCAAAACAGGTCTGCGGCCTTTAAGGTCCAATGTGACGAATCTCCCATTATTCAGTCTCCTATTTCAGAATTCAATAAAATATATTTTTGCATTTCCATGTTTTGATTGCGTGTTACAACCCACCATATCTAAATGCTTCCTAGGAGTATGTCCATGAAGCAGTGGGAATTGCCACTCCTTCCAAAAGTACGGCCTCCATCCAATTATACTTCTCAATTGGATAATTACTCACCTAATTGGCAAACTTGTGAGAAAAAGCTGAGCAGACCTGCTCAGCCTCAGTCTCTCATTCAGACCACCCTGCCCTCCACATGCTTGTATTGTCTATTTACCTGTGTGGAATGATTTGGTGGATAGGTTAAGCCTCTAGGAAAAAGGCTGTGTCTGTTCAACTCAGCCAGTGTCAGAGTGGGTAAGTTCAATTTATGAGATATGTACTAGGAAGCTAATTTTGATGAGTGATTAAGCTAGGTTTTCTAACTCTGCTTCCTTATTATGAAAACTACCTTGATTTCTGACTTAGCACAGTGATTAACAACACCAACTCTGAAGCCATACTGCCTAGGAACAAACTTATACATAGTAAATTACTTCACATTTCTCGGCCTCCCTTTCCTCATCTGCAAAATGGACATGATAATACCCACAACACAGTCACTAACTGGCCAGGTCAGACATGCTTCAGCTACTTCATAGGAGCCGCCAAGCCCCAGCTGCTGTTTTGTTACATAAAGAATGTTTCCTGGACGCCTGGGTGGCTCAGTTGGTTAAGCGACTGCCTTCGGCTCAGGTCATGATCCTGGAGTCCCTGGATCGAGTCCCGCATCGGGCTCCCTGCTCGGCAGGAAGTCTGCTTCTCCCTCTGACCCTCCCCCCTCTCATGTGCTCTCTCTCTCATTCTCTCTGTCAAATAAATAAATAAAATCTTTAAAAAAAAAAAAAAAAGAATGTTTCCTTAGTCCTTCCAGCCTTCTGACTTCTTTTGATCTATAGACATGCTATAATGATCTCTCCATAAAGCCCAGCTCCGAATTCTGTGGGGAGAGACACATGCTTGTTATGCAGATTCTTTGGCCTAATGTTTTTCCTCTCTTCTCTTTTTGTTCTCTAACATGGTACTTTACTTTTCATTTTCTTCTTCCTCCACAAGATCCTGCGATACTTGAACTTCACATGTGCATAAACTGTACGCTGGGTGGAAGAAGATGGCCTTCCCTGATAGAGAGGAACGTCCTCCCGTCAAAGGTATATGAGTAGCTGCACTCCCCGGCTAGAGCCTCTAAACAATCTTACATTTGCACAATTAGCCCTTAGTTTCTACAAATTCCTGGAACAGTTTCCACAAGTTTCATTCCACCTTGTATGTGAGATTTAGGATTAAGGTTTAAGAGTAACGTCTTTTGCCTTTGCTGTACAACTTCCCTTTATTAGTCCTTTCTGCAAACACCTATAGGAACACAAGTGTGCCTATTAACTGTGCCTTACTGCTGGCCATAAGCACCACACTTGTAAGCAATTCTAATCCCACACTCTTTCAAAGGCTTCAGGTCTCTCCCTATATTATCCTTTTATCAGCAAAAAGCACTACAACTTGTCTAATAATTCTAATGCCAGTTAACTGGCAAGAATTAAAAACATCCAGAGGACCTTTTGGGATTTTTCAAAGTCCAGCCACCATCTATCCTAGAGAAATACAAACAAGTTATTTATTTGACAACTACTGTGTATCACATTGGGCATTTTTCTGGGTGCTGAAAATGCATTAAAAAAGGCACCTTTCCTGTGATCTCAAGACAGAGATTGCTAAATAAACTAATAACTCTAAAACATTCTGGTAAGGTTAGAAATAGTGGTTTGTGCCAAGTGCAGTGGGAATACAGAAGAGAAATGAGAGTCGGGGGGAGGGGCAGAAAATGAGACTAAGTGATTTCAGCTGAGTCTTAATGGATAAATAGGTGTTTACCAGGGAGGTAAGGAGATAAGAGGCATTTCAGAAAAAGGAAAAAACAAGAGCCTTGCCCTCCCTACTTTCTTTTCCCTTCCATTTTTCTGTTGGATTTCCCCTACCTGAGCTCTCTTTGGGCTTCCCCGTAGTTCCATCTTTACCTTGCAGATTTAGCCACTTTATCTCAACTCTCATCTCTGCCATCATTTGGAACGACAGTCAAACTATTAATACAACTAACCTCTCAATTAACCAATGCATCAGATTTAATGAATCTCAAGGAGCTCACCTTGATTAAATGCCAAAGCTATTTCCCTATTTTCTCCACCAAAAAAATTTCTTTTTAAAAAATTATGTTAATATATTCTTTTTTCTCAAACTCAAACACATCAAACACAGAGATGTACCAAATCAAATGTTTTAAGTATCTAAACCATCTTTTTATTCTTTCAAGATCTTTGTTGTTTCCATATATAGGGAGGTCAAAGGCATATTTATGACCAAAAACGACTTGCTGGCTTCGAAGTGTCACAGCTTCATTAACCAACAAAGCAGAAATACTATTACCAGTGAATGTGACAGTCTCCATTATATAAAGCCAGATTGTGAGGGTTTACAATAGCTGTTCAGCTAGAACAGGCTGACTTGGTAGCAATTTGTCTGCCAGGAGTAATAAAATGTACAGAATAATTAGCTTGAGCCTCTAATTAATCTGTGAATGATTTTTGTTTTTAAATTATTTAGCATTAAACATATTTTATTAGATTTCAGAACCTGAAGCCTCAGGCATACATGTATAATTCTAAAAGTATCATTTGTCTCAAGTCTTAAAAAGGGCTTAATACTAAATAAATTAAATGGTAATATTTCCAGTATTTTTTAAAGAAGCTATTACATCTAAAAGTAGAAGGCATCTTAAGAGTACAGAGGACCATCATAATTTGGAATTGGACAGTTAAATATAAGAGTTCTAGATCATGGTTAAACAATACCCCAAATCATAGATAACAAGTCTATCAGTTTATTGTATATATGTTTTCACTACATAAAGCTAGGAAGACAGTGTTTTAATTGATCTTTGTTTCCCTAGGGGACCCTGACAGTGTTATCAATAAATGTCTATCACATAGATGGTTTTATTGATATCTATGAAATGGAGTCAATTACAAGTCAGGAATCCAGTCTGTATTCCATAGTCTTATGTTGCCATTTTTTCCTAACACTTCAGTAAGTGGATCTCCTATAAATTGTCAAAAAGCAAATTATCCAAAATTGAAAAACATTTCAGTTTGCGAGAGTTATTTACAAAATATATTACTAAATTCAAAGACAATATTTTGTGTTCCATAAGCACAGATTAGAACTAGAGAACTAATTTATATTTATCAAAAATCATGTGGGTTTACAGATATAAGCACATGTCCTAGGATCACACAACTCACCATGAAGCAATTTCTCAGAAATGAAATCAAAATACGATTGACTTTACGACACTTACAAATGTTCTTGTCATTTATGGTTTGATTTGTCTTTTAAAATATTTCACTATTTTTAATTGTGATCAAAGTTCCATATCATATCAGTAAATTAATATTCCATGATATAATAGACTGATAGTATTTTTATGTTTATTTTGTTATTGGTATCAATCACAGGTGTCACGATAAATACAAGATAGATACACATAGACATAAATGATTCATTAGGGTAACTAAGACGAATACATAGTAACAACAAAAAGAAATAACAAGTGAATTAGATCAAGCATGGAAAAATATAGATAATTTTGATAATTTCATCCTTATTATTGAAAATTTTGGCCATATCATTTATCTTTGAAAAACTATATATATATATATATATATACTAATATATAAGATGTTTTTCAATGATGACCGCATCAGATCCAAGAAAATGTGAAGCATTACTGCATACTATTTAGTCCAGATTTACCAAACCTGTCTTTTAAATCTTACCTTTTCTATTCCCTATTAAAGGAAATATAGTTTCTAATAAACTATTGATATAGGGGAGAAGAACTTTCATTGCACTGCGATTGGTGGCTCCTGTGGATTAAAATACTCCCTCTGCAGTGGGATCTCAAAGGATTTGGGCTTGGCTAAGTCCTTAATGAAGAACTGAATAGTCAGTGGCTATTTCTCTGGTTAGGATAGGGTGAAGTGTCAGAGAGACGATAATGACACTGAAAGAAGTAGGGAAACAAACAAAATGAATACGTCCCTTTACAATTCTTTCTGAGACCAGCCCTAGCAAGAAGACCATGAAATCTGAACCTACAGTGTCTACCTAGCTCACTATATCCTATTTCTCAAAGGATACATCTCAACCGGAAATCCTTTCAAAGATACACATCATACTTTAAAAAGAAATAACGGTTTTCCTCTGTCTTGAATAAGCATTCCAATTTAACCAAGCTCAAAATTTTAGAAAATTCTTATAGCTGGGTTTGAACAAGAAAGGTAACATCTGCTCAGCCAGCCAGATCAACTGAATAAACCCTAGAAAACAACAAGCGGGCAAACATATGATGTCAAACTAAGGAAAAGAAGAAACATTACACCTGTATACATGTCACATTCACTCTCCCAACCCAGGGCAAAGAGCCTAAGCCCATGCTACAGAATTTTTTCCTCTCCCAAATGCACATGTCAAGCACATTCTCAGGAGGATGACATACTCAGGAGGAGTGAAACGACGCTCACATCCACAAAACCAGAGACATCCCTAGTATTTAGCATTATGAAATATAAGCAAAAAGCAGAACTATACCAAAGGAAGCAGGGCTAATGAAACAGAAAGCTCCAGAATTTAAAGCACAATTATTATCCTATGAGAGACAATAGAGAATCTTATAAACATGAAGGGCATGTGGTTTTAATGAAAAAGTATTTGAGGATATTAGACATGACTGATGCATGAGATGAAATACAGACTCATTGGATGGGCTGGCCAGCAGAATGAAAACAGATAGAAGAGCCCACACCACACTGAAATCCCTCCTGGATACCCCACTAGTATCTGAAATGCAGTTTGTCTAAAACTGGTATTATCTTTCATCTCCCAAAAAGGAACATCTTTCCAGTTTGTGTTATTACTGAGTCCAGTAGCCATCTTAAGTCCACAAAATTTGCCACCTAGAAGTTATTTAAGCCGTTTCATGGCTTAAATAACACTGAACACTCTTTAGGCAACTCATTTTACTTCTGCAGCTTCTCTACTTTCCAGAAGTTTATAATATAAACTCTCTGCAAATACTTTTGCAATTCACTGTAATTATATCTCATATGGATGCAAATTAAATAAAATCTCACATTTGGAGCATCTTTTAGAACCAAGAAACAATTTTTTTAAAAAATCAAAAATGACAAGACTTATCAATAGTAACAATATGGAAATCACTCAACCTCTTGTTTGGAATAAAAAAGTTTTAAATAGTATCTAAGTCAACTTGTTTTGAATAAAAAAGTTTTAAATAGTATCTAAATCAAATTTTACACAAAGCATTGTTTTTTATTAAGGAAACTAATTTGTACATTTTGGCACATATTCATCCTACTGCTCAATGCTAATGCTAATATTGCAATTCAGGGTGATCTTAAAGAATAAACTAGGCTTTGACAGTTAATTATTACTGCATATGCCAAATAATTCTCAATGCTCAAGTCTTCCTCACCCATGAAAATGTGATTTTTGATTATTTAATTTCCTTTGTGTCCTAAATGTTATGTCAGTTCAGAATGAATAAAAGAAAGCCCACAGAGAATAAATCCATCCACTGTTATTATTGAAATAGAACTGCAGCTGTTTTGCACCTGTTGCTAAAATCTTTTTAGACATTCCCAATTGAGACCCTAATAGTTCTGTGGATATGCAGTTCTGGATCCCTGTGTGAACAGAACTATGTAAATATTAGGCACAGTTGTAAAGAAATAGCTTTATGAGTTTTTTTTATAAAAGTTTACATCAAAGTTCTTCTATTAAGATTAAATACTGTACTACTCTTCAGTGGTTTATGTGGTCAATAACAGTGATATTAGGAATTGAGAATTAGAAAATCAGCTATTTGTATCTCCTGCCATGATGGGTAAGGAAATGTTACCTTTGATTTTCATAATAATCATTAACATTTACTGAATAATTGAGCACACAGTTATCAGGAGTCTCATTTCACAAAAGATAAACTGAGGCTTTAGAAAAGGCAAGTCATCACTTGGTACAGGTCATGGAGCTAGAAAGTGACTGACCCTAAATCTCATGTTTTTAATCATTATGCAAACTTCCTCCACTCTGGGATAACAGCAGTTGATTACCACTACCCTATTTTATATAAGAGGCACATGTGTGAATGTTCTGCTAAGATGTAAGGCTTATGTAAAACAATTACATGTCTCAGAAGCAACAGCCCATAATTCAAAATAATCCATTTTAAAATCACAATGGATATTGTTCTATTTTTAGGAAAACAATATATATTAATATAAATATTCTTTAGAATTACATCTATGTATTGCCCAGCATTTGTCAATCAACTAATTTCTTGGTTAATATGTTTATCGTCTTCAAAGGAGATTTTTAAAGGCATACAAAAAAAAGAACTTAATGGAACTAAATTCTATCTGGAACTAAATTCAAAAAGACACTGCTTCAGGAAGTTGTGTTTTCTAGTCTCTTTTCAGTCCTGACAGAAATGTCAATTAGATCATCTTAGAAAAAAAAATATTGCATTAGAGAAATACCTAAAATATCCTTAGAATATCATTCTATGAATGATCTGTTACAGACATAAGCCTATAAATTCACCAGTTAGATCTCCTGAAAAATCCTTCAATTGAGGATGGGAAGACCCTTTAAGGCATGACATCCTATTTTACAAATAATTTAGATGAAATTTTTTATTTGTTTAACCCAGAGAATTACAAAGACATTAATAAACTGGGGCGCCTGGGTGGCTCAGTCGTTAAGCATCTGCCTTCGGCTCAGGTCATGATCCCAGGGTCCTGGGATCGGGCCCCGCATCGGGCTCCCTGCTCAGCGGGAAGCCTGCTTCTCCCTCTCCCACTCCCCCTGCTTGTGTTCCCTCTCTCACTGTGTCTCTCTGTCAAATAAATAAATAAAAAATCTTAAAAAAAAAAGACATTAATAAACTGTCCCTTAGTAACGAGTATTTCATGTAGAATGGCCTATTTCCTCTTCACCAGATGTTGTTAAAGCACTCTTCAAGCATTCCTAAATGATCTAATTGCATTTGAGCATTGTAATTTGGATTTACAATACAGCATGATAAAATAAAATTAAAAAAAAAAATACAGCATAGCTAGTAAACATTGACTCAGAAACCTTATAACCTCACCAAAATTATTAATAAATAGTAAAACACTGTCAACTGTTGAGGTCATTTGCTATTTTTTTTAGATAGATATTTGAGTCATTTAACATAAATACAAACTCTAACATTCTTGACACTTTGGTCTTACCACATTAAGTCATCCTTTGTTATAGCACACATCACTTGCCTAAATTTGCCATCTCTGAACAATATGGTATTTCTGGGAAAAGCATGTGTTTCAGAGTAGAGGAATCTGGGTTATCATACATTAGTTAACCTAATCTAGTTCATGCTCCTATTTCATCTATTATAATAAAAGAATATGAAAAACCTCACAAACCTTTTCAGAGGATTTAAATTATATATAGATGACAGACAGATGATAGATATAGTTCGAACTATATATATATGTATATATAGAGAGAGTTCTAATTATATAATAGAGATATATTAGATATGTTTAATTATTAGATAGAATATATGTACATGTATTTACACTGTATATAATTGTTTCATTGTGGATACTCTATAATAATTAATGAATGAAAATAAATGAATATATGGAATATATAAAGCTCTTGATAGAAAGTGCTTTCTTCCCTTTTGTACTCCCAATCATGAAATGATATTTTACAAAGGAAAACCTTACTGATTCAAAGTAATTTGGGGGGGGGGGGAAGAACATCTAAATTCGTGAAAGACCTAAGACTACAATTTTTTATAAAGCTTTATCAAAACTGTTATTTCTCAAAATGTTCCCAAGTAGAGAACACTACTTAAAAAAATAAATTCACCTAAAATAAATGCAATCTACTTACATAAAAACCATAAATAATCTCAACTACTACAGAGAGCTAACCATGTGCCAGGTCCTATTTTACATTCTTTACATTAAAAAAACAAAACAAAACGGTCATTTTCTCAGGCAGCTGATTTTTCCTGATGAGGAAACAAAGACTTCCCCAAGTGACCTGCCCAAGTCCACACACATACTAAATAGCAGAGCAGTCCAAATGTAGGGTTCATGCTCCTCCTTCTCCACTACTCCTCTATAATAAAAGTGAAAAGCAAGTTTTCTCTTAACTAGGGAAAGCATGTCATCTTGTAATGTTGATTACATTATGTTGTTTCATCAAAATCATTTCTTTATAAAATCTACCTTGTGCCACCTGTAATTAGCCAATTATAAATTACTATGGTCAAAGAGATTCATCTCTGTTGATCATTTTAAACAAATTTGAAAACAAATTTTATCAACTGAATTTGAATTTTTCAGTGCATATTTTCATAAGAATAATCATTACCTACACTTCAAACTACACATTAGTTCTGAAACTTGCTTAATAAGGTATAATTGTGATAACCAAATCTTGTCTCTTTTTTCATTCATATTTGAAAGGAAAAGTCAAAATAAGTAAAAACACAATATTCACCTTCTTTGGAAGATACCTAAAAATAAAAATTTATTTTAACTCAACAAGATATAGAATAAAATAGATCTTTAGTTATACCTTTGGTTTTTTAAATTTCTCCATAATCTTAATAGGGGGCTTCATACTTAATTAGCTCATCTTTAATACTCTTTTGATGCTCTCAAAAGTAAATTTAGAAATTAGAAAGTAGCAAATGAGAATTGATCTACATGATAGCAGAAATAAATTATATTCCTGAGCATACGGCTTATGTAAAGAGAAAAAAAATTATTTTAAAAGGCTATATAATTTGACCTGATTTTAAGATTTTTTTTTACTGAAACGTGCCTACAATATTTCTGTATTGTTTTGCCCCACTTAGAAGCAGGAGACAGAACTGAATGAGCTCAAGTTCCTTTCTAATGTTTAAGTCTGTGAATCTACAACTCAACGTATGTTACAATATCTGAGATGCAAGAATTACACAATTCAGCCTTTGTGACTCATTTTCTATTTCTCAGTTTCCTAGTCAATACCCCATTTGAGAATATCTGTGAGTGGTAAAATTAAGAAATATTCTTATATTGTAGCAAAAGTAGACAAAATTTGGAGGAAGAAATCTGTAGATACTAGACTGTAAGAGTGAAAATAAATCTCAAAGTTTCTAGTAACAAATGATTTCTGTGGACATGCTTGATCTCTAAAGATAGGTAAAACTTTCAATTTTGATCAAACCAATTAAAACTTTTTAAATGTTTTGTTGAATTCAGAAGATATAAAAGTAATTCATAACCCATTGACAAATTTTTAAATAAAGAAAATTAGCCCTCTAAAACTGTCAACTTCAGTAGCGTTTTCAAATTTTTCAAGAAAGAAAAATTCAGTGTCACATTACAAAATTAATTTGAATTGGTTGGCAAAATACTAAGATTAATAGCATTAATTGCTTAGAATATGCTGTGATATGAATTTTTTGTATATTTGTGAAAATAAAATTATTACATTGTTTCTTTTTGAGTCAAACTTCCATCGTATAAAAACTCTTAACCCTTTCATTAAATTCAGAAAATAATGTATTTGATGCTGTGTTACACAGGGTTAATCCATTCTCCACAGTGAAGTACACAAATTTCAGCAATAACATAGTCTGTTCCACTGTCATCCGTATAAAATATTGTTTACACTCCAGGACTATCGCTTCGGGAAATTATTGATGAGAGCAGCTGCTCCTTCAGAATAAAAGTAAAAAAGTCTTTTCTGTCCAACCAGGGGCACTTCAGTCCCTTGCTTTATCTCTATGGCACAGAAGCAAGCAAGATTGGATTTTAGACTTTGTTAAAAATTATAAAATGAAATAAAAATATTTAGAAAGAAACTCTTTAAAACTTCACTTGGGAACTTTTGTCAAGCTCTCAGCCATCTCCCTTTACTCAGAATCCTTTGTTAAAAATGAAATGAAAAGCAGAACCTAAGCTATACACTGTAATCGGCAACCAACTTCAAATGCAACTCGTTGCTCCTGAACTGAACATTGTGATTGCAATTATAAGTCTACACTGGTTCATGCATAAATTATTCAAATTTGGGCAACAGATTATTCAAACATTATCTCGAAGAAACACTTCTGAAAGCTCACTAACAATTATGTTCCAACCCCTTAATAACAAATGCCATGCAATTAAGAGCTTAATGTATTTTTTAGACCCTGAAATGGTCAATAAAAATTGTTTTAACACAAATCTATTTTTAGCTATAATTCACTATTAAAAATTTCTTTCTTGTCAAATCTCAAAAAACTTCACCACTCTCTGAAAAGAAAAGGTTGAGAATTCATCTACGTTGTTCAAATTGAGTGTATATACATCAAAAGGCTAACTTCTTTTATAAAAATATGGAAATCCAAATATTACTTTTAAAAATGGAGATTCTTGATTTCTGTTAAAATGTCAGGACAACATCAGTTTCATATGACCTGACTTTCCCCACCAAGTTGTATTTTCACATAAAAAAATTGAATCAATCATTAGAATAAGTTTTATCTAAGTTCTAAAATTAATCATTTGGACCTGGCTTTTGTGCAAGTCATAAAATTCACAAATCCTGGGGCATGTTGTTGTTCATTTTGTAGACTATGTAAATTGCCTCTTTAAAGATTATATAATCCATGATTTACATGGACATGCCTGAGGTCCGTGATTACTTTCCCCAAGCATTGCATCAAGTAGGTAGTAGAGAATGCTTTACTCAATTACTGTCTGAGTCATCATGAATATCACAGTGACCCTGATCTGGTGCATTTTTCTTTTTAAACGGAGAGCCAATAAATGTTTACTGCTTAAATTCTGGACAAGGAAATTATTACTCATTTTACTGAAGAGTGCAGACGTGGGTCTTACTTCTGTCAATACTGGGTCTCCTACACAAATTGATCCTCATTGGTTCTGAATAGGTCATGTACCTATTCCTGAGCCAAGCACTGGGGCAGCTGAAATGTTAATTCTCAAACTGGCTAGGCCTGAGTCACATGACCAGGAATAATTTACATAAGTGTTACAAATCACACCATCACCTCCTCTTGTAATCTGTATGTTTAAAGTATAAAGACTTCCTTGTCTTGGCTATCTATACACAGATGACAAAATATCAGGAAGTAGTCTTGTTATTCATTATCTGTGTTATTTCACCTTTAAATGAAATTTTCTCTCCCACACTTGAATAATGCATATTCTCTATAGGTGAAAAGTGGAGGACTTTGTTTTGTCTTACTCTCAACTCGCAGTTTCCTCCTACTGAAGGGAAAAGTTTATAAGCTGGCCCTAATAGCTATCATTCTGTCAGCAGAGCAGAGGTGTGCAGTATATACAACATATGAGTTTCTGTCTCTATGTTTTCATTTATACTCCACATCCTTCCATAAAAGATTTCAACATAGCTTACAGGAAAATATGCTACAGGACAAGATGAACCTAAATGAATTGTGGCATCACAGCTAAAGGAAAACAAAAGCAGTAAGAGAGCAGGAGTAAGATTTGACAAAAAAGAATAATCATAATAACTGCCAATAATTGGTATGCAATTAGCAGAGAGACACTGTAAAACTGTTTTTAAGCTTCAGACCAAGAAGACCAAGGTGAACATGATCAGCTTTCTAAACAGACGTTCTATAACATTTTCAACACACACACACATTGTTTTATATAGTTAAAACCATCATCAGTGTCTGATTTTTCTTCCTCACTGAAGGAAACCAAGGACACAAAAAGGTATAGCACTGGCCAGAAGGTAAGCTTGGAGAAAGTGCCCTGAGGTGGTAGCCATATTTCTACAGTAATAAGTAGAGACCTGCAGCCTTATTTTTATTCTGTTTATGAAGCTCTGTGGCCGGGAAAGAAGAGAGATGCAGGTTAAAGATGTGCCATAAACTATTCAATGTACAAGTGCAGAATAGATATGAAACTATTACCAGATTTTTTGCTGCCAGCAAAGAGAAATGCATGTACAGGAGATGCAGTTTATCAGTTAGGACTCTCTCAAAAGTAAAAGAAACCAGTAAAATCCTATCTTCATATTCCTTTTGTTATTCAAAAAATTAAATTGCAATAGAAACCTTGCATATCAAAATTATATTTATCATTATTCAAACACATTAAGAGCAAAAGAACTAGAGACTGTTTTTTTTAAAATAAATACCATTAATTTTCTTCCTTCAACTTTGCTAGAGAATAAAGTGATTAGATTTTAGATTTGCATTAATGAATAATTTAGGAGTTATGAAGAAGACACTAATTGTTGATGGAGCAACCTTTGCTGAAGAACACTCTATTTAAATAAGCAGAGTGCCTCAGGGTATTTTTGTCAGTCTAAGGAGAGCCATTTTATTTCACTCCAGGAACTTCTACAGTTCAATGTTGCATTAACTGAAAGAAATAGTTTTAAGCAACATAGTTGCTTATGCGTACCAGTGGAAAATCTCAGTAGAAATATTCTTTCTGATTTTTGGATGAGGAATAAAAGGATAACAGACCACTTGGAACACAGTCATAAATAAAAATGGGGGAAATTCATAAAGAATTTCATAAAACAGCCATAGCTACAACAGTATTACATACTCAGCTGATCGGTATTACACAGTCTGCAGTACATCAATTGGTAATGAACTCATGGCTCATAAAAGACACCAACAATCACTCTACCTATATCCCAACAAGGTGATGCAGTCAATTCATATTTAGTGAGTGCCACTATATATGAGGTGCTCTTCTTAACACAGAAGTCAGAGAAACCTCTAGGTATTTATAAATCATAAAAGCTTACCAATGTCACATGTGCTATAAGAAGAAAACATCAAACTGGAGAGAGAGAAACATGGCTATGGATCTTTACATTTCTAGGATTTAGATTTTGTAATGCTGCGTTCGTTTTTATTATTTTTTTAAAGATTTTATTTATTTGAGAGAGAAAGAGCACACAGGAGAGGGAACAAGCAGGGGGAGCAGCAGGCAGAGGGAGAAGCATACTCCCCACTAAGCAGGGAGCCCAATGAGGGACTCGATTCCAGAACCATCCTGGGATCATGACCTGAGCTGAAGGCAGATGTTTAACCGACTGAGCCACCGAGGCACCCACTGCATTCGCTTTTAAGAAAAACAGATGAGTTGTTATAACAAAACAAAGACTGTATATATTTTAACTGTATATAAAACTGTATTAAACAACTATAATAATTTCTGAAGCAGATTTATTTGCATAGAAGGTTTGAATCTGGAGTGAGAAATGAGGGAAAATGGAGGCTGGTAAAGGACCAGTTTTCTATGAAGACAAACTCATTCCTTGCATTATGTGGGCTAGAGCTTAAACAAAGTAGAAAAATGAAATTTTGAAGGGTTTTGTCTATATCCAACTCTGGCCAGATCAACGTTTCTGCATTGAAAATAGACCATAAGAAATAAAACAAAGCATTTGGATCATGAGATTATGGTTATTTGTATCTTATATATTTCTTCACTTTTCCAATTCTCCAATAAATACTAATTAATTCTAAAACCAGAAAAAAATCAAAATGTTATATTTTTTAAATATAATGTTAAAACAATAATAAATCTGTATTTGCTTTCACATGTTCCAAAGTACACTTAAAGAATATTTCATATTTATGTAAATATGTCTACACTTGAATGCACACTTACATAATAAATCGCCCATATATTATACCCTCAGCACAGAGTTATTGGTTTCCACTTCACTGTGCAAGTCAAGGTTCCATTAGCATGGTATCATGCTGTGAAAACTACCAACTGTTAAGAATGAAGACATCAATTTTCACATCTCTGGTCAACATTGTAGAATGCTTAAAATAATCATATTATTTCCAAATGTAATGCTGAAATACCCATTCAAATGTTTTATTAACTCTGAAAGTTTGTGTATTTTCAATATATGGCTATGGAGGTAGGTTAATATGCCTGCCTTAGTCATTAAGTGTTAAATAAAAATCTCTGTTAATTTTGTATATTAAAGAAACTTCTATTCATTTTTATACATTGAAAAAATTCCAAGTAGCTATAGGTTTTCAACTCAGCAGGGTTTTCAAGGGAAAATATGTTATGTACTAAAAAATAATGGACTAGATAGAGTGAGGGTGCAAGGTTAGGGAAGACATAAGGTAATTTCCTCCATTTAGAATAAAAAGGACCTATGCACCCAACCAAGTATAGGGATTCCATAACTTTCTACTATTTTTTAGCAAGTATGGTAGCCTAAAGTGGATGGCAGAAAATACAGGTCCTCATTCATTTATTGAGTACTTACTACCAGTCACCAAAAAATAATGCCAGAACTCATAATCAAATGAGCTATAGGTATAAGGAAAAAATATTAGTTAACCTTTGTTTTTCTACTATAGTCATACTTCTACTTTGAATAGATTCTTATTCTATAGCAACAGATATATAACTTCGCCTCACATTTCTCTACCTCTTCCATCTCTCTCTCTCTCTCTCTCTCTCTCTCACACACACACACACACACACACACAATTTGTTTCATTTGCATGCAAGCTGAAGAAAATATAAGTACAGCAAAAGTGACAAAAGTAGGAAATGCCCATCTGGTCCTTGATCATCATCTATCCTTGGAGACCTCACCTCATGTGGTACCTTGTCCTCAGTGCATTTCTGTTGCTGCTACTTAATTGCTTTTTGCAATGCAGAACTCCTTTCCATAGTCAATTCCTTGCCTCTCTAAGGTATATAGGAATTTATTCTCATACTTCAAACCAAGCTGAGCTGCAGGTAACTCGATGAAACTGTCTAAGACCCTTATCTTCTTAGATGTACCACATAGTTATTCTTTAGAACCCTCCCTGCTAGAAGATCTCTTCCAAAGAAGTAAGCCACAGGCACCTTCTACTCTCATATTCCAGAAATCAATTTAGGGTATGTTACCACATGAAAGGAACTTGGCTCAAGAAAATGGCCACAGAGCCTCTTCTACAATGTAAATCAGTGAAGTTCTTTTTACTTTCCCTCCAAATTTTTCCTCCTCCATAGCCCAAGTAACTGTTTAGTGTCTTGAGAAAACTTGTTTTTCAGTATGCATTCTTCTTAAATTGTGTGTGTGTGTGCATGTGTGTGTATGGTATGTGACCTGTCCTAAATACCTTATACATCCAATCACTCCTGGCATATCCTGCCAGATTGTTTTTAAGATTTTATTTATTTGAGAAAGAGAGAACACAAGTCGGGGATGCGGCAGAGGGAGAGGGAGAAGTAGACTCCCCACTGAGCAGGAAGCCTGATGTGGGGCTCGATCCTAGGACTCCAGGATCTTGACCTGAGCCAAAGGCAGACACTTAACCGACTGAGCCACCGAGGCACCCCCCTGCCAGATTCTTTTGCTTTGACCTAATCCTCAGGGATATTCAATAGCTGCTTGTTGCCACTTAAAAGAATTTGCCTTTCTTGTCTTGCTATTCAAGCCTCCTGAGAAATCAGAATTCATCATGACTTTTCTCTCACTACCACCTACAAAAGATCTATCACTCTAGTGAGATTGGTCTCACCATTGCTCCCAATACACATCACCCCAGCTTCAATCTTGTTACTGTTGCTCACTGTGCCTTACATGTACTTTATTTCAGTCCACATCTGGGAACTATCAAGACTCCACTCTAGGCATGTCTCTTCCATAAAGGTTTCCCCAGTACTCTCCCATCTGATCGCTCTGGTCAGGCAACTGTTAACAATGTATACCATCACTTCTTGTTATTTGCAGTACTTTCTACTGTTTTTATACTTTGTCTTACATACTCATGTATTACTGGATTAGAAGCTTCTCACAAATAGAGTTCATGGCAGGCAGGCAATACACAGCTGGACAAAATGCAACGAATACTTAGAAAAATGAATTACATATATACATGTAATCCTAAAGAGAGAGAGCATGCAAGTCTATTTCAGACATTTATTTATGATCAAGTAAATATAAAATACACCAGTAAATATTGCATTTTCTGCCATGTAGCCATTCTAGAGATTTTACTACTACAAAAACTCAATATATTAATACAAAACTAATGTTCATCCTGCCTACATCATTTGATTTTTAATGTTTTGATAATTCCTGACCCATCTGCTTTTATTGGTACAATGCTGAAATCCAATTTCTTAAGAAGACATGTTAATTCCTCAGTCTTTTAGAAATAAAAATCTCAGTTTGCCTTGGCTGTTTCTTCATAAGTGCTTTCTACTCTAATGCATTATTTAAACTAAAAATGTGTATGAGCCTATTTCTATCGGATATTTGATGTTCATTTGTTTGCAGAGATAGAAAGACAAGAATACAATCAACACCTCTGTATATTTAAATAATTCACATTGCCGGAGGTCCTTTATGCTTACTAAAACAGGGGTGGCTTTGAATAATCTGTGAGAGATTATATTAAAGTATGGATCTCTAGATACAATTTCCTTCCTCAGTTCTATTACACTTTCCTTTCTGCTATTAGATATCTAAGGCATTGGTGACAATGAAACTTCAGTGTTGCATTATTTTATTGGGAAGTTTTTATTTCCCATGGGGTAATATCCTTTCTGGAAGCACATTCAAGATCATTTCTGAGGGCTGTTTTCATTCTTTACCTGGGGAGGTCTCCACTAACAAATAAGCTCCAGGGACATTTTCTCTTTTACCGCAGCTGAATCTCCAGCACCTGGAAGACTCCCTGGCATTTAATAAATATTTGTTAAAGAAGTAAAGGACTAAATCAGAAAAAAAGATTATTTCTCTCTATATTTTTTTTCTTTCTTATGCCTTTTTTTAAAGTACCTATCTCCCACCTCCTTATTTTTCCCCTAGCTGCACATCCCACTGAAATCTTCAATAACTAATTGACAGAAACAGTTTTAAACTGTACTTAGTAATAATAGAATACTAGTTGATTTGCACAGGGCAAATATTTAGAGATACCATGTAAATGTTTATAGGTATTATAGGTTTATAGGGGAAACTTGCTTCCCCTCCCCCAAAAATTGTTGCTTGATTTTCTCAAGGTAAGTTTGCCTAAGCAAAATAGAAATTAAGTCTTTAAAGCTATTTTCCTATAGGAACCTAGGAGGGAAGTAAAAGCTACCTCTCCTCAATGTTTATACAACTTTTGGTGGTAGAATGAAAGGAAGGAAGAGGAAGGAAGAAAAGAGGGCAGAGGAAAGGAAGGAAGGGAAAGAATAGAAGAAAGGAAGAGAAGGGGGAGAGAGGCTGGGGGAGGAAGTGAAGGAAGAAAAGAAAAAAAAAAGAGGAAGGAAGGGAGTTAGGAAGGCAGAATGAGAAAAAAAGAAAGCCTAACACCTACTGCATCAAAATATACAATTTACTGGAAAAAAAAAATCAGCTAGCTGTTTTAGATCACATAAATTTAAAAAACTAATTAGCTTACAGATACAAATATTTTCACTTTTAGCAGAATTTCACTGTCAATATAAACACTTGTTCCTAAGGACTGTCATCATGTAAAGATGATAACATCTGAGTATATCTCCAAGAAAATCTTGAGTTCTTAGAAGCTCTGACTTCTTTAATTATACTATGCATTACTAAGTTCCTTTTACATATGATTGAATTATTAATACTTAAGAAGCAAAGCCATTTCATATTTAACTCTTGTTGCAGGAGCTCACCATGCGGAAGTAATTCCTTCAGAAGAACGAGGAAACCACATACCTCCAGCTGTGACAGAACTAGGACTGGAAAAGAGCCTCCATCAGCTCACCTCCTCATTGCTAGCATGTCACGTACTACAGTAAATCATTAAGAGGCATGTTTTACAGTACGACTTCCGCTTACTTTATTTGATCCTCAATTTTAGATACATGTTGATATGTTGAGATATACTTTGTGTTTCTATAGAAACCTTCATTTAAAGTTAAACTTGTTTTTTAATGTCGAATCACAGAACTTACATTTGATCTTGAAGTATTAAAATTGTTCATATTTTGAATCTTGGGAAATGGGAGACATCAGTCATAAACAGTTTTGTAATTGTACTAACTATTATTCTGAAGGCCAGGGCCCTTGAGGTTTTGTTTTTGTTTTGTTTTTAGATTTTATTTATTTATTTGTCAGAGAGAGGGAGAGAGAGCACAAGCAGGAAGAGCGGCAGGCAGAGCAGGCAGAGGGAGAAGCAGACTCCCCGCTGAGCAGGGAGCCCGATGCGGGGCTCGATCCCAGGACCCTGGGATCATGATCTGAGCTGAAGGCAGACGCTTAACGGACTGAGCCAGCCAAGCATCCCTTGTTTTTGTTTTCTTTGCTGTTACTTTTTATTGTCATTTATACACAAGTATGCAGATACCAGATACATTAAAAGCTACCACATATTCTCGGATAAAATAGCTGAATTTTGTATCCACATGGAAAGAAAGCATTTTATTTGGACACATAAGAAAGAAAACAATAAAGACATATTTCCAATTATTCTTCATTGAATATTAAGATATTTAAAATATAGGATACAATATATGCACATAACCATACACACATTTGGCTATTGCTTTTCTATTAATTGAGATTACAACCATAACCTTTCTGCATCTTGTTTTTCTCCCTCCAAAACACATCTTAGAAATCTCTCCAGGTTAATTCGTGGAGAACTAATTCATTGTTTTTACTGATAGCATAATATTCCACGGTGCTGACACCCCATTATTTGTAAAGCCATCCCTCTTTTGACAGGCATTCTCTTCGTTCCCACTGTTTTCCTTTCCTTCTTTACTCAAGATATTTTCACATCTTCTATTAAGCAACTATGCTCTTGTTTATCTGTATGTTAGATTCAATGAAATTTAAACTGTTGAACAAAAGTACGTGTATCTCTATTTAAATAGATATGGCCAGATGACTTTCTCAAACTGCAGTGCAACACTCACTTTCCTAGCATGTACAAGAGTGAGCTCTTCTACAGAGCAGTGCTTTTATTTCTTGACAGGTCTAGGAATATAATGGTATAGGTTGTTTTCTGTGTTTGCGTGTGTGCGCACATTTTTCTGACTACCACATTTAAACATTTTTTTCTTATATTTTTTTGGCCATTTAGCCAAGATCTTTGCTATTACTCTGGGGACGGAATATTTGTCTTGTCACCCTAAAAGCTCTGTGGTAACATATACAACAAGATATCAGTGAGTACAATCCAGAAACAAATCAAAATGAAAGTATAGGACTTGGGCACCTGGGTGGCTCAGTTGGTTAAGCGACTGCCTTTGGCTCGAGTCATGATCCTGGAGTCCCGGGATCGAGTCCCCCATCGGGCTCCCTGCTCAGCAGGGAGTCTGCTTCTCCCTCTGGCCCTCCCCCTCTCATGCTCTCTCTCTATCTCATTCTCTCTCGCAAATAAATAAATAAAATTTAAAAAAAAAAAAAAAGAAACTATAGGACTAAGGGTTTATTCCAGGAATGCAAGAGCGTGCATTATCAAGAAGTCTATCAGGAAGTCCATTACTTCTGCATATTAATAGAAGAAAAATAAATAACCATATCGATAGATGATTACAAGATATTTGATAAAATTCAGCAGTCATTTCCAGTAAAAGCACTAAATAAAATATTAACAAAAACAAAATATGTAGATACAATAAAGACTATCTTACCACAACCCAACAGTACATATTATATTAAATAAACACTAAAATCCTTCCAGTTAAGACAGAGATGAATGTTTTCACTATTAATATTAAATACTGCCTTGAAAGTTTTAACAAAAGCAAAAGCAAATACCCAAGAAAATTAAATAACTAGCATAAGCAGTGAAAGAGACAAAATTATCCTGTGCAGAGGATAGAAAATCCAAGATAAGAAATTTTCAAAAACAAAATTAATAAAAGACTTTGCTGAGATAGAAAACATGACATAAATATACAACACCCAATAATTTTCTTTATTTGAGCAATCAATACCGATAAAAATAGGAGCAAAATCTTTTGATAATGACAAAACCCAAAAGATATTTAGTAATAAATATATCAATATAGAAAAATATTTTAAAACTATAAAATGTTACTAAAATAAGTATAACAACATCTGAACAAATGGAAAGTCTTACCCTGTTCCTGATGAGAAAGAGAAAAGCAATCCTGGATAAGCTGACCTGGCCATCACATGTTCTCCTATTGAAGATATACAATTTTGTAGAATAATGCCATCAAACAAGGCTACTCTATGACTGCAATGAACAAATACAAAAATAAGATTACTACCATCATGACCTAATCATGTCTGAACACAGACAAAACATGAATATTGTCCAAATAACAAAACTGATTAAACATCCTCCATCCTGGTTAATATGAGTGTCTGCTTCTTCTTTACCAATTAGCTCTAGACTCCCTTCATTCTCCCTTCCTTATAGATGAGATCTATAATTATCCCCCAGTTGTAGAATTGCCCTTACTTCCTTAGAGCATCCAATCCAGAGCAAAGCCCTATTTCCTTGAATCATCTTCAACATTATTAACACAAGTCTAAATCCCATAATAAATTATTTTTAACAATCTGAGACACCCTGTCATTCCCCATGATGTGTGTTCTCCTTTGCTGCCAAGAACAATAAACACAACTTGCACAACTATAGGTTGTTCCTGGTGGTCTTTGACTGGAGGGCATTGACACTGGATGGAAAGATTAAGAACACAGACCTATCAATTCTTCTAAAATTAATATTTTAATGTTTAAAGCAATTACAATGAGAGTTCCCACTTTTTGTTTTGTGGGTTGCGATTTGCTCAAAACGATCTTCAACTTCACTAGAAATATAAATGCCTGAGAATATATAAATATATAAATTATATATTTTATACATACATATATATAGAGAGAGAGAGAACTGGAGGGAGATGGGTGTGTTTACAAAAAAAGCAACAGGAGGGGTCCTTGTGGAGACGGAACTGCTCAGTGTCTTTACTGTGCTGGTGGATACACAAACCAACACGTGATAAAATTGCTTAGAACTAAATACACACGTGTGAGTACAAATAAAACTACAGAAATCTGAATAAGACTGATGAATTATATCAATGTCAATATCCTAGTATGATACACTATGATATTATAAATAATTACCATTGCGAAAAGTATACAGGGACCTCCTGATATTCTTACAACTACATGTGAATTGAACATTATCTCAAAATTTTCAATTAAAGAAAGAATAGCAGAGTTTATGGGGAAGGGAATGTGCATTATCAGAATGCATATTTTATTCTAAAATCAGCAAATACAAACAATAGATATTGGTAAAAATAGTGGACTAGGGTATAAAATCTAGAAATATGTTCATATATTTATTACTATACATGTATATTAATTTCCAATTTAAATATTATTTACATCAGACAAAAAGTGTTTCAAACATCTGGAAACTAATATGTAACACTATGTAAGTTATCATCATATACACTTAGTCAAGTTATTTGATATATTAAATATAACTATTCAAATAATGAAAAGTAAGTAATGCTGTTGTTCTATCAAAAGAATGTAAACCCTATTTAAAGTTGCACATTATATTTAAATTATATTTTGCAAAAGAAATCACAATTCACGTGTATTTAGTAGAAGTGCTATCAATGGGTTTTTTTTGTTTTTTTTTTTAAAGATTTTATTTCTTTATTTGACAGAGAGACACAGTGAGAGAGAGAACACAAGCAGGGGCAGAGGGAGAGGGAGAAGCAGGCTTCCCGCGGAGCAGGGAGCCCGATACGGGGCTCGATCCCAGGACCCCGGGATCATGACCTGAGCCGAAGGCAGACGCTTAACGACTGAGCCACCCAGGTGCCCCGCTATCAATGTTTTTTAGCTCAACACTAGAAAATAATGTCTAGCATGACAATGTATATTTACTGTTATTGTATGAAGCAAAAGAGAACCCCTCAAATCCAGGTAACACATAAACCTCCCAAGAAAGATTTCATCTATGGAGGTTTCTGTGTAAGGCCGAAGTGTCATTGTTCCAAACTCAATTACAGATTTTCAGATAAATCTAATACCTAATACCTCTTTCTTAAAACTGCCTTATCTCCAGGAAGTACATTTCTTGTTCCTGCTCGGTTATAATTTATCTTGATTTAATTCTTTTTCAGCTGGTCTCCTTAATCCTGTTAATTATAGCTTCTTCAAAACTTACCCTTATGTACTCTACTTGCACTATTATCAGATCATTTCATTATCAATTATCTGTAAAATTAGTTCTTAAATTATTCTTCGTTTTTAATAACTTATTGTTCTCACCCATCAACCTTTCCAATTCTAAGGTAGTATTTTTAGATATGTTTCTCATTCTCTTTCCCAGAGCCATTAATCAAAGATCTCACTTTGATTACTTTTTTTTCCACAAATACTGTGAAGTACCTACCTCTCCTTAAGATCCAGGGCTAAAACAGTGTTTCGCAAAGTAGACTTAAAAAAAGTAGACTTGTAGCTCATGTCAGATGCAAATTTCCACCTCCATTTCCATAAATTCCGACCAGAAGGTCTGTGGTGGGACCCTAAAATCTGTATTTTATTTTTTCTAAAACCTATTTTTTTCTTCTTTTCTTTCCCCCCAGTTTCATTGAGATCTAATTGACCTATAATTAGGAATCTGTACTTTAAACAAGTCCCCTACATGATTCATGATTCTGATATGGGACATATAAGGACAATTCTTAAGAAATGCAGAAGGAAGATGGTGCCCATATAAAAGTCCTTCTCAAGTTCATCTTGTGACGGACTCTAAAACATCACCATCGGAAATGTCTCAGTGCTCTGGCCAATAGCTGGGAAAATCTGGAGCTGCTTCTGTTAAATCCCCTGGTGGTAAATCATGGATAGGATTTTTACCTACAAGCTGAAATAAGAGCAAGTTGTTGAGATAGTACACTTAGCGATAAGGAGAAGTGGAGGCCAAATGAGCTCAAACAATTGCTTTCATATCACTGAGCCTCAGTGTCATTCTCTGTAATGTCAGGATAACATCTGCCCCAGAGGGTAATTGTGAGGATTTTTTTCTGGGAAGTTTTCATGATTTTCTCAGATGTTTTTATTCTTAATAACTGTTTATATTTCTAAAAGAACATGGCCTGAGTGAAACACCTTGCATTGTGTTGGGATCCTGCAGGTGTTTAAATGATTATTAGATCAGAAACTCAACAACAACAACAAAATACTGTTGTCCTCATGTGTTTAATTTCCTTTGTTTGAGGTGATGAAGATTCTCAGGAAGTAGAGAGGAAAATATTATGAGCATAGTGTTTTTTGAGAACAATGACCCCTCCCTCTTGTCACCATATTATATTGACCCTTCCTCATGTCCTAATACAGTGCCCCAAAGTCCCAGAGAAAAACATTTTCCTCTGTTGGAAACATAATAGCATCACAAATTATAGCCATGGATGTTTGCTCTGTAATATAAACATTTCACATTTTCCATCAAGTTTGAAAAGGGAAACAAAAAAGAGCTATGAACATTATCTCACAGAGCATCTTATCAGAGAAGACTACCTTGTACCCCAAACAAAAATCACTGGTCATTTGTGCCTTCAAAAAAGAAAAAGAAAGGCAGGCCACCCTCTTGATTTCAATTAGTGTCCTACCAAAAGGAATTTATAAATCACTTTCTAATTAGATAGCAATGAGTGTTTAGAGAGCACACACCTTGTAAATCCTAAAAAAAATTTCCTGTCCAGCCCCAGGAAACCATGTGCTGGTTATTTCTTCAATAACGAGCAGATGCCAGACACCATGTCCACTATTGTCAGGGAGTTCCTGATCTGATATAACAGGAGGTCCTTCACCAAAACCTCCACCTCCTCTGGGTTGGAGATTTCCCACTGGGCATCTGTATCTTTATGCCAGAGTATTTCTCCTAGAACCATGCTTCCTTGTACATTCTTTTTTTTTTCCCCCTTTTACTTATCAAAACTGCCCTATTAAGCTCAGGTGCCTGAAAATATATTATGATTAATTTCTCTTGGCCTACATGATAAGATATTACATGGACCAAATATACCCCAATCCTAGTAAATCTTTTTCATTTTAGTAAGTACCTCTCTAAAAGGGAGAGATGTTTCAGGAGAGGCAATGCTATCAGGGTCTTTAAATCATGTTGCATAATGTACTCATTCTACAAAGTGAAAATAAATACCTAATAAGTGCTACACACTCTTTCAGATTCTAGGCACTCAAAAGTAAGTTTTAGGGGCGCCTGGGTGGCTCAGTTGTTAAGCATCTGCCTTTGGCTCAGGTCATGATCCCAGGGTCCTGGGATTGAGCCCCACATCAGGCTCCCTGCTCAGCGGAGAGCCTGCTTCTCCCTCTCCCACTCCCACTGCTTGTGTTCCCTCTCTCACTGTCTCTCTGTCAAATAAATAAATAAAATCTTTTTGAAAAAAAAAAGTAAGTTTTAGCTAACATAATTGAGAGTTTATGCCATGCAAAACAAACAAACAAAACTTTACTCCTTTTACATAGATTAATTCACAATCACTCTGAGTAGGGGACTATTACCTCCATTTCACCATCAACTTTTTTTTTTCACAGAACTGGAACAAATCCTAAAATTTGTATGGAACCAGGAAAGACTCTGAATAGCCAAAGGACTTTTGAAAAAGAAAACCAAAGCTGGTGGCATAACAATTCCAGACTTAAAGCTCTATTACAAAGCTGTAATCAACAGAACAGTATGGTAATGGCACAAAAACAGACCCATAGATCAATGGAACAGACTAGAGAACCCAGAAATGGGCCCTCGACTCTATGGTCAACTCATCTTCAACAAAGCAGGAAAGAATGTCCAATGGAAAAAAAGACTGTCTCTTCAACAAATGGTGTTGGGAAAATTGGACAGCCACATGCAGAAGAATGAAACTGGACCATTTCCTTACACCACACACAAAAATAGACTCAAAATGGTTGAAAGACCTCAATGTGAAACAGGAAACCATCAGAATCCTTGAGGAGAACACAGGCAGCAACCTCTGTGACCTCAGCCACAGCAACTTCTTGCTAGATACATCTCCAAAGGCAAGGGAAACAAAGGCAAAAATGAACTATTGGGACTTCATCAAGATAAAAAGCTTCTGCACAGCAAAGGAAACAGTCAACAAAACCAAAAGACAACCAACAGAATGGGAGAAGATATTTGCAAATGACAAATCAGATAAAGGGCTAGTATCCAAAATCTATAAAGAACTTAACAAACTCAACACCCAAAGAACAAAGAATCCAATCAAGAAAAGGGCAGAAGACATGAACAGACATTTCTGCAAAGAAGACATCCAAATGGCCAACAGACGCATAAAAAAGTGCTCAACATCCCTTGGCATCAGGGAAATCCGAATCAAAACCTCAATGAGATATCACCTCACACCAGTCAGAATAGCTAAAATTAACAACTCAGGAAATGACAGACGTTTGCGAGGATGTGTAGAAAGGGGAACCCTCCTACACTGTTGGTGGGAATGCAAGCTGGTGCAGCCACTCTGGAAAACAGTATGGAGGTTCCTCAAAAAGTTGAAAATAGAGCTACCCTATGACCCAGCAATTGCACTACTGGGTACTTACCCAAAAAATACAAATGTAGTGATCCAAAGGGGCACCTGCATCCCCATGTTTATAGCAGCAATGTCCACAACAGCCACACTATGGGAAGAACCCAGATGTCCATCGACAAATGAATGGATAAAGAAGATGTGGTAGGGCGCCTGGGTGGCTCAGTTGGTTAAGCGACTGCCTTCGGCTCAGGTCATGATCCTGGAGTCCCGGGATCGAGTCCCGTATCGGGCTCCTTGCTCAGCAGGGGGTCTGCTTCTCCCTCTGACCCTCCCCCCTCTCATGTGCTCTCTCTCATTCTCTCTCTCAAATAAATAAATAAAATCTTTAAAAAAAAAAAAAAAGAAGATGTGGTGTATATATATACAATGGAATATTACACAGCCATCAAAAAATGAAATCTTGCCATTTGCAATGATGTGGATGGAACTAGAGGGTATTATGCCAAGAGAAATAAGTCTATCAGAGAAAGACAATTACCATATGATCTCCCTCATATGTGGAATTTAAGAAACAAGGCAGAGGATCATAGAAGAAGAGAGGAAAAAAATGAAACAAGATAAAACCAGAGAGGGAGACAAACCATAAGAGACTCTTAATCTTAGGAAACAAACTGAGGGTTGCTGGAGAGGAGGGGGCTGCGGGGAAGGTGTGACTGGGTGATGGACATTGGGAAGGGTATGTGTTATGGTGAGCTCTGGGTGTTGCATAAGACTGATGAATCACAGACCTGTACCTGTGAAACAAATAATACATTATATGTTAAATAATAATTATATGTTAATTAATAATTATTAAAATAAATAAATGGAAATTCAATGGAAAAAATTATATAAGAAAGAGAGATATGATACCAAGTAGGTATTAAAGCCATGACTAAAACCCAGGCCGCTCAGCATCAGAGCTCAAGTGCTTAAGTATTAAAAGCTTTACCACTATGAGAATTCTTCCATGAGACAAGAGTCCTCAGTCTTATGAGGCAACAGCTGTGGAAAGAAATAATAATAAAAACATATGAGCTACATAGTGGATGCTGTATCCTGAAGGATGTATGCTTCCAACTGCTGGAATTCCTCAGGCATCCATCCTCATTATAATTGCTCTAGATGAAAGGAATCACCTTGCCCAAGGTCAGCCCCCTTCCCAGGGGCACTCACATGCCAGGGCTGATTGACATGGAAGACCATTCTGAGAACCATTCAAGCTTCCCATCTTTACATGGGGCTCACTGGCATCTTTTTCAAAACTGTATCCCAGCCCAGAAGCTCTCTCTGTTCAATCTTGCTTCCTTCCCTTTCTTTCCACAGCTGTTAATCTTCAAAGTACCCCCTAACAAACATCCTACATCCTTATTTCCATTTCAGAAAGGAAAAGCTAGTCTCTGTCCTGCATGCTTATCTGCATCTCAGGGACTCATTCCTGGGAATCCTGGTCTAAGACATGCTATAGCATAAGCAACATTTGAGGAGATGAGAGGTGGGAAAGGAATTAATTAACTTCCAGGGCAAGTTCTATTGGTAGCGGGTAGAGTTGAGGGAAGTGAATCTATTCTAGTTCTTATTTATCAACAAGAAAATCCAATATGGCTAGTTTCCATTCAAAAACAAACAAACAAACAAACCTTATTAAATGACATTATGTAGCTCATGAACTCTCTGGGAGGGTTGGAGAACAGTTCTGAAATTATCGCTGCAGACTTGCATGACATACTTTGTCGATACACATTTACAACATCTCTGCCTGAAACATCCATGCCTCAGTCAGCAATCACCACATCTGGGATTGGACTTCAAAACATCTGCCACTGCCATTCAGGGAACTGTGATACCTTCATCATGTTTGCCACTTCCTCATGCGAGGCCACCTCCTAATGTTGCTAATCTCTGATTCCACGTCCGATTTATAGAACACTGGTCACCTGCCTATATCCTCACAGCAATGGTATCTGAGGACATGCATTTTTCAGAGGGTAGAACTCAGGTGAGAAAGTCACAAGAGGTAAGGATAATGTTCAAAGATGGAGGCTAGCCGCATCATCCACTATAGGGGAAATTACCTGGATTTTCCTCTTTATATAGTAAGGGTTCTGGGCAGTTGTTCTGGGCTATGTAGTGTTCCACAGCAACTGGAATAGGAAATTAATAGCCAACCTCCCTTTCTTAACCAAATGTTTATTGCTTTTTCTCCTCTCTATGCTCACAAAAAGTAGTATCGATTAATTATGTATATTTGTATTTTTTTAAGCATTTTTTCATTCCTCTTAACTTGTTCTCCATTTTTTAATGTTTCAATTAATCTTTACACTTTAAATTCACTGCAGAGTGGGGCGCCTGGGTGGCTCAGTTGTTAAAGCGACTGCCTTCGGCTCAGGTCATGATCCTGGAGTCCCGGGATCGAGTCCCACATTGGGCTCCCTGCTCGGCGTGGAGTCTGCTTCTCCCTCTGACCCTCCTCCCTCTCATGCTCTCTGTCTCTCATTCTCTCTCTCTCAAATAAATAAATAAAATCTTAAAAAAATAAATAAATAAATAAATAAATAAATTCACTGCAGATTTTATATTGGACAACATGGACCAAAAGCAATTATTGAATAAAATACGGTGTTCCTAGAAGTAACGTTCTAAATGGTTTCTGCTCATTGAAAAGAATTGAGGAATTGTTGTACATATTTCCATATTTTACTCATAATCACAATACAATTCTATCCTTCATAAGATTAGGTCTATTCTGCATTATTTCTGATCTAAATCAAACTACCTCAGCTGAAAGTCACATTTGTCATAATGACTATTAAAGTTAGTTTATAATAAACCAATCTCTGCTGCCATTTTATATGGCAAATTATAATTTAGTCTTAAACACTCAAATTACTCTTCTGAACTTACTAGTTAAAATATCCAATTTCTAACATTCTTTTAATATTACTCTGGTTTAGACAAATACAGGGGTTATTTGTAAAGCTATGATCTCAGGTACAGGATCAGTAATGGGGGTTAACATCTCATCAAGTCAGTGATGTTCTGCACCTTTTGTCTATGAACTGTTGACAGGCAAACAGAAGCAAAGAAAGCAGGAGAATCTGGATTAATCACTGGTTTGGCTAAAAATCTTTCCCTGCCAACGCAAAACACACACATACACACACACACGCTGGTTAAATTAAAAGGTCTTTTGATGGAGTATCTTATTGGACTGTTGGTTGTTAAAAGCTATCATACATTAGGTTTGCACTGATACCTAGCACTTCTTTGCCAACATTTTCTAGGCTCCACTCAAAAGCAAAATTATATATGTAATAGCAATAGCATTAATTGTATTTATCCTAATGAGAATTTTTTTTTAAAGGAAGATGATTCCATGGCTTTCCAAAATTCTACTTATGAAGTAATTTTAATGTGTAGGGCATTTGCCTAAATGCATGAGACAAAATCTGAGTAGCTGTCTTCTGAGCCTGAACTTTTCCTTAGACGTAAAATACTGATGTGCTTGTTAGGACTCAAAGGGATTAAATGTAATTTGCATCTGATAGCAGCTTTGTTTCTCAGGGTAATTATGTATCTAGAAAAATGAAACAAAGCAGTTTCTGACAAACTAGGTATTGGTTTCAAAAAAGAAAGAACCATTTTTAATAAGTGATATGAAAAAGGAAAATAATATTTGACTATTGAACTGCCTATGCAAAGAAAAATCAACACACAGATTAATTGAAAAAGTTATTCCAGACAGTTTGGGGGAAAAAAGAAAGGCATGATTGGCATTGTAGCTTCTAGTTAATTGCTTTGGCACTGTATTCATACAAACACGGCTTCATTGTTTTGCTGCCACTCTTGAGGAATTCTTCACCACCATGTTACCCAGGTGGAAAACACTGTAAAATAAACTATGAAATAATGAAAAATATTTTCATATCATTATAATAAAAGTATCGGGATACTTGATGTCAGGATTGTTTATATGCTGATTTCCTCTAACATCGCTGAGCAAGAGAAAATTACAATCAAATAGATACATTGAAAAACTTAAACCTTTGTGGAAATGAGGCTAGACAGAAGCAAGACCAGATGACAACAAAGATTTAGTACAAAGCGAAGATCTGTGTCTTTGCTGTCTTACTGGAAAGATTAATAGCTAATGCTTTATCTGGATAAGATGCTAAAAGACTTAAGCCAAAAAAGTCAAATCCTAATTATTAGTCGACAACATGGTATAGAGTTAGTCAGACCAAGGCTTGACTCCCCAACCCTGCCACTCCCCAGCTAAGTAACTCTGAGCAGGTGGCACTCATTTCACTTCAGTCTCTTTGTCAATAAAATGAGGCAGTCAATATACTTCACAGATAGGTGTTATGGTTAAATTTCCTTCAACAGAAATACCCAATAATTTTCCCCTGACAAGCATAATTTACCCTAATACTGAATCATTGCAAAGACAATAAAAATGAAGATGAAGAGTCAAAGAATTGGTAGACCAATTAATAAACTAGAATGTGTATATAATAACATGGAACACACCCTGGCAGAAATAGCCGATTTAAAAGGGATGTAGGGGTGCCTGGGTGGCTCAGTCGGCTAAGTGTCTGCCTTTGGCTCAGGTCATGATCCTATGGTCCTGGGATTGAGCCCCTCGTCGGGTTCTCTGCTCAGCGGGGAGTCTGCTTCTCTCTCACCCTCTGCCTCTCCCCGTACTTGTGCTCTCTCTCTAATAAATAAAATCTTTTAACTAATTAATTAAAAGGATTTACATGGGGGTGCCTGGGTGGCTCAGGGGTGTGAGCACCTAACTCTTGCTTTTCTTGCTAGAGTGGTTTCCAACTTTGTTTTTTGAGGAGAACAAAGGTTTTTGATTTTTTTAAAGAATAAACAAAAGTAATTAAATAGATACATTTTATTGTATAGTGGTAGGTCTTTAAAAGGTTAGAGATGCAGAAAGTTCTAAGAGCAACTTTGTTTAGCTTCCAGCTTGAATGCTGCCCAATAATTTTAAATTAAGGCATAGTTTAATATAAACCCTGAATATCTGGCAGCAAATAACATCCAACAGGTCTATTTGACAGTCATCCCACATGCAGCCAGCCATCTTCCTGGTAATAATTTAGAAATAGCCTAGCAGTTACTTTTGTTATTTTATTTTTGCTTGGGATTCAGATTTTAAGGGGTTCAGCAATCAGCTGAAGGCTGAGCCAGATTTAATAAAATAGTGCAGTGTGTATTATACAAAATATATATAGGCTCATCCTTCTTTCCACCCCTTCTTCATCTCTAGTTTCTTTCTAACAACTTTGCTCCTTGGTACCATGTCTATCAAATTCTTGGTAAGTTTCAGTGCCCTTGTAATTTACAGAAAACTGTTACTCTTGGGTGAACTTCCATCTGGGATAGGTAGAGGACTCAGGAATCTCACTATGAATAGCTACCTGTAGGCCCAGGTTCATGGGTACCTAGCAAATGGAATCATGGTAACACAGAGCAAAAGGCAGGATGAGAACAGAATCGGTATTAAGAAAGTCTCCACACAAAAATTCCAGGCCAAGAAGTGAAAATTTTACCCCAGGCAAAAGCCCTGAGACCAGGATGACAAAACAGAAGAGAAGTGATTACCCAAGATATCATTTCATCTAAGAAAAAGTCTTAAAAGAGTTCTGTGTGAGCTTTGCTTTGGGTGAGTACTAGGACAATTTGGCCCAGTAAATCCTGGCATTTGTGACAACATAAGGCCTTTTCTTTCTATATACTCTTAAAAATGGTGGCTGCTATCTTTACTTGTAACCTTCAGTTGTTTGTATTCTGCTGAGCTCTGTCCAACATGATATTTACATGCTGTCTGACATAATGGAGTGATTGCAATGGCAATACTCTACTCCCTTTATCTGAAAGAATGCTCTAATATGAGTGAAAAAAAAATAGACTCACAATTAGGACAGAGTTTTTTGTTAGAATATTTCTCTGTAACACCATTAAATAGCTCCTACGATAGAGCTCACAGATAATTCCTCTTTCAATATTTTAAACCCAATAGAGACAAGACTACACATTGGGGACTCAGTGTTAATCATAGAAAAATAATATTCTGTACCTCTAAATGACCAATACCTTTATTTTTCCACAAAACAATACATGGTTCTATTTTTAATAATACTTATTCCTGCTATGTGGTTATTCATAATAACAAAAAATTACACTTATTTAGACACCTATAGGAAAAAAATGTATTCTCTGGACACCAAATTTAAGTTTTAAATTTTGGACTTGATAGCCCTAAGATTTTTCAGAGAATTTAGCACAATATCTAAAGTCTTCTAGAATGACTTCCACTGTCACCTCTATGTAGATAACTATATGACCAGCTATATTCCAACCCCATTTTCTTGAGCTTCAGTACTGCATCTCCAATTTAAGGGAACATCTCCACCTTGGCGTCAACAATCAACACCTCAAATTTAGGTCCAAAACTAATGTTATCTCTTCCATGAAATCCAACCCTTCTCCTCTGTTCCCTATTTCTGCTTCTTTGAAGGATTATTAACTTATTCTCCCTGTTAAAAATGACAATTCATTATTTTACAAATACTTCTCTCTCAATATTAAATGGTCAAATTCTGTAGATTTTTCTTCAACAGTATCTTCTACATGTGTTCCCTTTTCCATTCTTAACATGCTTTTCAAATTATCTTGTACCTAGATTATAAAAAAGTCCTTAAAAAGCCCTTGCTTTTTCCTCTTCTTGCTAATCTATTTTGAACACAATACCTCATCTACCAACCTACTGATGATGTCATGTCACTCACTCTACTCAAAAACTTTTATCTTCCTATTGCCAATTAGATCAAGTTCAAACACCTTGCTTAACCTGTTCATCATAACCCTCTAACAAACGAAGTCTATCTGTCTAGTCTTTTAAATGTATACATACTTCACAATGACAGAAATCTCCCTAGTTTTGAACACAGATTAGATGGAAATCTTGAGCCTAGGGTACATTTCTGAAGGGGAGAGCCTATTGGACTCGTTAGAATATTTTTTCTGATTCATAAAGAGTGGGACTGCTTGTATATTTCTAGCGAATGTATGTCCCTGGAACAGTACTCATTCCACTAACAAAACTTTGGTAATGGAAAACTTCAGTTCTCCATCAGCTATGTGGCACATCCTGTGGAGCTGATGGAAAATTCAGACAGCTGAATCATTGCTATAGTGCCCGCTTTTCAGGAGTCTTTCAAATGCTGATTGCTCCTAAGGTGTATATTCCTGATCACTGTAGTGCAAGAATAACTGACCATCCTTAGGTGTGGATCAAAACTAAACAACAGATGCATATTTTACCATGTTTCTGCTAACATTTTCCAGTAAATTACAGATAATATAACACTTCTGCTTTCATATTTAATTCGATCTGCCTTGATACCTCACATGGACACTGGCACAGGAGTCTCTTCCTTTGGACTGTGTAAGAATTTTGTATCCTAACATCACAGAATTCCAGAACCCAGGCCTATACAATTTTTCTTTATAATCTGTCCTCTCTCCCTTCATGAGCTCATTAAGTCCCAAAGACTTTAAATGTCACCTGTAAGCCAACACTTTTAAATTTATGACTCCAGCCAAGTTTTCTCCCGTAACCTCTGGACTTGCTCATCTAACTGCCTACTTGACATCTTCCATCTCCCCTTGGGTGTTTAATGACACCTTTTTTTTTTTTTTAAGATTTATTTGAGAGAGAGAGAGAGAGCAGGTGGCGGGGCAGGGAGGCAGAGGGAGAGAGAGAAACTGAAGCCAACTCCGCACTGAGGGAGGAGGCCAACGCGGGGCTAGATCTCACAACCCTGAGATCAGATGACCTGAGCCGAAACCACGAGTCAGATGCTTAACTGACTCTGCCACCCAGGCACCATATGGGTGTTTAATGACAAAACTTACTATGCCAATAATTGGGCCCACGTGTTACTTGTCTTTATTCTAGGAGCATTTAGCTTAATGTCTAAATTATAGTAAATGGTCACAACATTTTTTACTGATGGAACTTGCAAATTTCTAACTTCATATGAAACCAAATGTTCCAGAAAAATAAAGTAATTTGATCCCAATTGCATTTAGTGCCATGTGTACACAATAACATTTTCTGGGGTTATAAATATTACAGTTAAAAATTCCACTGAAGGGGGTGCCTGGGTGGCTCAGTTGGTTAAGCATCTGCCTTCGGCTCAGGTCATGATCCCAGGGTCCTGGGATCGAGTCCCGCATCGGGCTCCCTGCTCAGCGGGGAGTCGGCTTCTCCCTCTCCCTCTCCCCTTGCTGTGTTCCCTCTCTAGCTGTCTCTCTCTCTGTCAAATAAATAAATAAAATCTTTAAAAAAAAATCCCACTGACTGGGTGTTATACGCAAACAATGAATCATGGAACACTACATCAAAAACTAATGATGTAATGAATGGTGACTAACAATATAATAAAATTTTAAAAAATTCCACTGAAAATTTTGGCTTAAGCTCATTTTTATCTTTGACAAAAGAAAAATGAAGCCAGTGTACAAAGCTATCTGGCATTAATTTTCACTAACAATACATTGCCACAGGTCATGGGAAACTACATGTCAACAACACCAAAAACATCATTATACCATCAGAAACCATGTAATTATCTCTCATCAAAGGAAAATATTGTGGAATTTGCTAATTCTATTTCTAAGATAGATTTCACAAAGTTTAAAACTGCAATTTAATTCAGCAAACATTTGCTGAGTGCCTCCAGACCCCAGGTGTCGCTGCTCCTGCTGTTTTCTTTCTCTTGTATCCCTTAGAGATAAAAAGAACAGTGATAGGGCCATCAGCTGTGGAGACAGCAAGTCACTGTAATGAATTTGGGTGTCTCTCTCAGGCTTCCCTAAGGTTGGGCTGTTTGTGAATTTGAGGCAGGAGGAGACAAGAAACACATCTCAACAATAATGAATCTAGTGTGGGAGAAAATGGTATATTCAGCTAAAAATTACTGTAACTGAGAAAATCTGAGGATGTGAACAGTAAGTATCATTTCAGATCTCCTAAGTAGATCTGGGGAAAGAAGACAGATTCTAGGACCTGAATGAGGCAAAGAGGAACTAGATAAGAATAATTTTTCGTATTATTATCCCAAGCATTGTACATGACAGATGCTATTCAAAGTTCAAACACATTAATTCCATTAATTATCACAAGAACTCTACGTATAGTTAATATGTACTAAGTAAATATTATAACAGATCTAAGATTGATACTATCATCCAATTTTACAGACAAATTAAATCAGAGAGAGGTTAAGCAACTTGTCCCATGTCAGAATTCTTTGTATTTATATACATGCAAATTTTATCTGCACAAACCCCATTTCCAGAAATATCAATGGCAGGCTTCTACTGACAGAAGAAAAAGCAGATACAAAGTTTATTATTTAAAGGATATAGAAATAAGCCAACTAGTAAGGATATAAAATGAGAAATCAGCAGCATTTCTCAAGAAAGGCAGAGATGCAAGCATTCAGCCCAAAATGTTCACCACGGAACATATAGCGGAGAATGAATCGCGAATGAGGCTTGCATCAGAGTCTAACATAAATGGATACTGCAGCTCACACAGGACAGTCCTGGTTTAAAACTATATCCCTACAGAATTGTGACTTGTGTTTCCCTTGTCTCTCAAAAGTGTCCTGCTTGGATGGTGTATTACATGATCATTCTAAAAACCAGCCTTCTGAAAACTGTTTTCCTTGTTGTATGTACAGTACATATGAGACCAAACGCATGTATGCTTTCTGCGCATGTATGTGGGTTGAGGGGGGACACCTCATCTGGACCAGGTGATCCTCACAAATCTTGGGGTTACATACAGAGCATGGCACCCAAGAACAGAGAATGCAGGACACTCAGAAATAAGCATGTTCTTCCATTAGATTTTCTTTGCTAACAAAGCTTGGCCTGAGGATCTTTCTGCATTCGGTGAGGAGATAGAAAACAAAGGTTACCCAGACATCTCTGAGAGTCAGGCTGAGAATCCTTAGTTATAAGGAATATCCTGCATTATCACATGCATGCTACTTTGTTAATTGCTTTCTGCCAAAATACTTTTTAAAAATGGCCCTTGGGGGCACCTGTGTGGCTCAGTCAGTTAAGCATCTGCCTTCAGCTCAGGTCATGATCCCGGGGTCCTGGAATCAAGTCCCGCATCAGACTCCTAGCAGGGAGTCTGCTTCTCCCTCTCCTTCTGCTGCTCCCCCTGCTCGTGTGCACTCTTGAGCTCGCTCTCCCTCTCTCTTGCAAAAATGAATAAAAAAATTAAAATGGCCCTTAGGGGAAAAGCAAAAGTAAAAAAGCAAAATACACATGCATACACATGCAAACACACACACACACGCACAAACATATAAGCATATAAATATTGCTGAAAGTAACATGTACTAACCAAAGAAACAGCCCTTACAACTCACAATCAAGACATTATGGAACAATGATAAGGAACAAAGAAGATGTGTGTCTGCTAGATGTGGTATTGCCTGCTAGAAGCTCCAAAGCAGGGCATAGAATACATTGGTTTATAATGTTCTTATTAAAGTGAAATAGTGTAGAAGTCTAAAATATGCAAATAAATATATTTAAGTAAACAAATGCATGCTTCAGGAAATGAGTAATAGAAGCATAGTAGCTTCTAGGTTTCGATAAAGCATAGATCAACTATGTCTCCCTCTTAGATGTATGCATTTCAAGACAAATTCATTCCACTGTACCAGTAACTGAACTCTGGGTAATACTCAGACCCCAAAAGAAATAGCCAATTTAAAATGTTTTTCTAAAGCCTATGTGCTGCTTAATGTATTATTTTGATGGTGTCAGATTCAATTGTAAACATCTTAATTGGAATTGTTTCATATTTCAGTTTTCTTTTGTAAAATGTCATGTTTAGTATTACAAGTAAACGCACTACTTTGAGAGAGGCAAAGACAAAGAGGTTTTAAAAAGGGGGTAAAAGTGATTGTATGAATCCATGCTTTGGACTTCCAAATCACTCACCATATGTTACAAGACTCCCCATGTTCTATCTCCACTCATCTTTCTGGCCCTACGTTGCCTTCCAGCTACCATCATCCTGGGGATTTAAACCTTCCCTGCCCTTTAACCCTGCTCCCCAAAGTACCTTGAAAAAATTTCCAAACATTTACACAAAACACACTTGTAAGCAATTTGAAGACCGAGAATCTCCCTCCTCATCTCTATCTTCAGCACAGAGCATATTACCAAGCACGAAGCAGTTGTTTAATGAATATTTGCAGCATGAATAAGTGAAAAGTTACGCTCACTGTTTCATTTAAAATGCAGAGCCTCATAATCTTGCTAACAGAGCCCATTCCTTATTTTCCAAAACTATCTTTTAAATCTTTTAACAAGGCTTGCTACAAACAGGATCTTGCACAAGCATGTGCTTGCATGGAAACACACACATACACACACAGACACACAGGCACACTTACATTTTTTTTTTCTTTTTTTCCCCTTCTTCTCTCCCTACAGAGCAAGATGTGGCTATTAGTCAGTCAATCAGTCAACCTGTGAAATGCAAATAGCAGCTCACCATGATTTCTCCAGGCTTCCTAGCTCAGGCAGCAAAAATAAACTATATTTCTTAGAGAAAATCAAATGAACCTCATGTGAATGAATTGTTTTCTTTACCATTTTCATTTTTTTAAAAAAAGCAGAAATGCTTTTACCTGGCAAGTACTTTCTTTGACTAAGTTAGTATCATGCCGACTGACCTTTACTTTATTGTTCCACCAGCTCTCTGGCATTTTAATGTTTTGGTCCGTAATAATAGTCTTGAAGAATGAAATGGGCTTTTTGAAGCAATTTTCTCCCTAAGGATTTAAAAATCAGTCTTATTTTTCACATCCTCAAAACAAAGCACTTTAAAAAAATGAAAATGCAGTTAAGGCAGATGTGGGCTCATTTACACGTTAGTATTTTTAAATGCTGGATGAAAAAGAATACTTTGTATAAATATTTTTTAAAACTTTTTTTTTTTTTAAGATTTTATTTATTTGCGAGAGAGAGAATGAGAGACAGACAGCATGAGAGGGAGGAGGGTCAGAGGGAGAGGCAGACTCCCTGCTGAGCAGGGAGCCCGATGTGGGACTCGATCCCGGGACTCCAGGATCATGACCTGAGCCGAAGGCAGTCACCCAACCAACTGAGCCACCCAGGCGCCCCTTGTATAGATATTTTTAAATGTCTTTCTAAGCTTGAGTGATTTCTGGGTTCAGGACCAAATGCAATGAATTATAAGACTATGATCCTTCCTCTGCAGAGCTTCCTGGGATGAGAATCCTAGGACAGCCCATTAAGGGGTCAGAATTTTGTGTGTATGTACACAGTTTGCTCTGCTGGAAATGTCCCTGTGCCTGGCTCCAACCTGGTTGTGTTTCTAGTCTACCTTTAAAAACTTGACTTTCTCTGGTTCCACAATTTCTGCTAGTATAGCCTTTCAGCTGTTTCCCCCCAAAAAAAGAATAAAAAAAAAAAAAGAGAATCAAAAGCTTTTCAAGTTGCAAAACAACCTTCCTCTGCTGAGCTAACAGATTTCTCTCCCTTTTGTTGCAGAGAGGAAACCGAATATACTCTTAAACCCTTCCTCCATCCCATAACACTTGCAGCTGTTTCCTTCGCAAAGATTCATGACTATCATAACCAAAAAAAAAAAAACTTATCAAAATTTTGGTGACAATTCAAACAAAACTTACAAATGTGAAATTTAAAACTGTTTTTCTCAATTATTTTAACTCATCAATAAATATATATAAATTAATAGATTACCTGAGAAAGATTTTGTTTAATTAGCATCACTGATAAAAATGATTTAAATTTGTTAGACAAAGGAGATGGCATTGCTCTTAAGTAAATATTTTGTCAAACATTTTCTAAATAATCAAGAAAGTTCTACTCAAAGATAAGACTATTTAAGTATATCATCTTTAGTGAACTGGTCAACAAATATTTAAAGGAAAACACAGCACAGTGACCAGGACACTGTCCTAGGCACGTAAGAGTTTGAAAAAAAATCATAATATACAAATTTCCCACCTAAATAAAAGATCACAGTCTATTTGGTTTTTGTGGGTTTTTTTTTTTTTAATATTTTATTTTTATTTATTTGAGAGAGAGAGAGAGAGCACGAGCAGTGGGAAAGGGCAGAGGGAGAGGGAGAAGCAAGCTCCCTGCGGAGCAAAGAGGGAGCCCCACACAGGGCTCAATCCCAGGACCCTGAGATCATGACCTGAACCCAAGCCAGACACTTAACCAACTGAGGCACCCAGGCACCCCGATCGCAGTCTATTTGTAAGATGAAATAACAAGCATACATGAAAGAGGTATCGAGTAAGAGTACTGTGAGTAGCTGCTAAAAGAATTGTGTAGAGATAAATGTCAGTAAAAAATAATGAAGAACTGATTGTGAGTTGGTGGCAAGAAAGAAGTTTCATCATGAATCCTTCAATTCTTGTCAAATTTTTCTCTCTACTAGTATTTGTTGACAGGCTTCTAGATTTTAGTTGCTCCATTTTTCTCATGTTTGTTTCTCATCACCAAAGACTAATACAAAGTCCTCATGTTCTACCCATTCAATATCTAAATGCATAAGTTCACAATTTTTTAACTGTTTCAAACTAAAACTCTTCACCTTAATTCCCACCAAATCCCCTGGTACCCAGTCTAGTGTTTATCATTACCCACTACTGCTTCCTGGTACATCTGTAAACCTACCATAGGTATGTAGGTTACCTATGGTAGGTTTACATACCTCTCTGCTACCACAGTCTATGTCAATACAACTTTTCTTCTATGAAAAGCATCCAGACCAATTCCTAACCTCCATCCCTCTCACACAACCTAATTTCTCCAACTTTTTTCAGCATCCTCTACTCTCATTTTCTTCCCTAGCCAGCCTGAACCCCATGGCTGATGAGGTAAACTACTTTTCCACCAGTGCCTTCAACTACCCACATGTTCATCCTTTCTTTGTACCTACAAATTGTCTTTATTCACCAGTCTAGTGTTTAGATACCTAAGCACTGTTCTTAAAAAAAATTTATGTATTTGTGATATTAAAGATGCTGTTTAATGAAAGAAGACAAACTATGGAGAAGAGAATAAGACAGTTGTTCATTAAAGGCATTGAGTGGGGTGCCATGAGACTGATGTGCTGGTTAAAGTCACAGACCAGAATTCAACCATGAGCTCTGGCAAAACATATTCAGTGGAATAATTACTGCCAAATTGGAACAGATAAGGGGATGGATTTGAGGTGACAAATAGGTGGCAATAAAAATAATACATCTTTTCAAGAAGATTGGCACTAGAGAAAATGAAAGATAAAATGATAGCTAAAGAGAGAGGTGGGGGTCTGTGAAATCCTTTTAACATGGCTGATTTTTAAACACGGCTAATGAGAAGATAATACGAAGGTAAATGCTGACTGTAAAGGAGAGAAAAAATCATCAGTTGGTGGATCAAAGTATCAGAAAAGGTGGTAAGAAATGAGATCAGAGGTGTCAGTCAAGAAGGAATACCTCTTATTTTATAGACTAGAGGAAAAGACAATATTAAAAAATTAGATAACCTCTCAGGTAAGAGAGTTGAATAAATTCCAAGTTGAGAGTCTGCTTTGTGTGAGTGTGGAGCTTGGAGAAAATGTCCCCTGATAAAAAGACTGAAGATCACAGATGAAGTAGGGAGTCTGAAGAGAATAGAAAAGTTTTAGAAATAGTCTTGCAAGTAGCTCTCCTAGAGAGACACGAAAGGATTGTCAAACACATTTCAGGATCCAGGTAAGTTCAAAACCCACACATTTATGGTACCAAGAATACACATAATTGTGTGTTTTTCTATAGTAGCTTTCTAGGATGCTTCATGCATGATGTTCCAATTTCTGTGTTCAGATCACTTCACTTCAACCTGCTTATACTCTCTAATCCCTGTTCTCTCTGTTTCTGCCTTGTTTCCTGTGAAAAAATTCACAAGGTCCCCTCTCGTCTAATGCTTTGTACCATTCCTATAACCATGACTGCAGGCTCCATTCATGTGCACCTTTTGATTGCCTTGCTCAGTCTTGTTAACCCACCGCCTGTACCAGCTGAATTCCCTGAATCTGAGGTGACATGAGCTCATCAGGTTCTCTGTATCCCTGTGAACAGAAAACAGACGAGCAATAAACATTCTACAGGCTTTGTTTGATTTGACTCTCTATAGCATTTGATTCTCCTATATATTCTGTCTCTAGGCTTTGTTCATCTTTCTATAGTGTCTCCTAATGCTGGTGATTCCCAAGATTTCATCCTCATTACTGGAGGCCTAGACAGAAGGAAACCAGATGGGTAGCCTTCGAAGTTGCCATCCAAGATTATCTGAAAAGCTTGATGTCTTGATGGTCTCCCTTTGGTTGAAAACAAAACAAAACAAAACAAACACACACACACACACACCACCTCCAGCATAACATTAGTAAAATTAAGAAAATTTGAAAAGGAGGCTGATTTGGGAAAGATAATGAGTTGGGTTTTAGATTTCAGGCTGATTATTTTCTATTCATGCTTCCATACCTACTCTCTGCTCTTCTCTGGCCTGGTCTGTCCTCCCCAAGACTGATCAGCATGAGTTTTTATTTACATATATCATATATATATATATATCACTTCTGTTCCCTTGTCCTTTGAATTCCTATTGGGTTTGACCAATGAGAGGACCAGAAATAAGAGGACGGGAGAAAATAGAGGCCATGTACTGCTTCCTGAAAGTGGGACCAAAGTTTTATCAGGGGCTGCATTTCTCTCTCGTGGCCACAGCATTTCTCAGGACATCTGTCTTAGCTTCAGTTCCCTCCAAGTTCCAGTAACCACTCCTCTCCGGACATTCAAGCTGAGAGGTGGTGAATTTTTTGCTACTGCCAGTCCCTGGATATATCAACATACCTTTAAAAAAAAAATATTCTCTTACTCCTGCCCACATCACTGTAAATAGTTTATTCACTTAATCTCTTCAATTAACCCTTTGAGTATGCCACCTGTTTCCTGCCTGGACCCTTACTGATACTGAAGTGTTTTGTTCCACATGATGGCAGAATATCCCAAGAGTGAGATGGCAGCATTTCATTGGAGACACTGCACAGAAACAAAGGAGTGAATTCAGAACTAAAAATGTATACTTGGAAAAGATTCGGCAAAAATATGATAATTAAATCCACAGCAGAGGATGAAATCTCTGAAGAATGGCATGGCCAGGAGGTACAGAGTAAAGAACTAAATACAAATAATGGATACACTCTTAATTTAGAATAATTGGGAAGGAATGAATGAAAGGAAAAGCAAAAGTAGAAAAAAACTAAAGTATCAAACAGAAGTGAATCTGGGGTTCAGCAAATCTTAACATTTTTATTTTACAATAACGTAAGAAGTTTTAGGAAATTTGGGGACTCTGGCTTCCCAAAACTATTAAATTTTGTTGTCCTATCATCTAAGTGTAGACTGTTGTTCATATTTGAGTATGTATTGGTGTGTGTATTATCTTTTCTAAAAATATTCCAAATTGTTCGCTTCTATACTCATGGGCATAGATGTCCTTACATTTGTATTGATAAGAGTTTACATTATATAGTTTAGTATATTCTTTAACATAAATAGTCCCATATCATGGAAAATAACTTACCTAACCACGGAAATTTATAAAATTACCTATGATCAACTCTGTGTGTGTGTGTGTGTGTGTTTTACAACTTTCTGTTGTTTTGAACAGAAGCAATTCCTGATATTACAAATTACCTTTACCAATTTAAAGAAACTGTTGTGGTATGGGAGGTAGTTGGAGCATGGTTAGGTCTTGTTCTGTTCAATTTTCACCCAGGGACTAGGATTAAAGATGAAGAACATGTCTGCAGAAAGGGATTGAGACCGAATTCACAAGCCAACCTCTTATAGCAGTTGTTACCTATTTTCAAACTTTGCCTTTCCAATGAAGTGGAAATTGATCATTGTGTTTGACGATGCCATTCAAATACAGAATAGAACCAATTTTAGCATGTGAAAAGAACTCTGCAGTAATCTCATCTCAACTATCCCCCTGCTGAAACTTCTGTGACATTCACTATCAGTCCTGGGTCTATTTGCCTTTGGATCCATTGCCTGACCTTCTCTTGCTCTCTGTCCTAATGAGAAGGGATCCTTGCAGTTTGCATTCACCAGGCTATCTGTCAGAAGACCCTCAACTGGGTTTGACCAGTTGAAAGCAATGGTGAGAGATTGGGGCTGGGGAGGAAGAGAAAAGCCAGATGTCTGCCCTCTCCTTCTATGCTACTGCTGTGACTCTGACAGCTGCTGTGTCTTTCCCTTGGCTTTAGCACCTGCCACACAAGCTCTCCTGGATCTTATCTGCCACTCAGTGACCCAATGATCTGAGTCTCTAGGCTCCAGTAATACTGCCTCTTGCTTTTGTCTCTCCAGCTGTGGGTTGGTAGCACCGTTTGTTCTTCCCAATTGCTGGGTGGCTTCACTGTCCTCTCTTTCATTAACTGGAAACCAATTCCCGGTACTAAATTCCTTATCTTAAATACGTTGAGTGTTTTCTATTTTCCTCATTGGTCCCTGACTAATTAATACTCTATATTCTGCTCTTATGCGTATTTGCATATTTGTTTCATTCTATTACTCTTTGAAATTAGTGCCTGTAACACCTGGCACAGTGCCGAGCACAAAGTAAATGTCTCACAAATATGTGGAATCCCATTTCTAAAGGGAGTTTGTGAGGTTATTTAATGGAAAATTAGAATGGAATCAAGAATTGTAATTAGAGACATAGTCATTCACGGTAACCTTAAAAGCAGCTATTAAAACTATCCAGTAATGACTTATCTCATTGTGACACTGATTGAAAGGAAGACCACAGCATTCCTGACCTACTCTCACACAAACTACCAAAAATCCTCTTAGAATTAATAGCAGTCATAACCCTTTTCATAGGTGAAAATGCAGCACTCTTACCAGAACAGTAACATAACAATTGTAATGGCCTGTAATTTATACCATGATTGGTAAAACGCAGGCATTTTGTGGTGGTTTCCATGGCTACATGCATAGAGAGAGGAGCGAGATTAGAGATGAAAATAAGCTATGACTGAATTGTAAGGAGTATCAAGAGTAACTCCGAGAACGAGGGGAAAGTGTTTTTAAAAAAATGAAGTGTTACGATTGAAACCACAGAATAAAATATGTGGTTGTTATTACAATCTGACAGTGATGTGATTAACTGAGAAATACTATCAAAGTAAAAAGAAATTAGTTACTTTAATGCAAGTGAAAGATAACTCCACACAGAAAGCCACTAGAGTCCGATACTACACAGCACTGCCAGGTGGAAAGACAAGCTTCCCTGCTTGCAAGACCCCACAAACACACTCTGATACTGATGGTACCGCTCCTCTCCGCTATTCTGGTGACTTGATTCAGCAAGTAATGACCCCAGAGCTTCTGTGGTGATTGTTGTAAACCCGAGAGAACTGAAGGTCAATTTCCACAAGCAAATGATGATTAACTCTAAACAAGGACATATTGGTGGTGGTAAAGAAGGAGCTGGGGATGGTCGAATTTAACCGCCTCCCTGCATTTTCACCAACAATCCACAATTCACACAACATAAAAAAATTCCATTTACATCTAAATATCATCCTTGCAATACAATGAAACCTCAGGAACCCTTTCCTAGCTCACTTCCTTCCCCCTTTTCTAAATAATTTGACACAAAACTTTAGTATAACAATTCTGGGGCTTTTGTAGCTTTAAAATGCAAAGCACACGTTAGAAGATGAAGCATGGTCAGTAACATATCCTCTAGATGGAGAGGGCGTTTTAACACCAAAAAATGAAGCAAGCCACTCTACATTTACGCCCAGTTTTATCTAGGGTAACTTACTGACAAGGGTTGTAGGGTGGGCGGGCAGGCGGGCAGATTGATGATCAAGGGCACCACACAGCTATCCTCCACAGCTATCATCCTCCCACTCTCTGCGAAGCCTGGACTTCAACCCACAGCTTTTATAGAGTGAGGGGCATGGTGGTGAGGTCACAGGGTAGTTATCTAAAGTAGCACCATCTAAGCACCAGAGGGTCTCTACGAGTTATCCAGAGTGGTACCATCTGTGCACCAGAGGGGAGAACAAGACAGGGGGCGCCTGGGTGGCTCAGTCGTTGGGCGTCTGCCTTCGGCTCAGGTCATGATCCCAGGGTCCTGGGATTGAGCCCCACATCGGGCTCCCTGCTCGGCGGGAAGCCTGCTTCTCCCTCTCCCCCTCCCCCTGCTTGTGTTCCCTCTCTCGCTGTCAAATAAATAAATAAAATCTTTAAAAAAAAAAAAAAGATGGAGTCAGTACTGTCAGCACTCCTACAACATGTCTGTCAAGTCCTATTGCAAATGATATTAAATTTGACATCTCACCTGAGTATCCAAAATACTATCAATAATGACATTCCAAGGCGGGGTGCCTAACCAACACCTTAAAAACTATCACATGGGTGCCTGCGTGGCTCAGTCGTTAAGCGTCTGCCTTCAGTTCAGGTCATGGTCCCAGGGTCCTGGGGTCGAGTCCCACATCGGGCTCCCTAATCTGCGGGAAGCCTGCTTCTCCCTCTCCCACTCCCCCTGCTTGTGTTCCCTCTCTCGCTCTGTCTCTCTCTGTCAAATAAATAAATAAAATCTTAAAAAAAAAAAAAAACTGTCACATGACTCAAATTCCACATCCACTTCCAGGTTGCGGCAGATGGAAAAAATATAGTAAAAGAAGCTCTAACCTACAAGCTAATAGAAGGTAAATGGAATTATAGAAAATGTAGGTTAATCGAAAAGAAAGTTAAAAAAAAAAATAAAACAAGAAAAAGAAAAAAGAACACATGAGATGAACAGAAAATAAACACTAAGATAACTAATGTAAACTCAAATATATGCTGCTTACAAAAGAATTTAAATATAAGAACACAAAGAGGTTGAAAATAAGACAAGGGAAAAATCATACAAGCACTAAATAAATGATACTGGGTGTTTTCATACTACTGTGAGACAAAATAGACAGGAGGCACTATTAGAGATTTTTTAAAAAGGACATTTCATAATGATAAAGTTGTCAATCCATAAGGAATAAAACAATTCCAAATCTGTAAGTACCTTGTAATGTTATCTCAAAATATATGAAGCCAATATTGACAAAAATACAAGGAAAATGGAAAGAACAATCATGTTAGGAGTCTTTTAGTCATTTCTCTCAGTAACTGCTAGAACCAGCAAACAAAATATCAAGAGAAATATAGAAGATTTTAATAATACAATTAATAAAATTGACTACAGAACACTAAAATAACACTGCAGAATATATATATTCTTTTCAGATACTTGTAGAGCGTTTATAAAACTTGACCTTATGCTAGGCCATAAGGGAAGTCTCAACAAATTTTAAGGATTAAAAACACATTCTGGGGGTGCCTGGGTGGCTCAGTCGTTAAGCGTCTGCCTTCGGCTCAGGTCATGATCTCAGGGTCCTGGGATCGAGCCCCGCATTGGGCTCTCTGCTCCATGGGGAGCCTGCTTCTCCCTCTCCCACGCCCCCTGCTTGTGTTCCTTCTCTCCCTGTCTCTCTCTGTCAAATAAATAAATAAAATCTTAAAAAAAAAAAAAAAAACACACATTCTGTATGTTGGCACCAAAACCTGTGAAGTACATTAAAAGAAAGGAACATTACAGAACAAACTCTTTCATCTTGAATCAATTTAACACTGTCTTCAAATGTTTTGAAAGCCAGCCCATGATTTTCCCTTCATCAAGGTTTGGGGAGTCTCTAACACTGTTGAGATTGAAGAGATCTCTTGTAGCTTTACATCTAAGCCACTAGCTTCCATATTGTGGTATCTGTCTCCTTTAGAGCCTGTCTTCCAACCTTTACATCAGTGTTTTTCTCTTTTCTCTATGTCCACACCCTGGTTTTCTGCATTTGGGGAGATTTCTCTCTGCTCTGCTATCCTGTCTCTAGCCTTGGAAATGTGGATGCTTTACATTCAGTGAAGACCCAGATTGCCTCAAGTGCAGTTTCTCTCATTTATCCTTCCTCACTTTGAGTCTTTCATAGCTGAAATTCTGGAGCATCTCACATGGATTTCTCTCAGCTCTCTTGACATGCCTTCAATCCAAGAGCCCAGACTTCCTTGGATGAATTTCTCTCAGCATGCCTACTATGCCCTCACCTTCAAAGGGAAGCTGCTTTGGATCTCAAAGAATCTCTGCATGGGAAGAACATATATCTCAGCTCTCTTGCTTTGTTCCCAGCCTTTGGTATATTACTCCCAAGTCTTTGGGAGAATTGATAAGAAAAATTTGGAAAATGGGTACACATTTAGTCTGTGGCTGGAGCCCCCCATAATTCTAATCTGTCATGTAGCCTTCCTGTGGCTCTAAAACTTCTTTTAAGATTTGGCAGATTACTCTTTAACCCTATCTAGGACAGATTCTTTTCTGTCCATCATTCCACCTGAAATGAGAAATGTGGATGTCTCTCTCTTATGTAGTCCTTACCATTTTCTGGAATTCTGACCAGTTAAGTTTCTTTGTGTTTTCAACTCTCAGAAGAATTTTTTAATGATTTTATAGTTTATCTAGCTTGTTTAGTTCTTAGGCTAAGAGTGACAGAATCTTGAGAATTTTGAAAACTCAACCAGAAGTGGAAATAACTCTCATATTTCTTTTTCATCTTTCAGTTCAAATTATTTGCTTAACCTCCTTCCATTGGATGTCTTCTTCGATAAACATGATTAGGAGAATTTAGAATATTATTTAGAACAGAATTTAGAATATTATTTAATTTCCAAAATTAAGTGTATTATCTGATATTAAAATATATAGAATATGGACTCATTTCAAAAAATACATGCAAAGAATGTTGAAGGACAGAAATAATGAAGATAAAAACAGAATTTAATAAAATAAAAAACAAACACAATAGGGAAACAAAAAGGCAAAATTTGGTTCTCTGAAGAGACTAATAAATCTGATAAATTATCTAGTTAAACTAAAAAAGAGGAAATAAAGCAGGAATATCAGGAGTGAGAAAGGAGACAAGCCAAGAAATGGTAAAAAAAAAAAATTATAATAAAACATTAAAATGACTTATACCAAAATTAAGAAAATTTAGATGAACTGACCATATTTTAGATGAACCTACCAAAACTGACACAAAAAGAAAAATAGAAATCTGAAGTCTTATATCTATTATATCTTATCCTGTAAGTAGCTCTTCCACAAAAACACTTTAAACCCAGATGGTTTCAGTGGTGAATTTTTTAAGTGATTGAAGGGAAAAAAATAGTTTAATATAAAATATTCCAAAGATAAAAAAAGAAAAAGAAAAAAATTACAAGTTGTTCTATCAATCCAGAACAACTTTAACATCCAAACTTGAAAAGAGCATTAAAAGAAAGAAAAATTAGAGGACAATCTCTCCCATGAATAAAATTGAGAAAAAAAAATACTAAATAAAATATTAGCAAATAAGAAATAGTGGACCCCAAGATTATGGTCTCAGAATGTTATTAGCCAAATATACATGCCTTTCCCTCCCCCCCACCCCCCCCCCCAGGCTAGAGATCACAAGATTCTTCTTTGGAAAAAGCATAAACCAAAATATGCCAAAAGTTTAGTATTCCCACCCAAAAGGCAGGCTTAGTCACATAATCATACAGTGAAACCCATGAGCAGATAAGCCCTGCCAGGCACATGAAACTTTTATGCAGTTTTTTTTAAATCTCACTTTTAAATTTAAATGAACAACAAAGAAATCACTAGGTAGAAGGGGCAAGCCACATAAGCAAACAGATGAAAAGCAAAGAGAAATAAGAGGAAACAGAAAATGCAGAGCGCAGAATAAAACTTAATAAGGAACTATAATTACTATTACTGAGGAAAATTTTGTTTCTAAAACAAGAACAATTTACTATACAGGGAAATATCAGGAGTAATAAATAACTTGGAAACTGAAAATATGTCAATTGAAAAATTAATGGCAAGTTTGGAACAGTCAGGAAAATCTCCAAAAAAATAAAATATAAAACAAAACAATACAGATATTGAAAAAAGAAAATTAGGAAGTTAAAAAGTCCCTACAGAAAGCCCAATATCTAAATAACACTATACATCAAATTACTAATAATTTACTTGTTATCTAATAAGACATAAAGTAGAAAACAAGAAATTATGTATGAAAACAACAGAAAAAAGAAAAAATATCTCCTAAATCAATTGTCTAGCATAATAAATAGAAATTTAAAAAATCTAGACCAATACTTATAATCACAGAAATGCAGAGCACAAAGGATAAAGAAAAGATAATAAAGGGATAGACAGAAAAAATAGCTCCCTTTCACTTATTCCTAGGAAAGCCACTGAAGGATGTGCTCCAACAAAATGCGTATGTAAACAAAAAGGGAGATGTGGGATCCTATAAATGTAGATAATAATGAAGAGAAACCCCAGAATAATAAACATGCAACAGGCCTGGACAGAAAAAAGTTGGTCCAAACAGTAGGGTGTTTTGGATTGAAGTGTTCTAAAAGGGAAAAGATCAATCATGTGATGTGTTTGGGCTTTTAGAAAATAGTACTGAATGATTACAGATCTCTGAGAAGATCTGTATTATTATTTGAGAAGAATTAGAAAAATAAATGAAAACGTTAGGCAACTACTAACTCTTAAAGTTGTATGATTTTAAAAAATCAATTTTAATATACTACTTGATTAAACTGTGAGCAATACTTTCCTAGTTACAATAATATATAGCCTAATCTTCAACTGAAAATTCTAATATAGTGTGCCTGGGTGGCTCAGTCGGTTAAGTGTCTGCCTATGGCTCAGGTCATGATTCCAGGGTCCCGGGATCCAGTCCCGTGTTGGGCTCCCTGGGCTCTCTCCCTCCCTCTCCTTCTGCCCCTCCCCCCTGCTCGTGCCCTCTCTCTCACATGCACACTGTCTCTCTCTCTCAAATAAATAAATAAAATCTTTAAAAAAAAGATTTCTAATATAGCAATTTCGTGAGAATAAAAGTAATTAAGAACATAGGGTAGGCAGTTTCTATGATGTAAGAAATAAGTATCTCTGAATCATAGCCACAAGTCAGTACATAATTTCTAAAATATAGAAATAAATCAGTAGCAATGGTGGAGGTTGAGTTCCCTGGGAAGCTGACTTTGAGATGGAAATTAGCTTGTAGCTCATTAAGGATCGCTCTTGGGCTTAACATCTACAGAAAGGAAGGAACGAGAAGAGGACTGGGCAAAGGGAAAAATTAAGCAGCAATGCACTTACAATCAAACATCTCAGCTGACTCTGCTCTGCAGATGGGATGACCATTCAGAGCAGTCTGGAGGTAGCATGATCCTTTGGAACAGTCCTGAGTTAGAGATGAGGAGCGGAGAGAATGAGACCTTTATATCCATCTATCCTCCTGGCCCCACCCTGTAGATTAATCAGTGGATGCAGACTAACCAAGGAAGGGGTTGTGATCATAGGGGAGGTAGCTCTCTTAACTGAGGCAATTCCTGGAAAAGGCTGCTGACTGAGGGCTGTCTGCCAGTGGCATGTGCAACATCTGAAAAACAAATCCTTTATTTAAGAAGGTGGACCTGCACAGCATATCACAGCATCCACCACAGAAATGTAAGCCTATTATTTGGAAATACAGCAGCAAGTATCAAAAGAAGCAGCTACAAGAGCGGAAAGTGGTTGTCTCTGAGAAGCTGGTCTTGTGATATGGAGAATGGCTGAAAAATAAAGCTGTGTCTCATTTTAAGCCTACTGGCACTGTTTGATGGCTTTCACTCTGTGTTTATTAGTCGACAAAGAAAAAAATAATAATTTTTAACAGCAGGATACAAAAAAAAATGTAAATGTAAATATATACATATAAAGATAGATAAGAGAAAATACTTCAGATTTCATTTTTATATTAAGGGGGTAGGAATACAGTTATACACATATAGATATATGAATATATATGAATATAAGTAGAATATAGGTAAGTTCCTAATGTTCAAACTTTCTATAGTCATTTACTATATTTTTTAATTTAAACAGATAATAAATAAACTTCTATAAAGAAGTGAATATGTTTTTGAAATTTGCTACTTAAAAGAAATATTTTAATTTACCTATTTTTGTATTAAAGTATATTCATCTACATTTGCTGTAACCTGTTCAAGTTTCAGATATGGTTTTGAAAAATACACATCTATATATATCCATCTATATACACATTGCTAATCATGAGAAATTTTGTTGAATGTGTAAGTGTGTATGTATGTATGCATCTGTTTATCTACCTAGTATGTATCTATCCATGTATCTACCATCTGTCTATCCTTGACATATCATGGTGAATTAAAGATCAGGTAACCCAGGGAGACAGGAAATCCATTTTATCTTTACCAACAGCAAGCTGTAAAATACTACTCTGAATCAAATCATTACCAGAAGTTCTCCCTTTGCCATTTAGCAAATTCCTATCAAAGCCAAACATAAAAATATATATGTATTTTTTTTCCCAAAGCATTCATGTACATTCCTCTCTTCTTCATCCAGGTATGATCTCTTTATCCTTCATAATAAACATAGAATGTAGCAGGCTGATAATTAGAGCTTCTAAAACTTCCTTGATTAAAAATAAATAATTTTTTAAAAGAAAAACAAAACCTTGACATGTACTTGTTAAAAAGGCAGATTCTCGAGCCCCTGTCTTAAAGTGTCTGATTCAGTACCTCTGGTACTAGGGCTATAAATCTGTATTTTAAGAAATTGTGTTAAGTGTTAAGTGTTAAGAAATCCAGCTGTTTGTTATAGTCAGAAGTGTTTCGTAAACACTGCTATGGTATAAAAAGCAAATGCTTTAGAAGATGAGAGATTTGAGTTCTAGTCATAGATCTAAACATCCTCAACTCCTCCTTTTTTTTTTTTAATTTTATTTATTTTTTTTGAGAGAGAGAGAATGATAGAGAGAGAGAGAATGAGGGGGGAGGGTCAGAGGGAGAAGCAGACTCCCCGCCGAGCAGAGAGCCCCACGTGGGACTCGATCCTGGGTCTCCAGGATCATGACCTGAGCCGAAGACAGTCGCTCAACCGACTGAGCCACCCAGGCGCCCCTCAACTCCTCCTTTTCTCTTAAGTCTAACTTAATGAATTAAATAACATATATTAAATAATATATATTAGGACCTAGCACAGTGACCAGCACTAAATAGTACATGGTAATTATTCTTGTCCTTCTTAATCCCCACTCCCACTTTATCACTTACCACCTTACTTTATAATCAGTTGCCTATAATTGCTAGATTATGAAATCCATAAAGGCAGGTACCACACTTTTATTCTTGGGTCCCTAGCACCTACAACTGTAACTGGCACATGGTTGGTGCCCCAAAACTACTTATGGGATTAATTGATTCAGGACAACCTCCTAATCACCAGTTACAGTTTTTTGCCCAGATTTACAACCTTGTCCAAACTATTCTAGTTCCTTCCACTCCCAACAGATTGGATGTAGCAATGTATATTCCTTATAACAAAAAGGAAAGGAAAATAGATAAAACAATATTCTTTTTTTTTTTAAAGATTTATTTATTTATTTATTTATTTATTTATTCATGAGAGACAGACAGAGAGAGAGAGAGAGGCAGAGGGAGAAGCAGGCTTCCCGCGGAGCAGGGAGCCCGATGCGGAACTCGATCCCAGGACCCTGGGATCATGACCTGAGCCGAAGGCAGACGCTTAACCATCTGAGCCACCCAGGCGCCCGACAAAACAATATTCTTGTGACAGAAGTTAAATTGGTGGTTAGAATTAGAGGAAAATTAGAATAAAATTTAAAGGAACAAAGGGAGTTTGAAATGATTTTCCATAATTGCTTCTTTGTGCCATGTAAATGTGTGGATTTTATTGTTTTAATCTGCCATGTTTATGAGTAACAAGTATACTTAGGTAGGCATTTAGACTTTTCCTAGAATAGAACTGATCATCAGTGTCAGTTTAACTCAGTTTCCTGCTGAGGGTGATAAAGGCAGCTCATTTTTCTTCCTAATACAGAAGAAGTCCCTTTCACTGTTTCAAAGTCTTATGATCTTGAAGGTGCAGCCAGATGATGGGATTCAAATGATAACATGAAGACTGGTAAAATTCCATGAAAACTACGTTTCAAGTAACATGCATTCCATTCTTGGGGCGGGGAGGGGGGGAACATATTTTTCAGAGAAGTAAAAATGAACTCTTTTATTACTTATTAGCTTCTGACAGATGTAGGAGGATTACTTGATAGTTTTGAGTTTTCATACCTGGAAATGAAAATTAAGTGTTTTGCTAAGAATGATGTGCTCACAAATGTATTTTCAAAACCACCTCCCATTTGAGGAAGCTCTTGAAGAAAGGATCAGAAAGACCAAGATTGCAGCCTCACACTCAAGAGAAATAGTAGCACACAAATAGTTGTTTCATTTACTAACTCATTTTATCTATTGTCTGACAAACCTCACTCATTTTCCCTGGTAATTTTTATTAGATTTTCTTAGATTTCTTAGATTTTGCATAGCACAATACTTACTCCCTAGATCTCTAAGAGTATATGAATTTGAAGCCCAATCCCACCTTTAATGCAGTGAGTTTGGACAAATATTTAGTGTCTCAAATCAGTTTATTTATTAATGAAGTAAAGATACCATATCAGTGTCATAGAATCGCTTTGAGAATTAGATTAATGAATTTAGAGCACTCCCATTGCCTGGGTTATTATTATTAATTACACTAGGGTAAAACTCCAGGGAATTAGCAAACCAATGCCTAGTTTTTGATGTGCATTCCCCATTGTCTACATTTCCACATGTGAATTCTAATTTACCACTTCCTATTTTACAAGCACTGTACTCAATCTTTATATTTCCTTTTTACAACAAAGCCTTGAGGTAGATAATCTCAAATCATGTAAGTCAGAAAACTAAAGCACAGAGAAATGAAATATCTGGTCCAGAGACAGCAACTAATAGGCGGGAAGGATGCAGAGAGTCTTTTCCAGGTTTTCCCTAAAGGACCACTTTCACTGCACCCTGCTTAGTACAACCGGACTGAGAACAGGTAGAACACCAACATAAGCTATATCTACCTCAGTTTAGAATTGAGAAAAACAAATCATACTGAGATGAAATAACTTCCATAAAGCTTCAAAGAAATGCCGCATCAAAGACTTGATTAAACTCTGATGTATCAGCTCCTTGAGTTTTTTGTACTTGTTTCAAAAGCTTGCCCTTGATTTGTAACTAAGAAATATGAACTGACTACTTTATAAACCCATATCACGAGCAGCTGGCTGACTTTCAGGAGACTTTTCCTTCACTGGTTTTTGCTTTTCCTGAAAAAACAAATGCCAATAGCAATATTCTGCTAATATTTTTTAAGCACAGAATTTTAGTTTCACAGCAGAATACTCTTGTGACTGAGGACTTTACCTCAAAAACTGTAAATCTAATTACAATTATAATGAATGCTATCTCATGATGCAGAAGTTTCTTGTTTCTTTGTTTTGACTTCTTCATGTATTACAGGCACATTTATTACTGTATCACAGATAACAAAAGCAGTACAGAAAGGTTAAGTGACTTGATAAAACAGTTAATATTATCAGCCCTAACATTTCTGTACCTAAAACAGTAGGATAAACATCAGCTCCTGTGCTTTGGTTTTAGATCCTCAAATATACCTGAGACATTTGGGAATATCTGCTTAATCTGCCTTCATTCTAACATTAAAATCTGTCCTCTGAAATAAATAATTTAACAATGTTATATATAGTCTGGGTCCAAATATTACCTCAAGAGCAAATGGCTTTTTTTCACTAGATTAAACAAAATATATTAATTCAGTGTTCTCAGGCACATACTTCTACAATAAAAGACTGCATAATCACACATATGTTGGAAAATACTTTTTAAAAATTCAAAAGTGTGTCATAAAATGGTCACTTAAGACAAATTCTATTCCATAATCATGCAAAATAAATCAATCAGCCTCGTGTTTTAATAATACCTCTATGCAACTTTAACAAAAATATTATCATATGCATTTGTACTTGGTACCAATGTATATAATTGCATGCAAAGACTGTCTTTGCTTATAATATTTCAGCCTAAAATAAAATGTACATTTTTATTAATGATCAAGGAAGCGTAACCAAACAAATAAATAAATCATTAATAAAATACTAGCACCTTTAAAACCATAATTAAATGCTGAGACAACAAATATTTCCATAACCATAAAAACATTAGAAAACTGAGAATGGACTATTTCCTGATAAGAACTCCAGAGCTCCAGATGTCTTCTGGCAGACATGGCAATCATAAGCTCCTAAAATGATGGGGTTAAAGGTACTTTAGAAACCACTGAACCACTCACTCAGTATGTGATGTTCTCTAAGATAGGCTTCAGGTTTAATGCCTCCTCTTCTTTCAACCCCACAGCCAATCCATCCTGTAGATTCTATCTTAAAAGTATGTATCTTCCTTTTTTTTTTTTTCCCTTTCAGTTGTTAATGCCCTAAGTTAAGATCTTTCACCTGATTTCTGAATCTGGGAATAGTCTCCAAGTTGGTTCCTGCTTTGCATTTTTGTCCCTGAAAGAATCACATTCCTGCTTTCTGAACATCTCCCCACTGATCTGCTAAAAAATGCCCCATTAATTGTTGGGTCTTGACCTTAGAAGTTCCCCAAGTAAAATCTGAAACTGGCTCCTAACCTTAAAGGGCAGGGAAAGACCAAGAAAGAGGTAGGCCACTGCAGATGGGTAGGTGGTAGGTTTAATTAGCAAGGGAACTTACACACAAGGCCTGTCTTTGGTGGCAGCAAGCTGAGTAGGTTCCATGCCACCAGCCAGACTCTTATAATTAAGTTTAGATAGAGGCTTTAACTGGGTTTAGTCATGTGTACCATGCAGATATTCTCAAGGCTCCATCCGTGATACAGCTCCCACTGTGGGAACGGTGGGCAGCAAGTACATTTCAAGGCTGGGGTCGGGGGTGAGGAGCCTCTGATGGCATGATCTAGCCTCCGGGTCAAACAGCAGTTTGGTCATAATGATGACCTTCTCCAACAAGAACAGAGCAAGAGAATGGAGAATCTGGTAAGAGTGAAATTTAAATAAAGAATCCCAGAACCTAAAATCAACAGAGGAAGAAAAGGCTGTTAAGTGGGGTGAGTGGGCATCTCAGTAAGAGAGACATAGTGGGAGAAATTGTTGGATGACCTTCTCCAACACTAATCAACAGGTTTTTTTTCCTTGAATTCAACACCCTTCACAAGTATCCCCAACCTACATGTGCTTTCCTTATTTCCCACTACTTAAAAAATTTTTCTTTGTACTTCAAAATAAAGGACTATTCCATACATCCCAAACATTCTGTTCTTACTCTCCTTCATGCCTATAATTCTCTTTGTCTAGAAGTAACATATCCTCTACTGGTTTGCCTATTAAAATATGACCTATTTTAATGACATCCACTATTTATCTGGCATACATTCCCCCTTTTTCTATTCATGGCATCCCAAATGTACTTTGCAGAACTACTTCTACCCCCCAGGACAGAATCTTGAAAGGCTGTTGATCTCTGCCTTGTCTTACCCTAGCTAGGGAGACACTGAGTGCTCCAAGCTAGGCTGGAAAGACGCTCTACTCTTAGAATTACACCAGGATTGAAATTTGTTGGATACCAGACATCACTAGGAAAACTTCACGAAACCATGGCTCATTGATTCCTGATTTTTAGATAGGTGAACTATTCTAGTTTCTGTCTTTTGAAAGTTATCTTTTCAACATTTCCTTCATTTCTGTAAATCATCCTGGTTTTAATAGCAACTATTTTTAAGAAAATAAGCAGAATCATGTGGCTGGCTTGAAGCCAAGGAATTCTAACCATTAAATCATGTTGGACACTCTTCAAATAACACCTCAGAAAAGATATTCATGACCCTGAAAACCAAATTTGATGTTTCACCTGTGGTTCATGGTTCAGCAACATCAGCATCATCTGAGAACTTGTTAGAAATGCAAATTCTTGGGTCCTACCTCAAGACTTACTGAATCAAAAACCTTAGGAGTACAGCTTAGAAATCTATGTGGCCTACAGTATGTAGCACATTGCTTCTCTCTAATATTGTGCCTTCAATTACAGTCACTTGTGTATCACAGTTTTCTCCTGTGTTCTATCCCTCAACATTACATATCCATCTCTGCATCTCTAATAACATCCAGTACAGCATCCCACATATAGTAGGAGCTCAACAAATACTTGTTACACTGAATTAAATAGGTATATTCAATAGTGGCAATAAAAAGCAGCTATTATCATCCACCTTATTTTCACCCTTTATATTTTTGTATAACAAAATATACAAACATTTATCTTTCAATCACACATTCACCGCCAAACTATCTGGAGCATAAATAATTAATGATTTATAGATATAAAAGAATCAAAAAGAAATAATGTTTTCAAGCTTTAGTTTCTCTAAAACTTTTCTCTGAAATAGAAAAAGAAATGTGTCATTCAAGTCTTTTACCCTAACTACATTAATGAAAGAACAGTTCTCTCTGTTTACTTGAATTCCTTTCCTTCTTGTTGACTATAAATATACTATTTACCTATACGCAATGAACATATGTGATAAGTTTTGATTACCTGTCTTCTATGGATTCCCAAACTAATAAATAATAAAATTTTCACATCTGCAATCTCTTCCATATACCTCAAAAGCTAATCTAGGCATTTGCAGAGTGGGAAAGAGGTATCACTTGTGACCAGATGTTAAGGTGACCAAATATTCAACTCTAGCATTAACTGAGTTTTCTGCTTTCATCGGTTTTTTGTTTATGTTAAACTCAACCTAACTCTAAGCCTAAAAATAATTTATGGCATAAGTTTATTGTTTTTCAAATAAGCATTATTCTCATGGTGTTTTAAAATATTTTTCTTGGATTGCCTGGGTGGCTCAGTCGGTTAAGCGTCTGACTCTTGATTTTGGGTCATGTCATGATTTCAGAGTTGTGAGATCAAGTCTATATCAGGCTGTGTGCTCAGAGTGGAGTCCACTTGAGATTCTCTCTCTCTCCCTCTCCCTCTGCCCATCCCCCCACTTGCATGCTCACTCTAGCTCTCTATTTCTAAAATAAATCAATAAATCTTTTTAAAATAATAATAAAATAAAATATTTTTCTTAGTTAAGTCTGAAATCCTGAACTTGCTATCAGAGTGATGGCTAGCTTGGAGCTTATTTCTGTTTTAACAGTGTTAACTCAAACTTCTTATATGTCCAGACAGAACTGTTCTGTGCAGAGCAAAATTACAGTAATACAAATAAATTTCTTAAACTGCTTACATACAACGTCGTAACAATTTGGGACTTCAAAATTTCATCAGACACACTCCCAAACTATCTGCACTTCTCAACGACTTGTATATCACAAAAGCAAGTGCCAAATGCATGATAAGACACTTTCTTGCCCAGTCTGACTATATATTTATATAATAAAATCTATTAGTTTGGCTAAATAGCATTACTGATTATATCACAATTATTGATTCCAGTAAATCAATTCCTTTCCTGTTGAACATTTTTCTATTAGTTTAGTCATTGCTTTCTACTTATTTTTTTATATGTACCTAGCAATAATTTGGCCCCAAACTTTCCACAGAAATAAATGTCATCTCAGCACTGTCGAATGTAGCATGTAATCCATCTTTATTATCTCTTATACTTACTTGAGAGCTCAGGAGAGTATCGAATTCGAGACTGAAAATAATTTTTGTTCAGATATTCAAAAACATTTTCTTATTTGTCTTCTAGCTTCTAGTGGTTTCTATGAAGCCCAGTGATAATCTAATTTTCAATCTATTCTGATTCCCAGTCCTTTGGAGTTCTTACATATGCATAAGGTTAGAGGTGAAGGGAATGGGCTGCCCATGGGTATTCCTCACTGGATGATCAGATCAAACCTCACTTGCTTATTTGGGAGACTACACTACAAAATCTTAATTGGACCAATCCTTTGACTTCTTCATGGATGTGTAGAGTGGCTGATGGCATTCTGGTAGTTGAGTAAGTGCAGGAGTTATGGTTTCACCATTATTTACCATCACTCTCTAAATAATGCCTCCCCTCCACTTCCAGAGATTTTCATGTCCTTGATTATGCAACACTTTGGGCTTAGTATCCCCCAAATATAAACCCCCTGGCAAGGTCAAGAAGATTAAATACCTAAAACACTTGGACTAGGTAGGAAACCTGAGAGCCTAACCACTTCCTATATAGACTTTTAACTGATCGCTGCTCTCCAGTGTAAAGATATCCTGAGCCTTTGTAGTTCTCTAGAAATACAAATCCTTTTGCTTTATGTTGTTTCCTCTGTAAGAAATTACGTTTCCACTTCCTCCTGCCTGCCAAGACACTAGCAAATGGACCATCTGCTTTCAGTTTCCTAAAATTTTGTTGACATCTCTATATTGCTATCATCAATTCTCCCTTTACCTGGACCTTTGAGAGTTTGTCTTTTTAAAAATTATTTTGATGTCACATTAATGTGGTTTGGGAAGGCAGCAAAAAAAAATTGCTTGATCTGCCATGTTTAATCTAAAGTCTTGAAAGGTAATTTTAATACTAAAAAAACTCAATAGTATAATGTAGCAATTACAAGTATGGGCTCTGGATTACGATGGATATAAATCCAAACTCTATGACTTACTAGCTTACTTTCTGATAGAGTTATGTACCAATTTCTCTGAGCCTATTTTCATATCTAAGAACTTAAAGACTTATTATAAGAATTAAATGAGAAAATACATCTAAAGAATATAGTATGATGCCTCAAAAAAGCTTAGTGAATGCTGAGAGACCCCATCATATATTCATATATGTAAGTAACACATTTTAAGCATTTCCTTTATGCTTAGCAACTTCGATCTTTTACACACCTCATATCGAATCTATCAACTCAGCATATCAATTCTTCCTCCCAGATACGTCTCCATGCAGCCATCTTTCTTAAACTTTGCAAAGTAACATCCCTTCATGGCGACCAATACCCTCTCCCCTGGGGGAGTACTGCAGCAGGCTCGCGTGTACTGTTGGTCCTCTCCAATCAGTTCTCCATACAGCAGTCAGAGTGACACTCTTAAAACATAAATTTGTTCATGGCCTTCTGCTTTTAACAATTCATGGTGTTCTCTTTTGGACTCAGAATCATGCCCAAATGCCTTGTCATAGTGTAAGGAGGACTGAATGTCAAATCTCTGCCTGCCTTGCCCTCTTTCCTTCTTGCTCATTGTGCTCCTGATATTCTGAGCTACTGTTACTTCTACAGATATGCTAAGTTCTTCCCAGGCTAGGGAACTTCGCCCATATTTTTTCTCTGCCTGGACAACTCTTGCCCCTGTATCTCTTCTGACTGACTCCACTGAATCTTTCTGGTCTCAATCTACACATTACCTTTTCAGAGAAGCCATCCCTGATCATACACCCTGAAATCGGTCCTCATTCCCATTCTCACTCTGCTCATTTTCTCAGCAACAATCCCTTTTCATGGCCTTTATTACAACTAATAATTGTTTACTTATTACTCTATTAAGTCATGTGCTTATTTTCTAGAAATAATAAACCATATTGGGATATTTGGTGACTTGGGTCCAAATACAGATAATGTTGTTCTCTTAATGCCCACTCTTGGGTGTCTAGATACCACATTGGCAGTCTAGATACCACACACTAGGTCTATCTTTCGATCATCAGTTTTGGTGGTATCATCCTGTATCCCTCCGTCCCTATTTTATCTACCAATACAGATTCTCAGATGTCCATTGGAAGATAAACTTCACGTGCTGAAGTTTTATTATATAATATGCCATTAGGTGTTAAAGTTTTGTTATGTAATAGACCTTAAGTAAAGTACAAGTTTGCAAGGGATATAATTAGAGCATGTGTTTTAATTAGATTCCATTTTATCATACATGAGAGTGACATATGATATTATTGGAAGTACTGAAACAAATAAGTAAAAATCAAATGACTAAGAAAACTATTAGAAATATAAACTAAATTTTGTGCATACTGAAGAGTAATGTTTCTTATAAAAGATCGCATTCCTGGAAAGGAATTGATTACTGTGTTCAGTCATTGCAGAGTGGCTGGATTTCCCATAACTAGTGATTATTGCCTTCATTTATAAGGATCACATACTGAAAGATTGCATGTTCACTGAATTGCTTTTTGAATGCTTCTACACAGTCAATCTAAGATTGAGTGATACAAACTAGAGACCCTAGACAGATGTAGGGATTGGAAAAATGTTAGCCTTTAAACTACAGGTCCAGTTTAAAAGTTCATGTAATTTCCTTCCTTCCTTCTTTCCTTCTTTCCTTCCTGTTATGGTTTGGAAGGAGAAGAGTCACTAGGGAGAGTAACTGTAGCCTATGAAATGATTTCCAAAGTTCTTGTTTCTTGTTTTGGTCTATGTGTTGATATTTAAATTAGTTACCATGTATGGGCATGGTTTTTGTGTTTTACAGACTGGTATTATTACCTTATTAGAGTTATAAACAAAAGCTATGGTAAAAAAAAATAATAATTGTAGGTGAATTGAAGACTTTTAAGAAAAAATAAAGCAGATTTTTATGTCATTAACACCAAGCACAAAAAACAATATTTGTGTTTGATTTTAAAAATTGATTTCATTCGGGGGCGCCTGGGTGGCTCAGTTGGTTAAGCGACTGCCTTCAGCTCAGGTCATGATCCCAGGGTCCTGGGATCGAGCCCCGCATTGGGCTCCCTGCTCTGCGGGGAGCCTGCTTCTCCCTCTCCCACTCCCCCTGCTTGTGTTCCCTCTCTCGCTGTCTCTCTCTCTGTCAAATAAATAAATAAATAAAATCTTTTAAAAAAATAAATAAATAAGTAAGTAAAATTGATTTCATTCGGGGAGCCTGGGTGACTCAGTTGATAAGCTCAGGTCCTGATCTCAGGGCCATGAAATCGAGCCCAGCATCAGGCTCCATGCTCAGAACAGAGTTTGCTTGAGATTCTCTCTCCTTCTCCCTCTGTCCCTCCCACTCATGGCTTGCTCTCCGTCTCTCTCTAAAATAAATAAATAAATCTTTTTAAAAAATTGATTTCCTTCATTTGTTCATCCATTTATTTATCCAAAAAACAAAAAAACAATTTAACAACTACTGAGTGCCAGACACTGCATTAGGCATTGGTTATACAACAACTGAAAAAATAAAATTTCTCCCTAGTAAAACATGATTTCTATAGATGGAAGACATAAAATAGGCATACAAATGTGTCAGGGGCACTATAAAAACAAACAAACATACAAAGGTAGGATAGGTAAAATAGACTAGAGGAGTGTGTATGTGTGTATGTTTGTGTGTAATGGTTTTTAGAGAAAGGATGACATTGAGACAAGGATTTGAAGGAAGTAAGAGACTAAATCATATATTAGTCAAAAGCATGCCAAGAAGTGGGGAAGAATGAGCAAAGACTCCGGAGCAAATAAAGGAGCCAGAATTAGGAGAAAAGAGCTGAGTAGGGATAATTGGTGCCATAAGGTGGAAGATGAGGTCAAAGTGATAATGGAGGCCTACCCTGCATAGGATTTTGTACACATGGCAAAGACTTTTCATATAATTTAGCAGTATATGAAAAGCCACTGAAAGGGTTTTGAGGAAATAGTTACATTCTATAATATCAAATGATCTTTATCAAGACACACACACACACACAAGCTTATGTACACCATAAATGGGAGTATTACAATCAACCTGCTAGAATCAAAAAATTTAAATGTAAGTTTAAGAAAACCTTAAGTAGAGTATATTGTTTATTAAGAATCCCTCTTCCTAAAAGCTCTGAACCAAATATATCATTTTTTAAAAAAATTATCTGGGTGGCGCCTGGGTGGCTCAATCCTTAAGCGTCTGCCTTCGGCTCAGGTCACGATCTCAGGATCCTGGGATCGAGCCCCGCATCGGGCTCCCTGCTCCGCAGGAAGCCTGCTTCTCCCTGTCCCATTCCCCCTGCTTGTGTTCCCTCTCTCTGTCAAATAAATAAACAAAATCTTTTTTAAAAAATTTAAAAATTTTAAAAATTAAATAAAATAAAAAATAAAAAAGTATCTGTCATATACTAGTGCTAGAGATAGAGGATATTAAAATTATCACTCTTATAGGATAGTCTTGACTTCTACTGAAATGATCTTTTTAATGACTCTAGCAGAATGAGATTTTAGAAAACTATTCTGATTGCTGGATGCATTTATGTATTCATAAAATATAGAAAAACCTTCATTTTGCAGTTTAGAAGCTATATACTAAGATATTGGTGGTGAATGTATATGTTAGATCAACACCAGAGTGGCTTTTTATGAAAGGTTTATAGACCTGTTCGGTATCTGACACAATGCCAAACACTCAAAATTGCTTATTTCATACATTTAAAACCACGATTTTTAAGACTTACGAAACCTACATACATTCCTTAGTTGCCTAGTTAGGTGATTCCATTCTGCAAGGATTCCTTTTTACTATTTTTAATTGATGCATTATTTTCTCTTCAAAAATAATTTCTTATTTATCTATAAAAAAGAAGTCCACTTTAGATGGGCCCTTATGTTCATACATAACTGATTCAACAGTGGGAGAAAAGAAAAAGGAAGTCAAATCAGTTTTGATGGCTTTGCCTTTGAGATACTATAATAAATTCGAGGCTGAGGATTGAGAGTGGTGATCAGAAATTACATGGACTCCTTTAGGCAGAATTCTATTTCACCGAAACAATCCACCAGGCTGGGTAATGGAGAAAATTCACAATAACTAATTGCTGCTATATCAGTTTTAATATCCACCCTCGTTTCGAGAACTTGATATATCCCAACTCTCAAGGGTATGCCTATAATTATGCTTTTGAGGTGTTCAAGGGCTTTATCACAGAGAGACACTTGAACTCCAATGTGAGAAGGTTAATTATTTAGAATATCCTTGAGAACATTCTCTGGTATGAGTGGATTACATGAAGACACCTTGAAGTGACTACAGAAGTCCCAAGAAAGATAAATGTAAAAATCAATGATTTGTCTATGCTCAGTCTCAGAGGACTGCTTTAGGATATTAATGATATTAGCTACTAACCTTATTTTTAGAAACTATTTTAGAATGTTATTTCTTCCTCTAGCTATGCATTTCCCTGGAGGATTGTGCTTAAATTCAGTTAAAATTTTTAATTTCCTGATTTTTATTATGGAATTAACCCATATAAATAATTTGGTGATGAATAAACATGGCTTGCCTATCATGTGTGTCTTTCGATGGTCTTCAGTGTGTAATTTCATGATTATAAGACTTTTGATAATTATGACAAGGTTTGTCATTCTGAACTACTAATTAGAAGACTTTTGGGTTAAGCTATGCTCCATATTTAAAAGTCTCCTGAAAGAAAAGATTTATATAACTTCATAAACATAAATTGGGAGGAAATCTGAAGTTTCAATGGTCTACTTGCTTGCCCACACATTAGATGTCCAAGGAATGTATATATGGACTACATGTCCCCAGGCTAAGGAAATGCATTGTTAAATTCTTGTTTACATTTTACCCCTCTTTAAATGTAAGCCTACTTTCTTCATTAAAGATGAGACATTTTCCCTAAAATAAAAGATTTCTTTTTTTATTTTATGTAATGACACTGAAGCCTATTATTTCCCTCCTCAGCCACTTTAGGTTTTAATTCCTCTTTCTCTTTAATCAGTGGTCTAATCAACAACAGTCTTCCTTTCTCATTTGTAGGACCTCTTCTCTATGGAGTTGTGGTTCTCCCCAGGATCACCAGTTTGGCAGCATTTGTAACTTAACAACTAAACTTGGCTCTGGTAAGTAGCAGATTGTATGACACAGCTCAGTCAGAAAGTATCGTACATATCGTTATTTTAAAAAATCTTTTTTGGGGGGCACCTGGGTGGCTCAGTTGTTAAGCGTCTGCCTTCGGTTCAGGTCATGATCCCAAGGTCCTTGGATCAGGCCCCGCATCGGGCTCCCTGCTCAGCGGGAGGCCTGCTTCTCCCTCTCACACTCCCTTTGCTTGTGTTTCCTCTCTCGCTGTCTTTCCCTCTCTGTCAAATAAATAAATAAAATCTTTAAAAAAAAAAAAATTTTTTTTTTTTTTTAGGGGCACCTGGGTGGCTCAGTCAGTTAAGCATCCGGCTCTTGTTTGGCTCAGGTCATGATCTCAGGGTCGGGGGATCCAGCCCTCGTTGGCGCTCAGGATGGCATCTGCTGGAGATTTTCTCTGTCTCCCTCTCCCTCTGCTCCTCCCCCTGCTCACGCTCTCTCTCTCTCTTTCTAAAATAAATAAAATCTTTTAAAAAAATCTTTTTTTTATTATGCTAAGCAAAGTAAGTCAGTTAGAGAAAGACAAAATATCATAGGACTTCCTCATATGTGGAATTTAAGAAACAAAACAGATGAACACAGGGGAAGGGAGGGAAAACCAAAATAAGACAAAATCAGAGAGGGAGACAAACCATAAGAGACTCTTAATCTCAGGAAACAAACTGAGGGTTGCTGGAGTGGAGGGGGTGGGAGATGGGGTGGCTGGGTGATGGACATTAAGGAGGGCATGTGATGTAATGAGCACTGGGTGTTACATGCAACTGATGAATCACTAAACTCTACCTCTGAAACTAATACTCTATATGTTAATTATTTGATTTTAAATAAAAAGAAAAAATCTTTTTTTAAATCCCTTAGCTCAGGCATAAGGGGAAATATATTAGGAGGATATTGACCTATCCCACAGAATCCTAAGAAGATTTGAACAACCAGGAATAATTTGGCTGTGCACCAAAATACTGTCTTTAACAAAAATCCAATAGCATCTCTAAAGCAGAATTTGTAGATCTTCCCTTTACTGCAAGGGATAGATAATACAGTCTTGTTCTATTGACACCTCATTTCTGTGACTTGGTAAACTACAAACTCCTTGGAGAATTTGATTGGGTAGCTTGGGGTCTGGTGGTCACCCCTGGTCAATTATCTGTGGCTACACACTGAGTCTCTTAGTAGATATGTTAAACACCCACCCCTATAGATCAGGCACACTTCCCCTGAGGAGAGGAAAACAATAGTGATTCAGGTCAGCCTAGGAGTGCCCACTACACTCTCTTGCAGGTCACTCCACCCTTAAAGAACCTGGAATGCCTTAGCCCTGAACTCCTCATCCATAGTATTATATCTCACAATGGATGCTCTCTCATTTTCTATGCTTTGCTATCCTATAGAACCATTGATGTAGTTAGAATAGGGAAGGATTTCCTGGAACCTAAGCATACTCCACAAGGTGCTTTCTTCTCTTCCAATGTTGTTCCATTCTTAGGTTTTTCCTTGTTACTAGTATATAGTCACTTTTATTTCTTCTGTTTAATTAATTAGCTAATTAATTATACAGATATTCATTGAACATGTGCTGAGTTTTGGGCTAGGAGCTGGGGAGGCCCATTTTGGAACTACTAATGATGTCCAGCATAAAGTACATTTCTCCTTTGTTGGTTTAATGCTTTCCCCCCCCACCTTTTTTGGATCTTTACATAATATATCGAATGTTAAAGTCAAACAGTGCTTTGCGTTTTACCCAGATTTCATGTATATCATCTAATCTATTCCTCTGAGATAAGTAGACCAGATACTGTTATTCTCATGCAGAAGAGGAAACTGAAGCTCTGGGAAGTTAAGTGCTTTATTTGGGTTTTTATAGCTACTCAATGGCAGATCTAGGACTCCAGTAAGTGTCTGACAGTAATTTCATATTGTAGATTGTGATTTTACTCTTCTCTCCCTCCACTACTGAAAGAACCACGAGCATCAGTACTTTCAAGATATAGGAAAGTCAAATGGATGACAATACGTATTTGCTAAGTGTATTCTACATCTACAAGTCTAAAAATATGTGCTGGAACTATATAGAAAATTGATAATATGTTAATATAATATGATATTTAGAAAATTGATAATGTTAATAATATTTTGGCTGGGCACCAAAATACTGCCTTTAACAAAAACCTATAGGTTTAGCTTGGTTAAATAATTTTAAGAAAAAAAACTGAAGTGTTAGTCTTACTCTAAATTTCATGATTAGATGGTCTCTAGTCTTGATTAGACATGAACCAATAGATATAAAACCACTATCCAATGTCACCAGAGAAGGTTTTTATAATGCAAATTTGCTAGTGATGATCATTACTTGTACCAATTACCAAGTTCTTAAATTACTGGATTCCAGTAAATACTTAGAATCCAAGCGTGATCGCTGAATCAAATACTATTTCATTAAAGGAAGGATACATCACCCATAAATATAAAAGTTAACTTCGAAATTTTTAAGCGGTTATCATGGTTAAGGATAACAAAATAAGTTTTTGAACAAAAATATCTAAGTCAGTGTCTGCGTAAATGTTAACAAATGACATTTGAATCAGCAACATTTATTAAATATCTACTGTGTGACTGACATGGTATTACATAAATGAAAAGCTAAAAATAAATGAATAAAATAAATAAGAATAAAATGTCAGAAAGTTTCTTTTAAGAACTTTGATAACCTGATTTGGTGAATCGTGAATTGAGAGACTTACTTATATTTATATTTTTGTACAGCTTTCCAACAAAGTTCCACTTACAATTTGAGACAACCCAGTCACCTTTACAATTTGAAAATAGTTGTGGAAAATTTATCTTTATGGCATGTATATTTTGGAAAAACTTATCCATAATTCTACACTATGAAAACATTAAAGACTTCCTGAAAACAGTATAACATGAGAACATTTCCACCACCACTTCACATACCTCCTGCTCCTTTCCTGTTCTTTCCATATGCCTCCACCCACCTGATCCCGTCCCTCAGCACTTTTGGCATTAATAATTTTGAGACATTCAAAATTCATCCATGCATTCAAACCACTATTTTAAAGAACCCATGATATACCAGACACTGTCAGTGGTGAGGCTGAGGCAGTAGTAGAAGAGAGAGAAGACGGCGGGATTTTATTGTTATTGGCAGTGGGAATGGAGAGGGGTGGATGGAGGTGAGATATTTGGGAGATATAATTATCCTTTCTTGGTGACTGAGGAATGTGGGGAGGTATCTGTTTCCCAAGGTTTGGTCACCGAATAGAATATATTAGATATAGTTGCTCAAGCAATTTTTGTTCCAGAAATCTGAACTGATTTCTAATGAAAGCATTTTTAAACATTTTATTAGTGCTCACGTTCAAAGCAGCCATAGGAAGGTACATATATTTTGAAGATGCATTCAGTTTTCCCAATGTTTGTTTTTGCATCATGAGATTTATACCAAATATGTTCAACATAAACCTTTAAAATACACTTACAAGAAAGCAAAACAGGCTTGTCAACAACTAAATAGATTGTCAAAATAAATCTGTATAATGTCAGATAAAAGTTACAAACATTGAATAAAAAATTTCAATGTGAGTTTTAAGGTTCCATTTTTAAACAGCCTCAAACAAATGTCTTTTCAAAGCTTTCTTTTGCCAGTAGATGTTATTACTAAGGAGGGATAATTTCACTAGGAAGTGCATTACGGCCACCTAAATTAGAAGAGTCCACATCCCCACAGATGTTTCTCAAACAAGCAGATGGGGACTTCATGGACGATTTGTCCTTCTTCCCAGGAGCAAGTGTCAATCTGGAGGAGATTGGAAAACCTGCCATTTAGTACCACGTCAAAACACTCACTCGATCTGAATCCATATTCCAGTTGTTGTCATGATGTAGGAACTTTTATCTTGAGCTTACCATGTAAACAAAACACTCACCATGAGACAAGATGCAGGTCTCACAGTTCTTTGGATTTAAGTGTGTATACTTCTCTCAATTTCTTCCTTCTGCAAAAGGACTGCATCCTTTGGCTAGTTTTTTAATGAAACATTTCAAACACCCAAATGCCTAGAGGATAAGATAGTCAATACTTAACGAATGTACCATCCCAGCTTGAAAATAAAACTTGAAAAAGACAGACGAGCTCTACCTCTTTCAGATCACGTTTCTCTACGTAGCCATCAGAGGTAGCCTCTATTTTGAATTTTGTGTTTTCTGTTCCCATGCATTTCTTTATAGGTTTACTATGCATATATTAAACATATAATATTATTTGGCAGGTTTTAAACTTGAAACAAATAGTGTACTGATTATTCAACAACTGTCTCTCTGCTTCACACCCGTCTTCTACACTCTGCTCTATGATGCTGGGGCAGGGACGCTGCAGACAACATTTCTGCTTCAGCAGCTGGCTTCCTGCTGGGCTCTGCCAATAGAGGTACAAGAGGGAGACTGGAAGGTTGAAGAAAAAAATGACTTGCTTCTTCTGGTTTGCTCCCTGTTGCTGTGACCCTTAGAGCTTGGCAACTCATCTTCACCCCAGCAGCAGCAGCGGTGTCTTCCATCAGTAGCAGTCCCCGAACCAGCCTTTTTGCTGCCTCATCAGGAGCTAGGCACTGGCCATAGATGTCCCCCACCTTAAGCGTGTGGATCCCAACTTCACGGGGTCCTTCCTGGTTTGCAAACAACAGCACCAATTAATTAGGCCCTTTTCTCCAGTCTGAGCTTCCGTTTTATTCTTACAGCCCCAGGCAAAGTCGCTGCTCTCTGCATTTGCTACTCTCTGATTCCAGAGTCCCCTTTTTCGCTTTTTAATTACTTCGTTAACTAGATACAAGTTTGTCGCTGTTATCAATTCATTTTATTAAATTCTCTATGTCTCCTGATTCTAATTTAAGTGGTATCATTAATGTAGGTAATATTCTTGAATGTACAATGTTCAGCCAGAATTTTGTTTCTACAGTTCATCTGTAATATTGATATAGGTCTAGTGAAATAGTTTTCCCTGCTGTAGAAGATTCTCTCATGCTGACATGTCACAATTGATGTATTCGTTCTTCTTGGAATCAGTTGTTTAAAAAAAAAATGCTGCTGTACATATTTTTGTGATTGCTTAGTGTACATGTGGGTCGGGACAGTTTACTATGTGCTCGAGATTCTCAGATAAGTTAACAAGAAGTTATGGATTCATTGTTCCACAGAATTTGTGCATTTTTAAACTTTACAAAATAATATCAAATTGCTTTCCAATGTAGTCGCATTAGTTTATGCTCCCAAAAAGAACAGCATAATAATTCCCACTGATCGAGGTATTGCCAGGGTCCTTAGTTTCTTAATTCTTCATGTAAAATGGTATTTTATTGTGATTTTAATTTCTATTTCCTTAACATTGAGCACTTTTTCCCTATGTTTATTGGCTATTTGGATTTCTTTCTTGAATCATTTATTTATATATTTTGTCCATTCTCATGGGTTGTTCTTTTATTGATTTGTTAGTATTCTGTATATATTACAGACTTTAATCTTATACCATTTTTAAGTGCTTTTCAAGTATTTTCTCCCAATCTGTGGTGTCTCTTCACTTTCAATGGTATCTTTTGATGAACAGATATTTTTATTTTGAATGTGCCAAATTCAGGAATCTTAATATTATTTATGATTTATGGGGGGTTTTTTGGGTTTTTTTTTCTTTTTTTGATTTATTTAAATTCAAGTTAGTTAACACATAGTGTATTATTAATTTCGGGGTTGAATTTAGTGATGCATTAGTTGCCTATAACACCCAGTGCTCATTACATCACATGCCCTCCTTAATGCCTTTTGCCCAATTATCCTCCCACCCACCTCCCCTCCAGCAACCCTCAGTTTGTTTCCTAAAGTTACGAGTCTCTTATGGTTTGCCTCCCTATTTTCATCTTATTTTATTTTCCCTTCCCTTCCCCTATGTTCATCTGTTTTGTTTCTTAAATTCCACATATGAGGTATTTGTCTTTCTCTAACTGACTTACTTCGCTTACCATAATACCCTCTAGTTCCATCCATGTCATTGCAAATGGCAAGCTTTAATTATTTTTGATGGCTGAGTAATATTCTTATATATATATAACATATATATATAATGTATTGTATATATACATATATACATTATATATACATTATATATATATTATATATATATACATATATATATGTATATATATATTATAATGTATATATGTATATAATGTATACATATATACATTATATACATATATATACACACCACATCTTCTTTATCCATTCATCCATCCATGGACATCTGGGCTTTTTCCACAGTTTGGATATTGCAGACATTGCTGCTATAAACTTTGGGGCACATGTGTCCCTTCAAATCACTATTTCTGTAATTTTTTGAGATCACAAAGTTATTCACCTATAAAATATTTGTTTACTATATTTTGGTCCTTAACCTACTTGATATTTTACATGGAAATTCAATTTTATTTTATTTCTTCCATATAGAAAGCCTATCATTTATTGAATGGTCTATCCTTTTATGGTGATCTGCAATGACACCTCTGATATTTATGAATTTTCAGATATTAGTAAGACTGTTCCTGAATTCTATCAATCTACTTGTCTACCATCATGACATATTAATCTGTCACAGCCTCATAAAAAAAACTTGATTTTCTTATAAGAAAAGAACTTTTTCTACTCCCTGCCTTCTACTCCTTTATCACCACCTTCTATTCCTTTAAAATTTTCTTGGCTCTCCTTGGCTTTTTTTCCTTCCATATAAAAATTTTAAATTAGTTTATTAATTTCCATGAAAAACCATGTTGTAATTTTGGTTGGCTTTTCAAGATACCTGTAGATTAATTGGAAGAGTTGGCACCCTTTGATATCAAGTCTTATTCTTTATAGGTATTGTATTTATCTCTATTTATTTAGGACTTCTTTATTGTCTTTTAATACATCGTAATAATTTTCTCCACGAAGACCATGTACCTTTTATTTTTTATTTTATTTTTTTTAAGGTTTTATTTATTTATTTGAGAGAGAGAGACACAGTGAGAGAGGGAACACAAGCAGGGGGAGAGGGAGAGGGAGAAACAGGCTTCCCGCTGAGCAGGGAGCCCAATGTGGGGCTCGCTCAATCCCAGAACCCTGGGATCATGACCTGAGCCGAAGGCAGATGCTTAACGACTCAGCCACCCAGGCGCCCCTCATGTACCTTTTAAAAAATATTTTTTCCTAGGTACCCCATTACTTTTTTGTTGCTATTATAAATGGTGTCTTTTTAAAATTACATTTTCTGTCTGTTGCTGATAATAGGAATATAATTGACTTCTGTATATTAATCTTATATCTGAAAACTTGCCGAACTCTTATTAATTATAATAATTTGTATATTTTTCTAACATTTCCTATAGAAACCATCATTACCTTCAAATAATAACAGTTTCATTTTTAATTTGAATCATTATACTTTAAAATTAATGGAGCAACTGGGTGGCTCATTCGATAAAGCGTCTGCCTTCGGCTTAGGTCATAATATCAGGGTCCTGGGATCAGACCCAGATCGGGCTTCCTGCTCAGCGGGAAGCCTGCCTCTCCCTCTCCCTCTCTGCTCCCCCTGCTTGTGCTCTCTCTCTCAAATAAATAAATAAAATCTTTAAAAATAAATAAATGAAATGAAATAAAATAAAATTATTTTACTAGGTGCATTAGAACTATCTCCTGTCCAATATTAAATGATCGATGGCAGAAAGCACCCCAGTCTTTCCTTTTCCCTAACTTTGAGAGGAATATTTTTAAGTTCATCATTAATTATGAATGTTCCTTTGTGTAACTGGTAAATATCCTTTTTCAGGTTGAGAAAATGTCCTTCTATTTACAGTTTGGTATGAGTGGGTGCTTAATTTTATAGAAAACTTTGCATCTATTGAAATTATAACTATTGAATAGGAAGAGGAGAACTCAGTAGAATGTGAGCAGAACACAACTTTGTTTTCATCCCCCCGCCACTTCACTTCATATCTATTTCATGCTCTAGTTTTGTTTCGTTTTTTTTTTTTTCATGACCTTGGATAAAATATAATGCAGATCATGTGGTGTTTCCTGTCATTCCTAATATAAAACCACTTCTAAGCCCGGAAATAGTGTCATTTTAGTAGCTAAATTATCCATGTGGGGTGTATATACACACACACACACACAAAGACCCAACATTCCCTGACATCAAATGTGGGAACATAAAAACTCTCTAAGAATAAAATTGGTATAGAACTAGAATGTTTCATGTCTTTCACTGATTAACATTTTAATGAAGGCACCAGATTGAACTACTATGATTGGTCATAAAATTTATTCTTTGCATAGGTAGCCAAATTATGTCAAAATACCTTAATGTATGTACTACAATCCTATCTCTGTTCGTTTGTCTGTGTATCCAATCTATTTATTGTTGAACCCTGCTGCTTTTCCTTCATAATGACTATCAGCACTGCCTCATTATTTCCTTTTCCTACTGTTCTAATGTTACTAAGACTATGCTCCTCTCTGGCTTGGGCAATGACCATCTCCTCAGGCAATCCATAGCTTTCCAATTCTTTTCACTGGCTCCAAACTCTCTTCTCAGTTTCTTGTTTTGATCTTCACAGTTCCCATGTTTAAACTCAGGGCGCCGAAACTATGTCACTTTCCTAGTCTAGATTTTGTTTGTCATTTAGGATAAAATAAATGTCTTCTGAACAAGACTGCAATAGGAATTAGGTGCAGTTAACTTGAGTTTTAAATTATCAGCTAACGTAAATATATTCCTCTCCTCCCTAGCAATTAAAAAAAAAAAAAATCTCAAGGGAAAAAGGATCCTGAATCCTTTTCATCGAAGCCTGACTACAATGGGATTGAGTTAAATGAACTGTGAAATCCCTCTGTGCTCTCCATAAATTAGACTAAAAATAGGCCCAGTATGGTTTAATAGAGCAGAAGTCAAGGGAACAGTTCTAACTTCTTGGAAAACTGCTGTTAATTCCATAAATACTTTACAAAAGTTGGTTTCTCAATAAATAGTTAAAAAGGGGAATATATGATTTGCCAAATTAGATATACCATTGGGTAGATGTTAAAGCCAATAAAAATATTACTAAGGTAAATTCAATATGACTTCTCTTTCATTGCAGTATTCTTCAAAAGATGAATTAACATGCTTTGTCATAATTGCTGACCATCCACTCACTCCTTATCTTCTGGAAATTTTGTTTCTCTCTCCAGTTACTCTAATGAAATCTCTCTGTTGTCAACAATGAACTAAATGTCACATTTAATTTTTTTTCCTTCAGTCCATATCTGTCTTGACTTCTCTGAAACATGGCACTGTTGACTATCCTACACTTTCTTTGCTCCACTATCCCAGCTCACCTTTCTAAACACACACACACACACACACACACACACAAGGTGAATATCTATTAGACTTCCTAACTCTTCTCATCCTTTAAATGTAAGCATTAATCATGATTTAGTTCTTAGCCCACTGATCTCGTTAAATATTCTTAAAAGGGTTCCTTTATCCTCATAGCTTCAAGTAACCTCTATTCCTCTGTCCTTAATTTCAGGGTATCTTGGACTGTGTTAGAACTAGTTGATTGAACACTGCTTACAGCTCTTTAAATTCTTGGATCTGTAGATTTTTAAATGTTCCATTATTGGAAAACCAAAGAAAATCACTAGGTGGAAAATTAATTTTCTGGAATATAGCAGCAGTGACTCTTAAGGCTGGATGAAATGAAGCTGTAGACTTCATGCAGTCTCACTTCAGAGCATCTTAACTCTCTGTTGGTTCTTAAACTCTCCACAATGGTCAATGAGGAAAAGTGATTTGTATGAAAGTCTGGAGACCCCATCTGATTGAATCTAGATGTACTAAAAGAAAATGGTTTAAAATTTTCTATATCTTTCTCTCTTCCTATTTTTATTCTCTCATGAATCTTTTCTTTACCTCCTAATCTTGGGTCTCTTCAAATCCCAGCTGTGAATAGCTTTGCTTGGACACATAGCCACAGCAGAATTTTGGGACACCTTGGGTTTTGTTTTCAAGCTTCTGGTTCTGCTCTGAGAAGAATATCATGTAACGGCTTTATCTCCCTTCTTTCAATATGTCCCTTAATGGAAAAATAATTTTTTTTTAATTTGGCAAGGATGAATAGTTTATAAAATACCTGTGCCAGCTACATTCATATATGTGTAGAAGTTCATAGCTCTATGACTAAGTTTATTTGACCATGAATACAACTGGAGAGACAGGGAATTTGGAGGGAAGAAACTAGAACCCTTGACAGGAATTAAATGATTAACAGAGCAAGCTATAATCCATTCTCTTGCTGGGTTCGGTTGGTGACATGTTGTCTGTGTCACTCTTAGAAAGAAGGCAGGTGATGTGGACTAATCTTTACAAACATGCAAATGACAGACCTCATGGCAAACAAACTCATTGTATTTGCTAGTTGGAAGTCCTTATCTGAGGAATGTTTTATCAGGGTGTACCTAATTGTCTAAGATTGTTTATAGTAAACCTACTGATTTATGGATGGCTCCTTGCAAATTGTTTTGCAAACTGTGTATCTGTTATACTCTGTTGTGTATGAGTCTCTTTATGGCTTAGATTCTTGAAATCTGGTTAAACTTGATACTGTGGAAGAGTTCTAATTTCTATATTTGATTTAATAATTTGATTATATATATTATAATGATATATAGCAAATAACACTGGCTTTGGAAAAGATAAATCTAAGGCATTTAGATTGGTTTTACTTAACTTTTACAACCTTAAGTTTTCCTATTGTTTATAAAGAGGGCACAGGCTTGTCTTTAGAGTTCTTGCTACTATTAAATGATAAACTTGTTTAAATCATTTGCCACAGAAATTAATTGAATTTAAATTTAAAAAACAAAAAATAAATAAATAAAAATTTTTTAAATCGTTTGCCACAGAAGTTGGCATATATCAATCTCAACTACATGGCAAATTTCTGGAAGTCTAGGACTCTGACATATAATTCTCTATTTCTACTGCACCAATATATAGTAGTTGCTCAATAAATATCTATAGAAAGAATGAGTATTTTAGGTGACAAAAACAAGATGGTGAGTGGCAAATTTTAAGTAAAAACTCTGGTGACACAGAAATATTTTATGCATAATTAAATTCAGTACAAGCACACCTGGGTGCTCAGTCAGTTAAGCCTCTGCCTTCAGCTCAGCTCATGATCCCAAGGTCCTGGGATGGAGCCCCACATCAAGCTCTCTGCTCAGCGGGAAGCCTGCTTCTCCCTCTACCTCAGTTGCTCCCCCTGCTTGTGCTCTCTCTTTCTTTCAAATAAATAAATAAAATCTTTTTAAAAAAATTAAATTCAGTACAAAATAGCTTTATGGGGGAAACTGCTAAATGTGCACCAAAATTTCCTTTTCTTTTCTCTGGTAGGAAATAAAATTATAGCTAGGTGTGTCCACCAGCTGAGGACTACCCTTTCCAGCTCCCTCTTCCCATATGTGCTTATGAGACCATGTTTTTGCCAGTGGAATGAAAACAGAAGTAACCTGTGTTACTTCTGGTCCCACCACGTCTTTAAGCATCAGAGGTACACAACCACATTTGCCCTCTTGTGACCTGAACATGGATGTACTTGAAGCCCGGCTTTGACAATGCAAATGAGGACAATACCCCAGAGGATGCCAGAGAAACAAGATGAAAGTAACATGGGCCATGAATGACTGAAGAGAGTGGAGCAACTGCCTGAGAACTTAGAATGGTATTTAAAAGAGAAACAAGAAACATTACTCCTTGATCTACCTATTATTGTCTCACGGTTACAGCAATTTATTTATTATTTTAATATAAGTAGGAAAAGGTAAAAGAACATAAACTATAATGTTTTTGATTGGTAAGGTGATCTAATTTGTTTTAACAAGTTTAGGAATGAATATGGAGAAAGAAGTTTTAAAAGAACATGTTTATGATTTTTTATTTCCTTAGTCCCCTTTTAAAATTATTTAAATAATTGAAGTAGCATTTAAATTTTAGCTATCATTTGCATTTAACTCTAATTAACAATCAAATCCCAAAGAGATATAGTTTTAAAATTTGCCCATGAAATTTAAGATATTTTTGTCATCTTTTAAAGTGACAGTGAACTTGCAGTACATAGATATTAAATTTTCCAAAGAGTTTTCAAAGAATAGTTTTTAGTGCATGCGACCTTCCCTTACTTTATTTTTTTAACATCTGAATGTCTTCTCCTTCAAATATATGAATTATATTGCTTTTGCTCTAGAAAGTTCACTCCATTATCATTTCAATGGAAAATTTTCTCTTTTGACTGTGCTCACTTTACCTGGGAATATTTTTGGTGAAACCTTGGGAGGGTCATTTGGTTTCTCTTTCCAAACTCTTTTCCATGCTACAATCACACTTAGACTAAGTTTCTAAAATGTAACAAACATGGACCACATCATTTCAAAGATAGTTGCTATGGGAAACAATATGTTAAAATTTGGTGAGATTTTAGCTTCAGATAAAAAATAAGTTAAGCAGTTTTTTATCAAATAAAAGGAATTAATTTCCAGGTCAGATTCCATTATTATGAATCTTCATAGGATTGTGTATCACATTGTAGCACATAAAAAACACATTTTTACCTTTTATTTGTTTGATTGTTTGATTACAGTGTGCCCCCCCCACACACACAACCATGGTCAGAAAGACCCTGTGCCTGTTTTTATTATTGGCTAGCATAATGTCTGATGCTTTATAAGTGTGTAATAAATATTGGAAAGTTAGAGAAGCAACTGAAGTTAAAGATGTATTTTTGATGCATACATGATGTAACAAATTGATGGTATACTTCTCTCACACCTGGAAACTTTTTCTTTTCTTTTTATTTATTTTGAAATATGTAAATATTGAAACACAATAAAAACATTTATCTTTATAAATGTGATTTTTTTAGATATCTTGATGAATTATTTAATATAAAATATGTCATGATTAAAAATACAAAAAAAAAAAAAACCATACAGTAATTCCATACAGAGAAAAAAACAGAATGTGCAGTGGTAAAAGCCTTATTTATGATAGACCAGAATATTCATATATTGACAAAATGCAAAATATACTGTTTTTTGCATTATAAAAGTAATATTAAATGTAATAAAATATTAAATGTAAAAAAGTCCTATTAAAGATCATAACAAAGAGAATATTGCAAATGTTTCTTTCTTTTTTTTTTAGAAAGAGAGAGTGAGAGAGCGTGTGTGAATGCGAGTGGTGGGGAGGGCAGAAGGAGAGAGAGAGAGAGAATCTTAAGCAGGCTCCATGCTCAGCAGAGCCCGACACTGGGCTTGATCTCACCACACTGAGATCATGACCTGAGCTGAAATCAAGAGTCAGACATTTAAACAACTGAGCCACCCAGGCGCCCCTGTTGCAAATGTTTCTAAATGACATTACAGTATTTTAGATTTATGAATTATGGCAATTGATATAACATTTCCAAAGGTGAAATCCCAGGTGCCAAGCCATAGTGCTTAGAGGTACATTCAAAGAAATAGCATTCAAACACTCTAAAAATAATTTAAAAGCAGCATATTTAGTGAAATCTGAAAATGAAAACAATGAGGGCATAGATCATTTTAAACACACAACAAACTTAAGAAATAATTAAATTTCTTTCTCACTCTCATCTATGGAAGCTACCAAGAAGGCACCTCCTCCCTCCTCCCAAATTTCCTAAAACTCTTCCCTAATTCTTACTCGTGCTGAGTCTTGTATTTCTTCTCCTTCCCTCCTTCTTTCTGTTGCTATTTAAATTACTTCCCAACAATCATTTCTCTCCTCTCAGTTCTTCTTTTGCTCATAACTATGGTCTGATACCACAAGGCTCATGTACAAACTCCACAGTTACCAATAGCTACCTGTGTTTTAGTTCTTGTTTCTAGAAAGTAGAGCATGGGAACTAAAACCACAAATGGAGAGTCAAGGTTAAGTATAAATTGCCAAAAAGATAAAAAATGACAAACTAGTGTTATCTATGATACAGCAAAATCAGAGCTTTGTATTACTTCTTGGAGGACAGTTGTTTATATATATCAGAAGTCTGAAAAATGTGCATACCTTAATAATGAGCATTTTAAATCTTAGGAATTTATTTTAAAGAAATAATAGTCGCTTACATTAGCAAAAACAGAAACAAATGTTCAAGAATATAAGTAATTGATTCTTTGATGTGAAAGAACTAATTCAAAGTACTTTTTAAAATTCATTTATCCAAATAGATAAAAACAGGGTGCCTGGGTGGCTCAGTTGGTTAAGCAATCAACTCTTGATTTCAGTTCAGGTCATGATCTCAGGGTCCTGAGATGAAGCCCCATGAAGGCTCCCTCTGCCCCTCCCTGCCCCCACTCCCTCTCTGAAAAAAAAAAAAAAAAAAAAAAACTAAAACAATAAGGAGATATGGTAATTCACATACCAATATTTTCAGGTTAGTCACTTTTAGTTGTTTGTGGATGGGGCTAGGTGGATTTCAGTGGTGCTGTTCCCCATATACAGTCCCAACACCTTTTAATTAGAGAAATGTTGACACACTTTATAGAAACAACAATGACTTATCCTTCCCATTTTATTTGACCTTTTCAGGAGGAATAACAAGTTCATATGTTGATGGAAACAGAAAAGACAAAGGATGGTCCCACTAGAAGAGAAAGTAGATAGAAGCATATTATGCCTCATACCTCATTTAAAAAAAAATAGAGAAGGACTGAAAACTAAAGAAAATGATTATTAAACCACATCATTTAAAGTCTCTGTTTTTCATGCTTTGAGATACTTTACATGGGTCTTCTAGAGAACAGTATTACATCTTATCATAGAATCAGAAATTTCACCAGGTCAAGTCATAGTTAGAATGTTAACTACAGCGTTAACTGGATTTTACAAGTTACCTATAAAAACCTCAGATCTGGACAGGTGTTTTTCATTTGAATGATATTTTTTTCCCCAACTGGAGGTCATCAACTTCCCTAGGTAACAAATTTCAAGATTCTGCCATTGTTCAATTATATTCACAGATAAAACAATTTAAATCTAAGTTTAGCTCACCACCAGAAATAAACAGATCATTAAAAAGAAAACCTTCTTCATTTAGAAAAGGCAAGAAATAATTGCCCTTCATAAAAAGGCTTTCTTCTTTTCTCAAACTTGAAATACTGTAACTTTTGTTTTGACAGTGTTGACATTTTGAAGTTTTCTTCTAACTTAAAATGATTTTCTTTTATAATTTATTTCTGAAAGGGACCATTTAATTTTTAGAACAAATTTCATTTTTAACATTCCAAATACAGGATCAGCTGTTAATGTATTGCATTTACATAATGCTTTGGAAGTAGAAGACTCCCAGTGTGCCTTAAAACCTTGGATAGGCTAGAAAAACCTACACCTACTAGGGAAATACAATAACGTCCTAAACAGAGCACATTATAGTCATTCAGTCTGTTACATACAGAATAATAATCATTTGTGTGATTTGTGAGAGGGCAAAGCCTTGAGTCCTTTTAAATCATTTCCTTTCTTCCCCCACCAATTTTTCTTCTAAAGTCAATTAGTACTTTTGCTGGACAAGGGATTAATGAGGGAAATTTCTTTCTGAAATTCTTCTGCAGGGTTGGCTGCTAGTATGGCATTCTGGGGTTTTTTTTAATTAATTTATTTTTTAAATTAATGGTGTGTTTACTATGCAATCAAATATCAGGTCTTGATCAGTTGAGTAATAATAAAAATAAAGGGCTTTGTTAGGGCACAGGTCAAGATGATTAGGCAAAATTTATCTTTATTTTACCTCCAATTTTTTATGTATTCTCTCATTTCTTTTAGAATAATAAAGTTACTATGTTTATAAAATGCATTACAAAGGCATTAAGATGCGTTACAAAAAGTTCAAACTGTACAGGGAAAAAAATCCCACATTTCACCATCCAGAAAGAACACTTGAGTTAACATTAAGCAGTTTAATTGCTTGTTTTTTTCTGTGCATTGTAATGAAAGAAGGCTAGACAGAAATAATAGTTTTATAAAAATGAGACAATGGGATACATGCTGTTTAATATATATTAATTTAAATTTTACTTGAATTAACAGGATAAAATGAAACTGGTAAACTAAAGGAACAGCTATGCTTGTTCTTCATTATAGGGATTATTAGTTCCTAAAAGACCTTTTTTTTTTTAAAGATTTTATTTATTTATTTGAGAGAGAGAGAGAGAAAGAACACCAGAGTGTGAACAGAAGCAGGAGGAGAAGCAGAGGGGGAGGGAGAGGAACAAGCAGACTGTGCTGAGCTCAGAGCCCCCTACGGGCTCAGTCCTAGGACCCTGAGATCATGACCTGAGCGGAAACTAAGAGTCGGTTGCTTAAGCTAATGAGCCACCCAGGCGCCCCTAAAAGACCATTTTTAGAATTTAAAAAAAAAAAAAAAAAAGATTATTAGAGATTGTGTTATTGTATTGTCAAGTTTTATATCATTTATGTATTTTTGTAATGTAATTCAATTAATTGTCTAGTTTGGGTCTATATTCACATATATTCAGTGTTACCTTTCTGGAATTCTTTCATCTTCAGGACTGTCAGTGTTCTGGGAGGACAATTTAGCTGGTTCTAAAATTTTGGGTTTAAAAATCAAATCAAATCAAATCAAATTCTTGGTTTACATTTTATTTATCTCAGAAATTTGGTTTGGTTTTTTTTGTTTTAAGTAATCTCTACACCCAACATGGGGCTTGAATTCACAACCCTGGGGTCAAGAGTTGCATGCTCTATCAACTGAAACAGCCAGGTGCCCCTATTTACTCCAGAAATGTGTAAACCTTGTTACTATATTGATTTGGCATTGCATGTTGTTTGGAATACTCTGAGGCCAGTTTAACTTTTTACTCTTTTTAAAAAAGTGTTTTGGTTTGTTTCCTTACCTCAATGCTCAAGAAATATTTCTTCTCTTGGAAATTCAGTATAATTTAAGCTTTAAAAAAAAAAAAAAGATCACTGCTGATCTTAACCTTCCCTGGAATATACTTTCTATTTTCAGATTTAGTTTCTTTTTATTTTTAATGAAAACTTCCTTTTATTATGAATTTAAATATTTTTTCTTGCTCCAGTTGCATAAAGTACTTCAGGAATGCTAAACAGCTTTTATTGAATCATCATTGTCTGTTCCTCACCCCCACCCCAGTTGATGATCTTTCTTCTAATTCCATTTATCTTTCTGTCACTTTCCTCTGCTTTTACTGTCATTAGATAATCTCAGTTTTACTCAATGTCACTTACTTAGCTGCCTTCTACTCAAATAACGCACAATTAACTGATACTCCATATACCATCTATAAAACAGACTCACTGATGCCCATGACTTGTGGCTGGTCAGGCTCTCTCTAGTATGTCCACGTATTTCTGCTTTCACTGACTAGACTGCATGCTTGTCAAGACTAAGTTGTGTTTGTTCCCAAAAATGTTTTTGCCAATTGTGAAAGTTATGATTACATTATTTGATTAAACATTTAAAAAACTCATTTGGTATAATGTGATAAGGAAAAGAGCTGTTTCCATAAAAAGTAATTTGAATGCTTTCTTAAAATTTGATATAAACAAATTCCTGAAAAAAAAAAACTTCTTTCAAATCTGATATGACTGAGGTAGCACCAAAAGAATGAAAACACATTGATACTGTATGGTGACTAACATAACATAATAAAATAAAATTTAAAAAAAAAACAAAATACAATAGCAAGAATTAGGACAACTAGATCAAGAATCAAAAAATAATAATAATAATACATTGATAAATTCCTTGAAGGATTCTGCACTCAGTCTGCTTCATGGTTGTTGTTTGTTTAAGATTTTATTTATTTACGAGAGAGAGAGAGGGAGAGAGCACAAGCAGGGGGAGCAGCAGAGGGAGAGGGAGAAGCAGGCCCCCCACCACTGAGCTGGGAGCCCGATGAGGGGCTCTATCCCAGGACTTGGGGATCATGACTGGAGCTGATGCTTAACCTACTGAGCCACCCAGGCACCCCATGCTTTATGGTTGTTTTGACGTTTTTGTTTCTCATTGGAGATTATCAGTGATGAAAAAAATTGAAGATCAACTAATCTGTAGGTCTATACTGGGAATAAAAAAATCCATGATATCAAAATACAGGCAAATAAATGTATGTTTTTCTGCTTTAAAGTAAAAATCTGTAATGTGTGTATCTGATAAACTATTTCTGCACTTCTAAAAAATATGGAATTAAACTGTGTGTATTCTTAATGAATTTTTTTCTTTAGTCCAATATTATGTATATGAGATTCCTCTATTGTTGGATGTAGCTGGAGTTTCTTTCATTTTTATTGTTTTATAGAATTGCACTGAATCACTATTTATCCATTAGCTTCTAGTTCCCTCAAAAGTCTGTCTTCTCTATTCTATCAGTTCCCCTAAGTCACAGTATACTGGTGCTTGTGTGATTATGGCCATTTTCCTCCTCATCTGCTTTTCTCCTAGCCCAGAGATACTGAAGTGAGGATCTCTTTTTATCTTGCTCTACTGAGAACATGTGGTGATAAAGAGGAACATCCACACTTTATGGCTTCTCTTAACTTTTTCCCAGAGTGACACCTCCTCTTTAATCTGCCTTTTTTTCCAAGGAAGATAAGAAAGAGGCATGGAGATTGTGTTAATAAGAATTTTTAGGATTTTGTTTATTCACCTTCTTTCTTGTCCTAGTGCCAATTTTGGGTTGGTGTGATGGGAATAAGGTAAGTAGTAGAATGAATTATGTAAGAACCAAAGTCTGTGTCATGATGTTTTCCTGTGTGTTTATTGCTGCTGGTGCCTTATATTGGTTGAATTTCTCCTTTTCAGTGAAGTTTGTTAAACTTTGAGAGGAGGAGAGTCTCAATCTAGAGATTATTTTGCCATCTGTAGTAGGATATTTTCCTTTGCATATTCACTATTATGTGACAAATTCCTGATTATCTTTGTTGCTTTTTATATATCTAAAGTCCGTATCTTTGTTATTTATATAATGAAAAACTTAAACTATCAGAGTTTTACTGTGAACCTTTTGTTATTAGCCATAGCTAAAAAGTTATAATCATATAATCTTTTAATTAAGAAAGTATCTTTAAGGGACACTTGGGTGGCTCAGTTGGTTAAGCATCTGCCTTCGGCTCAGGTCATGATCCCAGGGTCCTGGGATCAAGTCCCACATCGGGTTCCCTGCTCAGCAGGGGAGTCTGCTTCTCCCTTTGCCTGCCACTCCCCCTGCTTGTGCTCTGTATCTCTCTCTCTCTGACAAATAAATAAAATATTTTTTAAATAAAAGTATCTTTAAAAATTCCAAATGACAGTTTTGACCATGTCCATTAACATATTTATATGTTCCATATAAATGTTTTGTAATAAAAACCCATAATAATAGTTTTCTAATACTTGCTTTGTGCCTGGGAATATGCTTTGATGTCTTCTTCATTTTTTTAAGTTCTCACATAAACGCAAGAGACAGGCCCTAACGTAAAGATTAGGAAACTGAAGTTTAGAGAAAGCAGAGAAGTAACTGCCCCAGGGTCAGACACAGCTTGAGATCTGGGTTTGGCTCCTAGACTGAGCTAACGTTGTGTACCTCTTTAGCTTTAGTTTCGTGGTCAGCTAACTTTCCTCATACATTAGATTTTCAAAACCCTAGGCAAAGACCAAATGCGTTTGATTCTTAAAGAAGTCAAGTAGTAAAACTGGGTGTTTTAGAGTTAAGGAATTTCAACTTTACTTTGGATTTTCTCCATGGGATGTTAAGTAGTAAATGGCCCAGATCTTGCCTTCATTGGTGCATATACAAGAGTCATTACCTATGATACTGAGTCACTTTCCGCGGTTGGATAGGCCCACTCGGAATCTGATCTTGACTTTCTACTGTCCCCTTGTCCAGCAGAGACAGTCTAAGTGTCCTCTTCTTTACCTCTGTTCCAATTATCCAACCTTGCCATTCTCTAATGAGGGGTTCTCTCAATCAATTCAGTTGTAGGCCACAGACAGATATTTTCTCTCTTAGCAAATCTGCATTTCTCTCTACTTCTAGACTAATGACCTACAGACTGTCCTTTCCTTGTGCTATATTGACCTTACTGAAAATTATCTGAGATAATAAATGCACTCTAACATCCTGAATTTTTCCTACCTCTTTTCTTATTTTATAGCCTCCATTGCAACTGTCTGAGCCTTAGTCCTACATCTGAAGGTACAGGAAATAGTTGAATCAAATGTTTCATGGCTGCATAACAAGACTCCCCAGTGTCCTCAACTAAATGGTAAGGTGTTACCTAATTCTGTCCTACATAGCATATTTATCTGGTTCCACATTTTGGGGACTATTATTTAATAGCTCCTTACTTTTAAATATGTGATTTGGTAATACTCAAGGTTTTCGATTGTAATTGATAAAAGCAAACCTGTTAATTTAGGCAAATAAAGAATTTATTAAAGAATACCATGGAACTCACAGAATTTCCAGAAGGGCCTGATTCACATTCCACAGAACAGTTTCATGAAGACACTACTCTGACATATCCCTGAAGATTTTAATATTGTCTCTGACAACTGGATCTACCCACTGTCCCTATTGCTCCCATCACCAGAAAAAATTCTGCACATTACTAGCTTATATCTGAAAGTCTGGAGTAATTATATTCAGGAGGCAAAAGTTCTACCATGTTACCTCTCAAAAGAGGTCTGTTCTCTAATAGATGTATTCTATAAAATAATAATTTCAAGCATTTATCTATAAGATGTCATAAGCATTATGGAGATGCATCACATAGATGACTTCAGATTGCTTGCTTCTTAAATTCAATGGGAACCATCATGGACTTTTAGCTTTAAAAAGAGGAGGAGGCTTCTAGAGAAAAATAGCTTCACCTTATGGGAATCTGTTATGACAGATGAGAAATAATGTCTTTCTTTTTTTTTCACCCACTCAACAGGTACCAAAGTAAATTTAACTTTCCTTTTTCTATTATCCATTTATAAGTTTACTTCCCTTCAACAATCACTTCCTCTTATTTCTATTTATCACTCATTTTCAACTAGATCTCCCTCCTGGGGTAGGATTATCAGGTTCAGCAAGAGGAGTGACTTTATAAAGCTGGCCTACGTGAATCTGGCCATTGTTTCCCCTTTACCCCTTCCCAGTCATATGGAGTTGTGCTGGGTATGTAAAAACTTGCAGGACTGTCTTGTCCACTAAGTAGGAAAGGGGCAGTAACTGTTATTCCCAGCTTAGACATGAGAGGAGAAACAGTAACATCTCATACCACCATTCCTTTAGGAATTCAGGTGGTAATATTCAGATATACTGTAGCTGTGTGATGTTTAATAACTAATCTCTACTTTGGAACCCATAAAATGTAATTTAGATCCTGGAACTACAAGATCAAGAACACGGAGAAAAAATTAGAAATGGCTTAGATGTTTAAATAAGTTCCAAGGTCTTTCTTATTTCCTCTTCCTTATCTATAAAAGTGATAGCATTTTAAGAAACTATCCAACAGTGATTTTATTCCCATGCATATTAAATATATCATTCATTTGATATTGCAAGTCATCTCTTCAGTGTCTTATCCCCACCCCCAATTTAGTAAGCACATGTTTTTGTTTAATTATGGTTAAAAAGAATAATAGGAGCTCTACCCTCTTAACAAACTTTTAATTGTAAAGTATTGTTAACTATAATCACCAGGTTATAGAGCAAGCTTCTAGAACTTTTTCATCTTGTATAACTGAAACTTTACTCATTAAATAGCAACTTCTCATTTTTCCCTACCCTTGGCCTCTGGCAACCACCATTCCCTTTCTGTTTCTGAGTTTAACTACTTTAGGTGCCTTATATAAAAGGAATCAGGCAGTATTTATTTCTGTGGCTGACTTAATTCACTTAGCATAATGTTCCCAAGCTTCATCCATATTGTTGAATATGATAGGATTTCTTTTTTATGGCTAAATAATATTCCATTGTGCATATAGATGACATTTTCTTTATCCATTTTATTAGTCAGGGTTCTCCAGAGAAACAGACTCAATACATATGAATATCTATATGCTAATTTATTTAGGAAAAACCCTTGGAGACACATCCAGATACAATTTTTAACCACATATTTGGTCATCCTTTAGCCCAGTCAAGCTGACACATAGTTAACTATTGATCTGTTGATAGATATTTAAGTTCAATACTAGAATTAAAAGTGATTTATAGACTACCATTATTGTATTACACGATTCTGTATTTATATATTTACTAATGAGTTTTTTCTTTAACTAATGGGTTTTTTTTAAAGCCTTTGTAATTAGCTTTTGTTTTGGTTTTTTATTTGTTTGTTTGTTGTTTTTTTTAACCTTTGTATGCTTTCATGTTGTTGTTTAGTATCCCTTCCTTTCAACTTGAAGGATTACTTCAGCATTTCTTGTCAGGCAGGTCTACTGGTGATGTAATCCCTCAGCTTTTGGTTATCTGGCAAAGTCATTATGTCTCCCTTATTTTTGTAAGAGAGTTTTGCCAGATATAATATTCTTGGTTGGCAGGTTTTTTTTCTTTCCACACTTTGAATATTAACATCCCATTTCCTTCTGGCCTGTATTGTTTCTGGTGAGAAATTCACTGATAGTCTTCTGGGTGTTGCCCTGTATTTGGCAAGTTGCTTTTCTCCTACTGATTTCAAAATTCTCTCTCTGTCTTTTAATTTTGACACTTTAATTATAATATGTCTTGGTGCCAATATCTTTGGTTTCATTATATTTGGAAACTTTTGGGTCTCTTGAATCTGGATGTCCATTTCCCTACCCAGACTTGGAAAGTTTTCAAACATTTTTTTTTTCTTTATATAAGCTTTCTGTTCCTTTCTCTCTTCACTTTCTGGGACTCCTTTAATGTGTATATTCATCCATTGGTTAGTACCCCATAAAATCCTTAAGTTTTCTTCATTCTTTTTCCTTCTTTTTTTATTTTTACTCTTATGACTAAGTAATTTCAAATGACCTGTCTTTGAATTTGCTGATTCTTTCTTCTGCTTGATCAAATCTGTGTTGAATCCCTCTAGCGATTTTCAGTTTGTTATATTCTTCAGTCTGACATTCCCAGGTTTTATTTTATTTTTTATATTTTTAAACTTTTGTTGAAGTATTCACTTTGTTTGTGAATCATTTTTAAGAGCTTGCTGACATTTTTGTGATGGTTATTTTTAGTTCTCTGTCAAATAATTCATATACCTCTATTTCTTTGGATTGGTATCTGCAGAATGATTTTGTTTCTTTGTTTGGACTGTATTTCCTTGTTTTGTTTTGTTTTTTAGCGCTCCTTGACATTTTGTGTTGGTAACTACATATTTGAAATACAAGCCAACTCTCCCAGCTTTATCAATTGGCATGGCACAGGGGAAACCCTTCACCAATAAGCCTGGCTACAGACTCTGGGGGCTTCTCAAACTTTCCCTAAGTATATGTCTTCTCTGGATGTGTATGTGTAAATTCCTGATCAGAGAGATTGCCAGTTTCTTTTTCCAGGAGTTTCTAATCTCTTGCTACCTCTGGCATCTGTCTGCTATACTATGGGTCGGCTGGAAGAGCAGCACACTGCCCAGCTCTTTTTGTTGTTGTTCTCAGCAGCCCCCAGACATCCAGAATATCCAGAGTATCATCAATATTCTGAGACAGGTGACACTGAAAATCATTCCCTTGGTCAGCCCACAAAAAGACTGAAGGTTAGATGTATATTTTGGTCTTCTCTTACCCTCCACAAAGAGAAGCTGGGAGCTGGGAGTTTTCCTAATCATGTCTTGTTGAGCCAGGACAGGCTCTGACAGTGAGTGTACATTAGCCAAAATTGTCACCTTTGTTCTCAGTGGCCCCCAGGCATCTAGAGTATGCCAGTCCTGTCAATGTTCTAAGACATGTGATAAAGAAGTTAGTCCCTTGGGCAGCCCTCTGAAGTTGGAATGTTGGATAAGATACTCCAAGTCTTTCCCTCCTGAGGGAGAATTTGATATTTAAGTATTTTCACCTACTTGTTCTTCACTGAGACAATGGGGGTGGGAGGTGGGAGGCTATGACCAATGAACGTGCACTAGTTCAAGCCACCAGCTTTATTCTTAGTGGTTCACAACCTGGGACTTCCTGTTAACTCTGACATTCAGGCAAGACAGAAACCAGTCTTGGATGAAGCCATCAGAAAATTCAGAATGTTGGATCTATGGTCCAGTCCTCTCCTTCCCTCTCCAGGGAGAAATTGAGAGCTGGGAGTTTCCTCCTGATCATGTGGTGCTGTGCCAGATGGGAGGGATTCTGGCAAGAGGGTCCCAACTTTTCCTAATGGCTTCATTGTGTGGGCTACAGGAGTCTCTCAGCTGGTCTCTGGATATCTCACAAAGGGAACTGGTTCATGTATTGTTGAATCAGTGTGTCCATGGAGGGAAGTAGGATCTGGGGTTTCCTATTCTGCCATTTTGCTGATGCTATCCCTCCAATAAGCACATGTTTTAATTGTACACGCTAATTTCTATTCAATTAACTAATCTGTAGATGGCAAACTATATAAGTACATTCATGATGTATCTTAGCCTACTGTTGTACTACACCTGCAGTAAATATGTTCCTTCATCAGTGATATATAAGTGAGGGGTAAGGAGACAGGACTGACATTATATATATATATATATATATATATATATATATATATATATATATATGTTTTTTTTTTTTTTTTTTCTCTAGGCCTCTAGTACTGTTAGAGATATTTGCTTCAATTACCTGGTATGTATATCCAAATCTAGAATAAATGCCTAGGCTGGTCAAGACAATCATGGGGTCATGTGTGATGAGTTAACGTAATCCATTAACTGGCCTGGACATTCTCAATAGGCACTCCATAGTTGCTTTTAGTCTCTGATGTTAGTGTTAAAAATGGAATAATTGTTGGGGCACCTGGGTGGCTCAGTTGGTTAAGTGTCCAACTCTTGATTTCAGCTCAGGTCATGATCTCAGGGTCGTGGGATCGAGCCCTGCATTGGACTCACTCAGTGCAAAGTGTGCTTGAGATCCTCTCTTTCCCTCTTCCTCTGTCCCTCCCTCCACTCATGAGCTCTCTCTTTCTCTCTAAAATAAATAAAATCTTTTTTAAAATGGAATAATTGTTAATCACTTTTTGAGCACACAGTGGGATACATCTATTTTTTATTGTTGCTGATTGATTGATTGAATGTCTCATGACAACTGATTTTGTATACCCAAGAAACTACATTCTTTCTCTTTTTCTTTTTATTAGATATAATTGACATTCATTATATTAGCTTCAGGTGTGCAACATAATAATTCGGTATTTGTCTATACTGCAAAATGATCACCACAGTCTAGTTAATATCTGTCACCATCCAGGAAACTACTTCGAAAGCAACAGGGTATTTACTTAGTTTTAGTGACCTTATGAATTCAGAAGTTGTTTTTTTTTTAAATGGGCATCAGCTTACCCCATTTTCATTTGTTTCCTCTAGAAGTGCATAAAGTTTTTCATACACCACCCCCCTTGGGGTTTCTCTAATCTTCTAGTCCTCTAAGGGCCACTTCCTGGCCCATACTGCCAATCTATTGGCCACTTCCTAAAAATAACATGAATCCATATACATCATTTTTATTATCTAGCTCCTCAAGGAATATCCCTCTTAATTCTGCCCATTGAGTGGAGTTGTGTTTTCCTTCTTCAGTCAAAATGAAATGATCAACTAGTTGTTATGCAGTGGACTTCTAGACTGAGTTTTGGCTCTCTATCCTTGAGCTACAATCTGTGAACCATGCTTCTTATGAGGCAGCCTTGGGTAATATTCTAGTCCAAATTCCGTAACTGCTGGGTGGCAGTATGGGCTTTTGCCAACAGTTTTAGCCAGCTTGAGTTTTCTAGCTGTTTATATTTCTCAAATCATTTGTGTATCAGTTAGAGTGGAGTCGTATAGGTCAATGGCCATTTGAGGCCTCAAGAAAGCCTGATGATGTTCAAAGCATTATTCAAACTCAGTTTTTTCCCCTTGTTATTGGGAGCCAATAAAAGTTACAGATGTTGTATGTGATTTCTTCAGAAACCAAGCAATCTTTGTGCCTCTTGTTTTAATTTTGGAGCTAGAGAGACAATAACTCTTTGTGGTTGGTTGAGAAATGCTGCTAGTAGTTCTAGCCCATGTAATTACGCAAAATTTTATTATTTGTGCTGGACCCTATACTTTAACCTGGTTATAATTGGCTCCTCCTGGTGGTTATATAATTAATCAACATTTGGAATTCATGCTTAGTTTGATTTTTAGATTTAGATATCAACATTATGTTATTGATGTAATGAATAACAGCACTTTTTAATTGAAATAAATCAACATTTCTTTTCACCAGGTTATTATAATAAGCAGAATAATTTAAATATCCCCATAGGAGCACAGCAAATGTGTATTGGTGTCTGTTTCACATGAATGCAAATTTGATTTTGACTTTCTTCTAAATAGGAATCTATAAGAAAGCATTAGCCAAACTGATCATAGAATACCTCTCTCTCTTAGCTTGTTGCACAACTTTAATGGTTAATACAGAAATGGCTGATACTACTGAAGGATCCTCTTTATTCAGTCCTCTAGAGTTTAGAATTATCCTCCAGAATCCAATATCTTTTCTTATATCCTATACTGGACCATTGAACAAGAAATTTATGGATACTAATTCACCTGCATCTGTCCTATCTTCAATCAAAACTGAAATTTCTTTTTTTTTCAAAGATTTATTCATTTATCCTAGAGAGAGAGCATGAGCAAGAGAGGCAGAGAGAGATAATCTCAAGCAGACTCCACAGTGAGCACAGAGCCTGACATCAGGCTCAATCTCACAACCCAAAGTTCATGACCTGAAGCGAAACCAAGAGTCAGATGCTTAACTGGACGGCACCACCCAGGTGCCCCTCAAGACTGAAATTTCTTGATGTTCCTTCCTCTCTCCCCACCCCTTCCCAGGTATCCTATATTGTTTTATATTTAGCACTTGAGTGGATTTAGGTGGCTCTAAAGTTCCCCATCTAACATGCCCAATTAAAAGAGAATGAAGAGTAGATTTGATGACATCCTTTTTCCTAATGGCTTGGGTAAGGCAAGAGTTCCTCATTCATACAGCATAATAATTCTGGTAGCGGTGATGTAACAAACTTACAGAACTTTCATTTTAAATTCTACTCTGAACTATACTTTTATTTTTGAATATTTTATCTTATTCTGCTAACTTGATTGCATTGTTCTTTACCCTTTCATTAGCAGGTTTAGGCATATATTGTGCACCAGTGTCTAGAAACTTTAATGCAATTTCTTTTTTTAAGTATTTATTTTATTTATCTTAGAGAGAAAAAGGGAGAGAGATGGGGGTGGGGGGAGAGGCAGAGGGAGAAAATTCCAAGCAGACTCTCTGCTGAGCATCGAGCCTGACACAGGGCTTGATCCCACAACCCTGAGATCATGACCTGAGCCAAAATCAAGATGGATGCTCAACCAACTGAGCCACCCAGGCAACCCTTTAATATAATTTCTTTACCACCCTGGATGGTTTTCTTGCATACCAATCCAAATGACCTTAGTTTCCTTGCTGGGACATTGTAACAGTCTCTGGCCATCTTGTCATTCATAATAACCTTTTTAAACACTCAGTGTTTTAAATAGTACTACTTTGGAAGAGATTGCAGATTCTGCTTTTATGTCATCATTAAATTTTTAAAATTCATCAGATCTAGGATAAATGGAGGACTTGGTAAAGCAGCTGGATCACATAATCTCATATAGTGATCCATTAAAATTTTAATAGCTATTCCATCTATCTCCTCAATTTCCATACACATTTAATTAACCATGTAAACACCCCCACACTCAATTTAATTGTTGAGGGTTTTTTTTCTTTCTTCTGTATAATTCTAATCTTTTTTGTCATTCAACTCGACTCATAGTAAATGAACCACAAGGCCAACTGCAGCTTCTCTTACCTAACCCTACTCATCCATCGGTAGAACGAAGGAGCCTAAGTATTTAGAAACTTTCCATCATTTAAGTCAAAGGCATAAAATTAGGGGATACACAGTATCATCATATAAACAATCCAAAGTTGCTAATATTTTCAGCATTTAGAAGCTTCAGAAAGATTATTTCATTTAGTATCTAAGAGTATTTCATTTACTAATTTCCCCTCTATAGGTATGTTTTATATACCTTGCCTTTATCCAGCTCTGTAAATAGTAAGTTTGACCTAACCACATTTCTGTAAAAGCTGGAACTAATTAAGGATCCTGAGTAAGACCAAACATAGTCTTCCATTCAGCAGTACCTAATACAAGAGAAATAGTTCCTTGGACCTGCATGTTAGCAGAGGCTTCCCAGGGAGCTATTTATAATGTTCCAAAAATGAGTTATTGTGTTTTGTTTGTCTTTGATTTCCTCTCCTTGCAACCTGTGAAGTCTTTTTTTAGTGATTCTCATTTAGACTAAGTCACATTCTGATCAAAAGAAATATATGCTTAATTCTCATTTGGCATGGTGTCCATTCTCTTTAGGATCACCAACCATAATCTGGTGGACTTGGCATCCTCAGTTCTTTCTGCTACTTTCATTTTTTCAAAGTAACCCAAATTACAAAATTTCTGGCTGACTTCCCCTCTACCTGAATTTCTTCTTTAAGTGGTTAGCTATCTCCTTTTTTTTTTTTTTAAAGATTTATTTATTTATTTATTTGACAGAGACACAGCGAGAGAGGGAACACAGCAGGGGGAGTGGGAGAGGGAGAAGCAGGCTTCCCGCGGAGCAGGGAGCCCGATGCGGGGCTCGATCCCAGGACCCCGGGATCATGACCTGAGCCGAAGGCAGACGCTTAACGACTGAGCCACCCAGGCGCCCCTAGCTATCTCCCTTTGTTCAGTATCTACCACCTCCAAGTTCTATTGATAGACTTTTCCTCCCATGAGTGGTTACAGCATTTGCATGTTCTCAAAGCAGAAGTAGCCTGGGAGTCAGCCTATCAGCAAAGGTTTGCATCTCCCTGTCCTAAGTCTTTCTTCTTCCTAAAGCCTTAGCCATCATTTAAGTTACAAACTCAAGGGTCATTTTAATATTCTACACAATGTGCCAATTGCATCAAGTACACGAGAATGGAGAAGTGAAAGGATTATATGGTGTATATTGATACGTAGCTTTGATAAAGTTAAAGGTTATAGTACAGCAGGAGAAAGAAAGCACAGGTAAACATCAGAGAGGTCTGAGATTGCTAGGCACAGCATCCATGGTCCTTTCTCAATTTTACAGGATATGCTTTGTCTTTGGATTATGATTCTCCAAGATATGGGTAAGATACTTTTGTCTCAGAGCTGCTGAGTACAAGTTCCCTGAGGAATCTTTTATAAATTATCAGTCAAAAGCTAAAATAAAGCTATGTAACTGGTTAAACTAGATGCAAACCATCACTCTCCATTCTCAATAAAAAACGTAGACTACTTGCTACTGGGTGCCACTAGGGAAGCTTTGGAATTCAAACTGCACATTATAAATTCCCAGGTAGTGCATTTTATTCCAATTCTAGCCAAGGGTCCTATGGTTCCAGGCATCCCTGAAGATAAGCATAGAGTTACAGTTGCTCAGACCAGTGTCAAGTTCATCCTATTTATATATACTATTCCTTTCCTATACAAATTTTAGTTTTCCATGGAGCTGATATTTGATTCTTTTTTCATCTTCTTGGTTTCCAAATTATATCAATTTGTTTTTTATTATGTTAGTACTTCTTTTCCTTCCCTCCTGTTTGGAGGTGAAGGTATTCTTTTTTCTAAGGTTAACCCACCCATCATTATTCTCTATTCCTCCCTCTCCATCCCTCTCATTCATTCTACAATTAAGTACTGGGTTTCTACAAGGTGCTAGACACTGTGTTTGCCCTCATGGAGCTTAAAGTCTATTAAGAAAGATAACCACAAAAATATGTAAATGGGATTGGATGTTGTCAGGGATATGAGAGAAATGTGTTCTGGGTATGGTAGAGCACAAAGAAGAGGGTTTTCAACTACCTGCTAGATCAGGAAAAGTTTCAAATAAAAACTGGTAGTTGAAGGGTGAGTGGAATGAAGGATGAGTAGGTACATTGTGAACAAGTACACTATGCTGTGTAGTAAATAGGAAGGCAACAGAAGACTTTTAGTTGGAGAATAAAGTGGTCAGATTGAGAATGATCATTCAGGCAATGATCAGAGAATGGAGTGGAGTTGGACAAGGCTGGCAGCAGGAAGTTTTCTGCAGTCCAGGCCTCTATTGCTGTGTCTTCCATATACTCTATGCTCACCCTCAATCACTGAACTGCACCATAAAGTCACCTATATCTACTTAGCTGCAAACTCAGTGGTCTCTCCTCGTACTCATCCTTTCTGATACATTTGATACTGTTTACTCTTCTCTCCCTTTGGAAACTGCCTTCCTCTGACTAACATGACACCATTTGCTAAAGAAAAGTATTTTCTGCATTTTTGGAGAGTTGGAGGGAGAAATAATGATCAATCACCCCTGGGCATTGACTTTACTTTCTTTGCTGCGTGATGATATGGCTTTCTTGATGGTGAATGTGGTTCAAGATCCAAAAGGACCTGATGTTGAAAATATTTCTTTAAATAGAATTGCAATGATTATAAACATAGTTTTTTTCCCAGAAGGGGTGTTAAAACAGGTAACAGCCACAAACATGTCTGTTTTCTCAATTTTGGTAGCAGTGCATTTGAAGAAGGTAAGGTAAATAGCAATGAGGTGTGTTTATTGCATGTCCAATAGATTTCAGTACTTTGGTTAAATAAACCTGGAAAGTGCATGTGCAGGTTTAAGGGGTGTATGGCTTGGTGGTGGCAGGGGATGAATGGTAGCAGGGGTGCAGTATTGCTTCAAGCCAATCTGTAACTTTCCTGAAGTGCTGTACTATCCCTCTCTCCTAGGTCTCTTTTTATTTGCCCACCTGGTGCTGTTTCCTTGCTTGGCCATGCCTACTATTGTTCTATATGCAAGTAATGTTATAAGACGTGTTCTTTTGCATGTTCAAAAGAAGGCCTGAACTCTCAACCCAACTCCTTTGTCACACCTCACCATCCCTTTCTTTCTATATAAAACATTCCAATGATCTACTTCATTTATTTTTAATAGGAACAGCCTTTTAACTTTCATTTTGGAATAATGAAGCCACACTGTGAAGACCTGATGAAGGCAGAGCCAGAATACTAGTTTCCCACTCTCATCCTCTGCTCAATTAATCCCTAAAACCTATCACTGATGCCAGTCAACAGCTTGCCTCTCATGTGGATGCCAAGCAGTTTATCCTTTGGGGTCCTTTTCTTAATGTTAGGGGCAATAGTTAAGTAGGTCTCAAAGGGCTTCTCTGCTGGGATCCAAGCATTTTGTTTAGCAAGGACAACCAGAGAACCAGTGAAATAAACAAAGGAGGTAATTGAGAAAGGCATTTATAATATGTCAGTGAGCTTGAAAGTAACATTACCAGTTCTTTCATAAAGGAAAGTGAGAACAACCTGCTGGGTAAAACCAAGAGTTGACTTTCCCACGAGATCATTGGCGTTATTAAGCTACATTCACTCTGCGGGGAAGTATTTAACATCCATCATCTGTTTAAGGCTTTAAAAATTGTGCACATCTAAAAAGAAGAGTCCTCAGTTTTTCTTTCTAGAATAGATGATGATGATGATGATATTTTCTCAGGCAACACATGCCTTTACATGCATTGCCAAGGGAAAAGAGGGTGCTAGAAAGAATGGTAATGTGCATTCAGAAATTAACCGCATATTCAAAACTATTTTAAAGACAGCACTACAGAAAACAAATAAACGATGTGCCCTGGAAACTAAAATCTAGCCAGACTGAAAGAGTTCCACTGCTTGAAAAGATTAGGATTTGGAACTAATATTTGGGAGATTCTTAGAAGAATATTATAGCAATTTGATTACAATAAAATGAATGTTTACAGATCATGGAAGAAGACTATGTGAACAGGATTTATGGAAACAATCAGAACAAAGAAAGTACCAGGCCCTGTACTGCTGGAGAATTTTTGTCAAAACAAGCTCACAATAGGTCATGGAAGACAGATAACAATAATATTATGAGAAATAATAGGAACAAGTAATTCAATAAAATACAAGGGGAAATATGCTTAATAGTCTAAGAGCCCATATTATTTTGGAAATAGCGTAACTTTTAAAGCCAGGAAACCATGTTTCTGTTCTATCGCTTAGCAGTAGTGAGGCCTTGAAGAATTCTCAGACCTCGATTATTATAATTCTTATAGTGGCTTATAAGAATTACATTACTAAGTTTCTGTAAGGATTGCTTGAAATTAAATGTATGTCCAAGCATTTTTATAAACTGTAAAGCACTATGTCAATGCTACTTTTTAATGCTGTTTTAAGTTTACCATTATGAATGGCATCCTCTTACTGTATCAGCACTTACTCGGTTTCAATGAGAGAAACTTCCTTAAATTGATTTATATCTTTTAAAAAAAGATATAATGATTAATTCTAGACATAGCCTATCCAGGTTCTCAAATAGTGAAAGGGAAAATATATTAAATATAAGGCAGAGGTTATAGAGAGAATGAACAATGCCAGAAGTCTTTAAGACCAATAAAACTGACAAACCTCTGGTAAGAATAAACAGAAGAAAAAGACAAGAATCAAATTGTCAACATCAGCTGTGAGAAAAGTACATTAGAGGTATTGCAGAAATTAAGCAGATAATGACATTATTTAAGAACATATCAATAAGTTTGAAAATGTATATGAAATTTAAAAATCCTTAGAAAAACATAACTTATCAAAAATTATTCTGGAAGAGAGACCTTGACAATTCTGTGCCATTAAATATAATCAGTAATAAAAAATTTCTTTAAAAAAATTAGTCTTACTAGCAAGTCCTAGGCCTAACTGGCTCTACTAGTGAGTTCTACCATTCAAGAGGACAGAAAAAGTGAGAATACTCCCTTTATATAACAAGAGTAGTGTAACTGTATACCTTTATACCAAAATTTTATAAGGATATTACAAGAAAGGTATATTATAGGCAAATCTTATTCATAAGCTGAAATGAAAATTTCTAAACAAAATATTAGCCAACAGAATGTCAATCTTCAAACAAGGATAATATATTATGACAATTTTCTTTCAGGATTTCAATCTTAATTTAACTTTAGACAATCAATTAATGAAATTCCCAAAATTATTGGATTGTAGTCCTGTCAATAGATGTAGAAAATGCATTTGATAAAACTTTATATCCTTTTTAAAAGAATCAGTAAGCAAACTAGAGCAGATATTTGGTGTCTACAATGAACTTAGAATAAACAATACACTTAATGTTGAAAATGTTGAACTCTTGGGGCGCCTGGGTGGCTCAGTCAGTTAAGCATCTGCCTTCGGCTCAGGTCATGATCCCAGCATACTGGGATGGAGCCGGCATAGTGGGGAGCCTGCTTCTCCCTCTCCCTCTGCCCACCCCCGCCCCTGCTCGTGCTCTCTCTCTCTCTCTCAAATAAATAAATAAAATCTTTAAAAAAAGAAAATGTTGAACTCTTTCCTTTAAAACTGGTTCATCTTTTACCACACCCAGACAACACTATTGGAAGTGGTAGCTAGTTGAGTAGAAGGGGAAAAAAAGATTGGAAAAGAAGAAACAAAACTGACATTGTCTGTAGTTGATAAAATTATTTAGACATAAAATCAGAAGTTCCACAAATTATTATAATTAATAAGAGTTCAGAAAATGTTTGGATTTAAAGTGAATTATTAAAAAAAATCGGGCGCCTGGGTGGCTCAGATGGTTAAGGATCTGCCTTCGGCTCGGGTCATGATCCCAGGGTCCTGGGATCAAGTCCCACGTCGGACTCCCTGCTCCTTGGGAGCCTGTCTCTCCCTCTGCTTCTCTCTCTCTCTCTCTCTGTCTCTCATGAATAAATAAATAAAATCTTTTTAAAAAAATCTTTATAAAAGTGAATTATTAAAAAAATCAATTTGATTTCCACACACCAACAAAAAATAGAAAATAAAATTTTAAAAGATACCATTCAAATAGTTGAAAACTATCACATATCTAAGAACAAATTTATCAAAAGGCATGCAAGGCCACCAATGTAGAAACTATAAAACATTACTGAGAGAAATCTATTTAGATACATACCATGAATATGGATTTGAAAATAAAAAAAGTTTAGAGCTTGAATGTACTTCCAATGAAAATCTCAATAGGGTTCTTTGTTTTGTTTTCAGTAGAACTTGAAAGATTCTAAAATGTACATGTAAGTACAAAGAGTCAAGAATGGAGAAGACACATATGAAAAAGTAAATGGTGAAAACACTCGCTCCACCAAATGTTAATATTTATAATAAATTGTAGTAATTAAGACGGTGGTAGATAAATAGAGCAATGGAGCAGCATAGAAAGCCCAGAAAGAACACCATACATATGGAGCCTTGACAGAAGTAGCTTGGCAGATAAATGAAGAAGGACAGATTTTTTAATAAATAGTGCTGGGCATTTGTCTGTGTATTTGTGTATATATATATGTATGTATAGTATGCATGTATCTATCATCTATCCTATTATCCATCTATTCTCAGCATGCATCTACTCATCTATTCATACTTCATCATTTCTCAAAAGATTTGAAGTAAGTAACTAAAATTCATGAAAAAAGAAAAAATGGAAAGGATCGGGAGTAGTGGGTTTTAGGTATGAATCATTGTCATTTCTGCTGGAAGAGCCCAAGGGTAACAGAAGTTTAATCAGAAAAGGGTTTCCCGTGAACGTGGAACTGCATAATTTAGGACAAACACCTTCCTTTGCATGACCATCCATCATAAGGGTTTGCAGCCTCTTGGAAATAAAACTTGGACAATGCCTTTTAACCTGATTAGAATTTAAGACTCAGAGATGATTCCATTTGTTAGAAAAAAGATTAATTGACATTAAAGTTGCATCTCCTGATTTATTTGGGTGTGTGTTTTTCTGGCAGAATTAAATTGACACCATGAGGTTATTGTGAACTTTGCCATTTTCTAAGTCTAGTAAACTGAATTATTTTGATTTGTGACTCATGTGTTGAAGATTTTAGCCCCCTAATCATTAACCTATATGGGTTAGATACCTCATTATATAAGAGCATATATTATTCACAGCATGTTAGACATATATTGACTACTGGTGCATATTATGCTATTTATTATTAGTGTGTTTATAATCCTCTAACATTTTGTTCTATTTGGGGCTCAAAATTTCTACAAACTATGAGTGTTTCAAAATAAATCTTTTTTCCCTCCCTTAAAGATGATTAGAAATTGGAGAGCCCTTCTTTAGCAGTGAGCCATAATAACCCCCATCAGAGGGAACACACACACACACACACACAGACAAACACACTTAAATAGATACATACACAACCTGAGAAGGGAAGCTATTTCAAAGAAACAAAGGTCTTGAGTTAGACAGCTGTACAGTGCTGTTTTTTAGACAAGAGGAGACGCTGGGGCTGTGAATATGTAAAGTTCATTTGTGGAAAACTTACAAAAATGAATAAAGCCTCATTGACAGTTTAATATTCACATTAACAAAATTCAAAATATTAAAAGACTTTAATGTTGTAAAGAAAATATTGGATTGTTGAGATGAAAATACTAGATTTTGCTAGATGCTTTCTACAACATCTAGCACTATTAACATGTTGAGAAATTCTTTCAAAAAGAAAACTATGGCAGGTATAGGGAATTTAAGGGAGGTTCTTGTAGTTACAAAGCATGATGGTTCTCATAATGGGCACTGGGAGCCTGGAGCCAGATTGCGAGCACACGTACTGGTCAGGCAGCAGTTTGAGATCTTTCCAGGAATAGCCAACAGACAGTACCAGTCAGATAATCAGGACCAGTCAGATGCAGTATTTGGGGATTCCACTGCAAACTCACAATCTGTCCCAGATCCACAAGCTTAGTAGTCTGTCAGGAGATATATGATGAATAAATAAATGGGAGTTAGGTGATAACAGTAAAGTCGTTCTTCAAATACATGCTTAATATCAAGAAAATCATGCCGAAGAATTTAGTTAATGCCCAAATGAAAGGGACACAAGATCAGGGAAGGTGGTCGCAGAAGAAACATGATGACGAAGAGGGCAACCCAGTCAGTGACAAGGGTCTCACAACTGGGGCATGGCCCAGAGGCTGGGCTGGGGCTAGGATGAGGACTTAGGTTCTGGGGACATCTGGAGTTAAAAAACAAGATCTCAGCCTGAGAGAACAGATCTGCTGGTGCAATGATCAAGGCAGATGTCCCAAGAAACAAAAAGTCTGTAGCAAAATCAGATCAGTATGGAATGAGAGTTGGCCCTAGAACCTGAGTTTGGTTTGAAGCTTTGGGACAGGATCAGTGTTTCTGTTTCTGAGGAGAAACAGTTACAGCAGATGGATTCAATTCATGTTCATCGTGGCAGTTTGGCCTTTCTCTCCAATGAAATCACATGGAGAGAATAACAGAAAGAAACTTGCAATTAAGGCACCTATGAGGCAGTTGTACTATCAATTAAATATCCCAACTTGTAAAGCAAGTTTCAGAACAATCCAACAGCTTGAGGCAGATGTACACCAACCTGCTGGGAAGTAATTCTCCGAGGTCTCTTAGCGTTTCTGCACCTCTTACCGGTGAGACTCTGACTGCTCTTTGTCTGGACTGCCGTTTCAAGGATGTTTGGAGGGCACCGTGGAAGAGAGAGACCCTGTCTCTATCAGGGCAACCATGCTCACTGTCTAGGACAATAAAAATGCCTCTTTCTGAAGAGGAGGACTAGCATGGCCACTACCTATCATAAAAAGATCCCAGCTCTCTAAGCTTGGGGTTCCTTTGCTGGTACTTGTGTCATCTGGCCCTCTTCCTGTCACCCTGTAGTAACTGGGGCTTGGTGAGCCAGCCCACAAATGCTGATACTGTGGCTACTGCTTTCAGTAGGAGTAACAACCTGCCCTTTGTCTCTCACCGGGGAGTCTCATTTGTTCTACGGGCACTCATGAAATTGTGACAGGCTAATTTGTTACGTAACAAGAGTAAAATCTCAGACATTTCAGAGTTTTTGGCAGAACCAGAGCAGATTTGGGGTCTGTCAATACAGAACTTTGTTCTAAATAAGCCAAAAGGATATCCGAGTCTGTTAATGGGGCACCTATGCACACCCACACCAATGTATTTCTCTGTTTTGTTTTGTTTTTTTAAGATTTTATTTATTTATTGGTCAGAGAGAGAGCACAAGCAGGGGAAGTGGCAGGCAGAGCAGGCAGAGGGAAGAGCAGACCCCCCGACGAGCAAGGAGCCCGATGTGGGACTCCATCCCAGGAGCCTGGGATCATGACCTGAGCCGAAGGCAGATGCCCAACCGACTGAGCCACCCAGGCATCCCACACCAATGTATTTCTTTAAACCATTATACTAATAGTGAACTTTTAGCTTATCATTCTCTTATTACACAATAGCTATTTAATTCACACTGTAAGTTTAGCTTTTGAAGGACAGTATAACCGAATAATTTTTTCTTATTTCATTCATATGTGCTTGAGCATTGCTGAACTGAACCTAGTTACTGATTTATAAGAGCAATTATTAAGAGAAACTAAAAGACATCTATATTGAGGAAGAGAATGTGGGAGGAGTATCTTATTGATTAAAATTTTATAACATATATTCTAGCTATTGAAAATGTTACATTTTTAAAGATATATTATGGGAATTATAGATCTCTAGTAGTGTTTCGGGATAGTGCATTTGGATGTTATTAAAAAAAAAAAAAAAACAGTGTTGGCTTTTCTGCAAGATTTGGCTTAAGGTTCCAGATTTTGGAAGTCTTACCTTATAACCTTGAACAACTCACATACCTTTTTTGAGCACCAATTTCCTCATAAAATTAAAAATAAAACAAAACAAATAATGTCCTGATCACTGAACTTACATAGTGCTTTGAGAATTCTTAAATGTTAACACTTTTATCCATTTATTTGTTTATGTTACTGAAGTATAGCTGACACACACTGTTACATTAGTTTCAGGCTGTACAACATAGAGACTTGACAACTCTGTATATTATTATGTAATGCTATGCTCGTCATAAGTATAGCTACCTTCTGTCATCATACAAGGCTATTACAATACCATTGACTATGTTCCTTATGCTGTATCTTTCATCCCCATGACTTATTCATTCCATAACAGAAAGCTTGTACCTCCCACTCCCCTTCACCCATTTTGCCCACTCCACACCTCCTTCCCTTTGGCAACCATCAGTTTGTTCTCTGTATTTATGGGTCTGTTTCTGCTTTGTCTGTTCATTTGTTTTGTGTTTTACATTCCACATATAAGTGAAATCACATGGTATTTGTCTTTCTCTGACTTATTTCACTTACATACTACTTTCTAGGTCCATCCATGTTGTCACAAATGGCAAGATCTCATTCTTTTTTATGGCTGAATAATATATATATATATGCCACCTCTTCTTTATCCATTCGTCTATTGATGACATGAGTTGCTTATATACCTTGGCTACTGAAAATAACCTGCTATAAACATAGGGGTGCATATATTTTTTCAAATTAGTGTTTTTGTTTTCTTTAACATTTATTTTAAATAGTGATTTGCTAGCAGTGTGAAGAAGATACCACAGTGAGGACAAAATTCCTGTAGTATTCAGCTAGGATCCACAATGGTCTTTTTAATATTCAGTATTATTCCTTATGGCCAGGTCTTAGGAAACAGGCGGGCCATGATGGGATAAAACTAGGGGGAAACACAGCTTGTGTGACAGTAGGGCAGATGATGAATGAAAGCTCATACTGGCATTCAAAACACATGCTATTCAAACTATGATATTCAAAGTCTGTTATGAAATGTGTTCATTTCTGAAATAAATTCCCAGAGATATTTTCATGAAAGCCAGCCATTTTGCCCAATGATCAATTATTATGTTTTGCTGAGGGACAAACATGAATAATTTACCAAAGCTAACAATTTACCAAGACCTCTTTTCTTGTAAATATTTATAATGTTTATAGCAACTTATATGATGGATTATTAGGACCTAGGTTGCTTGGGCAACTTGCACACAAGTTTTTCACCCTCCCCTTAGTCTATGTTCTTTTTGCTCCTCAGTCTACCCACTCCCACCACTCATCTCCTCAAGCTTGTAGTCTCTCCTCTCTGCCTGTCAACTTCTCTCCCTTCCTCAACTTCTCTCCCTTCCTCCCTTCTCCTTTCTTTTCTTCTAAAGTTTCCTTATTCCCCTTTCTTCTCTCTATTGCTATTCTCTCCTAGTCCCTCAAAATTCCCCCATTTCCCCCGTTGATCTCTCTTCTTTCTGCTCCCTTTCCCTACTTTTTTCTTGGTCATTTTGTCCTCATCTTCCACTGCCCCAACCCCCTATCTTCTTGCTCCTAATGCTCTACTTCACTGCCTTTGTTTCTCAGCTCAATAGCCCTGTACTTGGCACTCACAGTCTTTCCCTTCTTCCTTCAGCAAAGTACTTCCTCTTTCTATCCAGCTTTTCAAGCTACAGGAGCAGCAGGAACAGCAGAAAATCAGGGCAAAGGTCAATTAAACAATCCTTAAAATGTTATGATCTTCTCAGAAGTTAAAATCTATGTAAAGACTACACGCTCAATAGGAATGTCATGAACTTTAACATAGTGTAAAAAAAAAAAAAGCAAGTTTCTAGTATATATTGGTAATGTTGGCAAAGGAAGAAAATCGATCACTTGGCATACTTTTCCTTTGGGAAATTAAATTTCACATATATAGATCTCTGATAAATTGACCTAGAATCATTCTGAGTGGAAGGCAATAAAGCATTAAGTGTCACTCCAAATTTCAAGAAGGTAGTCAGCTTAAATTTCTCTTGCCTTTTGTCAGACTTGGTCATTGAGTGTGGGGTCACTAACGATGGTTGGGGGCAGCAAGTGAATATACAGAAAGTGGGGAGTCAGTATCTAAATTTCATTAAAATTCTTTCATCATGTTTCTTTATGGGTTCAGAAGAAGTAAAACTTAGAACATGTTTCTATATTAATCTATGATTAATATAAGCTAGAAATGGAAGATAATTCCAAATTTAGAGAGGCTTCTCATAGATTCCATTTTGAAATGAATAAAACTGAGCTCTCTTATTCCCAACGAGCTACTATAAATTTTCTGGTATGTACATTTTCCTAAAATAAATGATAACAATTGGAATTTTGAGAAGATGTCAAAGAATTGCTGACAAATAAGTTAATATGGTGATAAATAAGTAGATGACAATAATGAGTAATAAAGTTTCTAAGTAACTAGAAATGATCAGAAACATTGGTGAACTTCAAAGTAGTGGTGATGTCTAATTAGAAACCAGCTGAGAATGACTATTTCTACGTGCTCTCATTTCCAATATCTACCCAGCCCAAGCCCCTGGCATCCTGAATGAAAGCAACCTCTCTCCCCTCTCTCTCTTCTAAACATCAGTGATCCTTTAATAAAAGGAAGCACAAATCCCACTCCACTGGCAAACCTCTTCTGGACTGAGTCTGGAAAGAGCTTTTCCTCTCCTGAATTCTTACATTAATTACCATATATACTACATACATCTGACAATCACATACCACCATGTGATACCTCCTTTATTTTGCTATCTTAACATGTCACTTAAAGTAAATCTTTCTCAAAAAACACAGAAGTGTTCCTATCTTGTCTCTAAAGTTACAATGTAAATTCTTTGAGGGAAAAAGACATTTTTTAATTTTTGTTTTCTTCATAGCACACATGCAGTGCTTTGAAAATGATGTGTTCCTTCAATGCACATGGATTTGAGTAAAGAGCTTAGAATGATTAAAAAAATAATAATTATACTGTGAGTTTGCTGACCATATTGTGTCTAATCTGACTTCTTATTTCCATGCTGAGTTCTCAAAGACATAGATTTAATGCAGTAATTCCGATCGATTTAAAGTAAAACGAAAGTACTGGGAACGGAAAACTGTTGGCACTTTATAATAGCATGTAATAAGTTTATAGACTTTGAAGCAGTATTTTTAACCTTGGCATTTATTTCAGAATTTGTTTTATTTCACACTATTTTTGCTAACTACTGGTGGAATATTGGATTATTGAACTGGAGAGTTCATAATACTCTCATCATTTGTCAGCATAGTGTTTGGAAACCACAATATTAGATACCAGAAGTTGTAATTTATATTGCCACTTTTTACTCTGCTCTGTGGCAGTCTTCTAGAGAGTGTGAGATATAAGCAGTAGCTGAAAATTAAGGTAATGCATGACACTTTATCTAGACAAGTGAGATAGATGATGTGATGTTAAATGCTGTGTCTTGCTATTTTTGTTATCTGCTTGCATAATGTTTCTCATTATTCTCAGTAAAAATTAGGATCACTGTATTTTACAACCTGAGTTTTAAGCAAAATCATAGGAAACTGCCAATATTTGACCGTGTTTTCCTTACTAAAATAGCAATATCAAATGGTCCAACCTACCTAAATTTAGCTATGTAAATTTCTGCTTTATACGTACACTAGAAAAAAAAAGTCTTGAGAATGGTCTTTTTTATCTCTGAATCCACATTTAGTTTATTTAAAATGTATACATTCAGACTGTGGTTGACTCCAAGATGATTGTTGAGTTTTGTTTTGTTTTTTCCCCTCTTTTGGATGGAGTGGCACATGACAGGATAATCGTTTTCTGAGTCTGATACACAGCACGCTTTTCTTATAGCATCTAATGCCCAGCTTTTGAATACCAGTCTTTTAGCATCTGGTGTCAGGACTGCCAAGAACAGTCCAGAAAACTGCCTAGTCTGGAGGCAGTAACATTAGAAGCACTTTTTGAATTGTTTAGTTAGTGTAATCCAAACAGCAACATTTCTGATGGGGAAATATGAAGGTGAAAAAGTTGTCTTATATCCATAAATAAAGTGTTGTGTGATTGTAGGATATTATGGTAAACCTGCTCTTAGCTGAAGAAGAAATTAAATGATAATGTTGACGGCTGCTTTTCGGGCACATCATGAGGATCAGGTGGCAGTAATTCAAGTGACAGAAAACCGGTAGAAATTATTAGCTATAAATATAAGAAATGTCATAAAGGAAAATGCGACAGATCTTAGTGATAAGTTGGTCAGTTTGCTAGAAAAATGAAAACTTCTGCCCCAGAGAAGGTACAAATGAAGATTTATAACACTGTGATTTATCGTGTTCTCTGTGCACAAACTATGTGAGCCTGTGTAACCCATGTATTTTTTATTACACTATTTTACCTGGAAGACTAAATTTACGTGAGTGATTTTTTTGGTTTTGTAGAGACATCTGAATTAGAGGAAGCAGATGTAAAATGACTGAGCTAAAGCAGCCAAACTGAATTCTTACCTCCAGTTTGTCTGTGTGAAGAGCTGAAAGTCCCAATTAAAGACTAAGAAACAACTGTAGGCTATGCAGATTACATTCCTGAATATCACCAATGCATGATGGTTGTAAACAAGAATAATTCATCATAGATTTCCCAAGTCTGTGACATTTAATCAGTTACATAATATGAGCAAACTTCTTCCAATTATTATTATGTTTTTACTGAACATAGTTTCACATAAAATGTATCAGTTTCAGGTATACAACACAGTGATTCAACATTTATAGGCATTACAAAGTGATCACCATGATAAATCTAGCTACCTTCTGTCAACAATTATCTTTGATGAGTTATAATTAATCATAACACAATTTAAAATATTGATCCACAAACTATAAGGGCAAATACTTTCATCTACTTATTGCTTACCACTGGATGTCTAAAGAGATATATTTCTTCAGATTTACTTTGAGGCATGTGTAATACACATTGATCCAAGGCAATAAAAATCCAAGTATTTCAGTGAATATAATACACATAGTTAAGAAACATTCTCTATCTTAAAACATGTCTTTTTCTCTAGTCAAGAGTACTGTCTTAACCTTTTCCAATTATTATTTAGATCTATAATCTTAAAACCAGGTGTTTATTATCTAATGTTGTAATATAATAGGTATATTGTAGGTATATGAATAACAGAGTGTGCTCTGGGATCAGGCTGTCTGGGTTTAAAACCTGGCTCCTTCAATGGCCTGCTTCTGTGTCTTTGAGCAAATTATTCCGTTTCCTGAAAATCAGTTTTCTCTTCTGTAAAATATAAATAATATTGCCTATCTCATGGGGTTGTCATGATGATTAAATGAGTTTAAAACATGAAAGCTCTTCCCAATGTTGCCTGCACCTACAGGATTAGCAAGCATCAATAGATGTTAGCTATTATTACTACTCACTATTCTCAGTAAAATATATAGTAAAGCTTAAGAAGGAAATCCACATGAAAAAAACGAATCTAGATACAGACTTACCCCTTTCATAAAAATTAACACAAAATGGATCACAGACCTAAATATAAAATGCAAAACTATAAAGCTCCTAGAAGATAGCAAAAAAAAAAAAAAAAAAAACCAGGGAAAAAATAGGATAGGAAAAAAAAATCTAGATAACTTTTCACATTGAACACCAAAGGCATGATCCATGAAAGAAAGAATTGATAAACCGCACTTCATTAAAATTTTTTAAAAATCTGCTGTGAAAGACACTGTCAAGTGAATGAGAAGACAAGCCACATATGGGGAGAAAATATTTGCAAAAAACGTATCTGAAAAAGACTGTTATCTAAAATATACAAAGAATTTGTAAACCTCTACAGAGCCTGATTTAAAAATGAGCCAAAACCTTAACAGATATCTCACCAAAGAATATATACAGAGGGCAAAAAAATCATATGAAAAGATGCTCTGGGGACACCTGGGGGCTCAGTTGGCTAAGCATCTGCCTTTGGCTCAGGTCATGATCCCAGGGTCTTGGGATCGAGTCCTGCATCAGGCTCCTTGCTCAGCAGGCAGCCTGCTTCTCCCTCTGCCTGCCACTCCCCCCTGCTTGTGCTCTCTCTGACAAAGAAATAAATAAAAACTTAAAAAATAAAAAAAAGAAGAAAAGATGCTCTGCATCATATATCATCACAGAAATGCAAATTAAAAGTGAGATAATCACTACATACCTATTTAGAATGGCCAAAATCTAGAACACTGACAACACCAAATGATGGTTAGGACGTGAAGCAACAGGAACTCTTCATTTGTTGTGGTTGGGAATGCAAAAGTACAGCCATTTTCGAAGACAATTTGGTGATTTCTTACAAAACTAAACATACTCTTACCATATGAACTGAGCCCCTTGGTATTTACCCAAAGAAGTTGAAAACCTATGTCCACACAAAAACCTCCACATGGATGTTTATAGCAGCTTTATTCATAACTGCCAAAGCTTGAAAGCAACCAAGATGTCCCTCAGTAGGTGAACAGATAAATAAACTGTGGTACCTACAGGCAATGGAATATTATTCAGTGCTAGAAAGAAATGAGCTATCAAGCCATGAGAGACATGGAGGAACATTAAATGCATATCACTAAGTGAAAGAAGCCAATCTGAAAGGGCTACGTACTATATGACATTCTGGAAAAAGCAAAACTATGGAGACGGCAAAAAGATCAGTGATTTCCAGGGACCACCTGGCCCTCATTGTGCTGGGGGGGAATAGACAAAGAATGGAGGACTTCTAGGGCAGTGAAACTACTCTGTATGATTCTAGAGTAATGGATATATGTCATTATACATTTGTCCAAACCCATAGAATGTAAAACATCAAGGGTAAATCCCAATGTAAACTATGGACATGGATGTTCATGATGTGCCAACAGAGGTTCATCATTTGTAAGAAGTACACCATTTTGGTGGGAGCTGTCATAATGGGAGAGGCTGTGCATATAAGGTTTAGGGGATATCCCTGTACCTCCTGCTCAATTTTGCTGTGAATCTAAAATTTACCTAAAAAATAACAATTATTTTTAGAAAGCTTAAGAATTATGCTTAAATGTAAAACAATTTAAAAATACTATTTTGCTGTCTTTAAATATAGACAAATAAGGAGTAAAGAGTTTTTGGATTAGAAAATCAAGAAATGATGGAAGTTATACACATATGACATATAAATACTATGGGCAGCTTTGGCCTGAATTGTGGTCGCCCCCCCCCCCCCACTATATCTTGGAGATGGGGCCTTTGGGAGGTAACTGAAGTTAGATGAGGCCATAAGGATGGAGCTCTCATGATGAGATTAGAGTCCTTAAAAGAAGAGGAAGAGAGAGACATAGCTATCTCTTCGCCTTGTGGAGTGCACTGTGAGAAGGCAGTGTTTCTGTAAGCCAGGAAGAGAATCCTTCCCAGGAACCAAACTGCCTGGCATCTTGACCTTGGAATTCCCAGTCTCCGGAATGATAAGAAGTAAATGTCTGTGGTTTAAGTCACCCAGTCTGTGGTATTTTGTTATAGCATCCTGAGCAGACTAATACAGGGGACATCTAGGACATTAACATATGGGCTTAACATTTTAAGTACTTCCTCTGGTTGCAGAGACATATCTACAATATAATTTGTAAACTGTACATCAATAAAGGGACTTTTTATCTTGTAAATCTTGTCATTGTAAGATATACACTTAATTTAGCAACACACTTATAATTTAAAGAATGTGAAACCATCTAAGTAGGCACTAACAGGGACTAGGAAGTGGGGGAAATGGGGAGAGGTTTGTAAAAGGGTACAAATTTTCAGTTATAAGATGAATAAGGTGTGAGAATCTAAAGTATGACATAGTGACTGTAGTTGATAATACTACATTGTATAATTGAAATTTGCTGAGAGAATATCTTAAGGGGTGTCATCCCAAAAAAAGTAAAGATGGGAGGTGATAGATGTGTTAATTAACTTGATTGTGAGAATTCTTTCTATATATATATATAATCATTACATTGTACATTTTATATTTTACTTTTATTTTTGGCATGGAAAAAAAAGGATGTTTTTTATGTAAGTAGGAAAAATGTCACTACCTATAACAAAATCATTTGTGTGGACTCTTCCCTACATATAGGCAAGACAGAAAGTCATCAACCATTGTTTTTTTGAGAGGTGTACATTGTACACTTTAAATATATAATAATTTTATTTGTCAAATATGTATCAATAAAACTGTTTAAAAAGGCACTAAATGACAGTTATTTCCACCCAGTGATAGTCTACTTCAGTTTCTCTAGAAGCTTTTCCTTTAGAAAATAGAAGGGGAAAATTCACTGCATTTCCAGTTAGGTCATGGAATCAGCTCTACCCATTAAATAGAAATACTACATTTTCTTTATCATCTACAAAATTATTGGCATTTTTATAAAGGCTGAGATTCCATAGAGAAACACCCCCCTCCCCCCAAGAAAATGTAATTAACTTTAAGCCACTAGGGTTAGGATTTGGAGTTTTCCCTTAGAGTCATAATTTATTTGCCTTTCTCCCTTTGGAAGTTTCTAACTTCTTTTCACTGTAGTACATAAAATTGCTTTCAAGACTTTTTTTTTTTTTTCAATTTTATGATTTTCAAACCAATACAGAATTATAAACCATAAAATTCTGAGTGATTCCACTATCAAGAACAGAATTTTATAACTTCATTTTGAGAAAAACAAAAGGAGAGAACTTAAAATAAGTCAATTCTTTGACACATATTTCACACCTTTATTACTGTTTTGCTGCTGATGTGCAATTTTTATAAAACCCAATTAGACAAACTTTTTGCTTCCCCCATGGAGCTACATACAAAAGTTAGCAAAGATTGTTATTTACTGAATTCCAGAAATGAATTCTGAAATAACTATCAATGTACAAACAAATGCTTCATTTCAACAGATATTTGGTTTGGAATAATTTTTTTACAAGCGATTTAATCAAATATATTTTGCATAATATTTTCTAATATTTAAAATACATTATTTGCTATTTAAGTTTATAGCACTTGCTTATATATGGAATTTTGCAGTTCATATAAATTTACATATCTTTTTTTTTTTTTTTAAGAGAGAGAGAGAGGGGGAGAGAGAGAGCACGAGCCGGGGAGAGAGACAGAGGGAGAAGGAGAAGCAGACTCCTTGCCGATGCGGGGCTCGATCCCAGGATCATGACCCGAGCTGAAGGCAGATGCCCAACCAACTGAGCCACCCAGGCGCTCCTTTTTTTAAGATTTTATTTCTAGGGGGCATCTGGCTGGTTCAGTCGGGAGAGCATGTGACTCTTGATCTCAGGGTCATGCGTTCGAGCCTCACATTGGGGTTGGAAATTACATAAAAAAATAAAATCTTTAAAAAAAATAAAATAGGGGGGCGGAGCAAGATGGCGGAGGAGTAGGAGACCTGGATTTCGTCTCCTCTCAGGAATTCAGCTGGATAGGGATCAAACCATTCTGAACACCTACAAACTCAACAGGAGATCGAAGAAAAGAAGAGCAACAACTGTCTCAGCAGAAAAGCGACCACTTTCTGGAAGGTAGGACGTGCGGAGAAGTGAATCCGAGGCGATATTCGGGAGGATAGACGGCGGGGGAGGGGCCTCCGTCGGCCGCTTCTGGCAAGTGATAGAGCCGCGGAGCACAAAATCGGAACTTTTAAAAGTCAGCTCCGCCGAGGGACGTCACTCTGGTGGCTCAGCGGGGGGTGGAACCCTCCGGGACAGTGTGGTCTCAGGACCCTCGGGGTCACAGAAAGACGGGGGGTGCCTGAGTGTGGCAGAGCTCCCAGGTAACGCAGCAGGGAAGCCGGCTGCAGAGGCGGAGCCCAGGCGCGGGCTCTCAGCTGGGGTTGCCATTAACCGCGATCCGCGGCCCAGTCGGGCCCCTGCTCCTCCAGCAGGGACCCAACAAGCGGCCGATCCGGGGAGACTCACCTTCCTCCCCCGGGAGGAGCCGCGCGGGAGTGCACCGCAGGGATCTGCTGGGTTTGGAGACTCCAGACCGGGTCCGGTGCCAGAGATAGAAACGCGTGGTCACAGGCCGGTTGAGCACGGAGTGCAGCTGCAGACCGGGGAGACGGGAGTGACTGACGGCTTTTCTCTGGGGGCTCACTGAGGAGTGGGGCCCCGAGTTCTCGGCTCCTCCGGGGCGGAGATTGGGAGGCCGCCATTTTCACTCTCCGCCTCCAAAGCTGTACGGAAAGCTCGCAGGGAACAAAAGCCCCGGAGAGCAAACCCGAGCAGATTACTTAGCCGGGAGGGGGCAAGGGCGGGGCTATTCCGCCTCCGGCAGAGACATTTGGAAACCACGGCAACAGGCCCCTCCCCAGAAGATCAGCGAGAACAGCCAGCCAAGACCAAGTTTACCGATCAATGAGAACAGCAGAACTCCAGCGCTAAGGGACTACTGCACATAGAATTCACGGCTTTTTTACCATGATTCCTTAGTCTTTTAAAGTTAATTTTTTTTTTAACTGTCTTTTTGTCTTTTTATTTCTTTTTGAATTTTTCTTTTTCCCTTTTTCAAACAACATCTTATCAATCCCTTTTTTTAAAAAAAACATTTTTATTTTTCATTTTTAGAGTCATATTCTATCCCTTCATAGTAGTTACCCATATTTTTGGCTTATATATATAAGTTGTTCTCTCTTTAAAATTTTGAGATAGTTTCTTCTAACAGATTAAAATATACCCTAAATCTCTAGTATATGGTGTTCTCTATTCCCCTGCCTGATCACATCCTCTCCCTTTTTTTTTCTTTTTCTTTTTTCTTTTTTTAAATCCTCTTTCTTTTTTCAAACAACTTCTTATCAATTCCTTTTATAAAATTTTTTATAATTTCCATTTTTACAGTCATTTTCCATCCCTTCATCATATCAACCCTTATTTTTGTACATATATAAGTTTTTCTTTCTTTAAAATTTTGGGAGACACTTTCTTCTAAAAGACCAAAACACACCCCAAATCTAGTGTGTGGCACTGATCTATATACCATATAGATCATATTTGATCACATTCTGGTTTTTCTTTTGTTGTTGTTCTTTTGTTTTGTTTGTTGTTGTTTTTATCTTTATCTTTTTCTTTTTTTTTCTTTTTTTTTTTTCTCTCTTTCCCCTTCTTATCCCACTGCTTCAGGTCTTTTCTGATTTGTTTAGAGTATATTTTCTGGGGACGTGGTTACTCTGCTAGCATTTTGTTCTCTCATTAATCTATTCTCCTCTGCACAAAATGACGAGACGGAAAAAATCACCTCAACAAAAAGAACAAGAGGCAGTACCGACTGCCAGGGACCTACTCAATACGGACATTAGTACGATGTCAGATCTAGAGTTCAGAATCATCACTTTAAAGATACTAGCTGGGCTTGAAAAAAATATGGAAGTTATTAGAGAAACTCTTTCTGGAGAAGTAAAAGAGCTAAAATCCAACCAAGTAGAAATCAAAAAGGCTATTAATGAGGTGCAATCAAAAATGGGGGCACTAACTGCTAGAATAAATGAGGCAGAAGAGAGAATCAGTAATATAGAAGATGAAATGCTGGAAAATAAAGAAGCTGAGAAAAAGAGAGATAAACAACTACTGGATCATGAGGGCAGAATTCGAGAGATAAGTGATACCATAAGACGAAACAACATTAGAATAATTGGGATCCCAGAAGAAGAAGAAAGAGAGAGGGGGGCAGAAGGTATAATGGAGCAAATTATAGCAGAGAACTTCCCTAATTTGGGGAAAGAAACAGGCATGAAAATCCAGGAAGCACAGAGAACCCCTCTCAAAATCAATAAAAATAGGTCAACTCCCCGACATCTAATAGTAAAACTTACAAGTCTCACAGACAAAGAGAAAATCCTGAAAGCAGCTCGGGAGAAGAGATATGTAACCTACAATGGTAGAAACATTAGATTGGCAACAGACCTATCCACAGAGACCTGGCAGGCCAGAAAGGACTGGCAGGATATATTCAGAGCACTAAATGAGAAAAATATGCAGCCAAGAATACTCTATCCAGCTAGGCTGTCATTGAAAATTGAAGGAGAGATAAAAAGTTTCCAGGACAAAAAAAAACTAAAGGAATTTGCAAACACAAAACCAGCCCTACAGGAAATCTTGAAAGGGGTCCTCTAAGCAAAGAGAGACCCTAAAAGCAACATAGACCAGAAAGGAACACAGACAATATATGGTAACAGTCACCTTACAGGCAATACAATGGCACTAAATTCCTATCTTTCAATAGTTACCTTGAATGTAAATGGGCTAAATGCCCCAATCAAAAGACACAGGCTAACAGACTGGATTAAAAAACAAGATCCATCGATATGCTGTCTGCAAGAGACTCATTTTAGACCCAAAGACACCCCCAGATTGAAAGTGAGGGGGTGGAAAACCATTTACCATGCTAATGGACACCAAAAGAAAGCTGGGGTGGCAATCCTTATATCAGACAAATTAGATTTTAAACCAAAGACTGTAATAAGAGATGAGGAAGGACACTATATCATACTTAAAGGATCTATCCAACAAGAAGATCTAACAATTGTAAATATCTATGCCCCTAACATGGGAGCAGCCAATTATATAAGGCAATTAATAACAAAAGCAAAGAAACACATCAACAACAATACAATAATAGTGGGGGACTTTAACATCCCCCTCACTGAAATGGACAGATCATCTAAGCAAAAGATCAACAAGGAAATAAAGACTTTAAATGACACACTGGACCAAATGGACTTCACAGACATATTCAGAACATTCCACCCCAAAGCAACGGAATACACATTCTTCTCTACTGCCCATGGAACATTCTCCAGAATCGACCACATCCTAGGTCATAAATCAGGTCTCAACCGGTACCAAAAGATTGGGATCATTCCCTGCCTATTTTCAGACCACAATGCTTTGAAACTAGAACTCAATCCCAAGAGGAAAGTCGGAAAGAACTCAAATACATGGAGGCTAAAGAGCATCCTACTGAAGAATGAATGGGTCAACCAGGAAATTAAAGAAGAATTAAAAAAATACATGGAAACTAATGAAAATGAAAACACAACTGTTCAAAATCTTTGGGATGCAGCAAAGGCAGTCCTAAGAGGAAAGTATATAGCAATACAAGCCTTTCTCAAGAAACAAGAAAGGTCTCAAGTACACAACCTAACCCTACACCTAAAGGAGCTGGAGAAAGAACAGCAAATAAAGCCTAAACCCAGCAGGAGAAGAGAAATCATAAAGATCAGAGCAGAAATCAATGAAATAGAAACTAAAAGAACAGTAGAACAGATCAACGAAACTAGGAGCTGGTTCTTTGAAAGAATTAACAAGATTGATAAACCCCTGGCCAGACTTATCAAAAAGAGAAGAGAAATGACCCAAATCAACAAAATCATGAATGAAAGAGGAGAGATCACAACCAACACCAAAGAAATACAAACAATTATAAGAACGTATTATGAGCAACTCTATGCCAGCAAATTAGATAACCTGGAAGAGATGGATGCATTCCTAGAGATGTATCAACTACCAAAACTGAACCAGGATGAAATAGAAAACCTGAACAGACCTATAACCACTAAGGAAATTGAAGCAGTCATCAAAAATCTCCCAAAAAACAAAAGCCCAGGGCCAGATGGCTTCCCAGGGGAATTCTACCAAACATTTCAAGAAGAATTAATACCTATTCTTCTGAAACTGTTCCAAAAAATTGAAACGGAAGGAAAACTTCCAAACTCATTTTATGAGGCCAGCATTACCTTGATCCCAAAACCAGACAAAGACCCCATCAAAAAGGAGAATTACAGACCAATATCCCTGATGAACATGGATGCAAAAATTCTCACCAAAATACTAGCCAATAGGATCCAACAGTACATTAAAAGGATTATTCACCATGACCAAGTGGGATTTATCCCTGGGCTGCAAGGTTGGTTCAACATCCGCAAATCAATCAATGTGATACAGTACATTAACAAAGGAAAGAACAAGAATCATATGATCCTCTCGATAGATGCCGAAAAAGCTTTTGACAAAGTACAGCATCCTTTCTTGATCAAAACTCTTCAGAGTATAGGGATAGAGGGTACATACCTCAATATCATAAAAGCCATCTATGAAAAACCTACAGCAAATATTATTCTCAATGGGGAAAAACTGAGAGCTTTCCCCCTAAGGTCAGGAACGCGGCAGGGATGTCCACTATCACCACTGCTATTCAACATAGTATTGGAAGTCCTAGCCACAGCAATCAGACAACAAAAAGAAATCAAAGGCATCCAAATTGGCAAAGAAGAAGTCAAACTCTCACTCTTTGCAGATGATATGATACTTTATGTGGAAAACCCAAAAGACTCCACCCCAAAACTGCTAGAACTCATACAGGAATTCAGTAAAGTGGCAGGATATAAAATCAATGCACAGAAGTCAGTGGCATTCCTATACACCAACAACAAGACAGAAGAAAGAGAAATTAAGGAGTCGATCCCATTTACAATTGCACCCAAAACCATAAGATACCTAGGAATAAATCTAACCAAAGAGACAAAGGATCTGTACTCAGAAAACTATAAAATACTCATGAAAGAAATTGAGGAAGACACAAAGAAATGGAAAAACGTTCCATGCTCATGGATTGGAAGAACAAATATTGTGAAGATGTCAATGCTACCTAGAGCAATCTACACATTCAATGCAATCCCCATCAAAATACCATCCACTTTTTTCAAAGAAATGGAACAAATAATCCTAAAATTTGTATGGAACCAGAAAAGACCCCGCATAGCCAGAGGAATATTGAAAAAGAAAAGCAAAGCCGGTGGCATCACAATTCCGGACTTCAAGCTCTATTACAAAGCTGTCATCATCAAGACAGCATGGTACTGGCACAAAAACAGACACATCGATCAATGGAACAGAATAGAGAGCCCAGAAATGGACCCTCAACTCTATGGTCAACTAATCTTTGACAAAGCAGGAAAGAATGTCCAATGGAACAAAGACAGTCTCTTCAACAAATGGTGTTGGGAAAATTGGATAGACACATGCAGAAGAATGAAACTGGACCACTTCCTTACACCACACACAAAAATAGACTCCAAATGGTTGAAAGACCTCAATGTGAGACAGGAGTCCATCAAAATCCTAAAGGAGAACACAGGCAACAACCTCTTTGACCTCAGCCGAAGCAACTTCTTCCTAGAAACATCGCCAAAGGCAAGGGAAGCAAGGGCAAAAATGAACTATTGGGACTTCATCAAGATAAGAAGCTTTTGCAAAGCAAAGGAAACAGTTAACAAAACCAAAAGACAACCGACAGAATGGGAGAAGATAATTGCAAATGACATATCAGATAAAGGGCTAGTATCCAAAATCTATAAAGAACTCATCAAACTCAACACCCAAAGAACAAAGAATCCAATTAAGAAATGGGCAGAAGACATGAACAGACATTTTTCCAAAGAAGACATCCAAATGGCCAACAGACACATGAAAAAGTGCTCAATATCGCTCGGCATCAGGGAAATCCAAATCAAAACCTCAATGAGATATCACCTCACACCAGTCAGAATGGCTAAAATTAACAAGTCAGGAAACGACAGATGTTGGCGGGGATGCGGAGAAAGGGGAACCCTCCTACACTGTTGGTGGGAATGCAAGCTGGTGCAGCCACTCTGGAAAACTGTATGGAGGTTCCTCAAAAAGTTGAAAATAGAGCTACCATATGATCCAGCAATTGCACTACTGGGTATTTACCCCAAAGATACAAAAGTAGGGATCCGAAGGGCTACGTGCACCCCGATGTTTATAGCAGCAATGTCCACAATAGCCAAACTGTGGAAAGAGCCAAGATGTCCATCGACAGATGAATGGATAAAGAAGATGTGGTATATATATACAATGGAATATTATGCAGCCATCAAAAGGAATGAGATCTTGCCATTTGCAACGAGGTGGATGGAACTGGAGGGTATTATGTTGAGTGAAATAAGTCAAACAGAGAAAGACATGTATCATATGATCTCACTGATATGAGGAATTCTTAATCGCAGGAAACAAACTGAGTGTTGTTGGAGTGGGGGGTGGGGTGGGAGGGATGGGGGGACTGGGTGATAGACACTGGGGAGTGTATGTGCTCTGGTAAGCGCTGTGAATTGTGCAAGACTGTTGAATCTCAGATCTGTACCTCTGAAACAAATAATGCAATATATGTTAAGAAAAAAAAAAAAAGAAGAAGAAGAAGAAGGTAGCAGGAGGGGAAGAATGAAGCGGGGGAAATCGGAGGGGTAGACGAACCATGAGAGACGATGGACTCTGAAAAACAAACAGGGTTCTAGAGGGGAGGGGGGTGGGAGGATGGGTTAGCCTGGTGGTGGGTATTTAGGAGGGTACATTCTGCATGGAGCACTGGGTGTTGTGCACAAACAATGAATCATGGAACACTTCATCTAAAACTAATGTTGTAATGTAAGGGGATTAACATAAGAATAAAAAAATTAAAAAAAAAAAAAAAAGAATGTAAGCTACATGAAAAAAAAATAAAATAAAATAAAATAAAATAAAATAAAATTTTTATTTTTTTAAGTACTCTCTATGGGGCTTGAACTTACAACCCTGAGATCAAGAGATCTATAACTTCAAGAGTTCTGTAACTTCTCTATATAAATATACATGAGAAAGCCAATCAAGAAACTGGCTTGGTAGAAATTTAGTTTTGTGAGTAATGGGTGCATAATTGGTGTCTGGGGATCTGGGACACATGTCTTACAACACCTGCTATTTATAACACATGACACAGTGATCTTCAAACCATTTTTCCTGAGGATTCTTTAATTTTGAAAAGAAAAAAAAAAATCCCATTCACCTATTTTCTCCCTTCCATCTTGCACTGCTGCCACACTGCGCTCCTTGATATTTCCTTGAACATGCTAGGCAGGCTCCTTCTTCTCTAAGGACCTCTGCATTACCTGTGCCTTTTGCCTGGAAGATTCTTATCCCAGATGTCTGCTAACTCCTCTACCTGAAATGTCAACTTCTCAGTGAGGCCTTGCCTGGTCACATTAATTAAAATAGCAAGCACTCTTCCTTAACTTTATCTACTTTCCCAAGCACCTATCATCATCCAATATTGTGAACTGATAATCACCAACATCCACTGAAAGAAATGCATCAATACGTTATTTGTTAAGAGTCATAAATTTTATATTAATTCCTTTGCCCCTTGATGTTGTATTCCCATTTCACTTCTCCAGCAGAATTTTAATTTAATGTAGTTTATTTTATGCCTCGAAGTTTTTTTTATTATTAACTCTATAATATTTCTTTGCAACAAAAGAGAAATTTAAACCCATCATTTCTAGGTACTATAACATTCCAAGTGTTAGAAATTGTCTCCTACATTGAATTATTATTATAATTTTAATAGTAAATGTCTAATTAAAAAGTCACAATATATTATAAATTTTTATTATTATAACAAAAAAGCTAATTTTTTGAAAATATATCTCTTAATTAGATGAATGAGGCTGTTTATTTTTTAATTAATGTGTATTTCATAGATGAATGTTACTTATTACCAAAATAACATAGGGTTTATATTAGTTATAAACTTTGGGTAATCTTATTTACATAAATATGTAGATGGGAATGAAAGAAGTTCTGTTACAGAAAAGTCACTCAGAACACTGGATTAGTAATCTATCATCAAATTTTAATTTTAATACTCTACTAACTAGCAACTTGACTAGGCCACCCTAAAATTTTATCAAAAGCAAAGAATTAGAAATTAACTGAATTACAAAGTGATATTTTACCTGGTCATTAGTATGTTACATTTTTCAAATTCAGAGACTATAATAAAAGGTTTTCCAAGATGAATCAAGTGACTTTCAAGTATTCTTGTCACATTTTCACTTAGAGACACCTTTATGTTTATGGAACTAAAATTAGGCATAACCAGGGTAAAAATAACCCCATGAAGTTAGGATTTCTCCATTGGCTTTGAACAGAGATTTACGTATTTATGCCAAATTTTAATTTCTATATGTGTCAAAGTGCCTTAAAAATGCGACAGATGGACCGGAAGATAGAAACTTGAGAATATATATAACTACTTATATATAGTTATATTGGTGATTTCCTTTTTGGTTTGAAAATAATTACATTTCCACTTACACATCTGACATACTAGAAAAGACTGTCAAGAGGCACTGGGGCCAAGATGGGACAGGGCAGGGGTACCTGGTGCTGCCACCCATCCCTGAGCCTCCTAACCACCCTCCAATTCTCTCTCTTTTCTCTTCACTTCTCCATTGGCATGCCCAAGAGCCAAACTAAGGAGCTCCTGAGAGTGCTGAAGAATCTGGTAAAAGCACCATTATGAAGCAGATGAAGTCTTCATGTCAATAGTTTTAATGGAGAGGGTTGGAAAGAGGACTTCCGGGTGCAAGGAGCACAGTGATGGAAAATTATAACCCTAGATGACAACTACAGTTTCTCAACCCCCTGGCTATGTCCTACCATGCTTTGCAAGCTGGAATTGCCCAATCTTAGGAACTCCTAATAAGAATACTATGCTGTTGTTGGGGGAGGGGAAGGGTGCCCTACCACTTAACCTCTAAAATAACTAAGAACCCAACAACAACACAACAAATGGAATTAAATCCTTAATTGGCAAAAATGCAGTGTAACAACAATTTTTTAAAAAAGGCATCTGTGTTTAAAAAGTGACTAATTGACAGTTTATTGTACCAAGAGTTGGCATTTGACAAGTATGACAAGTCCTTATTGAACAACCTTCTGGGTACTAGATGCTGTGCTAAACCCCTAAACCCTGCAAATACCTTGCCCACACTTCTCTCTGTGACTCTGCAGTACAAGTAAATATAAGTATCAACATCCATGATAAATAAAAATTCCCTGCAATTTCTAGCAAAAAAACAAAACAAATCAAAAATATAATCAACATCCAAAAGAGAGTAATTAGTCTTAATTAAATGACTATGATTTTCTATAGTACAAGGCATTGCCTCCTTGATAACATTTTTTTCTCCAACATTTTATTGATAAACAAATGAAAATGTTTAAAGAATTGTAAAATTCTTAGTGAGTCAGCAACATTCAACTCAGAGGACTTAGAATCAAGAATAGAAAAGTTTGGGATCAAAGCTATAGTATTTATATTTTTATTTTTATTTTAAGAAAGAATTTTATTTTTTAGGATTTTTTGTATTTATAATATTTAAGAAAAATATTTAGAGGAGAAGCCTTAAAATTCAATTTAAATTTTTAAAATTGAGCAACTAATTTAGAATTGAAAACCTAGAATTAAAAACCTACCAAACTTGGGTGGCTCAGCTGGTTAAGCATCTGACTCCTGATTTTGGCTCAGGTCATGATCTCAGGGTCGTGAGATCAAGCATGGGGCGAGATCCCCACAGAGCATGGAGCCTGCTTGGGATTCTCTTGCTCATTCTCACTCTGTTTCTCCCCGCACACCGCCCCCCCGCCCCGTTCTCTCTCTCTCTAAAATAAATAAAATCCTTTAAAAAACAACTGGGGCACCTGGGTGGCTCAGTCGTTAAGCATCTGCCTTCGGCTCAGGTCATGATCTCAGGGTCCTGGGATGGAGCCCCACATCGGGCTCCCTGCTCCGTGGGAAGCCTGCTTCTCCCTCTCCCAATCCCCCTGCTTGTGTTCCCTCTCTCGCTGTGCCCTGACATGTTCTTATTATAATTCCTTTATATTTGCCATTTTTAGTGTTACTAATTTTTCTTTTTTTCCATTTCATTTCATTATGTTAATTAAAAATATTTGGTGTTCATGGACCTATGTTTGACATAATATTTTGGAGTTACTAGATGAATTTTTCCCTTAGGAAATTATAACTGAACTACTTCTACCCTGTAATACTTTTCAACATCTCTTTTACTGACTGAACATATCAGAAATGTAAATGTATAAAATTATCCAAAAGAGAGCCAAATAGTAACCAGCTACTCAATTACAGTTTTTCAAGGTGGCTTAATAGAAATGATTTTTAACATGAATTGTGCAGAATTAAGAAAAAAAGGTTAAAAAGCAAGTAACTCTAGTTAGAAATATAGCTAGTCTAAATATAGATAAAATCTTGGAAAATATTTGCTGCCATTCGTGGTTGTGGGGAGTGGAAAGTTCTAAAGGCATTGCTCTTACATTTCAATTAAAGAATGAGGTGAGGTAGAAGATTATAAAAGAAATACAGTAAATTATAAAGATGACAAAGTGGGAAGTAAGTACAAAGTGGGAACTGGTACACTAGTTTAAGAAGAGTGTTCCAACTGGTAATTAGAAAGGAATGAGGAAGAGCTACAAAAAATAATAGGATCATATTGACTAAGAGAATAAAAGAGTAGTATGTGATTAAAAAGATTACGATTTTTTTTTTGAAAAAAAATTGAGGTATAATTTATGTACAATGAAATGTACTGACTTTAAGTATATCATTCAATGAGTTTCTAAAAATAGCCTTGAGGTATAATTAACATACAATAAGCTACACATATTTAAAATGTACATGTTCTTAAGTTTTGACATGTACACACCTGTGAACTATCATACTGGAGATCATGAACATATCAATCACTCCCAAGAGTTTCCTCATGCCCCTTGTCATCCCGCCTTCCCAACCCTCTACAGTTCTTGTTACTAAACCCAAATTCAATCTACTTGCTGCTCCACTGTTCAATAAGTTGAATAACAAGTTGTTGAAGCAAGGAATAGGACTTTATTCAGTCAATCAGGCTCACCAAGAAGATAGCAAACTAATGTCCCAAATAACCACCTTACCACCTTGGTGCAGGCAGGGGATTTTAAAGGGGAAAGGAAAGGGAAATAAGCCTCAAAGATTAAGCAGATAAAATCAAGTTTAATTATAACTCTTCAGAGGAACTTGTAGGCTCTAGTGGAGGTTGTCTGTCTTAAGAAGTCCCCTAGTTGCAGTCACTTGACTGTCACATGCTTTTGGCATGGCATTAGTTGCATTCTTTAAGTTCCCTGAAGAGCTTTAAATGATATTATTATCTTGGTTAGAGTTTCAGCTTTAGATTGTGTTTGAGAGTTATGTGCAGGAATACCAACATAGTTTGCCTTGTATTGCAGGTCAGGGTTTCGCATGTACAGATTACCTTATTTTTAAACAACTCAAGGCAGAAGAGGAAGGGGGGCCTTCAGAATGGCATTAGTTCTGCTATATTCTCACTCCCATACTCAGGCAACCACTGATTTATTTACTGTCAGCAGAGATTATTTTGTGTTTTTCTAGAGTGTTGAATAAATGGAATCATACAGTGGAGGGGGAACATAATATGTGTTACTTTGGCATGTGGGTTGTTTTGAGCTAAAGGCAATTAAGACCCAGCAAACTCAAGAAAAGCTATTTACTTCTTCCTTAACTGCCTAAAAGAATTTAGATAGGGGGCCTATACCAGGAAGACAGCTATTACCAGAAATAAATTTTTATATCAGAAAGACTTATCTGTATGGGGGGGCAAACATCTGTTTACCAAACATTTGCTTTTCTCATCTTCCTGTGAACTGTCTTCTTTCCCTTTGAAGCCTCAGACCCTTCCTAGCTTCTCCTTGGCTCAGAATGGTATATAAGCCTCAATGGTCTGAGTGTTTTAGAGTCTCATATTTTTTAATGGGGTTTCTGTATGTAGAAAGTACTTTTTTTTTTCTCTTGTTAATCTGTTTTATGCCAATTTAATTATTAGCCGAGCCAAAGAACCTAGAATATATGAAGGGAAAAGTTTTCCTCCCCTCCACAGTATATATTCTTTTTTGTCTGTCTTCTTTTACTCAGAACAACTATTATGAAACTTGGGATGAAGATATTTTGAATGGGGTACTATCTGGCTTACTTAATAAAAACTTTTCTTGTACCTTGATTGATCAAATGTCACAGTGCAGATGTAAACATTTATAAAAACTGGACAAACTATAAAGCATTTGTTACATTAGTTATTAATAGAATAAATCAATGATTCTTAAAAGTATAATCTTTCTAAACATTCATGAAAACAAATCATTGCACCTTTGCTTAGACATGGAATTACAGAATTATTGAGTTAGAAGACTACTGATGTGAAATTTTCTTTCCAGTTTGCATTGATGCACAGCGGATAACATTTTCATGATCTCAGATATGAAATTTTATCTCGTATTGAGAGAACCGAACCTCCCTCTGTAACCTGTTTGCATATTTAGCAATGTGTCTCTTGTCAAGAATTTTTTGTTTATATCCCAGCTAAATCTCTCTTGCAGCAACTTAGACACATAGCTTCTTATTTTGCCCTCAGTGGAGAAGAACACTGATAGAAATCCACGTTATATCCTAGTATATATCCTTCTTTTACCCCCTCCCAAGCCCAGGATAGTGTGATGATGTTTAATTTTCTTTTCTCATAGGTAAACATTCTCTCTACTTAAAAAAAAAAAAAAAAGGCCAGGGATATTGTGCCCATTCATTTTCATATCATTTAAGTTCCTTAGTTTTCATTCTCCATACTGCACACATAACAGCTTTTGAGTATCAGGTACATCTAGGTAAGGTTCAGGTAATTCAATGGCTTTTATGAGAATTTTATATTGTGTCAGCGAAGATATGCTACCAACTTAATCTGGAGCAATAGGGAAAACATTTTTCTAAACACAGATTGAGAAATTCTCATCTCAAACCAATATATTTCCTTTCTTTGGTAGCAGCATTTAATTACACATGTCTACGAGACCACTGTTCACAGATGTAGCAAGGACAATGGTGTATAGGCACTCAGAGTAAGAACAAACAATCCACGCTGTATAGTATGAGTTTTGCAATTTAAGCCACCTGCACTCAAAGTAAACTTATAAAACTCTTGTCTGATAATGTGTTATCCCAGATCCTATCTGTGTAAAACACAAGATTTATTATTTAAACCTGAGTCAAATTTAAGACACAGTGAAAAAGATTATTGGGCTACCAACAGACTTTGTCCAATTTATGCTGATCTGTGAACCCATAGATTTTTTCCTATTGCTAGAAACTGGTCAACTTTTCAGGCTTTAATTTGCTTTTACTTTGACATTATCATCATCTTGTTCATTTTTTTTCCTTGATGTTTTGTGTTTCCTAGTTTTCCTTCAGTCCCTCCTGGGCTCACTGAAACTATGTAGCTCTTACTTGTACAAGGTCTTTACTTGTGAATGTTTAGGAGAAGCATACATGGGCTGAGAGCTCTAGGTTTCTGATACAGAAATTAATTAGCTACTATGATTTTGATCATTTTCATATTTTTTAATAGCATCATGATTTGGAATTTATAATTAGATGTTTGAAGGAAAGACCACGTGTAATAAAGAATTTGGCTGGCTACTGTTTCTGGTTCCTGGGATGTAACCTCTAGACTCTTGGAATTTTTTCTAGTGACAACTGTCTTTGGTATTTATAATGGGGATGTGAGGGCGATCTGGCTGCGACATCTGTCACCCCATTGATCGCCAGGGTTGATTCAGCTGATCTGGCTGGCTAAGCGGGTGTCCCCTTCCTCCCTCACCACTCCATGTGTGTCCCTCCCAAAGCTGCGCGCTCGGTCGAAGAGGACAACCTTCCCTGATAGAGGAGGACCGTTCTTTGGTCAAGGGTATACGAGTAGCTGCGCTCCCCTGCTAGAACCTCCAAACAAGCTCTCAAGGTATTCATAATGGGTCCCTGAACTACACCTGGTAGTTTATGCTAATGAGGTGGGCCATGGTTGTCCCCTATATAGTTTAAGCAACCAAGATGACTCAGAACCAGGGCTAACAACACCAGAAATACCACCCATGTGATTAGAACTTTGGTGTTTTGAGCCACATAATTTCAGCCTGACATCCAAGGAGGGGAAACTAGAAATTGAGACTTATAGGCAATGATTTAATCAACTGTGCCTACATAATGAAACTCCAATAAAAACTCTGGAATCTTCTCTGGTCTGCAATACTCTTTGAGTATTATTACACAGTGATACCAGGAGAGTAATGTGTCTCTGAAGACAACAGAGGCTTTGCATTTGGAATTCCACCAGACCTTACTCTCTGTGTTTCTCCCTTTCTTTCTTCTGATTTGTATCCTTTTGCTATAATAAAACTGTAATCATAAGTATAGTGCTTTCCTGAGTTCTATGAGTAATTCCAGTGAATTACTGAACCTGAGGTTGGTCATGGGAACACCCAACTTTGTAGCCAGCTGATCAGAAGTAAGAATGCCCAAGGAGAAACTCAAATCTGTGGTTGGTATCTGCAGTGAGGGCAGTCTATGGAGGACTGTGCCTGTAAACTTGAGTCTGACAAACTGCCTTAAAGGAAATCCAGTGAGTACCTTAGTCCTAGGTTGTGATAGTAGTTACTCGAACCTTGAGGAACAGGCAGTCCAAACATTGTCTAGTTCTGAGTGCAAAATGTCTGGCTGTAGTTTTTTGCAAAAATATTTAGATTAGAGCACTTTTTTCTTTTATGTGTTTCTCTGGTAATGTGTTTAATGTTTCTTTTGGTATTATTATAAATAAAGTACCAAAACCAAGCAAAAAGGCTGTTGATACAATTTTTTGTCTCAAGGCCCGTTAAAAATACTGTGTTTTGCAGAATCTTGTATCAAGTTTATGTAAAAAGATTTAAGCATTAAGTGAAAACTCTAGTCAAATTAAGTGTGTTGGTAAGCTAAGATTTTTTTCTTACAATTCTTGGGAAAAAAACAGTAGGTACATTGTGTTTTATCTTTTATAAGCTATCATGGGACTACTTAATTTATAAAAACAGAAAAATTATATTTATTAACATTTCTTGTCCCCATTCTCTGTATCAGTTTCTTGAGATTTGAAATACTTCTTTTGTTGAAGTAGGAAGCTAGCCACTATAGTGGGGATATGATGTAAAGAACCCCAATAAGTGAAAGGAATTTACATTGGCCAAAGGTCCATCTCTAAAGTGAAAATCAAAATCAGTTTATCTTATGAAAAAAAATTTATTCAATCACCTTTCAAAATGCCTTTTCCTCAATAATGTTTTTCTAATGTAATTTATGGAAAAGTCATTTTTAAAAATATAGTCAGGGCAACATTCAAATGTAATGATTTTAACTTATGCAAATAACACCTTAATGTTACTTTCGTAAAGGTGAAGGTTAAGTGCAGTAAATACCAGTAATAGCAATATAGTTTGCAAGTGAAATTAGCAAGAACATTTTAATAAGTCCCTAAAGTGTGAACTAGTGATAAGAAGAAATATGTTCCAAATAAAATATTCTTAAAAGGTCAAGGTCTGATAGTCATCGTATTCATAATCATTTCTGAATGCAAGATGAGTATATTGGTGAAATTCCTTATATGTGTAAGCAAAAGATATTAAAAGCACAGAGCACAGAATTTGGTGAATTTTACTATAGCAAATTCAGGTACTATTTCACACTTTTTCATTCCTTACAAATGTGCCATTGAGGTAAGTTGGGAAGGACCAAAAAGATCTAACAGGTATCTTAAAAGAAACGTTTTGTTTTTTTTTAAGATTTTATTTATTTGTTTGAGAGGGAGAGTGAGAGAGAGTGAGAGCACACAAGCCGGGGGGAGGGGTGCGGGGGGGACGGTGGGGGAAGGGGGGCAGAGGAAGAGGGAGAAGCAAATTTCCCAGCCAGCAGGGAGCCCAAGGTGGGGCTCCATCCTGGGACTCTAGGATCATGACCTGAGCTGAAGGCAGATGCTTAAATGACTGAGCCACCCAGGTGCCCCAAGGAAATGCTTTTTGATTTAAGTTTTGATTTAAGTTTAAAATAAAATAAATTCCGGATTTTTTAAGAATATGAAATGAAAATGATGTCATTAACACTGAAGAGGCAGAGGAGAGAAAAGGATACGATGGGGCACTAGTTGTGTTTGTAACTTTTTTCTTTATTTAACAGTATTTTTTTTTTTTTAAGATTTCATTTATTTTACAGAGACAGAGGGAGAGAGAGAGAGAGAGCACAAGCCGGGGGAGCTGGAGGCAGAGGGAAAAGCAGGCTCCCCACTGAACGGGGAGCCTGACACAGGACTCGATCCCAGGAAAGGCAGACACTTAACCGACTGAGCCACCCAGGTACCCAACAGTATTCTTTTAAAAAGTAATGAGATATTTTTATCAGTTAATCTTGCATTGCAGTATTTTCTATGCAAGTTTGTGTGCTTGAATATTTAATTTTAAAAATAAAAAATTTAAATATTTTAGTAGTTTTTCAAACTATAAAGTGTAAAATGCAAGAAGTAACAATAGTAGGGGTATTATATTTTAATAAATAATTGCTAAAATTCATGAGCACTAACTATATAATAGGACTTTTACTAAATATTTTACTTGTATTATTTATTACACCTTCTCTGTAACTACATGAGGTAGTCACTATTATAGTTTATCTTTTACTTGTAAGGATCTCGAGAGTTAGAGCAGGGACCTTCTCCATCTTGTTAACTATTCTATCCCTGGTACCCAGAAAAGCACCCAGCTTTTAGTAAACTAATAAATATTTAAATTCAACTGCAGTTATTTTACAAAACAAATATAGCAAGGCATCCTTCTAGAGATACAGTAGTGAATAAAACAAAACCTGATTTCTTAGAGCTTCTATTCTGGTGGGAGAGATACACACTAAAAATGTTGATAAGGGGCACCTGGGTGGCTCAGTTGGTTGAGCAGCTGACTCAATTTCAGCTCAGGTCATGATCTCAGGGTCCTGAGATGGAGCCCCTGGAGCCCCATGCTGGGCTCCACGCTCAGTGGGGAGTCTGCTTCAGTATTCTCCCTCTCTGCCCCTTCCCCCCTAAAATAAATAAATAAATATATTTTTTTAATGTTGATGAAAAGTGACATGAAAGAAATAAAACAGATTAAAGAGGAGATACAGTGAATACATAAATTATAAATGAATGGAAATGATTTGTATAACAGTGTTTGGAGAGACAGTACTCTTGGGGTCTTTTGTACTCTTACAAATCTTGCTGGGTGTGCCAGAGCCCAAGTCCCTGACCACTAGACTATTTTTTAGGTTTGTTTCTCAAGGTTGAGAAATGAGGTATTGTCTCTCCTCTCCCTTGGACAAACAGCATGCTTGTTTACTGATTGCTATAAAAACAGTGGATTCCCCAAACTCAGTTACTCTCAGCTATGATGCAAACCTGTTGCTTCTGTAGCATCTATCTGGGTTTACCATGTTGCCTCCATGGACTCAGGGACAAGAGATCTAATGCAAAGCATGCTGACACTAATGCCCCTTTTTGTGCTATGAGTAATAAAGACCCACAATTCCCTGCTAGAATCCATGAAATACTTATAGGCAAATTTAGCTTGTTAGTAGAGTAAAATCAAAGCCCAGACCTGACAATCAAAGTCAGTAAGGTGGTCATGTGGGATTCAAATCCAGGTCTTTCTGATTCCAGAATACACCTCTTAATCAGTTGGGAACTTATATTAGCTTCATATAAAATTAACTATATTTTAATGCCTGCTAACTTGAAAGACTATTAACATTTATTTATATTTTCAATGCTGATATTTAATTTCTCTAAACTAAAGTATGTTTCCTGTCATTATGGTCTCATTGGCTATCAGTGAATTTTTTAAGTATGTTATTTCAGATCTCATAAATATAGCCAAGCTTTGTTAAATATTTTTCATTATTAATATATAATACAAATCATATTTAAATGAAAATAAAAGTATAAGCAGCTATATTTCTCATTTCATTTATTTGACCATTTACTGTGTTCTAGATATTTGACATTTACTATGTGGCTGACAAGACCACAAATATTAGACATAGACACAATCTTTCTTCTTGAAAAATTCAGTGTGGTTTCTCCTCTGCCCCTCGATATACTGGCCTCTGGTTATGAAAAATAAGCATGGGATAGTTACGTGCTCAAATTGTCACTTCATTAACAATCATTGCCAAGCTTTATTAGGAAGCTTTATTACTCAGTGATGGACAACAGAAGTAAGGGCACTTCTATATTAAGACAGTGTTATCTAGGGCGCCTGGGTGGCTCAGTCAGTTAAGTGTCTGCCTTACACTCAGGTCATGATCCCAGGGTTCTGGAACTGAGCCCCACGTCGGGCTCCCTGCTTAACAGGGAGTCTGCTTCTCCCTCTCCCTCTGCCCCTTCCCCCCCACTTGTGGTCGCTCTCACTCTCTCAAATAAATAAATAAAATATTTTTTAAAAAGACAGTGTTATCTTTACTGGCCTCTTATGAACTATTTTTTGAAACTTATGCATAGGTGCAGTACAAAGTCAAGCAAGAATAAATGTCTCTATTTTAAAAAATACACATGTAAACCAGATTCATTTCTTTTGCCTCAGGCTTTCCTCTCCCTGTTATAGTGCCTACTCTTTCTGTATTGGCATTCTAGCTTTGTCTACTTTCTGAACTAAACTTTAAAAAAAAATTTTTTTTTATTTGTCAGAGAGAGAGAGAGCATAAGCAGGGTGAGTGGCAGGCAGAGGGAGAAGCAGGCTCCCTGCTGATCAGGAAGCCCGACACGGGACTTGATTCCAGGACCCTGGAATCATGACCGGAGTCGAAGGCAGACGCTGAACCGACTGAGCCACCCAGGTGTCCCTGAACTAATCTTGATGGATTTCAGCAAGAAGTATAGCAAAGGCCTATTTCCTAGTTTGAAATAACCCATCAAATATGGGACCTCATGGCCCTAACTATTAAAACTCCAGTGGTTCTTTCTCCCTGACTCTTCTTTGAAGTTAATCTAACCCAAGAATAAGCCTACATTTTCCTTGGAGTTACCTTCAACATTTCTCCCTTTACTCACACATGTGGCCAGTCCCTGGGTTTGACTTTATACTTCATACCCTACTCTTCCGTCTACCTGATTACTTCAGTCCCTTTAAAAAGATTATTCTCCCCTGAACCTCAATCTTGAATAGGAAGGTGAAATGATTTTTATTTTTCTTTGGTTTATGAATATATTAATTATATAATTTTGTTAGTTTCCTTCTATTCACATAGAAGTTATTCATATCAACAGTCTCTAGAATTGTTTAAGATCTATAGTTAAAATTTTGAAATAGACTGTTATTTGTTTTTGGTTTTAGGACTACATGTTATAACACTATGGTTTAGTGTTATACTTGTATCTTTGAACCAAGGTGCAAGTTTAAAGAATGATGTTCACTATTAGCTAGAACAAGCTAGTTTTTATTTTTCTAAAGTGATATGGCCATCTGTTTATCCATATATTACCCATCTGTGTATCTACCTTCATATTTTTATGTTGTCTGTGTTTGAGTTGAGCAAATTCATCTTAATTATTATCTTCTAAGTCCATGCGTATGGAAGAAGGAGAAAAGGGCAACAAATGCTTTAATTACTCTCCTTATATATTTCATATTAACAAACAAATTAGTTTATCTGAAATATGTATACAGTGTCAATCCCGTTTGATTTTAATGGACTTAGAGTTGGCATTAATAAAATAAGCATTTGTGTCTATTGAGAATTATAGATTTATTTTGTTGAACTATGCCTGACATTTAGCTTAGCTTGGGAAAGGTAAATAAAATAGTGCCTTATTAATAGAGGAAATCATGTTTTGAGTAGGCTATAATTGTAAATGCTCACCAAAAGAGCTGTAGTAATAAAATATTCAAACTAGAGAAACTGTACTTAGCGTTTAAGGGGAACAGACATAAGTCAGTTAAAATCTAACTTTTATATACGAAAAAGCCGCAGTAGAGCTTATTTTGCACTATAGTAGAATTGAATTGAAGAGGGTTTACCTTCCATTTTCAATCCTTCTTGTAAATGTAAACTGTACTCTGGCTTCTCTCCAGGCTCCTATCCTGACTATAGTCTCTCTTCAAAACAGTGTCATTGTGACTATGCTTTTCCATGGTCTTTTTTTTTTTTTTTCTGTTCTCATTCAAATCAATCTAACCATTGTACTTCCTCCACTGCTACCCTTGGACTTCACACAATCAATGCACGTCTTTTTGACCATAAACTTAGAGTTTTTCAATCTCTGCTGAGCCTTCAGAACTGTTTGGAATCACATTTCTTTTCCCTTTCAACTTCCTTTTGAATTCCCATAATGTCTATACCAAAACCTTAATCTGAATCCTATTATACTTTAGATACCATCACACTCAATAGACTCTTGCTTAACAGAAAAATCCGAGGTTATCAGGTGGAATATCCCATGACTTTGCATTTCCTGTTCTAAATATGCCTATTTTGGTGTCCATTCTTCCCTTCTGACCAGACTGAGGTGCCCTCTCTCATCTTTAAAGGTTCTTCACCTACACCCTAGAAACAATTTCCTGCTAGCCCTTTGAAACCCAGCTAGTCTTTTTCTCCAAGAATTACTTCTGCTAGACTACAAGGAAGCTCAAATATCCTCATCCTTAACCTACCTTTCCCTCAAGCCCTAATTCCCTCCTTTAATTCATCACCAAACTTTATGACAATGTATCATAGGCTCACTTTTTCAACTTCTTTAATTCCCATCTAGCTATTAATTACTCTTAACAAGAAGGGACTTTTAGTGCCTGATGGAGCTATTCTTCCTGCAGTCACCTCTTAATTGCCAACAGAACTGCTCTTTCAAACCTCATCTTACTCATCTCTTGTGTATCCCTGGGTATCACCGACAACTCTGTCCTTGAAAAATGTGCATCATTATTTTCCAGGATATTTTTTTTCTTAAAAATTTTATCCACATCTGAAAGTTGCTTTTAAGTGTTTTTAACAGCATCTCCTCCTTTACTTGTCCTTTAGGTTTTTGTATTCCCCAGAGTTCAATTCTTTGATTCTCTTCTTTTCTTACTCTAACTTTTCTTACTCTAACTTTATCCCTGGGTATCCCCAGGCTCCCATGCCTTTAATTACCATCAAAATGCTGAGATAGGCAACTTCAATTTTATTATTCTTAGCTTTATCTTGTATTTTTCCCATGTTAACCTGTATGTCCTGAAGCTACTTCAAAATTAATATGTTAAAACCAAATGTATTATTTCTCCTCTTACTGCAAGTTTCTATTCTAATATTTTCCATTTGAATGAAGTATCACAATCCATCCCATCTCTTAATTTGGAAATCTGAGGGAAATGCTAGGCTTTTGTGCTTTCCCTGTTCCTCCCCTCTCCTAACCTACTTTAACCAGTTAACTCTGAAAAAGTATTCAATTCTAACTTTGAAAACTTACAGAATTTAGTTCTTCTTTCCATCCTTTCTAGATACTGCCTTGGAAGCCTTCATCCTAGTTCTTTTGGATAAGCCACTTACTTGGTTTCCCTGCATTTAATCTCACCCTTGTCGAAACCATTCTCCACTCTATCTCCTGAGTTATTGTCATTTCTCTATCAAAAATTATCATTGGTCCCCTTAATGCCCACAGGATTAGATTCGCATTCCTTAACTTGCCTGAGAAAGCTTTTTAGGATTTTGGCCCAGCCCAGTTTCCAGTCTCAGCATCCCCTGGCCTCTATAAGCAACTTTGTACCAGCTCAGTTCACTTCATCTTTGCTCCTGTTGTTCACTCTGCCAGTAAGACTACTTTGTTCCTTCCCTGTATTACAAATTCTTTTTCCCTCTTCGAAGCCCAGCTCAAATACTGGTTTCTCTGTATTGCATTTTGAAACTTTTCAGTGATGACTGAACATAAGAGATTGATTTAGGAAATTCAAACTGGAATGAGTATGGCTAGATATAGCTTTATCTTTCACAAGGATTTTTAAAACTCATGCTTTCTCCTTTACCTGACCCTATGCTGCCTCTTAACCAAAAATAAGGAGTTGTTTTATTTTGCATTCTCTCTAGACACAAATTTCAGTAAGTTATTATTTATCATGAGCCTAGGAATCACCTGAACTGGGTTCAAGTGATTTTAGCTGGGCTTACTCATCTGTGGTCACCTTGGGTTGGATGTGGACACGTTGATGTAGGTGATTCTACTGAATAAACTGGTTCTGCTTCAAGTTCTATTTCATCCTCCAGAAGGCTAGCCTGAACCTGACCTCATGGTAGAGGCAGAGGTCCCAAGAAAGAGTGGATGTGCACAAGAGTTCTTATAGCCTGGATTTGGAACTGACAGTCTGTCAATTCCATTGCATTTCATTAAGAAAGCAAGTCACAAAGCCAGCCTAGATTCAAGGAGTTAGTGAGGCAGATTCTGAGCCCTGATGAGAGGAGCTGCAAAGCAACAGCACAGAGAAAGTGGAAAATTGGGGCCATTTTTGGCAGTAAATCTGCCATAAACTGAAGGGGACATTTTAAAATATGATACACCAATCACATAATATTCTATAATTACTGAAACTTTTAGAAGGGAATGAGTAAAAAGGGGAGCATAAAAAAAGTACAGAAAAAAATACATTGTTTGTTATATTGTGTAATGCTATGTATGTTTTTTTTTTTTTAAATGCTATGTATGTTGTAATTCTGGGTTATCCAGATTTCAGAAATTATAAAATTAGAAATTATAGGGATTAAAGTTTGATTTTAATAGTAAGTTGAAAGAATTTGAAAAGATTAAAATCTAATATTAAATTAAAACTATGTTCTTGGAAATAAAGTTATTCTTCAATACGATGAGAGGAAACGGAAAATAAAATATCATAGCTTGAGAAAGTCAAGGAAAGAAATCTCAGATTACCCTCAAAAATATTATATACAGTGCTGAATAATTTTGAGAACCCTTCTCCAGCAGGTATGTGGAAATTACCTGCGAGATGACTGGCTACAGTTGATATTGTCACTTTGTTCATGGCATGGCTTCCAAGTACTGAACACCTGAAGCTTGCATTCAGCTGACAGAGAGGCACACTTCACTGGAGTGGCACTGGAATACAAATAAATTGGATACCACTTAGAGACCTGAAATGCCTCTGTGAGATGAAAGGCAAAGCCCACTAAGAGTGACAGCAATATTTTCTTTTCCGGCTAGGGAAAATATATAGGAGGAAGATGAGAGACCTTTTTAATGGAATAAAGAAAAATGATACTGCTTCTATAACCCAAGCACCATGGTTCTTAATACAGTTCAGTAAATGCCTCAAAACAGAAGTCCATTAAACTTTAAGGCAATCAGAACACTAGATTGTCAGAATGTGGTAAAAGTAGTGATATCCAAAGCGGGCAAAGACACCTATAGGGACTATGGAGCATCAAACATCTTAGAGTCATTTGACAGTCTCTCCGACAGTGCAGATTGAACTGAACATGTTGTCAGGCTCCCTGAATTCTTTCTGTGTTTCAAAATATGCTGAGTGATAGATTTCTTCTCTTCTCAATAAATTTTAAGTTAATTGATCTCGAGACACTGACTTCACATCAAACTTAAGCATCCTGACATTTTACACACATAAGCCATAGCCTGCTAAATAGTCTCAAAGAAATGCACACTTCATTTTTAAACTAATCAAGTATGTCTTGCTCATTTCTCAAGACATGGTGGCATATTAAGTCTCTACAGGTTTAGCCATTAAGCTTTTGAGATATAGGAGTCTCAAGTAGTTGGCAGGAATGGCATATTAGTTACAATAAAATAAATCTCATTTGAGTTTTATTAAATGGGAATGTGTGATTATAGTTTTAATCATCACATTCTCATATAGCTATTTTTTACACACCCACTGTCTTGTTTGACATGAAGCATATACACATATTTATATATTCTTATATACTTAAGAGCTTATATAATATATATTCTATATAAATATTCTACATGTGTACATGAAAAAAACACTATTCCTGCAGCTCTCTCTCTCTCTCGTTCTCTCTCTCTCTCTCTCTATATATATATATATATGTCAAGATAATCTTAATAGTTTGTCTGACTAGCTTTCCAATATTGAAAAAAATCTTCTGAAGATGTTTTGAGCATTTTTTTATTATGTTTAAACAACACAGGCATGCACTCACATGCTGTGTTATAGCAATAATTACTCAATTCTTACAATTGCCAGTGATACTATTTGTTTTTCCACTCCTAAGTTTTAAGTGCCTGAGCTTTATGTGTACAGAAGAATGTGTTGACTGAGCCTCACTCAGACTGTGAAATTTAATTGCCATGAATTTTAAGACCATCTAAAGTTTACAAATACATCTCTACCTACCAATAGCCAAATGAAGACAAAATACTCATTTTAAAAATAGATTTAGTTATAGAAATATAAAGACACATAAATAATTGACTATAATTGAATAATTGCTTTTGTAAGATATGGATTTCTGGCAGTGTTTCAAGCCTTGCCTGGTTGCAGGGGCTGGTTGAGGGTGGGGGTGGGGAGGTGATTCCTGGACTTTTAAGATCACAACTCCTAGGTAAGTAGCCACTTACTCCATTTACAGATGGGATAAAATAACCACATTCTGTTCAGCTGTTTATCATGCCTCAGGACTGCTAAAATTAGGATTCCCTCATATAAATGTTTCATAATAATTTTCTCACATTGCTTTTTTGATCCATTTCATTCATCACCATTGCATATTATGAAGAAACAGATTTGTTACACAGCAAAATCTCAGTCATAAGATCATTACTAAATAGTAATTTGACCTGAATAACTTTGAGTTTCTGATTTTCATTATTTGTAAAATAAGATCAGACTAGCCATAGATAAAATTTGCATAGTGTAAAGATTCTTTGATTACATTAGGGTTTCCAGTGGAAAATAAAACACTTAAAAATCCAATCTAAAGTCTACGGAATGGAGACCAATAATGTGGACACCCTATCTATCTATCTATCTATCTATCTATCTATCTATCTACCTATCTTCATCATCATCATCATCTTCTTCTTCTTCTACCTAGAGATATAGCTATGTATTTACATAGTTATAGAAGAATGAATAAAAAATGTTACCTCTATCCATATGTAATTCCCATTTCCCTCTGCATATGTGTTTGTATAGGAAATGGGAATTACATATGGATGAAGGTTACACTTTTTTATGGGAAGCTAGATTTTTATCATATCTCATCTTGACTACTAGGTGTGATTTAGAGGAACAGATAAGAAATGATAAATTAGTCTTTGGTTCCATGCAATTCTATCTTGTTTAACCCATCCTATCATATCTTATTCCTATTGGAAGAACACACACAGAGAAAGTAAATTACTTTTGATATTTTAACGCACTCATTCAGTTTCCTTTTGTTGAGATTTTGAGGCAAGGTGAAAAGAAAAACTCAGAGACAAGGGAATAGAAGGAAAGTCAATTTCAGAACAAAAGTAGAAATAGCCATTGACTACTACCTCCTCTAAGGAAGGATAATATGAAAGAGAAAGCAAGTGCTCCTAATTCAATGGGCTATGACATAAGCACTTCAATCTTCAGGATTATATTGCAATAATGCCATACTAGGAAATCCACATGTTGGAAACAATGCTATTAACTTCTTCCACAGTGGAAGATGATTGCTGCCTTGTGAAGATTTTCAAATATTACCAAGACCTATGAGTCATGGCAAATCATATTATTTCCTCCCTCTGTGCTTTTGATGTTAAGATACATCAGCTAGGGTGCCTGGGTGGCTCAGATGGTTAAGCATCTGCCTTCGGCTCAGGTCATGATCTCAGGGTCCTGGGATCGAGTCCCGCATCAGGCTTCCTGCTCCTTGGGAGCCTGCTTCTCCCTCTGCCTCTCTCTCTCTGTCTCTGTCTCTCATGAATAAATAAATAAAATCTTTAAAAAAAAAAAAAAAAGATACATCAGCTAGCCAGCTGATATGGTGTCATATGGAACCCTTCTTAGACTCTCTTGGGGTGCTTAAAAAATAAAAAATAATTAAGGCCCACTTCAGACCAAAGAAATCAGAATCTCCACAGTGAAATCACTATTTTTTTCAAAAAGCTCTATAAATCATTCTATTTTGTGGGTATAAGCATAAGAGGGAGGAATAGTCTCATGCTAAACCTCCTCCAAATTACCCTGGAGAAGTAATATAATTACTTAATAATTTTAGTACTCCACAGCATACTCAAAAATGAAAGGAAGGAGGGAGGTGCCTGGGTGGCTCAGTTAGTTAAGTGCCTGACTCTTGATTTCAACTGAGATCTTGATCTCAGAGTCGTGAGTTCGAGCCCTGCATTGCGCTCCACAGATAGGTAGTTATTGAATGAACTGGACTCTGCTACTTCAAATCCCCTTTCATCCAGCAGCTGATCTATATAGACAGATTGTAGTTCTAAGCACAACAGCCCCAGAATGTTGTGTTTTCCAACCACACAGGGAAGTACCTGACCCATTGTGCTTTCTGAATAGCACAAAGAGGCTCAAAAGAGCCACAGGTGAGATCAGAAGACCCAACACATTTTTTCCACAGAAGTCTGATTAATGTGGCATATTGGATTATGTTTCTTACCAACTGTCTAAGTTGGTCAGTCACTTCTCCCAAGCAGTAAAGAAAATGGTTGGAGTGAAGAGAGGGAGCTGGTATGTTACTTGAATACTGTTCTCTCCCGGCATTTCACATGGGAGTTCTTTATAGAAGCATGAAGACAAGGGAATACAGGGTCCCTATTTCATTACCGCATTGGGTCTGAACCCAAAATGACTATCAACAGGTAGAATTGAACATTTGTATCACACTCAAGATCTTACAGTTTAAAAAACTAATTTTAGGGGCGCCTGGGTGGCTCAGTCGGTTTAAGCATCTGCCTTCCGCTCAGGTCATGATCCCAGGGTCCTGGGATCGAGCCCCACGTCAGGCTCCTGCTCAGCGGGGAGTCTGCTTCTCCCTCCCCCTGCTCATGTATTCGCGAGCTCTCACTCTCCCTCTCAAATAAATAAAATCTTTTTAAAAAATAATAAAAGATAAATAAAAATAAAAAACTACTTTTAATTAGATATTTTCCCACTTTTGTTTTAAAATGGTGATATTGCTAAATGTAAAGACTTAATAGTATAAAAACAGTTTAAAAGTTTCTCAAATGTATCCTGAGAAAATTATCAGATATTGATTTACATTATTCAGTGCATGTAATTTGTAATGGTGAAAAAAAGAAAATCTTTCTCCAATATTAGAAAACAGTGAAAAGTAAGTCGTATCAATATAATGGAATATTATGTTGCCATTCTAACTGTGCTTTAGTATATTTAATTACATAAAAAATGCTCATGATATTTTTAAAAGAAAATACAAATTAAATAGCATGTAGATGATGTTCCTACTTCAGCACATACTGTCTATATATACACATATACATATAGACACATACATGCACACACATATATATACACATATATATACATACTGTATTAGTTTTCTAAGATATATATAATGACACGTTGAGTCCTTCACAAATCACATCACTCTTCCCTCTTTTTCTGCCTCCGTATTCCACTTCTAAGGACTCTTGCCATTACATCATGCCTATCTGGATAATCCAGGATAATTTCCCTACTTTAAGATCAGCTGACTAGCAACCTTAATTCTATCTGCAGTCTAATTCTCCTTTGCCTTGCAACCTATAGCATTCCAGGCTCCAGGCATTAACATGTGGGAATCTTTGGGTGGCCATTATTCTGCTTACCACACATACACACGCAAATATATACACACAAACACATATACACATGCGTATATACATACACACATATATATATACACATATATGAAAAGAGAAAGATTCTAAAGATACATGTCATAACATTAATATTAGGTGGCTGAATTATGGTGTTTTATTTTTTCTTTATGTCTCTGTTACCTAGATGTTCTATAATAAATACAATTGGAAAAAAGTCTAATAAATGCTAATTCTTCATATGAGCCTCTAAATTATATTTTGCTACTCATTTACTGGATATTTTCAAGACAAATATTATACATTGAAGTTTATAACTTGAGCATTTAAAAGGTAATTTATTTCAAAAGTTGAAATAAGTGAACATCATGTGAGTGAACATCACATGCTCAGAGGCTAGGAAAGAGGCCAACCAGGAGACAAGATCTGGCCTTCTCAGCCATTGATTTCTGCACAATCAATGGACTCGGATCATGCAGTTAATCCAATTCAGTAGTTAAGAAAATTGAAAAGACCAGCTGTGTGATTTTTAGGTCCAGTATTTTTTTTCCAAAGAGACACAGAAAGCAATGTCATTTTTGCTAGCCTTTCCAGAGATCCACAAAGATGAAAAAACAAAAAAAAGACATTTTCCCCTCTGCTGCAAAATAATCTCTTCTAGAGATGATGATAAAATATACATCACTAATTCTCATGAGAACTCCATATAAGCAGAAAAGGCTAAATTAATACTATAATCTGTGAGTCATACTAGATTAAAGTTCTATGAATGTTTTGCTGAAGAAAAATAAATTAAAGTCAAAGAAGAGCAATCTTAGCTTGTTGAAGCATTTAAAAATAACTTTTCGTATCTGAAATGGAATAATTCTATTTGCTCTTAAATAAGAATAAACAGAAACCAGTCAAACTTTGAATGCCAATAAGTGCTATGGTGATGAATTAGGTCTGTATGTCACTCTTAATTATGGTTTAATGAATAACTATATTCAAACATAATACAAAAAAATAAATAATCACGTTCTTTTATTCTCTTAAAACACAGAAAATGTCTCAATTAGGTACTGTGCTAAAGAATGAATACTAACTACTATTAGAATCATAACTAGTTTGCTCTTTGTAAAATTAATCCTTTTTAAACCATAAAATAAGATCTTTACTGCTCTCTACATTCTTATTAATTGCACAGTACTTCATAGGCTCTTGTTGAATTAAAGAAGAAAAATTAGTCAAGAAAAGGTCACTTTCTTTCCTTACTGGTTGTATGCTAATTAGGCATACAAGGAGCACCTTGTGAAGTGATAGAATATTTGAACTGTGGTAGGTAAGAATTGATTAAAAAAAAAAACCACACAGATGGAATAGGAAACATGGGAAGAACATGAGGTATCATTATCACAGCTGGGAAGGTTTAACTCCCACTTGAAGACTTGGGTCCCTCCTAGGATGCATGGTAATTTGTGGTTCCCAATCACCTCGTCTTCACTTTCAGAAGATATCTCTTGTTTTATTGCTTTTATTAAGATCATTTGACATGAACTTTCTAAATTATTCATTCGGGGCACCTGGGTGGCTCAGTCGGTTAAGCATCTGCCTTCTGCTCAGGTGATAATCCCAGGATCCTGGGATGGAGCCCTGCATCCAGCTCGCTGCTCAGGAGAGAGTCAGCTTCTCCCTTTCCCTCTGCCCCTCCTCCCGCCTGTGCTCTCTCTCACTCTCTCTCTCTCTTGCTCTCTCTCAAGTAAATAAATAAAATATTTTAATAATGATAATAATAATAATAATAATAAAAAACAACTATCCATTCACCCACCTGAAAAATTTCCATGTATGGTCACCAAATTACTCCTGCTACTGAAGAGGGAGGGTCACTTTGATTTTTTTTTTTAAGATTGATTGATCAATTGATTTGGGGGGGCGGGAAAGACAGAGGGAGAGAGAGAATCTCAAGCAGACTCCCTGTTGAGTGTGGAGCTGGACACAGGGCTCAATCTCACAACCCTGAGATCATGACCTGAGCTGAAACCAAGAATCAGTTGCTTAATCAACTAAGACACCTAGGTGCCCCTCACTTTGATTTTCTAAAACAAATCCTTCTACCTGGATTATTTCTTCTTTGATGACCTAAAGACCAGTCCACCAAATACACCTTATTGTTAGGGTGACCATATAATGTATCACTCAAACCATATTTTAGAGCTGCACTATTCAATATAGCGGCCACTAGCCACTTAATTAAATTTAAATTTAAGTTGAATAAAATTAATTCAGTTATACTTGTCACCTTTAGGTACTTGATAGCTACACTGACTAGTATCTACCATACTGGATAGTCTGGATATAGTATATTACCATGATCACAGGAAGTTCAATTGTACAGTTCCATGGTGGGGAATAAAATTGGGAACTATGAATAATAATTCTAGGATAGCAGGTATTAACTGTCACCAGCAAACCAAGACATATGGTTACCCTACTTATCTTCAACTTTTATCTTTATTGCCTCCTTTTTTTGTCTGCAGATGACAAAATTTTTCCTTTATTAAAACAAAATGAATACTACCACAACCACCAGCTGACACACCTTTACATTGATCCTATTTGTGACACTAAATATTTAACCAACTAAATAAAAATAAAATTTTAAAAATATTTTTTTAGCTATTGGTAGGCAAAGTAATCACTTATATCAGTTTGTTTTTACTTTACAATTGGTTGTTCCAGGACACATTATAGTTACCACTAATTGAGTATTTATGATGTGCTTTATATGGTGCTAAATGCTTCATATTTATCATTATTGTATTATTTAATCATTATGTCATTTAATAATATTAGATGAATGTTTTGATGCCAGTAATTATTATGGGGGTTCTGAGCAGCTAGTCAAGATGGAGAACCCTATCTGAGATTACCCAAAGTGAGTGAGAAACTGGAAGACAATTATTAAACTTGAGGATGCCAGGAAGTATTAGAGGCTGGAGGAACTCAATGTTGAAGATGATTCCAAAAAGGAGCTGAATTTTAAATGAACAATAGAGATGAAGTCAAGAGTCTGGTAGAAGACAGTCAGGGACTAAAGCAGGGACAGCAGGAGGAATCTTGGACAATTATTCTGAACACTATTTCATACTTTCAGCTCACTTAAATAGGTAAGTACGAGGCATATATATGTGTTAGACTGGCAGACTGTCATAAAAACATCACATAAAAGTGGACAAGCCCCATGAAGATAATACCTGGTTATTAAGTATCACCAGTACATTTCAACTCCTTGGACATTATTAAGTCTGAACCAAACCTGAGTTTCCAAGCATCCCTTGACATTGCCATTTGAACTTCATTTACTGTACTTTAAGCTGCCAAACTCTCTTTCAAAAATAGCATAAATAACTGGCACAAAAAAAGAAACCTAGATCAATGGAACATAATAGGAAACCGAGAAATAAACCCACAGTTATATGGTCAATTAGTCTGTGACAAAGCAGGAAGGAATATGCAACAGGAAAAAGACAGTCTCTTCAACAAATGGTGTAGGGAAAACTGGACAGCTACATGCAAAAGAATGAAACTGGACCACTTTTCACACCATAAACAAAAGTAAACTTGAAATGGATTAAAGACCTAAATGTGAGACGTGAAGCCATTAAAAATACTGGAAGAGAGCACAGGCAGTAATTTCTCTGACATCAGCCATACCAACATTTTTCTAGATGTGTCCTGAGGCAAGGGAAATAAAAGCAAAAATAAACTAATTATTAGGACTACATCAAAATAAAAAGCTTCTGCACAGCGAAGGAAGCAATTAACAAAATCAAAAGACAACCTACTGAATGGGAAAAGATATCTGCAAATGACATATCTGATAAAGGATCAGTATCCAAAATATATAAAGAACTTATCAAACTATCAAAACCACAATGAGATATCACCTCATGCCTGTAAGAATGGCTAAAATCAAAAACACAAGAAACAACAAATGCTGACAAGGATGTGGAGAAAAAGGAACCCTCGTGCACTGTTGGAGGGAATGCAATCTGGTGCAGCCTCTGTGAAAAGCAGTATGGAGGGTCCTCAAAAAGTTAAAACTAAAACTACTCTACGATCCAGTAATCACACTATTGGGTATTTACCCAAAAGATACAAAAACACTAATCTGAAGGGATACATGCATCCCAATGTTTATAGCAGCATTATTTATAATACCCAAACTATGAAAGCAGCCCAAGAGTCCACTGATAGATGAATAAAGAAGATTTGGTAAATATACATACAATGGAATAATATTCAATAAAAAATGATATCTTGCCATTTGCAACAACATGGATGGAGCTAGAGAGTATAATGCTAAGTGAAGTAAGTCAGTCAAAGAAAGACAAATATGATTTCACTCATATGTGGAATTTAAGACACAAAACAAATGAACGAGTGGGAAGGGGAAAAAAAGAAAGAGAGAGAAAGACAAACCAAGAAACAGATTCTTAACTATAGATAACAAAATGCTGGTTAACAAAGGAGGTAGGTGGGCAGATGAGTGAAATAGATAAAGGGGATTAAGGAATACACTTATTATGATGAGCACTGAGTAATGTATAGAATTGTTGAATCACTATATTGTACACCTGAAACTAATGGAACACTGTATGTTAACTCTATCAGAATTAAAATAAAAATCTTAGGGCGCCTGGGTGGCTCAGTTGGTTAAGCGACTGCCTTCGGCTCAGGTCATGATCCTGGAGTCCCGGGATCGAGTCCCGCATCAGGCTCCCTGCTCAGCAGGGAGTCTGCTTCTCCCTCTGACCCTCCCCCCTCTCATGTGCTCTCTGTCTCTCTCATTCTCTCTATCTCAAATAAATAAATAAAATCTTTAAATAAATAAATAAATAAATAAATAAATAAAAATCTTAATTACAAAAAATTGAAGAATAATAGCATAAATAACATTATACGACAAACAGCAAAAAGGGAAAAGTAACTTTCATTACATAGGACAAAGAGTTCTGATTCCATATTTATAAAAATGTACTTTCAAATAAATGATCAAGCTAAACAGGTCAAACTTCGTATCTTATCCTAACACTTCACACTGAATGCATCAACAAGTATATCACCAGCGCTAGCTCCAAAATATTTCCCAACAATGACTAGTTTGTTTTGCCTCTGCTATTGTAGCTCTGGGCCAAGTCTCCATTCCCTCCTGCTTGAATTTGTACAGTAACAGCACGCTGAACCCACTGTTTCCTTCCTAAAGTGGATGTCCCATGGCACCCAGAGTGACGTTTTAAAATTTAACTAAATCAGGTGCCTGGGTGGCTCAGTCCTTAAGCATCTGCCTTCAGCTCAGGTCATGATCCCAGGGTCATGGGATCGAGCCCCGCATCAGGTTCCCTGCTCCGCGGGAAGCCTGCTTCTCCCTCTCCCACTCCCCCTGCTTGTGTTCCTGCTCTCGCTATTTCTCTCTCTGTGTCAAATAAATAGATAAAATCTTAAAAAATAAATATATAAATAAAATTTAACTCATCATTTCCTGGTTTAGGAACCTCCAAAGGATCCCCCCCTTCATGTAGGGAAAAAAAAACTAAACCCCTTCCCATGGCCACTATTACTCTTGGCTCAAAGCTTTTGCAGTGACTCAAAGCTTTTGCAATGACTGCTACTCTTCTTAGAACACTCTCCCTCTAGATCTTCCCTTGATTAATTTTCATCATTCAGGTCTCAAACCACATGCTTCTTCCTCAAGAGATCTGAGTTGCCATCTGGCTTAAAGCAGTTTCTCTTCTCTCTTGGATCACATTGTGAAATTTGTCATAGTATTTGCTAATTTTGTAATTATGACTTTCCTTTCCTTTTCTTTTCTTTTTTCCTTTGCTTTTCTTTTCTTTTCTTCCTTCCTTTCTTCCTTCCTTCCTCTCCCCAGTCGAATGTCAAGTCTTTGAGAAGAGATCATTCTCTGCCTGTGTTACAACAGTATCTAGCATGTAAAAATTGATGCTTGGTTAGATACACTGCGGTATATCTGTACGAAGGGATGTACGGTAGTGTAGAAAAATGTTTAGTAATAAGAGTAGATACACTGTTAAATCAAGAAAGTATGATTTCTAGTTGCAAAGGGAAAAAATGAGTGTACATATGCATACATAAAACTGAAGTAAACACACCAAGGGGTTAAAGTGGTGATCTTAGCATGATGGAAATGCTGGTATTTCTTTCCCTCTTTTTCAATTTAACTGAATTCTTATTATGACTAAAAACCAAAAAAGATGTTCAAAGCAGTTTACAGATGAAAAAGTAGTTTGGTGTAAGAAGTAGAAAATAAACTTTTGATATCAATCCTGTTTTTGAGCACTAGCCAACTCACAGGTCAAGAGCACTATTTTGAACTCCTAATGATGTCACTAATATATGTGATTCCTTATATCTTAGAGTGTAAATACAGTCCCAAAGTAAGTGAAATTTTTAAATTTATTTTCTTTAAAAACTAAAAAAGGTCTAATAGTATTCTATTTATCGTTCCTTAATAAAGTGCCACTGAGCTCTATTTTTTATGTTTTTTTTTTTTTCATGGGAAGCTATGCAAAAAAGTGCTAACAGAGCAGATCTGAGACTACTTATCCTTAGAAAGGCCTGCTTCCAAGGTTGGCCCTTGGTTGACATCTGGGAACTTAGATTTCTCAACATGAACTGATAAGAGGGACTTACTTTGCCTAAACTCTGTACACACAATATGGTTTATGCTGAGCACCGGCTTTCTTTCTCAATGTCTAGAATTTTGGTATGTGCCAGGCAGTCTGCCTACTTGACCAACTCTTAATAAAAACCCTGGGTACTGAGTCTCTGATGAGCTTCTCTGTTTGAAAACATTTCATACATGTTGTCACAACCTGTTGCTGGGGAATTAAGGGCTCCCCCTGTGACTCCACTAGGCAAGAACCCTTGGAAGCTTGTGCCTGATTTCCCCTTATATTTTACCCCATATGCCTGTTACCTTTGCTGATTCTGTTCTATGTCCTTTTATTGTAATAAATCATAACCCTGAGTATGACTATATACCAAATCCTGTGAGTCCTACCGGAAAATTATTGAACCTGGAGATGGTCTTAGGGAGACCCTGGCACAGAAGCTAACTTACAGAGTGGGATCTCTAGCCCTTTTGTCATACATTTGTATTAGCTATACAATGATTAACATATAGGTTATCTCCTAAATAACATGATATAATGAATCCATAGCATAGTTCTCTGCATGGCGCTATTGTATTTAACTGATGAGAATCTCCAAGTATAATCAGACAAGTAAAATACAGATTCCACTGAGTCTAAGTGGGTTGAGTCCTGGCTTGGGTTGAGAAACCAGGTTCTTCTTGTTGGGGTGCAATTTAGGTATTGGTGCCACCCCATGGGAATCTGTCCTTTTATTTCCCTAGCTGAAATTTATATTTAGTGCTATCTAGTAGGAAGTGGAAAGGAGCTAAGAGTCATATTATGTAGAGCAAAATGGGGTAAATTATGGCATCTGATTCATAAATAAGATCAGAGGATTTTTTCCCCCTGTTTTTAAAAGTAGCTTAGCTGGGTCATAATGAATGCCATTATTTTCAAAAGGTGTTTTTCACTTGCTTGAGACTTTCCATTACTGGAAAACAAACTATTCTCTTTGTTTTTTGAATCAACACATAAGAACATGGTATGTCTTTCTTAAGGCATCTGTTTACCTTTCATTATGGTCTGGAATGTGTTCAAGCAGAGATTTAGCTCGTGGCTCAGCTCTGTCACCAGCTAGCTATGTGACCATAGGTAAACTATTTAACCTTTTAAGCCTCAATTTCCTTATTGGGAAAATAACATCATTCCTTATTGCTGTTAATAATGAGATAATAGACACAATGTTTAGCTGGTCATTAAATAATGGTTCTCTTCCCATACTCAGTGTAGATCCAATGGAGACAGACATAATCAGACATAAAGAAATAAAGATGTCAGCTGTATTACTAAGACCATTAACTGGAGGACATGACTTTAGATCCATAGCTAGGAGTGTTTCTTGATTCTTCACGCTTGAGATGAACTTCCCAACCCAGTCACTGGCACAACTGAATAACCATAGGCTTCCCCTGCAGGGGGGCACTCCATAACACAGGGCAGACCATACTGCACCCATCTGCTTGACACACTGGCTCCAAAATCAAGCAGGATGGAATTCAGCCATGTTTCTTCAAAACTCACCAATTGGAGAAGTCATTTCTCCTCTTTGGTATGAGCGAGTGATGCAAAGAGCAATCAGAAGTGATGCTCTGCTCTGACTGAAGTCCCTCCAGAAGAAAGGACTTTTTCATAAAACAGGGCCCAGTATCGTGTATAACAGAGAAAGTGTCCAGTGCATGTTCACTATGATTTTTACTATGAATGTTCCATGAAAGGCTAAGGACCTTGCAATCAAGGTCATGTCTAATTACCTCTTACTCTCATGGGGCCTTCACACCTGGCACTAGTAGATGCTCTGGAAGGGTTGGCTAATATGTGAAGGAATGGAAAACACTGTTATTACTCCGTGCCTTTACTCTGGTGGTTTGAACTAATAGTGTGGTAAGAACACTGAAACATGTGCTGGGAAACCTGAATTCTAACTCTGTCTTCTTTGCTGGTTATTTGACCTTAGCAAAGCCACTTAATTTTTTTCGCTAAGATATGATGCTAATAATAGCTTTGCTACCTGTTTCACAAGAATAAGATGAAATAATGGATGTGAACATGTCTTGGGAAATATGTAAAATGTATGATGCAACGCTAGAAATTTCATAAGCCCGCTTTCCACATTCAAAATTTTAAAAAGTAAGCTGCAGCATGCATGGATTCTCTACACTGGCTTGCTCATATCTTATTCTCAAACTCTCATGTGAGTCATATCCCTGCTCATCCAACATTTCCATGAACAAAAAGAAAAACTTAAATGATTTTAAGTGGTACAAAATTATACTTTATTTCTTTTTATTTTCCAAATTTTCAAAAGTGATCACTTGCTCCTCTTTTAAAAATGGAAGGACTACAAAACTTGTGTATTTAAAAACAACAGTCTCTGACAGACCACTTTTACCTCTAGGCCAAAGTTCAAATTCAACATTGTATTCAGTCTGGTCTTCTACCATATGGGCCCAATTTTTCTTTCTCAATTTTATCTCTTCTTGTACTTGCATATGTAATTTACTCTTTAAAACATTTGGTTCCACCCTACGTTTTTCAAACACAACCAAACAATTTTTACCTCTCCACTTTTGCTTATACTTTCTCCTTCCTTGAATGCCATGTTACTGTGTCTGCCTTTTAGTACCCTTTTTTTCAACATTTAGATTGAATTCTAATACTTTCATCCTCCTCTGATATTTGCATCACAATTTCCTCTCCCTGTCCATTTGGAACTTACATGTTGCCTTGTTTCATGTGTTTTCTTCTACATACACTTCATTCTTGCTTGCATTTGTATTCATCACAGTGCCTAGTAGAGTGCCTTGCTCTTACTACTCATTTTCTAAATGTTTATTTGAGTTGAAGAAACTACAATAAAATAAATGACCCAATGACACTTGTCCCTCAGTGGTTTTAGTGGAAAGCACAGAACTATTCCCTCAGGATGGCATAATTTAGAAGGATGGAAGCATCGAGAATTAGTCTGATACTTTTTAAACCTATAAAAACCAAGAAAATCTAATAATGAATGCATCAAAAATTTGTTTTCTTGTTTCATTATTTCTCTGTTCTAGGTATTACTGATTAACTTGTAATCACCATGCTAATGAGGTCCCTTGTGGGCTACTTCACATCTTTAAACTATACCCATAAGGTGAACTGCAAATGTACCCTTTAATCACAATTAGAATCTAATGAAATACTTTAAATGCAGCAAACTGCAATTGCCCCCATTCCTGGAAACATAGTTTAAAACAAATCAAAAGGCATAAACAGCATTATATTTGCAAGGAAAAGACAATGCTTCACTTAGCAAATGTCTATGTGTAACATGTATAAGAAGATCCACCTGAGTAATACCATTGCCTCACAAATATGATCTGAGATATAGCTCATATGAAAAGCTATTATATGTTTGATATTGTAAAAGGATCATCATAATAAAATAAAATTAGAAAACTCCTAACAATAGCCATTAGCTACAGATATTACACAAAATGAAAGAAGAAAATATGATGCTATGTACATAGAATATAATGACAGAAGCAGGTTATTATTTAAGCATGAATAAGAATAATGTCAACAAATGTTTTGCACATAGATAAGCTATCATGATAATATTTCTATCTGTGTTTTCCACAGGATATGCCAAAGTAAGCCTCACATTATTTGTGGCTTTAAAAAAATGCCTTTGTCACCTGAGTTAACATTACATTTTCTGGGCACCTGGGTGGTGCAGTCAGTTGAGCAGCTAACTCTTGGTTTCATCTCAGGTAGTGATCTAAAAGTTGTGAGATCGAGATCTCAGGGTCATGAAATTGAGCCCCACATTGGGTTCCACGCTCAGCATGGAGTCTGCTTGAGATTCTCTCTCCCTCTTCCTCTGCCCCTCCTGATTGTGCTCTCTCTCTCAAATAAATAAATAACATTACATTTTCCTTAATATGTTTTAGAAATGAAATATAAAAAATAGATAATTAAAATTAATTTAGGATAACTGGAGGCTAAGGTATTTTTTATTAAAATGTACACTGCACAAATAAATGAATTTCACCAAAACCATCTCAAGTGCCAAATGTGAAATCTTAGTTATTCCGAACTATTCTACAAATTCTAGTCTAGTTTACAAATTCTTTGTCCTTCAGAAATTTATTCTCTGTGCTTTATCCTGATAAAAGAAACTATTCAAATAATAAAATGATTCTCAATATAATAAAACAAAAACAACTACAGAATTCCTTAAAAATATCATGTAGCTCCTTTCCTGTGACATATCTTTGTAAATACGCAGTGTGCATCATCTATTTATATATTATTCTTATATACATAAAATGAAAATCCTACCCTACTCAAAATTCCTTTTCAAACTTTTCTTCTCATTATTGAATTAGATGGCATAGAAAAACCTCTCACAGACAGCCCCATCCAAACTGACTCAAATTATTTTTATGATAATGTTAACTTAAAATATATATGTGTAAAATTAATACCAATTTTTAAATGCTTATTATTTTTACAAATTAAAAAATTAATTTTTGCAAAGTAAATGCTAACAAATTTCAAAGCCAGTGAAATCCAAATAAACTACCTTAATTGATGGGATGATGATACTATTTTGTAGGACACTCAATGGTGTTAGCAAAGTGAATACAGTGTTGAGTGCTCAGACTACATTTTACTCTTGAGGTTTTAGTGCTAACTAAATTCTCTCTTCTTTCTTTGAATGACTATTAAAACTTTCCTTTTAGGAATGTGTCTTGACATCACTCGGTCATAAGCTGATGTAAAATTCATTTTTCACATAATAAGTCTGGTCTGTTCTATCTTTCATAATTCTTGACAATGACATTTTTATTATCTGATACCAAGGAAATCTTAGTCAAAAAATGCAAACTCAGGCACTGAAATCCTACAGTTTTAAGATAATGACTGAGCAAAACCTCAATGAGATACCACCTCACACCAGTCAGAATGGCTAGAATTAACAAGTCAGGAAATGACAGATGTTGGCGTGGATGTGGAGAAAGGGGAACCCTCCTACACTGTTGGTGGGAATGCAAGCTGGTGCAGCCACTCTGGAAAACAGTATAGAGGTTCCTCAAAAAGTTGAAAATAGAGCTACCATACGATCCAGCAATTGCACTACTGGGTATTTACCCCAAAGATACAAATGTAGGGATCCAAAGGGGTACGTGCACCCCAATGTTTATAGCAGCAATATCCACAATAGCCAAACTATGGAAGAGCCAAGATGTCCATCGACAGATGAATGGATAAAGAAGATGTGGTGTGTGTGTGTGTGTGTGTGTATGTATATATATGTAAAATGGAATATTATGCAGCCATCAAAAAATGAAATCTTGCCATTTGCAATGACATGGATGGAACTAGAGGGTATTATGCTAAGCGAAATAAGTCAATCAGAGAAAGACTAGTATCATATGATCTCACTGATACGAGGATTTTGAGAAACAAGTCAGAGGATCAGAGGGGAAGGGAGGGAAAAATGAAACAAGACGAAACCAGAGAGGGAGACAAGCCATAAGAGACTCTTAATCTCAGGAAACAAACTGAGGGCTGCTGGAGTGGAGGGGGGGTGGGAGGGATGGGGTGGCTGGGTGATAGACATTGGGCAGGGTATGTACTATGGTGAGTGCTGTCAATTGTAAGACTGATGAATCACAGACCTGTGCCCCTGAAACAAATAATGCATTATATGTTAATAAAAATAAATTTTTTAAAAAGATGATGACTGAGATGGCCTGGGACACACTTATATTTTAATATTTTTTAAGATTAAAATGAAATAACAATACAAAATGTAAAAGTTCTCAAATAAAATGCTCAGACCTGAGAAAATACCTACTTCAAGCAAAGAAGGTAGGTGGATTTTCTCTGGTTTTCACTAGGAATGTTCTGCATTTCCTAACTTTTAACATTACTTCTGTAGACTTTAGGATACTATTTGAAATGGGGGTGAGAAAACCTGCCTCACTATGTCATTAAGGCAGGGGAGAAATCAAGGATGTCACTTTCTTTTCAGTCTTGGGCAACTGAGAGGATGATGAGAGGACGTTACTAAAAAGAGAAAAACTGGTGGGGTGAGGAGTGTGAAAGAGATGAGCATATTGTTAGTGGGAAAAGAATCAAGAATCTTCAAACATGTTGTGTTTGAGCACCGGTGAAACCACCAGGTATGGCTGCTGGAGGATAGTTTAACATGCGGATCAGTACTTCAGAGGAGAGGCTAGAGCTCGGCGTGAAGATCTGTTTGATCCTGTCTCCAGACACATGTTGGACAGATTTGCGAGAGGGTGGGAAGGCTACATATTAAAAGGGTAGCACTTGTGGGTGACACTTTCTGCACCTGAAGTGATTTGCTGGCTATTTCGGTCCCGTCCTTCTTTCTCTGTCTGGTCAGCAGAATTCAGGCAGTAAAGGCAAAGCCCACCTGGACTGGCAAAGACCTGAAACCATACCAATTTTTCATTCTCTGTCATCTCTCTCTTTTTCCTCCTCTCTCTCTCTCCTTTCCCTCTCTCTCCTTTCCCTCTCCTCTCTCTCTCTTCCTGATTACCCTCTTCCCCCACCTCCATCCATTTGACTTCTTTCTATATATAGTTCAGTAGTAAAATCTGAAAATTGGTTTTGGAGAATTTGTAAGTGAACAGGCTTTACCCACCTACAGCCTTTTTGATATGAAGCTATGACACCAAACTTTTGAAGAAAAAGCATGGCCACAGATCAACTAGTAACTCTAGTTCTCTGTCCTGGGTTTGGGGACCCAAGCCGAGGCAACAATAAGGTGGTACTTTCCTGCTTTATGTCATCATTGCTTGTGAATCTACCCTCCGGGGAAGGGTAACGGTGGTCTAGGGTGAATTTTTGACACCCTGGCTGCCCCAATGTCATAATTATTTCTGAGAAAGTTCAACTTCTTCATTCAGTTCTTACCTGAATGTACCTGTACCTGTCAGATGGTTACCTCTACTTTGCTAACAGACTTGCAGAATTTAATAAATAAAACACTATATATCATTTACTGTCCTTTTAGATTGTACTCTTAGTGAATATGAATACTCTACTGATTCCATTTAACTTGTAACAGATCCGGGCACCTGCTTCTGGGCTGCAGCACTTCTCAGCTGTGGAGTTTTTTAAATGCTTTAGCAATTGAAGTGCATCTTCACTATTGAATGGCATCCCTCATCTGTAAAGCCATTTACAAACTTTACTGATCAAGCTGTACATTTCTGAGTTGGAATTTAATCTACAGAGCCTTCTGCAAAATGAGCTGAATCCTTTACTAATTATGGGCAATGGTAGAATTTATTTGGCTTGCAGTAATTTGCATTATTTGCTTATTATACCCCTTGGTTCCTGCTGCAGACTGCTGCGCCGTGTTGCTGGAGCTGGGAAATCACTCTCCACATCATCCTGCTCCCGAGGTGAGAGCATTTTGGTTGCAGATGAAATGTCTTCTTAATGTGAGAATCTCACCATTCACGCATGCACATATCCTCTATGTCCACATGAAGCCATACAGTGAGGCCTGTCTGGACATCTCTTCATAAACCTCTATGAAGTTATGATGTTACAAAACGTTAAACCAAACACTGTTATTCCATTTGGCCACGGTTGCCATATGACTCCCCTCAGCCTCACACAGTAAACATTGTGTTCCCCGTAAACAACTCCTAATGCTATTAAAATTGTTCCTGTGCTCCATACTACCATTCTTACTCAGGACACAGTGCAGCAGATTAAAAAGTGTGAATTATTTTAATCAACCCTGGATACCATTTTATGATCCCTTCTGCAAAACAATTATTTTGTTCCAACAAAAATAGAGCGAACTGATGACTCAAAATTCCATAAAGATAGTCAAGCACAAACTTTTATTTGTGGTTAGCAAACCTACATAGACTGTAGCAGATAATTATGATACAGTCAGAGTTCTGTTTTAAGAAATAAGCTGCACCTCCATAATACTCTGGCAAATGCATCATTTCATATGGAGCAAGAATAAACACTTCTAGAAAAAGACTGTATTCACATCCATTAATATCTGAACCAACATCTAGGCTTGTCAGGTAAGATCAATATACCCGCTTCATGTTTGCATCACAGAATAACAAGAAGGCTTTTGACTGGAAAAGATAATGCTTAGAGTTTAATCCTGGTGTATCAGAAGATAAAGCACTCAATAGTCCAAAAGATTATAAAATTTATGTTTTAGTACCTTGTAGACATTAAGCATATAGACATTAGACCAGATAAGAGAATATGGATAATCTTGAAACAAAAATATAAAACTGAGTCACTCATTTATGCTTGCTGAAGATTTTTCTCAAGAAAGAACATAAAAATGACTAAGGGTGACTACAGTATGAAGACAAGAAAATATATAGCCCAGTAATAAAGTCAGGAAATATGTTCCATATTAACAAATTCACTCCTCAATCCATAAATTGTATGCAGGAAGATTTAATAATTCCAACATGACAGAATTTGTTCAAAATAAAATATATATAAATTTTTACCTTTTTAAAAACTAATCTCCACATTTGCTCAGGAAAGATCAGAATCACCAAAATTTGCCCCACTGATGGCTATTTTGTAGACATCAATGTGTCTAATGAGTGTGTAGACATCAATGTGTCTACATGATATGTAGACATCAATCTGTCTGCTGAGAAATAAGTGTTCTAGAAATCAAATTAAATTATAAAAACTATGGAACATCATACTTGGTTCCTGTAATATTTTACTGTCTGTAGCATATAACAGACTACAGGCAAATCTATCTGAAAAAAATAGCTTCTGAAGTTTTGCTAAATATACCTTTCCTTTTGCCCTAATTTTATTTCAGTTCTGGGCAGATTTCTCTGTTTTCAGGATACCCCATTGACTTTGAAAGCTGCTTCTCAGGGAGCCTTGCTAGAAGTATTCCAAGAATCTACTAGATGTCAAGAAGAAAGGCTTAATTTCAAGAATGTGATTCAAACTATTTATATTAATCACTTTTATAAAATAATCATTCATATATTGTGGGGAATGAGATATTTCAGAAAAATTCAAAATCACATTAGAAAAGATATAGTGCAGTGCCTTTTTTATTTAATTGTTTTCTAGATAGTTTGTACAGTGCAAACCCCAGTAGAAACATGCTCACAAAATCTCCTATCCTGCTATGAAATTTTTGCCAAATACAATGGGGAAGAAAGGGGGAATGGAACGGGGCAGGCAGAAAAGTAAAAGCGGAAGCAAAACTATTCCAAATTTAAAGATGTGTGAACTTAGAACTGAGCTCCTGCCAGGGAATAACTTGCTTGCTTGCCTTGATGTAACCACAGCTCTGCCTGAAATATGGATAATATGCCCATCTCTGGTCAGGGTAAGGGTCCAATATGCAACAATCTGTGGACAATACACTGTGAATATTACTGTAGATTTTACCTAGAATGATCCCTAGATATCTTTTTTTTTTTAAGATTTTATTTATGTATTTGGGAGAGAAAGAATGAGACAGAGAGAGAGCATGAGAGGGGGAGGGTCAGAGCGAGAAGCAGGCTCCCTGCTGAGCAGGGAGCCCGATGCGGGGCTTGATCCCGGGACTCCAGGATCATGACCTGAGCTGAAGGCAGTCGCTTAACCAACTGAGCCACCCAGGCACCCAATCCCTAGATATCTTAATGTAAGCGCTTACCTATAATTTCCTGGGGACTACCCAACATGGTTTCTAGTTTTGAACTGGGGCCTCCTCCTTCATTTCTATCCTATCCACAAACAAGCAAGAAGAAAATGAGAGTAGCCGGTGACAGTGCATGCATTATGTAGGCAAACTTGTGCTGCTAGTGTTGTAACAAGTAACCATTTATTCGCTCAGATTGCGGAAGGGTTATAAAATAGAGCCCTGTGTGCAGAAAACATACAGTGTTTGCTTAGGATGCTTTTTTGTAAGATTACCACATCCCAAAAACAAGGGTAGGAGGAAGCCCTAATCTACTGCTTTCTGTGAAGACAATGTCCCTGAGAGATCTGGCAACAGCCAATGGGATCAGCAAAGGAACGTGTACGTCCACGCTAGAAAATAACCTGACAGATGACAACTAAAACTCTTGTGTGGTAACATACTAACAGTCATGTCAGCATTAGGTGAAGTCCTAATCTTAACGTCAGCTGAACCCCGACAGCACTGCTCAGAAAAACTGTTGAGAATGCAGAAGCCCTTCTGTTTGAAATCACCTGGCAAAGGTGAGGATTGAATATGTTTATCTTTTTCTCTACCCTGTGAAAAAGGTAGAAAAGCGTAGAGAAAAAGATAAACATATTCAAGACGTGTGTAATAAGCAAGCCAACGTTAAGCTCTAAACTCTAATCCGCAGCCTTTACATATTCCATGGAAGACTGGAAGGGGTTTGTAGAAAAGAGAGGGAGGCTGTCCCCAAAACAAAATATTGCCTATATAATCTGAGTTTGAGATGCATGCATATCAAATAGGGCTTCCAGTGCTCGCTTCGGCAGCACATATATCAAATAGGGCTTCCAAATGCCAACTTGCCTACGAGTTCCAAGTAATAGAAAGCCAAATTTCTATTGTCTCTTGAATCTTATTCATTGACTTAAAGCCAATAATCTCATGAATTCTGTCCTGTGATTTATAGGACAGTGGTTGTGTCTGTCCCAGGCATTTTCTCTGAGCCTGCTTCTTAACAAAGGGAGTCATGCCACAGCCTTTAAATGAGGAGGTTCAGGGACTCTGAAAATGGATTACCAGTTATTAAACTCCAGTTATCCAGATAGGATATCTGTCTCAACTTTTCTGACACTCTCTCCCTACCAAAAGGTGGGCAGGACAGCAATGCAACCAAAGTATGTTCTAGAAAGCACCACTTCAGCCATCCTAAGAGGAAGATGCCTGGTCCATGAGATTATCTTTCCCTGGACCACAGATGACAGAAATACAGTAAGGGAGAGTTGATGCCATATCCTTTGTCATCCACTGCACTTCTCCCTTTTTTTTTTTTTTTTGAAGTATCTAGAATTGAGAGTGCTTGATTTGATCAAATCATCTAGCACAATTAAGGGGTATATTTAAAAGCTGTATCAAATCTTTTAGCTATCTCAGAACTCATGCATGACATGAATATGAAGGAAGAGCAGGTTTTGAAGGATGAAGTGGAGAGTTCACCAAACCCAGTTTATGCACCTCCCCAGATTTCCTCAGCCCTGGTTCCTGCCTGATGTCACTATGACCCTCCAAGAGGACATGGCCCAATCACATTTAGTGAAGCCCAGAAAGGAACTTTCAATTTGCACTAGATAAAGGCCCATTGGTCTCCATCTCTGCCTTTATGACCATGGCCAGATAGACCACTGCATGTTCCATCAGCTTGGCCACTTGGGTTCACTATAGTAACTGCCTCTTGATCTCCCAAATTCTGTGGGCACAACCTGAGGACACCCCACCTCATGCCTCACAACACATGTCCCCCACCACCTGTTTTGGCGATTCCTTTCTACAACTGGGGCTCAAGTGGGATCCCACCTGGTGCCCACACATGTGCAGAGGTTCTCCCACCTAAGCCGGTAAGGCTACAAGCTGCAGGAAGACAGAAATGCCCTGGGCTTGCCCTGAATGCTATGGTCTGTGTCATGAATGCTAGCTGCTGCTTGTTGTGAAATCTGCCTTCTCCAGTGGCTGCCTGGAGGGGGGTAGGTAGCACAACCTAGAAGGGCTGGTGTGTTAAGAGCCCATTGTGTAAATTGATCATAGAGAGATAGGAGATGAGAGGATCTAGAGCATGAAAAGATACATTTTGCTTTTACCTTCCCTCCCCTAGACTATTACAAGATGCAATAGTTTCAGACTGCCTCTTGGAAAACGTCTTGTGAAACTGAGCAACAACTCAAACTTGTTTTGAACCTGAGAGTAGCTTGGTAACACATCCACTTGTGTTAGGATGTTATCCACATCCTCTATCCCTGACTTGCTTTCCTATTCTCCTCACTCTGGCTTGCATCCTGAAATAGAGTGCTAGCATGTAACTTTTGCCTCAGGCCTTCTTTTCTAGGAAACATGAGTTAATACTGGAAAGCAAAATAATGAGATTAGTCCACGTTGAGTTTGAGACTCCTGTAGAACATCCATGTGAAAATGTCCTGCAGGTAAACAGATACAGGAATCTGGATTGATGAGAGTGCATCCTACAGTGGGAAGTACTGGAGTATGCATGACTTGATCCCTTTGACCCGTTATTTTAAATTATAAACTAACAAGTTATCTTTTCAAGTGTCTACTATTTGTTAGCCATGGATCCTGCAAGTAATGTTGGCACAGTACAGAGTCACTGAAAAAAACAATCATATTGTGTAGGGGTTCTTCAACCAGGGTCCATGAACTTAAGATGAAAAAATAAAAATTGACATCCTTATTTTCACTAATCCCTAACTGATGTTTCAATTATGAATGGCGAAAATAAACCACAGTAGTCTTAGCAGTAAATGCTATACTGTCAGCAACAGAAATCACAGATATTTTCATTTCATGTCACAATAGTTGTCACATAACTCACACAACAATCACTACCTTTAAATTATGGCAGTTATTAGATCTACTGGTAGATCACAGTTAATATGTTGTTATAATAGCACAAAGTGTTTCTCACATTTTTCAATATAATTAGTTTCCTTTTTTTTAGATTTTATTTATTTATTTGAGAAAGAGAGAGTGAGAGTGAGGAGAAGAACAGAGGGACAGGGACAAGCAGACTCCAGGCTGAGTACAGAGTTTGTCATGGGGCTCAATCCCATGACCCTGAGATCACGACCTTGAGATCATGACCTGAGCTGAAATCAAGAGTTGAATGCTCAAACTACTGAGCCACCCAGGCTCTCCAATGAGTTTCTTTTTAAATCCTAGATATTTTTCAGATGTAGCAAAAAGAAGGGCACATGCACCCCAATGTTCACAGCAGCAATGTCCACAATAACCAAAACTGTGAAAGGAGCTGAGATGCCCTTCACCAGATGAATGGATAAAGACATGGTCCATATATACAATGGAATATTACTCCGCTATCAGAAAGGATGAATACCCACCATTTGCATCCACATGGATGGAACGGAGGGGATTATGCTAAGTGAAATAAACCAAGCTGAGAAAGACAATTATATGGTTTCACTCATATGGGAACATAAGGAATAGCATGGACCATAGGGGAAGGGAGGGAAAACAGATATCAGAGAAGGAGACAAACCATGAGAGAATCTTGACTCTGGGAAACAAACAGGGTTACAGAAGGGAGGGGGGTGGGATGGGGTAACAGGGTGATGGGTATTAAGGAGAGCACGTGTTGTGATGAGCACTGGGTGTTATCCGCAACTAATGAATCATTGAAAACTACATCTAAAACTAATGTACTATATGCTGGCTAACTGAACATAATAAAAAAAAAAAACAAGATAAATCCTAGGTATTTTATAATAAACTAAGAAACAGTATTCTGAGCAGGGGGGCCCATAGGTGGACAGGATTGCTAGGGCTGCCAAAGCAAGTCCTGCACACTGGGTGGTTCAAACAACAGACATGTACTGCCTCACTGTTCTAGGTCCAAAATCAAGGTGTCAAGTGACTGGTTTCATCTGAGGGGTGAAGAAAACTCTGTTCCATGCCTCTCCCCTAGCTTTTTGTGGTTTTCTGGCAATCCTTGATGTTCCTTGGCTTGTAAAAGCATCATTCCAATCTCTGCCATCACCTTCACACAGCATTCCCCCTGTGTGTTTGTCACCAAATTACTTCTTTAATAAGGACACCAGTTATATCAGAGTGTGGCCCACCCTAATGACATCATTTTAACTTGATTATCTCTGAAAAAATCCTATTGTAAAAAGGTCACATTCTGAGGTACTGGAGGTTGGGACTCCCACATGTCTTTTGTGGGGGCACCAATCAGTCCATAATAACAGGCCTCAACAAACTGTCAGAGCAGTCCCAGTTATAAGAGAGGTTAAAATGCTATTAAGGAAGAATATTCAACATAAGAAAATATTTTAATATATTCAAATGAGAAAAAATAACAGTAGAAAACTGTGGTTATCTTAAAGTCCTGCTTTTATTATACATATATTTTTCATATATATATGAATATATATTTCTCTCCATAAAAAAAAAGCTGGAAGACTATACAGAAAAAAATATCAGTAGTTTTCTTTCAGTGTTGAAACTGAGGGCATATAAGTAAGGTTTGCTTTCTCCTTTGTACTCTTCTAAAATTTGTAAATGTTCTTTATCTTAGCATTTCAAAAGGTCTGAATTTCTAAAAAATAGTGTTATGTAATAAAAATATCTTTTTTAAAAAAGATTTTATTTATGTATTTGACACAGAGAGAGAGAGAGAGAGCACAAGCAGGGGGAGTGGCAGGCAGAGGCAGAGGGAGAAGCAGGCTCCCCGCTGAGCAGGGAACCCGATGCGGGGCTCAATCCCAGGACCCTGGGATCATGACCTGAGCCGAAGGCAGACGCTTAACCAACTTAGCCACCCAGGCGCCCTGTAATAAAAATATCTTTAAAGATTATAAAGATAAAAGATAAAATCTTTTGAAGTGGAATACCCTAAAATTCTACCCTTAAAAGTCCCAACTCTAAGTGCACTCTACCCCAAGTATTTGATAAATCAGTAACTTTTCTCCTCATAGTTTTCCAAAACATAGGTTTCATTAAATATACAGAAAAATTACTACCCATGCAGTTATAATGACCAATGAGCCCTCTTGTAAGTAAAACAGGATGTGTATATGATTTTCAATAGGACTAAGTATATAAGTAATTATTTTACATACATTTATTCAGAAATGTATTTATTTATTCAGGAGAAGAATTATATGCAGTGAAACAAGTGTGAAGGAAATGAGAAAACAGTAAAGATGGATGAGGAAAGTGCCTTCTGGACATGTGAAAAGCAGCACAAGGAAAGCAAGTGGCTGGGTTGTATGACTAGTTATCCAAGTCACTAATTCTTCTTTTTTTTTCTTCAGAGAATAACTATTGCATGTATTTAGTAAAAGTCAAAAACCAATGAAGTTCAAGCAAAAATAACTAAAACAAAATTTTAACAACTATTTTAATAAATAGATCTAATCCTCCTTGAAATTTTCCCCTTAAAAAACTTCAGAGCTTTACCACATTTCTCTATTTCTCTTTGGCAACAGTTACACAATATCAACACACAAGGAAGGGCATTAAGTAGTACATAAAATGTTATTATGCCAGAAAATGTTTCATTTGGGGTTTGGTTTGTTTCTTTGATATCCAAAATTTTACTTGCCCAAGCAATCAGAAAAATAAATACAATTAGAAAATAGTTGTTTTAGGTGGGAGAATATCAGAAATTAAAATAGAAAAGGATGAAAATGTGGAGATTATACAGAGCAGTATGACAGGATCCACAAGAGCAACACCAACCTGGATAGTTTCTATGACACAGTCATTTGACAAGCTCTTGGTCTTGGCACCTGGGCTGGAATTAACCTTTAAGATGTATGAAATGATCACGCATTTTGCTCTGCTTCCAGTCCTTTAGGCATGGAGGCAGGCAATTGAAAAGTTGACTCCGGCTTTGTAGTCAGACTTTCTAGCATCAAAACCAAGCTCTGACCTTGCTTGACATTGGTTATGTATCCTCCCTGTGCTTTTAGTTTCCTGCTCTGTAAACTGGCACAATAGTATCACTTGGAATCATTATGCAGATTAAATTAGGAAACATTTTTTGTTGTTGTTTTTGGGGGAAGGGGCAGAGGGGGAGGGAGAGAGAATCTTAAGTAGGCTCCACGCCCAGCGCAAAGCCAGACACGTGGCTCAACCTCACAACCCTGAGACCATGACTTGAGCCAAAATCAAGAGTTGGACGTTGAGCAACACAGGCGCCCAGGAAACATTTTTTAATCTCTGGAAAATCATACACCCCTAAACAATATTACCTACTATGAACATTATTACTATTGATTCTTTAAACTCGCATAAATTCTACATAGAGATTATCTTCACATGGTTTTTACAATGGTTCAAGTAGCTCAGCCCCATCAAGAAACAACTCAGAAACCAAAATGATAATGTTATATGTCTACCACTACTCATGGATTTAAAACCAATTTCTTTTTTTCCTCTACAGTTTGTCAGTGTGAAGGCGCTTATTAACACCTCTAAAGCACATCAGAATTGTGTGGTGATCCCTGTCTGTCTTTTGCTGACTCAGACACCTCTCACTTGTCTTTTCTTGCCCTTTGTTTGTTCTCTCTTTCTCTCAAAGACGAAAGAAAGAAAGAAAGAAAGAAAGAAAGAAAGAAAGAAAGAAAGAAAGAAAGAAAGAAAGAAAGAAAGAAAGGGAAGGAGAAAGAAAGAAAGAAAAAGAAAGAAAGAAAGAAAGAAAGAAAGAAAGAAAGAAAGAAAGAAAGGAAGGAAGGAAGGAAGGAAGGAAGGAAGGAAGGAAGGAAGGAAGGAAGGAAGGAAGGAAGGAAAAGAAAGAGAGAAAGAGAGAAAGAGAAGGAAGGAAGGAAGGAAGGAAGGAAGGAAGGAAGGAAGGAAGGAAGGAAGGAAGGAAGGAAGGAAGGAAGGAAGGAACCGGTTTCTGGTCCAGGCTTCAGCTTCTGAAGTCTTGTTTTGTGGAAGGAAGAGAAGCAGCATGTTTTTAACCTCCAAAGACACTTCATTTCAGAAAGCTGCTTGAAAGGATCTCAAGAGATCAATATCAGAAATGGTCACAGCTATTGTTATGTTATTGGTCAGACAACAGGAGTTACCTATTTGTAGCAAGAAAGTTGAAACAATAACCAGCTGGTTAGAGTCATAGATCACAAGAGTAAATTCTATGAAATGGAATTTAACAGGAATATTTTCTAGTTTACTAAATCTATATATTGGCTTATGGATTTTTAAGGCATTATTATACAGAAAGGAAATGTGAAAATACCATCTGCATAGCCACTATTTTGGGAAATTCAATAATGCAGTGGAGAAAAAAAATTGACATACTGGCACATAAGCAAATCAATCTAGATTTAAATAAACAAAATAATGAGCCAAATTCAAGATTCAAATCCATTAAAATATTTTTTTATTTACAAAAAAGAGGGAAAACCAAACATGAAATATACACTTCCAATGGCACTGGAATAAGATGACTTAGAAGATACATGATACCATAAGTTTTGTTCCTGTCATTATACTGTTTTTCCCCATCTACTCAGTCCCAGGCACAACAGCACATTTAAAATATTGACATGAGATGACAGCTCTCATTGACTTTAATGGGACTTCTAAGGTGACAATAAAAATTCAGTAAGATCATACTGTATATGAAACCACTTTATGAGGATGAAATTAATAAAATCATAATATAGACATATGTTCAATATGCAGGTGGAGTTTGTTAATTGCATTGCATATGCATTCTGACTTGGATGGGCTTATTCTAAAAATCTTGGGGGAAATTACATATATAAATATAGGAGACAATAAAGTTACCATATGAGCTGTTGACAATAAGGGCTCTTTTGACTCTGAGTTTTAACATAATCTGGCCTTGCCTGCTACAGATATAGTTGGTCTCTTGCTGTTCTTTTTGTCTTACAAGCTAAGGGGTAAAACTCTCCATTTTTGAACATTTATGAGCTACTTTTTTTAGGAGCTCATAAAAGTTCAAATTGAACAGTAACTATCTAATCTTGTATCTTCATGTGTACTGATTATTATTGGAACTGGCAATAAGATTTTGCTGAGAGCAGTGTTAGGCATCATGTTCTAAGCTGGCTTGCTGGCATAGTATCACATGTAATATTGTAAAATAGTTTGTTCTAGTCAACCTCAACTGCAGCTACTGTGACAACATTTTGCAGATGATGAGACTTAATTGCACAGAAATGTCATTTTTCAAAGATCCTAGAAACAAAGGACAAAAACCAGGATTCAAAAAGAAATCTCATATTAACAAGGCCACCAGGCATCATTCTTGGATCAGGAGATTGGATGAACTCTGAGATACCCTGTATCTGATTTGAAGAAATTGTAAATACAACTTTATATTCTTAAATGAAAACTAAAAGATAAAGCAGACAATTCTTAGACTGGTTACTCTAATCTTCTAAATAAGCTATTTTATTTTAAAAACACAGGTTAAATGTTTACTAAAATAACAAAAATCTAGCTGTAGATATGCAGAAGTTACATAAGGTTTTAACCAAGTACATAGGAATTTTTGCAGTGTTGATTCAAGAAAGGAAATGACTATATAAGCCTGCAAGAGTGAAATTTATTTTTAGTTGTCCAGCTTCCAATACGTAAGATGTAACCTATTATGTAGTGGCATGCTAGTTATGCTTCATCAAAGTGATTATATACCATTTCATGAGGATGAAATCCACTGGGACTTAAAATCCAGTGCAATCAGTTGTAATAAGATGGACACTACAGGTTGTAAAAATACCAAATCCACCAAGAAATAGATCAAAGCATAAAGTTTTGTATGTTGATGAACTCTGGGTCCTGGCAGAATAGTCTACAATTACAGGGCTTTTATGGTTTGGTTGCAACCAGTTTTTCTATAAAGAAGTCAGTACAATAAATATTTTCTTTAAGCATTATCCATGAACAGTCATTATCTTTAATAAAAAAAAAATCAAATGTTTTCCTGTTTGCTAAATCACAAGTGAATGATTTCTCTATTTTTTGGCCCAGTGTAAGTCTCCCAATTTTTCTGGAAACCAAATATCATATGCTCTCCCCACCAAACCAAAACATGAGAACAAAAACAAAAACGAAAACTTTTCCATTTCAGCCATATGCAAACCACAAGAAAATTCCATCTTGAGAAAAATATGTGGATAGAGTAGACCCTTTTAAAATAGTTTATTATAAACTAAAATTGTGGAAACAGAATGTCATGAAAACTTATTGCCTCTGACCCTCATCTCATATTTGCACACAGCTGCACCCACTAGCTCCTACTCTCTCATGCTTGCTCACACACTCGCTCACTCTCTCACCCCTCCCTCCGTTCCTCCTCCTCTCTTTCCTGTTCCTCCTCTCCTTTACTCTGGGGTCTCCGCTCTCTCTCTCTCAGCATAAACTGTACCAATTAAATGATGAAACAACATAATGTGGAGGGAATTCATGCTTCTAGAGACAAATAATAGCTAACATTTATTGAGTGTTTAATATGACTAAGGTTTAGCAAGGCACCTTGCATTCTTTATATGATTTACTTTAATCCTCAAAATAATCTACAAAGATGAATTCTATTTTCTTTATTTTTTTAGATTAGGAAACCAAGGATCAGTAGTAAGCAACTTGCCAAAAGTCACAATTTAAATCAAAGTCAAATTTCAAATAAATAAAAATCCAAATTCAATATTTTTGTCCACCATGAAAAAAGAGCTCAGAGAAATTTCACCAAATTTTGAGAAAATGCTTGCATAGCCAGATTTAAAATATATAAAAATCACTTTGAAGGAGCTCAAGGAGGTCCTTCATAACAGCAGGCTAAAATCTTCCCAAGAAACTCTACCTGGGCTTAAATGGCTGGCATAATTGCCATTCAGAAAGGACTGGCAAATAGTGATTGAAAATATGACCTGTGGGGCGCCTGGGTGGCTCAGTCATTAAGCGTCTGCCTTCGGCTCAGGTCATGGTCCCAGGGTCCTGGGATCGAGTCCCACATTGGGCTCCCTGCTCCATGGGAAGCCTGCTTCTCCCTCTCCCACTCCCCCTGCTTCTGTTCCTGCTCTCGCTATCTCTCTCTGTCAAATAAATAAATAAAATCTTTAAAAAAAAAAAAAGAAAGAAAGAAAATATGACCTGCAAATCTGAAGTCACACACACACACACAAACACACACACAGGATATATAGATTTACAAGCACTGATTCATGATGAACCTGTTTCTTATAGAGGCAACTCCATAAAGTGTGCTCTGTTAGTAGGAAATTACATATTTAATGGTAGTTAATAACTCCCCAAAGGGCAGGCCAGGATATACAATATAAAAAGAACCCACTCAAACAATTAGTCTTTCAATGATATGGGCTGCAGAATTTTGACTATAGGGTGTTTCACAAATTCAAAACTTACCCTCTGAGCATCCTTTGCCATTGCCACAGGTTTAGCATGAGCCCACTGAGCCATGTCCAAATTCTTCACTAGCAAGAACTTGTCATAATCAAGCACAGGAGAATAGAAAGTGTTGTGAGTAGCTAAGAATTTACTCTACAGCTGGGAAACAAATCCAAAAAGTCACAGAGGTTATCAGATGTAGACTACAGCCTCCGGAGTCTATTCAGTACCAACCACAGCAGAAAGATGGTTGCCAATTATTGCATAGTGCAATGGAAAGAATGAGTCTTTGCAATTAGACACGTCAGCCCAGGTATCAGCTCTGCCATAGTCTCTGCCTCCCCCCACCTCCTGTCAGTCTTAGTTTTTAACTTATTTTAATTTTTTAATAATAGTACTTTATATATTGCTTTTGTAAAGATTTGCTATCATATATGTAAATGGTCTACTTAGATGTATAAACTTCTGATGAGTAACAACTGCTGTTATTATTATATTTTTAAATTTATTAGCACCTGGTTATGTGCTGAATGAAATGTTTTCATATCAACACAGTATCATCATTTTATATTCAAATTACTGTCCCCTAAATCCCACCTCAACCCATCCCCAAAGTATCTATCCAGTTCATTCCTATATCCAGTTCATTCTACTGGCATGTGATTATACTGCTTTCTTGAAAGGACTTCTTGAAATGGGACTAGAAGCAAAATCCAAAATCTACAAGTTCATTATTCTTCGGAGTCAAATGATCTTATTTTACCTTTGTTTTTATATCTCCAATTCTACATCCCATCCAACAATTCTTCATAGATTATATCCTTGAGGGAAGGTTCACAGGAGTGATTTATGAGTGGAAGAAGTTATTTAACAAGAGCTGCATTTTGTAAATGTTAAAAGATATGACGTGTCTGAATGCATTAAAAAGAAAGAAAATTATGTTCACATTAGGTGGGAAAACACTGCTATTTTTATTTTTCCTGTAGTATAAATCAGTGTTGGATTAATTCATTCACGTAATTATATTCGCAGCTCTTTTACCTTTATTCATGGCTATAACTTCCTTTATGGGAAAGAGCACTTTACAAGTCAGTATAAAATGTCTTTTGAGGGGCACCTGGGTGGCTCAGTTGGTTGAGCGACTGCCTTCGGCTCAGGTCATGATCCTGGAGTCCCGGGATCGAGTCCCGCATCGGGCTCCCTGCTCAGCAGGGGGTCTGCTTCTCTCTCTGACCCTCCTCTCTCTCATACTCTCTCTCTGTCTCTCTCAATAAAAATAAAATAAAATAAAAAATGTTTAAAAAAAATGTCTTTTGAGGGACACCTGGGTGGCTCAGTTGGTTAAGCGGCTGCCTTCGGCTCAGGTCATGATCCCAGGGTCCTGAGATTGAGTCCCACATCGGGCTCCTTGCTCAGCAGGGAGCCTGCTTCTCCCTCTGCCTGCCTCTCCCCCTGCTTGTGTTCTGTCTCTCTCTCTCTGATAAATAAATAAATAAATAAATAAATAAATAAATAAATAAATAAATAAATAAAGTCTTTTGAGCACTATGGCAGAAGGTCAGAGATATATGTGGACCTGTGGACATAGGAAACCATCTGAATTTGGCCAGAATAAAAAAGCAGATGCCTGGGCAATGGTACATTATAAACACCAGGAAGATTTTTAGACAATAGATCCTTGATTGCCAAGCTGCAAGATTTCGTCTCTGGAACATAATTGGTCTGCTGGCATTACACCCACGTTACTTGAAGGGATGAAAATAAAATTATAAACTGCTGTGTAAAGTCTGAAATGGCCACCCTTAAGTTTAATCTTCCCCTTAACGTTGTAGAGTTCATAAAATATGCATTAATTCCAGTTTTTAATAGCTTTTATCAATCCATCTTTCTTCTTCAAATGGTAGACAATGCCTAATAAAAGAGATTTTTCACACTGCATTTCCAAACCATGATAGATCTTGTAATTTTGTTGGGTTTTGTTTTTTTTTTTTTTTTTTAGTTTCTTAAGCAACATTTATTAGATAAAGTACACAAAGCAATAAACAGTTTCCTCAATGTGGAAACTATATGAAAAACTAGGATCATTTTGATAAGCCAGTTCATTCATTATAAATAGATTAGACTTTGACAAAATATTACTACTGTAATCTTTTTTGAAGGTTTAAATTTATGAAAATTTTCATTTTTAAAACAAACGCTCCTAATTTTCATTTGCCTTCACATCATATTTCTTTAATTCAAGGCAAAACAACCTAATTTTTAAAGTCTATATTTAGAAATACAAACACCCAGAAATTTTGATGAGGATAATTACTGCATTAACCCAAACTTCCCATTTACTACCATGTATCAAGATCCTGAATTTTTCAGCAGCAATTAAAGAATAACAAAAAATAAAAATATAAACACAGTAGACTCAACCATAACCTCATAAAAATTGGAAACAACCTGAATGCCCCCCAAATAGATAACAGGTTAAATAAACTATGGTATATTCAGAAAAGAAACATAATTTAGTAATTAAAATCATAGCCTAGTAGAATAATTAGTGACATGGGCTAATGTTTTCAGTATACTGCTAAAAAATAGGGTATGGAATGATAACAGTATGATTTTAATTTTATTAAAAGTATAAATAAGTTTATGTATAAATTGTCTAGAAAGAAATAGAAAATAACTACATTTTTTTCTCCATGATGAAATTCTGGGTGACTTATATTTTCTTCTATATAACTTTCATTATTTTTCAAAAATTTCCATCGAACTTATAGTACATGTATGAATCAGGGAAAAAAAGCATTAAAAATTTTTAAATGAAGAAAACATCCTCAGGTACTTATCAGTTGAAAATAGTGTCAAAGTGTAATCTACGGTAACCGCTAATGATAATAATAATCAATTCTAAACTAATAACTAATAATCAATTTTAAACTAAATATTAAAGTGAAATTTTTATTCTATTTAACAAAAAGAAATAAATTGTTTGGTAAGTATATATCGAGTCACTACCAAATATATAGCTGCTGTATAATGTGAACAACGTAGAATTAGTGATCAGAAAAGTAAGTATGTAGGCCGTTTGAAATACAGGGGCCAGATTTCAGCACAGTCAGGGAAAACATTAGATAAATGGACTAAGGAAGGAAAAGTAATGGAGGAACTATCATGGTAGATTTGGAAGGACAAACTTGATGTCAGACTTCAACGCAGGCCTGGTTTATCTATGAGGTACAGTTGGCACCATGCTGAGGTGCATGATATTTTTATTTCTTTTAAAATGCAAAGAAGCAGCTAAGTTCTATGTCAAAAAAGTAACTTTATGCCAACACAATTATAAAATAAAATTTTAAATATTTTTGTATGTATGGAGGAAGGAGCCCACAAAAGCAAAAACGCCTAAGTTCCATGATTATCACGTTGAGGCCCTGGTTCAATGACTTGTTGAAGAATAGTATTTAAGAAAATAATTCCAGCATCTCTAGAGAACAGAAATGAGAAAGTATCTAAGCCTAGCAAGGTTGCATGTAAATATGTTATGTTACAGCTAACTAGAAATAAAATGAAGGACAAGAGACTATAATGATGAGAATGGTAAAAGAAGTAGAGTTCCTGGACACAGACAAGAGACTGGACAAGTCTTGGTAACATTAGATGTGGATCTGATGACAATACAGCTATGTGGATTCATGGCTGATCAGCCTACAGACTGAGTTTTCTGGAGTTGTGCCACAGGTGCTGTCCTTCAAGCTTCCCTGTCCCACCTGGATGAAGACAACGCTTCTCGAATTTTCACATTGCACAAAACTGGGACAAATTACTACAACGATAGGCAAAATTAAGTTTAAATTTTTTTCAAAAAGTAAAACAAGGAAAACTGAAATTAAACAATTATGAATGTAGCATTCAATAAATTAATCACAAAAGTACACAATGGAGAAACGTAGATTTATCTGAAGGAAGGAAGGATGAGTGGTTGACTCTAAGACCAAAATGAGCGCGCCATGCTCTTAAAACAAGCAAACAAACTAGTGCAATCTCTGACGTAGACTTTGGTTGAAATATAATCTCCAGAGAAAGGAAAATCACTGTGTTCAATTCACCTGTATTATTTTTATTTTACTTTATTTTATTTTAAGATTTTATTTATTTATTTGAGAGAGAATGAGAGAGAGCACATGAGAGGGGGGAGGGTCAGAGGGAGAAGCAGACTCCCTGCCGAGCAGGGAGCCCGATGCGGGACTCGATCCCGGGACTCCAGGATCACGACCTGAGCCGAAGGCAGTCGCTTAACCAACTGAGCCACCCAGGCGCCCGCAATTCGCCTGTATTATTTTTAGATAGAGGCTGATGTACTGTGATAAAGGCACAAGAGGTTGACAAATGGTCTGTAAACCACTATGTCACATGAAGAATTTGGGGATGGTTGGCCTGAAGAAGAGAAATGTGTGTATCTATGTGTACATTGGGGGGTGGGGAACATTACTATGTAAAACTATTTATTTTGAATAATTTATGAAAACAATTAAGACCAAAGGTTAAATCCCAAAGGAAATTATTTTACTCTGATGATATGAGTGAAATAATATGAGTAAACTTTAACAATTAGAGTTGTCCAATAGTAAAATAAAATTCCTTTAAAAGTAGTGAGGTTTTGGAGCACCTGGGTGGCTCAGTCGTTAAGCGTCTGCCTTCGGCTCGGGTCATGGTCCCAGGGTCCTGGGGTCGAGCCCCACGTCGGGCTCCCTGCTCTGCCGGGAGCCTGCTTCTCCCTCTCCCACTCCCCCTGCTTGTGTTCCCTCTCTCGCTGTCTCTCTCTCTCTGTCAAATAAATAAAAAAAAAATCTTTAAAAAAAAAAGGAAAAAGGGGCACCTGGGTGGCTCAGTCGTTAAGCGTCTGCCTTCGGCTCAGGTCATGATCCCAGGGTCCTGGGATCGAGTCCCACATCGGGCTCCCTGCTCAGCGGGAAGCCTGCTTCTCCCTCTCCCACTCCCCCTGCTGTGTTCCCTCTCTCGCTGTGTCTCTCTCTGTCAAATAAATAAATAAAATCTTAAAAAAAAAAAAAAAGGTAGTGAGGTTTTTGTACTAGAAATATTCAAGTACACGTTGGAAGATCATCTACCAACAATGCTATAGTAGTAAGTTTTGTAGTGGATCTGTGATTGAGCAGAATGATCTCTAATAGTCCTTCCGAGTAAAACATTTTATTGAAGAGAGACAAATGCTTAAGATCCAGTGTAGAAGAAACTGGCAAGAGTGTGTGAGTGACTAGATGTGGGAAGACGAAGGAAAGACGCGAGAATCACAGCATGTATGTTGTACGCCACACACAACAGGCTAAAATAAAAGAATTCCAGCTTGTGATTTTCCCACCACACATCATGTCTGTCCTTATTCTTTGTAATCCTTCCCCTGCCCCCAGCCCTTTGCAAGGCTAAGTCCGTTGCAGTCACACCAAGGTATGATGATGGGCTCTCTACCAAGTTCACACCTCCACCCTTCACCTCTCCCAACCCCTTTCTTTCAAGGACTGTCAGAAGCACCAAGTGCACAGCCTAAGCACCATCAACAGATGAACTTCATAAGCAGTCAAGTCTTCAGAGTCAAATTCTCTCAGTCTAAGACAAGGAAGAGTAGAAAATACCAAAGGAAAATCTGTGAGAAGTATTATTGTGAATTATGGTGCATATTATTAAGCAATTCCCTTTATGATTGTAAGAATAAATGTATATTGTCCAGAAAAAAATATGTTCTAATATAGAAACAACTGGAGAAAACTAGAGTTTTTATTGATATCTCATTTAGAGAAATGTGTATTAAGTATAAATGATTATAGAAAGAAGTCAAAAGACAATAAAACAAATTGAAAAGCAACTTGAGACTTTTCAACCATGAAGTATAAGCCTGAATGATCAAGTTTTATTCATTCCTATGCAGTTCATATTAGCATTTTATTATGCAAAGCTGTAAATTTGATTTTACAGTGAAAATAAAATTGGTTTCTTTAAAATTGTTTCCTTTTCTATAAAATAAGGGGTTTGAGCAACACAATCTCTATAACCCATTTCAGTGCTAATATTCAACAATTAATAGATGATGTTTACTATATTGCCTCAGAAGTGGCTATATTTTTGAGAGATCTTGTTCACATTACTCTGAAACCACTTTTAGATACTCATTAGCAAGCAAGAGTTGAAATAACGGAAGCTATTTTCCGACTACCATCAGTATGCAAGCCTTAAAGAAAAATGATAGAAGCAAACAATCTCAATTATTAGAAACATGGTTTTCATATCAATAAGTTGTGGGTAGAAAATAGAATGTTGATGAACCTAGAAATGCTCTCTCATCCACTCACATCACACAATGGTCCTCATGGAATTCATTTCCTGTAGGAATCAAAAAGGAGCTTTTAAGTCTGATTTGTGTGATTTCCTGGCTGCCTTTCTGGAGAACCAGGAGCATTATCATGGACCCTGATGGTGATTAAGAAGTTGAAGTGATAATCATTCTTATTATGTTCACAGTGCAATAGAGTATCTTCCTAGAAATACAGGATTAAAAAATAAGACAAAATTGGATTCTTTTATTCACAATTATGTGCCCCTTTTGACTATTTTAGCATACTCAGCATACAAAGCATGCCAATTCGGTTACATAAACTTTCTACACTAGCCAGAGAAATATATTATGGTGAAAATCCTAAAGGTCAAGTACTTGATTGAACTTTTTGGCTCAAGGCCATGTTTTATTGTTGTGAGCTCACAGAATAAAAGATAAGAACATAGCCTGTGAAAATACAGAAAAACACACCATATGATACAAGATTTTCAAAATAGAAAGAGACACAGGTAAAGATGATGCAAAGATTCTCAACAGTCTTCAAAAAGCATCTTAATAATAATAATTCAAACGTCCCTGAGATAACCTGATCAACAAATGAGCAAAACATCCCCATCACTACGTTTACCAGGCTTGAATGATGATGTATTCACGTCCATTTTATGTAATAAGTAAACAGGAGATCAAAGAGGACAACTTTGGATTAATTAGGATATTCCAATAGAAAGAATCTGTTGCAGAAACTTGCCTATGGTTTCTGCTACAGCTTGCTTGTCCCAAATTACAATTGTACGGTATCACTGAATAAACTCATTTTTGCTAGTTAAAAAAAACAGTCTGTTGCAGAGTCAATGATTGGCAAATGTTAGTTTCCTTAAAAAGGTACCAACCCTAAGCATTATCCTTGCATATGTATATAGGGGACAAGTAATATTTGTGAAAACAGTACATTTCTGATAAAACAAAAACTCAAGCAGAATACTCCTCTGTAGTTTAAGTTCTAAACTTGTCTGGTTCTGTGATATTTCATATACCTTAAATTTCTAAATCCCAATCCCTGCTTCCAAAGAACCCTAGAAAGAGACTGAAAATAAAAACTCTCTATTAAGATGAACAGCGGCAAACGCATACATACCGCAGAGAACAGAAATATGTTTGATATTTAAATAGTCACAAGATTATAGGGGAAGAGAGGGAAAAAATGAAACAAAACGAAACCAGAGAGGGAGACAAACAATAAGACTCTTAATTTTAGGGAACAAACTGAGGGTTGCTGGAGGGGAGGGCGGGGATGGGACAGCTGGGTGATGGACATTGGGGAGGGTATGTGCTATGGTGAGCACTGTGAATTGTGTAAGACTGATGAATCACAGACCTGTGCCCCTGAAACAAATAATACATTTTATGTTAATAATAATAACAAAATAGTCACAAGAGTTGTTCCTCACCAAACAGTAATTCTCAAATTTTACTAAGCATAAGAATCATTCAGAAAGCTTGTTTCAAATAGTGATTGCCTACACTAACCCCCTCCCTTCAGCAGGGCCTGGAAATGTGCACTTTAGCCATCATCTGGGTATTTGGAAGCACATTCATTCTCAAGCTAGACAGGTGTCCCTCCTTATCCATGGTTTCACTTTCTGTGGTTTCAGTTACCCGTGGTCAACTGTGGTCCCAAAGCAGACAATTGTCCTTTCGATGTACGGAGAGAAAATCAATAGTAGCCTAATTCTAGGTCACAATGTCTATGTCATTCACCTCACTTTATCTCATCACTAAACATTTTATCATCTCACATCAACACATGAAGGGTGGGTATAGTACAATAAGGTATTTTGAGAGAGAAAGAGAGAAAGACCATATTCACATAACTCTTATTATAGTATATTGTTATAATTGTCCTATTTTATTATTAGCTATTGTTATTAATTCTTACTGTGACTACTTTATAAATTTAACTTTACCATAGGTATATATGTATAGAAAAAAAGATAGGATATATAGGATTCGGTACTATTTGCTGTTTTAGGTATCTACTGTAGGTCTTAGAACGTATACCCACAGATAAGGGGAAGGGAGGACTTTATACTTGGAGAAGCAATGTCCTAAAAATATGTGGCTGTTCCTCAATGATCTTCATCTATTAAAATGGGAGACATGGTATCTTAGTGTCAATGAGCTCGTCTAAGTAGATTTTGAATGCAATGGCATGCTAGTTCTGCATTGGAGAGATTTTCATAATTGAGTAGCTTGGGTGGGGACCTGATATAACTATTCTGAGTGTGATTGATGCCACAGCTGATAAAGCTGAACTGTACTCACTAATGTGCTACGCTCTGGGAGGTTCTTTATGCTGGAGGCTGGGACTGTTGCCCAGACACTGTGATTGTAATGAAGATAGGCATGGATCTTTAATGTTTTCCACCCCCTACCCCAAATGCTGAAAAATGGTTAGTATTGAGTATTTTTTATACATAGCAAGAATAAGACAGAGTCAGATATTTCTAGTCCCATGTATCCCAGTGACAATACTCTAATACAATTTCTAATGTTCTATGAAAATGACTGATGTCAAATTAAACCTTTGGAATGGTTGCTGATCATGTGAAAGAGTGACAGTTGGCCCGCATGCCATTATTAACAGTTCACCTTCTGACTGACTTAACAACAACCCCATTCCAGTCAGTATTATGTGTGTACATTTACCCTAATTTGCATACCTAAAAAATGCTCTTTAATGAATAAACTGGCTCATGACAGCTGTTGCTTGATTACTTTTTTCTAAATCTTATTTGTAAATAAGGCTCAGCTATTCAGTAACCTAAAGGTTGTCATACATTACTTTGTTGAATTTTTACTGAACCAAATTATTTCTTCTTTTTTTTTTTTTTAAAGATTTTATTTATTTATTTGACAGAGAGAGACACAGCGAGAGAGGGAACACAAGCAGGGAGAGTGGGAGAGGGAGAAGCAGGCTTCCCGCGGAGCAGGGAGCCTGATGTGGGGCTCGATCCCAGGATCCTGGGACCATGACCTGAGCCGAAGGCAGACGCTTAACGACTGAGCCACCCAGGCGCCCCCCAAATTATTTCTTCTTAAAAGAAGAATATTCTTTTGAAAAATCATTCATTGTGTGTACTGGTCAGGCTCTTCAAACCACATTCCCCAGAATGGAGACAAAAGAAAATCAAAAAGGTAAATTTAATGTGCCAAATTTTGTAGAGTAACAACATCATTAAATGCAAACCTGATGCATTTTGTAACCTGAGTGGCATTCCTTAGACCTAACCGTATACTGGCAAGCTCTGGAAACTAACTGATCCAGGCTATTAGAATACCAAAACACCTGAATGCTAAGTCTAAAATTAGACTATTGAAATTCTCCCTGGATGTCACTTTCCTTTATTACAAACACATTTTTCCCCCATCATCAAAGCTGCATTAAGTGAGTAAAGAGTGCCACCAAGCGGCAGCATGTCATATTCCTAAAGCGATTGTTTTTTCTTTAAAAAAAAAAAAAGATACACTTTACTTTTGTTAATTGTGCTCACACCCTTACGAGAGACAGGCTTATCTGCATATTTTAAAACATGTGTTTCAAGTGTCCAAGTAATATTTCAGTAGAAGAACATATTTTACTGGGTTAATGAGCAAATCTACCATGATAAATTTTTTTAAACATGAAAATTCTATCCACAGTTATTGGTATTTGTAAAAAGAAGTACTGATTAAGAATCCAATTTCCAAAACTTACTGATTATATATAATGACTCTTCCTATGGAAGTCTGCATAGTTTCCAGAAGAAATTATCTTGCTATAGAAAATATTATCATTTCTGTTCAGAAATTTCAAATATATCAGAGATTTGTTAAGTCACATATAATCCCCAAAATGTTGACCTCTAAACCTTGCTCCACATATCCTGTCGAAGGATTATGCAATCTTAGGAGAACAAAATCTACGTATATTCCCCTAAATCTGTTTTAGTTATTCATTCTGCCTCTGTGTTCATTTAGCCTCTCATAAAACAAATATGTCCTGAACATCTACAGTGCCAAGAATAGTGTCAATTAAAAATGAGTAGGACAGTCTCGTCCTCATGATTCTCATAGCAAGCTGGGGTTCCTAGTTCTGATTGGCTCTGTTGGAAACTTCAAGCTTCCTGAATTGAGACAATTTTTTTACAATTACGCATTTATATTTGTGAGCATTTTCTAAAGCTTTTAGAATGATTTTGCATTTATATAGTCACAATGACTTTGACCACCAAAAACAGCTGTGAGAACTGTTAATTATTATTCTTATATATGACTCAGGACATGGTTAAGTGATTTACCTAAGATGTCATAGGAAGGTTGTGGCAGGGTTAAAATTAAAATCTCCTGACTTCCTAAACTGTGCCCTTTCTAGGAGGCCACCACTCTTTATGATGAATACATAAAAATTAGCATGGTATTTCAAGGAGGTCATCATCATAGGAGGTTCTACAATAATTATAGTGATGCTGACACTGCTTAAAATATTTCTGGAACTCTTGTTTCAAATTTCCCTTATGGGGAAAACAAGAAAATCAGTCTCATTACACATTCAATTCAACATAGATTTATTCAGTATCACTTGCATGACACTATACTGGATGATACAGATATATAAAGACAATACAATTGGCAAGAAATTTACAATTTAGCAGGAACGATGAGAAACGTACTGGTGCTATTTTTTTCTGTACTAATAGGTCGGGTAGACATTGTATAGACATAACACCTACTGTACTTTATCGAATCTAAGATGCTGTTAAACACTATTTTATGTCGCAGTAAAAAGAAAAACACTCACTGACAAAGTCTGACAAGTTGCTTTCCCATCATTAAATTTTTTTTTACCTTTAGAGAAAGAGTTCTTTTAGTCTTATTTTGACATTGATTTCCTTTAATGTATCACTCTACTGCATACATAAAAAGGAAAATATAAGCAAAATAAATTGGTTAAGGCAATGACAACTGTGTCACAACTACTACCAGGTAGTTAGCAACAGTAAAAGCTCAGCAATTATTATATGCACCCCAACTTAAGAGATGTTAAAATGTGTCATTTTAGAATCACTGAAATTACTGACGCACTTATTTTTCCTCAGTCTCTGAAACAGTCATTGTACATAATGGAGCTAGAGTAAATCATGGGGAGAGAGTGGTAACAATGGTTTAACTCACTTCCTTTTGTCTTTGGGTGCTATCAGTAATCACCACAGTGGTTAAGACAATGTGCTGCAGAGTCACAAGGCCAAGATCAAGCACTGGCTCTACTTCCTACAAGCTATGTGACTTTTGGGGAGGTTAGTAAGCCCTTCTTGTGTTTCTGAATCCCTGTTCATAAAAATGCTAGCAATAATAACTAATGCTTAGGTATTAAATGAAATAATGTATTTAACACACTTAGCACATAGCCAACAGTACTGATAAATTTAATTGTGGCTAAGCTCTGGAAATTCTTCTAAATAAAATAATGATACTATACTAAGAAGCCCCTTGTTTTCTCCCCTCTCCAATGATGGTACGTGCAGCATTATCCTTTTATAAAGATTTTTTTTTTTTTAAGATTTTATTTATTTGCGAAAGAGACAATGAGAGACAGAGAGCATGAGAGGGAGGAGGGTCAGAGGGAGAAGCAGACTCCCTGATGAGCAGGGAGTCCGATGCGGGACTCGATCCAGGGACTCCAGGATCATGACCTGAGCCGAAGGCAGTCGCTTAACCAACTGAGCCACCCAGGCGCCCGCAGCATTATCCTTTTAGCTGACCCTTCTGAAGACCCCAGATCCCACCTTGACCCAGGTAACAGAAGAATTCTAGAGTAGCTAAATTGGTCAAGTAGAAAAAAAAAAATCTGAAAGAAAACTTTAGTTTCTGAATTCATCTCTTATCTTCAAATATTCAAATGCTAAGAAAACCATCCAAAAGGAAGTTTATTCATAATATATTCATATAATCATAATCACAGTATTTCAAAATAACCTGTATTTAAACACTATCAAAAATACTAACTACCCATCCAGGAAAGGTACAAACTGAAAAAAATAAAAAATAAAAAGACCTGAAAGTCTGCCTTTTCAGACAATGCCACCATAATCATGACTCTTTGTAATAATGCACACAGTTTGGGAAACATAATTAAGGAGAGGGATTCCAAACCAGGGAGGCTTTGGATGACTGATGGATTAGCTGCTGCCTTGGCTTCCCCAGGACACCTCCGTGACAGGTGGAATAAAGTCAAGCCCATAAATCAGACATAGCCTCCAGGTTGGGACTTGTTCATAGAACATAAAGACAAACTTTAGAGACAACTTGTATCTCTCGACCCTCCCTGAGGCTGATGAGCCCAGATATCCTAGTTTCTAGGTCACTTGCTGAGAGGAAAGGAAGCCTAATTTGGGAATATTCCTCCACTTCAGATGCCTGGCCAGCATCACTAGGCCTTACTGTACATTTTTCATTTATTACTAAACAAATATATAATTGCAAACAGCCAATAATGTTTACTAATGGAATAAAAACCTTAGTATTTCTGAAAATATATTTCTCAACTGGAACCACATTGTAGTCATTTCCATTTAAAAAGAGAAGGGGGAAGAAAACTGAATCCTATGGGCAAAAGTGAGTAAAATGGACAAATAAATATTTGGGAAGGTGTGCAGTATTTATTTCCATTTCACCAGAGGGAGTAGATTTGTCTGTTTCATTATTCATAAGTCATGATTTTAGTTTAGTTTTTCTGCTTGCTAAATATTAAGAATGTTCTAAGCCCCCAGGCAACAGACTTCAGTAAATTATAACTGAATTTCATTTGCTGCATTAGGAAAAAATAAAAATTTTAAATCATAAACATGTGCATAACACTGTCCAGTTTCTTCTTTGTGTGTGTGTGGAGCATTGTAACTACAATTCCTTTGACGTCAAGAACTAGTCAGCCTTTGTGTATTATGAATGCCTATGTGGCAAATTAATACAGCATGAATTTTATGTTAATAAAAACTGTTTTACTTACGTCTGTGTTCACAAAGGTGAAAATCACTCAATCGTTACTCTAATGTGAACCTAGATTTTGTAATAAGGTCAAAAATGATAATACAGCAATTTTCAAGTTCCTAGTGCTTGCAACACTTAAATCATAGTCCTTTTAGGTGTAAGATTCAAAATCAGGTACAGAAATAATTGATTCTTAGTCTCTTCCTCAAGTAGTATGTTTTAAATAGCCTCTTATACTTAGCCATAATGAGAAACGCTATATGGAAAAGTTGAACAGATTAAGTTCCTGACCTATTCATAGTCTTAAGTAGAACACTTCCATCTAAAATTACAAGTGAAGAACTGAAACTATTTTATTAAAACTACCCATTAATCTATGTCATACTGATCTGGTATAATTGCAAAAGAAAATCCTGTACATGAAAAACTACATTCTAGCCCTGAAGAGGATCTGGCCGTTGTGGTTGACATAGCATAAACACATTGAAAATAGAAGAGAAATACTCCCCATAGAATACCACAAATAATGTCCTAATCATGTTATGCAGGCTTTGAAGCCTCCAAGGTGACGAAAGAGGAAAAGCAGTGATGAGAGAGATGGTTACCTGTGACATCCATGGAGGTCAATAAAGGTAAAAGTCCTTCAGGTATTACTTGGACTGTTCTCAGGGCATTTTTCCCTTCTCTGTTGTTCATTTGAAGATGGATATGATCTATTTAGATCTAATAGGAAAAATCTTATGCAAAAAATATTTCTCACAGGCTCTGACAGAGGCCTGAAATTCACAAAATAGTAACTCCTTTATGCAAAAATATAAACTGTTTTATTATATCAGTCTTTAGCATTTACTTTAAATTTGTTAACATATTAAGCAGTAACTTATAGGACTAGAAGGTATTATGAGAGAGGTTAAAAAAAAACTTTGATGGCAAAAGGAAAAGAAAGTCTGGAAAGATATGAAAAACTTTCATAAATACTGTTGAAGAAAAATAGCAGTGTCTGTGGAAGGGTAGGAGCTGGGGTATGGCCTTTAAGAAAACTGCAGACTGTTCTGACCATGTAGAAGGAGTACTGAGAAGAAAAAGGGTCAGTCAAAATCAAAACTGGATGGAGAGACACCGAAGATCAATTATACCTACTTCCCAAAGTTCAGTAAGATTGTCCTTAACCATTAATAGAATAGATGCTGATCCACTTTGATGACTCTAACTCTTGAAAACAAAAATCACTGCATATTAGGGGTATAGATAGCATGCATTAGAACAGCAATTGCACTACTGGGTATTTACCCCAAAGATACAAATGTAGTGATCCAAAGGGGCACATGCACCCTAATGTTTATAGCAATAATATCCACAATGGCCAAACTATGGAAAGAGCCTAGATGTCCATCAACAGATGAATGGATAAAGGAGATGTATACACACACACATACACACACACACAATGGAATATTATGCAGCCATCAAAAAGAAATCTTGCCATTTGCAATGACGTGGATAGAACTAGAGGGTATTATGCTAAGCAAAATAAGTCAATCAGAGAAAGACAAGTATCATATGATCTCACTGATGTGAGGAACTTGAGAAACAAGGCAGAGGATCATAGGGGAAGGGAGGGAAAAAATGAAACAAGACAAAACCAGAGAGGGAGACAAACCATAAGAGACTCAATCTCAGGAAACAAACTGATGGTTGCTGGAGTGGTGGGGGTGGGAGGGATGGGGTGGCTGGGTGATGGACACTGGGGAGGGTATGTGCCATGGTGAGCACTATGAGTTGTGTAAGACTGATGAATCACAGACCTGTTCCCCTGAAACAAATAATACATTATATGTTAATTTAAAAAAAGAATATTAGTTAAGAGAGTATAATTAAATCTCTCTAAGTTTTTACCCTTAAAATTTGTTTGTTTGTTTGTTTTAGTATTAAAAGCTGGTTAAAGGTTCAGAAAGGATGGAAAGATAAGACTCCAAATCACAAATAACCACCAATGGAACTCTGATTGGATCAAGGAGAAAAAGTAACCACACAATAACTGACAACAGTCAATCATCTAATGAAGACCAAAAAATGAGTTGTTTGTGATCATTTCCTCAGTTCCTCCTCTCAAACCTCCCTCAGGAGGCAGCAGAACTGTCCACCAAAAAGGGTTTCCAAACCAATATGGAGGACTACATAGAAAACTCCTTACACTTAGCATTTGGGAATAGGTGAAGTTAAGATGGGGACAAGACAGACAAAAAAAAATGAAGAGTTCTTGATGATTATACATGGAGAAACAAGGACAAGAATTCCTGTGTGGGACAATGGTTTTTAATTGCTTGCTAATGGCTGGACATTCATCTTCTTTGATCTCTGCTAAAGCCAGGTGGAAAATAAAACCTGCCTACATTAATTCAATCACCTTCTTTAATCTCTAATTGCCTTTTAACCATGGAAGCCGTAACTTCCAAAAAAGACAGCAGAAAAAGCAGAAGATATATGGTTTTATTGTTTTGTGTTTTATGTCATATGTGCTAAACTACACAATTACATCAGAAATGCAAAAAAAAAAAAAAAGCTAAAGCTATCTATCATGTGTAATGATAAACGGCGGAAAAATTGATTACAAGTAATTTTAATTTGTTTATTGAAATTCAAGTTCTTAGGACCAAAACTGAACTTCCTTCTAGTATGAAGCACCCTCCTCGGTTTCACAGAAGTGCTGGGTTCAGTGACAAGGTGGGACTTCTTAAGTTCCACACAACTATGTAGTGTTTTAGCAAGAGTCTGGTTTTCAGAAGAGATTACTGTGGTAAAATGGATTTACTAGGACTTTTAAGTTCTACCCATACTGAATAGTTTTTTAGTATAAAGCTGCAAGACTTCATTTGAGTTGTATAAATAATTTGTCAACTCCCAACTTACTTACTCCTCGGTGAATTTAAAAGATGTACCACTCTTCACCCACATTCTGAAATTTTAGGAAGTGAAGTAAAAACAACTCAACTGACAGTGCAAGATGGGGCTCATAAAATGACCTTCCACATAATTCTCACTTCTTCATGCAGTCCACAAAATAAATTTACGGGTTGAGGAAAAGCAGTGCAATTGTGAGTGTTAAATACTGGGGTCATCCTATGAGGAAATCATTATATGTGGGTAACATAATAAGATATAACCTTTTCTTGAAAAACATCATCTGAATTCTTCATTAGAGATTTCTTTAAACATTCTTCTCTTTGTAAATAAATAACTTCTAAGTGAAAAAAAAAGGCAATCTATTTTTATGCTGATCATTTTTATCTTCTTTGAATCCCAGAAATAAAATGAGAGCTCTAGGGGCGCCAGTCTGTTAAGGGTCTGCCTTCAGCTCAGGTCATGATCCCAGGGTCCTAGGATGGAGCCCCTGCTCAGAGGGGAGCCTGCTTCTCCCTCTCCTCCCCGCTTGTGCTCTCTCTTGCTATCTCTCTCTGTCTCAAATAAATAAATAAAATCTTTTTTTAAAAAAATGAGAGATCTGGGCGCCTGGGTGGCTCAGTTGGTTAAGCGACTGCCTTCGGCTCAGGTCATGATCCTGGAGTCCGGGATCGAGTCCCGCATCAGGCTCCCTGCTCAGCAGGGAGTCTGCTTCTCCCTCTGACCCTCCCCCCTCTCATGCTCTCTCTATCTCATTCTCTCTCTCAAATAAATAAATAAAATCTTTAAAAAAAAAATGAGAGATCTATGAAGCTAAGAAACATGTAAAGTTATGAAAAGTCATGACATTCTCATAATTTATTTTTTAAAAAATGATATATCAAAACTCCCAATCTGCCTTCTACTTTTTTTCTAAGAGAGGCAAAGGCAAATTATGAAAGAATGTTCACTGGTCCTTCATGTACTAATCCATTCAAAGGAAACCTCATAAAACATAAATCACTGTAGTTACCTAAATCTTGGGTACACAGGACAGTTGGGTCCATTTTCCTCCCATCTCCATCCCAAATAATCTCACCCCTGTCCCTCATTCTCTCTTCAACCTTAAAAAGTTTTAGATTCTTTTCAGATTTTCTCAGATATTTCCTGTGAAAACCCCTCCAGAAAAAATGTTGAAACTTTTACCTTATTTTTAATTAGTGCTTATGACTTTGTTTTCTTCCATTCGCTCAATAGTAACCCCATCCTGTCCCTCCTTGGACAGCTCAAGGTTAACAGCTCTATTCTATTAATCTCTAGAAAACTTGCTCACTAATGTGCAGTTTTTATGTGGGGTAAAAATAGAAATTTGTACACCATTCCATCTTTACATCTTCGGTTTCACTTCTGAGTTATCTGCCACACTCTTTTATGTTCTAGAAATGTGCAGGAAATATGCCCACAAATGTGATCATCCTTCATTCAGCTGAAACATTAAGCCACCTCACTTATTTCAAATTGCAGAAAAACTTTAAATACTGTTTTTCAGACATTTTGAGTAGAAAATACAATTTTATAATAATTTACCTCTCTTTTGTATGTACTTTGAAATAACTAGTATGGTCAAAATTTCTAAATCTGTTCTTGAGAATTTTAAACCATCACCATTTTTGTGATGATAGGGTACCAACAACAAAAATTACTGATATCTGAAAACTTCCCAAAGAGAAAAATCAAGTTTGTTGTTGGAAAACAGCTTTTTCCTTAAGTGAAGAACAGGATCTGTAGCTCCTTATTTCTGGGATAACTTGCATATTAGAAAATGGGGAAAAACTAACTGGACATTTTTTTAAGGAAACAGAATTAACCAATTCTCTTAATTGCTTCATTTCACAGAATTCAACACTGGAAAAAAAAAAAGATAGCCCTTTAAAATTCCAGCTGTTCCCTTCTTCAGTAGTTACTGTAGAGGAGGAGAACTGAAGCTTTGGGACTATAATTTGCTCTACTCTCTCCTTACCTTAAGCATATGAAAGTGGAACTACTTTCAGTATTTTCTTGAAAGAGATGAAAGAGATCGATTTTTACACCCTTCAGAGTTAGATTGGTCCAGTAAAAATCTTTCAAGTCTTGATACTCTATATCTTGCTGTTACTGTGGCATCATTCTCTGTTAAGCAGAATTTGGTGTAAGGGTCATCTTGTATTCTTTTCATTGTCAAATAATAAAGGAACATGAGAAGGCAAATTTTCTACAAGGCCATTCTACATAACCATTCTCAGGAGTAGATTTCTAGAAAGCCTCTAATGCAATATCAAGTTTTTAATCTTTTATCCAATGGAAAATGTTATTCATTTTCAACTTCAAATTTTTGAAAAGGGTAAGTGCTTAAGGCAGTGGAGAAGAAAGAAAATCTCTCTGAACAGTATAGTATAGACTTTGGTTGATTTTGTGCCCCATCACTCATCTGCCCTTTCTTATAATAGTAACTTATTTTTGCTTTGAGGGAACCATCCCTATATCCACTATTAATACATGCAGTATGTCAGTGTGTCTGTACACAATGATTTTAATTTTGCTATAGTAAGTTTGAGCTGAGGTTCCTAACAGATTCATGGCTGGGGAAAAGAGGGGGAAATGTCATTAGAAGTTGAGACTTTTCAACAATTTTATAACATTACAGTTGTTTAGAGAAAAACAAAAATGCATTAGAAAAAGAAGTCTGGAATGAAGCCTATGAAACTACCTTGGAAAGTTGTCTAACTGAAAATATTCTTACAAGCTCTCAAACTAACCAATAAATGGCACATACTTCTTTCTCCATCTCAATCTATAGATGATAAATTGAACTACAACCTCACATCCACTAGGATGGCTAGTATCAAAAGACAGAAAATAACAAATATTGGCAAGGATGTGAAGAAACTGGCACTTTGTGCATTGTTGGTGAGAATGTAAAATGTTTCAGCCACTATGGAAAACAGTACGGTAGTTCCTCAAAAACTTAAAACTAGAATTATGATATGATCCAGCAATCCCACTTCTAGATTCTAAGAGAAGCAAATGTCCCTTGGGTGAAACCAGTTTCAAGTGCTTCTCTTGCTTCTCTGAATCTTCACTTTTTTTGGGATTTTGTTTCAGTAATCTTTCCCTAACTTATTAGCTATCTGATGCTTTAATGGGTAATTTTAAGTATCTTATTTCATATTTTCATTTTCTTGAGAGCTAAAGTTGGTTGAAATTACCAAGTCTGCCATTATAGGAAGTAGGTATCCAAAACATTAACTTCTCTTGCAAATGTGAAAACATTCAATCTCATTTCTGGAGTAACTGGTTTTTGTTTTGTTTTGTTTTTTTTAAACAGTTGACATTAAGATGCCAATTCTTCCTCAATTTCATAATTCTAGAGGACCATCATCACGGGACATGATCTTTCTTGGCCACAGGACTGGCAACATGAACTAGACCAGTCTTGTGGCCAACCATGCTAGTCATTCAAACTATGACATCCCCCATAAACAATAGTTCAGAACTGGGAACTTGAGCCAGGTGGAGCCAATCACAGTCCCATAAGATCTGATACATCAACTCTGAAAGGGAAAGGGGCTCTACTCCCATGGGATCACATGCTATAAATATGCATATTTTGTTAAGACTATCAACAGCAACCTTTCCTCACATACAGAAAAAGCCTGCCTTGGAATGAGGTCAAAATACAGAACAAACTAAAGAGAAGAAATGAGAAAAAAGCAATGTCTAGGCCCATGATGCCTTGACATTGATCCTTAGACTTCCCAGTTATATAAGCAAAGGAATTACCTTTCATTAAACCTAGTTAACAAGCTATTTGTCCAATTGGGTTTCTCTCATTTCAGAATGAAAGCATTTTGACCAATCCAATGTTAATGGCTATTAAAACCCACTGCACAACTGTTTTTTGTTCCAGAATTTGAGGACCGTGGTATACAACCATTTTCTTGAGGATACTGTCTCTACTATCAGCTTCCATGAGCCATTAAGGGACATGAGCTATCACTTCCTAGAATAGACTCATTTCAATGCTATTCTCTAGTAGTCTTTGTTTTTGTTTGGTTGCTTTCTCCCAATTATTCCGTAATTTCAGTAAACTTCTGGAAATAAGGAAACAAGACTCTAAGTCAGGTTTTCACTATAAAATAACTGTGGTTATATAGGTTTAGCTACCCAGAACATTAATTGCATGCTTTCTGTCCAATTCCTATTTAATTATAATAATGTCTTCATGAAAATAAAGCAATTTCAAGCTGATCACAGAATAATTTCCTAACATTCAGATAACATTATACTTAAAAAGAATGATACACAAATAGTGTTTTAGTTAGGTTCCCAACAGGAAACAGATGGAACATTCAAGATAATTCAGGAGAATTTAATTACAAAGTGACTATTCATAAAGGTGTTGACAGGGTGAGGAGAACCACAAAGGATGGTTCTATAACCCAGGTTCATTAACTTCAAAGGGGCAGGAGAGGGAGTAGTTACTGAAAAAAAGGGGAGAGACTCATGGAGGGGAGGCTGCCTTGAAAGAAGAGTTACCTTCAGCTAGAGTAAGGAAAACAGCCCAAGGCACCCTTTCTTACATGGAAGCAACCAGAGAAGTAAATACCTCATTCACCTACCTCTCTCTGATCATTTGCCAAAACTCCCTATTGGTCAAACCCTCCCAGAAACCAGAGGGCAAAAAGGTTTGTTTCTATAATCCATACAGGCCAGTTTGCTGGGGGCAGCGAATAGGAAGAGAAAGGGGTAAAGTGCTAAAAACATAAACATGAGTATAATTTAAACATTTCTTATTAATTCTCATCATCAGAACTATTTAACATCTCACCATAATATTTTCCTCTTGGTTTGAAATATTTGTCTATAAAGTATTATAAGTTAGATAACAAATAAGCTTTTGTACTAAAAACAACAGGTTAAAAATAGTAAGCCTTGGAACTTCCAGGGAAGACAGCAGAATAGGAGATCCTAAGCTCACCTTGTCCCTTAAGTACATCTAGATAATACCCACATTAGTGTAAATAACCCAGAAAACGGCCCAAAGACTGGTAGAACAGACTTTCCACAGCTAAATGTGAGAAGAGGTCACATCAAAACTGAAAATATTTCAATAAAAAGAAAAAAATGATAAAGCCAAAATCCCCCTTAAAAAATAAAAACAATTTAAAATTTTTTTAATTAAAAATTATAAAGTAAGCCTTATTTCTGTCCCCCATACCTTCCAAAGTGAGTGGCCATCTTGGTAGCAGGGTTCCATTCCATTCAGTTATCAAGCAATTATGTTCCTTTTACCTTTGCTCTATCATATCCTAAGGCATAGTCCTCATCCCATGGTCAAGCTGGGTCTTGAGTATATCTGTGTTCCAGCTCACAGGACATGACAAGGGGGTAAGCCCAGAGCAAGTAAGTGAGGCAAAGTTGCACACATCACTTCCCCTCATGCTACCTGTCAGGGAACTTCATCATACCGCATTTGTAGCAAAGGAGGCTAGGTAATCCAGTTTCTAGTTGTGTGACCCATGTGTCCAGGAAAAAGAGAAAAATAAATTTTATAAGATGAACAACTAACAGTACACTCAAAGGCGTTAAAATCTTCAGAGCTTTTCCTAGTTTTACGTAATAATGGACCTTGTAACTAATAGATTCATTCTCAAAGGTCTTTCTTATCTCATCTTTTTAAAGCTAAAATCTACTTTGTTAACATATTTAAATATGACCTAGTAAGATTATTTTTCATTGGTACAGGATGATTTCTCAGCATGAGTCCCTCACCCGAATCACTCATTTTTCAAACACATGAGGTAAGACTACCCTACAACATTACCTCTAAAATTTTCTAATCTCATATAAATCCAAAGTACCTGCGACATCCTCTCAATGTGCTACTTGTACTGAAAAAAAAAAAAAAAAGACAACAGTTATGGCAAGGAATATACAGATTTACCCAAGATGTTGAATAAAATCCTATTCGTATTGAGTAAAGTAAAACACAGGCTACATATAATCATATTGGGACCTGGGAAATGGCAAAGAGAAGACTCAGTAAATAGGAAGAAGCCTGTCAGAAAAGGAAGGCAAAAGTAATATAATTCCCATAGTGACATGAACTTCAGTTACTTAGGAGTTATGACTTCTACATGCTACTCACCAATGCTGTCTGGAATTGTGAAACTCTTAGAGTTTTTCACATTTATATAGTACCTAAGAGATTTCTCAAACTTTAATTTCTACTCTTTAGGAAGACATTGGTTTGTTCTACATGGCCTGACTGACAGATTTCTGAATCATTTTCCTTTTTAAAACAAAGCTAGTAAGAAGGGAAAACATCACCCCAGTAAAATCCTTAACAATGTGACTTGTTCTAGATATGTCTAAAGAGGCTTTTGCATTCTTTTGTATATTAAAGAAAGAACAATTCAACCTGAAGATTGATTTACATTGTCTAAATTATTATAAAAATACCCACATTTGACATAGTTTCTTTAGCTAATTTTGGTGTTCTTTCAAAATTTGTTAATTAAAATTTGTTAATGAAAGCATTAAAATGTTGTGGTATAAATTATTCTTTTTCCATTTATACAAACTGATTTTCAAATAGAATCAAGAAAGTAAATATAGCAGTCATCTTCTAACTTGAAAGGCACACAGATTTTTCAGTGCAGTTAAAAGTGATTATCAATCAACCAACAGACACATGAAAAGATGCTCAACATGACTCATCATCAGGGAAATGCAAATCACAACCACAATGAGATCACCGCACACCTGTCAGAATGGCTAAAATCAAAAGCACAAGAAACAATAAGTGTGGTAAGGATGTAGAGAAAAAGAAACCCATGTGTATTGTTGGTGGGAATGCAAACTGGTGCAACCACTGTGGAAAACAGTAGGGAGGTTCCTCAAAAAGTTAAAAATAGAACTAACCTATGATTCAGTAATTTCACTACTGGATATTTACACAAAGAATATGAAAACACTAATTAAAAAGGATATATGCACCCCTTTGTTTATTGTAGCATTATTTACAATAGCCAAATTATGGAGGCAGTCGAGTGTCCATCAATAGAGGAATGGATAAAGAAGATGTGGTGTGTATATCTACACACACACACACACACACACACTCTAGAATATTCTTCAGCCATAAAAAAAAAAAAAAGAATTAAATCTTGCCACTTGCAACAACATGGATGGATCTAGAGAGCATAATGCTAAGTAAAATAAGTGAGTCAAAGAAAGACAAATACTATATAATTTCACTCATACGTGGAATTTAAGAAGCAAAACAAACAAAGGAAAAAAAGACAAGCCAGAAAAACAGCCTCTTAACTATAGAGAACAAATAGATGGTTACCAGAGGTGAGGTGGGTGGGAGATGGGTAAAACAGGTGAAGAGGATTAAGAGTACAGCGTCAAAAAAAAAAAATGAAATCTTGTGGATGGAACTAGAGGGTATTATACTAAGCGAAATAAGTCAATCAGAGAAAGACAAGTATCTTATGATCTCACTGATATGAGGAATTTGAGAAACAAGACAAGAGGATCAAAGGAGAAGGGAGGGAAAAATGAAACAAGACGAAACCAGAGAGGGAGACAAGCCATAAGAGACACTTAATCTCAGGAAACAAACTGAGGGTTGCTGGAGAGGGATTGGGGAGGCTGGGTGATGGACACTGGGGAGGGTATGTGCCATGGTGAGCACTGTGAATTGTGTTAGACTGATGAATCACAGACCTGTATCCCTGAAACAAATAATACATTATGTGTTAATAAAAATAAATAATAAAAGTGAAGCATTTAAAAGCCAAAAAAATAAAATAAGTAAAAGAGAAAGAAAGAAAAAAAAGAGTACACCTATATCAATGAGCACTGAGTAATATATGGAATTATTGAATCACTACATTGTATACCTGAAACTAATATAATACTGTATGTTAACTACACTGGAATTAAATTTTTTTTTAAAGTCGTTACCAGTATTCCCCCATCATAAAGTTTCTTATTTAATTATCAGTCTTTAATATTTTACACTTTCTATTGAGATTCCTTCTTCCTTATCTATTATGATTTATTTCTACTTCAGGTATTATCTAACTATATCATGTTTCAGATAACCGTATTGCATAATTCAGTCACTGGGTTGTTTTTATTACTCTAACCATTACCTATCATTGGACTAGTTGAGTAACTATGATTAATTACAAGGTCTATAAAGCTTTTTCTATACTCATGGGCAAATAAGATGGGCATTACTTTGCTACTATTGATTGTCTAACCCAAATACTTTCACATGAAAAAAATATCCATTCCAAATTCAAACTCAATTTTAGAAATATAAAACATAATTGAATAAATAACTATTTCATCTAGGGCAAGTCCAGAAATACATTTCAGTAAACCATGTTCAATCTTCTCAAAATTCAAAGATCTGCCCTCCTACACTCTAGAAGTGGCTGAACACTCATGTTTGAAGTTATTTTTAAACGCACTCCCCCAACAAATTAAAAATTCATATTATCTACACTAAAAATATTAGGAAAGCATGAAGCTATTATAGATTTCTTTTTTAAAGTAATCGTAAATTCTTAGTAATAACAATCTTTGAGAGGTCATTTAACCTACATATACACCCACTTCTGCTACTTTCAGAGACAACTGCATCGAACATACCCCAACCAGATGGAAATCTAAATCTCATAAGAAACGAATTCCATAATCCACTACTCACTGTCAGGAAATTCTCCTTTATGTTTAAACTACAAGGCTCAGGCTACAGATAAAGCCTGCTTCCTCTAGTTCTATTCCTGGTGGAGGAGAAAAACAGATGGACACAATCCGTCTAGTAGTTAAAAACAATAATTAGGTCACTTCTCTCTCCAGCCTTAAAAAAAGAGAAAAAAAATTTTGTGTGTGTTTTGCATGTATTTTATTTCCTCATCATATCTGAAGAGGTGCATATACAAAGGATTTAATAATAATATAAGTAGGGGCCTTCTGTGCAAAAGCAATCTTCCAGCTATCAGTGACCTCACATTTCCTGCCTCTATGTCCCTGTCTACAATACGTTGGGATCACTGCGGAAGAATACAAGACAGGGCAGATTCTGAGAGGGACAAGGGCTTGGCCAGACCTAACTGAGTCCCGACCTTAAGGCATCTTCATTTTGGCCTGGGAGCTTACGGCATCCGCAGTGAAGCTGCAGGCGAGCAGCCCACACTGAGATACCAATAAGATGTGTGCCCCTGTTAAGGAATCTAATCTACAAAGAAGGCAAATAAGCAATAATGACAACTGAAGGCAGGCTTTCAGTTATCTGGGACTTCTGCCTCAGGGAGGTGTTTTTCATTTCACAAAATCTAGAAGACTAGACTGGTCACTTGAAGACAAGCGTGAACTGGGACTCTGGTTCAGAGCCAGACTTAGACCTGGGCCACAGGAAGAAAGTGCTAGGGAACTTGGAGAACATGGGAGGTAAGCACCTGCCCCAACATCTTGGGTCAGAGCAGCAAGAAGGGTGACAGAGGACATAAGAGGTGAGGGCAGAGCTCAGTAGCAGAGAGCTCACATTTGTCTGGTCTACAGACATTCACTGCCCTGATGGGGCTGAATTTATTGAAACTTGTTCTGCAGGACCTAAAACACATTTATGAGAATTTGACAGACTTATAAGACTTAAAGATTTTTTATTCATTTATTTATAAGGTTTTGACAATCTATTATAAGCATGTACTATGTGTTCTGGGTGAGGAAATAGCGGTGAGCAAAACAGACTAAAAAAAAAAAAAAAAAATCTGTCCTATGGAGCCTACCTTCTAGTGGGATAGAAAATAAAGAGTAAGGAAAATACACAGTATGGTGAGAAGTGCTATGGAGAAAAAAAACAGAAAAAATTGACATTTTTAATAGCTCACAAACTCCTATTATATTTAAGTCACAAGAATAAAATTCCTTTGAATTCATCATGGCAATGAATTGAATGAGGAGGAACTTAAGGAGAGGAAACTGTCTTTCCAAAGCCCCTAAAATCCCAGCACACAGCAGGCACTTATGGCTCCCCCTTCTCCTGCTGTCCTTGAATCTAATTTCTCTGTCTACCCAGTTAGGTAATTATGACTGGAGTAGATCGTAATAATGTATTATAGGATACACATAGGGTTTTGAAACTATTAAATACTATACAAACAAAGCTGCATTATTTTTTATTGCTTGACCATTATTCATTTGGATGGAGCATCATTAATTAAAATGTGTCTGAAAAAAATAATAAAATGTCTCTGGTAGCGTTCTACAGAATTATATCCTTGCCCCTTTGCTGTTCAACATTTTTATCAACAGCCTGGTCGAAGGCATGGAAAGAATGGTTATCAAATTTGCAAATAACACTAAGCTGAAAGGCAGCGCTAATGTGTTAGATGACAGAATTAAGATTCAAAATGATCTTGACAAGGCAGAACACTGAGATGAAACCCATAAAATGAAATTAACAGACATGCTATGAATAAAAAAAAAAAACTAATGAACAAACACTGCATGTATACAAGATGGGAGAGCTCAGGCTTGGAAGCAATTTTATTAAGGCAGAAAAAACAGCTGGTGCCTTAGTTGATCTCTAGTTGAAGGTTACTCAATATTTTGTTACAGCTGCAAAAAAAATGTCTTAGGCTATGTAACAGAGTAGTAACTAAATCAGGATAAGCAATATCTTTCTAGAGAAGAGTATTTATCCCACTTCATAGCAATATTAAAAATTTTCTAAACATTCATGGAAGGGTAGCAGGAAATGCACTCCTCATAACATATAACGAATAGCTGAGGAATTGTTTGCTGTGGGAAAGAGAGCTTACAGAAAGCCAGTTATATATTTTCAAGTATCCTAAAGGGCTATTACTGATAAGAATACTTCACCATTTTTAAACATATTCACTGTATGACCTCAGAAAAGATCTTTGGCCTTCTATGCCTCAATTCTTTTTAATCTCTAAAACAGAGTTAAAACTATCAATTCTGTAGGGTTGTTATAAGGATTATCAATGATACATGCAAGGTGTGTTGTGCATTACCTGGAATGCTGTCTGTATGCCTTAGACAGTGCAAATTTTTATTCCCTATTGCTCTAAAAAGTATTCTAAGGTGAATGTATGAAATCAGCAGAACTATGCCACAAAAGAAAAACTCCTAAAAGAGTTGGTTCCTTTCCATGAATTTTCGATACAGACGTTAAATGATTATCGGGAATTTGAGAAGAGATTCCTACATTGGGTAACAGTTGGATTAGATAGTTTCTGAAACAGAGCACAGTTACAAAGTTCACACAGCTCGTCAGTGGCAGAGTAATGATATGAACCTAAATGACCTGAACTCAGTCAATTAAGCTAATTTGACTCATTAGCCAGACTTTCTTTCTACAGCCTTTGCATCATGTGGACCCCAGTAGGTTTTGTGATGCTCTAGGATTTCTTCAGCTATCTTCAAACTAGTGTACAAACACATTTAATTATAAAAGTAAAGTAAATTAAAAATCACAAGGTACTGCTGGTGGATCCACTGAAATTTTGTTCTGTGTCATTTGGAATGACATACTCCACAAGAATGTATTTTGTAAACTGATGAAGGCAATTTCTTAAGTGCTCAAACTTTTTCTATTCCATCTATTTTGGATGGAACTCTTCCAGTGATGAACTGCCCACTTCCTGTTCTAATTAATTCTAATTTACAGAACACAAGTTAGCTTGTACTTATGACTCAAGATCATTGCATCATGAATATTAGTTATTGTTTTATGGCATCATTAATGGTCTCAGGATATATTAATAAATAGATAAGTCAAAGTAAGCAGACTTTGGTGAGGGCTTGAAGCCCTCTCCAAAGAGTCGTTTCTATGGGTTGTAGAGTCTGGTCTTTGTGAGAGTGTTCCTGGCCATTCAGAAACACTACTTGTTTTCTTCCTTGTTCTAGGTTGTTTCAAATGGGTGTAGCTGCAAGATGAAAGACTTCTAATTATGTAAAATGAAGCTGCTTGCTCAAAGCAAATTTCAGTGCCTATCAGATAATAAAAAGACAAAGTGTGGGAATTGGTGCATGGTGAGTGAGCAGGAAAAATTACCTGAACAATGTGGTTTCTGAAGCCACAGGATATTTTGTCTACTGAAGGGGTGGATTGCTGAGAGGAAGTATAGAGAATTTATAGGAATATGTGAAAAAGTGTGCAAATAAATTAAGTTCAAGGAAGTAAAATTCTATAACACCTTAAAACTTAAATCATGTTTTCTGTTTATTTGGGTAAATTTTGTTTCCTGATTATTGTAATTATTAAATTATTGTTTTAAGCTACTAAGCTACTAAGTTTGTGATTATTTATTATAGCTGCAATAGGAAGCTAATACACACACAAAAAAAGACTAAGAAACTATCAGAGGACCAACGGAGATTAAGAGCAATCTGATATCCTGGATTGAATCCTGGAACTGAAAAAAGACATTATTAGAAAATCTGAAATTCAAATAAAGTCTAGAGTTTAGATAAGAGCATCATGATGTTAATTTTCTCTTTTTGACAAATGGACCATGGTTACCTAAGATGTTAACACTGAGGGAAGCTGAGTGAAGAGTATTTGGAAATCTCAATGCTATCTTGACAACTTTTTCTTTATCCAAATTTATTCTAAAATAGTTTATTAGAAAAAATATATAGCTAAGAATGAAAGGAGAGATTTGGGGTCATTAACTGAGGCAGATACTAGACTCAAGTATCATTTGTATCATTGCATGCTCATTTCAAAATTCTTAATATTTAAAAAATGTTCTCAAGCAACTTACTTGACATTTTTCTTGAAATTTTTTAAGAAATCATAGACAGATATCAAGCACAATGTTTATTCTGCACATGGCTGACATTAAAATTATGAACTAGGAAGTTTGAGTGACAGGTCTTGCTTCTCTCATTTCTACCTTTTTTTCCCATTTTCTCTTTACCTGTATTTGATTCATTTCTCTTTCCAAGTGGTTTCATATAGTGCTTTCCAGTTGAAGAAAGAAATAGAACTGATAAAAATAATTTGCACAAAAGTGCTAGTTCAAAAGAAGCAGGCTCTGAGGAAAACTGAAACTCCTGACAGTATAATTCTCTAAATATATGAATAAATTTCTTCCTAGAATTTTCTTCTACTATCACTGTTTTCATATATAATAGCTGAGTTTTTTATTGTATTTTATCCTTCACTGTAATTTGGATAGAATGGATAGTATGGGAAAAAAGTTTTAATAAATAAATCATTAGTTATTCCTTTGAATTTACTATAAGCTATCAACTACTGACCACCCCCAGTCTCAGTCAAATTATTTTCTGGTAAAATCTAAGATGCTAGAATGCATTAAGAATAACAATAGCTTGGGCGCCTGGGTGGCTCAGTCGTTAAGCGTCTGCCTTCAGCTCAGGTCATGATCCCAGGGTCCTGGGATCGAGCCCCGCGTCGGGCTCCCTGCTCCGCGGGAAGCCTGCTTCTCCCTCTCCCACTCCCCCTGCTTGTGTTCCCTCTCTCGCTGTCTCTCTCTCTGTCAAATAAATAAATAAAATCTTTAAAAAAAAAAAAGAGAGAATAACAATAGCTTTCTACTGCAAGAACTTTCACCACCAAAGTAATTTTATTTTCACAGCAACAGTGTGTGGTGAGTATAATCATTACCCCATTTTATAGGTAAAGAAACAGAGACTTAGAGAATTTAAATAGGTTCCTCAAGGTCAAACAAATAATTTAGAATAGAGAATAGATTTGAAGTGAAGCTCACCTTCACTCTGTTGTTTAACTCTGGAGCACAATCCAGGCTTTGCTCTCTCACTATACCTCCACCCTTCCTCTGCCCCTCATCCTACCCTACACACATGCCATCTGGGTAACTCAACAGAATTCTTTACTTTCCCTCTGCATCCATTATATTAATACCAACACAATAACACAGAAAAATATGAATTGTACATGGTACACAGTAGTTATATTGAAACAGGCTTTTTTTTTTTTTAATAAAAAAATAAACATGGCGTCTCTACTTTTTCAAAACAGCCTGGGAGAAATGAATTTTTTTGAATACATATGCATAATGTTCTTTCATTCTGCTCATGGGCAGACTTCTGACATGATGATATGGCTCACTCATGTCCAGTAAAGTACATGCCATATAGTAAAGGAAACATTTGCTACAGATAAAAGTAAAGTTCAATTTCCCTTTAACTTCGGGTTCCAAAGAGAAAGCAGCTTTTCCAGAAAAGGGATTTCCCATCTTATTTCAGTGAAGCCTTTTGATAAGGAAAGCACATATATACTGGTATCATTTATCTCCTGAGGATGAAAGACACTGTGTGCAGGTACACTTGTAGAGTCCCATCTTACCCTCCTAAAATGTAACTTTAAATATATTACTATGGAATTAGGATAGAGTATCTTGAGTAATCCTGTTCGACATGTGTCAAAAATCTTAATTACTTGATAAGCAAAATATGTGAAAGACAAGTTTCAAGGACATGACTATGGAGAATAAAGAAGTACAAAGGAGAGGCAGGAGCCTGGCTTCATGAAAAAAGCAGCAGACTTGTGACTCAGGATCCTGGTTCTTCCTGAGATACTCTAGCAAATGTCAAATAGGAAAAAAAAAAGATTGCTTTGAACTGAAATTACATTCACATATTGCCATAGAGTAGACGGATGGAAAATCAATAATTACTATATTTGAGGGGTTTCAAGAAAACTTAAGGCCATGATTAAGAGCTTATTCTTACAAGAATTTGAAAAAGAAAAATTAAAAATTTACCCCTTCGAGCCAGCCCAAGCTCCAGTTTTCCTCTCAAACAGCCAGAATGAAGACAACAGATTAAATGAGCTGGGGGCAGGGAGGAAGAGCTAACATGTAACTTGAACCAGTTTGGAGCACGTACCGTAGTAGACGCTGAACGCTATTTTACCTAATTCTCATAACAATATCATGTGGTGCAAGCTTTAGAAGCCATACATTATAGATGAAAAAATGGAGACTCTAAAGGCATAATTTAGCCAAGATCACATAGCGAAGTTTGAGCCAGGCCTTCTTTTTTTTTTTTTTTTTCTTTTTAAGATTTTATTTATTTGTCAGAGAGAGAGAGAGAGCACAGCAGGTGGAGCAGGCACAGGCAGAAGAAGATTTCCCGCTGAGCAAGGACCCCGATGTGGGACTGGATCCCAGGACCCTGGGATCAGGACCTGAGCCAAAGGCAGATGCTTAACCAAATGAACCACCCAGGCGCCCTGAGCCAGGTCTTCAATCACTGGATCTACTGCTCTCTCCCAGTGCAACACACAGCAATTAACGGGGTATGACCTGGGGTACACAAGGAAACCACCCTCAAAATCAGCACCTACAAAAAGTGGCAGGGGTTCAGTCGGTTAAGCGTGGGACTCTTTCTTTCTTTTTTTTTTTTTTTTTTTTTAAGATTTTGTTTATTTGCCAGCAGGAGAGAGCACATGAGAAAAAGCACAAGCAGGGGGAGCAGCAGAGGGAGAGTGAGAGGGAGAAGCAGGCTCCCCACTGAGCAGGGAGTCTTTCGCAGGACTCAATCCCAGGACCCTGGGATTATGACATGAGCCAAAGGCAGTCACTTAACGGACTGAGCCACCCAGGCACCCCATAACGTGGAACTCTTGCTTTCCGCTCAGGTCATGATCTCAGGGTTGTGAGATAGAGCCCAGCGTTGGGCTCCCCACTGGGCAGAGCCTACTTAGGGTTCTCTGTTTCCCTCTCCCTCTGCCCCTACCCCCTCTAAAAAAAAGTGATATGATTTCCAAAAATCGTACTTTGTCACTCCTTAAGTCTTTTTAATTAGCTTTTTCTAATAAGTTCATATGCTAAACACAGAGTTGAGGATTATGCCCACCATACACTTTTAAGTGAAAAAAATTAACTTACCAAGAAATATAAACACAGAATAGACCTAAAGAAATTATACTTTAAAAAAGGGAAAAATCTAAATGCCCCCAAATGAGTTTAATTACATAAATTGTAGAGAGATCCAGTCATTAGAATAAAGACTTCCAGTAACAAAAGACTAAGTTAAGCTATAACGGGAAGTAAAAAGAGCAAAACACAAAGTACTATGTGGAATCTGATTTCAACTATGTCAAAAAGCAAAGACAATAAAGACTATCCAAAAAGGATAAAAGCGATGTATTAAGGTGATAGAATTTTGAGTAATTATTCTCGTTTTTGCTATTGTTCATATTTTCTCTAGCATACTTAGTCTTTATAATTTCTTAACAAGAAATCAATGAGCTTTTAGAAGCAACAGACTTAGTCATTTTATTTATTTATTTTTTCAAATTTAGTCATTTTAAACTAAAGCCATATAACAGCCTCCTCTTTGAGGGTCAGAATTTTTTTTTCAATTTATTTCCTACAGTGCATAGTTTCTTATACCAAGTAGATGCTCAGTATTTATTTTTATTAAATACATTTTTTAAAAGAGTAGACCAAAGCAAAGATCCCCCTCTGCTTAGAAAATATTTCCTACACAGGTTCCCTAATTAGAGATTTATTTGTGCAAATGAGTTCCTCTTTTAATATGCAAATGCATCAAATAGCTAAATGAGCAAAAAAATGAACAGAGAACATACAAGACACACACTGCTAATAAACATTAAATGAAAAGTTCAACCTCATTAATAATCAAAATAAAAATTAAAATGTCAGATTTTCCTCATGAAATTTGCAAAAATTTTCATGGTAATTCTCAGTGCCAATCAGGGTACAAATAAGAATATAAATATATGCCTCCCATAAATTGCTAGTAGGACTGAAAGACGGGTACCTTCTTGAAAGCAATTAAGCAAAATAGTCCTAACTTCTAATGTAGGAATTACATTTCTAGGAATCCAATTTTTAAAAAATCATAGATACATGTGATAAAGTTTTATTCATGAACGTTCAATGCAGTATCATAATTCCAAAACAACTGAAACAATCTTAGCACCCATGATAAAGAAAAACTAAATTTTTGTAAATCAATTCACTAAAATACCATTTCATCTTTGTAATCAAATTTCCAAAAGTATTTAAATATGGAAAAATTCTCGTGATACAATATTAGTTGGGATAAGTAGTTCACAGATACATAATGATCTCACTTTTAAAAATATTTAAGCATAGGCAAAATATTGAGAAACAATAGCAGTAATGATTTTCTCTGGTTGATGGTATTTAACATGATTTTTGTTGTCTTAATTTTCTTTCTATTTTTTTTAAAGATTTAATTTATTTACTTGAGAGACAGAATGAGAGAGAGAGAGAGCATGAGAGAGGGAAGGGTCAGAGGGAGAAGCAGACTCCCTGCTGAGCAGGGAGCCCCATGCGGGACTCGATCCTGGGACTGCAGGATCATGACCTGAGCCGAACGCAATCGCCTAAACAACTGAGCCACCCAGGCGCCCTTAATTTTCTTTCAAAGCCAAATTTTCTAAGAGGATATTTGTTCCACATAATCAACATTTTAAAAATGTATTCTATATATTCTGGTTTCATTTCTAGAAATACATCTTGAGAAAATAATCCCAAATAAAGAAAAAGTTTCTACACAAAGATGTTCATACACAGCTTTACTTAAAATAGTAAAATTGGGGGAAGAGAGAATTAAAGAGAGTATGGTCTATAAAACAGACCACATTGTCTGTTAACAGTATGTTTCATTCCCATTATGTTACGCAAAAAATCTTAGGGTGCTAACATGAAAGGTACTAGGACAAGGAGGAGAGGTGTCTGTTTGTCTATCTCTCTCTCTCTCCTTTCTCTCTCCTATTTTCTTCCTAAAAAGCTAAATTCAGGATTGGAGCAGGGATCATTTCCTGTTCTTTGGGTACTAGTAGCAAGATAAGCAAGATTATCCTTTTCCTCTGGAAGTTTAGGCTTTATTTCCTAACCACCTCAAAACATAAACACACATAAATAATAGAAAGAGAGAGAGAGAGAGAGACATTTTAGTAATATAGGAAAATATTTTTGACACCACAGTTAAATTTTGAAAGGCAAAGCAAAATTGTGAAATCAACAGTGTAACCTCAGCTTTCTATATGCACATAAAACTGGCCTATTGAACAGCCCTTGAACTCAGTGGGATACAAAGATGGTGTGGTTTTACTTTCCTCTATTCACTGTTTTCAAACATGTTCTGTTGAATTTTCTTTCCCCATCCTTTAATAACATCTTGAACAGATCTTAATAGTTTCCCAGTCGCTTTCAAATATTAAGTATTTCAGTCTAGTCTAATTGATTTTAAAATCTCAACCTTGCATTCAGTTCCATGTTCATCCTGGCCTTTCCCCCAGCAGGAGGGAACTTGGAATAGAGACCAATCAGCTGTCCTTCACTCTTGCCCTCTCCTTTTCTTTTAGCACTTCCAGAAATGGATGGGAAGAGAGATTACAGAAATAGACCAAAGGTATACTATTTACTGCAGCTGCAGCAGCCCCTCAGTTATAAATGCTCCCAAGGGTTCTGGTACAAGTTCTCAGCAGGCCCTGAGGGAGGCCCCTCACCAAAAAGGCTACTGACATGGGGAATTTGCTCCAGTTTAGCTGCTTATAATTCCGCTCTAGTTTAGCTGCTTATAATTTCCAGCTCTAGCATTCACCCGCAATCCTTCTAATGCTGTTCCCTTTCCGAAGTCCAGTTATCTCAGGAGGGACAGGGACTAGACTACTGAAGCTCACCTGCCTTCCTTGATGTTCCCTTGACCCACTAAAAAAGAGCACATCTTCAGTCCAATAAAAAAACCAGAGTGAAAGACAGCTTTACTTCTCTCTCTCTCTCCCCCAACTATCCCTGAATTATCTTCCTCACCTCCACTCCAGAAAGGCACACAGGGCAGGTTATTAAGTCTCACGCATAAGTGTCCAACTGGGGAATAAGACACCTATCTCTGTTTTCCTGGTCACGCTGCCTCTACAACTTTTACAAGGTATTCTACTGGAACCACTGCTACATGTCATTTTTCTCCTGAGGCCGAGAGTTGCATTTAACACCCAGTGCTCATTATATCATGTGCCCTCCTTAATGCCCATCACCCAATTATGCCATCCCCCCATCCACCTCCCCTAAAGCAACCCTCAGTTTGTTTCCTAGAGTTAACAGTCTCTTATGGTTTGCCTCCCTCTCTGTTTTCATCTTATTTTTCCTTCCCTTTCCCTATGTTCATCTGTTTTGTTTCTTAAATCCCACATATGTGTGAAATCATATGGTATTTGTCTTTCTCTGACTGACTTATTTCGCTTAGCATAATACCCTCTAGTTCTAGCCACGTCATTGCAAATGGCAAGATTTTATTCTTTTTGATGGCTGAGTAATATTCCAGTGTGTGTGTGTGTGTGTGTAGATATACACACCACATCTTCTTTATCCATTCATTTGTTGATGGGCATCTGGGCTCTTTCCATAGTTTGGCTATGGTGGACATTGCTGCTATGAACATTGGGATGCAGGTGCCCCTTCAGATCACTATGTTTGTATCCTTTGGATAAATACCTAGGAGTGCAATTATTGGGTCATAGGGTAGTCCTATTTTTAACTTTTTGAGGAACCTCCGTGCTGTTTTCCATCGTGGCTATACTGCATTCCCACTAACAGAGTAAGAGGGTTTCCCTTACTCTGCATCCTCTTCAATTATCTGTTGTTCCCTGAGTTGTTTATTTTAGCCATTCTGACCAGTGTAAGGTGGTATCTTGTGGTTTTGATCTGTATTTCCCTGATGCCAATGGATGTTGAGCATCTTTTCCTGTGTCTGTTGGCCATTTCTATGTCTTCTTTGGAGAAATGTCTTCTGCCCATTTCTTAACTGGATTATTGTTTTTTCATGTTGAGTTTGATAAGTTCTTCAGAGATTGTGAATACTAGCCATCTATCTGATAAGTCATTTGCAAATATCTTCTCCTATTCTGTAGGTTGCCTTTTAGTTCTGTTGACTGTTTCCTTTGCTGTGCAAAATCTTTTTATCCTGATGAAGTTCCAATAGTTCATTTTTGCTTTTGTTTCCCTTGCCTTTGGAGACGTGTCCGGCAAAAAGTTGCTGCAGCCGAGATCACAGAGGTTGCTGCCTGTGTTCTCCTCTACGATTTTGCACATCACATTTTCTTTATCTATTCATCTGTGGAAAAACACTTAGCTTGTTTCCATACCTTGGCTATTGTGAATAATGTGCAATAAACATCAGAGTGTAGATATCTCTTTGAGATACTAATTTCAATTATTTTAGATAAATGCCCAGAGGTAGAATTCCTGGGCCGTAGAGTAGTTCTATTTTTAATTTTTTGAGAAACCTTCATACTGTTTTCCATAGTGGCTGTACTAATTTACATTCCCAGTAATAGCATACAAAGTTTCCCTTCTCCCCACATGCTCATCAATACTCATTATCAGCTGTTTTTCTGATAAAAATTATCCTAACAGATGTGAAGTAATATCTCTTAGTGGTTTTGATTTGCATTTACCTCATGATTTATGGTGTTGAGCACCTTTTCATGAACCTGTTGGTAATTTGTATGTCTTCTTTGGAAAAATGTCTATTCACATCCTTTACCCATTTTAAAATCAGATTATTAGGGGTTTTCTGCAATTGATTTATGTAAGTTCCTTATCATATGAAAGTGACTGAACAGACATACCCATCTACTGTTATAAAAGAGATTATTTAATTATACATATACAGAAAGTGTCCAGGCAGTGACAGATTATTCACTGTACAGACAAATCAAGAAATTATTCTTTTTTGAGAAAATGGTTTTAACCTACGTAACTACAAACACACATTGGCTCACATAGAGTTATTAAATTTTCATAGTGTCAAAGGAAAAGATGCTTAAGTAAGCCACCTTAAAACCAGGGCAAAATTTTATATAGGTAATAAAAAATATATACGAATGAGACTTTACTTTGAAATATAAAATTTTTAAATTTTTAGATAAGTTTATTTCTATTTAATGAAACAGAGAATATGTTTACAACCATATGCCAATTCTTCAACTTTACCAAGATATTAATCCATCATAACTGGGTTTTTTAAAAATGTTTCACTATTCACACAAAACAGCGGGATCATACAAGAGGGTTGTTTTCCTGCAGTATTATTCAAAGATCCATCCATTTTCCAAAAGTATCTTTCTTAATCCTTTAAAATTTAAATCATTCTCTTTGAAGAACTTATTCAGTTATCATGTTTGTCACTTTTTATTTCAATTGTTAACGTGTGTAACTCCGTTAACTTAAGCATCTCTAAATATCAATGGCTTTGCCTGTGATTACAGCAGTTCTCCAACATCACTTTCCACAGAGTGAAGTTGTTTGCAAATTTTGCAATTATACCTTAAAATTCATTACAATTTTATTTGCAAAAATTGAATGTCTATACCTTCCTATAATCATCTTTATAGACAACAACAAAACTCAGTACATTTGGTAGAAAAGGGTAAATATATTCATGTTATGAACACTTTCATTTCTCTGATAACATCAAATAAAGGAAATTGGATAGCGATGACTAGGACAGTGAACAGCCCTTTACATGTGTATGTAAGTATGCATTAAATCCTTGGGCCCTGAGAGCCCTACCTAGATACTGAGAAAACTTTTGGTGTCAAAACTGAGTAAAACTAGGTAAGCATCCTCTTCCATTTTCAGTCCCAAAATATGCAAATAGACTGGGAGACTTAAACCAGTTCTTATTATATATAATAGTCATAACATTATCCAGCCCAGGAATTCAGCTATACTGATGAGTATTTTAACTAGAGCAGAAAAAGGGAATAGAAATTTAAGCTGGAAATATGAGACATTTTAGGAGGAAAAATAATGAACTCTTAGAGATGCTTAAGTATGTGTGTGTGTGGAGGATTTATGTTTTGAACAGCTAAAAGGCATCATAAATATCCTGATTAGGGAAAGGGAGAAAGAAATAATGAGAGAGGTCCAAAGTACAGAAAATAAAATTTGATCACCTTAATGACCAAATGAACCTAATAGACATGTATAGAACATTCCACCCAACAGCAAGAGAATTTATATTTTTCTAAAGTGAACACAGAACTTTCTTCAGTGTAGATCACATGTTAAGTCACAAAGCAAGTCTTAACAAATTTTAAAAGACTGAAACCATATGAAATATCTTTTCTAACCACAACTGAAAGAAGCTAGAAATTAACAGTGGAAGGAAAACTGGAAATTTCACAATATGTAGAAATGAAACAGCACACTCCGAACAATTATGTCAAAGAAGAGATCAAAGAGAAAGTAGAAAATACCTTCAGACAAACAAAAATGAAAACACAACATACCCAAACCTATGAGATACAGGAAAAGCAGTACTAAAACGGAAGCTGATAACAGTAAATACCTACATTAAAAAGAAATACTTCAAAAAACAACCTAACTTTACACCTCAATAAACTACAAAAGAAGAACAAACGAAGTCCAAAGTCAGCAGAAGGAAGGAAAAAACAAAGATTAGAGTGGAAATGTTAACTAAAAGACAGTAGAGATTACTATGAAAATCTATATATCACCAAATTGGATAACCTAGGTAAGTGGACAAATTCCTAAACATACAACCTATCAAGACTGAAACATGAAGAAAAAGAAAGTCTGAACAGATCTATAACTAGTAGAGAGATGAATCAGTAATGAAAAAAACTCCCAACAAAGAAAAGCCCAGAATCAGAGGGCTTCATAAATGAATTCTACCAAACATTTAAAGAAGAATTAAGGCCAATCCTTCTCAAACTCTTCCAAAATATTGAAAAGGAGGAAACACTTTCAAACTCATTTTTGGAGGTTAGCATTACTATCATACCAAAGTCAGATAAGGACACTACAAGAAAAGAAAATTATAGGGCGCCTGGGTGGCTCAGTTGGTTAAGCGACTGCCTTCGGCTCAGGTCGTGATCCTGGAGTCCTGGGATCGAGTCCCACATCGGGCTCCCTGCTCAGCGGGGGGTCTGCTTCTCCCTCTGCCCTCTTCCCTCTCGTGCTCTCTATCTCTCATTCTCTCTCTCTCTCAAATAAATAAATAAAATCTTTAAAAAAAATTAAAAAAATTAAAAAAAAAAAGAAAAGAAAATTATAGACCAATATCCATGATGAACATGGATGTAAATAAAAATCATCAACAAAATACTAGCAAACCAAATTCAACAATACATTCAAATAATCATATAATATGATCAAGTGGGATTTATCCTTGGGATACAAGGATGGTTCAGCACACAAAAATCAATTAATGTGATACACATTGACAGAATGAAGGATAAAAATAATAAGATTATCTCAATAGATGCAGAAAACAAATTTGACAAAATACAATACCCTTTCATGATAAAAACTCAATATACTAGGAAAAAAGAAAATAACCTCAGCATAATAATATGAAAACGACATATTAAATATGAAAAGCCTAGAGCTAGCATCATACTTAATGATGAAAAACTGAAAGCTTTTCTTCTAAGATAAGGAACAAGAGAAGTGTACCCACTCTAACCACTCTTATACAACACAGTACTGGAAGTCCCAGCCAAAGCAGTTAGGCAAGAAAATAAAAGGCATTAAATCAGAAGCAAGGACGTAAAATTATCTGTTTGTAGATAACATGATCTTATATGAAGAAAACCCTAAAGAGTTCACACACACATACACACACAAAACTATTCAATAAATTCAGTAAAGATATGAAGTACAAAATCAACATGCAAAAATTAGTTGCATTTCTACACACTAACAGCAAATTATCTGAAAAGGAAATAAAGAAAACAATACCATTTACATCTGCACCAAAAAGGATAAAATACTTAAGAATAAAATTAATGAAGGAGGCTAAAGACTTGTACACTGAAAACTGAAATGCTGATGAAGCAAGTTAAAGAAGACACAAGTAGAAAGACAAACCATGTTCCTGAATGAAAGACTTAATATTGTTAAAATGTCCATACTACCTGAAGCGATCTACAGATTCACTGCAATCCCTACCAAAATTCCAATGGCATTTTTTACACAAAAAGAAAAGGCAATCCTAAATTCACATGGAACCATAAAGAAGCCTAAGTAGTCAAAATTATCTTGAAAAAGAAGAACAAAGCTGGAGGCCTCACACTTCCTGATTTCAAAACTTATTATAAAACTATAATAATCAAAATGGCATGGTACTGGCATAAAGACAGACATATAGACCAATAGAACAGAATAGAAAGCCCAAAGTAAACTCATACATACAGTCAACTGCTCTTTGATAAGAGTCCCAAATCACCCAAAGGGAAAAGGATATGTCTTCAACAAATAATGTTGGGAAAACTGGATATCCACATACAAAAGAATGAAATTGGAGCCTTATCTTACACCATACACAAAAATCAATTCAAAATGGATTAAAGACTTAAATGTAAGGCCTGAAACTGTAAAACTCCTAGGGAAAAAAACATAGGAGAAATGCTTAATGACACTGGTCTTGGCGATGACTTTTTGGATATAATACCCAAAGCACAGGCAACAAAAGCAAAAGTAAACAAGTGGGACTACATAAAACTAAAGAACTTCTGCACAGCAAAGGAAACAGTTAACAGAGTGAAACTTGTAGAATGGGTGAAAACATCTGTGAACCATGTATGTGATAAGGGGTTTATATCCAAAATATACAAGGAACTTTTTTTTTTTTTTAAGATTTTATTTATTTATTTGACAGAGAAAGAGCACAAGTAGGCAGAGAGGCAGGCAGAAGGAGAGGGAGAAGCAGGCTCCCTGCTGAGCAGGGAGCCCGACACAGGATTCGATCCCAGGACTCTGGGATCATGACCTGAGCCAAAGGCAGCCGCTTAACCAACTGAGTCACCCAGGCAAACCAATATACAAGGAACTCTTACAACTCAATTGTAAGAAATATAATGACAATAACCTGATTAAAAAATGGGCAAAAGACTTAAATAGACATATTTCCAAAGAAGATATACAAATCATCAACTAGTCAACAGGTATATAAAAAGGTATCACTAATCACCATGGAAATGCAAGTCAAACCACAATGAGATATTAACTCTCACCTGTTAGGATGACCATTTTCAGAAAACAAAAGATAACAAGTGTTGTCAAGGACGTGGAAAAATTGAAACCCTTGTACACCATTGGAGGGAATGTAAAATGGTGCAGCTGCTATGGAAAACAATATGGAGGTTCCTCAAAAAATTAAAATTAGAATTACCACATGACCCAGAAATCCCACTTCTGGGTATTTATTCAAAATAAATTAAAATCAGAATCTCAGAGATAATATGCACTCTCATGTTCACTGCTCCATTATTCACAATAGTCAAGATGCAGGTACAACCTAATGGCCATTAATGGATGAATGGTTTTTTTTTAATGTGATATATACATACAATGGAATATTATTTAGCCTTTATAAAAAATGAAATCCTGCAATACGTGCCAACATGGATGAAGCTAGAAGACATTATGCTAAGTAAAATAAGACTGTCACAGATGGACAAATAACTGTATGATTTCACTTACCTGAAGTATCTAAAATAGCCAAATTCACAGAAGCAGAGAATAGAATGGTAGTTTCTAGGAACTGAGGGGAAAAGGAAATTGGGAGTTGCTATTCAATGGGTATACAGTATCAGTTACATGAGATAAGTAAGTCTGAGAGACCTGCTATACACCATTATGACTATAGCTAATAACACTGTACTGTACACTTAAACATTTGTTAAAAGGATAGATCTCATGTTAAATGTTTTCATAATTTTTTTTTAAAATTCACCACTTTAAATTGTTGCCCATAGCCCTCAGTTACTCATACGCACATACACACACACACACACACACCCTTTATTTTCATACAGTGCCTAGTTAATGTATGTAATAATTAATTGCATAATTAATGCAATAATTAATTTATTAAATGCTACCTTGTGCTAGACTGTTTTAGACAATGAGATACAACCTAATAAGGCAGATCTAATTTAAATTCCTCCTATATAGAAATGGAGTTTCCCAGTCAACAAAACCAAAAGACAACTGACAGAATGGGAGAAGATATTTGCAAATGACATATCAGATAAAGGGCTAGTATCCAAAATCTCATCAAACTCAACACCCAAAGAACAAAGAATCCAATCAAGAAATGGGCAGAAGACATGAACAGACATTTTTCCAAAGAAGACATCCAAATGGCCAACAGACACATGAAAAAATGCTCAATATCGCTCAGCATCAGGGAAATCCAAATCAAAACCTCAATGAGATACCACCTCACACCAGTCAGAATGGCTAAAATTAACAAGTCAGGAAATGACAGATGTTGGCGGGGATGCGGAGAAAGGAGAACCCTCCTACACTGTTGGTGGGAATGCAAGCTGGTGCAGCCACTCTGGAAAACTGTATGGAGATTCCTCAAAAAGTTGAAAATAGAGCTACCGTATGATCCAGCAATTGCACTACTGGGTATTTACCCCAAAGATACAAAAGTAGGGATCCGAAGGAGTACGTGCACCCCGATGTTTATAGCAGCAATGTCCACAATAGCCAAACTGTGGAAAGAGCCAAGATGTCCATCGACAGATGAATGGATAAATAAGATGTGGTATATATATACAATGGAATATTATGCAGCCATCAAAAGGAATGAGATCTTGCCATTTGCAACGACGTGGATGGAACTGGAGGGTATTATGTTGAGTGAAATAAGTCAATCAGAGAAAGACATGTATCATATGATCTCACTGATATGAGGAATTCTTAATCGCAGGAATCAAACTGAGGGTTGTTGGAGTGGGGGGTGGGGTGGGAGGGATGGGGTGACTGGGTGATAGACACTGGGGAGGGTATGTGCTCTGGTAAGCGCTGTGAATTGTGCAAGACTGTTGAATCTCAGATCTGTACCTCTGAAACAAATAATGCAATGTATGTTAAAAAAAAAAAAAAGAAGAAGAAGAAGAAGGTAGCGAGAGGGGAAGAATGAAGCGGGGGAAATCGGAGGGGTAGACGAACCATGAGAGACGATGGACTCTGAAAAACAAGGGGGGTGGGAGGATGGGTTAGCCTGGTGGTGGGTATTGAGGGGGGCACATTCTGCATGGAGCACTGGGTGTTGTGCACAAACAATGAATCATGGAACACTTCATCTAAAACTAATGATGTAATGTATGGGGATTAACATAAGAATAAAAAAAAATTAAAAAAAAATGGAGTTTCCCTATTTCTAGCATTATTTTATATCTCAATAAATCTAATCTCTTCTAAACATTTTCAAGCTCCTTACTAAGTTACTTCTGACTTACATAATTTACTAGAAAATTCATTAAAGCGTTCATTAATTTTTCACCAATCTATAAACCTTATCACTGCAATTTTTATTAGCTAAGATATAATTAACTAAGCTTGACTTTTTAATTTTAGGGACAAGTCATTTACCTACACTATCAACAATTTTATAATAATTACTTTTTTACTCTATCAGATTTCTCTCCCCATCAGGTCCAGTAATTAGAATTCCACACTTAATATCTCATTGTCAGAGTGACATACATATCTGTCTTTTTTACTATCAATCTTTAAATACTGAATAGTGGGGCACCTGGGTGGCTCAGTTGGTTAAGCGACTGCCTTCAGCTCAGGTCATGATCCCAGGGTCCTGGGATCGAGTCCCACATCGGGCTCCCTGCTCTGCGGGGAGCCTGCTTCTCCCTCTCCCACTCCCCCTGCTTGTGTTCCCTCTCTCGCTGTGTCTCTCTCTGTCAAATAAATAAATAAAAATCTTTAAAATAAATAAATAAATAAATAAATAAATAAATAAATACTGAATAGTTTGTGATCTTATCTATTTGAAAGAAACCAATAGCAATATTGTGCACAAAATTGCAGTGTTAAATATATTACAGATCTATCCATTAATGGAAAAATTTTATCCTTCTTTCCCGACATTTATATCATATGTACTTCTGACTACCAGCTTCCTTCATGTGGTGAGATACAAATTAAAGGTTAGTGATTCTGGACAGGTAGAAACAATGATTAAGCAATGCCATCTCTCTTGCAACACATAGGAATTCACTGAATAGTGTGAATGCTAATCCTGCCAGCAGGTTCTTCCGAGATTCGGTTCCTTTTAAAAGCTAGAGACCAAAATTTATGACAATAACCAATATGTTCTCTTAAAATAAAATTCTGGAATTGTTTTAGACAATCCACAAATTGTTTTCGTACAAAGACACAACACAAATTCTAAAAAGAAATAAATAAAATGAAGTCATGCGAGGTTTGCTCAAGCTAAGAATTCAGTCAGCTGAGTAATTTCATCAATTTAGGTTTGACCTAATATATTACCGAAAATATTTCCCTTTCTGAGATTTAAAAATTCTGAAGCTAAGAATTTAAATGGCAATTATCTACATTGTTTTTATTTTTTCTTCTTTTGCTTACAACATTATAATCAGTATTTGCAGACAGTGCCTTTATATGAAACATCCAGTGCAATTTTAATGATTAGTCTTTTCAAAATAAAATTTTTATATGAAATATGCTTAATTAAATTAAGAAAAACTCATGCGAAGTTAAGATAAACTGCTTTCTGACAAGCTAGATGCTACATGAACATTAGGAAGTAAAATGTGTGTTTATTGGAAAAGAAACAGGAAGCATTTGCAAAATAGTTCCGAAGAGTTTTTCACAATGACAAAAAGCATGAATTAATGTGCTGTGTGTCTACTTAGTGCCAACAGAAAAACTATGTGATGTATTTCATTCAATATTTTTTAGTCTTCCAATTTAGAATACACGTATAGAATTACTATATTCAAAGATTACGAGACAAATCGGAAAATCAAAGGTAAGCATGTGATCTAGCATATAACAACAAAAATATTATACAGAGAAGTATTTTTCGACCAAAGTCACTGAAACTCAAAATTATAAGGAAAAAAAGAAAAAGTTAAGAGAACTGATTTAAGAAATTCTTTATCTCATATAATGGATGGGAACAAAAATAGATCTTTGAAAAAGAAAATTCTTGACATTTCCAAACCTTCAAGTTTAGAAAAGGCAGAGATTTTCCAACAGTTTTTTTTTTCCTAAAGAATCATCTAGAATTTTTTTTCTTAAAGATTTTATTTATTTATTTGAGAGAGAGAATGAGAGACAGAGAGCATGAGAGGGAGGAGGGTCAGAGGGAGAAGCAGACTCCCTGCCGAGCAGGGAGCCCGATGAGGGACTCGATCCCGGGACTCCAGGATCATGACCTAAGCCGAAGGCAGTCACTTAACCAACTGAGCCACCCAGGCGCCCCATCTAGAATTTTAAAGCAGCCTTGGAAGTGGGGATTTTTTAAATTAAATAATGTATACTAGAAAGTGGATGTGAAAATTAGCATGTGAATGGCTCATATCTAAATATATTTTGTCAATCAGAAAACATGAATTCAGTACCAACAAAAGGCAAAGTATAAAAATGTGTAAGACACATTTACAAGAGCTTACAATGCATCGATAAAATACATATATATACATATATTTATATACATGCATATATGTTAACTATAAACACAAAGCAAAATGAATGTGTTATGGATATTTGTGCCTCCCCCAAATTCATATGTTAAGGCCCTAACCCCCTTGGTGCCTGTATTTGGAGATGGGGCCTTTAAGAAAGTAATTAAGTTTAAATCAAGTCCCAAGGGTGGGACCTGGATCAGAGAGCATTAGTGTTTTTATGAGATAGCAGAGAACTCTCTCTCACTCCGTGTGTGCACAGAGGAAAGCCGGCGTGCGGACACAGTGAGAAGGCAGACATCCGCAAGCCAGGAAGAGGGTTCTCACTGGGAACCAAACACTGCCAGACCTTCATCTGGGACTTCAAGCTTCCAGAACTGTGAGAAAATTAATTTCTGTTTTTTAAGCCATGCAGTCTGTGGTATTTTTCGTGGTGGCCAAGTAGACTAACACAAAATGAATGCCAAAAGGGTAGCAGAGACAATTTGTGCTTAGCAAGGATACGTGGAATGAACCAGACCACTGCAGGCATGAGGAAGAAAAAAAGATCCTCTAAGGAAGAGGGAACCTATCTGTGGAATGACCGGAGTATGGAAGACTATGTCAGTGGCAGAATGAGTGCAGATTATGACGGTGAAAACTGAGTATGTTCAGGAGACAAGTACCCACCAGTCCCCAGTAGAGGTTGAGAGTTCAAGGGCAGAAAGAGAAACACAGCAGATGAAATAAGCAAACTCTTTTCTATTTCATCAGATTCTCCACCAGAAGACTTTAATCAGCTCAGGAGACGTTCCTGGGGTAATAAAAAGATTATCTATTTAATAAGTATGTGTTCACAGGATGTCACTGCATCTTGGAGCTAGAAAGAGCCGAGAGTTTCTTAGCCCAGTCAAGTGGCCCCACTGTCCCTAGAGGACAAGGGCAAGGCAGACCCTGCAAAGAGAGAAAAGATCTTTCCTCCCAATGGGGCAGGCTACATTGCCCAAAAACAAACAAACACACACTTAGGTTTCTCTTGAAGAGAAGTGCTTATTTAACTAGATCAAGCCAAGGACACTAGTAGAGCCACAGGAAGAGTGGACAGGAAGTGGAGAATTCATTTCCACCCTTCCTCATAAAATAGAGCATGTTACTTGCCAGGAGCCTCTGAGACAGCACAGAAATGAATATCAGCTTTCATCTGGCTGAAGTCCAGGGTCTTGCTTAAAACTGAGAGCTCAGAAAGAAATCAAGAATCATGTCTCCTCTTGTGGAAAGGCAGAGAAAGATTTGTGCAGAGTCACTTGAAGAGCTAGTGTAAAAGGAATGTATCCAAGTGAGGTAGAACTTCAATTCTATTGTCATTTCCTCCTGAGAATTTCCTAACTTTGCATACAAAAGCATCACCTACAATATTCATCTGCTGAAGAAGCTGGATGGTCAGGGTAGGATGGGAAATGGTTATTCCACTGCCTTTATTTGGGGCTCCAGCACAGAAGAGGGGCTTTGGCATGTCTGGGCACTACTGGCTATAACCACAGAGCCAGTGAAAGGGAAATTTGCAAGAAGGAAGCAGGAAGAGCAAACTTTTAATTGCTACCAAGGTTTGAGGTTAGGGAATGGGGGGCAGAAAAGTGACAGCATTTCTGTTACAGTAAATCAGACAGGCAGTTTGGAAACCAACATTACAGCTTTTTAGCAAAAATAAATAAGCACTGCATCGAACTGAAATGCTCCGTTAATAAATGCTCACAATTCTACGAAGTCATGATTAATCTTTGTTCATTTCTCCAATCGAAGCAACACGTCTTTTTCTTACATCCCCCCCTTTGTTCTTCTTCCAGATACAGTAGCTAACTAGAAGAGTGTCAGCTCTAATTGGATGATGGTTTGAAGGCTTCACATCACCCGGAGGTTAAGTAATGTAGCACAGAGCCTGTGTTATTCAAAGGGAATGTCTTAATACACTGGGAGAAATGTGGAGACACAGCAGCTGTGTGAACTCTGGCAGACACGCTGCCCTGAAGAAGCCCTATATTGTCTCTAATATCTTAAGTTCAGCAGTTTTAATTCCCACTGCTGTGTGATGTTTGACAGTTCATTCATTTAGAGAGCTTCAGGGATGCACAGGTGACTCAAGTTCAGATAGCTATTTTAAGGATGTGTCGCTTCTGTTTATTTTTTAATGCTAAGGAGAACACACTGAGTGAGTCAGAGGAAGACCTTTTGCACACAAAAGAAACGGTTCTTTCAAAAAGGAGAATGTTTTGACATTTAGAGACTAAGCACTTCTTTGGGGGATAGACTTCCTTAACACTGAAACACTGATTGGTAGCAAAGTTAAACAGAGCCCAACCACATAGCGCCCTCTCTGAATGTTGGGTTTGTTTTTTCTTTTTTACTTTTATTTTATTATGTTATGTTAATCACCATACATAACAGCATTAGTTTTTGATGTAGTGTTCCATGACTCATTGTTTGCATATAACACCCAGTGCTCCATTTAATATATGCCCTCTTTGATACCCATCACCAGACTAACCCATCCCCCCACCCCCCTCCCCTCTAGAACCCTCAGTTTGTTTCTCAGAGTCCATAGTCTCTCATGGTTCGTCTCCCCCTCCGATTTCCCCTAAATACTCATGGCTGTAAAACAGGGATCTAGGCTAACTATGTAAACCTTTCTATATTAGTTATTGCAGAGCCTTCAATTATGCCTCTCCATCCGGTCTGCAAAGGGTGTTTATGAACTTCAACTTGAAGTGAATTAGACACCTTGCCAAAAATTGCAGTTAATGGAGTTAATGGACGAGACTATGCTCTTCACACCAGACAAAAACACACAGGAAACAGGTCTTTGCAATACTACCTACAGTATTTTCCCATAGTAACCATAGTGGGGTTATTGGTCAGCTGTTAGGGATTATGGGGTGCATAGGGACTGATTAAGGAGGTAAACAGAAAGATGAAGGAATGAGCCAGACCACGTGTGGGTGGGGAGGATATAAACCTAGAAAAACTGAGAAGGTCAAAGGCAGCAAGGGTAATAAACGAGGTCTGAGAGCAAATCATAATGTATGCCACAGCTACATTCTTAAGAAAAATATGTGTATCAAAAGTAGTTCATAGGATTTTTTTAGAAGTTAATATAGCATTTCTATTTTTTAAAAAAACTGGTGTACTTACTAATGTAAAAAGAACATTACCAAGAATAAATTAGCAGCCCTTAAAATATTATTTCATACGCTCTAAACCAACATTTTCATATTTCAATGGAAAATGACTCATTTTGTCACATTAAATAGCAGAAGTCAAAGTAAAAAATCTGTATGGAAATTATATTGAGCTTCCCAGTACATGAAGATAAACCAGGTTACACTGAAATATAAAAATACCAACTTCTCCACAAAATCAATTCTTTAAGTCTAAACAATTCATTGCTCAGATATAAAAGGTTTTTTTAAATAGTGTAGCCCAACATAATTTTTCTTCCTCTCTCATTCTTATATCCCATTTTCTCCATGTCTCAATCTCCCTCGGGCTCTTAACTAAATTCTCATTGTAGTTACTATATCCAAATAAAAAGTACATCCTGCCAAGTCTTTTTCTGTAATCCATATTTCTTTGCTCTGTCCTTCCATTTCTCTTCCCACAACCTGGCCCAAATCTTTTCAAGTTGCCAGCATTCCCCACTGCTCTAATCGGTTTAGTGGAGGTTGGGAAGTTAAGGGAGGATATGAGAGAAATGTTTCTGGTTCTCCAAGGAACAACAACAAGTTTGTCCCTGTCCTGCGTGCATCCCCTCCAACCTCACTTTCTTGAGAACCACAGCTCTGTGTTACACATGCAACGCTACTAATCATCTTTCTCAAGTGCCATGTTGATTATATTGTGCCTCTTTTTGGAAGCTTGCAGTCATTTTCAGTTGTCATTTTAGTCAAATTGAAATGGATACTCTTTCAGATTTTTAAAGAATAATTGCGCCTGGGTGGCTCAGTTGGTTAAGCGACTGCCTTCGGCTCAGGTCATGATCCTGGAGTCCCTGGATCGAGTCCCGCATCGGGCTCCCTGCTCAGCAGGGAGCCTGCTTCTGCCTCTGACCCTCCCCCCTCTCATGTGCTCTCTCTCTCTCATTCTCTCTGTCTCAAATAAATAAATAAATAAAATCTTAAAAAAAAAATTAAAAAAAAAAGAATAATTGCTCAAATGCACAATACCTAGTTATTTCAGGAAGATTTTAAGCAGGCCTTATTAGCACTTCTTTCATCTGAGGATATTTTTATTTTCCCTGGCATATTACATGCAATATCATTGAAGGCTTAGGCATTTAATTCAATTAAAACATAAATGTTAGATGCTTCCTTTTTTTTTTAACCCAGGATGTTATAATGGAAATGTTCACTGTTCTTGATATGGAAGACAGTCACAGGAAACTGGAGATTTCCTTTGAATCAATAATTAAGTTTTTAAAATACTCAAATTAGTGCTGCATTGAATTATAAGCTGTCATTTCCAATAGTCATTTGTTCTGACATCTCTACATTAGCAAATTGTATTTCTGGAAAAAAACGAGTGTCTAGGGATAGCGTTTTGTCACTATCCATGTAAAAAGTATTAAGAAAAAATTCTGCCTAAGGTTTGTATTTGTATTATCATCAACCCAGTTTGTTCAATGATTTTCAGACAGCAAAAACAATACTTTTTAATAGACAGTAGTCATTTTTAGAAATAAATTTTACATTGTAAGCATAATTTGTTCCTAATGTTTTTCTTATTTTGAAATAAACATTAATCAAGTACGAAAAAGTATTACATTCATATGATAAATTTGCTCCCTTGGTAAAAGCATAGAAAAAAATGAAACCAAGTTCATGAGAATAGCCTTGAATTGCCCTCATCAAAGTGGTATTTCTATAACACAATCTATAATTGTTTCTATGTGTAACTTGTTCCAGTTATCTATTGCTAAATAACAAACCACCCCAAATTTAGTAATTTAAAAAAATAAACATCATTTGTTTTACTCATAAATATGAAACGTGAGCAGAGTCACTGACAACATCTTTGCCTCATGGGCCATCGGCTGGGGAAGGACAAGAAGCTGAGGATGTGTTGGCTGGGGAGAGAATCATCTGAATGCTCACTCATTCACACATTCAGTGGTTATGATGGCTGTAGGACGGATAGGATTTTAGCTGTAGTTGTGGGCCAGAACACCTACATACAGTCCTTCATGTGGCTGTTTGGCTTCCTCACAGCAAAATGGCTGACATCTGAGAGTGAACGTCTTAAGAGGACAATGTGAACCGGTGTGACATTTTTATGACCCCCCCCCCCCCGCAAAGTCACGCAGCATCACTCAGCTGCACGCTATTAGTTAAGGCAGTTACAAAGGTCTTCCCAGTTCAAAGGGAGGAAATATGAACACTACCAGTTGATGGAAGATTTGTCAGTCTCACAGTGTAGAAACTGCATATGAGATGGGATATACTGTCAAGACCATCTTTGGAAAATACAATTTACTCTATGACTGTACAAATATGGATAATTTCGGAAGACATGGCTCTCCTACAATATATGTTTCATAAAATACTCCTGCAAAAGCTTCCCTTGCCAAATACTTTTTCTGCAGCAGGGGGAGTTTTTATGAATTTGATTTTGGGTACAATATGAGAAGCTTCTAGGCTGAATATTACCCAAAAAAACCTTCCTTCTGATGAGAAGTATGCTTATCAAACTATCTTGCTTCACTCTGTCAAGAGGTTATTAGGGTTGGGGTTAGGCTACCTTATTATCCCTCTTTGTGGAACATACAATTAACTACTCTGATTCATCCAGAAGAAATTCCTTATGTACCTACAATAAGAAGCAAATATCCCTGGCTGGCCTAACCCTTTACCTTTAAATCAGTCAGTCAGCTTCTTTGTTTCAACATGCAATTATTTTGAACCCTGGCATCTTTGCTTTGTTCCCAATCTTAATCACCAATGTTGACCCATTTCACATCCTGTTTCATGACCTTATCCTCAGCCCCAGACCTCTGGCTTCAGCCTCTTGACTGGAGTCTCACTCACTGCCTTTAAATCTGATGATGCATAGGACAGGTTTATGGGTCATTTCCTTGCATATGATTCTCATTTTTCCTCAGGCTACATCTCCTTCCACTACTCCAGACAATAGTCTACTGCCACTGGGCTGATACCTTGCAACCCAGCCTCTGCAGCCCTACCTGAGCACCAGCCTATGGAGCCACCATTTCCAGGACCTGGGAAAGCTGAAAGAATGATGCCCCAACCGTGGAGAACACAAGTGTGAATTACTCAGATATTCACCTCCAATTCGTTTAGCATCTAGTTGAAGAAACATATGTCTAAACAAGTAAATATAATACAAAACAGAACAGAATAAAATGAATGCTGTAAGAAAAATACAAACTCCTTAGCAATATTATTCAGGAATTCAGATAAATAAACAACTGCTCGTACGAACTACGAACAAAAGCTCGTAGTTTACTTCAGTTAGTTGGCTCTCCCTAAAGAAGATAGAAGCACCTTGGGCGCCTGGGTGGCTCAGTTGGTTAAGCGACTGCCTTCGGCTCAGGTCATGATCCTGGAGTCCCGGGATCGAGTCCCGCATCAGGCTCCCTGCTCGGCAGGGAGTCTGCTTCTCCCTCTGACCCTCCTCCCTCTCATGCTCTATCTCATTCTCTCTCTCAAATAAATAAATAAAATCTTTAAAAAAAAAAAAAAGAAGAAGATAGAAGCACCTGTTGGTGGGCACCATAAAACATAGTGTCCCTAGACTGGACATGTCTTAATGAATGACAGCTCCCACGATCCCCATGCTGGGTCTCTCTGCCGCTGGTGGGATGGTGCAGTTCACTTAAATTTCTGGCCAAGAGGATAGATCCCAAGTAGTTCACCACAAAAGTTCATCACAGACAGCTCTACTGGAGCAGAAGAAACAAGTGTTCCTGGTGCTTGGAGATACGCTGCATACCCATTAGAATCTGTCTGATCTCATTTATACTTAAATATTTGGTGAACACACAGTTCTGGCAGTTACTGCCTATGCTGTTGTGTCCTATATAAAAATTCCCACTTGTTTATTTGGGGTATTATTTAAATTTCCTCTATGTGTTTCTTACCCACAATCTAAATGTTGTCTTTGATCTTTTCTTTTTATTCAACTAGTTTGACTCACTGAAATTCCAAGATATATTTTGGCACAAGACGAAAAGAACTGAATAGATTAAATATTTTTCTGATTCTCTTTTAAACTTTGGAGTAAACACAAGTTAAAAGTTATTGTCAATGCCATGTGACTTAATGAAAGGTGCTGTATGTGTTTTTATGGGTACTTCAGAAGAATATTTGCTGCTAATATCCTTTGGATGATATAGCTGAACCTCAGCACATTTTTCCTTTATCAAAATTGTTAGGCCAAGATCATTTTTATGCTTTATTTTTAATTGCTGAAGAAAATCTCAAGCGTTCTAAGAAAGGAAGTTGAAAGAAAGAAAGAAAAAGAGAAAGAGGGAAGGAGGGGGGAGGGAGGGAGAGAGAGAAAAAAAAGAAAAGAAAGAACGAACTTCTCTTTATAGAAGCTAACCCTTTGAATGTGGATGACTAATGCTTGAGAAATGAATAAGCATTGCATAAAATTGTGAGTGTTTAGTGGGAGTTTAGTGGGGTGTGTAGTTTCTTCATAGTGTGTGACTATTTTGTAATCAAAGTATAATTTTATTTCTTTGTCTTATATAACACATATAAATTATTGGAATATTGGAAATATAGATAAATTTTAATAAATCAAAATCATCACAGGAAAGAATTCTGAATAATGAAGTCATTCCTGGATCCCTAAATGGCAGCCTGTACGAACAGTGTTCTGTTGATCTGATTGCTGCCCATCAGCAGTTATTTACTCTGGCCCCTGCTTCTGTCACAGTAAATCTCTCATGAGGAAGTATCTGAGTGTGAACTCTGCACTCTGGCCTGAGAATGTGAAGTCGATCACCTTTTCCTGTCATTCTTCTCCTGGCTGTCTCAGTAGGCGGACTAGATGACTTCTTTTGGCAGACCGGGCTCCAGTGGGAGTTGGACCACAATTCTGGAGGCCTGGTCCCACTTCACAGTGGGAACAATTAGTTGAGCCTCTATAGATCCAGTCTTGATATGACTCTAAGAAGTACCAAACCAAATAATCTCTTAAAATAGGACATTCTTCAGTCATAGGCTCTCCCATCAAGGGGCTGCTAGCTACTAGATGTACCTTATATCTACAGAGATATAAAACAGGCTGCTGCAACTTGATTATATACAGCAGGATACATTTAGATGTCAGTGCTATATTTGAAATCCAAGTGTACGGTTAGTTTTAAACCTGATATTTTAAAAAATTGATGGTTTCCTTTTACTAAGTATCCTCGTGTCTGAAATATTTCCACTGTTAAGATACAGCTCAAATCTTTCACTTTGGTCACCCAGAGAGCCTGGCACCTAAGAGCCTGGTCACTCGTGAGTCAAGATTACATCCAGCCAGGCCCCTGAAAAACCATGTACTCACCTGGTTATTTTTCCTCTAACCAAACAAGTTCAGACCAGTATTTCTGAGGATCTATAGGTTCTCAGAACATTCTCATTTTGCCAGTCCTTTATCAGCATGTACCAAACATTGACTGGAGTGTCAACTGTAACCATCAACTAACTCCCTTTTTGACCTTGGCTTATCCCCTTTCTTATATTTTATTTTTATAGTATAAGCCTGTGTCTGAATGTAAAGAAGCCATCAGTGGAGGGAAATGAACCTGCAAATCTAGGACCAGAGCATATCACTATTCTGAATAACGCTAGCATGCAATATCTGCCTAGCATGGGTAAAATAGAAAGCAATATATACATGGTTCCTGCCCTCATACAGTTGCTAATCTAAGAATCTAAGATGGAAGACAGACAGAGTAACTACAAAGGAAGAAAAGAGGGAAGAAGAAGAGTTAAGACAAGTAAACAGTGTAAAAATGTTAAGAAATAGCAGGGCTTGAGGTGCTCTCAGTGAATAATGTGGGGTGTGATCATGTGCTGAAATGTAGGAAGTGCAGCAAAAGCACTCAATCCCATAGAGCTCACCTCCCCTTAAGCCATGGTGCCAGGAATTCCCAAATTAATCCTTCTGCTTAACCAAATTATCCACCATGTAGTAGAAATTATAAACACTTACTGAATAAATGCTATAACAGAACTCTTTAGCTCCAGTCTTTCACCAGATTGCGTCCCAAGGACATAACCTGAGGGATTTAGGAATTTGTTCTAGAACACTAGGCACGTACCAAGCTCAGAGAGGAGCAGGCTAGATGCATGCACACAATTTGCTTACTGCTAACTCAGCTGAAGACAATAATTTATTCTGATTTCCTAAGGTGGACTTTGAAAATTCAATGTGAATAACTAACCATCTCTAACATGTCTATTTTCATGAAAGAAAAACTAACAGCTACACGATAAAAACCTGTAATATCAGACTCTGGCAACCACATTCAGTACTGACCTACTTACACTATTGGCCCTGTTAAAAGAGAAAAATTAAAACAGATGTGCCTTGATAATCCATTCCTTTTCAATGAAATAGATTTAGCAACTGAATTTCAACTACAGTGCTAAGGGAGACTCATTACAGTGATTTTTCCAATCTAGTTTAAACTTTCCTGTGGTGGGGCGCCTGGGTGGCTCAGTTGGTTAAGCGACTGCCTTCGGCTCAGGTCATGATCCTGGAGTCCCGGGATCGAGTCCCACATCGGGCTCCCTACTTGGCAGGGAGTCTGCTTCTCCCTCTGACCCTCCCCCCCTCTCATGTGCTCTCTCTCTCATTCTCTCTCTCTCAAATAAATAAATAAAAAATCTTAAAACTTTTCTGTGGTAATTTTGGATATAGTTAGAGAATAATTTTATGGAGGAGGGTCTTAGAAAGCTAAGGTTCAAAGTTTTGAACCATCTATGAGCCAGTTAGCAGCACTCTGTGAACTGCATTCATAGTTCTTACCGGTTCTTGGTTCTAAAGGGAACCATCTGGTCATTCATTGAATGAATATTTGAGGATCTGAACATGTTAAAGAAAATAGATGGCTGACCAAAAAAACCAAACGAACAAACAAACAAAACTATCACTCCTTGAAAATCTTAAATCAATGGCACTTGATTTCATAAAACATTAATTATGTACCTATTGTACATCAGGTCCTATGCTATTAAGCAGACTTGCAAACCATCAACTGCAACACAATGTGATAAGCCTTTTCATAGAGATATGCACATTATGCTACCGGAATATGAAGGGAGAAGCAGACAACTGCTTCATGATGACAAGAGTAGATTTATTGTTGTTGTGATGTTGTTTATTTCAGGGGGCCCACGTGTTGTGTTTAGTCTTGTGGCAAAGCTCTTACTACATTCTAGGCACCATACTAAATACATTTCAGGATTTCTCATTTGATGCCCAGAAGCCCAGGAAGTGAGCAGGTATTTTCCCCAATTCAACTTTGTATGAAGGAGGGAAGGAGGGGGCAGAGGAGGAATGGCAGGATATTAAATCTGGCCAGGAAGGAAAAGGCAACAAAGGACTTAGAGCACATGAAGGCAACAAGGAATTACTGAAGAGTTCGTATGCACAGTAGTAACGTGGCCTCCTTTCCTGTTATAAAGACCACTTTACCTTTATATGAGCTGGAAGGTGGTATGTCCTCAGGAGCTTCCTGCAGAGCAGCTTTGCCAGGTCACAAACATTAGGCAGGAGTAGCATCATCCACAGCTGTTAGGAATAAGTCACATGAGGAAACAGGGAGCCCTGATTAAGATAACTTTACCAAGGCAGGTTAGCATAGCTAGCCATCAGGCCAAGAGCTGTTTCAAGTCCTGGCTCATTCATTCGATAGCCTTGTTTTTCTGCTGGTGGTATGTTGCAGAGATGTGAGAAGCAATGATTATCTATAAAATACACTGCCAGTTTCTTCCTGATAAATATGATAAAGCTCTTACCCAGAAAATAAAGCAAGGTGGTATCCAAGGTTGGACATTAAAGGAAGAACAAACATGCAACCACCTCCCCGCTCCGACCCCCCAACACGTGCATACATGCTCAAGGCTCTGCTTGATCTAATGCATGCAGATTGTGTTATATATTGGTTTTTTCAAAAAAGGTTTTATTGTTAAGTAATCTCTACACCAAACATGGGGCTTAAACTCACAACCCCAAGATCAAGAGTCACATGCTCTACTGACTGAGCCAGCCCAGCTCCCCTATATTGCTATGATTAGAATATACTAATAGCAGCTTCCCTGCACAAAATGAGTAATTGGCTCATGGCTACAGTGTAATGATTATTCATCCCAGCTGCAGATTAGAAATTTGAGCAACTTTTAAAAAATACCCACTTTGAGGCCTCATCTTAGACAAATTCACTCAAAATAGGTCTGGCCAAGGCCCAGGTATTGCTATTTTTAAAAAGGTCTCCAAGTGATTCCGATACATAGCCAGGTCTGAGAACCAAAAGTCTTAGGAAATGCATAAACTGCTGACTGCTGTGTGGTGAATTTCAAATATTGCCAGGGTAAAGGTCCTCTTTGGGCCTTCAGGGTTTTGAATACAACCCATCGCTCTATATCCTAAACAAATTACTTGTTTGCTTATCTCAGCATACCTCTCAGGACAGCTACAAAGGTGAAGAGTAAGCGATGCAGAAACTGTCCAGACATGCCACTGAATCCCATGTACTCCTGTTGGCCCACTTTTTCCTTTTAAAGAATTGAGTTTTAAATGCAGCCCTTAACGAATTACTATTGGCTCAAATCTTTTACCTGCAGTTAATATATGTTACCTCCAAAAGAGCAATGATGACTGAATTATTTATAAAATGGTATACTTCTCAAGGGAACAGAAACTAGAGTCTTTTCCCTACACTGTGATTCTTTCATAATTCAAAGTAGATACTTTGCTAATACAGCTAAATATAATAATAATACTGACAGTCCAAAAAGCAAGTTATTATCGAAAACAAATACAGATATGATCTCATGTCTTTCTTATTGATCTGAGCTATTCCAGTCAACACCTACTACAACTCTATTTTTATTACAGGATTTGAGTGTTATGTTTTTGTTGTTTTCAGCTCATCCTGAATCTTTTAAGGTGGAGCTAAATCTCTCTAAGGGATACTTGTGGCTATAAAGCATTCAGGATAATATGTTTCAACAGCCTTGAGCTTTATCTGCATCTGACAAATGAGAAATCTTCTCTAGAACTGCTTTCCAGAAATGAGAGTGGGCTCTTCCATCCCCTATCAGGTGGATAAAAAATAATTAGTGGAAATGAAAGCAAATTTAGAATACAGAGAAAAGTAGAAAAACATTATCCATAATCTCATCCTCTGATCACAGTTATTATTAAAATTTTGGTGTTTTGCCTCTTAGCATTCTTTTCTATACATCAGATTCCCTCCAACATAGATGTGATGAGACTATATATACAATTTTATATTCTGATCTTTTTACTTAATTGTATGACATAAATATCTATTCATATTATGATGCAATACACTTTCTATTTTAAAAGAGACCTGAGGCAGTTTAAAAATAATTTCAAGATAAAACATTTAAAGATACAAAGGAAGAACCCATCTAAGAGAAGCAGATTATCTCTGGCACCTGCTTGATAGCACTTGGACTATGAATTTAACATTTCTCTTAACAGAGGTAAAATGGGTAATTTGTGGGTATTATTTGCTCATTTTACAACAAAAGAAAGCATTCTTACTAATACAGAAAACAAGGGGCATGCATAAAATACATAGCATTTTCTACCTAAACTCAATGCAGAAATTTATTACATCTGGAGATATAACTGGGGTGACCATGTCCTTTATCTTCTGAACCAGGGGACTTTTGAGAATATATGGATGATTATTGGTCAATAATTACTGGGACAATAGGACAGCAGAAGTAAACTGGGACTGTCCTAATTATTAATTAATAAGAAAATTAAATGTCACAGATAATTTCTATTACTGTTACCTATTAGGATAATCATAATAAATTATAGTACAATCATGATCTTCTTGTTTAACTTTGTTATTCTTCTTATAACATTCTGTTGAGGGAAGTGTGTGTATAGTGTACCCATTACTGAAAGTACAAAGACTAAATTTTAGATTAAAATTCATCACAGTCACTTCCTGTGAGGGTCAATATTACACCATTTATTGAACACTTAAAGTCATTGAGCTATGGAAATATTCATGCATAAAAACTTATAATTTTAAAAGATGAACAGAAAGAGTATCACTTTGTGGGGAAAACGAGTACCAAGTTATACAGGCTGAAGTTAATAGCACATTTTAATAATTAAGATGAGAGTAAATTTTTTTTTAACAAAGATCAGAAGTACTTCTTTTTTTTTTTTTTTTTTAAGATTCTATTTATTTATTTGACAGAGAGAGAGATAGCGAGAGCAGGAACAGAAGCAGGGGGAGTGGGAGAGGGAGAAGCAGGCTCCCTGCTCTGCGGGGATGTGGGACCAGAAGTACTTCTAAGTATATAAAGATGAAGATCTTAAGAAAAAAAAGAATGAAATAAACTCCACAAATAAAGTATTAAAATAAAGCCTACTTAATGCTAAGCAAAGTGGAAAGATAAGCCAAGTGTTGGGGAAAATATTTGTGACAAAAAGAAACCACAAAGGAGTAGCATGAGAATATATATATATTTTTAAATCCACAAATAAATGAAAAAGACAAAAATTCAATAAGGCAGAAGCAGAAATAAGCAGATAATATGAATAAACAATCCACTAACGTGGAAACAAAAATGCGTAACATCTATTTATAAAAAGATGGTCAAATATGTATAATCCTAGATAGGGACATTAACAAACAGTGAGATACCACTTTATACTAACTTATTTGACTAAATGATTTAAATCTAACAATACTTTATTATTGAGTCTTTTTTTAATTTCACTCTTTCGTCACTAGGTGTTGGTGAGGACATGAAGCAACAGGTACTACTCGTGGCGATGCTAATTGGTACTACTATTTAGAGAATAATTTTGGCACTGTGTACTAAAATTGAGGTATAAACGCGACAACCAGAAATATGGTCCCCAAAACAACTAGAAATAGCAAGGAGATAGCAAATACACTTCGAAAAGCACAGATACAGCCACAAGAAAGTAAGGTAAATCTCTAGAGGCCAAAAAAGACAAGGGAACTGAAAACGAGAATCACGTTGTATGAGTTGTCAGTGTGGCACCTGGGGAGTTCTCCCAATCCCGACAAATGCAGGGACTTAGATCTTCAAGACCACAAGGGAACAGAACAAGAGGTGTTCGACTTGAGGGAAGCTGGAGTCAGAACTGAGATGCTCCATCCCCTCACCCTACTAGATACCACAAACACACACAAACACACACATACACTTACGCATATATACAGAACACATAAACACACACATATACTTATGCACACACATATAGTGCTTGTATTCTAGAAGCTTACACCTTTAGTGAAAGGGTTAAAAAAAAAATAGATCTATCTATCAACACTGGGAAATATACATAGTTTGTTTTATATGGACTCTGGGTAGAAAATTATCTCCTCTGAGAATCTGTAACACCAGATCTGTGCTTTGTATAAGATTAGAATTTGAATGTACACTACATAAACTAAGAATCCCTGTTTTAAGAAATTAACACTGAAGGGTACCTGGGTGGCTCAGGCAATTAAGTGTCTGACTTTGGCTAAGGTCATGATCTCAGGGTCCCGGGATGGAGCCCCACATCCAGCTCCTCACTCAGCAGGGAGTCTGCTTATCCCTCTCCCTCTGCCCCTCCCCCTGCTCATGCTCTCTCTCTCTCTCTCTCTCTCTCTCTCAAATAAATAAAATCTTTTAAAAAAGAGAGAGGGGCGCCTGGGTGGCTCAGTCATTAAGCGTCTGCCTTCAGCTCAGGTCATGATCCCAGGGTCCTGGGATCGAGCCCCGCATCGGGCTCCCTGCTTGGCGAGGAGCCTGCTTCTCCCTCTCCCACTCCCCTTGCCTGCGTTCCTGCTCTCGCTATCTCTCTCTCTCTGTCAAATAAATAAATAAATAATCTTTAAAAAAAAGAGAGAGAGAGAGAAATTAACACTGAAATGGTATAAGCTGGATGCCTGGCACAAACAAAAGCAAGCCTTCATGGAATGAATACCTTGGATCTGTCACTATCCTTTCTGCAAAGAGACTGTTTAGAGCATTACGGATATAATAACCATGTGAACTCAAAGGGATAAAGAGTGGCTCGGGAGCCAGGAATAACAGAGCTATTATAACCCATATCAAGAGAGGATGAGGGAAAAGAGGAGATGCAGGAATGTAGGAGAATTGGGTAGAAAAAGTCACCTTGAGTGAAACAATGACTTTCATTTGAGAACAGGTGAGGAAGTATACATAATAGAGACATGTACAAGAATGTTCTTTGTATCATTGCTCTTAAATGCAAAAAAGGATACATTTTAAATGCATCAACAGGACAATAAATTAATAAATTGTGCTAGCTATCTATTCATTGGAATATTGCAAAACAGTTATAATAAATGGAAAATCACTACATTTATCAATATAGATACATTTCAAAAAAAGAGCAGCTTGCAAAAGATTCCTATAATATTTATATAAATTTTTAGTTTGTAAAACAATATTTGTGTTGTTTATATCTACATACATACATAATAAAAGTAAAAAACATGCACAGGAATAATAAATACAACTTTGAGAGAGTGCATAACTTTTAGAACTCAGAAGGGGAATGAAGTTGATGAGGAATACAAATATTCATGTATGTCTGTAGGGTTTTCTTCTTTGTTAATTCTGTTGTAATACAGCGGTTAAATTTTCACAGGCTGGGTAATAGATACATGGCTATTCCTCATTATTTTCCCTGCTATTCTGTATTCTTGAAACACTTTATAATTAAAATCCAAGTCTCCTAATTGCTAATTTAGATGATCAGTCTTCCAAAATGATGCCTTATTAAGCTAAATTCAACTCTGACAAAATATTTCTCTCTATATTATTTAGGTAAAGTTTTCTAATAAATATTTTAAAGTATAGGGTCTAATTTATAGCCAAAATTATACATGTTTCCCTTTAAAGAATGCTATTTATAGCATTAGAACATTGGGGGAGATACACCGGGAAGTGTCCACATGGGAAAAAAAGAGGCTGTAAAGAAAAACGATATAATTATAGGCAAAATTATGGCCTATCTTCACATTAAATAGATTTACTTTCATCAGAATTAGGACATCTCTTATATACCTAAAATTATTAGGCTTTTAATTTTGCTTTCTTATTGATTCATACACCTGACCTCATTCCAAATCTCTTGAGGAAATTAACTGAATATACACTCACATATATGTATATGGTTCTCATATATATGCATATTAAACACACAGATGTATAAATATATGAGGAGTATAATGCTGTTTGTCTTGACAGGAGAAAGTGGTAGACTAAACTGAAATTGAAAAAGATCCATTTTGAAATCATAAAAGCAAATGTGTTAATATGAGGCAGGGATAAAATATTAAAATAACTAATCACATGCCTGTCTTTGCCCTTCTTGCCTTCCGAGCAGAGAGGATTATTTGCTGTTTGAGCAGATCCCCGGCCGGGGCCTTTGCCATGCTGGTGAGCAGGGCTGCAGAACTGCTGATTTATGTGGTTACAAGGCACAATATAAGTTCACTAAATTTGAAGAAGTAAAAGAAATCTCCATGCGACATTCCAGGCTGGAAAGTCAGTCTGCACAGACATCCAATTTCTTATTTAATCCTTTCTGAAAGAAAAGAGGAAGGTAGTGACAGAGAAGAGTGGAATTGCTCAGAGCCCTTGCTCCATTTCTCTGGCAAAGAATGGGTCCCCTGGAAGCCAAGCTGCCACCAGGGGACATCTGGAACGTTGGGGAAAGCCTGCTTGCTTCCAGGCACCCTATGCCAGGGTCTGAAACATAGGTCTAACATACATCCCACTCGTGGGCCCTGGAAGTATTTTTACTTATCTCTCTCACCCGAGAGCAGGAAGCTTAGTAAATAAATATTCATTGAGTGAATAAGTGTGGATGAACAGTTGACCCATGCCACCAAAACACTACAAAGATAACAGACTCTTATCACTGAAAATTTTCTTATCTAGGTGAAAGTCTTAAGATCTAAAATTAGGAGTTCTGTGGGGACCCACAGACACAAGTTTTTGAAACGCTGTCTAGCTGCCCTGAAAGAGCATATGTCAAGGTGGAGTATTAGAATTCATATGTAGGAGTGATAAAAATGTACACATAACTTAAACATGCAAAGAAAACATAGCTCTGTTACTTCCCAGAACTGATTTCACATTTTTTACAAGCTCCCACTGAATACTGAAGTTGACAGGGTATGGGTTGAGGGGGACATCATGTCAATATACAAGATTTCATGTTCATAGATTTTAAATTCTTTGGGATAATTCACCTTTTAGGTAAATACTTTCAGAGATTCTCTCTTTTTCCCTGCTTCTGCCAACACAGCATTTAGCTTTGTGGTAGAGCTTACTTGGTTTCATGGTGGTGCAGAAGGGATCTTCAAGATGCTATAAGCAGGTCTAATCCATTCTCTGGCCACCATCAATTTCTACTGCAGTTTCTGAGGCGTGGCTGGCCTGTCTATTCCAGACTGAGACTCATGGACCCAGCCATCTACCTCCATTCCTAAAATGGCCATAGCTTCACATCCACCCCCGAGTACACCAGCCCCACAAGTTCTTTCAGCACTTCTACATTCACATTTCACTCCCTTCTCTATCTTCCACCAGGATACAAGGATTCAAGATCCCCAGCCCACTACCAATAGTCCATGGGAGATCAGAGCCCTGACTTAGGTTCAGGTTACATGAGTTCAGGTTACTCTCTCCACCAATGCTATACTAGTTCTCCCAAACTGCTGGAAATACCTCCAAATGCACTGGGAGCTTCTTCTACCTGCTCAACAGCCACGCTCCACCACCTCTCAAATCTAACTTAGTCTCACTCATCTTCCCTTTTTTGATCCCATCAAGTTTATAAGAAGACTATCCTCCCTTCCTGCAAAACTGAAAACTGCCTTTATTCCTGGCTTATAGAAACCTTGATATTCAAACCCACCAGACCTACGTCTTAACATATTAATGGAAGCTTAAAGAACTTCTAAAACTCATTCTCTGTCCACAAAGCATAACTTTGGGGGGCTACGGTTTTAATGTGGATTTAAATATCCAATTAGAGATGTTGAAAATTAATGTTCTTTTGCTTATGTGCTGTACCAGTGCTAATCTCAGAGACAAACAAACGGAGCTCCTTCGTAGTAAGGAGATCAGAAAATGAAGCAACAAGCACAACTGTGCTGCAGCATAATTTGGGGAACCAGAAACAGCTGAATTAGATTGGTACCAAAGGAATATACAGGCAAGATTTGCCATAGACCTGAATGATCACTGTTAATAAAGCTACTTTGAAAGAAGAGAAAGACACACAACCACCACGGCAGTCCTAAGGAAGCACAATCAAATTTTGATTTCATAAAAGTTGCCAGGGTGAACCAAGGGAACCAAAGTAACGAGGTATGATTCAGTCTCTTGAGAGTAGATTCTCAACAATCACAATTCTGGTGACTGGGAAAAAGTGACTCCTTTGGAGGCATTTATGGGACCCTCTTAAAGCCAGGCCGGGACTTAGGTCCTAGTAGAACCTGAGTGTTTCTCTTAATCTGCTTCTAGTGTGCCAAGATTTGCCTTAGGATTAACTTAGCAGCTAGGCAGTAATTTTCTGACTTTTTTAGGATGTTTCACACTGTGGGATAAAATCCATAACAGCACAGGAATGTCTAGAACTTTGGAAGGGCAGAAGCAGGTGCATCAGTTTTGACTGTGGCGAGGAGAACCAACTCGTGGCCCACTGCAGCCAGTATTCAATGAACACCCCAGATTCTTTTTCTGCAATAAACATACCTCCTGGATGAGGAGGGAATGAAATTCTGGTTGATTTCTGGGACCCTCTATGAACAGTTCCAAGTTCTCCAGAACCCAGATTTAGTACAAAAATATTTGACAGGCAAAGCCCTACTAAGCCAATTATAGAAGAAAGAGGTCCTGACGGCTGAAGAGGAATTCTAAAGAGCACATGGGTGTTTGGGGTAAACACCTAGAAAAGAAAATGGGAACAGTTAGTTTCTATTAGTGGAAACAGCTATTTTATGATATAGAAGAATTAAATGACTTAAGAAATTTAAGAAATGATTAAAGAGTATTTTCAGAGTATTTATATGTATATTGAGGAAGACAATTATATCACTAGCCTTCTCTCAGTCTTCAAGAGTTGTGGAGTTGGCATTTTATACCAGTTAGATTGGCTAAAATTAAAATGACAAGAAATAACAAGTGTTGACAAGGATGTAGAGAAAAAGGAACCTTTGTGTACTATTGGTGGGAATGCAAATCGGTGCAGCCACTGTGGAAAATAGTATGGAGGTTCCTGAAAAAATAAAAATAGAGGGGACCCTGGCTGGCAAAATTGGTAGAGCATGTGACCCTTGATCTCAGGGTCATGAGTTCAGGTGCCATGTTGGGCATACAGTTTACTTAAAAAAATTTAAAAAAAGGGGTGCCTAGGTGGCTCAGTTGTTTAAGCAACAACTCTTGGTTTCGGCTCAGGTCATGATCTTAAAGTCATGAGATCGAGCCCCACATCAGGCTCCACACTCAGCGTGGAGTCTGCTGGATATTCTCTCCTCTCTCTCTCCCTCCCCTTCTGCTCTTCCCCTCACTCACACACATGTTCTCTCTCTTTCTCAAATAAATACATAAAATCTTTAAAAGTAAAATAAAATAAATAATTAAAATTTTAAAAAATAGAAATACTATATGATCAAAGAATTCCACCATCAGGTATTTACCTAAAGAAAATAAAAACACTAATCAAAATGATACATGCATTACATTAGCCAAGATATGGAAGCAACCTAAGTGTCCATCAATAGATGAATGAATAAGGAAAAGGTGGTTTGCATGTACACACACACACACACACAAAGACACACACACACTGGAATATTACACAGTCATAAAAAAAGGCGAGATCATGCCATTTGAGACAGCATGCTAATACCAAGGTGGCTCAGCTTATTCAGGTTACATATATTAAAGGTATATGTTTAATAAGATTTACTAATTTATGCCTTTTCTACTTTTTATCTTATTCATTTAACAGTACTCATTATTTCTGTTACTTTATAAAATTACAGAAACTTAGAGCTAGGAAATATTATAAAATTTAACTAGCTTCATACCATCACTTACTGATAAGTAAATCAAAGGCTAATGAAAAAGCTCCCAAAAACACACAGTTAGTGAATGAGGCAGTAAGAGCCAGAGACAGGTCAAGAAATCAAGTTTCTTTTTTTTTTTTTTAATATTTTATTTACTTATTTGACAGAGAAAGACACAGCGAGAGAGGGAACACAAGCAGGGGGAGTGGGAGAGGGAGAAGCAGGCTTCCCGCCAAGCAGGGATCCCGATGTGGGGCTCGATCCCAGGACCCTGGGACCATGACCTGAGCCGAAGGCAGACGCTTAACGACTGAGCCACCCAAGTGCCCAAAGAAATCAATTTTCTTGATTCCTGTTATCCCCAACAAGATATGGAAGCCAAAGTTTTCTTCCTTTGAGGAAGAAATTAACATTTCTGGCAGAATGCTTAAGCAAATTTCTGATACGTTTTAATTTAAAGTCTTGTTATGGGACACTGTTTCCTTCCCAAATAGCTGTCAAGACAAAAGTGACCTTTAACCAGACCTTTTTTTGCCATTTATATCTAATCCAGGTGTTCTCAAATTTTGTCGCACCTCAGAATCACCTGGGATAGTTTTTAAATTCCCAATGTCCAGATCAAACACCTTACCAATTAAATCAAAATGACTGGGAGTGGAAGCCAAGTATCAATATCCAGTATCATTTAAAGATCCTTCCCTAAGACGAACCATGAGAGACTATGGACTCTGAGAAACAAACTGAGGGTTCTAGAGGGGAGGGGGGTGGGGGGATGGGTTAGCCTGGTGATGGGTATGGCACATTCTGCATGGAGCACTGGGTGTTATGCACAATGAATCATGGAACACTACATCAAAAACTGATGATGTAATGTATGGTGATTAACATAACAATAAAAAGTTAAAAAAAAAAAAGAATAGATCTAATACAAAAAAAAAAAGATCCTTCCCTAGCTGAGCCCACTGTCAGCAAACCACTGATGTAGCCAAACAATGATTAACACTCTCTCTTTCCCTCTATGCCCCCTTCCCTCTCTCTCCCTACTCCTCTGTCTTCCTTCCCTCATACCCCTCCAACACACAACACCCCCCCCCACATACAAATTTCTATCTCTGTCTCTCTTTTTCTCTCAAATGGCCCCTTGAATCTTGACTCTTGAAATTGGTCTATTAGGGGCTTTTTCTTTTGCATAGATTACCTATTTTTCTAAAGTTTATCCCTCTTTTCATTACCTTTCAAAGTTAAATGATATGCTTGGATACTTCAAAAAATAATAACTTTTAAAGACAAATAATACATTCCTTAAAGTCTTTACATTTATATTAGGAAAATCTAAGAGAATCCAGTTACTCTGGATATATAAAATCACAACTAACAATTTACTGTCAGAAAAATAGTGTTTGATTAATACCAAATAACTATTTAACTAAGCACCTTACCCTTCTTCCATGATTGTGAAAGCACTTGCTTGCTCTTCATTATACAATTATTGGACTGCTAATGCCTTTATGAGCTCTAATCACTTTTTTTGGCCTCTTCTCATCCATGGCTGTAGCTCTAATTGAGTTTACTAAGGAAGTAAATTATGCAATTGTCCATAAGCCAATTTTCCTACTTCCTAAACAGCTAGTCACAGGGGTGCCTGGGTGGCTCAGTCGTTAAGCGTCTGCCTTCGGCTCAGGTCATGATCCCAGGGTCCTGGGATCAAGCCCCGCATCGGGCTCCCTGCTCAGCGGGAAGCCTGCTTCTCCCTCTCCCACTTCCCCTGTTTGTGTTCCCTCTTGCTGTCTCTCTGTCAAATAAATAAATAAAATCTTAAAAAAAAAAAAAAAAAAAAAACAGCTAGTCACAGAACCACAATATCTAGCAGATAATATAAGCAATCAGAAAAATTTCCATTATTGAAAATCTTATTCTTCTGTCAGATTATTTTTCTAAACTTTGTTCCCTATGCATTCATTAACTTGCAGTAACAAATTATATGATTAAAGTATACAAAAGCAGCCAAAACTAATATTATTGCTAGAGCAGAGAGAGCTATTTACTGAACTTCCAATATGTAGCAGGCTCAAACTGAGCACTTTATGCCCATTACCTTATTTAATTTTCACAAAGATTCTAAGATATGTCCTTATTTCATAGTAAGGTAAATTGAGATTCTCTATAAGGTTAATTAACATCCCCAGGGCATCCTGGTTGGGAGATATCAGATAGGATTTATACTGTCAAAAAATTTTAAAAGACCACTGGATTTTTATTGTTGTTAAATCCAAATTTATTGACTAACCAGACAAAGGAACATAGGCCAGTGAAGAAATCCATTGAGTAGTTGATTGAAGGAAGAAAAGTCAGGGGTTTAACTACCAAAAAGGAGGAGTCTGTGATGTTTATTGTAGTTAAGCATTGAAAATTAGCCCTCTGGACAAAATCAAATAAATATATATCAGCTGTACATAGTTTGTTAAAACAAATTCCAATTGCCCCAAGGACTTGTATCCAGAATTTATATATATTTATATATTTTTTAAAACTTTCAAAACCCATTTTATTAACTAGGTAAAATATTTGAGCCAACACTTCAAAAAAAAGATATACAGATGACAAATAAGCACATGATAACTTAATCAAATGTCATCAGTCTTTAGGGAAATGCAAATTAAAACCATAATGAAATATCACTACAAACCTACCAGAGTAACTAAAATTCAAAAAAAAATCACAATACCAAATGCTGACAAGGATGCAGAGCAATTGAAACTCTTTTACATTGATAACTGGAATGCAAAATGGTTAAGAATTTTTGGGAAAGGTTGGCAATTTCTTAAAAAATTAAGCATATGCCTTTCATATGGCCCAACAATTGTACTCCTAGGTATTTATTCTACAGAAATTAAAATTTACTTCATAAAATCTCTGTACATAAATGTTTATAGCAGCTTTATTCATAATCTCCAAAAACTGAGGGGAAAAAGCAAATATCCTTCAATAAGTGAATGGATAACAAACTAAGTTATACGATGGACCACAGTTCATCAGCTAAAGGAACAAATTATGACAAGTGCAATAACATGGATGAATCTTAAAGAATTATGCTAAGTGGGAAAAAAAACTAGCTTTAAAGGTTCCACACCCTATGATTCTATATATATGATATCCTAGAAAAAATAAAAATATAAAAACAGAACAGATGGGGAGTCCATAAGAGCTGCAGTCAAATACCCCTGCAAAGGGGTAGCAGGAGAAATGTTTGGGGTATGATGGAATTGTTCTGTGTCCTGATTATAGTGGTGACTGCACAAATCTATATAAGCGTTAAAAGTCACAGGACTACACACACACACACACATGCACTTTTATGGCACGTTAATATTTAAAAATAAAATGGAAACTTTAGTGAAAGGAGGGAAAAGTCCCATTGTTCATTCATCAGCAACGAGTCTTCATTTAGGTTCAATAGGGGTCTGATATACTGGACATTCAAATTGTGTGGTCATTTATCAGCTTTAGTTGATTGGAATCAGCTGTGATAAAACCCCAAAATTCAGCTTTTATATCTCCTAGGAAGGTGCTGCTGTAAGCTAAAAAAAAAAAAAAAAAAAAAAAAAAAAGACATTATGTTTCTAGTCCCTCTTCTTGGTGCTCCTTTGGCCTGAGGCAACACAATGAGCGCACAAAAGATCAGCAAATCATCAGATTTCAGAGTCTACACCACCCTATTGGTTTTAAGTGTCATTCTCACAAAATTCCACTGTATTTATTCAAGTTATTCAAGTTCTTTTGATGGAGAATCATCTGTTATATGAACCTGCAAAATAATGACCGTTCAAAAGCTCTTAAGGCCCTATTAACAATATACGAGACAGTAGTGACAATTAGAAATGACACAACAAATGTTTATAAAGTATTCCTTAAAAAAGTTTCTATTTGGACAAGCCCAAAACAAGTGCAATATCTAACGAATTGGTTTTTCCCTTCTTGGACATCCAACTGGCTTATTACTAAATTTTACATAAGGATCCAAATGCAGTAAGAGTTATTGGACAGCACAAAAATGTTAATTTATTTAGTGAGTAAAATATCTAAAATGATTCTCTTGGCTAGCACCTTGAGACAAGTTTAAACCTTTTTTGTTAAGTTTGTATAGCATACACAGTACACAATGCTATTTGGTAAAATTGTAATTGTAAGGATAGTTTCAAATGTAGCATTCAAGGACTTCAAAGGAGAAACCTGTGCTCAAAGCAATGAAAATCAGGGGCGCCTGGGTGGCTCAGTTGCCTAAGTGTCCTACTCTTGATTTTGGCTCAGAGTTGGCTCCTGCTCAGCAGGGAATCTGCTTGTCTCCCTCTCCCTCTGCCCCTCCCCACGCTCTCTCTCTCTCTCAAATAAATAAATCTTAAAGAAAAAAAAAGCAATGAAAACAATTAACTCCAACCTGTCCTGGCAGATTTGATGTCAACAGACAGCTGGAAGAGAGAAGAAGAATTCATCGTAGATACCACCGGTATAAAAATACCACAACCCAAACTGGCATATAACTGCTTCCCTGAGGGCAAGGTCCGCACCGTCAGTTCATACTACCAGAGCATCAGTGCACCAAGTCACATTTATACAACCTGAAAGCTGAGTAAGTTATGTTAGCATAATTATCAGCTATCTTAGGTCAGAACTCTATAACCTAAAGTATGTGAAGTACACTAACCTAAGTATAACTTGAATACGAAAGTATATAAAAGTATACATAACCCAAGCAGTGCGAAAATGTTTTCCATAATCAATTTGTTGAGTGAAAATTTGTTATAAGTTATTTCTGGTGGTGCTATCAGCAGGATTTTACATTACATGGATTATAGAAAAGCTGTTATCCTTTTTAAGAAGTATTCATGTCATATTTGTAAGAATTAAAAAAACACTAAGAACATACCTTAAATTTTTTTACTATTATAACTAATTTTGCTTTTTTTATAAAACTAGTGGCTGAGTATTATCAACCTGGAAGGCAAAATTTTTACTGATAAGGTTATTAATTGTGGGATAATCATAAATTAAGTTCCATGGGTGAATCTTATCACAATTGCAGCTGGCAACATTTTTAGTAGAATATTCTTTTTTTTTTTTTGAAGGTTTTATTTATTTATTTGACAGAGAGAGGCACAGCGAAGAGAGGGAACACAAGCAGGGGGAGTGGGAGAGGGAGAAGCAGGCTTCCCGCGGAGCAGGGAGCCCGATGCGGGGCTCGATCCCAGGAACCTGAGACCATGACCTGTGCCAAAGGCAGACGCTCAATGAATGAGCCACCCAGGCGCCCTAGAATATTCTAATAGATAGAAACCTCCCTGTATTCCAGAAGGGATGACAAACTCAAGTTAATTAAATTTCCTGATACAATTATGGCTTTGCTGAATCCAACAAATAGTTACCTATATAAAGTTTGTCTTAGAATTTGGATGGTCAAAAAAATAAGATAGAAGTTTCATGATTTAAAACAGTTAATATTATTATTAACTAGTAGTCCTACTAGTAGGTATTGATCTGAGTATTATGTTATCTGTTTAGATAGCTGGGAGTATAAAATATAAGTGAATTAAACTTTGCCACTTAGTGAGGAGTCTGAAATACTGAATACATGCTCTCGGAGGGAAAAATAAAACAAATCTAAAAAGTGATAATGATGTAAAATATAAACTTGTCAAATCACTATGTTGTACATCAGAAACTAATGTAACATTTTGTGTCAATTATACTCATATAAAATAAAATATACTTATATAAAAAGATAATAAATAGGAATGATAATGATGAAAATTAAAGGTTGGTGATCAACAACACTGCCCAACACAGAACTTAAAAGAGCCGAAACCAAGGCACAAGCAGAAAGAATTCTTTTTTTTTTTAAGATTTATTTATTTATTTTATGGGTGCTGAGTGGTTCAGTCTGTTAAGTGTCTGCCGTCAGCTCAGGTCATAACCCCAGGGTCTTGCTATTCAGTCCTGCGTCAGGCCCCTGCTCAGCAGGGAGTGGGCTTCTCCCTCTGCCCCTCCCCCCAACTCATGTTCTCTTGAACATTTTCTCTCTCTCTCTCAAATTAAAAAAAAAACCTTTAAAGATTTATTTATTTTAGAGAGAAAGAGAGCACACACAAGTGGGGGGGAAGAGCAGAGGGAGAGAGAGAATCTCAAGCAGACTCCCTGCTGAGTGGGGAGGTGATGTGGGGCTCAACCTCATGATCCTGAGATCACGATCTGAGCCAAAATCAAGAATTGGACACTTAACTGACTAAGCCACCCAATCACCCCAGCAGAAAGAATTCTTAAACACCAGGCCAAGCCAATGGGACTTCCAAGAGAGGAACTGTCAAGAACATTTTCTAAGATGGAACAAAGAAATCATATGACTATGCCTACCTAGCCACTGGGTCAAGAGAGATAGCAGAAATTAGAACTACTAAGACTCAAAAGTCAAGGATGGAGGTAGGAAAGGAAAGAATGGGAAACAAGCAACATGCACCAGGTCAGGCACAGAACTGGTAGAAGTCACTTGAAAGCTGAGTACTCATTCAGAGTGAATCTCAAGATGTAGTTCTTTTGCTATCATATCCCTATACAGAGTGGCCATAGAACGAATCATCCCGCTGAACTCCTTTCAGAGAAATGAGACACAAAAAATAAACAAAATTACATGAGTTTTTAAAATATTACTGACCAACAAATTACTTGCAGTATATTATTAGACTACTTAACACTTCATTTTTCTATTATGTTCAGTTAGCCAACATATAGTAAATAGTCCTTTAAACTGTACTATCCAAATACTTTTGAAAATAAAAATAACACATTCGTGTGCATTAAACAAAATTTTAGAAACTGATATTGAATATCTAAATATTAACAAATAACAAAACTTTCAGGTTTAAATTATTTTCATTTTAATCAGTATTTTAAATAATACTTTACTCTAATACCATATCCGGGTATTTTTCTGAAGAATTTATTTTCCTATATAATCTTATTCTTTTTTCATTTTTTTCATAAAATTGCCTGTACTTTTCTTCAACATTTTTGAATTATTGACATCTTCAATTGATACTTCTTGAAGACTGTAATTTTTTAAAATAAAAACTCTATATAGGTGCTGGGATGCTTGAAAAACTCAGAGTAATTTCTGCTAAATAGGAGATATTATCAGTAATTTTATACTAAAATATATCAACATTTTAACCCCAGTATTTTCATAGGTACTGCCTTTTTTGCCTCCATTCAAACTGCTTTTCTTTAACAAATATTTTTGCCAAATAAATCTCACTGAGTAAGTCATCTCTTTTTATGATTTTTTTTTAATGCTTTGCTAGAATTGGATGCTACAATATCATAGTTCTCAGTTTCATTTCATTCTGGCATAAAATATAAGTTTATCTAAATAAAAATAGAAGCTCCATCAAAAGAGTCTCCTCATAAGTCAAGATATTTCAATATGCAATTATAGAATTTCAAATTTAAATCTTATACTCCATCTGAGATCATAAGTTAATTTGTTCAGTTCTGTCACTGGAAAAAAGTTCTATGTCTTAAGGTTTTGCAGTAATTGTAATTTGCTAAAAGTTTCAAACGCTAACATTTTGGGAACTATGTTCATTAACCACATTGATTAAAATTTTCAACTTATTTTGACAAAAATGCAGTCAAAATTTAGAACTTGCTTAGATTAAATTTCTATATCATTACAGTTTAACTTAAGTTGATTTACAAAGAAATTCTCCAAAGGTTTAAACATTCCTAAACTCCATCTGATATGGACAACAAAAAGAAAAAATACGTACCACCATGTTACAGTACATTTTTTAAATTCAAATTTAGCTATGTCACAAGAAAGTGTGTAGTTCCTTGTTTATATATTAAAATATTTATAAATCTGTATAATTAGAAATCATACCAATTTGTAGAATTGCAGCTTCTGTTATATAGAATATTGAACCACAAGCAATATTAGAGTCAAGTTTTAATTTAATGAGAACATTATTTTTACCACAACCTTGTGTTCCACCAAAATACATATGCATATGACATGAAAACAAGCAATTTTACTAACTATACTGAATTTTTTTTTTACTGAATGTATGATAGTATTCATAATAACGTCAGTTGTTTCTGTTTTGACAGAAAAAACTTCCGAAGTTTTACTGTGACTTCTATGAATTAGATGAAAATAGCAAACCATTAGAGGAATAAACAAATAATTTTTTTTCAAGTATCTGATGGCAGGATATAAAACTGACATTATTTAGGGTGCCTGGGTGGCTCAGTTGGTTAAGCGACTGCCTTTGGCTCAGGTCATGATCCTGGAGTCCCTGGATCGAGTCCTGCATCGGGCTCCCTGCTCAGCAAGGAGCCTGCTTCTCCCTCTGACCCTCCCCCCTCTCATGTGTGCTCTCTCTCTCTCATTCTCTCTGTCTCAAATAAATAAATAAAAATCTTTAAAAAAAAGACAAAACTGACATTATTTAACCAATTGCAAAGTTCTGCTAGAGGAGCTGACACATTAAACAGTATTGTTTCATAGGAGGAAAAGGAGAAAAATTAATTTAGAAGACTAGTCATTTGACACAAATAAAATGTCATACTTCCAGCGTGATATAAAAGGCACATTCTGGAGGTGCCTGGGTAGCTCAGTCGATTAAGAATCCAACTCTTGATTTCAGTTCAGGTCACGATCTCAGAGGTGTGAGATCAAGCCCCATGTCGGGTTTCATGCCAGGAGTGGAGCCTGCTTAAGATTCTCTCTCTCCCTCCCCCTTTACCCCTCCCTGCCTTAAAAAAAAAAAGACACATTCTGCAGACTCACATGTTAAATTATGGTCTTCAGGTATAATGTCCTTAAAAGAACTATTAATATTTGCAGGAGATTTTCAGTTTCATGCCTTTGGGTTTTCATTGGCCAGTTATATTATTTTGCATGTGTGTCGCCCCCCACCCTCACACCTTTTTAGTTGGTAAAAGTTCATAAATATTCTACATGAGTTATCCTTGAGAATCAGAAATTTACTACTTAGTTTGGCACTTTAATGCTTTTTTTTTATTTTTGAGAGCTATTAAAAATGTTAAAGTGTGGGGCGCCTGGGTGGCTCAGTTGGTTAAGCGACTGCCTTCGGCTCAGGTCATGATCCTGGAGTCCCGGGATCGAGTCCCGCATCGGGCTCCCTGCTCAGCGGGGGGTCTGCTTCTCCCTCTGACCCTCTTCCCTCTTGTGCTGTCTCTCATTCTCTCTCTCAAATAAATAAATAAAATCTAAAAAAAAAAATGTTAAAGTGTTATCAAATACCAAAATGGATTAATAGGTTTAACTTTACAACTTAAAATAAATGGCAATACCACTAGAAGGAGAGCAATCAGATCTCTCCAGATGCCCTCTAGAGCAAGGCAGTTCAGCCTCTAGCCTCCATACATTTTTCCATATCCACCTAACCTGAAATCCCCATTTCCCTCTGGCCCTAGTGACTGGTGATGACTTCATGAATTTCATAGTCCATGGCACGGGCCACAGCACAGTTGGCTGAAACCTCAAGAGGCTACTTCCCTGCTGAAACCAGAAGGAATGAGCTGTTCCCATTTCATGTTCTGGTGCAATCTGTTTTATCAACAAGGGCCCTGCCTGTCTTCCTCGATAATACTTCTAAGTTTATAAGCTAGAAGAGGTTTCCTGAAATGAGAAAGTATACTCCAGCTTGAATAATTACCAGCTATCAAGTAAAAACAAACAACAGTGTTTATGCTTTTAAAACAAAGACATCTGTCACAAAATCACCAATGCTAATATATAATTTTGTAAAACTGCAGTTCTCACCAATGACAAAATCCTTAACTCCAAATTTGGTAAAAGCCTATGGTAAGTTTTTAACTCACATTACTCATATAGATAAAGATTCCATCAAGGTAATTGACTATATCACAGATGAACTTCGAAAACACTACGCAAAGTGAAAGAAGTCAGATATAAAAGGACATATAGTGTATTTATTACATTTATATGAAATGCCCAGAAAGGGTGAATTTATAAAAACAGAAAGTAGATCAGTGATTACTTGAGGCAGACGGTGGGGGAGGGGACATGGACATGGACATGAGGGTTCTTATTGGGGAGATGAAATTCTAAAATTCATTTATGGGGGTGCCTGGGTGGCTCAGCTGGTTAAGCATCTGACTTTTGGCTCAGGTCATGATCCCAGAGTCCCAGGATCGAGCCCCACCTTGGGCTCCCCACTCAGCAGCGAGTCTGCTTCTCCCTCTGCCCTTCCCCCTGCTTGTGCTCTCTCTCACTCTCTCTCTCTCAAATAAATAAATAAAATCTTTGTAAATAAATAGATAAATAATAAAATAAAATTCCTTTATGGTGATAGTTGGACCACTCCGTGAAGTTACTCAAGATCATTGAATTACACACTTAAAGTGGGTAAATTCTATGACATGGGAAACAGATGTCAATAAAGTCAAGGGATGGGAAATCTGTCTTTAAATGACAAGCAGGTGGGTGGGATCTCAGTTGATAACATACTATAGTGTATTTTACACAGTGCTCCAGGTTGAAATGTAGACAATTTCCTTAGAATTGAATAAAGCATCTGGCCATGACCTGATCACTATTATAACTACACAAGAGATGCAGTATGTGATTTCTACTCCATTAAAGTAACAGTAACAATAGAAGCACTGAGTAACAGGTAAAAGACTGAATTTACTCTGCGGCTCCCCCAGAAATATTCAAGGCTGTGCAGTAAGAGAAAAGGAGACTCAACAATGAATGTTACATGAGATTGACTTGAGAACAAAAGCACTCCCCGGTGTTTTTAAAGTGTTCATCACCTTTCCAGGCTCAGTCTCTGTTACAGATTGAATGAAGGCCTGACATTCAACTGCTTCTCTGCTTTAAACATACAGTCCAAAATATTATGACTCCTTGAAAAGCTATAAGAATATGCTGGACTGAGCTCAAATTTAAGAATGATTCAAGAAAGTCAGAAAAGATTTCTGCTTAGAAAGTGGAGCCACAGTAAAACATTTTAGTTTTTCTAAGTGTATACAATAGAAACTTTCTTGACACATTCATTTAGCTACTCACACACACACACAAAAGAAATAAAACAAAACAAAAAACAATCCAGGCCTTCTCAGAAACACACTGGTATGCCCACGATGTGCTGAGTGCTCCAGTCCATAGTTCTTGCTCTCTCTCTCTCAAGTCCATAAGCCTAGGCACATCTGCTCCCATCAATTGTGTCCCATGTTTACCCAAATACTGCTATTTACTCCCAAATCATTATTGTAATTATGTTATTTAATTAAATATTATCAGTGATGTCAATGAAACTGGTGGAATAAGAACTTCCAAAAAACTTCTTCTCTGTCAAGGCAATAAAAACATTGAAAAAATTTGTCAGAATCAACTTTTTCAGAACTCTGAAAATTAACTTTGCAGCAATCCAATCATTTGGTCTTTTTCCTTATAAAGACAAGTTTTGTAGCAAGTTTTTTAACTTGCCATATTATCCTCTCCCCATCCCAAGCTATGTAGTAGATTTAAAAATCAACAGTACATGGGACACCTGGGTGGCTCAGTTGGTTGAGTGTCTGCCTTCGGCTCAGGTCATGATCCCAGGGTCCTGGGATCGTGTCCTGCGTCGGGCTCTCTGCTCAGTGGGGAGCCTGCTTCTCCCTCTCCCTCTGCTGCTCCCCCTGCTTGTGCTTCTGCTCTTTCTGTCAAATAAACAAATAAATCTAAAACAACAACAACAACAACAACAGTACACAATCATGGTAAAAACAAACAAAAAAACACAGTAGCCTAGGGACCAATGGATGGGGCAGAATGGGTTGGAGCTCTTCAGAGCCCCATTCCCAGAGAATGGACATTATTTTACAGACCTAGTGGTTCCCTGAAGACCTCACTCACAAGCTTAGCTGACCTGACTCAGAGCTGGTCCTATGCGCAAAGAGCATTTTCCCCAGAGACAATTAGTCAAAAATAATCAGAGGAAATTGGTTAACATCACAGTTGCCAGAGGTGGTGGATCAGAGATTGAATGATAAATTAACCAAAAACTTGAAAGGAAAGGCAGGTTAAGGAGATATCCATGGGGGGGCTTTGAAAACTCCAACATACTCCTGGGGATCTAGAAGGCTAAGTACATGTGTAGGTCATACCTATTTTTTGAACTTCTGCTGTAATTATCGTCAAAACCATATCATTTAACAATTACAGGGTAGCATATATGACTTTTAATTATAGGTTACTTTTGTTTCCCCAACACTGTATTAACAGCTAACTTTTATATAGCACCCTGGGGCAGGCACTGTTCTAAGTGCTTTAATGTGTTGGTTTATTTAATCCTCATAATAAGCTATTACTCCCATTTTACAGAGAAGAAAACTAAGGCTCAGGGTACTTAAAATCCCAAGGTCAAACACTACCACATGGTATTTGTTGAAGAACTCATTATTATCATCTACCAGTATCACTGTTATAATTGAGATTGAAGTTTGTATCACTGTAATCAATTGATATAGAATGAAGCAAATACTCACTGATGAACTTTAAAATATACAATATGCTCTCAATCCAATTTTCTCAAAGATTAAGCACCAAACAACCTGTATCAGAATCACCTTGGGTATTCATCACATAAGAATTACTGAATCAAAAGGGTGATGTCCCAGGAATTTATCTTTTAACTGAACTCCATCTTTTTCCTACTTTTTTTTCTTTTAATTCAAACTCCTATTTACTAGCTATTTAAAAACGATTACTTAATACAAAATTTTCTTATAATTTGGGTAAAGGAAATGTAAGGCTTTTAAATTTTTAATTCAAAAGTTCTTAAACTAATTTTATTTTCCAATATGTTCATGGATTAAAGCAAAAAAAGAAAAGATTTATTTTCTAGCTACCATATATTTAAAGTCCAAATATTTTCTGACCAAAACATGTCATAATCTTTATGAAAAGATTTTTCTAATTTTTTTTCCTTTCTTTGGTGTTTAGAATAAATCTTTAGATCATTTTTAATTCACTAGAGTTTAAAATTTGGGATCAGCTAACAGGGAATCATACAAAAGATACCAAGGAAACCATCCATATGTTACAAAGACAAATTTTCACAATGAGCGAAAATAAAAACTATAGCATTAAAGTGACTGCCTCATTGTCAATCCAAACGGTTTCACTGTGCTATGGTTCTACACTAGGTTAAATATGGTAATAATTTCAAAGCTACATCAGCAAGCAAGACCACCGAACCACGTGAGAGTTCATGGGCACACATGAAACTTCTGCCACAGCTTGAAAGGTATGCAGAGATGCTTGCACAAATACTGGGTCTTTGGCACTAAGCACAGTAGTGGTTGTACCTCCAGTCCTTGTACATTCCTTCGGAAGTTCAAAATTTGGAAATACTAATCTCTAAGCAGATTATGTATTTATTTACTCAACTAAATCTTAAGTATAAACAGTTCCATACTCTGGTCTACTTTTTCTACCTGTTATTATAAGCTAGATAGAGGAATGAATGAAGCTCCTCCAAGTTGCTCCATTTAACACCTGGAAAAGGAACCACAATGAGAGGAGGATCAAGGGAAGCCCCAGCCTAACTGTTGAGCCAGCTCTTCTCCCCCTTGACTCATTAACCATAATCTCCAGAGAGCACAGAGGTGGAACCCATGAAGGATGTGATGACACTGTGAAGTGACTTCTCTGGAATTAATACCTTAGGCACATCAATGGGAATTAGCAAATGCTGATTTTAAACTCAGCGCTACTGTAGGCATTCAGTGAAAGACTTCTTATATCTTAGTTGGGGACAGTGTCATAAATGGCACTAATTAATGTTAAAAAAGGACTAGCATATAGTACATAGTGAAGAAATTTTTTTAAACAGATGCTAGGCTAGAACAGAGTGGTTGAAAAGAGCAGATTTCAGAATCAGACTAGCATTTGAGTTCTGGCTCCACCATTTATTTACTAGCTATGTCTTTGCATCTGTGTTTTAATGTTGCTAAACTAGAATTTCCATTTCTATTTAATTATTATAAACCTACTTCCAAAAGAGTTCTTATATGGATTAAAAGTCAGTTGCCATACATACTCAATAACAAGAAGAATATTAAAAGCAAAAATTATTGAGTGTTTGTTATCTGCTAGGCATTTTTCGAAGTATGAACTCATTTAATTTCTTAGGAATCTTCTGACGGGTTACAGGGTAGAATGCTGAGACACAAAGAAGTTATATATCAGGCTCAAGGTCAACCCTAGTAAGTGGTGGAGCTGAGAGCTGACCCCATGACCCTTAGTTATGGTAACGTTTTGCCTTTCACAAATGGTAGCCAAAAGGGGGAGGTACCAGAGACAGGAAATGGGGCAGATGTTTAGTCACACCTCTAGGACACCTGGTTGCAATATAAGGAAATAACTAGTAGATGGTAAACTTTTTATTAGGATACATATACAAGAAGCCAGAATCTCTTTAAGGAAATGGGATATACCACAGAAACTTGGCAGGCCAGAGAGCGTGGCATGATATATTCACTGTGCTGAATGGGAAAAAATATGTAGCCAAGAATACTTTATCCAGCAAGGCTGTCATTCAGAATAAGAGAGATGAGTTTCCGAACAAAAACTAAGGGAGTTCATGACCACTAAACCAGCCCTGCAAAAAATATCAAAGGGAACTCTTTGAGTGGAAAAGACAGACCAAAAGCATCAAAGACTAGAAAGGAGTAGAGAAAATCTCCAGAAACAATGATTTTATAGGTGATACAATGGCACTAAACTGATATCTATCAATAATCATTCTGAATGTAAATGATTAAATGCTCCAATCGAAATACACAGGGTGTCAGAATGGGTAAAAAAGCAAGGCCCATCTATCTGCTGCCTACATGAGACTCACCATAGACCTAAAGATACCTATAGACTGAAAGTAAGGGAATGGAGAACATTTATCATGCTAATGGAAGTCAAAAGAAAACTAGAGTAGCCATACTTATATCAGACAAACTAGATTTTAAAGCAAAGACTGTAATTAAAGATGAAGAAGGGCACTATATTATAATAAAGGGGTATATTCAACAAGAAGATCTAACAATTATATATATTTATGACTCCAAAGTGGGAGCACCCAAATATCTAAATCAATTAATAACAAACATGAAGGAACTCACTGATACTAATATAATAATAATAATAAGGGACTTTAATACCCCACTCACAGCAATGAACAGGTCATCTAAGCAGAAGATCAACAAGGAAACAATATGACTTTAAATGACATACTGGACCAGATGGACTTCACAGATAGTCAGAACATTTCATCCTAAAGCAGCAGAATATATATTCTTTTCGAGGGAACATAGAACATTCTCCAAAATAGATCACATACTGGGTGACAAATCAAACCTCAACAAGTACAGAAAGATTTTAAGATCATACCATGCATATTTTCTGACCACAACGCAATGAAACTTGAAGTCAAGCATAAGAAAAAATTTGGAAAGATGATGAATACATGGAGGTTAAAGAACATGCTACTAAAGAATGAATGGGTTAACCAGGAAATTAAAGAAGAAATTTTAAAAATACATGGAAACATGGGGCGCCTGGGTGGCTCAGTTGGTTGAACGACTGCCTTCGGCTCAGGTCATGATCCCAGGGTCCTGGGATCGAGTCCCACATCAGGCTTCCTTTGCTCTGTGGGGAGCCTGCTTCTCTCTCTGCCTCTGCCTGCCACTCCCCCTGTTTGTGCTTTCTCTCTCTGTCAAATAAAGAAATAAAATCTTTAAAAATAAAAAAAAATACATGGAAACAAATGAAAATGAAAACATGACAGTCCAAAACCTCTGGGATGCAGCAAAAGTGGTCCTAAGAGGGAAGTATATAGTAACACGGGCTTGCCTCAAGAAGCAAGAAAAGTCTCAAATACACAACATAACCTTAAATCTAAAGGAGCTAGAAAAAGAACAATAAAGCCTAAAGCTAGCAGAAGAAGGGAAATAACAAAGATTAGAGCAGAAATAAGTGATATAGAAACAAACAAAAAAAGTAGAACAGATCAATGAAACTAGGAGATGGTTCTTAGAAAGAATTAATAAAATTGATAAACCCCTAGCCAGACTTATCAAAAAGAAAAGAGAAAAGACCCAAATAAATAAATTCACAAATGAAAGAGGAGAGATCACATCCAACACCACAAAAATACAAACAACTATAGGAGAATATAAAGAAAAATTGTATGCCAACAAACTGGGCAATCTGGAAGAAATGGATAAATTCCCAGAAACATATAAACTACTTAAACTGAAACAGGAAGAAATAGAAAATTTCAACAAACCCATAAACAACAAAGAAATCTAATCAGTAATCAAATATCTCCCAACAAACAAGAGTCCAGGGCCAGATGGCTTCCCAGGGGAATTTTCCCAAACACTTAAAGAAGATTTAATACCTGTTCTTCTCAAACTATGCCAAAAAATACAAATGGAAGGAAAACTTCTAAACTCATTCTACGAGGCCAGCATTACCTTGATTCCAAAAACAAAGACCCCACTAAAAAGGAGAATTAGAGGCCAACATTCCTGATGAAAATTCTCAATAAGATACTAGCAAATCAAATCCAACAATACATTAAAAGAATTATTCATCACCAGCAAGTGGGATTTATTCATGGGCTGCAAGGGTAGTTCAATATTCACAAATCAATCAACATGATACACCACATTAATAAGAGAAAGGATAAGAACCATATGATCCTCTCAATAAATTCAGAAAAAGCATCTGACATCATACATTCTTGATAAAAATCCCTCAACAAAGTAGGGATAAAGGGAACATACCTCAACATCATAAAGGCCACATATGAAATACCACAGTTAGTATCATCCTCAATGGGGAAAAACTGAGAGCTTTTCCTCTACAGTCAGGAACAAAACAGGAATGTGCACTCTCACCACTGTTATTTAACATAGTACTGGAAGTTCTGGCCTCATCAATCAGACAACAAAAAGAAATAAAAAGTATCCAGATTGGCAAGCCAGAAGTCAAACTTTCACTACTTGCAGATGACTTGACACTCTATATAGAAAACCCTAAAGACTCCACCAAAAAATTGCTAGAACAGATACATGAATTCAGCAAAGTCACAGGATACAAAATCAATGCACAGAAATCTGTGGCATTTCTATACACCAATAATGAAGCAGCAGAAAGAGAAAATAAGGAATTGATCTCATTTACAACTACACCAAAAATAAGATACCTAGGAATAAACCTAAACAAAAAGGTAAAAGATCTGCACGTTGAAAACTATGGAACACTTAGGAAAAAAATTGAAGAGAACGCAAAGAAATGAAAAAACATCCCATGCTCATGGATTGGAAGAACAAATATTGTTAAAATGTCCATATTACCCAAAGCAATCTACACATTCAAAGCAATCCCTATCAAAATACCACCAGCATTTTTCACAGAGCTAGAACAAACAATCCTAATATGGAACCACAAAAGACCCCAAATAGCCAAAGCAATCTTGAAAAAGAAAAGTAAAGCTGGAGGCCCCCAATTCCAGACTTCAAACTATATTACAAAGCTATAGTCATCAAGACAGTCTGGTAATGGCACAAAAACAGACACAGAGATCAATGGAACAGAATAGACAACCCAGAAACAGACGCAAAACTATATGGTCAACTAATCTTCTACAAAGCAGGAAAGAATATCCAATGGAAAAGGGACAGTCTCTTCATCAAATGGTGTTGGGAAAACTGGATAGTAACATGCAAAAGAATGAAATTGGACTTTCTTTTACCATACACAAAAATAAATTCAAAATGGATGAAAGACCTAAATGTGAGAAAAGAAACTATCAAAATCCTAGAGAAGAACACAGGCAGCAACCTCTTTGACATCGACCGTAGCAACTTCTTACTAGACACATCGCCAGAGGCAAGGGAAACAAAAGCAAAAATAAACTATTGAGACTTCATCAAGATAAAAAGCTTCTGCACAGCGAAGGAAGTAATCAACAAAACTAAAAGGCAGCCTACAGAATGTGAGAAGGTATTTGCAAATGACTTATCTGATAAAGGGCCAGGATCCAAAATCTATAAGGAACTTATCAAACTCAACACCCAAAAAACAATAATCCAGTTAAGAAATGGGCAGAAGACATGAATAGACATTTTTCCAAAGAAGACACCCAGATGGCTAACAGACACATGAAAAGATGCTCAACATCACTCATCGTCATGGAAATATAAATCAAAACCACAATGAGATACCATCTCACACCTGTTAGAATGACTAAAATTAACAACTCAGGAAACAACAAGATGTTGGTGAGGATGCAGAGAAAGAGAAACCCTCCTACTCTGTTAGTGGGAATGCAAACTGGTGCAGCCACTATGGAAAACCATATGGAGGTTTCTCAAAAAGTTAAAAATAGAACTACCCTATGACCCAGCAATTGCACTACTAAGTATTGACCCAAAGGATGCAAACATATTGATTTGAAAGTGCTCATGTACTCCCATGTTTATAGCAGCATTATCAACAATAGCCAAATTATGGAAAGAGCCCAAATGTCCATCGACTGATGAATGGATAATGAAGTGGTGTATATATACAATTGAATATTACTCAGCCATCAAAAAGAATAAAATCTTGCCATTTGCAACAACGTGGATGGAGCTACACTGTATCATGCTAAGCAAAGTAAGTCAGTCAGAGAAAGACAAATACCATATGATTTCACCCATATGTGGAAGTTAGGAAACAAAACAAATAAACATAGGGGATGAAAAAAAAAAAGAGAGGGAGGCAAAGATCTGTTTAACTACAGAGAACAAACTGAGGGTTGGTGGAGGGGAGGTGGGGGAGAGATGGGCTAAGTAAGTGATGGGTATTAAGGAGAGCACTTATAATGAGCACTGGGTTTTATATGTAAGTGATGAATCACCAAATTCTATTCCTGAATATTCCTGAATATTACAGGATTACACTATATGTTAACTAACTAGAATGTAAATAAAAAATTGATACCAAAAAAAAGGGAAATGGGATAGAAAGCAATCACTATTCTACTCAGCTACCTGTAAGGGGGGAAAAAAACCCTCTTTATTCCTTTGAAATAACTACTAACTGTAACAGAACAACAACGTTGTGATAAATATCAAGATTTTATACCCACAATAATGCATACACATTTATGATATTCCCTGCAGCCTAAACAGTCTTTGTTTCAGTTGCTGTTACTTAAATCAAGCAGTCGTATCCTACTCTCACTTGGAAGCCACTTAGAGCACCATTCTTTTCAGCAGCTTGCCTCACTGCTCTGGGAGGCAGCTGGTACCTAAACTAGGAGGGAACCTCAGCAAGTGTTAGAACAGCCTTTAATCTCTATAATAACAGCACTTAGACCCTAATTATCCAGGCAAATAATTCATGCTACAACAGTGGGAGCAAAGGCCCCTTTTGGTCTCTTTCCTCCCAGTGTTTTCATCAAACTAAACGCAGAGAAGATCGTAGCATTTATCCAAGGTGGACTTGCCATGAATCAGAAGACTGCCTCTCTGGAGAGGTCAAGACTACCTTAAGGATACTTGATCACAGACATGGAACAGTTCCCCAAGTCCTGCAATTTAATCAAGCCTCACTAAATACTAAATGACAGTCATCTGGTTGCTAACTCCAACTGTTAAAATCTAGTCTTCTAAAAATGCAAAACATTTTTATCTTAATATGTTCCTTAAAAATATAAAACCATAGTTTTCATATGAAATGGGGCCAGCATAAAGACAAGAAAAGAAAACATAAGATATCATACCATTACATGCACAGACTAAGAAGAAACATCAGAAAGGAAGATATCCCTGTGGGCTAGGGTACGTGTAAAAGATTTTATAGTAACAATATTCTTATCCCCATTTCACAGATGAATAAAATGAAATTATACAACCTGTGCATGGTCATATAACCTATAGGTAAGAATTCAGACCCAAGTGTTCTGACATCAGAATCCAGACTTGCTCCACTGTGCTGGACTATCTCTCCTGAAATGGTATTATTTGAACCTGGCCTTGAACAAGTACAGAATTTATCAAAATTAAAAGAATGTAGGTCATTCCAAGAGGGGAAGAAAATAACAGCAAAGGCACAGAAGTAGATTGGAAAGTCTTAAAAGGATATAATAAAGAGGACGTCACAACATATTGGAGAATTTAGCAAGAGATCAGTTAAAAATATGGGAAAGAAGGCCTCAAGAGAGCAAAATGAAGAAAGTGGTAGTTTAGAGAAACCAATGAGATAGCTGTGTTTGAAAATAATGTCATTTATTGAATACCTTCTATGTTCTAGGCAAACATTATCTCACTCAACCTTCACAACTTTGTAAGTTTAAGTATTAGTATTTATTATTTCTCCTGCTCTAACAGCAAAGTGTCTCTAAATATGGAAATCCCATAGTACTTCTCTAAATTTAAGTACAAAGCAATAAAGTAAACAACATGCAGATAATGTGAACTAACAGAAAAACCTTCTTTCATGCTCGTATTTTTCAATCTGACACTGATCTTCAGAAAGAAAGGCCAGAGTTATTACACTTTCAAGATCTAGAACTTAGGGGCGCCTGGGTGGCTCAGTCATTGGGTGTCTGCCTTCGGCTCAGGTCATGGTCCTGGGGTCCTGGGATCGAGCCCCACGACCGGCTCCCCGCTCCACGGAGAGCCGGCTTCTCCCTCTCCCACTCCCCCTGCTTGTGTTCCCTCTCTCACTGTGTCTCTTTCTGTCAAATAAATAAATAAAATCTTTTTTTTTTTTAAAGATTTTATTTATTTATTTGAGAGAGAGAGAATGAGAGACAGAGAGCATGAGAGGGAGGAGGGTCAGAGGGAGAAGCAGACTCCCTGCCGAGCAGGGAGCCCGATGCGGGACTCGATCCCGGGACTCCAGGATCATGACCTGAGCCGAAGGCAGTCGCTTAACTAACTGAGCCACCCAGGCGCCCCTAAATAAATAAAATCTTAAAAAAAAAAAATCTAGAACAAAATATCAAATTATACACCATTTTAAAGAACTATCATTTATAAATGGAGATGCATAGCATGCAATCACAAAATTGTGTATGAACAAATAGATTTCATAAAGAGAAAATGATTAAAAAGTGTAAGTTTGAATGGATAAGTACTTAATGAAGTATTTTATTCTACTCACACTCTTCAAGGAGAAAAAAAATTATTGCGGTAAGAGCTTAACCAAATGTTACTGATACTAGGTTTCAGAGCAATTCAATTCAATAACTATTGTAGAAGATCCACTGTGCTAAGCATTTCCAGAGTCTTTGGCAGAACCAGCACTTCCCACAGGCCCTACAACACTGGTGGTCCTGTTTTATATCTTATGTGCTCCCACCCTTTCCTCTCCTTGCACAGCTTAGACCAGGGACTACACCCGACTCAAAACTAGACAGTGCTTAGTCTGCCCAGCAACCCACAATACATTATGGCTGGGCTTAAAAATAGGAATTACAAGCACCCCATGTTGGAAATCTGAACTAAGAGACTATAGAAAAAATTGCCAGATAGTGATAAAAGCTGAAAGATTCAAGGGCGTATGGTCCAAGTGAGAACAGTAGAGGCATTGTGCCATTAGATTTAGAGGAAGCGGGTTTGACAGAGAAAACGTGAGGTGGAAATGAGACGGGCCATGCATCCCCTGAGGGAAAGAGAGAAAGAGATAAAAACAAAATCCTCAGTTTTTCATGTTTTTCCAGTTCCATTTCCCAAGAGTCTTATACATACTCTGGTGCCTGTATTTATATTTCTGTGTGATTTTACCAGTTGTCCTTACAATAACCTTCTTGTTGAGCACTTCTTAGTGCTTTCCTGTTCCCTGCCAGCAAGATATCCCTGCCTAAGACACCTGCTGTGATTCCAGCTCAGAACTATCATCCCAAGGGTTCAAAGATGACTTACAGAAAGTCTCTGATCCTAAAAATCTTGCCATCAAGTGGAAAACAAATACAGGCACATAGCAAATATAATATAAGACAGACCATGTAGAAGAGTACAAAGTATAATCAAAGTACCATGGGAAGGATGTCTGGTTCAAATTAGTTGTATCTAAGTCGACTTCTTGAAGAAGGTAAGATTTTTACTGGATCTTAAACAATATTAGGGTTTAAAAAGTAAGGAAAGATAGAAAATTATACTCTAGTGCAGGGAGAAATTGTCAGTAAAAGCAGTGGCAGAAAAGGGCAGCTTCGTTGAAGAGTAATTGTTTTGAAATGATTTTACTATGTAGTGCATATAGGAGAGTTTAAGAAGGGATAAAACAAGTATGGTACACACCATAGAATGTGGAAACTGAATAGCCCATAGAGCTTTTCAATTAGAGAAAGAAGCTTATTAATATAAGGCTGTAAAAAACTTAAAATTCTGTATTTAGTATTCACTAGGAAGTAATCAAGATAAGATACCAGTTATTAGGGTAACTGATTCTTATAGTCCTGATCTTAGAAGGATCCAGAAGGCCCAGAAGTGATTTTCTAAGTTAAATGTATAAGCAAGATCAATGAACGCATTTACAAGGAAAGGAGTTCCACAGGTCCATGTAGAAAGAGTTGGGAAAGAAATCAGTTGCAAAAGGATAGATCAAGAGGAAGGGAAGGACAAGGCAGTACAAAGTTTAAAGTATGTGAGAAAATAGATACTTTGTGAGCGGCAACGAAGAATGACAGATTTGAGGAGCATGTAAGATTAATTAGCTTCAAGGTTCAAAAAAACTCAGGTGTAAAGTAATTGTAGTGGTTTGCATTTATAGTAAAGAAATGATTTTTCAAACTACAAAAATTATCAGTGTATCATGGTGACTCAGTGGGTTAGTGAGTAATCAGACCATGATAACCAAAACACTGAATTGGGTATTTAGAACTCAGCTATATTTCTAGATCATAGGAAAATTCCTTTATAACCTAACTCCTGTGAAGGGTATTAAAACTAAACTAAAATCTATATATATCAGACACTTGTGTTTCTGAAAAGGCATTAATCCCTTCAAAATGGAAGTGTTATTCTTTTTCCTCTTAACAGAACATTATAAATTTTATAAATGAATTTCATATATTCAAGCAGTCTAAAATTTAAAATATCAATCTAGGTACCATATTATTTATGAGGTAGTCATTGGAAAACACTTGAACTCTTTCTGCCTTTTCCAAGTGGCTTGAAGAAACATTTGGTGTATGGCGGTACTTGCTTAACTCGGGAGTTATTCAGTGAAGTCTATTAATATGCTCTAGACTATGGGGGGAGTTGGTATCAATAAGGGAGACAGCCATTACAAGAGACACTCCTTAATTGCTGCCTAGTTCATTATTTTGTTCTCATTAGATAAAATGGCAGTCATCCCCTACAAAATAATCCTAAGTATGAACTGAAGCACTGGGTTCCTTCTGGGATGAAGAATGAGAAAAATACGTTCAGTGTTACTCTTTATATTTTATATTATTTGGAAAACTATGATCAGGACTTCCAAAAAATTAAACTAGCATATAATATAAATTATTAATAACTTGATGACCCAGGAGAATGATGAACAAGTACTTGAATAAGTCTGTGTGTTTAAAATCAAAATAAAGAAACCCCCTCCAGAACAAAACTGGGGCATGATGAAAACTCATACCAATGTCTATGAAAAATATCTGCCAACCAACTCTAATATCTGAGTACAGATTTCATAAAATATCTTTCATGTGAGGTCTCTGAAGGATCCATCTAACAGTATTTCATTCAGAAAACTTTAATGAGGAAGGCAGACTTCTCTTCTTGTGAACTGCATAAACTTTAAGAAGTTACTTTATTCCTCATGTCCCCATTTCTACTTATGTGAAGCAGAAAGGGTATTGGTATCTTTCTCACAGGGTTATTGTAAAGATTATACGAGATAGATGATGTTGGAAATTTCCCGGCACTGAGTACTCAAAAATATTGGTTCCCTTCTTTCATCTACTGCATCATCATTTGGTCTTCTAGGATTAGGCCTACAATAATCACACTCTGGAGCTAAGTAATTTTAGCTTTAGGCAGTCAGCTCTACAAGCTCTCCTTGAAATCTCTGATGTGTAAAATATACTTTTTAAATAGAAACATAAGGTACAATATGAAGCTAGTATCCTTTGGGGATAATTTAGACAATCAATAATGAGCTCACATTTGCAGTAGTTGAGAAGTAAAGGAAAAATGATAAAGAACTGCTTTCTATACCTTTTGATTATTTAAAATCCAAGAAGTAGCTAAAATTTAGAGATGATTGAAATTGAATTGCTTTTCTGCATTCTGCAGAAGATAAGAAATGTGTAGATTGTATCCCAACTACTTTGAGAAATTCCATTTATGTTTACCCAAAATAAAAGTTCAGAAAATGATGCATATGTACTTTTACATATTTCACTGAAAATAAACATTTTTAAAAAGTGATACTTCAACCAACAAAGTTAAATGGGCTGTAAAAGAGGCACACATCTAAAACCACCTCCAGGTCACACTTCATTCATCATTTCATTGTGATGTGGTTAATTTTAAAGATACACAATTTTCACGATATGCTCAAAAAGTAAAAGTACTTGAAAGCGATTTCTTATGCATGAAGCACCTTGAAGGCAATTATAGGTTATATAATTGGTCATCACATTTTGTTAACAACCAAAACATCCTAAATTGCAAGTCAACCAAGTATCTTTAAAGCAGACACATAACAGGTTTGGAATTAGAAAATAAATGGTCTTGCTTCTAAATTCCATCTTAATTCACCCATTATCAGGCTTCATTCCCCCAAATTTGATGCATTTTATGTCAATCAAACTGATTATATTTTTTCAATAAACTGGAGTCATCAACCCTCCCAACAACCTGTACATTGCTAAAGACTATGATTTGGGAAGAACAGAGACGTTTTGCAACAAAATTGTCCCTTTCTCAATATAATCTTTAGTGGTTTTTTAGTGTTTGTTTTTATTCATCCTTTGAGAGTTCTTAAACTCTGTGTTATGTCACATCATTTGGGGACTTCAAATGATTAATTCATGAGGGCCTATGGACATTTGGTTTAGATTAGATTAAGGGTCAATCATAGTTAAGTCCAAAATGGTCTCTTTGAATCCTATTATTTCCAGTTGATTTCATTCTTCCCCCATGTCAATAAGCTGTATGCATGGATCTTGTTCACATTTTATATAGGTGAAAAAAAAAAAACTGCCCAAGATGAGATGGCAGTTCAAGTCACTACCAGAAAAAAGCTATCTCAAATGTATGGTGGTTAATGGAGAAGTAATTTGGCCCAAATTATAAACAACAGTATGAGAGATGGCATTATAAATTCTTAGTATCTAGACCCTCATTCATCTTTACAATTCCAGACTCCTGATCTATAGTCACACATCACATGTTCCATCACGTGACAATGAGACTGCTGAAGGTGCCTGGGAGCAGAAAAAAGCTATAAGCCAGGAAAGGCGAAAATACACTACTAGTGCTCCCACCATCCTCTACCCAGAGTAAACATCGTTCATCATGCCACTCCCTCTTACTGCATTTGTCTGGAAATCTTATATACAACTCCATTAAATGATAAAAGCTAAGGTTAAAATTATGTTCTAAAAAAATGCTCAGTGTGATTCATTTCCTTCTCATTGTTATTAATAAAATAACTGTATGATAATAATTCCTTAATTAAAATATTTTAGTTCCTTAACTTAAAGTTTTGCTATAAAGTGTCAAAAGACAATAAAAGATGTTATATTGCAAATGACCTGTTGTTTTTTGTCTAAAAGAGATTACTAATTTCTTCAAGTAATATGCAAATTGATCATTCTGAGTTTATATATTTTAACTTTTTGTTATGGAAAATTTCAAATACTAAAAAAAGTAGAGAGAATTGTCTAATGGATTTCTGCTGTTCTAATTTTATCTATCCCTTTACCTTTTTCTTCTAAGGTATGTTAAAAGTGAATTCTAGAAAGCATGTCATTTTACAAAAAAATACTCATAAGCATATATCTCTATCATAAAAGAAATTTCTAAAACATATCACAATATCATGAGCACACTCACAAAATTTGCAATGATTTCTTAATATCAACTAATAACCAGCCCATATTAAATTGTCCCCAATTGTCTGAAAATGCCTTTTGAGTTTTTTGGTACAAATCAGGAATTGAGATCCAATCGGTTGATAAATCTCATAAGGTATTTTTCAATCTATCATATTCTTCTCTCCTCTTTTTTTAATTTATTTTATTTTTTAGAGAGAGAGTGAGTGAGGGTGAGGGGCAGAGGGAGAGAGAAAGAATCTTAAGCAGAGCACAACGCAGGGCTCAATCTCACAACCCTGAGATCATGACCTGAGCCAAAATCAAGAGTCAGATGGTGAACCAACTGAGCCACCAAGGTGCCCCCTCCTCTTATTTTTTTTAAATGCTTTTTGTTGAAGAAATTGTGTCACTGTATATGGAATTTTTCCATCTTGTATTTAGCTAACTGGATCCTTATAATGATGTTTAATATGCTTCTCTATGTTCTATATTTCCTAAAAGCTGGAATTAGAAATAGAGGACTTACTGATTCAAGTTTATTAGTTTTTTTCTTTTATCAAGAATATTTCATGCACGGAGATGTTCATTATTGTTTTACTTCAGGAAGCACATGCCTCCATTTGCCCACTTACTGTCCACAATTAAGAGGGGTCCATCCATTGTCAAGTTCCCCACCAACCTTTCACTTAATGATTCTAGCAGCCATTTGTGATTGTTGCCTCAACCCATTATTTCATTAGGGCTTATAAAATGGTAATATTTAGCATTCTCCTCTCCATTTAATAGCAATGGTTTTTCTATAAATAAGAAATTCTCTCATATAAACTATTAGGTATTCTGAAATACAGCCCAGACAAAAAAACTGCATGAGAAATAACTGATTCCGTCCTTTTATCAATTTTCAAAAAAATGATTTGATGCCCTAGCTACCTCCAAAGGTGTTAAGGTTTTGTTTTTGCTTTTATACTTGTTTGGTGTTGTTTGTGTGTATCATTAAGTGTTTCACTGCACTGTGATTCATTATTCTTTTGCCCCATCTTTGGCCAGTAGGACCCCTTCAGGTTGGCTCCTGTGTGATTTTGACATGATCGGTAACATGCTCGAATAGCTTTCTCTTATCTGGTCTGACAAGATGTCCCAGACTCCTCTTATACAATTCCTAACCCGACCTACAATCTGTCATTTCTCTAAAGAGTCTTCTTTGTTTCGTTTGGGATTTTTTAGCAGAAAAATAGTATTTAGATGCCTTTGAGTTACAGAATAGTCATTGTGACTGTGTGGCCATTGCTTCTAAGGCTTTTCAGTGTACAAACCTAAAAAACAGGTATTTTCAGATTGAGAAAAATAAATAAGCCCATATGTCTCCAAGTTAACAGTTATAGGATTTTTACTTAATGTCTTTGATTTTACAGTTTATCTTCTTTTTCTTACTGTGAATATCCTGGTTCCTAACATTAACATAATTACTTATTTGCTTTATCCTATTTATCTATGTATCTGTTAATAATAAAGTAATGCCAACATTACCAGCTGCAATACCATTGAAAGCAGTTTAAAATTTCCGTTTGGTTTTGTCTTTATAATGTATCTCACTAGTGCTGTAAAGTTAAAACACTGTGTTTTAAAATCACTGAAAATTTATTCTTCTCATAATTCTGTGACACAGAATTAAGTTTATTAGTTTGATCTCTATTTTCTAGATAGATTTGTTGTATTCTTTTTAAATTAATTTTGTTTTTGTTTTAAGATTTTTATTTATTTGTCAGAGAGAGAGAGTGAGAGATAGCACAAGCAGGGAGAAGGAGATTCCCCGCTGAGCAAGGGGCCCAATGCGGAACTCAATCCCAGGACCCTGAGACCATGACCTGAGCCGAAGGCAGACGCTTAACCTACTGAGTCACCCAGGCATCCCTAATTTTGTTTTTAATGACCTAAAATGCTTATATGGTCCCCAAGCCCAAACTATAAAACAAAGCACTTTGATGAAGGTGTAGCCTCCATTGCTCTCTCTTCCCCACTGTTTTCTTCACATCCCTGTAAATAATCATTTTTATTAGTTTTTGGCTTATCCTTGCATTGTTTCTTTTTGCAAATATCAGCAGGGCACATACAGGGACATATCCATACTCATGCACCCAAGCCAATATTCTTACCTAAGAAGAAACTTACCATACACATTCTTCTGCATCTTATATATATATTTTTTTAAAGATGTATGTATATATGTATGTATTTGTTTATTTATTTGCAAGAGAGAGAGAGAGGACGTGCACATGTGAGCATGGAAGGAAGGGGCAGCAGTGCAGAGGGGGAGGGAAAGAATCTTAAGCAGACTCCTTGCTCAGGCAGGGCTCGATCCCAGGACCCTGAGATCACAACTTGAGCCAAACCAAGAGTCAGATGCTTAACCAGCTGTGCCACCCAGGTGCCCCATGCATCTTGTATTTTTAATTAATAGCATATTTTATAGATTACTCCAAACATTTTTAGAAACCTATTCCATTTTAATGGATGTACCATTATTCTATATCAGATGGTTAAGGGTTTTTTAATAATTGGAAAATAATTTTCTAATAATTTTGCAGTTTATTATTCCTAATGAGATTTTTTAATTTTTAGTCTATGACAGCTTATTTCCCATTGAAACAAAAAATTAACTCTGTGATTTTCTGGAAACACACCATACCCCCTCCCCTCTCAAGTGCAGGATAGCTGACTCTCATGTGAAAATGTTTATGTCCACAGTGGGGGAAAAAAATGAAATACATTTCTTTAAACCAAAGCAGAAATTTGTGATTAATATTTCTCCTTTGACGTGAACTGAAATATATCATTTACCCTTGTCTTATAGAACACAAGAAAATAAGCAGAAAATTACTGGTTTGAAGTCATAAGCACTAGGCATTTCTTGTAAGTTTTGATGGTGCTAAGAACTGGTTAAAAGGTATCACAAATTTGAAAAATAAAGGTTGTGAGTCAAACAAGTTCACGTTTTGCATAACACATCTCCACTACCTCTGCCAATACATAAATGGCATAAATTTTGAATTCATATATGCAAAATTACTGAATACATATACACATCACATGAATATTTCAAATGAACTTGTCAACTGAAGCAGAGGTCATCAAGGACATTCCATCAAATAATTCAACAAATGTATATTTGAGCACCTATTGTGGGTCAAGCACTCTGCCAGCCACTGGAATATGAAGCTGAATTGGCTCCCTGAGCTTAACTTTTCTACTAACCTGTGAATTTTTAAAGGATTGACAAAAGACAGACATAATTTACAAATTCTGAAAATGTGCTAAGGACAACGATAATTTTTTACAAACTACATTGGAGACAGAACAGAGGAGAAGTTTAATTGATTAATTTGGGGAAAATTTCCCAGTCAAGTGGTGGCTGGGCTGGGCTGTGAAGGATAAGTAACTGAGAGTAAGATGGGCAAAGGAATTCTTGGCAAAGGGAAAAGCAAAGAATATTACATTATCCATTAGAAAACTCTACAAATGGCCTTTCCCAGGACTCAGTACCTCTAGGGTCTCTGGGTGCCTTTCCATCCCTACAAAGGGACACCCAGACTAATTAGCCTGGAATGAGTCTGCACATAGGAATTTTTAAAAGCTCCCCAAGTAATTCAGTGTGAAACCAAGGCTGATAATCATTGCAATAGTAGATGTCTGGAACTACACAAAAAGATGTGAATCCTGCATGAATAGGTCCTTTTAGCTCCAAGATAGAGGGATGGCCTCTTTGCATATGAAAATCCTATAACTGCTGTCTGATACTATATCCTGGGTGTAATGTTCTCAGTATTTCCCTTTCACTTTCAAATAAAAAAATGGTCACCTTTTTTTAATGCGTATTAGTCAACATTCTAAAACCGTCTGCTGTTTTGCTTGTTTTTATAAACATATAGGACCAGGGATGTTCTTAGCAGTAGTGACAAATGAGGCTTCAACTTAGGCCAAAATCCAGTGCATATAAAAGAAGACTGTCCATCATTTTGGCCACTGATGCTTAATTATGCATTTCATTAAGTAAAGTTTTTACTTTAAAAGGTTCATACTAACAATTAGTCTTCTCTTTTCTAATTTATGCACCTGTTTCTAATTACAGTGGCACCATGTCAGCCTTAGAAAATGCATCTTAAACTCTTCAGAACAACTTGGATATTTCTGCCTACCCAAGGATATTTATCTTCCTCTTCAAGAATTAACTCGACCTTATTTTGTCTCAAATACATTTCCTGTACTTTCCTGGAATAATGACTTTTACTCCTCCAATATTTAAAAGGTAAATATAAGCATTTATATTTTGTTTTGTTTTTATTCTCATTGAAGGTGGTAAGCATTTCTGAATGAAAAAGGAAGGCAGGAAACCCTAAAAAATAATTTGTAATCATGAGATTTTTTTTCTAATTCTGTAACTGTGCTTATCACTGAGTGTTTGCGTCCCCCTACCAAAAAAAATCCTATGTGGAAGTCCTAATCCCCAGTGTGATGGTATTTGGAGGTGGGGCCTTTGGGAGGTAGTTAGGTTTAGATGAGGTAATGAGGGTAGAGCCCCTCTGAAGGGACTCGTGCCTTTATTAGAAGAGGAAGAGGCCAGAGCCCTCTCCCATTCCACCACCATGTGAGGACACAGAAAGAAGATGGCCACTTGCAAACCAGAAAGAAGATGGCCTCTCACAAGAAACAAAATCTGTCAGAACCTTGGTCTTGGCCTCTAGAAGTATGAGAAATAAATGTTGTTTAAGCCACCCAGTCTATGGTGTTTTCTTATAGCAGCCCAAACTGACTGCGACAGACCCTCAGAAACTAAACCAAAGCCACATTAACTAGTGTCAGAAAAGTCTTCTGCCAGAAAATGTGATTACTGTCTCGGCAAAGGAATGGCCATAAACAAATTCTCTACTCTTAACAGCACCTTAAGCTGGAAGCACAGAATTCTGTGTTATCTGTAGGGGCAATCTATTTTTGTAGTATTAATATGGGGTTTTAAATATATATTATAAATTATTGCTGACTAGTAAATAAATTCCTATTCTAGAAACTTTCAGGGAAAAAAAAACATAAATTAATCCTAACAAGGATAAAAAGAAATGACATTTAAACACGATCATTTAAGTGTTTTTAGTTTACAATATATAACATGTGGTATTATAAGTTGAAGCCACGAATGCTACTTTTAAAAAACCATCAAAATTAATTCCCTGTGAGTACTGCAAAGGACATTCTCTCACCAGGGTAAAGCAAGGGGGAAATCTGTCTTCAACTTTCTCACTCTTCATCAGGGGGGCATCTTCTTGATCCCTCCCTGACCAACTGTCAAATTCCACATGCTGTCTATGACATTCCACTCCAAGCCTGTTTGGCCCCAGTTTGCTCCTGGGTCTCCTCTCCTACATCAAAACTTAGCTCTCCTTTTTACCATGTCCTCTGATCTCAATTTTCTGGCAAGGACTTGATGAACAAATTCTTATACATACATTCATGGATGATAGTAAGTTCATTCCAAGTACATTTATGAATTTTCATAATTATCATCCAGGGCTTCTATTTTAAAATAAGTTATCCTAATGCTGGGAATTGAAGTGATATTGTTTAAAAAAAAAAGTTCCAAAAGACCTAGTTTCAAAACTCTGCGTAACTCACTTAACCCTTCTGATCCTCAATTTTAGCAATGGCAAAATTTATATAATATCCACCTCCTTTGTCTTGAGGATTATATGAAAGGAGATAAGTAAAAGTACTTTGAAGCTTTTAATATACATATATAGAAATATTACATTTGTATGTAAATATGTGAATTCATATGTACACATATACGTGTACATAAGATGGTATTATTTATTCAATATTGTGGAGTACTTGGACCTTTTAGTCCTACCTTCTGCAACTGTCAAACAATTGAGTGACCAGTTAAAATATTAGATGAAAAAGGCAAGAGAAATGACCTTTTGACAGGAAAAGATCGCTATATACCTTGGAGACTACCACTGAGATGCCCAGAGAAATGATTTTTAGAAAAATGGTCACCATTTCATAGCTTTAGCCTTCCAAGTCCAATATAGCTGAATTTGACACAGTGGGAGAATACAGAATAAAAATAGCCCTGCAGGTAATTTCATCCTATTATGTTTATTTGAAAGGAAGACTGAACTCTATGCATTTTTTTCAATGTTCTTTCTTACAGTTTTGGTGCACTGATCAGAAACAACCTAAAGCTATGTGCTGAGGGCTGTAATTTCATAGGAAGTATCGCAGTAAAAAATTTGATGGATGTGTATCCGAAAGGAGATAACCTAGGGAAGGCATCAGAAGCAAAATAAGATTGTCTTTAAGTAAACCCATTTAGGACTAGCCTATCACATCAACTCCACCACTATAAAATTATGGATTGGTCAGGAGCAGCCGAAAAGCTTGTAAGATATGCTGAGGAAACAAGTTCAGGCTAGTGTGTAATCTTAAAGCTGCTGAGATAGGAAAATCACTAATTGCATTTTCTGAGTGACATTTTTTATCATCCTATCTTCTCATGAAAGACGATTTTCTGAAAATTGAAAGGGTGTTAGGATGTTGAGAAGTCAGCCAAGTAGTGATATGTTTGCCCAGAATATCATTTTCTGTTTTTGTGGGGATTGGAAGGAAGAGTTGGTTTTGATATTGTTGTTTTCCCCAGAACTCATACTATGTCTGAGGACTTATTTAGGATGGGCCTTATACACAATATTTTTTCACATGACTACTGAAGTGGATAGAAATTCATGCCAACAAGACATAAATGTCAGTGGCTCCCTTTCCTTATAATTTTTCAGAAGAGTCTTATATAAATGTACTGATGGGAACAAGCAGTAATGGGATTCCTCGGTGAGGAAAAGAACAATATAATGAATGGTGAGCTTCAGGGCAAGAACAACATCAGCAGGAGATAAAGAGAAGTTGAGCAGTGTTCAGACTGAAAAATTATTAGAGACCCAACCTCTAATCTCTGCTAATATGTTAGTGGCTGAATATGAATGTATGAATATAGTGACTGTATCATTCATGTTGTGATAACTACTCTTTTTTGTATGATGGAAGAATCTAAATACACAAGCTCTGGTGCTAGGGAATAAATGGAATTAGAGCACTTTAATAGAATCATTTAAGGAAAGGCACTGGCCTTTTGGAAAGAGAGCTACTACTCATATCCTAAAAGCCATGAGATCACCTGGGGAGGCTGATGAACTAAGGGCCAGTGAAGTTACTGGAGAGAACAAGGGAGAAGACAAAAATGCAAGGCTAACCCACTTATAAAAGAAAAGTTTATCTCCCTCTCACCCCACTGAAGGTCATCTTTTCTACTCTTTGCCCCAGAAATGCTTGACTGTTTAAAACTCTTAAGTGTTTTTACATTATTTACAGTTACTTAACATGTATCTCTATAGCCTCATGCTACTTAAGATTAGATAAATGTTAAACATTTATTTGATTCAGCACTAAATTTTATTTACATGGGTTAAGTCTTCATAGTTTGTTGATTACATGACAAGTTCTTAGTCCACAACATTTAAACAGGAGACAGGAATGTGTGACCTAAGCATTTAAAAATCTAAGTCACACTGACTTCCATAAACTGCAGATTTCACACTTTTCCCCCCATATTCATATTCCCTACAGTTAGTCAATCTGGGTAAGATAAAAATGTTGAAAGGATTTGGTGTTGGAGAAAAAAAGAAAGATGTAGAAGATGTTCTCACACTATTAAGTAACATACTTTGTTTCTAGACAATTTATTAAAAAAATATATATATATTTGTTCAGCATCCACTACATGCCCACCTGTTCCCAAAACCTAGGCGATGCAAAGAAGAATAAGAACAGAATCCTTACTTGGCTGAAGAAATATGGATATATTTGTTTGTTTGTTTATACTTGTAGGAGAGAGTGATTATACACAAATTGTAAAAATTGTATTAAAAATATTAATTAATGGAGCGCCTGAGTGGCTCAGTCAGACTCTTGGTTTCAGCTCAGGTCAAGATCTCAGGGTAGTGGGATGGAGCCTTGCTTCAGGCTCTGTGCTAAGCAGGGAGTCTGCTGGAGATTCTCTCTCACCCTCTCCCTCTCCCTCTGCCCCTACCCCACTCTTGCACACACTCTCTATAATAAATAAATAAATCTTTAAAAAATATATATTAATAAGTAAAGTTTCCAAAAATGATTAGGCAAACTTAAGATGAATACCTTGCTGTACGCAGCATGAATCAGAATGAGTAACAGTGTGAAATTTTGGCAAAAATTGCTTTACTTTTCACACTGTTTTCCATTTTGCATTGTTAAAGTAACAAAGTAAATGGAGAAAGTTGGGGGGGGGGTTAAAAAACCTCTGGTTTTATTTTAAGGTTAAATAATGAGTCCTAAAAGAATTATTCTGGTTCAAAATGGATGTGCACTGTGGCATTCTCAGACTTCCAAAAGCTGCCAAATGTCTGTATATTTTGACTCCGTGCATCAAAAATGAGCACAGGGAAGCCCAAAGTCAAAGTAAAGGAGTCATTTGGATGCATCTAGGAAAATGCTTTTTTCCTATCAAGCAACTATGAACCCTAAGATGGAACAGTGCTAGCCTTAGAGTGACCTGTCAGTAGACTGGAACCAATGTGGGAAAACCAACTTAAAGGATCCTGTCAGGTCAGGTGGTGAAAGAAAAGCCATGGGGGGACTGAATTGGGAGTTGAGGATCTAGAAGGAGATGCATGTGAGGCCCACCTCCACTGAAGAACTGGTGCTGAGAATCCCTCACGGTTTCACATACTTTTATAACAGAGCCAGAGAGGAAAAAAAAAAAAGCTTTTGTAAATTGCTTCTTCCTGTGAACTATTGTTTATACTATTTGTCCCTGAGTTTATATTGCTATTTATCTTCCTGCAGCATTTCCCCAACTGTTCTATAAAACTCTCTTCGAATCTCCCAAACCCAGTGCATAATTGTTGTGTAACAGGGAAAATGTATTTTTAAACAGACTGGAGTGATTTTCTTTTGCTAACTTCTTCGCGTATGAACTTTTTCTCTTTTAACCCACAGCCAGAAGAGAGAATTGGCATTTTTACAGCAGAAATACAGCCTATATACATTCTGCTTCTGATGCCCAAAATAAAAATGTGAAGCCCAATTTTCTCTTAGCCCAACTTTATTAAGAAATTAAAGGGTTTTCTACATTTCGGAACTACTCCTTCACATACACGGAGACAAGCCCGGCCAACTTGCATCGAAGTCAGGGATTGCAGTTCAAGATGGCGACGTAGGCGGATCCCGGGCTCACCGCCTCCCACAGACGCACCGAATCTGCAGCTACGTAAGGAACATACGGCGCAAAAGCTGTCTGAGCAACCGCTACCGATCGCGTGAAGGGAGAAGGCCCACATCAAGGCAGGTAGGAGAGGCTGGGACACAGCCTCCCCGCACAGCAACCCCTGAGGAGCGAAGGGTCCGAACGCCTCAGAGGGCACCCCAACTTTTAAGAGGGAGAAGCAGCCCCTAAGACATCTAGCTTTGAAAGCCCACAGACTTGCCCACCAGAGGACGACAATCTGAGAAACGGCCCTTAAAGGGCTCGCGCGCAAGGACTCACCTGCCGGGGGCCCAGCGCAGAGGCAGCCGGTCCAGAAGTGCCGGAACTCTGCGTGAATGAGGCTCGGTTGCTCTTCTTCAAGCATCGGCCTGAGTGAGGGGCAGGCATCTCATTTCTCACAGCTCTAGAGGCCTGCTGGCTGGCGGGCACCACCGTCACCCTCTTCCTCTGCAGGCGCCATCTTGGTTTTGCTTTTTTTCTCTTGAATGCTTGGCTTCCCCGCCCCTCCTCCCCGCCAGCAGGCGCCTTCTCTGCGCTCTCCCAGTACCCAGAGCACCAGTATCTCCCTGAAGGGAGTTTCTACACACGTCTGATGCCCCGGTTTTTGCAGCTACGGACCAGCAGATGCCCCTTGATCGCCTGACTCTGGAGGCCAGAGGGCCTTGGGATTCTGGGTCGCAAGGCGCTGTGACAATGAGACGATTCGTGGCAGACCGCTACCCCCAGGGCACTGCACAGGCAGCAAACTAAAACACGCTGAATCTTTCTGTGATTGAGGCCTTTTTGCTTGTTCTGGAGCTTCGGCCTGAGCGGCAGGCTTTAGGTTTGGCACACACCTAAGGGCCAGTGGAGGTGCTCTCCAGGAATATAGGCAAGTGAACTTGGTCTTTGCGCTCTCCCCCTGCCTTACTCCAGTTGGCTGGTACCTCCCTGAAAGGAGCTTACGCCCTCGTATGGTGCCCCGATTTTTGCAGCTACACCATGGGACATTTATTTCTACATTACCTGGCTCTGGTGGTCAATGGTGCTTCCAAAATAGTAAGAATAAGAGTAAGAATAAGAGGCATTCAGAGAGAGTAAGATGGTGTGAGGGTTATTTGGGTCCTAGAGGAAAGACGGGGTCTCAACCAATGGGAATAAGTGTACAAGAGGAAAGCATCTAACTTGTGTTATCCTTGCCCACCTTATCCAGCATGGCAAGGCAGAGGTAGGACAGCAATGACTAATGGCAGTATCTGTTCTAGATCAATGTGATAATTAATGTTATGTGACAACCCGGATAGGCTATGGTGCCCAGTTATTTGGTCAAACACCAGTGAGATGCTGCTGTAAAGGTTTTTTCAGATGTGATTAACATCTAAATGAGAAGACTTTAAGTAAAGCTGATGACCTTCCATAATATGGGTAGATTTCCTCCAAACCTCTGAAAGGCTTAAGAGAAAAGACTGAGGTCCCCTGATGAGAAACCGTTCTGCCTCCAGATGGTCTTCAGTCTCAAGACTATATCAACTCTTCCCTGGGTCTCCAGACTGCCGGCCTGCCTTGCAGATTTTGGACTTGCCAGCCCCCACAATCATGTGAGTATATAAATATGCAATATACATCCTATCGGTTATATTTCTGTGGAAAATCCTGACTAATATAGTAGGTAAGTCTAAAATGGCACCCTGAGCCTGCATTGCCTGAAGATGTCATGCGGGAACCCAGCAGTTCCTGGGTGGAGAACAGCAGAACACCTGAAACAAGGTGTCAGGAGGAGGGGGCTGCCGAATATAGGAACTTCATGACCAAAGTAAGGGGCAGCAGCCATGGATTTCAGCAGCAGCTACCCAAGTGACTCCAAAAAGAGCAAGTCACACCTCAGAAGGTGCCAGCTCCCAGACCCCAAGGGCCAGCACAGACTAACCATACCACAAAAAAATTTAGGGAGGATACTAAGAAGAGCATATGATCCAGTTGACATCCCCAGCCCTCCATAGGATCACATCAGTGTCTTACTGAGCCATCTTCCTGAGAAGAGGCAACGTAAGAGAGTAGGATAACAGCCCTGACGTAAAACTTGTAGTTTGAATTCACTGGGTACATGATGAAATACATGGAGCTAACCCAAAATAGACCATATTAAACCCAAACCTACCTTTATTGCCAAGATTCATTCCAGGAGAGGTGATGTCAGCAGCGTGGCAGAATAGGAGGTTCCCACTCATACTCTCCCTTAGCAACAATAATCTGGTAGCCATCTACAGGCAAAAGTGCCTTTGTACTTTGGAGGTTTGCTCTTGTGAGAGTTTAGGAATCCAGATAAGAGATGGCAAAACCCCAGTGGAGTCCAAGACCAAAGAGTCGTTTTGAGAAAGCAGGCAGGTGCCCAGGGAGCAGGCTGTCCAACAAAGGTCCCAGTACAGACAGAGAAACAGCACTGTCCCTCTGTGGTCTTGGCTGCTCTCCCATTTGGCCTTGGTCCTGCCACCAGCACCATCTGCTAAGGGACCCTGGAAGAGTCATACGTACCCTTGCCTCCAGTAATAGGTCCCTCTGTACTCAGTCTGACTGTGAACCCTGAAGTGTCCCATAACCCAGCTCCAGGCCCTTTCAGCTCTGATCCAGGAGTGTTCCTGCTTGCCACAGATGGGCTGGCAGACAAACCTGTCAGTGCCTGTTGAAGGCGAGCCTGCTGCCTTTGGTCCCACCATGAATCCTGAAATGGTGCTGTGACTTGGCTCCAGACCCTTTCAGGGAGCAGTCCTGACCACATAGGGACCCAGCAGATGACATGCTCTTCTGTGCCCCCAAAGTCAGGCCCACTGACATCTATCCAACTGTGGATCCTGAATCAGCCCTGTGACCCTACTCCAACTTTACTCAGTCATAGTCTGAAGGTAGTCCTGCACACCAACAAACCCAGAAAGGTGCCCACCGATCCATTCTCCTGGAGGGAGTCCTGCATACCTCAGTCCCAACTGACGACCGTGAAGCAGCCTTATGACTTGGGTGCGGCCCCTCTCGGCTGCAATCCAGGGCAAATCCTAACTACCTAGTGACCTACCCAGTGATTCATCAGAAGCCCTACCACATACTCTGTGGGAGCAACCCCATCTGTGCACCTGATAGTCCTGCCATCTGTGGACCCAACTGAAGAACTTGAAGTGGAGCCTTATTTTAGCACCACCCTACTAACCAAGGTCATGGAGGCAGTCCTGTCGACCCAGGGACCAGGGTGGACACCTGCCAAAGCCCCTGGTAACAGGAGCACAATTACTGGATTGTATAGTAAAGGTATATTTAGTTTAGTAAGAAACTGCCAACTGTCTTTCAAAGTGGCTTTAAAAATGCATTCGTTCAAAGCAATAAATAAGATTCCTATTCTTCCACATCTTCACCAGCATTTGGTATTGCCAACATTCTGGATTTTGGTTATTCTAATGAGTGTATAGTGGTATCTCATTGTTATTTTAATTTGCAATTCCCTAACAGCTTATGATATTGAGCATCTTTTCATATGTTTATTTGCCATCTGTGTATCTTCTTTGGTGAGGTGTCTGCTCAGCTTTTGTGTTTTAAGAATGTGCTCTTCTGCTCATTTTTTCAAACTTTAAATATGAAGGGACAAATTCACTTACCTTTATAATAACCTCAAAATAGAATTCCTTCCTGGATTTCTAGTATTTCCATCCTGAGATGGGAGTGAAAAATCAGAGTTATTTAATTGGGGAAAAAAAGAACAGATCACTCACTCATAATCTTCTCTGAAGAAAACAAAGAAAAAATAGAACTGATATTTTTCTCAGGGAGGAACACAGACAGCATTGTACCTGAAAATAATAATAATGCACATTGTCCAGCTAGCCTGGAACATTTGCCACTTGACTTCCATTGTCCTGATTTCACCTCTAAAACACTGACAGGACACAGTGGTTATCACCATCCCACTCTGGGTGATTAATCTGAAAGTCTAGGCTATTTTTGAATTGTCACTTTAGTTTTATGAGCTATGCCCTTCCTTGTTTTGAATGCCCTTGTTTTTAATTCTTATCAATTTTATGGCCAAGTAAAACAGGGATCAAATTTACTACACAAGCTCTGATTAATGAAATTACCCAAACAACTATTACCATGGACTGAAAATACTGTTACTTTCTAATAACTAATACATTTTCAAATAGACAGCAAGTCAGGATATTTATTTTCTGAAAATGTGTTATATCAAAAGATAAAGTGCCATGGGGAAAAATCAAAAGCACCTTATTAAACCAAGTTTTGGCATGAGTATGGTTTAGAATATGAAAGTGGTTGTTGGGGCGCTTGGGTGGCTCAGTCGTTAAGCATCTGCCTTCGGCTCCTACTCCGTGGGACGCCTGCTTCTCCCTCTACCACTCCCCCTGCTTGTGTTCCCTCTCTCGCTGTGTCTCTGTCAAATAAATAAAATCTTTAAAAAAAAAGTGGTTGTTAATGGGTCTCAAGCAGTTTATAATTGCTTTATAGGAATGACTATTAAGGACACTAAAAGTATCATAACTTAAAAAAAAGAAAAGAAAGACATAAATATAGGTCATGGTCAAAATATCTGTAGACATCAATAATTTAGATAAAAATCAGACTTTACTTTCTAATACATTTTCATTTATTGGACCAAATATTATATGTAATGATTCAGGTTAAAATCCTATATTCTTTTAACCTTTTAACATTTATGATTAATATATATGTACTTTATGCTCTAATAGAATCTCTGACTATGTTTTAAAACTCTTGTTTGGAAGTAAGTATTCACATAATGATAGTTATATCAAATTATATCATCAAAGATAAAATGAATAAATTTAGGGGCAGATAAAATTCTGAAACAACAACAAAACCACCAATCAGTAAGAAATAATTAAAAATCAGAAATATCTAAAAAAAATCAGAAATATCTAGTCATCATGAATCATTAAATAAGTGGAAGTTCTAGAATATTTTTGGAACTGGAAGCAACTCAGAAGGTCATTTGATCCATCTATCATATTTGGATAAGTCTATAATGAGAATTATGCTGGGCAAATAGTTGTCAATTGTTCTTCTAAAGATTCCTGGAACATTCTCTGACCATCCATTACAGCACCAACATTTATTAATAACATTCTAGAATGTCTTCGTTCTCTTTGCCTGAATTCTCTCCTGCTGCTTTTTCCTCTGCTTTACATTTTGAAGGAATTGCAAATAATTTCCCAAAAGCTAGCACAGCATTGATCAAACATCAGCCCAACCAGCATTTTTACCTAAATTAAATAGAAAATACCAGTGTGCTGGGTAAACAGAAATAACTGATTCTTGAAATTTGTTTCAGTTGTCCATATGTATATGTGTGGATATTCATTTATATACAAGTATGTGCCTGTCAAGATAAAAATATAATTTTTACTAAGTATAATGGTTAGAAATTTTTAAAAAAAACACAAATTTCTATTAGGACATCAAGAATTATTCCTTAGGAGTGCCTGGGTGGCTCAGTTGGTTAGGTGTTTGCCTTCGGCTCAGGTCATGATCCCAGGGTCCTGGGATCGAGTCCCGCATCGGGCTCCCTGCTCTGCAAGGAGTCTGCTTCTTCCTCTCCCACTCCCCCTGCTTGTGTTCCCTCTCTCGCTGTGTCTCTCTCTGTCAAATAAATGAATAAATACTTTTTTTAAAAAAAGAATTATTCTTTAGTAATTTTTTTTCTTAGTATAGGTGAAGAGTATTTTCTGGCTATATATTTTCCACTTTGACTAATAAAATTTTTTTTGTTCACACAATTATTCTCCTTGTTGATTGCCCAATTTTGCTTTGGAGAAACTCATGAAATATTTTCTTAAACACTATTTTTTCACTAAATTATATAAAACCTAGAATTGTGACTCTTGAAAAATGAGAATAATTTAAAACCTTTGATGTATGATTTGTGACATGACTTCTATATTTAGCCTTCATGAGAGAACAGATCACAATGGATGTATAAACGAGCAAATGTAAATTGTTATTAGAACTGATATAGCTAGGAAGTATTTTTCTGTGTGTGGTACAATTGAAACATCAATTATGTTACAATAAATATCATTCCTTTGACATGTAATACAAAAAGTCATTTAAGAAAGAATTTTTCCACACTAATTTGGCACAGTTTCTCATTACTAGAGGCAGAAATAAAAAAACTTTGGTTTAATTTCAAACATTGTTAATATGAATCTTTCCTAAAATAAAAACTAAAATGGTGAAAAGGAATGTGATATTATAAAACACAAAGCTTTTTCTTGAGTTTTTTTTTTCTTCTTTTTCTTTTTAAATCAACTTTATTCAGATATAATAGACCTAAAACACCATACATTTTAAAATGTACAGTCTGATGAGTTTTGATAACCTATATACCCACGCAACCACCACCCTTTCCAGTCAATCTTTTCTCAACCATACTGTATGAATCAATGTTACTGAAATTCATTTTTACTGTTCTGTGTGGTTTGTTTCTTTTCATTGCTGAGTAGTATTCTATTCTATCAATGTATTACAATTTGTTTATCTACTCATCTACTGATAAACATTTGGGTTGTTTCTAACTTTGGGTTATTCTGAATAAAACTGCTATAAATAGAGGCACCGCTCAGTCAGTTAAACATCTGCCTTTGGCTCAGGTCATGATCCTGGGGTCCTGGGATCAAGCCCTACATCAGGCTCCCTGCTTGTGGGGAGGCTACCTCTCCCTCTCCTCCCCGCTCTTGCTCTCTCTAGCTATCTCTCTCTCTCAAATAAAAAATAATAATAAATAAAAATTTTTAAAAACTGCTATAAATATTTATCTTTTTATGAATATATACAGGGAGATTTATTATAAGGAATTGGGTCATGTGATTATGAAGTCTGAGAAATCCAAGATCTGTAGTCAGCAAGCTGGAGACCCCAGAGAGCCAATAGTTCCAGTCCAAAGGCCAGCAGACTCAAGACCCAAGAAGAACCAATGTTTTAGTCTGAGTCTGAAGGCAGAAAAAGACCAACGTCCCAGCTGAACCAGACAGAAGGAGTTCCCTCTTTTTTTTTTTCTATTTTATTTTATTGTGTTATGTTAGTCACCATTCATTACATCATTAGTTTTTGATGTGGTGTTCCATGATTCATTGTTTGTGCATAACACCCAGTGCTCCATGCAGAACGTGCCCTCTTTAATACCCATCACCAGGTTAACCCATCCCCCCACTCCCCTCCCCTACAAAACCCTCAGTTTGTTTCTCAGAGTCCATAGTCTCTCATGGTTCGTCTCCCCCACGGAGTTCCCTCTTACTTAAACTTTTTACTCAGTCTTTTTGATTAAAGTCTTCAGTTGTTTGGTGAGGCACATCCTCATTAGGGAGGAAAATCTGCTTTACTTAGTCAGTGGATTCAATGTTAATCTCATCCAGAAACACCCTTACAGACAACCCAAAATAATATTTAGCCAATGTCTATGCACCCTGTGGTCCATCCAAGTGGACACATAAAATTAACCATCACAGGTATTCTGTGAGTAATCTGATACCTCATAACATACTCTAAACACCAAAAGTAATTCCTGTACTACAACAGCACTAAGACTTGTGACAAGAAAGTAAGACAAACCAGGGATGGAAGGAGGGAGAAGAGAGGAAACATAAAAATGGAATCAAGAAAGCATGTAAACAAGGAGAGGGTTTATCAATTTGATGTGCGTGTTTAAGTTCAGTTTATATAAGATGCCGTTGGAGAGACTACCGAAGATGTTTCCTTGCTGTGCAAGTGCACTCCTTTTAACAGTACATTCCAAAACACCCTTTGGACACCTACCTTGTGGCTTAGGACTCTAAAATCACAAAGTCCACTCACTTCAATTATTTGCCCAATATTCACCTTCATCCCAAGCAAACGGAACACCTTCCATGTAGCCAGCTCCATTTGGAGGAGCTAAGAGGTAAGTGGAAAAATTATCCTGAAAACGTATACTCACAAAATCCTGAAAAGTTGGTTTGCTTAAAACTCCTCTTTAGGATGATATTGAGAAAAAATGTCCCCACTTCCCATCCTCCATTCCCCCAGTGTTTATAGGCAATAAAAGTGGGATCTGGACTGATGCCTTTTAGAGAGAGGACCTCTGGCCTTTGTACACTTGACCATCAGCCATGAAAATGTCCTCTAAATTAATTCTGGTTTCTTGTGGGGATAAGAACTTCTTAAAGACCGTTTTATTGGTTTATTAGACACTAATGTTGTAACCCAACATATTTTCCTTTGCTCAGGACAAAGCCTTCATAAATATTTCCTTCAGGGTGGGTAGGGGGAAGTGAAGGGACAGTTTCATTGTAAAGAAGGTGTGAGTAATGCTCTAAGTTCCAGTTTCCCATGCTGGGACTGTATTTGCCATTCCTTGGACATGCGTTCAAAGACAGGTTTTCCAATCTGGGAATTTTATGTTTTTAGTATTAAAGGGAAATTCGCAAGTTTCAAATATTTGCCATGATTCTCTTCATATTTGAAAGCATGGACCGCTCTCCGGTATGTGCACTTGAACACTTCAGAAGAGTTTCATTCTTTCAGGCACTTAGGTTTATAAATCTAAGTATCTAATTTTGTTAATGGGGTTTTCCATACCCCAAAATTTTGCTACAAATGGGTTCCTATGTGCCAAGAACTGTTCAAAGTGCTCGATAATTTTCATTGTTAACTCATTTACTCTTCATAACAACACAGAGGTTGGTTACCATTATCATCCTTATTTGACACCTGTCTGTGGCATAGACAGGGATGAGGTACTTACACAAGTTTGCACAGCTAAAACGTGAAAGAGCCGGAAATCAGACACAGCTTTGATTGGGCTCCAATATCCATGTTCTTAAACCTTGTGCTATGCTGCCTCTCCACAGAGTGGTCTATTTTCTCTTCTTGAAGTGGATTAATTTCTGAAGTTAAAAATGAGGTTAATCTAAGATATTACATCTAGTTAAGTGATACAGAATTTGAGAAGGGCATTACACTGATACCTTCATATGTTTCTTATTGTACCATTATAGGGAAATCTTGTTTTCCCAAAGTAAAGTAGATATACTACCATTTAGATGCTACAATTTGTAAATATATTAATCAATGATTTTTTTGAGTCTAGAAATGGCATCAAGCAAACATTAACATTTAAAAATGTAATACCAAAAAGTATCTAATTTCAGTGATTTTCAGATTTTTTTTTTCTGTTCAAAATTTATCATAGGGGGCGCCTGGGTGGCTCAGTTGGTTAAACTTCTGACTCTTGGTTTCAGCTCAGGTTATGATCTCAGGGTCATGAGGTCGAGCCCCATAGCAGGCTCCGTGCTGGGCATGGAGTCTGCTTGGGATTCTCTCTCTCCCTCTCCCTCTCCCCCTCACTGCCATGCTCTCTCTCTCTCCCTCTCTTTCTCTCTCTCTCTCAAATAGTCTTTAAAAATAAATAAATAAATAAATAAATAAATAAATAAATAAATAAATAAATAAATAATAAAAATTTATCATAGAATTTTATATCCCCAAAATGACCAATTCTCACATGATTAGACAGGAAACCATCTCACACTTAGCTAGTAACTGTCATCAATTTTGTGTCTTCTTCTGACTTTAGTTAAGAGAAAACATCTGGTTACCATTCTTTATATATAATAAATCATATACGTGAAGTTGGTAATTAAGCTTCCCCTGAAGACTTAGTAACTATGATTCTTGAAAACTTCTTTATAAACTCCCAAGCCTTTAATCAGTTAATTCATTATGCATCTTTGCCAAGTTCTCTTTATTTTTTCATGTCTCTTAAATTGTTGAAATTCAAACTGGACACATCCTATAATTTATTATTAAAATATGTCTATCATCATATCACTCCATCTTGGAAGCACAGGTCTGGGAGTCAGAAGATTTAGTATCTACTTCGCCTTTTCCAGTTTATTAGCCATTTTGAGTTACACAGGTCATCTGACTCATCTGCATCCCAGTGTGCTTACATGTACATAGTAGCAACTTGACTAGAAGATTTTTACTGTCTCAAGATGGTATGCTTCTATGATTTTCTCCAGTGAAACAATAATTTTTAATGAATATCTTTGTATATCTAACTTTTTTGCATTCTCTCTTGCCAGATTTTTTTTTTCTTTACAAATCAAATTATCCTTCATTCATCCCAAGGGAGCTTCATTATATTTATTTTTCAAGTGGTCAAAGTCATTCAGAATTCTATTTTCTATAAGGTAAGTGATTCATCCACTTAAAATATCAGTTCTTCAATGCCAGTATGCAGTATCTAGGAAAAAACTCAGAACATTTTTGTGTGTGTTAGATCAGTTTCGGGAATTTATGTAAGATAAACTAGCATGTTTACACCTAGTCTCATAAAAGAAGAGTTTAACAAGATAAAAATAGGTCAAAAGGTGAGATTAACCAATCATTACTGTTCCTCCATTTTTTCCTCTTCCAATCATATTTATTTAACACCTCCATTTACTGTGCTAGGTGCTATGCCAAGAAAGCACAACAGATGTATTTCTTGTCTTTGAAGAACTCACATCTTAAAATAGGTATTACTGAAGTGCGAAAAAAGAGTAAGAAATAGATTTAAAATATGCAGAGAATAAGTGACTCTTTCAAAGTATATGTAATTTTACCAATATGTTCTAGTTGAAACATTGCTGTAAAAGGCTCTTTATCATCAAATCTGACCTCATGACTTGGGTAACAGCTTCTCCTTTGCTCATCTTCATATGACTTTTAGGAAGGATCTTATAGAAAAGAAACAAATATTGTCTTTTTTATTTTCCCACTAGTGTTTTTTTCACACCTGTCTCTTCCTCCATTTTTTCCCCCTCCCCTTTTCCCTGCTCCCCAATCCGCCTGGTCTCACTCCCTACACAGTACCTCCTCCAGTTAAGGTACTTCTTGTAAAGTTAGCCCCATACTTTCCTTGGAACCTGGGTCCCCAAAATTAGTCTCAACTTTTTATTGAAATTACTCTCAAATTATTCCTTCCTGAGAAATAATTTAAAGGGTTCCTGAGAAATAATGATGATGATAAATCAAGTGTAGCTTCTTTTTATAAAGAGGCTTAGAATCTCCGGTAGAGGGAGTGTAAGTAATCCTTGCTGGAGTGAGGTGTGTATATTCTTGACTTGTGGCCACATTGTTGGAGAAGGTCAAGAGAACTCTAAAGGAAGAACTGGAAAATTTCTAGTAGAACTGAAATAGGGAGAGATAAGACTTAGAAATATTTCAGCAATATTTGAGAATATGCAGAATGTTCTAAGGAGTAGATGTGGAGGAAAGGAATAGTAGAATAAGCAGTCTGGTCATATCCTTATATTCTAATTTGTAACTACAAATTAGTTACAAATCTTCTTGTGATTTGAGTGAAATCACAAGTGAAGAAGAGAGACAGCAAGAGAAGAATTTTAGTGAGAGTGGTTTGATGGCTAAAATGATGAATTACTAGCTCACTCCTGATAAAACATATAAACACCCACAGTCTTCATTCCTTTGTAAAATGTGGCCAGTGGTGCTCTCCTACTGAGGGAGTGTCAAAAATAACAATAAAAATTATTGAAAAGTTAACAATAGAAAAAATCCTTTAAATAATAACTTTTCTTTCCTGAATTTATTCAAAACTTCATTCAACTATTCTACAATTTATTTTACCATGCCATTTTTTATTCTAACAGAATACAGCTATCCTGTTTGAAAATCTAAGAGAATTTTTCCCTTTGTCAATTGAAACATATCACTAATGTCTATAAAATTCAAATAGTGATCATATAATGTAGAATAAGATTTGTGCTTTTTTCTTTTTCAAAAATAATAATATACAAGAGAAAGATTGGAAATGAAAGTGACAGTGAATAAAAACATGGTAATGGGGAGATGCTGAATCAGGTGAGCCAGAATATTTAACATAAACCAAATCATTTAAAATTTATTTTACAGAAACAGATGCATTTAAATTACTATTTAGGTGCTCTTACACATTACTGTTTAAAGGGTATGGTTTAAATTCACTGCTCATTTAGTTATGGCTCAGTTGGTAAGCGTGTTAATGAACAGGTAGAGTTTGAACCATTTATTTAGGACATGCAAATACTTTCAAGCAAGGAAGAAGGTTCTTCCCTCTGCGGGACTCCTCTGTAGGAAAATACTGATTTTATGTTGATTCTCATGACAGTGTTAGAGTCTATAAAAGTTTAAAACTAAATGCTTGATGGGATTTGTATATGCAGTAGAAATAAAATTCAGTGCAGTTTTATTCACAGCCTTTTTATTTTTTGCTTGGGAGTTTTAAAAATGCTTCTAGAAGAGGTGAATGTTTTATTGATTAGCTAACCCTACAATTTTTTGCTATGTATAAATAATTGCTAGGTGTTTCAGCAAATTCGAGTTGTAAAAGTGACTGAAGTCAACATTATTTGGTAAATTACTATAATTCCTTACTAAACATTTTTCACATTTCAATTAACTATTTTTTTCCTTCCCTAAGTACTAAGCAATAAAGTAACTGCAGTTAGAAATCATTTTGTCATGCCTGAACATTACCATTTCACAAAGGGCAATCATTTTTGGATACATAAGCTGTCAGTAAAATAATTTTATTTACTTTTAATTGATGCTTAAGCCTCTTTAAGACCATCATTAACAAACCTTCTTTAATGATTAGCCAGGAAATGTCTTCAAATAATTAGCAAATTTCTGGCACAAGCAGAACACCTTGGTCCTACAGCAGTAGAGGGTGGAAGAACCTTTGAGGAGGCCCACCAAAAGACAATTCTAGGCCAGATATTCCCAATGCTCACAGAGGATGAATATCTGGAGCCATTTAATAAGACTTCCATGGGGGGGCGCCTGGGTGGCTCAGTCGTTAAGCATCTGCCTTCGGCTCGGGTCATGATCTCGGGGTCCTGGGATCCCGGGGTCCTGGGATGGAGCCCCGCATCGGGCTCCCTGCTCCGCGGGAAGCCTGCTTCTCCCTCTCCTATTCCCACTGCTTGTATTCCCTCTCTCGCTGTGTCTCTCTCTGTCAAATAAATAAATAAAATCTTTAAAAAAAAAAAAAAAAAAAAAGACTTCCATCCGGAGGAGGAAAGAATGCTCTTTAGTATCGTCATCATTTTATAATCAGCAGAGGTAGGTTTGAAACATTCTTCTTTCCTATGTGTAAATATGGAACATCTGTGGGAGCAAATGCCTGTACCAACTATGCAAACAAAAACAGAACGATTCCCATTTTGAAATCTCTTTCCTGGGATGGTTAGGGATGAGAAATAGAAGATCAGATCCTATTAGAGCATTTTAAGGTGGTATTTACAGTTGCTGCAGAAGATAATCAGGTTTGCCTATTGTTTCAAGACAATGATCTTAATTGATAATTTTCTCACTGTCCCCAAGCACAAGATTCACCTATGCAGAGGGAGGCAGGTTGATGGAATACTTCTAGCAAAAAGATAATGTTATTGTCTGCACAGTTCAAAGTCTCCATGATGATGATAGACCAGGAAGTAATTTGAAAAGGATAAATTCTACTCCCCTAATGTTCTCTGCTAAAGTAGTTAAGATTGCTATTCCAGATTACTTTTAAAAACTCACAGGCCAACTTTATACAAGTAATAATTAGAATATTTCAGGTCGATTTGGCTCACAACAATTCTTTTTTTGTTATCACAATCTTAGACTAACTCTCCTAATCATACCAAGTTAATTTAGACTAAATGATTGAAAACAATGGAGGAGAGTAATAACTATAGCATTTAAAATAATTTGGGTTTTTATTCCTCTCTGGTGTTTGTAATACTTTTCAGTAGACCAATGAACACACCACACTTTGAGGTTAGAAATTTTATGCAGTACGTCATAAGTCCACAAAAGAATCCAAAATCAGCAAATGGTCTTTGATTTTTCTGGTTGAGAACAGAACATATTTTTAAATTACAACTTCCAATTTTAACTATCATAAATAAGTCCACCCTGATTCCATTTACCTATAGTACAAGACAAATTTCCTAATTTGGGGCATTTAACAGATAATTATTGAGGACTCCTTTGACCCCTGTCAGAGAAGTGATTTTTCAAAACATTTTAGGAGTAACATGCCATAAAAATTGCATGCTGTGAACCTTATTTAGTATGTTCTATTGGGAAAATATCAAGCCAATTGTATATTTTTAAACCTGTATGTCTCGAGGAATGGGGCTATACTGTGTTTGAATTTAATTTAAATGTTACTTATAAAGCAGTAGTATTTTAATACATTGAAGAAAACCCTATGGTTATTGGCAAGAAACTAGAACTGACTTATAAAAAGTAGAGCAGAAATTTTTTAGATTAATCACCAATATTTTAAGCTGTGATGAAAGAATGACACACCACTATTGATACATTAGAGTGGTGGTGATACTGTATGAAATGAAAAACCTTAGATTGTTTTTTTGTTTGTTTGTTTGTTTGTTTGTTTTTAAAGATTTTATTTATTTATTTGAGACAGAGAGAATGAGATACAGAGAGCATGAGAGGGAGGAGAGTCAGAGGGAGAAGCAGACTCCCCACCGAGCAGGGAGCCCGATGCAGGACTCGATCCCGGGACTTCAGGATCGTGACCTGAGCCAAAGGCAGTCGCTTAACCAACTGAGCCACCCAGGCGCCCAAGCCTTAGATTGTTTTGAAAATTTTACTGGGTCTGTTAGACTAGAAAGCTGCTGATAATAGATTATATTAATTATTCTAGAACTTTACAGCAAATGAGATTATTACTGTTCTCAACCCAAACTGTCCTGTCAATTCTACATTTTTAAACCTTATTTTCTATATAATATACAGGCATGCTTCAGAGACACTGCAGGTTCAGCTCCAGATCATGGCATTAAAGCAAATATTGCAATAAAACAAATCAAATGAATTTTTTGGCTTCCTGGCGCATATAAAAGTTATGTTTATACTATACTGTAGTCTATTAACTGTGCAATAGCAGTATGTCTAAAAAACAATCTACATACCTTAATTTAAAAATACTTTATTGCTTAAAATGCGAATCATCATCTGAGTTTCCAGCAAGTCATCCTACTTTTGCTAGCAGAAAGTCTTGCCTTGTTGTTGATGGCTGCATACCATGATGTTTAATAACATTTTGCCCACAGAACTTCTTTCAAAATTGACGTCAGTCCTCTCAAACCTTGCCACTGCTTCATCAAATAAGTTTATGTAATATTCTAAATCCTTTGTTGTTGTATCAACATCTTCACCAGTAGATTCCATCTCAAGAAACCACTTTCTTTGCTCATCCGTAAGAAGCAACTCCTCATCCATTCAAGTTTTGTCATGAGATTGCAGCAATTCAATCCCATCTTCAGGCTCCGCTTCTAATTCTACTTCTCTTACTATTTCCAGCACATCGGCAGTTACCTCCTCCATTGAAGTCTTGAACCCCTCAAAGTCATCCATGAGGATTGGCATCAACTTTTTTCAAACTCTTATTAATGTTGATACTATGACCTCTTCCCACTTGCTGCGAATCATGAATATTCTTAATGGCATCTCGAATGGTGAATCCTTTCCAGATGGTTTTCCATTTACTTTGCCCAGATTCATTTGAGGAATCACTATTAATGGCAGCTATAGGTATATATATTTCTTAAATAATAGGACTTGAAATTTGAAATTACTCCTTGACCCATGGGCTGCAGAATGAATGTTGTGTTAGCAGGAATGAAAACAACATTAATCTCATTGTACATCTCCATCAGAGCCCTTGGGTGAACAGATACATTGTCAATGAGCAGTAATATTTTGAAAGGAATCTTTATCTTTCTTTCTAGGCAGTAGGTCTCAACAGTGTACTTGAAATATTCAGTAAACCATGTTATAAATGGATGTGTTGACATTCAGGCATTGTTCCATTTATAGAGCACAGGCAGAGTAGATTTAGCATAATTCTTATGGGTCCTAGGATTGTTGGAATGGTCAATGAGCATTGGCTTCAACTTGAAGTTACCAGTTGTCTTAAGCTCTAACAAGAGAGTCGGCTGTCCTTTGAAGTTTTGAAGCCAGGCGCTGACTTTTCCTCTCTAGTTTTGAGAATCCTAGATGGCATCTCTTCCAATAGAAGACTGTTTCATCCACACTGAACATCTGTTTAGTGTAGCCACCTTCATTAATGATCTTAATTAGATCTGGAGAACCTGCTTCAGCACTTGCTGCTTTACCTTGCACTTTTATGTTATGGAGATGGCTTCTGTCCTTAAACCTCAGGAACCAACCTCTGCTAGCTTCCAACTTTTCTTCTGCAGCTTCCTCACCTCTCTCAGCCTTCAGAAAATTGAAGAGTGAGGGTCTTGCTCTGGGGTAGGCTTTGGTTTAGGAAAGTATTTTGACTGGTTTCATCTTCCATCCAGACCACTAAAACTTTCTCCATATCAGCAATAAGGCTGTTTCACTTTCTTATCATTCATATGTTCACCGGAGTAGCACTTCCAATTTTTTTCAAGAACATTTTCTTTGCATTCACAACTTCGCTGGCTGGTGCAAGAGGCCTAGCTTTCAGGCTGTCTTGGCTTTTGACATGACTTCCTCACTAAGCTTAATCATTTCTAGCTTTTTACTTAAAGTGAGAGATTTTCCTTTCACTTGAACACTTAGAGGTCATTGTAGGTTCTTAATCGGCCTAATTTCAATATTGTTGTGTCTCAGGGAATTGGGAAGCCTGGGGAGAGGGAGAGAGATGGGGGAAGAGCCAGAACACACACATTTACCCATTAAGTTCACTGTCTTATATGAATGCAGTTCATGATGCCCCAAAACAATTACAATGGTAACATCAAAGATCAATGAATGCAGGTCACCATAACAAATGCAATAATAATGAAAAAAAATTTTTTTTAAGATTTTATTCATTTATTTATTAGAGAATGAGAGAGAGAGAGCACATGAGAGGGGGGAGGGTCAGAGGGAGAAGCAGACTCCCTGCTGAGCAGGGAGCCCGATGCAGGACTCGATCCTGGGACTCCAGGATCATGACCTGAGCCGAAGGCAGTCACTTAACCAACTGAGCCACCCAGGCGCCCCAATAATGAAAATTTTTAAATATTGTGAGAATTACCAAAATGTGACACAGAGACACGAAATGAGCAAATGCTGTTGGAAAAATGGTGCTGATACAGGGTTGCTACAGACCTTCAATTTGTAAAGAATGTAATGTCTGTGAAGCACAATAAAGCAAAGTATGATAAAATGAGGCATGCCTGTATATAAAATTCAAAGTGGTATTAACTATATTCATCGAAATGCATTGAATGTTTTTACTAAATACAAAAAGGATTGTAAAAACATGGATTTTTTTTTCTGCATGTTCATATTGTCCTTAAAATTACATTTTCCTTCATCTCTGCACTCTGTAATTTGAGAATGTGGGGGAAATTGGTGCTATAATGCTTAATACTTTTCATTTGGGTTTATGAGTGCAGAATATAACTCATCAAAAGTATATTATGTAGGTCTGATTAGCTCCCTTGCAAATGTCCTTTGGAATGCATATCACATACTTTGCATGCAATTAGAAATTAAAATATGGATGGATATAGGGAAAACTGAGATGGTATCCTTGACTATGCTTACAGAATTCCAAAATTGAAATGGAAACATGTTTTCATAATTACCATTTATTTTAGCTTCATGTCAATCTCTGCCTGGATTACTCCTTTATAAATAATCTTATAGATAAAAACTTTGACAATAAAATTAGATGCAATGGGGGATATGAAACAAAGTAAGCTATGAATTCTGTTCTTGAGAAGCTAATAGTTTAATATAGGAGATAAGATATGCAAATAACTATAAAACAGATAATTGGTGATCTGAGGGGAATCACTAGGATAATTTAGTGAGGAAGAAAATGACTTCAGAGGACATGGTGAGGAATATGGCAGATGAGTTTTGGGAATGAGTCTGGTAGAAATAATCAGAAGATGAGAAAAGCAAGGAAGTTCACAGTTCACAGTTACTAATAATGAGGACTGATCACAGTATAAAATCATTGGGACTGGGTGCTGCAGCTGCTGCTAGAACACGGCAGAGGAGACCTGGAGGCTGTGATTCTGCTTCCAGCCCCTGTCACAGGCTGGTTCATTCTCAGCTCTTCCGCGTTCGCCTTTCCATATTTCAAGAGCCAACTCAGGGGCGCCTGGGTGGCTCAGTCGTTAAGCGTCTGCCTTCGGCTCAGGTCATGGTCCCAGGGTCCTGGGATCGAGCCCCACATCGGGCTCCCTGCTCGGCAGGAAGCCTGCTTCTCCCTCTCCCACTCCCGCTGCTTGTGTTCCCTCTCTCGCTGTATCTCTCTCTGTCAAATAAATAAAAAATCTTAAAAAAAAAAAAAAGAGCCAACTCAGAATGTTGTGCATATTGAAGGTGACTAAGGGACTCCTTGCAATTTATTTTCTCCTTGTACTATTCCATCTTTAATGAACAGAATAACACATTAGGGAGGTTCATTTCTCACAATGTTCATTTCACACTTGGAACCAAACTCCAAGGCCACATCCAAGAATGCATCCTGGATGTAGAGCAAAGGAGGGCTGTGCAGGCGATGATGACAGGGGAAGTGGTTTGTCAGATGGGGCACCCTGGAGCCAAGCCAGCACCAGGAGACCTTCAGGTCATTGGGGATTCCTAGGCCCTTTGCTCCTGAAGGATCATTGTCGGCCTCACGTCCTCTGTAAATGCCAACAAGGATAATTGCTTGCGGGAAAATTAACTTGGTTAAATTAAAAACTGCTCTTTGCCCATATATTAAAGATTCTGGAAACTCTCATTTTTCCATATTTTGCTTGTTGGTTGTTTCTGGGCAGCCTGATTACAAGCTAGAGGCTGTATTTTTTTACATTATTCATTGCTCAATATTGGGTAAGTACAAAAGATTGAGATGGTTGGGTTGGGTAGGCTGCTTCCAATGCGTAGGTGATGGGGTGAACTGCATTCCGGAGCCTTTTAAGGCAACTATTAACAAGCGCAAGGTGGCCAACACAGGTGAAATTTATCTCATTAATTTTAATTGGGGAAAGTCATCTTTACTTCCTTTACCTAAAGCCCACACTTCATTCCATGGTTTAATTATGTTATTAATGCACCTCACCAAAAACACAGTTCATCTCTTCCGGATCTCCTAATAAGCGTCTTACAACAATTCTTCCAAAACTTCCCCACCGTTTCCAAGCCCTCATTTCTCCACACTCATTCCCAACAAATGAGCTCACTAGTTTTCTATGAAGGAGCTGAAAGTTATTTAGTATAAACTCCCTCATCTGTTGTCTTCTCAGGTTTGATTTCTCTACTAGCATGTCTCTTCCCTTGATGTCGTCTCAGAGAAAGAGGTGTTTCCTTTCGAGGCTTAGCACTGGGTCTGGGCTTCATGATTTTCTAAGTGTGGCCTGAGGGGCAGAAGCATCAGCATCACCTGGGAGCTCATTCAAAATGCAGAATTTCAGGGCCTGTGCTGGAACTAAGAATCAAGATCTAGATATTAGAAAGATCCCAGAGGCTTTGTGCACATATTCTCATTTTGTTTCAGATCCTAGTAGGTCCTACATCCCCCAGACTATTTTCCTTTAATTATGTACTTCCACCATAATTCATCATTGTAACATATCTTCTTCTCTCTTGCCTTTTTAAATGTTTATAATTTCTTTTTTCTATCTTGTCAAGCAAGTCCTTCTCTTCCCACCACTTCTCACTTAAATTATACTTTCCAAAACTTCTTAGCATATTCTTACCTCATTGTCCTGGTTCTTATATCTTTCATGATGACTCCTGACATTTTACTTCTACACGTACCCTTGAAAGTGACCAATGACCTTCAGTTCCATAATCCAACAATCGAGACTTAGTCTGCATGCCTTTACATTTTTGTAGAATGTGGCATTGCTCAGCAATTTGTTGAAACTTTCTCCTCCAGCTTCCATGACACCAGGCTTTGCCCAAGCTTCTAATGCATGGTTCTGGCTTGTTTTTCTTTCCTCTCAGCTCTGGTTGAAGAACTGGCATGGGAAAATCCTTAGCTATAAATATGAGATACCTTAATCATAAGAAATCCCCCCTTCCTTTAGAATTGGGGTGGCATTATTGCAGCATTCAAGGGAAAATCAAAGTGAAATACAGAACTTGAAAACGTATTTGTTCAAAAGAAAAGGGAAGAAGAAGACTTATGGAAAAGTCCTGGGGACTAAAAGTGCTACAGTTCCTCAGTAGATTTTTTCTCAGATGCCATCTTCTAAGAGAGGCAATAAGTGAGCTGAACAGCTTTTAGACTTTTTTCTCCTGTTATGGGGATTTGGGTATTATAATTATTCCTTTGATGCGAAGTCTCTTGGCTGAGTTCTCACTCTTCCCCCAACTTGGTAGAAACAACTTTAGAAATCAGGAAAAAAATTCATCAATACAGGATGTTAGGAAAAAAAATAGACCCAGAATTCTATTCTGCCCTCTCAAAGATAACCACATTTAACGCTTAAGGTTTATCTTTCTAAATTTTCGTTCATACATAGATAAATAGATGGATGGATGTGTATTGTGTGTGTGTGTGTATAAACCTAAACTTTTTTTACTATTTGTCTGTAAAAAATGAAAGCTCCTTTTTTTCAGTTACTTCTGTAGCATGCCTCAAGTTTCTATGTAAAAGTATATATATCCATATCAATTTTAATTGTCAGTATTATGACAATTAAAGTGAGCAGCTATGGTATAACTTATCTGGATAATTATTATTCTTTTCTGTTTTGCTCCTTTAAACAATGTTTAAGTGAGCATTTATGTACAGATACCTTTATTTGTTTATCATATTGCTTCATTATGATAAATTCCCAAAAGTAGAATTTTTATGTCAAGGGCTATGCATACTTCAATTGTGAACATATATTGCCAAATTGCCCACTAATCTGTAGGCCTTTCACAGTACAGATGAGTGTTACTTCTCATTATGTGCAGGACCAGGATTAAAGTCATATAAAACTCAGAGCTGAATCCTGCCTTTATTTAAAATTTTGACATTTTGTTCATCATAGATAAATGTTATTTATTCTGATTATTGATTTTTTTGTTCATGAAGCAAGTAACTTGTCTCACCATAGTCCCACCCCGAATACTGAGACTGACATTTTTTAAAAAGCCGGTATGGTTGGAATGAAATGATGGTTATTACTTTAGTTTGCATTTCTAAAATTTCTGGTAAGGGTAAGAAATCTTTCATATTTAATGATAATTTATATTTTTTCCTCTAGATTGGTTGTTTGTGTTCTTTGCCAACTTTTTATGGAATACTGTCTTTTGTATTTTGATTTGTAAAAACTCTCTGTTTATCATATACATTGTAATAATTTCCCCAGGTTTTTTTTCAAAGCTTTTTCACATGATTTTTTCCTACATAGAAGTTTGAAAATTTTTTGTAGGTATGATGTGAATGCAAAGACTGTTTGAAATGGAAAACTAACCTTTTACTTTTCCTCCCTTTCTTCAATTTTTTTTTCCTAAGAGAATTTGAAGACCACTCTTCCTTGCACTGAAGGAAATGTTAACTTTTTTGCAACTATTATTATCTGAGTGTTTTGAAATGCACTGCCAAATTCTGTTATAGCAGAAAAAGAGGGAGGACAGGTAGGAGAGAAGAAGCAGAGTGGAGTTCAAGAGTAGAGTGGGGGTTTCTCCACCACTACAAAGAGATTTTTGGAGGAGACAAGACATCCGGTTTCAGAGCTGCCTTGGCCTTCATGCTGGGGAGGTGGCAGGATTCCAGAGACGGTTGAATGTGCATCAGGTAGAGACAGCTAGGTCCCCAAGTCCCTGTGTGACACAGAAGCCAGAGAGAGCTACCCAACTTCAAGGACCAAATACAGACTTGGATATTGAGAAAGGCACCATGAGAAATTCCCTGGAAAATAAAAGCATTGACATTTGCATCCCATCATCCCCTTTCAACCCACCTAATTTTCTAACTACCACATAAGCCTCTCTGATTTTGATGCAACCTTGAGGAAGAGAAGGCATCAGCTGTAATAAGGTTGGAATTTCCTGATAAACTGCTAGAAGGCTGAAATTAAAGGAAACAAAGTCTTGTTGACTATATATTCAAGTTTGAAGTCTGAGATTCACATTTGCTAAATGATTAGATTAAAAATCTTTTCTTATATATATTTTTGTTTTGAATATAATGCTAAGAATAGGCTTTCCCATTCCAGGAAAATTTTTTAATTGTCCTAGAATTTTTCTAGCATGTTAATGGTTTCATTTTTATTTTTAAATCTTTAATTCATCTCTAGTTCATTTTGGTGTGTTTGTGTATAGTAGGAACGTAATTTTAAAATCATTTCCAAAATGGTTAGGTGGTTTAATTATCATCTCAACCATATATAAAATTCCCAATGGTATAAATTGGACGTCCTGTGAGTGTTAAGCCAGAACTTGTTCTTTTTTTTCCCCTTTCTTATAATTTGTCAGTCTAATCTCTTTAAATTTCCTTCAGCTTACTCCCTTTCAGTTTACTCCACCTTGCAGCCAAAGTGATCTCTCTAAAAGACAAATCTGCTCATGCCATATAGTTGTTGACAAATATTTGAAGGGCTGTGTTGTGTAAGAGGAATCTGCTCTGTCAGGCACAACCAGGTAGGAATTTTCTGATAGGAAAATTTGGTGCAAATTTAAATTGTCAAACAGCGAAGTATCCTGTAATATAAGGAAGTGGATTCTTGGGTTCTCTGGCCTGTGAACGTATTTCAGATTGTATGAGTACTCTGACAAGAATGCTGTGGGGGAGTCTGGGTGGCTCAATCGGCTGGGCGTCTGACTTCGATTCAGGTCATGATCTCAGGGTCCTGGGATCGAGTCCCACATGGGGCTCCCCACTCAGCGGGAGTCTGCTTGTCTCTTACCCTCTGCCCCTCCCCCAGCTTGGGTTCTCTCTCTCTCTCAAATAAATAAATAAAAACCCCCCTCAAAAAAAAAAAAATGCTGTGGAGAGATTCCTTCATAGGTAGAAAGTTGGAACAGATGATTTCCAGATTCCAGTTGTGCCAAATGTGTGGGGTTCGATAGAACTGGAACTCAAATAGTAACAAATTAAGGCTAAAGTTGGTTGTTAAGATACCTTCAGTTGAAACATATCAACTTTTCCATTAAGGGTTATTTGTTCTATTCAGTTCTATTAAGTGCTATTTCTATTAGTGATTTTTAAATAATGGAACTGAATTTTCTGAATATCTAACATACTTATTTATAACTATATTTGTTCCCTTTACTATTGGTGTAGTGTTTTATTGCAAAACAACATTCTTATGAAATGTCCATCTATATTCTCTATCTCTGTTTTGGTATTTAATTAACTGTGATGACTTAAATATATTAAAACATATTAGCCAGAATTTGATCTAAGCATAACTCATTAAAGTGATTTCTTTCTTTTATTTATTTTTTTATTTTTTTATTTTTTTATTTTTTTGATTTCTTTCTTTTAGTATGGAGTAATGTTATTGCACCATAGTTTTGGTAAAAAAAAAAAAATGGGAAAAAGTTTATTATACTTTTTAGCAATATCCATCAGCTCAACACTGATTATCATATGAAATAGGGGCAAGGAGACTATCAGAACTTCATGGTCGAGTGATTTAGTCTCTGAACCACAATCTAGTTAAGAGTAGAGCCGCAGGGTTACTAATACATTAGGACTAAGGTCACAGAAGGGAATCAGGTGCCTTATGCCTTGACTTGATTATTATTAAATGTTTCCCTTCAGGAACATTACATTAATTTTCCATTTCAGAAAGAAAATTACTTTTGCAATAGTTAGAACAGGGCACTAACCTAGGTTCCTCCAAAATCTGGATATTTGCCAACTGCCTTGAGATATTCTTGATAGATAATTTCCTCCCAGCCTCCTCAATGCATGCACTAAGTTCTAATTGTCTAGTAGGTGGGAAATATAATTTTGTGCTAAATTAATTTCCACAGATGCTATTTGGAATACCTATGTGATGTAACCAGTAATTCACAGGGGGCTATTTTCCTGGATAAATGCTTTAAATATATGGTGGCTTTGTAGTTCTGCATCTTTACTCAAAAAATGTTTTTAGTAAGGTTTGTCTATTTTTTATTTTTGAAATGTATAAGATCAAATGTGATAGAGCTTAGCAAGTAGAGGAAGGGCACATGGAAAAATAATAGCTCATCCAATCAGGAGATGTTTGAGGTTCTACTTATACTTTACTCTCTCAAAACTTTTTCTCTCTCAAGGGTAGCATACTTATTTGTATTGTGTGCAAATCTACTTAATAAATTTTCTAGATTGTGTAAAGGAGAATTAACACTTGTCAGAACATTTGAGACTTTGAAAAATTTACTTTATTTGGAATCTATATAACACTTTTGTGTTTTGATAATATTTGGGACTGCTTCCAAGAATACTATATTCTTTGTACCACTATATATGTGGTGCAAATTGTTAATTTATTCCCTTTTTTTCACTAGAGTACATCCCAAATACTACTTTATTATGAGATAAGAATATAGCACCTTAGGAGGCACCTGGGTGGCTCAGTTGGTTAAGCATCTGACTTCAACTCAGGTCATGATCTCAGGGTCCTGGGATGGAGCCTGGTGTCAGGCTCAAGGCTCTGACACATAGTCTCCCTCTGCCCCTCCCCCTGCTTGTGCTCTCTCTTTCTCAAATAAAATCTTAAAAAAAAAAAAAAAGAATATAGTACCTTAGAATTATCTGTACACTACCTAAAATCATAAAATTTTATGTTCTTTCTCTCCAGGTGTACTCTATGCTGTGGATAATTCAAACAGCATTGGTCATAAGACAGGGTCATGTTTCCCTTCAATCTCTGTTTTTCGAAAGTAGCAAATGCTTTAGCATTAGTTTTGCCCAAACCCAACCCAATAAATTAAACTCTTCTTGGGCGCCTGGGTGGCTCAGATGGTTAAGCGTCTGCCTTCGGCTCAGGTCATGATCTCAGGGTCCTGGGATCGAGTCCCGCATCAGGCTCCCTGCTCCTTGGGAGCCTGCTTCTCCCTGTGCCTTTCTCTCTCGCTCTGTCTCTCATGAATAAAAAAAAAAAAAAATCTAAAAAAAAATAAACTCTTCTTGAGTGTATTTCAATCCTAGTGTATCAATTACCTATTGTTTTGTGACAAATCACCTAAAAACTCAGTGGCTTCACATAACCACTACTTATTATTTATTCTAATTCTGTAGGTTGACTAGGAGTGTCTTCTGGAAATCTCGGCTAGGATGGCTAAACTTCTCTCTCCATACTCTAGGAAACAGAACTGGGGTGCATCAAAGACTGGCTTCTCCACATGGCAGCTGGATTCAAAAATGTGAAATTGGTGGAGGTGAGTCTTCTTGATGCCCTGGCTCGGCAGTCATTCCAAAGTCACTTTTGCTGCATTTTCTTGGCTAAAGAAAGTCACCAGGCCAGCTCAAATTCAAGATGGAGAAGTAGACTCTATCTCTTTCTTGACTGGATGAGTGGCAATATCCCTTCCTAGGATGGGAGAAATTTTTTACCATATTTTGCAATCTATCACCTCTGGGAAATAATGAAGTGACCATGGGTGCAATCTGATCAATCACCATAACTAAGTCAAAATCCCAAGAAACCAGAAAGTATAAAAAGCTCATACAACCCAAGTAAACAAAAATTTTTAACTTGCAAAATTTAAATAGACACTATATATATATACACACATACATATGGCCAATAGGCACATGCAAAGATGCTCAACATCATTTGTCATCAGGACATGTAAATTAGCACCAAAATAAGATAACACACTCAACACATTTTACTCATTCTCCCATTCATTTATTCAATTAACATGTATTATTTTCTCAGTGCCAAACATTGTGATAAACAATAGTTATTTAAAGTCATGTTTCTTGAAACTCCCAATAGAGATGAACAAAATGATGTCAAAACAGTGTAAGTATTATAATAGTATACAAAATTTGTAAAGACACAGAGGAAGTAGTGACCAAGCTTTGAGAGACTGGAGAAGGAGGCGGCAGAGTGATTTCCACATGGTCTTGAAGGAAGAGTGAGAGTTTACAAGGAATAATGGGGAGAAAGGGTATTCCAAGAAAAGAAATAATCCTATACCAAAATACAAAGGCATAGCAGAGTGTGGCACGTTTGGGGGAATATAAAGAAGTTTGGCCTCTAAGGGAAAGGAGTAAGCTTAGTGGTGACTGATAGGTGGGTGAGTACACAATGGGTGGAGAGATTCATGATAACATTTCCTACTCTGTATCTTTCTTGGTGAGCCCGCACAGAAGACAACACCTCCATTGAATCTTTAATCTCCCCCTTCTCCTATTCCCTCCATAAAAAAAAAAAATCCCTTTCTTCTCTTGAGCTTCAGTAACGCTTTTCTGTATACTTATCACATTTTACCTCATATTTAGATTATTTCTCTTCATGTCTGATTTTTCCTATTTGACTGACAGCCACTGTTAAGGCAGAACCTCTGTCATTGTTTTTCTTTTTTTTTTTTTAAGATTTTATTTATTTGACAGAGAGAGACACAACAAGAGAGGGAACACAAGCAGGGGGAGTGGGAGAGGGAGAAGCAGGCTTCCTGCTGAGCAGGGAGCCCGAAGCGGGGCTCTATCCCAGGACCCCGGGATCATGACCCGAGCTGAAGGCAGACGCTTAACGACTGAGCCACCCAGGTGCCCCGTCATTGTTTTTCTCTTCAATATTTTACAAGATTCCTTACTTTTACAGGTCTCCAATAAATGCTAGTTAAATAAATTTTCACTGTATCTATCAATTATTTTTTATATATGATGTTGACATGTTAAAAAGAAAGATCAAATACGACATAATTTACAGCAGTTGTCTCATAGGTTTTAGGTAGAAATGAAACTAAAATTGTTAATTTTGTATATTGTACACCTTCTTTAAAATCAAGTAATTTTATGTATTTTTAGATGATTACTGCTTTTTGGAATATTTAAATTTTGGAATATTTATCAGTTAAAATATGGATTCCTTTATGCTATGTTTTAAGTTGCACTCAGCTATCTTACATATTAGAATTTGCTCGCAGTACTAGCTCTTTGTCATGAAATCACTTTCTAACAGTAGTTCATAAAAGATAAATACACTGGCAATGTGAGATATAAAATGCATTCATATATGAACTAATGATAAACTCAAAACACATCTAGCAATTCTTGAAGGATGGGCTTGGGGATAATAGGGAATAGTTTGTTTTAGCATCTCAGGAGTGGAATATGAATAGTTTAAAAATATAAATCTGATGTAAATATTATATATATTTTTAGAATGAAAACTACACAAAACAAGGCTTGGCTGCTGTATGTGAAGATAGAGTGAATAAAACACAGAAAGGTAAGAACATAAAGTTATAAAACTTAGTGTGTACTGAACCTCTATGTACTAAATGAAAACTATCTGAATAATTTCAAGAAAGAAAAAAAAATTTAAATCACAAAATTAACAAAGTTCATTGAGCATCTATTATGTATAGGATACATGAGGGCTTTCACTATTAACTATATTCAGATGAAAGTTTTCACTTTCTACTTTATATTATATGTCTTGAAGGAGACTTAGCTTCTACCCAGAATGAAAGGACACTTAAATAATTTATCCCTAGATGCCAAGATTTACCCTCTAACTCCTGCCAATCCCTCATCAATCAGGCCAGTCCCTAACTAAACAGATTGGGTTTTCACCAAGCTCTGATGGCCAGCAGGCATTGTTGGGCCAAAAATGAAAATTAATTCCATAGACAGTGACCTTCTCCTGAAAATGCTTACATAGTCAAGGTTTGCATTCAATCACTCAAGGAAGATGTATTCTACTTGATTTAAAAGAGGCCTTTCCTTTTACTACCATATTGCTTGCTATTGAACAGGAACTCGTAAGAAACGTATTTGTCAGAAGACAGGGTTCTCTGCCTCTTTCCAAATGATGAGGTTCAGGTCATTTAAAATAGGGTTTCTCCATTTGCGAAAGAGGGTAGTAATGCTCTCCTCCTTTCCAGCTGCAACAATACTGTTCAGCGTATGAAGAACCACAATAATATGTAATGTATTTTGAGTGTCACAGACTCAAATACCTGTAGCATTTTTAAGTGCCTACTCTATTACAGACAATGTATTAACTTTATTTCAGTGGATCCTAGAACAATAATGAGAAAGTATCATTATTCCCATTTTATAAGCAAAGAGACTGAGAGTCAGCGATGTTAAGGAGTTTGCCATGGTAACATTTCAAGTAAGTGCTGGAAAGAAGATTTAGAACTATGTTATTCTGACTTGAGGTTCAGAGCTCTCTTAAGTCTCCCACTCCTGCCCTCTCAGAGAAATGCTATTGGCACTGTATTCTCTCCAGATTGTTCAGTGTGTTGAAGCAACACTCTAAAGGTTCTGTAAACCTCAAACTTTTCCCCTTTACCTCCAAAGAAGAAGACCTCATAGCCATATCACCTCCACTGAAATTTGTCATTGCCTCAAAAAGACACTGGTTTATAAAAAAAAAAAAAAAAAAAAAATAGCCCTTCATAGTTTTACCTATGATTAAAATAATCCTTATCCAAAACATTTAAAGTCAGCCATTAAACCATACTACTCTGCCTTTGAAACAGATTTTTAATGAAATAAAAGCTAAATGGTATTAATACAGCCTTCAAAAAAAAGTTTCTAACTTTAGCTGAATTTAACAACAAAGTTGGGATCTTTTCTCAACCTACAAAAGTAATTAATTCACCACCTGGCTCAGTGCCTCAAAAGGCTTAAATATAAAACATGAAAATTGCTTTCAGTTAAGGGGCAGTGAGATGAGATCGCATGAGAACTTAGTAAAAGACTCACAAGATCAAAGCAGCACCTTGGCAGCAGGTCAGGGGTATCTGTTCAAGCACAGCTCCTCTCAGTGTTCAAACAACTGGCATTTATGTGGAACTATAAATAAGCAGGCCCCATCAAGAAAGTGTCCCCAGTTTCTGCTTTTTAGAAACCTCTGAGAGAGGTGTATTTATCCTGGATTTTTGTGCTTCTTGGCTGCTAACAGGTTTTTGGAACCAAGTATCAAATTAGCACAAAAGGAAAGACATCACTAATTTTCAAAAACAAAAAAAAGTGAAAAACAAAATAACTGCAGGAGATAGATGTAAGCTTCAAGCAGTGTACTCCATAATTCTAAATTTCTCTTTTTAGCTTCTACAGGGAATTCAGATCATATTTATATTTGTTTCCCTCCCTCCTAGCGCACATCTTGGCACATAGCAGACTTTCCAAAAGATATTTGATGTCAGAATAATTAAGCTGTTGAGTGAGGGATAGTCACAGAGAATATATATGTCAGGGAGCCAATGTAATAGGGTCAGTGATTAGACTCTGGAGTCAGACTGTCAGGGGTCAAATATTCATTGCATCACTTACTATCTTTATGATCTCACTCATTATTAAAAAAAAAAGGAAAAGAAGTGGAATAAATCCATTAAATAAAATATGCATAATAAACTCAACACAGTGCCCAGCCCATAATAAGTGTTCAATATACTTTAGCCTTTATTGTTATTGTTATTTGTTGGGAATCCTGTATTTACCAACTTTAATCATCATATCTGTGTGACTCACAGAGAGAAATACGGGATGAAAGATGGTTCTATCAGGTGAACACCACCAACTGGATAAGTGGCTGTACAAAAGAGTAAAGATTAATGACTAGAGGGAGATCATAGGAGCTGTACTTCAGGACTCTACCTTTGGCTTCTGCTAATCAATATTTTTATCAATGACTTGGTTGGAGATTTATCACATTTAAAGACTATCTGACATGTCTGGTATAAAATGGCATCTAACATTCCCTGATTCAGCCTTTCTCATCTTCTCCCCAAAATATCTGTGAAAAAGAGCAAATTATCAAAATATCAAAAACTGAAAACTGATGATCCATGGATTGTGGGAATCCAAGAGGCACAGGCATTATCAATATGGCTTAAGAAGCATCTAAATTAATTTATCACAATTGATACTAGCCTGAAATATATTCATTTTATCCAACTAATATTTATTGATTGCCTACAATGTATTCAGTAATGTTCTAGAAACTTGGGATCCATTGGTAAACAAAGCAAAAATTCCTGTATTCATGGAGCATGGGGATAGACAGTAATTATAATTAACAGATAAAATATATTGTATTAGATGGTTTTAAGTGCTATGAAACAAAATGGGGGTTGGGGAACATCAGCAGAGGATGAGGGCTGTAGTATTAAGCAGGGTGGTCAGGAAAGCCTTGCTGAGAAGGTGAAATTGGAGCCAACACTAAAGGAAGGCTTGACAGAAGTAAAGGGCTGGCTATGGAGACATCTGAAGGAGGACTATTCCAGGTGGAGAGAAGAGCTGGAGGAAAGGATCTGAGGTGGAAAGAAAGAAGAAAACAATGGGGCACCTGGGTGGCTCAGTCAGTTGTCTGCCTTCGGCTCAGGTCATGATACCAGGGTCCTGGGATTGAGCCCCGCATTGGGCTCCCTGCTCAGTGGGGAGTCTGCTTCTCCCTCTGGCCCTCCCCCGCTCATGCTCTCCCTCTCTCTTTCAAATAAATAAATAAAATCTTAAAAAAAAGAAAAGAAAGAAGAAAACAAGATAAATCATTTCTTTCTATGCTCATCCCTAAGTGAACAAAACATAGTAATCCAGAGGAGTTTGTTTTAGAAAAAGAATAATAATATACAGGTTGAAGAACAGACTCAGAACCACAACTCAAGAAGTCCAAACTGAATAAAATGAAGTTTAATGGAGATAAATGGGGATAAATTATAAAGTATTACAATCAAGTTTAAAAAAGAAGTACCTAATTACAGTATAGAAAAAAACTAGTTTAACAGCAGGATGTATCAAAGACACTTAGAAATTTTAGTTGTTTTTTAAAACCCAATTTGAGTCAACACTGGGAGTGGCTGCCAAAATAGCTCTGGTATTAAAAGGCGTTATTACTATGTAGTATCCAAAATTGGGAAATTGGTATTTTGGCGCACTCTGCATGGTTGGTCAAATCCTGGAGTATATTGATCAGTTCTGTGTTCCACACTGAAAAGCGCACTCAGAGGAAAACAAATATTATGTTAAGAAGACTAATAGCAGGGGCACCTCGGTGGCTCCAGTGGTTAAGTATCTGACTTTAGCCCAGGTCATGATGTCAGTTGAGCCCCGCGTCTGGCCCTCCCCACTCAACAGGGAATCTGCTTGTCCCTCTCCCTCTGCTCATACTCTCTCTGTCTCCAATAAATAAATAAAATCTTAAAAAAAAAAAAAGACTAATAATGATATCTATAAGACTGACACTGAAAAGCTAGAAAAGGCATAGGATCAGGATAAGACCATATTTAAATAGTTGCAAATAAGGTATATGTATGAAGCATTTCACATAGTTTTTCTTGTTAAATCTTCACACTATCCAGAGGTAATTATTATTATTATTATTACTTTTATTGCCACCTCCTTTTTTAAGCCAAAGATTAAGACTCAGAGAGCCTGAGGAGAGGCTAGGTTTGACTTGGGCCCTGGAGCATGAACATGCATGCTCCATTGATCATGGCTCCAATCCAAGGACACTCACCAACCTCTCAGGGAGAGCCATGCTCCCCACTCCAAGTCTATCTCCAATGCTATTCTACCAGCTCCTTGACAGACTGAGGCCCAGTGTTCCAGGTGCCAAATGACTGTCAGTTAAAGCCAGTCTTACTTCTTCTCTTTTTTTATCTTCTTTTAGTCCTCATTACCCTCAGGTCCCAGCAAATTTCTCTCTTCTTTCCACCTTAAAAATTGATGAATATCTCTTAAGTACCCACCATGTGAGTAGCAAGAAAAGAAAAAGGTAGTGGAAGGGAGATGTAAAGAGATAAAGATGAATAAAAGACCATATCCAATAAGTTGGAAATACATACACATCTTGACTCAATCATTCCCTTTCTAGGCATATTCTCTAGAAAAACTTGCATTGGTGTATAAGACAGGAAGAAGGTTATTTCTACAATGGGAGTAACATTGTTTGTAATATTCAAAAACTGAATTGAAACTAAAGGTGCATCAACAGAAACATGGATGGGGCTCCTGGGTGGCTCAGTTGATTGAGTGTCCAACTCTTGGTTTTGGCTATGGTCATGATCTCATGGGTTGTGGGATTGAGTCTGTGTTGGCCTCCATGCTCAGTAAGGAGTCTGCTTGAAGATTCTCTCCCTCCGCCCTACTCCCAGTCACATGTGCCCACACTCTCTCTCTCTAAATTAAATAAATCTTAAAAAAAAAAAAAAAGAAGAAGCATGAGTAAGCAAAAAGGTAAAATAAATGAACCAGAGCTTATAGAGATGTAAAGGTTACAAAAAGAAAGTTGAGTGGGAAAAAAAGTTGTAGAATGATATGTACAACATGATGCCACTTATAAACATTTTTAAAACATGAGAAGTTTCAGATATACACATGTATTTCTCTGCTTGCCTCCATTCTTTTGAGAGTTATCTTCCTCCTGGTCAGTTCATTTTCCCCTCTGTTCAGATGTGTCTATCTGCTTGTTTCTGGGAACTTGATGAAGTCCCCACAGAGATGCATCCCTAGTCCTGGGAAGGAGGTAAGTAGGGAAGCTCAGCTGGATCTTGAGCTTTATTTTCCTCATGCTCCTTACCTATGTATCCTTGCTTGGAATGCCTGTCCTCATTGCCTGATATAAAATTCTTACCCATTCTTCAAGATCCAATTTAAACCCATTTCCTCTAAAATACTTTCTTAATCACCCCTAATTAGAATTTAATTCTCCTTCCTCGTGTTCTCTTTGCACCTTTTTCAACCACACTTCAAAAATTGTTTCTGTATGTCTGTCTCCCCACTACACCAATTGCCTCTAGAGACCATGGGTTTTATCTTCCTCACCTCTGAATTCCTCCTCAGCACCTAACACAGGTGGCAGACCATAGGAGGTATTCAAAAACTGTTTAACCCTGGTACTGTGCTGTATCAAGACTTCTTGATCTCTTAAACGCCATTTTGCTTGAAGCCAATGCCTTTTTTCCCATTCCTTATTTGTGATCTGTAACTAAGCCTAACTACATTCTGGATCAATTGTTTGTCCCCTTCTCCACTGTTTTATCCTCTGTATGCAGGGTGTGTGTATCTTGTGTGTATGTGTGTGTTTCTACTTTCACACTGATTTTACTTATTTTTAATTTGGGGAGCTATAAGCTAGTAGTCTACATGATTGAATTGTGCCTAATTTTTTCAGAGTTATTTCAGTGCTTATCTTTTTATATCGACCATATACAATCTTAACAGATAATTTCAGCAAGAAGTGATGAACAAGATGTTTTTAAATGGATCTTCCCAATTAATTGCAGGACTAGAAAGTTAATGGAGTTGGAAGAGAAATTACTGGAGGCTCTGAGAGTTTTATGAAAGTCATTCCAAATTACCAGATAATGAGGAGCTTTCTTTGATAGCTAATTTATAATTAAATGCAGCTGAATAGTAACCAGTCCAAAAAGCAACTCCACTTGTGTTGTAGAATTCTGATTTTTTTTTTAAAAAGATAAGTTTCTTGGGACTGGAACAGCCAGTTCACATTATATTTTTCTCTCTCTCCCTCTGCATTTCTCTAGGTTTACTTCTGTCCTTACTGAAGCACATCCTTTAGTAGTTCTTTCAGAAAACTCTATGGGTAGCAAAGTGATATAATCTTTTTCTAAAAGGGTCCTATTCTGCTTTCAATTTGGAATGATGCTTTAGCTCCAGTACTTGTAAAATATCAAGCACTCTCCTTTGTCTTCTGGCATCTGTTACTTACAGAAGTCTAATGTCAGTTTAATTATTATTCCTTTGGCAATAATCTATCTTTTCTTTTCATTTAGGTGTCAACATTATCTATTTATAAATGTCATTTTCCCTTTTACTATACTATTTCTAGTTATAAATGAGTTGTATTTGTCCTACTCATTGCACAAGTATACTTTTAATCTAAGTGTAACAGAACCCAAGTCCATCTGCTCGATGTGCAGCGAAGTCAATCACTGAAATATCAGGTATATACCAAGGAAAGAGTTTATTTGAGAGGAGCCAAAGGAAGAGATGGAAGTACAAGCCACAAATCCACCTCCCCAAGGGAGGAGAAAACAAAATTTTTATAAACATGAGGGTTGAGATTACATACATATTGATGAAGAGGGTGGAGAAACTTGTGACTATTCATGAGGAAAGAGGGAGCATGCACATTGAGCAAACATATATGTACCATATAGCCCATGTTCACTTTGAGGTGGAGACTTAACATCAGAATGAGGCAAAATTCAGTCCCTGATGTCAGGGAGGTTATCTTAGGACAAAGAGAAGGGGCTATGGGCATGCTCCAAGAGCTTATATAAACTGGATAGAAACTTGGGCTCATTATCTTGGGTAAGGAATTGCTTGTTCATAGGCTGGAATCTTTTCAGTTGACCTTGAGTCCAGACGTCTGCAGTGACAACTAGTGAGTTTGTTAGTAGGGTCTGATAAGACACAATAGCTGATAAGGGGGAAACAGTTCTCTGAAAAATAAGCTTTAAACTTTCTGCTGGTTTTAACCTCATTAACCCTACGGGGCATGGATTCATAAGAGCTCAGATGTTTCCATCCAACTCCTGATTTCAGCTCAAGTCATGATCTCAGGGTCGTGAGATGGAGCCCTGCATCAGGCTCCATCCATGCTCAGCAGGGAATCTGCTTGAGATTCTCTCTCTCCCTCTCCCTCTACCCCTCCTCACCGATCTTGCACTCTCTCTCTCTCTCAAATAAATAAGTATATCTTTTAAAAAAGAAGAGTTCAGCTGTTTTTTGCCTAGATAAATTCATGACCCTCAGCTCCACTTTTAAAACAGTTTAAGCCCAGATAGTTTTCTATAATTCTAGAAATTTTTCAACAATTACTCTTTCAAATCTTTTTTAATTCTTCCAGATAAACATTAGATGTAAATAAGAACTCATCTGGTCTTGCTTCTAGCTATATACTTTGATATGTTTAAGTCTTTCTTTCTCTATTGTGTTCTAGGTAGATTCATCGATACAATATTCCAATTTATTAATCCTTTCTTCAAGTTTTGTTCTGCTTAGAGTCTTGATGTGTTTGGTAATTTTGGTTTGCAGACTCATTTTTAGAGGTAAGTATTCTTCCTCTCTCCAATTCACTTACTTCTTCCAATCTAGCAGTTTTCCAGGTCCATCAACACAATCTTCTGGGGAAATCAGCTCAAAAACTTTTATTAGAGGCTTAGAGTTCCTGTCCTGTAACAATAATAAATGCACAGCTTTGCTCACATCCTTCCTTAAAACTAATGTGGATCCTCCTGCCTCCCCAAGCATCCAGTTTAGGATAGCCCTAGGCAACTGTCATTAGTAACTGGTTACACCTTCTTCATAAAAGGAAACCATAATGTCCCAGTTTCATCTCCCTATCTCTAGAACACTACCTATGTGTAGTTTCATTTTTCTTGTACTCAAAAGATGAACTCCTAGCAGCCTCTCTGCTTTAGTATCTCTCAATAGTTTGCAATTTTGTTCTGTTTCTGGTCCATGGACATGTATGTCTTACTTTGGCCATTTTAGTGTTCTCTTTCTCCATGTTATCAGTCACATCTAAACATAAGTAGCTGGACTTGGGGGAAAGAGTGCCTGAAGTCTACCCTGCCCCACTATCCTCTCATTCTAGCTCTTCTTGAAACAGTTCTGCTTGTCTCACTAGAAACTTTCTCTCTTCCTCTGGCAGTCAAAGTTGTGAATGTTTGCTTATGAGATTCAAGTTCCTTCATATGCGCCCCAGATCATGAAACTGTTCCTCAAATAGGAGCAATACCTCTAGTTTGTGTCCATAGACTCTTTAATAACAGTTAAATACTGGTCAAATGTGTGTTCACTGTTTTCTACTGATAATGGGGCAGAACCAACATTTCACACAACCAATCGTCACTTCATCCCTATTTAAAGTTGATGAACCAACAAGAGAGGGGTACGTTAAGATCATTTCTACATTAAGATAATTCCTCACTGCACAAGATCTTGGAAACTCTGATTATGTAGAATCTGACACTGAGTGAGTCAGAGTAGACACTTGGAAGAGTTGTGTTCTCCTTTATGTTTCCACCTGGTAAATTGACCATTATATGAGCAATCTATCCTCTTAGTGGAAACTGCAGAATTTCAACAGATAAATAGATGGTAGATAGATAGATAGATAAATAGAAAGATAGATAGATAACACACACACACACTCTCACACACACAGGGCCCCTTAAAAAGGGAAGATGAGGGACTTGACTTCAAGCTGTATCTCTGTTACAAAAACACTGTTTTTACTTAGATTATATGTTTTAGTTGATAGAATTTTAAGAAGGCTGGTGAAATATGGCTGCAAGATATAGCAGGTATTATAAAAAGAGTCAGTAATTGGCTGATAACAGAATAAACTGGTAACCCATAGCAACAATCACCACTCTCAAACAGCACTTTCAAAGATAATTAAAAATTTAACCACCACCTTTTTAATATTATTTCTCCAAAGTACTTACATGGATTTATTTGTATGGGAGAGATGAAAAAGTGGAAAAGGTGTTAATGGAGAATGGAGAAACAGAATTAATAAAAGCTCTGGTCCAAAAAAAAAAAAAAAACCTCCCACTTTTGACTTTCAGTTATCACTTCAAGTGCATCACATAATTTCTCTGCCTACAAAGTAGAAATGCTAATATTTGCCCTATCTTCAACTGATAAACACTCTTTGAACAACTAGGATTAAGACTCAATGTAAATACAGCAGAGTGCTATATTTACTAACATTTTTCAAAGCCTTCTAAAATTTTTAATCCACTGAAAATAATTACTTAATTACATGAAAAGACAGGAACACCTGACTAGATGAAGATTTTGCACCCCATGGGGGAATTTATAGAGTTGTCCCATGAATTTACAGGGGGAATAAATTCAGCCTATAAACTTGGAGCCTTAGGTCAGGTTTACTCCAGTCTAAAGCTTTTTTCCAACCGTAAGGAAAAATTTAGCTTTGTTTTATGAGATGAAAAAGTTATAAAACACACTGCTCTTACACAACTGAGTGACTCAAAGTGCTATTTCTCTCAGCAATTATTATATGAGCTACAAGAATCAAATGAATTCAAGGGATGCTATGAGCCACTATAAAATGCCAGTACCCATGTTTAAATAAAATAGTTGAACACTGTCAAAGAAAAGATTGTGTTGTGAACAGTGCTAACATTTAACAAAGAACCATGCCTACCTATTTATCACCTATGTCTGTGTGTGTTGGGAGGGAGGAAGGGTGAGTTGAGAGTGGTCCACAAGGCCAGGAATATGCCTTCACTGTCCTACTTCAGGAGTATATCAACTCCTTAGTACCATCCCATAATTTAGCTCACGTGGATCTTTATCACATTTTCCTCCCACAAAATATCATGCTGGCCCGTTATACTGATGATATTATACTGATTGGACCTAGTGAGTGAGAAGTAACAATCACTTTAGACTTATTGATAAGACATTTGCATGTCTGAGGGTGGGAAATAAATCTGACTAAAATTCAGAGACCTTCTACTTCAGTGAAATTTACTGGTATTGGCATGTTGAGATGTACCTCTTTACTGGTATTGGCATGTTGAGATGTACCTCTTTAGGTGAAGGATAAGTTGTTGCATCCCTGGACCCTCCTATAACTAAGAAAGAAGCACAGTGCCTCATGGGCCTCTTTGGATTTTGAAGGCAACATACTCCTTATTTGGGTATGTTACTCCAGCCCATTTATTGAGTGACCTAAAAAGCTGTGAGTTTTGAGTAAAGCCAAGAAGAAGAGAAGGCTCTGCAACAGGTCTAGCTGCTGTGCAAGCTGGCCTCCCACTTGGCCCATATGATGCAGCAGGCTCAATAATGCTTGAAATGTCAGTGGCAGACTGAGACACCATTTAGGGACTTTGGCAAGCTTGTGTAGGTGAATTGCAGCACAAGCCTTTAGGATTTGGGAGCCCTGCCATTATTTGCAGGTAACTACCCTCCTTTTGAGAAACAGCTCTTGACCTGTTAGTGGACCTTAGCAGAAACTGAAAGCTTGACCACGGGCCACCAAATTACTATGCTATCTAAGCTGCCTATCATGAACTAGGTGCTATCTAGCCCACCAAGCCATAAAGCTGGATGTACGCAGCAAGACTTCTTCATCAAATGTAAGTGGTATATACATGATCAGGCTCAAGAAGGCCCTGAAAGCACAAGTAACTTATGTGGAGAAGTGGCCCAAATCTTGGTTCCTACCTCTGCTATTGGCTTCTCTCTCCCAGCCTGCTTCTGTGGCCTCATGAGAAGTCCCCTATAATGCATTGACAGAGGAAGGAAGACACAGGCCTGGTTTATAAATGGTTCTGCATGATACGCAGATACCATCCAAAAGTAGACCGCTGCAGCACTACATCCCTGAAGAACAGTGGTGAAGGGAAATCCTCCCAGTGGGCAGAACTTTGGGCAGTGCAGCTGGATGTCTGCTTTGTTTGGAAGGAAAAATAGCCAGATGTGCAACCATATACCAATTTATGGGTTCTAGCCAAAGGTTTGGCTAATAGTCAGGAACTTAGAAGGAACATGCTTGGAAAATTGATGACAAAAAAAAATTGGGGATATATGGATAGACTTCTCTGAATGGACAAAAAAAAATGTGAAGATATTAGTGTCCCATGCGAATGCTCACTGAAGGGCAACCTCAGCAAGGAGGATTCTAATAATTAAGTGAATAGGATGTCCTGTTCTGTGGATACCAGTCAACCTCTTTCCCCAGCCATCTCTCTCATCACCCAATGGGTCCATGAACAAAGGGGCTGTGGTGGCAGGGGTAGAGGTTATGTACAGGCTCAGCAACATGAACTTATACTCACCAAGGCCAACCCGGCCATGGCCACCACTGAGTGCCCAATCTGGCAGCAGCAGACCAACACTGATTCCCCAATATGGCACTACTATTCAGGGTGATCAATAAGCTACCTGGTGTCATGTGATTACATCAGACTGCTTTCATCATGGAAGGGACAGAGTTTTGTTCTTTCCGGAATAGGTATTTACTCTGGATATAGATTTGCTTTCCCTATACACAAAGCTTCTGCCAAAACTATCATCTGTGGACTTATAGCATGTCTTAACTACTGTCATAGTATTTCACAGAGCATTACTTCTGGTTAAGAAACTCACTTAGCAAAAGAAATGTAGCAATGGGTCCATGCTTTTGGAATTCACTGGTCTTACCTTGTTCCCCACCATCTTGAAGCAACTAGCTTGATTAAATCCTGCAAGGGCCTTTTGAAGACACAGTTATAGCACCAGCTATGTAGCAATACCTTGCAGGGCTGGTACAAGTTTTCTCCAGAAGGCTGTATATGCTCTAAATCAGTATCCAATATAAAATGCTATTTCTCTGATAGCCAGGATTCATGAGTCCAGGAATTAAGGGCTAAAAAGGGGAGTGGCACCACTCATTATTATCCCCACCAACACATTAGCAAAATTTTTGCTTTCTATTCCTGAGATGTTATGCTTTGCAAGCCTAGAGGTCTTATTTTCAAAGAGAGGAGTGCTTCTATCAGGAAAAACAACAATGATTCCATTGAACTAGAAAGTTAAGATTGCCACGTAGCCACTTTGGGCTCCTCATGTTTCTCAATCAACAGGCAAAGAAGGGAGTTATGGTTTTGGCTGGGGTGATTGATTCTGACCACCAAGGGGAAATTTGACTACTATTCCTCAGTGGAGGTAAGGAAGAGGAATACAGGAGATTCATTGGAGTGTCTCTAAGTATCACCATGCCCTATGGTTAAGATCAATGGAAAACTACAACAACCCAATCCAGGCAGGACTATTCAGGGCCTAGACCCTTTAGGAATGAAAGTTTGGGTTACCCTCCCACCTGCTAAAAAACTACAACCAGCTGAGATGTTTGCTGAAGGCAAAGGGAACACAAAATGGGTAGTAAAAGAAGTAGTTACAAATACCAGCTACAACCACATAACCAGTTATAAATACAAGGACTATAATTGTCATGAGTATTTCCTCCTTATTTTGTTATGAATATGTTTGTGTGTTCATACATATATGTTAAACAAATACCTTTGCTTTCTTTCCTCTCTTATTCCTTATCATGTAATATAAGATGTATTGGCTTATACCATTTAAGTATTATTATTTCACATCATAGTATTTAAGTTATGGGATATCAGAAGAGTAAACATCACTCAAGGACTTTATCTCCTCTTCTGGAGAAGCAGTAGTACATTTTCAGTTGTATGCAGGATAGTTGTATTATGTGAGGCAGAATTTGACCTTGTTATTGTTAGAGATTATGTAAGGATATATGTGTGGGTGCCAAGTTGACAAGGATTGGATTTATGAAGGTTTATTGTATTATGCCAACTTCCCTGGGCTAAGGGACACCCACAGAGCTGGTAAAACATTTTTTCTGGGTGTGTCTATAAGGATATTGCCAGAAGACATTAGCATTTGAACTGGTAACCTGAGTAAACATTGCCTTCACCAGTGAAAATGAGCATCATCCAATCTGTTAAGGGTCCAAATAAAACAAAAAGTCAGTAAAAAAGGCAAATCTGCTCCTTCTCCTTAAGCTGAAATTTCCGTCTTCTCCTAGACTCAGGCATTGGTTCTCCTGGGTCTCAGGCCTTTGGTCTTGGACTTGGACTTATACCATCAATTCCCTGGTTCTCAGCCCTTCAGACTCAGACTATGACTTATACCATTGTCTCCCGTGGTTCTCAGGCCTTCCAGTTTGGACTGGAACTACATCACCAGCTTTTCTGGTCCTCTAGCTTACATATTTCTCAGTCTCCATAATCATGTGAGGTAATCTCTCATAATAAATCTCTTTCTATATATCTATGCATATCCTTTTGGTTCTGTTTCTCTGGGGAACCCCGACTAATTCATCAGTCTACTTGCTATTCCCTAAATCACTGCCACACATTTCCCCCCACACTGCTAATATCAATCTTTCAAAAGTCTTCATAATTGGGCGCCTGGGTGGCTCAGTTGGTTAAGCGACTGCCTTCGGCTCAGGTCATGATCCTGGAGTCCCGGGATCAAGTCCCGCATCGGGCTCCCTGCTCGGCAGGGAGTCTGCTTCTCCCTCTGACCCTCCTCCCTCTCATGCTCTCTGTCTCTCATTCTCTCTGTCTCAAATAAATAAATAAAATCTTTAAAAAAAAAAAAAGTCTTCATAATAGCCAATTATTATGGACTAAGTTATGTTCCCCCAGAACCGTTATTTTGAAGACCTACCTCCCAAAGTGACTGTATTTGCATATAGGGCCTTTAAAGAGGTAATTATGGTTAAATGAGGTCATAAGAGTGTGGTCCTAATATAGGAGAGAGAGACAACAGAAAGAAAGCCCAAAGAAAAGGCCATGTGATAACACAGTGAGGGCTGCCGTCTGCAAGGCAAGGACAGAGGCCTCAGGAGAAACCAACCCTGCCAGCACTTTGATCTTGGACTTCCAGCCTCCAGAACTGTGAGAAATACATTTCTGTTGTTTAAGCCACCTGGCCTGTGGTATTCTGGTATGGCAGCTCTAGCACACTAATAAACCACCTCTGCCACAAAGTCTTTCTGAATGGGCTCTCCCCTCTGTGGAACCCTTTAAAGCAGTTTCTTCTGCACTGCCCTTATGGTAGTTCTTTTTTTTTTTTAACTTTTTATCTTGAAATAAATTTAGACTTACAGAAAAGTTGCAGAAATAGTACAGAGAGTTCTCACATATCCTTCACTCAGCTTTCCCTGCTGTTAACACCTTATATAAGCAAGAAAGTAACATTGGTACAATACTATTAATTAAACAACAGGCCTCATTCAAATTTCACCAATTTTCTCAAGTGTGTGTGTGTGTGTGTGTGTGTGTGTGTGGTCCAGGGTAATACAAAGTTCCACATGGCATTTAGTTGCCATGCTTTCTTAAACTCTTCCAATCTATAACATTTCCTCAATCTTTTCTTGTTTTTCATAACCTTTAAACTTTTGAAAAGTACTAGAAAGTTATTTTGTAGACTGTCTCTCAATTTGGATTTGTCTGATATTTTCTTATGATTCAGCTGAGGTTATGCATTCCTTTTTTTAAGATTATATTTATTTATTTGAGAGAGAGAGAACACAAGCAGGCAGAGGGGCAGAGGGAGAGGGAGAAACAGACTCACCACTGAGCAGGGAACCCGGGGAACCCAATGCAAGGCTCCCCCCCAGGACCCTGGGATCATGACCTGAGCCAGAGGGAGACGCTTAACCAACTGGGCCCCAAGACACCCCAAGGTTATGCCTTCCTGACAAGAATACCGCAGACATGAGGTTGTACCCTTCTCCGTGCGTCTTCTCAGAAAGCACGTGATGCCAATATGTCTTATTTTAGGTAATGTTAACATGGATACTTGGTTAAAATATTGTCTGCCAGATTTCTTCACTCTACAGTTACTATATCCCCCTTATAGTTAATAAATACCTTGAGAGAGTTTAAGATTATGCAAATGTTCTGTTTCCCATCATACTTTCACCCATGGGTTTTAACATCCATTGATAGATCTTGCCTGCAACAATTATTACTGCAGTGTTTATCCAAGGGTGATTATATCTTTGGGAGGCTACTATTCTGCCTACCACAGAATTTATACTTCTAATTCTAATCCAACATCTCACAATTCATTTTAGTCTTCCCTCTTTTCCTTATTTGAAACTTCTTACCCTGACAATGCGAAACTTGACTTCATTATCTACGATATATTTATTTGTTCTAATCTCACAGTATACAGCCAAAATACTGTTTTCCAAAGTTATTTATGTTAGTCCTTATTGTCCCCATCTTCTTCATTGTGGTTGTTATTGTAACACAATTAGGTTCACTCGTTACTGTTTGCATTCCCCCAACTTTATGGTGGACTTGAATTAATTATTGGTGGGAACAATATGAGAAACAATACTAGGATTCTAAAAGTTAGGACTATATAAAAAAAATACTTAGAAAAGTGTCACTTTCTCCCTCAATCCTCACCACTCAATTTCCATTTTTCCCTTCTTTGCACTCCTTTCCAACTCACTCCCCATAGAAAGCCAATCTAACTGGCTTTTGCTTTATTCTTTCTCTATTTCATTTGCACAAATGAGCAGAAACATGTATATCTTCTTATATCCTCCCCTGTACTTACACGAAAGATAGCATATGATAAGTACTCTTTGGTACTTTGCTTTTTACACTTGATAGTATATACTAGAAATCACTCCATATCCATTCACAGAGATTTTTCTGTTTCTGCTTTATAGTTTCATAGTATTCTATAATGTGGATATACCATATTTTATTCAACAACTCTCCTATATGTGGACATTTGGGTTGTTCTGAACATTTGACAATTATAAGTAATGCTACAGTTAATAACCTTGCCTATATGTATTTTCTTATTGTTGGAAGTTTCAGATAGATTCCTAGAAGTACAATTGTTGGTCAAAAGGTAAACACATATGTACTGCCGAATTTCCCTTCAAAAGGATTGCACCAGTCTGTATTCCCAGCAACAATATATGAGAATACTTGTTTCCCCACAGTGTTACCAATATAATGTATTCTCATGCTTTTTTAAAATTTCACCCAATTTTCTAAGTTAAACATGATATCTCCATGTTGTTTTGATTACCATTTCTATAGTTATGAGTTCAAACTTTTTTCATATAAGTAGGGAATATTTTTTGTTATTTTAATTTTTAACTTATTTTTACTGAGACATAATTGATATATAACATTGTGTAAGTGTACAATGTATTAATTTGAAACATTTATATATTGCAATATGATTACTATTGTACTGTTAACTAATACCGCTAATCTACGTGACATAATTGTCATTATTTTGTGGTGGGAACAATTAAGATCTAGTCTTTTAGCAACTTTGAAGTTTATAATACAGTATTGTTGTCTATAATCACTATGCTCTGCATTACATCTCTAGGACTTATTTATCTACTAGATCCAAATCTGTACCCTTAAACAAGATATTCTCAATTCCTCTACCCCCAGCCTCTATGAGAAGGTAACCAACATTCTACTCTATGTTTTTACAAGTTTGGCTTTTTCAGATCCCCCATATAAGTGATATCATACAGTATTTGTCTTTCTCTGTCTACCTTATCTCACTTAGCATAATGCTCTCAAAGAGGACCATTTTTATATCTTGTCTTTTTGTGTATGAATTGGGTATTGATGTATGTTCTCCTTTTCTTAGCAGGTTTTTGTTCCTTTGTGCCTCAAGTCTCTCTCTACATTAGGAATATTAGCCCTTTATTTAGGGCATATCCAAATATTTTCTCCACTTTGTCAGTTGTCTTAGGCTTTTGTTTATCATATTTTTTTTGCCATGCCAGGAAGTGTTTTATGTAGTCAAATTTACCACTCTTTTCTTTTATTGTGAGTCAGTTAAAAGGTCTTTCCCTACTTTGAGGTAAAAAAAGGAATTCATCTATCTCCTCATTCCTCTCATACTGTGTTCTGTCTTAAAGTTATTTGGTTTAGTCTCCACTATCACCACCAATAACTTCTTTCTTCACTAAACTTCAAGATCTCTGAAGAAAACCTACTCGTTATTTTATGATCCCTCAAATAATTAACCCATCACCTTCTTTATCTGCAATAAAATCTTCAATAAAATAAAAAACTAAGAAAGCATTTTAAATTGAAGTGAATTTACATGAAGACATTAGCTATGTTTTAACAAATGCCATATTTCAAAAGTTAGGGGAGGTTTAAACAAATCAGTTAATCAGTTTCTCCAAAATTAAGTAGATTGGTTTACAAAATAATGACTCTGGAAGGAAATGTAAAGATAATCTTACTTAGCTCCTTTATTTTGCAAATAAGGAAACTAATACCCATGTAAGTTAAGTGACTTGCCCAATATCTTATGGCCAAAGATAGAAGTATTAGCTCATTGGTCTATGAAGTCCAGTCAAATTCTTGGTCTACTAAACTTTCCATCCTCGCATCCCAAACTTTCTCAACTTTTCTTTTAATTAAGTAAAGCTGATTTTCAAAACCATCTACACCCTAATATATTCCAGACAGAACAGTTGATAAGAAATAAAAGATTTTTCTAAGAGGTTAAAAAAGCTGCCAGCATCTCAAATGCCTGGTCGTGGTTAGATTACACTGTGAGTGAAGGAAACACCATGGATTTTGAGTCCAAAAAGGATTTTCTTCCAAATACACTCTTACTAGAAAGTCAGCTACGTCATGTGTGAAAGACAGGATTTCCTGCTGATAAATGAGGAACCAACTGCTCAAACACAACTCAATAAATATGTCCTGCAGAGGTTTCAAACTGGTGGACAGCAGGCCAAATACAGCTAATAGACCTGTTTTCTTTGAAGTGCTATTTTCCAGTACTGAGCAACATTATTTTTAAATCAAGAAATTACTTATAAAAATATCCATTTTTACTGTTTCCTGAAAAATTAAAAGACCTGGCAGCTCTGAGCTTACATTTCCACGTGCTATTAATTGGCCAGAGTTGAGAAGTGGCTGATTCTTTTGGACAGGTTTCAGTTTACCACCATCTCTGCCACTTCCCAGCCCAACCCACTTCATTCATTTATGTCCCACCTAGATCTCATAGGTGGTTGAGTGTGCAACCACAGATATGGACTTTAGTTGGACGCTGACAAGTAACAAGCTGAGTTTGGACTAACATTAGTAAAACTGTAGTTATCATTTATTGATCATTTTAGGTGCCAAGAATTTTAAAGTACTTTATATACATCATTGAAATCTCACAAAACAATCTGCAAGGGAGGTAAAACCCTCCCATTTTACAAAAGAGAAAACTGAGGCTCCACAAAGTTAACTTGATTAAGAGTACATGGCTACAAAGTGACTGCTACTTTGAGCAGGGATTCAAAGTACTTCAAGTCAGCAGATGGTGAAAACAGATGGAGTGACAATATAGAGGAGATCTGAGAAGTTTGTGCATGGAAAGGGTCATAGAAAAACATAGGAAAAAAGGGTAAGTAGAAAACTTAGAGAAGAGTAAAATAGTAAGCAAAAAAGAGAACAGAAGAATAGGAAAGGAAAGTTCTAAGAACACTCAGCAACAAAAGCAAAGCTCCAGCAGTAAAATATTCAGATACAGAGCAGGAAGGTGAGGTTAGAAAGGATTCTTGAGGACACAGCAAGATCCAAGGAATGATGGAATGATAAATCTTAGAGAATGGGACCACAGGCACCCTCAGTCCACACACACATTGATTCCTTCACAATGTATTAGTCATCCATAATCTGCTTAGCAGATTTGTTTGTAACTTCATCCACAGCAATCGTGGACTGTCTGAAATACTTTGGAATGCAGGTGAATGTAAATTGGTCCTGTTTAGCTGTCCTATCTGCCTTAGCAAAATCCACTCTGTACCATCTAGTAGAGATATTGACAACCTTGGTGCTAAACCACGCTTTTCAATCATTTCCTTGAACCTATTCTCTTCCTGTTGCTGACCCTCTCAATTCCAGTTTGCAATTACCTTTTCTTTGTCATTCTTATTCTTCCTTGTACTCTTTAGTATGCTACTAAATGTTTTCAGAAAGAAAAAGGAGGGTAGGTAGGGAAGGAAAGAAGTAAGGAAAGGAAGAAGAGAAGGAAAGAAAGGGAAATAAAATTCCTGATTTGTAGCATTTGCTGATTCCCATAGTGAAAATATTGAATTATGGCCAATTTCAAGCTATGTATGCAATGCCACTGAAAACCATCTTGAGAAGAGATGTGAAGCAAAACACAACTTTATAATATTTGCATCATACCATACACATAAAATAGATCTATCAAGTGTATAGGTAATAGTAAAATGTAGTGAAATAAATAGGAAGAAAACAGTTTGGAGCAATTACTATGTTGTTTTTAATACAGTATATTTAATTTAAAGTTGATGTCATTTACTATTTCATAATGGCTGTGTTAACAACCAACTAACAAAATACCCGAAAATGTAAAAACTGGCTCAGCGTTTTTACATACTTGATTTCTGAAACCAGATGTGTAGGTTTTCCACACGTGAAGCAATTCTGTGCCACAAGCTGTGTGTCCTACAACTTAACTCAATTCTGACACTATCTGCCTGGAGATGGGGCCAGATCCCACAGGTTAAAGGATAGGTCCCACAAGACTTCTCCACCCCTGCAGATGGCACTCACAAGTCCAGACTGATACCTGTGCTTCTGACCAACTGACTAAATATCAGAGGTTCCCACAACACACACACTCCCAAACCCCCACCAGTTTCTATTAATTTCCTAGAGCAGCTCACAGAACTCAGGAAAACAGTTCACTCACTAGATCACCAGTGTATTATAAAAGGCTTTAACTCAGGAACAGCCCAGTAAGAGATGCATGGGGCAAGGTAAAGGGATAGTGTGGAGCTTCTATGTTCTCCCTGGGGGTGCTGCCCTCCTAGCACCACCACCTGTTCACCATCCCAGAAGTTCTCTGAACCCTGTCTTTTTGGGATTTTATGGAGGCTTCATTATGTAGGCATAACTGATTAAATCATTGGCTATTGGTGATTAATTCAACTTCCAGCCCCTCGCTCTTCCCAGAGGTCAAAGAATGGGACTAAAATCTCCAGCCCTCTACTCACGTGGTTGGTTCCCCTAGCAACCAGTTCCCCTCCTTAGATGCTTTACAAAAGTCACCACATTAACATAAACTCGGGTGTGGTTGAAAGGGGGTTGTTAGGAATAACAAAGTATTCCTATGACCTTCTGGCTCTGGAGCTGTTTCTGAAATAGAGGATAAAAGATCAAATAGTATAACAAAGATGCTCTCATTGCTCTTATTGCTAGGAAATTCCAAGGGTTTTAGGAATTCTTTGCCAGAAACTGAGACAAAAACCAAAATACATATTTCTTATTATGAATCACAATATTGCAGACTGCCATAAAGAAGAACTTTAATCTCTGTCTTTTCTGGGTACCACCTCTCCCATAGGCTGTGCCAACATAATTCTGAGATCTTTCAGGTATTGAGAGGGAGCCACCAGGTTAGCAATTATCAGTGCAGGTACCCCTGAGAAGTCCATTGTCCTGGCCCACATAACACCTGGATCCAGTGTCTCTCTACTCCGTGACATGTTTGGAAAGCTAAGGGCCAGATGTGTTTTAGTGACTTACCCAAGGTCACACCAGTACTCAGGAACAGAATCTAGGCAGTGATCCAGGTCTTCTATCTCTAAATTTTAACAATGCACAGGGAGTTTTTCATGATCTGATCCCTGCCCACGTAGCACTTTCCATGGTGTTCTCCAACTCCCAGGCTAGCTGTCTTTTTCTCCTCCAGCACACCTGTCTTCATGTTTTTGGGCTTTGTCAATGCTGTTCTGACCACTTGAAGTCCTTTTCCTCATCAACTCCTTCTCATTCCAAACAAGAGCTGATAAATTCCAACTCAGTATCTAAGGCTTTACTGAGGAGTCTGCTCGTTTGGATTCTGGTGCATGCCTCTCATATCACATTTTACTATCATTTTCTGTTTGAATTTCTCTCACCTATTGAACTGTGAGCTTCTTGAGAGACAGATTCAGTGTTTTGTTCATCATTAGCACAATGCCTAGCATGCAACAAATACTCAGTAAATTATTGTTTATATTTAAAAGACCGTAAAAAATGGATGACTCTCATTTCGTAACTTTTTAAAAGGGTTATTCATTGTACAAATAACCTATTGACTACAAATTAAACCAAAAATCTAGTCAAAGAAGATGTTGGCTAGAGTTGCAACAAGTCACATGTATCACTGAAATAAAACCCAAAGAAGCCCCCTGGGCAGATCATCTAAGAACTATCAGCCATGCAGCAGATGAGGACATTCTCTGTATCCTCCTTCCCAGCAGCTGTCACAGTGAATCCACCTTTCCTTGAGTTTTAATCAGAGTTACTATTCTGTTTGCCCCACTGACAAAAATATATAAGCAGAAGCTACACACAGAAGATTCTCTCCTTTCATCACTAAGGAAACCACATTTTGATAATTCTCAAGATGATTACAAGGAAGAACAAACCCAAGCCAGGACACTTGACTCAGCCAAGTCAAAAAAGGCTAGGTGTGGAATGACATGGGCAGAAAGGACAAAGGTCAGTGGAAAAAAATTCTTGGTAGGTGCAGACTATTTAAATGTACAATACTGGGTGCCTGGGTGGCTCAGTTGGTTAAGCGACTGCCTTCGGCTCGGGTCATGATCTTGGAGTCCCTGGATCGAGTCCCGCATCGGGCTCCCTGCTCGGCAGGGTGCCTGCTTCTCCCTCTGACCCTCCCCCCTCTCATGTGCTCTCTCTCTCTCATTCTCTCTGTCTCAAATAAATAAATAAAATCTTTTAAAAAATAAATAAATAAAAAATAAATGTACAATACTTTGCATGACCACCAGTGTGATAATTGCTTCTTGCTGAAGACTAGAGTTAACACAAAAGAAATTAACATGATCTATTTCCATTCTATGATCATTGCCAAATTATTAAAAAATGGTGGAAAACTTTCATAAGATATAAATCAAGAGAGATGGAAAGCATTTCTAACTTTTTAATATGAGCAAAGTCAAGGGGCACAAGAAAAACAGCAGCAAGCCCCTTATTGCCTAGATTCACAAAAAATTGCATGTAGAAAAGAACCTTTCTTCTTTCCTGCCATGTGCAAAAACTTATTTGTATTCTTCCCTTTAAGCGTCCCTTTGCCTCTTGTAGGCTGAATTGCTTTACCCCAAAATTCATATACTGAAATCATAACCCCCAGTTCCTGAGAATGTGACCTTATTTGGAGATAGGTAATCAGATTAAATGAGGTCATTAGAGTGGTCCCTGATCCAATATGATCTGTCTTTATGAAAAAGGGAAATTTGGAGACACACACACACACACACTAAGAGACTGCCTTGTGAAGAAGAGAAGGGGTGAAGATAGCCATCTATAAGCCAACGAGAGAGGCTGCAACAGATCCTTCCGTCACAGCCCTCAGAAGCAACCAATCTTGCCAATATCTTGATTTCGGACTGGTGGCTTCCAGAACTATAGGACAATAAATTTCTCTTGCATAAGCCATTCTGTTTGTGGTCCTTTGTTACGGCAGCCCCAGGCAACTAATACACTCCTCCTAGACATTTTTCTTCAGATATGCTTCATCCCTGTTCTTCCAACATTTTCTAAGGTTAAAAAGAGTTACTTCACAGAGGTGTATTATAAATTTTACAGTTTCATTTGCTTTTTTAAAAAACTCAGTACATAATATTACCTTACAAAGTTAGATGTAATGTGGGGAAAACCTCTACAATTTTCAAACCTGTAATGAGTTCTATAATCACCAAAAAAGAAGAGTACAAAAGAAAACCAGTGCTGAGACCTCTCATAAAGCAAGTACAAAGGCAGAAGACAAAATTGGCTGTGCACTATCATTAACTAAAGCTATCACAGTCCCTTTGTCATCTTAAATAGCTATTCCATGATCTTTTCATTTGCAATAATGAACCAAACTTTTGATAAAAGAAAATATTTGATCTCCTTTTAGCCAAAAATCTCCACTTTATCATCCCATTTAATATTCTAGAAGGGTTTTCTTTCCTTTGAAAAAAATGTAAGTTTGACAATCTAAAGGCATTTGTATTTTAAAGCCTACAAAAAAGATTTTTGGAGAGTACCTGGTGAAGTAATGACTTACCTCTGTGGCTCAAAATTTCAATTATTATAGAATTTCACTCGGAATAGCATTTCTGCCTTTTAACCTTCATCTAAATAATGTTCATTTTTCTTTCACTATGATAGAGTTCAAGCCCTTGCAATATGCTCTAAAAGTTGTAGGAGATATAGAATTGTACTTTTTTTCCTTTTGTTCCTGGATTTCAAACATCAGTCTATACCCCAAAATAAAATAAAACTTCATGTTTTCTGCAGAGACATGTTTCCCAAGAAGAAATCAGAAAGGATAGATTGCAGTTCTCTCAGAGAATAAGAATGCATCAGGCAAGCCTATCTCTTTTATTGTGTTTTTCTTCTGAAACACAAAAAATAGATTTCCTAATTTTGGAAAGCTGATTCCTATAAAAGCATCTCTAAACCATGAGTAAAATTATCTCAGCAATGAGGAATGAAACTGTCTTTCCAAAAATATTTACATGATTTGCAAAGGGATGGCTAAAACACACCCTAATAGGCAGCTTATATTTGTTATAGGTGGAAAGGACCACAGAAAAGTGATTGAACATGACAAGACTCAGATTTTAAAAACTAACTTCATTTGGCAACGAATAAAAAGAATTGTGCTCACTTGATTCATGGCATTTTTCCCTGATGAGAGGCAGTAAAATCCAAATTAAGTAAAAAGAGTAAAGTTGACAAAGATATAAGTTAGAAATGTGGCTGAAAGTGTATCAAGAGAGGAATGACCTTCACTACTATTCAGTGACAGTTCTTTGTTGGTAAGCAACAGAAATGGATTCGAGCCAATTTGAGCAGAAAGGGAACTTGCAGGAAGAACCTGAGGGAGCTCAAAGAATAAACCAACCTGACAGGACAGGAGCCTGAATAGCCCTTATCTGGGTAGCAAGAGTGAATGGGCAGTTTTGCCTGGGCACAACTACTGGGATGACCCCACTCCCCTGCTTGTCCTTTCATCCAGATGAAGTCTGGGGAGATTGTCATTAGCCCATCTTGGCTACCCGCCTGGAAGAGTTAAGAGTCGTTTGACCAAGGCTGTTTACAAAGTGGAAGAGGTAAATTCCCCAAGGGAAGTAGGAAAGTGCTTAAGAAGAGAAGAAGAAATGGATGTTAGGTTGCATAAATAAGTAAATAAATAAATAAACAAACATTGTATATTTATACCCCCCCCAAAAAAGCCATAAAATTACAAAAAGTAAAATCATTTTCAAAATGAAGGTGCTGACAAGTAGTTGACAAGTAGCATGTGAATTAAATATGAACTAAACATAGTTTAGGATTCTCATTATACAATAGTAGGATTAAAAAGGAGTTATATCTTTTAGAGTTTAACAGCCAAACAAGACTCATGACTCCTAGAATAAAACAAATGATTTTCAAGTGCCTAAACATACATTTTTCTGCATTTTAAACAACTTAAATGACTCTCCCCCCATTTCCTCAGTTTTGCATTCGTATGATCTTATACATACACCATTATTTTCAGTGAGATTTCACTAGTGGCATGAGTTTAATGGCATTTCTCAAATACAAATGGCCAATCCATGATACAATTTAAATTATTGAAAAAGGGTTTTATGTTAGGCTATATGAATCCTTTGAAAATGTAGGCAAAATTTTAAGTTCTCATGCAAACAATAAGCCTTGTAATTACTGTTCCACAAACTATATTTTTAATGTTGAAATATCTTCCCAACAGTAAAACTTCGTTTGTGCATCAATGCCATTCAGTTTGGGTTTTGCTTTGCTTAAAAGAGATGTATAAAAATTATCATTGAGGATATAGTTTATTGCCTGAAAACACCACACCTAGCAAGCTTTCTCTACCTAATAATTTGTTAAGTGTGCTCTTACCTAGATACATCCCGATGAGTTTCTCACCACCTAATAAAACACGGTGTTAAATTATCCCCATGGCTTGTCAAGACCAAGAAACTGAAGAGACAGCTTGAAAAAGGAAACCACATCAAAATGGTTTTGTTTCCCAGAATAAGATTCAATCATTTAAATTTTTTGAAAAATAATTCTTCAAATTTAATTTTAATTAAACTTTTCTAAACCTAAGTTCATGGCAATAGAAGCCTTCTCACTTACTTTATCTTAGCAAAAGGAAGAGAAATGCAAAAATATCATGTTCATTCTTTATTTAAAATGAAGAATCTTTTCTGTAGAGTAAAGGCTTTAGGCATAAAGTTCTTCATCTAATAGCAATATTTTGACTATCTTTATGCTAGAATCTTCATCTTGACAGTCTTGCAGCTGTAAAAGTTTGCAGCTTCCTGAGCTAAACTCAAGAGGCTCTGAGTCCATACCAGCTGTCTTTCAATTTCACATCAACTCTCTTGATATTTTGTCAGTTTAAAGCGTTTGCAAAGTTTGCAAGGCCTGAACTCATTAGATAAGGGGAATGGGTTATCTAAATCTTGGCCAACCTCAGCTGCCATAGAGATTCACTATTGTAAATTTCCTCCAAGAATGAGTTAGAAAATAGACCCCATGGGTCTTTGTTAGTTTTGGTATTTGATGATACCATTTTAACAGCAGCTGCTAAAGCTGTGTGTGCCTCAATAAAAATCCTCTGGTTTAGATTCTCTTTCCTTTATATTTTCTGTATAAAATTGGATGCTGACAGCTGCAATAATAAGGGCAAGAAGGTCATTTAAAGTTCAGTTTGCTAGGCACGCCATAGGTAACAATTTAATCATAAAGGCACTTAAAAAAATTATGGTTATTAGAAGAAAAATCCATCTTGTTTTTAAAGAATTCTGCAACAATTTTAAAGAGCTAAAAAAAAAAAAACAGATTGGCAGGGATAGTTAAGGAAATTGGAACACAAAGTTTCAACTAACAAAAGCATTTGATGATTCCACTGAGAGTGAAGAACAACCTTCTTATCACAGGCAATCATGTTATCTATATTTTGGTATAGTATGCATCTTAGATTGGCAGAGACTGAGCCCTTTTCACATCTTGTTATTAGAAATAGTTAAATGCGGGGTGCCTGGGTAGCTCAGTTGGTTAAGCGACTGCCTTCAGCTCAGGTCATGATCCTGGAGTCCCGGGATCGAGCCCCGCATCGGGCTCCCTGCTCAACAGGGAGTCTGCTTCTCCCTCTGACCCTCCTCCCTCTCATGCTCTCTGTCTCTCATTCTCTCTCTCTCAAATAAATAAATAAAATCTTAAAAAAAAAAAAAAAAAGAAATAGTTAAATACATCACTACATCAAAAACTAATGATGTATAGTGACTAACATAACATAACAAAATTTTTAAAAAATAGTTAATTGCATGTCTATATTTTAAACTGAAGGGAAAAAAGCTAAATAGTAAGTGAAACAGAAAAAAAAATATTGGTAATATTCTGTAACACATAAATTAATGAGTGCTTTATCCCATATCTATGTGGATTCCTTGTACTTACGCATGTTAAATTTTCTTTTCTCCTATTAATCTGTCTCATGTCAATTTTACTCTTAGTCCAGCTAAAAGGACCGTTGAAAGGGACAGGAATTCTTGCTTCCCAACACCTACTAGAGCAGTCACAAGCTCTATAACAGTGCTGTCCCATAGCTCTTCCTGTGATGATGGAAATGTTCTATATCTGCTCTATCAAATATGGTAACAATTAGATACATGTAGCTATTGAGCACGTGAAATGTGGCCAGTGCAACTGTGTAACTGAATTTTTAATCTAACTTAATTAATTCAGATTTAAATAGCCATATGCGTGTGGTTAATGCTACCATATTGGATAGCACAGCTCTGGACCATTGACACTTTCACTAGACACACTTAGGGAGCGTAAGAGAAAAATGGTTCTGGGGCGCCTGGGTGGCTCAGTCGTTAAGCGTCTGCCTTCGGCCAGGTCGTGATCCCAGGGTCTTGGGATCGAGCCCCGCCCCATCGGGCTCCCTGCTCGGCAGGAAGGCTGCTTCTCTCTCTCACCCACTCCCCCTGCTTGTGTTCCCTCTCTCGCTATCTAGCTTCCCGCCGAGCAGCGAGCTCGATGCGCGGCTCGATCCCAAGACCCTGGGATCACGACCTGGCCGAAGGCAGACGCTTAACGACTGAGCCACCCAGGCGCCCCAATAAATAAAATCTTTAAAAAAATAAAAAAAAGAGAGAAAGAAAAGAAAAATGGTTCTGAGTGAATAAAAGTTTGACATAGATATCAAAAAGCCCTGCTCCTTACTTCAATCTCTGGATCTTTATAACAATCTTATTTACTAAACTGTAAATCATCAAAACTTCTCCTAAGGAGGAAGGACGCCTGGGTGGCTCAGTCGGTTAAGTTTCCTATTCTTGGTTTCCGTTCAGGTCTTGATCTCAGGGTCCTGAGATCTGTCTCTGAGCTCAGCACCAGGAGTCTGCTTAAGATAATTTCCCCCTTGCTCCCCTTCCCTCTCCCTCCCCCTCTGCTCCTCTGCCCCACTATCACGTGCTCTCTCTCTCTCTCTAAAAAATAAATTGCTAAAAATATGTAATATTTTAAAATATAATAAAATATGTCCCAGAGATAATAGTAAATATTTTATGTACATCAACTCTTTAATTATTTTTTTAAAAGATTTATTATTACTATTTACTTATTTGAGAGAGAGAATGAGAGAGAGAGAGCACGACCTGGTGGAGGGTCAGAGGGAGAAGCAGGCTTCCTGTTGAGCAAGGAGCCTGATGCGGGACTCAATCCCAGGACCCTGAGATCATGACCTGACCTAAGGCAGTCGCTTAACCAGTCGCCACCCAGGTGCCCCCAACTCTTTAATTCTTATAAGAATACTTATAAGAGAATACCTATCAAAATCATTCTTATAAGAATATGATTGTTTTCATAATTTTAGCCAAGGTTTATAGATTTCAGATAATGTGTCCAAATTCACGCTGTTGATAACAGATTAAGAATCCTAAGATGAGGGCGCCTGGGTGGCTCAGTTAGTTAAGCGACTGCCTTCAGCTCAGGTCATGATCCTGGAGTCCCGGGATCGACTCCCGCATCCAGCTCCCTGCTCAGCAAGGAGCCTGCTTCTCCCTCTGACCCTTCCCCCTCTCATGTGCTCTCTGTCTCTCTCATTCTCCCTGTCTCAAATAAATAAATAAAATCTTAAAAAAAAAAAAAAAAGAATCCTAGGATGAAAAAAAAAAAAGAAAAGAAGAAAAGGATTCTAGGATGATTTGGTCCTCAAAATTCATGCCCCTATACACTATGCCACAGGGTGCTTTTAAAGTAAAATAAACTATATAGAAAAAAAAAACCTACATGATTCTAAGCTCAAAATTTTCTCTATAATGATTAGGTTTATGTTACTTAACATCTTTCTTTTTTTTTTTTTTTAAGATTTTATTTATTTGCGAGAGAGAGTGAGAGACAGAGAGCATGAGAGGGAGGAAGGTCAGAGGGAGAAGCAGACTCCCTGCCGAGCAGGGAGCCCCATGTGGGACTCGATCCCGGGACTCCAGGATCATGACCCGAGCCGAAGGCAGTGGCTCAACCAACTGAGCCACCCAGGCGCCCGTATTTTTAACTTTTTTAAAAAAGATTTTATTTATTTATTTATTTGAGAGAGAGAGGGAGAGAGAGAGAGCACATGAGAGGGGGGAGGGTCAGAGGGAGAAGCAGTCTCCTCACTGAGCAGGGAGCCCGATGTGGGACTCGATCCCGGGACTCCAGGATCATGACCTGAGCCGAAGGCAGTGGCTCAACCAACTGAGCCACCCAGGCGCCCCCTAACATCTTTCTATCCTAAAGAAGTAGTATCACTTTTATTGAAGCCTTAGCCTTGACTTCTTCCTGCCCATGCACATACCAGGAATAGATTCCAAGCTGAACCAAAATATCACTCAGATACAGATGAGTTCCATTTTGAAAAAGACAATGTATTTAATAGTACTAGGAAAAGACACTGAACATACTAGGAAACCAAAACATTTCTAGCATCAGTTGTCTCAAAACCACAATTGAGGAAGGAAAAGGACCACACAAACACCCAGCCCATGTGGTCTTTATCTCCATCTAAGCATCTCAGGAAGAAGGGCAAAACCAAGTATTATCTTAAAATAAAAATATCTTTATAGCATGATGAAATAAGGTGTTAGAGTCTGGAATATTTTGGCTCTATTTCTCAAGAGGACTGCCAAAATTTTAGCCAAATACTATACAAGTAAACATAAGCAAAAGAAGATAGGAATACATGATGCAATACTTCCAGAACAATAAGACAACTGAAAGAGACAAGTAAAAGTGATTTTAGGTCAAACTGGTTTAACCCTGGAATGAGATCATTATCTCTCTCCCCATTACAGAATGCATACACATGGAGCCAATGATTTTTATTTTTTACTTTATTTAAATTTTTTTAGAGAGAGATAGGTGGGGAGGAACAGAGGGGAAGAGAGAATTTAAGCAGGTTCCACACCCAGCACAGAGCCTCAAACGGGGCTCAGTCTCACAACCCTGAGATTATGACCTGTGCCAAAATCAAGAGTCTGACACTTAACTGACTGAGCCACCCAGGTGCACCTGGAGCCAGTGATTTTAATTAGACTGGTGTAGAGCACGGGATAACTTCCATTTCTTTCTTTCTTTCTTTCTTTCTTTCTTTCTTTCTTTCTTTCTTTCTTTCTTTCTTTCTTTCTTCCTTCCTTCCTTCCTTCCTTCCTTCCTTCCTTCCTTCCTTCCTTCCTTCCTTTCTTTCTTTCTTTCTTTCTTTCTTTCTTTCTTTCTTTCTTTTCTTTCTTAACATTTATTTATTTATTTGAGAGAGAGGGAGAGCATGAGCAAGAGTTGTGGGAGGGGCAGAGGGAGAGGATCCTCAAGCAGACTCCCTGCCTAGCACAGAGCCCAACTCAGGGCTCAATCTCACAACCCATGAGATCATGACCTGAGCTGAAACCAAGAGTCAGTCAGTCAACTGACTGAGCCAGGCACCCAGGCACCCAGGATGACATCCATTTCTGATCAATCTTCTGACACTTAGTCCAGCCTAGTTCTTACCAAAAAAGTAAATACACAGAAATGATAGTTTTCCTGCATAGATCAAATGACTTTTCCATCTCTATAAATATTCTTCTGTGAAATTAAGAAGCACAGAGTCTGCTTCAGATCCTCTCTCCCTCTGCCCTACCCACTCGTGCTCTCTCTCTCTCTCAAATAAATACATAAATCTTTTTTTTTAAAGATTTTATTTATTTATTTCAGAGAGAGAGAATGAGAGAGAGCACATGAGAGGGGGGAGGGGCAGAGGGAGAAGCAGGCTCCCTGCCAAGCAGGGAGCCCGATGCGGGACTCGATCCTGGGGCTCCAGGATCATGACCTGAGCCGAAGGCAGTCGCTTAACCAACTGAGCCACCCAGGCGCCCAATAAATACATAAATCTTTAAAAAAGAAAAGAAAAGAAAAAAGAGTTACTTGTATGTGGGAACAATATTTCTGTCCTTTCTCCATGTCAGAGGCTTTTAGACTTGATATCAGTATTTCTCTTCTAACTTTAGACTACATCAGCCTACCCTCATAAATTTCTTTTTGTAATTAAAGAAATTCTACAGCCAAGAGCCACTGTTTCCTGGTAGGAAAAAGAGGAGCTAGAAAGGAAAGTGTGATTTGTGTACTTGTAGACACAGCCTTTCAACCTCCTGGAATTTCTTTTCCCTTCTCTAGTCATTTCTCCTGTCAAATAATCAAGTGAATAAATATTTCATTCATTTCCAGTTTAACTCCAATTTTTATGTATTAAAAAAGATGCATCTAGATTTTGAAGAGCCCCTCACTGGTTTGGAAAAACAAACAGGGTATCCCTAGGAAATTTAGTAGCCAGCTATACTTTTCATAGTTGGAGAGATATTTATATAATCTGTTTGGTATTATACAAATAAGAACCATAGGCTAAGTAACCTACAAGATTTAATTAAAAGCATATTAAGTTCCATTAGGTTTTTTTCGTCACATCACAGGTATAAGCCTTATGGAATACAAAGAACTTAGTAAGGTTTTGATTCAATTCTACATCACAGTCTCATAAACTATTTTGAAAGATTTGGTTCAGACACAATGATCCTAATCAAGGCATTTCATCTGTAATTTAACAAGAGTAAAAGAAATAGTTACCAGTGAGTTTTTGCCTGAAACACAGCACATATAACCACTATTCATTATCTTTATTACATGTATAACATTGCAAGAACATAACTGACATCAACCTAGCATGTTAACATATGAGACTAAATAGAATTGATAAAATTCATTGACCACTGCAGAACTTATGCCCACTCTGTTCACCCACAGAATGATATTCAATTCTGAACAAGTGTAATATTATACAATATTCACTTACCATTCTAGTTGAGGGCAGGAGATATAGTAAAAAAGAGATTAAATAAAATATTTGTACTTAATTATAAGGTTAGTGTAAGAATTTTGTCCCTTGGATTTACTTTTCTTGAAATATTATACTTGGTTCAGAAGGGACTTCTGCAGATATCAATTGGATTTCATCTGGGTTTTTAGTCATTTTTACAGCTTTCTATCACAAAAAAGAAAAAAAAAACTTAATTTGTTTTATCCCCACATTGTTCATTATTTCTTATTAATCCCTAATGTATTAGTAACTTTCCTAAAATGTTCCCAATTCTGTTTATGAAAAAAGTCAGGCTCCAACTTACAAAGTAACTCTTAGTATATTAAACATTCAGGGCGCCTGGGTGGCTCAGTCAGTTAAGCATCTGACTCTTGGTTTCAGCTCAGGTCATGATCTCAGGGTCGTGAGACTGAGCCCCACCTCAGGCTCCTCACTTATCTGGAGTCTGCTTGAGATTATCTCTCCCTCTCCCTTCCCCTGCTCTCATTTGCTCTCTCTCTCTCTCTAAAAATAAATAAATAGAATCTTTAAAAAAAAACCCAAAACATTCTTAAGTCAGTTCATTCGAACTTGGAAATAACATCTCAGAGAAACAATCTTACAAGCGGTGGTCATGTCCCAGGTCAGTTTATACAATTCACAATGTAATAAAATTTACCTCAGCACCCTGCCACCAGACAAGATGCTGTTGCAACAGTGTTAGTGAGTTAAACAAGGAGGCCATTAGACTGGGGTGGCCTCAGTGCCTCAGGAGTCTGTGTCAGCAAACCAAAACCTCCACCTGAAATGCATCAAGGATAAGAAATCAAAACCTAAGGACAACCAATCACAAAAAGTCAACTAGACTTTCCCAAAGAAGGCAACTGCTTAAATTATAGCCAATCAAATAATTTCCTTGCTTTACTTCCAATCTTCTCTCTAAAAGTCTTTCCCCAGCTCCTGACAGTGGAGCACCCCTAACCACTTCCAGTTTGGCTGCCCTATTCCAGGTGATTTTTGCTCAAATAAGCCCTTAAAAAATTGATTATGCCTCAGTTTATCTTTTAACACCAGTAAGCATATCCACCCACTCTTGCAGGGGATAGAAACACTGTTGTCTCAGTTTCACACTGAGAACAGAGCATCCTCTGGCTCTGCTCACGGGAGCTCAGAATGGGGAGCAAAGAATATTCAGGAACCGGAAGGGCTGGCTGCTCTCCTGGAAGCTGCTCCTTGGAGGAGAGAGACAGCCGTACACCAAGGGCTTCACCGCTGCTTCTCCCCTGCCCCACTTCAGGCAGCTCTCCGCCCAGCAGCCCAAGAGACACCAGATCTTGTTGCTTCTCGTCTCAGCGTTCTCCAAGGTTGCCCATTGTACCTAGAAAAAAATTTCAAGTCCTTACTTTGACCTGCATGATCTGGCCTCTGGCAACTTTTCTGATCTCATTTCCTGCCACTCTTCCCCCTACTCACTCTGCTCCAGCCAGTTTGAAATTCCTCAAACATGTCAAGCATGTTCTCACTTTAAGGACTCTGCACTGAATGATCTCTCTACCTCTCTACTTCTCCCTTCCCCCAGAGGAGACATGGCTTGCTTCTTCATTTCACTTCTGTCTCTCCTGTAATGTCACCTTCCTAGAGAGGTCTTTTCCAATGACCATAAAACAGCACTCTAGTCATTCTCAAATAATTGCCCTGCTTCATTTTGTATCACAGCCCCTAATACACTCTAGCTTTTATTGCATATTTGTTTATCTTCCTTAGTACAATGTGAGCTCCATTAGGGTAGGGAATTAGTTTTGTTTGCCACTGCATTCCCTAAAACAGTGCTTGGCACATAGTCCACATTCCATATATATTTGTTCAATAAATGAATGAGAGATATGGCTCTCTAAGAAAATTGTTCACAAATCACGGCCTGCCTACATTTAAAACTGGCTTCTATCATCTCAATGTTTACCAGCTAATGCCAGGGAAAGATAAGTTCGCTAAACAGGAACACTCAGCCACACAATTTCTTGTGAACAAAACACGTTCTAGAAAATTAACAACCAGAATATTTTTTAAAAATCAATGTATGGGACCTCCCATCTTATCACCTTGTGCCCTGATTATAAGCAGGAGCCCTAAAGCTATCCACAAGGGTTGTATATTTTCCAAATTGTGCATATCTATGTAGTCCTCTGAAGCACTTGACTCAAATGGAAAATACCTAAGGCTACTGGCATTCACAGATGCAACATCTTCACCTTCAACATACCTCAGCCTTCAAGGCTGAGAAAGACAGTGTACTCAGCAGGAGTGATGATTGCTGATCATGGAATGACAGAATGTTAGAGCTGAGGCACCTAATAAATATTTAATCAACCCCCTACATTTATATTTGAGCAAATCAAAGCCCAGAGAGGAAAAATTGCTGGAAGGTACCAGAATATGCCACCCCAAAAAGTCTCTCTGGCAGAAGTATTATTTGGAGCTAAAAGCCATTGAGAACCAGCAGACACAGAAAAAGCTCTAAAAAAACATGGCACAGGTTTATTTATTTATTTATTTATTTATTTATTTATTTATTTATTTATTTATTTATTTATGAGAGAGAGAAGGAGCAGAGGGAGGGGCAGAAGCAGACTCCCTGCTGTGCAGGGACCTCCCCCCCCCTCACAACCCGAGCCACCCAGGGACCCACAGGTTTTTCTTTTGTAAAGGAAATTTACATTTATATGGGGAAATTTCATTTATAAAAAGGTCCTCCTCTCCCATACTAGGAAGAGAAGGACTCTTAATAACTTACCAATAGAGAAGAAATCTACTTTAATCTGCATAACAAACCCTACTAAACAACCCTGTTTACCATACTTTTCCTGGGCACCTTCCCATAACTTGCCTCCCTCACCCAAAAGCCCAAAACCTCTTTTCTTTGGTTTAGCATAAGATGGTATATAAGTACAAGTTCTAACCACTCCTTTGGATTATTCACTGGGTACTCCCATGTGTATGCATGATGCACATGTTAATATTATATACCTCTGTTCTTTTTTCTCTTGTTGTCTTCTTTTGCCAGTCTAATTTACAGAGCTCCAGCTAGAGAACCTAGGATAGGTAGAAGAAAAATATTCTTTTTCTCCCCCTCCCCTACATTGCTGCTGTATCTTTGTAATTTTATTAAACATCTTTATAAACATGTTTTGTTTAGATGCATTAATTATTTTCCTCATTTTTGTTAATTGAGGAGTATACATTTGTGTTGTATAATCCAATTATTTCTTTAACAAACAACTCTTTAGAATCTGGTGTAGTTGACAACTGTTGACTTTTGCCGGCCCAGTAACCCTCCATCCTTTCCCAGACACATGTACTTCTGACTCACAACTCTCCTCAACCTGAGCTGTAGAATGGAAACCCTTCTTAGCTGCAGAAGTCAGCCTCTGACGCCAGCCTCATTAACCAGATCCTAGTCTAGCCCTGTCCACAGGAACTGGCTCCTGGGAAGACACACAGACCAATTAGATCTATTATAGGACACCAAAGTCCTAGTTACAGGAGTAAGCTGGAGAGGAGAATTCACGAATGTAAGCCTTGGTCTATAGTCAGCCACAGAAGGGAAGCCTGCCTGAAAAGTGAGCCAACACAACTGAAAGCAGAGACACCAGATGGAAAGAAACTGAGACCCTATGACATTCATTAGGTCCTTTGGATCCAGTTATTGTCTACACCTTGATTTTTCAATTACTCAGGTCAATGCACTAAGTTGAATTTTCTATCATATGCCACCAAAAGCAGAGTGTTCTGTGAATTTACAGAGGAAAAGCAAATATAGTGATATAATATACGGAGTGATTTGAACACACAAGAATAAAGCTTTTCACATTCATCCGCCTTCAATAAAGAGGCTAAAACTAGAAGCAATGCAAATAATATAGTTAGCAAGTTTGTTGGCTCTAGTTTAATGCAAGGAACCTACTGCCTGAGTTTTAATCATCTGCCTTTCTTCTACCCCAATCTCTAGCAAAAATAACTTCCAATAAATTGTTATAGGAAGAAAAATACCTTGCGAATTAAATTTGCTATTTCTACTGACTGATGAAAAAGGTTTTAATATAAAAAGATACTAAAAAACAAACTGCAGCTGCAAAAAATTAAGATCAATTTGGAGATTTGTTTTTATTCTTAAGGAGGAAAAATTGATGACTATAACAACAACTGCATACATAACTATCCATGGTTCCTGTGACCTCCCCCAAATGTAGCCACAAGAAAATGCTGTCATGCATTCCAGCTTTCAGCTGGGAGGAATAATACTGTCAGCCAGAAGAGTTCAATTTTCCCTTCTGCCTGTGTGGGGCCACTCACCTAAATAGAATTGGCTGTAATAATAACCAACAAAACAAAATGGAAAAGTGTACTGAGGTAAGCAATTTAAATTCGACTCTACTTAAAAGAAGAGGTATAGTAAAAATCCTTTCTTAGCAACACATTTTCCCATTGTGAAGAGCTTTGGAAGGTTTAATGTGCTCACAGTCTTCTCTAGAGGACTACAATCTGTGAGTCATTTAGCTAAGTAATCTACTTTCATGCAACAACTCAAACATTTATTTGTAGTTTGACCAGAGGTAGAGTCATAGCTTCTGTGTTACCCATGCCTGTGTCTTCACAGAAACAAAAAGTGGTGTTCATAAACATTAATGTAGAAAATTAAGCAGTTCAGGAAGAAAAAAGGCACTCTCACTCAATGATGAGTAAATTGATACCAATGTGTTTTCATCATGAATTAGAATTCTAATTCTGTCTACCTCAATTCTTTACTTACATTTGTAAAAACAACAAAAAATGAACGTTCCATTAATTCAAAAGTGGATTGACATTGTAAAGATGTCCATTCTCCCCAAATTGATCTATAGTTGCAATACAATTCCTAACAAATTCCCAACAGGGTTTTTTATAGATATGGACAAGCTTATTCTAAAATTTATACTGAAAGGCACAGGAATTAGAATAGCTAAACCAATTTGCAAAAGAAGAATAAAGTGGAGGAAATCACTCTATCCAATATTAAGAGTTACTATATAGCTACAGTAATGAAGACAGTGTGGTGCTGGTAGAGGAATAGACCTATGGATCAAGGGAACAGAACAGACAACAGGGACAACAGAGAAGGAAACCCACATAAATATGCCTGACTGATTTCTGTCAAAGGTGCAAAAGCAATTCAATAGAAGAATGATAGATATCTCTTTCAGCAAAGGGTGCTGGAGAAATTAGACATCCATAGCAGAAAGAAAGAGAAAAGAAAGAAGAAAGAAAGAAAGAAAGAAAGAAAGAAAGGAAGGAAGGAAGGAAGGAAGGAAGGAAGGAAGGAAGGAAGGAAGGAAGGAAGGAAGAAAGAAAGGAAGAAAAAAGAAAGAAAGAAAGGGAGAGAGGGAGGGAGGGACTAAGGAAGAAAAGAAGGAAGGAAGGAAAGATGGAGCAGGGCACCTGGGTGGCTCAGTCAGTTAAGCATCTAACTCTTGGTTTGGCTCAGTCATGATCTCAGAGTCCTGAGATGGAGCCCTGCATCAGTCTCTTCACTCAGCTTAGAGTCTGCTTGAGATTCTCTCTCCCTCTCCTTCTGCACCTCCCGCTCATGGTTCTCTCTCTCTCTAAAATAAATAAATCTTTTAAAAATTGGAGCATCATCCTAAACCTTATACCTTATACAAAAATTAACTCAAAAGGATCATAGATTTAAATGTAAAATGTAAAACTGTAAAACTATGAAACTTTTATACAAAAACATAGGAGAAAATCTTCAGGACCAAGAGCTAGATTTGACACTAAAAGTACAACCTATAAAAGAAAAAGAAAAGGCAATAAATTGGACCCCATCAAAATTTAAAATATTTGCTTAGCAAAAGATCCTGTGCAGAATATGAAAAGAAAAGTAGCAGACTAAGAGAAAGTATTTGCAAACCACATATCTGAAAAGGACTTGTACACTGAATACATAAAAAACCCTAAAAACACAACAATAGAGGTGCTTGGGTGACTCAGTCAGTGAAGCAGCCGGCTCTTGGTTTCAGCTCAGGTCATGATTTCAGGGTCTTGGAATCAAGCCTTGTGTGGGGCTCTGTGCTCAGCGGGGAATCTGCTTGAATATTCTCTCTCTCCCTCTCCCTCTGCCCCTCCCCCCACTCACGTGCACACTCTTTAAATAAATCTTTTTTTAAAAGACACACAACAGTATTTTTTTAAATTTTTTGAGTATGGTAGACACATAACGTTAAATTAGTTTCAGGTGTACAAAACAGTTATTCAACAAATGTGTAAATTATGCTATGCTCACCACAAGTGTAGCTACCATCTGTCATCATACACAGCTATTACAATGACTATATTCCTTATACCTTTAGTGCCTTTTAGTCTCATGACTTACTCACTCTATAACTGGAAGCCTGTGTCTCCCACTCCCCTTCACCAATTTTGCCCATCCTCCCACCTCCAGCCTGGGCAACCATCAATTTGTTCTCTGTATTTATAGGTCTGATTCTGCTTTTTGTTTGTTTATTCAATTTTTTTCTAGATTTCCACATTGAAGTTAAATCATATGGCATTTGTCTTTCTCAGTCTGACAAATTTCACTTAGCATAATACCTTCGAGGTCCATCCATGTTGTTGCAAATGGCACTATCTCATCCCTTTTCATGGCTGCATAATATTTCTTTATCTACGTATACCTTCCTTATCCATTCATCTATCAATGGGCATTTAGGTTCTTAGGTTGCTTCCATATCTTGGCTATTGTAAATAATGCTGCAATAAACATAGAGGTGCATATGTCTTTCTGAATTAGTATTTTCATTTTACTTGGGCAAATACCCAGTAAAAAATCAGTACTATTAGGTTCCCCTTCAGAATCATGGCTCGAGGGGTTCTGCAGACCTACTCCCCAGAAAAACAATCATAATTGCTGAAATTACTAAAAAAGTCTCTGGAAGGAACATTTATTCAAGGAAAATCTACTAAAATTCAGTAAAAACAGCAGGAGTCTCTGGCATTTAAACTACATCCCACTCCCCACTCCCCCTCGCCCCTTCCCAGCTCAGCATGGCAGAATTCCCACTCTAAGTGGGTGCAGCCAAGAATATATTAATCCTTATCCCTCTGGCTCACAGTCAAGGGCTATGATATCTCCCCGGGAGGAGCAAGCCACTATTTCTCTTCCTTCCCCCAGATCCATGTTGCAGAGGCTGAATTCAGGAGCACGCAGCCCGAAGACCAGGACCCCCTTTCTCCACCCAGCCCCTTTGTAGAGTATAGGCTCTACCCCAGGCAGGTCTCTCCATGCCGAGAAACTGGATCCCTCACACATTGCTGGTGCTCACTTTGGAAGCATGTATCAGTTTCTTACAAAACTAAACATGGGCTCACCATGCAACCCACAATTGCCCTCTGGGGCATTTATCAGAAAGAAAAATTTATGTTCACACAAAAACTTACACATGAATGTTCACAGCAGCTTTATTCATAATAGACCAACCCTGGAAACAACCCAAATGTCTTTCCATAGGTGAGTGGTTAAACAAACTGTGGTACGTCATAATACAGAATACTACTCAGCAATGAAAAGGAATTGATACACTAAACAACTTGGATCTCGAAAAAATTAAACTGAGTAAAAAAAAAAAAAAGGAAAGGAAAAAAAGCCCATCTCCAAAGATCACATGCTGTATGATTCCATTATTAAATATTCTTGACATGACAAAATGATGCAATGGAGAATAGATCAGTGGTTGCCAAAGATTGAAGGTACGTGGCTGTGGCTATTAAAAGGTAGCATGAGGGACCCTTGGGATGAAACTGTTCTGTGTGTTGACTGTGGTTTTGGTCCCATGAATGTACACATGTGATAAAATTGCATAGGGTAAAATACACACACACACACACACGTGTGCATGTGAGAGTGGTGAAATCTGAATAAAATCGATGGCTTCCATCAATGTTGGTTTCCTGTTTGTGCTATCATACTATGGGGGGAAACCAGGTGAGGGATATATGGGATTTCTCTGTATTATTTCTTAGGACTGCACAGGAATCTATAATTATCTCAAAGTAAAAAGTTTTAAATGTCACACAAAGTTGAATGATCAGATGAATTTTAGATAAGCTTAGCTGAGATAATCACATCATCATCACTACTAATCATTTGAACCAGATAATTTCATTTATTTCCCCTTATTTTGGCCTTTATGACACAAAAGACATAAAAAAAAAAGTGTTCGACCATTACTACTCCAGCTGCAGTCTCCTTGTAGCTAAGAGGTTAAGAAATTTTCTTTTGTTAATCACAGGTTTGCCGAAGAGGTGATTTGGCACCATGCAAAACGCATGGTCCGTGGTGTCATGGGTGAGGAATCAAATCCTAGCTTTGTTTCCTGCAAGATCTGTGACATTGAATATGTTCCTTACTCTCTCTCAAAGTCAGAGCTGTAAATGATAGAATAGCTGCTTACAAAATTTTGTGAAAATTAAATGTGATAAAATAATTAAACAAATGGCCTTATTAAAGGGTTAAACAATTATTGCTGTCAAAAAGAAATAAAGCAATGATGGTACTTCACAGCTCCCCTAATGAGAAGTCCCTGAATGATACAGAAGAGAGATATGAGGCCAGGTAAAGTGACAGTTGGAGAGTAGGCAAAGAGTAGCCTAACAGGTGAGGAGCAGGGGTAGTTGTATTTCCAAGGCACTGCACTTTGGAAGACAAGTCCCATTTTTATAATAGAAAGATTTTAAGTATTTGAAGGAAATCACCTCTTACTCTCCTTACTTTTTAATCTCTCACTGCACCCAGGTGATACTTAGGACACATAGCATAGTTGTTTCATAAATGAGAAATTCAATTACAAAACCAACCAAACAAACAAACCAAAAACCAAAAAAACCCTGCCTAGCAAACTCTAACAATATACATTTATCTCATATAGAACTTTTTGTCATATTGTTAGTCCCAATGTGAAAACCAGAACAGCTTTCGTCCCCCTCCATCTCAACAGAAAGAGAGCGAAGTTCAATATTTGTAGATATCAGTTGCCAAATTTTTTTTAATGTGGCGATAGAGTTAAGTACCTCACCCAGTTTTATTTCATTAAAATCCAAATTGTGTCAGCATAGTCATTGTCTTTACCTTTAGAAAATGAGATTTTTTGGTCTTTTCCCTTTATGGAAACTGAGCAGATATTAAAACTGACAGGTTTGGGGTTAGGGGGAATATCTGGACAATCACATTCTCATTTTATTTCTGTAAAGTCATTCTGAGTAAAAACCTTTAGTGTGCCTAAAACTAATACAATATTACATGTTAATTATAGAGCAAGAAGAGCAACAACAACAAAAAATCACCACAAGTATAAAGCTATGTTTGGTTGACTGCTTGGTGGGCCTTCTCCAGTCTTAAAATGAAAAGTGTTGTCTAAGCAATGCTTCACGTTAAGAGACACTGTTTTTTAGAAAAATGATGGAAGTGAAGCAAAAATGAAGGCCAATCAAAGGTCAATCACAGAGGGACAGACTTATTCAGTGTCGAGGGTGGGTCTTCAGCCAGTGACTAGAATATCCTTGGGAGGGGAAGAAGGTAGAGGTTCTCATAGGAAATCTGTGAAATCATAAATGCAACTAAGGTTGTGTGTGTGACTCACACACACTATTTCCAAGTGCACGAAAACCATTGAAATTAGTAAAGACAACATTAATTTTTAAACATCAATATAAGGATTGAGGATTCATCTATTTAAAACAAAAAAAAACTTTTAAGATTTTGTTTTATAGCACTGTTTTAGCTCTCCAAGTCTACCTGTCTTAAGGCTTTTTGTATTGCTTTATAGACCTGAATTTTCAAGTTCTTACCTGAGCCAATAAGAAGTAGATTTAAGAAGATGCCTTTTTTTGAGCTCCTGGACCTTGAATATATTCACCTTCACTTATGCATGTTCTGAAAACCTTATATAACTTTATGTGTCTTATTCTTTAACAAGTTTCTTTTGCAAGCCAGACCTGCTGAAACAATAATTTTAAGCTCCCTAAGGGTTTCCCCACCATAATATCAGCTTTCCTGGATTGACTGTATCGCCACAATTCCCCAGGGCTTTGTAATAATAAAACCTTCTACATGAACAGCACTTTCAATTTTTCAAAGCACATTAACCCATATAATTTTATCCTGTGACTCTTTATAGATGGTATTTTTTTTTCCCTACTTAAAAGTGAGGGTGAAACTAGAAGAGAGACTGCCTGTGTTCTCAGGGTTGGAGCCCAGACAAAACGCAGGCGTCCTTCTGCCTCTCAGGCTCCGCTCCAACCCTAACTGGAACTCAGCACTCTCAACCACGTATCCACCCTCCCACACACACAGCTTCCCAGTAAGCAGTCTCAGTCAGTGATTCCCCAGGGGCAGTCAGCTTCAGGTGAAATGTTATCTCTCAGGAGACAGTGAGCTCCAGCTCCTGGAGGTGTTCAGACATAAACCAAATAGCCAATTAAAGTGGATTCAATCAAATGGAGGGTTTGACAAGAAGACTTTGAAGGTCATTTCTAACTGGAATTCTGTGATTATAACAAAATACTTTCTTCAGTCTAAACTACAACTTCCTTGGGGCGCCTGAGTGGCTCAGTCAGTTGAGCAGCTGACTATTGATTTCCGCTCAGGTCATGATCTCAGGGTTGTGACATCGAGCCCAGCGTCAGGCTCCGTGCTCAGTGCAGAGTCTGCTTGTCCTTCTTCCTCCCCCCACCCCTCCATACTCACTCTCTAAAATAAATAAAAGAATAAAATCTTTAAAAAAATAATAAACTACAACTTTCTTTTAATAAATTGCTTCTCATTTTTCTTCTTCCTTACAGACTATGATTATTAAAAAGAAAAAAAATGCTAACAGAACTATGTAAAAAAAAACATTATGGCATATTAACTTTTGCCTCATTTTTTGAGTCAATATTCTACTACTACATCAATAAATGTGTAATTGTTTTTCCTGCTACCAGGATTTCCTCTCTGTAATCCATCCTCTGTATCAATGCTGTCTAACCGAACTTCCTGTAATTATAGAAATGTGCCTTATCTGTGCTGTCCAATACAGTAGCCATAGGTAGTTATTAAGCTACTAAGCACATGAACTGTAATTATAGAACCAAGTAACTCTATTTTTAATTTTAATTAATTTTAATTTAAATGGCCACATGTGGCTAGTGGCTACCATATTTCACAACACAGCCTATATGACTATCAAAATAATAGTCCTAAAAACAACTCTACTCCCCAAACACACAAATTTGTCCAAACCCATAGAATATACAACACCAAGAACGAAACTTATTATAAAATATAGACACTGGGCAGTAAAGATGTGTCAATGTAAGTTCATCAATTGTAACAAATGTGTTACTGCTTAGAGGATATTGATCATGGGGGAGGCTATGCAAGTGTGGGAGCAAGTGTGGGTTCTATGGGAAGTCTCTATACTTTCTGCTCAATTTTGTCATGAACCTAAAACTGCTCCCAAAAAAACCAGCCTACTAAAATAAGAAATTCTGCTGGATCCCATTTGTCCACATCAGTGTTTCTCAAACTTCCCTATCAAAAGACTACTAACAGTAGAGGCTGAAGAGAGCTATTCCTAAAAAGTTTGGGGGCTTTAACTTAAAACTAGACAAGTTGGAAATTAATTTAGAATGTTTTCTTATCTTTAAAATATGTATGAATGTTGTCATCCTCTACATGATGCAGCCAAATTTCTACTAAATCATAGAGGTTTAAATTTTCTCGCCATCAGATAAAACAAGGAAAGTTTCCTACCTTCCTCATTGATCAATGGGTGAAAGGCTACTGCATGGATACATCACTAATGAAATTAACTACTAACAATTTGAGAAAATCCCACTGCATGAAAGGCTGTTACTGCTGCACATATCAGATTTGACACCCAGTTAAGTTTTTCTTCTGGGTATGAGTGTCATAATATTTTGAGAACTGAGATTCACAAAAGTATGTGGATACAAATGGCAACATTTTTGTTTTTTAATTCCTTTATGATCTATGTCAGAATAATCATTACCAGAATGTTGCCAAAAGTGGTGGTAGGTAAAAAATAATTTTAGGTACTTGTTGATGGATATTTTTATAACCATGCCAGTTTGCTGAGGAGTGGAATCTCTGGTGTCTGTATGGCCAAGGATACAATGTTTTTCACTCTCGAAGGTAAAATTGTTCAACCATTTTTCTAGCCAATAAAAGTGGCAGATGGTGTTCTTTATTTTATCAAAAATATTGTAATTTTCATCACATAAAAATATATGCTAAATATTTAAGCTCGCTTTGAGAATCATTTTTTTCAATAAAATAAATAATATATTTGCAACATGAAAGAATTAATATAAATATACTATATACACAGAAGAGTAAAATAAGGTAGTCTTCTTAATTTCTATAAGAATTACAAATTGAATGACAAATTGAGTTATGAGACCCAATTCCACTTATGGGAGGAGGGAAAGGCTGCATTTAAACTTGCCAGGGTAATATGACGGACATATTGTTGCTTAAAACAGTCTCTTTCAAGTAAATATCATTCAATTCGAAGTATACCTTTTTATGAGGGCTTTCCTTCCCTCTTCCTCCTTTCCCAAAGATGGTATCTGCTTTCAAAGGAAGGCTTTCAATGCTTCATAGCAATGAGGCAGGGGCCCTCAGTTTATTTAACTTCGAAGGGACCATCAAGCAAGTCTTCATTTGTGTGGGGATTATGCTTTTCATTACATTGCTTCTAGCTATGATGGCTCTATTTAGCTGCAACACTTCTTGTGATTTTTTTTCCTTCAAAATGTGTACTTTTAAAAATATCATTGTAACAGTAAATGGCTACAAGAGACACCATATTTTAGACATTTGCATCTCCTCAATCACAAGCTGCAATTTTTAAATAAACATCTAAGTTTATCTTTCTCTCCTAATATCTCATTTCACTGGGTTTCTCTATGCCTCTTCCTAGTTGTGGTCAGAGCAATGCTCTCATCTCCTGCCAGAACAGGGGCAACAGCCTCAGGGACAAAACTGAAATCAGGTGGTTCTTAACTTTCCTCATTACCATAGACATTGCCAGTGATTTCAAGCATCCTGTTTTTGTGCACTGATCCATCTTCCTAGTTGTTTTTACACTTCTAAATTGTTACGCATTTAAAATGTAAATTAACTGACAGGAAGAAAAAATCATCTAAAATTTCCCCACAATTTCAATACTTGTGTTACCAGAGAACACACCACAGGAAGTGGAGCTGAGCATAGCCAGTACCCGTATACTTATAAATGAATATTTCTTCAGCTGCAATTGTGGAAGAATGTTGATTTGTGAACCATGTTGGTGAATGTGTGTAAGAAAAATTTAAGAAAAATTATAATACTGATTCATAAAGCTAAATGTGTTTCTCAGAAAGACTCATTCTGGGTGAGCCTCCTGAGACTCATGGGGGACACTCACATTTCCCAGCCAGCCTGTCTCATAGACCAGAACCAGGTATGTAGACCTGTGGCGTTAACATATGTGGAGGACCCCATGATGCTGTCCCCAGAGCTCCCTGTCCAGGGTGGGCTTTCAGCTGTCAGCTCCTTCACGGTCAACCCCAGCGGCAGAGAGGCCCCTTATTTAGGTCAAGCCCTTCCCAGGGAGATCCATATCAGATGACAGATCTATGCAGGCCTGGTCATTCCAGTCCAACGAAGGACAGCACCAACAGATCATCTGAGCTCCAGGTCTCTCCACGGGGTCTCCAGAGCTCAATCCTGCACCCTCTCCTTCCACAGTGAACATGCTGCATACTAACCTGGGTCTCAGGGTCTGCTTCCTTGAGAACTCAGTCTGTAGTAGCATAATCTTATCTTCCTAAAATATCAGAGTCCTGTTTCTTCCAGTGCTGATAACCACCATCATACAAAATTACTCAATTTTCCAGGTACTCACTATATGTAAAATATTATACCATCAAACCCAGTGGTTGTCAATGGTTCAGAGAGATTTTTTTTGTTTAATATTTGTATCCAGACCTATTAACTCCGGGAGGGGGGAAGGGCTAGGAATTTGTATTCCTTCAAAAGCTCTCCATGGGATTCTAAAATGCAGCCCGGATTGAGACCATTTTAGGCTTCCAGGAAAATACTGAAAATGTATACAATTACAATCCACCAAGGTGGAAGGAAAGGATTCTGCTCCATATGCTTGTCCTTACAGAGGATAAAACATGTTCCACTACCCAGTCTGCTGGCCAGGCTACACACACCCATCACTTTGCTTTTGCTCATGTTCCAGCAGGTGAACTATTTTTGCTCCTGTTGAGGCTACTTTCTCCATCTGTGCAATAAATCCCATCTTCTCAAGGACTTCTCTCTAGAATGGCCCCTCCTGCTTCTGCATCATTTTTTATCCTTTCTCTGCAGCAGTATTCCCACAAGCATATAAACCTGTGAAAATATCTCCATTCTTTACTAAAAAAAGAAAGCTCAACCCTACTTTTTTCTCTAGCTACTGCCCCATTTCTCTGCTCCTTCTTCAGGAAACATCTTCAAAGAGCTGGGTATATGTGCTTTCTCCATTTCTTCACCTTCCGTTATCTCCCGAACCTACTTTAGCCAGGTTTTTATCCCAACCCTCCAATCAAAGCTGCTCTAGTCAAGGTTACAGTGACAACCACATTGCCAGGCTCAGTGGTTAATTCTCAGTCTTCATATTACTAAACCTGTCAGGTGCCTCTGACCCAGTCCATCATTCCCTCCTCACAACAATGTCTTCGCTTGGAGTCCTGGGTAGCTTACCCTCTTGAGATTCTCTTCCTACCCTCATTGTCCCTACTTCTCAGTCTTCTTTGCTGATCCCTCTTCATCTACTCACCTCTATGCATTACTTTGCAGAAGGGCTCATCTCTCCTCTTGGCTTTCTGCATTTGCTCATTAGGGAATTATCCCAGTTTTACAGCTTTAAATACTATCTAAGTGCTTGAGATTCCCAAGTGTAAATTCCTAATGCAGATTATTCTCCTGAATTCCAAGCTTATTTTATCCCAAGTACCTATTCCAATCTCCACTAGAATATCTAATTGTTATGTCACACATCATGTCCAAAACCTAATACATTTCCTTCCCAAATACTTCTCTAGTCTTCTCAATCTCAGTAAATAGCAACTCCAACCTAGTTGTTTTTGCTAAAACTTCAAAATCATTCTTAACTGTTCTCTTTTGCTTCTATCCCACAAGCCTTTTAGCTCTACCTTTAATTTATATACAGATAAGACCACTTCCCATTACCACCCTGCTGCCACTCTGACGAAGCTACATTCATCTCTCAAACTAAATCCCAATGTCCTTAGGGATTTATGAGCATGCTCTTCTTGCCCCAGGCTACCTGTCCAAGTGCATCTCTTTCAGGTCTCCTTCACTAATACCTATCTCATAGAATGCAGAGTATCATTGTACCTTGTAATGTGAATCTCTCCCACTAGACTACGAGCAGGTTCTTAGTTGTCTCTTTGTTCCCATTCGGAGTGCCATGACTAAACATAAATTTAAGGTTTCAATAAATGATAGGTGGATGAATTATGAACAAATGATTCAACATTGTTACAATATTGACTCTATTGGATAAAGAGATATATTGATCTGCTTAACAGAAAACTTAAGAGGTTATTATTAGCTACATTCACTTTGTATGCCAACTGAAAAGAATTTCACACTTGCTTTGATATATTCATTTTTCTCTTCAACTCAGTCAATAGAATTAATTGTTTTCCTCCTTTTTCAGAGGCTGATTAATTTAAACAAAAGGGTGGTGACCCTCACAGCACACTGACCAAGTTAGTTGACTACAATAACTCAGTATGTACAAAGAAAGCCTATTGAAACAAGGCAAAAGCTAACTAAGCCAATAAAATCAGTCCTAAAAGTTTAGAAGGCCCTCGATAATCTATATACTTTTAAATAATCTCAGAATCATTTATAAAGAGATTAGGTAGGGGCACCTGGCTGGTTCAGTCAGTAAAGCATGTGACTCTTGATCCCATGACTGTAAATTCCAGCCCTACCTTGGTGTAGAGATTACTTAAAAATAAAAAATCTTTAGGGGCTCCTGGGTGGTTCAGTCAGTTGGGCATCTGACTCTTGATTTTGGCTTGGGTCATGATCTCAGGGTGGGGGGATGAAGCCCCATGTTGGGCTCCGCCCTCAGCATGGAGCCTGCTTGTCCCTCTCCCTCTACTTCTGCCCCTCCTCTCTCTCTCAGTCTCTCTTTCTCTCTTTCTCAAAATGAATGAATAAAATCTTTAAAAAAATAAAAATATTAAAATTAAAATCTTTTTAAAAATGAAGAAAGATTAGGTAGCTATTGCATATTCCTGGATAACTTAAATTGGCAGAATATAATCTTTTTTAAGTTTTGACCATTTTTATTTTTAATTTAGGTCTACTTGTTATTAGTTCAGAGAAGCTTACACCTGGTCCAAAATTAAAATTAGTGTGCATTTCCCTAATGAGAGTGACTTCATGATTTGCATTCACATTAATTCTCAACAGCCTTGCTTAAAATTGTTTTGAATTAGAGTTTCATAATTAGGATTTAACATTTAAATCATATTCAGGAGACTGTGCATATGGTTAAACAGACTGCCAGAATAAATTATGAACTAACAAAATAGTAATCTATTACTTTAAGGCATTTGGTAAGTCATACTGTAGTTATCCTTTTACATATTTTTACAAAATATTCTCTTAGGTTTCTTAACCACAGTTCATCCCCCTCTTTTGACCCATGACACTTGCTTATGGTGATGTCACCTTCACCATGCCACCCCAGGGCATCAAACCTTAGTGGTGTTTTATGGGCCAATGACGTGAGGGAGAAATTTAGTAAAATACCTAATGTGTTTGCTTATGTTTTTAGTAACTTGAACTCTTCTCTCTTTTCTCTCAATTATAGCTTAACTTCCAATAATGCTTTTTTCAACTTATAATATTACCTACCTAACATTCTATTTAGAGATTGGAAAAAAAAAAAAAACCCACAAGATCAGGTGTTCACATATTTTCTTTCAAAATTTAAGTGCCATTTTATGGTTATTTTGTCTTCTAACCTTTCCATTTTCCAATCCTCTCCAACTTTATTGTATCCTTGCTTAGTCCCCTTGCCTCCAGCAAAAGCTTTTACAGCCTCAGAACTACTGATATTTTGGGTCAGATGATTGTTGTTGGGAACTTGTTCTGTGCATGTAGGATGTTTAGCAGCATCCCTGGCCTCTAACCACTAGATGCAGGTGCAACTCCTCTCCCCCACCCTGATTGTAACAATCAAAAATGCTTTCAGATGTTATCAAACATTTCCTGGGGAGGTAGAAAGAGGGACAAATTGCCCCAGGTTGAGAACAACTGTTGTATGATAACTGAAACTAAAGATCTTTCAAAAAAAAAAAGATCTTTCCAAATGACACAGCTACCAAGGATCACAGGGAATCAAATTCATATCATCTTAATCCACAATGTGGTCTTTCCCCTAAAATGAGAAAGTTTACACTAGTGGGGCATTGATAGAGCCCAGTTTAGCCACAGTGTGTTCCTGGAGGTCATGACTGTAATGACATGTGATGGTTAATTTTATTGTCAACTTGAAGAGTGGTTTTGTATCAGATTAACATTTAAATCAGTAAATTTTTATTAAATCAGATTGCCCTCCGTAATGTGGGTGGGCCTCATCCAATCAGTTAAAAACTTAAACAGAAAAAAGTCTAGTTTCCTCAAGCAAAAGCAATGTAGGAGACTATACTGCTGGTTGTCCAACAGACTGCCTTGGAACTGAAATTGTACCATGGGCTCTCCTGGATCTCCAGCCTATCAGCCCACACTGCAGATTTTGGATTTGCCAGACTCCATAACTGTATGAACTAATTCCTTATAATCAACCATATATATACTTTTCCACAGGAGAACTCTAATACATGACATAACTGAAATAGCAATATTTCTGCTTTTCTTCTCCTCTGTGCACACACACTCTTTTCCTTGAAAAGAATCAGCAATGTGTATTTTTTTACTTCTGAATGTTGCCAAAGAATCAAAAGGGAAGGCTTAAGGAAATAAGACCTAGAGTTTCTATGATAACCAAAGAATTATAAAGAAAGTAGAGGATGTAGGAAGGTGGGGGGTGGAGCAGGACCTGGAGGCACATGGAAAAAAGCAGAGCTAACACTAAGAGTCTGGGAAAATCTGTGGTGGGATGGCCAATGCCTGGGAGCCAATCCATGGTGCAGAGGAGACCCTTTCAAGGAGCACCTCACATCACCTGGATGGAGAACCACAGTAACTGCAGCCTTGTGACTAAAACGTGTCTATGATCAGCTGCTCACATGTTGCACATGACTTGTGCTCTGAAACTTCTTGGAGGCCCATTCAAACTGCCTGATGTAAAAGCAAGCTCTCTTTTCCAAAGGCCCAGAGCACTTATCAGCCTCTTTCCAAAACAGAAGTTTGGGCTCCTCAGCACTCAGAAATAGGGAAGGGAAAATTGCTGTTTGGGTGAAATCATGAATGCTCATGCTGTGCTTCCTCATGCTGAGGATGGTGTCCAGTGATAAAGAAAGTTCACAAGGTAAGAAGCATAGGTCTTAAGTTGAGCAGAGCAGAAAATGCTGCAAAGCCAAGTGTAATACAGAGAGAAGTGAAATTGCTTTTAGTGCAGCATTCTAAGTTTTGAAAAATCAAACTCCCCTATAACTGCTTTGTTTTAAATCACAGCTCTTCTGAGTAGGGCTTTTAAAAAAAAAATTGAATTCTACTTAAGTGCAGACAGCATACGTATGTTATGATACCTATAGGTTCTTGGCTTATTTGTAAAAATAAAATTATTTCTAATAATACATCCCATGAAAATGGCTAGACATAATTCACCAATTTTGAAGCATGAGTTTGGAATAACTTGACAAAATATAGGTTAATCTACTTTATAACCCAGAAATTCCACTCATAGCTATGTACCCATGAGACGTGAGTACGGATATCCACCAAAAAAACATGTACAAGAAGGTTCATGGTAGCTTTATTCATAATAGCTCAAAATTGGAAACCACCCAAATAACCATCATGGGAGACTATGCACAAACATATGCATCTAGTAGAATACTCTACAGTACTATAAAAAAAAAAAGAATGAACTATTAATATCACAACAACATGAATGAATATCAAAAACATGCTGAGCTAAAGAAGCCAGGCATTAAAGCACCTTCTGTATGACTGACTCCATTTACATGAATTTCAGCAGGTGCACCTAAACAGTGGTGATATAAGTCAAAATAGCAGATGACTCTGGGTCAGGCAAGTATTGATTAGGGAAGGACATAAAGGATGCAGGGACATCCACTGAAGTAAATATCCTATCTCTCCATCCTAAGTAGGGTCCTTAGGTGTTTACATATGAACACTTAAATCAAGCTCTACACTTAATAGTACATTTTATGGAATGTAAGTTATATCTCAACTTTTTAAATGTTCTAGAGAGAGAGAGAACTGTGTACAAAATTCACTGTAAGGGACCTCAGGAGGAATTACTAAAAAATAAAGGAAGTCGGACTTAGTCTAGAGCATCTGAAACCAAGGTATCTGCTGATTTTTAAAGAGTCATGTGCTGGGGCGCCTGGCTGGCTCAGTCAGTAGAGCATGTGACTCTTGATCTCGGGGTCGTGAATATGAGCCTCATGTTGGATGTAGAGATTACTGAAATAAATAAGCCTTAAGAAAAAAAGAGTCATGTGTTAGGTGTTCAGATGCTATAATCAGAAAAAAAAAATAATGATTCAAATATAAAGGCCAAAAGGGTGACTATTTGAAACAACAAACACTGTTTTGCTGTCCAGTTGCCTCTCACATGGTGTATTAATTTTCTGTTGCCACCATAACTAGTTACCAAAAAATTAGTGGCTTGACTCTCAGTTTCTTTGGGTAAGAATATAAGGTTATCTTAGCCGGTTTCTCTGCTTCCAATTTTACAAGGCCAAAATCAAAGTGTCCACCAGCTGGACTCTTATCCAGAGGCTCTGGGAAGACTTTACTTCCCTTCCCATTCAGGTTTTTGGCAGAATTCCGTTCCTTGCGATTGTAGGTCCCTATTTCTTTGTTTGCTGTCCATTTAGAGACCACCCTCCACTGGTAAAGGCCCACGTCTGTTCCTTGGTGACCATCCATCGCATGTCAGAGCCAGAAATGACATGTCAAATCCTTCTCACGCTTCCCATGTCTCGGCTGTTTCACTCTTCTGCCTCCATCTGGAGAAAGTTCTCTGCTTTTAAGGGCTCAAGTGATTAGATTGGGCACACGTGGGTAATGCAGGAGAGTCTCCCTGTGCTAATTACATTTGCATAGTCTCTTTTGCCATGTGACGTAGCATCTCAAGAGGTTCCAGGAGTTAAGATGTGGCTTCTTCGGGTGCATTATCCTGCCTCCTACACACGGACAGCTCGGTCTGGTGCTCCTGGCTGTGTGGTAGCAGGCGCTTATTCATTTATCAGGGCTTAATGGTCGTCTTGAACAAGAAAAAGAAGAATAATTGATACATCTGCAACCTGACCATGTTTAAAGGGTGGCTTCTTCATTGGAAGCTGTTAGTGCATTCTTTAAAATATAACCCCACTCCATTTTGCTATATTACTTTACCATTCTAGTCCTTCAACCTCGAAGAAGCCTGTTCCTAAAGAATTACTGCTTCCCACAAACCTAAATAACTCTCTTATTAAAGACTCAGGTTCTGGGCAAGATAAACCTTTAAGGCAAAGGATGACTTGTGCTTTGATGGCCATCCTCTCTCACCTTCCCTAGTATGGACCGGCCTGGAGAAGAAAAGCAAAGAGAAAAGAGAATTGGTTTGCTTTAACACAGTGATATACAGAAGGCAATATATGAATCCTGGACAAAGTGGCACCAGGAACCACTTGAGTTGTGGCATGGGTGCACATTGCCTTGGCCACACTTCCTTTCCCCTGCTGTCGCGCCCTTTAGTATCTTTAATTTGCAGGGCATTTCGCCATTTGCAAATCTTTTGTTACACATACACTGTCGTTGAGCCTCCAAATAATCTTGTTAGGTAAACCAGACAAGCATTATTACTCCATATTTTATATGTAATCACTGAGGTTCAGGTGAGCGAAGTGACTCCGTGTTTTGTTGTAAGATTTCATTCACTCATTTGTCAGAGAGAGAGAGAGCACAAGCAGGGAGAGCGGCAGGTAGAGGGAGAAGCAGGTTCCCCCACTGGCCAGGGAGCCCTATGCGAGACTGGATCCCAGGACCCCCGGATCATGACCGGAGCCGAAGGCAGACGCTTAACTGACTGAGCCTCCCAGGCGTCCCCGAAGTGACTCCCTGTTAAAAGAGCTGGTGAGTAGATCAGACTACATTCAGCAGTTGTACCATCACTATGGCAATGACAGCCACACCGGTCGCCAGAGCTCTCTAGTTCTCAATCTCTGCCTCTTTATCAAAGTCCAGGCCCTGTGCCTCATTCACAATAAAGTGTGAGTGACTGAATCTTCCCAGGAGCGTCTGCACTTTAATATCAGTTGAGGCAAATTTTCAAAGGATAAAATCTCAGGCATTAGCAATTAAGTCAGGGAGAAATGGGTTGGAAAGAAAGGAGGCATAGGAGGCAGGTCTTCCCAACACTCTGATAATGACATTTGGAAGGTTCTTCCAAAGGTATCAAAAGGTCAAACTCAGTGCCAGACTCTCATGAAAGTTAAACATCAAGTTAAAGCTGCTTCAGACAAATCTCAATTCATTCCAAAAATGAAGTCAACACATAAACAAAGGAAGGTGAGAAGTTTAAAAAGAATTAGAGCAAGGAACTTAGGAGGCAAGAATAAAATGCCAGGTGCCAAGAGACGAAAATCATTTAGATAACTACAATTCTCACGTTGATATGGTAAATCAGATGTATAACATTCCATCAAGAATTGGAGAGACTGAAAACATGGCCTTCTCTCCCAAATGACTGAATAACAGCAATTTTTGTGCTTTTTTCTTTCTTGTTCATTAGAATAAATTGCCCTGTCCTGAACTCAGTAGGACCTGGGAAGCCCCTATTAAGGAAATGTAATCATCTTTGAGACCACAGTATACACTGAAAATAGCATGCAAGTTCCTGCCTATCTCTTTCTTTTCCCTATAGCGTTTTCCCACTTATTTTTTGTCCTCCTATTATCTCTTGACCTGTTTTATGCTATCAGCTTTTCAAATGTCTTTTAATAACATACAGAAAGCTATGCACTTTACGTTTCCCTTTGTGAAACCTAGACCACCAAAAAAGATTAAAGTAACTTAGTCTGATAAAATTAGACTAAAACCTTCTTTGCAGCAGTGCTGGAGTCTTACTTGACTTCTGGCTTAAAACCAGAAAGTAACATCTTTTTGGTGTCATTATAAAGGTGAAAAGAACCTTGGAAAGTTATCCAGTTTGTTACATGAATCCAGGTGATACTACATTAAAAACCACCAAACAAAGGCACCTACCCTTCTTCTTAATTATTTATGTATTTTCAATCTTCAGTGAAGATAACTTCATAGAACATTATTCTCTTGACAAATGAAAAAATTATAATGGTGATTGTGGTTAACATACATGGGTAGGTATCTAGTCATAAAATACGAGTTTTTACTTCTCTTTAGATAGACAGAGATGTCCTGTTTCATGTCTTAAGCCCATCTAACCAAAAAAGTATGGTTCCGTATTTATCTGTTTAAGAGGAAATACTAGATGTAGGGAATTGAGAGTAACCCTCCCTTAAAAAAATAGGAACGATACCGGGGCGCCTGGGTGGCTCAGTCGTTAAGCGTCTGCCTTCGGCTTAGGTCATGATCCCAGAGTCCTGGGATCGAGCCCCACATCAGGCTCCCTGCTCCGCGGGAAGCCTGCTTCTCCCTCTCCCACTCCCCCTGCTTGTGTTCCCTCTCTGGTTGTCTTTCTCTCTGTCAAATAAATAAAACCTTAAAAAAAAAAAATAGGAACGATACCAAATACAGAAAGAACTGATCAGCATCTATGGTCATACCCAATGACCACATAGAAAGATGGTTCAAAATAATAGGTTAATTGGAATTCTCAAGAGAAGAACTGCCTCAGTAGACTCACTCCTTTCTTTAAGCAGATGAAACCTCTGCATGACCCCACTAATGATGCCGGGATGATAATAAGGCTGAATGATGTGAGAGAGGACACTAAGGTGAGACATCCTTCTAGCAAATATCACTGGCCTAGGAGAGGAATAAGAATGTGCTAGAGGACAAGTTGGGGGTGAGGAAAGGGAGGAAACAAAGCAGGAATTTTATCTCTTTATTTTATATAAACCAGACTCCCTATTATGTCCTTGAGTCTTAGCCAGACTCTGAAGCTGGAGCTCTCTAGCAGGAATAAAGTGAAAGTAGGGCATTGTCTCCTACCTGTTACTGAGGACGACAGCTGATTACATGGAGGGATACTGGATAGAATTTGATTTGGAGCCAATGATTTGACACTTCATAAAAGTGTATCTCTTGGTTTAAGATTAATGGCAGGTCAAGTAAGAGTCACATCTTATCACAAAACACATATGGGAATTATTATTCACCTCTTCATTATAAGGAAAGAAACTAAATATTTCAGCTTCTTTTTTTTTTTAAGATTTTATTTATTTATTTGACAGAGAGAGACACAGCGAGAGAGGGAACACAAGCAGGGGGAGTGGGAGAGGGAGAAGCAGGCTTCCCGCAGAGCAGGGAGCCCGATGCGGGGCTCGATCCCAGGACCCTGAGATCATGACCTGAGCCGAAGGCAGACGCTTAACGACTGAGCCACCCAGGCGCCCCTCAGCTTCTTTTTATTTATAATTGGAGTATGCCAGTCTAGAAAGAGGACTATAGTTAAAGGTTACTGATTCTGTCCCCCTCTGCAATAAAAAACAAAACAAAAATCAAGTTACTGATACTGACACTTCTACAATCCTACTTAAATTATCCAGCTATTTTTTTAAGTATCGTTAAATAATCATATACTAGACATTTTCAAACAATAGGTAGGCAACTAAAGATTGTGGTTTAAAATGCAATTAATATTCCAACTCCAAGATTCCTCTGGTCCTTGCAGTTCCAATTGCAAATCTATTGTTCGTGAAGTCTCATTAGTGATGACAGGATAGAAGTGACTTTATTTTGTTTTTTAGAAATGCCTTTATAATTCATTAAGTGTTATATGAAAAATATATCAGTTATTGTATTATTAACATAACAAACAGTTGCCTATTAGTGGTCTCTGAGCTCTGCTCTAGGTCCCACCTCCACTTCTTCTCATCTGGTAGAAGAAAATTAGCAAATAACTCTATCCCCTGCCACAGAGGGGCAGGGATTATATATTGTAGAAGCACAAAGTCCAGATTACTTTTGGATTTAGACATGGTCAGAAGCACTTTTATTCTATGCTTGTCTTGGCCAAAGGGAAACAGTGGAATAAAAAAATCATCCTTTTTTTTAAAAAAGCCTATTCCGAATGTGTATAGATAGTAAAACCAAGAACTTTAAGTTTGGATATGTCTGAAGAAAGCTAAGTACACTTTCTGGACCATCATTTCTCTTCTGTGCCAGTCATGCTTTCTGTCCTACCATAATTATCCAAATATTTTTCATGATTTTGACAACACAAAGGTTGATGTTCTAGTTGGCTGATAAAACAGCATGAGAGCAGGAGAGTCTGTGGTTTTGACAATGAATGGAAACACATCCCAGGAATCTGCCAGTTACTGTTGAGCAGAACCAAGTTTTAGTCTTACTTGAAAGGTCGTCTCAACCTGATGTGTTAGAAGGCAAGTTTTTTGTTTAGGTCCTTGGGCTTATAGATTCTGTTTGCATAGTTTTCTTTATCATCAAAGAGAAGCAATTAACAACATAAGACTTGAATCAACAGGGTGCTTTGAGGTCTCCTTGGCCCTACCATTCCTCTTTCATTAAAGCTGATTCCTTGCATAAAGCAAACTAACATAACTAACTTTCCTTCTTCGAAGGAGGGATTTATGTTATTCTGCTTCTACAACTGTATTAATCCTGTTCTTTCAAACTACACTTCCTAGGCTCAAAATATATGGAGTATTGAAAGGGTTCATACTACCTGCTGACAGTCTCACTGTGCCCCTTTTCTTTTTTTTTAAGATTTTATTTATTTATTTTAGAGAGAGAGAGTTATGCAAGCAGAGCGAAAGGCAGAGGGGGAGGGAAGGGAGAGAATACCAAGCAGACTCCATTGAGCTTGGAGCTCAATCTCACGACTCCAAGATCACAACCTAAACCAAAACCAAGAGTCACTTAACCAACTGAGCCACCCAGGCGCCCCTCACTGTGCCTGATATATGATAATTGTGCATCCACACACAGATACACATTCTTGCACATGCTCATGAAGGACAAACACAAATGTGGTAGATAACCAAAAACCAAAGCAGAATTTCCAACATATCTTTTCATCAATTATCTATTTTTGTTCATATTTCTATCAAGAGAATTGCTGGTTTATTTTAATAATGCCTGCTGCTGATTCACTAAATCTGACTTACGCAAAAACAGTATTTATTAGAAATCCTTGAGGGGCGTCTGGGTGGCTCAGTTGGTTAAGTGACTGCCTTCGCTGAGGTCATGATCCCGGAGTCCTGGGATCGAGTCCCACATCGGGCTCCCGGCTCAGCGGAGAGCCTGCTTCTCCCTCTGACCCTATCCCCTCTCATGCTGTTTCTCTCTCTCTCTCTCTCTCAAATAAATAAATAAATAAAATCTTTAAAAAAAAAAAAAGGAAAGAAATCCTTGCAATAGTTTATATAATTGATGCGGATGCTGAACACTCAGATCCAAGGGAGCTCCAGGAGTCAGCTGGGCACCCTCTTTTGAATGAATTTGTTCAAACCAAGTACAGTCTTCTCCGTAGTCTACACAAGTTTCCCATTTATTGAACAAAACATCTGATTAGTTTAACTAGAATCATATGCTCACCTCATTCCCATTTTCCAAAACAGAAAGAGACTATTCCTAAGAAATTCACCAGTACCAAAAAATGGAATGGATGTGAAGCAGGCAAAATCAAGGGCCATCCACCTTAGTCCAGCCCTTTAGGTTCCCAGTAACCTCATATCTGCTTCTTTACATTATAGATGAAAATGTCCCCATCCAACAACTCATAACTATGGCATGTAAAACTGACTAGGAACTCAGTATCTCCCCAAAGAAAGAAACCTCAAAGTGGGTCAGTTTCTGGTGAAGTTGCCAGAGAGACTTTCCTTGTGCCCCGCCCCCCCAACCACCACCACCACCAAAGCTGAATCTAATTATATGTAGGTTTCAAATACTGCCAACCACTTACTTTGTTTTTTCTTAAGAGAGTTTGAAGTAGAATTTTCTCTCTTACGAAAGAGAATACTAACTGCCTACCCCTTGGCTTGGGGAACAGAGAGTAATTTAATAGTTCCACAGATTGTACAGCACAGGGAAAGAATTACAATGCTGGTACTAAAATAAGGTGGAAAGAATACTAGGAAGTAAAAAAATCAACCAATGATCAGTATATCCCCTTCTCCAATATGCTTTCAACTGCTTTATCACGATATAATTTACATACCATATTATTCATCAATTTTATGTTTATAGTTCAATGAATTCCAATAAACGTATGTGGTTGTACAGCCATCACCACAGTCCAGTCTTACAAAATTTTTGTCATCCCAAAATGTTTCCCTGTGCCCATTTGCCATCCATCCTGACTCCAGACTCCATCCCTACACAACTACTGACCTGCTTTTTTAAACTATAATTTTGGCTTTTCTAGAAATTTCATATAAATGGAATCTTATGCAGTTCTTGCATCTGGCTTCTTTCATTTTCATGATGTTTTTGAGGTTCATCCATGCTGCTGCATGCATCAGTGGTTCATTCTTTTTTATTGCTCAGTTGCTGAGAGGTATTCAGCAAAATGGCAACATAACATTTTGTTTAGATGTTCACTAGCTGATGGACATTTAGATTTTTTCCATGTTTTGTTTTGCTATTACAAATAATACAGCTCTGAACATTTACAGACAAGACTTTCTGCACATATATTGTCATTTCTCTTGGGTAGATTCTAGGAAAGTATATCTTTAACTTGTTAAGAAATTGCCACATTACTTTCCAAAGTAGCTATACCATTTTATATTCCTACCAGCACCATTACGGAAGTTTAAGTTCCTCCACATCCTTGACAACACTGGTATTATGCCTTTTTTACTATCATCATTCTAGTTGGTACACATTGCTATCTCTCTCTGTTTAAATTTACATTTGTCAATGACTCTATTTGCCATTTGTATACCTTCTTTAGTGAGGTGTCTATTCAAAACCATTTTTCAATTGAGTCATTTCTTTATTCTTGTATTATAGGAGTTTGATCTATATTCTAGATGCAAGTTCTTTATCATGTATGTTATTTGCAAAAATTTTCTCTCAGTCTGTGACTTATATTTTCATTTTTGTAATGGAGTCTTCTGAAAAGTAAAAGACCTTGATTTTGTTGAGGTCCAATTTATCTTTTTTTTTCTTTAATAATAGATAGTACTTTTGGTAACATATATAAGAAATCTTTGGCTAATCCAAAGTTAAAAAGATTTCTTCTTATGCTTTTTCATAGTTTCAGTCTTCACATTTAAGTCTATGATCCTATTGGGGTTAACTATTTTTGTTAATGGTGAGAGGAGAAAGTTTAAGTTCATTTTGCTTCATATAAATATCCAGTTGTTCTAGTATTATTTTTTTAAAGGTTATGCTTTCTCAGGGTACCTGGGTAGTTCAGTCGGTTGTGTCCAACTCTTGATCTCAGCTCAGGTCTTGATCTCACAGTCATGAGTTCAAGCCCTGTGTTGGACTCCATGCCCAGCGGAGCCTACTTAAATAAATAAACAAACAAACAAACAAATAATAAAATACAAGGTAATGCTTTCTCAAAGAAAAGAAAAGAAAAGAAAAAGATTGTGCTTTCTCCATTGAATCACCTTGGCATCTTTGTTGAAAATCAATTGATCATAAATGTATGGGTTTATTTCTGGACTACATTCTGTTCCATTGTTGATGTTTATCCTTATGTCTTCATTACTTTTGCTTTCCACTTAGTTTTTAAGATTTATTTATTAATTTTTAGAGAGAGAGAGAGCATGAGTTGGGGGGAGAGCAGAGGGAGAAAATCTCAATCAAACTCCCAACTGAGCACAGAGCCAGATGAGGGGCTTGATCCTCCAGCCCTGAGAACATGACCTGAGGTGAATTCAACAGTTGGATGCTTAACTGACTGAGCCACCCAGGTGCCCCTCCAGTTAGTTTTTAAATTGGCTAGCCTAAATTTTCCTGACTTGTTTTTCTTTTTCAAATATGTTTTAGCTGTTCTATATCCTTTGCATTTTCATATGTTTTAGGAAGAATCTGTCTATTTTTACCAAAAAAAAAAAAAAATTGGAATTTAATAGGGATTGTGTTGAATCTATAGATCAGTTTGAGAAAAACTGTCCCCTTAATAATAGGGAGGCTTCCAATCCTTGAACGTAATATTACCCTCTATTACTTAAATCTTATTTAATTTCTATCAGCTATGTTGTATACTTCTCAGTATATAAATCTTATACTTCTTTTGTTAAATTTAGAAGTATTTTATTCTTTTTGATGGTATTGTGAATAGAATTGTGTTTTTTTAACTTTTATTTAAATTCCAATTAGTTAACATACAGTGTAATATTAGTTTCAGGTGTACAAAGTAGAATTGGTTTCTATCCATTTTTTTATTGTTGCTAGTAAGTGGAAATAAAACTGATTTTTGTATATTAATTTTATATCTTCTATATATCTTATAGCTTGGGACTGCTAGACTTCAGTTTCCTCTTCTGGAAAATGAGGATATTTCTTTTTTTTTTTTTTTTTTAAGATTTTATTTAGTTGACAGAGACACAGCGAGAGAGGGAATACAAGCAATGGGAGTGGGAGAGGGAGAAGCAGGCCTCCCGCCGAGCAGGGAGCCCGATGCGGGGCTCGATCCCAGGACCTGGAATCATGACCTGAGCCGAAGGCAGCCGCTTAACGACTGAGCCACCCAGGCGCCCCAGATATTTCAGTTTTTTTTAAGATTTTATTTATTTATTTGTCAAAGAGAGAGAGAGCACAAGCAGGGGAAGCAGAAGGCAGAGGGAGAAGCAAGCTCCCTGCTTAGCAAAGAGCCAGATGCAGGACTCGATCCCAGGACCCTGGGATCATGACCTGAAGATGCTTCAGGTCATCTGAGCCAGCCAGATGTCCCGGGGATATTGCATTTTAAAATTATTTTTAGCTAAAATATTCTAAGACCCTTGTTTTAGAACCAATAAAAACAAAGGAGGAGTATAAAAAGAAGTCATCACCCCAATAGACTATAAAGGTTAAATACAGAAGTAGGTTTTAGAAGGTTCTAACAAGTATATCTATCTAGCATTCATAAAAGGAAAGGAACATGGCATCACTGTTGATTCAGGGTACAATTTGACCATTTTAAGGTTGATATCATGCTCACAGATGTCGTATTCTTCTAGATGATACTGGTTGGTTATTTGTTTCTACCCCGTGAGGTAACAGTTTAGGTTCTTCCGGAGAAATGGTATAATAATAAAGTTCATCGTTCTGTATATCCATATCAATCAGATAAAAGCAGTTGCAATCCCTCTTGCAGTTTCATTCATTTTGGAATGGATTTTTTAACACTATCAACATATCTCATACCTTAACTGTTATGCCTCACACAGACATCTGAAAAATGAGCTGATAATGAAACAGAATATGAAAACAATTTATATTCTGGGATGCCTTCCTAAATAACACATTGAGAAAATCTGAGCTAGAGTAAGAATTTTTGTGGATAATGAAATAGCGCACGGCCAAATTTATTTTACTGCCAACAAACTTAATTATTTCTAAGGCAGAATATCAGTATATTGGTGCTACAGTTTAAATAGAATTGTGTCATCCAAGAATCATAAATAATGTAACTGTTTACTTGAATCTGCGTGCTTGTGCCCTGTGTTTAAGTAAATACAAACAGGTTACTTTTAAGACCTATAACTCTAAGCAAATGAAAAATATCAAGGATGCCTGAATGTTTCTGTGTGCGTGTGTGTGTGTGCGCGCGCTGTGAAGGGAGAGGAGTTTTGCAGAGCTACTTCCAAGACCTCTGAACATCTTTTTAAATAACTTTCTTTGCATAGGAGTAATAGGGACTATGAAGAAAAGTTTTTTGTCAAAGGTAACCAGGAGACAAGGATGGGTGAAATGAAGAGAACATGATTTCCTCTGCTGCTCAGCAGAGTCCCTCAATCTGAGCTATTTTTAGGGTCCCTAAAGGCAGAGGCCTACAGAGGGATCTACAGCAGACACCTTGATGCCAGGACGCCCTACATAAATAAACAAGACTCCAACAGACGCAGCAATGCCTGGCAGCTCCCCTGAGAAGCAGATTTGTTTGTGAGCCATGTGACACTTCTCTGAAGACTTCCAAAAACCATAGGGGAAAGGGATTTTTCAAGGGATCAAAGTGCTGGATCCATCAGTGGGCATACTGAACTAGCAAAACCTGAGCATTAATGTCAATTTCACCTTATTTTCCATAATAAACTGGTAAAGTCTGGGGAAATTTGGATTTATATGTATCCATGAGTCCCCTTTCCCCAAGCCAGTTCTGATTTCTTTACTGCTTGTGTCCTGACTGCCCTCTAAAATTTTCAAAATAATCTAGATAATCAGTAGTCTAAACACTCCTATGCCTCTCTGCCAACAACCAAAAATATAAGGAAATAAATAATTTCCCTATCCTGGCCAGTCCTTTTGCTCTAATTATTGCTTCCTGCTAAAATTAATGGTAGGGAATATTAATGCTGATATTTATTTTTTATCTGTAAGTTTATCTACATTTATTTCTACCTAAATATACCCAAATATACACATATACACATACACATTTTTCTATTTTGCACCTCACTTAAAGGGAGTAGACACAAAAGAATAAAACATATACATCAGAACTTCTGAGCGGCCAAAGGTCATGAAAAAGAGTATGCAAAATCAAACTATGCCAACACGGCTTACTTGATCCCCATTAAGCATGGTGACCTATGATGATGGGTTTTATCCATCGGCTCACAAGCTGGGGGATATTTTTGCAGATAGTAGCTTCCCTGAAGATGGTGCCGCCGAGAATATTTCAGACGGTGCCATTTGGTGATTTCCACATTTGTTTCAACTTGAACTCCTCAACTCTCTTCTCATCGGGGACGATGGTAGCACACGTGATACAAACGTGGTACTTCTTTATAGCTTCTGCAGCATCCCTGGTGACCCCGTCATTGGTGGCATCACGATTCTCTATGCCTAAAGCATAGATGTGCAGGTCCAGTTTCAGGTAGGGAAAAATGAGTTTTTCTTTAATCAACTCCCAAATGATTCATGTCATTTCATCTCCTTGAATCTCTACCACATAACTGCCACGGATTTCTTTGAAACATTTTGACTTCAAGAAACCTTTACAACTTCTAATCACCCCTACTCTTTTCAATCTTGCAGACGCAATTGAGTGCAGGTTATTTCCTGCAGGGGAAGGTACACAGGGGAAGGGGGGCACCATAGCCACCCACACGCTGAAGCTCACAAGCATCTACACTGGCAATACCAACTGGGCCCCAGCTGTTTTGGCTTCTGACACCAGCTCTGCACCAACCCAGGAGCCAGGGGGTTGGGGGGGGTGGGGTAGAATGCTGATATTTATTGACTCAGCATGGTGCTAGGTGACTTAACACATTGTCTCTTTTTTTATTCAAAAGATCTTTGAGTTAGGTACTCTTCTTATCCTTATGTCACAAATGAGGAAACTTAAGTTTTTGAGGAATTAAGTAACTTGCCCAGGGGTCACATGGCAAGTACTTGGTGAACCAAGAAGTGAAAAGAATAGCAATGAGTTTTCCCCTAACCCACTTCTGTGTTAATTGCTGGTGGGTCAAAGCAGATTTCTCACCAAAAGTCTTGACTCCCTTAGGGGCTCAAGTTTCCTCAGGAGAAGAAAGATGTACAGCAATAGTCCTTGGTTTCATTTTGCACCCATTGAAAATTAATAAAAGCCACTCAAGGGGCCCCTGGTTGGCTCAGTCAATAGAGCTTGTGACTCTTGATCTCAGGGGTTGTAGGTATGAGCCCCACTTGGGTGTAGTCATTACTTAAAAATAAAATCTTAAAAAAAAAAAAAAGCCACTCATGCAACAAGCAACAGCCAATTCCACCTGCCACTCTATTTCCTGCCAAATGTCTAATGTATGGATGCCAGAGTCCCATGCCAGTTAATGCCAAAAACCTTACATTAAAAAAATAACAGGGGTGCCTGGCTGGCTCAGTCAGTGGAGCATGTGACTCTTAATCTCGGGGTCGTGAGTTCAGCCCCATGTTGGGTATAGAGATTACTTAAAAAAAAAAAAAAAGATTTTATTTATTTATTTTAGAGAGAGCACCAGCGGGGGGGGGGGGGGGCGGAGCGGCAGGCAGAGGGAGACGAAGAAGCAGACTCCACACTGAGCAAGGAGTCCAATGCAGGGCTCAATCCCAGGACCCTGGGATCAGGACCTGATCTGAAGGCAGACGCTTAACTGATTGAGCCACCCAGGTGCCCCGGGTATAGAGATTACTTTAAAAAAATAAATAATAGGGCACCCTGGTTGGTTCAGTTGGTAGAGCATGCAACTCTGGATCTCACGGTGGTGAGTTTGAGCCCCATGTTGGGTGTAGAGTTTACTTTTAAAAAATAATAATAATAATGTCCACTAGGCAGTCAAACACAGTTTCAGACAAAAAAAAAGAAAAGAAGGGCACTTGGGTGGCTCAGTTGATTAAGCATCCGACTCTTGATTTCAGCTTGGGTAGTGATCTCCGGGTCGTGGGATCAAGCCCCATGTGAGGCTCTGTGCGCAGCATGGAGTCTGCTGGAGATTCTCTCTCTGCCCCTCCCCCACTCGCGTCCTCTCCCTCTCTTTCTAAATAAATAAATATCTTTTTTTAAAAAAAGAGAGAAAAGAAAAGTAAAGAGGTACCCTTTTTCACAGAACAGCATTGGCACCTTGAGGAGTCCTACTTAGGACACAGGAAATTGTGGCCATGTGTTTTTCAGGAGAGGGTGCCCCACCTAAGTATTACACAGTAAGGGGAACTCTGAAAGGAGAAGAAAATGGTAGCCACTACATGGTGGCTGAAGACTTGTTTCCCTCTTAGTCCTCCCCCGCAAACCCCGCCCCCCCCCCCCAGGAGTCCTGTAATTTTGCTTGCCATAGTGTACATTCGGTATAGCATAGAAATGCTGGCCTTGGCTCCCTGTCACTTGGAGTAAGTTAATTAACTCTCTTGGGGCCTCATCTTCCTACACTCTTAAAAGAGGAAATTGGACCAGATAATATTTTTTTTTAAACTTTCACAGCTCTAACCATCTCTAATGTTCAAAGAACTACCCAGTTCACTCTTTGCCAGGGGAATTGTAACACATCTCTTAAAAGAACTCTGATTCAGTCTAAAGCACATTTCATTCTCTGAACGATCTAATTTAATGTTTAAGATATTCCTTTTTGTTTTCTTTCTTTCTTTCTTTCTTTCTTTCTTTCTTTCTTTCTTTCTTTCTTTCTTTCTTTCTTTCTTTCTTTCTTTCTTTTTTTTTTTTTAAGAAAGTGCTTCTTGCCCTTCAGGAAGAGAAAACTCTGTCCTAATCCGTTAGCTGGCCCTCTTCAAGGCACAATGCCTCCCTAACTTCTAACCTCGGCCTAGCACTTTCTTTTTCTTTTCCTATTGTAAAAGCTCTCTAAAGTCTTGTTTGCAGAATAATGAAGAAAACATCGCTGTCTGCAAGACTGCTTGTCACCTCTGAATATACTCCATCAACATGCTGCCACTTCATCTTGTTTAGACTCATCGACTGCTTTGTAGAAGGACACCGATGTCCACATCTATCTCCTTGAGACAGGCAAAGGAACCAATCCTTTTTCCTGTCTCAAAAAGAGCTGACAAGCTTTTAGTAGTGTTTATCTTCACTGAAGGGTGATAACCTTGAAAGTGAAAGTTAAAAAAGACTGATACAATTAGGTACATGTCTTCTCCATTCTGTATCACAATTGGTTTTCTTGTATAGTTTACCATGTGGAAGCTTTTTATTGTCCACATTGATTTTTTTTTTAAGACTAAATGTAAAGTTTATTTATAAAATACAAGTGCATCATGCTGTGACACTTGCAAAAACGTAATTCCTCTTTTAAGCCTAAAATGGGCTGCAAATACAATCCTTTTAGTTTTTCTTTAACGTGAGCTCTACACGCAACATGGGGCTCGAACTCATGACCCTGGGATCGAGTTGCGTGCTCTACCAACTGAGCCAGCCAGGAGCCCCCAAAATATAATCCTTTTAAATTTTTCCATCCTATCCGCCACTCTTTCTATATTACCCAGGCCTTTTTTTCTCTTCTTTTGCATTTCTGGACCCCATATTAAGTCATATTTACAGTCTTGAAATTTCCCTAAAATAATTTTCCTGAACATGGGCAAAATCTTAGAATTCTAATTATTTGCATTGTGTCAAGTCAAGGTCAATAATAGGTGGATTTGATAATTTCATTAGTAACTTTTTGCACAGATTGAATGTTTTTGTCCCTTCAAAATGCTTATGTTGCAATCGTCATCCCCAGGGTGATGGTATTAAAGGTGGGGCCTTTGGTAGGTGATTGAACCAGGGGTCAGAACAGAGACAACTGTGTACCTAATTGTATCAGTCTTTCTTAACTTTCATTTTCAAGGTTATTACCCTTAAGGGAAGATACACACTATTAAAAGCTTGCCAGATCTTTCTGAAACCACAAAGCACTCATGAACGGGATCAGTGCCTTCATAAAAAAGAGACCCCAGAGGATTCTCTCCCCACTTCCACTATGTGTGGACAGTGAGAAGACGACTGTCTGTGAACCAGGAACCAGGCTCTCACCAGACACCAAAACTTCTCGTTCCTTGATCTTGAACTTCCCAGCCACCAGAACTAACAGAAATAAATGTCCGTTGCTTGTAAGCCACTCAGACATGTGTGTATTAGGGTCTCCTTGTGACCTAGATTGTGCCCGCTACCGGCGTTCCAACAGCAAGGATACGTCTGGCAAGCTGGGAGCTTGGCACTCCAGACGCCTGTTTACGTGAGGGACTGCAAGTGGCTTAGGGAAAAGCTCATACTAACAGAGGAGGAATAAGGCACAAAGATCTGGCCATCAGAGGAGAGCAGTGTTGCTGAGTCCAGCGTCCTGTCTGCGGCTCTGCTTTGTCTCAGGCCTCGCTGCTCCCCAAGGTTTCAAGTTCTGAGGTGGGGGGCGGTAAGATTCCACAAACAAAAACGAAGCATAACTTCAACAGAAGAACGACATTCTTCCCCACCATACGCCGCAGAGCAAGATGCAGCTGTGGCCTCTGGAGACTCCAGACTCGACGACGGTGGACGACTGGCGGCAGATTGCTGAGAGGGGCAGCATCCAGCAGGCGCAAACTGCTGCCAAGTGCACGGGAATCCTTCCCGGGACCTCAAAGACCCACTGAAGGGACTGGAGTCCTGCGCAAGCAGGAGGGGAACCGTCTATGGCAGTTCCGCTACTACTCTCCTCTCTCTGCCACTCTCGCACGCCTGAGTCCGTGGGTGAGCTTCGCCAGGCCCAGCTCTGTGGGATACCAGCCAGCAGGGGCTGGGAGGCCAGATTCACACCGGCCCTCCCATCTCTCTGCAGCTAGTCGGTACTGCCAGGGTTCTGGGCACCAGCCGGGCAGCATCCACCCACAGCTGAGTGTTGTTGCTTGTTCTCAGTGGGAGCCAAGGAGAGATGAAATACCTCTGTAGGCCTAATCTGGCCTGCGGGCCATATTGAGCCACCCCTGCTCTAGCCCTAAATTATTTCACAGTGACATAAGAATGTCCAAAAGTTACACTACCTGGTTTTGGCTCAGAACTTGATATTACACCTTAAATGTGTTATCCTAATAAGATACATGTCATCACATGTGCTGTTTCATACCATTTATACAGAGCTAATGATCTTATACATGGAGGTCTTTCTTTGGTATGAAATTTTTTTATCTTTACATCTCCCACCTCTGCAAAATAATTATTAAGTGTAGTAAATATGCCAGGCAGTAGCTTTAAACAATGTAAATGATGACTTTCCCTAAAATAGCACAGTCAAAAACACAAAAAAATAACATAGGCTTTAAGTTGCTTAGAACTGTAGCATAGGGCTAGACTTAGAGTAACAGCTCATTAAGTATTTTTTGAGTTGAATTTTGATGAACGAAATGAAATATCTGTTTGTTGGTTTGTTAAGAGCAAAGCAGTGTCATAGAGTTGAAGAAGCTTGAGAGAAGCCTCTTTGAAGAAGTCATATATTCAAATCCTACCTTTTTTGCCAAGTGTTCTTAAAAAGGAGAAAGGAGGGGCACCTGGGTGGTTAAGTTGGTTAAGCATCCAACTCTTAATTTTGGCTCAAGTCATGATCTCAGGGTCATGAGACTGAGCCCCATGTCTGGCTCCGCGGTGTAAGATTCTCTCTCCCTCTCCCACTGCCCCCCCCCGCCTCCATCTTAAAAAAAAAAAGAAACAAGGGAAAATAAAATAAGATAAAAACAGAGAGAGAGGCAAACCATAAGACACTCTTAAATATAGAGAACAGACTGCGGGTTGCTGGAGGGGAGGTGGATGGAGGGATGGGGTAACTGGGTGATGGGCATTAAGGAGGGCACTTGCTGGGATGGACAGTGGGTGTTATATGTGGGTGATGAATCACTGGATTCTGCTCCTGAAACCAGTGCTACACTGTACATTAACTAACTTGAATTTAAATAAATAGCAAATAAATAAGTAAATAAAGGAACAACAGGCCCCAAATGGAGTCACTTTTGTTAAGCTCCTCCAAGCCTTAATACCTAATCGAACTGTAGGTTCAGCCTCAACCAGGTGTGGAATTTTAAACCAATCAGTCTGGAATTTCCTGATCAACACTAGTATGGTAATCTGCAAGATTACCCACAAGGGAAGGTGACCTTGACTGAAACAGTCCTTTTATTTCTTTTGCTAATAACCTCCTTGCCCAGCCTCTTTCTGCCTATAAAAGCCTTCCATTTTGTACAACTCCTCTGGAGCACCCTTCTATTTGTTAGATGGGATGCTATCTGACTCATGAATCATGGATAAGGCCAATTAGATTTATAAATTTATTTGGTTGAATTTTTGTTCCTTAACAGTATATAACCTTGGGAAAAATCATAAAACAGAGATAATAAACTATCTCTCAGGGATGTTGTAATGAAAGATAAGTATGTAAATCATCTAACATGTTTGGTTCAATGGAAGCTAACTGTTTTAAATCATAAAGAATAGCTTTATGGCTATATGCAACAAGGATTAAAAGGTCAGCATCTGTCACTTTTCTAAGCTCTTATCTAAGAGCAGATAATGGCTACTGTCAGGGGTCTCTGTAAGAGGTTTCTCCTGTTTGGAAACTGAATGTCAGTTGCAGAGTAAAAATGCGAGTTCATGACGGTGCCTGAGGCTCAGATGCCAATGATAACTCACAGAAATATCAATGCCCTATCCTTTTACTATCAAAGAAAATCTGTAGGGGGTCCCTTGTTTAAATATGGCATGCAACATTTGGCGCAGAACAACGGGGAGGACAACAGCAGTGAGAATATCCCCATATTCTAGACTCAAGTTTGGCCCACTGGATAGGTCATGACATCTCTCCACCTTAAGCAGCCCATGGTGGAGACAGTTCTGGACAGATGGAGGGTCTAAAATCATAGGATCTGGCATGAGGGCCCCCCCTTTCCTAGCTGTGTGGCCTGAGACAAAGTACTGGAGCCCATTGAACCTCAGTTTCCTCATCTGTGAAATGAAAACAATTCTTGTTCTTCCTACCCTGTTAAGTTTTTTATTTTTAATTTTATTATGTTATGTTAGTCACCATAGAATACATCATTAGTTTTTGATGTGGTGATCCACGACCCATTGTTTTCGTATAACACCCAGTGCTCCATGCAGTACGTGCCCTCCTTAATACCCATCACCTGGCTAACCAATCCCCTCTCCCCCCTCCCCTCTAAAAACCCTGTTTGTTTCTCGGAGTCCATAGTCTCTCATGGTTCATCTCTCCCTCTGATACCCCCCTTCATTTTCCCCTTCCTTCTCCTACCCTATTAAGTTCTTAATGGTTACCATCATTGCTCTGCCTTAGCTCCACCTATATTGTTTGAGCTTAATGAGTGGTTCCTCAGCCCTGTGTCAGCTATTAATTTGTGTTACCTCATGTAATCCGTATATCAGCCTAATCAGATAACTGTGATTCCCATTTTATAGATGAGAAAACTGAAACTCTGAGAGGTTAATTGACTTACACTCCTGGCTAGTGGCAGAGGGGGACTCCAACTTCAAACCCCATATGCCAAGCTATTATTCTAAGCTGCCTCTTAGAAACTGAAGTAGCATTGGGATGCCCAGCACTCAATCAATAGGCATATTTTTTAAGATTTTATTTATTTATTTGACAGAGAGAAAGACACAGCGAGAGAGGGAACACAAGCAGGGGGAGCGGCAGGCAGAGGGAGAAGCAAGCTTCCCGCTGAGCAGGGAGCCCAATGCGGGACTCTATCCCAGGACTCTGGGACCACGACCCAAGCCGAAGGCAGACGCCTAACAACTGAGTCTGAGCCACCCAGGCACCCCTCAGTAGACATATATTAAGGACCAGTTCCTCCCTCAAGGAGTTTATCTCCAAAACCATAGTTTAGAGATGGGCAGGGTCAAATTGCCATTTGCATCCACCCCAGAAGTGTTAACTGAATTCTGGGTCTCCAGCCAGTGGGGTAATTTCCGGACAGGATACGATACCGCATGACACACACTGGCAGCCTGAGTCACCCACATTCAGGTGGGTGACTAGAGATAGTTAATCTGTCTCACCAAAGCCTGCAACTTCTTCTCTGGTTTGTTAGCACCTCCCCCTCTGTTTCCATTGAAGTAGCATTAAAGAAAAAAAAAAAACACTTATTTACTAATTTCCTTTAGTCAGAAGGGAAATTGAATTTTCCTGGTCTCATACAGACAAACCTAATGCTGCACTGCAAAGACTAAAACATTTCTTAAAGTACAAAAATGATAATAAATCTTTATTGGGCTTTTGTACTACCTTATTAATTGCTTGCATAGTTAGAGCCTAGATTTCAAAATTCCAAAGTAGACTTCTAACGCCATTTTACATGAAAGGACTAGACTGGAAGTCAGGGATCCTCGCTCCCAGTTCTGTGCCCTTCTTTAACTTGCTAGTTTTAATTCCCTGCCTGAAGGAGAAGAATCTTGTCCTTCTTTCTTCTTCTCTGCCAAATTCCTATTGATTGGTTGGTGATGAGCTGGTAAAAGCTTGATGAGAATGCCATCTAGGCCTTCAGTGTCAAGATCAAGGGAGCTTATAAAGAGATGCCTTTCATCTTTTCCTAAAGTCAGTGCCTCAGGTAATCACTTCTTGTCCAGAGGCAATGAGTCCCCCAGATGAGATGCCGTGACTCAGGGAACTCTGGCCCCAACTTTGTCAGCTCATTAAGGATACGGTCTACCACAAAGTGACTTTTGAACACACTAAGTAGGAAGAATCAAATGGTTTCTACAATGACAGGGTCAGCTGGATCAGAGCCTGAGCCTTGAAATAAATCAGATATTGAAGAAGTAAACAACAAAAGGGGCTGAAGACAGATTGGATACAGACATGGTGCTTTTATCTGTCAGCCAGCAAGCCGCCAACTTTCTCTTTTGCAAACAGGACAGACATGGTGTTTCTGTCGTGCCATCTTATCACATCGTGGGTTATTTGCCCACCGCACATGCTGGTCTGTGAACTCTTGGAAAGCAAGGACTCTGTTATGCATATTTTATGTCATACGTTGCAGCACACTGTCTTTTTTTTTTTTTAAAGATTTTATTTATTTATTTGACAGAGAGAGAGAGAGACAGGTAGAGAGGGAACACAAGCAGGGGGAGTGGGAGAGGGAGAAGCAGGCTTCCCGCCGAGCCGGGAGCCTGATGGGGGCTCGATCCCAGGACCCTGGGATCATGACCTGAGCCGAAGACAGACGCTGAACGACTGAGCCACCCAGGCGCCCCCACACTGCCTTTTATGTAGTGGGCATTTGATGTATGAAGAAATAAAGGAAGAAAGGAACAAAAACTCTATGTCTTATATCCTGAAGAAATTCATAATGAAAACTTTTGCTCTTCTCCCAGACTATTTAAAACCTCAATAGAAAAAATGAGCAATTATTTTATAGAGGAAGTGGGGAGAATGGGGAATAAGAGCAACGAATATAAAGAAAGGAATAAACATTTGTTTAGAGGCTACCTTGTGTCAAACACTGTAGCAGGTAATTTGCATATGTTATCTCATCTAATCCTTACAATCGCGCCATGAGTCAGATACTCATATTCTCCTTCTTTTATAGATAGGTAGAGAAACTAGGGCTCAGAAAGACTAACTTGTTCAAAGTCATGCAGCTGGTGACAGAGCTGGAATTCAAACCACTAGCTGCAAAGCCCATTTTTTTTTTTCCATTTAATCAGGCTGGTTACTATAGGCAAAAATATCATTCTACAGCCATAATGAACGGCATTCTAACAACAAACATTTCTATCATTCTAGCACTGATGACACTATCCCCTCTTCTCCCACTGACATACTTTTTTTTTTTTTTTTTAAATTTAGAACTAATTTGGAACTTCTGCTTCCAGCAAAGATGGAATAATAGGGAACTAATTTACCCTCCTGGCTGAAACAACCACAAAAAAAAAAAAAGAAAAAAAAAAGGTAAAATATATTAATATATTAAACTGCAGTTTTCAAGATATTGAGCATCAGGCAGTGAAGTACAGTGATCCCTGAGTGATGGGGAAACAAATGATGTGAGTCCTACAAGTGCCCTGTCTTACTATTTTGGGAGAATTTCCAAGCCATGGCACCAAGAGAGGGTATCTGGGCACAACCTGGTGAACGGCTTAAGTTGAAAAGATAGAGCTGACCATTCAAGGACAATCAAGGCAGGTAGAGTTTATAGGGCAGTGTGCCAGAGAGGAGAGAGCTACACAAAGAGAGAACTCCAGAGATTTGCAGAGGGGCCCCTAGAGAATTTAGCAGGGTGCTGATCAGTGCAGGTGTGTGAAGAAATTATTCCTGGCCAGGAAGAAGCCACTTAATAGGATTATAGAGAAGTATCCAGCAGTCAAACAAGACCAAGACTAGTGTATATTTCCAACCAGCCTGGATAAACCTCATAATCCGTGAGGTTTTGGGTAGATTACACTTTGGGTAGCCTTACCTCAGTAGTGGAGAATAATTATACCTAAACATAATACAGATCTCATACATAAATCTTAAAAACAAGACCCAAAAGGATCAAACCATTTTCAAGTAACTTAACTGGATTCTAGAATAAAGCTCAAGAATATTTATAGGCATACAGTGATATACAATACCAACACAGTAACATTCACAATGTCCACCATCCAGTTATCCAGAGAAGCAAGCAAGCAAAACAGTAGGAAAGCATAATCTATAATAAGTAGAAAATTAACCAATTGACACCAACCCAGAACCGGCACAGATGCTAGAATTAGCAAAGACAATGAAACAATTATTATTACTATGTTCCAGGTGTTGAAAAATTTGAGTAGAAATATGGAAGATACAAAAAAGAACCAGATCAAACTTTTAGATATAAAAACTATGCTATCTGAGATTTTTAAAAAATACACTGAATGAGGTTAAGAGTAGATTAGACATTGCGGAAAAAAATATTATTGAACTTGAAGATATAAAAAAACTATCCAAAAGGTAACAAAGAATTTTTTTTAAAAGATTTTTTAAAAATGAAAATAGGATCAGTGAGCTATGGGACAACTTCAAGAAGACTAATATACATATTCCTGGAGTACCTGAAATAAGCGTATGTGAGAAAGTATGAAAGGAAATAATGACTGAAATTTTTCAAATTGATGAAACAAAAAACCCCACAGATGCAAAAAGCTCAACAAAATTCAAGCATAAGTAACATGAAGAAAACTGTACCAAAGTACATCATAATCAAATTGTTCAAAACAAGTGATAAAGAGAAAAATCTTAAAAAGAGAGAGAGAAAAAAAAGATACATTATCTACAGAAAAGCAAAATAAAGATGACACCAAATTTCTCCTCAGGAATAAAACAATCCAGGAGACAGTTGAGCAATGTTCTTTTTAAATACAGCAAAAGAAAAAAAGCTGTCAATCTAGAATTTTACACTCAGTGGGAATATCTTTCATAAACAAAGACCAAATAAAGACTTTTTCAGACATACGAAGCTGAAAGAATTTATCACCAGCAAATCTACACTACAACAAATGTTGAAAAAAGTCTTTCCTTCAGAAGGAAAATGACACCAGCTAGAAATACAGGTCTGCACAAATTAATGAATAGTGCCCAAAGTATATTTACATGAGTAAATATATAAGACATTTTTCTTATGACTTATATCTCTTAAAAGATAGTTGCTTATTCAAACAATAATAACAGTGTGTTGTGGGGCTTATAACACAGGACACCTGGGTGGCTCAGTCGGTTAAGCGTCTGCCTTCAGCTCAGGTCATGATCCCAGGGTCCTGGGATCAAGTCCCGCATCAGTCTCCTTGCTCAGCGGGGAGCCTGCTTCTCCCTCTGCCTGCCACTCTCTGTGCTTGTGCTCTCTCTCTCTTTCCCTCTCTCTCTCTGACAAATAAATAAATAAAATCTTTAAAAAAAAAAATTGAAACACATGAAACTAATAACAAAGCCTAGCAGAAGAGAAAAGGAAGGACACTATTGTAAGATTCTCAAACTATAATTGAAGTAGTATAATATCACTTGAAGTTAAACTATAATAAGCTAAAGAAGTATAAGCCCCACAAACCCTATAGAAAACACTAAGATAACAAGTTGTAGCTAATACAGCAACAAAGAAAATAAAATTATATCATAGTACTTGCACTCCAATGTTCAAAGCAGCATTATTCACAATAGCCAAAAGATGAAAACAGCCAACTTGTTACCAACAGATGAATGGATAAACAAATTGTGGTATACACATACAATAGAATATTATTCAGCCTTAAAAAAGAATAAAATTCTGATACATGGTATAACATGGATGAACCTTGAAAATATTACACGAAGCAAGAATGATCCAGAAACAAAAGGGTAAATACTGTATGATTCCACTTATGTGAGATACCAAGAATAGGCAAATTTGTAGAGACAGAAAGGAGAATAGATTTTACCAGGGGCTCAGGGGAGAGGGGCATGGGAAGTTATTGCTTAACTGGTATAGAGTTTTTGTTAGAGATGATGAAAAAGTTCTGGAAATGGATAATGATCATGGTTGCACAACATTGTGCATATAGTTAATGCCACTGCTTTGTACACTTAAAAATGGTTTAAAAAATGGGCTCTTGGTTGGTACAGTCAGTAGAGCATGTGACTTTTGAGCCCATGTTGGGAGTAGAGATTACTTTTAAAAATGGTTAAAATGGTAAGATTTATGTTATGTATATTTTACCACCATAAAAAATATATGAAAAAAAAAAGAAAAATTCAATTAAAAGGAATTCATTTAGATCCTATGGATTTTGCCTTACTTATGGTTTTAATACTCCTCAGTTACTCTTTGAAATGGTTTATCTTTCAATTTACAGAAATAACTTTTTCCTTCTTTTTAAAAAATTTTATTTATTTACTTGAGAGAGAGGGAGACGGAGGAGGAGCAGAGGGAGAGGGACAAGCAGACTCTGCTGAGCGTGGTGGCAAATGTGGGGCTCGATCCCAGGACCCCAAGACTGTGACCTGAGCCGAAATCAAAAGTCAGATGCTCAGTAGACTGAGCTACCCAGGGACCCCTAATTTTTTCCTTCTAACATCACATTCTGTGATTCTTATTCATCTACATCCTAGCAAGGGACAATGTGCTCCTTTGAACACCTTCCATGCTAAACTCAGCTAAGGCCAAGAATTGGACTCCTGGATCATAAACCATAAAGCTCAGCCCTTTCAGAATAGGTACCCCTCCTGTCCCCTTAAGGTCTTGGTTTCTCAAAAGCAGTATATTGCTCCTTAAAGATCAAAATCCCAGTCCACTGTCCCTCCTCCTGCAGATCCACCCACCAGGAGTCAGGCAGATGCTCCTTTACCATTTTCCAAATTAAATGTCTCCAATGCTACCTCCTTATCCAAACAACAGTGTCACCAGACTTCCTCTTCAGTCCTCAGAGTGGTTAACCTTAGTGTTTCCAGAGAACTTGTTGCCCACACCTCGCAAAAGAGCTAATTCAGTGATTCAGAGGTCAGTTCCCTTCTTAAGAGAGACTAATTTTGACACTCTCTTGAGAAAGAAGAAACACACACACACACACACCCCAAATCTGGTTTGGAAAAGGGCAACCTTCTGTGCTTGAAAATTCTCAGGTCCTCATTAATCATGAAAAGAAGAGGTATGCAAATACATACTCTTTCTATAACAGGTTATAAGGCCTGAAAACTAAAACCAAACTGATAATAATAATAGCAACTAATGGGGCACCTGGGTAGCACAGTCAGTTGAGCATCCAACTCTTGATTTTGGCTCAGGTCATGATCTCAGGGTTGGGAAATCGAGCCCTGAGTTGGGCTCCATGCTTAGGGGAATCTGCTTGAAATTCTCCCCCTCTGTCTGTCCCCCTGTGCGCTCTCTCTCTCTCTCAAATAAATAATCTTAAATAAAATAAAATAAAATAGGGCGCCTGGATGGCTCAGTTGGTTAAGCGACTGCCTTCGGCTCAGGTCATGATCCCAGGGTCCTGGGATCGAGTCCCACATCGGGCTCCCGGCTCAGCGGGGAGCCTGCTTCTCCCTCTGATCCTCTCCTCATGCTGTTGCTCGCTCGCTCTCTAATAAATAAATAAATAAAATCTTTAAAAAATAAATAAATAAATAAATAAATAAATAAAATAAAATAAAATAAAAATAGCAATTAATATGAACCGAATCTTATTATGTTCTTCATCTGATATGGTGCACAGGTTACCAAAACCAAACTAAAATTAATATTAATAACAATAACAAAAGCAGAAGCAGCAATAACAGCTAACACAAACTGAATGTTTACTATGTTCTGGGCATCACACAAAACACTTTATTTGTATTGTCCCACTTACTCCTCCTTATCATAATTCTATGGGTAAGTAATTACTATTATGGTCGTTTTATATGAAAAACTTAAGCCCAAAGGGCACATAGCTGAAAATGTTAGGATTGAATCCCTGAATTATAAATTACTGTATAAGAATTTACCTCAAATAATTCTACTCAGTTGCTAATTAATGTATTTCATTCTAGAAGCAAGATAGTAGCAGTTGTTTACCTTCCTGGAGTAACTGTAAGTATGCCTCATCAATGTATTTCAACAAATATTTATAGAGTGACTACCATGTGCCAGGCACTGCACTAGGCACTAGGGATGCAAAGGTTAGTCTTGGTCCTTGCCAAAGAGCTCACAATCTGATGGGAGAGAGAGATTTTTTTAAGGCAATAAAAAAAAAAGGCGATAAAGGTCAAAAAGTGTGTCACAGGAATATAGGGTAGTATAGAGAAGGAAATGATTCATATCCTGAAAGTTTTTGATCTTGAAAAAAAATTAACACTAAGTTATACATTAGCTGGAAGAACAATAGAATGAGAATAAATGCAATTAGAGTGCGAGCAAAAGTAAGTGTGAGGAAAAGTGCATAAAACTGAATCTTGGTGTTTTTGTATCTTTTCAGCTTTTTTATATAGGTTTCTGGATTTCATTTAAGCACGCAAATGGTGGTAATAAATGAGTAGATAAGTGACTACTGTTACTTTACTTTTCCAAAGAGTTTTTTAAATTACTTGTGAGCTTTGTTTCACCTACCTTTTTTCTTTACACTTGGAAAAGTCTAACTATTGAACCAATGTACTCAAACCTGGAAGTACTTAATCCTCAGCAACTACCCAAATTGCCGGCAGAGTACCCAAGTTGAATGTTCAGTCTCTATTAATAATAATAATACCAATCGTTTCATTAAAATTGCTCTAAATCTTAGTGGAGAAAAATTTGTATGCATTTTTCTTTTCCAGTTATGCTGGTTTTCCTCCTTAGGGTGAATAGTCTATAAAATCAATAATGAAGAAAAAACTATGCCCCTTAAGACACAGAATGAATTATTATAATTCAGATCATAAACTGTACTGCAAGAGGGGGAGGGGCAGAGGGATAGGGAGAGAGAGAATCTTAAACAGACTCCACAGCAGCACAGATCCTGATGCTGGGCTCAATCCCATGACCCTGAGATCATGACCTGAGTCAAAATCAAGAGTTGGACTTTTAACTGACTGAGCCACCCAGACATCCCACAAACCATGCTTTTTTAATTCTGTAGAAGGAATTTCTTTTTTTTATAGATTTATTTGTTTATTTGTTTATTTATTTATTTGAGAGAGAGAGAACAGAGGGAGGGAGAATCTTTAAGCAGACTCTGTGCTAAACGTGGAGCCCGACACAGGGCTCAATCCCACAACCCTGAGATCATGACCTGAGCAGGAACCCAGAGTGCAGTGCTTAACCAATTACACCACCCAGGCACCCCAGCAGAAGAAAATTCTAAATGGGTCAGAGCATCAAGAAAGTTGGTTAAATAAAGCAATCCTAATTTACCATAATTGATGCTTTTTAAAAAAGTAATTAGTGATAATCGTTGCCACCAGGTACTTTTGAAAAACAATATTGTCGTTACGTGTTTACTTAGTCAATCATTCTTTCTTTCACTCATTTTTTCAATAACTTTTTATTGAGGGCCAATTTTGTGCCAAATGTTCTAAGTGCTGAGGCTATGACATGGAACAAAATGATGGTCTGATCATAGAACTGACATTCTAGCAAGAGAGATAAATAATAGCAAAATTAAAAAGTAAATATGTAATGTCATATGGTGGTAAGCACTAAGAAAAAAAAAGTAATGCATAACAAAGAGCATAGAAGGGGCTGGGGACTCACAAATACAATATCAGATACAGATATGGATACAACATCACATGAATAAAAACCTGAAGGAAATAATAGAGCAATTCATGTAGATATTCTATAAGAAGGAACAGCCAATGCAAAGGCTCTGAAGTAGAAGTATATCTGGCCCATTCACAGAAGCAGAGAAAAGTCAGTATGGCAGGAGGGAAGGAAGTAACAGAAAGAGTTGTTAAGACGGAGAGGGGGCTGGGAGACAAACACAGAGTGCCTTGTAGGCCATTCTAAGAACCTTGGCTTGGTATTCTGAGTGAGATAGAAGTCATTGGAGAGTCTTGAAGGAACAAACAGATAATAGACGAACCAAGAAAGTGGTTTTCCTCCAAAGTGAAGAAAGTGAGGTGCTTCAGGAAAGAGGGTGACATCAACTGTATCCAGTCATCAAGTAAGTTGAGGACTGAGAATTAACCATTTGATTTGACAGGAAGGGGCTCAGTAGTGACCCTGACAAGAACTTTGTGAATGGCATGGTAAGAGTAAAAATCTGGAGCAAGTTCAAGCATGAAAGGGAAGAATAAGAATCAGAGACATTTTCGAAGAGGTTTGCTATAAAAGAGATAAGGCAATATCAAAAGGGAGATACAGGGTCAAGAGAGGTTTTTGGCTTTTTTTTGCAAGTAGGAGAAATTACTGTTTGCATGTTTCATCATTACAAATCACAAATTAGAACTCTTCAGTAACCATGTAGATTCAGATGAATTTGCCTGTGTTTTCAGAATTCTTTTGATGTACTGATGTGACTCATTCGTCTCTTAGTATTCTATTGGCTTACAGATTTTGTACTTTATAACAAAAGAAACCTATATCCTACTGGTCTTTTCTAAACCTCTTAATATGTTGTCTGCTGTGGAATCATCAAAAAGACCTGAAAATTAGAGATGTGCTCTGTGTATGTGTGTATATGTGGGAGAGAGAGACAGACAGAGACAGAGACAGGGAGTTGGAAAGCAAACTGTATATTACTTAAAATTTGATATTTGTAATCCATTTGGCCAAATTTCTAAAGAAGAAATTGATCAAGCAGGAGAATAGTTCACCCAGAAAATTAAAGTTTCCTTTTGCATGCAATAATTTATTCACCTTAATCTCCCTGATCTTTTCAAATTAACACCCTCTAAAATTAAATTTACTTTAGACATGCATAATTTCTAAGATTTGATCCTAGTCGTTTCCTGTGCAGATTTTTCAAAGAAATCAATGAAATCTGTGTTAATGGATCAGTTGCATGACCACATCATCCTAAAAGACTAATAAGTTTTCAACTGAATAGAATTAATTTATGTTTAGAGAAATATATTGAGCAATGTGAATCTTAAATGTGTTTTATTTCTTTCATATATATAAATTATATGTGGAATAAAAACAGTGCCTGTGTGGATTTTGTTTAGTTTGGTGTTTGGCACTTTTTTGTTGGTCTGAGATGTATTTGCACACTGTTGTTCTGGGGCTATGGTTTGAAGAAAAACCATTGTAAATTTTCTCTTTAGAAGTCATTATTTATATGCAATTTTTACCCATTGACATTCTTAAGTTTGTTTGTCTTTTTATTAAAGGAAAAGTATTAGGATGAGTAATTGGAAGAAATTGATTTTTATTCATTATTATAGGGTATAAGAGCTCATCTTTCTTTTGCAAGAATTAGAGAAGCATTTCAGGACCTTTGTCTTGTTTCATTTTCATTTCTCACTATCAATGACATAGACAATGAAATACAGATGGGTGCTTAACTTAAACGATAATGGTGATGTTGGTGATTACGGTCATAGTAAATACGCAACTGGACTTTCTCTCACATAACTGGGTTAAGGGTGGTATTTTCCACAAAATATAGAAGGTAAGAACTTGTCCTATACATCTAACTCTGAAATTCTGGGACTTTATCTCGTGTCTTAAAGTAGCTGCCAGGCATTCTGTATGGCCCAGAAAAGCTACTCACAGGTCATTCTTGCCCAGTGCAGGCCTAGAAGGAGAATGAAACTTAAAAAGGAAAGTTCAATTAATTTTTTTCCTACACCGTGTCACACAAACAGCTAGTTAAGTTTCAGAATGTAAATGTTTTTTGACCTAAAACTCATCCCTATCTTCTATTCTTAACGATCATTAGAATAAAATAATCACTCAATAGACCTTGTTGGATGAACCCCAACACTGTTAATACTACATTCATATTGGTGTTATGATATATAGATAGATAAACTATTTCTAGAAATAGGCTATTATTTGTATATATAGGCTATTATTTACATATATAAGTTTTTACTTCTAAATATATATATATATATATATATATAGCTAAATATGGGGAGATTATGAGTTTAAAAATTAGGAATCAAGGTTTATAGATTCAGTTACAACCCCACCACATACTGTGACCTTGAGCAAATTAGTTAACCTCCTGGTGACTTAATTTATAGATCTACAGAAGAGTAAATTACCACCTACATTATTTATAGAGAGGATGAGGATTTACTTAACGTAGTAATTAGTAGGACTCTATTATTTTGGTAAAATTCTAGCTCAGCTGGAAATCTGCACAGATTTAATTTATGGCAAATCTTAATGCAGAAATAACTACTAATGTATTTTTTTTAAAGGAACTATCCAACTGTAAAATTGGCAAATGTTTCCCTTGGGCTAGACAAATGAGTTTACTTTGTTGAAGCAAATCAGCTCATTGGATCAGACTACAGGACTAGAGAGTTCAAGGTCATAAGAGTAGCTCCCATATTGCTCAGATACTTTCACAAACAAAAAAACTGTCTGAGCCATGACTTCATTTGCATCCCTGATCACATCTTCATCTACTGCTCTAGAGTAAATGGCATAGGTCACCAAGGAATCTGTCCTAAGAATGTAGATACCTCAGTAATATCTCTGTCCTCGCTACTGAAATAAGTAATGCAATACCCAAATCTCGCTAATTATTTAAGTTAGTAAGATCACTTTTGTTTCATTACTAAAAAGTAGGCCTCAAAAACAGATTTTTGGGGGATGCCTGGCTGGCTCAATTGGTAGAGCATGCGACTCTTGATCTAAGGGTCATGAGTTCAAGCCCCATGTTGGCCATAGGGCTTACTTTAAAAAAAATGATCTACAAGAACATAGAGGGTTTTGTCTGTTTTCTGTCATATGTCTGGCTCCTACAACAATGCCCGGTACAAAATAAACAATACGTATCTGTCGAATGAATGAATTACTCTCACTCCGAAATTTGGCGCTCTCTTCCCTGCCATTTTCAAAGAAACTATAGGACTATCCAGAAGACAATTTTAAAAATCTCTTTTTTTATTAATATTATATCTTATGGCCAAATTGACATATACACTGAACATATTTAGAAATAAACAATTGAAGAACATCTTGCCTCTGCCTTCATCTCTATTCATCATGACACGTACTAATGTTGCCACTTAAAACAGTTTGCCCAAAACCTTCCTAATTTATACCTGTCAGCCTAACATAATTATTAATAACACTCTCTTTTATGCCCAAGAAGTCCTGCTTGGGACCAAAATATATGCTTAACTCTAACTACTGACCTAACTATATACCAGAACATAAGGGACCTATCCCATTGCAAATTGACTCTAAGTAAAGCTAAAACAAAATCTGGAAGTAATCTATTAAACATCTAATAATGAAGACCAAAATGAACTGTAGTATAGTAAAAAGAATATTAAATTGGAAGTTAACAAACCTGAAATATAATCTAAACTGTGCCCCCTCACTAGCTGGGTGACTTTGGAACAAATGTTTAATTAAATGGGCCTTACTTTACTCCTTGAAGAGAGCTGTTGCCTTCAACTAGAAAATCCTTAAGAGCACTTCCAGCTCTGCTATTTTATAATTCTTAGTTTATTTAGTGTTCTTTCTCCTTTATTTTAATTATTTGTTAGAATGTGAATTTTGGCTCATTGATTTAATTTCCTAATGGTTAAATGACTTACGAGATCCCTTCCATCCAACCCTAAAAATGTAATTGGACTTGAAAGTATAGGCCTGCTATAGTCTATACTAAGAAAGTGAAAATCATGTCTAGATGTAATATGAAGGAAATGACTAAACAATAATTTGTAAGTGTAAAGGACTTTTGAGGAGGAAGATTAATCTGGGTAGGACACTACAATATTGGGGCAGCTAGAAAAATGTTTAGGTTCTCTAAGATCCAGGAGCAAGGAGAAGAGAGGGGATGAAAAAGAGAAGGAAGGGTCCCTGGCTGGCTCAGGTGGTAGAGCATCTGACTCTTAATCTTAGGATTGAGAGTTTGAGCCCCATGTTAGGTATAGAGATTACTTGAAGGAAAAAAAAAACAAAAAAACACACAGTTAAGAGAAGGAGCATAAAGGGAAATTTCCAGAATTTCTTTAGATATAGTTTACCCTGGAGGCCAAACTAGTCATTCTTTACCTGGAGGCCAAAGCAGTCATTCATTAAAGACATATACAACAGGTTAGCTCCCTCTCCATTTTTGCATGGTGTCCCCCCCACTAATGACTGGTGATTTTTTTTAAGTTTGTTTGTTTGTTTGTTTAAGTAATCTCTACCCCCAGTGTGGGGCAGGAACTCACAACCCCAAGATCAAGAGTCACATGCTCTTCTGACTGAGCCAGCCGGGTGCCCGATTGTGGCGATTTTAAAATATGTCCACAGATTTTTAAATTCTCTCTTCCTTGAAGAGGTGAGACTTATTCTTCCTCTTTTGAGTGTAGGCTGGACTTGATAACCAGCTTCTAATAAATAGATCATGATAGAAGTGATGGGGTATGACTACCAAGACCAGATCATAAAAGGCACTGTGATCTCCTCCTTGATCTCTCTGAATAACTCTCTGGGGGATCAAGCTGCCATCTTCTAAAGATACTCAAGGAACCCTCTGCAGAGTTGCATGTGGCCTCCTGCCAACAGCTATAGGAATGGAGGCCTCCTGCTAACAGCCATGTGATGAGCCATCCTAGAAATATATCCTCCAGGCCAAGTTAAGCCTTCAGATGACTGTAGGTCCCACCGACATTCTGACTCAACTTCATGAGAGACCTCTAGCTAGAATCACCCAGCTAATATGTTTCTGAATTCCTGACCCACAGAAACTTGAAATGACAAATATTTGTTGTTTTAAGCTGCTAAGTTTGGGAGTAATTGGTTACAAAGCAATATATAACTAAAACAGTGATCCATTGAAGTAAAAGAGTGAACACGCTCAGGAGAAGTGGGGTGGGGGGGAATGATTGATATGAGATGCTAAGTATGAGAAAACAGTCTAATTATCTACATGGGAGAGGAATCTGTTCTCTAAGAGTGAGATTCTGGTGGACACTGAGGGCTTTTTTTTTTTTTTTTAACATAATGCTGCTAACCTTCTCTATGGGAGATATATTCTGAAGTCTTTCCAAGTGAAACAATGTGATGTCTAGGTCTTGCTTTAAAATATTGTAGGGAAAAAAACAACCTGGGAGTAGGGGGTAGATGAAGCAAGATACCAAAATGCTGATAATGGTTGAAGCTGAACAGTTAATACACGGGGGTTCATTATTCAATCTTCTCAACTTTTGTGTATGTTCAAAAATTTCCACAATAAAATGTTTTAAAATCTAAAAAAGATATCATTACTGGGGCACCTGGGTCACTCAGTCCTTAAGTGTCTGCCTTCAGCTCAGGTCATGATCCCAGGGTCCTGGGATCAAGCCCCGCATCGGGCTCCCTGCTCTGCAGGAAGCCTGCTTCTCCCTCTCCCACTCCCCCTGCTTGTGTTCCCTCTCTCGCTGTGTCTCTCTCTGTCAAATAATAAAAAAATATATATATGTCATTACACTCTTGACTCTAATGCTTTATAGCAAATATACATTTCAGAATTATTTTAATTAAACTCCAAATTTATTTCAAATACAATTTCAGGACCTTAAACAGTAAAAATAAATAACATGCTTTTGAGCTTCACCCACCTGCATGGGTGAAGTAGTGGAGAATTTGTGACACAGAACCCCCAGGATTCCCAGGCCTTGTTCACTTCTTCACTACCTTCAATACCACCACCCTCGAAGCAGTGGAAAGGTCAGTATGCTGAGCCTATCTGAGGGAATCTGAAGGGGTGCTCTGGGTTGATTTAAGTCCCCCAGGAAGACATACTCAGGTCTGAACCCCTGGAACCAGAAATACAGTCTTTGTGATGTAATCAAGTTAAAATGAGGTCATACTAGATTAGAGTATCTTTTTTAAAAAAGGAAAAATGAGACACACAGAGAAGGCCATGTGATGGTGGAGGTAGATTTTGGAGTGATGTAGCTGCAAGCCAAGGAATGCCAGGGATTCCAAGCAACCACCAGGAGAAAGGAGAGAGGTTCTCCTTCAGGGAAACTGAGGGTTCCGCTGAGCCTTCAGAAGGAACCAACCCTGCTGACAACTTGATTTCAGGCTCCTTGCCTCCAGAAATGTGAGAGAATAAATTTTTTTGTTTAATTCATTAAGTTCATGGTACCTTGTTCCGGCAGCCCTAAGAAACATAAGCTGAAAGCAATTTCCTGCTCTCTTGGATTCCCTTCCCACAAACAAGCCTAGAAATACTGGCTTGGCAGTGTAAAAATATGGAGAATGTGTTACTTTTATGAGCAGTTTACTGCTGATAAACCCTCACAGGGCGAAGTCCACATCACCACCCCAGGCCCTTTGCTCTGCCTTTCTCGGGCCATTCTCACTGCCTTCACCAATTTCTCTGAGAGCAGGATATGGTTTGCACCAACTTCCCCCCTTCTTGGAACCAGTGTCTAACACATACTTGTTTTGAAGGGTTTTACTATTGCTATTGCACAGAAATAGGGCTTTTACATGATTAAAAAGTATCACAAAATTATAGAAATATCCAAAATATAGAAATAGTGATATATGCAGTTTTCATTAAGATGTTTGAAGTTTGGCCTGTCATTGTCACATGGTAATGGCTCAGTAGGGATGACTATTATTATTTCCAGAATTATTTCATGAGCCACTTCTGAATGTGGAGTCTGTATCAGGCCACTGACCACAAAAAGATAAGAAGATACAGTTTTCTTCAGAGATTATACTTCAGAAGGGACAAAAATACCTAAGTAAAAGAGCAATAGGTGTTAAGATTTAAAAGTACCCGTGTTGGGGCTCTTGGGTGGCTCAGTTGGTTGAGCGTCTGACTCTTGGTTTCTGCTCAGGTCATGAGCTCAGGGTCATGAGATCGAGCCCCACATCAGGCTCCACACTCAGCATGGAATCTGCTTGAGATTCTCTCTCATTCCCCCTCTGCCCCTCCCCCACCCTCTAATGGCCAGTCACGTGCACCCTCTCGCTCTCTCTCTCAAAAAAAAAAAGGTATATGACAGAGTAGATATAGCATAGGCTATATCTAGCCAGATGCTATGACGGAGTCATAGCTCCATCCCTAACTCATTAGGTAACCTTGGGCAAATTAACCTAACTTCTCTGTTTCTGTTCTCGCAAATGTGAAGCGTTAGGAAAAATTAACTGAGTTATTTCATGTCAAGTGCTTAGAAGAGAGCCTGACCCATAGTCAATATTCAATAATATTAAAAGAGAGGAGGGCGCCTGGGTGGCTCAGTTGGTTAGGCGACTGCCTTCGGCTCAGGTCATGATCCTGGAGTCCTGGGATCGAGTCCCGCATCAGGCTCCCTGCTCGGCGGGGAGTCTGCTTCTCCCTCTGACCCTCCCCGCTCTCATGCTCTCTCCATCTCATTCTCTCTCTCAAATAAATAAATAAAATCTTTAAAAATAAATAAATAAATAAAAGAGAGGAAAGGGGCACACAAGAAAAAGAGAGCAAGAGAGAGCACACCAAGGGACGAGAGCCAAGGAAAAGCAGCACATAAGCGGTGGACAAAGAAAAGGAAGCTCCAAGAAGGGCTGGGAAGGAGCCAGCAGCCATGATGACAAACAACCGTGTCCAAAAGGTGAATCTTCAGAGAACTCAAAAGATACGAAGGGATGAAGAGTCCAGTGGTCTGTCACTTGGGTCAACTGGAAGCTCTCAGATGGTGCACTGAAGCCACAGAAGCAGGGAGAGCACGCTAGGTGGCCACTGGACAGCCCTTCTCCTTAGCCCTCTGCTGTTTTAGTCTTCTATGCTCATAATAAGGGCAAGTAATTGTCCTTGACACGAAGGTGCCACATGAAGATTTAGCATTTTCTTCCAACGTAGTCAACACTAGTTGTTCATACCTATCAGCTTGCAGAAAGCATTTTAAATAGATAGTACAAATTTTTAAAAATGTCTATTTGTGTCACCTTCCCCAATTTTACCCCTGTCACTCAGTATCACCTGCCCTTTCCCAAAGATAGGACTAGTGATGATGCCTGAGAGGTAGATAGCAGGGCACTAAGAAAATGCCACAAATGGGGGCACCTGGGTGGCTCAGTCAGTTAAGCGTCTCCCTTCGGCTCAGGTCATGGTCTCAGAGTCCTGGAATGTGACCCGCGTCAGGCTCCTTGCTCAGCAAGGAGTCTGCTTCTCGCTCTCCCTCTACCTCTGTCCCTCCTCCCTGCTCGTGCGCCCTCTCTCTCAAATAATAAATAAAATGCTTAAAAAAAAAAAAAAGAAAATGCCACAAACGAAAATGGAAGGAGGTAGAACAAGGATTAAATAAGAATTTGTCTCAAGAAACACTCCAGTCACTAGTAGAGGTACAAGGTCAGTTTGGTTTTCACATGTTGGTTAGGATGTGTGCTTAAAATGCAGATTGTCAGGCCCTGCCTTCAGAGAGGTCCAGGAATCTGCATTTTAACACTTCCTTCACGTGATTCTGAATCAAGCCTTCTGAGTATCTGGCTTTTCAGAATAATTGCTCTGGATCGTGGAGATGAATCAGAAGTAGATATTCTTTCGTTACAGAGTCAGAGCTATCACAAAAGCAGGCCAAGATACTTTGTAGTATTTGGTCCCACACTGTAAGAATTCCTATAGAGAAGCAGTTGTCAAGCTTTAGGGATTGTTAAATAGGGATTACTGGGCCTCACACCCAGAGCTTCTGACCGAGTAGGTCTGGGGCGAGGTCCAAGAATTAGTTGGTTCTAACAAGCTCCCAGGTGATTGACTTTTGCTGATGCAGGAACCACATGCCGAGCACTACTGCTCTTCAGCTTCGTAAAATGATAATACTTTGCTATCCTGTGTCAGAAACATGAAGCAAACCAAGCTTATTATATTAAAAATAAAGGAATAAAAAAATGCAACTATTGAGGGAGTGGGGGGATGGGGTAGCGTGGTGACGGACATTAAGGAGGGCACTTGATGTAACGAGCACTGGGTATTATATAAGACTGATGAATCACTGACCTCTACCTCTGAAACTAATAATACCTTATATGTTAATTTATTTAAATTAAAAATTAAAAATTAAAAAATGAAACTATGGTGGCGTGTCAGGCTTATATGCTAAAGGAGGAAATAACCTCACACATTCATTATACTGCATGGTCTCAAGGCCATCCCAGGTGGATCAGGGTAGAAACTTTTGTTCCTTCGAATATATCACAGTGGTCTTGCACACACATCCCAAAACTTCCCTGGGAAGCTCTAAGTGACATATGTAAAGGTACTGGGTTTAGCCCTTATCAAAATACTGGTTTCCATTTGAGCATACTTCAAGTGAGAAATAGTTTGAGGATTATTTCTCCTTCCTAACTCTGGGATGTTGTGTAAGAATCCCAAATAAAGATTAAGTTAATAATAAAGACCAACTTACTATGCTTGTAAACGACTTATTTTCTAACTATGATTCATACTTACATACTTGCATAGTGTGTGTCCAATATGACTGTACATACTGTTGTTCTTTTTAGCAGCTAGTTTTAAATTTCTTTAAAATGAGAAACCTGGAATAGTTTTTGTATGATACATGTACGGTAACAAACTAAAGTGCAAAATTCTTCCACAATTGCCTATCTTTTCTAAATGTATAGTTGGATATTTGTACAGAATTGTATATTTGTAAATACTTTTCCATAAATATATGTTATGTGCTGACTTTCATATAAGAAAGGTTATCATTTAAAATAACACCTGATAGGCTTTCATATTTTTGGAAGAGTATTACTTTAAATGTACATGTTCAATCTAAAATTGTTAATTATGGGGGCGCCTGGGTGACTCAGTTGGTTAAGCATCGGACTCTTGCTTTTGGCTCAGGTCATGATCTCAGGGTGGTGAGATCGAGCTCCGCGTAGGGCTCTGTGCTGGGTGTGGAGCCTGCTTAAGATTTTCTCTCTCCCTCTCCCTCAGCCCCTCCCTCCCCTCTAAAAATAATAATAAATAATAAAAAATAAATAAATAATAGAATTGTTAATTATGAAAAGAATAGATGTTTTATGAGAGAGGCAGAGAACATTTACAGTCTTCAATGCATTTATAATAAGAAGAAATGAAAATCTGTGACCATCAATTACATAGTCACAGGTGTATTTTAGGTGAATGTGAGGCAAGAGATTTTTTTTTTAACAAAATCACAGGCGATGAAATTGGAAAATAAATACCATCTTATCCCTACACTCTCACCCTGGCTTGGAGAATAAGGTTTGGCCTCATAGGTGTGTTAGATGAAAACCAGGTGGTTCTGATCAAATCACTCTGGGATGGCAATGAGATTTCTAGAGCACTGTGGGGGCTCAAGGTGCTTCTATGGAGGAAATACGAGCCAGAGTGTGAGCTGCCTCGTAACAACAGCTTTTCAAGTTGCCTTCTTCTAAGCTTCAGTAGAAGAAAAGGAAGATTCCTTCTTTCTTTGAAAACAATCTATTTTTAACATTAAGGTAATATGTAAATACGGTTTAAAAAATGTTTAAGGTAAAAGGGGAAATGGTTTCCCCCTCTTATAATACACTGAGTTTCTCTCCTCCAAATTAACCACAGTTAATCACTGCTGTGTGTGTGTGTGTGTGTGTGTATCCCAGCTTATATACATTTATTTTTTCTTATTTACACAAGTGCAGTCATACCATACATACTGTTTTACAGCGTGTTGAAAAACATATCTTGGAGATGTTTCCGTAACTGCAGATACAGATCTTCCTCATTCTTCTTTTTTTTAGTTGTATAATATACCACTGAATGTGTGTACAGTAAGTTTTGCAATCGTCCTCCTATTGATAAACATTTCGTCGGTCTTCAATTTTTGTTTTTTTATAAACAATGCTCAATGCAAGTATATTTATAGGGTCAATTTTTAGTTGTAGAATTACTGGCTCAAAGGGGATACGAATTTGCAATTTTGACAGATGCTGCCAAATTGCCCTCTTAAAGGTTTGTGCCTCTGTTCCCATTAACAGAGAATAAAAGAGCCTCAGTGGCCCTGGTTCTTCGCTTAATTGTTGCTTCCTGACAGTAAGAGGAAAAGGACCTATTGCAAACACTGGCAGGAACCCACCTACCCTCTGTAGAGTTCTCCAATTATTAGTGCACCAGGGAATTCATTCAGCTCTGGTGAGGACACTCATAGGCATCTCTCTAATTTCACTCGTCAGTGTATCATATAAATATGTATTTAGTGTATTCATCAAAGGATACCCACCATATGCTAGTTTCCCCAGAGCTTGCGAATAATCTGGAATTTTTGCATCTGTCCTACGTTTCATTTTGTCCTTGGGAAATATATAGTTCCAGCATCTGGATGGTAATAATAAATAATAGTAGCTCCGTTATATGGGACTTTTGTTCCAGGAATGCAGAACACATTATGCACATTATCTCATTAATCATAAAAACATCCCTTTAAGGAAGGCATTTTCATCTATATTTTAAAATTACATAGAGCTTGAGCAAAAGGGTGTAAGGATTTCCCTTACGGGTCTTCATGAACTAATGGGTTTTATGTATTCTGGTCTCCTGATTTGAGTTCAGCAAAGTTCATGACAGAGGCTCTCTGAGTTCTCTTCATTAAGTAAAGTCTCAATGCTTTTATAAAACTATAACAAGAAAATGGAACAGAGGTCTCCAGATAAGACAGAGAAGGTTGTGAACTACTTTTCTCAAAAGATTTTGCCTCCTTCCATTAAACAATTGCGAAAAGAAAAGGAGCCATGCCACAGGTGGAGAATAAACCCCATGGTAGATTACAGTTTGTAACTGCATACCAGGGGATTCTCCTGGTGTTGATCGAAATGAGACAACTGTATCTGTAAACACTCTCAAGCTATGATCAAATTGGAATGGAGGGAGATGAACTAAAAGTTATGTTTGACTTGATAGACAAGAATAAGAGTTTGGGGGCAAGTCTCTTAGATTGGCCAGTTGACATTGCCACGGGAGGCCTGATACCAACATTGGCAATACCAAGTGGTTCATTCAGTGCCTTCCATGCAGCACCATCATTGTGACATCTAGTGTTAGTTGCACAGAATTCTTGATCTGACTTGGGAAGGTTATCTACAGAAGCTCCTTGTGGGCAAGTACAAATAGCGGCATGACTCTGGCATTTCCTTCAGGCTCATGGGATTGTCAGCTGCAAGTATACAATGGATTTTTCTTTCGGTGCATTTCTATTCTTCCCTCATAAAAGTTAAGATTCTGCGGATAATGTCTTACACAAGAAGGCAGAAATACCTTTCAAGCTGGGATCTCACTCAGGGATCCTCTTCTTACCGTTCTGAGGTCTTAACAAAGGCTATCATTGTCTCTTCCTGTTGCAATTTATAGCAGAATTTTTTTTTTGGCCTCATAGGAGGAAATGCAGTATGGTGAATAGAAAAAATAATACAAAATTCCATAAATAAAATCCCCTCTCTTGCCTTGTAACTCCCACCAAGAATGACTTGTGAGCCAGTAGCAGAGATCAAAGGCAGAGCACAGACTTTTCCAGAAAAAAAGTGCTGGGGCAGAATTTTTTAGCGTTTCAGATACTAAAATAGATAGAAGGAATTCAGAAAAATAATGTGCAAAATACTGTGGGCTGTAGTTAGCAGAACTGATTTGCTTTCTATAGCAGCAAAACTAGATGTGACTAACTCCAATGCTAAGAACAGTGGAGCTTAGCTGTGTGGCTCATATTTATATTAATTTTGGTGCAAGAAAAAGTTTTTCGTTGTTTTTATTGTTTCAGACCACTCAAAAATACCAATACTTTAAGTAGGTAGGTGTACTGAAATATTGTGCCATGTTTGACCAAAAATCTTCTTACGATAACATTCATTTGGGATCCGACACTTGAAAGATTTCATAAATGTGAAGCATTTAGTTTATACAAACCCACAATCACATACCAAACTGTCTTTGGTAAGAAGAGACAAGGTCAGCTACAGAGAGTTCCTGTCTCCTGTACAGTTTGCCATTAGAGAATGAAGGCAAATTGCCAGTGCCTTTGTACATGAATTTTCTTTATCCTCTTTTGTTTTGGTTGTGGGGCCTATCCTAATGATTTTACAAGATACCTACTGTGTTCCCGAGAAAATGAAATGTGCTAAGCATGCTTGCCTTCAGCTTGTCCTCACCCACGGGAGGTATCTGGGGTGATGAATTGCCGGACTCCTAACTGCTCTTGTCTCCCCTCCTTAGGTAGTTTGGTGTTAATCACAACCAAGTTATTCTTTCAAGTGAAAGTGCTGGTAGGTCCTTTCAGGTTTTTTTGGGCCCTAGAGACACTTGGCCTAATCTGAATCTGAAGGTTAACTTCCAAAATGTAATTCAATTTATCTGATTTTTTTAAAGCCACTGATACTGCCAGAAATATAGGTAACCTTTTTAAGATCCTTTCAGGCAGTTTCAGTGGTTTGAGAGAACATTCAGTGCAGGAATCTCTGTATTCTCTAATACTGGAAGACCTCTCCTGGAACTACACCATAACATCGTTCTAGAGCTGGAAGAGATCTCCAACTCATCTAATCCAGGCCTGTAGTTTTATCAGGTAAAAAATTTTCATGATATGATATGAAAATTTTTTTCAAAATATACCACTTTTTTCGGATAAACTAAGATAAGCATATGGTTCAAATGTCAAAAAGCACAAAATATTGGGCAGTGGAAAATAAATATTTCCTGGTTACCCAGTTAGCATCCGTGGAGGGTACCACTGCTACCAGCTTCTTATGATTTTTCCAGAGATATTTTATGCGTGCTATGACAGCCTTTCAGCAAGAGCTCCAGACCTGGCAAGGCCAGAGAGGTTGTAAATTAATCACAATTTGATAATTATCATAAAGTAGTAGTGAATCTTCTAATTCCAGTACCTATCAGCTCTGTCACTTACTATCATGGACAAGTTAATTCATCTTTCTTCCTCATTTTCTCCATTTATGTGGTAGAACTGATGATCCCTGCAGGGCAGGATTGTCAGGATTAAGTGAGGTAATGGACCAAAGTTTCAGACACACCCCTTGATTTTGACTATAGGAAAATAATAATCTTTTTTTCCTATCTATTTTCATTTCAAGGGCAGAAGACAAAGTCTTACCAAGATAGGAATGAAGAAGTCTACAGAATACATACAATAAGAAAGTTTGTGCCACGTTATCAGTTTTCACAGCTCTATCACTTACTTTTCCCAAACTTGAAGAAGTTCACTGGCCTCTTCCTTCCTCATTTCACTAGTAGGTGTCTTTAATCTTTTCTAAGACCACTTTACACAAGCTGAAAATCAGATGCCTCCTCGAAATGCACTACTTTCAAAGATCATATGCAGAAAAAATTATTGAAAGAGTAAGAGAGGGGTGCCTGGGTGGCTCAGTCGTTAAGCGTCTGCCTTTGGCTCGGGTCATGGTCCCAGGGTCCTGGGATCGAGCCCCACATCGGGCTTCCTGCTCAGCGGGAAGCCTGCTGCTCCCTCTCCCACTCACCTGCTTGTGTTCCCTCTCTCTCTGTGCCTCTCTCTGTCAAATAAATAAATAAAATCTTTAAAAAAAAAAAAAGTAAGAGAGGTGGGGATGATGCAACTAGTATGTACCAGGCACTTTGTTAAGTGACACAGAACCAGGCAAAACACAATGGAGAAATGGTGTTAAGGACTGCTCTACTTAAGGATTGGTGAAATTCAAGGGACTGCTGGGTCTTCTGAGACCTAGAAAATCATTAGTCTCCCTCAAATTTAAGATTTCAGTTATCAGTGGGAAAAAAAAAAATCCAGCCAAACAATTTAAAGAACTACAGGTATGTATTGTTCATATGACTGAGAAATCAAAAAAATCGGGCTGGCTTTAAAAAACCAATGGCTCTAAGGGCACCTGGTTGGCTCTTTCTGTAGAGCATGCAACTCTTGATCTCGGGGTCATGAGTTTGAGCCCCACGTTGGGTATAGAGCTTACTTAAAATGAAAAAAAAAAAAAAGTAAAGTAAAAAACCAATGGCTCTATAATATCAACAAAGACCTACTTTTTTTTTCCATTGCTGTACTCTTGTCTTCCATGATGTTGTTTTCACATAAACGTTGTCTCTTCTAGTGGTCTCAAGGAGGTAGTCAGAAAGAACCAGAGCTTTCTAGGTCATATCTACAAAAGCAGAGAGTACTTTTGAATTAACTCCCATCGGTTAGAGAGAAATTTTCTTTCCCCAAACTCCTGCCACTGTCTCCTCAATCTCATTGTCCCTAACTGGGGAACAATGTCTTAAGCCAATCAGCAATTAGCCCTGGAGCTGGGTGATCCAACCCAAACCGTGCTGGAAAACATAATGTTTACTTAGAAAGCACAAAGAGGCCTGGATGGTGAGGAGGGACTTCACAAATATCAACTAGATCTCTTGTTACTCCCTCTCTCTGCATGTCTATTCTATGTTGCTCTCTTGGGCTGGCTCCATATGCAAGGTTTTCACTTTGGGTTCCCTCATAAATTTGATTTACACATGGCTGAGGTTCACCATGGGACAACTCCCAAGTCAAATATCTGTGACTCTGCAAATCCAATTCTCATCATCCCCCTGTGATTTTTGTGCTTTAGTTCAAAAGTCTCAAATATAATTGGCTTGGCCTAACCCATGGATTGACTTGCATAGTGGGTCTCCACACGCTGGTCTTTGTCTCCTATACCCAAAAGAGTAGGGTCATCTGATATAATCATGGATGACTAGGCCCATCTGTTCAGCAGGGCTTGTGGGTGGAAACAGATTCTTTTAGAAGGGAATGTGGGCAGGAATGCAATTATATACTTCTCTAACCAGAAAAATCCCAGGGGTGAAAAGGATAGGCAAAAAATGGCCCCAAATGTAAAGATAAAAGAAAGGCTTGATTCAAAGTTTGTGTGACTGACCATAAATGTTTGCTTTACTCACATTTTAACCTTATAATCTCTGGAATTTGCCTTTAAAAACACCAAAAACTACTTCAAGGAGAAATATTACATAAGAAAACGATCTTTGATCATAATCTAGAACCTGAAAAGATATCTATGCTCATTATATCCCAGGTGTTGGAAAGTGTCAACGCATTGCTAAATTTTATCTTTTTTTGCAGACTATTACTTCCTCAAAATGACTTTAAAATGGACAGGGCTAATAGAATAACCCCAGTAGATCTTCTCCCAACCACAGTGTACTTCACTCTGAGGTAAATTACCCATTTGCACCTCCAGATTTCCCATCCCATCCCCAGCCTAACTCTGATATATTCAGTGGAAAAGGAGAAGTTTTTAAGTTCTCAGCAGTACCTGTGGCTCTAAAGAAAGAAGTGTGTGGGCATCAATCAGAGTAGTGCGACCAAAATTCTGCCGGACAAGGGAAACAGAGCTGGAATAAGCCGGATGAGACGTGTTTTGCTTTACTCAGTAATAATGGGTTCAGGCTCACTTTGACCCGAATGATCATCTAACTGATGACAATTTTAAATGTGAAAGAAGTAGAAAAAGGACTCTTTTAGACCCCCACCCCCACCCCCAACCTAGAGCGGATTGGGCTGAGGGCACCAAAATTTCCCTCTGAGGCATGGAAACTGCACCGAAGTTTACCTTGAGGGTTCCAATCCTTGAATTCAGAACCTTTAGCCTAGACTAGTCCAGATATCAAAAAAATAATAAAATGAAGTTGAACAAAAGAAAAATATAAGAAACAGAGACAACACTCTTCAAAAAATGTTATTTGGCCTGTAGCTAATTCTGATTTTAGTTAAAAAACAAAACAAAGCCCAGTGATGGTTAAAACTAAACAATAGTTAAAAGAAAGAAGGGAAGACTTTAGACATAAAGGCAGAATTTTTTTTAAATCAACATTTCATGCAGCAGCTCCTGCGTGGCCTTCCCATTTCTCAATAGCTTTGATTTGTGGAAATAATGGTTATGCAATTTCCACACATTGTGCTCCAATCACAGCATGTAGGCAACAATAAAAAGAAAACAACTAGATGCACTTGAAGCTGGAGATTTTGATAAGCTTTTCTTTTCATTTCACAAGGGTTTTTAACTTTATATTTTTCTGAGGCAACTGAGATAGTCCTATTGAGCTTTATTCAGATATTCGTGAATACAGGGAAGTGTCTCATTTTCTTAAATGTATCTATGGCAGCAGCACTGGTTAATCTAGTTGTGAAAAATTAACCAAAAAGAAACTATTGGACTATGAGAATTCCACAGTTGACAGATTGTTGGTCTTCGCTTAAAAAAAAAAAAAAAAAAAAAAAAAAACCTATGCCATCTGTTTACAAAAGATGAGAAATGTTGGAGAAAATTATTTCCCTTAGGGCATAATGCTACAGCCATTTAGAGAGAGGTCTCTGGCATTTTCCGTGAGGCTTTGGTACAAGGAACAAGACAGCATCAGGTCTGCACGGTCGTTGACTGAGAAAAACAAAGATGATTTCCTCTGGTCCTTATTTTAGTTTTACTCTTTGAACTTCCAGCAGTTTATTTATTATTGTTGTTGTTATTTTTAATTGGGTACAGATTGTTTTAGGAATCATCTTGGTTCCTTTTTTGAAGTTGGTTTTTTTTTTTTTTTTTTTTTTTTTGAGACTGGTTTCTAAACTGCTCCACCTCCACCACCTGTCACTCTACGGGGGGCTACAGCTTGAGGACACTCACCAGTTCTGAGCTCGGCTGCGGACTGGATGGTGAAGGGCAGCGGCAGAAGGAGGTGGAGGTGCAGATTTGGAGGTAGGTGGCAATGCAGTCTTTCAAAATAAAAATCCCCACGCTGCAGCTCTCTGATAAATTTTCATACACTCCGTGTACCCAGAGAAATAAAACTAATCTATGCAATGTAATTCTCTCAGAAGGATTTTCTCCTTACATACAAAACCCCTTGGAAATTCACCTCCTCACCCCATCATTTCTATGTGATTAATCATATGTTGGTCACCTGTCACTAGATGGCATCATGTAGTGTTTCTTAGCAGCAGTTAACTAAGTTGGCAAAATTATAGCGTGGGCCATTTTTTCCGTATTTTCTTCTTTGGTATGGATCTAGAGAATCTAAATTGGATACTGGATATTTCCTCTTTATTTGCTTTATGGGTTTGGTTTTGTAAAATGTGTATATTCTTTGAGATTCTTCTTCTCAGTGTGTCTTGCGAGGATGGGACCTCAATGATTCTGAGTCTTAAATAAATAACAAATTAGTTCTTCCTCTAAATTTTCTTCCAAGTCACACACACAAATATTTACTTTGAGAGACTTTGCAGAAATAAAATAAAGCTCAACACATCTAGGATCTTTACCTAGACATGCAGGCAGAACAAAATATATGTATGAAATCTTGTTTTATCTAAGCATGGCCAGTTGCCAGTTGAAATCTACTCATGGATAAGCCAGGCTGATGGAATAATATAAAAATGATCCATTGATGCTTTCAGAAACCTGTGATATTTATAAAGGAACTATAACAACGATAAATAAGGAAAACTGCCATAAATAGAATGAAATTTAATGGTCACAGTCTTATACTTTCCCAGATGTGACAGATAATGATGACCATTTCCCCCCAGTTTTATTGAGAAATAACTGTCAATGACCATTTTTATTTGTTGTATTCCAATCAACCTTATGTTACTGAAGAATGGAATCTAACTTCTAAGCTGTCAGTAAAGCAAGACAAATCTTTCTAAATTTTAATTCTGACTTAATGACCTGAAAATTTGTAAATAATAACAGATGATAAAATGTATTATTTGGAGTGAGGCTACCAAGATAGATGACAGATAGATCAGATGATAGATAGATAGCATCTAATCTAGTACTTGATGTTCTAAATAATTGTCTAAAATCTATAGTATTAATTTTCTATTTTCATTTACTTATTTACTATTTGGAAAGACAGTTCTGTTTCAGTTTGTCTTTTTATTTTATTGTGTTCATTCATTCAACAAATTTTAGCTGAATAGCTCTGTTGGATTAGTTACTAGAGATGCAAAAATAAATAGGACACTAAATTTGCCCTCAAAAAGTTTTTAGTTCTTTGTGTTGTTAAGCATCCATATAGTAAGTTTCAGAATCAATCATTGGGGGTAGGGGGAGGAAGGAGAGAAGGAGAGTGGGAGAGAGAAAGAAAAAGAGAAAATGCAAAGAGTCTTAGATGAGGCAACGAGATGCATGGTTCCTGTCACAGCTCTGCTAGTAGACCCCGGAGCTCCCTCATTGTATGTGTAAATGAAGTAATTTTATATAAAAGTGTTTTGTAAACTGTAAAATACTTTTTAAGTATACAGCTTTTTAAAGCTTTCTAATTTCTTCCTGTAAGAACCCCACAGTTTTCAAACAGAACTTTGATCCTGCAATCAAGTCTTACTTCCTTTTAATTTACCCTCTATTTCAAAATTCCAACTGCATAAATAAACCCCATTAAATTTCCAACTCACCTTGTAAAACAAAACAGAAACACTATGATCTTGGAGAGTGAAAAGTTAGGAGGCTAAACTGAATAGCCCTGTGCTCACATCACACTCTGAAACTTTAAGACCCTGGGATGATCACTTTCCCATCTTCTACTCTGCTAATTCTTGCTGCTTCCCTTGGTTTCTGCAGATGAGAAATGGAATCTCAAGCACATTCTGTTACAATAACATATGTGGGATAAAGAGACCTCTAGAAAGTTTCATTCTGGTCGTAGAACTTTACCTCTTTTACACTCTGCTGGTAGAAAAAAAATAAAGACCTAGTTGATGGCTGGATTAGGAGATTCAGTATAACACCACCTATTCTTAGACTAATTTGATAATTTTGCAAAATGCTTCTTACTTTTCATTATGGCCAGTCATTTCATATTCTCTAATAGGGAAGTCAGAAAACTTCTTTTTCCACAGATTGTATGCAGAAATCAATATGTAAGGAATGCCAAACTCAAATATATTTAAGACCAAAATGAAGAACACACAAAATGGTGTCCTTTGTCAAGTCCTTGACTGGATCTGGGTGTGTAGAGAGGTGTTTTATCTTAATTTCCTAGTCTATTATCTGAGGATTTTGTCTTTTGTTTTGTTACTCTACTAAGTTGCATTTTTGGTGTGATGACAGCTTACCAATAAAGATAAACTTCTAATTAAGCATTTGGGCTGAAAATATTCCCTCAATATATCAGTATATTCTTTTTTGAAATAGTCTTATTTCATGAGGAAAAGAGAAAGAAAGCTATTTGGATTCATTCTACCTATAGAAAATTATGGCTATCCTTACTTTGAATGATTAGTTTGGTTCTAGAATATTCATTTGCCATCAAACATGGGCTGGGAGCAAACTTGAAAGGTTGGAAATGAAAGGTTAGAAACCGAGAGATCTATTTACCATGTTATTTGTTTTCTGGCTTCCCCTTTATTTTTTAGGTTTATGACATTTTTCTCTTTCTTTAAAATATTGCCTCAAGCCAACAAGTGTCTTAAGAATGACTTATTAGTATTTGTGCACAGAAACCTAGAAAGTGGAATTCTATATCATCAGTTCCAGAGACCTTAGCATTTAAGTCTTTTGCCATCAGTATATTTGGGTAAAAAGATGGTTTTTATCATAAAAGTGTATGTACCTACATTTAGCCATGGACAAAACGTCCCTGGAAAGAAGCAGAGATTGTTTAAAAAATTATTCTGGGAAAGTGTGTTGAAGCTTTTCTCTAAAAATAAAATGGCATTTCATCAGTATTGGTCATTTTTTAGCCATATATGACAAATGATCACAGATGCTCATAAAAATCTAAAAGGAACTGAATGTTGTTCTCTCTGACAGGCAAAATATCTTTCCTTTAACTGCATTTTAAAACAAAAACAAACTTTACCACTTTGATTAAAGAGAATACAGGAAGCCATATGGTCCCACCCAGAGTTCCTGCATTCAAAATGTCCTCATGGGGAAGAAAGTTGAAGGTGTTTTTAAGAACAGAACTTTCATGTTTCTGCCTCTAAACAATGGCACTTCCTGTTTTGACCTCTAACCATGCTAGGCTATCAAAAAGTAAGATGATGGACTTCTCCTTTTGACACAGAGAAGAACATTTTTACTCCCTCTCACCATGTGTATTTAGAGTGAAGATTATCAAAGCTCAATTTCCCTGAGGCCCTTTACATTGATCTACGGTCTCCCAACAAAGATTGGGATTTTCAAAAATGTAGTGACCTAGCCATGAGCCTGGTATTGAAGTCAAGAGTATATTCTTCATCCCAAATGTAAGTAAAAAGCTGCATGTTGCCTTTAAATGGCCCCAGCATTTTACTAAAAGTTATTAACAGCCCTTAACAGAGTCAGGACTCTATGCCTCCTTTTAAGATACCTTCTTTCAAAAAAGAGAGAGAAAATGTGAGAAAGTAAGAAGGGAAGGAAGGAAGGAAGGAAGGAAGGAAGGAAGGAAGGAAGGAAAGAAAGAAGGAAGGAAACAGAAAAGAAGGAAAAGAGAAAATGTAGGAGGAAGAGAGGAAGGAAGAAAAGAAAGAAAACTTAGAGTAGAACGAGAAGGCCATCACTACCAAGTGATGCTAGACTGGCGAAGGCTCCAAGGGGGAGGGCCTCAGACCTCACAGAGAGGGTTCTCGGCTTTGGGCAAGAAAGAATTCAAGAGCAAGTCAATTAGAGAAAGGGGCAAAGATTTATTAAGTATTAAAGTAAGAAAGGAGCTACTTCATAGACAAAGTAGCAGTCTCTCCTCCCAGGTGAGGAAGAGGGATTTTCCCTTTGCCTCTAACAAAAGGTTTTATAAGGTTTTTTGGTTTTGTTTTTTAAATTAGCTAACCATAGGGGCACCTGGCTGGCTCAGTTGGCTGGCTCAGTTGGTTGGCCGTGGGGTCTTGTGGTCTTCCATGATTCGGATCTTGTGACTCTTTTTATGACCTGCTTACTTTTAGAGTAAGGGTTAGCCTAAAACCCAAATGTCTTTACTTTGGTCAACTTGTCTCCCGAGGCTTCCTTCTCTCCTGCTTCAAAAGTAAGAAAAAAAACTACTTGGAAGATTCAATAATCTGAGTACCTGTTGCTTCCTGAAACCAGAAAAAAAATTGTTTTTAAGCAAACAAATCACTTAGTATAAAAAGTAACTCGTTAGTTTTTGAAAAGTAGGTACAGATTAATGGAATGCTGAAGATGTATGATCTCAAAATAAATAACAAAAGCATTTTAGTAGGTAATGTACTCAAAGTTTTTTTTTTTTTAAGGACTACTATATATTGAAAGAGGGCACTACTTAAAGTGGAAAAAAATTTCAGCAACAGTTCCGTTTTCTGTATTTTTGTGAGAATGACAGTTTATTAGAAATGAGAATATATTTTCTCAACAAAAAAGACAAACCTTATCTTAGAATCTGTCCTTCAATTCTTGAAAGAAGTTATATATTTCTATATCCATAAAACAGCAGTGTATTGGCTTTCTTTCTCAGATTCTATAAAATCTTCCTTAAATATAAATGCATATACTATTATGTATATGTATATACACACACACACACACACAATTTAAATTATATATGCATAGATATAAGTGTTTTAGGAAGATGTAAGTGACTGCTTTTTTAGAAATAGTTCAGTAATTGGGATAAATACAGTAAAAATAAATTACTTCAAGCATTTATTATTATCAATAATGATTTATGTATGGCTTTTTTAAAAATAAGAAATTTATATGTTTCAGATGCAAATTCCAGATTGTTACTCATACCAAAAGATACTAAAACAATAAAACATTTGCTAAAGCAGAAGATAAGCAAAACATCCTCCAAGGTTGCTATTGGTGTAGCTAATAGCAAAATTATTAAAACTGCTAATCCCACTTGGAAATCTGTGCAACTTGATGAGGAAATGCATGAAAGATATTAATGGGATATCTGAGAAGACCAAAGATAATTAGAAAAGTCAATTTTTAGAATGCATTGTAGGGCAAAAATAAGTTTTAAATGCAGAAGATTTTCTGGCACAATAACTAAAGTGATTAGGTTTTCCTGACTGATACTTCTATAAATTTATAAAACTGAAATAAAAATGGGTAACTGTCAAAAAGGAATGTTTTCTCCTTCTTCCATAAAACAACAAACACTTTGTAAAATAATTTTGGTGTAAAAATGATCAGCGGTACATCCTCTCCTTAATTCTTGATTTATGTTGTTGTTGTTTTTTTTATATATTTTCCACAAGTAAAGAATTGATAAATTGTCTGGGATACTCTTGGTTCACTATCAATAGCAGTCTGGTCAGAGGATTAGATAACAGATAAATAACTTTTAAAAAACCTTTGTAAATAAAATATGTGACCATGATAATCCTTCAAGTTCAAGGAGATACTCAACATCTAAGATCTCTCTTATCTCTAAAAGTCAATTGCTCTTCGGGTCCAGTTTTAGATGGAGAGTGCTTAAAGAGCAGGAACTATGGAACCAGTTAGTCTGTATTTAGATTATAGTATAGTAGTACTGCTCATTAGTATCTCTAGTAAATTAGGCCAATTTACTCCAGTAAACTGTAGTTTTCTCCTTTATTTTTTTTTTAAGATTTTTAACTTATTTTATTTACTTGAAAGAGAGAGACAGAAATAGCAAGAGAGAGCACAGGTGAGGAGAAGAGGGAGAAGCAGGCTCCCCACTGAGCAAGGAGCCCAATGTGGGACTCCATCCCAGGACCCTGTGATCATGACCCGAGCCAAAGGCAGAGACGCTTAACCGACTGAGCCACCCTGGCACCCCTCTCTTTTTAAATTATTTTTATTAAAAAAAAATTTTAAGATTCCTTTATTTATTTGAGAGAGAGAGAGAGTAGGAACGGGAGGGGCAGAGGGAGAGGGAGAAAGAATCTCAAGCAAACTTCTCGCTGAGCACTGAGGCTGACAGGGGGCTTGATCTCACAACCCTGAAATCATGACCTGAGCAGAAATCAGGAGTACCAACCCCCTTTCATGTTCTCCTTGAGAACTCAATATCTACACAGAAGTAAAATGCTAGAATTAAAGTCTCCAGTTCCTGACACCTTCACATCTCAGTAGTATGTAGACTCCAAGGAGGAAAAAGCCAGACCTGGATTTGTGGGAGCCACATTTGAAAAGAGAACCCACAATGCTTGCACTGTTTTCTCTGAGATTTGTTCACTCAACAGTCAACACTACAGGGCAAAGTCTTGAAAGTCATCACTTCAAAGGTGGAAATCTTGAGGTCAGTTATATCTCAAATGTGAAATTATAGTCCTCAAGAATTTGATACAAATATAAATTGAAGTTTGAAAGTTCAGGAACATAAGATCTATACTAAGAAAAACAAAGAGAATTAGCAGTCTATAAAAATCACAAAAGCTAGAAATATGCAGTGGATTAGGATTAGATGGGGAGCCATTGTGATGCTAATTAGAACTGCAAACCCCTCCCAAAGAGCCTGGCAGGAATACTTTCGACTGACGCTGGCTGGGACCATTTTGACCTCTCACCCTGTCTGCCCTGAGCGAGATAGAAGAACATTCATTGAAGGGAGAGCAAAACTGCATCCTTTTTCTTTCGACCCAACGCACCTTGAAAGTTGTTGCCGGGGTAAGTCTTCTTATGTCCAACCCACCCTAGGCTTACGATAAATGACTCCCGCGGCCATGGAAAGGATATTTAGTAAGGTAATGTGTATTTCCTTATTATTTAAACATTTGAACTGATGTCATGGGGAATGTCAATGGACCAAGAATCAAGAATGGCAGAGTGCTTCTGGGATATTAGTGGAATATGTTCTTCAAGACATAAACTTGAATTTCTACGTCAGAAACTGACGGGACATTTTGCTGCCTTTAGATTCATGTACCTTGTCCCTTTCCCCCCTCCAGACCCCTCTCATGTTCTCACCTGAGGAACAGATCTAGGAACTACTAACTATTGTGAAGAATGTAAGTATTTGGCATGTAGAAAATTAAATTACTGATGTTTGTTGTATACACAAGGAATGATTCATTTGAAGCTTTAAATTGTTAGATCTGTGCTTTTCAAAGGAAGTCTTAAGAAGAAACAGAATTCAGGTGACTGGCTCTTTGCCATATCTCTAAGCAAGGTTAACTCTTCATTTAAGGTCTTAGGAGTCAATAGTGTGGTCCACATAACTACTGTGAAGAACCAATAGGACAGAGATTACGTGTTTGATGTGATCCTCTCAAGATTCAATTCTGAGCATCTAGATTCTAGGATGATGTAGAATGTTAGATATATGACACAACTATCAGCAAAATTATATAAATACGCAAAACCGTGAAAATGTGTGTGTGTGTGTGAGTGTGTGTACTTTGCTGTGTCAGGGAGGAATGTTTCTTTTACCCTCTTAAGTTCTGGGGCTGGCCTAAGAATCAAACCGACATAAAAAAGATTAATGGGAGAATAACATACACATTTTTAAATAATTTTTTTTTTACAAATGCATGAGAGTCTTCAGATAGAAAATGAAGGCCTGAAACCTTCTAAAACTTTTTACACAAACAATAAATGGTGAGTATATGATAAGACACAAAGGGGCATGGCTGGGGTGGTGAATTGTGGGACAGTGATTAGGAATTCTATGAGAGGGGAGACTAACGGAAGATAAGGGTTATTTTAGTAAGTTTGTACACAGGTCCATTCCACAATGACTCCAGTCTCTAATGATAAGACTGTTTTCTTCCTGGTAGAGGGAGGGCGCTTTTCTCTGTGGACATTTAAGACCTGCTTTTAGATAGAAAGAGGGAGGCCCAACAGTCCTTCCTGCATCTTCAAGTGCCTTTGTTTCAAAATGATCAGTGTGCCGAAGAGGTATATTTTGGAGTGGCATGTTCTTAATCCCTTCACCTGATAAACCTTTTCAAATTAGAAAAAAGGAAACTTTCAACAACAAAAGTCTTTTAAATTCCTATTGTGAAATAATTCTGTAGCCACAGATAGTGGTGCATAGGTATGCCGATTGTTCATAAGGTCTCGGTAATTGCAGAGTAAACACACTCTAGTACGTCAGTTAACAGCCAGGTAAATAATCTGAGGCTTGTGTGTAATTTAGTCAGAAAATAAGCAATTTGATCAGCAAAGATTTTCAGGCTGAGCAGAAAATTGAACTAGTAAATTGTTAAATCAGTTAGATACATAACATGGTAATGGAAAAGATACATAGCTAGCATGACCTTATCTCTTTGAATTGATCATTAATTCCAAACTACTTGAATGATGTGATGAGGGAATATATTCAGAAAAATCAAGCAACAAACTGAACACTAAAAAAAGTTCCTATGCTAAACCAGTCAATTAGAAGGACTGATTCGAATTGCAAAACACTTTTAGGAAATGATGAAACGGAATAGTAAATGAATGTAAAGGGAAGTTAGGAAGGACAATAAACAATGAAAATAAATGCAGGTAAATTTCCATATAATGTAAAAAGGCACCTTAAGACATTTAAAAAGCATGTGCACTTTTTATAATGCTGACAACATTGGAAAAGTGGAAAGGGAAGAATCAAAGATAAGTTATATCTTATTATACAAGTTGTATAATACAAAGATTAAGATGAGGTGATGAAACAGTGGGTGTGTTCCCTGGAGACCTAATGTTGAATTTAGGAGATGTGTAACGACTTTGCAGATCCTGCCTTATGCTCTCTATTCTCTGCTGGCATTGCTTTGTGCTCTTAATTTTTTTTTAATATGTTGCACCTTTAGCTTACCTGTGCCAAGGGTACAATTTTCAAGATAAAAGAAAATTACTCACAGGCCCAGACAGATCAGTAGGCATTTCGGGTCAGTGCCAACTTGGAAGTGTACTGGAGGGTGTCCACTCCTTGGGATAGAAGCTCAGACTCCAGGCTATTGGGAGGCCTGAAGTGTGAATTAATTCTATTGGGATAAACCCTCTTCCAACTTGAAATACTCTCAGTTCCCCAATGTAGGAGGCCCAAGCCAAGTTTAGAGTTCTGGAAACTTCTCTCTCAGAAAGTATGTGATTTAGAAGATTAAAACCTTAAGGAGAAATAATGGGTTGGTTTTTTTTCTTAAGATTTTATTTAATTATTTGACAGCGAGAGAGCACAAGCAGGGGAAGGGGCAGAGGGAGAGGGAGAAGCGGACTCCCCACTGAGCAGAGAGCCCTACACTGGGCTCAGTCCCAGGACCCTGGGATCATGACCTGAGCCAAAGGCAGACGCTTAACCCAATGAGCCACCCAGGCACCCCTAGAAGATTAAAACCTTAAGGAGAAATAGTGTTCAGGAAATGGAGGTCAGAAGTAGCCGTATAGAAGCCTTTATGATTGCTTTGCCACTCACTAAAACAAAACAATGTCATGAGCACACTAAATAAACCTAATATCTGTGACACATCAGTAATAAAGGGTGTTTGTAGGATTACTTTTTTATTGTACCTTGCTGTATGCTCAACACTATTCAAGGTCTCAACTCTACAGAGCTTCAGTGAGATTGTCTCTCGTTCCAGATTATGTGAGTCTTGAGTTTTATTTTTCTTCTTTGGACATGGGTGGTAGTAGTTTGTTTTTGCATCTTTGATTCTGGATCCCAATCCTCAAGCTTTTTAACGTACGATAATTTTAATAGTTAATGCAGATTTAAGTTCTGAATAACCTTTATGTAACCTACTCTAATCGCGAAGTAGATGTATCTTCATTTTCTCTAAAACCTGAGCTAGTCTTAAACTCTTTTAGTGATAACTTCACACTGAAGCTCAGGCCATGAGATTTTCACTCAAGTCTCAATTGCCTTTTCACTGAGGGCACCATCCGAATGCACCTCGGGGGCCTGGAATTTCTTCTACCTCTTAAACTTCCTTTCTTTTTCCTAATGTGCCGTCCTCTTCAAGTCGGGTTTCTAGTCACAACCCCCGTGTCCCTCTTTTTTTAATTACCACAAACAGAAGTACTTTTCAGTTCTCAAAGGCCAACACTGAAATGTTCGTAGTTTTGGAAATAGTATCCATAAATAAAGCTGTGTGTGTAGTAGATTTTCTCATAAGGGCACTTCAGGTAGGAGAAGCATTACCCCACTATATTGTTGGCTGTGAAACTCAAACGATTGATTGAGGTTTCAAGGACTGAAGGGCAGGTGTGTAACAGGTGAACCACATAGACACAGCCCTCCTGTTCGCAGTGCCCGAAGGACAACAATGGACAGAAATATGCAGGACACTTGTCCACCGATCCGTGATTACCACTGCAATACTTCTGTGGACCAAGCTGTATTTTGCACTGTTTGAATCCCTAAATTTTAAACACTTCTATAGAGCTCTACAATAAAATATCTGAAGTCTGCCCAGAGCTTATTGTATTTAGTATGTGATTCTTCCAAAAGAACCACCTTAGCCATTCATTCCTTTTTTCTTATGATAGTTAAGGCTGAACACTGGCCCAGAGATGAACAGTTTCTGGCTTACCATCTTTTTGGCCCAATGTCCTGACAGCTTAGTTACCAGACATTTCTAGATAGGCTAACTGAAGATTTGGAGCGTGGGGGAGAAGAGGGAAAAGGGCATTGGTTTGCTTTTGATTGGAAGTCTAGTTTGTGTTACAAATAAAACAAAAGCACTGAGCTGCTGTACCTCGTTAGATTCCAAACTCTTCTCAAGGTAAAAGAGCGACCTTCCAAAGTGAGTCATTGGCTGCATTTGTAAAGCTGTGAAGGTGGGACACCCAATATTATAAGACATAACTTGAGATTCGTAGCCATACCCATGATGTTAAAAAAAAAAAAAACAGGGAAGTTACAAAAAACAGAAAAGCCAAACAAAAACTAGGCTGCAAAGCAAAATCTGACTCCAGAATTTTAGCAAGTTTTCTTTCCTTGACTGCACTCATTTCAAGGAGAAAGGAGACTCTTTCTCCAATCTCATCTTTTCAAAGAAGCAAATCGAAGCAGAAGAATTAGTCCTGATCTTTCCCCTGATAGGACCCAAAGGGCAGGATGGGGCTGTGTAACACAGTGATGGAAATAGGATGAAACTCATTACTGTTTCCCTGAAGCTAATCCAAGGGTTGTCATGGTAACTCACAGGGGTATAGACTGTTGTAGCTTCAGGGTATAATTTTGGGTTACATTCTTAAAAGAGGGCATCAAGTGCTTGCATTAAGAGTTACAGAAGAATCTTTTGGAAATGGATTGGACTGATTTAAGATTTTGGTTTGGACATTTGAGAGAATGGGTGTCTTGGGAGAAGACAACAGAAACAAGGGGTTGGGTGGGGAATGGGAATCAGACAAGCAGAGACTCATACCAGATAGCAAAACTAAAAGAAAGAATCCAAAAGTAAAAAACAACAGGAGCCATTCGATTATTTAAATATCCACACTGTCTAAGAATTGGAGCTTTAAGAGAAATTGCCCTCTATGATTAGCTCTCTCTTGGTATTATAAATGGAAGGCTCTGTGTTAATGGATTTGATCCTACACTTTTCCTATATTTTCTTTCTGAAATCATTCCTCCTCTGTGTTAACAACCTTAAACAGTTTCTCCCCTTCTTACAGAAGAGCTTAAATGAAATAAGGTTCCATTGCAGCAGTTTATTTTTTTTTTTTTTAACATTTATTTATTGGGGCACCTGGGTGGCTCAGTCGGTTGAGCGTCTGACTCTTGGTTTCCTCTCAGGTCATGATCTCAGGGTCGTGGGATCCAGCCCCACAGCAAGCTCTGAACTCAGCAAAATAAACTCTCCAGAGATTATCTCCCTCTCCCTCTGCTCCTCCCCCTGCTTGCACTCTCTCTCTCTCTCATAAATAAATAAATATGATAGAAATTTTAATCTAATTTTTCCTTTGTGGCAGTCCCTAAGCCTGCCTCTCTGGCTTTTCGGATTCAAGTACCGTATCCTTGGAGGAACAGGGCTCTGTACAAACAGGCACTCCTTCCCAAAGCTTTACCTTCACTAGAAATTTTTGGTGAAAAGAGATTATGGAATAGACTGCCAAATTCAAAACAACGTTTGAGACAAAATAGAACTAGAAAGACCTGTCCTATTTGGGACAGGACAGCTTTGTGCCACCCATGCTGAACTCCCCCCACTGCCCCCGTGATTTTCACTATCAATACTTTTTTGAAAAACAGAAGCCATGATTCCAGCAGTCAGTCTCTTCGGGATTCCTGAGGATGAATCCAAACATGCAATGTGCAAGTACCCCCAAATTACTATTTAATTATTTGCACCTGGTTGGGGCATTGTGACTTGTCTTTTTACAGTAATTACAAGGTGTTGTGTGGGCCAGTGTGACTCTAGGTCAGACATCAACACTCTACTCTCCATATTCCAAATCAGGTCTACCACCTGTTTTTCTACAGCCTTCAAGCTAAGAATGATTTTTACATTTTCCGATGGTTGAAAAAGATCAAAAGAAGAATATTAATGACATGAAAATTATATGAAATATATGAAATTCAATTTCAGCTGCAAATAAAGTTTTATTGAGATACAGCCATACATTTGTTTCTGCATTGTTTGGGGCTGCTTTCTTGCTGTTAAGAGCAGGCTTAAGTAGGTGCCACAGAGACCATATGGCCTAAAATATTTACTACTTGGCCATTTACAGAAAACTGCAGCCATGATCCCCACTATAATTGCAGCCCAGCTTATCTAAATTTAAAATATCAATCAAATTATATTAATACTCCACTAATGAGAGTGTTCTAATAAGAGTTCATTATTCTGCTATAGATGCATGAAAATTCAGAGACCAGATTTCTTTTTTTTATTATTATTGTTTTTTAATTTATTTTTTAAAGATTTTATTTATTTATTTGAGAAAGAGAAAAAGAGAGAGTGTGTGCACAAGCAAGGGGAGGGGGAGGGGCAGAAGGAGAAGGAAAAGCAGACTCACCACGATCAGGGAGCCTAACATGGGACCTTGGGATCATGACCTGAGCCAGCCAGGTGCCTCAGACACCAGATTTCTTAATGTTAGGACTAACAAAAAGACAAGATACACAAAGAAAACAAGGGTTATTGTGATACTTATAAGTAATCTCTTCCAAAAAAAATGGAAAACTTTACAGTGATGTTTGCTGTTAGGTTTCCTTTTACATATCAAAAAATGGAAATGCCCTGGTTTCAGCCCCATGGGAACTAGACACTCCCACTTGATCAGCAATTTTCTTTCAGAGAAATTAATGATCAGTGCGTGCAAGTTTAAGTTCTGACCTTATCTGTCAAACTGTCTGTGGTTCAATCTGCTGGGAAAATGGCAAAAGGAAGGAAGCATTCAGATATGTTTCTTCTGAGACTTCATTCCTCTTGAATTAATGAAGAAGCCATAAGAATAGTTTTCTCGTCTTGCTTTAAACAAAGGAAAGATATTTTTTTAAATTAAAAGTCTAGTTGTGATTCTAATTTAGCCAAGTCTCTTGTCTCACCCTTTAGGTCTGGAGAGAGTGGTACTTTTTCTTGTGTCCTAGCCAATCTTTTTAAAAAATAGAACAATTGGATTTACAATTGTACCATTGCCTGATCAGAGTCCTTCTCCATCTTTCTGCTGATGTACCTATTGGGTGATGTTCACATGGGGTGTGCCAAGGTTGAACATAATCCCAGAATCCACTGACTACAATGCAACCACACTCAGGCTTGTAGAATGCAAGTAAATACAAGAAAACTATGAATCCACTCTTGTGAACATTTTAAGTAAACTTCAGTACATTTATGCCAATTTTAGGACTTGGGAACAACAAGTTGGTTGCGACACATCTCACACAACTAGTCACAAGACCTCAGCTGAACAAGAGAACACATTTAATTTGGGTTACACAGCCAAAACATTGGATGCATTGGCCCTTTGCCTCTGGAGAGCATTCTCTGGGTACCAGCCTGACTACCCGTGAGTTTGACTATCATGGTGCTTCTGTCAGAAGAGGCTCCTGGAAGTTGAATGTTAACAGCCTCTTACAGCCTCACATTTGACTCCACTTCTGACACACTTTGCCCCTTTGGAACCCATTGCCCATCAGTGCAGTGGGCTGTTCAGTTCCACCGGACTCAGGTATAGGTAAGGGATCATGCCTCCTCTGGATGTCATTCCCCACAAGCTGCCCAGGGTTCCCAGAAAGCTCATAAACAGCTGATACTTTGTGGCATTAGGATTACTTATTTCTGTGCATGCTGTGCAGTTTTGTCAAGAATGTGCTCATTTTCACTGGACATGAATGGCTCTCTTCTAAGGTCAGACCTTCTCAGAATCTTTTGCCCTCAAGTATTTAGGACAACAGGTATTTCAGGAATAAGCTTTCCTCAAAATCATTCTGTTTGAGGAAAAATATCATTTGATATACAGTGCCTCCTTTTAACTAGTCTAAGAAATAGAGGGAAAAGTTCTGGTACAGTGGATCTAGGTTAGAAGCATACCTACATTTCAGGGTGCCTGGGTGGTTCAGTCAGTTAGGCAGCTGACTCTTGGTTTTGGCTCAGGTCAGGATCTCAGGGTCCTGGGATCAAGCCCCGCATTGGGCTCCACGCTCAGTGAGGAGTCTGCCTGAGATTCTCTGTCTCCATCTCCCTCTGCCCCTCCCACCACTCGCACTTGCTCTCTCAAATAAATAAATCGTCAAAGAAAAAAAAATGTAAATACCTACATTTAAGGAGAAAATGAAATTTCCTAAGTCAACAACACACTGTCTTTTAGATTTCTTCTCTCTCATAACAGCTTGTAGTCTCATCAGAACTGAGTAGCAGAGCCAATCCATTGATCCATCGATCCATTGGATCAGCTGGGGAGTGTCAAACATCAGTAACGTGGTGCTAATTCAAGTTAGGATAATTGTTGGGAATCTTCAGGGAATCTTAATTCCCCGGAGAGTTTGTAGGTTTAACTGCCAAAAAACGGGAACACCGTTCTAGTCCTGAAGTAGAAGAAAAACTTCCCTTGAATATGAATTTGGTGGCTGGCTGTGTGTTCTGCATAAGCAAAAAGTCTGCTCTGAACACAAGGCTTGTTGCAAAAACCGAAATTTAATTAATATCAACGATCTCTAGATAATACATCTCATATAATATAGAACTTTCTGGAAGTGGCCTACGCTCCTTGGCAGCCACAAACCTGGCACCTAAGGCTGTCCACAGAGTCCTGTCCATCTGGTTGGACTTCTCTCTCTATTCTGCTTCTTGATCAAGAGATCAAGCTTTTTCTTTCTTGCTATAAACAGTTCTTCCATCATGACTTTTTTTTTTAAAGATCTTATTTATTTATTTGAGAGAGAAAGAGGGAGCACAAGCCTAGGGAGGGGCAGAGGGAGAGAAAAGCAGACTCCCCGCTGGGCTGGCAGCCCAAAGCTACGTGTGGTGGGGTTGGGGTTCGGGCTCAATCCCAGGACCCTAAGACCATGACCCCAGCTGAAGTCAGCCCCTCAACCCACTGAGCCACCCAGGCGCCCCCCCACCATCATGAATTTTGAACACTTCTCTTCTCTTCTTCTTCTCCCTCTTTTCTTCCTTTTCCTCCTTCTCCTCCTCCTCCTCCTCCTTCTTCTCCTTCTTTGGTTTATTTTTTCTTGCTGTCTTAAAGGCTTTATACCAAGTCGTTTTATTTCACTTTTCACTTTAACATTTTTGTTTGCTTTTCCCATTTTATATTCTTTGGTAATTGTATAACTTCAATTTTAAAAGTGAATATGCTCATGTTTTCAAGTACTCTTTTCAGAAGAAGTGATAGGATTTGATGAATTTCCTTAGCATGTAAGAAACTGACTTAGCGACATGTTTTTTAAAAAATCTTCCTTGAAAAAAAAAAAATCTTCCTTGGATTACACTGGATTTTGTCATGTCATTCCTTCTATTTCTTAGCTTCTATTTTTTTTTCAGCTTTATTGAGGCATAATCTACATACAATAAAATTTAATAATTTTACGTGTTCATTTTGACAAATGTATAATGCCCTGTAACCATACCAAAATCAATATACACAACACTTCCATCACCCAGGACTTCCTTCCTGCTGCTCTGCTGTTAATCCTCTCCTTCCCCCTAATGCCTCAGCCCCTGAAAGGCCCACTCATCTTTTGTCACTACAGTCTGCCTTTTTAGAATTTCATATGAATGGAGTCATGTTGTGTGCATTCTTTTGTCTTTGGCTTCTTTCACTCAGCAAAATGCTTTTGAGATTTGTCCATGGCCAGTGGCTTGTTTCTTTTCCTTGTCACATGTATCTGTAGTTTATTCCTTTATTGGGAATAGTTTTCCATTGCATTAATCTACCACAAGTTGTTTATCAGCTTACTAGTTGATGGACATTTGGATTGTTTTCATTTGTTGGTTACTACAAATAAGCTTCTACGAACATCTCATACAAGTCTTTGTGTGAATATAAGTTTTTGTTTTCTTTGGGTAGATACCAAGGAGAGGGATTGCTGGATTATATGGTAAATGTATGTTTAAATTTTTTTTTAATAAAGATTTTATTCACCTATTTGACAGAGAGCACAAGCAGGGGGAGTGGCAGAGGGAGAGGGAGAAGTGGGCTCCCTGCTGAGCAGGGACCCCCCGATGTGGGGCTCAGTCCCAGGACCCTGAGATTATGACCTGAGTCGAAGGCAGACACTTAACCAACTGAGCCCCAGGAGCCCCTGTGTATGTTTAATTTTTTTAAGGAACTGCAAATTTTTCAACGTGGCTTGACCACTTTGCATTCCCACTAGCAGTTTATAAGGGTTTTGGTTGCTTCACATAATCGCCAAAACTTGATACTGTGTTATCAAAATTTTAAATTTTAGTCCTTCTGGTGGTGATTTATGTGACTTTATAATATATTAACCTAATGAATAATGATGTTTACTTTATCTAAAAAGACTATTGGTTTCATTTTTTCTTTTCTGTTGTCCATTTTCTGATTCACTGATTTCTACTCTTTTTTCTTTTTTCTGTTTTACTTTGGTTTACTTTGATCTTATTCTTAATTCTGTTTTGTTTCCCTTCTTTTTTTTATGGATAACGTAGGCATCGATCCTTAATTCTTAATTTAGTTGCTTAATGTGAAAGCTCTTAGATCGTTGATTTTCTTTATATATTTATTTTTTTAAAGTAATCTCTATGCCCATTGTGGGGCTTGAACTCATGACCTGGAGATCAAGAGTCATATGCTCTAACAACTGAGTCAGTCCTCATTCATTTTAGATCTTTCTTCTAATATAAGCGTTTAGAATTATAAATTTCTCATCAAACTCTATTTTAGCTGTATTACATACATTTTACTACGTTGTGTTTTTATTTTTCTTGATTTCAAATTATTTTCTTTTTACCCTGGGTTATTTGGAAGTATGTTGCTTAATCCAACTATTTGAGAATTTTCTATGTATCTAGAAAACTACTGCTTTCTTGTATCTTTCTCTTTTGGTCATAGACAATTTTATATTCTCAATCCTATTAAATTTATTGAGATTTATTTTAAACCTAAAATCTGATGTATCTTGGAAAGTTCCATGTACAGTGAAAAAAAAATGTGAATTCCGCTGTTTCTCAACCGAGTGCTCTGTATATGTCCATTAGGTCACGTTAGCTGATGGTACTGATAGTTTACTACTGCACCCCAAGTGCCTAGAACTGTCAGGTCTCTACAAATATTTGTTCAATGAATGAATGAATACATGACCTATATCATGACTATGATTGTTGTTTTTATCCTCCACTCGGAATTCTACACAGTGGCCTGGCTGAAGAATAATCTCAAAACTAATCAGTGCATCTATCTTCCTAGCATCCAGACAGTCACGTCGGAGCAGTGAGTTGAAAGGTCATTCAGACTGCACAGCTTCCCTTACATCAATTCTAGGTCTATCCCTGCAAGGCTTGCTGTGTATAGTAGTCCTGGTTACCTAAACTTCAAGAGATTGTTGATCATTTCTTTGTACATGGAAACTGCCTTTCATTAATGTTCTGAAAGAAAATATCTAGGGGAAAAGAACTTACATATATGTAAGGAGAGTCAGCACAAATTTGATTTCACGGCAGGACAGCTGAGGATGGGTAAGGGAGGGCCAGAGGGAAGGGCGATCATGGCACTGAAATTTTTATAACATAAGTACATTCTTTAGTGATTACAATTTTTTTAAAAGATTTGATTCATTTATTCATGAGAGACAAATTGAGAGAGAGAGAGAGAGAGGCAGAGGGAGAAGCAGGCTCTCCGCAGAGCAGGGAGCCTCATGCAGGACTCCATCCCAGCACCCTGGGATCATGACCCTAGCTGAAGACAGACACTTAACCGACTGAGCCACCCAGGCACCCACTAACTACAATTTTTTAATCTACTTTCTCTTTACAAAGAGTTTGTTTCTTTGCATGAATCTTTTAAAAGAGATGTCAGTCATGTTTGTGGCCCAGGAATAAAAATGGCAGCACTTGCAATCAAGATTATCAGTCTTTTTAGAATAGCCTCACAGTTCCCCCCACCAAAAGCTATCTTTCATGTTTATTTCTTTTCAAGATTCAGGCAAATAAACATTAATTTTATTTTGAGACTTTTACAACACTCCTTGAAATTACTATGGATATACTGCATGCCAGAAAACCAGGATTTCTGGATTGGGTTTGTAACAATTTTGTTAACTGTGAAACCTATTAACTAGAGTTATAATTTGTATCTTCTCCAAAAGTGGTGAGAGAATTATATTTTCCTAAATTAATGCATCTAAGCCCACGTAAAATTTGTGCACTGTTAATGTCCAGCTCTGCTTCCTGTCATTTCAGTTCCTTTTCTTCTTTCTCTTTAACTCTGTCTAAGGAAACCTTGATGGAAATCAAGTATGGCCAGTTTTGTTAGTTCCTGCCTCAAGTATAAGTGCTATCTTTAAAATCAGAATTCTGCTTGTTAGTCTGAAGTGCTGCTAATTAGGCCAAAACATGTCTTAGCCTGAGAATTTCTCTGCATAATTTTAAGTTTTAATATGTAAGAAAGCTAGCCAAAAGAATATTATATGTGGATTTTTTTGGGTTAAACCTATTGAAACCAATTTAACACAGTTCACTATAAAAACTTCCCTCTACCCTCTGAAATATTTTAATTAGATACCACTCTGAGTATGCAAACATTAACTTGACATATTCTTGTTTTTAGCTCATGGGCTCCTACATTTTCCCTTTGACTATTTTTTTCTCATAATCCTCCCACAAAGGGATTCTTTGTGGCTTATTTTTAGATAATCAGGAAGAATGATTCTGCTCTGGTATGAAGGAGAATCATTCTGAATCCAGCAAGAACTGCTTAAATTTGAGAGCCTGAGAAGGAGGCCATTATCACAGCTTTGGGGCCCAGCATTGCCCTGTGGGAGCAGTTACTAGAAGAAGTGGCTTGTGTGAGGCCTCAGGCGGCTGGGGGCGGGGGAGGGAAGGGGCTGAGCTACTGCTCCCCTGGTGCTGAGGGAGAGGGAGAGGGAGAATCTCTGGCAGACTCCCCACTGAGCACGGAGCCCCATGCGGGACTCGACCTCACCACCCTGAGATCCATCTCACCACCCTGAGATCGTGACCTGAGTCGAAATCAAGACTCAGAGACTTTAACTGACTGAGCCACCCAGGTGCCCCCAAATCATGATCCTTCTGATGCCAAGAGGAGGAAATGCACACTTCCCCTGAAAAGTGGTTATAAGTCATGGTGCAGGTCTATAGTGATGAGTCCTCTATGTCACCTGTCCTTCAGGATTAAGTTGGGCTGTTCCTGGATGGCACCTTGAGTCCCTGGCGCCAGCCTACTTTTGAAAAACCTTTCACTGACTTCTCAGTGTGCTCTTATTTTGAGGCTGCATAGGGCCATCAGCTGGTTGTGTAGAGTAGAAAAGGCACCCCTTCCTCAGGCAGGGGCATGCAGCCCCTGTGCCAGGACTCTGTTGGCCCCGTGTCCATGCAGTAACAGCCCGCACCAGTCCATATGTGCTTGCTGGCTGCTCCATCCTTGACCATGCCCCTGGGATCACTCTTGGCAGGAAATAGCCTCTCCTGAACGTCTCTTGAGATCACTTCCGGATTGTGATAGCTAGAACTACTGGGGAGTTACAAGACACACAAGGCTGGCAATTTTCACAAATACTGCAGAGAAAGGCCGTAAGGGGTGGACAGACACCATGTCTGCTGTTTCTTATCTTTGGTCTCTTAGCTTGAATGCCCCTTCCTCAGAGAGGGCTTCCTTTGTCACCCCTTGCAGAGTGGAGTCCCATTTTTTTCTTCTTACAAGTGACAGGTATCGTATTTGTGTGTTTATTTTATTTCTTACCTAACTTTTCAACTCCCTTTGTGAGGTGTTCACCAGTACACCCCCATCACATAGCTACTACTTGACACAGAGTTGGCACTTGATAAACATTTGAAGGAAGGAATGTCTTTCGCAACCTCTGAGAGTGGCAAGGATGAGAGGTATGAAGGCCATCCAAAATAACCAGAAGACAGGGAGGACAGCAGCCCTTGATCAGAGGGACAGTCGATCTGATATCCCACACTGCAGGGGCTTTCCTTCACTTTGGCCTTTTTATAGATAAGTGAGGCCGGGCAATTGATGTTTTTGATGTTTCATTGTTTGTTTTTAGCTAACATTCACTGAGAATGCCAGGCACCGTGCTAAGTGTTTTGTTTACACACATTATGTCATCAACCTGTACAACAAGTACTCTATGAAGTCGGTGTAACTATTATTCCACTTCACACAAAAGAAAGCTGAGATTACGTAGGAGGCTGATGGTATTAGTTATATAACATAATCCATGACAAAGTCAGGACTTGAACTCAGGTCTATTTGACCCCAATTATCCAACTCTTAAACATTATTTTTTTTCCTCATTCTTAAACATTATTAAACATGCCTTTATCTTGAACACAGTGAGGCGGAAAGAGGTGCAATTACAAACTCCCCTAGCCTCGGTCTCCTGGCTCAATCTTCATTTGGTCTTTCCAGACAGTGGAGGATTTCCAATTCTGCCTGTGTCCTAATCTAGTAAATCACAGTCTCCATATTCCATTATCTCATTTTGCTTCCTTGGGGCTCACTCTCCACTATGTGGGCAGACAGCTATCTACCACGTGGTTTCCACATCCCTGACTAGACACAGGCTGTTTCTCACCCTCAGCAAGGGAGGAAGGGTCTGGTCATTTAGCTCAACAGCAAGAATCCTCAGTCTCTGGTGGGATTTTTTTCCCCCAAAGTTTTAATAATGCCTTAAGTGGTGCCTGGGTGGCTCAGTTGGTTAAGCATCTGCCTTCAGCTCAGGTCATGATCTCAGGGTCCTGGGATTGAGCCCCACATTGAGCTCCCTGCTCAGCAGGGAGCCTGCTTCTCCCTCTCCCTCTGCCCCTCCCCCATGCTCATGCCCTCTCTCTCTCTCAAATAAATAAATAAATAAAATCTTTAAAAAAAAAATGATGCCTTAAAATGGCAACCTTCTGAGCCTTTTTTTCAGTTGTTTTTTTTTTTTAAGATTTTATTTATTTGAGAGAGAGAGAGCACAGGTTGTGGGGGTGGGCAGAGGGAGAGGGAGAAGCAGACTCCCCACCTGAGCAAGGAGCCTGACACAGGGCTCGATCCCAGGACCCTGATATCATGACCCGAGCAGAAGGAAGACAGTTAACCCACTGAACCACCCAGGCATCCTGCCTTTTTCAGGTATGAGACTGTTGTCATTGGTGTCCCAGAGACCTGGCAGCTTGGGAATATCAGCCACTCCCAGAAAAAAAGCATAGGCACCTGCTCCTTGAACCTAATATCAGAAATGTTTTAAAAACTGTTTATTAAATTTTCTCCAGATGGTATCAAAAAATTTTTCAAAATCAATTTTATAATATCTGTGCTACAGATTTACTTGCTGGGTAGAACATTATGGTATTTATTTAAGATATATGTGGTATTTCAATACATGCAAACTGCATTATAACTTAAAATTCTTTCTTTAAACATATGCGTTCAAAGCCTAGGCAAAAGGGAAGAAATAAAGATGCATAAGTTGATTCCAAGAGGTTAAAAATCTAATTGTAATTATAGCAAGACACAGATACAATGGGATATCTTGGTCTTCTTTTTAAATCCTAATATCCCTTCCTAAACCAATCTAACACAGCAACCTCCTACCAACAAGACATGTGCTTTCATTTCCTTGCCCTTGCTGCTGATAGTTTGGTAGCTCACACCTTGAAAATGCGATAACAGAGTAGGATACAGATAAATGCTGCTCAGTTATTAGTTCCTCTCCTCTGTCTCTCCCTTCCCTGACCCAGCTCAATTTTGCAGATGAAAAAAAAAATTGACACAAGTTAATCTGTGGCTTTTCCAGATCTAAATGTGGGGTAACATAGAGACCTACAATCCAGGGACTGTCCAAATATTTTACGATCCTGTACACTGTGTAGATGTGGCTGAAGACAAGTTCAAGTTTAAGCTGCATTTTATTTTGTGAACTTGTGAAAGTTGCACAAAATACATGAATATATTTTAATTACCCTTGATTATTATCCATGCTAGGTGGAAAGTATTTAAAATCACAAAAACATTTCTGCCTGCATCTTGGGGCTTATACCACCAAGCATTAAGAATGGTTCATCGTGAGCTCTTTCAGGAAAAAAAAAAAAAAGTATTGAAATGTTTTATGCTGCAATTTAAAAGTCCACCATGTTACTTTTATTTATGTTGTTTTTGGTCACTATACCTTAATAGTGTGCAGTAAAGATGAAGGTGTCCATTGAGAGAAGGTTCTTCTACATGCTAGAAATAGGGAGTCTCAGCAAGGCCAAGCCATTTATTTCAATCCAGCAAACATTTACGAAAAGCCTAGGACCAGGCTAGGTGCTATAGGCAGAGAGTACACAAAGTAGCAGAATCCTAATGGGGAGATGAGACAATACAGAAATGGCAGTATTAGAGAGTAGGGCAATTATTAAATGAGATTTGTAGCTAGGGGAGGGGGAGTGGGAAATACTTGAGAAATTGGTGACAGGAGGTGGTATATGATATCATTTCAACTAAGAATTACCCTAGACCATGACCTCTTCCAAGGTGACACATAGAGCTGGATCAAGCTTCACTCGTTTCTGTTTTGGCCTTACTTCTCTCCCACTCACACCTTTCTCTTCCGCCCCCCTTCCCTTGCCCAAAGAAGAAAGAAACGGAAGGAAAATAATTTTCTTTCTGTTCAAATGCAAACTGTATTGTTTTGTCTGGGGCGGATATGGTAGAGAAATACACTCATAGGATGAGGCATAATGCACACTGTGAGAAAGTGATACAAAACTTTGCAGATTTTAAAGGGATAACTCAGAGGAATGGAAACACTAGAGGGGGAGCATATGAAGAAGAGGAAAGGACAGGATGTGTGTGTTGCCGGTGTGCATGGTGTTATGGAAAGATCGGTCCAAAAGACCTTGTTTTATTTATTTAATCAAGTAATCACACTCTCTACTCGACACTTGTGGATGCAGGAGCAGAAATAAGGTATTCATGAAGTCAGACTTGCAATTGCCAGGAAGTAGTAAAGAATGCCAGCTTAATCTCTGCTACCTGTGTAAGTCCTAAGGGAAAGATGAGCTCATGAATGTGTATATAGATCATCACAAGGCTGAATTAAAATACATTAAATATGGAAGTCGGATATAACGCCCTGAGGGTTATACAACATAAAAAGAAGAGTTGAAGAACAACCTGAAGCTTTAAAAGGGGGAAACCTAAGATCCTCACTGGCTGGGGAAAACAGTTACTACTCACTCATCAAGGAAAACACCTTATATAAAGCTTGGGATTTGAAAACCCTAGCACTCCAACTGATCTAAATGAATGTAAATTTAGGAGGAGGGACTTGTTTTATCCTTGCATTTGTGGTCTCCACAGCTTCTGGACGGACCTGACAGGCTTCTCTAATTTCCCTGAACTGGATTAAGCTGAAATAAAGAGGGAAGGAGTCCAAATCATCTATTGAAATCTTCTTTAAAGGGTAAGTTTCATTTATTCACCATTTCTTAAAAATGGTATAGTTACTTAGCAAAGTATATGCTATTGGCTAAACAGCTGGACGTTTATTTTAAGATTTCACTTTTGGGTAACAGTGTCTTCAGGAGTACAGGGACCATCAGTACCATGAGTGACAGCTATGCTCCCCTCCCCCCACCCCACACCAGGAAGTCTCACATTCAGGGAAGATGCCATGCAACAAACCTTTGGTGTTTTCATGAATTGGCATCCCCAGGGAACTTCATGGGGACCAAAAGTAAAAACTAAAGACTTTAAAATAGAATGAAGTAGATACCAGTAAAAAGGAAGAAATATGTAAATTCATACAAAGGAATAAAAAATGTGAATTAAAATCAAAAGAATGCTGAGATTATGGAAAGCATTAAAGACAGAGAAGCGGGTATAGGAAGATTTATTTGCAAAGACATTACCTTAAGGACCATAATGTGGACAAGGGATTTTATGCAGGGATGAGTTGGAGATTGTTCTCAAAAATAACCCAAAATGATGGAAACGAGGTATTTGGCTAAAAAAAAAAAAAAAAAAAAAAAGAGCCAGTGTGGACATTTCTTTTGCAGGTAATGACTACTCAAAAAGACGATGTGCAGAACCACAAAAGTAAACAGTAAATATATTGGAATAATGAAGAAAACATTTATGGTGCATAGGTATACATCGTTAAAATTTCAGGAATGTCCATTTACTGTAATAAGTAACATGAACAAAATAAGGGAGACAAATCTAGAAAGAAAGAAATAACTTTTCTATTTTTTTTCTTAAAATCTCAGAAATGGACCCAACCAGACATGCTGAGAGTTAAGGGAGATTAACTGATTATTTATGGGTGTGTTTTGGCTCACAAGTAAACTCATCCTAGAGAATTCTGAAGCAGAAATAAAAGCAATCACACACCCGAAAACCTGAATAATTCTACCTAAAAGCCAAATGGACCTCCATTACTGAAAGAAGTCCTTTTATTCTATGAAAAAAACTTTAAATTCTGAAGTACTCAACATCCGGCCAACTGAGTTACTAGTAAAAAGCTAATAACAAAGCACCCCACCTTGGAATTCCGCATGTCTTTAACTGCAAAGAATCATTAACAATGCAGCAACTAAAGATAGAGTATAGTTCTTTCAGAAACAAATTCTGACTTAATTTAAAAGTAAATAAACTAATTTTAGAAAAAAAAAAGGAACTAAGAATTTAAAATCTTGTTCTCTGCTTTTCTTCCACATAGAGAAACTAACATGAAAAGGGAGAAGAAAAGCCTGGTAAAGAAAAAGTGTTCAGTCAGTTTTTGGATTCTTTGGTATAAAGAACTGGTTATCAGAGTGTAATTCTACCAACAGTTGGATTTCAGTCTGCTCCTTTAGGTTCCGTGTTATATAAGGAAAACAGCTTGTATTCGTATGTTCTTTAAGTGATTTCATGTTTAGGGTCAGTTGTACCATAAAAGTTTTTCTGCTTGCTTGTTATTCCTGGAATAATAGAAATATTAGCCAATGTGTCTTTAAAGGTTAAAAGATCTGTAAATGTAATTCAGTACCCAAGTTTTAAATTTTTTTGGTTATGTTATTATTTGGCATTATCAGCCATCTTTTTCACGGACCTCACTTTTTATTTAGATGAATAAATTTTATTTTTTCTGCAGGTATTTGAATCCATTAATGACAATGTAGATGCTTACATATGCTTTGGAAAAGTATGTGATATGTATGTGAATTAAAAAATCAGTATTTTTCTCATGTGCACCTATTTGGAAGTATGCATCTAACACACTGAGGTCCTGTTCTATGCCAGCAAAAAGATAAACAATCAGCCTTTGCCTCAGGGAGATTACCATCTATTTTAGTTGATTTAATTTACCCTATCTGTTTTTTTTCATAGGATGAAAGAATAATTAAGCTCTGCATATGTTGAGTAAGCACTTTGCCTGAGCAATAGTGAGATAAAATGATTTTTGAGTCAGATGGACCAGGGCTTGAACCTCGGCACGCTTAGTACTTCTGTTCCTTGAAGTCTGACAGTTTGCTGTTAAAACAGGAATACTAATTTTTAGCTTACAGAGGTTTCATGAGGTTAAATGTAATAATGTATATAAAATGCCTATCCCATAGATAAGCCCCAAATTTTTAGTAGCCCCACACCCCATATATATTATTTAAATGATATGGTCAGCTTTAGCATTTCTATAATTGTGTCCATTCATTTTTATCTAGTATTATTTTACCATAGTGAAATAATTTAAAATTTAAAATAAGTTCATAAATGCAGTCAGGTTCTACTTGGCAGTACTTTGGGTGGTGGTGAATGAAGCAGTAATTTTGTTGTTAAAAATTCAAGAGACAATATAGGAATGCCAGAGCACGAAGCTCAGGAGCCAAGCCTCAAACCTTCCACACATTCATCACCAGTCACAGCCTCTGCTGTTAGAAATGATCTGCCAGGGCTGAGAAGTGTCCAGAGGGAGGAGAACAGGAAAAATGGCCTCCTGGTGTTTCTAAAAAACTGTGGAGGGGGAAAAAAAAAAGGCTAAGGAGATAGGGATTTGCCAGGATTCTATAAAAAAGAAGAGCACATAAATGATACAAAGAGACTTTGACTAGAAATAGATATCGGTGTTTCTCAGCCTTCTGCTCCCAATCCACAGGATCCATTTTGTGGTTTTTCACGCAGAGAACAAAAGGCGAATCTAATCACGTGCACACCTTTCATTCCTGGACAGCGCTTCTGCCCTCAGCCCACCCTCCTTTCCCATTCTGTTTAACTGTGTAGAACAATAAAGTAAACTTGAGACCAAACCTCAGTTCTCTACCTGAAAGCCAGAGAGTCAATTCTGTCCACCTGATCACTACTTGCAACAGTCTTCCTCAAAAAACGATCACGGTATTTCCTACAAAGAATGAGGAGACTGAAGGGTCTCCCTAATCAAGAAATTCTAAAATTTAACTGAAGTCTCCAAGCCCTACAAGTGATTTGGAGTTTTTCTTATTCTTCAATTCCCCTCTTGTCTCCACATTCCATGCCTAATGAGAGAGGCAAGGTTGAAAGGAAAACAGGTTGGTCATTTTTCCATGATTTTTTTTTTTTTTTAATACCATCTCATTTTTTTTTTTTTTAAAGCTTATTTATTGAAGTAATCTCTACACCCAAGTTGGGGCTCGAACTCATGACCCCAAGATCAAGAGTCACATGTTCCTCTGACTGAGCCTGCCAGGCACCCCTGTGGTTTTAGTTATGAAGTGTTCTATTGCATGATTATAACACAATTTATTATTCCCTGTTGATGAATAATTGTTTTCATTGTTTGGCTATTTAAGTAAATCTGCCTTGAGATCCCACTGCGCATTCTTTTTTTATGATTTTATTTTTAAGTAATCACTACACCCAACACAAGGCTTGAACTTAAAACCCCAAGATGCGTCGCATGCTCTACCTACTGAGCCAGCCAGGGGCCCCTCCCATTGTGCATTCTCCATTTTCCAGGCCCCGCTCTGTGGAAATGGTGAATGGAACTGTGGAGAGTGTTTCCAACACCCAGTTAATCTTGCTCTATGTTAGTTTTTCAACTTTGGCACCAGAATTCAAAGGAAGATAAAAATCCTCTATTGCCTAAATTTGAGAGAGAGGGACAGAGACAGACAGACATAAAGGGAGGGTGGGAGGCTGGGAGGAAGGAAGGAAGGAAAACAGGAAGGGAGGAAGAAAATGTATAGGTGTGACATTTAATTCATAATTCTCATTTTATAGAGATATCTGATCATCTTAGTTTGCAATAACTAAATAAGTAAGGTTTATATGATTACATGGTTCTTTACTTCACTCTTGGAACTACTCCATGTCCTCTGGAAATATTGAAAGGGCTTTGTCACATCCCTTTAAGAAGTGATAAAATCACAGTGTTGAGTAAAAGATTCAGGGCCATCTTCACTAAGAAGTGTACTTGACTTTTGAGTATTTTTCCTAAAAGTTGTTTTTCTTCTTTAAACTTCAAGAAGAACTCACACTTTTTTTTTTTTTTAAGATTTTATTTATCTATTTGACAGAGAGAGAGCACATGCACAAGCAGGGGGAGGGGCAGAGGGAGAAGAAGACTCCCCGCAGAGCAGGGAGCCTGATGCGGGGCTCGACCCCAGGACCCTGGGATCATGACCTGAGCCAAAGGCAGGCACTTAATGACTGAGCCACCCAGAATCCCCAAGAATCCACGCTCTTGAACAAATCCCAGGGAGACTGAGGAAAACAATGAAATGCATCTTTAAGTATTCACTGTTTGGGGCATTGTTTCTCACAGTCTTTATTGCTGACTCGTACCCTTTGATTCCTTATTCTACTTCCCCCAGATTTCTCTACTTCCGTTGTTACTTAACTTGCTTCCTCAAATGTGGAAAACCACCAGACATTCAAGTTTGTTCCTTTAAGCCCTAGGATCTACATTAATAAATTATCTAGACAATGACCTAACCTATCCCCATTCAAAAATGTTGATATATCCAAGAAACTGGTCAATTAAAATAATCAGTGCAAGGTAGTTAGCAAATTATTTACTCAACAGTTTATTACAGAGATTTTAATTTCTATCATTAAGATTAAGAATCTTTTTTTAGGATGGGGAGCCTAGATGGCTTAGTGGATTAAGCGTCAGACTCTTGATTTCATCTCAGGTCATGATCTCAGGGTCATGAGACTGAGCCCCACGTGGTACTCCAAACTGGGCATGGAACCTGCTTCAGATTCTTTCTCTCCCTCTCTCTCTCTGCCTCTCCCCTGCATGCTCATCCCCCCCCAGCCCCCCAAAAATTGTTTTTTAGGGGCCTGGCTGGCTCAGTCACTGGAGCATGTGACTCTTGATCTTGGGGTCATGAGTTCGAGCCACATGTTGGGTGTAGAGATTACTTAAAATCTTAAAGAAAAAAAAAAGAATAGTTTTTTATTGTGTGTTTTTTTCATTTTGGGAATGTTGGCCTATTTTTAATTGTGTTCTTGTTTAGTTATGGGGGAATATGCACATTCTTTACAACATCATCGATTAATATTTGAAATCAGATCATAATCATTTGCAATTAAGCTTCATGATAAATTATATCAACTCTTAGGACTTCTTAAAAGTAGCCACTTGGTATTGTAGAATAAATTGCAAATGATATTAAAATAGTGATACATGGGAGCGCCTGGGTGGCTCAGTCAGTTAAGCATCTGCCTTCTGCTCAGGTCATGATCTCAGGGTCCTGGGATGGAGCCCCACGTCGGGCTCCCTGCTCAGCAGGGAGCCTGCTTCTCCCTCTCCCTCTGCCTGCCAGTCAGCCTGTTTGTGCTCTCTCTCTCTCTTTCTCTGTCAAATGAATAAATAAAGTCTTTTAAAAAAGAAAAAAAAGTAGTGACACATGGCTGTGCAAACATGGCAAGCCAAGTTCTGGACAACCCTTTAATCAAAAAGAGTTAATCTAAGAAGAAAATGCAAATGACTTCTCAGTTTCCTGTTTTTAACCATCATAGGTAGAAGTTTAAAATATTTGCCTGTGATTTCTTTTCTTTTCTTTTTTTGTCCCCTGTAGCATTTAGGGCTGGGATGAGTGAAGCTTCTATGATGAGTGTTTTACCTCACCACTCACGGGCTGGAAGTAGTTTTATTTAAAGGCAGAATGGAAAGTATACAGGCCAAAGTTGAGAGAGAAAAGATAAATATTTGCGTTGAAGGACAGTGGCCATAGAAATGCATTAGATAATAAGCATATAAAAGGCTTGGCATTTATTACATTGCTTGGAAGGATATTTTGGAGTCTCCTGAGCTTTCTTGAAAACCGCATTAGCAGCTCCATCTGGGAAAGAGTTCTCTGCAGTAACCCACATTCCAAGGCCAACTTTCAGGCTTTCCTTAAAAGGTGCTTTGTATTAAGCTGTCAGGAAATAGCCCTTTGTTAGCTCTATGGTTCTGGGCTCAAAAAAGGCTGAAGTGATAAAAATATAAATTGTGATTCTGTTTAAAAAAAAAAAACCCACTCTAGCTAGAGCTGGTTTTGAATTCCTATGGTAGTATTTAATTTGTTCAAGATTCTCATTCAGCCTTTACAATTGGCTCAATGTTAGGGAGAAGGAGAAACCTGTTGATACAGCTCCTTTAAGTGCTATGGGTTTCAAAACAACCCTGTAGAGAGTGCACATTCCTGTGGTGAGGCAGAGGGTGAGCGGAAAACCCTCCCCATTCATTCAAAGAAGGAGAAAGGGACTGAACTTACCTCCCAACAGGAAGTTAGCACGTCCTGTAAGTGGACTGATTTGTTATATAAATCAAAGTTCTGTTCGCAGGGACCATAAACAATACTTTCTCACCTGGTACCTTCTCTTTCTCCACCCCAGCCTCAAAGCCCCCCAGCTAGCTCACTGCTGGGGAAATAGTCCTTTCTTGTTCAGAGATGCCTTTCTTCCTCCTTGATGATAGCTTTTTTTTTTTTTTCTCTCTTTTCTTTTTAGCTCAAAAGGAGATTTTTTTCCCTCCTTTTTGTCATGTCTGTGTGCCTTTTCTAATACATTACATTGTTTCTCTTTTCCTTTGTTACTATGCTGTTCACATCTTAAAAACAAACCTGAGCTTTGTATCAAAACAAAATAAATGCATACTCTCTAAAATTATAAAGGAGTAGTACAGCTGTCTTCAGTGGTTATATTCTTTGAGCATCTAAAATGTTGAAAGTGCTTAGAAATTTCTTTTTAACAAAAGCTATCAAAAAACTTCTTACAGAAACCCATTTTGTGAAGTTTTTGATTTTTGCTTTTATGGGTGGTTTACAAAAATACCTGGTGTGTTTCAGAAATACCTGTGCATGTTTCAGTGCAGTGAAAGTTCAACAAGTTAAAGCTTTAGACTGATTTTTCATTTGCAATTAATTTTGGATATTTATCCAGAGAAGTGATTTTTTTTTTTTTTTTTTAAATTATCTTTCTGCAGAGGTAGATACAAACATGACTCGGTGCAACAACTGAACTTGAAAAAGAATGACATGACAGATAAGGGTTGTGGGATCATGAGAAAATGGTTGCTGATTATTTTTTTTTTTTGAGATTTTATTTACTTATTTGACCGAGAGAGACACAGCTAGAGAGGGGACACAAGATGGGGAGTGGGAGAGGGAGAGGGAGAAGCAGGCTTCCCACGAAGCAGGGAGCCCGATGCGGGGCTCGATGTGGGGCTCGATCCCAGGGCCCTGGGATCGTGACCTGAGCCGAAGGCAGATGCTTAATGACTGAGCCACCCAGGGGCCCCTGGTTACTGATATTTTGAAAGCTATGTCCTTCCTAGCATTGCTATTTGAAATTTTGTAACTGTTGTCCAACTCTTTAGCAATGGAGAAAGAGACCTTCTAGTGTGGATCTTCACCTGCTCTGAACTTCCCTCCCTCCTCTGTTCTGCCACAATCTCAGAGGTCCTTCCTGTTCAAAGACAATGCTCCGGAGCACTGGCAGTTTCCCACTGGAGCGAGGGGTTGCTCTGACTCATCCACACTTTTATCCTGTGAGATCATTCATTCTAGGAGTAATGACATTAATTTTCCAGGAGGCTGGCTGGTTAGGGATACCACCGAAGGGATGAAGTTAAAGGACTTGAAATAGCACCGGTACGCAGCAGGAGCTCGAGAAATATTTGTTGGGTGAAAGTCTTCAACTGTTTCCTTTGTGCCAATTATATCTCCAACCAGATCACGAGGGAGCAAGTTCGCTTTTTTGTTGGTATTGCAGTTATAATTCTGACTTGAGTGATGGACATTAAGCTTGTCTTTAATTTATTTAAATAATCATTCCAAGCCCTCCAAACCTTTGTAGCTTTATTTCCAATATACCCTCTAAATTTTGCCTGTGGGAGATGGGAAGGCAGGTCGCTGAGCCGGTGGTTCTCCAGGACCTCTGTATCCCTAAGGAAGAGCAAGGTTGTATGTTGAACTTCACCATATGATATTGTTGTCAGGGATGCTTTAGCTGCTCAAAAACATTTTAAAAATAAATACCAGAAATCCACATTAAAAATATGTCTGTTTAAAACAACCTAACCTTGGGCGCCTGGGTGGCTCAGTCGGTTAAGCGACTGCCTTCGGCTCAGGTCATGATCCTGGAGTCCCGGGATCGAGTCCCGCATCGGGCTCCCTGCTCGGCGGGGAGCCTGCTTCTCCCTCTGACCCTCCCCCATCTCGTGCTCTCTCTCTCAAATAAATACATCTTTAAAAAAAACACACACAAAAAACCAACCTAACCTTTAGACAAACTCCACTAATAAACCATCTCTAGCGAACCGCAAGCCCCCAGTCATTTGGGGTTTTTTCACTGAAGTGTAGTTGACATACAGTGGTACGTTGGTTTCCGGGGTACGACATGGTGGCCTGCCGTCTTCTGATTGCAGTGATTTGAGTTGTTGCCTGTACTACAAATGAAAGATGAGACCCCAAGGTGTCTGCATTCCCTCAGGGTAACGAATGCTGATACTATCTAATGAGTGGCCACTCCCTCCGAAGGGCACGAAGTTCTCTAGAGGAGCACTTCTCAAACCTTCCAGTGTATATGAGAATACCAGAGGTTCTGTCACAGTGCGGTTCTGATTCTGTGAAGTCCAGGGTGGGGACCTAGTATTCTGCATTTTTAGCAAGTCACAGGCAATGAGAATGCATCTGGTCTACAATGTTATCACCTGGGCAGTTTTTTAAAACTACAAATCCTCGGATTTCACCTCTATCCCATCCCCCCTACCCACTTTCCCAATCCCGCTCTAAGTTTCTCATTGAATTGGCCTTGAGTTATGGCCGAGTACGAGGCTTTTTTTAAGCTCCCAAGTGATCCAGCCAAGTTTAAGGACCTCTAGATCGTGTTTTTAGTCAGTTTCTACTTGGAAAGCCATTCACTTGTATGTATCAGCCGTCTGGTCCCTGTAGGCCCTAAAGGCTCTGCCCGTTTTTGAGGAAATCACGCCAGTCTTTCAAAGACCCTTTTCAAATATTATAGCCTTTTTCAGATATTTAACACATTTTAAAAATTCTTCTAGCACTCACCTTGCTCTGAATCCCATATGACTTTATTTGTAACTCCTAAGGCAATGACCACATTCTGCCTTATAATTATAGGTGTATTTATCTTAACCTCCCTAGTTGATAAACTACCTGAAGGCAGACATTGTCTCACCTCTTTTATCTTTCCTGTGGTTTCCCAACCAGTGCCCCCACACGGTGCCCTGAGAATGCATTTCTTCATTCAACGAGCATTCACAGAGAGCTGTGTGCCAGGCGGGACAGGCTCTGGGGAGGTAAGCCAGATCTGTTCCCTACCGCCTCAAGGAGCTTAACAGTCAAATGAGGGAGACCGATATGCACAAATGATTTATAAAAACAAAGGTAAGAGTTCAAGATGAGACAGAACCGAAACTCTTCTAGATTGGAAAGAACATCTTTTTTGAGGAAAGGATTGAGATCTGAAGAATATATAATGAGGTGGGGGTGGGGAAAGAGGGTGAAGAGCATTCAAGATAGAGAAAACTGTAGCATTTGCATAATTTTAGAAAGAAATTAAAATCTTTTTCAATCAGAAATCTTCCTACCTCTATCCTCCATCTACTCAGGTCCCCAGAGATGTGCCATCAATTATCAGTTTCTTGTGTATCCTTTGTCTCTTTAAGCATGTTCAAGCAAATGCATACTAAGTACTGAATTTTCACCTCTGAACAATGCTTTTCCCCCCCTTAATAATTTCTTGTTTCTTTTCATTTCATTACAGAGATACTTTTTCATAAGGAAAAACTTGTTTTAAAGCTGAACATTATTCTATTATGTAGCTGTATTAACTAGTATGTCCCCAACAGTTGGGTTGCTTACAATATTTTACTATTGCAAACAATGCCACAGTGAATAATTTTGAACATATGAAACATATGACATATGACATTTTTCACATAAGAAAGTGTATCTTTAAGGTAATTTTCCAGAAGAGAAATTGATGAATCACGAGCATATGCATTTGTAATTTTGGGAGATATTTTTAGATTGCCTCCCAAAAGTGTTTTGGTTTTTTTTTAAGATTGTATTTATTTATTTGAGAGAGAGAGCATAAGTGGAGGGAGGGGCAGTGGGAAAGGGAGAAGCAGATTCCCCACTGAGCAGAGAGCCCTATGCGGGACTCTAGCCCAGGACCCTGAGATCATGACCTGAGCCAAAGACAGATGCTTTAACCAACTGAGCCACCCAGGCACCCCACCTTCCAAAAGTATTTTATCATTTTACATTCTCACCAGAAATACATGAGAGCCCCTTTCTCTACTGCATCCTTGTTATCAACTTTTTGGATATTTGTTTAGCTCTACTAGGTACAAATAAAGATACCTTAATGGTTTTAATTTGGATCTTCCTTATTATGAGTGAAATTGAGTATCTTTTGATATGTTTAAGAAGCATTTATATTTTTTCTGTAAACTTCATGTATTTCTTAAGATTTTACTTTTAAGTAATCTCCACACCCGATGTGGGGCTTGAATTTACAATCCCGAGACCAAGCATCACAGGCTTTACAGACTGAGCTAGTCAGGCACCCCTAAACTTCCTGTTTTCATACTCTTTGTTCAGTTTTATATTGGGTTGTTGGTAACTTTCTTACTGACTTCTAAAAGCTCTTTATATATTAAAGATTTTATACTTTTTTGATGAGTTACTAATAATTCTCCCAGTCTTTTATATATGCTTATAATGCTGTAGAGTTTTTGTTAGTCAGTTGTTTGTTTACTTGTTTGTTTTTAACTTGTAGTTGAGTTTGGTTTTGATAGTATTAAACTTAACAATCTTTTCTATGATTTCAGGATTTTGAGTCATAGTTAAAATGGGCTAACCCACTCCAAGACTATAAATAAAAATCTTCCTTGTTATTCTAGAACATTTACGGCTCTGCTTTTTTACATTTAAGTCTTTGATCTTTCATATACATTTGGCATATAATATAAGGCATTCATCTAATTGTTTTTGTATGCCCATCTGCTATCAAAATATCATTTATTAAATAATTTTTTAAAAAAATAACTGTGAGAGCATTGAGAAAGGGAAGTAAGACTCGAGCCTAAGTGACCAGTCCTAGGGAAATAAAAAGGCAAGGAAATAAAAAGCAAGTGAAGGGTTAGGGAAATGTAAATAGTCAATCTGTGTAGCAACATGGACAGTAAATATATTACATGGACATTGCCATTGTCACCACCCCTTCATGGTGGACTTGGCCAGTCTGACATGATACTTCTTAAAACATTGTTTCATGCAGCTACTTCCTATTAATCAAAATGGATCCATTTGCCATCCCTGGTGTAGCATTTGATTTGGGAAGGAATGGAGGGGGAAGAGAAGTGGCAAGAGAAGGACTGAAAAGGCAAGTGATGTCAGGGTCTTGAATGCATATGAAGCAATGGCGATATCATGTGCGTTTTGTTTGTTTTGGTTTTTTTAGGGCAAAAAGTGACATGATAATGTGTTTCGACAAAAGGGGGGTGTTGGGGGAGAATGATGACTTGAGAAAGAGAAACCAAAAGCTACTGTAGTAGTCCAGTCTAGAAATGCTAAATATCTGCACTCAGGTAGTAGAGTGCAATAGGGAGGAAGGGCCATATTCAAGAGGTAAACTCAATAGGACATGTAAGTGTTAAACTGCAGGAACTGAAAGAAATTAGCTGTAGGTAGTGGAGAAAAGATAGAATAAAAAATGATTGGTTCCTTAAAGTAGCACATGTAGTAGTTTGGAGACTCAGAGAACTTAGGAGGAGGAACACATGTAGGGATGGGGAGATGATAATGGGAATGAGTGTGGATTTCAGTCAGATATTAATACTGTATTTGGACTGTTCGGATTTCCCTAGCACTGGGCTAAAACTATAATGTGTTTAGCAATCAAGGGAAGAATTATTGTTGATTCATACAAAGTAATTACTTGAGGACAGAAGCTGAAAAATGACCAGTTAGGTCTATGGATTCTCAGTATGAAAGATGATTGCCTCAGAAACTGTAGGAAAAGATGAACTTGCAAATGGAGCAGGTAATAAGGGAAAAAACAGAAGCTGATACGAGTCTACATACACTGGAATAGGAAGCATGAGGTGATCGTACAATAATAATTCAGTGTTAGCTGCCACCAGCCAGTCTCTGCATATTATGACCAAGCTGGGGCTCCAGAACTTCAGACATTGAAATCCTGGAGAACATTCAAAGAGCAACAAAGATAATTAAAGGGCCAGAAATAATAGCTGAGGCATGAAAGTATATTTGAGTTAGCCTGGAGAAAAGAACAAATGGTTACTCCATTCACAGTAGATGAAAGCACTATAGAAATAACTATTTCCTCAGAGTTTGGAGCAAGGGAAGAAGGGATTAAATTGTAAATTGACGTACATGACATATGGGGCTAAACTTCCTGAGAAGAAGGTTAAGTAATAGAGTTAAATTTGGTAGTTCAAGTTGTCTGGAGGTTGTGAAATCTGTCCGTGAATCTTTAAAGCATGGAGCGCTAAACAGGAAATCCTCTATTTAGCAAGCACTCTGTACTTAAGGATCCAATTCCATATCCCTGCCAGCAAAAGGCCACTACAGAGCTTGGGTGAGTTGCTGCCGTGAAATCCCTATTCAAGAAGGTCATCACCACCATCAGTGTCCCTTTAGGACCCAGGCATTCACTCCATAATTATTTTTGAACCATACATGTGGGACGTTATTATTTTAGGTGCCAAGGATATAGAGTGAACAAAACAGAAGAAATGAATGTATCCAAAGTTTATTGAGTATTGCTGTGTGTCAGGAACTGAGCAACTACCTGCTTAACTCGAAAACCCCCCTTCTTGAAAACTTGTCTCTTGCTATAGTCCCTACTTGCCGGGTCTCTGCTCTGTTTCTTCTCAAATCCCTGCCTGAGTCTGGTATCTCAGGGATCAGTGCAGGGGACCGGAGAGTCCTTGCTCCAAAAATAAGTAGAGTTCAAAAGTGTGGATTTAATATTTTTCAAATAGAACACAGATTACCCGTAGTTTTAACTTGTATCGAAAGCACTCAAGATGTAATTTATTCATTGGGCTTATTCATTTCTTTTTGACAATCTGCTGTCTGACTAGCACTAGTGAATTTGACAGCATCGTGCTCAATGATGATGCTTATTGGAGAGTTATTTTAACACGAGTGACTTTTTAAATTGTTTAGATAAGCAAAATTAAAATATACATCATTTAGGTGTTTATGTAATAAATGTAGATATGCCATGTATTTTTAGATGCTTAATAATGTGAAATATTTAGAAGGCTGCTACGAGAATACATGTTTAGAAATTAGCTGAAATTTTAAAGGCATGTTTGGAATTGGAAATTGATTGCTATATGGATTGTGAGTTCTTTGATTTCTTTGAAGGTAGTATTTGATGGAGTTCACTTTCTTGGTACTGAACACAGCATGGGGCAAAGGGCTGTTTATATCTTTGTAGAAGTGTCAGCCACGCCAATTTAGAAGCTACCTATAGACAGGGAGTCATATTCCTTCTGTTATTATTTCCAAATGCTTTGAAACATCCCCATATCAATTGATTCAGTTCTCCAGATAGAAGATTTGGCAGTGGCAGAAGGTAGGATTAAGGATAAAAAGTAAAGGGCCAGCACAATTAGAAAAAAAAGCATTTTTTTTTTCTAATTGGTAAAATTTTCACCAATTCAGAGATGTGCAAACTAACCAGAATTCATTTTTAGTAGTTAAAGTATGAAGTGATCCAGCACTGGGACAGAATTTGGCCTGGAAATATAGATATTAACGGGTGGATTTTTTAAATTGTGCGGCCAGGCAGACTTTGATGACTGATGATTTTTTGAGAGCAGAGAGATAAGGGGTGGGGGGTGGGGATTCCAGAGTATCGCAAAATTGTGTTTTTATAGAACAATTACCTATGATCATCATAAATCCAATGACCAACTCACCATGCATAGGAAAATACGCTAAGGCTTTAGAAACATTATCCCATTCAGTCTTTGTAGACCCCTGTAATGTAAGACTAGTTTGCAGATGAAAAAACTGAGGCCTAGACAGTTAAATAATTTCCCCTACTTAGAAAATTGTGATGTCGGGATTCAGACTTCAAATCAGTCTGGTTCTAAATCTGTACTCTTTCCTTATGTCACGTTGGTTCTTATTATTGTGCCTATTGCACTTTTTTAGGAAATGAGTGATTTGGGATTTCCCATTAAGTTCAAACACTCCAACATAACCAGAAGCGTTTTGGGTTACATAGGTCTGCGAAAGTGAACATTTTCAGTTTGAGGCCCTCAGATGGCAATACGAAAACCTCTACTAATCAGCCATGACTCCCAGGCACAGGTCAAGGTAATATTTTGAGAGCAGAGAGTTTAAGGAAAACTCAAGTGTTTGAAAGAGAAATTGTGATGAATGTGACAACGTGACTTGTAAATAAAAGCCAAAAGGCAGTGTGGAAGTTTGATGTCTGGGCTTAGGAACAAGCAGAAAGGGCAATAGCTAGAGATCCCACAGAGATGGTATCACCAAGCAATGATAACACAGGCTGCAACACCTAGGGCCAGAAAGCATGGTTGAGAGAGCTAGGAGGAAAGTCAGGGTGAAAAACTGTATAAATGAATGATGTCATTATAATGGAATTTGAGATCCATTTAATAAAAAGGTCTTCTAAAAAAAAGTCCATTGTATTCAGGGCTGTTCTGCCAAAATTACACAAGGGCATGTGTTTTCGTGACGTGACTGATTTTGAGTATACTGTTTTATCAATAATAGGATTTTTCCCCCCTAAGTGTAAGTTGTATATTAATACTTCTGTTTGAGGTTCATTTAGAATTATGCTAGTGATCTTATAAGTTTTTATAAGAACATAGATTCTCCCCAACCCCTGCCACTCCAACCTTGCCCAGTATTAATGTCATTTATTGTAAGCAGATTGTTTGTACTAGGAGTAAAGGTATCCTTTTGGGCTTGGTATACATTTCTTAAACAAAAGAGGCCATACTAAACCAAATATTTACTGTGAAGCAAATGACTGGTACTCTACAGATACCCACATCTAGAGTAATTTTTATTTTGGCTTTATATAGCTAAAGTTTAAGGTAGCCCATTAATTGTAAGCTTTGCCTCTCAGACAGAAACTTGGCCCTGAAAAGAAAAACACTTTTGGCTTTATAAAATGATTTATTTTCAAATTTTAAATGAGCCAAAATGAATATATTATATTATGTACTTTTATTTATATGATCGTGTTTCTCAGCAACTTGCTTTTTCATCCTTTGAAAATGAAAGGGCCTGAAAACATTGTGAATACACTTGTAACATTGCTAAAGAATTCCATCAAAGTAATAATGTTTTAGTCATTTGTTAAAAATGTAAAACTCAAAACACACACACACACACACACACATACACCCCCTCTTAGGTATATAGATTGGGAAAAATTAGACCAGCGACAAATCTAAAATAAAATCTTTGTTATTTCCTGAAAATTTATAGTCAGGAAGAAGATAAAGGAGAAAGATCATTCAGCAGTCAAAATCTGGTGACCCCTTCGGTTGTATCCATTGCATAAAAGAAAGCCTGTTTCCATTAATTAAAGACACTATGTGCGGAGGTGCCTGTCTGGCTCAGTTGGTAAAGCATGGGACTCTTGATCTTGGGATCTCGAGTTCAATCTCCACGTTGGGGGTAGAGTTTACTTAAAAGAATAAATAAAACTAAATTAAAAGCCAAAACCCAAATGTGTCAATTGCTTCCTGAGGAGGAGGAGGGAAGAATGAACCTTATACTCACAAGTTAGCAAACTTTGAAAAGGCAATTTTAAAAGGTACTAATAACATATATTTGAGAAAAGTCACAGTCTTTGTCCAGTAAGGCATTATAGATTTAAGACTTTGTTCACAACTTATTCTGATCAGCCAGTTACATCAGAAGTGCTTCTTTCCACCTGCCATCCCCATCCATTTATGAAGTATCCATGAGTGCAAGGCATTGGGATGAGAGATGAGCAAAGAAAATGCATGTATAAATAAGGTCTCTGGGGGCACCTGGGTGGCTCAGTCAGTTAAGCGTCCAACTCTTGGTTTGAGCTCAGGTCATGATCTCAGCGTCATGAGATCAAGCCCTAGGTCAGGCTCTGCACTTAACGTGGAGTCTGCTGGAGATTCTGTCTCCCACTCCCTCTCCCTCTGTTCTTTCCCTGCTCATGCTGTCTGTCTCTCTCTCTAAAATAAATAAATAACATCTTTAAAAAAATCTAAGTAAAAAATGAAATAAATAAAAAAGGAGGTCTCTGCCCATTCTGGATTGCCCAACAGATACCAGCAAGGCAGGCAGGGATACAAACAGTTGAAGAGAGCTCAGCAATGATAAACTTACCTAAATTTTTATAAGCAAAAGGAAGAAACAAAAAGCAAACTGGAGAGAAGTTCTTAATTTAAGTATGCAGGTAAGTTTTGCATTTTTGGCATTTATAACTTGGCACTGACTTGCTTTACACAATGTGTGAGGAACTCTAATCTTTACAGAGGTCTAGGTCTTTAAAAGTTCCAAAGGAGGCTCTGTCCTGGCCTTCCTTATCCTGAGGAAATGAAAACCTCTGAAATTTTCTTCTGTTCTGTACTCTTTATTTTCCCCCTGGAGATAGGAGTCATATGCTCAGAAAGCCTGAGATTTGTCAGACTTCCCTTGGGGTAAAAAGGCCTCACTCAGATAGCGACATACTAACAGCAGTGAATCTAATTCTCTCCGACGATACAGTAGGGCTACTTTTTAATTTATGTCTTCTTTCTTTCTTTTTTTTTTTTTTTTAAAGATTTTATTTATTTATTTGAAAGAGAGAGAGAGAGAGCGAGAGCAGGAACACAAGCAGGGGGAGTGGGAGAGCGAGAAGCAGGCTTCCCGCCGAGCAGGGAGCCCGATGTGGGACTCGATCCCAGGACCCTGGGATCATGACCTGAGCCCAAGGCAGACGCTTAACAACTGAGCCACCCAGGCACCCCTATGTCTTCTTTCTTTTTTTTTTTTGTTTTTTTTGTTTTTTTTTTTAAAGAATTTATTTATTTATTTGACAGAGAGAGACACAGCCTGAGAGGGAACACAAGCAGGGGAGTGGGAGAGGGAGAAGCAGGCTTCCCGCGGAGCAAGGAGCCCGATATGGGACTCGATCCCAGGACCCTGGGATCATGACCTGAGCCGAAGGCAGACGCTTAACGACTGAGCCACCCAGGCGCCCTATGTCTTCTTTCTTGATGGCTTTGTTCCTGAAGCTTTGAGATGAGAGAGTAAGAAATAAAAGTTCAATTTGATGTGTAAAAGAGAAAATAATACAGTACTTTTTTTCATGGCCACAAAATATGGTTTATGAATCTGTATAATGTCTTAAAAAAAAAAACCTCAAACAAGCCTTCTCTAATTCTGTGGAAATGAAAATAGAGCTTCCTTTTAAAGACCATATTACTTCTAGATTTTAGGGATTCTTATCACAGAGCAGAGACAGTAATTAGAAAGGGTCAGTTGGAGAGTAACTGTGCAAAGTACAGATAAGGGTGAAGAAGATGTCAGGGAAAATATCATCAATGGGTAATATTTTCCCTGAGTAAATTTTCCCCAAAGAGAAGATTTTTCTATATAGAGTTACTCATCTGTTCTCAGCCTCACAAACTGGCTGGTAAGTTTTAGTGGCAGGAAAATTGATAAATAGTTGTAGCCTGGAGATACAATTTCTCTCCTTGCACATAAATGTCTTCCCATGTCCCTTGGCTGTTTTTATCTCAAAGCATTAATCTGTGTTTCTTGGGGAAAATAAATTCATGATGATGCATCAGTAAATTCTCAACAGCTCAAAGATTGCCTTAAAATTGTATTTTAAAATATTACCTTTCTATATTAAATTGAGGGTTCACTGTTACCTAAGAAGTGATCTAAATTGGGAGCTTTTAACCAGGGATATGTGTAGATTCCAATTTGCTGTAATGACTCTGGATACTTTATTCCTCATCCGTCTCTCAAAACTATTTCGAAATGGTGCATCTAGAAATCTACACTAAAACAAAACAAAGCAAAAACCTCCCTAGATGACTCATGCCCCCCAAAGTGATTTATTTAAACAAAATAGCTACAACTTCAATAATTGTGCATTCTTCCATTTTAAAATGGCACAAACAATGAAGACGCTCATTTCAGTGAGCGGCTGGTTTACGTCATTCTGTGTACCAGAGGCCTGGGGATGTGATTTGAGGACTACCAGCTTCCCACAATTAGCAACACACCCGAAAGGCAATTATATTACCCAAATTAACAAAATCCAGCAGATGATGTAATTACCTGAGTAGCTGGAAAGTAAGGAAGAGAGACTTCTAAAGATAGGCCAATTCCAACATTCTAGGACCCTTAGAAAAAAATTTGTATTACCCACAGTCAGACATGTTCTTACACAGTAGGAAATAAGACTGGGAAGGAAATGGAAACAAGACAGGGAAATCTGAGAGAAGGAAGATATATATATGTACATAGTATACTGAACAGCCAGATGTTGCCTTGAAAATCTCTAAAACTGAGGGGCAGCAAAAAAACCCGGTGTTTTTAGGGAGGACTAGTAATGCCAAAGGTGGGAACAGATTACTGTCAGAATGCAATTTTGTAGACTTCACACTTCTGGTAGTGTCTCCTCTTGCATAATTTATTAAGTCCCTTGTGGAAGAAGTCTGTGAGTTAGACCTATTAAAATAAACTTTAGAAATGAACTGCTGGTATAAGGAACATTTACAAAGAGGGCACTTTGAGTAAAAGCAAAATGTCAGCAAAATCAATGTTATATCCACCTTGTTTACTAAAGTTATAACTGAAATATCTGAATAAATGTGTTACTGTAACAAAGCGTGCGTTGAAACAATAAACATTATGAACTACCCATCATGTGTAAGAGAACCTTGAGGGAGGTTACAGATGAATAACACAGGCTGCAAACTCTGGGAGTTTATGATAGAACACTTGTACAGTTGATGAATTGTTTGTACTTTGAACATATAAAGTTCTGCATAAACATTCATATATCACAGACCTTCCACAGAGAGTGAATGAGTAAATGAAAATGCTTGACTCCTTTGCTATTTAATTTATTCTTCCCTTAGGAAATTTCAAGATAAATGATAATTAATGTCAATTACACACACACACACACACACACACACAACTGCTAAATTGTTATCTCCTTAGCAGGCTCATCCCCCATTCAATCAATATCCACATCCACTTTAATTCATTACTTAATACTAACTTTCTATTTTATTATATGCCAAGCACTGGGGATACAAATTAAAAGTAAATGGCCTCTGTCTTCAAGAAACATACATTCTAAGGAAAGACAAATACAAAATAAATAAAGACAAGTAATTCATTGCAAATTATGATAAACATGTGCAAGAAAAAGATTGAGGACATATTGTGGGGTCAGGGTGCCTAATTTAGACTACGGGGTCAAGAAAAGTCTTTTGAAAAAATTAAGTAGAGAGACCTAAATATATGAGAAATTAGTCTAGTAAAAATAGGGTAGGACAAGTTTTCAAGTTTTCTAGGCAGAGATTCTGGGTTTTCTTCACATGCTTTCCAATTATTCTTGAGCAATCTTACTTCTGGCTTTGAATATCATCTGAACACTGACAACTCCAAATTTATTATCTGACTCACACTTGTTTTTGGAGCTTGACCTGGATGTTCCATTACTTACTTGACATCTCCACTGAGACGTCTCAGGTATCTCAAACTTTAAATATCTCAAAACTAGTAAGTCTCTGCCCCCCTCCAACCTCCACTTCCAAATCTGTTCCTCCTCCAATCTTGTCCTTCTTGGTAAAAGATACCTCTATCTATATACTTATTCATACCAGAAAAAGAGTTCCTTGGCCTCCCACCCACATTCCCCTCCTCCCCCACATTATTATCCAGGCTAAGTCTTATCAATTCTACCACCAAAATATATCTCATATCTGTTACTACTTTTGCATAAGCATCTTCTGCTTGGATTATTTACTGCAGTAGCACCAGTGATTCAAAATCAACATCGGTGTCTGCATACAACCACAGCTGTGGAGCCACAGACCAAGCATGTGAGTCTCAGGTGGAGGAGACTCTTTCACCTAATATTTTCAAGTATGTCATGGCAAGTGCTTACACTTATGCAAACGACTTGGCAAAATTTCTTTTCTGATGGCTAGCAAGGCTACCAGTAACTTCGTATTAATTTCTCCTTGGCACCTGACTGAAAGGGACAGTTTGGAGAAGAAATATCTACTGCTAGAAGGATTACACTAGTCATTTCACTTGACATCTATGTTTAGAATGTCAAACTGAGTCTCTGATTAAAAAATTCAATCTCTAATTAAACACCAAACATATCTTAGCCCCAAGCTGTATAGCTGCTTAAAGAAATTCTCAGGGTCCTGGGATCAAGCCCCACGTAGGGCTCCTGGTGTGGGGAATCTGCTTGTTTCTCTCCCTCTGCCCCTCTCCCTGCTCTCTCTCTCTCTCTCTCTCTCTCGCGTGTGCGCACGTGCGGATAAATAAAATCTCAAAAAAACAAAGAATATTTACCAGTATGTAACATCTATGTGCATTTGCAACAGTATGTGGAGAAAGTACAACCACAAGGTGAATTTTACTACATTCTAACATTGAAAGCAATGAAAAATTTTATGGATATACTGATCGATGTTTATAAAGGACAAAACAATTAGACTTTATTTATGAAATAGGATAGAAAACTTCAATAGATACAGTTACTACTGTATATAAGACCGCTAATTATCTTTATAAACATGATTACTGAAGCTGCTCCATCGTACAATCGCTGTGACTCTTAACATAATCTTCATTGCTTAGGCTCTCAGTTCAAGGATTTTAGAGGTCTGCGTTAATTCGTTTTTGTTTTGAGAGCAGACAAGAGGAGTTTTATCATGCTTTTGATTTGAGATAAGGAATGCCCAGAGAAATTAAATGGTTTGTTGTTCTTATCAAAACATTTTCCATGAAGTTGAGTTGAAGTGGTTAATGTCAAACAGAGAGAAAGGGCTTCAGCTCTCATTCTCCTTTCTTTTATTAAACAACTGTAGTGCTTGATGTGCTAATGTGAATTAAGAATCATGATTTCATCCAGTCCTCTTAGAATCTAGACCATTTCTAGACCCCTTCTAGTGACAGAAGGATGGCACTTCTTTATTTTGAAACCTCTAAAATAATGGATCTTGATGTGGTAACGTCTACTCATTCTAGAGCTAGTCTAAATTAAAATATGTAAGTAACTCAATAGTATTTAATTTTTGAGCTTAAGGCATATCTGTATGTCATCTAGTTATAGAATTATTATACATTAGAGGAGTTGAATGTTGACTTTTATAGAGATTGCTGTTTTCTTAAACCCAGTATTTATGCAGTGGGCTACATTCTTGTAGAGGCAGGAACTTTGATCTTGCAAGGTACAAATAGCTGTGAACCATTTCTGCTTTTTTACAGACACACAGAGGGGAAGTAGGTAGGAGAAATTTAAAAACATAGATGTATATTTTTTTCTATCTACAAGACAAGTTTTTTTCTCTTGTATTTCTTTAAGTATTTCCCCTTGTTTATCTAATAGTATGAGATTCAAAGGTTAAAAAAAATTGAATTAGAAATCTTCAAACCCACATGCAGGTATCAAAAAATAGGTCTACTTTAGTTTGAAAACTATTTACAAAACCTAATAACTCACAAATGTATTTTACTACTTCTCTTACTCAGGACCGTATCTTCAACCTCAGTGATAGAGAACATTGGTTGTGATAACACAAAACAATGAATACTTTCCTATGAGTCTACTACATAATCTATGGTTTGATTTCTTAACACTTGAATTATTCCAGGGGTTTTGCTTCTGAACACCTAGTTGCTTTCTCATCCTGATTACTCCATAATTCAGGAATAATGTTTTTTAGACCCTAAATTTTTGGTGTTCTATTCTAATCCCTTTTATGGTTCTTATGTTTATATTAATATTGAATATTGTCTCTTTTTATTTGAGTTGTCTCCATATAAGACACCTGTTCTAGTTGTTCAACTTGGCAGGCCTCCTTCCAGCTACAGTTACATGGCTGGTAATAATTTTGTTTTGCTTGCCCATTTCAGGGAGTTTGGAATGCATCAAGCTCTGGTGATCAGGCCCTTGGGGTCTTTTGCATAGTGATGGATTGGCAAGAAGTGTAAGATTATGTATGAGTAAAAATGGTTTGAACTTTAGGGAACAGAAAACCCGTCTAAAGGTCACTTAAACCGTAAGGAAAATTATCATTTCACATAACAAGAATTCTAAAGATAGGGTAGTTTCAAAGTTGAATAATTTATTGATTCATCAACGACATCACTTTGCCCAGATGTTTTCCATCTTTTCACTTTTCCAAATTCCAAAAGTGTATTGTTTGTCCCCTTGGGCAGGTTATTTCTAGATGTCCCAAGTAGATGACAAAGTCCAGAGGCAGAAAACGGAAATTTGTTTCCATATGTCTTAGTAGAAGAAAGAAACCTTTCCCAGAGGCCCCATTGGCTTTTCGGCTAGAATTACGTCACATACCTAATCCAGAACTAACTGGTAAATGAAATGGAATATCATACTGGCTTAACTCAGCAGTGGTTTATGGAACCTTGGAGACACAGATCCTTTTAGGGAGTTCACAAGGTTAAAATCCTTCCTTCTGACAATGATATCGTTTGCCTTTTTCACTCCAGTGGTGGTATACAAAGACCACTGGTGGGTAGTACTCCCAGTTGTTTAGTACGAATCAAGGCTGTGGCACCAAGATGCGCTAGGAGTCATTGTATGCCTCACTGCCAGGCACGCATGTAGGTTGTAAAGTTTGCTGTCATCTTCCGGTCCATACTGAAGTGCTTTTGTTATTTCAGTCACATACTGTGTGATTGAGTTGTAAGTTGAAATGGCTGCTTCTTTCATGGAACACTTTTCTTTATTATTATTATTTTTTTAACCTGAAAAACGGACAAACATACCATTATTCAGACTTGGGTATTTTGCAGACATTTTCTTGAAGATGAACAGAAGAAATAAGCCTGTCACTTTAAGGAAAAGGACTGACAATATTTGTTGCAAATGATAAAAATTCAAGCTTTCAGGTGAAAATTAGAATACTGGATAACTTTTATCCACTACTCTGAGCTTGAAAGCTTCCTAGTACCTAAACATTTTTCTGAGGATATCAGTGCTGATATTAACAAAAGGGATTTTTTGGTATGGTATGATGAATGGTGTCAGCATTTGAAAGATCTGCATAACTCAGGAAACAGTATTTTCTCAATGACTAATGCATGTTACACAATCGTTCATGGGTAAGAGATCCATTTTAAGACCAAAATAGACTAAAAGATTTAAAGGTAACAGTATGCAATCTCACTGATCAGTTTTCAGATTCTCTATTATAGCTAACCTTTGAGGAACTACCACTTTTGAATTTTAGCATTGTTTCAAAGAAGGATATCCAAAATTTCTGAAGAGCCTATTAAAATACTTCTTTTTTTTCTTTAACTACTTATTTGTATGAGGTTGGATTTTCTTAAATGTACTTCAACCAAAACAACAGATTGAATGCAGAAGCAGATACAAACACCTACATTTTCTATTAAGCCAGACTTTCAGATTTTTATCTTTTGAAAAATATAGTTATTTTCCATAAAACTATTATTTACATTAATATGTAATGGGTTTATTATTTTTCTTTTTAAATGAATTAATATATTAAAATTTTTAAATTTTTATTTTCTAAAATGGTAAATAATGATAGATATGAGTCACATAAACAAAGGTACTTTGTAGTCCTCCGTAGTTTTAAGAGTACCAAAAGGTCCTGAAACCAAAAAGTTTGAGAACCACCTGATTAGGTTTAGACCAATCAAAGATTTACCATTTGGGGTTTAGCTACAGCCTCCCCTGTGTATGTGATTTTATATTGTCTCAATTAACAGGGTGGTTATTAACAGGATGGTTAATGGCTTGATTAGACAGCAATGATCTGCCATAGTTAAGCTGAAGGAGAATTTTCCCAGTGACATGTGGCAGTCAGTAAACCGTGACCTATGTTTGGGAAATGTTGGCAAAGGGTTCTCAGGTCTCAGGGACAGGGATCTTATACTGCAATGCTTATGGGCTGCCAGATTCTAGGAGAAACCTTTCTTTAAAAGCTGCATATAGGAAATGGACAGAAGCAATTTGTTGCCTTTCATGCCAACTGGGGATCACCCTGCCTCTCTGGCAGGGCCCTAAAAAACCGTGGTGTTTTTTGCTCCAATCTGGGGACCTGTTCCTTTCTCAAGGAACACAAAACAATGACATTCCATATCACTGTCTCTATCAGGACTGGAGGTCTCAGCTGTACCTGGGCACACCTCCAGCCTCCACAAGTTTTGATTGATGGATTGGTAATTATTCAAAAAAGTTAATGCATTGAGAGTAAAGGGAGCAGGTAGGAATAGAATTAAACAATATTTGTATGAAACCAGAGAGGATAATGATCGTAAAGAAAACAGTCATTGAATGTATGCTAAGCTCTCATTAGATCACTGGGGGAAATTATAATGCTCTTAACCATGACTGAGGACACAATGGGAGCCACAGAATTAGGGGTCAAAATGAAGTTTTCTCCTTTGGACATATTGAGTTTAATGTTCCTGAAAGTCTGTAGGTAGAAATGTCCACTGAACAGTTGGAAATATTGTCTGATCTTTAAAGGAGAGATTGGGCTTAGAATACAGATCTTGGAGTGTTCAACATGAAGGTCATACTTGAAGCTTTAGGAATTGGTAAGATTTCTTTCTTCCTGAAAGATAAAGTGATAAGCCAAGGCAGTCAAAGGTGCGTTGCTGGTAGGTAGAGTGTGTGACTCTTGATCTTGGGGTTGTGAGTTTGAGCCCCACATTGGGTGTAGAGATTACTTAAAAATAAAATCTTAAAAAAAAAATCTCTACACCCAACATGGGGCTTGAATTCATGACTCCAAAATCAAGAGTGGCATGCTTTTCTGACTGAGCCAGCCAGGCACGCCTAGAACTATTTTAGATATATAGAAAAATGGTAGATTTTACGGAGAATTCTTACATGCCCAACATCTTATATGCCCAACATCCGGTTTCCCTATTAGCATCTTACATTGACATGATGTATTTGTTACAATTAATGAACCAATATGGGTATACTATTATTAACTGAAGTCCATAATTTATTCAGATTTCCTTATTACCTAATGTCCTTTTTCTGTCCCAGAATCCCATCCATTGCTGTCATGTTACACTTAGTTGTCCTAGCGTCTTAGGTTCCTTTTGGTTGTGACGGTTTCTCAGATGTTCCTTGTTTTTGATGACCATGATGGTTTGAGGGGTATCAGTTAGATATTTTGTAGAATGGTCCTGATGTTTTCCTCATGATTAAACTGGGGTTGTGAACTTTAGGGAGGAAGACCACAGAGGTAAAAGTGCTATTTTAATTACATTATATCAAAGGTACATATTATCAACATAAGTTATCACTGTTGATGCTGACCTTGGTCACCTGGCTGAGTTGAGGTTTGTCAAGTTTCCCCACTGTAAAGTTACTCCCTCCCCCATCTTTCCATACTGTGCTCTTGGAAAGGAAGTCCTATGTATACCACACGTAAGGTGGGGAGTTATGCCCCCCCTCCTTGAAGACAGAGTATCTACATAAATTATCTGGAATTTTTCTGCATGGGATATTTATCTGTTCTCCCTTGTTTTTTAAAAAAAGATTTTATTTATTTATTTGAGAGAGCCCAAACGGGGAGGCGCAGAGGGAGAGGGAGAAGTAGACTCCCTATTCAGCAGGGAGCCCGATGCAGGGCTTGATCCCAGGAATTGGGATCATGACCTGAGCCGAAGGCAGATGCTCAACTGACTGAGCCACCCAGGCACCCCTGTTCTCCCTCATTTTAAAATTTATTTAATCATTTATTTCTATCAGTATGGACTCTTGGATATTTATTTTATACTTTGGGTTGTAATTCAAAACTGCATTTGTTTTGTCGCTCAAATCGTTCCAGCTTTAGCCATTGGGAGTGCTTTCAGTGGCTCTGTGTTTTGTTCACATAGCCTTGCTCAATTATGACTTTTGAGTTAGCATTTCACCAGTGTGGTGAACACAAGCATAACAGTGTGTTGAGAAGTAAATAAGTGGTAAAGCAGTGGAAGCAGGAAAACAGTTACGTCGGACCTCAAATCAAGGTGAGGCCTACTATTTGTCTTTGTAAGTCTTCTAGACATTTTAATATCATAAAAACATAGATGAAAATTCTGGCTATGCCATGAAAGGACCCAAAGCATTTAAAACAAACAGAACAAAACAACCCAGAGTAGTTAAATTGGATGAACATTGAGGACACCATTTAAAATTTATAATCTGATGAGATTGAGAAAATAGTTACTGTCTGTTCTTACCACATTTATATTTGCTGTACCCTAATTTTTTCTTTTAACAGAGAGTAATGTGGTAAATGTTAATTATAATGTGGGTATGCCAGAATTTCTGATGTACTCCAAACTTCTCTGAGTGCCAGGAGTTAGGATCATAGAGAAAATAACTTGATTTTAGGTCTCATTTAAATTCCTGCAAAGACTTGATCTTCAGAAATGCTATAAAAATGTTTTCCAATGCATAGGTAATATTTCTCACAGTGAATATCTTCTAGCCATAAAGGAATTTAAAAATATTTAGAAGACAAAAGTTGTGTTCATTTTGTTTTGCAATTATTTCCTCATTTGAATTGACCAATAAAGTTTTAAAAGTTTGCAGGTGACAAAAGAAGCAAGAGAGGGTTGAGGGGTATTGGAAGATAGGGTTTGATAGGTTAAGGATGAAGAGACATTATTAATTCATGACTCCTCCCACACATATTATTATCAGTCACATTTCATATTTTGGGTCTGGAGAAGTCACTTCCAGCAGCCATTCTACCAGTATTTACTCTGTATCTACTTTGCACCAAGCAATGTACTCCAATCTGAGGATACTACCCTGACCAAGTCACAGTCCTGCTAACAAGCAATCAGTGAGTATAGGAGACATAGGTTGGGGGTGGACAAACCACAAGTGTAATACAGTGCAAGCTATGTGCTGTATGTGCAAGCATGTAGAAAGCAGAGCTAACCTGGGATTGGTTTGGGGAAAAAGGAAAAGGGCAGGGAAACTCCTCATACCAATAACTAAACTAAATCCTGAAGGACAAGTAGGGGATAAAGGAAGATGAAGGAAGGGGAGGGGGATGCAGAGAAGTGCACTTTAAGCAAGGAAAAATGTAACATATGAGGGAGTAACAAGTCTTTCAGTATGACTAGATCATGGAATTCTGGACCTGCATGGAATTCTGGACCTGTAGGAGTATAATGCAAACCACCTATGGAATTTAAAAAACTTTAGTAGTTACATTAAGAAAGTAAAATGAATCAAGTAAAATTGCTTTTAGGAATGTTTTAGTCTGGGTGCCTGGGTGGCTCAGCTAGTTGGGTGTCTGCCTTCCGCTTGGGTCCTGGGGTCCTGGGATCAAGCCCCGGGGTGGGCTCCCTGCTCAGCAAGGGGGTCTGCTTCTCTGCTTCTCCCTCTGCCCCTCCCCCTGCTTGTGCTCTCTCTCTGTCTCATATAAATAAATAAAATCTTTTAAAAAAGGAATGTTTTAGTCTAATATATTTAAAATTATATTATCTCAACATGTGATCAATATGAAAGATTATTGAGACATTCCTACTTTTTTTTTTTAACCACATTTGAGAAAGCTAATGTGTGAATTACACTTAGAGCATGTCTCAAATTGAACTGGCCACATTTCAAGCACTCAATAGCCACATGTGGCTTGTGGCCACTGTATTGGACAGTTAGAGCTGTGGAGTGAAGTAAAGAGAGATAAATCTGCAGAGATAATATGGGAGGAGATTAGGTAGCACATAGTTTGTCAGCGAAATTATTTCACCCAAGGGTTAAATAGGAGGCTTTGAAAAGTTTATGTATGGGAGTAATCTGATCAAATTAGTGATGACTCCCATGGTCACTGTGGGGAATGGACTGGAGGTGGGCTTGACCAGAAGCCAATGAGTTTTAGGCAATACATGATAATATTTTGAACTAGGGAGTGACTTGAGTGTGGTGAGAAATAGGAGTCAAGAGTCCTAAGGAGAGAGTGAATGGAAAGAGGATACAGGAGCAGCTATGTCACTTTTGCCTTTTTGGGCCTCTGGTAGAACCATTTTGAGAACTGGGGGAAACAAGAGGAAGGAAAGTAGGATTGGGAGAGAGTGTTCAGTTTGGGACATCTTGAATTCTAAGCGTTGCCTGTGAGACATCAAGTGGAGTGTTGACATCTGAACACAGGGAGATAGATGTCACCAATATATAAATAGTAACTGAAGTCATGGGGCTGGATACTATTGCCCAGAGTATGTAAAACAGTAATTCTAAATCCTGAATTTTTTGTAAGAATTAACTGGGAGGTGATTTAAAATACAGGTTTTGGTCTCCATCCCCAAGATGCTGATTCACTAGGGTGACATTGGACATTGTATCCTTAATAAGGACTCCTAGAGTCTCTAATGCTGATGCAAGTGATTTAAAAACACTCTTTACGAACACTGGTATAGAATGATAAATAAGAGGACAGAAGAAATTGTCTACATTTATGTAAGTTTAGAGGACAAAGCCCTTGAAGAAGATGGGAAAGAACCACTAGAGAGGTTAATGAAAAATCAGAAGAGGATTCTTTGCTATTAAAATGGCAGGGGACCTGGGTTCTTACCCAAAGGGGAATGAGCTTGCAGGTGGGACAGCTAGGCAGGTACTTTACTTGGTGGGGCAGTCAGCCTGAGAAAAAGGCACCACCCTTTGGCTACATCTCAAGCTGTGTGTCTTGGGCATATCTTCTCAACCTACACCAAACCCATGAAATTCCCTGAGTATTTGAAGGAGGAAGTGGTTAACTACTTTGAAAGGAGGAGAGAAATCACATAGACTACCAGTTGGAAGTGACCACTGAATTAAGTAACTAAGGTCATTGGTGACTATTTGGATGAGTAGGTAAGGATGAAAGCCCAATTTCAATAGGTAAGTGGACAAAGTGGGTTGTCATTATATAAAAAAAAGTCTTTTTAAGAATCTGAGCTATAAAAGAGAGAAAAATGAAGGCAGAGTGCATAAATGGATGTTCACTTAAGAAATAATAAGAGATACATGCCCTTCTGAGTCTGTCCATCTTTGTTGCATTTCTATTGTGTGGGCGATTCATACTGTAAAACCATAGTATTTCCGTCCATGCTTCATGCAATGTAGTTATTCAGTAATATTGTGCTTATAGATTCAAATCAGTCAGTCAAATGATGTTCAGTCATACTATCATCTTCTACTAATTATTGGAATGAATTAACCATTTTGCAGAATAATGGTAGCCAATTACTGATAATTTGAAAGGAGTGTCAACCTGTGATAGATTAGGACTGGATGAGGGAAACAAGAAAGGAGAAAAAACCAGAAGCTTGAACCTGAATTTCTCAGTTTCCTTCTTACCTGTCCTCTACCAGCCAATCATGCATCTTTGGCAGAACCAGGTTCCCCAGGCCAAAGTTGGTAAGAGTCTAGAATCCCTTAACCATGGTAAGTCCACAAGGCAGTTCATCTCTCTCTGGTAAAGAACTGCTTATCAGAACTTCTTGTTGCAGTAATTTTGTGTTAGCTTCTGCCTCCTCCTCTCCTCCTCAACACCACTCCTATTATTAGGTTAATTTAGAACGGACTGATTATCAGTCACCAAACTTATTCTTTAACGATGTTGAGAACCAGTTTAAATAGTGCACAAATGCAGTAAATATTTAAAAGATTTGCTTTGCTTCCAGTGTGAATGTGGAGAGCTGCAAAGTATAAAAATTCAAATGAAATGAAATATAGGAGTGTTAGAGCTTCGTTTCTTGGTTTGTTTGTTTTTAAGATGTGTTAGAGAGAGAGAAAGGGCACGCAGAGGCAGAGAGAAACTCAAGCACATCCTGTGATGAGTGGGGACCCCAACTCAGGGTTCCATCTCATGACCCTGGAACTTTTTTTTTTTTTTAAGATTTTATTTATTTATTTATTTGAGAGAGAGAGCGAGCACAAGAGGGGGGAGCGGGAGAGGGAGAAGCAGACTCCCCGCTGAGCAGGGAGCCTGATGCGGCACTCGATCCCGGGACTCCAGGATCATGACCTGAGCCGAAGGCAGCTGCTTAACCAACTGAGCCACCCAGGCGCCCGACCCTGGAACTTTTAAATGGGAACCACACTTGGGAAGTATTTGCACCTTCGCTATATCATCAAAGACAAATGTTATGAATCATCTGTATCATCTATTTGGAATTTTTAAAACACAAAAGCAGGGAAAATAGTAAAGTGACATCCATATAAACATCATCCACTGTCAGTGGTTCATATGTGAGTAGTCTTGCATCACTTATATACTCCCACTGCATTATTTCAAAGTGAATCTTAGACATATTATTGCATCCATAAATACATCAGTGTATATAGCTCTAAAAGATAAGGACTCTTTTTTCTTTTAAGCACAGTACTGTTATCAGACATTAAAAAATAATTCTTTACTATCAAATATTCGGTCAGTATTAAAAATATCCTGATTATCTCATACTCCTTTTCACAGTTGGATTCTTCAAATTAGGAACCAAACAGGCTTCCATTACGAAATGCTGTATTTTCACTTTACTTAGCTGTAAATTGTAGATGAGAAGAGCTGAAAGGCTTCAAAAGACATTCTTTGACAGATACTAATTAGGAAAATAATTGAAGAGAGATTATTTTCTACATGGTCATTATAGTTTTTCCAATTTGATCTTTATTTCAGTGGCAGACACAACACCTGGCCTGACACAGGCACTTGAGCCCTCTGAACCTAAAGTCACACACACAGATTTCCAAACTTTTAGGCTTTCTGACTTTCTCTTTCAACCTTTGGTCAAAATCCTAAGGGACATAATTACATATTGGATCTGGTACTTAATTAATAGGAGCCATTCTCTAGGATCTAGTCTTTGATCTAGTTTTTGGATAGACCAATGCCCCAGGGGCTTAATAGAGCAGAGGAAGCTGGAAATTCAGATAATTCTCTTGATACCTGATTTCCATTTCCTACTCCCTTTTTTATCTATACAGATGTAAAAGCAAAATTAGAACATAGAAGATGATATAGATGATTCATAACATTCGTCTTGGATGATATAGCAAAGGTGCAAATATTTCCCAAGTGTGGTTCCCATTTAATAAAAGGTTTATGAGAGAAAACGAAATATCTCTGCTGAAGAGGTTGGTTATTTTGCAGTCAATATCGACTGAAAGGGTCAAGATACATTCCATTTACATTTGTAACATTGCTAATAAATCAGGTATCCAGAAGTAAAACTAAAGAACTGGGAAACATACAGGAAGAGGCTCATGCTGGAACCATATTCAAAAGTAGCCACTCTATTTCATGTAAATTCTAGAGAGTTCAAGTAAAGAGTAATAGTCACACAGGCATACATACAATTCATTGTAAAGATAATTATAATGTTTGTTGTGGACTCTCTGCCCTTAAAGGATAAAAGGCTCATATTCTGGGTCTCCCAGGACATAGCCCACACACGCGTTAGGACTGGAGAACATTGGCTTTCGTACAATATAGAAGCCTTGGTTTACCTGTGCCTCCAGAGAGCCAGGTAAGTGTGAGTGGGGGGATTTGGTTGTGGATTTGTATAAATTTGGCAGGTGCCATTCTAGTGATTCAGCCACTGCTATCTTTATAGCTTCAGAAAAACATTTTTGTTGGCAAAAACAACTTGGCCCTTAGTTTCTTAAAACAGGAGTTGAGAATTTAGCAAGTACATTTTCTTCTCTCCCTCTCTCTCTCTCTGACACATACATACACACACACACGTGATAAATAGCTTAGTGGTTTAAGATCAAGGGCTTTGAGCTTGGACTGTAACTTTAGCCCAGTTGTTACAGAACTTCTCTGCAGTTATTTTCTTATCAGTAAAATGGGTGTAATGAGAGCAAATAGGGTTGTTGTGAGAATTAAATAAGAAAATATATGAGTGGACTTAGGACTTAGGAGAACTCTGATGCCTAGTAAACATTTACGCTTGCCCATTATCTTAGGGAAGTTCTAATGCCTAGTAAAACATTGAATAATTGTTCATTAGTAGTGGTAGTAACAGTATTAGGATAGAGAAGTTACAAAATGCCAATAACCTTCCCCAAATCCCACCACTACTAATGCAGTTTACAAACTACTTCCATGTGTTTATTTCTCCAAACACAGCATCTCATTATATGTTCTCTAGTGTTAAACCTGGCATTCCACTCATTCAGACCAGTCATTCAGGGCACCACGTTCGGCCTTGAGCAGACCTTGTTGGTAAGACAGCTCCCATGGCCCTTTGTCAGGATGAGTTTGGTTAGGGACAAAACACAATTAAAGACACACAGAGAAAGGGGGAAACATTGGGGGGAAGAAGGTGGGGGACTTTAAAACTGATTAGAGCTATAAAGGAAAGAAATAGTATGTAATGAGAAGAGAATCATGCTAAGTTAGTGCAGGAGAGGGCTCTCAGGATAGAGAAGGCCTCTTAGAGAAAGTGAAACCTAAAGGGTGAGAAAGTTTCTGGTAATCTAGATTATCCTTTTTGGCTGCAGAGCACTCTACCATATAAATACACCATGAAAATTACTTTTTTTTTTTTTTAAGAAAACAAATTCCTTCAGGTCATGATCCCACAGTCCTGGGATCAAGCCCCGCATCAGGCTCCCTGCTCAGTGGGGAAGTCTGCCACTCCCTCTCCATCTGCTTCTCCCCACCCCCATGCGCTCTCTCGCTCGCTCTCTCAAATAAATAAATAAAGTCTTTAAAACAACAACAACAGCAACAACAACAAAAAGAAAAACAAATTCCTGATCAGATGCTATTAATGCTGGAAAATCAGCAGTGATATTCTGTTGTAAGCAGTATATATTTTTTTAAAGATTTTATTTATTTGTCAGAGCTCTTACTGCCTTCAGGGTAGCATTCAGACTCTTCTGTATGGTACACAAAAGCCTGGCTTACTGGTCCTGTCTCATCGCTTCTAATCCTGCATGTCAAAACACACATCAACACCCCAGGTTTCAGTTCCCCAACTGAGAACCACACTTTTACTCATTTCATCCCTCTGCTTGCGTTGCTCTGCCCTCTGCCCTTTACTTGGCTCTGTCCTACTCATCCTTAAGTCAGACCTTGGATGTCATTTCCTTTTTGAAGACATTTTTGCTTTGGTTACCATAGCAACCCATACCTATCTCCAGTATAGCACTTTTCATACTGTACTAAAATTGCCTCCTTTACAATCTCCTTGACTGGATTGTAAGCTACTGAAGGGCAAGAATCCTATTTTGTTCACCCTCATTTCCTAGCTACTTAACAAGCATAGCTTGCAACATAAAAGGGACATAAACTTTTGCTTGAAGATATTTCCAATCCTTAATTAACACTTGTCTCTTTTTCCAAGGGAGACTTGCAGAGGATAGAGATAAATCTAAGGACTGGAGTGGAGTGAACGTTTAATCCCCTAAGTGAATTTCACTTTAAATTTGCTGGGATATATTTGCCTGCACCTGACCAAGTCTTTATTGATGAGCACGTTAATAGCTCACTTTTACATGACTGATCAAATTCGTTAACATACACTTGATTCTGCTTAATTTTTAATATAACTTTACTGGTATAAATAAATACTTGAACAACGACATCAAATCACCATAAAGAGGGGAAAGCTTTCAACTAAATGTATAACCAGATTGGCTAATTAACTTTCTAATTTAAGAAACTGTGGAATAAACATCTCCCTTGGAATTGATTCAAGCTACTCAAGCTGAAAGATAAAGCAAAAAAGAACAAATGTTCACATTATAAGTATCTTGAAAATTTTTTATGTTATTCTTTATTCCATTTAAAATTTCCATTGACCTGCAACGTTTACAGACTGAAAAGCCACCCGTTTATGGTTCTATGGATTTTTTTTTTTTAATTACCAACCTTTGCAGAGAAACTAATATAGATACCCCTCACAAAAATTGGGATAGCTTTGATATAAGAGGTAAAGTAATGCAGGGGTTAAGAGCATAGCCTCCAGAGCCAGACTGTTTGGACTGGGGTCCTGGGTCTGCCACATGCTATGTAACCACCTCAGTTTTCTTCATCTCTAAAATGGGCATAATCATATTTACCTTGCAGGGCTGTACAGGGATAAAATAAGTTATTATATTTAACTCATTTAAACTAATTGACACATTTTAAACTATACATATTCCCATATTTAGGGTGGGAAGAAAGACTGAAACCTAATTGCCTAGAGAAAGCAACTGTCACTGTAATTGGAATGAAACCTGAGTTGATGAAATCATTGGAAGCTGTAGGTGAGATCATCTATGAGGAAGCAAGCCAAGCATAGTAGGTTCTTAATTATTGGCCACTGCCAGAATCATTCCTCAAAAAACATTGGGGAGTATCTAGACCTTCTCTAAAGATGTGAAATGGTAAGAATAGGTGGTTTATGGGATTCTGTGAAGAATGCAAAAATGGCTTATTCTAGTAAAAATAAAATATAATTTGAGCTTTACTTAGAAACAGTGCAAGAAAAATTTGGAAATCCCTAGAAGCTACTCTTGTTTTGACAATTCATTTACTGCCTTCCCTAATGTTTAGAATTTTGCTGCACTCTTGCTGTCAAATTTTTAATAAATAAAGGTAAGCAATGTTTGTTAAGCTAAACCTAGTGTATCTTGATTTTTAAAAGATGTATTTGTTTTCATAAATGTCAGTTGTGAAATGGGTCTCATTACTAATTATCTTGGAATCTCTAGGCAAGATTTGAAATATGCTCTCATGTGATGACATTTTAAATGAATTTTAAAAATGAGTTTATTAATTTTAACCAGTTAAACAAATGAACCTGCTTTAAAAAATATTTACAAGGAGGGGTGCCTGGGTGGCTCAGTTAAGCGTCGGACTTTGGCTTTAGGTCATGATCTCAAGGTCCTGGGATGGAGATGTTTGGGTTCCTGTGCTCAGCGGGGAGTCTGCTTCTCCCTTTGCCCTGTCCCCCTGCCCTCTCCCTTTGTCCCCCCAACCGCCACTCATGCACGTGCGCACTCTCTCAAATAGATAAATAAAATCTTTTAAAAATATATTTACATGGTAACTTATTGCTAATTCACTTCCATTTTGATAATTTTCCTTAAATTGAAGTATAACCATCCACAAATCCTCTTTGAATTTGCAATATTCATGTGGATTATTTATGTTGCTTTTTAAATTCCTTTGGACTAGGAGTTAAGGTTTGGAAAGTTGATTTTTTTTTTTCCTGTGCTTTCAGAGTTCTGAAAGATCCAAAGTGGCTGCCCGTTGGCATCTAGGCCCTCATGCTTGGTTCAAGTGACTGCTTACCAAACCTACTGGTTTTCTTCATCTTAGTATTCTGTAAGTGAACAAGGCTGGCTAGAAGCAAGATTGAGAAGTTGGCAATTTGTGTAGTTTTCCTTTTGTCCCTTTGTACCACACTACCCTTAGGAAACTAGATAATCATATTTCCTCCCTTGTTAAAACTTCCTCTTCTTCAGAAAAGGCATGAAAAAATATACTCTCACAGCAGTATAAACAAGTAATAGAATAGTGGTAACTTCCCTTAGGGTCAAAGTCCCTTTTCAAGTCCCAGGAATAAAGTTCTAAATATGAAATTCCGGGGATTGATGAGCACAATAGACTAGGTCTGGGGCAAGACATCTTCCTTTTACCATCATGTGGGCAAATGTGTGGTCTGCCTGTCACCATGGCTCCAGCTGTGAGCTTCTTCCTTTCATTCATTCTTCTGAGTGGGTATTCCGACTTCTCCTAGGCTAGGTCTCATTCCTATTTTCGAAAGGACTTGCCATGGTAAATCAGGAACTTTAAGCCTCTCCATTGTTGTCTTTCTTCCTGTCTAATGTTAAAAGTCCTTTTGTTGGTATTGCAATGAACCAAAACTGAGGGATCTGCCTAGTGTAATGTTAGCATCATCTAGGCAATGACATAAAAGTTAACTTCTACTGGAGGCGGGGAGTTGTTTGAACTGTTGTATTAGTTGTTTCATTTCTCGAATCTGTTTTCATTTGTGCAGATAGCCTGAAACTCATTTTATTGCACAAGTCTACCAACTCAAAATGGTCTCACCTGACAGGTACATCAGTCAAATTTGTCTCTCACCAGGGTGGGATGGGTTGCTCTCTCCCTGCCTTTGTGTATCGTCCTCAGTGGTGGGCTCTGTTTTAGAGGATAGTCTTGTCAGTGACATGAGTCCTGCTCATTAGAAAGGGCTGCAAGGGCAGCCACACTGTTCTAATGAGAGCTTCCATGCAAACTTGCACAGTCTATCTTAGTTTTAGGAATGATGAGTCTTAAGAAGAGATGGCAGAGCCATCATTTCTCAAGAGATCAGGAAAAGACTGCCCCACAGATCCCACTTCCCATCCTGACCGTGGGCTTGACATGTTAGATGTTACACCTTGCTATGGGGCTTAAAGAACAGAAACGGGGTTTGCCTTTTACATTTCTCTGGCTTCAGATCCGGAGTGGGGGGCCTCAATCTCCAGGCTGAAATACATAGTCTCCAAAAGTGAGTAGATAGCTGTTAATTTTGAGGCCTAGGTTTATATATTCTTTTTTCAATTCGTTAACACCTTTTCCTGGTACTTGGTACCCCCCACCTCAGGGCTGTATATCCATATAATTTATTTATTTATTTATTTTTAAAATTATTATCTTATGTTAATCACCATACATTACATCATTAGTTTTTGATGTAGTGTTCCATATAATTTAGTCTTCCTTGTTCTCTTTCCTCTAGGCATGACTTTGTCTGAACCAAACTTTTTTGGCCATGTAAAAATTAGTTTATTTATATTTTAAAGATTTTACTTATTTATTTGAGGAGGCGGGAGGGAGCATGAGGGGGGTGGGGGCAGAGGGAGAGGGAGAAGCAAACTCCTCACTGAGCAGGGATCCTGACTTGGGGCTCGATCCCAGGACCCTGGGATCATGACCTGAGCTGAAGGCAGATGCTTAACCGACTGAGCCACCCAGGCGCTCCTGAAGATCAGAGTTTAAACTGAACATGAATATAAGGGTTTTATCTTTAGTTATTACTAATCTTAACTCATGGAAAGAACAATTGTTTGAAAGGTCTGATGTCTTTGAATCACTAATGTTCTTTAGAAATTTAATTAAAAGTTCTTAACTTTGTTGTGGATGGTGACAATTTTCTCCTCTACTAGAGGGAAACCAAGTTTATGACATAGACTTCCTTTAGTCACAACTAAAGATTAAGGTAGGAAGTGATTCTTATTTTCTGTATTTATTGCAGCTGGTTCTTTTCTAATCTGAGGAGCAAAAAAGGCCATTGGATTTATTTTTTAATTTTTTTTAAAGATTTTATTTTTTTATTTGACAGAGTGAGAAACTACAAGCAGTGGGAGCAGCAGAGGGAGAGGGAGAAGAGGGCGCTCCACTGAGCAGGGAGTGAGGGGGCTCGATCCAGGACTCTGGGATCATGACCTGAGCCGAAGGTAGATGCTTAACTGACTGAGCCACCCAGGCACCCCAGGCCATCGGATTTATTATGTCATGCCTCACAAAGGTAGATTAGTCATGCTTAAAATTTTAGATATGTTAAATAAAACTGACCGAAGCAATGTGAATAAGCAAAAACAAATGAAAGGTAAACCATTTATAAATAATTCGATATTCTCTTTCCCCCATCCCCCAAGATTTGCAAATCATCTATACTGTTTTTATAGTTCAGGTGAGCTTCTTTATGAATCAAATGGGGTGGATAGAAAAAAAATTACTAATCCTTTTAGAAAGTTTTATTATTCTGGGCACCTGGGTGGCTCAGTTGGTTAAGTGTCCGACTCTTGATTTTGGCTCAGGTCATAATCTAGGCCTGTGTTGGGCCCTGCGCTGGGTGTGGAGCCTGCTTGGGATTCTCTTTCTTCCTCTCCCCTGCCTTTCTCTCACACACAACGCTCTCTCTTGCTCTCTTTCTTAAGATCTTCTTAAATAGATCTTCTATGATTCTAACATATTAGAATTTCCTTACTCTGACACATTCCTTATATATAAAATGGGCAAAAATAAACCATACATTACAGTGATGTTTTTGCAGCACTCTCCATTGTTTAACTCAGCAGGTGATTTTGAGTAAGCCTTCAAGTCATTTGCTGAGATTCCTTTTCCCACTAGGAAAAGTAATACACTAGTTTTCCGCTCATTTACCATATGTAGTAATTTTACTCTAAGCCTTGCCCTAATAAGAGTGCATATACTTGATCATATATGAATGTTTGGGTAAGTGAATAGAAGTGGGAGGAGACATGGTCTATTTTCAAGTAGGTTTACCCTATAGTTTTATGCAAGGATGATATTTAAGATATGTAACAGTTGGTAAAGCAAGGGCACCAACCAATCAGAATGAAGGTCTTTGATAACAGGTGGGTCCTGCAGGTTTCTCCCCTTAGCCAGGCATTAACCCCTTAGTTCCTGAAATGTGGGAGGTCTAGAGAATCCTGAGAGAAAGGGCTGGTACAGGGTGGGGAATTCGAATTCTTGAGGAATTTGACTCAGAACTGCAGCTGTTGACAAACTTGTATGGAAGTATTTGAATATGTGATAAATCAGTTCAGCTGCACTTATGTGAACCAGCTGAACATTAATTAGCTTTATAAAGTGAAAAAGCATTGTGGGTACCCTAAGATATAAGGAATGCACTGTATCTTATTGATATTCAGAAGAAAGATATTGCGTATATGGTAAAGGTACTGAAAATAATGTCAATAAAATAATTATCAGCCTTAAAATTAATAATTATGAGCCTTAAAATATAAGTGTAATTTGGAAGCTTATAATGCTTTGTACCTAGAAGATGTACCATATTGATTTTATGAAATCTAAGGACATTAGTTCTGCTTTTATGAGATCTAAGGACTTTAGAATAAATTTAGACCAATTCCATTTATTTATTTATTTATTTATTTATTTATTTATTTATTTATTTATTTATTTATTTGAAGAGAGAGACACAGTGAGAGAGGGAACACAAGCAGGGGGAGTGGCAGAGGGAGAAGCAGGCTTCCCGCCGAGCAGGGGGCCTGATGCGGGGCTCGATCCCAGGACCCTGGGATCACGACCTGAGCCGAAGGCAGACGCTTAACGACTGAGCCACCCAGGCGCCCCCCAATTCCCTTAATTTATCCATGAATCTTAGGACCATGATCATGGTCTCCCACAGTTAGTGATATGGTGAAACTTGACACGAGGATCTGACTTGATTTCTCCCCTATACCTCAGGAGTTCTCTCTGCCTAATAACAGCTTTGGAAACTTGCAGTAGTGGGGGGGGGGGGGGGTTGTCAATGGACGGACTTTCCCAGACAGGAAAGAAGGGATATGAGAAGCTTAGTATCTTGACAGTCCATAGACATTTACTAAGTACCTAAAAGATGTTCTTTGTAGAGATACAAAACAAAAATAGAATCTTGCTTCACAAAGATAAATATGCTGAACAGCAGGATATGTAGCCATACTAACTGGGTTTGGATCCCAATTCTCCTCCCTATCTGTTCTGTGATCTTAAGCAAGTTACTTAACTTCTTGTGCCTCAGTTTCCTGGGGTGGGATAATAATATCTACTTCACTGTGTTACGAGCATGAAATTAATATATATGTAAAGCACTTAGGAAGTACCTGACACATAGTAAAGCTTGTTATTACTATTGATCATGGTTTTATGCACTCTGCTAGACATCACTAAGACACCCCAGAACTGACTCTATTAGATTCTGGCTGGATGCAGAAATAGGCACACCAGACAGAATACAGATAAGCCTCACCATGGAGATTAAATACCTGCAGGAAGCAAAGTAATGGAACAAAGGGAAGGTGTCCAGAGCCACCTTTTAAGAAAGTATGGGTTATGAATTGCTTAAGAAAAGGGGAGGAGACAATTCAGATGGCAAGTATGGTGTGAGCAAAGGAATGGGAGCAAGAATGAGCACGAGGTAGGCAGGAGTCCATGGAATTGCTTGGCTGGATCAGGAGTTCTTGCCCGTTGGGTGTTATGAAATAATCAGTGAATTAGGCAGTAGGAGGTGGTGGAAAACCTTGGAAAGTTGCCAGAGTCTCAAGAATTACCATAAGTGCGCGACATGCTCTCTGAACTCAACTTTTTCTTTTACGCTTGGAAGGCCCACAGGAAGTGCGCTTGAGAATAAATTGTGGGGTGGGGAAAGAACTATGCAAAAGACCTCGTACTTCGCATTAAATAGTAGTTCCTTTTTGCCCTAAGAGACTGAGAGGTTATTTTAACAAAGGGGATGGTACAGATAAATATCTCAATTTATCAATCTGATACTTTTTGGCTAAAGCGTTTGCGCTGACAGCTTACATTACTCATCCGCCTCACCAGGGCTGCAGCAACCGACACGCAAAACCAGGAGAAAAGACGAGCGGTAAAGGGCGCTCCACGCATGCGTTAGAAGCCGCCCCAACTCCCCCGCAGCGTCCTTTCTTGGAACAAAACTACCGCGGAGCCACGGAGTTCCGCAGTTTGCGTAGACTCGAATTTCCTACTGCTCGGTCTGTCCGTGTGGAATCCGAGAGTGGTGCAGTTCCCTTCCGCAAGTTGCGTTATCCGAAGTGAATGGCTGGGTGGTGCGTGTACGCCCAGAGCGTAGCACCCATAGGCGGACGGGGTGCGGCTGCGCAGGGACCTGAGTGGGCCTTGTACGCCGGTAGCGTAGCCTGGTGTCTGACGCGCGGGCCTCCGCGACGCACTTAGCGCAGCCGGCTTTGGTGAATACACGATTTGGTGCAGCCGGGGTTTGGTACCGAGCGGAGAGGAGATGCACACGGCACTCGAGTGTGAGGTAACTATAAAACCCCGATTTGTTTACATTCCCTCCCCCAGAACCGGCCCCATGCGCGGCGGAGACTGCGAGTCCCGGGACGGCGGGGGGGTAGAAAGGGAGACAAGAACGGGGGAGTCCGGGCCGGGTCCCTCGGGGATCCGGGCGCTGCAGTCAGCGGCGGCGGCGGCGGCGGCGGCGAGCCGGAGCAGAGCGCGCGGTGGGCTGCGCGTGGGGCGCCGCGGCTCCTCGTGTGCGCTCTGGGCGGCCGCGGGGTTGGCGGCCGGGCAGTCTTCTTTCCGCGTGCGGGACCCCGCGCTTGACCCAGACTCCTGTTGAGGCTGGGGACCCGCGCGGGGAGTGGGGGAGTGACCGCTGGGCGGGCGGCGGCGGTTAGGGGGCTGCGCGCGGGCGGCCTGGGGGCCGAGGGTGGCGTCGCCAGAGGAGGCGGGGACCCCGTGCCCGGAGGGTGGGAGGATCCGCAGTCAGGCCTTGGAAGGACTTGCGGAGGCGACGAATGCCCCGATTTTTCCTGTCCTGTCCTTCCCTCCGGTCTCTCCTGGGGTCGGACGAGGGGCCCCCGGGATGGAGCCTGGGAGCCGCTGTTCCGGCACCGAGAGGCTAACGGACGGTGGCGCCTGTGCTCCTACCGCGGGAGGCCTCTTGGAGGCTTTCCTGCCCCACCAACCGAAAAGCCGAGGCGGGACGCGGGGGAGTTAATTCTTGAGCCCGCTGGGGTCCCCGGAGCTGAGGGCTGAGGGCGGGGCTGGGGCTGAGTCGGAGGGGGAGGCCGGGTGGGCCCGAAGGTGGCGTGGCGGCCCGGGCTTTGTTCCTGAAAGCCGTCGGCGGTGAGCGGCGTGGGTCCCGGCTGGGGAAGTAGCAGGAGAGCTGCCGCGGCCCCCCCCTGCTCTGGGGTCTGCTCAACTCGCTTCTCCCTTGGGGTCCTCGAGTACCCCAGCTAAGAAGGGGCCGTATGAGGGCGCAGGCGATGATGTTGAAGATCTTCCCCCGGCTTGTGTAAAGACTGTTCACGTGGGAGCCTGTCCACATGGGCTGTCTTGAGGAGTTGGGCACGAGGAAGAAGGATCAGCAACATCCGCAGCCCTCACTGGAAGGGTCCTTCACACAAGTCCCTGTTTTAAGTAGTAAAGAGTAACAGTAAAGCACATAATTTTTTAAAAAGTAGGTTATACTGGTTTTTTTTTTCTTTTCTTTCATTGAATGTCTTACACACTGTTCGGTATTCTAGTTTTACTTTGAAACGGAGTCGTTCTCGATGGAGCAAAACTAACGTGACAGCTTTACATAATTAAGGACATAATATACTGGAAAAGCTGGAAATTTAGAGTGTAGTTCATTATAATACAGCGGAAAGCCTTAAATCAAGACTTTTGTATACTCTTTTTTTTTTTTTTAAGACTTCTTGTTCTACAAATTTTGTGTACCTTTATGAGTCAGTCACTGTTCAAGACTTGGGGGGTCCATACCAGATAACCCACATCCCTATACTTACTGAATATTGATGTACTGGAGGGATGTGTGTGTGTGTGTGATGAGACTGATGATTTTTAAATGTGGAATATATAGGATTACAACACACCCAATTACATTGAGATAATCAAAATATTAAATAAGATGAAGGAATCCATGCTTTAGTAGAGCATTAAATATCAAGAGTAGTTTCAGTTCTAATGCCCAATTTCAGGCTAGTGACTAAATGATCATTAAAGGATATAATTTGTATGATAAAGTATCAGGTACTACATATTCTGTGGTTTTGCCTACATTCATAACTGAAAGAATAATTTTCAGAGATTAAAATGAGGATGCATTTTTTTAAATTTAGATTCACAAGCCTGAATTTTGTACACAGACTCCTGGTTAAGAATCCCTGTGTAAGAATGACTTTGATGCTGCTTTAAAAGAAGTGGTCAGGGAAGACCTTTCTTAGGAGTTGACATCAGTAATATGTTGTGTGATAAGTAGTATTTGTTCTTCCCATTACCAGTTAATATTCTACAATTTAAAAGCCAACAGATTCTCCCCCTTTTTGAGCACCTGATTTTGCAGTACTTTTAGGAGGCTTCGAGTATGGTATGCAAGTACTACTCTAGGGGTGGGTTTTTGTTTTAGTTTTTTACTGTTTTATGGAGAATATAGGATATAGGTGTTATAGCAAGGGAAATTACAGTTACATTATAATTAAAGAGAATTTACCTCGTTACTCAGTTCTCTCCAACCTCTCTGTCCCCAAGTATTGGCAGTATTGGAAAGAATTGGAGTGAGACTTAGGGTTTAAAACTATGACCCATTATTAACTAATTTGGTGAGCAAGTTTATCTTAATCTTTTATCTATGAACTTGTGCTAAAAAACCTACCTCATGGGTTTACTGTGATATTTATAAATTACATAATGAAACAAAGGACTGCAGAAAACCTTAGTTCATATTACCTTCTTTTCTACATACAAATGTTTCAGTTTTTCATTAGTGGTTGGAGGACTACTTTCTGTCTTTAACTCTGATAACTTGATTATCCCCAGAATGAGGTTTAATGGTTTCTACTGGGCCTTTGCCAGAGATACAGTTATCCTATTGTTATTGTTCTGTTACTTACATATAATAATCCTTAGAATTTTTTTTCTGGTGCTCATATTTTTTTAACTTAAAATTCCATATGTACATCTTGTTTTCCCTGCCCTACTAAATCCTTGAGGCGGCACATACTCCACAACTTTTTGTCACATAATGCTCATGACATTATTTAATGAATGGGCAAAGCTTGTTTGTCAACCTTTTAAATCAAGTTTAAAATGTTAACTGAATGTAACAAAATTTAAATTTAGGATTAACCCAAGGAAATACTTTGGATAAAAATGTTAGTCCTTGTCTCTGTAGTGCTTACCTCAATGGAAATGCCCTGGGTTTTGCTTTTATCAGCAGGACATTATTGGGGTGCCTGTGTGGCTCAGTTTGTTGAGTGTCTGACTCTTGGTTTTGTCTCAGGTCATGATCTTGGGGTGATGAGATAGAGCCCTGCATAGGGCCCTGAGCTTAACGCAGATTCTGCTTGAGATTCTCTCCCTCTCCTTTTGCCCCTCCCCTCGTTCTCTTTCTCTCTCTCAAATCTTAAACATTACTAGTCGTTTTAAACTGATAATCAAGATGCAAGAGAAATTACACAGTAGGAAATGGGAAGAAGTGTAGCCAATTAAAGCTATCCTTCATTTACAACAAATTTTATAACTCTATAAAGTTGCCTTTCATTATAATGTAATTTTCATTAAAAATATACTAGCCTTGATTTAAAGTTTACATGTTAGAAGAAAGCCCAGACCGTCCCAGCAGCTCGATGCTGCCCCCTAGTGTTAGCTTCTCCTTCACCTTCATCTTTTCCTAAAACAAGATTTATTTATTTTTATTTATTTATGTTATGTTAATCACCAAAACTAGATCTATTTAAATTAGAATTCGATTCCATAGTGCTAGATTATAGCTAGACTATTTTGGGGTTTCCTCCATCTGGTTACAGGGTCACTAATAAGATGGACATAGTCATTTTGAATTGGTTAACTTTGGTTGCTTTTAGCCCCTAGTTTTCCAAGTATGGAGTGAGTTTGGATGGAGATAGGACAGTAGAATGCCAAGTTTCCCTGCAAGAGTATATGGGATTTTTGAAAGCAGGAGGAAAGGTATATGTTAAAAGTGTGTTTTTGAGATTAATTTTGTATATGAATAAAAGCAATTTTATTCATTTAATCTGGGCTTATGGTGTGAAAATAGTGATAAAAAAATTTGCTTTCTGGCTTAATTTAGTCCCATATAGCTTTGTATTGCCTCGATTGTACTGAAAATAAAATTTGAGAATGTTAATATTACATGATGAGTTTTTTTAAATTCAAGTTTATTTTGATCTGTGACTTAGAATGATTTCTGAAAAATAGAGTCTCAAGGACTGTAATAACCACAAGATTTCCTGTAGTCATATAAACTATAAAGTTTCAAATTAGACCAATTATCAATAGGCTGAACTATTTTCATTAATTTCTCTTTGTAAGTTCTGTGAGTTGGCTGTACAATGACTTCTAAGTTTTTTCCAAAATAAGCAAAATGTATTTTCAATAAAATAAAGTTGACTACAATCAGAATCTCCAAAAATGTGTCTAGTAGGTATGAAGGTGATTTACTACTGAAATTGTGAAGTTTAAAATAACAATAGCATTATTGAAATTATTTCCGACTGTTTAAGAGACCACACAATGTTCAGACATGTTAAAACAACACAGATTGTTCTATGACATGACATATAATAGTGTCAAATTTTATTTTTTTTTATTATCAGAACATAGGGTTTTTTGATGGCTAGATATAGGGATTGGATATTTAAGAGATTTTTAATACTTGATTTTCATGTTAAAAGATGTTACTAGAATGGGGTGGTGGTGGGTGGCAATGGTTACAGGTTGTGAGTATAAGGATAAAATCTAAAACGTTATTCAAGTAGTAAATTGTTTTAACTAAGAGTGGTAGATAATTTTATAATTACCTAATTTTATAATTATATTATAATTATATTGTAGCTATTTTACTGCTGAAATAGAGGGAGATATGAGGTAATACTTGCGCTTTCAGTAACATTTCTAACAGCCATATTTATACTTAATAATATGTACCCTACTTTTGGGGATCATCCATTCCATTCAGAAAAGAGGTTTTTGGGGATTAGAAAAGTGAATCAGAACATTGTAGGAAATACCTTTCTCTTACTAATATAGTAAGATTATGTCATAGGGCTAGAAATAAGAATACTATGATCTTATGTATGAAAGTTATTTTTAATCCTGTAGTGATTAAGACTTATTAGTCATTGATCACTTCGGTTTTTAGATTTATTTTCATTCATGTAGAAATTAGAAAATCTAAATGCTCTTCAGTTATAGTAACAAAATCACAAAGGTCTGCATCCCACTGTCCTATTACTTTAATGCCTGTAAATAAAAAAGAAACCATTTCCATGCGCTCATACCTGTAAGCTTTTTTCTGAACTCATCTTATGTATTTTGTGAGTTTTGAGTTTTAAAATAGTGGTTTCCCCTACAGTTGTCTGCTGAATTTGTAATTTAAAAAAAAAAATGTGTAGATTAAGTCAAGGGTCAGCAAGCTATGGCCCATCTACCAAATCATCCTGCTTTTGTAAATTAAATATTGGAAAACAGCCTTCACATCCACTTACGTATTGTATATGGCTGCTTTTGTGCCATAATGGCAGAATTGTGTAGTGCCTTAGAGTCTGCACTGCCCACAAAACCTAAAATAATAACTGTCTGGCTTTTTTAAGTCTGCCAACCCCTGGATCCAGTTCTTAATGTTTTATAGTTATCTGACATGTTGCTGTTATTTAAGATAGTTAAATTTTCCTGGAACATATATGAGTTAAAAACTAGTAGAAAAACATTCCAATAGAAATTTGTGGGTAATAATCTGAGTTCTCAGGTGTTTTTGTTTTGTTTTGTTTTGTTTTACCTAAATAGTATAGATGCTTTTTGTTTCTACCCCTTTCCATTTTCCCTCCATGGGAGGAATGGCACCTTTATTACGCTTGCAGTTGGAATATGAAGCCCTTGACCTTCAACCTTGGGTTACCACCTAATTCTGTCAATTGTTATACTAACGCAGCATCTCTCACAGTTTACCTTCTCTAATTTAAAAGGTGATAGTGTCTTCCTTGTACCTCCTTCAGAGCAGAAAATGTTTCATACTTACTTATATGCCTTCTCCCTGCTCCTGTTCGCTTCCCTTTCCTCTTCTCTACTTTCACACCTCTCATAAAGTAACTTAGATGGCATGTTTACAGGTCTGTGAACAAATGTTTTAGTGTAATACTTCTCAGTACACCTCTGCTGAGGATGAATTATTACTCTATTCTGATTATATGGGAAGAAATATACTTTGTGCTATGTTATAGAGGATCATAGCCTCTAGATGAAGGGGGCTATGGAGAGATTGATTTTATATGCCTTATCAAGATATATAGAATATGATTAGTTATTATATAATAAAACAATGAGATCAGTCAATATATTAGCAAAACATCTTATGTAATTGTAATGTTTATTACATGATTATATATAAAATTGCATTATATAACAAAGAAAAGTTAGATATTATATATTCTACATAATATATATTATAAAGCAGTGAGATCATGTTTTCCATTCCACTGGAACTTTTTTAGTGCAGAACTTCAACTGACTTCATAATTTGTTAATGTTTGGAACACACTTTTTAAGAATTTGTTTTAAATTTGAATACTCTAGTTTTCAAATAGAGTGAATAATTTGATGTACATAGTGTAAGTATGTTTATTTTCAAGAAAATAATCATACCAATTAAAAAATGAGGAAGGAAATCATAATGGTATATTAAAATCAAATCACTGAAAGATTTTAGGAAAAAAGTGCTCTTTAAATTCACTATAAATATTATATAATTTAGTTTATAATTTATAAAGCGAATGTTAGGGCTTTTCCTATGAAGAGATTTGCCTAAATACAAGTACATGAAAATTTATTGAGGATAAAATACAAACTTTTTTAGTTAACAGGTAAGTATGTATTATTAGTTAAATGGATATTTTTCTTTTCCCCAAAAAATAAATGAATTTAGGGGTCATGTTAATTTTAATTATTTTTTTTTAAGAAGAAAATAATATTGGGAGAAAAAAATATCTTAAATTTAGAAACCATAGAAGAAATTGCAAAAAAATTCCTAGGTTTCATTGCATGTATATGAAAACCTCTGTACATACATAAAAGGGAAAACACTAATCAAAATAAAAAGACACTGCACAGAACTGAAGATGTTTTTTGCAGGAAATATGACCGAGTCTGTTATATAAAAGCCCATATATGTTGGTAAGAATTGAGACACCAGGAAAAATGATAAAAGTATAAATAAAAATAAGGCAAAATCTTTCACTCCAAAATTAATAGTACCAAGTACTAAAGAGAATGCTATGGTCATACTGATGGTGGCAGTATAACCAAACTTAATTTCCCTAGAAACCAATGTGGAAGTATGTAACAAGACCTGAGAAGTGTTAATTTTTGTAGTCTTTCCCTACATCTTGAAATTGTCCAAGCAAGTAACCAAAAATAATAGCACAAATTGAAATTAAAGTGATTGCATATTGTGATTAAAACTCTACAAATGCTTGTGAAAATCTTGAAACTGTAAGTAATTCATTTTCTTTCACATGTGACAAAATGTGATTTTGTTTAACAAAAGCTTAAGATTTATAATTGCTGGTGTTTAGTTTTTTTCTTGTTTCTTTTTCCCAACTGAGTAATTGCAACTTGGTTTATTTAAGCCTATTTTTAGTTTTTTTCAACCAGAGTTTTACATGAATATAAAGTAATAGTTAATAGTTCTATGAAGTTTTTAGGGAAAAGGAAAAAAATCAGTCCTCCCTGTCTTCCTTCTTTCATGTTCTTCTGCCTAGAGAGACAGGGAACTCCTTTTGTTTCATTAGTCGATTATTTTGTTATTCACTGCCATGTCTCCAATGTGTTCATTACTGCTTGTTGATTTTTAATTTAAGTAATTATCTGTTAAGTGAAAGATGAGGATTTACCACACTTTTCCCCGTTATGAACCTTCTCCCATTTTCTATACCCCTATTTTTCAGTACAATTATCCTGTAATTTTGGTTTAGAACAGTATTTAGTGTTATATTTTTATGACTATAAATGTTATAATATGTAGCTATTATAATAAACTTATTTTTCTTTGCTGTACAACTTTGTTTTTTTCTGGCATTAATACTTAATTTCTTTTCCTTTTTATTTTTCTATGTGCATATATATCACAGAATCTATCTCACCTCTGTATCTGAATGTAGCTCTGTTAGAAAGGAATGTGCCCTAAGAAGACTATGTTTATAAAAGAATTTATAGTTTTCTTATATGTTGGACATTGTTAAACTTGATAATAAAGATTGATAATTGATAATGAAATTGGTAGGTTGCTACTAAAAATTAAGTAGCTTTGACTTTTGAATTAGATTTTTGTAAGATTTTGTTAAATGACAGAGCTGAATCTTCACTTTGTTCAACAATTAAGGGGACTTTGATGGCTTAAAATAACTAAGGACACCTAAAAGTAATCACACAGAAAGCTTCCATGGTGAGAAAGACATAGCTTGTGTTGCCAGCATTATCAAAAAATATTATAAATCTATAAAAATGTTAAAAAATGTTATAAAAAGATTGCCCTGGACATTCTATGATTTTTTTTTTTTTCTGTCCTCATGGAAAGGATCATTTTAACTGGCAGTGCTTATGAATGACAAGCTGTTGCAAAATCAGGGACATAAAACAGTGACGCAAAGGGAAGAGCCAAGTTGAATGGAGTGATAAAAATTTGAGAGTGGCAGTAACTATTCTTAGAGTAAAGGCAACTGCCGGTGCTGATGAGTCAATTAGGCATGTGTGCCTAATTCAGGTCCTCAAGGTTAACACTCTTAAGTCCTCTTCATGATGCATGTTATGTAGGTTTGTATGCGTTTGGAGTGAAAGAGGTTGAAGTCTATTTGCTTAAAGGGTAACCTAAAATCATAAACATTTTAGTAGTTTCAAAAGGCATCTCAGTATTTTGTGACTGATAAAAGCCATTACATTTACTAATGCCAGATCAAATGTTCTTTGTATTCACAAGTAGCAGAGCAGACACAGGAATATCATAGGTGGCTTTCAACAGTATGGTTCCAGGCTCCCTGTAACCAAAACTTGAAAAGCTGAGACTTGAGATAGTTGTTTTGATATAAAATGAGAAAAATGTAGGTTTGTACCTGACAGTTTGAAATACAATAAAGATGGATTTGATATGTTGATGCTGGATTTGGTACATTGAATCTAGGCTCAGATATTTTTATTCCCTCTTGTTAAAGTTAGTGACACAGTCACTAAATTACATACACCCAAGTTCACTTATAGCATGTATCTGACTTTTTATATGTATGAATCTCAGTGGAAATATTAAAAGATTGAATGGTGCTTGTTTCTTGGGAAGAGCTCCATTGGCATTCCAAATTAAAATATGGCATTAGTAGATTAGGTATCTGGTCAAGTGGGGGAATGAAAAGGCAAAACTTGAAGCTGTACAAGGATTTAGCTGTTCCTGCTAAGAACTCATTACTGAAATATTTTATGCCATGAAAAGTTTTTTTTTTCTTATGCCTTGAAAAATTTCATAATGTCAATGGAACTGGTGTGTTGTGATAATTCTTTCCTACTTCTCAAATACTAGTGAATTGGGTGTATTGTAATCCAGAATTGGTCTTGGATGCACTAATGCTGAATGTGCTCTTGAATATATTTGGTAGCACTTTTTTTTTTTTTTTTAAGATTTTATTTATTTATTTGAGAGAGAGAGACAGAGAGAGAGAGCACATGAGAGGGGGGAGGGTCAGAGGGAGTAGCAGACTCCCCGCCGAGCAGGGAGCCCGATGTGGGACTCGATCCTGGGACTCCAGGATCATGACCTGAGCCGAAGGAAGTCGCTTTACCAACTGAGCCACCCAGGCGCCCGGTAGCACTTTTTCAAAGGAATCAAAACAAAGGGACTCCCCCTTCTCCCCCTGGTTATATATACTTTTGGAAGTTAAGTGAAAGATACTTAGTGCCACATTTAATAGTAGTAATACCTTAGGGTAGTATACTTGTTTTACAAAACAGCTTTATATATATTCGTTCAATTGATGGATAAATGTAGGTGCTATTCTCCCTGTTTTGCAGATTGGAAACAGTGACACTGCTGGGATGAATTAGGGACAAAGGTTTCTGATCCTTGGTTCTTTACTATGTACAAAATACTATATTCAGTGTGTATGTCAGAAATGGGAATTAAAATAGATCCTGGTTATATTACCGTTAATAACTTGCACTTAAATAGCATTTAGCATTGTAAGGAAAATGGAAAAATGTTTAACGCTTTTACCACTTAAAAAAGCATACTTGTTATTTTGTTGTCATAATTACTGTGAAATAGAACAGGGATTAATATCCCCACTTTTTAAGTGGTAAAAAGACTTAAAAGAGGTTAAGTGATTTGCCCAGCAACTCCTATCAAGTGAGTGGCAAAGCCAGATCTCTGAGGTCTTTGACTCCTAGTGTTTCTTCAGTATGCAAACAGTCTCATTTTGTGTGTACTGCTGTTGAATCACAGAGGGAAACCAAATTTGTATCTGACTACCAATATGGGTAAAGATTAATGAAGTCATTCAGTGTTATAAATGCCAGTTTATGTGATTCAGGACATATATAAAACTAATTTCTTTTATTTAAAGAAGTTCTATAATGAAACCTTTTTAAAAATGAAGTCATTTATGAAATTGGGATACTGTGTACATTTATTAAATGGATTTTCACATTAAGTTTATTTAAAATATGATATATCTATATAATCCAGGTTGAGTGTTTTAGTGGTTTTTTTTTTCTTTTGATCTTGCTGTCCTCCATTGTCCTTCAAAGTAACAATCCTGGAGCATTGAAATACTTAGTTTTAAAACCTTACTAAGAAATTTATAGTATTTTTCCTGTGATTATTTGTGTGTGTGTATAGGTGTGTGTATGTGTATGTATGAGTGAGCCAAGATATAAACTACTGATTCTTTTCATTTGGTTTTCATTTTCCTTTTAAAAAATACTCTATTGGGACGCCTGGGTGGCTCAGTCTGTTAAGCAGCTGCCTTCAGCTCAGGTCATGATCCCAGGAGTCTGGGATCTGGGATGGAGCCCTGCGTAGGGCTCCTTGCTCAGCGGGGAGCCTGCTTCTCTCTCTGCCTGCCATTCCCCCTGCTTGTGCTCCCTCTCTCTCTCCAACAGATGAATAAATAAAAAAATAAATAATACCCTCTTGAGTAAACTTTTTTTTTTGAGTTAAATGTTGAATAGATTATACACAGGATATACTACTGGCCTTTCCAGTAATAGCAACCTGTTGTTGGAAATAGAAATTTTAGTGTCTATCAGTTATTTTTCTTATGTCGAGCAATCATTTTGTTAACTAATCTGTTGATAATATTAGTGACTCTTTTATGTTAACTGTAAATAATGGGAGACAATTTGATTTCCCGGTGAAAATGTTTTGGTAGTATACTGTAGATGAGTCACATTATTAGTAACTATCTCATAGTGTTATGGTTTGATGATATATAAATATGCTGGTGTTGCAGAGAGAGTCCTAGACATTCAAGTTAGAGAACTGCCACACACTTGAAATATCACATTAATCATGTCATATACCTTCTCTGGGTCTTAGATTTCTGTTTATAAAATAAGAGTATTTAGTATACTGAAATATCTTTTTACATTAAACCTTCTGTTATTCTATTACGTCTGTACGAAGTAAAGATAATTATCTTCTTTAGACAAACTATAGAAAGATTTGTATTGTTAGTAATTAGTTTATATTTCAGTTTGTTCTTGATATAGGTGTCTAATTTTATTTAAAAATTAAAATATTGTAATTTGGCACTTCATGTAGGAAAAATTACCATAGAAAGCCTGTAATTAAAGATGTTTATAAGCCTTTATAAAAGAACTTGGTATGGAGATAGATTATCAACCTAATTGCTTCTATTTCTTCTAAGTATAATCATACAGTTTGTTAAACAAGATCCTTTGGTTACCAATAATATCTTTTCTTTTTGGTTACCAATAATATCTTTTCTTTTTGGTTAAGAAATGGATTTTCTATTATAGTATTTTTAAGTGCTTATGAAAACTAGTGAAATTAGGTCTTTAGTTAAGTTATAGGAGTATCAGTTTCTTGGTTTTGAAAATGCACTGTGATTATATACGCTGTTATTATTGGGAAAATTGGGCAAAGAGTGCATAGAAACTGAACTGATTTACAACTTATCTTAAATTATTTTTTAATTTTTATTTTTTTTAGAGAGAGGGAGAGTGTGTGAATGGCGGTGAAGTGTGTGTGTGGGAGGGCAGGGGGAGAAGAGAGAGAGAATCCCAAACAGACTCCACACTCAAGAGTAGAGCCCGACGTGGGGCTCGATCTCACGACCCAGAGATAATGACTTGAGCCAAAGCCAAGAGTCGGATACCCAATGGACTGAGCCAACCATGTGCCCCATATCAGAAATTATTTAAAATAAAAAGTTAAAAAATAAATTTGTCTTTGGAGATGGTTAAATATAGGTCTGTTTATAGAAGCTACATATTGCTGATTTTACTAATTGAAAGTTGAAATATATATATATTTTAAAATTTTATTTTATTTTTTTATTTTTTATTTTTTATTATTTTTTATTTTTTTAAAGATTTTGTTTATTTATTTGAGACAGAGAGAATGAGAGACAGAGAGCATGAGAGGGAGGAGGGTGAGAGGGAGAAGCAGACTCCCTGCCGAGCAGGGAGCCCGATGCGGGACTCGATCCAGGGACTCCAGGATCATGACCTGAGCCGAAGGCAGTCGCTTAACCAACTGAGCCACCCAGGCGCCCCAAAATTTTATTTTTAAGTAATCTCTACACCCAAAGTGGGGCTTGAACTCAAAACACCCAGATCGAGTTGCATGCTCCACCAGCTGAGGCAGCCAGGCACCCCTGAAATATATATTCTTTTTTTTTTTTTTAACTTATTTATTTGACAGAGCACACAAACAGGGGAAGCGGTAGGCAGAGAGAGAAGCAGGCTCCCCACTGAGCAAGGAACCAGATGAAGGACTTGATCCCAGGACCCTGGAATCACGACCTGAGCCGAAGGCAGAAGCCTAACTGACTGAGCCACCCAGGTGTCCCTGAAATACATATTTTTTAAGGATTAAAAATTATTTTGGGTGGCTCAGTCTGTTAAGCATCTGACTATTGATTTCTGCTCAGGTGATTTCAGGGTCATGAGATTGAGCCCCGCATTGGTCTCTGTGCTCAGCGTAGAGTCTTCTTGAGATTATGTCTTTTCTCCCTCTGCCTCTCCCCTTACTCAATGCCCTATAAATAAATAAATAAATAAATAAAATCTTTTTTAAAAATTGTTTTGTCTGAAATAAAACACACCTCCAAAAAAGTACCCAAATGTTAAGTATAACGTTTGACAGATTTTCATGAAGTGAACACACCAGTGTAACCAGCACCTAAGAAATAGCACATTAACAGCAGCCCAGAATTTCCCTCAGGATTCCTCCCCGCCACTTCCCATAGCAAGTTACAGCCATTGTCCTCGCTAAACACTTAGTTCTGATGCTAATGTTGAAATATTAGTGAATTTTACAGGAAAATATTAGTGGATCTCTTTTTTTATTTGCATACAAAGCAAAATCTTTCCATCAGAAGTAGTATAATTAGCACAATGATAAAGTTATTTAATTGTGAATTAACCTGGCCATTAATGTAGAAGTTATCCGGTGATGGAACACTTAAACTTTTAACTGATGATATACTGGAAATCAATAACAAAAGGTGAAATTTAAATTAAATGTGTGGTGGCAACTGCTAGCTATTCTCCAGAATCCAGTCCTCCTTTCTTGTGCAGTAGGATCATTCATAGATATCTTACCCAGAAGGCTTGGGTAAGTAACTCAGTATGTTTGCTGAAGTGAAAAAAGTCAGTTATAAAAATAACATATTGTCAATGCACAAAAACTTAGAAAACTCCTGAACTCAAGAGACAATAGAATATCTTGGCTTGGGCAAAGCTGAATCCTGTAAAGGCCAATATTTAGGGTTGAGTAATAAGTGGACTTAGGCAACATGTCCTCCATTCCTGTCTCAACCCCAAGGATCCTCTTTGTGCTATGGTTAGAAAAGGATCCTTAACTTTCACAGAATGCTTGAGAAACTCCTTAACTTGTAGTTGAGGCTATATTGCCCAGTCTCCTTATAGCTGATTGAGGCCATGTGACTAAGTTGTTGCTACTGGAATGTGAGAAGTGATGCATGCAATGTCTGCTTCATTTGCTGCTTTAGAAGAAATTTCTGTACCTGGACTTTGATTCTGTTTTACAGCTGATTGGAATAGCACCCATGTAAGGCTGATGTGTCTCTGACTGGAGCAGAGCTGCTCACAGACCTGGAGCAGTCATCTTGGATTGTTTTTGAGCAAGAAATAAATTTGATTTTTTCTTAAGCCACTGTCCTTTTGGGAGAGGTTCTTTGCAGTAGCTGCTTAGTCTACGCTGACTAATGCATACTTCATCCAAATGATTCTCAAGCACACATTTGTATAGCAGTTCTGAACTGAAGTTGCAAAGTTTATGAATGATTTACTTAGGAAAAAACATTTAACAGGTTTAAAATTACACTTAGGATGTCACTCATGTATTTGCATTCCTGTGATACTCTCTTGGATGTAAATAAGTAGACAAATCAAGATATTTAGAATTCTTGTAATAAACAAATTGAGTACTGTACATTTAAAACATGACATGACAATTTAAATCTCATACAGACTACCGAAACAAATTGAGTACTGTACATTTAAAACATGACATGACAATTTAAATCTCATACAGACCACCGACAGTTTTTGTGTTTCGTGTGAAACTGGTAACCAAAGGGTTAATGAGACTAACAAGCACAGCTGCAGACCTTTTTTTTTGTTTTTAAATATCCCTAACTCTCCTCCTTGGAGGCAGATATGAGGCTTGCTCTCCTTGCATCTCATCTCTTTGTCTCCTTGTTTGCCTCTCAAACCCTTTCCTTGCTGCATACATGATGTCTCAGTAATTGGCTTTGCTGTGTGTTGGGTATACAAACTTGGGTTCAGTTACAATGTCTCAGTGACTGGCTTTGCTGTGTGTTGGGCATATAAACCTGGGGCCAGTTATAAATTTGGTGAGCCAACCAGGAGCTCTTTGCCTGTGGTTTGTTGGCCCCTAGTCAGTAATAGGAGTCTGGTGCTGCCTAGGACCTCTGTTCTAGGGACCATCCCTGGAGCCCCACCGCAACAGGGTACCATCGACTTTTGGTGCTTAATTTAACTCTTGTGGCAAGGAAACCATTTTTGGTTTGGACAGATGTCTCTTGGTAGGTGCTTCATGTGCCATGCTCAGCCTGTGAGCTTATTTCTTCCTTTCATTTTTTTTTTTTTGGCTCTCTTAGATATCTTTCTCCCATTTGATTACTTCCAAATAGGGGGTATTGGTTCTCATAGCCATCTTTTCTTATTTAAAGAAAGGCTGATTAGAAGCCATTTGGTTTAGTTGGTGAAGATAACTTTGAGGGGAGGAATCAGTGCTCACAGAGGTACTATGGACTTTATTTGGTTTGTTTGTTGCTGCAGATTTTGGTATCTTTGGACAAAACTGGCCATGTTCTAACTGGAAAATGGAAAATGACAATGTAAATCTCACATGCAGACCTTTGGGCTGTATTCTCCAAAATTGGGCAATGTTTAGTTATGAATCCATGAAAAGGAAAAAAATCACCTCTTTTTGTAACACTGCTTGGCCACAATATTTATTAGACTTCAGAGAAAAATGATGAACAGATCCATAAATTATAATACCATCTTTCAGTTAGATTTGTTTTTTTTTAATTATTATTTTTTTTAAAGTAATCTCTATACCCAAAGTGGAGATCGAATTCACAACCCTGAGATTAAGAGCATGCTCTACCAACCGAGCCAGCCAAGTGCCCCTAGATTTTTTTTTATAAAAGGAAGATATTGGGCCTTTAGTGAAGATTTTGTTTGTATATTATTTGTGTATTTGTATGTGTGTCCATGTATTTTGTAAATGTGAGATATTTTCTATCCCTCCAGATGGTATTGCTAAAATTAATTTGTAAAAAAACTCAAGTTAGTTGGTTCTTAGGTGAACACTTGTATGAATTGGGCATTCTAAAATCCAAAATGGAAAACTAACCCAAGTGGTTTTCAAGTCCATGTGATCTGGGAAAATATTCAGTATTAAAGATAATTTAAGGTTGTTGGTTTAATTAAAATAGGCATGTCTTTAGAGTTGTCAGCATTAGATGTAGAAGTTTTGTTCTGCCTGTGTTTACCAGAAGTGAGGTAGGCTCATGTTATTTCTGTTGGAAAATTTGTCAGTAAAGGAGAAAAAAAGCCTTAGAATTCCAATAAATATAATTAAGACTACTGGAAACAATTCTGCATGCAGGGAAAATGAGACTCGTTATTTAAAATGGAAACTCCTGGGACAAAATCTGAATGTAAAAAGGAAAGTTGTAGAAGGTTTGTGAGAAGGGAATCTTTGGAAAGGAATTTTGTACACAGTTGGGATTAAGATTATGGAGATTAGTATGTAAAAAAAGTTCATTAGCAAGTGGTCAACATGTGGGGAAGAGAAGGAAGAGAGGAGAGCAAGATTAGGCAGAAGTTGAGCATTGATAGAGCATCAACAGAAGCCTTAGCTGATTTCTAAGTTCCGAAAGTTGGATTGCCCTTAGAACCTAACATCCTGAATTGTGGCAAAAGGGTGGACTTTTATACCCACATATTGAACAGTCAGTGGATGTGACCACCTGGGAAGAGAGCATGCTCTTGGCAAGGCAGCTGTCTTCAGTCAACGCAATCCCCAGTAGCCTCCGAGAGGTGAGAACTGTTGCCAGCGTTCCTGCCCTGAGAGCCTTCTTTCCTGATGGAGATTCTGATCCGCACATCGCAGTATCCACGACAAGAGCTCCCAATCCATGCAGTGCCCTGGTGTCCTTGTCTTACGAAGTATATATCAACATGGGAGGTGATAGGAAAAAAGGAGGGACTGCAAAAATGTTTTTAAAAATTTTACTGAAATGAATGAGTTTTAATATCAGAATTACCCCAGTATAAGATTGGAATTGGGGGGCGCCTGGATGGCTCAGTCGGTTAAGCGTCTGCCTTGTGCTCACTCTCTTTGTCAAATAAATAAAATATTTTAAAAAATTGGAATTTGGTTTTTCTCTCTGTTAAAAATAGCAGTTTCTTAGATTATTTGTCTAAATTGTAACCAAGGTTTTTATCTTTAATCTGCATAGAAAAAACCCTCTGTATTTGCCTTTAGAATCTCTTATTGCCACCTTGGCTAAATAGATAATTAAATACTAAGTTTTGTAACGATCTGTAATGCTATTTAAGTGTGTTCTTTAAAACCTTCTGATATTTCTGACAGACTTCCCAAATTCAACTTCTAAGTGAAGTCTTTTTTGACTAATGAGGCTAATTTGATATATCAAATTACGTGGGGAACATTGTCAAATAAATGATAGTAAACCTTCTTAGGTTATATTGTATAGGTGAATGCAATAGCTGTTCCAGAAATTATATAAAATTCCTAAGGTTTTACTATATCCTCATATGATGTCATCACTTATAATTCTTATTACTGAAGTGTGTGTCACAGAATTTCCTTGTCAATTGCATTGTAATGACAAATACCTGATACCTTTAAAATCCTTAAACTAAACCAGGTATTTCCTGAACTAATGGGAAAACTGCACTATTTTTGGTGGAAATTAGGGTGATTTTAGAGAGAAGTTATGTTTCAGTAGTACACATTGGTGGATGTTAGATTCCAGTTCTGATGAACTGTCTTTAAGTACTAGTTGTTTTTCTGTAAAACTGGTCTATATCCTGAATTCTTCTAGTTTTCTCAGATATCTGGCCAAGACTTTACAAACTGAGGTTTCTAATTTTCTCCTTTTCTCTTGACTTGGAATCATTGAGAATTAAAACTTCCTTTTTTCCCTGAAGCCCCGCAACCTGGAGCTAGACACCTTGAGATAAACTTAAGAGAAACTTGCCACAATAGCCCATGCCTGTTGCTGTATGGGCCACTCAAAGATCACCAGAGACCTACAGATCATTGAACAATTTTATTCCAGCTGTCTTCATTTGATGGATCTGCTATTGGAAAATCCGGACCTTATGATGTTCACAGAACTAGTTTTATGGACCAATAATAAAGAAGAGCGCTGGATGCAGTGGTGACCCATCAGTTATTATGCATTGCCAAGATTACCAGAAATCAGACTGCTTGATTGCCCAAGGGAACAGGAGGGCACCTCAAGCTGCCAAGTTGGCAGCCCATACAAAGACTCCAAAACCCTCTGTAATGGCTTTAGTACCAGACATAGACTTAACTAAATATCAACCCCAGTATTCCACTGAAAACCTAAGAAGAGCTGAAGAATGGGCTTTTGGACATTACTGGCACTAGCTAGAGCCAGCTGGAAATACAATGAACAAGGGATAATCCTTATCCCAGAACATCTTGTAGAAAAAATAATTAGTTGTATTCACCAAAGCACCCCAAATGGGTGAGATGTTACTTTCTGGTGGATCCAGAAGCATATTGTCAGTCCTAGTCTTCAGAGAACTGTCAAAAAGATAGTAAAAAAAATGTGACATTTGTGCTAAAAACAATCCTGAGACTGAGCTCCCACCAGTTCTAGAAGGTATACCACTTAGAGGCACCAAACCACGCAGACCCCAATCAACTGGGAAAATGGACAAAAATGAACCATATGCTTAGAAGAACTTAGGCAAAAATTTACAAAGAAACTAACTTAACTTGGGGAGAAAACCCCTTGCTGGTTGCCCTGCTTTGAGTAAGTGCCCCTAGCAATAAGCTTGATTTAAGCCCCTATGAAATATTCTGTGGAAGACCCTTTTTACACGCTTTTCATGACTTAGGAGTTCCTGATGGGGCTCATGTTAGGGAATTGGATGTTCAATCTTTGGGAAATACTTAACTGCTATACATAAGTTTCCTTCCAACAGGTTGATGCGTACCCCACAGACGTGCCCTTACACTCACTGAATCCTGAAGACTTGGTGTTATTAAAGACCTGGAAGAGCAAGCATCCAGAGGACCAACTCCAACCTCTTTGGACAGGACCTTCTGTGGTCCTGTTGACCACCCATTCTTCAGTGAAACTAAAGGGAGTTAAGCCATGGATTCAGCACACTCAGATGAAGCTGGTTCCATAAGAATCCACAGGTTCCCTATACCTGTCAGCAAGGAGAGCATCAAAAAGAATCCTGCTTGGATCAGTGAGCCTCTGATGGACCTAAAACTAGGAGAGCTCGTCCAAAGAAATCAATCAATACTTAGTGTTTTTCTATAGTTAGCAGCCTCTCAAGCTTGAAAAGATAATCTACCATTAGGATTTTGCCAACGTTGGCCAAGGCTAACAGTCTTTCTCACTGTTGGATATGTCATTCTGACCCTGTATCAGAGTACAACTGCAGCAACCCAGTAGTAATGCCTGTAACCTTTTCTTGGTCTAATTTGATGTACTCCGTAAGTTTAGAGTCAGGTTAATCAAGTCATCCAATTAACCATACTTCTTGGTTTCAAATGATAGCTTCAGTGATTCTGCAGAATGAAAGTACTGATCCTCCTGAATTAACAGGAGTGCTATGTGCATCCTCAGGTTACATTTTGTTTGTAGATATGAATACTTTCCTAGGGGAATGAGAGTACAAAAATCTTGGTAATGTAGAATGCTGTGTTTCAGTTTGTATGTTGGAACTAAAGAATATTTCTAAATGAGTGCAGAAAGTTCTAGTCTTTTAACTCCGATCTTCTCTCCATTTCAGCTAGAAGTAACTAGAGCGGTCACGGTCCCAATTCCCTCAAGAATGAGGAATGATCAAAAGACAGTGGGGATTGAAACAGATGACCAAAGATTAATAGGACTAATAAGTGCAGCTGCAGCTTTTTACCCCGACTTTTTTTTTTATGTTTGCCTTGAAACATCTCTTTCTCCTCCTTAGGGGAGGCAGATTTGAGGCTTGCTCTCCCATCTCCTTGTCTCCTTGTCTGACTGCCTCTCCAATAAACCCTTTCCTTGGTGCATACTGAGTGTCTCAGTGATTGGCTTTGCTGCGCTTTGGGCATAGAACTTGTTTGGCTACCCATGGGGTCAATTATTTGTTGCCTGATCAACATATATATCACGTTTATTTCCACCACTGGTACCTATTCATTTGACAGTGAGATAATGTGCACTGAATAAACCACAGGACATTTACATATCAGATGAGTGGAGCAACAATCACTGAGAATTTTCTCTTTCACTAGCATCTTCTAGTGGAAAATCAAGGTAAACCGCAGGGAGTGTAACTGTCCTCTTTCTACTTAATAGTGATTCCATAATTTTCCATGCTCTTTCATCTTCATTAGTGTACAAGTAAAATTAATATATTTTAAATGGTGACTATCCATGAGGCTGTATAAGAAACTGCAGTGTTTGGATTAAAAAAACAAAACCTCAAACTTAATGTAGCTTTGGAATTAGAAAACATAATAGACTAATTGGTTTTTTAAAAATTCTTAAGCTACATCTGTCATATAATAATTCTACCTAATTTATTTGGGGAATCATAACATTCAGTTGACTAAAGTATCATTTTAAACAAATGGGAGTGTTTGATTTATTTGTATTGATTATGGTTCTCAAACGTTAGCTATCTGACTCAGAGACTGGATAAAACATTGCCAAGTTCTACTGCCAGTGTTCCTGATTCAGTAGGTCTGGGCGGGGTGCAAGAATTTTTATTTCTAACAAATTCCAAGGTGACTGTGAAGCTGCTTCTGCTGCTCCTACAACCAGACCTTGATTAATCACGGATAGAGGTTAGGTGATGTCTTTTCAAACTTAAAGAAGAATACATAGAAAAATATAACCTGATCCCATTATGCTGCTCTAACAAATACTAAGTGATTTGTCGCAACACTTCAGACCCCGCTCTTTTTAAGAAATAAAACACCGCAGATGCAGTTAAATGTGTATACCACCCTCCACCATCAGACTCCTCTCCATCTCTTCCTGAAAAGTAACCATTCCAGAATGTAATCATCCCCATGTTAGATTCTTGCTGCCTGTCTATATATATGTCCCCAAAGTAAAATGTTTTGCATATTTTTAATTGTGTTTAAGTGATAGGACATGTATCTTTTTTGTGCTTCTTAAATTGTTTCTGAGATTTGTGCATGGTATATATTCCTTCACAGTCATACATTTATAACTGCAGTGTAATATATTTTTTTAAAGATTTATTTATTTATTTGAGAGAGCAAGAATGAGAGAAAGTACATGAGAGGGGGGAGGGTCAGAGGGAGAAGCAGGCTCCTCGCTGAGCAGGGAGCCCGATGCGGAACTCGATCCCGGGACTCCAGGATCATGACCTGAGCCGAAGGCAGTTGCATAACCAACTGAGCCACCCAGGCGCCCTGCAGTGTAATTTTTAATTACATAAATATACCACATTTATTTTATCCATTCTTCCACTGATGGGCATGTAAGTTTGTGACAGTCACTCATTGTTACATAATTGATTGCCATTCCTTATTTACCTTTTCCTTGCTGTTAAGCCCCCATGTTCTGTGAGTACTTCCTCTCTCGTATATGTAGGAGAGAGAGCTTCTTTCCATTCCCAAGGGAATGAGTATCTATTTGTCTGAGCCAGTCACAGTAATTTCTTCCTTTACCGGTGATTGGTTTTGGCATGAGTATGTAGTACAGTCCTGCTCTAATATATGTAAAGAGAAATCTGGGAGAGACTTTAGGGAAAGATTATTCTCCCTGGGTAAGAAGCAGCATGAGGAGGGGCGCCTAGTTGGTTAAGCATCTGCCTTCGGCTCGCATAGTGATCCCGGAGTCCTGGGATTGAGCCCCTTTTCAGGCTCCCTGCTCAGTGGGGAGTCTGCTTCTCCCTCTCCCTCTGCCCCTCCCCCTGCTTTCTCTCTCTCTTGCTCACTGTCAAATAAATAAAATCTTTTTTTTTTCTTTCATTAAAGAGGCATGAAGATAAATTCTCCAGCTTTGGATATAGTTGTGTAAGGACAGAATGGTTGTAGCAACAGCAGTTCCTTGAGACTCTGAGGGGAAAAATCTGAGAGGCTGGGTTTTTGGTCATGCAGTTATCCTAGAACCACCCATTTTTCCAACTTTTTTTATGTGAAATTTTCTTTTAGTGTTCTGGTATTTACAAACCAAAGTATCCTGTACAAGGTAGCTAACATTTAAGAAGAAACAAAAAACAATACTGCAATAAAGATTCTTGAGTTTTCTCCTGTGTCTGAGTGCAAAAGTTTCTCTAGGATAGATGCATTGATAGAAGTGGAATTTTACAGCTGTAGAGTATGTTCAAATTCACTTTTAGTAGATATCAAATTGCTTCCCAAAATGATTGTACCTATAACATATGCTCCCATCAGCAATGTGCAGTAGTTTCTACTTCTCTACATTAGATCTTTGCTTAACACATCTTGTCAGGTATTTTTGTCTATTAATGTCTTGGTGCATTATCTGTGTTAGTAATTATGTTACTTTTCAACCAGCTGTCCTCTTTTTTTTTTTTTAAGATTTATTTGTTATTTTAGAGAGCGAGAGAGGGAGAGCACTTGAGCAGTGGGAGGGCAGAGGGAGAGAGAGAAGCAGACTCCCCACCCAATCTCACAACCCTGAGATCACTACCTGAGCCGAAACCAAGAGTTGGTTGCTCAACCGGCTGAGCCACCCAGGGGCCCCTGTCCCCTTCAGATCATTTGTATAGTTGTCTATGCAGTATTGGAGTTTTTTCTGTATTGATAAATATGTTTTATATATTCTGGGTACTGATCTTTAATATGCATTGTTTACATATACACATTGCAAAGATCTTCTAGTTTATGGCTTGTAATATGCTTTGTCTATGGTGTTCTTTATTGTAAAGTAATATTTAAAAAATTAAACTTTTCTTTAAAGGTTTGTGCTTTCTGTGTCTTACCTGAAAAATCTTTCCCTAAAGTCCTAATATTTTCCTAAATTTTATTCTAAAACTTGAAAAGAATTTTACTCTTCCCATTTAGGTCTTTATTCCTTTTGGAGTTGATTTTTGTGTATGGTGGTAGGAAGAACCGCTTATTCACAATCAGTATTGACTTTCTTTCTGAATTCTGTTCTGCCCTCTTGTGTATTTGTCTGTTCCTGTGCCAGTTCTGTATTATTTTTGTTAATGTAACTTTATAAATAAGTCTTTGTTAACTTGCTAATCTTTCAAATTGTATTATTGTCTTTGGGTTTTTGCTCTTCATGTGAATTTTTGGATAAGCTTGTGCAGTCTTAACCAAAACAAATAGCTACTAGGATTTTAATTGACACTGAATTAAATTTGTACACTTGGGAAGACTTTATATACCATGTATCTCCTCCAAGTAGGTGCTATCTCTCTAGTTTTTGTAGTTCTTGACTGTCCTTCAGTAATATCTTACACATTTCTTTTTTTTAATGGCCTTGTTCTGTTTATTTCTAGAAGCCTTATAATTTTTGTTAATTACATTTTCTAACTGGTTTTCACTGAAGAAAATTTTATTTTTTATTTATTTTTTATTTTTTAAAGATTTTATTTATTTGACAGAGACACAGCGAGAGAGGGAACACAAGCAGGGGGAAGGGGAGAGGGAGAAGCAGGCTTCCTGCCGAGCAGGGAGACCGACGTGGGGCTCGATCCCAGGATCCCGGGATCACGACCTGGGCCGAAGGCAGACGCTTAACGACTGAGCCACACAGGCGCCCCGAAAATTTTATTTTTAAAAACTTTTTCACTGGCTGCTTCAGTGGCTCAGTAGGTTTAGCGTCTGCCTTTGACTCAGGTCATGATCCCAGGAGAGATCAAGTTGGGCATCAGGCTCCCTGCTCAGTGGGGGTCTGTTTCTCCCTCTCCCTCTGCCCCTTCCCCCTTCCCCCTGCTCATGCTGTCATGTGCGTGCGCTCTCTTTCTCAAATAAATCTTTAAAGAAATAAAAAATAGCTTTCTCATTGAAATACAGTATGTATATAGAAAAGTACACAGAGTATAAATACAATGAATTATCACAAAGTAGGCATATTTGTGTAACCATTACTTAGAAAAGAATGTTACTTCACTATCCAAATCCAATTATTACCCTCTACCATCCTTTCAAAAAGTCATCATTGGGGCGCCTGGCTGGCTCAGTCTGGAAGAGCATGTGACTCTTGATCTCGGGGTTGTGAGTTCAAGCCCCATGTTGGGTGTAGAGATTACTTAAAAATAAAATATTAAAAAAAAAGTCATTGTTTTGGTTTAGTTTTACCCATTTTTAACTTTATATAAATACATATTGCTTATTATATGCTTTGTCTGTGGTGGTCTCTTTAGTGTTTGCCATCTTTTGCACAGTCTGTTTATGAGATTTATTTGTGTTGATGTGGGAAGCCATAATTTCATTTTCATTCCTATGTCATATTCCATTGTAAGATTATTCTGTTTGTCCATTCGACATTTGATGAACATTTGGCCATTTTCCTGTTTTAAGCTATGATGAATGATGATTGTGCTAACTTTCATGTTTGTGTCTTTTGATGTCACTGTGCATGCATTTCTGTTGAACATATACCCAGGATTAGAATTGCTGTGTGAGTGGATATGCTTATGTTCAGCTTCTGGGAGATCCTGTCAAACATTTTTCCAAAAGATACCAGTGTATGGTCAGTCCCACCAGTAGTGCATTCAAATTTGAGTTAACTCCATATTCTTAACCTACATCTTTTGTATTTTATTCACTCTGGTGGGCATATAGTAGTACCTGTGATTTTAATTTATATTTCTCTGGTAACTGTTGAGGTTGAGACTCTTTATATGCTTAGTAATTTGGCTGTTTTCTTATGAAGTGTCTGTTCAGACTTCCTGTCCATTTCTCTATTGAAATATCTCATAATTTTCATATTGCCTTGTAGAAATTCCTTATGTATTTTTTTTTAAAGATTTTATTTATTTATTTGACAGAGAGAGAGATAGCGAGAGCAGGAACACAAGCAGGGGGAGTGGGAGAGGGGGAAGAAGGCTTCCTGCCGAGCAGGGAGCCCGATGTGGGACTCGATCCCAGGACTCCAGGATCATGACCTGAGCCGAAGGCAGACACTTAACGACTGAGCCACCCAGGCGCCCTCCTTATGTATTTTTGACTGGTAATATTGTGATAATCTTTTCTCAATCTGTGGCTTGCCTTTTTTATTTTTTTTTCAGATTTTATTTTTAAGTAATCTCTATACCCAACGTGGGGCTCGAACCCACAACCCCAATATCAAGAGTCACATGCTCTACCTACTGAGCCAGCCAGGTGCCCCTCGCCCCCATTTTTGTTTTAAAGATTTGTGGCTTGCCCTTTTGTTTTAAAAAAAAAATTATTTGAGAGAGAGAGTGTGTACGATCGGTCAGTGGGAGAGGCAGAGAAAGAGGGAGAGGGGAACCAGACTCCCGCTGAGACCAGTGCTCATCATGGGGCTCCACCTCACAACCCTGAGATCATGGCCCGAGTTGAAACCAGGAGTTGGACGTTCAACCAGCTGAGCCACCCAGGGGCCCCTTGCCTTTTTAATCTCTTAATGATATCTCCTGATGAACAGAAATTCCTTAATTTTAATTGTAGTATACTTTATCAGTTTCCCTTTATGTTTTTTATGTTCTATTTTGAACGTCTTGAAGCTAGTCTCCCAAATCTTCCAGATCTACACTTTTCAGTATAGTAGCTCTTAGCATGTGTGGTTATCGAGCACTTGAAGTGTGGTTAGTCTGAATTAAGATGTCCTGTAAGTGTAAAATACGTGCTGGATTTCAATGAAATAGTATTAAAAAAGAATGTAAAAATCTCACTAATAGTTTTTATATTTTTATATTTATTACATGTTGAAATGATAATATTTTGCATTTATAGTGAGTTAAATAAAATGCAACATGAAAATGACTTTGACCTGTTTATTCTAGAACATTTTAAAATTAATTGACTCGTGCATTTCTGTATTCTAGAAGTGTGCTGTCGAGTAGAACTTTCTGTGATGATGGACATATTCTGTATTTACACTGTCCAGTATAGTAGCCATGAGCTGAAAGTGTCTGTTGAGCATTTAAAATGTAGCTAAGGTGATTGAGAAACTGAATTTTAAATGTGGTTAGTTTAAATTTAAGCAGCCATATATGGGTAGTGGCTACAATATTGAATGGCACAGTTTGGGACACTTTATTGCCTTAACATTTATTGTTTTTTAGGTTTATGATCTGTCTGAATTGATTTTTATATATGGTGTTAGGTAGGGGTCAAGTTTTATTTATTTTTTTCTTCCAAATGGAAATCAAATTGACCAAGCACCAAGGAAAAGAGAATGTTTACTATTTTTAGACTCTGTTTTGTTTCTTTGGTATATTTGTTTCTTCTTCCACCAAATACCTCACTGTCTTTAGTAGCTGGTAGAGTAAGTGCTCCTATCTTGTTCTTCATGAATGTCTTGACCATTATTGGACTTTCCTTTTTCCACATGAATATTAAAAATACTTCATCAATTTTCACAGTTTCTTCTGGGATTTTCATTGATATTATATTGGATCTATATCACATCCAGTCATGAACATGATATAGCCATTCATTTATTTAGGTCTTTTCATTTCTCTCAGTAATATATGATCTTTTATTTATGTAAAGGTCTTGCACATTTTTTTTTTTTTTTTTTTGACAGAGACACAGCGTGAGAGGGAACCACAAGCAGGGGGAGTGGGAGAGGGAGAAGCAGGCTTCCCGCTGAGCAGGGAGCCCGAAGCGGGGCTCGATCACAGGACCCTAGGATCATGACCTGAGCCGAAGGCAGACGCTTAACGACTGAGCCACCCAGGCACCCCGGTCTTGCACATCTTTTGTTAGATTTATTCCTAGCTATTGGTACTGTAAATGATAATGTTTTCTAATTTCACTTTCTAATTATTACTAGTATATAGAAATAAATTGATTTCAGGTTATTGTCCTTAATATGGCAGTTTTACTAAATTAACTTATAGATTCTTTTGGGTTTTCTACATACCCAGTCCTGCCGTTAGTGAATAATGATATTTTTATTTCTTTCCGATTTTTATACATTTTACCATTCTATTTCATCTTGTCTTGCTGCACTGACCAGGACCTCAAGAACAAGGATCAGCAAGCTTTTGTAAAGGACCAGATAAGAAGGAAGCCAACAGTTTCTGTATAAATATATAGTAGATTCTTAAGTGTTATGCTTAAAGGGAGTCAGGATAGTCTATAGATGGAGTCATGAGCAATTTGTACTAATATGAAGGGCTGTACACTATTTTGATAAATTAAAAAGGGCCATTTTTATATGGAATTGAAGGAGGAAAGAATGACTTAGAGCACTGAAAAGAAATGTGGTAAAACAATTGCCCCATGGATTGGCAATTGCTGGAGAGTTTATGATTATATTGAATGTATCTAAGTATGAACTAATGCTTGCTTCTCTTTTTAAATCCCTTTAGGAAAAATAGAAATGAAGGTACATATGCACACAAAATTTTGCCTCATTTGTTTGCTGACATTTATTTTCCATCACTGCAACCATTGCCATGAAGAACATGACCATGGTTCTGAAGAACATCACAGACATCGTCGTGGAATGACAGAATCGGAGTCAAGCAAATTTTCAGTGCTGGATGCTGAAAATGAAAAAAAATATTATATTGAAAAACTTTTTGACCGTTATGGTGAAAATGGAAGATTATCCTTTTTTGGTCTGGAGAAACTTTTAACAAACTTGGGCCTTGGAGAGATAAAAGTAGTTGAGATTAATCATGAGGATCTTGGCCATGATCATGTTTCTCACTTAGATATATTGGCAGTTCAAGAGGGAAAGCATTTTCACTCCCATAACCACCAGCATTCCCACAATCATTTAAATTTAGAAAATCAAACTGTGACTAGTGTATCAACAAAAAGAAACCATAAGTGTGATCCAGAGAAAGAGACAATTGAAGTATCTGTCAAATCTGATGATAAACATATGCATGACCATAGTCATCGCTTATGTCATCACCATTGTTTGCATCATCACCTTGATCATAACACCACTCGCCATTTTCCTAATGATTCCATTGCTCACGGTGAGCGTGGGGAGCCTAGCCATGAACCTTCAACAGAGACCAATAAAACACAGGAACAGTCTGAAAGTAAGCTACCGAAAGGAAAGAGGAAGAGAAAAGGGAAGAAAAGTAATGAAAATTCTGAGGTTATTACACCAGGTTTTCCCCCCAACCATGATCAGGGTGAACAGTATGAGCATAATCGGGTCCATAAACCTGATCGTGTACATAACCCAGGTCATTCTCATGTACGCCTTCCAGAACATAATGGTCATGATCCTGGTCATGGACACCAAGATCTTAATCCTGATAATGAAGGTGAACTTCGACATACTAGAAAGCGAGAAGCACCACACGTTAAAAAAAGTGCAATTTATTCAGCTGCTACTCACAAAGATCATAATGAAGATGACCGTCAACATGAGGTAGGTGTAAAGAGATGGTTGCTCCATAATTCTCAGATAATTGTGGAGCACTTTAGGTAAAAAGAGAAGTAACAGTGGAGAATAATCAATCATATTCAAATTTATTTCCAGATAATGTTCCTGAACAAAATTCATTAAGAAATTAAAATCAGATTAAAAGATTTTATCTGGATTTTCACTTGCAGTGTTCTCAAATTTGGGTTCCTCAAATCTAAATACTTAAAGGTTGTTAGAACATATATCCCTTATTTTACTTCCTTGCTTATGACTTATTTTGACTTCCCAAGTTAGTTTTCATTTTGTTATTGCTAGTTGGTTCTAGATATTCGAAAGTTGAAGCCCTTTTTGTTCACCTGTCCTGTTGGAAAAGAGGCATTTTCTTTTTCATAATTACTTAATGAGTTAACTACAGAATGGTTCCCAGTCATTGATGTAGCTCCAAAGTCAGTTATTTTATATATGTGGTAGGTTTGTTTTCTCTATGTCACTTTATTGTAGGGCCTGCTTCCTCAAAATTAATCTTTTCTCATGCCTTTGACAGATGTAGGGTGAATGCAAAAAGATACAATAATAGGAAAGTCCACTAGTAATGGGATGGTTGTGTTTTCCTTTAACATTTTCATATTCCTTTGAATACTTTCACATTTGATTGGTTCCTTCCCAATTTTTTTTTAATTATTTACCTTAAACATATTTGTTTTTGTTTCATTAAAAGTATATCAACATCCTTATTTAATTCTAATTCTTATTAAAGTTTGGAAAATTGTTGAATTTATTTGTTGTTCACATGTATAAAAAGCAGTACCATCTAATAGGGAAAATGACCTCACCCTTTCTGTTTCTGTCTCTATTACTGAAGTATATTTTGCATCTATGGAAATATCTTTGTGTTTCTTCCCTGTGTAAATAATCAGATACTGGTTTTCAGCAGCACAGATTTTAAAATCACTTATATTTTAGAATCTTAGTGTACTGTAAGGAAATGCTTTTATTTATTTACTACCATAGATAATATCCTAGAATCTTCTGTTGATTGTAACTGGACGTTATCATTAATGTTACTCTTTCTGTCAGACTTATGGGGTCTGTATCAGACATGTTGTTTTATATCCTGACAGGTCTGATGCATATTAGGAATTTTCTCAGGATTTCTAGAAATATTCTATGCATTGGATAGAGTAGTACCTCATGTTAAGACCTGAGAAGAATACTTTTCTTGTTTGAATGTTTTGATTTTGTTTGTTTTTTTACCATAAATAAAATCATACAGTGAGGTAGCAAGTCAGTAAATAAGCATGCAACCAAAGTGTATGTGATGTGTGGGGAAAAAGGCACTCTCTCCTTCACCTTCATTTTAGGTATTTGCTATATGATAGGTCCAAACTTGTTTGCTATTTGTTTTCTGCTTTGTTTTGTTTTGTACTTAAATGTACCAGTGGATGAAGCTTTTATCTTCCAATTTTAGCATTGGGCTAGAGTTCCCCAGTATAATATTTTTCTGGGGTACCTTAGGCAGTGAAAATGTCTATTGTATACTTTAATATAAAGTTGTTAAAGTACTCTATGCCTATTTAATAATCTTGAGTGGTTGATGATTGCACTTTGAATAGGAAAGTGATTTTTCTCTTCACCCTTTATGAATATAGTTGTGAGTGATTTTTATTATTGAGAAAGTCATAATCTTTCATGTGTTGGAGTGGAAAATGGTTAAAAGTCCATGTAAAGTCTTGGGTAATGAAGTTGAATGTATTTCTATCATAAATTCTTAATGAAAAGCTTTATTTGTAATAGATATCTGTATTACAGGTTATTTTCAAATCATATTTAGAGTATTTTTTATTATACAGTAATTTCTTTTTCTGCTTAATCTTCTTAAAATACTTGTTTACTTAATTTGTTTTATCCATTTTTTGCAGTGTTTGAACGTCACTCAGTTGTTAAAATACTATGGTCATGGTGCCAATTCTCCAATCTCACCTGATTTATTTACATATCTTTGCCCTGCTTTATTATATCAAATCGACAGCAGGCTTTGTATTGAACATTTTGACAAGCTTTTAGTTGAAGATTTAAATAAGGATAAAAATCAGGTTCCTGAAGATAAGGCAAATATAGGGGCATCAGGTAAGAAAGATTTAAGTTTTTTTTTCCCTCAAAATAGTCTCTGTACTATTTTAAAAATGTAATTGAATTAGAAAGTAATTCCAAATTACTGTCTTCCTTTTGGTGACTGTTAGTATAGTTTTAGTCAGGATTAGATATGAGTGTTTAAAAAGGATTGGGGCTGGACAAGAGGAACAATACAGTGTACTCGTCTTTTCTGGGATTATGGAGGAAGGTTTTGCTATGGATAGAGAACTAGATTAAAAAGGAAATATAGATTTGTGATAAATGGATTCTTCTTGGTGGGCAAATGTAAATAATGGGGCTGCCAATTAAAGTCATTTGGTATTATAATCACTTAACTCTTTAGCAGAGTTGAGGGCCTCTGGTGAAAAGCTAAGATTAAGTTTATAAGGAAGTAAAAAGGGAAGCCACTGTGGTTAAACTCTGTGAATGTCAGAAATGCCAATAATTGGCAGATGAATTCATTATGGGCAATTTTATAGAGAGCTTCAACAAAAGTAAAAACAAAACTATTTTCAAAATTCTCTCTAGGCTTTTTTTAAACCATATCAGTTTGGCTAGATAGCTCCACCTTGATGCTCACAGCTATCTCCCACTTAATATTTCCAAAACTTCTACTCCACAAAAAGTTTGTACCTCTTACTGAGTCTCAAATGCCATAACAATTCATTTTTTTTTTAAATAAAATCTGAAAATCTTTGACCTTTTTCTCTTATGGTTTTGTTTTTCCTTTTTTCCCTTGCATAATCAGTTGTCAAGTCCAGTTGAGTCTTCTCTTAAATACCTTCTAACTCTATCCACTCCATCATAACTTGGTTCTTGAATGAATTGTTGAAATAACTTCATAACCTTCCCTTTCTAAAATGCAAATGAGATTCTCCAACACAGAGTTTTTTCTTTTTAGTGACAGCTAACATACCTTAATTAACAGGTATTACAGGCATTCTTCTAAACTCAATTGACTTTTACTTCTCACAACAGTTATATAAGGTGGAGAATGTTCTCCTAATAACTTTCCCAAAATCTCAGAACTAGTCAGTGATAGTGCTAGGATTCAAGCTGAGGGAGTTTAGCCATTTTGCTGTCCATGTGCTAAGTGTTTCACGTGCTTCCTCCCCCCCCCTAAATTTTAACAGTATTCTATTGAATTATTTTTGTTTTTGTTTAAAGATTTACTTATTTATTTTAGAGAGAGAGTACACAAGCGAGTGGAGGGGCAAAGGGAGAGGGAGAGAGAGAATCCTCAAGCAGGCTCCCCACTGAGTGCAGAGCCAGACTCAGGCCTAGATCCCCTGAGATCATGACCAGAGCCGAAATCAAGAGTTGAACCCTTAACCAATTGAGCCACCCAGGCGCCCCACTGTGTTGAATTATTATATGAGGGAGCTATTATATGATTCTTATTCTTACAGACATGGAAACTGTGGTATAGATAAATGATAGAGCCCACCAGGCCTAAGGTTTGTCATAAATCCTCTGGGCAGTCAATCACTATGCTATTATCTTCCAAATTTAGTTAATTTGGATATCACCTTTATAATTTTGCCATGTATCTTTATACTATTTAATATTTTTCATTAGATCTCTAGTGTTTTTCATTATATCTTTTATATTGTAAGCAGTAATGTCTATGAGAATGTGGATTTGTTGTGATGTGCTAGTTATATTTTTTTCTCCTATATTTTAGGAAACTGCATTATGTTACATTGTTCAAATTTTGGAGTCCTTTACTTGGCTGGTCAGGCTTTCTAGGATATGATCCCTGCCTGCCTACTTCTCTATCCTTATCCCCCACCATTCCTTTCTTTCCTCTCAGCCCTAACCATAACAAACTCCTGATGATAGATATTCTGTTTTTCCCTCATTTATCTCTGCCTTTTCACATTCTGAACCTTTCTATTTGAGTGACTACTATGATTTCTCAAAGATTCAGCTCAAGGCTTAGACCCTCTGGGATAACTTACTAACCATCCTAGGTTTAATTAAGTTCTGTTCCTGACACCCTCTGAATATCTCCATCCCAGTACAGAGCTTGGGGGATTTTCATAATTGGATTTGTTATCTGTTTTTTGTTGGACTTCAGTTGCTTAAAGGGCCTTTTGAACAAAAAGAAAGCATTCAGATATTGATTGAATGAATAAATTACTTAATATTAATCTGTAAGCTTTCAGTTATAACCCAGGAAAGACCCTTGTTGAAAATGAGTCTTTAAAGATCATTTTATGAATGCATTTGACCTTTGAACAACACAGATTTGAGCTTAATGTGTACACTTGTATGCAGATATTTTTCAATAAATATACTGGAAAGTTTCTTGAAGGTTCGCAACAATTTGAAAAAACACACAGATGAACCGTGAAGCCTAGAAATACTGAAGAAATTAAGAAAAAGGTATTATTGTAAGAATACAGTATATAACACATATACAAAATATGTGTTGTTTATTTATGTTAACAGTAAGGCTTCCAGTCAACGGTAGGCTATTAATAATTAAATTTGGGGGGAGTTAAAAGTTGTAGTTGGATTTTTGGCTGCATGTGCAGGGGCAGGGGTTTGTCCCCTAACCCCACATTGTTCAAAGGTCAATTGTATATCAGGCAGCTTAGTATACTTTGATAATACAGTCTTAGAATGAGATTCATGAACTTCATCATGTGCAAAATCACAGTGAGGGCAGTTCTGGTTGAAATGCCCAAGATGGAGTGGCACTGTTGCATAGTAATGAAAGTAACTAAATAGATATGTGTGAATATGGGCCAAAAATGGGATTCTGACAAGATAAAAGATTGGAAGGGCAGAATTTAAAAATATTTCATAGCATAGGAATAAGATAGACATGTTTAAGAATATCACAGCCCAATATACATATAAGAGTTTTATTTGGGATAGAGATATTCTTTTTTTTTTTTTAAAGATTTTATTTTTATTTATTTGAGAGAGAGAGAATGAGAGACAGAGAGCATGAGAGGGAGGAGGGTCAGAGGGAGAAGCAGACTCCCTGCTGAGCAGGGAGCCCGATGCGGGACTCGATCCCGGGACTCCAGGATCATGACCTGAGCCGAAGGCAGTCGCTTAACCAACTGAGCCACCCAGGCACCCCTGGGATAGAGATATTCTTTATTAAAGTTTCAAAGAATACAAGTGAAAGGAAATGCTCTCAATACATAACAAAGTCAGTCTCATAGGTACCTATCTATCTACTGGTTAATTTCTTTGCAGTAGGAAAATAACTTTAGAATAGATAAATTATAATAGTCTATATTTATTGGAACCATACCATGTACTCTTCTAAATACTTTTACAAGGATATTTAATTTGTTAAACCCATGAGGTGGACACTTTTATTTACTTCTATTTGCTGAGGAAAGGAGGCTTTGAAAAGTTAAGGAACTTGTCCAAGGTCACATAGATGCCAGTTAGCAGAGCTATGATATGAACTAGAGTATTCTCCATCTAAAGCTTGAAATTGTAACCTGTATGCCCCTCTTCATTCCTGCTAAAAAGGTTCTTAAGTCTGCTTTGCTAGCATAAGTGACTGGGAGATACAGAGAGTTATATATAGTTATATTTGGTAGTGCTTTGACAGGTAATGCAGACATAGGCAGCAAAGTGGTAGACGTAAGTGTTAGTATAAGTAAGTATTGCTATAAGTATAGATTAGTAAAACAAAACAAAACCCCCAAGAATAGTCTTGTTAGGAAGTACCTATTCAGTCAGGTAAGATCAGTAAAAACGGAGAAAGTGAGTCCACATAGTAGCTTTGAATTCTGGTCTTTGGACAGATAAAATATGTTCCCTTTGCTGGCTTCATGTTCAGTGATCTTTGTAGATGAGTAAACGTCTTAAGAGCCACAGTCTCTGAGGTGCTTATAAATTCTCACTGAGGCAGTAGAAAAGGGGAAGTTAGGTCTGAGATTATTTGGCTTAAATTAAAAATAAAACACATTTGTTGTTTACATGGAAAAACTGATAGGATTGTCACATCTAGAGTTAAAACTAGTAGCCTATTTTTAATTTTAAGGCTTCTAAGAAATTCTAGTCGTTTTTACATCAACTGTGGATTATGTCAAAGTTTTCTGTGTTTTAATATTGACATAATCTCTGTATTTTAACAGAGCTGTTGACAGATGCTTGACAGTCATAATATTGAAAATTAGTTTATTCAATCTGAAAAGCCTTAGAGGAAATTATACTTATTTTGGAAACAAATATATAACTAATAGTGAATATTGATTAGTTGTTTGCCGGTGGTTATTAGCACTGTCAGGAATGAAGCTTGAATTAACTATATCTTGATAGATGTTAAAATTTTTGAGAGAATGCCCTGCTAGTAATTATTTTTAATGACTGCTGCACCATTAAGAAAGGTTAACTTGTTCCATATAAGTCTCCCATAGTGACACAGCCACTATCGTTACTGTTCAAAGACTGCTGTAAACCAAGTATGCCATTTACTGTGTATGGTAGAAATCGTTTGTTTCACAAGATTGGGTCATTTAGCCATAGAGTTGACCCTAGCTTAATTACCAAGGGGTGGGTGCGGTTGTGAATAGGCCGCTAAGCATTTTCTGCCAATTAAAATGCTGAAACAGTGTAGAAAACTGCCATCTTGCACATGCTTTGAACCGAGTTAATTAGGAAGTTTCCATAGATGAGCGCTTCTTTTAAAAGAATGCATTTTCTCCCTAGATAATGAGAAATGGAGTTGATGAATAACAAGCTTGAAGACCTTTAACGTTTTAAGTGACCTAATTTGCAGAAAATAAGTGAAACTTGTTTCAGACATTTAATGTTTTTTATTGTATATGGTATCTTGGGTATAAATAAAGGAAACATTTGTTAGTTGCATTTAATAGTTTGCATATTGTTTTGCATAAGTTTTAAAAAAGATGCCTATTTGTTGTTTTGGGACTTTTTTTTTTTTTTGGTTTGCTTTATACTAAACAAGTTGTGATTTAAAAGCACAATAATTTGGTTAGAAATTAGATAAATTTTATTACCTGAATTGCTTGTTTTCTACAACTAGGAAATTATGGTAGAGTTTATGTAAGTGTAAATATAAGTGTTATTAATTCTATAAATAAGTGTTTTTATTTTTTAAAGATTTTATTTATGGGGTGCCCAGGTGGCTCAGTCAGTTAAGCATCTGCCTTCGGCCCAGGTCATGATCCCAGGGTCCTGGGATCGAGCCCCACATCGGGCTCCCTGCTCAGCAGAGAGCCTGCTTCTCCCTCTCCCTCTGCCTGCCACTCTGCCTACTTGTGCTCTCTGTCAAATAAATAAATAAAATCTTAAAAAAAAAATAAAGATTTTATTTATTTGGAATAGAGCACGAGCCAGGGGACAGAGGGAGAGGGAGAAGCAGGCTCCCCACTGAGCAGGGAGCCAGATGCAGGGCTCCATCCCAGAACCCTGAGATCACAACCTGAGCCGAAGGCAGACACTTAACTGACTGAGCCACCCAGGCACCCCTAAAAATAAGTGTTTAAATAACACGGGAAAATATTTCAAGTATAATAAAATCAATGTTTCTTCTCGTAGGTCAAAAGGATTGTAATTGTTCTTGAAGAAGATTTACAAGTTGTGAGGAGAATGACTCTTAAAATTTCAGTGCTGGAAAGCTAAAATTACTTTTAAAAAATTAACAGTAAATCAGTATAAGAAAACATGTATTTATAATAACATACACTTGTGAGAGATAGTAGGGCTGTTTTGCTAATGAAGTTGTTATGATGGAAAACCTATAAAAATACCTGGAAATCTATAGAAAATACCTGGAAATTTTCTAATTTATCTGAAATGGAAAATACAGCTCTTTATCCCTTATTTCTTAGCATTGGCAAAAATAAGTGATAATTTATGTTAGATGGGACATAAATACTTTAACCTTACTCTCATATATTTTCAGTTGACACTGAAATAAATACAAGTATATTCTGATGATTTTATGTAGTTTTCTTATAGATCCTCCTTTCTGTGAAGCCACCTCTAAGAGTTAAATACATAAGTGATAATAAATAAATCACTTGGCTGAGAATTCTCTGAAAATACTATAATTTAATGGAGAAAATAGTGGATTAAGAGAGGACTTTGGGTTTAGTTTTTACTTTGCCATTTTAGTTTAGCTAGCTATTTTTTTATGGTAAAATATAAATTACCTAAGATTTGCCATTTTAACCCCTGAAATGTACAAATCAGTGGCACTTATTACATTAACAATCTTGTGCCACTGTCAAACTATTTTTTTTAAAGATTTTGTTTTTAGGTAATCTCTGCACCCATTACAGGGCTTGAACAACTCCAAGATCAAGACTTGCATGCTCCATTGACTGAGCCAGCCAGGCATCCCCAAACTATCTACTACAAAAATTTTTTATCACCCCAAATAGAAACTGTATAACCATTAAGCAACACATCTTCATTTCCTTTTCCTCCTAGCCCTTGGTAACTTCTCATCTTTTTTGTTTCTAAATTTGACTCTTCTATTCTAGATAGTTCTTGTAAGTGGAATCATACAATATTTGTCTTTTTGTGTCTGGTTTATTTCACTCAGCATAGTTTTCAAGGCTCATCTATATTGTAGCATCTATTAGAACTCTATTCCTTTTTATGGCTGAATAATATTCCATTGCATGCATATACCACAGTTTGTTAATCCATTCATCCATTGATGGACATTTGGTTGTTTCCACCTTTTGGCTATTTTGAATAATGCTGTAATGAACACAGGCATACAAGTATCTGAGTCTCTGCTTTCAGTTCTTTTGGAATATATACCTACGAGTGGAATTCCTGTCATAAAGTGATTCCTTTTAGCTTTTTGAGGAATAACCAAACCATTTTACAGTGGCTGCACCATTTCACTTTTCCATCAGCAGTGTACTAGGGTTTCAGATTCTCTGCATCTTTGCCAACTTGTGTGTGTGTGTGTGTGTGTGTGTTTACTAGCCATTCTAGTAGGTGTAAATTTGTATTCTTTAACATTTAACATTTCTCTGCCTCAGTATGCAAATCTGTAAAGTAGAAGGATATTGATCTACATTAGAATTTTCCAAATCATATTTTGTAGGATCCTGGTTCATTGAGATGTACGAATAGGTTCCTTGATCAAGTGAGTTAGAAATATGCCGCATATTCTGTTCCCCTTGCAGAGATTCACAGTGCTTATTAAGCTGTTAAAGGCTCTCAGGGAACTTGTTTAGCCAAGAATTACCAAGTCTTTCTGATCATTAAATTCTCCTCTCACTCTCCTTGGAACACCACCTGAGAATTAGATGAAGACAGTTTGAGGAATGCCAGTGTATATTATTAAAGTCCTTTAGATCTATAAAGTATGACACTGCCAGTTTAAGTAGCTCCTGGTCAGCAAGGAATTGAAAAAATTATCTTTCTAAAGGGGCAGAATAATTGACATCTTTGAAATTGTTTTTTATAATTTCCAACTCTGTCAATCAAGGCAAGGCATATATGGAGGAATAATTAAACTATATTATAATAACCCCACTTGTGCCCTCTGTTTTATGTACAAAATATGTTCCTGGAAGTTATAGGATCCTTTTTAGTCCTATACTTTATTTTTTTAAGTCAATTAAAAGATCTTTTAAAGGTAGCAAGCATACTAAACGTATCTCCTCTAGTTGGAAAAATGAGAAAACTCTGATTTTAAAAAAGTTATATAAGGTGTTCATAGTTATAGAAATTATTTAATTTTGGGGCGCCTGGGTGGCTCAGTTGGTTAAGCGACTGCCTTCGGCTCAGGTCACGATCCTGGAGTCCCTGGATCGAGTCCCGCATCGGGCTCCCTGCTCGGCAGGAAGTCTGCTTCTCCCTCTGACCCTCCCCCCTCTCATGTGCTTGCTCTCTCTCATTCTCTCTCTCTCAAATAAATACATAAAATCTTAAAAAAAAATTAATTTTAATCTAAGAGCATAGTCTTTTTCTGATTCTTGGCTTTTATTGTTGGTCAGTAATCAATTTATTGACAATCATTTGACTCTGTGACCAGAAAACCAAAAGCATTTGTATTAATTATTTTTTTAAAGTGTGTGTTTATATGCATGCATGTATATATATGTATCAACTCCTTTCGGAGGGGCCGCTGTCCAAGCTCAGTATAATACCATTTTACTGAATGATTCCAAGTGGCATCATTCACATTTTATTCTAAGTAAACAGCATTCCCGCAAAGATACATTGAGGATGGCACCCTGGTGGGCAGTTCTCTGATGGTGGATAGATTTATGTAAGGCTTTCTCCTTTGTGGGATTATGTTTTCTTGTATTTTCTGATTTTCAGGTGTCAAATATCACAAATGCCAAAGATTTTCTAATCATAAAACGGGCTTCTGTCTTTCAAGCATTTCACAGATTTACTTTCCCAAATGGATGAGAAAGAGATAATTTCAGAGCTGATACATAAGAAATTATACCTGGGAGTGTGTAATATGTGACATGTACTCATTTGTGCACACATGAACTCATACACCCTTTCGCACTCAGACCCTCCCTCAACTATTTATGTAAGCACTTGGGTAATTTAATGTGTTAGTCAGTGATTGGTCTTAAGTTAAAATATATTTAGCTCACCTGTCATATTGGCAAATCAATGTTTCATGAATTCAGTTTTCTTTGGTTTGTCATTTGGCAACTTGGTTTTAGCTAATTAACCAAAAGCCATTTGAGACTCTAAGTCATCTCAGAATAGTGCAAAATGTTTATGGTTTCATATGATTTCTTGGACTTTTCATCACATTCAGAATACCTTTAGCCAGAAGTTAATATGAAAATTTTAGAAAGGAAATATTTGCTTAGAGTAATGTTCATTTTCAGATATAATTTTTGTGATTAGGGAATAGAATCACATTTTCTCTCAACTCTTAATGATTAGATTTTTAGAAATACGCTTATAAGAATATATGTTGGTTTAATAGGGTCTTACTCTAATCTCAAATTTTAAAATAATGCTTCTAATGCTAATTTATTAAATTATTTTGTGTAAGTTAATCTTAAATATCTACTGTATCAAATTAATGGTATTCTCTTTATATAAGGTTTAGAAATTTAATTTCTACTGCGGCTATCTTAAAAGGCAAATCCAGAAAGAAAGGAATATATATTTCCTAGTGTAGAACATAACCCTAGAAAAGAGAAAAGATCAGGTTAAATAAGATTTACCCAACTAGATTTTGGTAAATGTGGATTCTAATTTAGTATCTTAATCTGGTTATAATCTGGTCTATATTGTCTTAGACGTGGGGACATAGGGATAAAATAAGAAATACTTTTATTGGATAATTTTGGTGACTAATTCCAGTGCATTTTTGAACAAAATAATTCTGACTAATAAAAATTTCTAGTAATTATGAAAAGTCACAAAATTTGTTTCTATAGTGTGTCTTGGGTTTCATCTGTAGTTTTGGCAATCCCCATCCACATATATTAGTATGTACAGAATATCTTGGAATATGAATTACTGGGTTTTCTAAGTAGTTTTTAGTGCTGTTTTTCTTTAAGTTCTTAATTGAAATTGCATTTAGATTGATTGTTTTGAGAAAAAGTGCTTCTAAATAGAATTATTGCCAAAGTAAGGAAAACTATATTTCGGAGGGGAGAGTTGTATATTAATATGAGACATTTTACCTTTAGGTTAATGTATTTATTACCAGCCTCAATTTGTCCCATTTAGTTATTACAAGTATCTTTTGTCCACTTTTTTCCCCATTACTATGATTGGAGCTACAGAGCTGTGGTAGTTTGACAAACCTTTGTTGGTTTAGTTGACCCATAACTTTATTGGCTCCCTGAATTTTTGTATACCAATGGCCACTTTACTCCAACCTATTTCCTCAGGCTCTCCCACTGATTTTTATTGTTCCTGCCTGTGTTTATGGGACAAGGAGATAAACTAACTTGGTCATCAATATTAAGTCAACTTTTAAACCTTATTTGACTTTCTATTTTTCTTTTTAGAATAGGGTTTTTTGACCTTAGTTCCATTTTGCCTTATAATCCCAACCATAGTTGGGGGAATCCTCATCTTACCCTTTGGTTTCACTAACAAGGATGTTGACTTCATAATGAATCTTTTTCCTTTCCCTCTTCCTTCCTCCCAAATCTTTGCAAGTATTAAAGCCACTGAATCCAAATTCTGGTTGTGTGTTTCCACCTTCTTTTGGCCTTTTAGATCACCCATTTTTGTATTAGAAATTATATGTTAGATTTAGAATAAACCATAGAGCTTACATTAGTAGTAGATGACCTATTGTTTTAATCCTGCGAGCTAATTTAGCTTAGAATTAGTTTATGGTGTTAATGTTATTGGAAACTGTGAATAAACACAATTGTATTGATAAAGCTCAGCATTTAGTGGGTCAATTAAAGTTTCATTTCCTTACCTATCCTTACTTCTCTTTGTCTTTGACAATTTTTTTACCTAGTTGAAATGCATTTTACTTTGTTCTCTTACTGAAACACTTAACATAAAATCTCTCAGCAGATTTATAGTCCTGTTGGGTTTGATGAGAATAACATTTTAGATTAAAAACTTTACAAAATTATCATTCTTTAGTAAACTTTTCTATAGGTAAAAATTAAGCAGAATTTTTAAACTTAAAACATTTCCATTTCATTTAACCCATTAATAGAAAGTAATCTTACTTTTTTTTGAGAGAGAAAGAGCATGTGTCTATGTGTGTGAGCGGGGGATGGGGGGAGGGCAGAGGGAGAGAGAGAATCTTAAGCAGGCTCCACATCCAGCATAGGACCCGACACGGAGTTGATCTCACCACCCTGAGATCATGACCTGAGCCAAAATCAAGAGTCTGAACTTAACCTACTGAGCCACCCAGGCACCCCTAAAGTAATCTCACTTTAGTGAAAATGCCCCACGCCCTGAACCACTCACATTATTTCTGGTGTCTAATCTGCTTATAGAGAGCTTAAAGAAATGTGCATAGAATTCCCCCTTTTCCATCACACTTGTGTTTTTCACAAGTCATATTGTGAAAACATTTCTCTTGTGTTCTGATTCAGTTAAAATTATATAGCGAAGGGGCGCCTGGGTGGCTCAGTCGGTTGAGCATCTGCCTTCGGCTCCATGTCCCAGCATCCTGGGATCGAGCCCCGCATTGGGATCCCTGCTCCGCGGGAAGCCAGCTTCTCCCTCTCCCACTCTCCCTGCTTGTGACCCCTCTCTTGCTGTGTCTCTCTCTGTCAAATAGATAGATGAAATCTTTAAAAAAAAAATGTAGTGAAATTTTTAAAAAGTAGAAAATGATACAGAAACCCAAATTGGAGGAAAGGGAGTTTGGAGCTGATTATGGAGTAAAGATGATATCAAGGGGATTGGACTGAATTATCCTTTGTGAAAATAAGAAATGAACTACAAAAAAGCTAACTAATAAGCCTTTTTTGTATCTGTTCTGAATATGTTTCCATTTTTGGACTGATATGTTAAGCTTCTTAAACTTCCTATTAGAAAGATTTACAAAGATAACACTAGATACTTGGCTTCTTCTAATGATCACAGCAGGGTTTTATAATTATATTCTCTAAATAAATAGTTTTATTGCTCTGGCTTTACCTTTATACCTTGGTAAAATTTTATTTATGGTCTAGATATTAAGAATGAATCACAGCCTGAAGTCATTTTAAGTCCCTTTTTCTAATAAGGTGGGCTACTGAAAGTACTATTTATGACTGTGTAACGAAGGTCTGAATTTCTTGATTCTTTTAAGTATTCAGGTTGGTTATGTGGTTATTTGTCTTGTTTTGTTTTTAAATACAGCAGTGCCAAAATGTAAAACTTCTTAAAAAGCAAAGTCCAGGTTAAGATAACCTGTCTTCCATGACTCATTTATCTTGTGTTGATTGTTCTTTAGAGCTGTTTGGTTTCTATTGTCATGTTAATGTTGACTATTAACTTCTTTCCTACAGCATGGATTTGTGGTATCGTTTCTATCACTGTCATTAGCCTGCTTTCCTTGCTAGGCGTGATCTTGGTTCCCATCATTAACCAAGGATGCTTCAAATTTCTTCTGACCTTCCTTGTTGCACTAGCTGTAGGAACAATGAGTGGAGATGCCCTTCTTCATCTACTGCCCCATGTAAGAAACTTTTAATCTTTAAAAAAAAATATTTAAGCGAAAAGGTCCTTCATTAGCAAGCTGTGTAGCACGCCAATCTAGTAATTGTTTTATTTGCTTGTAGGATGAAGTATTTTTCCCATTTGCATAGTTTTAATAGCAATATATTTTTTTAAGATTTTATTTATTTATTTGACAGAGAGAGACACAGCGAGAGAGGGAGCACAAGCAGGGGGAGTGGGAGAGGGAGAAGCAGGCTTCCCACTGAGCAGGGAGCCCGATGCGGGGCTCGATCCCAGGACCCTGGGATCATGACCTGAGCCGAAGGCAGACACTTAATGACTGAGCCACCCAGGCACCCCAATAGCAATATTTTTGAGATAAATTGAATCATTAGGTTTTAAAATAGCAACAGAAATTGGTAACATCGTTTTACTTTTTCCCCCTCACAGTGTATACATACCAAATCACTATGATGTACACTTTAAATATCTTAGTTTTGTAAGTCAGTTTAACCTCAGTAGAGCTGAAATTTAAAAAAAAACATGCTCTGTTAGCAGTTCTGAAATATACCATTCACTGACTTTTATCTGTAAGAAAGCCTTTAGAAGAAATATCTAAGAGGTCTCATAATGCCACAGGCACTTTATTTGTTCAGGAATAGGTTGACATGCTCAGTTAACAATTTTAGGCATTTAGCGCCTTACACTTGGGGCTGTTTATCTTTTCACCTGGCATACCACTTGTTTTCTTCTATTTTAGGACACTTTTTTTTTTTTAAGATTTATTTAGTTGAGAGAGACAGGCAGAGAGTATGCGAATGTGCATTTGAGTGAGGGGAGGGGCAAAGAGAGACAATCATCAAGCAGACTCCCCACCCAGGGAGTACCCTGAGATCATGACCTGAAACCAAGAGTCGGCAACTCAGCCGACTGACCCAGGTGCCCCATATTCCAGGAGACGCTTCTGATGATAAGATCTTATGCCCACACTCTAGTTACCTTGCTTATCATCCTCCCAGGATTTTATCCAGTATTACTGCTTTTACTTCAAATTATGAAAATCCTGGGGCTTTTTCTTTTCCAAATGTCAAATTATAGGTTTGAATATTTTTTTTAATTCTTACCACCTCCTTCTGGAATATTTGGGAGACAGAATTGTATTTTTTTTTTTTTAAGTGATCTCTGCACGCAGTGTGGGGCTGGGACTTAAAGCCCAGAGGTCAAGAGTTGGATGCTCTACCACCTGTGCCAGCCAGACGCCCCCAGAATTGTATTTGTGTGTTTTGTATAATCCTTCTCCCCTTCTTCACTTTTGGTTGAGAATTCCAGATGTGGTATCTGGAATAATATATAGCACTGCCTTAAATTGATTAATGAATCTTAAAATTGTGAATATGAATTTTTTTGGTAAGTTGATGATTTACTTATTTTCCCCTTTATTCCCACCCCTTGCTTACCCTTTTTACCAGTCATCAAGAAAAGCAGCAGTTTTAAAACTAGGCCAAGTAAGGACAGTTGAAGTGAGAATAGTCTTTAAGTGCTATTTAACTTATTTTTTCTAAGAAGTATTAATTACTTAAAGCTGTAATCTTTTGAATGGTCTTGCCTTCTTTGCGAAGTTTAGAAACCTTCTCTTGGCCACTAGCAAATGGAGAAGGAATACAAATGTTATAGGGAAGGAAAATACTTTAGTTCTCTAACTTTTAAGGTCACTGTTGTGAAGCTTACTCATTTCGCAATTAAAAAGTAACTTTGTTTCTGTACATTTGTTTTTGCTAGAGCTTTAAAATGTAGAGAATTAAACACGTTTAAGTATATACTCTGCTATTGTTCCACAGTATAAGGACAGGTCGCACCTCATTGCTTGTTTAAAATAGTTTATAAGAGAAAGCATAAAAATATAATCAATTTAAGAAAAAGTCAGATGACAGAGAGTCACAGGTTTTGAGCTGCTGGTGAATTAGTTTATTTTTACTAAACGTTAGGCATCTGGGTCTTGTTTCCTTCAGTTTACAAAGGACCCCTCGCTCCTTAATATGTTACTGCTGCTCCATTCTCACTATAGGATGTATCTTAACCCCTATAGGCATTTGAGTTTGTGGTCTTCGAGTTACCATGACATGTAATACTTTCTAGGCCACTGAGAACATCAGAATTCAATAGGAGGCTACTTATATTTAAGTGAAATAATATTTAGAGAACCACTTCAAAAATTGAAAGGTATTTTCTGTGTGTCTTCTAGGAGATTATAATCTCAAAATTTTAAAAAGCATTTTTAATTACTTAATTCAAGAAGTTTTTGTTATTCTTATTAATAGTCTCAGGGTGGACATGATCACAGTCATCAACATGCGCATGGGCATGGACATTCTCATGGACATGAATCTAAGAAGTTTTTGGAAGAATATGATGCTGTATTGAAAGGACTTGTTGCCCTAGGAGGCATTTACTTGTTATTTATCATTGAACACTGCATTAGAATGTTTAAGCACTACAAACAGCAAAGAGTAAGTATTTTTTAATGGCTTCTCCCATTTTCTGAGATAGAAAACTTAACAAAAAAAAAATCGTTTTCTGGCCACATGCTTAATTGTGATATTGGTATGTATTAAAGGAAACATTGACTTTGATCTTTGTCATTCTTTGTCATTACATTTGTCATTTATAATCAAGATACAGCATTCTTAGTTTTAGTTACTTTGTTGGATTTTTTTCTAGTTGACTTAAATAGGGTAGGAAAAGCTATTGGCCAATTTCTGTTTATTTAAAAAAACCAAAAATGTATAAATAGAGTTCCACTTAGGTCATATTTTCAAGTATAAGTGGCTTTCATTGTCCTGTTTTTCAAAGAAAATGTTTCACACAACACATTTCTTTATCAGAAATGCTAATAGTAGAAGCACTAGAGGTGAGAAGGATTTAGATTTGGGGGGCTTGTAGGAAGGAAATATAATGAAATGAAAGAAATGGTGATGAACCTCTTGGGAGATGATGTTGAGACTATTGATGAAATACCCTGCTTGTCATGAGCTGTGTTTCATGGCACATTTGTGAGAATAAGATAAATATCTAAAATAATTTTTCCCCTAAGTAATTTCAGGGCTACTACCATTTACACCCTTCCCTTTTCACAGTGGTTTACATCTGTTTCTAAAGCTCTGTCTTGAGAACATCTCCCTAACATGTTTGTGATACTAGTGCTGATTATCTTCAGTATACTCTGCTTAAGAGGAACAGTGTATTATGTCTAGAGAACATTTTTAAAAAGCTTATACAAAAAAGAGAACATTCTTAACTTTTTGCTGGTTCACTACAAATATTCAAAAAAAAAAGAAGAAATCTTTTTCCTCAAAGACAAAGGATAGTCATGATCATAATATATATACGGTCCACTCTTACAATACAACCTTTATGTTATTTTTATGTATATATTTTGCTTGTGTATGTATGTGTTTTTTTTCTTTGAGATAAAATATGGTTAATTTTTTTAACTTTTTTAAAATTATTTTATTATGTTAATCACCATACATTACATCATTAGTTTTTGATGTAGTGTTCCATGATTCATTGTTTGTGCATAACACCCAGTGCTCCATGCAGTACGTGCCCTCTTTAATACCCACCACCAGGCTAACCCATCCACCCACCCCCCTCCCCTCTAGAACCCTCAGTTTGTTTCTCAGAGTCCATAGTCTCTCATGGTTTGTCTCCCCCTCTGATTTCCCCCCAGAACAGAGCTCTAAACTGAGATTCAGGGGGAGTGATTCTAATTCTTGCCTAGGCACAGACTAGCTGTGAAACTATGACTCATCTGTCATGGTTTCCAGTTGCTATCTAAATCTATGGGAAATAAACCTACTTTTTATCTGTATTTTCGTATCATACTCTAAATAGTATATTTAATTTTAATTGCCATGTTTTAGTCTGGACATCATCATATTTAATTGCCTCCAAAGAAAGGTGATCAAGATGATGTGCCAATAAATTATCATCTGAGGAATGGTAAAAGGAACTGGGAAGGATCAAAAGTGAAAGAAATCTAACAGTATTTGGTTTTTGAAAGCTGTGTGGAAAGGTTGAATGGGTAAAGAAGAGAATAATGTGGGAGGGATGCCAAGGTGAGAGTGGTAGAAGGAAATGAGTCAGAAGAGGGGTGATGGGAGCTTGAACTAGAGTCATATCATAAAAAGGGTAAGAGAAGCTGACGAAGAGAGTTCTTTCAATGAGAGAATAAGTTGATCGTTGATGACAGGTAAGAAATACAGGAATTTTAGGGTCCATTGCAAAGGATATAGAGAAGTTTTGGAATTACTGTAAAGCCCTGATTTTCTTTAGTTTTGTGTACCTGTTAACACTGAGGCAGCAAATATTAATATATAATATGTATAAAATATTAGGGTCTGCATAACTTACAGATAAATATAAAATGTAGTCTTTCAAGAGATCAAGATAAAGTTTTCTGTTTTTTATAATTTAATCTTGATCTCATTTTGAATTTAAATTTACTGACTAAATTAAACAGGTTTATTTTTGTAAACTATTAATACAGGAGAATAGAGTCCCCTGTAGAACATGGTACTCGTTTTGTAAATTCGAAATTGTGGGAAGTAAATAACTGTGAAAGGAGCCCCTAAATCTACTAGTAAGAAATTCTTTAAGTATATCAAAGAAAGGACTCTGGGCAGGTAAATCAGTATATCTTTTTTATGATAAATAGCATAATGAGTAACCAGAGATGAAAAAGTATATGGCATTTTTTGAAGAAAGAGAATTAGTGGTATTTGAATAGAACAGATATTGGACCATCTCTGTAGAAGAATCATTTATTGGAAGGAAGCTTTCAGAGCATAAATTAATACATCAGATGCTGACTGGTTTCAGCAAGTTGAGGCTCTGAGGGTAATGATTTGGCAAGTTTTTAGAAAAGTAGACAATCAGAACCAAAGCAGTTGAACAGAATCCCAGCTGGTGTTTGCATTTTCTTAACACTTTTGTACTAGTGTTGGCTCTCCCCCCCCCCCCCGCCCCACCCCTCTTTTTCCCTTCTTTAACTCATGACTGCTGTTTCTTTTCTTCTCTTTAAGTTGTCTCCATATTACTTTCTCTTGAACATTTGGTGTTTCCCCAGTTTCTGTTACTTACTGCTGTGAAGCAGAACAACCCACAGCGTAATGGCTTATAACAATAATTTAGTATTTCTCTTGATTCTGTGGTCTCCATCTCAGTGTAGTACTCCTCCACATGGCCTCTCTTGAGGGTCTGTACTGAGTTTCTCCATAGCAGAGTGGCTAGCTTCCCTGAGCAAAAGCAGAAGGTGCCAGGCTTCTTGCAGACGGTCCCAGAACCAGCCCATCATCACTTTCTTGCATTCTGTTGATCAAAAGGGCAGACCTTATTTGCTGTCTTAAATTTACATAGATTGGAAATAGAAATTTAAGTTGGAAGAGTTGTCAGTGGTAGTTACGTAGTTACACTGATAAAAGAAGAAAGCAGACTATTGAAAGATAGGAAAATTCAAACCTAAACAATGAAATAAAATAATTAGGATATATTAATAATTGAGGATAGATTAGATGAGAAAGAAAACCTATCTTTATTGCAAAGCTGTGAAGAGTCAGTTACTGATAGGTCATTTTCATACATCACCTCATTTAATCCTAAGAATCTGTCATTTTTATTTTACAAATCAGTATTCTTTTTTTTTTTTAAAGGATTTTATTTATTTATTTGAGAGAGAGAGAATGAGAGACAGAAAGCACGAGAGGGAAGAGGGTCAGAGGGAGAAGCAGACTCCCCGCTGAGCAGGGAGCCCGATGTGGGACTCGATCCCGGGACTCCAGGATCATGACCTGAGCTGAAGGCAGTCGCTTAACCAACTGAGCCACCCAGGCACCCCTACAGATCAGTATTCTTATGCCCACGTCTCACAGAAGTAAACTACAGATTTTGGGACTTTAATGCAAGTGTGACTCTGGCCATTATGTCACATGTAGGGAAATGTAAGATTGCATTCAACACAATGAAATTCAAAGGAATAAACTTTAGTTTTTTGGAACTTCCTATTGCCATACACTGTTAAATAAGGCAGATATTAAATATATTTCACATTTCACTCAGTTGCATATAATCTAGTATTGTGTACCCCATTCTGTACTTTGAAGTAGATGAATTGCACCTTTTAGTTGAATAATTGGGAAAAAGAAAACACGACATATAAATTTAGTTGGATATTTTATCTAGTTAGACCCCTTGATTAATTTCTAAAAACTTTTTCTCACTTTTTTCCTAAATAATTTATGAATAAAGTGTTAGTACCAGTTATCCCCATAGATGTTAACAAGTGAATATTGTTGCTAATTGTGGCTGCATATTTGATATTAATACCAGATTCTTTTCAGGGAAAACAGAAATGGTTTATGAAGCAGAGCACAGAAGAATCAACTATTGGAAGGAAGCTTTCAGATCATAAGTTAAATAATACACCAGATGCTGATTGGCTTCAGCTCAAGCCTCTTGCCGGTAGACAACAGTTCTGACTAAAGAGAAACTTTTAAATATAAAAATTGAAATATTGCTTCTAAACTGTGTCTGTGTTTGAAATACCTTGTTTTTGTGGCTTTCCTAATATTAGTTTATAACTTGTATTTTCTTAAATGTGAGTGTATCTTGTGATTTTGTTAGTGTTTTATTTATTTTAGCCTTATTTATACTGAAACGTGGGACTAATTATATCACAGGGCAAGGAACTTATTGCACTTTTACTTCACAGGGAAAAAAAGAATGAAACAAAAGGCTTCATAAGCAGTGTACTCATGTTATTTTTAGATCTTGGCAATACAAATTCTCTGTGCCCTCCATATGTGATTGGTTTCAAATGGAAGAGGGAGAGTGGTCTCCATACAAAAAAATCTCTGCTCACCCATTCATCTTTTCTGTTGCCTGATAGATGTGATGAGATAGCTTACAGTTTTCAAGGAAACAGAAAAATTTTTTAATCTAATTGTACCTCTTTTTGAACTTGTGTTTCCCTTGAGTATACGAATGATTTTCTGCAGAAAGGGGGCGGATGAGACTCTTAACTGTACTCTGCTCCAAAATACAATTTGAGAAGTAGTAGGCTCTTTGTCACATAATAAATAGCTTTTGAAAACTAGGTGAGAAGCCAACCTCAGTTAACAAAAGTACTTGTCAGATGTTGTTATCACTTACATGGATTTCTGAACTTGCTTTTAGTATTGATCTGAGCAGCATTTTCAGATGGGTGGAGCATTGGAGGGTGCCAGTTATTTAAAGTTTGTCTTTGTTTTCTAGAGTGATAAGAGAAGGTTAGAGTGGGTAAACTTTAAGGTTCCTTCTTTCCCTGAAAAATTACGGGTCCATTGTATTGTCCCGTAAATGCTGCAATAACTTTCTCCCCTTTGGTTTTCACCAGCTGTTTATGATGTACTCCTTAAGTTTCGGTGTCTTCATGCTTGCCTGTTCTTCTCACTTTGCCTGCTATTGAGCTCAGTGCTCTTATTTACTTCATGTGCTTCATCTTTTGGATGCTCAAAACCCCAGTTTGTTGTGTGTGCACATGTGTCTTTGTTTTATTTGCTTTTATACATTTACTTGGGACTTGTAAAAGACATTTACTTAAGGAATGTTTATTACACTGCTATTCTGCCTGGGTTTAAATTAGCAAAGAAGGGTTCATTTACGTGTTGATAAAGTATACCCTTTGCTGTTATAAACGTAGGAACTGATGACTCGGTTGTTTCTGAAGATCGACTTAATGAAACTGAACTGACAGATTTAGAAGGTCAACAGGAATCCCCTCCTAAAAATTACCTTTGTGTGGAAGAGGAGAAAACCATGGACCATTCTCACAGTGATGGACTACATACCATTCGTGAGCATGATCTCCATGCTGCTGCCCACAACCACCACGACGAGAGTAAAACTGTGCTGAGGAAACACAACCATCAGCGGCACCACAAACATTCTCACCATTCTCATGGGCCCTGTCATTCTGGATCTGATCTCAAAGAAACAGGGATAGCTAATATAGCATGGATGGTAATCATGGGGGATGGCATCCACAACTTCAGTGATGGGCTAGCAATCGGTAAGTAGGTGTGAAACTTGGGTTAAAATCCGTTGTTCTTTAAGACCATTTTCCTTTGTCCACAGTTTCAGTACTAATATTATGAATTAGAATACATAAGATTAACTTTTGGAGGTTAACAAGTATACTGCTGTGTTTTACTCTAGTCATTTAATTTTTTTTTCCCAGAGGCTGTGTTAATGTTTTTGATGAGTTTATTTGGGGCATAGAGGTGTAATTTTACTGGATTTTCCTTTGAACATAAAATGTCTATAATATAATATAATATGTCTTTAATAACATTTCAAGGCATAGTCACCATATGAAAAAAGCTACCTTAACATTTTATTTTCAAATACATTTATAGGACCCTGAATGTATAATTTCAATCCTAGGTTTAATAATTTTTTTTTTGTCTTTGAAAAGGTGAAGAAAAATTTACATGTTAAAAATCCATTTTACCAAATTCAAATACTATATTAGAGCCTTGCTAATGTAAACTGATATAACCAGTTAAGGAGAATATTAAACGTGATTAATACATGATTTTCTTTTCCTGACTTGACTCAGAAGTAGGCTTTGATTTCTTTCAGAAAGGAGAGGCCATATTTTTGAATCTACCGTAGCTGTCAATGTTAAAGAATAAACAATTTTACTAGGAGAATCAAATGCATTTATACCTCTGATACTCAGTCCTCCAGACCATCAGACAAATAATACTTTGTAGCACTTATGCTCTAAACCCAGAGAAGTTCAGATAAGGATAGTAGCCATTTAGCTATCTTTAAATATTTAAATGGGAGAGCAAATAAAATCGTAGGTTTACAGAACTTAAAATTTAGCATCAGACTTGCACTCAGAGACTGAAATGCTGAAAACCATTACTACTCCCAAGCTTTTAGTGAGTTAGAAGGCTACCCTAATGGAGGATTTAATTTCTCAGGGAATACTTCCTTCATTGAGTAGCTCTTTTCTCTGGTTGTCATATACCTATTGTACTTCACTATATATTCAAAACGTATAGTGTAAGATAAGTGTGAGTCACTCACATATTATGAAATTAATTTAGGTAGACAAAAGAGGCTGTACCTGTCATTATTAATGAAAATGGAAAAAGCAGAAGTAAACGTCACTTGATTTTCTTTCTACCCCCAACCTCAGGAGCAGCTTTCAGTGCTGGATTGACGGGAGGAATCAGTACTTCTATAGCTGTCTTCTGTCATGAGCTGCCACATGAGTTAGGTAATATATAACCTTAAGAATTTCACCAGATTTCGTCAAATCTAAGACTTCTTCAATTATAAATGTGTCTAAATTTTGGAGAGGTTAAACATAAAAATGGCTGATGGCAAGTATAAATGTCATCATTCTCTTACTATATAATTTGTGTTATACGTGCCTAAAAATGTACATTGTTTTATGTGTATGTATTTTTAATTTATATGAACAGTATCATGTTATATCCCATTCTGTTCCTTACCTTATGTTACTAATCATTACGCTTTTAAACTCCATCCAGGTTATCATGAGTTAATTTAATATGTTGCTTTTACCCAGTACTCAAGAGTTATGCAGTTACTACATTTTACATATTTAGCACCTAGTACTGGATACACCATGCCTTTAATGTCCTGTCATCACAGATAATGATGCATTTAACATCTATAGACTTAGTGCCTATAGGCTGTTCTGAGAACATCGTTTGGGCATCTACCCAGGAACAGAATTGATGGGTCCCAGGATATATATGCCCAAGAAGTGCCACATTATTATCCACAATGGTCATACTAGTATAATTTCTAACCAGCAATACCTGAGAATTCCTGTGTTTCCACATCCCTGCCAAGATTTGACATTAAGTTCATTAAGTTTTGTCAATTTGATAGGTGTAAAATGATCGTTTTTTTGTTGTTCTAGTTAAGCACTTACTGATCTACCAATGATTTTTTATTCTTTTAGTCTCTTCATGTGTTTGGGTTTTTTTCTATTAATTGAAAAACATTAGATGTGAACATGCATTCATCATATAGAAAATATGCAAGGGTTGTGGAGATGACATTAATTTGAAAGAAAAAAAGAACTCCGTCTTTTAAGTACTGAAGGAATTTCTTTTAGTGGAATCTCAAGGAGTACTCAAGGAATCTCTTGCTAGATTATTTTTCTTAAATTTATCTGACTATGAAACATCTATCATTTGACTGTGTTTTTGTTGGTAGTAGTAGCCTTATTTGCTTATTTTGAATAGAGTTTATGTATATAATTTGCTTAGAAAATTATTAACTCCTCACAAAAAGCAGAACGATCTATTAGTGCTTACTTGGTGCTGATTCTTTAAGCCTCGATTCCATACTTAGAGTTTTGTTCTTTTGCCAGCTTTGGGCATGTGGTCTTATATCTTGGTTCATGCCCCATCATCCTTTACCCTGACTAAACCATCATTGCCTTTATTGTCTTTTGCTTGAACAATTTCCATAGTGTTTATATCTAGTTTCATTCTGTTCTAGTCCATCTCATATACCTTATCCTAGATATATCTTCTCAGATGTGACTTGCTCATGTAATCAGAATCTTTCAGTTGCTTCCCTTATGTATAGAGTTAGAAGCTGAGATTCATTAGTCCTACTTTAGGTGACCTTCATTTCTGCCTACCTTTTTAGCCTTACTCATTGTACTTGCTGTTGCATGTTTTCCACTTCACCCAAACACAATTCACCAAATATACTGTGGGTGCCTGAGCCTGTTTCTTTGCTTATACCATTCTCCTCCTTGGCTTGTCCTGCTACTTGCGTCCATAGTTAATTATGTTAAGAGTATTTTTTTTCCCCTCTAACTTCAGGACTGCCCTCTGGTCCCTTACTTTTTCCTCTGAACTTTATCATTTACTTTCAGTAGGTCTTTCTTTTGGTACTTAGTATATATCCATCTTAGATGTCCTCTTTCTTAATATGTAGGCTCTTTGTGTGCAGATACTGTATCTTATACCCTTCTTTTAACTGCTTTCCTGTGTTTTAGAGAGTAATCTGCCAAATACTTCTTGCAATTCCATAGCAATACATCAGGGCTGTCAGTTTTTATATGTAACATATTGCCTAATAATTTTAGCCTTCCATTTTTCTTTTGAACTTGTTTAGAAATAGACTTGGATAGTCCTATACACACATCCACAGTATACTGGGAAAACCTTCAACTTCCCTTCCTACTCACTTCCTGCTCCCTAAATGGAATACGTCATGCCACTTCATGATTATTGACAGCAGGGAGTCTGGAGATTAGGGATGGTTGCCTTCCTACCACTTACTCCTTTTTCTGTCTGTAGTTTCTCGTTGAAAGTGACACACAAGGAATGATAGCCACATGTAAAACAAATGCAGGACAGGTCTTAATGGCTAGGTAAGGCCTTGATCCCCATTGCAGAGCTCTTGTAAAAGCTGGATTATAGAACTCTGCTTGGGCCAGGACTCCTCGATGAGACATTAGACCACAAATCTCTACCTATTTTATCCCACAAACCAGAAGTTGAAATGTTACTATTGCTATGAGAGGAAACAACAATTTAAAGTATATTGAGGAAAAAAAAATAAAGTATATTGAGGAGCACTTGGGTGGCTCAGTCAGTTAAATATCCAACTCTTGATTTTGGCTCAGGTCATCATTGCAGGGTCTTGAGAATGAGCCCTGCATTGAGCACAGCACCTGCTTGGGATTCTATCTCTCCCTCTCCCTTGTCCTTCCCCCAGCTCATGTGCATGCTCACACTCTCAAAAAAAAAAAAAATGAATAAAAATAAAACTTTTATTAAAGTATATTGAACTTTTACCAGCAGGAAAGGAGTGAAACCCTAAGAAAATGCGCACACTTAGTGGTAAATCCACATAAACTCCATATTCTAGGTGTTGAGGCTGCTAGGGAAGAAAGAGCACAACTCTGGAGGTGATAGAAAATGCTTTGGACCTTGCATCCATCAAGGTAGGAAGTGGTCTACTGACCATAACCAAAGGAAATGTTAAAAAAAAAAAAAAAATTTGTACAGCCTATTTTTTTGCCTTTAAGGCACAGTTATGGGCACTTTGGTAAAATAGGCCCAGATGAATATCCTACTCTGATTATCCACTCTTACTCACTTGGAGAAGAGGGGAATCTGGAGAGAGAAGTATAGAAACATCTTCCTCAAACTCCCAAGCAAGAGAAAGATTATTCCCCTTGAAGCTGAGATAGAAGCATGGCAGGTGGATAGGGGAGACATCTTCTCCTTGGTTAACAGGTTAAGATACTGGCAAAGCAGCATAATATGTCACATTCCAGTATAATTTATTTGATCTAAAACCTCTTTGGCCGTAGTTAAATTTTTTATTATGAATTCTTAAAACTGTTCTGGGATTTTTATACTGAAGTTGGCATACCCTAAGGGGGAAAACGTGTTTAAATTACATTTTAATGCATTAAAAACTGACCCTTAGTAATTCCAAGTTTTATTGTTCCTCTTCCGAACAGATTGCTGTTTCTCTAATGGTGTACCAGGTGGGGGTTTTGTTTTTGTTTAGGAATGCGATAGAAAAAATTGTAATTTTAAACCTTAGAATGATATACAGCTCAGGGAAGTTCACTCTTCCCTGAGAGGTGTGCAGAAATTGAAACCATCTGAGAAAATAGAAAACCTTGGTCTTTCGTTGCATGTTTGTTCTGGAGTGTGGTAATGGATGAAATTGCCTGAATTATTACTACTGTTTCTTCTGTTTTTGCTAAACTTGTGTAGCTCAATTTAAGTAAGTTACAATATTACTCTGTTGTATTCTTTCTACTTTCTCCCCACTCTTTTAGTAAGGAACTATATAAGAATTTGAGTAATAATTTATAAGAAAACTTGTATAAAAACATATAAAGGGGAAATAAGATTGGGGATAATCTAGAATGGTGGATAATCCAAACTCTCTTCTTGACATTAAGCAAGGTGTTCTAATTTAAAGGAAGTAACATTTTGATAAATGAATTTACCCATATTATTCAGACTCAGCTCAGAAAGGCTATGGTGCTATCCGCCTTTTCCTTTCCTCTCATGTACATTTAAGGGATAAATAGAATTTCAAAATAAGATTTTCATAATGTTCTAAATTGTTCAGGGAAAATTGAACATTCACTATGTAGATTTATACATGTGTATACATGCATTATTTAAGGCAAAAATAAAGAATATTAAAATACATATTTGTTTTTAAAAATCTCCATGGTTTATGTTAGCAGATTTTAACATAATTATAGCATTGGAACACATTAACAGCTTTGGCAGTTACATCACATTCATTGTGCTAATGATATCCTTTGTCAGCAGAAAGGAAAGGATATTGATTTATCAAAAGATGAATAGATTTGCTTGTTTGGTGTAAATCCCAACTGTATTCCTTTGATCTCTTTTTCAAATGTTTATACAGGTTCTTACTGAGAAAGGTGGAGAAAAAGGGAGAAAAATAGGCAGATACCTTTGAGAAATTGTAACCTAAGATAAGACTAGGACAAAGATAGATTTTAAATGAAATAATTCATCTTGATACAAGATCATTCAATAGAGATCATTTATACTGCTATATATTAGCAATGAACAATTGGAAATTAAAATTTTTTAAAAGTACTTTTATAATAACACCAAAGAACCTGAAATGCTTTGGTTTAAATCTTAACAAAATATACATAGAATCTGTATGCTGAAAATTACAAATCAGCACAAAAGAAATCAAAGGAGACTTGAGTGTGAAAAGTGTATACCAGGTTTATGGATCAGAAGACTCAATACCTTTAAGATGCTAATTTTCCCTATAGTTTAAGTGCATTCCTAATCAGAATACCAGCAGGCTTTTTCAAATGAGCTTTTTCAAAATTTTATATGGAAAGGGAAAGGAACTTGGATAGCCAGAAGAATTTTGAAAAAGGACAGCAAAATTGACTTTATGACTTGCTATAAAGCCACAGTAATTGAAACAATTTATATTGGTGAAAAAATAGACACATAAATCAGTGGAACAAAGGAGAGTTCTCATATATATGGCAACTTATGTTCAACGAGGTACAAAGGAAATTCCATGTCAAAATGATAGTTTTTCCAACAAATGTTGCTGCAGTAATTGGATATCTAGCGGCAAAAAAAAAGCCCAAAAAAACAACTCTCACAGTAGGCACAGATTAACTAAAAATAGATCATTGATTTAAATAAAAAAAAATTTTTTTAAGAGAGAAAAAGTGTGCGGGGGTGAGGAGAGAGGGCGGAGGGAGAAAGAGAATCCCAAGTAGGCTCCGTGCTTAGCGTGCCTGATCTCATGACCCCGAGATCATAACCCTAGCCGAAATCAAGAGTTGGTCACTTTAACCAACCCAACTACCTAGGCGCCCCATTAATAAAAATTTAAAAATACATGTTTCCCCTGGTATCCAAAAGTAGTGTTCCTATTGAAACCTTTTGTAAGCTGAAATGGCTTAAAGCTAAGAAACTCTTACTATTAATTTATATGGAGAAGTTCTTGAGCATTCCCGGACTCAAAAAATAACCTCTCTTAGGCTTTTTGATACCTTAGGATACATCTTGCTGATGGATGCACAAACTAGAGAAAAAGCATAGATGGTCACAAAGTTCAGAGCTATGTAGGCTTGCTGCTGAGATGCTGAGTCTGTTTCCTGGGCAAGGAGCTGGGTGGTGCCACTCTGGCTGCTCAGGGTGCACGCTGCCTCTGTAGTGACTCACTGCAAAACAAAGGCTAGTTTCACGTTTTGCCTTTTTCATAAAAGCGAAAATCCTCTCCGGATTCTTTTTTTTTTGGTTAGGGAAAACAGGTCTTTTCTAGGGAAAAGTAGGTCTTTAATAAAAGTGAAGTGACTGGAATGTGAACTTTGGAAAAGTGAGGGTTACCTCTATAAGACTTATAGAAGAAAACATAGGAGAAAATCTTTGTGTTATGGGTTAGGCAAGTTATTCTTAGACACAGCACCAAAAGCATGATCCATTAAGGAAAAAGGTAATAAAATGGACTTCATAAAGATTAAAAAGTCTACACAAAAGAGACCTTTATTAAAAGAATGAAAAGACAAGGTAAGGACTGTGAAGAAATATTTGGAAAATATTCCAAAAGACAAAACACTTTTAGGGAAAGATGTAAGGAGAGTAGTATTACATGGAAACTGGAGAATGGCAATCTAGAAGCCATTGACAGATAACCTTCTAGCACTAATTTTTCTTTAACATCTTCCTATCTGTTATAAATTAGGACCTTGTAACCATAAGAGTTAAGGAAGAAAAGATCATGTACTATTAGTCATGTACGATTAAGATCCTCTTTTTTTAGAGTTCGTTTATGTACGTATGTGTAAGTAATCTCTACACCCAGCATGGGGCTCAAACTAGATCAAGAGTCACGTGCTCTTCCAGCTGAGCCAGCCAGGTGCCCCTAAGATGGCTTTTTAAGGGAAAGAAATGCCCCCATATTCTACATAATAACTTTCACTGCTAAGTGTTCAATGATTGGATGTTTCTACATTTAGTAACTAAAACAAAAAAGTTTGTTACAATTAGTTGAAATACTGATTTTGACCCTTTAGCTTTAAGACAATTATTTCTAGCAGTATTTGTTTTTCTAGTAAAGTTTCTGAGCAATATTTAACCCTTTTTTAATTTTTTTTTTTTGAGATTTTTATTTATTTGAGAGAGAGAGATTGAGAGAACAAGTGGGAGGAGGGGCAGAGGGAGCAGACTCCCTGCGGAGCAAGGAGCCCATCGCGGAACTCGATCCCAGGACCCTGGGATCATGACCTGAGCCAAAGGCGGAAGCTTAACCGACTGAGCCACCCAGGCACCCCTTAACCCTTTTTTTTCTAGTGGTCCAACTATAGACACATGAATGAGAAAGTCTCTAATTTTACATTTTTAGGATTTTTAGAATTAAGTTTTAATTTTTTTCTGGAAAAAATAAAACATAAATGTAAAAAGCGTACAGTATATTTAAAGAGTCTGTTTTTTCTTAGGCCATTTCCCTTTGGAAATAGGGCAGAGATCAGAGAGGAGAGCTTTAATTGTTGCTCACAGAAAGAGCAGTGACCAAGTCTTTTTTTCTATTATGTTTCTGATTTTTTTAAAAAAAATTTTACATTTCACATTCTACAGAATATTGACCTTTTTGATGTACAGTTCAATTTTAACGTGTATAGATTTCTGTAAGCCGCCACTGCTAGCAGGATCCAGAACAGTTCCATCATCCCAACAGTTCCCTTCCTGCAGTCCCCTTGTAGTCACACCCCTTTCCCACCCCTGCTTCAGGCAACCTTGCCATGTTCTTCATCACTACAGTTTTATCTTTTTGAGATATCATATAAATGGAATCATATATACCTTTCAGACTTTGAGCATCATGCCTGTGAGAGTCACTCAAATTTTGCACATATTAGGTTTAATTTAATGAATAAATTTTTATAAAATATCAGTTATTAAAGGCATATCTTTTAATATCAATTCTTAATTTTGTTTATTTTTTTCCCTAAATTTGTACATAAAATCCTGTGGTTATAAAACTCTCACATTGTGTCTTTACTGCAGGTGATTTTGCGGTTCTTCTAAAAGCGGGCATGACCGTGAAGCAAGCAATCGTCTACAACCTCCTCTCTGCCATGATGGCTTACATAGGCATGCTGATAGGCACAGCGGTCGGTCAGTACGCCAATAACATCACACTTTGGATCTTTGCAATCACTGCAGGCATGTTCCTTTACGTAGCCTTGGTGGATATGGTAAGATGTTTTATATTTTTGTTAATACCTGTAAATAGAATGCACCTTCCAAAAAGGGAAGGAATCTTTGGATGTAGTTTGAGAGACTATTTTTTTATTTTATTTATTTATTTTTTTAAAAGACTTTATTTATTTATTTGAGAGAGAGAGAAAGCACATGAGAGGGGGAAGGGTCAGAGAGAGAAGGAGGCTCCCCGCCGAGCAGGGTGCCCGATGCGGGACTCGATCCCGGGACTCCAGGATCATGACCTGAGCCGAAGGCAATGGCTCAACCAACTGAGCCACCCAGGCGCCCTGAGAGACTATTTTAAAAAATATGTGCCCCATTTTAAAACATGATATCCTAAATAGCCTATTAGAGAAGGACAATTAAGTGGGAGAAGGACAATTGGAAATCAGTTGAGGTGCTGAGAATTTTTGACTAAAGGATATTACTATTCAAAGTAATCCAGTATTTAGAGATAATTATCATACTATGAAGATTTTGTAATATTAGGGTGTAAGTATTTTGTTGTGGTTAATAAAGTAATTCTTTGAGCTTGTTTTATGGCATACAAGAAATACTATAGCTCTTAGGTAAGCCAGTCTTCTGCAGAAAATGGTGCATATTCCTAGGGATTTATGTAATTTTCCTTATTTCTAACTTTAAAGTTAACAAATCTAAACACTAGCAAATAGTTTTATTTTATTTTTACCTTAATATCTTAAGTATGTTAGGCAGTGTATTTGCAGAACTAGTAGTTTCATTACTTTTTAACTTAGATACTATGTTCACTTTTCTTTCTGGTAGGATTTGTTAGTCTTATTTCAAAATTATGTAACCTAAATTTTTTTTTTTTTTGTAACCTAAATTTTTAATCACAGAATTACTGCCTACTTACAATAGTTTAGAAAATATCATTAAAAAATAAAAACTATTTACATTCTGTACCTAGAGTTGGCCATTTCCTTGTTTTTTCTTAGACTCTAACACCTCATTTCCTGTCCCCGTGCTCAGCTGATGACCTTTTTTCCTATTTCATGGAGAATACTGAAGCCATCAAGACAACTTCCCAGGGGTTCCCATCACCGTTTCTATTCCTCTCCTTGTATCTGTCCATTTACCCTCTTTCCTATTACAGTGAAGAAATCTGTGTTCCTCACTGAGTCCAACTCCTTAAAGCCATGTCCTGGAACTTGTCCCCTTTCACTAACTTCCTAAAATTCTCCCCTTTCTTCTGTCGCTCATTTTTCTCTCTCTGCTGGATCATTTCTTTGAACATATAAACCTCCTGTACGTCTCACTTAAAAAAGTAGGAGAGGGGCTTTCTTGAACTCCAGTTTCCATTTTAGTCCTCAATCACCGTTTTCTTTCTTGTATAGCAAATTACCCTTTCTTATTTTCTAATTCTCTTCTTTCTTGAGTCTGGCCTCATCAGGTATTCTCCCTCACTGCTCTGCCAGAGTGCTTTGGCCAAATCTGCCACTGACCATGACGTTGCTGAGTCCATGGTCATTTACCCCGTCCATCTTCATTTCACTGGCAGCAGCATTTGGCAGTAGCCTAGTCTCTTCTCTTTGAAATGCTTTCGTGTCTTTTGGCCTCTATGCCACCAGTGTTTGCTGGCTTTCTCACCTTTCTTTCTTGGTTTGTTTTCTGGTTCTCTCCTTCTCCCTTACCTATAAATGTTGGTGAAAGCCCTCTAGGTAATCTCATTTAGTCTCATGACTTTAAATATTTAATGGCTGATAATTCCTACATTTACATCTTTAGCCCAGACCTTTTCCTTAACTCCAGGTCAGTCTGCTTCCTGCTTCCCTGAGTGTCTGAAAGGAATTACAAGCTGAGTATGTTTAGAGCCTAGCTCTTGAGATTGCCAGTCTTAACTCGTTGGACCAGCAACTCCTGTAGGATTCTCTGTCTTATAAATGAAGATTCCATTCTTCTAGTTGCTCAGATCCAAACCCTGATTATTATTCCTCTTTGACTCAACTCTCTCTGTCCCCGCCACCTCTGGCTCATTATAAGTCCTGGGAGGGCTCCACCCCTAACCACCTCTCTTGCCACCATCTTCTCTTAACTTTCTCCCCGCTTCTGTTGTTGCCCTGTCCACAAAATTGAGTCAACAGTCATGCCACTTGGGTGCTTCAAACTCTTCAGTGGCTCCTTGTGAATTTCCTCTCCCTCCCCTTAGCCCTCCCTAATTTCTCTCTTTACCTCATCTCCCCCTTTCCCCCCCGGAGGCACACACTGCCTCAGGGGCCTGGCCCTTGCTGGTCACTCCATGTGGAATATTTTCCTGCAGACGTTCTCCTGGCTAGCTCCCTCTCTCCTCGTGAGGCTTCCCCTTCTAAAATTTCAACTTCTACCCCAACATTTTACATCTTCTATCCCTACTTCATTTTTTTTTCTCCTTTGCACTTGGATCTTGATCTATTAATAACACACTAAACATTTTACTTATTTATTGAGCTCATTGTGTGCCCCACATGGATGTCCGTTCTGGGAGGGCAAGCTTTTCTGGTAGTATTTCATTTACTACTAGAGAAGTAATTTACAATTAGTTGAATGAAAAATAAATGAGCTAATTTTTTTTTTTTTAAGATTTTTATTTATTTATTTGAGAGAGAGAGACTGAGAGAGAGAGCACATGAGAGGGGGTAGGGTCGGGAGGGTCAGAGGGAGAAGTAGACTCCCCGCCGAGCAGGGAGCCCGATGCGGGACTCGATCCCGGGACTCCAGGATCATGACCTGAGCCGAAGGCAGTCGCCCAACCAACTGAGCCACCCAGGCGCCCCTAAATGAGCTAATTTTTATGTTAGGAAGCTAAAGATGTAAAAAGAACAAAGGTAATCTGTACAGTAAGGATTAATAGTCTAATGAAGAAGAAAAGTAGCCATTAATTAGAATTCTTTTGATAACGGGTTACGATAGAGTGGTGCACCATGTTTGTGGAACTATGGAGAGGGGCTGGCTAAAAAATGGGGGAAATAAATTAGGGAAATTTTTCTGGAATGGGAGATCTGAGCTGAGTTGTAAAAACTATAGAAGAGTTTATTAGAAGCAAGAGGAAAGGGCATATGAGAAAGCAGAGTAATGAATAGCATCATTCCTTTAACTAGTGAGTCTGTTCCTGGAACTATATCCTGAGAAAATAACCTAACATGAGTATTGCTAAGAAAACAAGCAAGCAAACAAAAGTAAAGCTGTATTAAAGTATTTTTACAGTAGCATTTATAATGTTATAATTACATTGGAAACACCCTAGATATCCAAGAAGAAAAACTACCCACGTATATTTTAGGATTTTAATGGCACTGAAATTATTTTTTTTCTCATATTAAATGGAAAAAATGGATTAAGAAATTACATCCATAGTCATCAGGTAGATGTTGGCCAGATCATGACAGTCACACAAAGTGTAGTGCTATAAAAAATGAGAATTTATCTTGTAAATTTTGAGGAGCCATTACAAGGTTTAACCAACAATGACATGCTCATATTTTTGTTTTAGAAAGACCACTTTGACTATAGAGAGGAGTTGTTCATTCATTTACAGTCATTCATATGATAGCAACAGTATCAGAAGTTTTAGTTTGAGATATCTTTAGGACATCCAGGTGGAAGTATCCACCTGGTTTTAAGGGCTTTGCATAGCAACTATTTTATTAACCAGCTTGGAAGCACTGTTGCATTTTAACAGGTATGATCATACCAGTAGGTACGGCTGGCTCTTCGCTGTGGTTACGATCAACAAATACGGGTGTGGGCATTCAGGATAGAATTGAATGGAGGAAGGCATAGTGCCTCTTCTGGCTGGTATGTACATATATCTAGAGGGGGTATATCTGTGAAACATCCTGTATGTGTTATTTATGCTTCAGTGTTAAGGAAAGCCAGATTTAAAAGTTTTTGTCATAATGAAAACTTGAGGAAAGGAGAAAAGATAAAATAGTCTTCTTACTAGAACCACAGGTAGGAGGTTGCCAGGTTTAGTTTTAATCCATTAACCAGAGGTTAGCAAACTTTCTGTAAAGGGACAGATAGTACATACTTAGGCTTTGTAGCCCATGTAGTCTCTATCACAGTCAGTCAGCTCTGCTGTCTATAGTCCTTTCTGTCACAATTACTTAACTCTGCTTGAAAGAACAGGAGCCTGCATTAGCCGTTATGTATTACTGCCATAGACTTTGGAACAAAATAGATGGCAGCATGAAGTGGTTCTTAAATAGGACCCTCAGGAGATTGTTAAATGTACTGTAACGAATGTCAGAATATGGTAGTTGGATTAGTTGTACTCATTATTTAATAATGAACAATAGTGTTTTCTCCTAGGCAGGCGTTATGTTCTTAATACTACACTTTTCCCCTCTGAACCGAAAGGCACCAAGATATTGTTTGGAGTAAAGCTTAGTGTCTAAGAGAGTAGCATATCAGTGTCATCTTTTTGATGATTGCAAGCTTGAAAATTGCAATACACAGGAAACAAGAAAATGAAACGTGGAAGTAGCAGTTCTTTCACAATTTTGATTAGATATGGGTGGAAAGACTTTATGCTTTTAATAATGCACGTTCATTTCTTTAACAAATCTTATTTACTTAAATTAAGACTTAAGTTTTACACTTTGAACTCTGCATTATTCTTAAATGTAATAGTATATGCTTATGCTTTAGAAATTGAACTATAAACTTCAAAGAACTGTGCTTTTAAAGGTGTTGGAAACATGCAGGTTTTTGAAATTGTATCACGATTAAGAGAGAGAGGACCCTGTAAAGGCAGGGTGCACCACTTGGTGGTGGTCCGGCTGGATAGCTTTGAGAGACTATTTTCTCTATTACTGCAAGGAAAAAAACAGCTCAGGGGCATAGAGACAACCAATTAGGAATCGTCTGTAAATGTCTGTCCTTGCTCTCATGTGCAGCTGGATATGAGAATTTTAAATGGAAAGGGTAAAGAAATGAAAAGTCTTGAATTAGGTATCCCCCCAAAGAATCTTATGTTCTCAGCGCTTTTAAGATCAGTAAATGTGGTGGTCTTTCCTGGAGAGTTTTATTGGCAATAATAAATTGTCTTATACTTCAACATAAAGCAAATAATAAGGTCAGTGGACGGTAACTTTAGAAAATGGCTAATGCATATATTTGCATTTGTTCAGGGTTTAGAAGGGAACAGATTTAGTACTTACTACATAGCTAGAGCATAAACCTTGTCAACGTTTGGATGAAATATGTGTTATGGTTAGCATTATGTTGAATAGAATAATTTTATTTGTAGTTATGCTTTATTCATTAAAGTAGAAGAATGTAAAAAAAATTAAGCAGAGTATTATACAAAATTGCTTGTAAGTATCTGTTTTTTTTTTTTTTTTTCCCAGCTTCCAGAAATGTTGCATGGTGATGGTGACAATGAAGAACATGGCTTTTGTCCAGTGGGGCAATTCATTCTTCAGAATTTAGGATTGCTGTTTGGATTTGCCATTATGCTGGTGATTGCCCTCTATGAAGACAAAATTGTGTTTGACCTCCAGTTTTAACCATTCCCAGTAATCATTGTGGATTACGAGAATGATACCATGCAGCCTTGCATCTGTTCCTAGTACTGTATGCACATTGCTCAAAGAAAAGTCAATGGCTTGCACTACTTACAAGTTCCATAGATTTGAGCCTAACCACAAAAGACTGGTGCTCAGTACTGCTTTTCCCTGTGTGAAGGGGTCTTTTAAAAATATAAAGCTTGTGATAAAGGAGAAAACGGGACTCCATGAACCAATGTTGATATAGGTTTGATTAAGACTTTTAAAAAAATAATCATATAAAACACTAAAGTAGTCTCTTTGGTAGTAGAAACTTCTGTGGCTATGCAGAAATAGAAATTGAACCAAAAAATCATTTAAACTTTAAAAATATTTTAAATGGACTTCGGGCAGACTTTTCTTTGTGCTGAAAATGAATTGTAGTGTCCTTTAATTCAGTTACATATATACCTAAGGTAATGGGGATCAACTTGATACAGTTTTGAAACTGCATAAAATAGGCTGTAGGAACTAGAGGAGAACTCAGGCTGCATTAGTGTATGAATTTAGCATTGGGAAAAGCCCTTATTCTTGAATCTAGAGTTACTATTTTTGTATATATCGGCATAGTGTTTAAACTTGCAGCCTAAACTACTGAACTTTGTGATTGTATGTTTGTGTGAGCTTCAGTTTAATGAAAGATTCATAATGGTTCTTTGTATTAATATTATACTTGGTGTTTGGGTGTTTTTTCTTTCAAACTTCAATTTTGTTTTTGTTTCTTGGGATTTTTGGAGGGGGTAGGGAGTTGGAGCATGTGGTAAAATGTTTTTTTTTTTTTGTTAAAAGTGTGACCCTCTAGGAAATATCAGAAAAAAGAAGAACCCAAACATGGTCGAAATATTCAGCTTTCCTATTTTAACAGTACTAACCAGTTATTTGGGAAATTTAAGTTCTAAATGTATGCATTGCTTTACCAGTTTGGTTTTGGAACCTAGAGCACGTGCTGTGACTGGCAGGAAGGTAAGGCAGAAAACCCAAGTTTACCATGTCCATAATCTCTACATGTCAATTAAAATGGCTATAAGGATAATCTCCATCGATACCATGGCTATCATGGTACCAAGTGACTTGGAAGATACACTTAAATAATGCAGATGAAATCACTTGATCATTCTGTGCCAAGATATGCTATTGGTGCCTGATAGGGACTAGTCTCTTAGAGGTGCCCTGTTCTAGCATAATTGAGTGATTTGTGAGAAGTGCAAACCATGTTTATCCTGAATTTTGACCTAATAATTTGTAGTACTAGTCATATTGCATGTAGCTTTCTGTTTACGTCTTGTGCCACATGGTCTTCATTTATGCCCGGTAAAGTGTATCTGAACTATGTGCAGGCAGCTTTGTTTTAATCCGCTTGGCTACCAATGCAGCTGCTTTAAAAATCTTACTGCTCAAATATTTAAGAGCCAAACTCCTTCCATTCCATTTAAAGTGTTTGCATTTAGCCCTCCTTCTCTCCTCAGCAACTTTCCTCTTCATGAACTTTAAAAAAATAAAACTTTGAGAGTAGCACATGTATCCAGGTAGTAAGAGTCTTGCCAGTGTTTCTTCTTTATGCTGTAAGCAAGGAAGCTGAGGTGTTCTTTTCTTAATTTATGCCTGAATTTGAAAAATCACTTCTGGCTTTCTCCATGGCCTCCTGTAATAAGTAGGCGTTTTCTACATAAAATATTTTCAGCATTGGGCACTGAATTAGCACAGTCCTCATCTCATTGCTTGGCCCTTCAAGCAACCTAGCTACAAGGTGCTGATATTTTATTTAGTACTGCCAACTTCAAGTGATTAAAATATCTTGCTTTCTGAACCAAGATATATTTCTAGTTCCTTTTTGCATTTTTATACCCAAGGAGGATTCTGCATTCCAGCATTAAATCTGCTTAATTTTAAAACTTTTTTGAAAAGCAACAGTTGGAATATATTCCCAGTCTTAAAGGTCTGGTTTAAAGCAAACAAGTTCTGCTGAAGTATATGAAGTTTTATATTCTCTAAAAAAGTGGTATTACCTTCATCTGCTAGATTTTTTTAACCTATTAAGAGGGCTGTAACAGTTGCTGCTAGTATTTTGTTAGGGTTCCACCAGTATTTAGTTTCCACATCATTCTAGTGTATAGTTTCAAGTCTTACTAGACAATCTGAATTCCACTACATTTCTGTTTGGCTCCAACATTCCATTTAGCTTGACCAGTCTAATTTAACTTGTGTTTGTTGGAGGTCATTCATGTTACTTGTACAATGCTGTCACTGTGTGACATCCATACGAATTTTGGTGTATATCACATTGCATTCAATCAGCTGTGATTATGCGTAGAAATACTATAGTAACTAGATGCAGTGTGAATTTTTTCCATTAACAGTAAGTCAGTGGCTTAAAGATGATTATGGTCCTGCAAGGTGATACTTGCTAAAATATCTAAACTTTTTTGTTGTTGTTGTAACTGAATCATTTTTTAAAAATTTATAAAGCTGGAAATGATCAAATGCTGTTTTTTTCATTGTCAACAGTGGTGTGTCATTTTATGTATGTTCCTAATGCTTATGGAACTCTCCCAAAATAAAGTTATTCAAAAAGAGCAAATACACCAGTGTGTTTTCTTTAGTCTTTATTTCAGAACATTTCCTTACACTGAAGTAGGCGTCATTTTAAAAATATAGGTTGCATTTGCACATAAATTTATAATTAAGTACAGCTTTAAGTGAAATTGACTTAAACCAAATTGTTTATATTTTCTTCCCAGCCATCTAACAAGAAATAGGAACAGGGAAATTGTGTCTTCGAATTACGAATTAAGTTGACATAATAACGCTACACCCCGTCCAATCCAGTGCTCCATGGGTTGATCAGAGGGAAGAGTCATGGCAATAACAAAATTTGTAGAATGACCAGTGGTGGATAATGTTCCTCTCCGCTCACTTGTCTTATACAATGGAGCAACATAACTTGGTCGTTCTGGTATATCTACCCTCTTACAGGGCTTTAGCCACATCTGGAAGAAAGTGCATAAAAGTTTTTTTAAGTCAAGAGTGTTATATTTACATTTGAACCTAATAGGATATGTTCACTTCTATGTCTGCAAATTTTTGTGGCCCAAATAGATTTTATTTTTGTTAGCAGTACTGCCATTGTTCAAAACATTTAATTTGTATTAGCACTTTTTTAAAATTGAAGTATAATTGTTATATTAGTTTCAGGTGTACAACATAATGATTCAACAATTCTGTACATCACTCAGTGCTCATCAAGTAAGTAAACTCCCCAAATGTCACTAAATAATGTTATTACAATCTTACTATATATATCCCCTATATTGTACTTTTCATCTCTGTACTCATTTATTATATAATGGAACTTTGTATATCTTAATCCCCTTTATCTATTTCATCCACCCTCCCCTCGATCTCCCACTTCCCCTCTAGCAACCACCAATTTGCTCTCTGTATTTAAGAGTCTGGGGGTTTTTTTGTCTCCATTTCTTCATTTGTTTTATTTCTTAAGATTCCACATGAGCGAAATCATATGGTATTTGTCTTTCTCTTCTTTCACTTACCATTATACCCTTTAGGTCTATCCATGTTGTTGTAAATGGCAAGATCTCATTCTTTTTTATGGCTGAAAAATATTCTATAGAATATTATGTATATACATTGATATACACCTACATATAATATTTTATATATAGCCACATCTTTATCCACTCATCTGTTGATAGACTCTTGGTATGCTTCCATATCTTGACTGTTGTTTCCGTTTATCTTACCCAGTAATGGAATTACTGGATCATACAGTATTTCTATTTTTAATTTTTTGAGGAACCTCCATGCTGTTTTTTCCACAGTGGCTGCAGTAGTTTGCATTTCCACCAGCAGTGCACAAGGGTTCCTTTTTCTCCACTTGTCTTTTTAATTCTATCAATTCTGGCAGGTGTCAGGTGGTAACTCATTGTGGTTTTCATTTGCATTTCCCTGATGATTAGTGATGAAGAGCATCATTTCATGTTTGTGTTTACCATCTGTAGCTGGTCTTTGGAAAACTGTCTATTCAGGTCTTCTGCCTATTTTTTAATTAATTGTTCTTTTGCTCTTGAGTTAAATGTTTTTTATGTATTTTGGATATTAACCCCTTATTGGATAGAATCATTTGCAAATATCTTCCCCCATTCAGGAGATTGCCTTTTTCTTTTGTTAATGGTTTCCTTCACTACGCAAAAGCTTTTTATTTTAATGTAGTCCCAGTAGCTTATTTTTGCTTTCCTTGCCTTAGGTGACCTATCTAGAAAAATGTTGCTAAAGCCAATGCTGAAGAGATTACTGCCTATGTTTTCTTCTATTTTATGGTTTCAGGTCCCATATTTTGGTCTTTAATCCATTTTGAATTTATTTTTGTGTATGGTGTAAAAAAATGGTCCAGTTTCATTCTTTTGCATGTAGCTGTCCCATTTTCCCAGCACCTTTTGCTGAAGAGACTGTCTTTTACCCCATTGTATATTCTTGCCTCCTTCACTGTAGATTAATTAGTCATATAAGTATGGGATTATATCTGCATTGATCTGTATGTCTGTTTTTGTGCCAGTACCATACTATTTTGATTAGGTGGCTTTGTAGGATATCTTACAATCTGAAATGGTGATGTCTTCAGCTTTGTTCTTTTTTCTCAAGATTACTTTGGCTATTCGGGGTGTATTATGGTTCCATACAAATTTTGGTATTCTAGTTTTGTGAACAATGCTGTTGGTATTTTGATGGGGATTGCATAAAATCCATAGATTGCTTTGGGTAGTATGGACATTTTAACTACTAATTCTTCTGACCCATAAGCATGGAATGGCTTTCCATTTGTGTTGTTTTCAATTTCACAGTATAGGTCCTTCACTTACTTGGGTAAGTTTATTCGTAGGCATTTTGCTCAGAACTTTTTTTAGTGCTCTAAGTGTGCTCAGAACTATTTTCAGAGCCAACTAAATGAGAAAAAATAATTATTTTCACCTCTCAAGAAACATGTTATCCATGTATTTTTCACCTCTTCACCATACTTACCTGGGGATGACTTTTGACTGTTTCCATTAACAACAACAAAATCATAAAGGGAACCACTACCATTGATAATCATGTCACCGTATCAATTAATTTAATAAAGGCCAATCTCAAAAAAAATCTGAAAGGATTTTGTCAGTGATTCTAGAACTTAGATCACCTCGCCATTTTAGGTGACTATTTTAAAGGACCTATTACATACACTGTGCTGTTTAAATACCCACTTTATTTTTAGAAAGTCATTAGCCAAGTTCCTAAAATATTAAGCACTGTTAAACCTAACTAACCTAACCAATCTCAAAAAAAAAAAAAAAAAAAATGATGTGGGGCAAGTTGATCTCTGAATTTAAGAGTAAAGAACAAACTATGGTCATAATGATGAAATAGTGTTTTGTTTTAAAATCTAATTGAATTCCTTTGTCCACTACAGTAGCAGCAATCCTTGAGGGGATAATGGCTTGACAGCCCCACTGTTGAGAGCCCCCTTTTAGGTTTCTCAGGTCAAAATAAATTGTATGAATGTGTTAATAGGGATGCTAGTCTGTGTTTCTCCCACATTATTGTGGAATCCATAAAGCCGTTTTTCGGATATAGTTAAATACAAGGACTCAACAACACTTAAGGTGAGTATATTTCACTTTAGCCAAGAACGCATTTTCTTAACGAGAATTTTTCTAAGTGACTTACTTATTCAAGAGAATCATCCACTTATAAATCCCTTTGTATTCATTGCAAACTACCTTAAAAGACTTTCCATGTAATAGAAGAAAAATTCTAATCAGCTTCTGAAATTGTAAATGTTTGCCCTGTGACTTTAAATTTGGGTTTCCTATTTAAAACTCTCTGTCCATACATAGTATCTTAGCATATAGGGCAGGTTTTTGTGGAATTGGCTGTTAGCTGATCCCTCACTGAGCCTGTTAGGATTTTTGCCTAAGCTGCTCCCAGTGTCCCACAAACAATACAGGTAAATCCACAGCCTATATTTTATCACACCATCCCAGACAGGCCTTTCCAAGTGTGTGAAAATCTATCTAGGCATTTTCTCATGATGCAGTAACAGATGGAAACAGTATCTTCCATAGCTTAGGTGGCCCATGCTGAAGATAGGTTCCTAGCAAACAAACATTTTCATGTGGATGGTTTTCATATAGTAATCTTTTAGTCTACAAGTATTTTTAGGTCAAGGTATATGTAAGAAATACAAATATCTATGTACATAGGCATATGTGAATACATATATACAGTCAATCCTCATTCTTCCTGGATTCTGTATTTGCAAATCTGCTTATCACTGAAATTTATTCATCATACTAAAACCAATACTCTGTTTTATGATCATTCACAGGCATGCTCAGAGCCTCAAAAAATGTGAGCCGCCGGGCGCCTGGGTGGCTCAGATGGTTAAGCGTCTGCCTTCAGCTCAGGTCATGATCCCAGTGTCCTGGGATCGAGTCCCGCATCGGGCTCCCTGCTCCTTGGGAGCCTGCTTCTCCCTCTGCCTCTCTCTCTCTCTGTCTTTCATGAATAAATAAATAAAATCTTTAAAAAAACAAAACAAAAAAACAAAACAAAAAAGAAAGTGAGCCACCAAACAAGTACGTTCCCAGCTGAGGTTGAACCTGGTGACATTCTGTTTTTCTATTTCACCTCTCGTAAATGGAAACAAGTTTCCTTTTGATAGGTTATTTAAAAGGAGTTTTTTGCATTTTTTTGTTTGCTTGTTTGTTTTTGTGATTTCCCTGTTTAAAATGGCACTTAAATGTAGTGCTCTGGTGCTATCTAGTGTTTTGAGTGCAAGGCTGAGATGGGCCTTACGGAGGAAATACTATAAGGTTCATCCAGGCATGAGTTACAGTGCTGTTGTCCATGAGTTCAATGTTAATGAATCAAAAGTATATATTAAATATGGCATTTTTAAACAAACACAAAACGAGTTTATGTCTTGATCGGTTAACAAAAATGTGAACAGAGGATCGTAGAAACTTAACCTTGTATTTCTACTAGGAGCTGTGGTTCAGCATTCACTAATTCAGTGCTGGCAGGAGCTTTATAAAACATAATTACCGTGAATGGGAATGACTGTGTGTGGGGGGTGTGTGTGTATAAAAATAGCATCCCCCTGCCCCCGTATTGGCATATTAAATACTAACCACAGGCACTGTATCATAAAGAATTTTGGGATGTGATTCTGCAAGTTTCTTGATCTTTCTATTCCAGGAAGCTCCATCCAAAAATAATCCATGAATGAAAACACCTAAATATAAAAGAAGTAGGTTAATACACCTGTTTAAATATGCATATTGATTAAGTTCTGAATCTGAAATTCCTATAAGTGAGTGCTCTGCAGAGGATACTAGGTCAGCAGCCTAAGCCTTGTTCTAAAATAAAAGCAATATTCTGAATGCTTCATCTTAACATCCATATTCTAAGAATATCTATACTTTGCCTAGTTAATTCAATAATAAGATTTAATGTGGAAAATAAAAAAGAAATTTTAAATTAGTCTATGGGAAATTCTCAGTCTGGGTGAACAGTATCAGATTTATATTTTTAATTGGCCAGTGATTATAATGTGAGAGGCCATGGAATCTGCAAGAAAAATTCTTAATGTAGTTGTAAGGGATCCAGTGGCTTCTAGGAAGCATGTGAAGAGAATATCCTTGCTCAGGTCTCTAATATCGTGAAAGTTATTTCTCTCTTCCCCTTCTAGAATTTATTCTCACTCCCAGATCTCTCCTTAGTCTGTGTGAGAGAACACAAGGATGAACTCCCTCTGGAACGTAATGTCATACACTATCCACTGAAGAAGAACACAAATTAGGAAATCACTGAAACTCCGATCCTTTTGTCCTTTTGTATAAAGCCTCACAAATTGAATATAAGTATATATGCACACGAAAACATTTCATCGTAATGGTTGCACAGACGAGAAGGGAAGCAGTGTGGAACTTAGACCTAGGTCTTAGTTCCTAATTTTCTGTGTGACGTTGAGCAAGTCTTTTAACTTTAGGCCTGTTTGGTCCTCTGAGAACAACGGAAAACTGAAAATGCCTACTTTGTCTACCTTGTAGAGTTGTTAGAGTCAAATTAGCTAAGATCGCCAAAAGCACTTCGTAAAGTTGTATATAAAAATCCACATGGGCCGTGCTGTCCAATAGGACTTTGTGTAATGATAGAAATATTCTATATCTGTACTTTCTAATATGGTAGCCACTGGCTATTAAAGACCTGAAACATGGCTAGTGTGACTGAGGGACTTTAATTACAATTTAATTTTAAAAGCCACATGTGGATAATCCAGTGATAGATGTTGAGGGGGAGGAAGACTTTCTCCTCTCTAGGTTTTAACTGATGGAAAGAATAGTTGGAATAAAGTATCAGTTTTATTAACGGGCAAAGCACTTGTCCAGTAACTTTTCAAGTATTACTCTGGTAAAGCTAAATTGCAAAATGCACCTTGAGCCTGGAGCAATGTTGGGGATAGACCTGCCTAAGGGAGAGAGGTTGGTCTGTAACCACATCCTACATACTAATCTTTCCAGCCAGATCCAAGGCCTGCAGGGCAGCCACAGTAATAGATGGGAACAGGGAAACAGAAAACTACAGAGAGGTCCAGAGAGCCATTTAATACCCTGCCCCATTGACTTGTAAGCATGGCCCAGTAAATCTCTGGTTCTAACCAATTAGATTATCTATTCCTCACTTGGGGAAGAAAGATAATGTCAGAAAAAGTGAACAGTTCATTTCAACACCTAAGAAAAGTGGCAATAAGGATAAAATTAACGCCAACCCAGCAACAATTTTATAGGAAATCTGATGGGGATATACAAACACGTTTCTCTTTCCTATGTATTTCCCATATGGACCATAGGGAAGACACAAGATCTAAAAGGATAGGTAGATGTTAACTGGGTCCTGGTTCAGAACCGCTCCTACTCTAGCCAGACCTTTGCCATCTAGGATGTGGTCGGCATACAGTGTCAGCTAGGGCTTCTTCAGCTCCTCTCTTCACCATTTTCTGCCTCCTTGCTGTGTAATGCCCTTCACTGGGGACTCTGAGTTCCCATTAGTACTAATAATTCAGATAAGAGGAATCTTAGCAAGTACAGCTAGAATGTATGATTCCAAATCTATGCAGATTTACAGTGGCATGGTGGCCACTTTACAAGTCACTTTTAAGAGTGACCTTTTTCATTGTTTAATTTAATCTTAGGTAAATAAGGCTGACTTCTTTGTGAACCCCAGAACCCAGAAACAGGCAACACACTAAAGTGTGTATGAAAGAGACAGGCTGATGGAATGGTAGAGATAAACTGCGGAGGGCAAAAAATAGTCTAGCCCAAGCTTTTCCCAGGTGTGATCTGGGTTCCTCCCATGAGGGTCCCATAAGAAAGGTGTTCCTTGGGAAAAGTCCATTGCTCCAAATCATTCCATGGAATCTCATTTTATTTTGATAGTTAGCTAAGTTGGAAGGAAAAAACAGGAATGACAAAAAATGCTATATTGTGGATATCTGTGTTTATTGGTGAAAATGTATGTGTGTGTCTGGGTGTGTGTGTGTGTGTGTGTGTGTACAAAACAAACATTCACAAATTAGTGACTGTCTCCCAGCTATTATAAATCAAACCTTGGCTGATACTTTAGTATTCAGTGAAATGGTTTATTTAACTGATGGTTACTCTACTACATGATCTCAGAACACTAAATGGTCCTTATTAATCCTTAAATTGTACTTGATATCTGTTCCACTATTTTCCAGATAATTTTGGATTTTAATATATTTAGATCTTGAATAAGAGCAGTTGTGGGTTAAGTTAGTAAATCACTGTAAAAAGAAATACCAATGACCTTGTACCATGTCTAAGTTCAGTGTATAATGATTGGCAATTCAGTAGTTTTATCTTAAATATTAACTAGTTTATAAAACTTCAGGCAATGCTCTTAGTAATTCTATTTTTTTTTTAAGATTTTATTTATTTGACAGAGAGAGAGATAGCGAGAGCAGGAACACAAGCAGGAGGAATGGGAGAGGGAGAAGGCGGATTCCTGCCGAGCAGGGAGCCCGATGTGGGACTCGATCCCAGGACTCTGGGATCATGACCTGAGCCGAAGGCAGATGCTTAACGACTGAGCCACCCAGGCGCCCAGTAATTCTATTTTTTACTGAGTTCAAAAACCTGTAACTCTGAGGGACATTAATACTACCTAGCCTTCAATCAAAATGCCATCTTCCCTGCCTTTTATCATAATGATATAAGAATTTAGAAAAAAAAAATCTTGCAATACTTAAGAATCAACCATAGCTTCTTCAAGAAACTTTCCTTGAGAAATGTGATAATATTTTCAAACTTGTACTTCTATAAAAATACTCAGCAGGCCTTAGAGAAAGCAGCTAGTGAAGCATAAGGGTCAGATCGCCTGGAGTTTGGCCAACTCTTCCCATTGCTGGCTGAGAGACCTTGGGCAAGTTAGTTAACTTTCCTGAGCCTTAGTTTCCACCTGTGTATAATGGGGGTATTCTGGAACTCAACAGTGATACAGAGCAACTGCATACCCCTCCTCTGATTTTCTTTTACCCAACTTTATTGGAACCAAATTATTTATCCTTCTTGGTATATTGCTAATCTATATTTTGACTTTTATTAGGGTGGGGGAACATCTATTTATTGATATCTTTTACAACATGTATTATAGTAAGCTGTACACAGAATGTATTATTTTAAAGGCTGATATAATTGAAGGAACAATAAACTAAACACCTTAGCAGAAGGTTGTTACATGCCCTTCAGGCATTCAACAATATGCCCATTCTGAGTGTGTTAGGAATAAAAGTATAAGAAAAGAGCAACAGTCCCAGGATTAAGTCCTTGGACACTCCAATTTTTAGAGGAGGAAAAGCTAGCAAAGAAGCATGAATGTATCCAGTGAGAGAATCAGGAGAAACAAAGGGAGAAGGATGTCTCTAGGAGAGTGATGTCAACTGGTAGGAACTGCTAAGAGTTTAAGATGAAGGGCGCCTGGGTGGCTCAGTTGGTTAAGCGACTGCCTTTGGCTCAGGTCATGATCCTGGAGTCCCGGGATCGAGTCCCGCATCAGGCTCCCTGCTCAGCAGGGAGTCTGCTTCTCCCTCATCCTCCCCCATCTCATGCTCTCTCTCTCTCTGTCTCATTCTCTCTCTCAAATAAATAAATAAAATCTTAAAAAAAAAAAAAGTTTAAGATGAAGATTGAATTCATGGGATTTGTCAATACGGAAGTCATTACTAACTCTGAAAAGAAGAACATCAGTTTATTGGAGAGGATGAGAGGTAGATGGCAACAGGAAGTGAGAATCTGGAGAGGGCATGTAAAGACAATTCTTTGGAGACATTTGCTATAAAAGAGAGACATGGGACAGTAGCTGAGGGGATGTGGATATTAAGACGTTGGAATTCTTTGTTGATTTGTTTTTAAGATGACAGATTGTAAAGTATATTGCATGTTGATAGGAATTTCTTGTCTCAACTATTTGAGAGTAACATACATGATGATTAAAATTTTAACAGTTGAGCAAAGTAAGCAAGAATGTCATGTCTGTTCAGTACCTAGATATAAGCCAACTCATTCTGTCACTGCACTTACCATCTTCTGGAGCAAGCTTATACTCTTTGTCTTCCATCACTTCATAGTCAAACCCAAGAAGATCAATGGGGATGGTGTATTTCCTGGCGTAGTTCTGCTGGGCACCAGTCAGGAAGGCTTGTGTGAAGAAGAAGCCAGAAAGCCAGAAGACTGGAGGGGGGCCAACTTCATACCATTGCTGTGGTGTCAAAGCACATGTGTTCTAAGGCTAGAACTTTCTACTTTGATCTCAACACTGCTTAATACAATTTACCCCCAAGTACTCCCCCTATTATCTTTTAGGTAGACTAATAAATGAGCTAACACTTCGAGGAATAAAAAGCTATACTCTCAAGATTTTAAAAAGCTCCTTATTCAGTGTTTGTTCTGACTTCAATTTCATATCCATTGCACCAGCTAGGGTACCACAGTGTGGGTTAATGCAGAAGTAAATGTCTTTATACGTGCCCAGTGATTCCTTCCAAAAAGCTCCATACAATAATGAATATCAATATATGTTGTTGCACAATATATCATGTTACATAGTTGAACAGAATAGATCCCTATAACATCTGGTAATATTTTTCCCATTTTTTTCTCTCTAGTCATTAGTGCCCAGTAGAATATTCCTTTGGAAGTTTTCCCACCTACTTTACCAAAATACAATGAAATCCAACATATGGAAATACAATATTACACAAAGAACTTCCAAAAGAAACAGTAGTGAGATCTTAGGATTTTTATAAATATCAAGATACCTAAAAAATTCTGTTTATATCATACCTTAATAAGCTAATTGAGTACTGACTTTAGTAAATTATAGAAGTCAAATGAATTTGAAGAACTTTTGCCTGTTAGAGTCCAAGGTAGAACCTTCATCTTTCAAGAACAATCTTATTTCTTAAGTATCACCTCTAGTATAACGGAAGTCCTGTGTTATGGAAGGGAAGTTGAGTCATTTTATCCCTGCAGAAATTTTCTCACAGGCAGTTTTTCACATAAGTCACAGGCAGTTTTTGATGCATTATGAACAGTATCTAGGAAATTAATACTTGTAATGAATATAATTAATAATATAGTTAAGCATCAGTATTGCCAGATAATTAGGAGACAGGCTTCTGCTCACTCAACATTTCCAAGACAATTAGCCATTGAGATTATTACTGTCTTGGGCTGAACCAGCAGTCTAGTGATTTCATGATCTGGAAGAGTCCTGGACAAGGAAGAGATAGTTTGCCTGGCTTTCTAAGGTGCTGTGCTCTAGGAATCTATTTTAATGCTTAGTATTTAATGGAAAAATCAACATAGCCAGTTGTTTTCTCTCTTCAAGCATCACTGACTTGAGTGTGAAAGTTTACTAAATATGAACACCTGTTCCTAAAGGAGCTTTCAGAGATTCTATTTCCAATACTAATATTTTGACAGTTTAGTGTAACAGTTACATAAATTATATGCAATACTGAGTAGTGGTCATACGTGCTTGGGATGCACAGAAAAACTAGAGAGTAATATCACATTAGGCATCCTGATAAATAAAATGAAATAAAAAGAAACAATATATGATCATTTAGATGAACTCACCTGCAAGAATTTTAGTCTTGAAAGGAAGTCATTCACATAGCTCCCAAGTGGTTTAAGGCTTGGGTATGATTTACCCATCCACATTCCTGGAATTTTGACATTCAGAATGCTGCTAACCACTTCTTCAAGATCTGTAGACATCACCACAAGTCCCTGAAACACATTTAACCTTTGGTTAACATGATAATACTGATTTTGGACAATCCTCTCTTAAATACCCTTTTCATAATTAGCCTTTAAGATTGTGATTAAAGCTGAGTCATATAGCAAAAACAGAAAAGATACGTTCTTTTGCTGCCAGTAGTCATGGAGTCATTGAACTATTCCTTACAAAACATTGACAATTTTACTTTTAATCAAATTTTTGTGGAAAATTTTCTTATTGAGGTGTAATTGACATATAACATCGTACAGTTGACCCTTGAACAAATGGGTTTGAACTGCATGGGTCCATGTGGATTTTTTTCAATAAATACATTGAAATTTTTGAGATTTGTAACTATTTGAAGAAACTCATGGATGAACCAAGTAACCTAGAAATACTGAAAAATTTCAGGAAAAGGTAAGAATACAGTACATAATACATAAAACATACAAATTATGTGTTGACTGTTTATGTTATGGACAAGGCTTCCAGTCATCAGTAGGCTATTAGTAGTTAAGGTTTTGAGAAGTCAGGAGTTACATGTGGATTTTTGACCACATGGGGGTCAGCACCCCTAACCCCCATGTTGTTCAAGTGTCAACTGTATTAGTTTCATATATACAACTTAATATTTGGATATATTGCAAAATGGTCACAATAGTCGGGGTAACATCTGTCACCATACATAGTTACAATATTTTTCTTGTGATGAGAACTTTTAAGATTCACTCTCAACAACTTTCAAATTTGCAATACAGTATTATTAACTATAGTCATTATGCTATACATTGCACCCCCCATGGCTTTTATTTTATAACTGGAAGTTTGTGCCTTTTGACCTCCTTCACCCATTTGCCCACCATGGAAAATCTTAATACTTAACTACTCACTAGCTATTTAATCACAGCCTAATTTTGACTTAGTTTACTGCTCTACTAAGCAGACAACTAATACATCTCTGTCCTGCCTTCTTAAAAGAATAGTGATGATTTTAAAATTAGAAAAATTATATGAAGCCCTTTGAAAATTTAAAATAGTCTCAGTTCCACTTACGAAGTCTAATTGATCTTATTCCATTTTGTTATTTATTTAAGTAAACTCTATACCCAACATGGGGCTCAAAATCACAACCCTGAGATCAAGAGTTGCATGCTCTACCAGCTGAGCCAGCCAGGTGCCCCAATCTTATCCCATTTTGAATCACTGGTGGACAGATGTTAAAACTTTGAGGCCTTTGAAAATTACTGCCTCGTTGATCTTACAGTTGGGCTAGTTGCCATCATCATTTCTCTTTTCTTTATAGTTGACAATATTATTCCAACTAACATATGGAGAAGATTTTAGAGTAAATTTAATGGGTTCAACACCCACATTTCCTTTGCCTCCTTTCCCAAACCCACTAAAAACAACAGTAAGAGAATTTATGTTTTAAGGGCATAAGCTTACCAGTGCAGAAAAAAATAGGGAAAGGCAAAATGACAACACAATTTTGAGCGCTAGAAAGCATTTGGACTGTTGGCAGATGATGTTGAAGCCAGGCGATAACCTGATCCTAAACTAGCAGAGGAGAAAGCTAAGCAGCAACTAGATATCACTGCAGAATACCCAAAAGTATTTGGAATTGACAGCCCTAGGTGAAACTGAGGAGTGGAAGATGGTGCTAATTGAAAAGGGTTATTGAAATTGGGTTTCAAAAACATATTTCTAGGACTTCTCCCACAAATCTGCACATCACCTACTTTGAATGAAAACTGGAAGGGAAAATGAAGAAATCCCTGGAGGAATGCCAGGATCAGTTGGGGTCAGATTACCATCCTGAAGTCAGGAATTAAGTGAATGAATGTACATTGAATGCTGAGGCCTCTTTCCCCTTTTCCCCAGAATGCTGGAAGCCAGGCCTTTCTCTTCCAGGAAGGATACAGGAAGAACCAGGTCAAGGAGAAATCCATGGTCCTGAATGCTTCTTAGCCAAACATCCCAGCCAGATGACACTACAACCAGCCTAGTAGATGCCTTTTTCAATAATAGCTCCTATTCAACCACTTTTCTCCTCCTCCAATGCTACTATAAGAAACAAGCTCAGCTGGACTACTTTAGTAGCGTAATTGCTCCCTGCCGGCTCTCTTGCTCCCCTACAGTCCTTCCTGCAGTGGTCAGAGTGAACTTTTAAAAAATGTAAAACAGATCATTTCACTTCATTGCTTAAAATGCTCTGAAGACTTCCCCTTACTTTTACACTTTAGAACAAAATTCATGATCTTAACCATGGCCAACAAGACCACTATGAGTCTGTGGCTTCTCTCTGTCCTACCATTTCCCTCATGCCATGCTCACTCCACTCCAGCCACAAGACCTTCCCTACTGGGTTTCCAGACCAGGCCAAGCTTGTTCTTCTCATGTTCTTTGCACTTGCTATATCCTTTGCCCAAATGTTCCATGGTTTGCCTTTAAGTGCAGGCCTCTGCTCAAGAGTCAGCTCCTCAGAGTTGTCTGACACAAAATGACTGGAAGAGTTTCCCACTCATCACTCTCGACCCTCTGATCCTTTATTTTTTTTCCATGGAATTTAATGTTTATCAAAATTGTATCTTTATTTTTAAATTTTTGTCTCCTTTATTAAAACTTCAGCTCTATGGGGGCCGCCAGGTGGCTCAGTCGGTTAAACGTCCAACTCTTTATTTCAGCTCAGGTCATGATCTCAAGGTCGGGAGACTGAGCCCAGCGTCCAGCTCTGCACTAGGTGTAGAGCCTGCTTGGGATTCTCTCCCTCTCTCTCTCAAAAATAAAATTAAAGATTGGTTATTTATTTTTAAAAAATGGTCGGGGGAGCACCTGGGTGGCACAGTTGGTTAAATGTCTGACTCCTTGTTTCGGCTCAGATCATTGTCTCAGTGGCTTGAGATGAAGCCCCTAAGTCAGGCTCAGCGCAGAGTCTGCTTAAGTTTCTCTCTCCCTCTACCTCTGCTCCCCCTCCCCGCTCTCTTTCTCTCTCTCTCAAATAAATAAATCTTTAAAACTTAAGCTCTATGAAGGCAAAGGTTTGGTTTTTCTAACTCCTTTGTGTTTTCTTAGCATGTATCCTATCTAGCAAACCATGCTATCTAACATACTCCATACTTCCTTACCCACTTACTAACTGTAATCCCCAGAATCCTATATATTCTTCAAGGGCAGGGATTTTGCTTCTATCCCCAGAATGAAGAACAAAGAGTGCTTGCACACAATCTCCCCTCAATAAATATTTGTTGAGTAAAATGAATGATAAGTTATTGCAGTAATTTTTCTTTGGTATATCTCCCCTTACCTTGATTGCTTTTTGAATGTTAATGCATGATTCCCTTATGGTCTGCAACAATTTATTGAACCGTCCCATCTCTTGGACAAGCACAGTGTTCATGCTCTGAGTGTAAGTTGTTGGGTACCTCCTCATTGCTGCCTCAACATCAAAGTTGTTGGGAAGTTTGCCCAAGATGTCACCAGCAACCTCATCTACTACTTCATCTGATGATTTTGCACCAGCATCTGCTGAACGAGACTGTAAAGAATTCAAACTAAAAATCAGAAATCCTCATAAAGGTGTAGGAATTGCTGAATAGGAAAACTCCTAAGGTAAATTTTATAAGAATGAGTACTATTCTGCTATTTTACCAATGATTCTTCTCCACACAAGATTGATTGAAGTGATAAAAACAGGCACAGGGTGGGGATTCAGGAGAAAACCAGTGTTACGGGGGAGGAAGAGGGCATGGACAGTTGTTCACAGGCAAAAGAGGGTCTGGAGCAAGAAAATGAGCTGCACACTGGGCTGCCTGGGTAGAGGGGGAGTGGATGCTGTGGAGAGAGGGAGAAAAAGCATTTATGTTGGTGGGGTGGCCGAGGAACGATGAACATTAACACCCAGGAGAAGGAAATTTGATCTTGCTTTGAGAAAGCTTGCCACAAAATATATTTGCCAATAACTCTGGTACCTACTGGTTGCCGAAAGCAGAGATATAGTTTTGTCCTTGAACCAGAAGGGCAAAGAAAATAAGCTCATCTCCTCTAAGCAGTTGGAAGAGTTATGGAGAAAGGCAGACTTTAGTGATTCACATTGAAACAAAGGAAGGGGAATTTCATTTCAATTTTTATTTTTTATGTTTATAGTGGCAGGGTGTAAATGAATCTATATTTTTTGGGAAAACCATTTAAATCCTCACAATAAATGAATGTGTGTGTGCATGCACTTGCACGTGCATGTTGAGAGAAAACAAACACAAATAGAATATAAATGAACATATCTCATATTTTTCCAGCCTTAGGAAATTATATTTAGCCTTATTTCAGATTTTGTATTTCCTGGTTTCTTTACTGGCACTTAGGCATAAACACAGGAGCTCTGCAAAAGTAACACTCCCAATGCTTGTTCTAATTTTTTTTCTGTTCTGTTTTTTAAGGATATTTTAAATACATAATATAAAAGTTTTGTCATTGTTAACTTGCTCTCCAAACTCTGCTGTTCTGGTCTCTTTGCCTCTGAATTGTGGTAAACCCAATGTAGAATCACTGAACTACTGCCTACCCATTAGCATAATTGTACTTACCAATCTGAGGTTGAGGATATTGAAAGAGGCTGTTTAATTACATACTGAGAAGATACCCCATGTGTATTTAGACTTATTTGTTTGGTTCTGAGTAATTTTCTGTTGGAATGAACCCATTGTTGTATGTATTCTGTAATGTGGTATACCCCATCAACCTTAAATAAAGCCAAAAGCCACTCTAAATGTCCTGTTGTCACACCCCAGTATATCACATGTGTCTAATACTCCTAAAGATCTACTTATTCGGGCGCCTGGGTGGCTCAGTCGGTTGAGCGACTGCCTTCGGCTCAGGTCATGATCCCAGGGTCCTGGGATTGAGTCCCACATCGGGCTCCCTGCTCTGCGGGGAGCCTACTTCTCCCTCTCCCCCTGCTTGTGTTCCCTCTCTCGCTGTGTCTCTCTCTGTCAAATAAATAAATAAAATCTTTAAAAAAAAAAAAAGATCTACTTATTCATGTCTGTGCATATGCTTTTGAACTCAGGCAGGAACTGATTTTAGTGGAATTAACATATGTAAAAATGGACGTACCAAATAGTCTTCCTCCTTTCTTCCTTATTAGAAAATGTCATCTGACAGTAGACCAGAGCTAGGAGTACCATGGACTCTTCCATCAAGCATAGCACACCATTTGATCCTCCTAATCCCGTTCTTTTAACTTCCCCTCCCCCCACCCCAATCATCTCTTGTTATCTGGATTCTTTAGAATCCAGAAAGAGTTTAGCATTGTGATTCAGAACACAGATTCTGGAGCCAAACTAGTGGGAGTCAGACTGCTTGGCTTTGAGTCCTGGCTTGAAATTGTACTAGCTGACCTTAAGCAAACTACTTAATCATCTGTGTCCGTTTTCTAGCTGTAAAGGTGGGAATAATTAGCCCTTAGCTCAGAAGACTGAGGTAATGCATTACACTGTTTTACACGAAGCACTTAGAACAGTGTTAGCATACAGTCAGTACTATGTAAGTATTAACTATTATCATTATTACTCTGAGATTCCATTGAAGTGAAAAGATCAGCTAGAATTCAGTTCATGGGATGATTCACTAGACCAAATAAACATTCTTATTAAAATTTTACTCACTAAGGGAACTCTTACCATTTGGACTAATCTGCTTTCAAAAATGAAAGAAACAAACAACTGAACATTATCTGCTAAAGGGATAGCACAAGAGAAGATCTCTTAATAGAAGAGCAAGATGAAATATTTTTTATTCAAATATACTGACTCGTGCCCATGGCATGCTGAATTCTAATGCCTTAGATTACTCTCTGACATGCGCTTACATTCATGCTCTCATAAGTGGAGCTGCATGTTTACAAAGTGCCAACTGTATTTTTCTCCTCAACCTTTTTGTACATTTTATATTTACGACTGCAATTCTTTAAATATTATGTAATCTGATAAAATACTGATGTGAAAGAAACTTTCTATGTAAACTAGGTTAAATATTCTGGAATATTTGAAAAAGATAAGTCATTTTATAAGCTGCTGTTGAATTAGTAAGAGACTAGAAAACAGGCAAAATTTTAGACTGGATTCTGACATCAAACCTCTTCCCAAGTATCTTTGATATTCTTCCACTTTTAAGGAATTAAAAGGGGACATAAGATATAATGCACTTGCTGGGAGAGAACGTTCCCCTTCCTGGAGTACTTTTGGAAGAGGGTATATTGCCTCTCCAAGGACAAGAGACCCGCCGCGTGCCATTGAGCTGGTCCTTCATCAGCAAGGGACAGAAGCCCGCACAGAGGACAGATAACCTGTCCGCTGCTTTTCGCTGTCTTTCAGTATAAGCTCCAAGTACCTGTGCAACTGTGCAACTGCCTTTCTGGGACAAAGCAGCACCAGACACAGCATGGCGAGGCTCTCCTCTGGAGGAGGGGAGAGAGTCCACACCACACAGGGTCCTTTAAAATCTGGAGTTGTGATTCCCAGCTGCACGCCAGAGATAAAACACTGTGGCGCTGGGGGTACGGATGGTCTGGGCACAGACAGGTTGAGGGAGGGGGTTTAACAGAAGTCTGGGACACGAGAGGGGAGACTGTTCACTTTTCTGCGAGGGCTTCCTGAACAGCAGCAGGCTGAGCTCCCCTCCCTGCAGAGCAATGGACTCAATGCTCCAATCAAAAGACATAGGGTATAAGAATGACTAAGAAAACAAGACCCATTACATGCTGCTTACAAGAGACTCATTTTAGACCCAAAGACACCTGCAGATTGAAAGGCTAGAGCTGCTTACACCAAACCTCCCCCCCCGCCCCGCACCCTGCAGGTGCATCTTTACCCTGGAAGGTCTGACTGTGAGCCAGGGCAGCAGGCCTCTACCCCAGAGGAATAACACAAGCCCCCTGCATGTACCAAGTCAACTGATCACAGAGGCTCCAAAGGGTCAGCTTCAGTTCTGGTAGAAATAGATTTTATTTACTTATTTATTTAAAAGAGAGAGAGAGAGAGCATGCATGCACACAAGAGGGGATGAAGCAGAGGGGAAGGGAGAGGGAAGAGGAAAGAATCTCAAGTAGACTCTCCACTGAGCGCGGACCCAACTTGGGGCAATGTCATGACCCTGAAGTCATGACCAGCACCAAAACCAAGAGTCAGATTCTTAACTGACTAAGCCATCCAGGAGGCACTGTTCTAGTGGAAATAGAACCAGGCTTTCTTGCTCTTTTTTTTTCCCCTTTGGAATCAGGCTTATAGGTTATTGTTTGTTTTTTCATTTCCTTTTCTCTTTCTTTGGATCAGGCTTCCTTTTTTCTTTTTCTTTGGAAAACTATCTTATAGTTTTTTGTTTGTTTCTTTGGAGGTTTTTTTTTTGGTCCCTTTTCCTTTTTTTTCAGATCAGGCTTTTTGTTTGTTTGTTTAAATCAGGCTTATTTTAACAAATCAAAGCACACCTAGTTAAAGGCCTAAACACTCCCACTGCAAGCAAGGAGGAACTCTGCACAAGACTGACCTGCAGGAAAGAGCCCCCACAACACAAGAGCAGACTGCAAACAGCATACACCAGAGACACTTCCTGAAGCACCAGGCCCTGGACAGTGTGTGACTCTTTCTTAATATAGTCTTACTCTCAATAAGTAAGTAATTAATAACAAACATAACAAGCTTTCAAATACCCAAAGACAGAAACCTAGACATAATGACGACAAGATGGGGGGATTCTCCCCTAAAGAAAGATCAAGAAGAAATCACATACCAGGGATTTGCTCAAACAAATATAAGCAATGAATCTGAACAAGAATTTAGAACGACAGTCATAAGAACACTGGCTGGACTTGAAAGAAGCATGGAAGACACCAGAGAAACTCTGGCTGCAGAGACAAAAGACCTAAAAACTAGCCAGGCTGAAATAAAAAATGCTATGACTGAGATGCAAAACTGACTGTATGTAATCATAGTGAGGATGGAAGAAGCAGAGGAAGAAATAGGTGATACAGAAGATAAAATTATGGAAAATAATGAAGCTGAAAAAGACAGGGGAAAAAATCTATTAGATCACGAATATAGACTTAGGGGACTCAGCAATTACATAAAGCACAACAATAGCCATATCATAGGAGTCCCTGAAGAAAAAGAGCAGGAAAAGGGGGCAGGAGGTTTATTTGAACGAATTATGGCTGAGAACTTCCCTAATCTGGGGAAAGAAACAGGTGTTCAAGTCCAAGAGGCACAGAGAACTCCCCTCAAAATCAACAGAAACAGGTCAACAACCAGGACATATCATAGTGAAACTTGTAAAATACAAAGATAAAGAGAGACTTCTAAAAGTAGCTAGGGAAAAAATGTCCTTAACCTACAAGGGCAGACACATAAGGTTAGCAGCAGACCTGGCCACAGTAACTTAGCAGGCCAGAAGAGGATGGTATGAAATACTCAACATGCTAAGGGGAAAAATATGCAGTCAAGAATACTTTATCCAGCAAGGCTATCATTCAGAATAGAAGGAAAGATAAAGAATTTCTCAGACAGGCAAAAACCAAAGGAGTTCATGAAGAATAAACCAGCCCTGCAAGAAAAATTAAAGGGGCCCCTGAGCGGGAAAGAGACCAAAAGCAACAAAGACTAGAAAGGAAACAGAGACAATCTACAAGAACAGCAACTTTACAGGTAATACAATGGCATTAAATCGTATCTATCAATAATTACTCTGAATGTAAATGGACTCAATGCTCCAATCAAAAGACATAGGGTATAAGAATGACTAAGAAAACAAGACCCATTACATGCTGCTTACAAGAGACTCATTTTAGACCCAAAGACACCTGCAGATTGAAAGTGAGGGGGTGGAGGACCATTTACCATGCAAATGGTCATCAGAAGAAAGCTGGAGTAGCCATACTTGTATCAGACAAACTAAATTTTAAACCAAAGACTGTAAATAAGAGATGAGGAAGGGCACTATATCATAATAAAGGGGTCTATCCAACAAGAAAATCGAGCAATTGTAAATATTTATGCCCCCAACTTGGGATCACACAAATATCTAAATCAATAACAAACATAAAGAAACTCATTGATAATACAGTAATAGTAGGGAACCTTACCACCCCACTCACAGCAATGGACAGATCATCTAAGCAGAAGATCAACAAGGAAATAAGAGCTTTCAATGACACACTGGACCAGATGGACTTACCAGATATAGTCAGAACATTTCATCCTAAAGCAGCAGAATACACATTCTTTTCAAATGCACAGAGAACATTCTCCAGAATAGATCACATACTGGGTCAAAAGTCAGGCCTCAACCAGTACAAAAAGACTGAGATCACACCATGCATATTTTCAGACCACAATGTTATGAAACTTGAAGCCAACCACAAGAAAAAATTTGGAAAGACCATAAATACCTGGAGGTTAAAGAAGTATCTTACTAAACAATGAATGGGTCAGCTAGGAAATTAAAGAAGCAATAAAAAAAAAAAAATACATGGAAGCAAAGGAAAATGAAACACAATAGCCAAAAAACATCTGGGATGCAGCAAAGCAGTCCAGGAGGGAAGTATATAGCAATACAGTCCTACCTCAAGAAGCAAGAAAAATCTCAAATATACAACCTAACCTTACACCAAAAGGAGCTAGAAAAAGAATAGCAAATAAAGCCTAAAACCAGCAGAAGAATGGAAATAATGAAGATTAGAGCAGAAATAAATGGTATAGAAATTTAAAAAAGAACAGCAGAACAGATCAACAAAACTAGGAGCTGGTTCTTTGAAAGAATTAACAAATTGATAAACCCCTAGCCAGACTTACAAAAAGAAAAAAGGACCCAAATAATCACAAATGAGAAAGGAGAGATCACAACCAACACTGCAGAAATACAAACACTTATAAGAGAATATTATGAGCAATTATATGCCAACCTGGGCAATCTGGAAGAAATGGATAAATTCCTAGAAAATATAAAGTACCAAAACTGAAGCAGAAAGAAATAGGAAATTTCAACAGACCAATAACCAGCAAAGAAATTGAATTAGTAATCAAATATCTCCCAAGAAAGAAGAGTCCATGGTGGATGGCTTCCGAGGGGAATTCTACCAAACATTTAAAGAAGAGTTAACATCTATTCTTCTCAAACTGTTCCAAAAAATAGAAATGGAAAGAACACCTCCAAAGTCATTCTATGAGGCCAGAATTATCTTGATTCCAAAACCAGACAGGGACCACTAAATCCACTGGAAAAGAGAATTAGAGGGGCACCTGAGTGGTTCAGTTGGTCTGAAGCGTCTGACTCTTGATTTTGGCTCAAGTCATGATCTCGGGGTTGTGAGATCGAGCTGTGCGTTGGTCTCTGCACTCAGCATGGACTCTGCTTGAGAGTCTCTCCTTCTGTCCCTCCCACCCCATTTCCCCTCTTTCTCAAATAAATCTTTTTTTTTTTAAGGGAGAATTGCAGACCAATATCCCTGATGAACATGGATGCAAAAATTCTCAACAAGATACTAGCAAATTGAATCCAACCGCATGCTAAAACAATTGTTCACCACAATCAAGTGGGATTTATTCCTGGGTGGCAGCATGGTTCAATATTCACAAATCAATCATTATGATACACCACATTAATAAAAGAAAAGATAACCATATAATCCTCTCAACAGACGCAGAAAAAGCATTTGACAAAATACGGCATCCTTCCTTGAAAAAACCTTCAAGAAGTAGGGATAGAAGGAACAAAGCTCAACATCATAAAGGCCATATACAAAAGACCCATAGTTAATTATCATCCTCAATGGGGAAAAACTGAGAGCTTTTCCTCTAAGGTCAGGAACCTGACAGAGATATCCACTTCCACCATTGTTGTTCAACATAGTCCTGGAAGTCTTAGCCTCAGAAATCAGGCAACAAAAAGAAAAGAAAACCAGCAAGGAAGAAGCCAAACTTTCAGTATTTGCACAGTACATGATACTCTATGTAGAAAACTCAAAAGACTGCACCAAAACTTTGCTAGAAGTGATACATGAATTCAGCAAAGTTGCAGGATATAAAATCAACATACAGAAATATGGTGCATTTCTATAAAGAAGCAATAATGAAGCAGCAGAAAGAGAAGCCAAGGAATTGGTTCCATTTACAATTGCACCAAAAACCATAAGACAGCTAGGAATAAACCTAACCAAGAAGGTAAAGGACTTGTACTCTGAAAACTATAGAAACTTATGAAAGAAATTGAAGGTGACACAAAGAAATGGAAAAATATTCCATGCTCATGGATTGGAAGAACAAATATTGTTAAATGTCTATACTACACAAAGCAATCTATACATTCAATTCAATCACTATCAAAATGCCACCAGCATTTTTCACAGAGCTAGAACAATTCTAAAATTTGTATGGAACCAGAAAAGATCCCGAATAGTCAAAGTAATGTTGAAAAGAAGAGCAAACTGGCAGGCATCACAATTCCAGACTTCAAGCTCTATTACAAAGCTGTAATCATCAAGACAGTATGGTACTGGCACAAAAACAGACACATGGATCAATGGAACACAATAGAGAACCCAGAAATGGACCCACAGCTATATGGTCAACTAATCTTTGACAAAGCAGGAAAGAATATCCAATGGAAAAAAGACAATTTTTCAATAAATGGTGTTGGGAAAAAACAGACAATGACATGCAGAAGAAGGAAATTGGGCCACTTTCTTACACCATACACAAAAATAAATTAAAAGTGGATGAAAGACCTAAATGTGAGACAGGAAACCATCAAAATCCTAAAAAACACAGGCAGCAACCTCTTTGACCTTGGTCTTAACAACTTCTTACTAGACATGTCACCTGAGGCAAGGGAAACAAAAACAAAAATGAACTATTGGGACGTCATCAAGATAAAAACTCCTGCACAGTGAAGGAAACAATAAACAAAACTAAAAGGCAGTCTATGGAATGGGAGAAAATATTTGTAAATCTTGACATATCTGATAAAGAGTAGGATCCATACCCCAAACCCAAATAATCCAGTCAAAAAATGGGCAGAAGACATGAACAGACATTTTTCCAAATAAGACATACAAATTGATAACAGACACATGAAAAGATGCTCAACATCACTCATCATCAGGGAAATACAAATCAAAACCAGGATGAGATACTACCTCACACCTATCAAAATGGCTAAAATTAACAACAAAGGAAACAACAAATGTTGGTGAGGATGTGGAAAAAGGGGAACCCTCTTGCACTGTTGGTGGGAATGCAAGCTCGTGCAGCCACTGTAGAAAACAGTATGGTGGTTCCTCAAAAAATTAAAAATAGAGCTACCCTATGACCCAGCAACTGCACTAAGAGGTATCTACCTAAAGTATAGAAAAGTACAGACTCAAAGGGGGCACATGCACCCTGGTGTTTATAGAAGCATTATCAACAACAACAAACTATGGAAAGAGTCCAAATATCTATTGAGTGATGCATGGATAAAGAAGATGTGGTGTGTTTATAAATATATACATATATATATGCACACACACACACACAGGAATATTACTCAACCATCAAAAAGAATGAAATCTTGCCATTTGCTACATTGTGGATGGAACGAGAGGGTATTATGCTAAGTGAAATAAGTCAGTCAGAGAAAGACAAATACCATATGATTTCACTCATATGTGGAATTTATGAAACAATATGGATGAACTTAGGGGAAGGGAAGGAAAAATAAAATAAGATAAAAACAGACAAGGAGGTAAACCGTAAGAGACTCTTAACTATAGAGAACAAACTAAGGGTTGCTGGAGGGCAATGGGTGGGGGCATGGGCTAGATGGGGGATGGGTATCAAGGAAGGCACTTGAGATGAACACTGGGTGTTACATGTGAGTGATGAATCACTAAATTCTACTCCTAAAACCAATACTACACTATATGTTACCTAATCTGAATTGAAATAACTTGGAAGAAAAAAAAAAAGATATAATGCACTTGGACATGGTTTCTGTAAGAAAGGCAAAATGGAACTCCTAACAGATGAATGATACTCAAAGATTCTTTCCAAATCAAAAGACCGATGAAAAAAAAAAAAAGCCAACCAAAACCATATGTTCATGTACTTAATGTTTAAATTCATATTTAAGGTATATGGGAATTTTCGTCTTTTCCTTAAAATGGTTCTGTACTTGACCAGATGGCCCACGCTGCTTGGGCAGCATCCATTCCAGCCTCAGAAGCCAGTTCCTGCACCAAGCACATACCTGTGTGAGAAGAATGTTATCAAACAGCAGTTGAGTTTCCGACTGATCTTTAGTGATATCTGCATTGGCATTCATCCCAAAGATTTCCGGTGCAGGGTTCAGGGGCAGAGTCTTTGTGTATTCGATGTAGCTTTTGTGCTGCCAAGATGAATAACAAAGAGTCAGGAGGTTAGAAATCAATTATCCTGTAGAACTTTCTCTCTGAGAAGTGATAATTTTCAATACTCAAGTTATTGAGTGGATGAGCCTGTGGAATTGGACACTGAATGCTTTCATTTTCTTTCAACCTGGGCCAAAGTTAAAAAAAAAAAAAAGGAAACATTTAGGAAGAAAAAATAAAATGTTCCATTCAATTGAAATGGATTTGAAAATGGAGAGAGGAACATCCCAGCCATCTCATTTAGCTGGAGAAATTTTTCTGTGCCACATTTATTGATGATTGTTCTTCATTTATTGCAATAAAAATAATTTTTTTCTCTTTACTCTGATTTTTCTGTTTGCTTGTGATAAATCCACGTAATTCAGAAAAGTAAACATTACCCGAATGTTTATTACCCTGAGATAATCACCATTAACATTTATTTTTATACATATGCACATACATTTTGTACTTTCTTTACATGGACTTCTGTCAAAATTACAAACCTTTCTTCATGCTCACACAATCATACCAATTCATATACATATATGGTGAGTGGGGGTAGGGGATTGTTCACTGATGGTTTCTCGAAATGGGTCATGTTACATATACCCGACTTCATCTTGCTTTTTTCTCACTTGACAATTCATCACTGGAAATTCTGATACCCATGGCTCCACATGTTGACCTCCTCCACTCATTTAGTGACCTTGGCTCTGGGACTGATTTTCTTTTCATCCCTATTGACATCTGCTCTCAGCTAGCATTGATCTTAATGAACGATGCAGTTATGGTATGTGCCTCTGATGCATGTGGTCATAGTTTAACTTTCAATGTGTGCCCATTTGACTTTTAGGAATAAAATGAGAACCAATTCAATTGTCCTGGCAGTTTCTGGAAGTCTACTGTGTGATCATCTGAAGGCAGATCCCACATCTTCTACTACGCAGGCCTGGAAAAAGTAGGCAGAGGGAAATGGACTCTAGGCAGGAGATGGTTCTGTAACTCTCTCCCCCTTTTTACCCGTGTGGTCTTGGGCAAGTTATTCAACTTTAGTGAACCTGCTTTCTCGTTTGTAAAAAGGACAGAATAATAATACTGATGTTAATTTGAAGCTCTAGGGAGATAATGAACTGTACTGCTTTGTAAATAAGTAAGCATGATCTAGATATTAACTGTGATTGTTAATATTATTTTGTAACCCTTCTCATGTGTGTTTCCACTTTAATTGGGTACAATGACTTTCTACCAATGGAATAAATTCATGACAACAGAATTTCAGCTCACTAAGGAAGCTCTTCCCGGGTGAGGGGGTCTTTCTGATAGCCCTCACATTACAGCAAACAGCAAACTACTAACTACATCTATGCATGAGGTTGGTTCTGTTCCAAGAAGGCTGAAAAAAGCACACACAATGGTTAACCAAAAAACAAGGCCTCTGGGGAAAAAAAATCACCATTTTATCAGAGGAATTTCGGGTTTTACGGCTTTTCGTTTTCTTGAAGGGCATACTTACATCACCAGAAGGAGGAACAAAATAGATGCCGCTTGAGTCGAATTTATAGCTTGGGTTTTGGACTAATTCTGTGTTGAAGAATTTGTTCAGAATGCTGCGCAGGGTGCGCCGATCCCAGTCGTCAGTCACCCTGCCTCCGTAATTGCATTCACCTGTCATGTACTGCAGAGCTTCGTAAGGCAGCTCCTAGAATCCAGAGTTCAAGTCACTCCTCTAGCTAAGAGTTATCAGTAGCACATCATGCAGAGCTTGTTTCCTGTTTGCTCCTATTATTAAACTGCTTACAAAAATTTGCCTTAAGCACAATTTCCCCTTACATACGTTTCTGCTAATGGTCGTGATTTCCCCCATAGTCTTTTTCTCCTTGTATGATCTGTCATTTCTATTCAGTCAATGCAGAGAACAGAATTCGTCTATTAACTTGGCATTCACTCACTATTCAACCAACACTAATGGACCACCTACTATGTGCCAGACACAGAATGAGACCAGAATCCCATCCTTGAAAACGTGGCATCGCTGACATTCAAAACAAATCCAATGTAATTCAGAGATAATCAGTGTTGGTTTCTTGCATCACCTTTTTATATCCCTCTGTATTTTGACAAGTGGAATCATTGTAGAGGCAATTTTGCATATAACTTTTCACCAAAGCTCGTATTATAAGATACCTTTTACCATTTCATAAAATACTCTTTTAAAATATTTTAATAATTTAAGAAACAAAAGAGATGAACATGGGGGAAGGGGAAAAAAACAGAGAGAGGAAAGCAAACCTATAAGAGACTCTTAATGATAGAGAACAAACTGAGGGTTGATGGAGGGCAGTCGACCGGGGATGGGCTAGATGGGGGATGGGTATTAAGGAGGGCACTTGTGATGAGCATTGGGTGTTATATGTAAGTGATGAATCACTATATTCTACTCCTGAAACCAGTATTACACTATACGTTAACTAGAATTTAAAAATTTGAAATAAAAGAAAAAAATTTTAATAACTATCTTCCAATATTGAATACTTCAGTCACTCCTAATTTTCTGCTGTGTTAAATTACGTTTCATTAAATATACATTTCTTAAAATTTCTAATGATTTTTTAGTCTAGATTCCTGAAAAGGAAACTACTATGTCAAAGGTAAAGAGTTTATAAAAAGCAATTGATTAATGTTACCAAGCTACTTTTCTTTCATTTTTTTTTTTTTTTTAAGTAGGCTCCATGCCCAGCAAGGAGCCCAATGTGGGGCTTAAACTCACACTCTGAGATCAAGACCTGAGCTGAGATCAAGAGTCGGACACTTAACTGACAGACACCCAGGCAGCCCACCAAATTGCTTTTCTGAAAGGCTGTAGTAATTGTAGGAATCAGTTTTAAAATTTTTGCTAATTTGTTTGACCAAAGATAATTAATATTGTGCTAATTTGCATTCCTAGAATATCAGTGAAGTTCATAATTTTTTTCATGTTTAATAACATTTGTTCTGTGAACTAGCCTTCTACCCATTTTTTTCAATTGGTTTTAATGGCTTTATTTGTATAAGCTGTTTTATAAATTATCCTTTTTAATCAAATTTGTGGAAATATTTTTTCCTTTTAGTTTGCTTTTTTATTATATTCTCTGGTATGAAGAATTTTTAAATGTTTATGAGTACAAAAGTATTGATTGTTCATACTGCAATTTGTTTTATCATCAGCATAAATACTTACATATCCAAATAGAATTCTCTATTTCTCACTGCTCTCAACAAAACTGAGTGTTATCATTTAGGAGAAAAAATTGACAGTTAAACAATAACATTGTTAACTCCAGGTACATTTTTAAATTTTTTAAATATACTTTAAAAATATTTGTTTATTTTTAGTAGTCTCTATACACAACATGGGGCTTGAACTTACAACCCCAAGATCCAGAGACACATGCTGTACATACTGAGCCAGCCAAGTGTGCCTGTTTTTAATTTTTAAGTGTATTTTTTTATTGAGATAAAATTGACATATAACATTAGTTTCAAGCATATTACAATGATTTGGTATTTGTATATATTGTAAAATGATCACAATAAATCTATTTAACATGTCATTACATGTAATTACACATTTTTTCTTGTGATGAGAACTTTTAAGATCTATTCTTAGCCACTTTCAAATATGCAATATGGTATTAACTCTAGTCACCATACTGTCCATTTACATACCTTAAGTTTATTTTTGATATTGACATTTTAAAAATGCTTATTCACCACTTGTATTTATTTTGTTAAATAACCTACTCTGTTCTTCTATGTGTTTTCCTCATTTGGATGATTATCTTCTTTATTGTTATTAAAAGCTCTTTATACAGTTACTAAATCAGTTTGTCAGATATATTTTAGCTATCTCCTCAGTTTTCAATTGTCTTTAATTTTTACGATGTTTGTTTATGGTAATAAAGCAATGTTTTAAAATATAGCAATCTTTGACTTTAGAATTATTTCATTGCCTTTGTCCTTTCAAGCCCTTCTTGCAGTTATCTGTGCAAAGTTAAGAGTGTATATCCCACATCCCTGGGATCCCACGTTGAGGAATCTCTTCAATAGAAATAATCACACTAAGGAAGAGTAGATGATAGTTGTTAGAGAGGGGAAATTTATTGAATTAGGGGCTGGGAATGATGAAACTGGTTATTTGTTAGAACTGGAGTGGAAGGCGAGAATTTAGGAGAACTTGTGTCAGTGACCAAGACCTTGTGGAGAAACAAACAGAATCAGGATGAACTCCAGCATGTTTATGTTCTTCCAACGTCGAATGAGACGGGAGTTTGGTCAGATGCATGCACTGCCTGGACTTGCCTTGTTGACCTCATGAAAATGAAACAAAGCAAGAAAACTCATTTGCATAGTAAATAGGTAGTAAAACTCATTTGCATAGTAAATAGGTAGAACGAAGGTGAACCAGCTGGCCCCTGGGAGGGTTTCCAGATGTAGAGGAAAGAGGAGATGGAGAGGGGGAAGAGTTTGATTTATGGAAAAAGGGTTAAACCCACCCACTTGTCCCAGAACTGATGGGTAAGATGTTGTTTCTCTCAGCAGCTTGATCACAACCAGGACCAATCACACTGGGGAGTGAATTCTCCCAGGGGCCCGGGGATGCTGGTTGGGGTCGCAGAAATCATGGCAGCTTGTTGCTGGGCCCTTTGAGACCACGGACGGAGAGAGAGTGTGTACGTGGAAGCAGAGCTCGAAGTTGGCAACTTGTATGCAAGGGTGTACACAACGGCGTTCATTTTAGCATTGCTTATTAGCAAAAAATAAAAAAGAAATAAAATCCTAACGGTCAACAAAGGGGGAATGCTGTGTAAGCAGCCATGAAACAAAGATCTCTATCTACTTTGGAAGTTGTCCACAATATATGCAGAATGAAAAAAGCAAGCTGAAAATGTGCGAATACGATTATGTTCTTCAGAAAAAAATTTGTGTATATTGTGCTTATGTATATATGATCTACATGCATATATGAAAACTTCAGGACAGATATGTCCTAAGCTGTGAAATTGGTTGCTTTGGGGTGAAAGTAGGGTGAGAGGGAGGGGTGGGCCTTAAACATACAGGCACGCACACACGTATGCACGCACACACACCCCTACCAAAACGAGAAAAACAAAGCCATTGCCCATCTGCCAAGCAGATTATATCTATCTACTATTATTTTCTTCATTTACAGTTTAACTTTTCCTATTTCCTTTAATCCAACAGGAATTACACAGTATAAATAATCTAACTTGTTTTTTTCCTAATAGCAAACAATCAATCATTCTATCATAATTTATTGACTACTTCTCCTATTTCCTATTCATTTTATTTTTTCTCGTTATTTTTCTTTTGAATTCTAGTTGTTAACATGTAGTGTAATACTGGTTTCAGGAGTAGAATTTAGTGATTCATCACCTACATACAACACCCAGTGCTCATCCCAACAAGCGCCCTCCTTAGTACCCATCACCATTTAGCCCATCCCCCACCCACCTTCCCTCCCTCAACCCTGTTTGTTCTTTATCGTCAGAAGTCTCTTATGATTTGCCTCCCTCTCTTTTTCTCCCCTTCCCCTATGTTCATCTGTTTTGTTTCTTAAATTCCACATATGAGTGAACTTTTTGGACAAAATTCTAACAAAATTAGGAGGGACTCACTTTCAAAAAGTTCCATACCCTTGCAGGACACTTGGATTGGTTTAACAAGCAGTTCTTCAAAGTTGCAAATATGTTAAAAACCCAACTGATAGACAAGTGGCAAAAAAAGAAAATGATGTGTGTGTGTGTGAGAGAGAGAGAGGGAGAAAAAGAGAGAATTGTAGGTGCTTAAATGTGGTTGATGTGACAACATTAGGCTGTTTGGCTTCTTCCCAGAATCCATACCTCAGATGAACATCAATGGTCTAAAGAGTTTGTTTTCTCCTGACAAATGGCCCAAATCCAAATTCTGGAATAAGAGTACAATGACATTTTCCTAAAAATAAAGTCATGCTCCAGAACAGAAGGAAATCAGTCCGTATTTTTCATTTCGGAGCCTGGTTGATGTATGGTCTTCTCAAATCCTTTTCAAAATAAATACAATATGCTCCGTTCTCAGATTCCCACAGGTGTTTACATGTCAAAAATAAGTGATAAGATACAGGTTCCTAACAGACAAGCCAATGTCCTAACTACCTATGATAGCAGTTATGATATCCTGTTATAACAAAGTATTACTTAATAAGCTGTTGGGAATTATTCTATTTGTTTTATAAGAGTAGAAATTAATCAGAAGTCCCTGCTCACTATACAAACACTTACAATGTAATAAAGAGCAAAATAGGTAATGTCCTTGCTGTGATTTTTATGATACCTCATACTGGTTCAGGAACATGTGGAGTTGCTGTACGCTGATTCTTAGGTCAGTCTCATTGAACTCATAAGGAATATTCCACCCCAGGGGTCCAAATTTCCGTCTCTCTTGCACCAAAGCATGAAAGAAGCAGAGACCATAAAGTAATTTCTTGAATTCCTCCTGTAATGAGAAGAAATGGCACCACGTCATTTCCCCCTACCACTGCATTATACTTACCACTTTTTAAAATGAAAGTAACTCTTTTTGTTTATAAATATATCCATCCCAAAGTACGCCAAAACAGAACTCACTACTTCTACAGGATATTTAGGCAAAAATATGCCCATTCGCCTACATGTTCAGTTGGCACACATAGCTGTGGACACGAGGTTTTTAGGGAGCATAGTAAGCTTGTCTATTTAGTGTTACCTTATAGGATTTTGGACGTTCCAACTGAAGCATAGTGAGGCAAGGAGAATGAATTCCAATGTGTGGTCCAAGACCACCATGGAGAAATTTCAAAGGAGACCCTTCAAACCAATTAAGCAGCTCTGTAAAGAACTTCTGGATTGAAACTTTGGGCAGCCTCAAGACTTTTCCAGTTACTCTTAGGTAATAAGTCTTATACTTACTTTGAATGCCAAAGCCAGCCTTGAATCAGAAATCAGAAAGTATGAGACACCCTCCACAAGAATGCTATAAAATGGTCAAAATAGAGCTTGAGAGAGGATTTGTGAACATTTCCTTGGAAAGAACAGCAGTTGTGCTAGGAACCCTCTTGCCCCATTCCCAAGGGAGAAAGGAGCACAAGGTCTATCTTCTCAGTCCAAGCTAGTGAGAAGGAAATTGATGGGGTCAATCAGAGTTGATGCCTGTTTCCTGCAGCTTTTCCTGTAGACTGGAAAAGTGCAAACATTACACTCAAAAGAGTAGAGCAGTGTAAGGGGGCAGGGTAGTGGACTGGGAGAGGGAAATCAGAGCCCCGCTTCCAATGGTGGGCCAAGCCAGTGTGGATCCCAAGGAGCAGATGAGGAGCTGGATTAAGAATGTCAGCCAGGGGGAGCACCCAGGTGGCTCATTTTGGTTAAATGTCTGACTCTTGATTTCTGTTCACGTCATGATCATCAGGGTTTTGAGATGGAGCCCTGTGTTGGGCTCTGTGTTGGACATGGAGCCTGCTTAAGATCCTCTCTCTCTCTCCCTCTCTCCCTTTCCTCTCTCTCTAAGAAAAAAAAAAAAAGAAAAGAAAAAGAAAAAAGAAAGTCAGCCAGGGGTCATTTGAAACATTTTTTGGTCAAGAGCGCTTGTATCACAGGGTAAGGAAATCCCAACAGTAAGAGTCTGTATGAAGTGAATGATAAGAACCAACAGCTGAGGAGGGTCAGGAGCAGTCAGCTGAAGGAGAGACATGACAAGGGTGATGGAGTCATGGTCAGAGGAGTCTGGAAGGGGAGCCCAAGGAGAACCCATGAAAATACTCACAGGAGAAAAATTCAGCTTTAAACCCCCACCAAGTCCAGAGAGGTCCAAGCAATAACAGCCCAGGCCCAGAATGTCCACTCCACCCTGCTTTGTGTCTGCACATACTACAAATTGAGTGGTCAGGCTCAGCAGCCATCGTCTGCCAGGCGCACCACAGAAAGAAGGATGCCAACTCTATCCTATTCCCCTAACAGCTTGAAGCCCACCGACCACAGGTCCTAGGTGAGTTTCTGGAGAGTCAAAGCCTACATTTTTTTTTAAAGATTTTATTTATTTATTTGAGAGAGAGAATGAGATAGAGAGCATGAGAGGAGGGAGGGTCAGAGAGAGAGGCAGACTCCCCGCCGAGCAGGGAGCCCGATGTGGGACTCGATCCCGGGACTCCAGGATCATGACCTGAGCCGAAGGCAGTCGCTTAACCAACTGAGCCACCCAGGCGCCCCAAAGCCTACATTTTAAGGAAAAGTTAAGTATGTATTGATTAACACACTGCACTGTACTTTCTGATTTCTGAATCAAGACTGGCTTTGCAAGTTAAAATGACCATAGGTCATTTCATTATCTGACAGTAACCAGAAAAGCCATGATACTGCCCAGAGTTTTATCCAAGGGCAGGTGGAAGTGTCCCCTGTGGAATAAACTGAAAGGGGGAGTGGAGACAAGAGCAAAGTAGCATCAGTTTAACCAGAGAGGTGGGAAAAAGCAAAGTGACACATGCTGTGTGGATTTGGGAACTATTTTATTTCATTTCATTTCATTTCATTTCATTTCATTTCATTTCATTTTATTTATTTTATTTTATTTTTCAGTAGGCTCCACACCCAGCGTGGAGCTTGAGCTCAGAATCCTGAGATGGAGACCTGAGCTGAAATCAAGAGTGGGACACTTAACCCACTGAGCCACCCTGGCGCCCCTAGAACTATTATAGATACATTACAGAACCAAGCAAATTGGTAAATGTGCTGATGATGTGGGAGTCAGATGCTCAGTGTAGAAGTGACCTGCACATATGGAATGAGGGAAAGTAAGAAAGAACCCTGGGTGGATGGACAGAAGTTGGATATACTGTTAAAAACTCATCACCTCTGAAATATGAGAATGAGTATGTATGTGTGCATGTACTTATGCACATATGTGTGTATATATATTTGTATGTATGTGTATGTGTGTGAGAGTACATGCATATATCTCCAAAGTTTCTCCCCTGAAAAGACCAAGAACCAAAAACAAGGCAGTAGCACTGAGCTCATCCAGCACCCAGATCTAGGTCTCTAGAACCAGGACTTCACAGAAAAATGGCTGGTGTCAGGGTTGGATGACTGAGAAGTCTGCAGCATCTTATGCCAAAAATGTAAGAAGGTTAAGTAACAACAACAACAACAACAACAATAATAATAAATGATGGGACCTAGTACAGAGGGGCCAGCTTGAAGGTGCTCCACTGACCCAATCTGGAACAATTTGAGCAAAAGACTTAAGGATGGTGATGAACTGTAAAGCACTGGGGGAAAAACCAAGGAATTCATGAGTCCATACCAACAACACATAAATAAAGGGGAAGACCAGAGGGCTGTTGCAGAGAGCAGAGTGGCAGATGTCAAATATGGAGGAAGTATTCGAGTTAGAATTATCATAGGAAATAATTGCCTCAGGCAAGATACATCGACGGCCACTAAAGCTGGGCCAGGGGTAAAGTTTGATGAGAAAGAGGATATTGGCATGGCCTGAAAATGTCTCCCCAGAGACTGATGGTTAGTTGCAAGGCACAAAGCAGTTACTACCCATTGAAGAACTCAGACATCACTTTCTCTGGGTGATCAAAATTCCTATCAACAGTGAGGGATAAATGGGTATCATGTATCTCCCAATGTGATAGTCTGAGGGCACAATTTCACTAATGTCATATTTTGGCTAAAAATGAGTAACTTGAATCTAATCATGAGGAAATATCAACAAGCCCCAAATGAAATGTTCTATTAAAAAAAGCAAGAGGCGATGAATTCTTCAGAAAGGTCAATATCCTCAAAGCCAAAGAAAGGGGAGGCAATGTTCCAGATTAAAGGAGGCAAAGAGGCATGGCAACTCAATGTCATTCTAACCCTAGACCAACCTTTAGTAAGCAGGGAAGATGCTCTAAAGGACATGATTGAATCAATGGACAAATATGGAACACAGTAAATTAGAGAGCGTGTCCTTGCCAAAGCCACTAAACTAATAATAGTACCAGGGTATTAACAGGAGGTGAATATGGGTAAAGGGCATAGGGCTGTTCTTCATACTAGTTTTATACTTGCCACTTTTCTGTAACTTTAAAATTATTTCCCAATAAGAAGTTAAAACAAAAATGATGACATACTCTTTTGGCATTTGAGGAGATGGGGCTTTTGGTTTGGATTGTGTTTCATAAATGCCTAGACTTCCAATATGTGTGACTTCCACTGGAGAGACCTTTGGATCAAGAAGAAAGGGAGTAAAATTTTGCAAAAGGGCTTCTGTCCAACCTATCACATGCAGACATGCCCTCACCGCCTACCTGGGAGTAACCCGCTCTCTATGGGCCTGATCAATGCAAAAGCTACTCATACAGCAGGTCTTAGAAGCATAGGATAAAGTTTGACTTAGTTTTATTTATTTATTTATTTATTTATTTATTTATTTATTTATTTATTTATTAAAGATTTTATTTATTTATTTGACAAAGAGAGACACAGCGAGAGAGGGAACACAAGCAGGGAGAGTGGGAGAGGGAGAAGCAGGCTTCCCGTGGAGCAGGGAGTCCGATGCGGGGCTCGATCCCAGGACCCTGGGACCACGACCTGAGCCGAAGGCAGACGCTTAATGACTGAGCCACCCAGGCGCCCCTTGACTTAGTTTTAAACACAGGTGCTTGCTTTCTTTTAGTACCTAAGACTTTTGTTTAATGAAAGTACTTCTTTATTTTTAATGTTTTCTTTTGATGTGTACTTAAAACATATCCCGATATCAAAAGCATGAGCTGTTTTTTTTTTTTTTTTTTTTTTTTTTTTTTTTTTTTTTAAAGATTTTATTTATTTATTTAAGACAGAGAATGAGAGACAGAGAGCATGAGAGGGAGGAGGGTCAGAGGGAGAAGCAGGCTCCCCGCTGAGCAGGGAGCCCGATGCGGGACTCGATCCCGGGACTCCAGGATCATGACCTGAGCCGAAGGCAGTCGCTTAACCAACTGAGCCACCCAGGCGCCCCAACATGAGCTGTTTAATGGCCAAAACTTACCAAGGTTCATAACCCCTCTTAAAAAGAAACTCTTCCATTTTTAATTATGGTAAAACTCTGTGAAACAATTTTAGGTCACAGACATTCACACATAGAATTCTAATCATGAAAGCAGTGGGTGGTTTCCCTGCTTGCCTGGGGACGCTAAAAAAGACCCTTATGAGTCCCATCAGTCAAGGGGTAAAATCATTTTGGCTCTCATTATAGTTTATATGGAGGAAATATTTTTATGTTTTAATTTAAAGATATGGCTCCAAATAGCAAAGGGCTCAGTTAATATCCTGAAACAAGATTCTCCAACCTAGCAGACTTGTACTGGGAATGGCTTACAGCTGACTTTCTAAATGGAAAGCTACATTATTAATGACACCCCAGAAGATCTCAGCTGAGCAGAAATGAGGCTGGTGGTAAAATTAAAATAAAATATTAATACAATTGACTTCAGCACAGTCAATAATCAGTCATCAAAACCAACGGCACTGCAGGGCAGGAGGCCTATTTAATTTGTAGTTTTACTCAGCCACACACATCCATGATCACCAGGGGCCACTTGAAATGCTTCCCAGGGCTGAAGTAACAAGACTTAGCCATTACTAACAGGCTTTTTGCAGCTGCCAAAGAACTCCGGGTCAGAGATTGGGTCCATGAGGTATGATCGAATGATATTAGCTCGTAAACCTTTCGGTGCTTCATTGGTCATTTTCACGCCATTCTGCAGGACAGACACGGGGAAGTTTGGTGATGGGTAACTTGTCAGCCAAATGCGGAAATCTGGATGTGTGGATTCTGGGCTTAACTCCTGCAAAAAAGGAAATCAGACATGGATGGGAAAATCCAAGGGAAATCTCCAGATCATATGTGCATGGGATGGGTTGGAAGTGGGAGGAGGCACTGTTACAAAATAGAACCCACTGCTGCAATTTAAGGCACAAGTCTTAAAATCAGATTCTGTCCCTGAAACAACATTCTTCATTGAGAAGGCCCAGAGTGTTGCCGTGCTTCTCGAAAAATTTAAATCATAGGACTAGAAAGTTCACAAAGGTATTACAAAGGTATTACATAATTTAGAGTTGGCCACAGTAGAGACTAAGACATTCCAAAAAAATCTCATATCTTAACTGATGTCGCTGAAATATTTATAGCTATAATTCTCTGCCCGAGAGCCAGATCAAGAATAATCCATTCTTCTTACTGTAGCCAGGTTGTGAGAATGAGCAACATAAGTCAATATTAAACCAAGCAGAGATGAAAAGAAGAAAAAGAGAGCGTTTTGAAAGGTGAAGCATTAAAACATATCACTATCAGCTACATTTTCCTAAGGGGATATTCAGGTCTGCACTAGGGAGGATAATGGAACACTCACTTAGCACTGTCTTGAAGGCTGTAAAGGTGAGGAATGATTATCACAGGCCCTTTCCCCTCTTCCTGGTCAGTCCCATTCCCTATTGCTACTTCCCCCAATTGTTCATGTCAGTAGTATCTCATGTTTTTTTTTAATTTCAATTCTTTATCAGTAAAACAGTTTTTGAGCACTCACATGGTGAAGAGATAAGGGTCAATTAGGAAGGATACAGAGGTGCCTACCTTCTTTAATAACAATAGTGGAGAGTGAGGGCACCGTTTTTCTCTCCTACCAGCTGCCCTATGCCCAGTGACTCAAACAGCATGACTCATGGGAATTTCGGGCTACGTGTGTGATCCATTAGGGACAGCTCTTCTCTCCTATATGACTCTCTGATGGGTATCTATGACACAGTTAACAGGTCATGAGAAAGGCCTAGAGATGGAGGAGCCATGAGGAAATAGGCACAAATATAAAACCTCTAATGTAACACCTGAAGGATGAGAAGATGTTTGTAAGGCAAATAATAGAATCATTTTTCAGACAGAAATAACATGATGGCCTATATGCTTTTTTTTTTTTTTAAGATTTATTTGTGAGAGAGGGAGAGAGCGGGGGAAGGGGCAGAGGAAGAGGGAGAGAGCACTCAAGCAGACTCTCCGCTGAGCGTGGAGCACAACATGGGGCTCGATCTCATGACCCTGAGATCATGACCTGAGCCAAAACCAAGAGTCAGACGCTTAACCGACTGAGCCACCCAGGCGCCCCATGATGGCCTATATTCTTGAAAAAATGTGCTGTATCAATGAAAGTGAAAGAAGTTCAAATGGCTAGAGCAAAGAAGTCATAGAAGATGGTAGCAAAGGTCAACAGGAAGTGTGTTGTCAGCCATGATGAGGGTTTAAACTGTCTCGCGTGCAAAGGAAGAGTTTTAAGCAGAGAAGCAATATTCATTCACTAATTCAGGAAGTAGTTACGGATTGTCTCTCTGGGCAAGCCACAATTCAAGGTGCTGGAGATAAAGCAGAGAACAAAAAACAAAGTCACTGTTCTCATGGGGCTTATGTTCTAATGGGAGATGCAGACAAAACGGTGACAAGTGGCACAAAGGAAAATACAACCTGTTCCTTAAAGTTTCAATTGTATGTCTGGATAGTGCAAGTTATATCATTAGCTTGGTGAATTAGTAACAAAAGGGACTCTGAGTTAGGAAGGGTCTAGAGTCATGGGTAATTACATCAAATGTATTTTCTCTATGTTTGTTGAAAGGAAGCACCAGGTCTTCTGTTTCCTCAGTTGAGCTATGTGGGGTTTTCTTCTTGGAATTTCTGCCCACCAAAATGGGGAAGTGCCATAACCCACTGCAAGAACAGGTGGAGGAGTATTCCTTTGGTTTCAGACTGATCCTCTGTGGCAGGCTCACTGTCTAAGTAGGTGAGAAGTGAGTTAAAGCAGAGTTAAATCCTGAAGCCTTTTGGTTTAGAGTGGCTACATGAATTTCACCCTGAAAAGCCTCCTTTGTTGTCTTTGGTCCGCTGCTGTGAAAGGTATATTGGTTTCTGTCTGCACTGTGGTTTACCCCCATCTTCGAGGCTATTCTTGTGGATGAGAGAGATTTCCAATTCACTGCATAAGCCCTTGTCCCCGCTGAGAGGGACTGGGCAAGGTCTGACTGTGTGATTTCCTCTGGTCCCCTAGTCCCCCATGTGAGTCCATCTCTCCTATAATCCAGCCAAGCCACTAGCCTGCAGCCCTCCAAACCAGAGGAGGGCATGGATTTGAATGGCATGTATATCACTAATTTTGAAGGGGGAATACAATCTAATAAAAATACACTTGAATTTTTACCTCGCAAACTTTCTCAAGGGTTGGCATCCAAGAGGTGGCAAGGTGACAATTCTGAAGAACAACCCATGTTCCTTCCTTGATAGCTTTTTCTATCATCTTCATAGCTATGGGCCCTTGGCCTTGACCAAGAGATAAAGAGCTAAGTTTTGATCCCCCATATCCCTGTGTACAAAAATAGTAAAGATGTTATTTGACAATGCATTTTTAAAGAAGAATCACTATTATTTTTACAGGAAATGTTAACATGAAGCATATTAAGATTTAATTATGCAGCATCCCTCAAAGGTCTAAACATATGCAGCCAACAAAATTCTTACTGATTAAGAATCTTATAAATACTCAGATCACAAGTCAGTCAGTTCATGTTGGAAACAGTCATGGTAATAAATGGAAAATTCGTAGGGTCTTTGATTGTTGAGATAGGAGAAGAAAAAAATTAAGAACATTTTACTATGAGGAAACATGAGATGAAAAGACCTGACTTCAAGCAGCAACTCCTAAAATCCAGAGCCCAAAAGAAAACTATGGACAGATGAATTTGTCTTGTTTCCTCCAGATCTTTGAATAATTATATTTTAATTAATTTGGCTATTGCATAAAGTTCAGAGAAAAAAAAAACATTAACCTCTAATTCCCATTTAAAAGTTTTTTTTAAAGAATTCTGTGGGAATGTTTGTTTGGAATGCATTTCTCCTACAGCCTGATTCATCTGCAGCTTCTGGAAACAGTGTCTGTGACTCCCTGAGCTCTTTCTCTCTAGGGCAGTTATCACCAAATCCTCTTCGGATGAGGCCTTGAATTATGGCAGCCGTGCTAGAGTAGGGTCTCAGGCCACCTATGAACATCCACAGCTCATCAACATTGGCAGGTAGAAGCATCAGAAAACAAAACAGAGCCAGATACTACTGTTTCTGGAAGAAGTGGAGATAGCAGGTGAAGACAATGCACTGAGAAGTCCTACGCAGGGGCCAGAGAATAATCACGTTGTACAATGTGGGAAGAAGAATGGTGAGGAGCTAGGAAGATCTCAAAGGATCGAAAAGGTTATGTTGATGTGGAGAGGGTGAATCCCACCTAAAATGAATTCTAGCATCCACACCACTGCCACTCTGGTTCTTCCCACCTTTGCTTTTCCTGGCCTTTTAGCAGCAGCCCCCTAACTAATGCCCTGCTTCCATTTTGCACCACTCAAATAAATTCTCCCCACTGCAGCTAGGATGAGCTGTATAAACTACAGATCAGATCATGTCACTTTGTTGCCTAAAACCCTACCACATCATCCCATTGTATTCCAAGTCCTCAGTGTAGCCTATGAAGGCCCTACACGCCCCGGACCCTCGGGATACGATCGCAGGCCCAGGTGCTGTGGTCTTGCCAGCCACGCTCCAGCACGTCTTTAACCAGTGCTAAGTGCTGAACTCCGCTATCACTCCAAAGGATCTAAGAATCACACCCAGTGAACAAAACATGAAGTATTACAATAAATTAGCCTAACAAAGAGTATTTTAACCATTTAGCTGTGTGGCCTCTAAGAAGCCACTTGACCTCTTCATGCTTGTGTGTCCCTCTCTATAAAATGGAGATGCCGCTATTTACCTCACAGGATTGCTTTAAGAATTAAAAGACAGATGTGCATAACAAGGTCTGGCAAAATCAACAGTATATATAAAGCACAATAAAAGCAGTGGTGATGGTTTTAGAAATGTCAGTATTGGGGCGCCTGGGTGGCTCAGTCGTTAAGCGTCTGCCTTCGGCTCAGGTCGCGGTCCCAGGGTCCTGGGATCGAGCCCCGCATCGGGCTCCCTGCTTGGCGGGAAGCCGGCTTCTCCCTCTCCCACTCCCCCTGCTTGTGTTCCCTCTGTCACTGTGCCTCTCTCTGTCAAATAAATAAAATCTTAAAAAAAAAAGAAATGTCAGTATTACTTCCATAAAATGTTATTGTGGTTAGACCAAAAGGGAAAAAAAAAAATCAACTTGAAAATGGCCAGTCACCTGTTTATGAAGATTTTCTTACTCTTGGTTGAATGTTGTAAGAAAATTGACAGTAAATTCATTTGAATAATTTTTAAAGCCTTGAAATATAAATATTAGAATGTATTCTAACCTGGTAAAGTACCTGTAATATATGATTGTCCTGGAGAGTCAAGAAGGTCCCCCATTAGAGACTGGGAGAAGGGGCAGGATCAGAGAAGGTTCTCCCCAGGGTCACAGTCCAGACTTGAATTTATTAAATCAACCCAAGCTCCTACACTGATGCCATAATGTCAGAGAGTCCCTCTGTCCCCCCAAAATAAAAGTGAGTGCCCCCAAGTTCTGGTTTTATAATTTGGGTATAGAAAATTATATTAATGTCAGTGCTGCCATCTAAATATCATTTTCTTGAGACTGTCAACTTCTGGACCCCCCAAGTCTTTAGAGAGCTAAATGAGTGATCAATTTTTACCTTTCCCTCCCCCACTTAGGATAAGCAAGTTTGTTTTTTAAAAAAATTTGGCTGGAAAATACTCATTTTTATAATATCAGATAACCTCATCTATTTTAAAGTACCTGGTCATCAGCAAATTTTAGAAGGGCAGCCATGGGATCTGCTCCAGGAGAAAGCACAAAAATCAGTGGTGAACAGCAGTTACTATCTCCAAATGCCTTGGATAAATCAAAGGGGGGTGGCTCAATGAATGTGCGCCCCAATCTGTTGATTATAAATTCTTGCAGCATTGGAATAACCTAGAGAGGGACAAGAATATATTTGAAAGAATATTCAAAACTGCTTACAAACTTAAAAGTTCAGATCCAAAGATATTTTAAAACAAAAGACTACATTAGCTTAGTTATTTGTTAATGTTGGTGGAGGGTCAAAGGCATCACTTTATATGAATGTCTTTTAGATAGAAAAAAATGACAAATTATTTAAATAATAAAAGATGAGTGGTTAGTGGCACCAGAATTCAAAGGCATTTTTCTTCCCTTCAATGAGCATTCAGCATGTAGTGGATGAAGAATATAAGAAACCTTAACTCTTTACTTAAGTTTTAAAATACTATGTTCTAAAAATCCACAACTCAAAAGTAGAAATTTGAGAGTGATTTATACAGTACTATACCATCAAGAAAGAATATAGCTGGGAAAAGAAACAGAAAGAAAGCAAAAAGAAAAGCACTTTGAAAGAAGAACAAGCTATACTCCTGAGAAATAGCCACAACTGTCTTGCAGAAAATTCCTGATAACATACCTGCGTACTTTCAGGGATCACGTGTGAGAATGAGGAGAACTCTGTGGTTTGGAGGCCCCTCCCAGGCATTCATTGTGGAAATGGAATTTTGTTCATCAATGTGGCTGATGTGTAGCCTCCAATACATCCTTCCCTCTTTCTCTCTCTCTCTCTTTTTTAAATGATTTATTTGAGAGAGAGAGAGAGAGAAAAAAAGAGAGAGCAGGGCAGAGGGAGAGAATCTCAAGCAGATGCCCTGCTGAATGTGAAGCCCTAAGTAGGGCTTGATCGGACCACCCTGAGATCATGACCTGAGCTGAAACCCAGTGTCGGATGCCTAACCAACTGAGCCATCCAGGCGCCCCTTTCCTTCCCTCTTTCTAATGAAGGGTCTACACCTTTTCTATCTGGACAATGGCTCCAAGCTAATCACATCTCAGATGTGAGCCAAACAAGCGATAAAGATAGGTTTAAAAGACCAGTATCCCTATGTCTAGCTTAATAAATTATGTAGACAACATATCCCAGGAAGAGGAGTAATGGAGTGACAGGAACCCAAAGATATTTTGAAGGCCTCAGAATCACTCTAACTGGATACCTGCTTATACCCAAGGATGGCCTTGTGTATATGCATAACACTCTAAATTAGGTTGTCAACTCCACCAGCTGGCACCTTTCCTGAACTTGGAGCAAATTGCAAGAGCAATTTCCAAATACCAAGTATCTCAAAAAGGGGGTCTCCTCTGGAAAAAGTTACAAGTAGTTCCGAACTTTAATTGTGTATTCTCCTGATCATCTATTCACACAAGGTTTGTAAGTCAAAATCATTGACAGGTCACAATGCCTTAAACGGCATAAATCCTAGTGTGGATGAGTGTGCGTGACAGAGGGTGTGAAGGTGGGGACCTGGGGGCCCCTGAAGGAATATCTGGACTTAAATTAGATTTTTAAATCCCTCTCCAATATTTCTCTAGGTTCATTCAACTACAGAAAAATTACAGAAGAATAACAACAGTATATAAGCACTGTGTTGACAGGGACCTACCTCACATGATGACTCATAAATTCTTTGTACACAATAAATATATACTGAACAATGAATGAATAAAAACTTGGGATGCCTCTTTTTGTGAAGGTGAGATTCTAATTATAGAAATTCTAAACAAAAGTCACAGCATAATAATTCACCCATACAAAAAGTTTCATTTCTATATAAGTTATTTCATGTTTCAGATATTTTGAATGCACACAGATATCAAGCTTATTGCAGGAAACTAAAACTATCCTGTCTATCCTGGGCCTTGTCCTTGCCTTTCGCCTTACTTTTTTCCCCACAGCTGGTCTTCCTCACTACATTAAAAAATCAACAGCAACTAACAGAAAATGAAACTTTTTTTTTTTCACAATCTCTTCCCAAAGCTGACTTCTTCACTAAATTAGAGTTTTACAAACAAAAGCCCAAGGTTTTTAAGTTCATGGTTTTACTTTTAGTAAACTGGAGTTATAAGTGTCCCCTCTCTTTTGTGAGTGGTTCAGATGCTGTCAGCCACTGCTCATATGTAGACCTGGCTGGAGGACCAAGTTAGGGGTGCACACATGGGGGTGAGTGAACACAACTTTCAGTGTTTTTGTTTTTGTTTTTGTTTTAATTTTAACCTGAGTAAGACTTGCTCCCAAGACCAAACTGTAGCTCCCAAGGTGAATTAAGCTGTGCTTGCTGTTCAGTTTGCAAGGCAATAGAATTGGGTTTGCTTCTGCAATCTGATTATGCAAGCATTAGGTCTGTAAAATGAAATCTGTCAGTAACAAAAATTACAGACTAATTTAAGCAGCCATCTTCCCAAAGGCAGGAATGAAGTTTGTGGACTTCCATTTATGTTTTTCTATGTATTGCAAATTCCTGTAGGATTTATCTGAGGTCAGAGAAACATAGTCCCTTATATTTGACAAGTTTCTTATTGAAAGCTGATTAACTGGCTTTCTGTTTACAGTTCAGAAGGAGAGAACGGTGGCCAGAAGCTCTTCATTTTGTAAATGGGCTCAAAACGCTGCACACTTCAGTATTTATTCCCCTGATATGTTTCTTTTATCAATAAAACACTATAAAATACTAAATTCTTCACAAAAGTGTAAGCCCATCTCATTTTTCCTGCTGGTGATTTAAAGAGCATCTTTTATATTTTTTCTAAACTAGAGCATTGGAGAACCTGGTGTGTGTGGCTTCTTACCACTGGGTGGAGTTCGTTTTGAGGACAGAGCAGTGTAAAGGAAACACACAAACAAAAAATTATGCTACCAAATAATGTCCACTGAAAACTAGAGATGAAGCCATTGGTGATCTTCCTGGTGGATAGATACAGTATCTCGTGACTTAGAGACTGCAAGGAAATAAAAATCTACAGAGTACTAGCCCAAATAAAAGCCTCATCTAGCACTGTTCCTTTCTCTGGTATGCTAACGCCATGTTACTTTGGAAAAACCACTCTTTTAAAAGTATAATAGCCATATATTATTTTTAAATATACACAGATTCCAAAATCCCAATTTACCACTAGAACTTGGAATACCTGGTAACAGCTAGACTGAAAGGTGTGAGGTTGCTAGTAACAGAAGAGCATACCAATAATTCTTTTTCTATTAAGGATTATAGGTGTGATTGTATAGCTAAGGGGGTCATTAATCACTTAGGTTAAATTGAATTATGCTCTAGTAGCAAACATTTCCAGATCTCAGTGACTTAACACAATAAAAAGCTTGTTTCTTATCCCTGCAAAGTCCTGTGTGTGCAGGCAACCTACTCACTGGGTCGCCTCAGTGATGGCACTTTAATATCAAATGTGATTCCACAATGTTGATGGCGGGGGGGTTACCCTGGAGAGTCTCATGCTGGAAGTTAAATGCTTCTGTCCTGACACTTCTCACATCTTATTGGCCAAAGCAAAGTTTATGGCCAGAGTCCTTCACCTCATGTGTGCAAGGGAGGAGAACCGGAAATATTAGTGAATAGTATTAATGTCTACATTCATCCAACTACCCGAGGAAAACTCTAAAGAAGATATGGAAACACATAGGGCAGAGTTATAAGACAGGATGCCAAAGTATTGGACAGAGTAGCTATGTAAAGTATAAAACCATAAATTTCACCTCAATTGATTTAAAAACAAAAACAGGGGCGCCTGGGTGGCTCAGTCGGTTAAGCGTCTGCCTTCGGCTCAGGTCATGATCCCAGGGTCCTGGGATGAGCCCCACGTCGGCCTCCTTGCTCAGCGGGGAGTCTATTTCTCCCTCTCCTTCTGCCTCTCCTCCTCCCCCTCCTCATGCACGCATGTGCTCTCTCTCTCAAATAAATAAAATCTTTAAAAGAAAGTTAGTAGAATAAAAAATAAATAAAAACAAAAACATACAAACAAAACCCCTCAGCATGAATATCTAACTCCTCATCTCCCTCAAATACACTTTAAAAGGAGAATGAATAAGGAAAGTAATATTTGATCTTTTTGGTAGCTCAATGTATTTTCAGATTAAAATGTCAAACTTTATAAAACATAAAACTGGGGAACACATTTATAAAGTCTGCAATAAGCTGATATAAAACATGAACAGAAGCTTCTTTGTTTCTTCAAACACTGAGAGGAGAAGATTGGTGGTACACGCGGAGTCATTTTAGTGGAATGGTCTATAAAGCTTAGAAAACAAAGTAAAAACCTTTGAAAATTTTAATAAAAGGTTTTAAAGGAGGAAGCCGTATTAGGCAAGAGTGTGAAATATTTCATATTCTTCCATATTTAATACTTGCAGGGAAAACTTCTGAAGGCTTAACACTAAAGTTTCAGTGGCAATTCATTTTTGAAAGGGCTACCAAGGCCGAGAAGGTTTCATTATTTTAATGATTCCTAAACAATTGTGGCTACTTCCAACACCTAAGAGCAGGGCAAGCATTATGACTTTTTTTTTTTAAGATTTTATTAATTTAATTGTCAGAGAGAGAAAGAGAGCGAGCGAGCGCACAAGCAGGGGGGAGCGGCAGGCAGAGAGAGAAGCAGGCTCCCCGCTGAGCAAGGAGCCCCATGCAGGTCTTGATCCCAGGATGCTGGGATCATGAGCTGAGCTGAAGGCAGATGCTTAACCGGCTAAGCCACCCATGCGTCCCAGCATTATGACTTTCGTAGGCCCCAGGCACCTTGTACATCCCTTCCCCCATGAAAAAATATCAAAAATTATATTTTATAATTGTTTTGGTATAATTATAAGCTTAAAATAGACTGGATTATATTTGCTATTTTTAAACAGAATTAAAACATTTGCATAAACAACTAGAAGTATCATGGGCTCTAGGCACGATGCCTAATGGATACTTGGGCCCTGGCGAAGAACACACTGACAAGCCAAGCAAGAATTGCATGTGTTCGTTCAACAGACCATGGCTTACAGAGGGAAGAGTGTCTCTGCCCCACTTGGCACTGATGCATGCAAGAACTTTCAAAACTAAATTGCTTTCACCACCTAAATTCTGGTTTTTTGTTGTTAGGGTGGAAGTACTGTCTTATATCCCCTAGCAACTCAAATTGTGAACATAGTAAATTTTGAAATCATTATGTATTACTTTTACTTGAGTAGTAACAGAGGGCAACCAGGTTATTTTTTTCAATTTTTTCTCAACATACCTAATATCTACATTTTTTTCAGAGTATATGGATATCTCATCTCTGTGGATGTCTTTATACTTAGATGAATAAATAGCGTATAATAATGCAAATGAGAATGTCACTGAGTACTGAGATTTGCTGACATGACAGGTCAGCTGATTCATTGGTTATATAACTTACCATTTAAAGAAATTAAAACGAACAGTATTGACATTTTCCTTTGTAGTTAGCAGTGATGAATGTCTTAAAAATGATACTCTACTAGCTTTCCAAAGGCCAACCGAGAACTACATATAAAGATGGCATTTGAAAAGACTGAAAGTCTACTCTATCTGCTTGGCGCTAACATAAACACCATTGACTAATATCATCAAACTAATAAGAATAGGGATTACAGCATGTAAAAGAAGTAGATTGTAGGGAATTGGGGAAGCATAAATTAAAAGGATCATAAAATAAATAAAACTATAAAATATAGTCTGCTCAGTTCTTAACTTAGTGTGGTTTTAATGATACACAAACTCCTTGAAAAATGACTGCATTGGAAGGAAGTGGGATTAGTACCGCCAGGCTCCTCCACTGCCACTGTGATCATGGAAGGAAATAAAAGTTGTCGGGACTGGAATGGCAGGGTGGGGACTGGAATCACTGAGCTGCTTTAAAATTGTAGGAAACAAACTGAGGGTTGCTGGAGTGGGGGGTGGGGTGGGAGGGATGGGGTGACTGGGTGATAGACACTGGGGAGGGTATGTGCTCTGGTAAGTGCTGTGAATTGTGCAAGACTGTTGAATCTCAGATCTGTACCTCTGAAACAAATAATGCAATATATGTTAAGAAAAAAAAAAAAAGAAGAAGAAGAAGGTAGCGGGAGGGGAAGAATGAAGCGGGGGAAATCGGAGGGGTAGATGAACCATGAGAGACGACGGACTCTGAAAAACAAACAGGGCTCTAGAGGGGAGGGGGGTGGGAGGATGGGTTAGCCTGGTGGTGGGTATTGAGGAGGGCATATTCTGCATGGAGCACTGGGTGTTATGCACAAACAATGAATCATGGAACACTTCATCTAAAACTAATGATGTAAGGTATGGGGATTAACATAAGAATAAAAAAAAAAAAAGCTTGCACTTACCTTGTCTGGCCTCAAGCAACGAATGATAAGCATCCTTTGAAACTCATTTGCTTTATCTTCCCAATTTTCAGGAAAAACCTCATGATGTGGCTCCTAGAATTGCAGTAGACATAATTCAGTGTTATTTTAGAGATTATTTCTAAAGAGAATAGTATTTTGACTTAGAAACTGATTTTTAGGGAAAGCATATAATGACTAAATGAAATCAAGAAGACTAATGTAAATTTTATTAGGCTGGGGTAAAGTTAGGAAATAAGGAATGAAAAGAAAATTTAAAACACCACAAAGGGATCAAAACTAGGACATGAATTAAGCAGGTTAATGTCAATATGAATACTAATCATTAGACAAAATGAATCCTGTTATTAAAAAATGTGCATATGGAGTTTTCCCATTATTTCTCCAAAGGCATTTTAAAACCTACCAACTACTGTCATCATCTATTTATAAAAATAAATATTTATTACAAAAGAAGAAAGGCATTATACTTAAATTTATTGTGATATTTCCTGTTTTGAACAATGTTTTGGTGTCTTTTTTATAAAGGTATATTTGAAACTGTATATAGTAAAAAAGAAGCCAAAAAAGAGAGAAAGCTATTAAAAATACACAAGAAGAGAGGCATTAAGATCCCAGGAGGGTAAAATAAAAAAAAATAAAAAAATAAAGGAGACATTTGTAAAAATTTTAAAACTCTAGGGAAGGCTATGTGGTATCTCATATTAGAAATCTCCATGCTTCAGCATAGTCAATAATATTTCTGTTTCAAATTAGAATGAAGTACTCACAAAAACATATTTGTCTCTAAGAAATAGATTTTTATTACTAACGGAGAGAGATCCAAAAGAGATTCAGTCCACAATATTTGCATTTATGTATAGATACACTCTCATTGTCATGTATAATACAAGTTGGTAACCAAATAAAAAATGTTCTCCACATATCTTGCTCTTTCTTTCTTCTTCCCATCTTCCCCAAAGAGAGCTCTTACATATTAAACCCAGGAAAGCAGGATGTCATGAGAGTAGAAATAAAGGAGTATAAAAAAATAATTATGAATTGGCAAACTATTAGCCCTCATGCTAAAAAAAAAAAAAAAAAGTGAAGGCAGGCAACAATTTCTATGTATTTCAGAAGGGAAACTGTTTTATGATTTGTGTTGACTATAATAGTCTCCAATTATCAAGATAGGGTCCCATGAAAAATTGTTTGAGAATAATTAGCTTTTCCCTCTGAAAGGGAGGTAGAAATTTTATTCTGTCCACAGTTCTTCTAGCCAGAGTACAAATTAGATTTACATGAAGCAAATTAACAGGAGAAAAAAACCAAAGTTTTATTACATGTACATAGAGGCCCAATCATGACACTGAGACCTAAAGAAGTGATCAAAGCATCAGTTCTCTTAAAAAAAAAAAGAAAAAGTGATTAAGGCAGGTAGTTTTTATACTTTCTAGACAAAGAGACCATAAATCTGTGAGGAAAAAAAAGAAAACTTAACTTTGGGAGTTTCAGTTAGTAAGGAATTCTAAACCGAATTTGGGCTGGGGTTAGTAAATTAGTAAAAAGTAACAAGGGCTGTTGATACAGCCTTCTGTGCTCTAAATTCCTGGTCTCCGGTGATGAGGATGTCTTTTTACCTACTGGTACAGGGAGGATACCTTTCACATGGGAGATTTATTTCCACTCTCAGGGGGACAGAGGGTCCTCTTGCATAGGCTGCCCCTTAAGTAACTTTTATTTAAAATAATCCATATGCCAAAGTGGCACATTTTAGGTAGCCTGCCCTTGGCCCCTACACTTCATGTCAAATGACAAAAATGTTTATTAGCTTCTATCCGGCATTCTAGCTTATATCTGCATTTATATCCTGCACTCAGAAGATGTAAACAATAGCTCTTTTGTAAAAAAAAAAAAAAAAAAAAAAATTAAGATCTATTTATTTTAGAGAGAGAGCACCAGCAGGAGGAGCAGAGGGAGAGGAAGTCTTTTTTTTTTTTTTTTTTTTTTTATTTGAGAGAGAGAATGAGAGAGAGCACATGAGAGGGGGGAGGGTCAGAGGGAGAAGCAGACTCCCCACCGAGCAGGGAGCCCGATGCGGGACTCGATCCTGGGACTCCAGGATCATGACCTGAGCCAAAGGCAGTTGCTTAACCAACTGAGCCACCCAGGCGCCCGGGAGAGGAAGTCTTAAGCAGGTCCTGCGTTGAGTGTGGAGCCCGATCCCATGACCCAAAGATCATGACCTGAACTGAAACCAAGAGTCAGACACTCAACTGCACCACCCAGGCAGCCCTGTGAAAATTTTTTTAAAAGATTTTATTTTTAAGTAATCTCTACACCAAACATGGGGCTTGAACTTCCAACCCCAAGATCAAGAGTCCCATGCCCTATCAACTGAGCCAGCTGGGTGCCCCTATTTTATAAAATTTTTAACTCACTTGCTATTATGATTGCAAGGTCTAAATTGTTAATAAATAAAAACCTGGTATGGAAATCCAAAAAAAAATATTTTAAGGACTCTGCATCTCCACACATTTGAGGATTTAAGGATTTGAACAGAAGTTCAGAAGAGAACTACCAATTTAGAAGGTGGGGATAATATAAATCTAAACTTTGATTTCAAAATCTGACCAGTTGTTTAAAGCTTAATTAAATATTGTTTTTAGTCAAAGATAAGAATAAATTACTTAGCATTATTTTGTCCCTTTAAAAACTTTGGAATAAGCAAAAGGGTTAAAAACATACCAAACTATCATATACTTTTTTCCATCCATCCTTTAAGTGCATAAACTCCCTACGAATGGTTTTGAAGGAATGTAAATCATCCAGTCGACATATTTCATCCCATGATTTTTGAGGAAGCCATGTGCAAGGGTTGGCATGAGGATTATCCAATCCAATGCCACCAGTTAGCAGAAATCTCCACTCAGCTTTATTAATCTTTGGAAAACAAAGTATCATGAAGAGTCAGAAATGAATTCATTATATACATAATACATTTAAACCATTTTAAAAGAACTGAGTATTGATTTTCAAGTTTTAGGTATGGTCCTTATGAAATCCTATAGCTGCAATATAGCAGCTCAGTACTTATTCTTATGAAACCAATTTACCCATTATAACTGGCTTTCAAAATATTTCCATTCTAGACAGCTACTTTTTGATAATTTTCCTCCAGAATTACTAATCTAAACATAAAAATTCTCTTTGAGTATATGTTTTCTAAAAATGTCTGTTTAGAGTCTTACAGGCTCTAAAAATTGTGGGAAGACAGAAGGGAGAGGGTGGGGGAATCAGCAAAAACAGGTGAGGGGGAGTGGGAGATACAGGTGTTCAGTATGAAATGAGGAAGTGACAGGAATGAAAGGTACAGGTAAGGAATGTAGTCAACGGTATTGTAAGCTCATTATGTGGTGGGAGATGGTAGTTACACTTGGTGGTATAGAGGTGATGGATCACTATGTTGTGCACCTAAAACTACTGTGTGTCACTGTGTGGCAACTATACTTAATAAATATAAAAATAAATAAAATAAAAATGTTTGGGAGACAGAAAGCATTCAATCTGCCATATTTTCAACTATTCTCCGTAAAATGTAATGAGGTACTGCTATGAAACTTTTGCAAGAAATGCAAGAATAAAACCTTTATTCCTTCAGAATTCGACCAATACATCACCAAATCAAAGTAATAAATCTTAAACACCTAAGTAAATAAAATAGGGAATTTTGTTTATCACTCTTTTCAATACCTCTTTCATTCTAAAGGTGTTTCCTATATTTTAAATGAATAGATTTGAAATAGAACAAAAATTTATGACAGGTGCTGTTAAGCCCAAATGGATTTGACTAACTTGCGCAAGTTCTTAAAAACATTACCATTTATATGATTACTTGGTGTAAATATATCAACATATTTAGTAAATTTCTTAGCATACTTAAATGAGATTCTAATAGAAACTAATTTATTTTAAACTAAAACATACATAAATTTAAGTAATAATTACATAGTGTACTCTGCTTTATTTTTCATCTCTGTGAAACTCAGTCTAGTTGTGATGTCTTGCCTTAACTATAATAATTATTGTTTACCTATTTACAACCCTTTTGTATGTATATATACATACCCCCCCCACACACCCATACAAATTAGTAAATTAATGAATGAATGTTAGTCTTTTTTCTACAAATTATAACAGTACTGACCGCACGTTCATGTAGTAGCAGATTTATAGTTAGACAAAAGGAAAAGAGTAGCTTATCCTTTTCAAAGAGCGATCGGCAGACATTAACATACAGGGAGTAAGTAAAGTGATCCTTCAGAATCTGAAGCCTACAGGTCAACAGAAAGACAAGTGAATAAATAAAAATGCATTATACCTTAAAAAAAATGCTCTTAAGGAAACCTAATATAAACCATTTAGATGCATATTCTTCTAATAAGCTTTCTGGTCAATTACGCCCAAAACAATCAATGATCGTCATTAACTGGGTGCACCACTTTGAAAGCTACACAATGTAGAAACCCTTCAGTAGAATTGCATTTTACTGTTGATTTTTTTAAAAAAACTTAATCTTCCTTTTGGAAAGAAGTCAATGCATGGTACATTAATCTATTACGTTTAAAGATTTGTGGATTATTTTTAACTATAAAGCATTTCTTGGGGTAAAATTTGATTTTCTTATTCTGCAGATGCTTCCAAATGTTCTATATTATATATTAAATTCACAGATTAAAATTAATAGCTTCTTTATTAAATTAACATTTGGTAGTGTGCTACTCTGCTCATAAATCCATAAAAGCTGGAGAAATCACAAAACTTGATAAACTACATTTTTATTTACCACATAGATGGAACATGGAAATAGGAATAATGACAATATTTGCAACTGACAACTTTCTAGTAAATGCTAATATGTGTTTTCTGTATTCATAGCAATTCTTTACATGAATATAACACTTTAAAAATTATCATTTAATTCTCTTATAGGGAAAATAAACCATCATTGAAACAAGAATTTCTTTTTTTAAGATTTTATTTATTTGACAGAGAGAGAGCACAGGCAGGGGAAGCAGCAGAGGGAGAGGGAGAAGCAGACTCCCCAGTGAGCAGGGAGCCCAATTCAGGGCTTGACCCAGGACTCCAGGATCATGACCTGAGCTAAAGGCAGACGCTTAACCAACTGAGCCACCCAGGCACCCCTGAAACAAAAATTTCAAAAATATTTTTTATTACATAGGTTATAATAGTTGTACTAGAAATAAACAGTTGACTGGAAACCTTTGCAGAGAGCTAATGACTGACAATGGCTCAAACTAAGCACTTCCTTATCTGAAGGAAAAATTAGTATTAAAGTTTGTATTTTGATTAAGCAAAATTTTATCAGTGTTTCTTAATGTGTCTAGAAAGAATAATCTACCAGTACCACCATATCTTGGCTATTTTCAGACTGATATCCTAGGCTACCAATCATCTCAGCTCTAATTTTCTCCTTACTTGCCTATTTCTTTAATTATTTTGTACCCTGCCAGCATTCTCATAAAGAAAATTGTAACAAATTTATGTATTTTATTTCTAGTTGAGAACTCTGGAAAAGGGCTTGGTAGAGAGGGCTTTGAAACTAGTTGCTGAAATATAGTTGAATTCTCTGAAGATTTAAAATAATCAGACTATTCCTGTCCCCATTTTTATGCTAATCATGGTCTTTTCACACTTGGTATTTAATTGGTCTCATCTGTAACAGTACAATTAATACAGGGTAACTCAGATTTGGTCTTTCTAGAATAAAATAAAAATGTCTGCACTTTAAAACAAATTTCCTCTTATAGATAGGAAGATTGAAGGGAAAATTATAAGGATCACTCGTATTAGAAATTCAATTTCAGTCTCAGTGATAAAAATGCAGATTAAAATACAATATTTTAATAATCTGTTACAGTGAAAAAGAGGATAAACATGATAATTTTCAATGCTGATGTGTGATACGGGGATATAAGATCATTTGCGTTCCTCCAATGGAGTTGTATATTTGAATAATCATTCAGGAGTCTGAAAGAAGTAAACACCTTTGTTCTAATTTTGGAATTCTAGCCTATAGAAATAATTAACAATGTGGACATTTATATTTATTGCGGTATTATTAATAATTTGAAAGCTGGAGATTACCTGTGAGTCTTATTTTTTTAAAGATTTTATTTATTTATTTGACAGAGATAGACACAGCAAGAGAGGGAACACAAACAGGGGGAGTGGGAGAGCGAGAAGCAGGCTTCCCGCTGAGCAGGGAGCCTGATGCGGGGCTTGATCCCAGGACCCTGGGAACATGACCTGAGCCAAAGGCAGACGCTTAACAACTGAGCCACCCAGGCCCCCTACCTGTGAGTCTTAAAACATGAAAATCATGGCACATTCATAAAATGGTACATTGTGCAACTATTAAAAGTTATGTTGCAGAAGAGTAATAACATGGGAAAAATGATCTTGATAGAAGCGGAGGGAAAAGAAAAAACACTGTGCGTGTGTGTGTATACATTTATATTGTTTTCCAAGAGAGATTTCTGTTTGGTCCCTATAACAAAGCTATATCCTCATTAGATTTTTGTTTTTGTACTATGGGTTTTTTTGGCTATAGTTATTTATTTTGCTATATTAAAAATTTGATTAAAAAATGATCCAAATTACTATGGCTATTTCACAGTATATATATGTCACAATCATATATATATATATAGCATTAAAAACATGTTTGGTGTAATAGTTAAGAGTTATTATGAATAATAACCATCAGAAGGTAAGCAAAAATGAAATATGTTTTCATTGCTGAGTAAAAGGAAATAAGAAATAATTTTACTAGTTGTTACAAGTTTATACCCTTAAACACCATCAATTTATCCTACCAAGCCCCTTCCCCTGGTAACCACCATTTCACTGTTTGTTGTTGTTTTTTGTTTTTACAGGCATGAATTTTTTTTTGATTCCACATGTAAGTGATATCCACATTACTTATCTTTCTCTGACTTATCTTGGTTAGCATAATGTGCTCAAGGTCAATCCATGTCACAAATGGCAGAACATGTACATGCAGAACAATGAAAATGGACACCTATCTCATACCACTCAAAATGGGTCAAAGATGTAAACTTAAGACCTTATATCATAAAACTCCTAGAAGAAAACATAGGGAAGAAACCTATCAATTATTTCAGCAATGATTTTCTTAGACATGACACCAAAAGCACAAACAAAAGCAAAAATCAACAAATGGGACTAATTCAAACCCAAAAGCTTCTGCACAGCAAAAGAAACAATAAAAAAAAAAAAATAGCACCAAGAAATAAACCTATACTTACATGGGCAATTAATCTGACAAAGGAAGCAAAAATATACAATAGGGGAAAAGACAGTCTTTTCAACAAATGGTGCTGGGAAAACTGGACAGCTGCATGCAGAAGAATAAAACTGTGCCATTTTCTTACACCATACACAAAAACAAACTCAAAATGGATTAAAGATCTAAATGTGAAACCTGAAATCATAAAACTCCTAGAAGAAAACAGGCAGTAATTTCTTTCACATTGGCCTGAGCAACATTTTTCTAGATACATCTCCTTGGGCAAGGGGAAAAAAAGGCAAAAATAAACTATTGGGACTCCATAAATAAAAAGCTTTTGCACAGTGAAGAAAACCACCAACAAAACAAAAAAGCAACTACTGAATGGGAGAAGATATTCACAAATGATATATCTGATAAGGGATTAATATCCAAAATATATAAACAACTTACAAAACTCAAAACCAAAAACCCAAATAATCTGATTAAAAATAGGCAGAGGGTCTGAATAGACATTTTTCCAAAGACATACAGATATCAAACAGACACATGAAAGGATGCTCAACATCATTAGTCACCCAGGAAATGCAAATCAAAACCACAATGAGGTATCAGATGACACCTCTCAGAATCACTAGAATCAAAAAGACAAGAAGTGTCAGCAAGGATGTGGAGAAAAAGGAACACTTGTGCACTGCTGGTAGGAAGATAAATTGGTGCAGCCACTGTGGAAAACAGTATGGAGTTTCCTCAAAAAACTTCAAAATAAAAATACCATACGATTCAGTAACTCCACTATTGGGTATTTATCCAAAGAAAATGAAAACACTATTTACAATAGCCAAGATACAGAAGCAACACAAGTGCCCGTCTATAGATGAATGGATAAAGAACATGGAGTTGTTTTTTTTTTTTTTTTAAAGATTTTATTTATTTATTTGATAGAGAGAGACACAGCAAGAGAGGGAACACAAGCAGGGGGAGTGAGAGAGGGAGAAGCAGGCTTCCCGCGGAGCAGGGAGCCCGATGTGGGACTCGATCCCAGGACCCTGGGATCATGACCTGAGCCGAAGGCAGACGCTTAATGACTGAGCCACCCAGGTGCCCCAAGAACATGGAGTTTATACACACACACACACTGGAATATTCCTTAGCCATAGAAAAGAATGAGATCTTGCCATTTGTAACAACATGGATGGACCTAGAAGATACAAAGCTAAGCGAATAAGTCTGACAGAGAAAGACAAATACCATATGATTTCACTCCTATGTCGAATCTAAAAAACAAAACAAACAAACAAAAAGCAGAAATGGACCCCTAAATACAGAGAACTGCTGGTTGCCAGCGGGGAGGGTGTTGAGGGGATGCGCAAAATGGGTGAAGGGGAGTGGGAGGTACAGGCCTCCAGTTATGGAATGGATAAGTCACAGGAATAAAAGGTACAGCATAGGGAATAAGTCAATGATATTGCAATAGTGTTGTATGATGACAGATGGGAGCTACCCTTGTCGTGAGCACAGCATAACATACGGTCTTGTCTAATCATTGTTGTACACCTGAAACTAATATAACATTGTGTGTCAACTGTACTTCAAAACAAGCAAACAAACAAACAAACACATGAAAAACCCCAAAGGAAACAATAACAACAACAAAAAAATGAAAGGGCAGCCATGGGAGAGAATTTTTGCAAACCACGTATCGAATAGAGTTAATATCCAAAATATACAAAGAGCTAACCACTTAATAACAAAAAAAATCTGATTAAAAAATGGGCAGAATACCTAAATAGACATTTTTCTAAAGAGGACATCAAAATAGGCAACAGGGCATATGAAAAGATGCTCAGTGTCACTAATTATCAGGGAAATGCAGATCAAAACCACGATGAGAGATCACCTCACACCTAATAGAACAACGGCACTAAGAAATAGAACAACGGCACTAAGAAAACAAGAGATAATAGGTGCTGGCCAGGGTGTGGTGAAAAGGGAACTCCTCCACAAATCACATGTGTTTTCCCTCGGGCTAAAGCCAGTTTGCTAGCCCAGATGGTCACGTCAATTAGCAGGTAAATTTGAGATGAGATTTCTGCCTTTGCGATCTCTTAGTGGATTGCCTGTGATACGTAACGCATTCTGGTTTAATGTTTACTGGATAATAAAACTGTTTTCTCTACTGCCTTCGTGGAGAAAACTTCGGGGTTGGGAAAATATTTTGCTTCGATGCTTCTCCAACAATATACTAGCACCACGGAAGTGAATAAACCACTGCACTATACAAAAGAACATGAATCTCACAAATGCAATGCTGAGAATAAGATGCCAGACACACAAGAGCACAGATTGTGTGATTCCATTCATACGATGTTCTAAAACAGGCAGAACTAACTTAGGGTGTTGGGAGTCAGGACAGTCTTTAGCTTGGTGGAAGGGGTTTGGTTAGTCTCTAGAAGAGGACACAAAGTGGGGTTTCTGGGCTGTCAATAATGTTCTGGGTCTTGATCTGGGCACTAATTACACAGGTGTGCTCAATGATGAAAGTTCATTGAGCAAATACTCTGATTTCTGCATGCTTCTGTGTGCATACTAATAATTTCAGTGAAAGTTTTCAAATATGCTTTTCCTATTTACTCATCGATTGGTTCCAGAATTATACTTTCAGGATCACTAGAGTCATGAATAAGATTTTCGTTGTATTAAAATGAAAGGTAAGTAAAGAAGACACATTTTGTTTTCTAGATTTCATCCAAATCTCACATCTGGGTAAAAGGATTTGATTTTCTAGAAATCATAAGGGACTATAGTCACAGGAAGAAACATGTCATATGTGTGGATGAGTTCTAATATGATGTAACAAGATATAATAAAGGAACCAATAATTATTTGTAAAGCATAAAATTGTTCTAATTTTTAACTCTTGTACACAAAACGTGTCTTTAAGTGACAGAGCAAAGACATTTTCTTCTCTAGACTCCAGCAAATACCTTAATCTAAAAGTAGTTAAGATGATAATATTTTGGTGACCTGTTTTAAGCAAGGTAGAAAAAAGAACTGTAGTGAAAAGCAAAACATTGTTTATTGTTGTGGCTCCATGTGATTAGCACTGTGATAAGTTCTGGGAATATTAAACAAACAGACCCTCCAAAACCTTTGTCTCAGGAACTCAGAATCTCGTGTGAAAACCAGACATGCTTGTTCAATTAACTAACAATGCAAGTGGCTGGGAACTTCTCTAAAAAAGGTCACTTAAAATTTTGTTTTCTATATTTCAGTAATCCTTCCTACCCTTGAAAATTTCAGCTACCGGAAGAAATAGAGAAAGAAACTAAACATTTTCAAATATCATAATAAAAAACATACTTTAAACTCCACCATGACACATTTTTTCTTGAAGACGGCCACCCCCTTCTCTTTCTCATGGGCAGACAGCTGAGAAACTGTTTGCTAAGCCAAGTGTCAGTCTTTACACCTTCATTGATTTCATATTCAAGGTTGTAAAATAACGGTACTAACAAGAAATTGCTCAGTCTAAGAATATTCAAAAATTAGCAGAGTTTGACTGTGGTAAATGAAAGGAATCTAATTCAGATTCTCAGGAGATTCTCATTTTGAGTTTCTAAAAAGCAATTGTTCACTGCAGGTGACAAGTATTAAACTGAATTTCCTTTGTGGGTATGAACAGTCAAGAAACTGAAGTATCTAGCTTCATATTGATCAATAAAGTTGGAGAGGGCCATGATTGCAATGAACTATTTTCTTTGTTCAAGAAGTAATTTCATGTTAGATCCTATCCAAAATATGTTTCAATACCAAACTAAAATTTATCTCACTGATAATAAAATGAAGTTTTGTTCTCTTATACACTTACTGTTAAGTAAGGTCTTAATTCCTTTATTTATTACAGTAGCCAAGTGTAAAATAAGGTATTTTATCTAAATAAAAGTAACACAATCACAGCAAGGTATTTTTAAAAACCTTGTTACTTGACAAATTGTAACCATGTATATATCAAAATGTACATTTGTAACTTTTGGAATGCTAGTTTACAGAGGGTAAGAGTCCTGTCTTTTAGGGGTATTAACTATTCTTCTCACACCTCCAATCACAAATACATTTTGCAAATGATCATCAGAGATAAAGGTTTCCTCCTTTTAGAATTACATTATAATCCTGTCTCCCTGTAAACAATTTCCTGGCAGGCTGAATTTGGTCACATCTATTCCATTTCTCACCCTCAAATTTACTTCTAGTACAATGATTAGTCAAGCTCACATTAGCCAGAGCCGTCACACTCACACCATTCTGTAACAACAGTGACAGCCACCAATTACTATTGAATTTTCATGCATCAGTTAGTATTACTCCTAATTAGTATTTCCTTTACATACCTTTTTGCTAAAATCTCTGATTTCTCTGAATTTTCAATAGACAGGATGTAAAGGTTAATAAACCAGGTCAGTGAGTATTGGTACATGGGCTCGATGTTAGCTAGATCAGCAATGGAGAAGAACAGGATGGTGGAATGGATGGCAATAGGCCGATAGCCCATGCGGGTGTTATCTATCTTCTTTTCTGTCTCTTCTGCTACTTCCTGCTTTTGAGAAATCTCATTAGCCAAAGCCTTGGAGGAAGATAATATCTTAATAGCGGTTTCATCTTCTAATATATTGCCTTCCGAAGATGAAAGAACTTCTAAAATCTTGTCTTCTATTTCTTTTAACTGCCTGGAATAAAACACAATTTTCTCAGAAGAAAAAGAAATCATTTAAATTCACTTCACGCACACACTCTTGTCTAGGAAACCAAGAGCTTGTGACCTAAAGAAACGCATCACTTTGTGACAAAACACCCGTAACGGTGATGTTGTATAATTAATTTCTTATCTTAACAAAATGTCAAAAAGACGGGACTTTCTGCTCCACTTCTCTTTCCGACGATCATTTACGTGGTAACTAGAGGGAGAGGTGTGAGCCGATCTGCTCTGCCATCAAGTATCTTGGCCCTGAGTGAACTGAAAGTATCACTCCATTTATTTTCTAACATTGTTCATGACTTCTAGAGCTTTGCCCTTTGTACCTATGGTAGAGATATTACGAGCAGAAAGCGGGATGTGGTGTGTTCATTCAGACTGGGCTCTGGTGAAAGGAGAGAACATCAGTTACATCGTCAATACTAAAACTTTTGTGCTAAGACTTTGTTGAGTAGTTGAATATTCATTGCCATGACTTGTGATAGACCTTCCAGTTCTTCCAGTGCCTGAGAACTTGTTTGTAAAAATATACTCTTACGCAGTTTTCCAAATTAACATAGAGGCATTGTAATACCTTCTATTTTCCTTTTACATCTCCCTATTCAATGCACCTACTAAACCTAACAGAATAGATCTTTAAAATGTACTTTAATCCATTCTAAGTGATCTTGAAACAAGAACAATTCTGTGGGTTTTTTGTTTTTGTTTTTGTTTTTTTTTAGAAAGAGAGCACATGTGAGTGGGGGATGGGGCAGTGGGGGGCGGGTAGGAGAAGAGAGAATCTTAAGCAGACTCCGCGCTAGGCATGGAGCCTGAGATCATTACCTGAGCCAAAATCAAGAGTCCAACACTTAACCCACTGAGCCACCCAGGCACCCCAACAATTCTGTGTTTTATAATGTTTGAAACCTTTTGTTTTCAGCTCCTTGTAGTATCAAGGCTTGTTTTTCTTCTTCAAGGTCTGGCCTCTCTCGTGCCACCACAATTCCCAACAGCTGATCTTGCATTCCCTCAGAAGTGATCATGAAGTTTAATAATGTTACCTATAAATGAAACATACAAGAATTGCACCATTATTTCTATTGAGAAAGCCTCCACTTTTATAAGTTCTGACCTTAAAATTAACTCTATTTACTATAGTAGTATATGTGAAAAGTGGAAATTTATAGAGATTATGATTAAAGATATAATAATATAATATTTCAAAGGGTTTTGTTTGGTGATCAATTTATTCCTATTTCAAACTGATCCAATTTCTGACAACTGTTTAATCCCCAAATCAATTAGAATCATACTGCCTGGATGAGCTAATTTACATGTTACGGATCCAGGTGGTATCAAAAAGTAGAGGAAATCTTATCAAGTGAGATAGGAGGAAAAAGAACACTGTTATTACTTGTTACGCGCACATATATTTACAATGTGACAATCATATTACATGCTATATAATGTATGATATACAATGTATATAATATTACAATATGGCCTATTATATAATCATATTACAATATGAACAGCCACTATTGTGACTTAGGGAATGTACATTTTAATGGTGTCCATCAAGGTGAAATCTATCAACACTTACTTTATCCCAGTATATAATGGCTCTTACAGGTTCTGTTTCCTACATCTTAAAATTCCTCCTCCCCTAGTTCTTTCCCATGAGTGGGACAGTAATCATGCTGAGGTCTCTTTTTCACATAGCAAATAAATAATTCATTCTCTTTCTCCCACAATCCCTCCCAGCTACAGAATGATCTCTCTTTGTGCCTTCACAACTATACTTATTGAAAATGTTATTTATATATGCTTTCTGTCTCTACCTCATTCCATTCTTCAGTGCTCTACAATCTACTCTCATCCCAGCCTCCATACACCCATCAATACACACAGCAATAAACTAGAGAAACTCTCTGGTTCTGGTCATCAATGAACCCATAGGTCAATAAACACTTACTTGACCTTGGCTTAATTTGAGTCTCCCTACCCCCCACCCTGGCCTTTTTAATCATCTATTTTGCAATCTGCCTGCTCTCTGCCCTGTGTCTTGAGTTCAGGTCCATACTTATGTCTTGAGCATCACCTCCCATACCTCCTTTCCACGTGCCTTTCATTTCTGCTACGCTAAACTTCTGGTGGAATCCCATGCACACCGGCTGTGAAATGTCTGCATGTGCTTCAGCTCTGGCTGCTAAGTGGGAGACTCTATGTTTCCCCACCTTTCCTAGTAAGAGAATTTGAGAATATTCCCTCTGCAAGAACAGAGTAATTCCATTCCTGTAAGAAAATGTCCTATGACAGAGATCAGAAAGTGTAAGACAGTTTTTGGCAGTGCCCCTAGGAAGCTGACCCCCTCCTCTGCCCAAACCCAGCAACTTCTCCATGGTGGTTTCCTCTTGCTTAAATTTCCCCCCGCACACCCTCATTTGACCTGTGGTAGGCCTTGGATAGCACTAGGGATAGATTACATGAGCATAATCATACATTTAGATGGGAGAATAAGAAATTCCTGACATCGAGCAATTAAAAAACTCATTAAATGCTATTTTGTAATTCTCTATTGCTTTGTCATATATTCATGGGAAAAAAGAAAGCTTTCAAGAGATTTTCCCTCTTGACATGAGAAACCAAGTGCACAAGTTATATTTGCTTCAATCCCCAAACCATAGTCATAATATTGAGGGAAATGTATGTTTTATAACTTTTACCTCATTGTATTCAGACCCAAGGAGGTATTCATTCATATGTCATTAACGCTGCATCTTTCGAGATCAAGATTTTTGTAAGTCTAGGTATTTGCTCACAAATAAACATTTAAACAAATAATAAAGAAACATTTCAAATTCTACAACAATTTCATAATTTTATTTTCATTTAGATTCAAAAGGATTAAAGCAGCATGATATCATCCCTTGGGTACTTTTGAAAGCAAAGGTACATAAAAGACCCTAAAAATAGGATTTGGAGGAAGTATTTTAATTTGTAAATGAAAGCAAGTAACTGCCTCACTATGTTTTCTAATCCCTGTTTAATCAATCCTAGCAATTAAAAATAATGAAGCAATAAGACACCCTAGGGATCTCAAGGATTTCAATACTGAATCATAGATCAGTTTCTTCCCCATAGCAGTTTATGACTCCTATAACTAGTTACTGGTGAACTAAGAACTGTTAGTTATTTGTGAAATTTACATAGATCTTACTGAAAAGTAAAAATGGTTTTCCAGGTCATCTGTTAAAAAAAAATTTAACACAGCTTTGGGATTTTAACATTTTCTTTTATGTTCCATTCTTTCTCATTTATATTTAAAAGTTAAATAATAATGTTAATCGTTCACACTCATATAACACTATGTGCTGGCCCTTATTCTAAGCCTTTACATAGATTAATTTATTTAGTCTTTGTACCACTCTATGAGATGGATATTTATAATTCCTGTTTTCTAGACTAGAGAGTGGAGGCAGAGAGATTAAATAATTTGGCTAATGTCACACAATTGGCAAATGATAAAGTTAGGATTTGAACCAAGGTAGTCTGGCTTCAGAATCCATGTTCTTAAGATACTACCTCTCCTAATAGACAATACACAATTGTTAGGTGTTTAGATAACATTTATTTTAATTAGATTAAAAAAGTGGCCAAGAATTTCCATATTTTAACATTGTGTTTTTAAAACCAACCTCAAGGGTTACCCCACTTTCCCCCAGTCTTCTTGGCTTCTCTGAATGTCCAGTCTAAAGTATGTCCCCAATTTTGAGCTCCTGTGTTTTCCTAGTCATAAAAATTGTCACTTAACATACACATTACTTACAATGTAAACCTCTTGCGAGCAGTGACCATGTTTATTCATCTTGGAGGGAATGAATTATGTCATCTTTGTGCATCTTCTACCTCTTCAGAGAGATGCCTACATTAATTTAAATATTTCCAATAAAGGACAGTTTTTGAACTCTCTAAGTCTTGTCTCCATATGCAACTTTCAAAATCTGAATCAACATTTCTTAATGCCCTCTCCTGCTAGCTTCTGTAAATGAAAGTTGTCCCTCCTTCCCTTGCTCATTCCATAAACATTGATCAAGTGCCAACCTTATCGAGTGCTAAGATTTGGGAATAAAAAATGGAATGATCTCCAGGAGCTCAGTCGCAGATTAATGTCTCAAGTAATTTTAGACATGGACTAAAACGTTAAACTTTGTTCTTGAAAGGAATTTCTAGTATTTTCAAAGAACCACTGATAAAAATCAGTTCTTTTAAGTAATTATATAAAGTCAGATAGCAGCAACCTTATTCTGAGAAAGAAGAATGGGTTTTTGTTCATTCCAATGCCAAGAATTATATTATCATTTATTACAAAGGAGGTACATATATGTCATCTATTCTTAACAATGAAATTCTAAGAACAATATCAATTATAGAAATTAGATTTTCAAAGTCTTTTTTTCACTGCACAATGAAGGCTCCTTTATTACTTACATGCACACACAAAATAAACATTTGGAAATAATTATAGCAATTTCGGGAAATGCCAAAAAAGGACAAAATATATTTTTCTTAGGAAGACCTGTTCTTCTTATGCCTTAGGAGGAAAATATAGTTACTAATTATAAAATTCAATAAAGAAATATTCACTTTAGATACTGGCCTTTACTGATGTTTCAGGAAGATAATGAGGATTTCTTAGCTTGGTAGTAATATAGAAGCGGAAATCTGGTGCGTATTCAATGGTAGAGTCCCCAAGTCGGATACATGTACTCCCACCCTGCTTAAAGGTCTGTTTTAGTAGAAGAGGTTCCAGAATAGGATCTAGTTCTTCTCCAACATTTTCTAGCAACACTGGAGTAAAATCAGAAAAAGATGCCATGTTATTTTAAATACTGACTGTAAACATTCAACCCTCCAAATTCTTGCAGCTCCTAGATTGCTATTATTCCTGGTTACCTATAAAATTATTTTTGTCCTCTCAGTATAAGGAAATGGTGTCATAAAAAATAATTGTATGCCTGCGGGATGGGTTGAAATGGTGGGTCTATCTGGTCCTTTTGCGTCATCCTTCCATACATCTTGGCTATAGTCCTACTCGGGGCTCCCCACCTGGTCTGCCATCCACTGTATGTCCAAGTATGATGGCAGGGAGGTATATCCGTCTGAGACACCAGAGAATAAGCATTTCAAGTTGTAGTTATTTAAATGGTTATTATATTTTTAATTATAAAGTAACTCACGCTTATTGTAGAACATGTGGAAGTGTAGGAAAGAATAAAAGTGTTAAATAAGGAGGCCGTTAGACCGAGTTGGCTCTAATGTTATGGTGATCTAAGGAAGCAAACCAAAATCTAAGCTTATGAAGGTCTCAAGGTGACAAGGTCAAATCAAAATCAAAATCCTAAGGATAACCAAATACGAACAGCCAATGAAATTTTAAGCTATTGCCAATCAAATAATTTCTTTTCTTTGCTCCCTACTTGCTCTCTCTCCCCAGCTCTGGACAGTGGAGCACCCTAACCACTTCCAGTTTGGCAACGCCCAATTCCAACTAATTTTTCCTCAAATAAACTCTTAGAATGTTTAGTATGGCTCAGCTTATCTTTTAAATGTTTTACATAATTGACTCATACTCATATATAGCTTGATAGAAAAATGACACAAAACTATGTTTGATAATTAGTTGAATAAATTTTTCGCTTTGGCATTTTTATTAATCTTTTTCTATACACAATTGAGACTAAACAATAGATCTAATTTTGCATCCTAATTATTTTGCTTGATATTATCCCATAAATATTCCAATTAAAACTAATAAACATGTTTTTAATTACTGCATAATAGTCTCATATTAATTTTATCTCATTTTTAAAGTCAACTCTCTATTGTTAGATATTTGGATTGTTTTCTGTTCTCAAAATTACAAACAGCACTGTGTACAAAAACTTTGTGCTTAAGAATTTTTTTTTTAAAGATTTATTTATTTGATGAAGAGAGACAGTGAGAGAGGGGACACAAGCAGGGGGAGCGGGAGAGGGAGAAGCAGGCTTCCCGCCGAGCAGGGAGGCTGGCGTGGGACTCCATCTCAGGACCCTGGGACCATGACCTGAGCCGAAGGCAGAACTTAATGACTGAGCCACCCAGGAGCCCCTTAAGAATATTTTCTTATGACAGCATTCTAGAAGGGGAATCCGTGGATGAAAGCTCAGTGACATTGTTAAGGTTCATGATACATTTGCCAAATTAGTCTTATATTTTGGGGTTTGGGGTGCTACTGCAGCCAACCTTGAATAATGGTGTTTTGCACAAGTCCTTTGAGGTCCTGGATGTGCAATCTTGATGGGAAAGGGCATCCGGATGACAGGTATTTGAACCTCTATTGCCATTAAAGTACAGACGTACTCTGCTCCTTCCCAGAGGTTACACCTGGCTAAATGAATTCCTAAAATTGTCTTGTCAATTTCCTTCACTGCCAACATCTTAATTAACCAAAGCAGGCATGTCAGATGATTTTAAAATTCATTTTCATTTTCTGCTCGAATAAAATGATTATTTTTCATACTTAAATAATATGAATGCATTATAATGGATTAAATACATTAATCTATTATTTAGATTGCTTCCATTTTTCTATTGTTAATAATGCTACAGTGAACATCTTTTTGAATAAACCCTTGTGTTCATCTCTGATTACTTAATCAAGCTGGAGTCCTAGAAGTACAATTAATTTAAAGGCTATTTATATTGCCAAATTACTTTCCTGAATGGCGGTAGAAATTTCGGAGTTGCAGTGAGCACTCTTTTTTCCCCTTTTAAATCTGTTTTTATATAATATTGTACTTATAAATGCCAGGCCCCATGCTGGCATTTTATTTTCTCATCCTCAAATGTTTTAAAGAACATGGAATATTGTTACCCCAGTTTTACATTTGGGGAAACTGGTGCCAGACAACAGAGCTAAAATTTCAGTTAAATCAGCTAGTAAATGACAAAGCAGACACTTGAACTGAGCAGTGTGGCTTCTTCCACAGCTCCCTTGACAACCATGTGAGACGGCCGGCATTAAATACTGTATTCGTGACTTTTACAACTTAAAAGGTAAAAAATAGTTAAAATTTGTATTCAAGGCTTGATGTTTTAGATGTTCTTTGTCTAATTACATTTTTGCCTCTGGACATTGTCTATTAGTATACTGGCCTATTCCCCTATTCTGTATGTTATTTACAATTTGGTACAACTCCAAGTGATAAAAAACCCACAATGATCGTGACATGAAAAAGAAGGACTTTATATTCCATGTAAAGGGAGCCTGAGGTAATCAGTCCAGGTTTGGAAGGACAGTGTGTCTGAACTGTCAGAGATTCAAGTTGGGGCCATCTTGCTCCTTCACTCTTCTTATTATATGGCTTTGATCTTTTTTGGCCAAAATGGCCTTTCAAGGGCATCCACATTCCAACCATCACAAAGAAAGAAAAAACAGAAAAGGAGAAAACATCCTTTAAGAAGATTTCCTGAGAATCACAAATGGCACTTCCACTGACATTTTGATGGCCAGACCACAGTCACATGATCATATACAATCACAATGGAAGTTAGAAAATTTCTTTCTTAACTATGAATGCAATGTTGCCCATGGAAACACAGGGGAACCAATAGGTCTGGGAACAAATATCATTCATTGTCATAAAGTGCTAGTTTTAAAACTTTATTTGTATCTTTTAACATTGTTATAGCAAATAGCTCCCCTGTTGCCCATTTCCTGCTTGTTTTCAAATTTGCTTACCCTTCTTTTTACATTTTTTCTTACTTGTAGAAATTTTCAAACCTTGGTTAGGGGTACTCAGATGGCTCAGTTGGTGGAGCACCAGACTGGCTCAGGTCATGATCTCAAGGTTGTGAGATCGAGCCCTGTATCAGACTCTGTGCTCAGCACCAAGTAGGCTTGGGATTTGGGATTCTTTCCCTCTTCCTCTGCCTCCCTGCCACACTGTCCACTCATGTTATCTCTTTAAAATAAATAATAAAATCTTTTAAAAATTTTTTCAAGCTTTGTTCAAAAGCAAAAAGAACAGTATACTGAAACTGATATACAGATCATCCAGCTTTGACCCTTGTAAATTTAGTCAATCTTCTTTCATTTCTTCCTCCTCTCACCCTGGATTATTTACAAATAAATCCTAGATATCATAAATCTTCACCTTCATATATTTGACTAAGTACCTCTGAAAGGTAAAGACTCTTTTTTTAAAAATTGCCACAGCTGGGGTGCCTGGGTGGTTCAGTTGGTTAAGCATCCAACTCTGATTTCCACTCAGGTCATGATCTCAGGGTTGTGAGATCAAGCCCCACGTGGGGCTCCCTGTTCAGTGGGGAGTCCTCTTGAGATTCTCTCTCTCCCTCTCCCTCTGCCCCTACCTCTCCCCATCTCTCTTTCTATCTCTAAAATAAATCTTTAAAAAAATTGCCACAGCTTAAAAAATTATCAATAATTCAAAATTTTATCAAATATATGGCAAGGAATAGGTTTCCATATTGTCTTAAAATATTTTAATTTTTAAAAATTTTTTATTTATTTTTCAATAGGCTCCACACCCAACATGGAGCTTGAACTCACAACCCTGAGATCAAGAGTCAATGCTCTACCAACTGAGCCAGCCAGGTGTCCATCTTAAAATATTTTGATTATAGTTTGATTGCTTAAATTGGGATACAAATAAATTCCATAAATTATAATTGCTTGATAATCTCCTAAGTTTAATGTTTCTTGGCTTAGCTTATAAATTTTTAGAGTCAAATCTATTAATCTTTTTCTTTATCAATTGTGTATTCTCTTACAAAGTTCTTTCTCAAAGACAAGTTAGTTATTCCCCTATGTTCTTTTAGCATTTATGTCCTCTATTTTTTTCTTTCATATTTAATACTTTAATTCATCTAGAACACATTTTGGTGTGAGGTGAGACTCTGACTTAATACATTTTTCCACATACCACTTCTTCAACAGCATTTGCTGAATAACCTATAATTTTTCCATTGGTTCATAACACTTACTTTATAATGCATTAAAGGCTTACATGTATTAGAGTTTATTCCAGAACTTATTCCAGTTAATTGCAAACTCACTCTTCTTCTGAATTTTTATTGGCTCTTTCATTTCTTTCTTCTAGGTTAACTTTAGCATTATTTCTAAAACATGTATTTCTGAAAGAGTTGACATGTTTACAACATTTAGTTTTCTTATCAGACCAAATGAGATGTCCTACTCAAATCTTCATGTTTTTCTGTGAAGTTTTGTCATTCTTTTACTATGCATTGTTAAGGTCATGCTAAGTTTTTCTTTTATTTTGTTTTGCTTCGTATTCACTGGTTGACTAGAATCACTACACACTCAACTTTTTCTCAGTTGTTATTTTAAAATATTCTTTTTGGAATATAACTACTCCATTAAATTCTTTTATCCTAATGATTTTTAACTAATTTTCTTTGATTTTCTAGATGAGATATATTATTTACAAATAAAATATTATTTCCTCTTTCCAAATGTTATTGCACTCTCATTGTTTCTTATTTTATTGCACTGAAAAAAGCTTTCCTAATAATGTTAAGCAACAACAGTGATACTAGATACTGATATCTCATTTTTATTTTTACATGATCATATTTTTAAAATCAATTGTTAGAATAAGATACGAACTGGAAATTCTGTTTATGAAATGTTATAACCTTAAAATTTTGCTTGATTGCCTCAACTTTTATTAACAGCAATTTTTTGAATAAAATCTCATCTTTAAATTATTTTTCCCTAAAAATATACAATTTCAGCCCCTACACCAATTTGTTTCCTATTTTGAAATGGAATTGAGAGTGTCTATATTAATATATATGAGTCTTTTCAAAGCTAAAATACATATTATAAAACTTAAATATTATAGACTTGATTCTTTTCCCCAGAAGTGAGAATGTATTCCTCACTAACAGAGTCAAGTATTATGCCTGTTTTCTGTAGCATCCTGATTTCAAAGAAATCTGTTGTCAGAATTGAATATTTACTATATTATAAGCCTTGGTGAAAAATCAAAAGTATTCTAAACTTAAGAAACAGGAAAAAGAACAAAAATCTATAGGTACACGAATTATCAGAGAATGTTATTCTTAATTTAACTACTTTAGTTTGACCCCTTTAACTTTTATTTTTTTTTATTATTATTTTTTTAAAGATTTTATTTATTCATTTGAGACACAGAGATACAGATACAGAGAGAGAGCATGAGCAGGGAGAGAGGCAGAGGGAGAGGGAGAAGCAGGCTCCTCGCTGAGCCAGGAGCCCGATGTGGGGCTCGATCCCAGGACCCTGGGATCATGACCTGAGCTGAAGGCAGATGCTTAACCGACTGAGCCACTCAGGCACCCCGACCCCTTTAACTTTTAAGTAGATAAAAATATGTTTCAGGTTAAAATACAGGAGCAAAAATTAATAAGACAGGCTTTTCTTCATATTTCTGCCATCACAGTTAATAATATACTGGTTTATGTAAAAACCCTTGCTCATTTCCAAATGTCAGCTCATCACAGTACTTGCAAAGCTAGTGGGAAACCAAGATTGGAGACCAAACACATGCTGCTAATATCTTTTTAGGAAGGCAGAACATCTCACTAAAAACAGTTATCGTTACTAAAAGAAATATAGAGGAAACCCAAGTATTCCTTTCATAGCTAATTTTCACTTAGGACAGCAACTGCTATCAGGTTTTTTTTAAATTATGAATTATCTGTTCTATGTTAGACTTCAAATTAATAAAAAAAAATCTTCTGTGTATTATGTTCAACAATGTAGCATATTGCATTCAGACGAGATTCAACCATTTCAAACCACCTCCTGGGTACACTCAAAGAGCTTGGAGGTGAGAAGCAAACAGTTACGTACATAATAATAAGGGCAACAGTAGAAATTTGTAAAAACTTCATTATTGGCATTTCACTGGAGAGGTCGAGATGTCATGGGAAGAGAGGTTTTTGAGCTGTACCTTAAAGGATGAGCTTAAAAGAATTGACCAAGTAGATGGAAGAAAACAGAAAGCCAAGAGATGTGAAGTGATACCAGGTCATACGTACTCCCAGTTCCTGTGTACCCCATATCCCATGTTCTAACCCTCATCACACGTGTAATCTTGGTCTCCCTCTTTAAACCAATAAGCTCCAAAACAGCAGAGACCAAGTCTGTCTTGTTCATGCTATGTTTTCAGTGGCATGTGGTAGTTGAAAAACAAATATTTGAATAAACAAGCAAATGAGTAAGTGAGGGAAAAATTAAACCAGAAGTAGTTTTGCATGTTGGATGCAAGGGGGAAAAGAAAACAAAGTGCTAGGAGACAAAGGGAAGGAAGGCTCAGGTACGACAGATGTTGCTCTAAGGCAAAGATTATTTTTCAGAGAGTTAATGAAAAGTTATTCAGAGATTTTCTATACAAGTTGATGTCTTTTTTAAATTTTGTCTTATTTTTCCAGCTTTAGTGGGGTATAAACAAATTGATTTATCAGCAATATTTATATGATTAATATTCTATGCACACCTTATTCACTGATGTAGCTAATATAAATGTATCTTTATTTTCTAGAACATGGCTTTTAAACTTTTTTTGCAAGCAGTAGGATACTTTTTTTTCCCAAAGAGGATATCATCTTAAAACTTAATATAAACAAAGAAAAGGGAGGCCTGCTCTGGCTGAAGCAGAGGCAGGTGGATGAAGGAAAAGAAAAGCTCTGCCTTCTCTACTCAGGCTGCCAGCAAGGGATGATGCATCAAAAGCCACTGTTCTTGAATAGACCAATATCTAACATAACTTTTAAATGGAAGTCTTTAACTGCTTATGTTTTAAAACTGTAACAGTAACCAATTCTTTTACTTGAAGTTCCGATATAAAAATAGTTATAAAAAGCTGCCATCTGTTATTCTTTCTATAATAGATTTAAAATTTTCACTTTTCTCTGATGATTAGATATTGTAAATAATCACTATCCATTTTTAAAGTAGTTCATTCCCCCAAAGTAGGTTAAAGCAACTGTGAGTGGCCCAGTAGGCACTGGACAAAGGCAGAAGACTTGGGGACTAGTTTTGGCACTCCCCATAACTGGGATACAATCTTGGTTAAGCCACATAACTAACATTCTCTAGCACCTCACTTACTTTGTTGATAAAATGAAGTGGTTGGAATTACTATTGGATTTCATATTTTTATGGGCACAACTCCAAGTAAGAAATACATTTTAAATTTTGACCAAGCATATACATACATATACAGATAAAACTTCAAAAATTTCATGAACTAATGCTTACCTTGACTCCATGCTATGCTGCCTAATCTATTCTATTCCTTTCTCCTGCGTTTCATTGAAAAATGCTGGTCATGACCCACTAAAAGTCGATTTTCTCTCCCACAGTTTGGAAGCCACTAGACTCTATCTCCATGGTCCTTTCTTCTCTAAAATGATGGAACACTAACATCAAGATCCATGACTGAGACTGTAGAATCTCAGAATGTCAGGCACGTGGTAGATGCTAAATGATCGGGGTTATTTTTGTTTGTTTTTTGTTTGTTTTTGTTTTTGCTTTACCGTATCAAGGAAATTTGACTAAGTGAAATCAAGTAATTTTAATTAAAGTATTTAAGGTGCCAATTCTTTCAAGAAATATTCCCTATTTCTTTTAATTCTCATAAACATCTGTGCCTTTTTTATTATGCTAATATAATTAAATATAACACTAATATAATTAAAAGAGAATATGTGTACACCACATAGTAAATCTCCAACTAAGAAACAACACACATCGAATTTATCAGACACTACCATAAGTAGCCAAAGCACAGTAACTCATTTCCTCTTCACACTCTCTGGTCAAAGTACAGATGGGGAAACTGAGTCTCAGATCACTGAACTAAACAATGAGTAACAGAGGCAGGTACTCTAATTCCAGCGCTAGTGCACCTACCCATAACAGCATAGTGGTTCTAACAAGAGTTAGTGACATATGTCCACTTTCTATGTATATTACAGTTAGTTATACTATTATACTATGCATATTGTCTGATGCTATTAAACAAGCAAGATATTTGATAGTAGAGATGTTTGCCCTTTCTCCTGACACCTTTATCACTATATTCTAATACCAGTTGGATGAACGAAATACCATTTGCTTGTGTGTCTGTGTGTCCATTTACACAAACACAGATTTTGTAGGTAGCCTTAGTTTTTTCATTTCATGTGCACCCTAACCAAACCTAAAATTTATATATTTTAAAGATTAGCTCATTATTAATTTGCAAAAATAAAATGTCCATAAGACTACCCAAAAGATTTGTTGTAATTCTTCCAAGCAGTACTAGCTCTAATAGCAACTGAGATTTGCTAAACTCATAGTAGGGATAAATATGCGGTGTTTTCATAATGTTTACATTTATTTATTTGGTCAAGTAAATAGTCAAAATCTGATAGGTAACATAGATTTAAAATGTGACAACCCCGATTTACTCAAATCATAAGTATTTTGTTTTGACAAATGTGACACGTGAAAAATCCTTGTCATGTTTCTAATCTCTCCACTATGGCAGATAATAGTCAGCCGTGCGAAATGTGCATTCACTTCTCTGCCACTTTGGTAGGACAATCGAAGGAAGAATAAATACATAATAGGACTAATGTTGTGTTAAAATACTTCTGGCATATCAAGTGGCCTTTTTCATTGCAGAAGTGGAGTTATAACAAGCACTAAAGAATGGCAAAGCACAGACAACAATGAAAACAGTTACTTTAGAGGATGCATCACAAATGAATCTTGGGACAAAAAACCTGACCCGCGAGAACAATAATCTCTCAAGTTCCTGATTATCAATAAGTAATGAAAGACATAACAAAGTCATTGTTTACTGAAGATGAGTCTGACACAAATATCTTTTTAAAAAAGAAAAAACCTACATCCTTTTGGGTTAACTGTGCCCTCCCCAGGCAGTTCTGTAACGTATATTTATTATTCACATACTTACCAGGGGTACCAAACTGGATGCAATTTTCCAGAGTCCTGACATAGTCAGGATCATTTAATTTAATCAGATGAAGACTATTGGTTTTTTCCATGTTCTTGATCCATTTATTAGCCTGGCCTTGAGGATCTATCATCAGAGGCCACCTTCTTGCATTCCTGGAAGGGGGAAGAAAGACAATGCTGGCCAAGTCATGATTTGTCTCTAGGCTACTTAATCATGCACACATCTCTTGCTTATAGTTTATGCTTTACAGTAATATTTTACTTTTTAACTTATTGTCAGAAACTATGATCTTATAGCAGAGACATTTAGATTGAGCAGGCTATTAAAATGACAACTCTAAAAAAAAATCACCTGGCAAACACGTTTTTTACTTCTTTTGGAAAATCACAATTCTCTAAAGATTAAATTACATTTTTGAAAAAAAAAATTGCTGCTCTTGTTAGTTAATTCAATTAATTAACCATCAAGAATACTGCAAATCAGGAAATTCCAGTTCTTCACTAGGCCCTGCCCTTCATTAATTACTCCTGTGACCCTGAACAAGTCATCTCCATTTCTTGGCTTCAATCTGCTATTATTTGTACAAGAGGGAAAGAGAAAGGATTGAGACATCATCTCTCTCTTTTTGAAATCTAGACCATTAAAGATATAATGGTTTTAAAAAAAAAAAAAAGGTAAAAAGCCTGATTTTAATCATCTTACCTTCTTGGACCCTAAAGTGTTAACACAACTGTTGATCCAGGATTTGTATCAAACACTTGTATATGTCATATTTGTAGTTCATTACATATTTGTGAGCTTCCTACAGACAGAAATACATTCTCTGAAAGTCCATTTTTGCACTCTGGTGAGCTCATACTTCCTGCTATATTGTCACCTCCCTCTTTTATAAGAACAAGAGCAGTAAACCATGAGGCAGCCAGCTTATCTTCCAGGGTGCTGTGGGGTCACACAGAGTTAGCCAAGATCTGCCATCACCAAATGGTATCCAACCATCTAGCTCTCTGCATTGTGTGAAATGGAATCAGCATTAAGATTACTGTTTTTTTCTCTTGGAAGTTTCAGTAAACACAAGCCATAATTTTGGCCACGTTCCTACAGATACTGTCATAGTCTTCAAAAGTGAGCACAGAAAAAGTACACAGATTGTTAGAAGAGCAAAAGGAGAAAACAAAAGGTGACTGGGGCAAAAATAAAACAAAACAATGTGGGGCTAGAAAGGGTAATTGATTTGATTTCATCTCATTATAATATGAATTTAGAATTTTATTGAATAATCTGTCCCAAATGGAAGTAATCATGCTAAAGCATTTAAGTTAGAACCTAGCATAAAACACGTAGCTTATATGATAAAGAAGATAGTCTAGTCCTCCAATATTGGCATTGTATGATGTAATAGTCAGCTTGAAATTGAATGACTCCCTCTTCTTTCTGTTGTTTCCACAATTTTTAGCCATGATACTCACATTCACGCTGTTCCTTTGTCCAAAATGCACTTCTCCTTCATTTTTTCATGTTCAAGTCCTACTCATGTTTCAAGGTCAGTTCAAATGGTATGCGATACACAAAGTACCATAGACTGTCTTAACAGAAATTTATTTTCCCACAGTTCTAAAGGCTGGAAGTCCAAGATCAAGGTGCTGGCAGGTTTGGTTTCTTTAGAGGCCTTTCTTTTTGGCCTGCAAACAACATAGCTCTCTTGCTGTATCCTCATGTGGGCCTTTCCTCTGTGCGTGCATTCCTGGTATCTCTGAATATGAGGACACCAGTCCTATTGAATTAGAGCTCCACCCTTATGACCCCACTTATCCTTAATTACCTCTTTAAAGGCCCTCTCTCCAGATAGTCACACTGGGGGTAATACAGTCAACATGTGAATGGGGAGGGTGGACAATTCAGTCCACACCATAATGTTAGTTATATTTAGTAAGAAATGAGACTGAAAGAGTAGTGTAATATCTTAAATGTAATCAACTAATAAAAAGAGAACCATATCCATAAGAAACTAAAGGGAGTAAGAAGGAAAATTAGAAAGAAGTAAAACTTATAAATATGTAAGTTTCATTCTGTTACATTTTAGAAATATTTTTAAGTTGGGAGGATTATGTGTGTTAGCATTTATGCTTCCCTAAAGAAACTGAATGACTCACTCTTCCTTCTGTTGCTTCCATAATTTTTAACCACAATACCCATGTTGACACTGTTCCTTTGTCCCAAATGCACGTCTCATCCTTTCGTGTTCAAGTCCTACTAACATTTCAGGGTCAGCTCAAATGTTATGCAATACACAAACCCATCTTGGTTTCTTTTCTCTCACAACCTCTTTAGCAGTTCATCCGTATTACATTTATGGCACTCTGAATAAATGATCATATTCTGTTACGGTAATTTTACAATTTGTTAATGGCATCACTCATCTAAATTGGATATTCTTTGAGGGAAAGGTCCACTGTGATTCTTCTTTATCCCTTTTCCCTAGATCTAATAAAGTGTGATAACCTACTGGAAGGTAAACAACAAAAAGCATCTGGCAAACATCATACAGGTTAACAGATTCTTAAAACAGGCATTTTCTAAGCAGTCATCCCTGCATGGGGAATACCAGTCCAAAGAACACCATCTCAAATTTGGAGGAAAGGATTCTGGTGCTGACTAACCTGGGCTAAGTCTGCCATAGCCTTTCTCTTCGGCTGATTATAATGATATTATCCATTATAATGGATAAAATGCAAAATTTTACTTACAGATTCTAAAAACTAAATAATAAAAAGTGAATGGGAAGAAAGTTAAAACTTGAGGAATGACCAGTAAGGGGGTAGTACGTTTCTTGTGTGTTTGTCATCGTTGTTTTTTCCTTTCTATCTTCTGGCTTTGGTTGAAAGACAGGCCTAATGGGGGACCTGGGCAAGAGGCCCAGGTAGCAAAAATTCAAACTAGAAGACAGAAAATGATAATGTGTGAGCTGGAGAGGGTGGGGCAGCCACAGAACTGTAATCCCACACAGAAGCAGGGATAGTGCAGGCACTACACTGAGAGAAAACCAATCACTGTGGATAACAGAGCTGGGCAAAGGGGCCTGTGCTGTGCATGGTGGGTAACCATAATCTTAGTCTGCTCAGGCTGTTCCAACAAATGACCAGAGACTGGGTAGCTTAAATAACAGATGTTTTTCACAGTTCTGGAGGCTGGGAAGCCCAGGAATCAAGATCCCAGTCCAGTGATCTGGTTTGCAGATGGCAGTCTTCTCGCCACCTCCTCACATGGCAAACAACAGAGTGATCATCCCTCTGTGTCTCTTAAGGGCACTACCCCCGTTCAAGACTCCACCCTCATGTCCCAATAACCTTCCAAGGCTGCAACTCCAAATGCCATCACAATGGTGACTTAGGCTCAACATATCAATTTGGTGGATACAAAGATTTAGTCCAAAGCAGGAAGAACCCCAGTATTTTCCTTTTTTCCTCTTGCCGCTTTGCCCCAAGTATGGACACGTGTCATACAAAAGTTTGGGAAGCTGAAACTCTGAGGGAATGCCATCATTTTGGACAGAAAAATACAGAGAAAGGGGTCCCTGGGATATGGAAAGTAAGGGAGAAATTCTGGAGGAGTCAGACCCAAAGAAAGGATTCCCTAATTCAGACACAAGTTCTGAGCTCACTACCAAGCTCTACATGTGTAAAACACATCCAAAGAAGCATACCAAAGGCTTTGGGCTATATTTTTTTAATGTTCACCTTTACCTTGTGGAGGATGCTTATAATAACTGCTTTAAAGTTTTGTGTTTTTTTTCCTGGTTAGCTAACTGAATATATAAAAAAAAAGTTCCAGGGTGTAATCCAAAATTACCTGACATACAAAGAGCCAGAATAGGACTAATTCTCAAAGAAAAAGCAAGATGCTGGAATTACCAGGAAAAAAAACCACAAAACTTTAAAGCAGTTATTATAAGCATCCTCCACAAGGTAAAGGTGAACATTAAAAAAATAAATAAATAAATGATCAGGGCACCTGAGTGGCTCAGTTAGTTAAGCATCGGACTCTTGATTTCTGCTCAGGTCATGATCTCATGGGCCATGAGACTGAGCCTTGTGGCAGGCTCCGTGCTAAGCGGGGAGTCTGCTTATTATTTCTCCCTCTCTCTCTGCCTCTCCCATGGGTTGAGCTCTCTCGCTAAATAAATAAAATCTTTAAAAATAGATAAATGGAAAGAGGTGTTTGTAGCAGAGAAACAGAAAAAATAAAAAGAACTAAAAGGAAATTTTAGAGCTGAAAAATTTCTGAAATAAGAATTCCAGTATAAGGATTTGATTGTAGAAAGGAGATGACAGAGGAAAGTTAGTGATCTAAAAGACAGATGCATACAAATAATCTAATTTGAACACTTAAAGAGAAAAAAAAAAAAGATAAAACAAACAGAGCCTCCAAGACCTGTGAGAAAATATTAAGAGATTTATTCATGTGATGGGGGTCCCAGGAGAGGAGAAGGAGATTAATACAGAAAACATATTTGAAAAAAATAATGACTGAAACTTTTTCAAATTCAGTGAAACACATAAATTTACAGTTTCACAAAGCTGAGCAATCCTCAATAAAGGAGAAACTAAGAAACAAAAACAAAAATAAAACACAAAAATGCACACACCCCCAGATACACTAAAACTGCTAAAAACCAAAGATTTGAAAGAATATTTTTGAAAGCAGCCAGAGAAAAGTGATATATTACATATAGATGACAATTATTCAAATGACTGCAGATTTCACCTCAGAAATCATAGAGCCAGAACACAGTAGAACATTCTTAGTAGAATGAAAAGAACTGTCAACACAGAACTCTATATCTAAATAAATATCTAAAAATATCCCCCCAAAATAAAGGTAAAATAAAGACATTCTTGGATCAAGGAAACTAAGAAAATTCTTTGCCAGCAGACAAGGAAAACAAATTCTAAAGTTCTTCACTCTGAAGGGAAATGATACCACAATAAATTTTAGAAAGAAAAAAAGAGCAATGAATTGGTAAATATCATTAGACTGTTTTTCTCCTCTTAACTTCTTTAAAATATGAGACACTAAACATTAAGTTGGGGGGAGCTTTAAAGTATACAGATGTAATACATAGGACTACTGTAACATAATCAGGGGAGGGTAAAGGAGACCTACATGGTTGCAAGCCTTCTAGATTTTAATTGAAGTGGCAAAATATTATCTCTAAGTAGATAGAAAAATTTGTACTAAAAAATAATGCAAAGGATTATAGTGAAAATGGAATACTAAAAATTGTGGCTTATTCAAATAATCCAATAGAATGAGAAACAGAGCAACAAAAATTAGAGGTAAAAACAGAAAAGGAAAATAATAAAATGGTAGATCTAAATACAATTATACCAACCACATTAAGTATAAAGTTGTCTAAACATACTAATTAATGGAGAGAGATTATCAGTTTGGAAAAATATAACCTCTAACTGTATGCTGTCTACAAGATACAGATACCTTAAATATAGTAATATATTTACATTAAACAAAATCATGGTGAAAGATACACCATGCAAACACTAATAAAAAAAAGCTGAATTGTATATAGACTTAAGAAGAAATATTATCAGAGATAAAGAGAGACATTACATAATAATAAAAGAGTCAATTTACCATGAAGACATAACAATCCTACGTGCCTATGCATCTAACAACAGAGCTCCAAAACACATGAGGCCAAAACTAATAGAACTGAAGGGACAATAAGTAGACAGCAAATTAGCAAGGATATGGAAGATGTGAACAACACTATCACACAACTCAACTTAACTGACATTTAAAGAACCCACTACTGAATAATAGCAAAATACGTATTTTTTCCAGTATATAAGGAACATTCACAAAGACAGACCATATTTATACCATAAAACAAACTTTCACACATTTTTTTAAAGATTTTATTTATTTATTTGACAGAGAGAGACACAGCAAGAGAGGGAACACAAGCAGGGGGAGTGGGAGAGGGAGAAGCAGGCTTCCCGTGGAGCAGGGAGCCCGACACAGGGCTCGATCCCAGGACCCTAGGATAATGACCTGAGCCGAAGGCAGACGCTTAACAGCTGAGCCACCCAGGCACCCCAAAACTTAACGTATTTAAAAGAACTGGAATCATACAATGTATATTCTCTGAACATAATGGAATTAAGTTACAAATTAAAAAATAACAGAAGATACCTTAAAATGTATCAAATATTTGGAAATTAATGTATTTTTAAAAGACCTATAAAGAGGAAGTCTCTGAGAAATAAGAATGTATTTTAAACGAAATGAAAATACAACATATCAAAATTTGTGCTATGCAGCTAAAGCAGTGCTTAGTGGGAAATGTACAGCAGTAAATGCATAGATTAGAAAAGAAGAAAAATCTAAAATTGGTAACTTAAGCATTCACCTCAGGAAACCACAGAAAGAAGAGTAGTTTAGGCCAGAAACAAGCATAAGGAAAGAACAAATATTAAAGCAGAAGTCAATAAAATGGAAAACCAAAAAGATGGAGAAAAACAATGAAATGAAAGCCTTATTCTTAGATAGGATCTGGAAAAATTATCAAACTCTATCTAGACTGATCAAGATAAGCAAAGAAAATGCTAATTACTGATATCAGGAATGATAAAGAAGATTATCATTATAGATCCTGCAGAGATTAAAAGGATGGCAAGGGAATACTACAAACAACTCTATGTCCACAAATTTGACAATTTAGTTGAAATGGACCAATTTCTTGAAAGATAGAAACTACCAAAACTCACTTAATAATAGATAACTTAAATTTTCTTTAACTATTAAGATAACTTCAACTCTTTCAAATTTGGAATCATAGATAACATCTCCCAACAAAGAAAGTTCCAGGCACAAATAGTTTCTTTGGTTATTTCTGCAAAACATTTAAGGAAGAGATAATACTACATAATCTCTTCCAGAAAATAGAATGGGAGAGAACACTTTCCAATTTGTTTTATGAGGACAGCATTACCTTGATGATGAAACTGTATAGACATTGAAAAAAAAAAGAAAGCACATACCAATATCCCTTATAAATAGAAAAATCTTCAAGAAAGTACCAGCAAATTGAATCAGAAATATATAAAAAGGAGAATACTTGAAGACCAGGTAGGGTTTTTCCTGGAAAAGCAAGACTAGTCAAACATTTAAAACATCAATCAATACAGTTCACCATATTAACAAACTAAACTTAAAAAATATATCTCAGTAGACACAAAACAAGCACTTGACAAAATTTAACATGTATTAAAGATAAAAACCCTCAGCAAACTAGGAACAGAGGGAATTTCCTTTACCTGATAAAAGGGATGTACAAAAAATCCTACAGCTGATACAGTATGTCTTATTGAAAGGCTAATTCATTTCCCCTAAGATTAGGAAAAGGCAACAATGTGCAATTTCATCTCCCCTATTCAACATTATAATAGCCAGTGTAAATTATATTTGTATAACAAGTATTCTTACACTAGCCAATAAAAAAAGTCCTTGACAGTACCATAAGCCAAGAAAAAAAAATTAAGAGGCATAATATTAGAAATTACGAAATGAAAGTGCCTCTATTTGCAGAGTTTGTCTCTGTACAATATCCTAATGACTCTATATAAAAGATCCTAGAACTAATAAATGAATTTATCAAGGTCACAAGGTCATGGTCAATATTCAAAAATCAATTGCTTTTCAAATACCAGCAATGAACAACTGAATAAACTTTTTTAAAGTACCATTTACAATAGCACACAAAAATTAAAAAGTATTGGATATAAATCTAACAATGAAATACTGATGAAAGAAATCAAAGGATATCTAAAAAAAACAGAAACATGATAAAAAGTGTCTGCACAACAAAAGAAACAATCAACAAAACTAAAAGAAAGCCTATGGGATGGGAGAAGATATTGTAAATGACATCAGATAAAGGGTTAGGATCCAAAATCTATAAAGAACTTCTTAAACTCAACACCCAAAAAACAAATAATCCAGTTCAGAAATGGGCAGAAGACATGAATAGACATTTTCCAAAGAAGATATCCAGATGGCTAACAGTCACATGAAAAGATGCCCAACATCACTCATCAAATCAAAACCATGATGAGATACCACCTCACACATGTCAGAATGGCTAAAATTAACACAAGAAACAGATGTTGGCGAGAATACAGAGAAAGGGGAACCCCCTTACACTGTTGGTGGGAAAGCAAACTGGTGCAGCCACTGTGGAAAACAGTAAGGAGTTTCCTCAAAAAGGTAAAAATAGAACCACCTTATAATCCAGCAATTGCACTATTAGGTATTTAGGGGTATTCAAAGGGGTACCTGCATCCTGATGTTTATAGCAGCATTATCAACTATAGCTAAATTATGGAAAGGGCCCAAATGTCCATAGACTGATGAATGGATAAAGAGGTGGTGCATATATATACAATGGAATACTACTCAACCATCAAAAACAATGAAATCTTGCCATTTGCAATGATGTGGATGGGGCTAGAATATATTATGGTAAGTGAAATAAAGCAGAGAAAGACAATATCATATGTGGAATTTAAGAAACAAAACAGATGAACATATGGGAAGGGAGAAAAAAAGAGAGAGAAGGAAACAAACCATAAGAAACTTTTTTTTTTTAAAGATTTTATTTATTTATTTGACAGAGAGAGACAGCGAGAGAGGGAACACAAGCAGGGGGAGCGGGAAAGGGAGAAGCGGGCTTCCCGCTGAGCAGGGAGCCCAATGCAGGGCTCGATCCCAGGACCCTGAGATCATGATCTGAGCTGAAGGCAGACGCTTAATGACTGAGCCACCCAGGCACCCCACCATAAGAAACTCTTAATGATAGAGAACAAACTGAGGGTTGCTGGAAGGGAGGTTGGTGGGGGATGGGCTTGGGGGATGGGTATTAGGAGGGCATTTGTTATGATGAGCACTGGGTGTTATACGTAAGTGATGAGTCACTAAACTCTACTCCTGAAACCAGAATTACACTATATGTTAACTAGAATTTAAATAAAAATTTAAAAAAAAAAAAGAAAAAATTTTAAAACAGGGATATATTGTGTTTCCTTTAGAAGACTTATTGTCAATTTTTCTCAAATTGATGTATAGATTCAATGCAGTTCCAATCAAAATTCCAGCAAGGATCTTTTATAGATATTTAAAAACTGATTCCAAAATTTATAATGAGAGGTAAAAAATAGACACCACAATTTTGAAAAAAAAAAAAAAAAAAAAAGCAAAGTTGGAAGACATATAATCTAACTTCAAGACCTAATATAAAGCTATACTAATCAAGGCAATGCAGTTTTTGCATCAAGACAGAAAAGTAGATCAATAGAACAGAATAGACAATCCAGAAATAGACCTACATATATGTGGATAACGGACTTTCAACAAAGATGTAGAAATAATTCAACGGAAAGAGTAATGTGTTTCTTTGTTTGTTTGTTTGTTTTGTTCTTAAGATTTTATTTCTTTATTTGACAGAGAGAGAGAGAGCATGAGCAGTGGGAGCAGCAGAGGGAGAGGGAGAAGTAGGCTCCCCGCCAAGTGGGGGGAGCCCGATGTGGGGCTCGATCCCAGGACCTGAGCCGAAGGCAGCCACTTAACCAACTGAGCCCCCCAGGTGCCCTGGAAAAAGTAATGTTTTAAAAAATGTTGTGCTGGAACAATTGTGTGTGTGTGTGTGTATTTACACAGTACTCTCTCTCTATATATTTATATATTTACTATATATATTTACTATTTATATATATATATTTATACAAGTACTATCTTGGTATATTTATACAGACAGAGATGCTGTTCCATACCCAGTTAACAATTATATGAAACTTATTTTCCCCAAACAACACCCCCAATATAATATCTTTTTGATTCAAAAGCAGGACAATGTTGTGACTTCAGTTGTTTTTTTCTTTTAAAGCAAATTTTGCTTTTATTTATTTTTAAGATTTATTTATTTATGAGAGCACGCACCGTGCGCACACCCACACCCACCCACACCCACACACATGAGCTGGGAGAGGGGGCGAGGGGGAGGGAGAGGAAGAGGGAAAGAATCCAGCAGACTCTGCACTGAGCACGGAGCCCAGTGTAGGGCTTGATCTCACCACCCATGAGATCATGCATGACCTGAGCTGAAAGCAAGATTTCATTTAAAGATTAGGGCTTCTATAGAATAACATATCAAATGAATAAAATTTCAAAGGAGACATTCTTCAGGGTAAGTAGAGAAGAATGTACTGGGGTTTTAATAACAGTTATTGTGGAGAGCTATATGCAACACATATTGGTTTAAACAGCTTCACTCTTTGGATGAATATAAATCCTGAATTTGAAATGAACAAGCACCGTATTTACTGTTTATTCCTCTCCATTATTTTGCCTTATTTTTTGACAAGACAACATCTTTCTCCACACAATTTTCTTACTTCCTCCACCCAACATTCTTGAATCTAGAAATGCTTTAAAATCTGGTTCCCAAATGAAAACTGAATTTTTATAGACTCAGCATTCCAAGTTTAATACTGTTTGTTCTTTTGTGATTATCTAGAGAGGATTATTATTTGGTGCTCTTTGGGACTTTTGCAAAATACAGACCTCTAACAGTGATAATACATGTTCAGGATAGTCTGCATGGAAGGACACAGAATTTAAATATATAACAGAGGTGCATCTCAAAGAGTTTTGCTATATTCCTTTTTACACACATACATAAAAACAGATAAAAACAGACAATGAAAGATGGGTGCTCCTCTCAGTTATTACTGCTATTGAAATAAATCTAATTTATCTGACTCCTATAGAAATGAAAACTAAAAGACATTTTTAAAAAACAGAGTTGTATTAGATATATAGGTCTGATTTATTTACCAAGTGGTTAGACAATCTTAATACTATTTCCCTGTGAAATGTTCAGATACAGTCCAATTACATTTAATGTTATTACTAGCCCTTGAAATTCTGATTAGCCAAGGACCTTCAGGTGTCAATAGCTCCAAAAGTTAATTATATTTCAACTTATTTAATTTTATAGATTCTTCCCGTTTCCCTAAATAATCAACTCTTCAGTCAGCTGAAATAGTACGTAAAAAGCACTTAGCACAGGATTAGGTCTTTAGTAAGTGCTCAGTATTAGGTATTATCATTATCAAGCAAATATCTCTGGGGAATGGAAGAACACACTAGGCAAGTAAATAAGATACTTATCTGATACTTCAAAATGATCACCTTAAGCCTATTTACCGAAACCTCTCAGTATAAGATTACCAAAAGACACTGACAAAATAAGCCAAGAATGAAAAATGTTACTATTTCTTTCTTAGTAAAGTTGCTACCGTAACTTTCTGCTAATATTTCAACATTTTTACAAACAGTGTAAGGGAATTCTGGCTCATTTACACCATTTTTTTACCTCTTTCTCTCCTGAAGTTTGAATTTGTTACCTTGAAAAACAATCACTAAAAGGTTTGGAACCTTAAACGCAGAAATATTCATCAATGTTCTATTATTATTGAAATATGACTGGACCCAAAAGAAAGAGTACATTTGCTGAAAAGTAAGAAGGTATTTAGCCTCCAATGAATATAATGGTTGTAGATATCCTGCCAGGTGGAACAAACGTATATAACCTGCTAATCGAAACAATAAAGACAGAACTACCATTATGCGGGACATGATCAATTACATTCACAAGTGCTTGGAAAAAGCAAAGTATTTTTTCTGAAAGAGAAAAAATAGCAATAGCAAAACCAGAAAAAATCTGATTATTCTGTAGGCTGAAGTTAACTGATACAGCTGGGCGAAGTAAAAGTGGGCTTCCAAACTTTCAGAAACCTCCCATCTGTGTCAATGTCTAATTGTATTCTCACATTATGACATCAACACAAACTCTCTGGGTGCCACCGACTTGTTAAACAATTTAAAAAACTGGCTGTCATCCTGTACTTGTGAAAACGCACTTAAAAATCTGTTTCAGTGGCCAACTAATGCACATATTTATCATTTATCTAGATTCTATCATTTCTCTTCTGGATTGATTTAGATTATGAAAGCAGAGTACCAAGTACTTAATTTTCATTCCCCAAAGAAAAGCTTTGTAGTCTTTTCTCCAAATCAATAAAGTAATTACATTTAAGGTTAGTTCCTGAAAAAGTTCGTCTAAGTATGATTTACTTGGTTAAAAATATGAGAACCATGTGACACAGCTTTTCTTTTTTGCCTTAATTACTAGAAAGATTTGAATTTAATTCAGGGCCCAAATATAAAGATGAGCTTGTCTAAAATACCAGAAGTAACTACTTCTTTAATTTCCTCTAGGTGGTCTTATCAGATTTTTACTTATATTCAAATTGCACTCACCTCAAATCCTTATAGAACAATTCAGAAAATATATGCTAAAGAAGTCCATATATATATATATATATATATATATATATATATATCAGGATCATTTGTTGAGCAGTAAAGAAACATGTTCATCAGAGTTTTAATTTGTGGAATAATTTTCATAAATATTACATACACAAAATTTAAGAATAACCAGTCTTCACACGTAGTAGTTAATTCTATTTTAAAAATTCATGTGTCTGCCATTTGTTCTTTAAGTACTACAACATCAATTACTTTTTCAGTAGTAAACTAACAACTAATTAAAATAGTCATGTTCAGGGCGCCTGGGTGGCTCAGATGGTTAAGCGTCTGCCTTCGGCTCAGGTCATGATCTCAGGGTCCTGGGATCGAGTCCCGCATCGGGCTCCCTGCTCCTTGGAGCCTGCTTCTTCCTCTGCCTCTCTCTCTCTCTCTCTCTGTCTCTCATGAATAAATAAATAAAATCTTTAAAAAAAAAAAAAAATAAAAAAAAATAAAAAAAAATAAAAAAAAAAAAAAATAAAATAGTCATGTTCAGTCACGGAACTGAACATTTCTACTGAGGGTTTACCTGTGCTATTCCTAATCTGCTAAAACCTCTGCCTCAGTGACTGCCCCAGTGATGGAAGGCCCATGGTAACATGAACTAGGAAATAACACAAATCATGACTGTCTTCATACTGGGGCAGGCTAACGTCCTTGGTTTCTGGGAGATAAGACCTTCAGAAAAGGTGAGGCTGGATGAGCCTGCAGTATACTCCCAGCCCAATTTCCATGGGATTTGTCTACTAACCAGGACATTCCAGGAATAGCATCCACTATATCTTGAATGTCCCAATCAGCCCAGGACCAGAAATGTATCCATATCATTGAAGCTAGTCCCACACACAGCAGGGACTAAGAATTTGGTACACCTGAACCCATCACTACCAACAACCCACTGCTGCACATTTCATTAACCTGCAATAACAAAAACCCTGCAATTTTATGGGAATAAATATTTTGGACTTCATTTACTCGTGGTAGGGTTTTGCTCCATTTGCCAAAAGCTGATTAAAAATTAAGTAAAAGTCATTAGGGTTTTTGGTTGTTTACTACAGTCTCCAATATGCCATCATTCTAACATTACTAGGAGAAGGAAGTGATTATTCATATTTAATTTAGCTAATTAATGATTTAAGTAAAAATTTTTCAATACTATAAAAGTTTTCTAGCTATAATTGTTAAAAAGATGCATGGATAAATAAATCAACTGATTAATAGAGATCACTTGTGAGAAAAGTATTTTCCTTACATTATGATGATCCCGTTATCAATGGAAAATGAGTCGGAAGGTAACCCAGCAATATTCCAGGTTCGAATTGTCACAGCTTCTCCCAGGATACCCATAAGAGAATAATCATCAGAGCAGGGAATGTCTTTGCTTTTGCACAAATTTGTCCACTCCTTGATTTGGTTCTTTAAGACATACAGAGAGATACAAAAATGAAGCTGGAGATCACCAAATGAATACTTCGTAAATTCCTCAATTACACTTTATTCCTTGAGTCAACAAACCATTGTTGAAACTGCACCTCAAAACCAATTTATCAGATTTTTTTCAAATTATAATTTAGAAGGTCCACTATGCATTCAAATGAAAATGAATGATATCCAATGTTAATTTTACATACACCACTTAATAGTGAAGTTGAAGTCAGAATTTTGCATCCGAAAAAACAATTGCCGATTTTTATTCTAAAGGTGCACTTGACAAAGTAGCTGGAAACCATCATTATTCTATACATTTTCTTTAAATTACAAATATCTGACAAGCCTTAATACAGTATTATGGAATAAAAGTAAATCTACTTTAAACTGGTAGGAGACACAGAAAAACAAGTTTTTCTGTCTCTTGCATGCCCGGTGGGGAAGGGACCATGGCAGAACTATCAGGCACCAAGGATCAGGACATATACTGGAGTTTGGGACATCCCACCCGGGGCACAGTGTGCTAGGCTGCGCAGAAATCAAAAAGGTACTTCCAGTCCAGGTTCACACTCAGGAAGTCAGAAGTCAAGGTCCAATTTGAGGCTACATATCAATAAGTTCAGAAACAGTGAAAGACATGACCAGAGGAAATAAAGGTGAGGAAGAGACATGGGGAGGAGACCCAGACACAAAAGGTGTCAGTACCCGCCGACAGGCAGAGGAGAATGCTATGGGCACAGTGGGCACCACCATCTCTGCCTTGGGCTCCTGCTGAGCAGCCTCCACCAACATTCTCTTAGGTTTGCCATGAAAGGCCACAATGGGTGAGGGGCAGTTGATGACTTTCAGGACCTTGATCATTTATTTTGTAGAAGGTCCCACAGTTGCGTCTCTATGATGTTCCTCCATGATTCAAGTTATGCACCTTTGCAGGAATATCATAGAAATGATGTCGTGTTCATTGCATCCCTTCGTGGTACGTGGTACGTACGGGATTTCCAATTGTTCATTTACCGATGACACTGATTTTTATCACTCGATTAAACTGCTGCCTGCCGGGCTTCTATCTCATAATCGTAGAATCTCGGATATAATTAAAGCTTCTTTGGAAGGTGGGACACAACATAAGACACTCAGATGAAAAGCAGAACTTCTTTTTTTTTTTTTTAATATTTTATTTATTTATCTGACAGAGAGAGACACAGCGAGAGATGGAACACAAGCAGGGGGAGTGGGAGAGGGAGAAGCAGGTTGTCTGCCGAGCAGGGAGCCTGATGCGGGGCTCGATGCAGGGCTCGATGCGGGGCTCGATCCCAGGACCCCGGGACCATGACCTGAGCTGAAGGCAGCCGCTTAACTGACTGAGCCACCCAGGTGCCCCGAAAAGCAGAACTTCTTGTTAGTTGTATTGCCCGATGAGAGAAAGCTGCCCCTCAGGGGGCTGCGCCCAGATACAGGGTAACAGCACAAGTGAAACCGTAACAGGTGGTTATATACGCAAGCAGAAGGCGGGAGGGGTAGCTCGGCTGCACGGGCTTCCCGGGGATGCGGGGATGCGGGGATGCGGTAGTGTGAGGAATTCCACAGGTGCGGCAGAGGAGGGGCTGCCCCCCACCCCCACCCCCCGCCGGCGTTAGGTTGCTGAGGGCCTCCCTAAGTTGAGCGTCTATTATAACCCGGAGCATTAGAGCCTGAGACGGGAAATGGTTGGGGTGAGGGCTGAGCAATCTACCCCAAAGAGGAATTCAGAGTTTTTAATCAGGATTCAACACTGAATGAAGGCAGCTCTTGTGAAATACCGTACTACAGCTTCGGCATTGCCTTGCCCCCTTTCCCTCTGTAATGAAGAGGCATTTTGTGGGGAGGTACTTGTAACTGTAAGGATCTAGCTTGGTCAGGCACTCGTTTTTAAAATGTATTAATTTATGTCATTATAGATTTATTTTCTATTTTTTCGTCTCTCTCTTTTTTTTTTAAGATTTTATTTATTTTTTAGAGAGCGAGCGAGAGAGAAACAGCATGAGAGGGGGGAGGGTCAGAGGGAGAAGCAGGCTCCCCGCCGAGCAGGGAGCCCGATGCGGGACTCGATCCCGGGACTCCAGGATCATGACCTGAGCCGAAGGCAGACGCTTAACCAACTGAGCCACCCAGGCGCCCTTTTCATCTCTTTCTTAAAAATATAATGGACATATAACATGATAGTAGTCACAAGATGATGATTCGCTCTTTGTATATATTGTGAACCCATCATAGTAAGTCTAGTTAACATCCATCACCATATTTACAAAAATGTTTTTCTTATGAAACCTTTTAAGATCTTGGTAACTTTCAAATATACAATACAGTATTATTAACTATAGTCATCATGCTATACATTACATCCCGGGACTTATTTTATACCTAGAAATCTGTACCTTTTGAACCCTTTCACGCATTTTGCTCACATCTTTTATTCAATTTCATCATATTTATGGATTAGAAATTTAAGTGGCCCAATTATACGTCTAAAAGGGTACAGAAGCAGACAGTAACTGAAACGAACATGAGATGCTCTGAACAAGCATCTCTAAATACAAGCAAAGAGCCTTGGCTAGTAGTCAGCTGGTGCAATAGATGGTAGAAATGAAAAAGTGACCATTAGGAGTGTCACCTTGGTGAAAATATCCACCACCACCAACACAGTTCTGACTTTGACTATTGGCAGGGAAATTGAGAAAGTTCAAATTAATTCAACTCCAGGGCTTACGTGTCCTCACAGCACTGTAGGATTCTGTTTCAGAGATTGGCATGGGCATGGCAATTAAAGTACCCTGGGCCCAGTTATGCTGGAAGAATTGGAGTTTTCTATGTCTTATTTATGAAGAGTGCCAGAAGTTCTACAAAGGGGTTGATGAATAATTAACAGCTACTCAGATTTAAGCTTGGAAGGAGGGGATCCACCTATTTATCGAGGGCTCTTGGTATCCCGAGACTTTGATGCTCGAAAAGAACGAAGATCGTTGGAAGGCTTTTTTGTCTTAGTTGGGTTTCCCAGAAGCAGACTCTGAGATGAAGATTTATTAAGGAAGGGATGCTAGGGGGAGCAGTGCAAGGACTGGGAAGAAGCTAACACAAGGTGAGGGATCGGCCAAAGTTCTACAGCGGGTGGCTTTGGTTTGATCCCACAGGGAGGATAAGTTAGTTCTTAGAGCTGTTCCAACCAGAGGGAAAGGAGCCCGACTCTCGTGCTCCCACCTCTGTCAGTCATTCATCCAGGCACGCCCTAGTGGCAGATAAATCCCCAGGCAATCCAGCTCTCCAAACACTGGGCAAAGTGGATTCTAAGAACCCAAGGGAAGTCTGCCAACAAAGAGCCACAGGTGCTGGTTTTAGACATGAAAGTGCAGGAAGCCAGGCAGGCATCTGGGGAGACACTGAACTCGCTGCTATAACCTTACGCTTACAACTGAATGGGAAAATTTTGATGGGGTGTAACCCGATAGCTGCCCTGACCCGAGAGAGGGGGCGGGTCAGAGGGGGACATAGAGAACACATTCACAGGAAGGAACAGCAACCTTAGAGACTCAAGAAAAGTAAAAGCCTAGGTAGCTATAGTGAAGCAAGGCAGGGGTAAAATTGCCTTCAAGCCTTCACAGAGATGAACTGGGATGGGATGACATGGCTGTTTGAATCAGGGGTGAGGACAGAGGATGTGAGTTCATAGGAGCTCGGAGTTTTGGCTGTATCTGTGTCTAGCTTGAGTGTCACTGTGCTTCTGCCAGGAAACTCCAAGGTCTCAGTTCTGGACCTCAGGGCTCTGGAAGTGGTTGTTTGTGCAGTCAGCAAGATCCAGGGCCTCGGAACACATGTGTCAGAGAGGGCAGGGTGGGGAGGCAAGGGACTTTCAGCATGGCTCTGGGATGCTAAGCAGGAGCCAGTGCAGGTGCCCAAGGGTGTGTCGGGAACCAGCAGGGAAGGGTAAGGGTGGCCGCCGCTACCCCCTCCATTGTTCCAAGTTGATTTAGGAGAGTAGGAAGGGTGCTAAATGAGGATTCAAGGGACTACAAGTCTCAATCCTGCTGTGTCATTAACCAGCTATGTGGCTCTAAGCAATTCCCTTCATCTTTATAAGCCTCAGTCTCTGAAACCATAGAGCAAACAAACCTATTACCAGATAGTTTCATGCTAAACATTAACTGTTTGAGCTACAAGATGTTAATGCCTTAGCAGCAAACAGTTATTCAAAGATACAAATGAACAAAGTGAGGAAGAATATGAAGGTCATGTACCATGATCAGGGCAACCAGATCCCAAAGAGACAGAAAGACCATATATATGAAGATTTTAAATCGGTTTGGTTGAAAATAAACAAACAAACTAAAACCATGGCCTCCAAGAATCAACCCTACTTAACAGAAAGCTCCCAAATTAAGTAAGGCTCAGCTGAGACCAGGTAAAAGCAAATGTTATGTAAAAAAAGAAAAACAAAAAGAAAAACAAAAAATGAGTTATCATTTATTCTTTTTCTACTTGCTTGACACCAGAAGCTATTGCTAAATGTTTGAAAATTTCTCTCTTCTCCTTATTCTCATTACCCTCCTTTTCTTTTTCTTTCAGTACTTTTAATTTTTCTAAGTCTCTTCTGCTTTGACAGGGCCATGTTCTGGGTCAGATTCCAGTTCAATTTTTCAAAAGAGAGCTGAACAATATGGGGTCTCATTCAGGAATGGACTGAAAGGAGGGAAGGAAAAAGCAGGAAGAAGAAATAGAAATGGGAACTGGGTCACAAAGAATGAGGCAGAATCCATCAAAGGGGTGGTAATTCGAAGCAGGACACTTGGCATTTGTTTTCTGAGAAAAGAAGCCACTTACAGATTCAGTTCTAGGCCAGCTTGCCTTCTCCTCCCCTGAAGTTTTAGTGTCCGAAGTGATTTTTGAAATGATTCATTATTGAGACTCATAGTGTAGTTGATTCCACACACAAACACACACACCAAAAAAAAGATGTAAAAAAAAAAAAATCCTGATATCTTTATACTTGTTTAGGAACTGAAATTCTGTCATTAAGGGCCTACCATTTCATGTTACCTTTTAAAGTCAGTGTTTTTGTTTCTAAAACAATTTGATTTTAGAAGAATATTTGATATGGCATCTTATGGCTATAAAGCCAATTTACAGAATAACTAAAATACACAACTAGATAGAAATCACTTGGAAACATTTGTTCTTCATACTTACCAAAAAAACAAAAAGCAAGCCAATAAAATCCTCTAAGATTAGTCAGTACTGGCTAAAATGGGAGGGTCAGGATGAGACCTTAGAAATCGACTAGTATTCTTTACCTGTCGATAGCTCGATGTAAAGGCACCTAGGTAAGCAACAACTCCTGAGGAAATGAGGATGTCACCTGTCAGGTTGATGTACAACTGCCCCAACTCCAAAGCTGTAAGGCTCCAGCGTGTTTTTTCACCCCCAAGGCCTCCAATCAGCTGCTCGGCTCTTTCTAGCTTTTTGCTGCACAAGTCAACCTCAAAAATAAAAGTCAGCTCTTATCAACATCCACAGGTAGAAAATAAATGAAAATTTCTGCAAGATTTTGGCCTCTGAGATAAGTTCTTTTTTTAATTACGAACTTTCATCTGGAATTTTTTTTAACTCTCTAAAAAAATGTGAGCTATCTCACTATGAAAACTGGCAAGTCCATGACAATTGAGAATTGTGTTCATAATAAAGTGTGTGCAGTAAGTATGTATAATGAAGTATACACAATTTATGATATTTTTAGTGGATATACATCACATAATGCAAGAAGAGCTCTATTTAAGGGAATGATCTACAGTAGGAGACACTGAAATTTGCTTATGTAATAAAGGACATTCTCTTGCAAATATAAATGTTTTCCCTCAAATTTAAATACTCTAAATGCATTTTATTTCAAATGTTCTATCAAAATCTTCCCCTCATTTAACTTATGGTTGACTTAACGATAATTTTAAAGGTTAAATGTTTAAAAGTTGTAATAATTTATGATTACTTGCAAAGCACAATCTTCAAGTTGTTAAATTGTGTCAACCTACTCACACACTTGCAATTAACCTTCAATTAGGACATCAATCAATAGCTGAGAGCCTACTTTGTGCAGAAGACTGTCAACCAAATTTGATTATGTGTAATTAAGCAATGTGATTAAAAAAAGAAAAAGGATAATTATGAAGGTGGAAAACGTGGGGAAAAGCCATTTCAACCCATGCAATGGCAATATTCCAGTAGAATACCTGAATTATTGTAGTTTAATTTTAAGTGACTTAGCCTCGTTATTCTTGAATAAAGACAAGAGTGAGCAAAGGTTAGCTTAAGGTTCAAAATGAAATGACTGATGTGAAGAGAGGAAGTAAACAATTGATAAAAGCAGAGGCATTTAAATTACTGTGGAATAAGAATTTGGCTTATACTTTTTCCTAATGCTATTAATATTTATATTAAATAAATGCTTTTAGACCAAAAGATATAAAATACTAAATTGGTTTATCTAAAGATAGGCTTGAAAAAGCAACAGTATGTAATTGGGGATATTTTTGATACTTCCTAAATTTAAATATTTTGTCCTTTAATTTTCCCTCTTTTAATATCTTCTGTCTTCCTGGCTTCTCTCTTCATTCTTTTTTCAGTAATGTTTATAATATATTGAATCATGTATTGGACTACAGTAAAGTTGCCATCAGAAATTACTAAATAAAAATATTTTAACTAAAATTTTGCCTCTAAAAGCAGAGTTTTAGTACACATATAAGCATATATTCATTTTACATGATCATGATTTCCAACATTTTATCACAAAAATAAAAAATTTCAAACATACAATAAAGTTGGCAAATGTTTACAGTAAACCACACACCCACCTATTATATTGTTTAAACTAAAACTGACCACTTGGACATCATGCCCTGTAGTAAGTAATATTTCTAAAGATGGGCACAATGTCACATATTTGTATAAATACAGAATTTGTGGTCATATCCTATGGGAAAAAAGTCTGGGAAAGAGCACAGCTATTAAAGTCAGATTTTAGCCTTCATGCTTAGAAGCTGGGTTGACCATAGGCAAGTTACTTAACCTTCCTATGCTTTAGTTTCTACAAAATGATACAAAAAGATGACCTCCCTCAGAAGGCTGTTTTGAGAAAAAATGAGATAATACATACTGTTCCCAGAACAACCGTGACTCGAGAATAAATGAGATAATACATACTGTTCCCAGAACAACCGTGACTTGCAGAGTAAGCATTCAATAAATATTGACTTTATAAAATATTTTGACTTTTTTCCCCCTGGAACATAATTAGACTTGAGCAGTTACTTATTATAAACAGTGTCACCTTTTTTAGTCTTAAAATAACTTTCAGGGGACACAGTATGTTTCTGGGTATTGAGTTCTTATCTCCACTCTGCCATTACCTCTTACACAACCTAATATTTTGGTTCTCCATTTCCTTACCTATGAAGTGAAGAATTATTTAAATAATCTAGGTCAATATTCTGGTAATCCAGGGTAGAGATGATTGACTTCTTTTGTAGTCAATCATCTCTACAGGGGAAGGGCTGCAAAACTAAAAATTTGGGGCTTTGTGGATCGAGAGGCAAAACTGATGCTATTAGGCAGGTATTTATACAACCATTTACTATATAATCATTAAAAAATGTCAAAACTATTTATTATTATTATTATATATTAGCTTGTGGGCCATACAAAAATGGGCAATGCTGGATTTGGCCCGTGGGCCATCGTTTGCCAATCCCCAACCAGGAAGAAAACAGGAGATGTAGCTATTACTTGCTGGCGCAAGCATCATTCTTACTAAAGTAATTAGGATTCGCCCGTATTTGTCTATAGCGTCACATACCTGGTTTTCCAAATCAGCCTTCTTCTGCTTATTCAGCTCAAGGGTATCCTGAAGCTTGGCCAGCTTGTCCTGAACTTCGCGCAGGGCGGCCTGCTTCTTACGAAGACCATCCATAGCAATTTTAAGCTCCCCTTCGGCGGCAGCCAGTTTTATCTTTTTAGGAGCTACTATTTTTGCCACTCTGCAAAAAGTAAAATCAGAAAATTAGAGATACCTTGTATATTGTAGTACACTTTCTACACTGAATTTGTTTACTATACTATGCTTACTATAACTCAAAACACATCTTGAGGCAAAACCTATGCTGGTTTCCATATTCCATATTTCATCGAGCTATCACACCTGACCCCAGCACATAAGAAATGATTCAAATAGATATCAAATATGAATAACATTTTCAAATAAGTAATTTTTTTACCTAATATAAAGTATTAGATTATTGACAGTATGAATATTGGTGGTTTTCAAAAGGAAAATAGTCTATTCATGTAAAATATTGCAGTGTTTATGAAAACTAGTCTATTTCATTAAAGCTTAATTCTTAGGAGGTGAGGTGTTTCATCTATGTCATTTTGCTTTTTAAAAATTTTCAGAATACATCTTTAATTAAAACCAGCCATCTCATAAATATGTATGTCGGTAATAGAAGGGACTATATAAGAAAAAGAATGGATCTAAATTATCTTCTATCTGGAAAACAGGGTCAGTGATATTAGCTTTCTAAACAAATGATAAAATATTAAATTAAAATTTATCATTAACACGTCATGGTCCAAAACATAGACAGTGCATAACTATATATACAATGATTCAAATTGTGTGTGAATTTGAAAGACATCCTGTAATAGTCGCTTTTTGAAGAACAACCAGTAATTTTTGCTGTTTTGTACACAATATAAGTGGTTCTCATACAATCACCAGAAAAGACTCCTTGTCTTACAAAGAATATATATTATACTGGTGGTTTTCAAAATGTGGTCCAAGACATGCTTCATCCCCTTCGGGGAGTCCATAACATCTTCTCTTGTCTAACTAAACATCTGTGTGAGGCTGTATTTTCTTCATATATTTCAACTGAAACAACATATTGCAAAAGATTGAATGAAGATGCAGATTTGAGAGTCCAGCTATCTTCTACTGGCCACAGATTGAAGAGATTTGCAAAAATATAAAACACCACTACTGTTTTCCTAATTTTTTTTGTGAAAAACGTGAATTAAAAAAATCAGTTATTTATGTAACATGTAATGTCTTTATGAATTAATACTGTTTTAAAATTTCTCTATTTCAACTTCTTTTTTTTTTTTTAAAGATTTTATTCATTTATTTGAGAGAGAGAATGAGATAGAGAAAGCATGAGAGGGGGGAGGGTCAGAGGGAGAAGCAGACCCTCCCGCTGAGCAGGGAGCCCGATGCAGGACTCGATCCCGGGACTCCAGGATCATGACCTGAGCCGAAGGCAGTCGCTTAACCAACTGAGCCACCCAGGCGCCCTCTATTTCAACTTCTAATATGGTAGATAAACAAGTTTTTCGTGGGATGCCTAGATGGCTCAGTCAGTTAAGCGTCTGCTTCAGCTCAGGTCATGATCTCAGGGTCCTGGGATCAAGTCCCACATCAGGCTCCTCGAGCTCAGTGGGGAGCCTGCTGCTCCCCCTGTTTGTGTTCTCTCTCTCTGACAAATAAATAAAATCTTTAATAAAAAAAATATTTTTTGCACCTTCAAGAATTTTTAAGAGTATAAAGGGTTCCTGAGTCCAAAAAATGTTTAAGCATCACTGTATTATACTAAATAATTGTTATGGTCTTGCCTCTAGGAAATATGTACACACATAGCAGATACTAGACATGATTTTCCAGGAGCCTCTCACCTGTATAGCTTTTAAGTTTTATAGTGTCTAAATGACCAAACAGGAAAATAAAACACAGGATTGTGTTGTTGTTGTTGTTGTTAGTACTTACTTATCATACGAATCCATTGCTATGACCCATTTGCACAGACCTTCGGCTGCAGTGGAAGCATTTCTAATCTTTTCTGGAACAAAATCTGGATTTGGAATATAATTTTTTCTTATGATATTCATATATGCTGCAGGAATGTTGTCCTTGTCATATTCATGAAGTGACTGTAGAAATCGAATGTCACCAAGAAGTCTCTTAGCTGGACCCCAGAAATCTTCTATTTTTTTTCCTGAACCTGTTGGGTCAGGGATTTTGTCAGCTTTGATGCCTTTCAAGATGCATATAGCTTCCATAACAAGCTTGACACCAGCAGGAGGACTCTTCATGGATTTTACCACTGTAATGTCCTTGAAATAACAACATGCTAATTATTAAAAAAGAACTGTTTATGCGTTACTTGTAACTGGCTCTTATTTTCAAACTAAATCATAAGATAGTCACTCTGTTCATTGGTTAGAAATGGTAACAGTGATAGAATTCTGTCAAAAAAGCATTGAGAAGTTTGTCCAAAAGGGAAAGTTAGAAACAAAAAAGAATAATGGAAATATACCCTAATGTGAGATTACTTATGACATAGAGTCTACTTCAAAAACACATAAGAGAAATTTGGCTGTTGCAAAATAAGAGTGTTGTAGCTTCTTGAAAATTATGGAAGTAATAGATGCAAACATTAGAAAAATACAGAGAAATTATACATACTAAGATCTCCTATAATCCCATAATATCTAGTTAACTACTGCAAATGTTTTTTATTTATACTTCTTCTATATATTTTTCTATGTATATATGCTATAAACTAGTGAATATGCTACACTTTGACCAATGGAATTATAGTCTACATAACATACATGCTAAAACTTTTCATATTTCAAGATATAATGAACATCCTTACACGCTATGAAACACCTACATCATTTTAATGGCTGCATGACCTTCTCCTGTATAGACATGAGCCATAATTCTCATGCCCTATCTATATTTTTCCTCTATTTTTTTTTTACTATTACAATTGCCATGTTGAATTAAGAACTTCGAATCCTTTATTTTTAAAGCTTTTGACACCTATTGACAATCTACTCTCCAGAAAGTATCTAAGGGTTCCTGTTTTACTACATATACCCTCAGCAGCAAGGGTAAGCATTCTGATAAGCCCAAGAAATCCTTTATTAATCTGTTTTTTTAAAAATACAAGTGAGGTAGGATACATTTTCATATGTTTATTGACTATTTGTATTTCCTCTTTTGTGAATTACTTCTTTGTATCATTTACTATCTTATCTTACAGCTATTTTTGTCTTATTGATTTGTAAGAGCTTTTTACATAGAGGCATATTAATCTTTTGTTTGCCATCTAGGTCAAATATTTCCCCCGAGTGTTTCTACACTTCTGTCTGTGATGTTTATATCAAACAAAATGTGTTGGTTTTAGGTATTAAAATTTATAACTTAAAAAAAACTAATTATCAGTTATGAAAAAAAAGAAGAGTATCCAGAGCATATATATTACAGTTTTGCTTAGCTTTTTTTTCTGATTTCTCTCACATCTAAGAAATCCAAGGTCCTGATCCACTCCAAGATATAAACAGGATCTGCATTTTCTACTATTTTATAGTAGTGTAATTATTTATATTTAAATTTTAATCACTCTGAAGTCTATATTGGAGTAGGTGTGAAGAAAGAACTTAATAGTCTCTCCTCACCCAAAAGTTTAGCACAATTCTCAACACTATGTTTAAAAATTCACCTTTATCTTCCTTAATTGAACTATTCCCCTCTGATGTCTAAATTTTTAATACCACATTTCATCCAATCTAAGACATGCTATTATAAAGTATAACATTGTAGGCCATATTATTATCACAAAAATTTTAAAAAACCCAACACTAACAAACATTAACGCGATATATTATCACATCCACTGTAAGGTGTATGCCAATTATGAAAGTGTCTAAATATGAAAAAGGTGCACCTTAGAAATAAAATACACACTTAGGTCTTATGCCTCTGTCCACCATTGTACTGCAAAGTTGTTGTGCAAAGTTCCTGAAATAACAGAGGTTTTAGGGTAGGTTCTAAAATTCGGCAGCTTCCTCCTTTTCCAAAATTCTTAGTCATGCACATGCTCTTCTTTTTTCAGGTCAATTAGGAAATTCTTTTGCTAATTTGAAAATGATTTCGATTGCATTAAATGTGGAGACTAATTTGGAGAGACAGACTTGATCATAGCCCCCAGTAGTGAACACTTTCTTGAGCTGCCAGGCTGTGTGTCCCAGCAAGGGTGTGGCTGTGCTCTCACCTGCGCAGTGAGAGTATCCAGGGCAGACAGGGCTGACTCCAAGATGGGCAGGGCCTCTGCCAGGTCCGCGTCACATTCGTCTTTGATGGCTTTGGCGGCCATAGCTTGTTCATTTGCTATTGTTTCATCAGCTTTCACTACTTTTTCAGTTTTGGCAACTTCTACAGACTCCCTCTCAATGATTGCCATCATTTCATCCACCTCTTTGCTAGCAACTTTTAACTGAGGATGTAGCGCCTCCAACTCAGTTTGCATTGTGGCTACTTGAGATGCGGCAGAATCCAGTTTGTCCAAACCCACTTCATACCTCTTTTTCATTTTCACGACTTCGCTGGAAGCAAATACATAAAATGAGGTTAGGCATCAGGTTCTATATCCGTCAAGGAAAAATGGAAATATTCTTGAGCTTTTCAGGCTTTTTCCAGGCATAACTAAAGGAGTGGTATGAAAGATTTTCACATAACAGTTTGCCAAAAATTATTAACTTTAGAACACTGGGTTATAAACAATTAAGAGCCAAAAGTATGCCTTGTTTGTTTTTGTATTTCCAGAGCCTAGCACAATATCCAGGCATATAACAGAATTTCAAAAGTTATTTTTAAATTTATTATATACTAGGTATAGGCAAGGAGTGCTCTTTATCAAAATGAATGGTGGACCCCTAAAATTAGTCTCTTTGGGAAATTCATTCCTACAACACTACGGTTCCTTAAAACCTTTTTATAATCACATCTTTAAAACAAACTTCAGTGCTCAAAATATATTATTTTGAATGTTGCCAAAGGTGGCAAATGATTTTAGGAAGTATTCAATATCTTGAAATAATTTTTTATTAAGACAAAAATGACAAATAGGATAATAATAAAACTCAATATTTTTTGTGTGCCGGATGATTACAAAGTAATAATAATTGATTAGGAAGATAATATTTTAATGTGTTTTAAACATTTTATCTGCATTCATATATGTTCTCTGGATAATTATACATTATATGTAGAGAAAACTCTATAATTCATTTCATTTAAAATATTTGATACACCATAATGTTTTAAAGTAAGAGGTGACACATTTTAGAAATCATCTTCAAAAAGGAGGTTGGAGTAGGTAAAAAACCAGCCGGAAAACTGTCTAAAGGCAGAAGCATACCCTTCAGCTGAGGGCTTAACTGGCTCAAACTGGAATAGGTAACTGGGAAAACATTAAAAAGACTGCCACAGGAGAAAAAAAAAAAAACACAACCTTTAGAAGTGAGGGTATGCTATGTTTTGTCACACATTGATTCCCTCTGAGTCAGCAAAACGCTTGACTTAATGGGGGGACTAGATACATGATACCATATTATCTGTGAATTTGGTTTTAGCCAAAATTTTGTCGAATAAGAACAGAAACAAGAACAGGAAAGCTTCCATATTGTGGTTCATCCCATGTGATGATTTGCTAGCTAAACTACTGGTGTCCTAGCAGGTGACCTGCTAACTTCCTTCTAGGGTACCAGAGTACCTGGCTATAAAGAGATCTGAAGGCTTTAGCTATTAAGGGAAGAGTAACCACAGGATGGGGATCCTAGTTGAGGTAAAGGAGAATTTTTTTAAAAAGATTTTTAAATTTATTTTTTATTAGAGAGAGAGGCGGAATGGAGCAGAGGGAGAGAATCCCAAGCGGACTCCCAGCTGAGCACAGAATCCTATGCGGGTCTTGATCCCATGACCCCGAAATCATGACCTGAGCTGAAACCAAGAGTTGGACACTTAACCAACTGAGCCACCTAGGTGCCCCATAAAGGAGAATTTTTTTAAAAAGAGGAAGATTTGAAAGGAAAATAAGAATACCTAAAAATGCCTAGAAAACTATTACTTTCAATCTTCCTATAATGTTGTACTTTATTTTCATAATATTTCTTTCAGTTAGGATGGCCTTAAACATTTTGAGTGTACAGAGACATAAGTGATATCTAAAATTATTAAGAACCTCCAAAAAGTTTTAATATCCTTAGATGGGAAAATATGGGGGGAAAAAAAGACAACATTCCATTAAGTTAAAGATCATAAGATCTACATGGAAAGATAATTATTTTAACAGCCAAAGCAATTATAAAATTCAGTCAAGTAATGTAGCTACCTTGGGTAGGGGCTGCAGATTTCACTAGGTAGATGCAAAAAGTAGTAATGATATGACTTAAACACAGGAGTATGGATCATGGTACCTAGGAAAGCTCTGATGCCCCAGCTGCAGAAGGTATTACAATAGTCAGTGTAAATATGGATGAGGAGCGTCCTACCAGGATATAGGTAGCATCCTGGACAATACGGGAAAGGATGCTTCAAAATGCTTGATATAGTGGGTTAGCACAGGAAGATTTAGAATTAAATATAGTTAATATGCAAACATTAAACTTTGCATCAATATTTTTTGTCATGAAATCTGTGCATGTTGGTATTTTAAGTATATATTTTAAATATTTAAAAGAATTCAGTCTGTTAGATTCACAGATCAACCTTACAGTCCAATATAAATTATGTAATTGAGCAAGAGCTAGATTTCTGTTTTAAAGTAAAAATAGCTCACAAAGTTTATAGGTAATATTAAACATTTAAAAGAACTTAAGGCTCACCCTCTGTATTAGTTTAACTTACTAATTTTTTAAAATTATTTAAGTATGTAGGAAAGTTTGATTTGTGAAATCAGACCTCAAAAGGGAAATAAAAACCTTTAAAAATTATAAATGCAATGAAAAAAATTATAAATGCAAAGTAAAAAATTTGTTTAAATAACTTCTTGAATGTGACCAAACATTAGCTGAAGAACCCCTTAAAAGGTAGATCATTAACATTTTTAAATATCTAATTTTATAGCTTAATATAATGTTTTTACATTTTATAATACATTGGGTATTTTTTAGAACCAAAGAAGCTTTTGAATAAACTTTTTTTGCATCTAAAAGTCACCCTCAGCAGACTGCAGGAAGTTAAGATGGTAGAGTAGTAGGAAACCCTAGGCTTGCCTCCTCCCTGGAACACAGCTAGATAAGAATCAAATCATTCTGAATACCCAAGAAATCAATCTGAGGACTGACAGAACAAAATGCACAACTAGAGGGAGAGAAGAGGACACTGCACATTGTGGAAGGTAAGAGGTGTGGAGACGTGACTTAGGGGAGAAACGGATCATGGGTACTGTAGAGGGGAGGGAGCCCTGGTCACAGAGAGAGGAGGGGGAGAGAGAGAGAAAGAGAAGTGCACAGGGGTTTGCACAGGGAAAACAATTCCCCAAAGCCATTGACTAGGAAAATGAAAGGGGCTGACTTTCATGAGTTTTTACAACCAGTGGAGTTCAAAGGCTGGAGTTTTAGAGGCCGGAGCTGTTGCTGGTTGGAGCCCTGAGGGCGCTGCAGTCCTCCTGTGTAGGATGGCAGATATCCCAGGGGCAGATGGCACAATCTGAGGATTCCCCAGGGATGCACTGGGAGAGACAGTTCCCTTTTCTTGGAACACATCTGGGAGAGGTGACATTGCCTCTCCAGGGACAAAAGAGTCAGTGGATGCCACTTCCCACCCCCCCCCCAGCATAAACTAACTTCAGAAGCAGCACAGCACCAACACTGGCAGCCTAAACGGCTTACACTAAGCCCATCCCCTTAATTCTGTTGGTGCACACTTGCCTGAGAACCAGTGCAGTGGGCCCCTTCCTTCAAAGACCAGTGCAAATCCCCCACATGCACCATGACTACTGACCACAGAGTCCTGAAAAGTTTCAGCTCTAGTGGAAAGAGCATCAGGTCTCTTTTAACAAGCAGACCAGAGTGCACCGAGTTAAAACTCACCACACTTTGGTCAAGGTCCAAACACTCCCCATTGCAGGCAAGGAGAAACTCCATAGAGGACTGACCTGAGGGAAAGAGCAGCCAAAACAACAGCAGCAGAGTGCACACAACATACACTAGAAACACTTTCTGATGCACCAGGCCCTGGAGAGTGTATGACCTCTTCTTTATAGAGCCATTACTCTCAGAAGCAGGAAACATAGCAGGCTTTCCTAACACAGACACCTAGACAAAATGCCAAGATGGAGGAACTCATTCCAAAAGAAAGAACAAGAAAAGGTCATGGCGAGGGGTCTAATCAAAACAGAAATAAGTAATATGCCTGATCCAGAATTTAAAACAATCATAAGGATACTAGCTGGGCTTAATAAAAGCATAGAAGACACCAGGGAGTCCCTTACCACAGAGATAAAAGATCTAAAAACTAGTCAGACCTAAATGAAAAATGCAATAACCAAGATTTGAAACCAACTGGATGTAATGACCATGAGAATGGAAGAAGCAGAGGAACAAATAAATGATACAGAAGATAAAATTGTGGAAAATAATGAAGCTGAAAAGAAGAGAAAAAGAAAAGTATTAAATCACAAATGTAGACATAGGGAATTCAGTGACTCCATAAAGCATAATAAAATTTATATCATAGGAGTCCCAGAAGAAGAGAGGGGATGTTTATTTGAGGAAATTATAGCTAAAAACTTCCCTAACTGGGGGAAGGAAACAAACATCCAAATCCAGGAGGCACACAGAATTCCCATCAAAATCAACAAAATCCTGCCAACACCAAAACATCAGAGTTAAATAAAGAAAAAAATCCTAAAAACAGCAAGACAAAAGAAGTCCTTAACTTCAAAGGGAAAACAAATAAGATTAGCAGCAGATCTATCCACAGAAACTTGGCAGGCAAGAAGAGAGTGGTATGGTATACTCAACGTGCTGAATGGGAAAATATGCAGCAAAGAATATTCTACTCAGCAAGGCTATCATTCGGAATACAAGGAGAGATAAAGAGTTTCCCAGACAAACAAAAACTAAAGGAGTTCATGATCACTGAAGCAGTCCTGCAAGAAATACTAAAGGAGACTCTTTCAGTGAGAAAGAAAGACCCAAAGTGACAAAGACTAGAAAGGAACAGAGAAAATCTCCAGAAACAATGAGAAAACAAGTAATAAAATGGCATTAATTCATATCTATCAATAATCACTCTGGATATAAATGGACTAAATGCTCCAATCAAAAGACATAAGGTGTCAGGATGGATTAAAAAAAAAAGACCCATCTATATGCTGTCTACAAGAGACTCGCTTTAGGAGAGAGGGAAGATGGTGGAAAAGTAGGGGACCCTCGTTTCATCTGGTCCCTTGAATTCAGCTAGATATCTATCAAATCATTCTGAACACCTGTGAATTCAACCTGAGGTCTAAGAAAAGAACTGCTGCAATTAAACAAATAGAAAATTGACCACTTTTTGCAAGCTGTGCAAAAAGTCTTCAGGGAACAAAAGCCACAAAGAGTAACCCGAAGCATCCCACACTGAGCTCGGCCCCCTGGCAAGGGCCGGTGCAACTCCACCCAGGCAACAACACCTGAGACTCAGTGCAATGGGCCCCTCCCCCAGAAGACCAGCAGCAACATCAGGTTAATACCAAGTTTATGGATCACACAGAACTGAAAAACTCCTGCACTAGGGAAAAATAGTACATAGAATTTAAGACTTTTTCTCACGATTCTTTAGTCTTTCAGTTTAAAATTTTCTTTTTCTTACTTTTTCTTTTTTTTCCTTTTCAACTAGCTTATTTTCTCAACTCTTTTTTAAAGTCTTTTTTTAATTTGCATTTTTACATTTATATTTTATAGATGTATTCTTCATTTTTGGCTTCCTTTCACTGCATTCAATTTTATTTTTGTATATATATGTTCTTCTTTCTTTACAATTTCAGGATTAAGTGTCTTCTAACAAACAGACCAAAATACACCCAGGACCTGTTCTGTCTACCTGTTTTATTATATTCTCTTTTTCTCCCCCCCCCCTTCTAATTTGCCTAGTGTATATTTCACTGGGATCATGGTTGATATTTTTATTTTTTATTTCTTTTTTGTTCTTTCATTCATCTATTCTTCTCTGGACAAAATGACCAGAAGAAAAAAATCCCAGAAAAAAGGAAAAGAGACATTAATCACTGCCAGAGACTTAATAAATTTAGATATTAGTAAACTGTCAGAGCTAAAATTCAGAACAATGATTATAAATAAACTAGCTGGGCTTGAAAAAAGCATAGAAGACCCTAGAGAATCCCTTTCTAGAGAAATAAAAGAACTAAGATCTTATCAGGTTGAAATCAAAAAGGGTATTGTTGAGATGCAATAAAAAATGGAGGCTCTTGCTGATAGGATAAGTGAGACAGAAGAGAGAGAGAAGATAAAATTATGGAGAATAAAGAAACTGAGCAAAAGAGAGATAAACAATTATTGGACCATGAGGGGAGGATTCAAGAGATCATAAAGGGAAACAATATTAGAATTATTAAGGCTCCAGAGGAAGAAGAAAGAGAAAGGGGGGCAGAAGGTATATTTAAGCAAATTATAGCTGAGAACTTCCCTAAGGTAGGGAAGGAAATAGGCATTCAAGTCCCGAAGGCACAGAAAACCCCCCTCAAAATCAATAAAAATAGATCAACACCCTGACATATAATAGTGAAGTTTGCAAATTTCAGAGATAGAGAGAAAATCCTGAAAGCAGCTCAAGAAAGAGATCTTTAACCTACAAGGGTAGGAACATTAGACTGCAAGCAGACCTATCCACATCAGACCTGGCAGGTCAGAAAGGGCTGGCATGATATATTCAGGGTACTAAATGAGAAAAACATAAAGCCAAGAATACTTTATCCAGCAAGGCTGTCATTCAGAATGGATGGAGAGACAAAGAGTTTCCAGGACAAACAGAAACTAAAAGAATTTGTGATCACTAAAACAGCCCTGTAAGAAATATTAAAGGGAATGCTGTAAGCAAAGAGAGAGCTCAAAAGTAACATAGAACAGAGACAATGCACAGAAACAGTGATTTTACAGGTAATACAATGGCAGTAAATTCATATCTTTCAATAGTCACTCTCAATGTAAATGGGTTAAATGCCCCAGTCAAAAGACACAGGATATCAGATTGGATAAAAAAGCAGGACCCATCGATATGCTGTTTACAAGAGACTTATTTTAGACCCAAAGACACCTCCAGATTGAAAGTGAGGGGGTGGAAAACCATTTACCATGCTAATGGACATCAAAAGAAAGCTGGGGTAGTAATCCTTATAACAGACAAATTAGATTTTAAACCAAACACTGTAGTAAGGGATGAAAAGGGACACTATATCATACTTAAAGGGTCTATTCAACAAGATCTAATAATTATAAATATTTATGTTCCTAACTTGGGAGCAGCCTATTATATAAACCATTAGTAACAAAATTAAAGAAACACATTGATAATAGTACAATAATAGTAGGGGACTTTAACACCCCCCTCACTGCAATGGACAGATCATTTAAGCAGAAGATCAACAAGGAAACAAGGCCTTTGACTGACACACTGGACCAGATGGACTTCACAGATATAGTCAGAACATTCCTTCCTAAAGCAACAGAATACACATTCTTTTCAAGTGCACATGGAACATTCTCCAGAACAGATAACATAGTGGGTCTCAAATCAGGCCTCAAGTGGTACCAAAAGATTGAGATCATTCCCTGCATATTTTCAGACCACAATGCTTTGAAACTTCAACTCAGTCACAAGAGGAAATTTGGAAGGAACTCAAATATTTGGAGGGTAAAGAGCATCCTAGTAAAGAATGAATGTGTCAACCAGGAAATTAAAGAGGAAATTTTAAAAATTCATAGAAACAAAAGAAAATGAAAACACGTCTGTTCAAAACCTTTGTGACACAGCAAAGGCGGTCCTAAGAGGGAAGTACATAGCAATACAAGCCTTTTTCAATACACTAGAAAAGTCTGAAATACACTAGTTAACCTCACACCTAAAGGAGCAGGAGAAGGAATGGCAAAGAGAGCCTAAACCAAGCAGGAGATGAGAAATAATAAAGATTAGAGCAAAAATCAATGAAACAGAAACCAAAAGAACAGATCAATAAAACTAGAAGCTGATTCTTTGAAACAATTTATAAGATCGATACACCCCTAGTGAGAATTATCAAAAAGAAAAGAGAAAGGACCCAAATTAATAAAATCATGAATGAAAGAGGAAAGATCATGACTAACACCAAGGAAATACAAACAACTGCAAGAACATATTATGAGCAACTATATGCCAACAAATTAGACAATATGGAAGAAATGAATGCATTCCTAGAAACATATAAACTACCAAAACTGAAACAGGAAGAAATAGAAAACCTGAACAGACCCATAACCAGCAAGGAACTGAAGCAGTAATCAAAAATCTCCCAACAAAAAGAGTCCAGGGCTGGATGGCTTCCCAGGAGAATTCTACCAAACATTTTAAAACAACTTTTACCTATTCTTCTGAAGCTTTTGCAGAAAAGAGAAATGGAAGGAAAACTTCCAAACTCATTCAATGAGGCCAGCATTCCCTTGATCCTAAAACCAGACAAAGACCCAACCAAAAAGGAGAATTAGAGACTCATATCCCTGATGAACATGGATGCAAAAATTCTCACCAAAATACTAGCCAATACGATCCAACAGTACATTAAAAGGATTATTCACCATGACCAAGTGGGTTTTGTTCCTGGGATGCAAAGGTGGGTCAACATTCACAAATCAATCAATGTGATACATCACATTAATAAAAAAAAAAAAGGACAAGAACCATATGATCCTCTCCATTGATGCAGAAAAAGCATTTGACAAAGTACAGCATCCTTTCTTGATTAAAACTCTCCACAGTGTAGGGACAGAGGGAATATACCTCAATATCATAAAACCCATCTACAAAAAGCCCACAGAGAATCTCATTCTCTGTGGGGAAAAACTGAGAGCTTTTCCCTAAGGTCAGGAACAAGACAGGGATGCCCACTCTCACCACTGCCTTTCAACATCATACTAGAAGTCCTAGTCTCAGCAGTCAGACAAATAAAGAAATAAAACACATTCAAATTGGCAAAGAAGCGTCAAACTCTCTCCCTTCACAGATGACATGATACTTTATATGAAAAACCTAAAAGATTCCACCCCAATACTGCTAGAACTCATAGAGGAATTCAGCAATGTGGCAGGATATAAAATCAATGCCCAGAAATCAGTTGTATTCCTATACACTAACAATGAGACAGAAGAAATTGAAATTAAGGAATTGATCCCATTTATAATTGCACCAAAAACCACAAGATAACCTAGGAATAAACCTAACCAAAGAGAAAGGATCTGTACTGTAAAAACTATGGAACACTTATGAAAGAAATTGAGGAAGACACAAAGAAATGGAAAAACATTCCAGTCTCATGGATTGGAAGAATAAACATTGTTAAAATATCTATGCTACCCAGAGCAATCTACACATTCAATGCAATCCCTATCAAAATACCATGAACATTTTTCACAGAGTTGGAAAAAACAATCCTAAAATTTGTATGGAATCAGAAAAGACCCTGAATAGCCAGAGGAATGTTGAAAAAGAAAAGCAAAGCTGGAGGCATCACAATGCTGGACTTTAAGCTCTATTACAAAGCTGTCATCATCAAGACAGTATGGTACTGGCACAAAAACAGACACATAGATCAATGGAACAGAATAGAGAACCCATAAATGAACCCACAACTTTATGGTCAACTAATCTTCAACAAAGCAGGAAAGAATGTCCAATGGAAAAAAAGATAGTCTCTTCAACAAATTATGTTGGGATAATTGGACAGCCACATGTAGAAGAATGAAACTGAACCATTTTCTTACACCATACAGAAAGATAAACTCAAAATGGATGAAAGATCTAAATGTGAGACAGGAATCCAACAAAATCCTAGAGGAGAACACAAGCAGCAACCTCTTCAACCTTGGCCACAGCAACTTCTTGCTAGACACGTCTCCAAAGGCAAGGGAAACAAAAACAAAAATGAACTACTGGGACTTCAACAAGATAAAAAGCTCTGCACAACAAAGAAAACAGTCAACAAAACTAAAAGGCAACCTATGGAATGGGAGAAGATATTTGCAAATGACATATCAGATAAAGGGCTAGTATCCAAGACCTATAAAGAACTTATCAACCCCAGTACCCAAAAAACAAAGAATCCAGTCAAGAAATGGGCAGAAGACATGAATAGATGTTTCTCCAAGGAAGACCTACAAATGGCCAACAGACACATGAAAAAGTGCTCAACATCAGTCGGCATCAGGGAAATACAAACCAAAACCACAATGAGATATCACCTCACAGCAGTCAGAATGGCTAAAATTAACAAGTCAGGAAACAACAGATGTTGGTGAGGATGTGGAAAAAGGGGAACCCTCTTACACTGTTGGTGGGTATGCAAGCTGGTGCAGCCACTCTGGATAACAGTATGGAGGTTCCTCGAGAAGTTAAAAATAAAGCTGCCCTATGACCCAGCAATTGCACTACAAAGTATTTACCCCAAAGATACAAATGTAGTGATCAAAAGGGGCACCTGCACCCCAATGTTTATAGCAGGAATGTCCACAATAGCCAAACTATGGAAAGAGCTGAGATGTCCATCGACAGATGAATGGATAAAGAAGATGTGGTATGTGTATATATATATATATATACAATGGAATATTACTCTGGCCTCAGAAAGGATGAATACTTAGCATTTATATTGATGTGGATAGAACTGGAGGGTGTATGCTGAGTGAAGTAAGTCAATCAGAGAAAGGCAATTATCATATGGTTTCGCTCATATGTGGAATATAAGAAAGAGCGTGGAGGATCATAAGGGAAGGGAGGGAAAACTGAATGGGAAGTCATCAGAGAGGGAGACAAACCATGAGAGACTTTTAGTTATAGGAAATAAACTGAGGGTTGCTGGAGGGGAGAGGGGTGAGGGGATGGGATAATTGAGTGATGGGCATTAAGGAGGGCACATGATGTGAGGAGCACTGGTTGTTATACACAACTGATGAATTATTGAACTCTACATCTGAAACTAATTGTGTACTATATGTTGGCTAATTGAATTTAAATAAAAAAGAAAAGAAAAAGTTCAGTGAAACCATGTAGTACTATATTTGAAGGAAATATCAGAATAAGCTTATGAGATAAGCTATATTAAAAAAAGGAGAGAGAGAGAGAGAGAGTTTCACTTTAGACCGACAGATTGCAAGTGAGGGGATGGAGAACCCATTATCATGCTAATGAACATCAGAAGGAAGCTGCAGTAGCCATACATATATCAGACAAACTAGATTTTAAACCAAGGACTGTAATAAGAGATGAAGAAGGGCACTACATCTTAATAAAGGGGTCTATCCAACAAGAAAATCTAACAATTACATATATTTATGACTCTAACTTGGGAGCACCCAAATATCTAAATCAATTAATAACAAACATAAAGGAACTCACTGATAATAATACAATAATAGTAGGAGACTTTAACACCCCACTCACAGTAATGGACAGATCATCTAAGCAGAAGATCAACAAGGAAACAATGGCTTTGAATGACACACTGGACCAGATGGACTTAACAGATACAGTCAGAACATTTCATCCTAAAGCAGCAGAATACACATTCTTTTTCAAATGCATATAGGACATTCTCCAGAATAGATCACATACTCGGTCACAAATCAGGCCTCAACCAGGACAAAAAGATTGAGATCATACCATGCATATTTTCTGACCAAAATGCAATGAAACTTGAAGCTAACCACAAGAAAAAATTTGGAAAGACCATAAATACCTGGAGGTATCTATATTTAGTATCCTACTAAACAATGAATGGGTAAACCAGGAAATTCAAGAAGAAATTAAACAATACATGGGAACAAATGAAAATGAAACATGATGGCCCAAAACCTCTGGATGCAGCAAAAGCAGCAGTAATAGGGAAGTATATAGCAATACAGGCCTACCTCAAGAAGAAAAGTCTCAAATACACAACTTAACCTTACACCTAAAGGAGCTAGAAAAAGAACAACAAATGAAGCCTAACACCAGCAGAAGAAAGGAAATAAAGAGTAGAGCACAAATAAATGATTTGGAAACAAGCAAAACAAACAAAAAAACCCAGTAGAACAAATCCAAAAACCAGGAGTTGGTTCTTTGAAGGAATTAAAAAAATTGATAAACTCCTAGCCAGAGTTATCAAAAAGAAAAGAGAAAGGACCCAAATAAATAAAATCACAAAGGAGAGAAAGAGATCACAACACCACAACAGCAGTACAAACAGTTATAAAAGAATGAAAAATTATATGCCAACAAATTGGGCAATCTAGAAGAAATGGATAAATTCCTAGAAACATGAACTACCAAAACTGAAACAGGAAGAAAGAAAATTTCAACAGACCCATAACCAACAAAGAAATTGAGGCAGTAATCAAAAATCTTCCAGCCAAAGTCCAAATCCAGATAGATACAGATGGCTTCCCAGGGAAATTCTACCAAACATTTAAATAAGAGTTAATACCTGTTCTTCTCAAACTGTTCCAAAAAATAGAAATGGAGGGAAAACCTCCAAATTCATTCTACAAGGCCAGTATTACGTTGATTCCAAAACCAGACAAAGACCCCACTAGAAAAGAGAAATATAGGCCAAGAGCCTGGATGAACATAGATGCAAAAATTCTCAACAAGATACTAGCAAGGATGAGTCAATATTCACAAATCAATCAACGTGATACAAATAAAAGAAAGGATAAGAACCCTATGATCCTCTCAATAGATGCAGAAAAAGCATTTGACAAAGTATAGCATCCATTCTTGATAAAAATCCCTCAACAAAGTAGGGATAGAGATGGTAGTATGATAGTAGGCATAAAGGCCATATATGAAGGACCCACAGCTAATATCATCTTCAATGGGGAAAAACTGAGAGCTTTTCCTCTAAGGGTAGGAACAAGACAGGGACGTCCACTCTCAACACTGTTACTTTAACATAGTACTGCCAGTCTAGCCTCAGCAACCAGACAAAAAGAAATAAAAGGCATCCAAATTGGCAAGGAAGAAGTCAAATTTCTGCTACTCACAGACAACATGATACTCTGTGTAGAAAACCCAAAAGACTACACCAAAACATTGCTAGAACTGATACATGAACTCAGTACAGTCGCAGAATACAAAATCAACATACCAAAATCTGTTGCATTTCTATACACCTATAATGAAGCAGCAGAAAGAGAAATCAAGGAATCAATCCCATTTATAACTGCACCAAAAACCATAAGTTAGTTAGGAATAAACCTGACCAAAGAGGTAAAAGATCTGTATGCTGGAAAACTATAGAACACTGATGAAAGAAATTGAAGAGAACACAATGAAATGGAAAAACATCTCATGCTCATGGACTGGAAGAACAAATATTGTTAAAATGTCTATACTACCCAAAGGAATTTACACATTCAATGCAATCCCTATCAAAATGCCATCAGCATTTTTCACAGAGCTAGAACAAACAATCCAAACATTTGTATGGAACCACAAAAGACCCCAAATAGTCAAAGCAGTCTTGAAAAAGAAAAGCAAAGCTGGAGGCATCACAATTCCAGACTTCAAGTTGTATTAAAAAGCTCTGGTCATCAAGACAGTATGGTACTAGCACAAAACCAGACACATAGATCAATGCAACAGAATAAAGAACCCAGAAATGGACCTACAACTCTATGGTCAACTAATCTTTGACAAAGCAGGAAAGAATATCCATGGAAAAAAAGATAGTCTCTTCAACAAATGGTGTTGGGAAAACTGGACAGTGACATGCAAAAGAATGACACTGTACCACTTTGTTACACCATACACCAAAATAAATTCAAAATGGATGAGAGGCCTCGATGTAAGACAGGAATCCATCAAAATCCTAGAGGAGAACACAAGCAGCAACCTCTTCAACCTTGGCCACAGCAACTTCTTGCTAGACACGTCTCCAAAGGCAAGGGAAACAAAAACAAAAATGAACTACTGGGACTTCATCAAGATAAAAGCTCTGCACAACAAAGGAAACAAATCAACAAAACTAAAAGGCAACCTATGGAATGGGAGAAGATATTGCAAATGACATATCAGATAAAGGGTTAGGACCCAAAATCTATAAATAACTTTTCAAACTCAACACCTAAAAACAAATAATCCAGTTCAGAAATGGGCAGAAGACATGAATCGACCTTTTTCCAAAGAAGACATTCAGATGGCTAACAGGCACATGAAAAGACGCTCAACATCACTCATTATCAGGAAAATACAAATCAAAACTACAATGAGATATCACCTCACACCTTTAAGAATGGGTAAAATTAGCAAGTCAGGAAACAACAGGTGTTGGCAAGGATGGGGAGAAAGGGGCACCCTCTTGCACTGTTGGTGGGAATGCAAACTGGTGCAGCCACTATGGAAAACAGTATGGAAGGTCCTCAGAAAGTTAAAAATAGAACTACCCTACAATCCAGCTACCCAAAGGATACAAAAATACTGAACTGAAGGGTACATGCACCCCGACATTTATAGCAGCACTATCAACAATAGCTAAATTGTGAAAAGAGAACAAATGCCCATCAACTGATGAATGGATAAAGAAGATGTGGTATATGCGTATACATATATACACACACACACATATATACCAGATATATTCTCTCTCTCTCTCTCTCTCTCTATATATATATATAGTGGTATTTTACTCAGCCATCAAAAAGAATGAAATCTTGCCATTTGCAATGACAAGGACAGAGCTAGAATGTATTATGCTAAGTGAAATAAGTCAGACAGAGAAAGACAAATACCATAGGATTTCACTCATATATGGAATTTAAGAAACAAATTAGATGAACATAGCGGAAGGGGAAAAAGAAAGGCAAACCATAAAACAGACTCTTTTTTTTTTTTTTTTTTTTTTTTTTTAAAGATTTTATTTATTTATTTGACAGAGAAAGACACAGCGAGAGAGGGAACACAAACGGGGAGTGGGAGAGGGAGAAGCAGACTCCCTGCCAAGCAGGGAGCCCGATGCGGGACTCGATCCAGGGACTCCAGGATCATGACCTGAGCCGAAGGCAGTCGCTTAACCAACTGAGCCACCCAGGCGCCCCCATAAAACAGACTCTTAATGATAGAGAATAGAGAGTTGCTGGAGGGGAGGTGGGCAGGGGGATGGACTAAATGGGTGATAGGCATTAAGGAAGATCCTTATTGTGACGAACACTGGGCATTGCATGTACGTGATGAATCACTAAGTTCTATTCCTGAAACTATTCTATTCTATTCCTGAAACCAATACTACACTATATGTTAACCAACTGGAATTTAAATAAAAACTTGAAACTACAAAAATAAATAAATAAATGTCACCCTCAATGACATTGAAAATTCACATTGACACATTCTATAGTACATAAGTGTATTGATGTTCATATTGAGGTTTTCAAATGAGAGTTTAAAGAAGGAAACCTGATTAGCAGTTTCTGGGTTTCAGCTGTTCAATACCTAAACAGAAGTTTTATCTATTATCTGATTACTTATTAAAAAAAAAAATCTCTCTAGTGGTGTTTACTCCATATCATTGTCAAAGGATCCTGGAGTCTTAGCCCAGCTCTGAGTGGCAAGCCTTTATTCCTTCAACAAATGTGATTATGCATTTACAATGTGCCAGACAACCCATCTATACAAAAGAATAAGACTTCTCCCCATCCTAAAGATGTTTGCAAAATAAATCACTTAAAGATTCATATGTATATATAAAACAATATTCACAGTACAAACACATATATATGTATATACAATATAAATTTCTACATCATAGCTATGTCATTTTTGTACACACAAATATTTTAAAATCACCATAGCTTACTTAGAAATATGAAATTTTGGGGTGCCTGGATGCCTTAGTCGGTTGAGCATCTGACTCTTGGGTAGTAAGATCGAGCCCGGAAGCAGGCTCCATGCTCAGTGTGGAGTCTGTTTGCCCCTCTTTCCCCCTCTCTCCCTCTGTCCCTGCCCCAACTCGTGCGTGCTCTCTTTAAAATACATAAATAAACAGAAATATGAAATTTCATTTTTACCTTCTTTTCTTTTCCAACAAGGTTTTGAAGGTGGAGATTAATTCAAGATAAGAGGTAGGAGTCACATAATTATATCTTTGAAGTTCAACATAGAAGGATGTAGATAAATCTATAGTAGAAGTGTGGAAGCTTTTACACATGTTGATACAGCCTTCTCGTATTTCCTCTGACATTTCAATTTCTTCCAAGAAGCGTGAGGCAACTGCCTGGAGTGCATCTTCAGGCCATGACTAAATTTAAGATAAATGAGTTAGTACTTGATCAAAGTGACTACTGTAAGTCTGTTACTACTGCAGTCCTTTGTGATTTATCGATGTCAGAAATGGAGAGGAACACATGAGGGATGGGGCAGGAGAGACACTTCCATGAGGAACTCCCTCCCCCCACCCCCAACCAAGGACTTGCACACTTAGGAGCCAGTAGCTAGTACAAGTAATATTGATTCTTTATGGTTTGTTCAAAGGTTAGAGAAACTGTTCTTGAGTGTTGTAGGAGCAAGGAAGAGGAAAGGAACTAAACTTATGGAATGTCTATTTCTATGTGCATCCTACCAGTATCATCTCATTGAATTCTCCCAATAATTCTCTGAGGTAAATGTTATTATCCTTTCCTCTAAACTCCAGAATCATCTGAATGACTATCACTTTGATTTCTCTTAAAGTTATCTCAAACTCGGGACAAGTCCAAAATGTGGTTCCTATCTCCTCCCAAGTAGTTGCCATCTTCCCCAACTTTGTAAACATCACCACCATCCACCCCTTGCTCCAGCCAAAATGCAGGAATCATCCTCGATACCTCTCCTCCTTCTCAACCCTTCATCCGTCCCATAAACAAGTTCTATAGGCACCCTCCGCACAATAGCTTCCCAATCCTTTCTCTTCTTCTGACATCAACTACAGCCATCCCAATTCAACTTTCTGTTTTCATCTGCTTGGAACATTCCAACGGTGGCCTAACTGGTCTCCCTGCTTGTGTGGCTCTCTACAGCCGCCAGAGGGATTTTTTTCAAAATGTAAATTAGCTCATGTCACACTCCCCAATTAATAATCCTTCAAAGATTTCCCGGCGTACATCAAATCCCAAACCAACTTGTAAATCTCTGCCTGTTGGGCCCTTCCCACCTTTCTGAGCTCACCTCTACTTCTTCCCCCTCAGTTACTCGGCGCCTGCCACCTCCGTGTCCCCTGACACACCCATTCTTTCCCCAGCCCCTCGCCCCCACTAATTTATGCCCTCCACCCAGATGCTCTCAGTACTGGCACATTTTGTCTGGCATGCTTCCTCTTCAAAGGTCACCTCTTCAGAAAGGCTTTTACTCCCTATATGCCACCTTGTTGACGGAATGATTTTTTGCTAATTTGTCTGTCTCTAGAAAATAAGCTCGAGATCAGAAGCCTTGTCTATTTCACTTTCCTTTTCACTTCCAGCTTTTAGAATAGTACCTGCTATTGAGCAAGGGTTCAATAAATCTGTTTTGCGAGAAACAGGCTCAGCAGGAAATGGAGGAACAGAGGGGCTATGTAAATTCCCCAAGGCCAGAAACACTCTGCCATAGCCCACGAACTCCCCACCGCACACCCTTGTCTCATCTGCTCTGTGCTTCCTGATACCAAAGTTAACTACCACAAGTGTCACTCTGGCTTTCTTCCTTTTGACTTCCTGTTGGGTTTGGCTAATGGAAAGAGACTGGAAGAAGAGATGGGTAGGACTATTCATACCTTCCCTTCCTTTCTAGCAGGAGCCTAGTCCTATGTTTTGGGTTCCTGCTCCTGTCAGGTAATCCTACTTCCACAGCTCGAGCCCCAGTGACATGCTCTCCTCCTCTTCCCCTTTATGCCCAAGCTGTAGTAAAGCTCCCTGCTATGCTCCACCCCTTCCTAACTGCTCCACTGTCTCCTCTCAGTTCCTTTAACCCCACCTACAGCTCTGGGAACAGTTCCTTCATTCAGTTTTTCTCAGTGAAGCCTTCGGTGTGCTGTTCCCTGTCGGGACCATGACTGATACTCAGATTTATCCTAAAACCTTCTATAATATATTGAGCTTAATGCCTTTCTCTTATGATGATTTCTTGAATTCTAATTTCATACATTATCATTGATCAGAAAATTCTGCTCAGTTACATTTTGTGGGGGGGAGTCTATAAAATAAGTCATGATGATGACGAAGATTCAACATTTCCAGAAGTCTATCTAAAATGTACATGGCAATACCTGAAACCAGTCAATAGTACAGCAGTTAACAAGAGCAGGGAACTTCCTAAGGCGGATCCGGAATGCATCTCCAATGGGACTCATGGCGAGGACCACATGCAGTTGGTTGCGGCAGCGATCAATAAACATATTGAAAAGAGCTATGGGGCTTCCATCTGTTTGTTTGGTTTTATCCCGTTGGCGATCTAACTGACGCATCTTATCACATATCTCCTGCTTCTCATCTAACGCGAAGAGATTTGGAACCTCCCCGGCATTCAGCAGATTGTTGACATCTTCTAGAAATGACTCTCTTTTTATCTGAGTGTCTGTAAACAGGAAGACACCCTGCATCTCACCTTCGGCACATTTCCTTAAGATCACTTTTAAATCCTCATGCCACTCAGAAGTATCATAGCCCTTGGAGATTTCAACCTGAAAAACTGAATAGTCAGCCATGTGGGCAGCTAATCTGGTGACAGACTGCCTTCCACTCCCTCCAACACCAACCAGAAGAGCATGACTGCGAGGCTGCTTCAGGATCCTGGAAATTCTGCTGATGTGTTCTATGGCAAATCGGAACAAGACAAGGCTCATGGTTTTTTTGCTCATATTGTTGTATTCTTCTAGGTGAGCTTCTGCTATCACCCGAAGATTATCCACATCCTCAACTTCTCTGTAGTTGGTGTCCTCCCGCCTGGGATCATGAAAATCACAAAACATTAAGCTACGCAAGTCATCTTCTTCCACCACGCCATCATTATCGAAATCTAAGTGCTGAAAAAGCTCATGAAAATCTTCATCCATGTATTTTTTCAAAATTTCTTGAATGTAGTTGATAAGCCAACTTCTATCTGCATTATCCAGAAGGCGATCATAATATACTCTAAGGACCTGAATAATTAAGAAGCAGCATTAGGAACTGATTCTTCTATTTTTGTAGTTTTGTTTACATATTAATCTCAAGTCACATAAAAAGTACTCCAGGAAATTTCTATGGGTTTTATTAAAGCATAGCCAAATAATCAGGATGGACTCATAATAATGCTTATTTTAAATATTAATTTTGATCATGTATATTTTAGATAATACAGTTACATAACGTTATTAATAAAGGCTATTTGGGGGAACAGAAGATTATAGAGATGTAAAGAATATTAATGACTGGGGCAGCTGGGTGGCTCAGTCAGTTAAGTATCTGCCTTTGTCTCAGGTTATGATCCCAGGGTGCTGGGATTGAGCCCCACATCAGGCTTCCTGCCTCTCCCTCTCCATCTGCCTCTCCCCCAGCTCATGCTCTCTCTCCTGCTCTCTTGCTCTCTCAAATAAATAAATACATTTTTTAAAAAGAATATTAATGACTAGAGAAAGAAAAAAGGACTAGAGAAAGAAAGTAGCTGGCTTTGCTGGTCACTCAGATACAGATAAAGAAGCTGGGCACTCCTTTGCAGTGATCCTTCCTTTTTCCAAGCCAGGGAACATTCTGAAAATTATTGGCAAATGAATCATATTATTTTTTAAAGCATTTTTTTTTGCCTTAGGTGAAAGCCAAGTTTTGTTTTGCACATTTATTATTTTTGTTGTAAGTCACTGCAGAGGGCAATCTACTAAAATAAACTCTGGTGATATGTACGTGTTATGGGACTGTAAGAAATAGTTAACCAGGCTTGTCACATAAAACAACTATTTCCTCAAAGTGGTGTTAAGTGTCCCTTGGTTACTATCTGTTTGGACTGAATGGTGTTCCGCCCCACCCCCCAAATTCATGTGGAAGTCCTAACCACCAATATGACTATATTAAGAGAGAAGTCCTTTAAGGAGGTAAAGTTAAATAAGGTCACAAGGGTGGAGCCCTAGTCCCATAGGACTGTCCATATAAGATGAGGAAGAGACAAGAGAGTTTCCACTCTTTCTCTGCAGGTACACAGAGGAAGGGCCATGTGGGGACCCAATGAGGGGGCAGCCATCTACCCATACTTGGTGGCACCTTGCAGTTGGACTTCTGGCCTCCAGGACTATGAGAAAATAAATTTCTGTTGTTAAACCACTCTGTGGTATTTTGTTACGGCAGCTCTAGCTGACTAATATGCCTATGATAGAAGCAATGCATATTTGTGTCAGCAAAACTTCTGTCATTTGGGGGAAATGACTGAAACCTGTCTGCATCAGCTCCTTCACCTATAAAATGGAAACAGGGATACCTGCTTGGCATTACATTCCAGTTGTATGGCAAGAATAAAATGACAACCTATGTGGAAACACTATAAAATTCAGAAATAAAATTATTACAAGCCACTTTGAAATCAGCCTAATGTGTTCAAGATGATTTTAGTGTTTTCACTATTGTCAAGCTGGTACCATAATAGTGTGATCGCTTCTTCTAGCAGTGGTGACTGTGTAGGCAAATAGTAGGAGTGAGGCTTTGTGCATACTCTCAGCGGTTCAAAAGCTATTTCTTTAGGGGACGAGCTAGTTTCCCGACATATGCCACTAGTCACCTCCTGAATTTCAGGTACTGAAGACGTTGTACAATATTCCTATGGGAGGAGAAACCTAAATCAAGCTAACCTCACATATCAGGTATCAGTGCTGAAGATGAATTAAGTCATACTATTATCTAGCAGGCTATTTAGCAAGAACCTAAGGTAGTATTTCTCAAGGACTGTCACCACACCTGTATTGAATCATCTGTGGTACTTGCTAAAATGCAGATGGCAGGGGCCTACTCTGGACCCTGACTTGAAAACTTTCAAGATGGTGCCTGGGAGTATCTTATTTGTCTACTTCTATTTCTTTATTTAAGATACAAAAATCCTAAGTGTACAGCTCCAAGAATTTTTACACATTTATATACCCACGTCACCACCACCAAGATCAAGATACAGAACACTTCCAGTACCTCAGGCTCTCTCATGCTCACTTCTGCCTGATCTCCTTCTCTCTACCTTCTGATTCTGCTGCCCCCTCTTCCATTTTTAAAAAGTTGATATGTAAAATTTTTCTTTTATAAATCTACAACATTCCAAGAGAGGTAATCTCTGGAATATTTTTTATTATATTGTATTTATGCTTTGAGTTTATTTATCTCCAAGCCTTAATTACAGGTTGTTTTAATTGATATATAATTCACATAACATTCACTCTTTTAAAGCATTATAATTCAGTGGTTTTTATAATATTCATGAACTTGAGCAAACTTCACAACTCTCTAATTCTAGAACCTCTTCATCACCCTACGTAGCAAGCCTGTACCCATTAGCAGTCACTCCTTGCTGTCCCCCAGCACCCCCACAACCCTTGGCAACCATTACTCTACTTTTTGTCACTATTAATTTGCTTATTCTGCACATTTTATATAAATGGGATCATATAACATAATCTGGTTTCTTTCACTTAGCATGATGTTTCTAGTTTCATCCATGTTGTAGTATGCATCGGTATTTCTTTTTAGGGCTGAATAAAATTCCATTGTATGTATATACCACATTTTGTTTGTCCATTCATCAGCTGATGTATATGTGAGTTGTGTCCACTTTTTGTTTATTATGAATAATTCTAATAACATTTGTGTACAAGTTTTTGTGTGGACATATGTTTTCAGTTCTCTCGAGTATATGGCTAGGAGCAGAACTGCTGGGTCATGTGGTAACTCTATGTGTAATGTTTTGAGGAACTAGCTGTTTTCCAAAGCAGCTGCACAACTTTTCATACCCATAAGCAGTGGACAAGGGCTCTGATTCTTCCACCATCCTCACCAACAGTTGTTATTATCTGTCGTTGGGATGACAGCCATCCTAGTGGGTGCGAGGTATACCTTACTGTGGTTTTGATTTGCATTTCACCAATGACTAATGATGTTGAACATCTTTTCATGTGCTTATTGGCCATCTGTATATCATCTTTGGAGAAATGTCTATTCAAATCCTTTACCCACTTTTAAATTGGTTTATTTGTCTTTTACTATTGAGTTGTAATAGTTCTTTATGTTTTCTGGATATGAGACATTGATCAGATGTAGGACTTGCAAATATTTTTTCCCATTCTATAGGTTGTCTTTTCACTTTCTAGACAGTATCCTTTGAAGCATGAACATTTTTAACTTTTATGAAAACTAATTTATTTTTTTCCTTGGGTCACTTGTGCAGAATAACTATATTTAATAAGCAAATCAGATGTTATGCACACAGATGTTTGAAAGCCATGGAGAAGCCAAAGAGAATGTAAAATAGTAAGCCAGTTTCATACCTTGAAACCTATTTAATAAAATCACATTAGGTCTTCTGATTTGGTAAAAGTGTCCGGAAAGAAAAAGGACACCCAAAGTAGTATCTGACCCATATCAGACCCTTAGGAAATCTTTTCTGAGTAAATAGAAACAAGCAAAAATAGAGTGTTGAGTTCAATCACTTCCTATTTTTTTTTTTTTGAAATGTTGAGAACAATGTGTCTAGCACTGTTCTCAGCACTGTGGATAAATCAGGGACCTCATGGAGCTTGCCTGCTATCTGAGGGAGATGGACAATAAACATGACAAATTATATGGTATGTTAGATGCTGATAAATGCTATGTAAAGAAGAAAAATAGAGTAAAGTCAAGAAAGACTGGAACTGCTAGTGGGGTGTGAGCCTGTTGTATACAATAGGGTGGTCAGTGTGGGCCTCATCAAGAAGGAAAGATTTGATCAAAGGCAGTAGGAAGCTAACCCACAGGATCTGGGGCAGAGAGAACAGCCAGTCGGCCTGTATTGCTGGTGAAGTTGAATGAGTGTGAGAGCAAGAGGCAGCCTGAGGGGAGCCAGAAAAGAGGTACACATAGGCAATCTTATGGGCCACCTGAAGTTTATGTTTAATCCCTCCCAATGAAGTAGAGTGCTATTGGAAGATTTTGAGCTGAGAACTTAAACTCATTACATTATATGAAGTACTCACTAAAAATTTCAAGTTATTATATTATGAATTTCATTACATTAAAAATTCCATTTCTAAATGCCCTTTTGAAATTTTTATCTCTATAGCCCATGGTTTTAACATAGTACATTCCTATTTTCTAGATTTCTTAACTACATTATTAAAATTAAATAGCTATATTATTTACATATTAAAAATAAACATTTTTTCTTTTATTTTCCTATAATTCTTTATTTTTAAGATATTAAATTATTTTTGATGCCTTATTTTTTGTATTCTTTCTCTCCTTCCTTCCATAAGTTTTTATAAGAAAATGTTCACCCATATACCTCTTTCCAAAAAGAACTTAAATATATTTTTAATGTAGTTTTATGCTTTCAAAACTGGTTTGCTTTGCAGTTGTTTTGGCATCTAGAAATACAAGTAAGTACTGTAGATAAACACATTCATTTCTTATAAAAACAGCTCCTTAAAATATATTCCATCTCAAAAATTATTTGAAATCAAACTATCAAGGATTAAGTCACTTAAAGGAGATTGACCCAAAGTGATACCTACTTTGAAATATCTTGTAAGTCAACAAAAATTTCTAAAAACAGGAGATAATCCTTTTTAAATATCATAAGATATATTAGTGCTAAATATTCTTTTAAATTACCTTGATCATTGGCTTTCATAATGCCAAATAGCTGAACGCATCAACAATATAAACTGCTAAATGTTTCTTTTTGCCCAGTTGCTGCCATGATAAAATCTTTGCTTCTAGCATAATCATATTTCAGTAACACAAAAATTTACCTCATGAACCCAGAGACGTTTAATCACTACTTTGGTTTCTGCCGTTTCTGGTCTGGACAGGCAAACTCCCTGAATGACACGGGAGAAATCACGGAGGTTGAACAAGTAGTGAGATTTAGCTGGAGTAGGCAAGAGATTCTTCATGGCTTCTTTATATAGAGCCATTGTACCATTAACAATTTGTGTGGTCAAATCTAGAAAATCGTCTGGAAATTTATAACTTAAAAAAAAATTTAATAAAAAAAGAAAATGTTAGCATATATGATATATAAATGATACTGAGCATGCCTAGGGTGAAATTTATTCTGATTAAATCAAATGATTTAATTTATAAGATTACCATTTCTAATGACAATAATAATAATAATAATAATAATGGACTTTTAATTTCTTTTAAAATTACTTTCCATTCGTTATTTTATTTTATGTTCAAAGAAACTCCATGGGAAGGCAGGACTAATGTAATGGACTTAAAGCTACTTAAGTAAGCAGACAAAAGAGCCAGCCGAGGAACCCCAATTATATAACTCAAATCAAGCACCCACTAGACAAATGTGTCCTACTCACTTTCACCCCTTAGCATTTTCAATTGCATATAAAAGGAATCCCTGAAGAACACTGGTGAAATGAGTATTTTCAGAGCAAACAAGGAAGGAAATAAAAATACAGAAAAAAGAAAAAGAGGAAAAGAAAAAGGAGAGTTAAAAAGAAAGTGAAATAGTGAGTCGGGATTAAAAAAAGAAGGGCAAAGGGCACAACTGGGGTAAAAAGAACATGTAGAATGAATATGCTTTTGGAAAAACTTGACTATCTTTAACTTCTGGCTCAACAAGGAGCCAGCTGTCTTTCTCCATCATCACTGGAAAGGGCAAGGATTGGCAATTTCCTGAGAATGGACGTCAGGGAGCAGAGACTTGCACTGCCCAGGTCCACTTGGCTCCCTGACCTCTGCACACCATGTGGAGAAGCCCTGAGTGTCCAGAGTTAGGCAGCAACATTTCCCCCAGGATTCAGGCTCAAAGGCTACACTCAAACTTAGATATAAATCTCCTTGGGGAACTCACGAGTTCTACCACAGGGTATCAAAGTCACAGGATAAACCTAACATATACCTTTCCAGCATTAATTGTATTACATGGTGAAAATTCAAAACATTAATAATTCTGCCATGGACATACTATATAGCAGAGTGCAAAATTTGTATGTATTTTGGGGCTAAAATTCAAGACATCAGACAAAAAGAGAAAGATACTTTGGCCCCTTGGCATTATGCTCTCATATCTGGAGATGAGAGCAGCAGAGGGGAGCAATGTTACCTGTTATCTCTTTCTTTATCTAGGGATGTTTTCAGCGAATAGTTTGAGAAGCACTACTTATATTGATCTGTTTCCAAAAGACTTTATACCCCCTAATGAAAAAAGAAACACACTTTAAATTACTTACCAGATTTTTAAATGCCAGGTTAAGATTCTAGAGAAGATTGTAAACATGGATTTATCACTAAACTCATTGATTGTTATAATGTTGAAATGTCTCATATATCGGGGAGTTACTGGATTTCGACCACCACCTAAATATTAAAAAGAGTAACTCTTAACAATGTTACTACTACACAGTAGAATATTTTCTCAAACATTTTACAAAAGTGAGACAATCCCTGCATTTTTAAAAATTTGGGGATTGTCTCACTTTTGTAAAATAATGATTACATTTTCAAAGATGAGGCTTTTTTTTTTAAGATTTTATTTATTTATTTTGAGGGAGAGAGAGCATGCACGAGTGGAGGGAGGGACAGAGAGAGAGGGAGAGAAAGAAAATCTCAAGCAGACTCCATGCTGAGTGTGGAGCCTGACGCAGGGCTTGATCTCACAATTCTGAGATCATGACCTGAGTCAAAATTAAGAGTTGGACTCTTAACTAACTGAGCCACCCAGGAGCCCCTCAAATATGAGGCTTTAATAACTAACTTAGAATGCAACATTTTAAAAAATTATTGGTATTATCTTTAAATATATAGACAAATCTTTTTTTTTTTTTTTTTTTTTTTAGAAAAGAAAACAGAGGCAAACCATAAAACAGACTCTTAACTATAGAGAACAAACTGAGGGTTGCTGGAGAGGTGGTGGGCAGGGGGATGGGTTAGATAGGGGATGGGGATTAAGGAAGGCACTTGTGAGAGCACTGGGTGTTGCATGTACGTGATGAATCACTAAATCCTATACTTCAAAGTAATATTACACAGTATGTCAGTTAGCTAGAATTTAAACAAAAACTTGAAAGAAAAAAATGAGAAGAAAAAAAGCGTTTGAAGTGGCCCAGGAAGTGTGCTGAGAGCAATTACTGACTCAGAGCAACCTGACTGGGTTACAGGTCAAAAAAGGTCAGGGGGTCAGGAGGCAAACACTGAAGAGATTCCCTGAAGAAATTATATATGGAGAAAATGAATTTTTAAAGACTAGACTACCAGCTTCAGTTCAGGGAAGAAAAAAAAAACAGTTAAGAATGTCTAGTTAGTTGAATCAAGCCACTTTTGATACCCCATCATAAAAAAATTTCCCCTGCATAGATTCCTTTGAGTTTATCAATTTCCATTGAGAAATGTAAAGAATCTTTAAGGGTTAATTCTTTTGGCTGTTTGCTACTTAAAATCCTCTTCACAGCCTGTCTAAATCCAAAGACTCACTAGGATGGGACTTGATTGGGGTAGAAACAGGGATTTCATACAGTTGAAGAATTAAGGAATAAAACAGAGGAAAATGAGCTGCTTCATGGGGATCTGGGTTCCTTAGAATACAGAGAAAGGAAGTGCAAAGTTGCAGAGGGTGGGAGAAAAAGGATCTGGAAGAACTGGTGGGAGAATGGCCCCAAGCAAGGCAACCCACTTTGTAGTGTTGACCATTATAGTACATTCCCACAGGTCCAAAGGTATACACAGAGAAAACATACACAAAAAATTGTAACTCAGATTGTCCAGTTGGGTTTCTCTTTCTTTCTCTAGCCATCTCTCTAGATATAACCAGGGTGATTCTCAACCTTAGTAATCACAAACTCAGAAAACGTACCTGGAGGTCCCATAGCACACATGATTTGAATGTCCACTAGTTTAATCATAGAACAATCTTTTAGGTCATACCAATTCCAGTGATCTAACCATTGTCTAAGCAACTCTATGGGAGGCTGAGCCCCATATACTTCCCGAGCGGGCATATTGACATCATCTACAAAGACAACCTGGGAGTAAAAAGAGAAGTGATATTAGAAAATATTATCACCTTAATATATTATCTTATTGTGTCAACAGTGTTGAGGCAAAGAATTAGATTATCTTCTGTACCATACACATGTGAGAAATGATGGTCTCTTTTCAAATCAAGAATAATATCCCCTAGCATCCATGCTTGTAAGGAATAGGGAAAGTCTCGTTACTAACCTTTATAGATTAAGAGTTGAGGAGTTATTCATCCTCTCACCCAATTTATCAATATCCCTCCTCTTTTTCCTTATACAATTTCAATACATTAAAGTAAATGAGAAAGGTAGGATTTTAAAATGATTATAACCTCTGAGTGGTGACAAGTGAGGCTCAGAAGGGTATTTTTGGCAGGAACACAGAAAAGTCAATTGATAGCTGGGTTGTTTAAAGGTCTAGAGGAGCAAGCAGCAAGATTCTGCTGAATAAAAATGTTAATCAGAAAATTAGAAAGGTAGATAATTTCCTAGATGAATATTCTACTTTTTAATTCAAAGGGCAATTGCTTGTTTTTAATGTCAAGTTGTCTAATGCACATGCAAATATGAACACACTTTAAGGAAAACTTAATCAAAATTTGTGATTAAAGGGGCGCCTGGCTAACTTAGTCAGTAGAGCATCCGACTCTTCATCTTGGTGTTGTAAATTCGAGCCCCATGTTGGGTGTAGAGATTACTTAAAAATAAAATTTTAAAAAAATTTTGTGATTAAAAAAAATGTACAAAAAGATGTCAAGTCCTAGTATATCTGGTTTCCTTGTTCTGACTGTAGCAGGGGACATGAAGAGGACCAGTGCTATACCATATGGATAGAAACAGAGAGCAATTACCATTCTCTTGCCCAAAGGAGGACCAAAAACTCCCTTTCTTCTTTTGTCCAATTTTGACATGATAATATTCTGAGTTTGAGCTGCTGTAGTTTGTGCTGAGAAGTTAATTAGTAGAGGCTTGTAGATTTCTTTATTGAGTTGATTTAAAAGAAAATTCTATATAACAGGAAATAATAAAATGAGCCATAGTTGGAATTATGCACTGACATTTCAAAATAAACACTAAGCATCATTGTTGACACACTTGAATTTAAACTTAGAGTGTCATAACAGTTGAAAGAAGAGATGGAATCAATAGAGATAACAGTTACCATACCAGTGACATGTCCCTGTTTGTCCAGGCCCCATGCATGTGGCTTCTCTGATTTCCAAAATCACCATGCAAAGTACACATACCTTCTTAACATGAGGTCATGGGGACTCAGACGCTAAGAAACTTGCTTATGGTCTCAGGGGTGGGGCAAGAATTCAGATTGCCATGTGTCTCTTTCCAGATCAATGTTCATTTTATTATAGCTTATCTTTCCACTTAAATACCAAGTTTTCTATTAGTTAGGAAGCTTAAATAATATAACTGTATTTTCAAAATGGATTTCACTGGAAAGCAGGTGCAATTATAATGATTCTTAATCAAGATGTTGTGTTTTACAAATCATCTTGTAAAAGAACAATGACATAAGAAAATATTTACGTTCTGTTAGGTAGAAAAAAATAAAATAAAATGCAAAGTATTTTCCCCATTTTGTAAAAAGTAATTTTTTTCCCCTGGGCAGGTTTAATGCCTGGGCTGAATTTGGGATGAAGGTACAAATGACAAAAGGCTTTCTTTTTCTCCAACCACTGCCTTTAACAATATCAAGCCTCCATTCCTTGACTCTTGATGATATCTTGGGCAAATCCCTTAGCTTTCTCTATACTTTCAGAAAGATCTTTGTTTTTTGTATGTTTTTCTAATTTAAATTCAGGTTAGTTAACATATAGTGTAGTATTGGTTTCAGGAGTAGAATTTAGTGATTCATCACTTACATATAACACCCAGTGCTCATCACAACAAATGCCTCCTTAATGCCCATCACCCATTTAGACCATCCCCCCACCTACCTCCCCTCCAGCAACCCTCAGTTTGTTGTCTATAGTTAAGAGTCACTTATGGTTTTATGGTTTACCTCCCTCTCTCTCTCTCTCTCTCTTTTTTTTTTTAAGAATTATTTATGTTTTAGAGAGAGAGAGAGAGACCCCACATGAGCTGGGGGAGGAGCAGAGGGAAAGGGAGGGAGGGAAGAAGGGTGGGAGAGATAGAGAGAAGCAGACACCCCACTGGGCGTGAAGCCCCACATGGGGCTTGATCCCAAGACCCAAAATCATGACCTGAGCTGAAATCAAGAGCAGGATGCTTAACCACCTGAACCACCCAGGCACCCCTCCCTCTCTGTTTTTATTTTTCCTTCCCTTCATCTGTTTTGTTTCTTAAGCTCCACAGATGAGTGAAATAACATGATATTTGTCTTTCTCTGACTGACTTATTTTGCTTAGCATAATACACTCTAGTTCCATCCATGTTGTTGCAAATGGCAAGATTTCATTCTTTTTGATGGCTAAGTATATTCCATTGTATATATACACATCTTTATCCATTCATCAGTTGATGGACATTTGGGCTCTTACCATAACTTGGCTATTGTTGATAGTGCTGCTATAAACATTGGGGTGCATGTGCCCCTTTGGATAAATACTAGTAGTGCAATTGCTGGGTCATAGGGTAGTTCTGTTTTTAAATTTTTGAGGACCCTCCCTATGGTTTTGCAGAGTGGCTGCACCCGTTTGCATTCCCACCAACAGTGCAAGAGGATTCCCCTTTCTCCCCATCCTTGCCAACATCTGTATTTTCCTGAGTTGTTAATTTTAGTCATTCTGACTGCTGTGAGGTGGTATCTCATTGTGGTTTTGATTTGTATTTCCCTGATGCCGACTGATGTTGAGCATTTTTCCATGTGTCTGTTGGCCATTTGTAGGTCTTCTTTGGAGAAATGTCTATTCATGTCCTCTGCCCATTTCTTGATTGGATTATTTATTTTTTGGGTGTTGATTTTGATGAGTTCTTCATAGATTCTGGACACTAGCCTTTATCCGATATGTCATTTGCAAATATCTTCTCCCATTCTGTAGACTGCCTTTTAGTTTTGTTGACTGTTTCCTTTGCTGTGCAGAGCTTTTTATCTTGATGAAGTCCCAATAGTTCATTTTTGCTTTTGTTTCCCTAGCCTCTGGAGATACGTCTAGCAAGAAGTTGCTACAGCCAAGGTCAAAGAGGTTGCTGCCTGTGTTCTCCTCAAGGATAGACATTTTAACAATATTTTTTCTTGCAATCCATGAGCATGGGATGTTTTTCCATTTCCTTGTGTTCTCTTCAATTTCTTTCACCATTGTTCTATAGTTTTCAGCATACAGATCTTTTACCTCTTTGGATAGGTTTATTCCTAGGTATCTTATGGTTTTTGGTGCAATTGTTAATGGGACTGATTCCTTTTCTACTGCTTCATTATTGGCGTATAGAAATGCAACAGATTTCTGTACATTGATTTTATATCCTGCCACTTTTGCTGAATTCACGTATTAGTTCTAGCAATGTTTTGGTGGAATCTTTTTGGTTTTCCACATAGAATATCATGTTGTCTGCAAAGAGTGAAAGTTTGACTTCTTCCTTGCCAAACTGGATGCCTTTTTTTTCTTTTTGATGTCTGATTGCTGAAGCCAGGACTTCCAGTCCTATGATGAACAACAGTGGTGAGAGTGGACGTCCTTGTCGTGTTCCTGACCCTAGGGGAAAAGCTTTCACTTTTTCCCCATTAAGAATAATATTCGCGGGACACCTGGGTGGCTCAGTCGGTTAAGAATGATATTCGCTGTGGGTCTTTCCTATAAGGCCTTTATGACATTGAGGTATGTTCCTTCTATCCCTTCTTTATTGAGGGTTTTTATCAAGAAAGGATGTTATATTTTGTCAAATGCTTTTTCTTTCTTTCTTTCTTTCTTTCTTTCTTTCTTTTTTTGCATCTATTGAGAGGATCAGATAGTTCTTGTCCTTTCTTTTATTTATGTGGTATATCACATTGATTGATTTGTGGATATTGAATCACCCTGGCAGCCCAGGAATAAATCCCACTTGATCATGGTAAATAATCCTTGTAATGTACTGTTGGATTCAATTAACTAGTATCTTGTTGAGAATTTTTGCATCCATGTTCATCAGGAATATTGGTAATTCTCTTTTCTGGTGGGGTCTTTTCTGGTTTTGGAATCAAGGTAATGCTGGCCTCACAGAAAGAGTTTAGAAATTTTCTTCCATTTCTGTTTTTAGAACAGCTTCAGAAGATGTATTAATTCTTCTTTAAATGTTTGGTAGAATTCCCCTGGGAAGCTATGGCCTGGGACTCTTATTTGTTGGGAGATTTTTGATTACTTATTCAATTTCTTCACTGGTTATGGGTTTGTTCAAATTTTCTATTTATTTCTGTTTCAGTTTTGGTAGTTTATATGTTTCTAGGAATTTATCCATTTCTTCCAGATTGTCCAATTTGTTGGCATATAATTGCTCATAATATTCTCTTATAATTGTTTGTATTTCTGCATTGTTGGTTTTGATTTCTCCTCTCTCATTTGTGATTTTATTTACTTGGGTCCTTTCTCTTTTCTTTTTATTAAGTCTGGGTGGGGCTTATCAATTTTAATTCTTTAAAAGAACCAGCTCCTAGTTTTGTTGATCTGTTTTGCTGGTTTTTTTTTTTTATTTCTATATCATTTATTTCTGCTCTAAACTTAATTCTTTCCCTCCTCCTGGTTTTAGGCTTTATTTGCTGTTCTTTTTCCAGCTCCTTTAGGTGTAAGGTTAAGTTGTGTATTTGACGTTTTTTCTTCTTGAGGGAGGCCTGTATTGCTATATGCTTCCCTCTTATGACTGCCTTTGCTGTGTTCCAAAGGTTTTAGACAGTTGTGTTTTCATTTTCATTTACTTCCATGTATTTTTTTAGTTCTTCTCTAATTTCCTAGTCATTCTTTAGTAGGATGTTCTTTAACCTCCATGTTTTTCATCTTTCCAAATTTTTTCTTGTGATTGACTTCAAATTTCATAGCATTGTGGTCAGAAAATATGCATGGTATGATCTCAATCTTTTTGTACTGGTTAAGCCTGATTTGTGACATAGTGTGTGATCTATTCTGGAGAATGTTCCATGTGCACTTGAAAAGAATGTGTATTCTGCTGCTTTAGGATGAAATGTTCTGACTATATCTGGTAAGTCCATCTGGTCCAGTGTGTCATTGAAAGCTCTTGTTTCCTTGTTGATCTTCTGCTTAGATGATCTGTCCATTGCTGTGAGTGGGGTGGTAAATTTCCCTACTATTATTGTATTATTATCAATGAATTTCCTTATGCTTGTTATTGATTTATATATTTGGGTGCTCCCAGTTTGGGGGCATAAATATTTACAATTGTTCAATCTTCTTATTGTATAGACCCCTTTATTATGATGTAGTGACCTTCTTCATCTCTTATTACAGACTTTGGTTTAAAATCTAATTTGCTGAAAAACGTATGGCTACTGCAGCTTTCTTCTGATAACCATTAGCATAATAAATGGTTCTCTACCCCCTCACTTTCTTTTTTTTTTTTTAAAGATTTTATTTATTTATTTGATAGAGAGAGAGACAGCGAGAGAGGGAACACAAGCAGGGGGAGTGGGAGAGGGAGAAGCAGGCCTCCCGCTGAGCAGGGAGCCTGATGCGGGGCTCGATCCCAGGACTCTGGGATCATGACACGAGCTGAAGGCAGACGCTTAACGACTGAGCCACCCAGGCGCCCCTCCACCCCCTCACTTTCAATCTGCAGGTGTCTTTGGGTCAAAAATGAGTCTTGTAAGCAGCATATCAATGTGTCTTGTTTTGTTTGTTTGTTTGTTTTTTTAATTCATTCTGATACCCTATGGCTTTTGAATGGAGCATTGAGTCCATTTACATTCAGAGTAATTATTGATAGATACGATTTAGTGCCATTGTATTAGCTGTAAAGTTGCTGTTCCTGTAGATTGTCTCTGTTTCCTTTCTAGTCTTTGTTGTTTTTCGTCTCTTTCCCACTCAAAGGGGCCCCTTTAATATTTCTTGCAGGGCTGGTTTAGTGTTCACGAACTCCTTTAATTTTTGCTTGTCTGGGAAACTCTTTATCTTTCCTTCTATTCTGAATGACAACTTTGCCTGATAAAGTTTTCTTGCCTGCATATTTTTCTCCATAGCATGTTGAATATTTCATACCATCCTCTTCTGGCCTGCCAATTTACTGGGGCCAGGTCTGCTGCTAACCTCATGTGTTTACCCTTGTAGGTTAAGGATGTCTTTTCCCTAGCTACTTTCAGAATTCTCTCTGTATTTTGCAAGTTTTCACTATGATATGTCTTGATGTTGACCTGTTTTTGTTGATTTTGAAGGGAGTTCTTTGTGCCTCTTGGACTTAAATGCCTGTTTCCTTCTCCAGATTAAAGAAGTTTTCAGCTATAATTTGTTCTAATAAACTTTCTACCCCTTTTTCCCACTTTTCTTCTCCTGGGACTCCTACAATATGGATATTCTTGTGCTTTATGGAATCACTGAGTTCCCAAGTCTATATTTGTGATCTAATAGGTTTTTTTCCCCCGTCCTTTCCAGCTTCATTATCTTCTATAATTTTATCTTCTGTATCACCTATTTCTTCCTCTGCTTCTTCCATCCTCACTGTGATTACATATAATCAGGTTTGCATCTCAGTCATAGCATTTTTTATTTCAGCCTCACTGGTTTTTAGATCTCTTATCTCTGTAGCCAGTGTTTCTCTGATGTCTTCTATGCTTCTTTCAAGTCCAGCCAGTATTCTTAAGACTGTTGTTCTAAATTCTTGTTCAGATACATTGCTTATATCTGGTTTGAGCAAATCCCTGGCTCTGATTTCTTCTTCATCTTTCTTTAGGGGAGAATTCCTCCATCTTGTCATTATGTTGAGGTTTCTGTCTTTTGTGTGTTATGAAAGCTTGTTATGTTTCCTGATCCTGAGAGTGAAAATATTAAGAAGGAGTCACACTCTGTCCAGGGCCAGGCATTTCTGAAAGCATTTCTGGTGTATACTGTTTGCACTCTGCCGATGTGTTTTGGCTGCTCTTTCCCAGAGGTCAGTCCTCTGTGGAGTTCTTCCTTGCTTGCAATGGGGACTCTTTGGACCTTTACCTAGGTATGCTTCTTTGATTTGTTAAAATAAACCTGGGGGGGAAAAGCCTCATCTAAAAAAAAGAGAGAGAGAGAAAAGGAAAAGGAACAAAAACAGACTAACAAAAAACTATAAACCTGATTCCAAAGTGGGGAGGGGGGAGAAAGAAGGAAAAAGAAAAAAAGAGAGAAGCCTAATCCAAAAAAACGAGAAAAGGAACAAACCAAGGAATGAGCAAAAACCTATAAGCCTAATTCCAAAGAAAAAAAAAGAAAAAGAAATTTTAAAAAAGTTTAAAAATATTTAAAAAGAAAGCCTTGTCCTAGTTCCACCAGAACTGAAGCTGACATTTTGGAGCACTCAGTGATCAGTAGATTTGGTGTATGTGGGGGCGGGGGGTGGGGGGGTGTGCTGTATTGTTCCTCTGAGAGAGAGGCCTGCTGTGCGGGCTCAGAGCCAGACCTACCCTTGTGAAGATGCAGGGGGGCGGGGTTTGGTGTAAGCGGCTCCAGCCTCCCCTGGAGGCACTGTGGTTCTGTCTAAAGTCCAACTGTACTGGTGGGCAAGGGCGGGGTGGGGAGGGGGGTTGGGGTGTGTGTGGAAGGTAGCGTCACCCCATCCTCTCCTCTCCAGGTAGCTGACCTTGGGGCCACCTCTGTTCAGGAGACACTCACACAAATAATCTCTCCTCCTGTGTCCCAGGCCCTCATCAGATCCCTACGCCCAACCTATCTGTGCCCAGCGCCACAGTTCTCCTCTGTTTTATCTCTGGCGCATGGCTGGAATTCAAAACTTGAAATCTTAAAGGACGGGCAAGGCGCAGACCCGCTCTCCCCTAGGGGAGAGGAGAGCTGAGCCCGGCACCGTTCTGTCTCAGAAAAGCAGTCTCACGGCCACGGTGGTGCCTGGAGTCTATGGTGAAGTACAGTGAAAAGCTGCCACCAGGTTATCTGTCCTCTGCCTGCACCTCTGTCCCATGCTGTTGAACGGCCAATCAGTGGCACCCTTGGAGAGGCAATACCCTCTTCCAAACATACTCCCAGAAGACAAACCTTCCTTCTCTCCCAGTGCGACCCAGGGGATCCCCGCACCATAGTGTCTTGAGCTAACCCTATGCGTTGCTTCCTCTCCCACCCTCTCTCTCTCTCTCCCTGACTTCTCTCCACAAAAAGGGCCCCTTCCCCTCCGTGGCACCACAGCTTTTCTCTCCCCCAATTCATATCTCCAAACTTGACATCGGCTACATTCTCTCCCTCCAATTGTGCAGATTGTTTTCTTAATCCTCAGATCAGTTTCCTAGTTGTTCATAATGATTTGATGTTGATCTAGCTGTGTTTGAGGGACAAGGCAAGCTCAAGGTCCCCCTACTACTCCACCATCATAATGCTTCCCTCCAGAAAGATCGTTTTTTAACCCTGGTCAAACCAACACCTTGATTTAAAAATCTCAGTTTAAACTTCTCCCCTCCCTGCTCTTGGATATTCCCTGATGCATACCGCATTTAAATTATAATAAGGCTGCCATCTCAATCTTTTGTGGAAGATAGTATTCAATAAATGATACCAGGACAACTGTTTAACTATATGCCCAAATAAATTTCAAAAAGATCAGCAGATTAAAATATAAAATCAATAAAGAACTAGACGGGTATGGTCATAAAGTGGGCGAATGTGTGTAAACTGAGAGCCTACAATGAGAGGGACCACTGATGGCTTCTTTGGGCTCCTCTACCTGCTTTCCTGGTCTTCTTCCCACCCCACAGCCAGGTGGGGGACAGAGCTAGACAAAGAGAGGCAAAGTCCTACCTTACTGGCATCACTGTGGTTCTCTCTTAGCTAATGCGGTCTTGCCTGCTGTCATGGAAAGCTTCCAAATGCTTGCTCTCTGAGAGGAGCAGAGCTGCAAGATATTTAGGTATTCTAAAGGGACACCCACACTGTACAGTTCTCTGTCATAAGGGAACTAACGGGGATCCCACACGGTTGTGGGCAGTCATCTAGAATGGAGTCCCAAGAAGGGTGAAGTCCACTTATCTTCCACATTGTCCCGTTGACCCTGGGAAAACTTGCACATTCTTGTCATGACAAATCTGTGGGTGATACTATTGGCTGCAGCCAGCTTTCTGCCTTTAGAAATCTGAAACTAGAGGCAAGAACTGGTCTTTGTTCAATATGATCTTCTAAACCCAAGGGAACTAAGACTGTGTAAAGTTACTTGAGATTTTGGGCATTATCTGTTATAGCAGCTAGCATTTTCTTATCAAACACACAATGGGTATGATTCCAGAAGTCAAAGAAGATCAGTTTTATTACTACATAGTAATCCTCCAAATATTAAATAATTTTGAAAATTAAATATTAATTAAACACCCTTTCCTTTCAAGGGATATGAAATTCTTCATCCTAAATGATCTATTTTAAAAGGTACAATAATTTAAAAAGATACAATAATTTAGTGATATAAAATGGCATATCTTTAGTCAATTTCTAAAATAAATAGAGTTATTCAAAAATTCTCTGTGGCTACAAATCAAAATATTTTAATATTTAAAAAATATGAAATCTTTTTCAGGTAGTTAAAAAATAACATTCTTAGGAATATTATGCACATTTTAACATGTAGATTTCTACAATACTTACAATAATATAAACACTCTTTCCAGTTCCTGTTGGTCCTACAAATATTGAAGGCTTTTGATGGGTGGTCAACAATTCCATTAAAGCAGAGCATTGAACCGTGTCCAGAGTTGGTACAATGATTTCATTAAACATCATATCCTTAGGAATTTGAGGAGTATCTGCCAATTTCTTTACCCATGGTTCCCATTTTCCTATTCCCTGTTTATAACAAACAGCCAAATGGTGAATATTGTTATAAAATACTTTTAAAAGCTCTGTTATCCTGTGCCATTGTAGAAAAGATCAAAGATCAAGACCAAAAACAAAACCAGAAACCACTGATATTTACGTATTTGTTTTTATTCTTTAAAACACTTCACTCTGAGTTTTAAAGTTAAATTTTGTGTTAAATTGAGGAGAAACTAGCCTTTTATATGAATCAAAATGAAGTGGCAATGCTGTGATATTTCTGATTGCTAAAACCACTGATTATGTTAACCCAAAGATCATATATTTTGGCCAAATCTTAGATTCTTTAATGGCACTGAGAAAACTAATCAGTGCACTGAAGAGTAAAGAATTTTATTCAGTAAGTGTTAACCAATATAGAATTTTTTTCCCTAGAACATCAGCTGCATGTTGCTCATACTTTTATAATGGTATGTATAACATAAGCTTATCATTTTAGGTGAGTTTTTTTTAATTGTGGTTAAAAAAAAACTCCTAAAATTTACCTTCGACCATTTTTTAAGCATACAGTTCAGTAGTGTTAACTATATTCACATTGTTGTGCAACAGATATCTAGAATGCCAAGATTTGTTCATGAGAGATTACTATTATGAATTAACATTATACTATATCTTTGTATCCAATTACCTTGTCAACTAAAATTTGTATTTGCTATGCAGGCTTTAGAACAAAAACTTTCAAAAATAGCATGTTAACTCTCTTGCCTTAGAAAAACATCACTGCTCTCTTCATTCTTACAGAATCAGATTTAAGTTCCTCCTCATTCAAAACACATCAGAATTCAGACCCTCCTTCCTTCATGTGTCCCACATTCCAGCCCCACTGATGGACCTACTGTTTCCCAATATGCCCAGGTCCCTGGATCTTCCCACAGGGCACTCTTTTGGCCTAGAGTGTCACATGACAGTCTTCTGAAGAGGTTAAGAACTCACTGAGGGCAGCACAGTGACTTACTCATTTTTGTATCCTCTGGCACGGTGCTATGCATATAGTACAGATTTTTTTTTTTAGGAGGGTGAATTCACATCAAGTTGAAGAACTGTATTGCAAAGAAGTATCTAGAACTTTCTAGAACTGAAGAAGAAACAATGTCCTTCCCATATTCTTGATAATCTTTTGTAACATGGATCTTTTGCCACCATATGGGAAAGGAAAGATTAAGAATCTTTCTGGAGTGAATATTCATTTAGAGATTTTGTGATACTGGGAAAAATCATGTAATATCTCTGAGCCCTAATTTCCCCAGTGGGAAGATTTGCAAAATAATACTATCTTTCCTATTTCACTGAGATATTGGGAAACAAACAGAAATGATGGTGGAAAAGCTTAGTAAACTGCAAGATGCTCTGAAAATGCAGGGTACTGTTAATAATTTGAAATAAAATAAAATTAGCAAAAAATAATAGGATAATATCTTGTGGCTGGCAGCGTAAAGAATCTCTTCTGAGGTGGGCTTGGCAATACATCTCAAGAGCCATTAAAATTTATAAATTGATACAGCAAATTCCTTTTCTAGGAACTTATCTTAAAGAAACAATTAGATATGTACACAATGACTTGTATACAAGAATATTCACCAGGGCGCCTGGGTGGCTCAGTTGGTTAAGCGACTGCCTTCGGCTCAGGTCATGATCCTGGAGTCCCAGGATCGAGTCCCACATCAGGCTCCCTGCTCAGCAGGGAGTATGCTTCTCCCTCTGACCCTCCTCCCTCTCATGCTCTCTGTCTCTCATTCTCTCTCTTGCAAATAAATAAAATCTTAAAAAAAAAGAATATTCACCAAAGCAGAAAAACTAAGAAACAACAAAAACAGATCAATGTCTAAGAGTAGGAAACTGGATAGATTATGGTCCATCCAGATAATAGAGTCTAGGGAGGCTTTAGAAAAGTAAGTTCATTAAAGAAATATTGGTGAGATAGGATTACCCTCTGGGGATACAGTATGATCCAATTTCACTTCAAGCTCCATATTTAAATAGGTATTCCTAAACACCCTCAATACAGTACTCATATGAGCTGTTACACATAAACAAGTAAACAAACACCACCCAGGTTTTATTGTCTAATTCATTTGGGAAGTGTTGAATTGCCACTAACCCAGCTATGTTCCTACAGGACTTCTTAGCACCTGTGATATGCTAACATGTACCATATGAATCCCAAGAGGTATCCTAAAACAGCATGCACCTAGTGCTGGACTAGATATCATACTGTGTACTTATATTTAATGAATCCAATACGCCCATCAGTTGTTATTATTTATCTTATTTTATCAAAGAGAAAAACAAGGTTCAGAAAGATTACTAGTCCAAGGCTATACAGAAAGAAAGTGGCTTTACAAGGATTTAAACCCTGATGTGTCTGACTTCAAAGCCAGAGCACCTTCCTCTACTACCCCATGCTGATTCTTAAGGTAAATAGTGTTGACAAGATGGCCCCAGGGCCTTTATGTGCCATATGTCTCCAAGGGAACTTGCCTGTTCGGTAGTTGTAAATCTTGCTTCAGAGCTCTTACCTCAGTGACAAACTGATAATCATAAATTGTTCCTTTTTCAGGAAATGGGACAGTTAGTGCTTTTGAAGACGTTTGTTCCATGCCACTCAGTAATTTAAATTTATTTCGAGTTAGTTCTGAAATTGGGCCTTCCATTAGTTCTCGAAGAATCTTATCAAATTTCAACCGATCATCATCTTTACAGGAAGCTCCAATGGACCAGATCAATGAAAACAGAAAAATGCCCTGCATTGGAGAGATGAGAAGATGAGTGCATTAAAGAATAACTTTAATGTATTCTTGAAGCTTGAATCAGATTAGATTAATATCTTTGAAAGAAATTTAATAAACTAATATGTTATAGTAGGTTATCTCAGGATTTTATAATAATTAGATTTTAAAAAATCAAATTGCATGTCTTAAAAAATCTTGCTATCGGAAAAGATAATACAATGCAAAGTACACTGTGAAACCTTAGAATGATTAGTCTGGTAAATCACGTGATATTTTAAGTACATGGCAGGACCCTGATATTAAAAAAGCACATTGAGATAACTTTTTATTAAGGCATATTTTCATAAGGAATAATCAATACCCACAATATACTTGCTTTTTAATTTAAATTTTGATAGTGTTTTCTTAAAAGTAGAACAAATTCATATTTGTTTATTTACCTGGTGTAATAACAATCTGAGCATTGATTGCATAACTAGAACTGCCATTCTGCAAGCCTTCTTCTTACCAGGCTTAGGCAAGAAAACAGAGCAGATGACAAGACCCAACACTAAATAAGAAAACCTATTTTCTTCTTCTTTTTTTTTTATTATTATGTTCAGTTAGCCAACATATAGTACATCATTAGCTTTTGATGTAGTATTCAATGATTCATTAGTTGTGTGTAACACCCAGTGTTCATTAAAACATGTGCCCTCCTTAATACCCATCACCCAGCTACCCCATCCCCCCAACCCCCCCTCTCTTCTGTAACCCTCAGTTTGTTTACCAGAGTCTAGAGTCTCTCATGGTTTGTCTCCCTCTCTGATTTTTTCCCATTCAGTTTTCCATCCCTTCCTCTGGTCCTCTGTGTTATTCCTTATGTGGTTTCACTCATATGTGGAATATAAGGAATAGCATGGAGAAAACTTATTTTCTTAATTTAAAATCAAATCCCCCTTTTATTTAAGATTTATTTATTTGAGAGAGAGAGAGTGGGAGGGGAGGGGCAGAGGGAGAGAATCTCAAGCAGACTCCCAGCTGAGCATGGAGCCCCAATGTGGGGCTCGATTCTATGACCTCAACATCATGACCTGAGCTGAAATCTAGACTCAGATGCTTAACTGACTGAGCCACCCAGGCACCCCCTCAAATCCCATTTTTAATGCCAAAACAAACACAATCTTGACTATGCTCTTAAAAATTTTGGGTTCTAGGGCGCCTGGGTGGCTCAGTTGGTTAAGCGACTGCCTTCGGCTCAGGTCATGATCCTGGAGTCCCTGGATCAAGTCCCGCATCGGGCTCCCTGCTCAGCAGGGAACCTGCTTCTCCCTCTGACCTTCCCCCCTCTCAGGTGCCCTCTCTCTCTCGTTCTCTCTGTCTCAAATAAAAAAAAAAATGGGGGGTTCTACTTCAACACTGTTTCCTACTCCTAGATTACTAACAGGCTGTTTCTCTCTGAAAACTGTTTAAAACTAAATTAACAATTAAATTATTTAGAGGGAGAGCAAGATGGCAGAGGAGTAGGAGACCTAAATTTCATCTGGTCCTAGGAATTCAGCTAGATAGTTAATCAAACCATTCAGAACACCTACAAACTCAACAGGAGATCAAAGAAAAGAATAGCAGCAACCCTCTGAACAGAAAAGCGACCACTTTCTGGAAGGTAGGATGTGTGGAGAAGTGAATCTGAGGTGATATTCAAGAAGACAAACCATGGCACGGGGGAGGGAGTCTCCTCAGCCAGCTACTGGCAATCAATAGAGCAGTAGAGCACAAAATTGGAACTTTGAGAAGTCTGCTCCACTGAGGGACATCACTCCAGTGGCTAAGCAAGGGTTGGAACCCTCGCTGGGACAGTGTGGTCTCTGGATCCTCGGGGTCACAGAAAGACCAGGGGTGCCTGAGTGCAGCAGAGCTCCCAGGTATCGGAGCGGGGAAGCCAGCTGCAAAGATGGAGCTGAGGAGTGGGCTCTCAGCTCGGGGTTGCCATAAACCATGATCCACGGCACAGTCGGGCCACTGCTCTTCCAGCAGGGACCCAACAAGTGGCAAACTTTAACACCCCCCTCACTGAAATGGACAGATCACCTAAGCAAAAGATCAACAAGGAAATAAAGACTTTAAATGACACTCTGGACCAAATAGACTTCACAGATATATTCAGAACATTCCATCCCAAAGCAACAGAATACACATTCTTCTCTAGTGCCCATGGAACATTCTCCATAATAGGTCACATCCTGGGTCACAAATCAGGCCTCAACTGGTACCAAAAGACTGGGATCATTCCCTGCCTATTTTCAGACCACAATGCTTTGAAACTAGAACTCAATCAAAAGAGGAAAGTCAGAAAGAACTCAAATACATGGAGGCTAAAGAGCATCCTACTAAAGAATGAATGGGTCAACCAGGAAATTAAAGAAGAATTAAAAAAAAATTCATGGAAACCAATGAAAATGAAAACACAACTGTTCAAAATCTTTGGGATGCAACAAAGGTGGTCCTAAACAGAAAGATCTAGTAATACAAGCCTTTCTCAAGAAACAAGAAAGGTCTCAAATACACAACCTAACCCTACACCTAAAGGAGCTGGAGAAAGAACAGCAAATAAAGCCTAAACCCAGCAGGAGAAGAAAAATAATAAAGATTAGAGCAGAAATCAATGAAATCGAAACCAAAAGAACAGTAGAACAGATCAAAGAAACCAGGAGCTGGTTCTTTGAAAGAATTATAAGATTGATAAACCCCTGGCCAGACTTACCAAAAGGAAAAATGACCCAAAAAAATAAAATCATGAATGAAAGAGAAGAGATTACAACCAACACCAAAGAAATACAAACAATTATAAGAACATATTATGAGCAACTATATGCCAGCAAATTAGATAATCTGGAAGAAATGGATGCATTCCTAGAGATGTATAAACTACCCAAACTGAAACAGGAATAAATAGAAAACCTGAACAAACCCATAACCATCAAGGAAATTGAAGCAGTAATCAAAAATCTCCCAATAAACAAGAGCCCAGGGCCAGATGGCTTCCCAGGGGAATTCTACCAAACATTTAAAGAAGAAATAATACCTATTCTTCTGAAGCTGTTTCAAAGAATAGAAATGGAAGGAAAACTTCCAAACTCATTTTATGAGGCCAGCACTACCTTGATCCCAAAATCAGAGAATTACCCCATCAAAAAGGAGAACTACAGACCAATATCCCTGATGAATATGGATGCAAAAATTCTCACCAAAATATGAGCCAATAGGATCCAACAGTACATTAAAAGGATTATTCACCACGACCAGGTGGGATTTATTCCTGGGCTGCAAGGTTGGTTCAACATCCGCAAATCAATCAATGTGATACAATACATTAATAAAAGAACAAGAACCATATGATCCTCTCAATAGGTGCAGAAAAAGCATTTGACAAAGTACAGCATCATTTCTTGATTAAAACTCTTCAGAGTATAGGGATAGAGGTACATAACTCAGTATCATAAAGCCATCTGTGAAAAACCCACAGTGAATATCCATACTCAATGGGGAAAAACTGAGAGCTTTTCCCCCTAAGGTCAGGAACACGGCAGGGATGTCCACTATCACCACTGCTATTCAACATAGTACTAGAAGCCCTAGTTGTTGTCTCAGCAATCACACAACAAAAAGAAATAAAAGGCATCTGAATCAGCAAAGAAGAAGTCAAACTCTCACTTTTTGCAGATGATATGATACTTTATGTGGAAAACCCAAAAGACTCCACCCCAAAACTGCTAGAGCTCATACAGGAATTCAGTAAAGTGGCAGGATATAAAATCAATGCACAGAAATCAGTTGCATTTCTATACACCAAGAGAGAAGAAAGAGAAATTAAGGAGTTGATCCCATTTACAATTGCACCCAAAACCATAAGATAACTAGGAATAAATCTAACCAAAGAGGCAAAGAATCTGTACTCAGAAAACTATAGAATACTCATGAAAGAAATTGAGGAAGACACAAAGAAATGGAAAAATGTTCCATGCTCATGGATTGGAAGAACAAATATTGTGAAAATGTCTATGCTTCCTAGAGCGGTCTACACATTTAATGCAATCCCTATCAAAATACCATCCACTCTTTTCAAAGAAATGGAACAAATAATCCTAAAATTTGTATGGAACCAGAAAAGACCCTGAATAGCCAGAGGAATGCTGAAAAAGAAAAGCAAAGCTGGTGGCATCACAATTCCGGACTTCAAGCTCTATTACAAAGCTGTCATCATCAAGACAGTATGGTACTGGCACAAAAACAGACACATAAATCAATGGAACAGAATAGAGAACCCAGAAATGGACCCTCAACTCTATGGTCAACTGATCTTCAACAAAACAGGAAAGAATGTCCAATGGAAAAAAGTCCCTTCAACAAATGGTGTTGGGAAAATTGGACAGCCACATGAAGAATGAAACTGGACCATTTCCTTACACCACACACAAAAATGGATTCAAAATGGATGAAAGACCTAAATGTGAGACAGGAATCCATCAAAATCCTTGAGGAGAACACAGGCAGCAACCTCTTCGACCTCAGCTGCAGCAACTTCTTCCTAGAAACATCGCCAAAGGCAAGGGAAGCAAGGGCAAAAATGAACTATTGGGACTTCATCAAGATAAAAAGTTTTTGCACAGCAAAAGAAACAGTCAACAAAACCAAAAGACAACTGACAGAATGGGAGAAGATATTTGCAAATGACATATCAGATAAAGGGCTAGTATCCAAAATCTATAAAGAACTTATCAAACTCAACACCCAAAGAACAAATAATCTAATCAAGAAATGACTAGAAGACATGAACAGACATTTCTGCAAAGAAGACATCCAAATGGCCAACAGACACATGAAAAAGTGCTCAACATCGCTCAGCATCAGGGAAATCCAAATCAAAACCTCAATGAGATACCACCTCACACCAGTCAGAATGGCTAAAATTAACAAGTCAGGAAATGATAGATGTTGGCGGGGATGCGGAGAAAGGGGAACCCTCCTACACTGTTGGTAGGAATGCAAGCTGGTGCAGCCACTCTGCAAAACAGTGTGGAGGTTCCTCAAGAAGTTGAAAATAGAGCTACCATACGATCCAGCAATTGCACTACTGGGTATTTACCCCAAAGATACAAATACAGTGATCCAAAGGGGCACATGCACCCCAATGTTTATAGCAGCAATGTCCACAATAGGCAAACTATGGAAAGAGCCAAGATGTCCATCAACAGATGAATGGATAAAGAAGATGTGGTGTATGTGTGTGTGTGTGTGTGTATACACACACACACATACATACAATGGAATATTATGTAGCCATCAAAAAATGAAATCTTGCCATTTGCAATGACGTGGATGGAACTAGAGGGTATTATGCTAAGCAAATAAGTGAATCAGAGAAAGACAAGAATCATATGATCTCACTGATATGAGGAATTTGAGAAACAAGAGAGAGGATCATAGGGGAAGGGAGGGAAAACTGAAACAAGATGAAACTGGAGAGGGAGACAAACCATAAGAGACTCTTAATCTCAGGAAACAAACTGAGGGTTGCTGGAGCGGAGGGGTGGGAGGGATGGGGTGGCTGGGTGATGGACATTGGGGAGGGTAGGTACTATGGTGAGCACTGTGAATTGTGTAAGAATGATGAATCACAGACCTGTACCCCTGAAACAAATAATACATTATATGTTAATAAAATTTTTTAAATTAATTTAATATAATACACATAATATGAGCAACATCTTGACCACATTAGAAGTGCTACCATTAACAATACATAATTTTTTATCAAGGAACATTCAAGGTCCATTGATAATTTTATTCCTATTTGAAAAATGTGTTTATACATATTTTCTTGCTTTCCTCAATGTTAATATATATTTATACACACACATATATTTTAAACAGTTGTATCTCAAGAAAAAGGGAAGAAAATCAAGGAAAAACACAAAGAATTATTATGATTTGCAGGTTGAAGGAGAGGTGAATCTGGTTATCAAATGGTCACTGCTGGGGCGCCTGGGTGGCTTAGTCAGTTAAGCGTCTGCCTTCGGCTCAGGTCCTGATCCCAGGGTCCTGGGATGGAGCCCGGGATCAGGCTCCCCGCTCCGCAGGGAGTCTGCTTTTCCCTTTCTTCTGCCCCTCCCCTTATCCTGCTCATGTGGGCATGCGCGCAGACAAGCATGCTCTCTCCATCTCAAATAAATAAATAAGATCTTTAAAAAAAAAAAGGTCACTGCTCTCCTGGGGATTGATAATTTCTGAGGCTGGTTAAATGACCTAAGATCTGAGTAGCAGATCTAAGGGTATCACTGGGGTTCACCCAAACCTCATGATGCAATGGAACTGCCAGTAGAGGAGCTTCCTTACAGGCACCTACTATTTTCGTTGCCGTCCAGCCTCTAGTGCCAGGGGAGATATGAAGTTATTAATCAGGAAGCTTTGGGGAAAGCAGATGTCTTTCTATTGCAAGATTCAAAGGCAATGGACCTTACCTCCAGTAAAGAGTATGTTTCTCGATCATTTCTCTCTCTCACCTTGACTTCATCGGCAAAGTCATCCATAAAACAGTCTATTAGATTCATTAAGGATCGGACTAAGTTTGTATCTGAAGTAGGAGATAATTCCTGAAAAATCAGGGGGAAAAGTGTATAAAACAAATTAACTTAAATTAGGCACTAATTAAAATAGCATCAACTAATACTTATTGAATTTACTTAGTCCTCATAGCCATAGTACCTATGAAAAGGCACTATTATACTTCACGTTTTGCAGGTGGGAAAATTGAGGCACAGATCAATTCCCTAGTCTATTGTGTGGCACCACTGGATGTCCTGTCCCGTGGATGCACTCTTGAACCACTCCTGCACTGATTCCCAAAATCAAAAAGTTTACTTTTACATGGTCAGTTGCATTCATCAATGACCTAGAATCTCTCTTTATACCGATTTTGTAAATCAAAACACTAAAAAAAATCTTTCAGAGAATTAAAATTAATGAATGTGTTTCCAAACTTATTTTCTACATCTTTACAGCAGTCCTCGTAGTAAACTCACTCCTATGAAATAAATTTGCAAGGCTTGAAGAGCACAAAATGTTCCCAGAGTGCTGTAAACACCATGCACTTTACTTTTTTGGGTCTCACCATGACAGTTTATAAAATAAATGCAATAGTGTGTACGGCTCCTAGCACTGTGCACCACATACAGCAAGTTCTCCACAAATATGTGTCTTCTTCCCTCCAATCTTTAGAGTGGTATCGCTTCGTGGTTAACACGTAAGCATTAACTCTCTGAAACGGACTCTGAAGTTTAGAAGCAGCAGACTTCATCTCCAGCCACTGTCCCAGTAGAAACAGGCAGAAATGACAACGGAGTTTCTAAAGATGGGACTAAGTATTATTGACGCAAGACTAAAATACAAAATAAGACACTTACTACTATATAGTAACTAAGAGGAATCCAAAATTTGAAAGGACAAAAGTGCAGAGTACATTTTATTTATTTTATTTTTTAGTTTTTTTTAAATTTTATTTTATTATGTTATTAGTCATCATACATCATTAGTTTTTGATGTAGTGATCCACGATTCATTGTTTTCATATAACACCATTTTAGAAGCTCGTATTAAAAGTGTGTTTTCTCTTTTGCTACTGAAAAGATAGTTATTATATGGAAAATTCATATATTCGTAAGACCTACATTCTCTGACAATGTAGGGGTTGGGGAGGGCACCTATAGCTTATTTTCCAAGTTTAACTGTTTTTGAAACATGATTACTTCACATCTTCAACACATTTCATGTTTGTTTGGTATTTAAATTTTTTAACAGCCAAGCTTCTTGAAAGAGCAGCATACCCCGCTATTTTGGCCAGTTGCTCCCACATTCAGCCAACTGCCCTGGAGCAACCTTGTCTCTTCCCTGAAAGTGTTTGGGCCATGTCCTTCTCCCCATGATCTTCTCAATTGTCAAATCCAAGGGATATGTGCCACTCCTTTTCTGCCCTGACCTGTTAGTGGTTTTGGTAATACCGACTATTTACTTCTTAAAAGGCTCTCCTCCCTGAAATCGCAGCTGCACCCGGGATTCTATTCTTTGCTCTGTATCTTTTTTCCTCTTTAGGTAATATCCACTGTCATGATTTTAAATTCTGCTTTCCGCGTCTGTAGCTTGAACCCAACTTGTGCCTTAAGCTTTTCTATTCTATTTCCAACTAGCAGGAGAAACAGCAGCCCTGTGTGCCTCTATTTGTTCCAGAGCTAAAGTCATCCTTTTTTTTTTTTTTTAAAGATTTTATTTACTTAATTGACAGAGACTCAGCGAGAGAGGGAACACAAGCAGGGGGAGTGGGAGAGGGAGAAGCAAGCTTCCCGCCGAGCAGGGAGCCCGATGTGGGGCTCGATCCCAGGACCCCAGGACCATGACCCAAGCTGAAGGCAGACACTTAACCATCTGAGCCACCCAGGTGCCCCCAGAGCTAAAGTCATGCTAAAAGACCTTTGGCTGACATCTCCCAGAGCAGAAATTAAGCATACTTTCCCTACAATTTCCAGCTGGGGAGGGTTTAAGAGCCTGGCTGGAACTAGATCAACTCTCAGAGGCAGGAGATTTCCATTCATGCTGTCCTTTCCCCTCATTGTATCTTTCCCCCTGCACCAATCCCCAGGATACACTGAACGAAGGAAAAATGGATTTGGACTCCTTTCAATCTTCTACCGGGGACTGACTTTCCTCCCTGAATCCCAGTTTTTTAGCCAACAATAGTCATCTCTAAACAAGTAGATGCACTTGTGCTAAATAGAGTGGCTTCCTCATTTAGCCTGCCTGAAGCAGTAACATGTTCCTCCATTATTACCCACTATCTAATTCCTTGATGTCATAAATGAATTACTTTTAAAAAATTGGCCTTTTGCTGATTATAAAATAATACATATTTATTCTAGGAACTTTGAAAAAGAAAGAAAATATATAAAATATATTAGTCCCTGAGAAATGAGAGATAACATTTTAGGATATTTTTACCCAGATGTGGTTAGGTGGACTTTTAAGAATTTTTTTTTTTAGGAAGGAATAGATTAGCATCCATACATTTTCTCAAACCCTAAAATCCCTCATTAACTTTTTTTTTTGAGAGTAAGTATATAAATTAAAATCTTTTTACTTTAATCGGGTAAGTTTTTAGTTAAACCTGTTAAATTATTTTAGTATCTGAGAGTTGACATTAACAATAGATATTAAAATGAATTTATTTGGCTGATTTGGATTTTCCATTTATTTAAGTCTTAAAATTCTCATCCCTCTTACCTTTGCATGCTTTCTAATAAATTCAACAGAAACTGGGACCATTCTGTCAAACAAGCCTACTATAAATTCTTTCTGAATAAGACTAATCGCAGCAGGTAGAAGATTTATCCAAGACAACATTAGTGGTCTCCAGCCTAACATGTGAGGCTCCATGTAAATCATACCACATCTGGAAACCTGGAAAAAGAAAAATTGTTTACTGTCAAGGTAATGTTTCTATAAGAAATATGACTTGGTACATCTGTTTCTTATAACCTTCAGAAAATTCTTTTTAAAAAAGTTTAATTTTATGTAATTTCATGATCTAAATTTTTGTGTATGACTTTACCAATGGTTTTAGATAAAGAGGAAAAAATCCCTGACTCTTAAATTTGTCGAGGTAAGTCAAAAGATATGCCTGTTCTTAAAGAATTGGAGTACTATTAAAATGAATTCTACTAATTTTTTCCATTCAAAGTCAAAATTACTAAGTAAGAAAAGCATTTATAGTATTTCAAATTTATAAGCAGATGTCAAAATTGAGAACTTACAGTAGCAGGAGAAGCAACTTCCAAATCCATTGGTTCGAAAATAAGATTCATTTGTGGTGACATCTGAATAATTTCCCCACTCATCAGACACAGCTTTTTGTTATCATCCAACACCGTATTCATATTCTCAATCCACACTGCATCTACTGGTCCATCGAAAATTAACCATTTCCTATCTGGCGTCTGGTTTATGCATATGATGAATAAAGGGCAAAAATTAATAGTGATAATGTAAGGAAACAGTCCAATAATGTTCCACAATTTAAAAATGTAACTCCTAAAATTAATTTCACCATGAAAATGTAACAGCATCTTTTGAATAAAGTGTGTGCGTGTATGTGGAGAGAGAGTCACTGAAGAAACCTATATATGCCATGGACGAGACAGAAATATAACATCTTTTCTCAAAATCCCATCTTTTCCAATGTTTCTGGACTCACATATAACATGTTTTAGAAAGTATTATGAGAAAAAATATAATTGCCAGGGAAAACAGTTTTCATTGAATTATCTGATTCTATGTAGTATTATGTTCATACAGATTTAGCACTCTTGGGTGCTAAATCAAGTTTTTTCTTCCCTCCACTGAATGAATTCACATGTACACACCCTCTTGGGTTGAATGGTTTCATGATGATACAGGAAATTAATATATGATTCAGTCTCACAATGATAAATATGACAATATTTGCACATTGTCTGAACTACAGTAAATGCTCAACAAATATTAAGGAGTGGCCAGGTAGTCACTGGAGAGTACAAAAGCTGATTCTCCTTTCCAGATCTTATGAATCTGCTTTTTTGGGCACACAGACAATGCCCTGGTTCACTTGCAGCAAATATGAATTCAAGTTGAAGTGGTGAGGGATTTGAATCCATCCTAACACTTTCTCAGGCCCTTAGGCCCTGTAGATTAACTGCTTTAATCTACAAGACAGCGGACCCATCATAGACTCAGGCTGCCCCACACCCACACTCAAAAGCCAGCTCTGGCCATGCTCAGGAAGCAAGGAAGAGCTCACACCTCAGGTATCACCTCAAGATCAACTTTCCCTTGCACTGCTGGCTTCCCATGCCTGCTAATCTTCACTTTGGGCAACACGGCCATCTAACAGCAAGATGCTGGGCTCTACAGTCTGAAGGACCTCACTTTTCTTTTTTTTTTTTTTTTAAAGATTTTATTTATTTATTTGAGAGAGAGAGAATGAGAGACAGAGAGCAGGAGAGGGAGGAGGGTCAGAGGGAGAAGCAGACTCCCTGCCGAGCAGGGAGCCCGATGCGGGACTCGATCCCGGGACTCCAGGATCATGACCTCAGCCGAAGGCAGTCGCTTAACCAACTGAGCCACCCAGGCGCCCAGGACCTCACTTTTCATTTGGCTTTACTACTTACCAGCTGTGTGACTTTAGGTCAGCTCCTTAACCTCTCTGAGACAGTGTTTATGGAGCAAAATGTCCTGGAAAATGTAATGTATGCTATGTAACTGAGTATAAAATGGCACATATCTCATAATCATTTCTGTATAAATAATGTGACTACATACATTATCTAGAGATGTCATGTGTTAATCTGGGCCAGAGTGCATCCATTGTGAAAGGAAAGAACCTGAGAAGTTGTATCAATGATCTCACACCTCCATCTGCCTCACAGTTACTTTTATCCTTGAAATTACTAGTAAAGCCTGATACTGGGCAAGATCTCTGCCCCATGAAAGCCAATTCTTATGTTACTTATTGTCCGAGGTCCTTGAGCCATTAAGAGCAGTGTTGAGTTTTGACATTTTTCTATTATTACACTGACGAAAGAGTCATGGTCAGCTGGGTCCTTAAGTGGATAAAGAGTACCAAAGTCAGGACACATGGTAGGCAGAATAAAGGAAACTTATTTTAAAAAGATTTAATAAATTAAATGTCTCTAGACTAGGACCCTTCTCTTTTTTTTAAGACTTTATTTATTTATTTGAGAGAGAGAGAGAATGAGTGGTGGAGAGGCCAAGGGAGAGAGAGAAGCAGACCCCTGGCTGAGCAGGGAGCCCAACGTGGGGCTTGATCCCAGGACTCTGAGATCATGACCTGAGCTGAAGGTAGACGCCCAACTGACAGAGCCACCCAGGCATCTCCCCCTTCTAAGACCAGACTTAGCAAGCTGTCTCCCATTTGATCACACTCTGTGCACAGCCTGCTAACCTACAGCAATCAAATTAACACTCAGTGGTCTGTGGACTCCTCATAAGAGCAGGCAACAGCCATCAGCAGAATAAGCCAGGAGGAGGTTAGTGCCCATTCTCATTCACAACAGTCAGTGGCTGGCACACAGGCAGCCCATTCTCTTCCTAACATGGTAGGGCCAAGTGTTAGAACTTCAAGGCATTGTTTTATAAAGGTCTGCAATTTCTTGTCTAAGAATTGGAGCATGCCTAACAATGAGTGGGTATGACTGAGACAGCAGCCCAAAAGGTGGGCGATGGAAGAACATTGCTGAGGGAGGCAAAAGCTCACATTATTCAATGTTCTCTTTCCTCTGTCCTTTAACCAGAAAAAAAGAGAGCCAGGAGTGCTTTTCCCTCCCCTTGTTTCTCCTGCTGTCTCCTCTCTGCACACCAAGGCAAAGGGTCTGGCCAGCCTGGCCTCTGGCATCTCTATAGGTGCTAACAATGTTCCTCACGGAAACACTGCTGGACCATCCAGGATTGTGTTTTAAATAAATACCTGGGACTAGAAATATGTTTGAAACAACTGGAAAACAAGTCAGAAATGTGTCAGAAGGAACTATGACGGTCTTTCTGAATGCACACACTCAAGTGCTAGTGCTTACCGTTGAAGTAGCAAATGCTCTGAAGCTGACAGCGAGGACACCATCGGACCACTCATGTGACACCACGTCAAACTGTCCGTACAGCTGACCCATGGTGACAGACTTGGGGTTTAGAACAGTGATTTGAACCTTGTTCTCTTCCATCAACCCCTTAATGGGGGAAAAAAGAAAAAAGCCATTCAATTAGAAGGATGTTGTCTTTATACATAAAAAAAACATGAGTGGATATGTAGAAAATCCTAGACTCCGCAAAGAAACTACCAGAAGCAAGGAGTGCAAAGCATACAAAGTCGATATGTAAAGACTGGTTGTATTTTCTATACAGGGCCAATGAACAACTAAAAAAAAAATAAAATTTTACAAATACCATTGACAGTAGTACTTAAAACTCATGAAATGGTAATAAATTAGCAAATGATGTGAAAGAACTATAAACCTAAAACTACAAAAGGAGAGTTGGCAATTTGTTTTTTTGTAAAGGGTCAGATAGTAACTATTATAGGCTCTTCAGGTTACATATAGTTGGTCACATATTCTTCTCCGTTTCTCTTTCTTTTCTTTCTTTCTGTTTTTTTTTGTTTTTTTATAAACCTTAAAAAATGTTACCACCATTCTAAGTTCTCTGGCATTAGAAAAATAGGTTTGGGGCCAAAGCTGGCCTATGGGCTCTAATTGGCTGACTCATGCTACCAGACATTCTCTGAGAGAAAATTAAAAGATCTAAATACACGGGACTATGTTCCATTCTCACAGAACTGAAAAGTTAATATTCCTAAATTGTCAATTTTGACCAGAACCTTGAAATCTGATGTGGGAATTATACAAAAGATGTTAACACCCTTAGGGCATGAGATTTTATGTTTTTAATTAATAGATGTTATTTTCTTAGAGTAGCTTTAGGTTTAAAGAGGAATTGAGTGGAAAGTACAGAGTTTCACATATATTCCCTCTGCCCCCCAAGTCCCCTACCGTTTCCCCTACTATTAAAGACTTGCATTGGGGTGGTATATTATTATGAATGATGAACTGATATTGATACATTATTTTATTTTTTTGAAAGATTTTATTTATTTGACAGAGAGAGAGCAAGAGAGGGAACACAAGCAGGAGGAGTGGGAGAGGGAGAAGAAAACTCCCCCCACTGAGCAGGGAGCCCGATGCAGGGTTCGATCCTAGGACCCCAGGATCACAACCTGAGCTGAAGGCAGACGCTTAACAACTAAGCCACCCAGGTGCCCCTATACATTTTTTTTTTTTAAGATTTATTTATTTGAGAGAGAGAGAGCGCACATGAGTGCGAGGGGCAGAGGGAGAGAGAATCTCAAGCAGACTCGGCAGTGAGAGCGGAGCCTGACTTGGGCTCAATCTCACGACTCTGAGATCACGACCTGAGCTGAAACCAAGAGTCAGATGCTTAACTGACTGCACTGCCCAGGTGTCCCTGATACATTATTACATTATTTAACTGAAGTCCATGGTTGACATTAAAGGTCGCTCTTGTGATGTACATTCTACAGGTTCTGCAATGCATAATGGCACATATCCATCATTACAGTATCATATACAGAATAGTTTCACTGTCCTAAAATCCCCTGTGCTCTTGTCATCATTTCTAAACATAAATATATATATATATATATTTATGTTTTTAATTAATAGATGTTATTTTCTTAGAGTAGCTTTAGGTTTAAAGAGGAATTGAGTGGAAAGTACAGAGTTTCACATATATTCCCTCTGCCCCCCAAGCCCCCTACTGTTTCCCCTACTATTAAAGATTTGCACTGGGATGGTATAGTATTATGAATGATGAACTGATGATACAGTATTTTATTTTTTTCAAAGATTTTATTTATTTATTTGACAGAGAGAGAGCAAGAGAGGGAACACAAGCAGGAGGAGTGAGAGAGGGAGATATACATATATATATATATAACATCTTTTATATAATTTTGTATAATTCCCACATCAGATTTCAAGGTTCTGGTCAAAATTGACAACTTAGGAATATTAACATTTCAGTTCTGTGAGAATGGAACATAGTCCCGTGTATTTAGATCTTTTAATTTTCTCGCAGAGAATGTCTGGTAGAAATGATGATAGATAGATAGATAGATAGATAGATAGATAGATAGATAGATAGATAGATAGATAATAGATAGATATAGATAGATATAGATATAGATATAGATATAGATATAGATATAGATATAGATCATAACAAGTAAAACTCTTCCCAACACAGCCTTCTGACAACCACCCCCAGGGCTTGGGACACAAACTACCAAACTCAAGAAAAGATGTGGAATAACAACACTAAACAATAAAACAAGCTCGAGGTCTTCACGTTCTTCTCTGTGCCCACCAAAGGGATAACAACACATCATCCTACATTGAGAAGTATGGGAAAGCTCCACCCTCTTAGTCAGAGGAAGTTGTTGCCACTAAAGCAAGACTTTTGTCCCTAAAATGCAGCAAGGCCAGTGAGACTCCACAATCAAGATATCATGATCACAAATCCCATTTGGCTACAAACAATGAAATATGTGAAGCAAAAACTATTCAAAATACAAAAAGTAGACAGAAGTGCAGTATTAGTTGGAGAATTAAAAATAGCCTCATTCCTTTAGCATGTCAAAGTAGACCAAACTGTGATGTGTAAGATGGGAATTGTGAGTAATACAAGCATTTATTGCATTTGTGTGCACATGTGTTGTATAACACAAAACACACTTTCACTCCAATACCACAAGCTTCCAATCACAGAAGTTTACATTATTAATCTAATCACCCAGAACATGAAAAATACTCTCTTGAAAGTATGAAAAGAAAGCTTTCAGTCTTCTCATGTTTTCAGATTTTTTCTACAACATGTGTTACCTTCATAAATAAAATTTTGAAAAGAAGTAAAAGGTTGACCAGCAAACCTATGATAGATCCTTCATACGCTAAACTTCATAATTGCTTCATGTTACCTTTCTAGTAGTATTTTCCTTTTGACTCATTTTTTTCCATGATTTTAAGTTGCTACATTGAACTGTCTTTAAAATCACTATACATTCTATCTTGCACAAAGTTGATTATGAATAAATCAATGCATTAATAACACTCACCTTTTCACATATGTCATTTAGTGCTCCAGCTAAGACACGGTATGCACTGGTTTTTCCTCCAAACGGTTCCCCAACAATCATAAAACCATGACGCACAATCATCATTTCATATATTTGAAGTATCTTCTCAGAAAAGAATCTGGTCATTTGCAAATTCATGGATTCACAATTGTCTTTGATAGCTGCTAGCAAATCATTATAATCTGGTTTTGGTAATTTCACACCAGGAAACAAATCTGAAGTGATTCCCTGATGATAGATGATTTGGGGATTTAGATTACATATCTGATAGCCTCTCTCTCTCTCTCCACACACACATCCACACACACACATACACATATACATGCACACACACGCACAAACACACATACATACACATAAACGTGATGAAAGTCCTCCCATCCTCATATTTAATAATGATGTAAATAGAGCCATTAAATAGTTCAACAGTATTTTTAACAGCTTTATAGAGGTATGACTAACATACAATGAACTATATAGTGTTACAAATTCAATAAGTGGAGTCATTAACTCAATCAAGATAATCAACCTATCACTTCCAGAAGTCACCTTGTGAACTTTTGTAATCCTCCTTCTCTACTCTCTTTGCCACCTCCCACCTCCTTCACCAGGAAACCACTAATTTGTTTTCTGTTACTATTTTTATTTGCATTGTCTAGAATTTAATATAGATGAAGTTACACATTATGGGTACTACTTTTTTTCTGACTTCTTTTTACTTAGCATAAAGATTTGGAGATTCCCATATGTGACATCATGTATTAATAGTTCAATGCATACAAGTATTACATTTAAATCCATTCCCCTGTCGATGGATACTTTCATTGTTTCCAGTTTGGAGCTATTGCAAACAAAACTGCTATGAACACTTATACACAACTCTTTGTATGGACAAATGCTTTCATTTCTCTTGGTTGAATACTGAAAAGTGGAAAACCTGGATAATATGGTGGTTATGTGTTTAATATTTTAAGAAATTATCTGCTTTCCAAAGTGGTTGTATTATTGTACATTCATTCCAGCAGGGTATAACACTTTTAATATTTGGTATGGTCAGTCTTTTTAATTTTATCCACACTAATAGGTATGTCACAGTATCTTACTATGGCTTCAATGTGCATTTCCTGATGACTAATGTTTTTGCATGTGCTTATTTGCTTTATGTATATGTTCTTAGTGAAGTGCCTTTTCAAATCTTTTGCCTATTTTTAATTGGTTTATTTTCTTAATGGTAAGTTTTGACTGTTCTTTAAATATTCTGTATACAAGTCCTTCATCATATATCTAATTTGCAGATATTTTTTCCTAGTCTGCAACTTGTCTTTCATCCTCTTACCAATGTCTCTCAAAGAGTGGACATTTTAAGTTTTGATGAGTCTACTTTATCAATTTATTGTTTTATGCATTGTGCTTTTGACGCTGTGTTTAAGAAATTTTTGCCTAAGCCAAAGTCACAAGAGATTTCTCCCATTTTCTTCTAGAAATTTTTACAATTTTACAATACTTTTAAGTTAAAAAGTTAGACAAATATGACCTTATTGTAAGGCTTATTATAAAGACAGCTTCATATTGTATAACAATAGACAAATATACCAATGGAACAGAATGGCGAGCCCAGAAAGTGACCCACACATATTTGAACAACTCATTCTCAACAAAGGCACAAAAACAATTTGGTAGAGAAAAGATAAAAAGATAGAATGCCTGGATTTGTCAAAACAATGAACCTTAATCCATACCTCAGTATCACATACAAAAGTTAGTTCAAAGGTATTTTAATCATTGTGGTGGCCAGGATTTTAATCAGCTTTGTGTCCCTCAAAGATTCATGCCCACAGAAAGCCTCAAAATGTAACCTCATTTGGAAATAGGATCGTTGCAGATATAATTAGATAAATTACGATGACGTTATCCTGGGCCTTAAATCCAATGACTGGTGTCTTCATAACAGAAAGGAGAAGAAGATTCAAACATAGATACACCCAGGGAAGGCCATGTAATGATGGAGGTAGAGATCAGAGTGATGCCAACCCACACCAGGAAATGTCAAGGATTGCCAATAGCCACCAGAAGCTAAGAAGAGGCAAAGGAGTCTTTCCTAGAGCCTTGATTTCAGATGTCTTTCCTCTAGAACTTTGAGAGAATACCTTTCTATTGTCTTAAGCCACCAAGTTGTGGTACTTTGCTATGGCAGCTTTAGGAAACTGATAAAATCATATGATGTATGATTGGAAAGAATTAGGATTCCATACTTAGTGTATAGGAATATATAAAGTTGATTGCAAGTTCTAAGAAACATACCTTTATAAACTGTTAAGGCTATTTTATAAGTATTACAGCAAACCTATGTAAGAAATAGGACTTATTTTCACTCTGAAGGTAAAAGTAAAAATTCAGAAGTGCTTCATGTGAAAGCACACATTTGACCTATACTTGAGAATTGATGAATTCTGAGTTTAATTGCCCCTATATTTAATCCTTCAAATGCTGTTATGGAGAAACTGATCTTAGTTTATCAAAGCAATGTTTCTGTGAGATAAAGAGGAGGAAAATGCAATGCAGCTCAGTGGTTAAGAGCACTCTGCAGCCTGACTACATGGTTGAAATCCCCACTCGCTCATGTACTAGCCATAAATCAAAGCTAATTACCTTTGCCTCAGTTAAATGATCTGTAAAACAGGGATAATGATAGCATCTGACCTACTGGGTCATTGTGAGCGTTAAATAAGTTACTATTTGCAAAGCTCTTAGAAGAGTGTCTGATACGTAGTAAGTGCATAGTATTTGGTAAATAAACAAACATATCTTCTCAGATTGTTCAAATTGTTTTTGGTTGACCTTGAATGAAGGAGACCACTCAAGAACATCTTTGGTATCCAGTGGTTCTCAACCAAGACCAGTTCCCCTGACTCTCCTGCCTGGTAGAGAGTCAAAAATATGTGGAATTGTCTGGTTGTCACAACAGAAGAGATCTATCAACACTGGGGTGAAGGTGGGGGGCAAGGATGCCTAATGCTCTACAGTGTAGGGGACAGTCTCACAACAAGGAATTGTCCTAATCTGAAGTGACAGTTATGCTCCATTTTTGAGATATTGCTCAATAAGTGTTCACTGGATGAATACACAACTGCTTGAGAACATATCTGGTGAGGTATATTTCCACTTTATAAAAATAGAGTCTTTACTCTTGAAAAATTTGTACAGTATCCTAGTACCAAAGAAACTGAGGAAAAAACATTAGGAAGAAAATTTGAACCTATTCCTCATAGTGTCACTCTATATTTATGCTGCCAGCTCTAAGTACTATGGAAAGATCCTTTGGAATGATGAAACATGGTTACTATGGAGAATAGATGACAATGGGCCACACCACAGTGGCAGTGTCACCCCTCCCCATCCCCATAATGTCATACCACTTCAATCCTTACACACTGGAAGCTAACTGCCTGTACTTTAAGGCAGCACATATTAGTGCAACATCTAACACTTGCTGGGAGCCCATGGCCCCCCCCCAATTCCTTCTAACTGAGACAGAGAAAAGGAAAAGAATGACATCAAATGATAATACGAAAACCTTAACCATTATTCTAATACTCCTTCTCAATTAATAATAGTATAATCTTAAATATAACTAGATAATTAAACTTAGTTCTTCCTTTAAATCATCCTGAAAAACATCAATTTCATAAAAGCCATTATACTCTTTTAAAGAAATTGAGCTTTTTATTATTTTTTTAAAAGATTTTATTTATTTGTCAGAGAAAGAGAGCACAAGCAGAGGGAGCTGCAAGCAGAGGGAGAAGCAGGCTCCCCACTGAGCAAGGAGCCCAATGCAGGACTCGATCCCAGGACCCCGGGATCATGACCTGAGCCAAAGGCAGACGCTTAACTAACTGAGCCACCCAGGCATCCCAAGAAATTAAGCTTTTTAAAAAAAATTTCTTCCATTATTAATTTAACAAACATTTGCCACGTACCTTTTTTGTGCAAAGGATTCAGTGGTGTGTTAGACCCATTATTTTCCTTCATGGAGCCTACATTCTAGTGCAATTTATCAGCAAACATATTTCATAACTTTTGTGTGCTTATTTACATTGCATAGTTAAACAAAAAGTACTATTTAAAAATCCCAACTTCTCGAAAGTCATCTGAAGCAACAGAGCTAAACACACTTCAAGTTCAACATGGAATGATCTATGTTTCTCTGCGCCATATCATTATTTGCTGTAGTAGTTTCTCATAGGGAATTGCAAACTTGGACATTTGATAAATACATTATTATAAAAATTCTGATACACCAAAATAATAAATATCCTCACCTCAAAGAGTGGTAAATCATGGGACAAAAATTTTGGCAGATTTACATCAATAATAGATCTAAGCAGCAAAATTTCTTCATTTTCATTTGGATATTTCAGCTAAAAGAAAATACACTCATGATGAAATCTCCATCTGCTAAGTGCATCCCCTACATCTTCACACACACGCGCGCGCGCACATGCATACACACACAGGCCCCAAAGACAATTTAAACCCACATAAAACTGTTCTCATTTCTTTTCATTTAATTGGATTGTTAATAATTTTAGAGGTTGAAAAAATTCCCAAACACTTGTGGTAATCTCAAAGTTTACTAAAAACCTGGTTGAACTCTGAACCTGTTGTCAGGCCCATAATAAGGTTTGCAGAGTTCACAAAAATATGAACTCCAAATTATTTCTCCCAACTTCAGTACTTTATTCAACATTTCACTCCAAAGTTTCTCCTATTATCATGCATTTAATTTTCCAGAACCCTCTTCCGTTCCTTTAGAATCTTTCTGCCTAATAAATTCCATGTTCCAACTTAACTGGCTTTACTCTTACAAAGTCAGTGATGCCCAGCAGTCAAGTTCAGAGCACCCAATGCCAAAGCTAATCTTATTCATATGGACTTTGTCTTTGGATCAGTCTAACCACACCTAAATTGTGAGGTGTCAAAAGTCTATTTTGTTATTTGAGAAGCTATTATTTTAAAGCAAGTGTTTAAATTGTTTCTTGATATAATAAAAACAAACTTCAAAATATTCAAGCCAACACTTTCAACAATTCTAAATTAGCTTTTGACAAAGGATGAAAGGATTCATTTGCAGGATTCATTTGCTATGTAACTTTAATAGCTCAATTCCATAGTCAAGATGTCAGTGATAACATACACTAGACAATGCATTATCTTTCCCATTATCTGACCACAGTGTAATCCTGACAACGCCAGGTTAATACAAATTGTTACTTCTAGTTGCATTTGTTTATTGCAAAAAACAATGGTGTGCAGTTATTCTAGGCTAATGTGAAATAGAATATTACCATTATATATCAGCATTCTCAGTAACATTTATTACAGAAGATAAAAATGCATGCCATGGTTCTTAATCATGTAGAATATATTTTAAAATCTTTATCTTTGACAAAACATGAACATGAAAATTTTATAAACTCCTAGGTCACATTTTGCATTTTGCTATTAAGTATAGCCTACCTTGCTTTGTTTCATAAAGAACTAATGCACAGTTTTAGTTCACACCTCCACAAAATACTTTCAATGAAAAGTTACCCAAGTCTTAAAATATATGGATTTTTCCATCTATATAGTTATGATTTATACCATTTTAAAATACAAACATTATATTGCAAGTCTATAACTGCTAGTCTACAATAGGCTGTAATTATATAATTACATTAATTGATAATGTTTTGGCACATTTGTATATATTTATTAATTATACATTATTTCCTTTAAAGCTGTACATATTCATATAGACTGAAAGCCTTCAAAATATTTCTCAGCAGCAAGAAATTTCATTCCTTGGTAGTACTTATTTTCATACATTTAAAATTACAGAACAGAACTCAGTAAGAATTACGTCTAAGTTTTTACAAATCATAAAATTTCCTTTTTCACATGTGCAAATGATCAACTATTTTTTTAGTACAATAGCTGGATTTTTTTCAGTTGATGAAACCAACCAGTTACTGGAACTCTGTGAAGACACAGGGTCCTGAGATTTATGAATAGAAAATTCATGAGTAAGAAATCACTTGAGTTCTCTACCTTCAGATTCCCAGCAGCGGTGAGCACAGACTTCACGGCTCTCATGCCATAGTCATAGTGATGTTGTGAGGACAATTGCTCTGAACACAAGCGGTAGGTAGCCACGATTTTTACAGACAGTGGCCGAGCTGTGACAAACCCACAGGAGTACAAGACTATTTCAGCAATCATGGCATAGTCAGGCACCATCATTGCTACTGTCCGAAAGAGAGCCTACAGGAGTGCAGGAAAGGCATTTTTGAAAAGACCATTGTAAAGACAACCCTACTATGCATTTCCTAATGCGTTATGACCATATAGCTTTTCTGCAATAATGTTCAATTACAACGTCCAAATCATATAGATAAAAACACTTAATTTTAAAAACGCGTTTCTTGTAATTGTTATAAATATCATTAATTTCTATATCACTATTTTTCCTTAAATTATGCTTTTAAGAACGTTCATGATACTCAGGTTTTGGGTGAACTATTAATTCACATGCTAAGTATCAATTATGCTCTATTCTTCTTGGGAAGTGACAGGTTATAGGGAAAATATATCCAAGTCTGCTGGGATGTCCAAACGCTGGGCTTTTCATATGGGCTGGTGAGAAAGTGCATGGTATTGGGAGACCAGGCTTCGAGTGAGACTCTCCTGGAATCGAATTAATTTTATGCTGCGGGCTAATCAGATAACTCCTAATAACAAGGCTATGTTAGATAAATAAGGTATTTTGAGATATTTTTAACTTTTTGAGTCTGCAGTCACCACGTCAGTTTTTCACCAAGCATAATAAAGAAATAAAAACTGGAAATAAGCCACAGATAATTATTATTAATTATGATAAATCAATTTTCCAAATTGTAAAGTTTTTTTTCTCATCGTATTTTTAAATGTTGTGGGACAAATAAATGTCATGTGATAGCTAAGTAGAAAACTAGACAGATTTCAAAAGAATAAATAAGAAAATTTAAGTTTAGAATGTCAGTATGTATCAGGACCTACTTCAGTAGCTCATACATTAAGCCAGGACCTTTGTGTACTAAAGATAAAAAAATGGCAATTTTTTTAAGTAGGCTCCATGCGCAACATGGGGCTTGAATTCAAAACCCCAAGATTGAGAGTCACATGCGTACTGACTGAGACAGCCAGGTGCTCCTAGAAAAATGGCAGTTTTATTCAGATAGTTTATAAATATCTTCTGGGAATTCACTGAGTTACCTGAAACACAAGGCAGATAGGAAATAAGACATCTTGCTTAAGTGATCTGTTATGACTGTTCCAGGTTGAGAACAAATAAAAGATTGGCATCAAGCAAGATCCTTCCAATGTGTTATGTTAATTACTAACTAGAGGCCTTAGTACTGCTATTTTATCAATAAGGTTACCATTAAATAAAGAATAAAATGTTAAAAATATATGGCTTGAGCAAATAATTTGAAACAGAGAAGCTTAAGCAAGTGCTCTAAACCACTACATACTTGAGGAAAAGAGAATGCAAGAGAATTACTATACAGATGGTACCTCTTTAAAAGGGTAGGTTCTCACCAACTATTTTTTTTTTTTTTTTCACAAATAAGAGAAAGAATGAATGAACCAATCAGTCAGTGGGTCCCCCTAGGTTTGGGTGGTCCAGTCTTTCTACAATAGTATCAACTGCTATTAGTTTCAGGTGAAGATCCAGGTCTGTGTGGTGTAGGCTTCCCCCTGACCACATCAGATATTTCACAAATTTCTATTCACATTCCCTCAGCCCTACTAGCAATATGGCCATGGAACACCATGGAACAGACAGATCAGTGGCCAAGAGAACAAAAAATACAGTGTGGTAAAGAAATTTCAAGGGGTTATCATGATGTTCCATCTACTAGGAATCCTCCACCAAAGATTTAACATTGATTTCTATTTACCACAGAGAAAAGCATCTTCCTCAAAACAATTTTAGGTGAATATCTTAATTCAATGGTTCTCAAACTGTGTGAGAAATACTGATATGATATGGTTTGATTTGGAATGTGTCAGAAATAATTTGTTAGTAATAGCAATAAGTTTAAAGGTACTTTAGTGTTCTTAAAAAAAATTTAAGTTCAATTCTGGTTTAACCAATGATGTACTCTCTTGAATGTAAAAGAAGAATCTAGCTCCAGGTATCATACCAGGGCTTGAATAAATTCTGATACAGGTATCAGAATGTAAGCATTATCCTTCTGGAAAGCTATGCATCAGGTTATTGGCTTTGTGACATTAGAAGATCTGGAACATGCCCATTTTACCATGGCTTCTAACATTCAACTATTCTGAAATGTTTATTGAATATTGATTCTTCCAAATAGTTTTAATATTAAATACAGCTTCTCTAATGTAGCAATGTGCTTAAGAAATTGCTCCACTATGCAGATCTTATCTAGATGTACAGGAAGTCAAAATGGGACTATCTGCATGACGACATAGGTCTAGGGAGATGGCAGGACAGATGCATTGGGTCCTAATTCCCAGGTTCTTGTAGATCAGGCCAAGAACTTTGAGCTTTTTTCCTGTAGGCAAAACAACAACAACAACAACAAAAACAAAACCCAATAGCTTTTTAGGTCTGGAAGTTACAGGATTAGATTTCTTCTGAAGACACTGGTAGAATTATAATGGGAAATAAATTATAGTGAATTTTAGTGGAGAAGGGACTGGTGACAAGCGAGCTGTTGCAGTAAGACACACAGGGGAAGAATGAGGAGGGAGGGAAGGAAGGTGCAGCAGTGGGACCAAGCAAGAGCAACAAGAATTATAAGGCTTTTGTATAATAGGATGCCTGGTTTTGGTGACTGGCTGAATCACTGGGTGAAGAAGAGGGAAGTCTCGGGCGCCCGGGTGGCTCAGATGGTTAAGCGTCTGGCGTCTGCCTTCGGCTCAGGTCATGATCCCAGGGTCCTGGGATCGAGTCCCGCATCAGACTCCCTGCTCCTTGGGAGCCTGCTTCTCCCTCTGCCTCTCTCTCTCTCCCTCTGTCTCTCATGAATAAATAAATAAAATCTAAAAAAAAAAAAAAAAAAAGAGGGAAGTCTCGAGGATGACTCTGAAGACATTCTCTGGACCTCAGTAAGCTTTTTTTTTTTCAAGGAAGATCTATTTCTTTCTTTTCAGACTGACATTTTTTCAAAATTGTTAGGTATTTCCATATACTTGAAAATAGATGTTCTGTAGCCATTGTAACCAAGAAGACTGCACAGTAGGAAGAACAACAACAAAGCTATCAGAATTTGAGAGCAGTTTTTGGCCTGAAGTAGAAGGAAAATCCATCACCCACAGAACCACAAGGTGGATATTTTGACACTGTTCCAACATGCACAGCACATAAAACTGCGACACAGTCTGCACAGGGCATTAAAAGACTGAACTTTTTATAATAGTCCCAGCCTTTTATCATTAGCTATTCACAGATTTTTGCCTTTACAAATACTATGTATTCAGACTGATCCTACTGAAGAAAAGAAAAACATGGGCGAACAAAAGAACTGCTACAGAAAGAGTTCTCCAAACGTAAATCACAATGAAAAGTTGCAAAACGTTTCTTAGATAAGAGGATTTACTGGTTTTTATTTTTTAATCATACCTTCCTTCACTTAGGCAAAGTATTAAAACATCTCATCTAATACATAAAAGTATATGGAATGGAAATACCAAAATACTTCATAGCAATTACTTGAATTGAAAGTCTCTTCAGTGGAGAAGAATTCCTCAACTAGTCTAAGAAGCTGTCAGTCTAAATATGTGAACAGCAGAAAGGACTATAGGGCTGAGAGTCAGAAGACTTGGTTTTGGATCTGCAATTACCACTGCATTATTCTTCAACATTGTTCTTTATGCTCTAGCCACAAATGCAATTTATCAGAAAAGTATATAAAATGCCCAAGATATGAGGAAATGTCCTATTTCTCTCATAATCAAGTTTTTTTAAGTAAAGAGTCTAGTCTATTCAATTAGCAAAGTGTTTTGCTCTTTTTACCAGGAAAAAAAAAATAGTGTTGGGTATAAAGGACAATTGAGAATTGATGTGGGCTGTGAATTATTTCAACCTCTGTTGGGAGGCAATTTAACAACACAGCTCTCGGTCCTGTGACCATACTTAAGGAAATATTTTAAAATAGACAAAAGCCTTAAGTAAAAACTGCCCATTGCAATATTATTTATAATGAAGGAAAACTAAAAGCAATCCAAGTGTCCAACAGTAAGATGCAGTTCGGCAAATTTATTTACAGTTTGGATTATGTTTATAAAGATAGGAAAATGCTCATGTTATAATACTAACCTGAAAAAAACAACCCAGCATACACAACTGCTGGATTCTACCATTTAAAATTTGCCTTTTAAAAGATATTTAAAACTGAAGGATACAATATAGTAAGCAATAGAATGGGTATCTTTTTCAGTATTTCCTATATTTTCTAATTTTCTATAATTATCAGTTATTAAATATCAGTCTGGAAGTTACATCCAGTTTGCACATTCATTTTCTAAAGGTACTCAAAGCTTTAAAAGTTATTTTCTAGGGGCACCTGGGTGGCTCAGTCGGTTAAGCATCTGCCTTCAGCTCAGTTCATGATCTCGGGGTCCTGGGATCGAGCCCTACATCAGGCTCCCAGCTCAGTGGGGAGTTTGCTTCTCCCTCTCCCTCTGCTCCCCCTCTGCTTGTGCTCTGTCTCTGTCTCTGTCTCTCAAATGAATAATAAAATCTTTAAAAATAAATAAAAATTATTTTCTAAAACAGTTTTCTAAAATACAATGTCCAAAAGCAAATATTTTGCATAAAATTCAAGGAGAGCATGTTCTTTCTTTTTACATATTAACTTTGTAAACTACAGAAAGGAAACAGATGATCTAATTGTCCCTTTTGTACCTTCAGGTTATCCGGCAGCTCCGATCGCCCAGCATATCCTGGGTTCATGGTTATAAAGACAGCGCAAGTGGGGTCAAGTTTTAACTCAGTTCCTTCAAACACTAGTGTATCGACACCTGCATTAATACCTGTGGGTCATCAAGAATGAAATGACTCAGCAATTCCACATTTAAATGCAACTTGTGCCATCCATTATCTCCTATATTTCTACTGTTTTGACATAATGCAAAGACAAACCAGTCCATTACCTCTTTGGATAGTAAGAATTTGTTGAGCAACCACGGACAGTACTTCCAAATCAATTCTGTTAAACTCATCAAAGCAAGCCCAGGCTCCACAAGATAACAGTCCCTGGGAGAAAAGAGTAATGAAATTTTTCAATTTTATCTGATTGAATATTGCTTTGAAATGTTGCATTTTCACCTGATATTTTCAAGGATTTAATATCCTATCAAGGAAACTGCTTATTCATCTTTATCTTTAAAGACAGTGTATTATTTTTTTTTATTAGAAATTCATTATTCTGCACGAATAAGGAGTTTGATCAATTGGAAAATTGTCCATTTGATCAATAGCTTTTTACTTTGTGTGTATCTTTTGGCATTTAGATGTATACCTGTAATCTCATAGCCTTTCTTACTTTTTATGTGCAAGTTGATTTTGTTTGCTTTTTCTACATGAACATCATAGAATAGATTGCAATATTTCTCTAAATAAGATGACTTCTGTTGCTAATGAGACTATTTTGTGGTCTGAGCACCTTAATAGTCAACCTACATAGTTTGAGGCTCTAGCTTACACTTCTAACTCACAGCTACCTCACAAATATGTGCCATTTGGGCATTAGAGAAAACTGGGCCACCAGGCTTGAGTAGCTCAGTCCAAATTCAAATTTATTTATTTATTTATTTATTTATTTATTTATTTATTTATTTATTTTTAAAGATTTTATTTATTTGATAGAGAGAGACACAGCGAGAGAGGGAACACAAGCAGGGGGAGTGGGAGAGAGAGAGAAGCAGGCTTCCCGCCGAGCAGGGAGCCCGATGTGGGGCTCAATCCCAGGACCCCGGGATCATGACCTGAGCCGAAGGCAGATGCTTAACAACTGAGCCACCCAGGTGCCCCCAAATTCAAATTTATTTTTTAAAAAATCAATTTGACATTTATTGAATGCATATTCTGTAGATTGTATATATATGTGTGTGTGTGTATGTTTCACTGATTAGCTGGTATGTTTCAGGCATGATGCATGTATCTTTTATGCAAAGAAACTAAGACTATACCTACAAGATGTTAATTAGTACAAGGCCACAGAGCTAATAGTGGCTGACCTTGGATTTGTACACAGTTCCATCTACTGAACCACACTGGATTAAACGTGAACTCTGCATTTTGAAGAATAGCACATTTTCATTAGAGAAGACTATGACTTTTATTTCTACATATCATAAGAGGACTAGAAACCACAGAGAACCAAAAAATACTTATGAAGTCACATATTCAAATAGTTATAAGGATTGTGACGTTATTAATAAGACCCAGGTCTTTTCTATTCTGTACCCCTATTATTCAGCATGATCCTAACAAAGTATCTTTATAACCAATAAATACTTATCAGTAAGCAACTTTGATACCAAAAGTGTATGAATCTATATCAAGGAATTAAGAAAATCATTATATATATTCAAAAATTGAGTAGTACATACCAGACTTTTCCTTAAATGTTTAGGAATATAATGGCTATTCAAACTAAACTACACAGAGACTCTTTTAGACTTATTATCTCTTTCTTAAAAAAATCATTACAACAAGGTTGTATATCATTACAGAGTATGATTAAAATGGTAACTGGTCATTCAAATGTTTTCTTGATATGTTATTTATTATATTTTTGACTTTTAAAATCTTACCCTAATTGTTTCAGCATCACAAATATAGAGACTCTTTAAGTTCCAAATCTGTTATAAAATGACCTTGCCATATATCAGGCAGGGACAGTTTACTGTATAGGGCAGGACTGGTATATTTGTTTTGTTTGGTTTTCTTTTTAAACGTTAACTTTTCTCAAGAAATGTTGGAAAATAATTACAGAAACTTTAAAGATAAGAATTACAGAATCTTCACAGAAAAATAGACATTAACAAATAAACAGAAGCTATAATCCCAAATGGATAATTCTGTGTTCGACTGTTCCAGCTAACATTTTAAAAAATAACAGCCTGTAACAACAAAGCACTAAAATGACCAGACATTATAGCTTTATAGACAGGTATGTTACATTTTTAATTCCCCCTTTTGCAATCTTACAGACTCCTAAGAGTGGGAATCTGACTCAGTATAAGAAAAAAACAAGCATTTTAAGTTTGCAAGAAAAGATTAACTAGAGTGTATCTATGAAAGTAAATTACTGAATCATAACTGGTTAATAATAAGAGCTACAGGTTAAAGACTTTAGATTCTGCATGGCCTTTACATGATGTAGAGGTTCTCAAATTTTTAGCTGCCCCAATATCCTGAAGGCACAGCACTCATTCCTATCAGCCATAGTGACCCATTACAACAGGGACTGGAGACACAGGTAAAGCTCCTTTCTTAAGTAAGCTTTTGAAATAACCCTACTTCTCTGGAGAATGGAGATAGCACTTTAATTTTACTTAAAATACAGTAAGTCTTTTACTTGCATTAAATTATGTTTCATTATAAATAGCTTTCCTCTCTGAGCAGTTATTTTGTAAAGAAGTGAGTCAATTCAAACCTTAAAGAATTTTCCTAAAGCCAGATAATCCAACCCATCAGAGCAGTTGAAAACAACACATTGTTTGGCCACTGCTTTTGCTAAATCTTTGGTAGTTTCAGTCTTTCCAGTGCCAGCTGGCCCTTCAGGTGCTCCTCCAAGGTGCAGGTGAAGGGCTCCAAACAAGGTTCTGAAATATAAGAAATAAGCAATCTTTGTAGAATAATGTCATTTTTAATATACATCATGAAAAGAGGAAAAGTTTAAACTGAGAGCCAACTTTTCCACTTCCTCTTCAATAATTTCTTCCTTCCCATGAACCTCTGAAAAATCTCTGACTGTGCATTACTTTATCTGTTATTATATTTCACTCCTGAAGAGCTGATTATATGTGACAGAATCAGAACAAACACACTTGAAATTCAGGGCTGACTCTCGTTAATACAGAGAATTCAGCTGATGCTGAACCACCCAATCCCCCTAACTGCAAACATTCAGAAATGCTACATTAAAAAAAAAAAAAGTAACTTTCGAAATACATAGCCATTTTTGAAAGAATGTAAAGGAAATCACCAATGAAGAGGGAATGCAAAGATGTCAGTAATTAGGTGCTAAAGCTATAGAGGTACATATTGTTTTTGGGATCTGCATACAAACACAAGTGTATTTACAACCACAGAGAAACAGAAAAAAAATTTTTTTTTTAAATTTTTTTATTTGAGAGAGAGATCTAGCGAGGAGGGGCAGGGAGCAGAGGGAGACAGAGAGAAGGTCTTAAGTAGACTCCATGCTGAGCCCGGAGCCCGATGTGAGGCTCAATCTCATGACCCTGTGATCACGACCTGAACCAAAACCAAGAGATGGACGCTTAACCAACTGTACCACATAGGCTCCCCGAAACAGAAAAATTCTTATACTGCGTAAGGTGAAGAGCTGGAATGCATTCACTTATACAAACTTAGAAGCCTTGAAAAGCTGACTTATCTCTAAACTAAAATTACTCTAGCAACCTATCGAGAAAGACAAAGAAAGATCAACTACAGAGGAGATAGGAAGCTTACCCTTCATTGCAGCACCCAGTGGAAAGCTTCATGGGGATAGGGTCCAAATGTCCATTATCCATGGGCACATGAACCCAAATTGAGAAATTAACACTGAAATTTTGTTTTGGACCAGAGAAAACCCTAGAGCCCTTTTAAGAGATAAATGTGAAACTGTTCCACATGGACACCTCCACAGCTGAAAAAATGTAAGACTGCATGGGGAAACAACCCTTACTAAAATGAGCTCATAATTAAAACCAGAGAGAGAGAGAAAGATCAAAGTTAAGAGTCAGACTTGCAGCGGCAGATGGACAAAGGTGCGAGAGAATTACTATATACTTGGTACTCTGGTATCCTGATGATTTATTTAATGAGATTTTAAATAAAAAGGAATAGACAGGGGCGCCTGGGTGGTACAATTGGTTAAGTGTCCAACTCTTGGCTTCGGCTCAGGTCAGACCTCGGGGTTGTGAGATTGAGCTCCACATCAGGCTCCACACTCAGTGCAGAACCTGCTTGAGTTCCTCTCTCTCTCTCTCTCTCCCTCTGTCCCTCCCCCACCCACTCTTTATTTCTCTAAAATAAATAAAGAAATCTTAAAAAAAAAAAAAGCAAGAGACATAAAATTATGAGAAAAAGTCAGTTTCATAAAAGAGACAACTTGAAATCTAGCAATAAAAAATATAGTTATTGGACTTTTTAAAATGATACCAGATTAAATGGCAGATTAAACATAAAGAGAAATATGCACTACAAGATAAATATGAGGAAATCATCCAAGAAGATACCAAGATGGAATATAAGAAAAGTTGAGAGACAAAGGAAAAAAAGGAAGAGAATGGGGAAAAAGGCAAAATTTAAAAAGCAATGGCTGTGGGGCACCTGGGTGGCTCAGTAGGTTAAGCATCCAACTCTTGGTTTCAGCTCAGGTCATGATCTCAGGGTCTACCTGCTGAGCATGGAGCCTGCTTAAGATTCTCTTTCTCCATCTCCCTCTACCCTTCCCCTCCTCACTCCCCCCCAAATAATAAATAAAAAGCAATAGCTGAGAATTTGCCAGAAATTAAGAAAGATATGAACTGAAAAGTCTCAAGTGGGATAAATAAAAACTCATCCACATACAGTAGCATTACAGTGAACATCAACAATAAAGAGAAAATCTTAAAAAACATGATAGAAAAAAATTACCTACAAAGGAAACATAATAACAGTCTACTCAGTAGTGGCAATGAATGCCAGGAGAATAATATTTTTGGAGAGCTGAGGGGAAATTATGGTTCACTTACAGTTGTATACCTAGCTATCCTATCATTTAATAATTGAATGAAGACCAAATTTTGTTTAAAAACAAAGACTGATAGAGCTCACTACTTGCAGAGCCTCATTGAAACAATTACTGAAGGATGTTGCCTAGTAAAAAAAAAAATGAAATCAGAAAGAAGGCAAAGGAAGAAGCAATTGTGAGTTAAGACAATGATAAAGTTTTTGGTAAATGTATATAAATATTAGACATAAAAAAATATGTAACAGAATATAAATAGAGCAATCTATGCCAGATAATCTTATCTTACAGATAGTAAAATTGGCCACCTAGCACCAGGGCATATAGAATTTGGCTAGGAAGCTTGTAAAAGAGGGGTCAAGAGTAAAGATCTTTGGAAAGAGCTGTTAGTGTGTTGTTTATTTCCCGTCCCTCTGTAGAGAAGAATAAAGCACTTGCCCCTCTCCCAAACTACCTGTGGGGGCTTTAGAGAACTATTCAGAGAGCTTGGCACACTGTCTGACCCCTGGAATTTGTGTAACACAGGAACTGGGAATTCAATCACAACTTAAAATATTTAAAGTCAAGAGAATGCCTGTAGCTATTCCTGATGGCAGAGCTGGGGAAAACGGTGACAGTGAGAGAGATGTACTCATACTATTGGCAAAATAAATGTATATCATCTGACCAGATCTAGATCCCACCTGAAGGAAGCTAGATTTGAGTCACGTTGAATGGAACTCTGTGCAGGAGGCCCACCTAGCATTGGAGAAGACACCAAGGTGAGCGTCCATGTGTGGCTGACCTCAGACAGAGGCTGAAGCAAAAGTCACCAGCAGGCAGCCAGAGAAGGCATTTTCCACAGGTGACTGGCGGGGGAGGGTTTCCAAAAAACCCACATAAATATCCCATGGGAGATCTGGCACATATAGGCTTGTGCCCTCATTGAGAACACTAAACAGCCAAGAGATAGTAGCCACACAAGACAGTTGTCACACATGAACCCACCTGTCCCTTTCTTTCTCCCTTCCTCCATTAACCCCCAAGACTGGAGGAGCCAAGGATGAGCAATGGAGAGAATAATGCAAAGGACAGGGATAAAACTGACAAAACCATTGACCACATTTGCCTCCCCAAATAAAGGCCTGGAGGTTGTGTGAAGCTCAAGCTGGGAGAGAAAGGGAATTTTAAAGCGGATGAAAGATGTTAGCTTTGATATAAGACCTAAATGGACTTCTAATACCTGAAAAAAATAACACTTTAATTTAGATTTTGACAATAATTTGGAATATGGGAGATGGAAACTTGCATTAAAGTTGTTAAAGCCCTTTTATTATTCAGAAGCATGATAGAAAAAAAACTTCAATGTAAACACCTACGAGTTACTTAATGGAGATATCCAGCAAGCATGTAGCACAAGTTTACAGGAGAGACCTTGGCTAGAGATACAGACTTGTGGATCTTCAGAATGTAAGCTATTAAAGCCTGAAAGTGGGTGAGATCATTTGGGAAACTGTGAAGCATGAGACAAAGCACCACATGAAAACAGAAATCTAGAAATTTCTGTGTTTCAGGGGAAGCTGTAGGTTGCCTCAAAGGATCAAAAACAAAGAGAAAGTTTCAAGAAGAAAGAAGAAATGAACAATGTAAACAACAATAGCAATATCAGGCAATACTTAGCTCCAGAGCTAAGAGGAGAAAGCCAGCAGGGAAAGAGAAATTGAAGGTCAAGTTGAGAAAAGCATTAAGAGTCTAGGAAAAGATAACATAGGATACATTTACCAAGTGGAAGATAATCTGTTTCTTTTAAAGATTTAGGTGAAATTTAGGGGTCTAGGGGTGAAATTTATTTCCAATAGACCCATAAATTAGTGAGTTTACCTGTAACATCGATCCGTGAGTGGAGTAATAACCAACCGAGGGGAATTACCCAGATACTCATATCCATATCGTAAGCCAGCATTGATCATCTTTGTTTCTAAATTATTCTCCTAGGACAAATCAGAGAAAATGAAGTTAACTTAAATAACAAAATTTTAAATAATATGAAATCTCAAATTCCTTAATAAATAATTGTCAAGTTATAAACAACATCTTTTAAAATTCACTTTTCAGGGGCACCTGGGTGGCTGTCAGTTAAGCGTCTGCCTTCGGCTCGGGTCATGATCCCAGAGTCCTGGGATATAGCCCAAGGTCAGGCTCCCTCCTCAGCGGGGAGCCTGCTTCTCCCTCTCCCTCTGCCCCCCTCCCCCCCCCCGCTAGTGCTCTCACTCACTCTCAAATGAATAAATAAAAAATCCTTTAAAAAATTCCACTTTTCAGACATCATTAAATTCAGTAGAAGAATTCAATATCTAATTTCCTCAGATAAGTCTGAAGTCACTGGCTTCAATTTTTTCCATAGGTATCTGTGGAAAATATATTTGTTCCTTATCTCTCCTGTATTTTCTTTTCTTTTTAATTGCTAAGGCTTTTTTTTATTAAGGTATAATTGACATATAATATTAATTTCAAGTATAAACATAATTACTCAATATTTGTGTATATTATAAAATAATCACAGTAAGTCTAGGTAAGATCTATCATCATAAGTACAGTTTTCCTATAATGAGAATTTTAAGATTTAGTCTTAGCAACTTTAAAAATGCAATATGGTATTATTAACTATAGTCAAACATACAGTGTATTATGTCCCCATGACTTATTTATAACTAGAAGTTTACACCTTTTTACTCCCTTCACCCATTTCTCCCCCCTTCCCACTCTCAGCCTCTGGCAACCACCAATCTGCTCACTGTATCTATGAGCTTGGTTTGTTTTAGGTGCACTTATATATAAGTGAGATCATACCGTATTTGTCTTTGTCTGACTTATTTCACTTAGTGTAATGCCCTCAGGGACAATCCATATTGTTACAAATGGCAAGATTTCATTTTTTAATGACTGAATAATATTTCATTCATATATATACACCACATCTTCTTCATTCATTCACCTGTCAATGAACATTCAGGTTGTTGCTATAACTTAGTTATTGTAAATAATGCTGCAATAAACATGGGGGTGCATATACCTTTTTGAGTATTTTTGTTTTCTTCAGATAATACCCAGAAGTGGAATTGTTGGGTCATATGATAGTTCTATTTTTTTATTTTTTTGAGGAGACTGCCTCATGTTTTCCATACTGGCTGCACCGATTTACATTCCCACCAACAGTGCACAATGGGTCCCATTTTTCCACACCCTTATCAGCATTTGTTATCTTTTGTCTCTTGATAATGCCCATCCTAATAGGTGTGAGAGGATCTCTCATTGTGGCTTTGATTTGTATTTCCCTGATGATGAGTGATGATGAGCATCTTTTCATGAACCTGTTAGCCATTGTATGTCTTCTTTGGAATAATGTCTATTCAGATTCTTTGACCATTTTCAAAACAGGTAGTTTGTGTTTTTGCTATTGAGTTGTAGGAGTTCTTTATATATTTTAGAGCTTTCCCCCTTATCAGATATGATTTGCAAGTATTTTCTTCCACTCAGGAAGTTGCCTTTTCATTTTGCTGATGGTTTTCTTTGCCGTGTAGCACTTTTTAGTTTGATGTAGTCCCACTTGTTTATTTTTGCTTTTGTTGCCAAATCAAAAAAAAAAAAAAAAAAAAAAAGTCATTGCCAAGACTGAGTTAAGGGGCTTAACATCTATGTTTTCTTCTAGGAGTTTTATGTTTCAGGTCTTACATTCCTGTCTTTAATCCATTTTGAGTTAATTGTTGTGTATTGTGTAAGACAGTGGCCCAGTTTCAGTATTTCCTATGTGGCCATTCAGTTTTCCCAACACTATTTATTGAAGAGACTTTCCTTTCTCCATTGTATATTCTTGGCTCCTTTGTCATAAGTTATTTGGCATATACGCTTGGGTGTACTTCTGAGCTCTCTGTTCTGTTCCATTGATCCATGTGTCTGTTTTTATGCCAATACCATTCTGTTTTGATTACTCTAGCTTTGTAATATAATTTGAAATCAGGGAGCATGATGCCTCCAGCTTTGTTGCTCTTTTTCAAGACTACTTTGGCTATCTGGTATCTTTTATGGCTGCATACAAATTTTAGGATTGTTTGTTTTATTTCTGTGAAAAATGCCATTGGAATTTTGACAGGGATTACATTGAATCTGTAGATTGCTTTGGGTAGTAGGAACTTTTTAACAACATTAATTTTCCAATCCACAAGAACAAAGTATCTTGTCATTTATTTGGCAATTTCCTTCCATTTCCTTCACCAATGTCTTAGAGTTTTCAGTGTGCAAGTCTCTCACCACCTTGGTTAAGTTTGTTTTTAGGTATTTTATTCTTTTTGATATAAGTGGGGATTGTTTTTTAAAATTTCTCTGATAGTTCATTATTCTCCTATATTTATAATTAATTGTTCGATTCATTTTCACTACAAAGTGGGTATTATCTTATTGCCATTTTACAGATAAGAAAACGGATGCTTACAGACAATAAGTAACTTGCCCAGGTCATACATCTGGTAAGGGAAGGGTCTGGCATTTGAAATGATTCCACTATCTACTACCTCTCCTGTGGTTTTCCAGGGGTCTGGTTCTTGTCTTTTCTCCTCCCACTCCATACCTTTAAGCCTTTCACAGAAGTGAATCTGTTAAGAATTTTTTTTTTTTAAAGATTTTATTTATTTATTTGAGACAGAGAGAATGAGAAAGAGAGCACATGAGAAGGGGGAGGGTCCGAGGGAGAAGCAGACTCCCTGCCGAGCAGGGAGCCCGATGCGGGACTCGATCCCGGGACTCCAGGATCATGACCTGAGCCGAAGGCAGTCGCTTAACCAACTGAGCCACCCAGGCACCCAAGAATTTTTGAGTCCGTATCTCCAGATATCCTCAGCAACTTCCTCCCACTCTCAACTGGCCCCACTTTGTCCACTGTACTATTTCTACTCCTCCTGCCTTCCCAGTTGTGACTGCCATCACCACCCATCCAGGTGTCCCCATAAGAGCCTTCCTTCCAGATCATGTTTCCAGTTCTTTCAATTGATCAACAAGAGGAAACTTTCATGATGAAATCACAATAAAAGTCTGATTTTTTTAATATTCTTTAGATGTATCAAAAATCTAAAAACACAATTTTAAGCTGCTTAGTTCAGACATTTTACAGATTCAGCAAGCATAATGACTCATTTAAAATGAATAACTTTTTATAATTACTCAATTTGTGAGTGTCTCTATATGAATATGTATTTATATGTAACTATACATTTGAGCATGGATTTGGATATAGATAAAGATACAGTTTTTCGTACAGATGATATATAGTATTTGGCTGCCTTAATCTTCAGTCTGGAGAATGCTTGTTTGGGTACAGTCAGCCATCAGCAAAAAAATCCTATATTACTCATACTATTTCCCATGCGAGCAAGCAAGCACAAATTAAAAAGCTATGAGCTGAAATTGCCATGTAATAACATTCAGTGATATCACTTACTTGCCAATAGTACCTAAGCTGACTTAACCACTCGAAGTCAGAGTCATCACTAACTTTTTTTTTCACAAGTGATGCGAGGACATCCCTAGCATGGACATCCAGCACCACAAGGGCTCCCAGAGTAACACGATTCTGCTTGGACAATTTGCCACGGACCAAAGTCACAATATCATCAATTTGCGTGTTACATTTTTCCAAGTATTGCTCAAGAGCCTGAAAGAAAATAAGATATAAATAATGTGATCAGAATTTTTCTGAACAAAAACATTTTGCGCTAGTCTGAATACAGAGTGTTTCTGTACATTTTTTTTCCATATGACATGATTTAAAAATAATCGGTTTTTCTTACTACAAAAGTATTAGGTGAGCAAGGCCAATCTGGCCAGATGCACTGGACACACGTGGTTGCTACGTGTGGTCTACTCACCATCCTTTCCATTCCTATTTCCACTCCTCTGTCTGCTCTGTGGTTCTGGTGAGCTGTCCATCACCTTGCCCCATCTCCGTGGCAACAAGGGGTGGGAGGAGGTGTGACCCAACCAGAGCCAATCATGGTTCTTCCCAGGAATTGCTATACGAGCAGAGGGAATGAAGCGCCCCTCACTAGCTTTGGTGGACTCAGAGTATGCCGATAAAGAAAGAAATCGAACAGGTCTCCTGGGAGCATGGCAGTATAACCTATAAGACACTGCAAGCCTTCATCCCCACTGCGGAACCAAGCCCGCCAGAGACAAGCCGAGGGGAAAGACGACGCAAGAGAAGTGGCCGCAGCACCGATGCGCTGAGACCCCGGATTCCAGCTGCCTTGCATTCCACCAGTCCTTTCAGGATCGCTGTGTAAGCTTCCTGAGCTGGTGAGCAGTGCCAGTTCTGAGCACCAGGCTTGCTTTGCGATCGGTTTTTTTGGTGGGGGTAAATCTAATTAGTAAGTCAAAAAAGAGAAGAGGGTTTATGATGAAAATCAAGTTGGAATCAATGAGAACCGCTATGCTTGAGGGAAGGGGTATGCTCCAGCAGGCTGCTGTGGTTGCTGTTCTCCACTCTAATAATATTTAATAATTATTTAATATTTATATTAAATAAATTATTTAATAATTATATTAATAAATATTATTAATATTTAATAAGCACTGGGTACCGAGGAGCGCCTTCATTCCTTCAGGACCAGGTAACAGGTAGTGATGTAACTACAAGTGAGCATTTCCAAGAATGAGAAAAAGTTTAAAGGACGGGGCTGGAGCCTGCAAACTGTTTCTCTAACGGGGACTTTTCTTAGTGCTTGAACAATTTTATCTTTATTTTTAAGGAGGTCATTTTTTCAAAGGTTTGGTGTTTGAACACTGTTGCCTTCCTATTATTTACATGATCGGTTGCTATTAATTCTCTTCGTAAGCAGTGAAAGATAAACTTCTGTCCCACCCATGTTTCAATAGACATAAGTGTTTAAATTCTTGGAGCCAATTAGTGGATTTAAGTATGTTAAGCATATAAATTAGTAAGAACCAATTTGATCCTAAGAACATAAGCCACACCAGTGGGTGCATCTCAGTTTTCTCATCAGTAAAAGTGAGGATCATGTGAGCCTTACTATAGTTCAACAAAAACATAAAATAAAAATTTAATGTTTAGACCTGACAGTACAAATTATATGTCCATAAGAATTTATTACTACACCACAGTAGCAGAATGTTTTTTTCCTATACTAGGAAAGCAGACTTAGAGCGAAAATTTAATTTCAAACTGTGATAAACTGAGTTCTTTAGGAACAATATTATATGAATCAATGATAATTCATATTAGAGAGATAGGGAAAAAATCATGATATTGATCGCATTTTTGTTACATTTTCTTCCTTGTAAACCATTCTGCACAGTGAGCTAATGAATCTAAAAGGTAACTACTATTATATTCTGCCAAAATAAACCCTATCTGAAATCAAATATTTTTATCATACCTAGATCCTTCTACATATGTAATGATACAATGACTGAAAATCACATCAATATTTGCAATATCCTGAGCTCTGTGATAGCAGTGATTCTTTCATTCATTTTACAGTCCCTGTAATGCCTCATGCAGACTAGTTCCACAGTCCCCATTCGCTGAATAAATAAATCGAACAGGTCTCCTGGGAGCATGACAGTATAACATATAAGACTTTTGTAACATCTAGCTCTTGATTGTGGAACTAGACAAGAGTCTTCTGCTGCTCCACCAAGGTCATCTTCAAAAGTGAACCACACATTAATTAGGGGAAAAAATGATCAACACATACAATACTAAAACATATGCTAGCCTCCCGTGATGAAACTACATGTTAAATTTTTAAAACACCATCAGTGCTATAGAATACTAAAACACACGCTAGCCTCTCATAATGCTGCTACAGAACTTGAATGGCCTAAACATGGATGAAAGGCAAACAGGCACAAGGTGCACAGATAGGGATCAAGGGCATAATGAAACAGGGCAGTCGCAAGCAGATGAATAAGAATTTATTTTTAAGGACACATACAAAGCTTAATTTCATATCATGAAACTTAGCTATGACAGCACCATAAAATGCAACAGAAGAGTGCAGTCTGGCAAGCAACAATAACAGAGGTATAACTTGCTAAGTCTTGCTAAGCTACGGTTTTAGAGGACTTTGAGTCTATAACACTGAATCACCCTCAAGTAGCATGGGTTCTCATTTTGCCTTTCTCTGTGAATGGCTCCATACCTGCAGCATATAACATGAGCAGAAAAAAAAACTGAATAGACTGATAAATGAGTCAATAAATAACTCAATCTCAGTATCAGTGGATACTGCTGTAAACAAAACAAAACCCCTCTTTTATCTGTATGCAATATGGTAAGAACTCCAGGCAGATAGTTTTGAGCAGAGGGCACATTGACATGGGAGTGACCTAAATTGCATGTCGCTCAAGATTCAAATTATGCTTGGGAGGTAACTGGAAGCATGAAAAAGATATAGTTTACATTTAATGCTAGATGTCAACTCCTACTGTTTGCAGCTTGCTTGGAGTGAGACCAAAGACTTGACAGAGGAGTAAAGGTTTGATAAACACCACATTTAAACAGAAGAAATTTGGAAGGTGCTTACAAATTTGTCTAATCGGCTCACATTTGCTTCTTTGTTCCCTGCAGACTATGTCGCCAGTGGTGAGTGATAAAGTTGGTATCGTGGTTTGGGGAGCTTACCAGCAAGCAAGGAGGGAGACCCAGGAAGCTACATGTTGCCCCAGTAGCCTACAGTGGTGATGGAGGAAACTCCTGTGTGGGGAGGTTGACAAGCGGTAGCTTAAAAGTAAAGAGAGAAGAAAATTCTCTAGACCCACTGAACAAAAAGAAAAATGCGTATGGGGCTAGAAGCCAAGAGCCCAGAAGCAAGCTTACTGCTGTGAGGGAAACCCCTATTCCCCCATGCCCTGTGTTCCAGGAAGACAGACTTTTTCTGGGAAAACCCTGACTTCCTGCCCTATACCCTCATTCCTTTCCACAGGAAAGAAATAAATGACCCGTTGGTAAGTTTGGCAGAACTAAGCATGTGTCACTCAGCTCCTTTCTCTATGGGATCTGCCTGCTTACAGAGAACATTAGTCTCTCTCAAACCTCAACACTATCAGCATTCAACAGTACCTTAAAGACAATAATACCAAACTCCATGTCAAAAATATATTTAAAATTCATGATTTTAAACAAAAGAACTATGACTACTACATTCCAATTGGTGCATCAGTCAACTTGTATTCCTATCTCAAGGATAAGAATGTTGTATTAAATATGGTTTCTGTTGTTAATTATTAACAGCAATCCAATTAATATTATTAAATTAGTATGCCTAATATATTACAGTATTTAAAATTAAGCATCACTCAAAATATCAATAATTATTATTTAAAATCAATGCATTAAGAATAAAAATGAAAATAGTCAAAATAATTCAACCAATATCTTGTCTTCATAGGGTGGTTTTACTCAAGGCATAAAAGAAAGTTATGTTATTTTTCCTTCTAATCTTTCTGACTTTAGGAAGTTTCTTAGTTCTATTACCATTCTATTTTTAAAGGTACAAAAATGTATGTAATAACAGGATTGAGACTCAAGTACCCTTTTAAGGGTTTTAAGAGGATTGTCTTTATTTTGTTTTTTATAATTAGTGTATTCTGGCAGTAGTACTAGTTGAAAAAATGCTGAAAAACCTGGGGGTAATAAAGCTTACCTCTTGTCCCGTTGAAATAGCTGTTTGTACTTCCATCGTCCAAAAGATTTGAGATACACAGAGCACTGTCTGTCCTGGCCAATCTCTCACCCAGTTAATTCGCATATTTTGTGTATAGGCAAGCAATGCAGCTCTGATTACCTAATTGGAAAAAAAATGCTAAAGATCGTTTCACAGTTTACTTGAATGAGCTATACAATGAGGAGCTAACCTCCTAAACAGATTAGTTCATACTGTTCAACTTTTTACATCTTAGCCAATTATGAAGACTCAAAGCATTGGTGAGACTATTAAATTCAAGTTTATCCATATGCCTGTGAGCGAAAAAATACATAGCATTTTATTTTGTTGATATGTGATCAATTTGTGTGAACCACATTACATCAAATATTCATTTGACTAGTTCTAGCCACAGATATCCTACATACATTTAGATGGATCAAGCACAAGCAATTTTATTGTGAAATACATTTAAGCCATCCCAAAATGAGATCTGTCAAATCCATAGACAGTAATTTTCTTTGAACTTCATCAGATCCCCATTCAGCCATGGGCTCATGTACACATGCACACTCAGGCAAACCACACAACTCCTCTCAAGTTCCTCCTCTGTTTCCAGAGTTCACTTCTTCTCAGTCTGTAGATAGATGCCCAAGGCAATGATGACAAGCACAAGTGTATAATTCATTTATGGAGAGTTAAGTACCAGGAAAGTCAGGAAGTCTTATTTATGCTCTTTGCTACATGTTTTATGTCAAATCCATGTACTTCTCCTGCATACATTTTCAGTGGATTGACATATCCACTTTTTCCACCAGCCATCAGTGAGAAACATTCTAATCTTTTATATGTATCAACCAAAATAGTAATGTTGCCTGTGAGGTGATACCCACTTTAATGTTTGATTTCAGAAAAGACTGTCAAAATTAGATTTTTCTGAGAAATACATAAAGGATGTATGAACCTTTCTGGATTTCTAGTCTAGCTAGATATTTATGGAGCTGAACAGAGATGAAGGGCAGTGTTGGCTATTGATAACAAAGGAAATTTCAAAGGCCAGAAGGAGCCACAGAAAGGGCAGGTGAAAATGAGCAACTGAGAGATGGGAGGAACACAGAAAATAGAAGATACTGTACAAAATGTCAGGATGGAGTAAATACATGTTCTAGAAGGACAGTGTGGAAAGAACAAGAGGAAGACATTAAAATCTAAATCACAATTTCTGCATAGTTGGATGAGGAGAAATATGATTATGAAAAGTTGTTTATTATTGTATGTAAAATAGATCTATGTGTGCCATATGTAAATATATGTGTATATATAGATATATAAATTTATATATATTTTGGAAGTGACATACAAATGATAATCTAGTAAGATAAAGGGGCAAACATGCCAAGAACATGACTTTTTTATTATTTACAAATGACCCCAAATTCACTTAAGCATGCAATAGTCTTTTGAGCATACAAATGCATACAGTAAAACATAGCAACACACATATTTCTATTTGTAGTACTTTATATTGCATTTGAGTAACACATTTCAGTAACACAAACTTACGCATAAACATTTGGGGAAGATATTTCCTACACAATTCCTTGCCATTCCATCTAAACACTCTGAAATGGCAACCAAAATACCTTCTCTAAGCACTTTGACAAAAAAAAAAATTTTAAAAATAGTTGTAATAGTATTAGACAGGTCTAAAACAATGAGTTATCACTGTATATATCAATTAACAAACCATATAACCAAGGCTGCTAAGTAGTGGTCAAAGTGGATTCATTTACATTGCTTACAACTACATAAATGGGAATCTTATTTGTCAATATGTCTCAAGGCCTATGAAATCTCATCTTTTTGACCTAGTGACCTATAAATAAGAAGTTATCATAAGAAATAATTCAATCAAAGAAACCAGCTATATCTATATGGATATTTAATCCACTATAGGGAGAAATGAAAAACTGTCCAAATGACTTTACATCTACTTAAAAACTATTATGAAGGCAGATATTAAAACTATATTTAAGAAGAGAAAGCACTCAGACACATGATATCCACTGAACATTTAGATTCTAAGGAATTTTTTTAATAATGTGTGAGAGAATCTGAAAAATCAATGAAAACTGTTGTTGATTAGGACATCATGCCATATTTCCTTCTCATTCCTGCTCTCCTGATCCCCAACTCAATCATGATTTTATTCTTGATGAAGAACTTGAATGCTAAGTCCACATTATAGTGAAAAAATGAATTTAAGTGCTCAGTTAATCTGTATTTGTTGCCATGACTTGAAATTTTCTACTAATAAATATAATTACAAATGACTAAGTTGATGTTTTATGAGATAGGGAAAATATGAAGTGACTGTTATAGGAAGTATTTGTGATTTTCTAACATTTTGGTATCTTTTTTGTATATACACGGAACAAAAAGATTCATTATAGAAACATACATGTCAAAGAGATTGATGTGAAACTGTAGAGAGATGCATCCAAGGCAAGACTAAACACAGACTCTGTAGAACAAGGTGTGTTTAATTAATGATGAAAGAACTAGCTTGTGGCTGCAAAAAATGGGACTTAGGACTAAAACCCAAGTTTTCTGTAGTATCAATGGTATTTTGTCCCACTTTTCAAGTGAGTCCCCAGGAAATTAATTTCATAGACCATATATTTGTCTTTAAGCCACCTGTTACAATTGAACTGGTAATTCATGACTCAATTTCTGTCTAAAGAAAACAGTGCATTTATTAACGATACGTTTTTTATATAATCTCTACCCCCAACATGGGGCTCAAACTCAGGTCCCCGAGAGCCAGAGTCACACACTTTGCCAACTGAGACACAGGTGCCCCCAAAGATACATTAATATTCTCAATCTTTACTAGAAATAATGATAAACACAGCCAAGTACCTTGTGGATGGATTTAATCATGACTCTCTCTAATTCAACCAACCACTTCTCCACTTGACCTCTGGCTTTGGCCGTTGAAATAGTCTCTGTGAGTTCCACAACCTCTCCTTCACTACTCTTCATGTGAGTAATGTCTAACATTTCTGTAAATTCTACTTTTGCAATTCCTTCAAAACATTTCTTCAAGTGAGGTTGCACCCTGTCAGGGGAAAAATGTTTAATAGAATTGATCAAAGTAAAGCAATTCCTTAACTCTCAGTGTTCTTTGTATATCAATCTTCATCCACAATTTATAAATGTGCATTATGTGTTAGGCCCCTACTCAGTGCTGCTAGGGATGAAACACTGAGGGGGAACAAAAGACATGATCCCTGCCTGTATGGGTTACACAGTCCAGTAGGAGGTCATCATTAATTGAATAATCACAAAAAGATCTGTCAAACTATAATTATAATAAGAGCTACAGAGGAGACACCCGTGAGGTTTTGTTTCCAACACAATGAATTGAAAGATGTTAAAAGTAACATAAGGAGCAAATCAATCTTGACTAATAGATCATACACTAATTGGAAGAATCTTCAAATGCACAAAACTAGCTTTTTCAACTGGGATCTTCAGAGACTGCTTACAAACCATGAACTAAGTTCAGCACTTTACATACCTCACAATTCGCTAAATCAACTGCTTTGAAGGTTTTCAACTATAGTCATTGTAATATAGATGGGAGGGGCTGAAGCCCTCATTTTTGGCACATTACCAATAACCAATTGAACTCATCTTTCAATAGGCAATGAAGAAGCGGAATGTAAAAATTCAGATGGAAATCTGAGCCTAAATTTATCTTTTTGTCTGGATTACTTGTCTCCTACTTTGAAGGCACAAGGCACAAAACTAACAAATTTAATAAATATCCATTCACTGTTTGTTATATACTAGACATACACATTCTTCTAAGGAATTGGGAATCAGCACTGGAAAAAAAAAAGTCAAAAATCTCAGCCATCATGAAGCTTATATTCTGCTAGAGGAAATCAGACAGTAAACAAATAAGTACATTATAGAGTATGCCCAGATAATAAAAAAAGATGCCAAAGGAAAAGAGGGCAGAAAAGGTAATCCAGGAAAGGTGGCTAGGAAGGGCTGGAATGGTTGCCATTAAATATAGCGGTCAGGGAAAGTCTTCCTGAGGGGCAGACATTTGAGCAGGTTTCCACAGAAATCTAGAGGAGGTAAAAGAAGTCATGGATATTTAGATAAGGAGCATCTTATGCAAAGAGGACAGTACACCAAGGGAGGAGGCTGCCCCTTTTATAGTGGAATTGGAAGGACTATAACAGAATGAACAAGAAAACAGTAGGAGATAAATAGGAAGGATAATGAGAGACCACCTGCATGGGTCATTGCAAGCCACTGTAAGAGTAATGTGTTCTGAAAAATCTGTAAGAGAAAATAAAGTATGAAATCCTCCCCAAGATGCATCACATTTGGAAAAATATCCTTCAATGATGTTATGTTTTTAATAATTACATTGATTACTGATAATATTTAGAATATTCTTGAACATAATTATACACATTTACATTCTGCCTTATTTTAAAAAATTAAATTTAAGCAGATAAATTTAGCTGTGTGTTATATATGTAAGTTACTTACCTAGTGGGATCTTTAGTCTCAGACAGTATCTCAAGAAGTTCATCATTAGACAAGAAAAAGAATCTGGGGAAGAAAAGACGTTTCTTTTCCAAATATTCATTAAGTCCTTTAAGAATGAGTTCCAAAAGTTCATTTGATTTTTTCAGCCTTTCCAGCATTCTCTCAATAGTTACAACTTGTAGAACACGTCTGTCCTAAAAATTAAAAACACCCAACTCAAAAATATTAGGTACTAGCTTTATTTGTATTCATATTATATCTGAAATTATATGTTTTTTTTTTTTTTTTTTTTAAAGATTTTATTTATTTATTTGAGAGTGAGAAGGAGAGAGCATGAGAGGGGGAGGGTCAGAGGGAGAAGCAGGCTCCCTGCCGAGCAGGGAGCCCGATGCGGGACTCGATCCCGGGACTCCAGGATCATGACCTGAGCCGAAGGCAGTCGCTTAACCGACTGAGCCACCCAGGCGCCCCTGAAATTATATGTTTTTAATTGAACAAAGGTTAACCAAAATTTAAGTGAATATTTATTTTTTAAAAGTAGTCTCGCATATTCTAGATCTAACTAGCCTTTTTAATTAGTAAGAGTCCTGTTGACTTGAACCATAGTGATAATGCTCAAGTTTCTCATTCTAAGTTGGAAAGTGTGAGAAACCAAAAATGAGCATGAGTGAGAGAAGAAGACAGGAAGGGAAGGGAGGGGAGTGGAGGAGGGTGTAGAGGAGGGAAGTGGGAAGGAGGGTGAGTAGGAGGGTGAGCACCCATCCACAGGGCTGGGGCAAGAACAGGGGACTCACAGGAAGGATAGGAGAAACAAAATAACAGTATGAGATATGTTTGTCTTTTATTCTTTGAGAAAAATTATTCTAAAATGATAAATCATCATTATTTCAGATATTGTCATCAGTAATAAAATAACACAATCCCTGTTTTATAACAGTAGATAAAAATGTAAGCGTTTGGGGGTGAAGAAAGGAGTTTTTGATAAAAATCTGACATTGCAATGAGAAGTATTTGGCACTACGCTGTAACACTGCTTGCTGAAGGACTTAAGTTCCAGCTGTATTCTTCCTGAACTCTCTAGAAGCTAAGACTGCTCTACTGTTAAGGCATGGATTTCGGAACATTTTATCACAGAAGAGCGCCACTGTGAGCTGTTTGGTTTAAAGTTTTTCAAACACGGTCAAGTATTTAAAAGAGCTTTCTTTTATGCTGTGGGATGCAAAATAAGAATTAGAACCAAAAGGTGGCCTTAAGAACTGATATTTTTAAAGAGTAAGTAGTTTCTTGATTTATCAAAATATCTGTATAAATAACCACTGGGTTTATGAAAATCTTTAGGAACACATTTTTAAAATACAATCTAGATTATCGTTGAAATAAAATTCTTTTTACTTCTTTTTCTTTAACACCTGATTGATGTCATCTAGGTCTAGTCTTGGTCTTTTAATTCCAAACTCAGGGATCACCACTGACAACAATGACAAATAATAAAAGTTCTTTACTAAGTAAGCATCAATATGTTAGAAAAAGGGCTAAAACACACTGGATATATTAACCGCCAGACCAAATAATAGTGAGAAGACGCTAGTATATTTATTAATATAAGTACCAGGGCATTGTAGAAAATTTATAGATATTAAGAGAAGGTTGTTAAAAAAATTGAATATGGAATTTCAAGATTAACTTATTTAGCTTACTTGTGGCACTCAGCCATAACTAAGAGATCAACCAAAAATGTCAGTTGTAAATTGTTCTATACAGAAATTTTATACTCCTGCAGGACTCTCTAAAATGTTTTTGTTAATATACTTGGAATGCAGCTGAAAGAGAAGTTACACTTTCCTGCTTTGTTTTGAATTTTAACAATGTAACTTGGAAACACAGCAATTTAATCAAATAATATAATTATCATTAATACCTGTTTTCTCAATAAAACAGGTTCACATGAAGTATGTAACATATCATTTTATTCTCTTCAAAGAGACAATTTTAAAAAGACAGTTTCTTTCCTAACAGTTTTATGTTTAAATAAACATTTGTTTAAAACACATGTAAGAAGAAGCATGACAAAGACTCAGGTCATAATTTAAATGTGCAATTCATCCAATAAAGAAAGGATAGAGGAGTACTCCGGTACTCCTAAATCCCAAAACCAAAATGATGTTCTCAGAGTGCCACCTTCTGGTAACATATGCCTTTCCTTGTTAGAAAAAAAAAAAAAAAAACAAAAAAGCTGAACAGTTGCTAATAAATGTGAAAAATTCCTTTCACAAATTAACAAGATTTGTTTCATTCTCAGCCAAAGAATTTCTTGCAATATTGCGATCTTGGATCTGAGGTTTGAAAGCTAAAGGAAAATTCAGCTATTTAAAACAACAGGTCATGTTTCTCTCCCTAAATACTACAATTACTAAAGAAATACCTCTGGAAGCACTTAACATTTAAGTAAAAAAATTTTATTGAATTCCTGAGGTCAAACCTATTTAGACAGATTAGCCCAATGACTGAGAAAAATGTGAGAGCTCTAAATGAACAAAGGCAATAATCTATGTACCTTTGTATGTGGACTTAAGAAAAAATAAATAAAAGTAATCATCTCATTCCTAGAAACTAAAGTACCTTCACTTTCTTCCTGTGAGAAAGTGACCATAACAAAGACTGCATCAGATAAAGGAAAGCGTAGACCTGGTTCCTAAATCCCAAGGCTACTTATTACCTGTGTGACCTTGGGTCATTTATTTAACTGGAGTCTCTGTTTTCTTATCTCTAAAATGGGAATAAGAGCCCTCTTTCAAAGTTATGAGGACCAAACTAGATAAAATATTTGAAGAATCTAATATGGTATAAGCATAAGAAGCACATATACCTGTAACTACCCTTTATTTTCTCTTCCGTCACTGTGTGTTGAAGAGACAGACAGAAAGATGCTCCTGGGGTGGGGCGGAGTGGGGCAGGGTGGGTGGATGGAAGGAATGAGGAGTTACTTCGCTCCCTCAGTTTCACGGAGTTAAAATGAACAGTTTATAACCTGCCACTCTTCAGGGAAGCTATTTATCATTGTAAAATAAAACTGGCTTTAAGTCCCTTTCAGTAGTGCCATAAGATCTTGCTCTGCAGAAGGCATTCCATCAGTATTTGTTGAACGCTTGAGCAAATGCAGGATGAGGCAAGCATGTAGACACACAGAACAACCCAAGGAAAGTACAAGCCTCCATTGTGCACCAGGATGGAACTTATGATCTGTGTTCTCAGGACATAACAATAGATGTTCTAATAGGAAACTACTAGAAATTTGAAATTTAATATGACTCCCTTGACACTTTAATTACTTTCTGTCTCCTGGAGGGGAAGAAAAGGAATTATTAACTGTCATATACATATATATATATATATATATGTTTGGTTAAAGGAATAATTCTACAAATTGTATGGGTCTTCTTTTGCTTCACAAGGATTACTACTCTCAGCAGCTCAAGTGACAATCTACTGGGTGATTTACATTTTTAAACCAAATCCCTGTGATATCAGGGGCCCAAAACTTGCATTTGGGTATATAGAGAAAGCATTCTAATTACTGCCGCCAGGAAGCTTCACAGAAAGCAGAGTTTCATACACTTAATGGAATTAAGCTCAAGCCAGTTTAGTAAACTTCCACAACCATAAACTTCCTAATCAGAAATCCCTGGACAACAGAAAACTTGTAAGATACTCATTAAACCTTTTAAGCACTAAGAGAGAAAATGTGGATTCACAGAATGGACCTTGGGATACATTGCCTTGCATATCTTTTGGGTTTCTGCCAAGGCTTCTGGCAAAGGAGGTTCAGTGGTATGAGGGTCAGACTACCTAGAGTCAATCAAACCAATCCAAATGTCCCCATTTCCAGTTCTCACCATCCTACTCTTTCCTGGTAAGTAATATACCTTTCATATAACAGATCTGGCAAGGCTACAAATTAAATTACATTATAATTCGCCAACCCACAGAATCAGACTCTATTGCTCATTTTTGGCTATGTCAAACTTGTAGCGAGGAGAAATAAGAGGCTCTTTGAGCGCAGTCACAGAAGCTCCTTAGGCTTCTGACCATGCTTTGACTAGAGTTTTAAATTCTGAATTAAGCTGTATCATTCTTTAATTTCTCCAGTGCTTTTAAAAGAATTCAGCCCATCTCATATCCCCTTTATCTCAAATTCCTACCGTGCTGATTCCAGCAGCCACTTGGTCCACCAAAGCATTACCTATAAAATAGACTCTTCATTCCAGGAGACCAAGAGCATAATTTAAGTGATTTTTGTACTGCATGCCAGGAACCACCAGGGCTCCATCTTCAAATGGTAACTAGATTTTTACCATCCTAAAACCCAGCTGGGTCCTATAAACAATCCTAGTTCCATCTTTGAGGTGTTCACACATTTATTCAGAATTCAGTGCAGAATAGAATCCTTCTAGGTACACTAAGCAAAAAAAGATACTTAATGTAGGGAATGAAGCGATTACAAAAATCATTAGAAGGTATGGGGGAGCACCTTTCAGGAGAGACTCCTGAAACACTGTGAGGCTGACCTTCCAGGAGTGTCTCTACCCCTGCCCCAATCAGGACAGGATACCACCACGAGCACTACTGCATTCAAGGACACACTATGGTGACTGTGAATCTAGGGCTCAGAAAGCCACCATCATCACTGCCTCTAAATACCTATAAAACTGATGACCAGACATTGAAGTCTTGCTGGAAAAGAAAAAAAAAGAAGTCTTGTGCTCATCATCTTGCCTGACAGCAGAAATACCTAAAATGGCAACAAGATGCCTTTAATTTCACTTATGCTTTCCAAATCCCAAGTGAGTGTTTATAGTTGTCTAAATCTCATTCACTGCCAAAAACTAGATGCTAGGGAGTCTGAGGGAGGTGATTTTTAGCTTTCCAGCTCACTAGAAAGAAGGGAGATATGTGGTGCCAAGTGATCATATTTACTATAGTAAAGAGAAAGAAAGAAAGAAAAAAAAGAATTGACTCCTCTAAGTTTTTCGCCTGAGCAACCAAGGGAATGGTATTTATGTGTACTAAGATGGGGTTAGACTACAAGAGGAAAAGTTCTGGGGAGAAGTTCGAGAGTGCATTCTTCTGCCTGTATGGACTACAAACGAAGACTTGTAAGGGTCAAAAGTTTGAAAGTGAGTGCAGTATACATGAAGAAAGATTATTCACTTCTTTCACCTCCAAACGGTAGGCAGTTAACTGGTTTCCATCCCTGAATCTTAAGGAGGTGGGCCAAGAGAATCCTTAGAAATGTTTTCAAGTGTCTTTCAAGCAAAGAGAGGAAGCTAACATCTCTCCCAACTGAAAGTCTGCTCCAGTGCGACCAGAGCAGGAAAAGAACCGCAGGAGAAGATGGTGTGGTGGAATGACCAGTTGAAGGAGGGGTGCTCAAGGCCACCACAAGGTACAGATGATGGATCCCACCTTTCTGCAAGCCCCAGATGAAATTAAGGGCTACTGACTTGTGAAATACTGCTGTAGCCTGGGGCAGAGACACACATATGAGAAAAATGCGGCAGTAACCACCACTGAAAGGTCAGGTTGAAGATGCAGCCAAATCTCACAGAGGATGTCAAACCTGGGAGATGCTGCTCATGATAGGATCTCTTACCAGACAGAGCTTGTTGGGAGCTTCACCTGTCCATACTGAGTCAATTTGTGGACTTCACCTGTCCACAACTTATCTAAAAGCTAGACCAGTTGTGATGACCAAAAGTAAAAGTATAGTGACTGCCTGGACTCCACTGACAGGAGGCTGGCCATCGTATGACCTCCAACAAAAAGGACAGCCAATTTGACTGGATCAGTTATATCAGTAAATCCTCTCTCGTTCTTGCCCTCTTCCTATCTTTCTCCTCCCTCTCCGTCCTTCTCTTTGTCTCAGCACCGGGCAATAAGCGCAGGAAGGAGAGAAGTAGTGTGGGAGGGCAGTCCCCACATTTCCCCAACACTGGAAACTCCGCTTTACCTACCCTGTGCAAAGGAGAAGAGCTCAGGGTAGAACATGAGACTGAGGTTTTGAAATAGGTACAGCTAAGTCTTTATAGGCAAAACTATCTTAATAGTGATTGAAAAATTCTGGAATTAGATTGAATGGTCAATAATGGAGCCTCTCCTAGTGAGATAGGATCTTTGGTAGCAGGTTTCAGAATATTAAATTATCTTTCACATTCTCTATTTAACCTCCGAGTCTTTTCTCTTGCCTAGTTCTAAAAGAACCTTTGTTAGGAATCCCTCAGATGGAAATTGATGGCTTTTTGTATCAAACACTTAATTCAGTGATGTCTCTACCTCACAGGTCATCTCATTAGCCTTCCTGAGAAAATATGGACTTAGGTTTATTTTCAAAGCTTTGGGGAATATGGACAAAAGCTGTCCTGAATACTAATATATTGAGAAAAAGAAAATGTAAAACCAGTTCAGGAAGACAATCAGGTCTTACAGCGAGAGTAAAGGAAGTGTCACCCAAAAGAAACTGCTTATTTGGGATCAAGAGTAAGTAATGTTTTTTTTGTTTTGTTTTGTCTGTTTTTCTTTTAAATATGGTGTTTTATTAGTTTCAGGTGTACTTGTTTGTTTTTTAAGATTTATTTATTTTAGAGAGGGGAGAGAGGGGCAGAGGGAAAGGGAGAATCTTTAAGGAGACTCCACAATGATCATGGAACCCAGCTCAGGGCTCAATCCCATGACCCTGAGATCATGACCTGAGCTGAAACCAAGAGTCAGACGCTCAACCGACTGTGCCCTCCAGGTGTCCCTGTTTTTTAATTCAGCAGTTTGATAGAATTGAAGATCTGTCTCCTTAATTTACTAGCCCCAGCATAGCTGCCCTTTTTCTAGGTACTAAAATACCTATAAAATTTCCTTAGCAATAAGGGATTTTGAAGAGTATTTTGATCAAATACCAAAAAAAGAGTGTATTTTTTAATTTTAAAAATTATCTTAACTAGGAAAATACAAACATCTACTTTTTGTTTTGAACAACCAAAAAAATTCTCCTTCATCCTTTTCCAAGTGAAAATGTGTACATGTTGCAAGGGTTTTGCCCTTTTGTAAGGAAATGATATACAAAAGGCTAAATTTTTAAAATAAAATAGAGATGATTAAATGTATTACAAAGTGACTCACCAATAGGTCCTTTAAATATAGAATTCCAGTGTGATTAATTTTACAGAAGTTTGGTTTATACAGAGGTATGTTTCAAGTATTACTACATAAAATGAAGTAAACTTATTAAACCCATGTCTATCATTCTGAATATTTTTCCTAGCAAGTCATATAGTTGATGTTGAAACAGTATTATCCATATTTAGGATTATAGTCACAACTTTCAAAGTTTAAATAATAACAATATGTGTATTTCTATTTTAGGGTAGGAAAATTTTAAGATAATACTCATCTTACCTTCCAGTATTGTATTTGATCAAGAACACCAATGGAGAAATTTACATTCATTTAATGAATATAATTTAATAACTAATATTTCTTCTACTTTAATGTTAACTTCCCAGTAACATACAAACCATGCTTTGTGGGCAATAAATGTTTTTTGAATTGAACAAAAAATCGTATCTTTTTCAGTGCTACTAGTTTGGGAACCAAATTCCATCCTTAAATTGTCAGTTCAGTATTTGTGTTTTGATTGATTGCATTTTGTTTGTGTTTATTGGTCTTTTTAAATTTATCTTTGCAACTCATCTTTTTTTAAATTTTTAAAATTTTTTTTTCTATTTCTTGGATTTTTTTTATTTTATTATGTTAATCAGCATAAATTACATCATTAGTTTTTGATGTAGTGTTCCATGATTCATTGTTTGCATGTAACAACTAGAGCTCCATGCAGAACGTGCCCTCCTCAATACCTATCACCAGGCTAACCCATCCACCTGCCCCCTCCCCTCTAGAACCCTCAGTTTGTTTCTCAGAGTCCATAGTCTCTCATGGTTCGTTTCCCCCTCCGATTCCACCCCCCCTTCATTTCTCCCTTCCTACTATCTTCTTTTTTTTTTAATATATAATGTATTATTTGTTTCAGAGGTACAGGTTTGTGATTCAACAGTCTTACACAATTCACAGCGCTCACCATGGAAGACATCCAAATGGCCAACAGACATGAAAAGTGCTCAATATCGCTCAGCATCAGGGAAATCCAAATCAAAACCTCAATGAGATACCACCTCACACCAGTCAGAATGGCTAAAATTAACAAGTCAGGAAACGACAGATGTTGGCGAGGATGCGGAGAAAGGGGAACCCTGCTACACTGTTGGTGGGAATGCAAGCTGGTGCAGCCACTCTGGAAAACAGTATGGAAGTTCCTCAAAAAGTTGAAAATAGAGCTGCCCTACGACCCAGCAATTGCACTACTGGGTATTTACACCAAAGACACAAATGTAGGGATCCGAAGGGGTACGTGCACCCCGATGTTTATAGCAACTCATCGTTTTTTTAGATGCCCAAAGAGAAACTTATTGTTTGAGTGGCATGCTGCCATGTTCCCACTATAGTGCATTTCAGTGGTGGTGCAGCCCACAACAAGGGGGGCATAAAATAGAGGGGACATCACGTGCTGCATACGGTGACTTCCTGCCAGAGCATCCAGTAGGAACCACTAATAGAACCACCTGTCATTAAATAATGCAAATTACTGGGCGCCTGGGTGGCTCAGTCGGTTGAGCGACTGCCTTCGGCTCAGGTCATGATCCTGGAGTCCCGGGATCGAGTCCCGCATCGGGCTCCCTGCTCGGCAGGGAGTCTGCTTCTCCCTCTGACCCTCCTCCCTCTCCTGCTCTCTGTCTCTCATTCTCTCTCTCTCAAATAAATAAATAAAATCTTAAAAAGAAAAAAGTCGTTATTAAAAAAAAATAATAATAATGCAAATTACTTTGGACCCCGAGAAGTAGTCAGGACAAAATATCTACTCAGTTTATATTTCTTCCTCCTAGGATTCTAAAATAATATCTGAAAAAGGAACCTATGTGGGGGAAAAGACAGTGACTTTTTTGGATTGTTTTGAAAACAACAATCTTGTCACTTCAACCAAATAATTACAGTCTCAGAGATTTTCACCTACTTGTACAACACTTTTCATTATATCTCTCCATGTTTTATCCACAGTTGTAAATCGTCTTCCTTCCTCAGGCATTTGAGACATAATGTCTGGAGAACTGAAAATGGGCTCCAGATAGAGCCATGTGGCCTGGACCTTGAGCCATTCATCCAGAATCTCCTGCAGTAGCAGGAGCTTGCTCTCCCATTCTCTGCGAAGCAAAACACACTGGCTCAGCAGCAAATCAAGCGATGTTTCAAATGACAAAACTCAAAACGATACCTATGATTGTCAATCTTGTATGCGGTGCTGCTATTCCCATTCCATCCCTCTACCTTCATCTGACAACAAATCACAAAATCTGTTCCTCAAAATCTGTTTTAAAATAATAGCAGCAGCATTTATGTTTATATGGAATATACATGTTCAGATATACCTTTCTACAAATGGCTGGCTTCTGGATATGCCATAGCAATAAACCTTCCTGCAAATCACCTCCGTGGCTGGAGGGTACAAACTGAGAAATGAGATTTTGGAGACAGTAATGATGTTCTCAGTGAAGGGCACTCTGAACTTCTTAGGAAAGGTAGTTACATCCAAGACTCATTTCCTTTAACATTCCCCTTCTTAAAAAAAAATTGGGCCCATAAAGGCTTTATTTCTAGAACACAATATTTTAATTCATAAGATCTAACTGGCATTTAAAGAAAAATCTACATAATCTAAAATGTAATAGTGTGGCATTCATGAGAAGGAAGCATTTTTAATCTACAATAGTGATCTATTCATTTCTAAATATGGAGTATAAAAATAATGACAAGATTTCCTCAAGAATATTATAATTACACTATAAACTAATTATTTTATAAGCACGATTCTAAGGTCTCTGCATGTGTTTGCTCCCTCCTCACCATAACCCTATAAGCTCCAGCATATCTGTTTACCAGTGGGGAGACTAAGGCACATAGCGAGGTTGAAGTCCACCCGGCTAATAAACGACAGAACCAGATTTGAACCCAGATTGCTGCAATCACTGTGCTACAAAAGATAACATAGCCGTCGAGAAGAATGATGGGTCAATGGCAACAGACCTTAGAGATGGGATAGCTTTACGTGTAGATTAATACATTACTCATCATTTATAATTAGTGACCTGTAATTTTAGACTGTTAAAACCAAGCCCTGTAAATAGAAGTCTAAAAGTCACCAGGCATTTTCAAACGCTTTTCTAAAATCCCTTCAACATTTATCAGTGAATTTGTTTAACCTCTTTTCACAAGAAGAAATGCCTCTGCCTCCCATCGTTCTTCCCTCTTTCTCCATCTAATCCCTGACTGACATGGAAAATTTCCCACTAGCTAATGATCTCATGGATAGCCCTTAAAAATCCAATCTGGTTATACCACTTTCAGAGTAGTTAAAAAAATTACTCTTGATGAGCACATTGGAGCAAGCAAGGTAGGAGGCAGGGCAACAGGGGGATCTAGGCCAATGCCAGAGAATACTCAAGTTTAGGATTAACACATCAATAACCAGAGGTGGACACTGCCAAGCAGTTAGCTTTCCCTTGTCATACAAATTCTTATTGAAGATGGTAGTAGGAGTTGGATTTACTCTCTTTTTGAAGGTAAATATAAACTGTTTCTTACAAACTACAAAAATTTAAAAAAAACAGACAGGATAAGGATTTAATTTAATCATCTGTGTCAGAGCCTGAAACTCTAGACTAGAGTCATAGTATTCATACTTCTGCACTTACCTAGCCATCCTTCAGGCATAGAAGTGAAAATTATAATAAACTTTCAAGGATGATCTACAATAACCTAATTAGTATATTTGGAAAATGACATTATCTTCAGTTTCATAGTTTATATGTTCTATGAGCTATGTGCAGAGATGTGAAATTATTTTTGAGTCAAATGTATAAGATCAGACTGTAGGCAATAAAAATGAGTTTCTGGAGGCTGATTGTCCACTACCTTTGTTATGACTATAGATGATACCAAGGAGTAAGTACTATTCCAAATGCAAAGAAGGTTATCATTCCTTCCAATCAACTATTTAAAATATTAAGTATGAAGTGCAGAATCAACTTTCAAAAAGAACTGTATATTACATACAAGTGATAATACAAATTACATACAATTTTGGTAACATGGCATAAACCTTGTCATGTAAATATTACTTTACCTTATTTGTTTTTCATAAGGCTTGATGAAAGGAGAGCCTCGCATAGTTTGTGTTTTAATAATGTGGTCATCCAACAACATCTGAATTTCATCAACTGATGACAGAATAAATGTCCCACTTTCTCTATAAGGAAGAATGACAAATTCCATTGTATCCCACTCATTAGTCATCTTGTCCATGGACTTTTCAAGAGAATATTCTTTGCTAGCTGCTTCGCTAATACCTTCAAACCTATCTAAATATGGTTCCAAATCCATGTCTAAAAAAGTGAAGACAGTGGAGTCATCTGCTGGCTGCAGTGGGTAGCCAACAATGTTGGACATGGCCTCCCAGTGCCTGGGGCGCAAACCAGGATTACAGATCACTTGAATGAGAGGAATGTGCTGCTTGAAATCTTCTACCTTCGCTCTTACTTTTTTTGTCATTGCCAATGCATTTGGAGAATCGTGGAAGATTTTCTCCAGCTTATACAGTCCTCTCCAGTAATTTCCAACATCTGTTTCTACTTGGTCTGGATTCACCTTATGATACGGGCCCTCAGTCCATCCTCGGTATTTGTTGCTAAATTCAACAGCAGTTTCGTAGAGACGAAGGTAAGGGTTCAAACCATCTTGGATTTTTTTACGTTGAGGATATATTGATGGTAGCCAACCAAACGCCTCTTCTTCAGCATTGAATTGCTCAATCTGGAATGACAGGTATAAAATATATTATTCTAGAAGTGAAGGATATTCAAAATTAATTTTTAAAAAACATTTTTAATCTAATGTGACCCCAAAGCCCTCACTAAGCCCCAAAGTTAAACTGAAATTAGGCCATAATCCAGAATTGCTGAGCAGTAATCTACCCTTTCTATTTACATTTTCCAGAGAATAGTATCTGGTTAAGTTAAAATAGTAATGACATATATGTGAAGAAGTCTTTGCCCATCCAGATATATTGAGGTTATACCATCATTTATTAATTAACAAGAACGTAAGGACTTTTTTTTTTTATATTTTATTTATTTAGTTGACAGCACAAGCAGCAGGCAGAGGGAGAGGGAGAAGCAGTTTCCCTGCTGAGCAAGGAGCCGATGTGGGGCTCGATCCCAGGACCCTGGGATCATGACCTGAGCTGAAGGCAGACGCTTAACCAACTGAGCCACCCAGGTGCCCCAAGAACTTAAGTACTTTTAATACACACAGCATTATCAGGTACTGTGGAAAATAGAGAAAAAAGTATTATGTTGCAAAATACCAACACTAAGGAGGTAGTATTTCAGCTCAGGAGATAGACATGCATATGTAGAAAGTTAAATTGCAACTGTTCAACAATAATATGAGGCAATAGAGGAGATGTCTTAGAGTAGTAGCTCTTTAATATACATGAATAGTATATACTAAAAATGCTCTCACTCAGAGGTAAGAGATCATGGTAAATAGATGTTTAGGTAGAGAAGATGAAACCAGAAACGGGTCTTAAAGATGTGTGTAGGGTAAGAAGAGGCAAAGAAGGGACGCCTGGGTGGCTCAGTCAGTTAAGCATCTGCCTTCACTCAGGTTGTGATCTTGGGGTCCTGGGATGGAGCCCAGGGTTGCGCTCCCTGCTCAGTGGGGAGTCTGCTTCATCCCCTCCCCCTGCTCCCCCTCCTTAAGCTTGCTCTCTCTCAAATAAATAAAATCCTAAAAAAAAAAAAAAAAGAAGAAGAGGCAAAGAAAGTATTAATTTCCTCTTTGTTTAGTAGTGAAGTATGTGAGGATATGGGTGGTTTAGAGGAGAAATCTATAGAGTTGAAAAGTGTGAGTTAGGTATATAAATTATGCAGGTTACCCAAAATTTCAGTGGCCACCGAATTCTAAAACCTATGGTTTCTCCTTTCTCAACATGTGTTCACACTTTTGTGACTATTATAAACTATTTAATTACCTGAACTAACAAGATACTAAAATCTTTGATTTTAGGAAACAGGAAAGCATCATAATATGGTCTGTTTTCATATTTCCCCTTTTTATAAAAAAAAATACAATTAAAAATCTCAAACATCCTCTTTGGCAAAGGATATGGCTTTTCCACCTCCAGCTTCTTCTAACGAGAAAGCCAAGTTCTGACATAGCAATATTGGGAACACAGTGGCCCAATGGGAGAAGATGATGGGTCTAATTTAAAAACACAGCCACCAAATCTACACTGGCTTCTATGAAGACGGGCAAACTAACGAGTAAGCAGGTACTAGCACATGATGTAAATGATTCAGTGATGCAAAATAAAAAATAAGCAGATGGAAATATCACTCTATCTTTTAAATAAAAGACAGAGGCTGCTGAGATAACTACCAAAAGGAAACAGCAAAGCTGCTTCTCCTCAAAGCATGTCTATTGGATCTATTTTTGCCATTTATTATTTTTTATTTTTTAATTTATTTTTTATTTTTTTTAAAGATTTTATTTATTTATTTGCCAGAAAGAGAGAGAGGGAGAGTACAAGCAGGGGGAATGGCAGGCAGAGGGAGAAGCAGGCTCCCCAGCAAGCAAGGAGGCCCATGTGGGACTCGATCCCAGGACCCTGAGATCATGACCTGAGCTGAAGGCAGACGCTTAACCATCTGAGCCTCCCAGGCACCCCTATTATTTTTTAAAAACTTTAATTCCAGTATAGTTAACATACCAAGTTATATTAGTTTTAGATGTACAGCAGAGTGATATTTGCACCATTTATATTATTCTCTAAAGGTAGTTGAAATTTTATTTTAATCTATTTTTAAAAGGTGAATATAGAACTCAAACTCAATGCTCTTTCTCTTGAACTAATTCATCCTCTTAAAAATTTTAAAATTATACCTTTTCTGCTGCTAAGTCCAACTTTCCATTCAGTGCTTGAGCCTTTTTCAGGTATCGCTGTACATCCTGAAGGTCTCCAAAGGAGTAAAATTCTTCGGCCTGTTTAGCATAACTCTCCAATTCCTCCACAAACCGTTCACATCGTAACTAGTACAAACAATATTTGTTGTTAGGATTTTTTTAAAGGTAAAACTCCTAGGCATCACAAGGAAGTAGATATTTGTAAAGATTATCAGAATTATTATTCTATTTTGTCACTGGCAAGATATAAAGAGAGGAATCATCTGGAAGAGGACAAGGATCTAAAACATGCATAATTTTTAAGAGTCAGGATTTAAAATTAATGAATTAAGATTCCTATAATTCAGAAATTAGATAAAATTAACTTCGTTCTATCAATTTAAGAAATTCTAACCAGTAAAATAAGAACGGGTTAAACAGTGGTATTATTCTTAAGCATGCTCAAGAATGTGTGCTAACAAATGATTTATAAGAATTTTTTAAAATTCTTAATAATCAAGTGTGGGGCTAAAAGAAAGCCAGTTTTTTAAGGACTATAATGAGATCTATGGCATATTTACAAACAACTGAAAAAAAAAAAGAAACAGACTTTCTTTGTGTTCTGATATTCAGTATCTTTTCAATTTTCAGTTGCTAAAACAAAATACTCCAAGGTTATTTTTCTTGTCCTATGGACTCTCTTCACAGGAAATGTGCAAGGTAAATGTATCTGGATTTTAAAATCTAAAAACTCTATCCTTCCAATATAAAACAGGTGTGTGGTTTTTTTTTTTTTTAATGAGAAAAGCTCATTATAAAATTGTCATTGGTAAGGTGCTCCAAATTAAATGGCTCTAAAAAAATAGCTCTTAATAAAATATTCAAAAGTCAAATCTGGGTTATTCAAAAACAGATTTTATATTTTATGGATTATCTAGGCTGATTTCTGTCTTCTTCAGTTCATGGAAGTTTTATTGCTCTGGCCCAGTGGGGGAAGGAAAATGAGAAGACGAAATTCATCAACATTATGAGAAGTTTGTAGAATAGTATATTTTGCAGTAAAGTATAGATAATTCTGGGCCACCTAACAGTTTTCTAAGAATCTGTTATAACTTCTGGGTCTAATATTTGATATTCATGATGTTTTCTACAGGTTTAAAAACAATCTGAAAAGGCCTAAATGTACAACAGAAACTCAGACTACAGTTTAAAATAAAGGTTTTTGGTTAAGCCTATGAATTATTCTCCAAACGTGTCCTGCCAATTAACCATATTTGCTTTAATGTGATTTGCTATCAAGGGACATCGCTCCTGGCTGATCTGGCACAGGTCTCTTCACTTTGAGAACCTCAGCTTCTTCATCTATAAAATGAAACCGAAAACATGAAATCATTTATTCAGACAATAGCTATGGAGTGCTCACACAATTCCTGTGAGTCAGGCACCTCACCGGCCCATGGGTACAAAGGGAGAATAGGAACAAATGAAACAGGCCTGCTATCATCAAAGAGCTGACCGTCTACTGGGGAGATGCACCTGACAATAACATCATGATCGGGTAGTTAGTCCAGGGGAGGTGTGTTAAAAATGTAGTGGGAGCAGAGAAGAAGCAGAGCTGAGGTCTGATGAGAGGAATTCTGAGAGAGTCAATTGAGTACATGAGAGAGACAAGCACATGAGCGGGCCAGGGGTGCGCTTGCCAGTGAATGGAGAGAACGTGCAAGAGAGGAGAGGTGTCAGAGGCCAGGGATCTAAAAGTTGCTCAGGGTTACTGAAAAGTCAAGAACAAGGAGCAGAGGAGGTAGAAGATGAGGCCAGACAAGTAGACAAGGGGAAAATCACAAACCATCTTACATGTAGGACACCAGAAAAGGTGAGAGTTATTGAATGTTCAAGGGAGGACTCTGGGCACAATCCTTAGGTGAGTTGGAGTGTGTGAAGGCACACTTCACTGAGGGAACTTGGATGTTAAACAATAAAAATAACTCAAAAGAGTACTATAAACTGTATAAGACAAACACTTTTTATTAATGGTCGTTTGTGGGCAATAGATAAGAATTTTTCACCCTTGCAAAGTCAAGAAATGATACCCTATCAAGCCAGTATGGATACCATCTTCTGCTAAAATTGATGGCATGAGAAAGCTTAAGTATCTGACCCATGAAACAGAGGAGCTGACGATACTATGGAAGAAGCTGAAATGTACGCATTTCCAGAAAATGAAAATAATTTAAAATATCTATGATGCCAACCTTCAGGCCTTCTTGATATTGTTCTGTTTTCTCCTTAATGATTTTCCTGTGCTCATCAAAAATTTCATCCATTCTTCCATACCACTGGAACACATTATTATTTAGCCTGATATCTGCTGGAGAAAAGTTTGTGCACTCAATGAGGAAAGCGAGGCAGTTTTTAGAATCCACCAATCTCTGGCCCAGTTCAACCATGTCAGTTGTCTCTACTTTCTGAATATAAGCCTGCAGGAAGACAAAAATTGCAAATGGCATACTAAGGTACAGCTCAAGTCAAAACATAGGCTGTGGAGACACTATGCATAAAGATGCCTGAATCTGCACAGACTTGTTGGAAATGTAGACTTTTGGTTCAAGAGAGGAGACTGCAGCACAGTTTCCTTGTCATCAGTCCCAAGCATCTCTACACAACAGCAGTGGGAAAAAATAGAATATACTAAACAACACATAAGAAGCACTGGAAAACCAGAGAAGAATGTTATGGGTTTCTGGGAGTGACGAAGCCGGGTGATATCATGTATTCTTTCACAGTAGCATTTTGGGGTACCTACTAATGCCCCACCTCCAGTGCCTGACACTTTGCCAGGTGCTGGCAATTCCGCATGACAACCAACAGACCAGAGTTTTGCCCTTATAGACTTGTTGGGGGAGACAAGTACTAGTCGAATCACCACCGTAACAAACGTCAAATTGCAAACTTGCAGCAGACATCAGGGCTACAACACTTTCTTTAATTACAAAAAGTAAAATATAGCTATAGGCAAAGTTAACAAGTAGTGTGCTAAATCTGTATGAGGAAAACTGTAATACTTCATTGAAGGACATTTTAAAAGTTCTGAATAAATGTGGAAATATATGTTACGATGTAATATTCTCAAGATGTAGATTCTCCTCCAGGAAGTCTATAAAACCAATGCAATTTCAATCAAAATTGCAATGGCATTTTAAAAAACAAAATTTGTCATAATTCTGAAAGCCTCTGAAATAGTAAATACTTAAGAGTAGCAAAGATAATCATGGAAAAAAAAATGATAGAGACTAGCCAAATATGAAAATATAATTTATAAAGGTACAGTTATTTAAACAGTTCTTGTTCTGTCCCAGGAATAGAAGAGGGAGAAGAACAGAGATCAGAACTAGATCCATGTACATGTGGAAATTTAGTGTTGAAAAGATGCATTTAAAATCAGGAGCGAAATGACAGATCATTTAATAAATCATATTTGAGTAATTAGCTATTGATCTTGGAAATATAAAGAAGGTATATTGTTAAGTGAATAAAGTAACTTGCAGCAGAGTAATGATTTTTTTTTGCAAAAACAAATCTGGGGGAGGGTGAACGCACAAGTGTATGTATGTATATGTGTGTGCACATAAGCACATGCAGACACATGCGCATGTACACGTACATATACACATAGAGCGCTCTCAAAGCTCTTCTGATACATGTTAATTTATATACCTGAATAATATAAATGTTGAAGGAAACCTGCTTCCCCATTGAAAAATAAGACTAGCAATTACTTGTAACTACTTATATTCACCTTCCCTATTGTATATCCGACACCTCCCTGTCTATGAAGTAAATGCTTCTTTTATGTTTTTAAAAGTCTAATCTTCATTTCTCTGACTTTCTTCATCTCTCTTTCTAGTGTTATTTATACTTAATACTGTATATATGTTTGGAAAAAGCAGAATTCATACTAAAAAAAATCATTACTCTAAAGAAAGGAATTATGGAAAAAGATAAACTTGTTTTTTACTTTGTACAATCCCATATTGTTTAAAATTTTACTTTTGTAATTAAAAAGGAAAAAACCAACATTGTCTAAAAGCCTTTCATTAATAAATCATTCTAACAAGACTTAATATTATGCTACAAATCCAAACAAATAAGATGGGAACCATGGTGGTTTCCACAAGTAACAAAATGTATATTTGTATAATTTGGTTAATCAGATTTCTGTTTAGTCAAACGACTGGATTTTTATATCCCCAACTGATAATAAATGATTGATTTTGGTATTGAATAAATTGAGAAGTTATTTTGCCCCTGTGTGACTAAATTTTTTAAGATGCAGAAATTTTTTTTAGATTTTATTTATTTATTTGAGAGAGAGAGAGAGAGAGAGAGAGAGAGCACATGAGAAGGGGGAGGGTCAGAGGGAGAAGCGGACTCCCCGCTGAGCAGGGAGCCCAATGCGGGAATCGATCCCAGGACTCCAGGATCATGACCTGAGCCGAAGGCAGTTGCTTAACCAACTGAGCCACCCAGGAACCCTAGATGCAGAAATATTTTAAATACCAGTTAAATGAATCCTATTTGCTAATTTCTGTTACAAGTCGCTATGAACAATAGAAATTCACACTAAATAACTCCAAATTTGTAAATATTTCCAGCGATGGAAATAAATGACACTCTTCATACTTGATATTCATTTTTCCAAAGGAATATACAGTTATGGAATTCTCCAGCTACTTTATAATCATCCATGATCAAAGCATCACTTGGCATCCTACAACAACTATATAAAATATAAATATAAAATATTTAAAATCTTCTAATATAAAATATAAAAATCTTCTAAGAGAGATCATATTTATATGTGTATCTCAAATACACACAAACACACACACACATAAATTCACATGCTAACAACCCCAATACAAGTACAAATACTGTAAAGAAATAGAATTCTTTTAGTTAAAGGCTGATATGTAAAGTTGGTTCTAATGATTTAAAAAAACTTCTTTAAACGACTAAAGAATATACATAAGCATTTGCACTTCTTTTGTAATTTCTTGCTTATATAAAGTTTTGAATGATTTTACATGTTTTTCTGGGTTTGCTTAAATATTTTAAAATCTAAAAAGAAAAGATTCTAATTTCGATCTTGGGAATGCTGGATGGAAAAGGGGGATTAAGTCCTATAAAAGCTTGTTGTTATAAGATTGAAAAAGGAATAAAATAAAATGGTGATTAGCTAGTTGTTTTATACTCTTTTACTCACCATTAGGCAGACTGCAAGCACAGAAGGAACATGAAAAATGATTAAAGTGAGACTTAGCTAATATTTTTAACACCATAAATCCTATGCTCAAAACATATTTTGGCAAACTACCACAGAAAATTTTAATGTATAACAAAAACAGCTTATAAAAAACAAATTATTAAAGATTAAATATTTGATAAAAAAATTAAGGATGACCACATATCTCATGTTGCCCAAGACAGTCCTGGTTTATGCCTGCTAGCATGGTAATATTAATAGTGTTCTCAAAAATATCAGTAGACGATTACACGAACAGCGCCCATATTTCACCTCTCCCAGTATCCATACCCTGTGGCATCTTCTCATGCTGTGGCCATGTGACTTGCTTTGGTCAATGAGATGTTAACTAACGTGATGCACAGAGACACTTGAAAAGTATTTGTGCACCTGGGCTTGATTTTGTGTCTCTACCATGGCCTGCTGGAATTTAAGAGACAAGTGGAGCAGAGTCAAATTTTCCATCTGAGAACTAGCTGACCCAGTTGAGTGAGTGACCCAACTGTGACCAGAACCAGCCAGGAGTACCCAGCCTGAATCACCAAACTGTAGACTCATGAGCTAAGAATAACAAAACAAAATGTTATTTTAAGCCTCTTTTAACTTTTAGAATGATTTGTTATTATATTATCATGTTGATAACTAACTGATAACGGCTGGGGAAACAATTAACTTACACACATACGACTATAAAGTTTATAAACAATACCTTCATTTCCATTAGTTCTGCTGTATTTGGAGGAGTGCTAAGAGCTTTTTCAGCTATCTTCTCAAATTCATCACATAATCTGAAACACCAGAGAAAATCAATTTTATGCAATTAAGTTTTATTCCTAAATATATTCTTATATACTATTTAAATGTGCCAGTATGTGAAAAATAAAGTAAGATGATCTTATCTATATGACATCTAAAGAAATAAAAGCAAATTTTTGCCCATACTGATTCATTCAATGCACATTTAATGATCATCTCTTACATTCCCAACTATAATATTAAGTGGCAGAGATAGAGAAATGAAGATATAATAATGACTCTCAAGCAGTTCATATTCCTGTATAGAAGACAGAGCCATAAATAATCACTTCCAACCTAGAATTTTAGGGGCTCTACCAGAGATCTAGTTAAGACAGCATCAAAAAAGTAGTACTAAATAAGAGAGTGATTAACTCTACTTGTGGGGAATGGTTAACATGGGCCTCTATACTCAGAAACTTCTGCTAATAGGCAAATATTTCCTACTCATTTGGGTTTTGGCCCATATAATGAACTTACTATGAGATTAAAAAAATAAAAATGGTAGAAGCTAAAAAAGTCCAGACAAAACATGTAGAAATTTCTTCAAGAAGATTGACTGTGATGGGGCACCTAGGGGGCTCAGTCAATTAAGCCTCTGACTCTTGATTTTGGCTCAGGTCATGATGTCAGGTCGTGAGATCAAGCCTCCCACCTCAGGCTCCCTACTGGGCATGGAGCCTGCTTAAGATTCTCCCTCTCCCTACCCTCTCTTTCTTTAAAAAAAAAAAAGAAGAAGAAGAAGAAGAAAAAGAAGGAAGAAGGAGGAGGAGGAGGGAGAAGAAAGAAGAAGGAAGAAGAAAGAAGAATGGCTGTGAGGTGAAGGAAAAAAGCATGGTTGTGAGTTTGGGTTGAAGTGGGAGGTGGAAGATGGAAGAGGGTTCTGAACATGGTTATGAGTTTGAGAGGCAGAATCCACAGCAGAAGAGAGATTTATAGTGAGATCCAGAGGAGACAGGTGACTGGTAGAACCAGCTCCAGAAGAATGGGAGGCAATAGGGTTGAGCCCATAGGCAGAGAGAACTTTGAATGGTGTGACAGACTCTTGCCCGAAAATGTGGGGAGAGGAATGAAGGGTTCACACAGAGGTGAGTTGAGACATGGAGGGGCAAGAAGTTGAGGCACGCGTTTCTGATGGGTCCTCTAATATTCCTGATATGTCCTTTGTACATCCAGTGAGTGTGGTGAGAAGCACAATTAGGAGAAAGAGGGAAAAAGTAGAATCAGCACGAGCTCAGACGGCAGTTAGGAGGCAGGGAAAATAGCTATGAAATTAGAATAAATATTTCATTCAGCATGAAAAGCTACAAGTAAAAGACATTTTCACTATTCTTCCAGAACTTTTAGAGGAAAAGGTGCTTTTACAGTTGAATATAGGATTCTGGTTCCTAGAAAAGCTATGCAAGTACTCTCCTGCTTCAGCCTTAACCCTCACTCCTCTTTCCTCACCGTGTCTGTGAAAGCAACACAGATCAGTCCCAGTTCTTAAAATAACACCATGCCATTTTCACACCTCACACCTTTCTACATGCTACTTTTTCTACCTGGAATTCTTTTATTTACATTGTTCACCTGGTAGACTCCCACTACTCATCCTCTAAAGTGAATTCACATATCCTCTTCCTCTTTGTAGCTTTCCCTGATTTTCCCCACTTGCCCAACCTCCACCGTGAAAGAAATTAATCATGTCCTTCTCTGTTTTATGTCTGTGGCTCACTACAGTATTTACTGAGGCCTACTATAATTTACTGGTTTGTATGTCTATTTCCCCTTAAGACTGTAACTTTCTTCAGCAGTTATATTCATATTTAGAGTATAAGTACCTACTGTTGTGCCTATTACAAGCTTCCTTCAGGCTTTTATACAGCCTGAATATTCTTTTTAATGATTTATTTTTCCTGTAATACCATAACCATTACAAAATTTCTGATTATGTGGGGGGATTTCCCATGTAACTTATAACAGAAAAGAGGTTCCCAGAACAACACTAACACCAGTTATTGAAAGACTAGTTCAACCTCTTTCCTAAATAAATGCAGGTATTCTGCTTTACACCTTAGCATTCTGAGTTTACTTAACATGAGCCAGTTTTCCTCAAAATCTCCAGGTTAGTCAACAAATAAGTTTTTAGTTAAGACAACAAGTTATCAGGGCCTTGAGGAATAATCACAGTGAGTCAAGTTCAAAATTTGAGGATCCATTAGGACCCAGGACAACTACTGGGTATAATCCACTTTGAAAATCCATGTTGTGTACTGATTATACAAACTTAAAACTTAAAACCTTAGTGATGTTAGAGAACGCCCATCTGACTTGTGCAAACAAAATTGCAAACACATTTTAATACCACCTTATATCAGGCAATCGGGAAGGTGCATTTGTGGTGAAAAACTAATAATAATCATAAAATAACAAAGCCAAGTAGAAATAAGTTTGGCATTATCTTCTTGGAGGGTCATTGATGACACTGTTCTAATCCGTAACTTTATTTGAATGACAATTGATTCTAACATCCCCCTGAAAAAAAAATAATCAGTATCACAAAAATACCTTGTATTTACTTCCTGATGATCTCGGAACATTTTAGCTATAAGTTTTCCACAGATAATTTCTGCTCGCTTCACCAAAGCTCTGATTAATTCCTCACAGCGCATTTCAAACATTCCTAAACGAACAGTCTGCAACATTAAGTATGAAAAGTTTAATGAACAGGAAAATAAAAGGTTCCCACAATTTTGCCTTTCTCACAATATTGGGGTTTTTTTCTGTATGTGATCTAACAAGATTCAGGGTGTGTGTGTGTGTGTGTGTGTTTAATATGATGCAGGAAGGATTTTCTAAACACTCATTTGTATTTTACAACCATCTGCTGGGTAAATCTCCTTCAAGAGTTTGTTATCTTGGAAGCCAACTGTATTTCAGGACAACAATGGATATAAGATTTAAAAAAATAAAAATAAAATAAAATAAATAAAATTAAAAAATGGACATAAGAACTTTGGAGAATTGAGTTATTGCTAAATCAAGAGTGGGGGATTTAAATGTTATATCTGCTCTGTACAAAACAGTAATGCATGTTTAGGGTGGAAATTTTGGAAACTGTAAAAAAGGGCAAACAAAAATCTTAAATTACCAGTCTCCTACAGATTTTGGTGTAATTACCATACTTTCTGAAGGATTTATAAACACTAAAGCAAAAAAAAAAATTAAGTTCTTGGAATTTTTGAGGGGTTAATTTATATAAAGTACTTACAAGTCAGGCCTGAAGTACTAGACTTTCAGCTCTATGAGGACAAGAACCCTGTTTTGTCTACTTCCATATATCCTGGGCTTCCCACAATGTTTGGCTCATGGAAAGGCAACAAATACTTTCCCTGTTGACAGTAACGGTCTGATTCTTTCACTGTATGGTCTAAAGACACATCCTAATAAAACTGGGAAAAGATCATTAGTTACAAAGAACAGTAGTACAAAACAGATCGTTTACCTTTCTAGATGTGTACTGTATCTCCTCTATTAGTTTTTGGTATTTGCGAATTTCTTGTATTATTTTCTCATAGCTATGATTTTCTTCAAGGAAAGCATCAACATCTTGCTCAGCTTTTTTGGTGATCAGAAAGTCATACTTGTCATAGAGTCTGAGGTGTTCGGTAGGTGCCACGCTCTCTCTCATTATTACTTCCTTCACCTTTTCTTTGTGGGCTTCGACAATTTCACTCAGAATTACTGGCTTCAAGGTTGTTGGTTTAGACTTACTTTCCTAAGCAAAGGGAAAAATAATGTTCATTTTAAAAAATAAATTAAGGTAGCCATATCATTTATCTTTGTAAAAATGCCAATCTTACCATATATATATATATATCTTCACAAGGTCTTTTTGATTTTTTTAAAAAGATTTTATTTATTTATTTGTCAGAGGGAGCACAAGCAGGGGGAGCAGGCAGAGGGAGAGGAAGAAGCAGACTCCCCACTGAGCAGGGAGCCCGATGTGGGTCTCAATCCCAAGATCCTGGGATCATGACCTGAGCTGAAGGCAGATGCTTAACTGACTGAGTCGCACAGGTGCCCCTCTTTGTGATTTTCTAATCTCTATAGAAAGATACTCAGTCTAATGGCAGTATATTGAATATCTAAGTTTCATGTAATTTTTTTTTCCTTCAAGGCTACCTAGTTGTGTTTTTTTTTCTGCATGGATGAAAGAACTGTCACTTGAAAATACACAGAAAATAAGAGAATATAAAAACACCAAAATCCACATTTTATTTGTGCAATTGTATATGCTAGCTTTATAAGGTAGTGCTTGCATTGTACTTTATTTTTAAAAAGCCAGCTCAATGTCATATCATCATATTCTTCAATCACAGTACTTTTTCACCTTGACGAGTAATCTATCTAGAACAAAGAAAGATTGTTTACTCATTCACTGACCTTTGATCTTTGATTCTGTGAACAGCAACTTGAGCAGACTAAAATCCCTGGTTACAAAATGTGCATTCTGCTATCACCATTAGAATAATGGATCAGATAACAATTTTTAATAAGCAAACAAATCTCAACAGCTTGTCTCCTCTTTTCAAATAAGAGGGCAAGTAAATGTGCCTACATGGTTTATTATCTTGAATCAAGTTACACTTAAAAATATACATGCTCTACCTTTCATTCAGAAGAAGGGATTTTTCACTCTAACAAACAAAAATATGATCCGTGGTGGATATTCTACAGCATTCACTAGATAATATCAAAGTATTCCTTAGAGAACTATAATTTATTCAGGTATCCAGGGTGCATTTGCCTGCTATGGCCCCTAGGGGGATTTTAGGAAATCATAAAGCTTAGAACTAGACGCTTCTTGAGAACACTAGAGAATCACACCAACACCACTACCACCTCATCCCTGGGCTCAGAAGATGCCTGGTGCCATTTTTTCTGGGGAGAGGGGGACTTCGAGATAAAGCAATCTATATGATGTACTGTATGCAATGTAATTATTGGATTAAAGCAAAGCTCATTAATATTCATTATACAATGTTTTTTAAGCATATTAACAGCTTGCCTAATGTCTACAATCTATAGGTCTATCTTTCTAAACATAACTGGATACCAATACATCAGAACTATATTAGAAAGTATACTTTTGATGTGAATTCTAATCAGTTCCTATTAAGAGTTAAGGGAAATGATATTTTGAATGAGACAACTCAAGTGTTTGAAAGTCTATCAAAATAGATCATGAGATGGTGATATGCTTGGACTCACAGCATCTTAGCCCCTTGCAGGTTTGCCTTCCATGGGGAAAAAATGTATTTTAATTTCACTTTCAGTTTCTATCAAAGATTGTGATAAGAACGGCTCTACGAACTCCACTTCTGCAGTTGCTGTCAAAGGTCATTGAAATCACGTTCAGTCATCTTACTCGAAGTACCTTCTATATCACTCCTTTCCAAACCTAACTGATTACAGCAAAATATCCCTAGATGATTCTGGTAACCTATTTCTGAGAACCAACTATCATTGTGAATCCACATCTCTAGGGGCAAGCGGTGGTGGTGGTGGATTTGTATTTTTAAAATGTCACCAGGTGATGCTGACATGTAGGATTTCAGAACTATTACCCCATGTATAATGCCCCATGTAAGACTTCTCTCTCAAAATCTGATACCAGGAAGAACACCTGAGCAGTTTAAATTAACTGCTTAATCCCAGTTAAAACTTGTCATATATCCCTCTTCACTTTAGAAACCAGGAAACTTAGAGCCATATTTTATAACCATTAAATCAAAGCAACTGTATTCATTCAAATGACAGTAATACTTTTCTCCACTCAGAGCATGCCTGGTAACTCTTATTAACTTGTTCTATTTGTCTGTTTCATAAGCTCATGCAGATCATTCTTGAAAAAAAGGCAGGGTATGCCTGGAGAAAGATGCAAGAGCTGAACTGAAATTAAACAAAGGCCAGAGTAAACCACATTTCTCCAGAGACTTCTATTTATGGCAATATGAGGAATACATAACCTGAAAATAACTATTTAGTTCAAAACACATAAGTATGCTGGGAAAAAATGCCTAATATAACTTTTATAATACATAGCTAAGGAAGCAAAATAATAGGGAAAGTCTAGGGGCCAAACATGAGGGGACACATGAGTTGAGAGGTAATTATGTGCAGAAGTGAGCAGCTGCCCTAGAGACTGCTGATCCCTGGTGGCCTAAGCTTTGCTTTAATGAGTCTCTAGCAAGGTGGGCCTCTGTGCAGGGGAGGGGTGTGGGATGGCAGAACGGCTGTTAGGAAACAAAGCTTCAAGCCTGAGCAGGGAGGGAAGTCATAATGGCTACACCCACAGAAAGCCAAGAAGACAAAGGTGACACAAAATTTCAGAATGCTGAAAGGTGACAGTACCTCTGAATGAGGGAGCAAAAGTAAGGGAAATATCCTGTTTTGACCTTGTTTTTCAGGGGAGGAGAAAAAAGACAGTCACCTTAAGAATTTGTGGCCACCAGCTTGTTCTCATGCAGATTTGGGTAAGCATTCACACTGCCAGTGTTGTCCACAAAATCCTCAGCAAGAAGTTTATTAAAAAATGGTCCTTGGTCTGGAGAGGCCTCCAGAGTAACTGTCAGGAGAATATGCAAATTCTGGAGGAACCAACTTAAATTAAGGCCTTAAGGACTTCCCTGCATGAAGTTCTTACATGTATAAGCCCATAATAATAAAGGAAAAACACCCACAGAAATAAACCACCATGAGCAAGAGTCAGATCAGCAAATGGAGAAGTAAAAGAGTAATGAATATATAACTAGGTACAAGAGACAATCAAAAATGACAAGTCCTATTTAACAAAGAACTTAATGGAATTCCTAGAAAATAAAAATAAAAAAAATTAGAAGCTCTATGATGAAGATAATATCCTCACAATGGATAATTTCACAATCACAGTGTTGAATAAAATAAAACAGGTCACTGATTATAAGATGACTCCACATATATACAAAGACATGGAAAAACTAAATGGAAATTGTTTAGGGATATGCAGACAGGTAGTAAATCTAAAAAATTTCAGATTAATAACTACAAAATTCAAGATGGTGATTCTTTTGCTAGAAGGTAGAAGGAGAGGAATGTGAACAGGGAAGGGCAGTAGGGAGCAAGAAGAGCTTAAGGGTATCAGTAATATTCCATTTCTCTAGTTAGATTCTAAGTACACAGGGGTAACTTTATTACCACTTAAAACTACACAGTAGTCTGGATGCTTTCTTGTACATGAAATATTTGTGAACTATTTTAAAAATAAAAAGGATGGGATGTCTGGGTGGCACAGTCGGTTAAGCAGCCAACTCTTGGTTTCAGCTCAGGTTATGATCTTGTGGTCGTGAGATCAAGCCCAATTTTGGGCTCTGTGCTCAAGACAGACTCTGCTTCAGATTCTCTCTTCCTCTCCCTCCCCCTCTGCCCATCCCCAGCTCACGCGCACACATGCTCTCTCTAAAATAATATTTTTAAAAAATAAAATAAAAAGGAATTAAGAAAGCTACTGGTTTGACTTACAAAGCTTGAAAACCTTTTAAGTTAAGGAATTATCAGACATGCTCAATCTGTATACTAGACTGCAGTAATTGCTGTTGAAATAGCAAAGCAGAGCTTTGCTAAATTAATGGCCAGAGAGAGAAGGGAAGTAGAATCTGTGATATGAGAGTACAAAGACACTACTGCTTATGGAAGAAGGTATATGAGGAGAGTAATCAACGGAAGGACAGTTTGAGAGAGCTAGAGAAGTATAAGGGAGGTCTACAGCATGGTGTGAATGCTATAGCAAACACTCATTGACTGCCTTAAACCTGACCACAACTTTGATTCCTTCCCTTAAGAAAAATTTCAGTCCAATGGAAGACTAGCCTAAGAAACTAGGTATACTGTAATGGGAAAACAGTATTTTTTTAATTAAAAGTTTCTTATAAGCCAATGTTACCAGGCCATTTATATTCTGCAAAGCATAGGATGCAGGTCTACGCCTTTTAGAATTTGTTTGAAATGAATATCATCATGAAAATGCAAGCAATCAAAATACCCTTGATACTTACCCACTTGGAATACAATTTTGTCTCAACTCTTGGCACAAAACTGACAGCCTTAATCATGGTATCATAAACATTTAGAAGGATGTCTATATAGTCACTGAACTCAGGTTCAAACTTAATGGTGTCATTTTCAAGAATCAGCCTCATGATGAAACCTGGATGTTCGAAAGCTCTAACAGAATCCTGCAAAAAAATGTACACATGTATGTGAATATATATATGAATTGGGAGAGACTAAGCAGTGCAGTGGTCCCAATTAGAACTCATGGGAACTCACCTTTCCTCTTATGCCCTAGACAGTTAAGCCAATGAGGAGCTCTACTAAAAAGAGCAAGAACAATTCCCAGTTAGATGTGTTGGTATCTAGTATCCACCGAGCCTACAGATCAACCAGAGGGTCAAGGTTCCAGAAAAAGGAGGATGTGCACAGCAGTGGGGCTCTGGAGTCATGCAAGCAAGAGTCCAAGAAAGTATTCAAATTCCCAGTCCCAGCCCACACTCTAAGAGGACCTTCTTCTGGAAAGACACGAGTTCCTTGCAGAAACCTTCCCCAGCCATCATGACCCAAATTGCCCAATGAGAAGAGTTTTGACTTCTCTTCACTAATCCTCACCAACGTGATGATACTCACATATCTTGAATATTCAGGTTGATACTAAGTGTTTTTAAATAGGTAAGTGATCTAAAGATATACTTCCTTCTCTTCCACTGCTAAAGGTTCTTTTTTATTTTTTTTTATCTTTTTCCTCTTGAAAATAAATTAGTAGATGAATATTGGTGTAACGGCACCATACTTACTGGTGGTTGTGCTATTAAGTCTGTGAAATCCTGCATGGAGACCAAAGTGAGTTCTTGCAGCTGTAAAGTCATAAGCGTAGCAGCGCAGTTGAAAAAAGATTCCAATTTGACACTGCTGTTACCAGTTGGCAATTGCTTTTTTTTATTACCTTGGTAATAAATATTCTGCACTTCTGGAAACCACCTTGAAAGCACAAAAGATTTTTAAAAGTTAATACTCCCAGTGAATCACGCCTTTTACATTAAGCATCAACAGTAACTTCTGGACATCCAAAGGTCTTCATTGAGAGCTCTATGGCTAACTGACATTATCCACCCTCTGAACTGTAAGCACTAGCATATTTCACTTTTTCTAGGAAAAGAAATTTTAATCACGGCCAGTAGAAGATGACTCAACAATGTGATGCTGTGAGGGAAAGAAAACAAACATAAATCTAACTCCTGAAACTATGCTTTCTGTACTTTTTGAATAAAAATTTATTGGATATTACAAAATACTACTCACCAGTCTCCAAAATGTTCTTTAGGGAATGGATTTGTTAGTTTAAAGCTAAAATGTAAATAGCTGATTAAACCAAGAGAGCACTTACTTGGTTTAACCCACTTGATACTTTAAGCTATTCTGTTTCACAATGACTTGAAAGCAAGACAAATCAATAAAATCAAGTGTATTATTTTCTTATTTCCCTTAATGTGAAATCCTGAAAGAATGGCTGATTTAAAACAAAGTTTCAAATGTGTATGTATCCTTGTAATAAAAGGAAAACAGTAAATTCACATATAGATACATAATAAGTCAAGTTTTCAGTTTATAAAACCACTAACACCACAAAATTAAGGAATACTGATACCTCTTTCATAAGAGATAATATATTTTTTAAAAAACAGAGTCCATATACTTTCAGGAGTTGCCTGAATGCTTCAAGGAAGATCTAAATTTTAAATATATGTATTCATTTAACAAATATGTGTTTAGTGTCTATGTGCTAGGAACAGTGTCATGGGAGATATAAAAAGATATGACATCACCCCTTATCTCTTATAATAACAAAGGCAATGTGTCACAGCAGAAAAACAGTCTTAAAGTCAAAGAATTGTGATATAATTTTCCATTTAAGTAATAGAGAAGGGTTTTATAATGAAAATGACAATTTCATTGAAGGATGGAAATGAAATGAGAAGGACCGGGAGGAAAGGATCTGAAGTAGAAGTAGGATAATAAGAAAAAATAGGTGGGGAAGTGGGGCTAATTTATCTAATCATTTCATCGGCTATAATAGAGATAATAGAGAGATTTCTTCCTAGAAAATAGGAAGAAATAAGTGGGAGAAAGTCTGTGAGGACTTCTGCAGAACTTGGGAGCTAAACACAGTAAGTTGGGACGGCCTCACTCTCTAAAATGAAGCCATGGCAGATCTTTCTGCAGTAAGGTGTCATTGTTGAAGTAATAGATAAAGAGGACAAGTAACACATACTAGGTAGAGAACGGCAATGCTAGATTAAGAAAGGGCACTGAGAAACTTCCAGTTGTTCAGACAAGAGATGGAATAAGTTGGGGCTATAGAACTGGAAAAAGGACAAGTGAAGTAAATATGTTTTAAAAATTATTCATTGTCCCAAAGATATTTACAGGGCTCCCTATTATACACAAAACACTTAGTACAAAATATTACTCAGTTTTCAAAGTGCTTATTAAGGCTGATGGGGGGAGGAAAAGACAAACACATAAATACATATTCTAAAAGGAAGGAATTATGAGAATAAAGAGTCGGAGGTATTCAGAAGGAAAAGATCATTTTTTAAGAGGTAACAATAGAGATTTCATAGAAGAAGGGTGATTTGAGCTGGGTACTGAAGGACAGAAGAGAGGCTTCTCCAGTGATGAGCTGCATCAAGCACTGTAAATAGTGTGAATCATAATATTTTGCTGATAGTATTCAAGAGGTTTTTGTTCTGTTTAATATCCTTAACCTCTGATTCAATTTGATATAATTATGTGTGCAAAGATGGTAATGCTAAGAGTCACAGAGTTTAAGAGGAAAACTAAACAACTTTCAAATTTTCCTAGAATTCCCATCCCACAAATAAAAACAAATAAGGAGTAATTAATTATTTTAAAAGTCAATAATCGGTTAAAAAAAAGAGACTTTACCCACTGAATACTTAACAGTTACAGACTAGTTTTAGAAGTTACGTCCTGTTTAATTTAACATGACTATTTCTCCAGACATGGCCCAAGGTGAAAGTCTTTTCAGACCTGAGAATGGAAGAGATAGATTAGGTCCAAGTTGCAGAAGACCTTAAAAGGCAGGTTAAGAAATGGTGACTTATTTTGTCAACAAAAGGGAAGCACTGAATTAGGGGTTAAGATTCACCTGGCAGTGGTTTGTAGGCTACATGGGAGGCTAAAAGAGCCTGCCAAGGGTAGTTGCAGTGGGAATAAGGAGAAAGGAGTACACATGGAAGAGGCTTCTGAGAGAAGATCAAGAATAGTTGATGGTCCGGGGCGCCTGGGTGGCTCAGTCGTTAAGCGTCTGCCTTCGGCTCAGGTCATGATCCCAGGGTCCTGGGATGGAGCCCCGCGTCGGGCTCCCTGCTCCGCGGGAAGCCTGCTTCTCCCTCTCCCACTCCCCCTGTTTGTGTTCCCTCTCTAGCGCTGTCTCTCTCTGTCAAATAAATAAATAAAATCTTTAAAAAAAAAAAAAAGAATAGTTGATGGTCCTAAGTCTAAAAAAATATAAAAGGATTGAGATCATAAAAAAAAAAAATCATAAATCAGTAGCAGAAGGACACTCTGGCAATTTATAAATACATAGAAATTAAGCAACACAGTCCAAAATGGCCAGTCAGTCAAAAAGGAAATCACAAGGGAAATCCAAAAATAATTTGAGATGAATGAAAATGAAAACATCATTTACCAAAACTCACAGAACACAAAAAAAGCAGTGACCAGAGCGAAATTTACAGCTGTCAATACCTATATTAAAAATTAAAAATATCTTAACTCAATAACTTACAATTCCACTAGAAACTGGAAAAAGAGAAAACTAAACTCAAAACAAGGAGAAAGGAAGAAATAAAGATTTGAGTGGGAAAAAAATTAGAGAATAAAAAAATAGAGAAAATCAACAGACCCAAAATTTGGTTTTTTAAAAGACCAGAAAAATTGACAAGCCTGTAGCTAAACCGATCAAGATAAAAAAGAAAGAAGACTCAAATTATTAAAATCAGGAATGAGAAAGAGGACATAAACACTCACCTTACAGAAATTTAAGAAAATAAAAAGGTCTTTAATAAGGAATCATAAGCCAACAAATTAATCTAGCAAATTCCTAGAAAGATACAAACTACCAAAACTGACTCAAAAAGAATTAGAAAACATGAATAGAGCTATAATAAGACGCTGAGCTAATAATCAGAAAATTTTCCAAAAATAAAAAGACCAGGACCCAGGAGAAGAAGTCTTCACTAGTAGGTCCTACAGAACACTTAAAGAAGAACTAACACCAATTCTTCACAAACTCTGCCCAAAAAGAGAGAGGGAGAGAGAGAAAGGAATGCTTCCTAACTCATTCTATGAGGCCAGTATTTTCATACCAAAACAAAGATATCACAAGAAAAAAAAACTACAGGCCAAAGTCCCTTAGGCATGTACACACAAAAATCCTCAACAAAGTTCTAGCAAACTGAATCCAGCAGCATATAAAAAGAATTATACTCCATGGTCAAGTGGGATTTATCTCAGGAATGAAAGATTAGTTCAGTATATTAAAACCAATGTAATATATTAATAAAGTAGAAAAACCCATTATGATCTCAGCTGCAAACAACAACAACAAAAAACAATCTGGCAGCAAAATCTGCACCATTGTATGATAAAAACAATCAAGAAACTAAGAATGAAAGGGAAATTCATCAACCTAATAAAGGGAAAATATACAGCTAAAACTAAATGCTGAAAGACTGAAAGCCTTCCCCTAACATCAAGAACAAAACAAGGATGTTCACCCCTGCCACTTCTTTTCAACACTGTACTGGAGATTCTAACCAAAGCAATTAGGCAAGGACAAGAAAAAGAAATGCAGATAAGAAATGAAGAAGTAGAACTATCTCTATTTGCAGATAACACAATCTTATATAAAAAAAGAAGATATAAAGGTTACACACAAAAAAAACTATTGGTGCTAATAAACAAGTTTAGCAAAGTTGCAGGATACAAGGTCAATATACAAAAAATAATTAGACTTTATCAAAATTAAAAATATTTGTGCCTCAGGGTGCCTGGGTGGCTCAGTCAGTTAAACATCCAACTCTTGATCTCAGCTCAAGTCTTGATCCCAGGGTCATGAGTTCAAGCCCCATGTTGGGTTCCAGGAGCCAACTTAAAAAAAAAAAAATTGTGCCTCAAATTTGTGCCTATCAAGAAAATGAAAGGATCAACCACATAATGGGAGAAATATTTGCAAATCATATAACTGAGGGTTTGGTATCCAGAATATATAAAGAACTCTTATAATTCAACAATAAAAAGACAGATCACTCAATACAAAGGGAGCAATGATCTGAATAGACATTTATCCAAACAAGATAAATACATGGACAATAAGCATTTGAAAAGATGCTCAACATAATTAGTCATTAGGGAAATGCAAATCAAAACCACAATAAGATAGAACTTCACATCTACTAGGATGACTATATATAATCAGAAAGATGCATAATAACAAGTGTTGACAAGGATGTAGAGAAATTGGAACCCTCAAACATTGTTGGTAGGAACGTAAAATCTAACAGACCTTTGGGAAACACTGTGGCTGTTCCTCAAAAAGTTAAACATAGAGTTATTATATAACCCAGCAATTCTACTCTTAGGTATATACCCAAGAGTACTGAAAACATGTTTATACAAATGTTCATAGCAGCATTATTCCTAATAGACAAAAAATAGCAACAACACAAATGTCCATGAATGGATAAACAAAATGTGTTAGATCCATACAATGAAATATTACTTGGCCATGAGAAGGACTAAAGTATTGATATATGCTATAACATGGATGAACCTTGAAAACATCATGCTTAGTATAAGAAGCCAGACATAACTGGATACATATTATATTATGCCACAGAGATGAAATATTCAGAATGAGGACAGAAATTGTATTAGTGACTGTTAGGGCATGTGGGAGGGGGAATGGGGAGTGACTGGTAACAGATAAAGTGTTTCTTTTGGGGGTGACAGAACTAGTGGTGATTATTGCAAAACCTTGTGAATATATTATAAGTCACTCAAATGTACACAAGAAAGTGGTGATTTTATGGTAAGTAAATTATACCTCAATGTAAAAAAATAGTTAGCAATACACTGTAATCAGTGTATTGGCTGGAGGCAGGCTAAGGGTGATAAAGATGCAGATAATAAGCAACAGACAGAAAAAGTCACAAAGTTTTCAACTTGGCCTGGGAATGGTCCAGAACAGGAAGAGTAGCAGGTTTAGAAGAAAGAACAAGCACTGTTATGGAGATGCTGATATTCAGATGCTGACATGACATTCAACTGGAGATATACAGTATAAAATTAGTAATAAGGGCCTAGAGCTCAAAAAACATAAGATCTTGAGGCAGATGAGACAGATGAAATCATGACATTGTCAAGAATATAAAGAAGACAAACAAGAGCAAACACCTGAGAGGCCCCCACTCTTGGGAATAGTAAGAACAAGTACAGCTAGGAGAAAAAAAAAAAACACAAAAACAGAGGCACAGGGACATAGAAAAACAGGCTTCCAGAAGGCAGGGGTGATAAACCACAGCAACTGCTGAATAGAAGCAGAGAATGAGTACTGAGAGAAGGTATTTGTGTTTGGAGTAGATATCATAATAATTTGCTAACTGTTTCTCCACTGTGGTAAGCTGATGTTCTACCTTTTAGCCATGATAAACACATTCCAGTTCACTGTTTAAAGAATGGTCAGAGTGTTCTCCCCTTAGAATCAATCAGGAAGCATCAAGAGCTACAGCAAGTCAATCTTCAACTCTCCACAGAAGTCTTCAGTAAAGGTTTTATTCTGCTCTGTACTTTGATGCCCAATTTAACAAAATTTACAGTGGTAATGTATTCCTGGACTATAACCCAAAGTTACAGATCAAGAAAATTTGTTTCATGCCCTTAAGAGGTAATCAGAGGGGGAGACGAACCATGAGAGACTATGGACTCTGAGAAACAAACTGAAGGTTCTAGAGGGGAGGGGGGTGGGGGGATGGGTTAGCCTGGTGATGGGTATTAAAGAGGGCACATTCTGCATGGAGCACTGGATGTTATGCGCAAACAATGAATCATGGAACACTACATCAAAAACTAATGTGTAATGTATGGTGATTAACATAACATAATAATAAAAAAATAAATAAATGAGGTCATTTTCTTCTCTGTGATTAATTATGGGATTTCATTCTATAGCTTTCATCTATTTATGTTAACTAAATACTAATATTAAATAAAATTCTAAAGTTCAAGTAATTTCAGACAAAGAATTTGATTCTAAGATATTGGAGAAGAAAAGAAAATAAAGATTCAGTCTTAAACTATCAGAATATATCTCTAAGTAATTTTTGGAAATCATGAAACCATGCTGGAGTTTCATGTCCCCTGCTACCTGCAATTTGAGCTAATTTTAATGTCCTATTTATAATAACTTAATAACCCATGATAGAGACATTTTCCTGTATTGTTTCAGAGTATATTGTCTGGCACCTACATAAGTAATTATTACATATGACTATTCCATTTTTAAGGGTCGATCCAAGATATTTAATTATCATTTGACAAGTCTAACCTCTCAATGTGATTGTAAGCTCCTTTAAAGAATATCCTTCATCCCCCAACCAAAAGCAAAATGAAAGAGGTACAGTGCCTTAAATGTATTAATAGATGTCAAATATATAGTAAATGGATTAGTTGATGATCATTCCCCCCATGTATTCAACCGTATTCTCAGAGCAGAAGTAGAAACCAGACATTGAGAGAAAAAAAACTACCATTTTTGTTTCTGCACAATCTATGCTGTGTAGAACATCTAGATAGACAGTACAGACCAATTCAGTTAAAGACACTGTATTTAATTCTTGAACAGAAGTAATTACCAACTTGTTAAAATGGGATTTTCTAAATGCAGTTAAAATAGAGTTCCCCACCAATAACATTTTTAAATTTGTTTTCCTCCATGAAGTTTCAGAACTTTACATTTTAAGTAGAGTCTCTTTAGCAGATTCCATGTGTTTCATGACAATGGTCTGAAATATTGACAGCTCTAAGGCATCCTGGCGATTATGAAATTCTTCTACATCAACTAAACGTAATTTTCTGCAAGACATAAAAATAAACAATAATTAAGGCAGGAGATTTTTTTTTGCATTTAATATTTTTGTTAACTGAACTCCTCAAAAATATGACATTCCTAGGTTTTATCATTAAAATTTGTGTTTAATAAAATCAAATATTTAAGAACATGAGATTTTTAAAATTTTAATTTTTAAAATAATCAAAGTAATAAAATTTGATAAGAACACAATATAAGATTATGAAATGTTACTGTGAAGTAGAACAGAGTTGAAATAACTGGGATTTGATATAAAATTCAGACTAATTTTTGTTTTCTTTTTTTTTTTTTTTAAAGATTTTATTTATTTATTTGAGAAAGAGAGAATGAGAGAGAGAAAGCACATGAGAGGGGGGAGGGTCAGAGGGAGAAGCAGACTCCCCGCCGAGCAGGGAGCCCGATGCGGGACTCGATCCCGGGACTCCAGGATCATGACCTGAGCTGAAGGCAGTGGCTTAACCAACTGAGCCACCCAGGCGCCCCGGACTGATTTTTGTTTTCAAATTGGAACGGTTACAACAGGAAAAGAGGTAAAGCTCAAAGCTTAAGAAAGCCCGCTACTCCTGAAACAAAAATTGTACCCACTCTGAAAAGAAAACCACCTTGCATTTTAAAGAGCCATGGAGTGGGGGAATTCTCACACCTAATTAACACCTACTGTATCAAAATCTTTTGATCCTGTGCGGTTTTGACTTTTTTTATTATGTTCAGTTAGCCAACATATTTAGTTTTTGAGGTAGTGTTCAACGATTCATTATTTGCATGTAACACCCAGTGCTCATCACAACACGTGCTCTCCTTAATACCCATCACCCGGTTACCCCATCCCCCTACCCCCTCCCTTCTGTAACCCTCAGTTTGTTTCCTGGAGTCCAGAGTCTCTCATGGTTTGTCTCCCTTACGACCTTTTTTTTTTTTTAAGAAACCACAGTGCTTCCTCTAGTCAACAGCTTTCCATACAACTCCTTTTCTGACTACAATGCTATGGATCTTTGTTATATACATGATTTACACATTTAAGAAGTTTCTGTTGGGGGCTCCATGCTGGATGTGGAGCCTACTTTAAAAAAAAAAAAAAAATTCTGTTGGGGAAACTGGACAGCCACATGCAAAAGAATGAAACTGAACCCCTATCTTACACCATACACAACAATTATCTCAAAATGGATTAAAGACAGGAATGTAAGACCTGAAACCATAAAACTCCTAGAAAAAAACATTGGTATGCTCCAGGACATGAGTATTGGCAATGATTTTTTTGGATCTGATGCCAAAAGCCAAGGCAACAAAAGCAAAAAATGAACAAGTAGGTCTACATCAAACTACAATGCTTCTGCACAACAAAATTCAACCATTAACAAAATGAAAAGGTGATCTATTGAATGGGAGAAAATATTTATTTGCAAACCTTTTACTGATAAGGGGTTAATATCAAAAATTTATAAAGAACACATACAACTCAATAGAAAAAAATCTGATTAAAAAATGGGCAGAGGATCTGAATAGACATTCTTCCAAAGAAGACATACAGATGGCTAACAGGTGAAAACATGTTCACATTACTAATCATGAGGGAAATACAAATCAAACCGCAATGAGATTATCACCTCACACCTGTTAGAAGGGATATTAAAAAAGGATAGGAAATAACAAGCGTTCGTGAGAATGTGGACAAAAGAGAATCCTTGTGCACTGTTGGTGGAAATGTAAATTGGTGCAGCCACTATGGAAAACAATATGGAGGTTCTTCAAAAAATAAAGAATAAAACTACCAGATTATTACCCAGCAATTCTACTTCTGGATATTTATCTGAAGAAAATGAAAACACTAATTCAAAAACATACATGCACCTCCATGTTCATTGCATTATTTATAATAGCCAAAACATGGAAACAACCTAAATGTCCATTGATGGATAAAGAAATGTGGTATATATATACACAATGGAATATTATTCAGCCATAAAACAGAATGAAATCTTGCCATTTGAGACACCATGGATGGCCCCTAAGGCATTATGCTAAGTGAAGTGTGACATAGAAAGACAAATACCTTTATAATCTCCTACGTGCAATCTAAAACAACAACAAAAACTGAGCTCATGGATATGGAGAACAGATTGATGGTTGCCTGAGGGAGGGGATGGAGGGTGGGTAACATAAGGCTTCACTTTCTTAGACATCTTCCTTTTATCTTTATTTTTTTAAGATTTTATTTGTCAGAGAGAAAGAGCACAAGCAGGGGGAGCAGCAGGCAGAGGGAGAAGCAGGCTCCCCGCTGAGCAAGGAGGCCTATGAGGGACTCGATTCTAGGACCCCGGGATCCTGACCTGAGCCAATGGCAGACACTTAACTGACTGAGCCACCCCGGTGTCCCGACATCTTCCTTTTATATTCAACTACTGTAATTCGTAGCCTGTGGTAATTTCCACATATATGTACACACATGCTATACACGCATCTTCATATATACACACTATTTTTCAAGCAAAAATACCTGTATGCTGTGTAGCTTGTGACTGTATTACAGATGCTATCTCTGACATTCAGTGGTCTCTGTCAATCTAACTACTGAAGAACATGAACTTGCACATTCCCATCTCCAAACATCCCCTTCAGGTTTCCACACTCACGCATTTGTGCAGTCATTCAGATGACTTTTGCATTACCATTCCCCAGCCCACTGCCACACATAGAGATGTTCCATATTTTCAAGACCTGCTGAGATTCAGGACAAACTGTCACCTACAGGAAGGATGCCCTTTATGTTCAATGCTGGCTCTTACTCCGAGGGGCAGTACTCTTGACTGCCCGCCCCATTCAACATTCACATAAAGTAAAAATGACTCATGTCTACAAGGGCAACTTTGGAGTTGGTGGAGTCCTCTTTCTACCCACAGACTGCAAAGCTTCTTTCTCATTTGTCTTCACCCCAGATGCCCTGAGGTTTGCCTTCAGTTGCTACTACTAATACTTCTGCCACTATGACCATGGGCACCACGTTTGGACACATCCATTGTTGACTGTTTTTTGAGCTCAACTTTGTTCCCTTTTTCTTCCCCTTCCTCCTCTCATTTTCTTGTTTCTTGCCTCCTGACATGGTCCAACAAAGTCTAGCCCTTTATGGATGATACTAGGCACTGTAGCCTCATCCCCCAGCATCCAACGCAGTGTGTCCTGGCAGTTCCAAAGATATCCATATCTGTGAATGGATATAAAATAAAACAACTCTGGTGGTGTTGTAAAAATGAAATGTACCACTGTATGCAAACATCCTTTGTAAGAGTGATACTACATAGTATGACCTCATGACTGCATGCAAAATTAAATCATGGGTCTTGTCAGGAGAGGGATATTCAAAAGAGAAGAAATGAGAAGAACACGGGCAAGGAGATAGCCTCTTCCTATTCCAGAAGCCAAATTCAAGCAAAGAAATCTACATTATACAACAGAAAGCTGAAAGATGTTCTTTCTAACAGTATGCAGTCTGACGAACAAAAGCCATTTTTATGCTATGTATATGTGTGCATGTGTGTGGATACACATATGTATTTGATAATATGAGCACAAAGAAAAATAAGGAAAGATATCCCACTAGATGGTTATCATGGGTCTTTGGCTGCGCTGGTGGAAAGGAGGACAGAGATGAGGAAAAGAAAGGCTGGTGGAAGTCAGGCAAAGTAAGACCAGACTTAAATGTTTATATGATCACATTTACATGTTTATATAAAGTTACATATGTAGCTGCATATTTAATTAAAATTTGTTTTTAAAAAGGCAGACAGGGACAGAGTGAGGGAGGCAAGAGGCCTTGGACAGCACAGGTCATTCTACCTGTGGGAAAACAGAGTCCCAGCAAGGACAAGGGGTGAACAGAGAGCCTATAATCAGATGGTGGCAGAGCCCAGGCAAGGAGCTCGGCTTCCTGCAGCGGACATCAGGGGTAGGGCTAGAAGTGGCAGGCTAAAGATCCTAACTCTGGAAGGAGTTCAGAGAAGTTGGTTAGGGAGGTGCCCCTAGTGCATGTCCTGGGGTTTCCCAGGGTGGGGCCAACAGCTGCCTTCCCGCACGGTCACAGCTCTTAGCACCGCTCTAAAGACAGCCAATTTCCTTTTGCTGGTTTTGGGAGGCAGAAAAATGTGCTCACTTGCTGTGCCCTCCTGCCTGCAGAACAACACATGCGGTAGAAACCAGGAGACCCTGGAGAGCGGGTGACTTGTCACCGGAGCTGCAGCTGTGGGGATTGAAAAGGCTGGGGCAGGGCTGGTAAGACCACCTGAGAGAGAAGGTGCCTCCTCTAGCATAAGGCAGGACTGATTGGGGTTTTGAGGTTCCTGAAGGGAGGCCTTGTATAAGAAAAATAAATATAAATCTGTATTACTTTTGCACATTTTATAAAACCTGTGTCCCCAGGTGCATGTTGCTAGGATGCTCCCCGTGCCTTGGAAGAGGTCATGCAAGGGTGGAGGGAATATGAAGCAGGAACTTCTAAACTGTGTGATCAAATGGCCTCAGCCTGAGAAGCAAGCATATCAGCTCCACGGCGCCCACCAGCATCCACATGCAGCTGTGCCGAGCACTTGCTACGTGTAGCGATACCGTCCCCGCTGTGACAGTGTCCAGGAGGTGATGCATAACCTCCAGCTGTCACCCAGGAACTTTAACTCATGCCATTCAGGTAGACTATGTTTCCTAGGTTCCTACACCATCTAGATGACTGTAGCAGCTAATGGTCCGTGGGATTTAAAATAAAGCATGACACTTCAGCCCCTTAACTGTGATTACCCCTTAAAGTCTGTGTAGTAATGAGGTATGGGATGTGTGGGGCATAGTTGGGTTAGGGGTCAAAGGCAACGTTCATGATTTACTCTACCTCTACATTGCTGATTTAAAACCATGTTTGAATACTGATGGTAAGTTTGTAGTTATTTCTTTTTATTTGCAGTTAAAATAGTAAAAGAAATCATTGAGGTGGGACAAAATAGCTTTTATCGCCCTTTTAAAAAGAAGCTTGAGAAGGCCAGAAATACTCACTTAAAAGTACTGTGCCATAAATCTAGCACAGCCAACATTGTGGGGTTCATTGTGTTCAAGTGATCCTTAATATAATTGCTTGCAGCTAAAAAAGATTTCCTCCAAGGTTTTGGAAGAACTTCCATTCTGAAAACAAAGAAAAAATAATCAGCTATCTCTAAAAATCAGAAGAAAGTATTGTTACAGTGTACTTTTTGAGTAATAATGGTTTCTTTTTTTTCTTTAGAGAGAGAGAGTGGGGAAAGAGGGGCAGAAGGAGAGAGAGAACCTTAAGCAGGCTCCACACCCAGTACAGAGCCCTGGGACTTGGGACTCAGTCTCACAACCCTGAGATCCTGACCTGAGCTGAAATCAAGAGTGGGTCGCTTAACCCACTTAAGCACCCAGGCACCCCAATAATGGTTTCATTTTAATAAAAAATATTATGTATTCCTTACAGTAAAAACAAAACACATAATTATGTATTAAGATACATGAAGGCCATACTTTCTATGGTCTAAGTCATATAATTTCAGAATAATTAACACATATGAAATTATACTTGAATCTTTTTTTTTTAAGATTGATTTATTTGAGAGAGAGCAAGCGCACAATCAGGGGGAAGGGGCAAAGGGAGAGGGAGAAGCAGATTCCCCACTGATCAGGGAGCCCCACACAGAGCTCAATCCCAGGACCACAAGAGCATGACCTGAACTGAAGGAAGAAGCTCAACTAACTGAGCTAACCAGCACCCCTGAATCTTTTTTTAAATTTTATTTATTTAAATAATCTCTACACCCAACATGGGGGCTCAAACTCACAACCCCAAGGTCAAGAGTCACATGCTCTTCCGACTAAGCCAGCCAGATGCCCCATAGACTTGAATCATAAGGTAATTATTTTTCCTTTAACTACTTGATCAAGTTCACAAATAACTTGAAATGATCAAATAGAAACAGTAACCAGCTTTTTTTCATATACATCTTGAAAGACTTAATTTCAATACACAAAATGTTTAAATTTGGGTGTTTGGTTTTTTTTTTAAACATTTAAAAAATACAGTCCAGGCTGCCTGTGGAAATCCCCTTCAACTTAACTTCTGTTAACTTCTGTTAACTTCAAACTTATTTGAAGACATTTACTCTGTAACTTCTATGACTTAAATAGTCATCCTTAATACATTAAAAATATGCCATTTTCATCTTTCAGCGTATATTTAAACATTTATATTTTATGCATACAATTTTTTATTGTCATGATTTTAAACACTTAATCTTGCTTTATTATATAATAAGCTTAACTCAGTTTTTCAATTGTAGTCATACCACTTTTACAATTACAAAAGATGATTTTTGTCTCTTCCCAGGAGAAAAGCTATTCTCCACATAAGATATGTTGGAAATGACTGCATAATTTTTTCTTGCAATTATAGGAAAACAATCTGAGGCACTTTTAAATAATATGAAAGAAGCAAAACTGAATTATTTACTAAATCATAAAAATATAAGTTCTATTCTTCAAACTATTTAAGAGACTTATTCCTAAATGTTAATTATTTAGGGAAAATATATAGCAAGTGTATTTTTCTATTACGTGTCCTATATTTTAATCTATGTAATTATATTCTATATTCTATATTCTATATACACACATATTTTCTGCAATGTTCCCAGTATGATTTTGTGCATTCCAATTGCCATCAAGCTCTTATATCCCTATTATATCTGAAGCCTGTGGTAGTAGCCATCGAAATACAAAGATCTGTATCAGGTTCTTTCACCAGGGTACTTATGTTTTAACCACATAGGTATCCATATGTCTATCCATCCATCTACCCATAGATTTGTAAACAGAACGTATTAGGGCTTAAATACATAAACATAATATGAATAATCAGTTGTATATATGAAGTATGTAAGTCAAAGATATATATATGACAAATATAACCAGTGTATAAATATATACACATACACAGGAACAGTCATATAATCAATATTCTTAGAGAAACTTGGTCACTTACTCTGCACGATGGGGTAGAATTTCATCTGTTTTTTTATCATCTTCTTTTTCCCTAGGATCTTTCAAAACAAAATCAACTAAAAGAAAATTGAAAAGTTCTGATAAATATCCTTATATCAATTATGGCATATTCCAAGCAATTGCAAAACTAATTCCACTAAAAGGAATTATTTAAATTATGTTATTTAAAATAATGGAGCCATTTGTGCATGTATGACAATAAAAATACTTAAGGAAAACCTATGATGTCTGTGTCTTTGAGAGTTTATGTTCCCTCTCTTAACAACAGGTCCCTATTATTTCATTTGAAAGTAATAATTGGTTTCAAAATTACATTTTCCTTCCTAGCTATTCTACCAAAAGTAGTATCCATTGAAGGCCAGCAATACAGAATCATAGTAGTTTCCTTTCACTGAGGAAACTTACATACTGTTTTGTTTTCTTTTAAGTTGCATATAACAATCCTGTTATAAAATCAGTAAAGAGAGCTACTTCTGCTTCTATCTTCTGTGGCCATTAATTCACAGTTAATTCTAATTTTCCTACCTTTAAGATGCTCTTTCTAAAATACCAATGCGTTAACATCCATCTGTTTAAAATCCTTTGGTGGCTCCGCTTTAACTGTGAATGCTTTAAAAAGGCATAGAAGGCCCTTCAGATTCTGTCCTCTTCCCAAATGCACCCTATGCTTTGGACGTCACGGCTGCTTGCAAGCCTGAAGAGCCTTTCACGCGTGTCTGCCACAGTTCACACCATTTTCTCAGTGAGAGCACTCCCTTGTGTTCGGTTTGTGTTTCAAGATGGTTCAGGCACGTCCAGAGTTCTTCCTACCAACTCAGGCACGAGCGTCTCTCCCTTACAACATGTCCTCCATTTCCCTCCTTATTGAGCCTACTGCTCTACTTTGTAATTAGTAATTTGTCCCTCTCCATCATTTCAACAATGAACTCCTTGGGAGCAAAGATTTGACTTTTCATTTTTACATTACCAGGACACTCAATAAGATTCTTAAATATGGTAAATGCCCTCCTACCCAAAAGGTCCCCAGACAACTCCAAAACACGAGGATTTCTCCAGCTTTGGACACAGCATCAATTGTATCAGTTTTACAATTAATTGGAGAACTTCTTTTAAAAGTATAGATTCAAAGGCCCTGCCTCCAGAGATTTTAATTCAGATAGATTCAGAAATCAGTATGTGAAAAATGATTCAGATGATTAGTCAGTCTTACAATCCAGTGGTCTATACCAGGAATCAGCAAACTTTTTATGTAAAGGGCTTGAATATAAATATCTTCAATTTTATGAACTACAAGGTCTCCATCACAAGTAGTCATCTCTGCTCTTATAGATCCAAAGCAGCCACAAACCATGTGCAAATGAATGCGTAGGACTGTATTCCAATAAAATTTATTTACAAAAACAGGCAGTGAGCCAGAATGGACCTGCGAGCTGTAGTTTGTCAACCTTTGGTCCATAACAACAATTTTTAATTAATCACCTTCTAATTTATGTTATCAATAATATTAATGTTAATTAAATAATTAAATTTTAGAATTTCTTCAGTTCTGTCCTTTACTGAGTGGATATAGCCCTACCAAAAAAAAAAAAAAAGATGGAGTTTAAATTTTTTTTGCTGTACTTAATGAAACTTGCCTAAGATCTTAAGCAATTAAATAGAAATGCAAAAAGCGGAATAAATGTAATAATTTCAAGTGTAGGTACTAACATTCGATTAATAAGACACATTCAAATTAGAAAACAAAAATACTGATTTACCTATGGATTTTTTTACACTAAGATGATAATCTTCTCTCATTTCATCAGATAATGCAAGTATGCTGTTGGTGAGGACTTTCAGATGTTGGGGGACTAAATTCAATACATGTTCTAGCCAAGAATCTTCCATTGGGGCTACATGGTCTGTATCAATTCCGTGGTGAATATAATAGTAATATCTCTGCATAAAGAAGATGGAGAAATATAGATGGGTTTAGTCCTATAATGAAAGAAGTGTGTTCATCAAAAATAAAACTACTGAGCAAAAATCAAAGTTTTAGGCAAACAAAGTATTTACAAATCATAAAAAAGTATTTTGTGTAATTCATGGAGGAATTGAGATCCCCTAAATTAAAAAAATATATAGGGCATTTCATGAAAATTAAAGCTCTTATCTCAGTTCATAACTACAATGTAAAATATCAAGTTATATTACCAAATATGATGTACTAAGAAAAACACATGCTGAAGCAGAATTTAGTGCTTTATAAATGTGTGGAAATGTGGTAAATTAGTTTTTGTCCTTTTATTATTGATAATCAAGTCGATCTTACAAGCTGCAAGTGAATCAATATCTCTACACATTAAGCTTAGAAATCTATGGCAGGATTTAGGAAATTTCCAGTTGGCCAATTAATAGTCCATATTATAATTTTACAGCTGCTATTAAATGTATACATAAATATTCATTTTAAGACATGATAGTATTTCCCTAACAATAGACATTTAACTTTGATATATTTTCATAAATTTTTACATGTCACTTTTAGAAAAATTTTAAACATCCAAGTAGTTTTTCCAAATACTTTCAAATTAGTGTCTTTGATATTTACATTTTTAGAAATTCTCCTGTATTTGAAAACTAGATTATATTTCTAAAGTAAGTTAATATACTTTGTAAAGTGTACATTATATAAGATAGTTTCTCATAGAAGAATAAAGACACATAAAAGTTATACAGGACTGAGGCTCATTCTAACAAAGGGAGCAGGTAAATGAGATTCTTTTGTTGTGGTCTTAGATGGCAAGGGAGAGAATGATTTCCCCCATTAATCCCATAGAGCAATTTTGTGGAACTCCGTATTTACTCCTGTGCCCAGAGAGTTCCACAAGAGAGGAGCACAGAGTAAGCTCAAAGGTTTAAAAGCATCTTCAAGTGCTTCTTTTACATTCAAGTATACTGACAAAAGAGACAGCCCATTACCAAGATGTCCTTCTCTATTGCAGAAGTGGTCGGTTTTGGAAATATGCTTTCATCAGGGCTAGCTGAGTCTAACACAGCATCTTGTTGCCTAAGAAAATGATAAACACACTATTCAATCGTACACGAAGGGCGGTTAGAATATACATCAATGGATATACACTTGACCCTGGAACAACTCAAGTTTGAACTGTATGGGTTCACATACAGTTTTTTACAATAGAGTGTTGTAAATGTAATTTATGATTTTCTAAATATTTTCTTTAGCTTATTGTAAAAATACAGTACATAATACATATAACAAAATATGTGTAAAATGACTGTTTATATTATCAGTAAGGCTTCTGGTCAACAGCAGGCTATTAGTAGTTAAATTTTTGGAGAGTCAAAAGCTATATGTGAATTTTCAACTGTGGTGGGGGTCAGTGCCGCTAACCCCTAAGTTGTTTAAGGGTCTACTGTCAAAACTTCAGGACTGTCTTCTACTAAATCTTAAGAAAAAAATGAATTGTTGAACATTTTATTAATAGTGCATATAACACATATTTGTTTGGTACCACATTCCACCCAGAACACTTTCTCTTTATTCATAAAGCAGATTCTGCCACCCTAAAGTGTATGACCCTAATAACTGTGTTGTTGATGTTTTTTAATGGCAGAAATGCTCATGTTATATACCTTGCTGAACCCAAAGAACATAAGTTTCATCCTCTGTATGAGTAATGCCTGCCTAAAAGAGCAAGGTCAGGGGAGGTGAGGAGGAAGAAGGTTGGGGGCTACGGGGGCAGCTGCAGAAGCTATTACAGTAATCATGAAGATCTTTCAGCTTTAAAACTCTAGGATTCAGTCATTCTGTGGCTAGAGGCAAAGATTCTGCTTGCTGGAAACAATAATAAAAACTTTTTTATTGATCACCTACTTAGGCCCTCAATAGTTTCACATACATTATCTCTAATCCTCACACCTATTGTTAGAGTAGACAGAGAAATTATTCCCACTTCACAGATGAGACACTGAATGTCAAGTTCACTAACTTCCCCTTTGTCACAGTTAATTAAGTACAAAAAATAAGGATTTGCCCATCCATATGTGCTTCCAAACTGCCATGCTCTTTCCAGCAGAACAATATTCCTTTCAGAAATAAATCAATATAGGAGACATTTTACCTGACTAAAGAGAAAATATGGTGTGCCTTATTTCCTGAAAATGAAAACTATATTGATTTTCTCTTTATTTAATCAATAGTGATTTTGAGTCAAGATGGTAGCAAAAACATCCTTTTTTTCAAGTTTTCTTGTGAACACGGTAGTAATTTTAACCAGTGATTGTAAAGAGACTAGAGGGTCATCAGCTGAGGAGATATTTCAACAAATTTCTGAAACATGAAGAGAAGAGAGAGGACAGATAAAACAGGGTTGAAAACACCATAGCCCCTAACTCATGCAGGAAAGCAACCAGTCCACCTAGGAGATCCTCGGAAAAGGCTCTGCTCTTGTAGTCAGCAGGTGCTAAAGGAGAAAATGAGTAGAATGGCTGAAAATAAGGAAGTTATCTCAAATTTACGCCAGCAAATTAGACAACTTAAGTGAAAAAGAGATTCCTAAAAATCAAAAATGCCAAACATGACTCAAGAAGAAAGAAAATCTGAATAGATACATATCAAGTTAACTAATTAAATTAATAGTTAATAATCTTCCCACAAAGAAAACTTCAGGTCCAGATGGCTTCAGAAATTTCTATCCAGGGACCCCTGGTAGCTCAGTCGTTTAAGCATCCAACTCTTGTTCTCACTTCAGGTCTCGATCTCACGATCGTGAGTTCAAGCCCGACATTGGGCTCCACACTGGGCATGGAGCCTACTTTAGAAAAAGTTCCATCACAGGAGGAGGAAATAATACTAATTCTACCTAAACCCATTCAGAAAACAAAGGAGGTAAAAACACTTCCCAACTCATTTTGAGGCCTAACGCCAGGCATGACAACAAAAGTACAGACCCATATCATTCATTACATAGACTTGAAAATTCTTTTTTTTTTTTTTAAGATTTTATTTATTTATTTGAGAGAGAGAGAGAACACATGAGAGGGGATAGGGTCAGAGGACGAAGCAGACTCCCTGCCGAGCAGGGAGCCCGATGCGGGACTCGATCCAGGGACTCCAGGATCATGACCTGAGCCGAAGGCAGTCGCTCAACCAACTGAGCCACACAGGCGCCCGACTTGAAAATTCTTAACAAAATATTAGCAAATCAAATCCAGCAACATACAAAAAGTATTATACATAATGACTAAGTGAAAGGAATGCAAGCTTTAACATGAAAAGCAATTAATGTAATATACTATTTTAAAAGATTAAAGGATAAAAACCTAATTCTCATTTCAATAGACACTGAAAAAGCATTTGACAAAAATCCAGCACTCATTTATGGTAACATCTCTCAACCAGCTAGACAAAAAGGATCTTTTTCAACCTGATAAAGGGTATCTTAAAAACCTACAGCTAACATCCTACATAAACGTGAAAGACTGAATGCTTTTCCACTACGACTGGCAAGTCCACTATCACCAATTCTATTCAACAATATGCTGGAAACTAACAAGTGCAAAATGGGAAGTGAGAAAAATGAAAGGCATCGGAAATGAAGTAAAAGTCAACATAATCGTATATACAGGAATTTCCATGGAATCTATTAAAAAGCTGCAGAACTGGTAAGCAAGTTTTAGTAAGGTCTTAGGATGTGAGGCCAGTAAGTAAAAATCAATTGATTTTTCTATATACTGGCAAGGAACAATCAGAAAATTAAATAATTCCATCCACATCAAAAAATACTTAAGATATTTTTAAAAGAAGTACAAGATTCATACATTAAAAAAATACAAGACACTGTTAAGAGCAGTTAAAGAAAAGCTAAATAAGTGAGAAGAAATAACAGGTTTATGGGCCAGAAGACTTGATATTATTGAAATGGCAATTATCCCAAAATTGACCTACCGATAACAATGCAATTGGATACTAAATCCTAGGTTGTTGTTTTGTTTTTCAGAAACTGACAAGCTAGTCTTCACATGTTTGAAAATGCAAAATACCTAGGATAGCCAAAACAATTTTGAAAATGGATAGTAAATGTTGTAAATTTAAACTAATCTGAAACTTTACTATAAAGCTCCAGTGATCAAGACAGCATGTAGTGAGGTAAAGATGGACATATAGAGCAAGGGAACAGAAATAGAACCCCTTATATGCTCAAATGATTTTTGACAAAGGTGCCAAGGTAATTCAATGGGAATAGTCTTTTCAACAAAGGGGCTGAAACATTTGCATATCTATATGAAAAAAAAAATCAAATCTCAACCTTAGCTCATACCAGAGATATGCCATTAAACTAAATCATGTACATAAGTATAAGAGCTAAAACTATAGCCTTCTAAGAAAACATGGGAGAAAAATCTTGTGATAAGAAAGGATTCTTAGATACGACTCCAAAAGGACCAACAAAAGAAAAAATTGATAAATTGAGCTTCCTTAAAATTTAAGGCTTTTACTTTCCAAAAAATACCATTAAGAAAAAGAAGAGATAAGCCACAGACTGGAAGAAAATATTTGCAAAAGATAAATCTGATAAAAAGACTGTATAGGAAATATATCAAGAGCTCTTAGAATGTATTAATAAAAAGATAACCCAATTTAAAAATGGGCAAAAGATTTAAACAGACACTTCAAAGAAGTTCTATGAATGTCAAACCACCACCAGAAAAGACACCTATCATCATTAGTCATTAGGGATATACAATTTAAAGCCATAATGAGATAAAATAACACATCTACTAGAATGGTTTTTGTTTTGTTTTGCCTATTCTAGCCAAAGTGTGGGCAACGATATGGAAAAACTAGAAACTTCTCCATACACTGTTTGTGGGAATGTAAAATGGTATAGCTACTTGGAAAACAGTTGAGCAAAGTCTTTGAAAATTAAACATATACTACTATACAACTGAGCATTTCTATACTTTGGCATCTACCCAGGAGAAATGAAAACACATATCCACAAAAAGACTTGCACTTAGATGTTCATAGCAGCATTTTCAAATAGCCCAAAACCAGAAACAATAAACCAAATGAAAGGATTTTAAAAACATACATATCGTATAATTCCATTTACATGAAATTTTAGAAAAGATAAAACTTTTAAAAACAGAACACAGATCAATGATTCCCTGGGGCAACCAGTGGCAGGGAGAATTAACTGAAATGGGCATAACGTTTAACAGATGATAGAAATATTCTAAACCTAGATTTTGGTTAAGGTTGCATAGCCATAAAAATTTACTGAAATTCATTCAATTGTCCATTTAACCTGGATGAATTTAATGGTATGTAAATTATAGCTCAGTAAAGCTGTTTTTAAGCCTATCTAGAAGGCTTTGAAAATAAAATGTTCAGGAAAAAAAAAAAAAGACGACAGAATATCCAACAGAATATAAATACATTGCAAATAAAGTAATGACAAATAGAGTGACATGGGCTTCTCATCAACAGTAATACATGCCGTGGTGACTACAGTTGATATTAGTATATTGTATGACTGAAATTTGCTAAGAGTAGAACCCAGGCGTTATTACCAAAAAAAAAAAAAAAAAAAAAAAAAAGCTGAAGATGGGAGGTGATCTATGTATTAACTTGATTGTGGGAATCTTTCACTATATATATATATATTCTCACATTATAAACTCTAAATATATTCTAATTTTATTGGTCGGGGCACTGGATGGCTCAGTCAGTTAAGCGTCTGCCTTCGGCTCAGGTCATGATCCCAGGGTCCTGGGATTGAGCCCCGCATCAGGCTCCCTGCTCAGTAGGGAGTCTGCTTTTTTTCCCTCCTGCTCCCGCTGCTGGTGCTCTCTGTCTCTGTCAAATAAATAAAATCTTTTAAGAAATTTTTTTATTTGTCAATTATACCTTAATAAAGCTGGGGGAAAGTAATACATGCCAAAAAATAATGGTTAATATTTTTCAATCTAATGTTTTCAGGTGTATGGTAAAAATTATGATTATCATTTAATTTTATAGCCAACTTAGCCATTAATTCAAGAGTAAGGACAAAACAGAGAACTTTATGGAGATGAAAAATCTCAACTCTACTCCTCCTCATAGATCTTCACTGAAACAACTATTGGAGGATGAACTTCAGCAAAAAAGAAAATGCACTCAGAAGTGAAGAGTGGAATGCAAAGACAATTTCCTAAAGAATTAGAAAACACATTAGTAAAATTAAGTGTTAAGAAAAAAAAAGTATGGGGAATTTAAGGACTTGGTAGAGTGAAAATACTATAGAAATATTGGTAGAAATAAAATGAAGAATGATCACATGGAAAATGCAAAAGGAAGTTTAGAGCTAAGTAAGGACAGTCTAAGATTGCTTTGTGTTATTCAGGGAGAAGACTGATAAAAATTGAATTTTAAACTTTAAAAAGTATAAATTAAAATACATGGCTTTAAATATTATGGTACCCACTAAAAGAATAGAGATATTTGATAGCTTTTAAGCCAAGAGAAAGAAATAATGGGAGAAGAGAGAAAATTCGATTCAACAGAAAGCAGAAAAAAGAAAAAATAAGCAAAGGCAACATACAGTAAACAGAAAGTACAAAATAAATTGGCAGAAGCACACTTATATAAGAAACACCAACAACTATAAATGGGATTGGACATACTATTAAAGTATAGAAATTCTAAGATCGAGGGGCGCCTGAGTGGCTCAGTTGGTTAAGCGACTGCCTTCGGCTCAGGTCATGATCCTGGAGTCCCAGGATCGAGTCCCGCATCGGGCTCCCTGCTTGGCAGGGAGTCTGCTTCTCCCTCTGACCCTCCTCCCTCTCATGCTCTCTGTCTCTCATTCTCTCTCTCGCAAATAAATAAATAAAATCTTTAAAAAAAAAAAAAAGAAAAGAAATTCTAAGATCGAATTTCAATATGTCCATCCATATCCTGTTTATAAAAGGCATAACTAAAAAAGGACATAAAATGCCTAAAGAGAGACTACGGTCTCTTATAATACAACAACAAAGATAATCTGAAAAACGAATACCATTCTATAAACACTGGATAATAGGACACATTCCTTTTGAATGCATAGCTGAGCTCACAAAAAAGAAAGGAAATACTCAGAGGAGTTTAAAAAAAAAAAAGGAATGGTAATCAGCAAAAACCTGAGGCTATGGCTACCCTCTGGAGCCCGGGGCCATGGCCTTTAACGCCCTGTGAATCGGGAGGTCAGGTTCTGAGTAGGACTGAGTGAAATGGAGAATTCAAAGTGAGAACCCCTATGTGAAGCTAAAACCCAAGACAGGCTCTATCCTCACCCAGAGAAGGACGAGAAATGACAGGCACGGGAAGCTGTGTCAAGAAAGATCATCTGTCCCTTGGCCAGATTTCTGGGTAGAGAAGGTGCTTCTAAGGCTTTGTAACTAGAGGCCTATCTGGCCCACAGTTTTGGAGTTTGATTTTTAATTTTATACTGTTTGTGGGATGTGAGAGTGCTTAATCCAAAAAAGTGATACAAGTGGGCCAAGCTGGCAAGATTCTAGTGGCACACAGCCACAGTCGGGCTGCACAGGGCTCCCTCAAAATCCCCTTGCCCTTTATAAGCACAGAGCACACACTGTCCTCCCTTCAAGATGGCCAGGGGACCCATAAAGCCCCACATGGGGGCCGGAAGACGGGGTTCTGTGGGTGAGTTACTTACTGCACTGGGTCATGAAATTATGTCCACAAATAGCCGTGAGTGGGCCTTGAGAGTCCTAAAGAGTGTACCAAGCAACTAGCATGAAGCAGTGAGGAAATGAGTAAAGAGGGATTAGCGACTTGCGTCGGCACTGCTCTTCATGAATGGACCTACAACTCGCACCAGGCAAGCCCGGCTCTGCTTACACTGCTGATTGCTTCGCCCCGCTTCCTTCCTTTTCTAGAGAGGGAGGCCCCCAATGCCAGAGAAGCTGCCACATCACCAAAGCTGGTGAGATGGGGAGAAAGGAAAAACGGCCCCATATCTGCCACCAGCCACAGTGGCCACAACCAGAACCCCCACACATTCTGCTTGCCCAGCCAACCTCAGAATTCACACCAGTACCTCTTCAACTCGTGGTATTTCCAAGAGGGACACACTTAACAGGGAGAAGCTCCATCGTTCATTCTTTATCTGTACCCTGACCTCTCTCCAACAAGGCTTTAAGGCATTCTTAAGAGATGCACAGAATTTGTATACTTTTAGATAGAAAGTTCCCTGGGGCTCTCACAAGGGTAACACACCCTGGTTAGCTTACACAACTTACATAATGATGTTAACCAGAGTGCTTCTAAAGTTTTCTCGTTCTTTATGTAGAGATTTGCTCTTGGTTTTAGAAGTAGATGGTCCGGCATAACTGTCCTCAGTTTGGTCCACTGTTTTGCCCTTTTTTCCAAAGTGTTCCAGGTATTCAGCTTGAATTTTTTTTTTTTAAATAAAAAGCATGAGTTAGTTATCTAAAAAAGTAAGCTAAAATATATAAGTGGTTAGAATAAAGTGCTAAAGCACCTTTCAAGAAAGAACTACACACTTTAAGTTCTCAAGTAACCATAGGTACTATTAATTTTCTTTCAGTATTAGGAAGTTAAACTACTCTTGTTTTATATCATAATAGAAACCTCTATTTAAAAAATATTTAATTAATTTTATATTTTGATTAATATGCTAATAAACCCTAATTTTCAATTAATTTGCATAGAACCTTCTTAAAATGAAGATTAAAATGATTAAAAACAGAATACAAAACCATCTCAGAAAATTTAAAGAACCATGAAAAAAATGTTAATATTCAATGTAATCAATCCAATGAGTCAAAAAAATAAAAAGTAAAAAAAATTAAAATGACTAATTTGGAAGCAATATTTACAACTTATTAAAATCCCTTTTAGAAAAAAAAAAACTTCTTAGTCTGTTGTAGAGAATTCTGACTACAATAAATCAAAGTTTTAATATAAATGCCCCCCCACACAATTCTTAAAATATCACCTTTTATAGCATTTACAACAGCCTGAAATAATTAAGAACTGGTATCAATTATTTTATGAGGGAAAACATTTGGGATAAATTTTTCTACTTGACATAAATGTCATTTCACTTTTACAATTTCACTACTCTCAACTAAATGTGTAGTGATTTTTTTTTCCTCTTGAAAATTTCTTTAGAACTAAGTTGGAATAAAGTTCTTACCATACGACTGCTCGTTTTTAACACTAAATGGCTCTGGAATTTCATCATCCTGTTTTATATTCAAATGGAATGATGGAGCTGCCTGCTGCCAGTGGGGCTTTGTACTCACCTGAAACAGGAAATTTAAACAGCGTTAATAAAACAAGATCAGGGGAAAAGAAAAAAAAACAACCTTTTCTCACGAAATGCATGAGTGTTCATAAACACAGACATTTTCTCGAACAAATCAGGACATCTGGAAAGAAGGCACGCTCAACAGCAAATCGTACTCAAGTCTGTGAACGGCTGCGGTGTGACATTTGTGAGACGGTACCAAAGGCCCTGCTCTTAGTGTGATGTGGGCAGCTGTTACCCAACACAGGGGTGTTCGTTCCAGAGAGCCTACTCACCCCCAAATATCGGCAAGTGATTTTTAAGCCTTCCATTTTAATGAGAGGAACACGCTGCTGGTCTTCAATGCTTCTCTGCATTCCAGTTCCAAAAGATTTCTGTTCTCATGGCTCTAGGCATCTCTAGATTTCTCTGGCCACTCACAAATTTATTCCACAGTTTAACGCAGGGTTCGTAAGTTCTTATACTTGCAAGAGCCGGGCAGATATCATACAAGAGGGAGGAACGCTAGTGATGATAGCTAATTGGCACTCAGCTTCAGTGCTGGGTATCAATAGAGGGTGGTGGGGACTGTGGGAAAACAGGAAAATACCTAGGTCTTCTAAAAAGACAATAAAAATTAGCTCAAGCCAATTATTCTAATACCGGAACACAGACCCACTGCTGCTGGGACCTAGGATTCTTCAATAAACCCAGACGGGTAGATTTCATTGTTTTTAAGTTTTTTAAAGACTTTATTTTGAGAGTAAGAGCAAGAGAGAGATCACAGAGGGAGAGGGAAAGGGAGAAGCAGACTCCCTGCTGTGCCCAGAGCCCAACAGATGGGCAGATTTTAAAGTAATATTACATTTTCCTGACAACGGAGTCTGTGTCTTCCTTTCAGATCCAGACCAGCTTGATAGCTTATACTTGCACTGGCTGCTTCTTCATAGTTTTACTCTCTCCAGTCTTTTACTCCTTTTACTGCTCTTTTACTCAAACTTACTATATGCAAGTCCTCATTTCAGTCTCTCCTTTTGCAGGAAAACAAGTTAAGACAATTTAAAAATCAATGCCCTTCCATCCTTCAGTCTGTCCTTCCATTTCTGTATGCTCATCTTGCTCCATAAAGGATTTAGGACTTGTGGGAGCGCTATGAGTGAGCTGCACAGGAAGGGTGAGAAGCGGGTCACTGGCTGAGACCACTGCTGAGTCACCCTTGATTTCCACTCCAGAAGCACGAAGTTCTGTAATGAAAATACTCTAGGTCTAAGCTACTGCTGGAAAAATGTCACCCAAATGCAAACCTTAATATTCAGATGAAAATATTTTGCTATTTTTTAATCAAAGGAATTTTAAAACATCTCTTAAAAATATTTCCTTCATAACACATTAAGACACATAAGAACATAAAACCAGGTTTAAAGCAGCCAACAAAAGCATTTTAGACTATTAGATGCCACCAACGGGAAAGGATTATTATACAACTCAGCCACAGAATGATAAATAAGAAAATTTAGGTTTATATTTCTAAACCCACATATTAACAAGACACAATAAACTAAGGACAATTTTTATCTTTTTCAGCTTTAATATTTGTTAAGTTCTCAAAAGAAAATGCCTATTTCAAGTCTTATCTTTTAAACTAGAAAATGTACAATTGATTTTGTAGAACTTGGGAAAGCATTATATGGCTCCATTTCACAGAACTTGGCATGATAAACTGGCATTATCCATAAAAACATATTTTTTAAAGATTTTATTTATTTGAGAGAGCAAGAGCACACAAGTAGGGCGAGGGGCAGAGGGAGAGGGAGAAGCAGACTCCCCGCTGAGCAAGGAACCCAACATGGGGCCCGATCCCAGGACTCTGGGATCATGCCCTGAGCCGAAGGCAGACGCTTAACTGACTGAGCCAACCAGGTGCCCCCATTGAAGCATATTTTTAATGAAAATTTGTATTTTGTAATGTTCAAGGTAATTCACTTAAGAACATTAACTCAAGTTTTCCAAGGGGAAAATGGTCATCCATTTTAAATTATCAGGAAACTTCTTTACAAAAAGCTGCACAAATTCAATTTTATACTTGCTTAGAGCTTTCAAATTATCTTTCAAAAAATAATGCTTTAGATAAACCTTGATAACATTATGCTAAGTAAAATAAGCCAGGTATCAAAGGACAAATGTTGTCGGGTTCCACTTATATGAGGTAGCTAGAGTAGTCCCTTACAGAAAGTAGAAGGCTAGCCACCATGGGGTAGGGGGACACGGGGAGGTGGGGGGGTGGGGGGAGAACAGAGACATACTGTTTAATGGGTACAGGGCTTCAGTTTGCAAAGATGAAAAGAATTCTGGAGATGGATGGTGGTGATGACTGCACCACCACGTGAGTGTACTTAATGCCAATGAACTGTGGTTCAATTAAAAATAGTTAAAATGGTAATTTTTTGTTAGGTATATTTTATCACAGTCAGAAAAAAATACTGTTTGCATTGAACCTCCACTTAAGCTCCACTTCGAGGAGTCACAAGAGCACAATTCAATGGCATTAAGCTCAACATAATTACTAGTAAAATTACTAGTAAAATTTATTACAGTGAAGGATATTGTACCCAGCACTTACCAATTGAAAATGCCTATGAACTGCCTCTACCATAGGACAATGAGAATTTATAATCATAATAATTTTTAGAAAGGATACCTAGATCAGAGGACTCTTCTGTGGCATAGCATTTCAGTGCTGGAAGATACAGCTCAAAGAAACTCATTTTCAAACTCAGAAGCTGCAGCTCAGAGAGATAAATGACCCTTTCAGATCCTAAAGCCATTAGTGACAAAGCTGTAAGCTGAGGCTTCATTTCCCGACTCCGACACTGATAAACTTGCTGCTGGTCCATCTCGAAAATTCCTTTATCCAGAATACTGAAATACTCTGGACATACTAGGAAATGATAATTTACAGTTACTTTAAGATTGTTCTTTTTCCTACTATGTGCACCTTGTCGAATTTCTCCATCAGAAAATAATCAAATGGAACACAAAATTCAAAATCAGATGTTCAGTTACTTATTTACACATTTTCAGAAGCGCAAAGATCCACTGAGAGGATATAGGTGAATTACCGTAGCCAACTGTGGTAAAACTCTTCCTGGTGTCTTGGATTTTTCTTTGCTGGCTGACTTATCCTGCATGAAAATAAGAGAAAAACTGTTGACTCTTAACATCACAATTGATTCACTCAAGCACTTGTACAGAGGGTCACTACAAAATAAGCACGTTACCCAAAACCTTGAAGACCTACTCTACTGCTTTCACATTTTTCCACGTTGGCCTTCGAAGGACTTCCTCTGTAGCAAGGAAAGAAGGGAACGTGGTATCCCACAAGACTCAGAAAGCTTTAAAAAGTGTGCAAAACTTTTTATCCATCACATCTGCTTTGAGGAATTTCTCTGAACTGAGTTAGTGTGGAGGGCTTACCCGGCTCTCCCACCCTTCTCTACCCCTGAAATCGCATTTTTGTTCTATTGACAACTGTGATGTTTCGCTTCCTGAGGTAACAGTGCATTCAGGCTAATGCGCCCTCGAGTTGCCCTAAGGAACACTTGTACTTTCCAGAGCCAAGTGTTGCTATCTCCTTTGAGTAGAGGATAACGGCCTGATAGGAATTTCATCTTTGTGAGAGGAAGTGTGGTTGAGAAGGACAGAATTGTGCTTGGGCCACTCATTCATTGCCTCTCAGCATCAGATCTTTACTTTTTACCCTGCTTTGTGATTCCTGAGCAGGACTCCATAAACATTTCTCCAGCTGGCACAGCATTCTGGAGGGTTCTAGAAGGACACTGAAAGAGAAGGGTTTTCCTTCCTGGTTCCAGTACTTTTCCCCGTTGCTCCACAGTGTGGCCACCAACAGTCAGCATCCTTCCCGTAGGCACCTTCCCATCCTGTGGTACGTGGCTGACCCTGTGGCAGACACCCTCCAGCGGGTTTCACCGGCATCCCTATAGGCAGCCTTCCAGCAAGTTCCCCTTACGTCACAAAGGGAGACTTCATTTCAAACTTTTTAGCACGTAAGCAGGTGGTTTACTCACCTCCCAGCCTGCAGGATCTCTGCAAAGGTCTTTGTCACCCAAGTGGGCCACAGCCACTCCCTCTCCAAGAAGCCTCAGTGTAAGCTTTGGGGAAGGGATGGATCTTCCAGGTGCCTTCCTTGAGTGCTCTCCTTTAGACCTAGAGGGAGTGGCTGCTCCTTTATGTCTGCTATTGCTCGCTTCTTTAAAGCTGTTGTCCAAACAGCATCCACTAGCCACCTGCAGCTACCGACAGTTTTAAATGTGGCTCTTATCTGAAGTGAGAGCTGTTTAAGAGTATATTTTTATGTTTAAGTATATATTCCATATATACTAGATGCTGAAGACTTAGTACAAAACACAAAGAATGTGATTAGAATATAGTTGATTACAGTGTGTTTTGCATATTGCTTTAAGTTGACATGAATTATCCCTCATTTCATTCTCTTTAAAACTCTGAGGTAGTATACCACTTTTGTGCATATTGTAGAGATAAGGTCTTTTTATAGGATTCTCTGCCCCCACAAGGCACACAGGCCAGTTAATATTAAAAACTATATGCTTTCATCCAGGACAGGAGAGGGTATGGAGCAGAGTATTGACAGAAAGTTTCAAAAAGAGAAATGACGGAAGCCAAGCCTGGAGGCATAGTTGGATCTTCACAGAGAAGAACAGCAATAGGCTCACTGAAGACAGAGGAAACATCATGAACCATGACTTGGAGGCTAAGTGAGGACAGCAGGCTTGGGAGAGGACGCTGGGGTCGATGGTAAAGGGACCTGATCCAACCAAAGTAGAAAGTATAACCATTCTCTTACTCAATGATGATTTATTGAACTCCTACCATGTGCTGGGTTCTCTTTGAAGCACTGGATCTACGGTAATTGACAGGTCACAGCCTAATCCCTCATGGAGCTTACATTCCAGTGGGTACAGACAGCTATTGCTAACGTATATATACACATATACACTATACACACACATATACCCTATACACACACATAACCTATACACCCTATATACACTATACATACAGTAACAGGTACTATGGAGAAAAATAAAACAGGGTGAAGAGATAGGGAAAAGACAGAGAAGTGCTAGGTTACATGGAGTGAGGCCACTTTACAGAGGTTGTATTTGAGTAGGAACCCAAATCAGGGGTGAGAGAGAGCTGGAGAGGTGGGTGCTGCTATATTATGGACCTCAAGTGTTTGGGGCTTGACTGGCCTGGTTGGCAATAGAGAGCCATTTTAGTCTCCTTTGAGGGGGACCTTGAGTCCCAGTTTGCTGGAACAGTCCCTGTGGGTAGCTCTTTCCTGAGCATAATTAGTAGGACTTTCATTCTCAATGGCTTCTCAGTTTGGGTGAGAAAATATATTTTTATCTTCTTTATCATGCAAGGCCATTCAAAGGGTTTTTCATAAATGGTCCTGGCAGCAGTAAACAAGGTATGTGAGGAAGAGACTAGGGTCAGCAGTGAGAAGAGTTTAGTGGCTTTTTAAAATAATCCAGGCAGGTTTGGGGGAAGAGCAAGTTGGCAGAGGAGTAGGAGACCTAAATTTCATCTCATCTCAGGAATTCAGCTAGATAGGGATCAAACCATTCTGAACACCTACGAACTCAACAGAAGATCGAAGAAAAGAATAGCAGCAACTCTATGAACAGAAAAGCGACCACTTTCTGGAAGGTCTCTTCAGATTTGTTTAGTGTATATTTTTCTGGGGCTGTGGTTACCCTGTTAGCATTTTGTTCTCTCATTCATCTATTCTCCTCTGGACAAAATGACAAGATGGAAAAAATCACGTCAAAAAAAAAAAAAAAGAACAAAGGCAGTACCGACTGCCAAGGATCTAATCAATACGGACATTAGTAAGATGTTGGAACTAGAGTTCAGAATGATGATTTTAAAGATACTAGCTGGGCTTGAAAAAAGCATGGAACATATTAGAGAAACCTTCTCTGGAGAAATAAAAGAACTAAAATCTAACCAGGTTGAAATCAAAAAGGCTATTAATGAGGTGCAATAAAAAATGGAGGCTCTAACTGCTAGGACAAATGAAGCAGAAGAGAGAATTAGTAATACAGAAGACCAAATGATGGAAAATAAAGAAGCAGAGAAAAAGAGAGATAAACAACTACTGGATCATGAGGGCAGAATTTGAGAGATAAGTGATACCATAAGATGAAACAACATTAGAATTGGGATCCCAGAAGAAGAAAGAGAGAGGGCAGAAGGTATATTGGAGCAAATTATAACAGAGAACTTGCCTAATTTGGGGAAGGAAACAGGCATCAAAATCCAGGAGGCACAGAGAACCCCCCTGAAAAAAATCAATCAACACCCTGACATCTAATAGTAAAACTTATGAGTCTCAGAGACAAAGAGAAAATCCTGAAAGCAGCTCAGGGGAAGAGATATGTAACCTATAATGGTAGAAACATTAGATTGGCAACAAACCAATCCACAGAGACCTGGCAGGCCAGAAAGGACTGGCATGATATATTCAGAGCACTAAATGAGAAAATATGCAGCCAAGAATATATCCAGCTAGGCTGTCATTGAAAATAGAAGGAGAGATAAAAAGCTTCCAGGACAAACAAAAACTAAAGGAATTTGCAAACACCAAACCAGCCCTACAAGAAATACTGAAAGGGGTCCTCTAGGCAAAGAGAGAGCCTAAAAGTAACATAGACCAGAAAGGAACAGAGACAATATACAGTAACAGTCACCTTACAGGCAATACAATGGCACTAAATTCATATCTTTCAATAGTTACCCTGAATGTAAATGGGCTACATGCCCCAATGAAAAGATACAGGGTACCAGATTGGATAAAAAAAAACAAGACCCATCGATATGCTGTCTGCAAGAGACTCATTTTAGACCCAAAGACACCTCCAGATTGAAAGTGAGGGGGTGGAAGACCATTTATCATGCTAATGGACACCAAAGGAAAGCTGGGGTGGCAATCCTTACATCAGACAAGTTAGATTTTAAACCAAAGACTGTAATAAGAGATAAGGACACTGTATCCTACTTAAAGGGTCTATCCAACAAGAAGATCTAACAATTGTAAGTATCTATGCCGCTAACATGGGAGCAGCCAATTATATAAGCCAATTAATAACAAAAGCAAAGAAACATACTGACAACAATACAATAATAGTGGGGGACTTTAACACCCCCCTCACTGAAATGGACAGATCTAAGCAAAGATCAACAAGGAAATAAAGACTTTAAATGATACACTGGACCAAATGGACTTCACAGACATATTCAGAACATTCCATCCCAAAGCAATGGAGTACACATTCTTCTCTAGTGCCCATGGAACATTCTCCAGAATAGATCACATCCTGGGTCACATATCAGGCCTCAACGGGTACCAAAAGATTGGGATCATTCCCTGCATATTTTCAGACCACAATGCTTTGAAACTAGAACTCAATCACAAGAGGAAAGTCGGAAAGAACTCAAATACATGGAGGCTAAAGAGCATCCTACCAAAGAATGAATGGGTCAACCAGGAAATTAAAGAATTAAAAAACTTCATGGAAACAAATGAAAATGAAAACACAACTGTTCAAAATCTGGGATGCAGCAAAGGCGGTCCTAAGAGGAAAGTATATAGCAATACAAGCCTTTCTCAAGAAACAAGAAAGGTCTCAAATACACAACCTAACCCTACACCTAAGGAGCTAGAGAAGGAAGAGCAAATAAAGCCTAAACCCAGCAGGAGAAGAGAAATAATAAAGATCAGAGCAGAAATCAATGAAATAGAAACCAGAAGAACAGTAGAACAGATCAATGAAACTAGGAGCTAGTTCTTTGAAAGAATTAACAAGATTGATAAACCCTTGGCCAGACTTATCAAAAAGAAAAAAGTCCCAAATAAATAAAATATGAATGAAAGAGGAGCGAGCACAACCAACACCAAAGAAATACAATTATAAGAACATACTATGAGCAACTATATGCCAGCAAATTAGATAACCTGGAAGAAATGGATGCATTCCTAGAGATGTATCAACTACCAAAACTGAACCAGGAAGAAATAGAAAACCTGAACAGACCTATAACCACTAAGGAAATTGAAGCAGTCATCAAAAATCTCCCAACAAACAAAAGCCCAGGGCCAGATGGCTTCCCAGGGGAATTCTACCAAACATTTAAAGAATTAATACCTATTCTTCTGAAACTGTTCCAAAAAATAGAAATGGAAGGAAAACTTCCGAACTCGTTTTATGAGGCCACCATTACCTTGATCCCAAAACCAGACAAAGACCCCATCAAAAAGGAGAATTACAGACCAATATCCTTGATGAACATGGATGCAAAAATTCTCACCAAAATACTAGCCAGTAGGATCCAACAGTATATTAAAAGGATTATTCACCACGACCAAGTGGGATTTATTCCTGGGCTGTACGGTTGGTTCAACATCTGCAAATCAATCAATGTGATACATTAATAAAATAAAGAACAAGAACTATATGATCCTCTCAATAGATGCAGAAAAAGCATTTGACAAAGTACAGCATCCTTTCTTGATCAAAACTCTTCAGAGTATGGGGACAGAGGGTACATACCTCAATATCATAAAAGCCATCTATGAAAAACCCACAGTGAATATCATTCTCAATGGGGAAAAACTGAGAGCTTTCCCCCTAAGGTGAGGAACACGGCAGGGATGTCCACTATCACCACTGCTATTCAACATAGTACTAGAAGTCCTAGCCACAGCAATCAGACAATGAAAAGAAATAAAAGGCATCCGAATCGGCAAAGAAGAAGCCAAACTCTCACTCTTTGCAGATGATATGATACTTTATGTGGAAAACCCAAAAGACTTCACTCCAAAACTGCTAGAACTCATAGAGGAATTGTCAAGTAGCAGGATATAAAATCAATGCACAGAAATCAGTGGCATTCCTATACACCAACAACAAGACAGAAGAAAGAGAAATTAAGGAGTCAATGCCATTTACAACTGCACCCAAAACCATAAGATACCTAGGAATAAATCTAACCAAAGAGACAAAGAATCTGTACTCAGAAAACTATAAAATACTCATGAAAGAAATTGAGGAAGACACAAAGAAATGGAAAAACATTCCATGCTCATGGATTGGAAGAACAAATATTGTGAAGATGTCAATGCTACCTAGAGCAATCTACACATTCAATGCAATCCCCATCAAAATACCATCCACTTTTTTCAAAGAAATGGAACAAATAATCCTAAAATTTGTATGGAACCAGAAAAGACCCCGAATAGACAGAGGAATGTTGAAAAAGAAAAGCAAAGCTGGCGGCATCACAATTCCGGACTTCCAGCTCTATTACAAAGCTGTCATCATCAAGACAGTATGGTACTGGCACAAAAACAGACACATAGATCAATGGAACAGAATAGAGAGCCCAGAAATGGACCCTCAACTCTATGGTCAAATAATCTTTGACAAAGCGGGAAAGAAGGTCCAATGGAAAAAGAATGGTCTCTTCAACAAATGGTGTTGGGAAAATTGGACAGCCACATGCAGAAGAATGAAACTGGACCATTTCCTTACACCACACACAAAAATAGACTCAAAATGGTTGAAAAACCTAAATGTGAGACAGGAGTCCATCAAAATCCTAAAGGAGAACACAGGCCGCAACTCTTCGACTTCAGCCACAGTGACTTCTTCCTAGAAACATCGCCAAAGGCAAGGGAAGCAAGGGCAAAAATGAACTATTGGGACCTCATCAAGATAAAAAGCTTCTGCACAGCAAAGGAAACAGTCAACAAAACCAAAAGACAACTGACAGAATGGGAGAAGATATTTGCAAATGACATATCAGATAAAGGGCTAGTATCCAAAATCTATAAAGAAATTACCAACTCAACACCCAAAGAACAAATGATCCATTCAAGAAATGGGCAGAAGACATGAACAGACATTTTTCCAAAGAAGACATCCAAATGGCCAACAGACACATGAAAAAGTGCTCAACATCGCTCTGCATCAGGGAAATCCAAATCAAAACCTCAATGAGATATCACCTCACACCAGTCAGAATGGCTAAAATGAACAAGTCAGGAAACGACAGATGTTGGCGGGAATGTGGAGAAAGGGGAGCCCTCCTACACTGTTGTTGGGAATGCAAGCTGGTGCAGCCACTCTGGAAAACAGTATGGAGGTTCCTCAAAAAGTTGAAAATAGAGCTACCATATGATCCAGCAATTGCACTACTGGGTATTTACCCCAAAGATACAAATGTAGGGATCCGAAGGGGTACGTGCACCCGATGTTTATAGCAGCAATGTCCACAATAGCCAAACTGTGGAAAGAGCTAAGATGTCCATCGACAGATGAATGGATAAAGAAGATGTGGTGTATATATATATATACAGTGGAATGTTATGCAGCCATCCAAAGGAATGAAATCTTGCCATTTGCAACAACGTGGATGGAACTGGAGAGTGTTATACTGAGCGAAATAAGTCAATCAGAGAAAGACATGTATCATATGACCTCACTGATATGAGGAATTCTTAATCTCAGCAAATAAACTGAGGGTTGCTGGAGTGGTGGGGGGTGGGAGGGATGGGGCGGCTGGGTGATAGACATTGGGGAGGGTATGTGCTATGGTGAGCACTGTGAATTGTGCAAGACTGTTGAATCACAGATCTGTACCTCTGAAACAAATAATACATTATATGTTTAAAAAAAAAAAGAAGAAGAAGATAGCAGGAGGGGAAGAATGAAGGGGGGGGGAATTGGAGGGGGAGATGAACCATGAGAGACGCTGGACTCTGAAAAACAAACTGAGGGTTCTAGAGGGGAGGGGAGTGGGAGGATGGGTTAGCCTGGTGATGGGTATTAAAGAGGGCACATACTGAATGGAGCACTTGGTGTTATACGCAAATAAAGAATCATGGAACGCTACATCAAAAACTAATGATGTAATGTATGGTGATTAACATAACATAATAAAAAAAGATGCTATGATTTTATTTTATAAAACATGGTGTGATAGTCTTGGCATTATCAATACAAACAGGTTCATAGTTAACACGTACTTTGAAATGTTCAAGAACATTCACCTGCAAAATTTTATTCGAGATTTTTAAGCTGAAAGAAGCTTGTATTTCAAATTATTAGGAATCCTCTCTGCATGAAGCAATCCATATTTTATAGTTTATTCTGTGGTTTTAAAAGATGTTTCAAACAAATAATGTTTGCACTGAACCTCCACTTAAACTCAACTTCCAGCAATCACAAGAGTGTAACTCTATGGCATTAAACTCAACATAATTACTAGATAGTAAATTTTATTGCAGTAAACTCTAACTTTTCTAGCACTTTATCTACTAAAAAGGTCTATTAACTGTCGCTTCCACAGAGTAATGATAATTTAAAGTCAAAATAATGACAAAGGATGCCAAGATCTAAGAAGTCACATCTTAGCGCTGGAAGAGGCATCTCCTCAAAGTTCATTAAACCAACACTTTTCATTTTCAGACTTAGAAATAGGGGCTCAAAAATGTAAGGGACTTGCCAACAGGCACAGAGCCATTAGTGACAAAGCTATAACCCAAGTCCTCATTTCCTGATTCCAATACTGCTTCTGCTAGGCCATCTTCACAATTATTTTATTCAGAATACTCAAGTATTCTGTGCATACCAGTAATTATAACTTATGATTCCCTTATTAAGCTAGTTATTTTTCCCCAAGATATGTATATCACAGATGCTATGCATCAGAAAAGAATGAAATGGAGCACAGAATTTAAAACCAGAAATTCAGTAACTTATTTGCAAGTATCCCCCGTGCATACCAGTAACTATAACTTATAATTCCTTTATTAAGCTAGTTATTTTTCTCAAGATACGTATATCATAGATGTTATCCATCAGAAAAGAATGATATGGAGCAGAAAATTTAAACCCAGAAATCCAGTAACCTTATTATAAAGCAATAAAGTATGAGAATATACTGGTAAATTACCGTAGATGACTGTGGTAAAAATCTGACTGGTGTCTTGGATTTTTCTTTCCTGGCTGATTTGTCCTGTATGAAAAAATACAGAAATTAAAAAAAAAAAATAACTGTTCACTTTGTTAATGCTACAATTGATTCACTCAACCAACTTTTACAGTGTCTAATATAAAGCACATATCATCCAAAATATTCTAAAACCTCCTCGACAGATGGCATAATGTTTTGTACAGAAAGTCATAAGGAATCCACAAAAAATTATTAGAACTAAGGTATATATTCATCAATGTTGCTTATATAAGACCAATGAAAAAAAAATCAGTCATATTTTTAGACACTAGCAATGAACAATCCAAAACTGAAATTAAGAAATCATTTACAATAGAATAAAAAAGGATAAAATAGGAATAAATTTAAGTGTAAGACTTGCATAATGAAAGCTATAAAACATTACTGAAAAAAATTAAAGGCAACTTTAATAAATGGAAAGACATCCTATGCTCATGGATTGTAAGACAAATATTAAGATGCAATACTCCTTACCCCCAAAATTATCTACAGATTCAACACATTCCCTTTCAAAATCTCAGCTGTATTTTTTAGGTAGAAATTAACAAGTTGATCATAAAATTTACATGGAAATATAAGGATCCAGAACAGCCAAACAATCTTGAGAAAGAAGTTGGCAGACACATATTTCCACATTTCACAACTTACTACAAAGCTATAATAATGAAGACTGCATAAGGATAAACATGAAGTTTATTTCTAAACTCATATTTACGGACAATTGGTTTTTGTTAAGAATAACAAGACAATTCATTGGAAAACTAGTCCTATCTTCCTCTGGAAATTTATCTGAATCTAAATGGTGTCCAAAGTTTACTCAGCCTTGCCTCTCTTCTCCATGGCTAAAACTTCATTCCCCGCCCCCAGAATTCTTTACTTCCTAAAGTTAATATACCCTCAAGTTACTACTATAAAGTACAAATTTTACTTGCAGTAACTCTCTTTGCAATAGAGAATAATTCTATTGTAGGAATTTCATCCAAGAAGTGCTGTTGAGAAGGATACTTTGATTTATAAAACAGATACTATGAGTTGTGCTTTGGTCACATAAATTCCTTGCCTCTCAAGCTACTAATCTATGCTTTTTGTCCTCCTTGGTGGTTCTCGAGCAGGACTCAAACATTTCTCCAGGTTCAAAAGGGACATTGTAAGACAAAGGGACTCTTCTTCCTGGTTCCAGTGCTTTACCTCATTGTTCTCATGCTGCGGCTGCCAGCAGTGAGCATCCTTGCCCCTGAGCACCTTTCCAGCCTGTGGTATGTGGCTGATCCAGGGGCAGACCACCTTCAGCAGGTTTCACTACCATCTCTATTGGTAGCTGTCCAGCCAGTTTCCCTTACATCAAAGGGAGAATTCCCTTCAAACTTTTCAGGATGCAAGTATGTGGTTTTCTCACTTCCCACGTGGGTGCCATCTTCACTGATTTTCACAGTTGAATAGTATTCTACCATATGAATGTAATGGAATTTATCCATTCCTTTCTCTTGTGAATGGGCATTTAGGTCATTTCCAATGTTTCTCCATTACAAAAGATGTTTCAATAAACATCTTTTGGCATACATTTTAGTATACATGCATACAATTCTTGCATCTCATGCATACACATATTTTGTTTATGTATTTAACATATATTATACATATGTGTATGTGCATATCTGGTTTTGTCCATTTAATTCCACTGATGTATGTTTATCTGTAAACAGATTATATCAAATTACTGTAACTTCACAATAGGTCTTGAAACCTGTAAGGTAATTCTCTTCACCTTACTATTGTTAAAAATTATCAGATACAGAGCTCTGGTTCAAGATGGTGGCATAGGAAGACTCTGAACTCCTCTTCTCCATAGACACACCAAATTTACACCAGTTTATAGAGCAGTTCCTCCTGAAGAAGAACCGAGGGCTGACTGAACAGCTTCTGCCCAACAAAAGATAAAGAGGCCACAGAGAACGGGCAAGCGAGATGGAGACACAGTAAGGAAGGGAACTTTCACCCCCAACACTGCAAACTGCAGTGTGGAATGGGGGATAGTGCTGAGGGACTGAGCCGATTTGTCTGCACTAAGGCACAGGAAAAAAACATGGTTTAAAAGAACAACTAGAACATAAAAGATCCAGCCTCGGAAGTCCACCAAATAGCAAGGGAGCTGCTGGAATGCTCTCCACGGTCAAGGGGCTGGCAAGGACCACGGTTTACATTCATCTTCCACATGGATAGCCCAGACAGGAGCAGGGTCTGGGCACTGTAGGCAGCCTGCTGCCTCAGTGAGCGCCAGATCTCCAGCTTACACCAACCCCAGACACCCTGGGGCACAGAAAAAAACCCACAGCTTTTAAGAACACCTGAAATATAAAAGAGCCAGATTTAGAACTCCATCCAGCGGCAGGGGAGCTGCTGGAACTCTCTCTGGGTTAGAGGGGATGGGGAGCACCATTGTTTACATTCTCCCTTCACCTTGATAGTGTGGACAGGACCAAGGTCCAGGTGCCATAGTCAGTCTACTACCTCAGTGAGCCCCAAACCCCTAGCCCACACCAGACACAGCTCCAGCCAGCCAATGCCACCAGGCACAAACAGTCCACACAGGGAAAAACCATACACAAGACCATTCCTTTAAGTTTAGGAGAAGTAGCTATTCCACCTAATTCAAAGCAACAAACACAGCAGGTCAAGCAAAATGGGGGGACAGATGTATATACTCCCAAAGAATAAGACACCCCCCCCCAAAATTAAATGAAACCGAGATAAGCAATATGCCCGATGAAGAGTTTAAAGTAATGATCATAAAGATGCTCACCAGACTGGAGAGAAGAGTAGTGAGAACTTCAACAAAGACACAGAAGATATAAAAAAGAACAAATCAAAATTGAATACAATAACTGAAATGAAAAATATACTAGAGGGAGTCAACAGTAGATTAGCAGATACAGAAGAATGGATCAATGATCTGGAAAACAGGGTAATAGAAAGCACCCAAACTGAACAGCAAAAAGAAAAAAACTTTAAAAAATGAGGCTAGGATAAAGGATCTCTTGGACAACATCAAACAAACAAGCATTTGTATTATAGGGGTCCCAGAAGGAGAAGGCAGAGAAAGGGGCAGAAAACTTATTTGAAGAAACAATAGCTGAAAATTTTCCTAACCTAGGGAAGGAAACAGACATTGAAGATCAGGAAGCACAGAGAGTTCCAAACAAGATGAATGCAAGGAGGTCCACACCACTGCACATAATTTAAATGTCCAAGGTTAAAGATAAAGAGAATTTTAAAAGCAACAAGGTTATTAATCAGAATTGGAGAGATAAAGAGTTTCCCCCAGACAAAGAAAAGTGAAAGGAATTCATCACCACTAAACCAGCCTTACAAGAAATGTTAAAGGGACTTCTTTAAGGGGGGGGGGGGGGGGAAGAGCCACCAATAGAAGAAACTTGGGGTGCCTGGGTGGCTCAGTTGGTTAGGCATCTGCCTTCAGCTCAGGTCATGATCCCGAGGTCCTGGGATCAAGCCCCGAGTTGGGCTCCCTGCTCAGCTGGGAGCCTGCTTCTCCCTCTCCCTCTACCCTTCCCCCCAGCTGTGCTTTCTCTGTCTCTCAAGTAAATGAATAAAAATCTTTTAAAATAAAATAGAAGAAACTTGTGAATAAAAAATGTAAAATATGACAACATATACATAGAACATGGAAAGGGGAGTAAAAAAGTTCTTTTAAAACGTGTTTGAACTTAAATGACCATCAACTTAATATATGAATGCATTATCCCATATATGAACTTCATGGTAACCACAAACCCAAAACCTTTAATAAATACACAAAAAATAGACCCAAGCATAACACTACAGAAAGTCCTCAAAAAAGAGGGAACAGAGAAGAACTACAAAAACATCCATAAAACAATTAACAAAATGGCAATACGTACATACCTATCAATAATTACTTTACATTTAAATGGTCTAAATGTTCCAATCAAAAGACATAGGGTGACCGATGGATTAAAAAAAACAAGATTCATCTATGTGCTGCCTATAAGAAACTCACCTCACACCTAAAGACACATACAGACTGAAAGTAAAAGTATGGAAGAAGAACCATGCAAATAAAAGAAAAAGAAAAAGCTGGGATAGCAATACTTAGAATAGACAAAATAGACTTTAAAGCAAAGACTGTAGCAAGAGATAAAGACATTACATAATGATAAAGAGGTCAATCCAACAAGAGAATATAACAATTACAAATATTTATGCACCCAACACTGGAGTAACTAAATACATGAAGTATTAACAGACATTGGAGGGAGAAAATGACAGTAATACAATAACAGGAGAGTTTAACACCCCCACTTACATCAATGGGCCGATCATCTAGATTGAAAAAAAAAAAAAAAAATCAAGAAACAGCATCTTTGACACACTAGACCAGATGGACTGTATAGATATATACAGAATATTTCATCTAAAAACAGAATACACATTCTTTTCAAGTGCACATGGAACATTCTCCAGGATAGATCACATGTTAGGCCACAAAACAAGTCTCAATAAATTTAGTAAGATTGAAATCACATCAAGATTGGAAAAATATTACTAAAATGTCCATACTACCCAAAGCAATCTACAGATTCAATGTAATTCCTATCAAAATACCAGTGGCATTTTTCACAGAACTATAATACTAAAATTTGTGTAGAACCACAAAGGACCATAATAGCCAAAGCAATCTTGAGAAAGAACAAAGCTAAAGGTATCATAATCCCAGGTTTCATGATATACTGTAAAGCTGTTGTAATTAAAACACTATGATACGGACACAAAAAGAGACACACAGATCAATGGAACAGAACAATGGGCCCAGAAATAAACCATGCCTATATGTTAAATTAATCTATAATCTACAACAAAGGAGGCAAGAATACATAATGGGGAAAAGACCACCTCTTCAATAAACGGTGTTGGGTAAACTGAACAGCTACATGCAAAAGAACGAAACTGGACCACTTTCTTACACCATAAACAAAAATAAATTCAAAATAGTTTAAACACCTAAATGTGAGACCTGAAACCATAAAACTTTTAAAGAAAACAAACAATAATCTCTTTGGCATTGGTTTTAGCAACAGTTCTCTAGGTAAGTCTCCAGGCAAGGGAAACAAAAGCAAAAATCAACTCTTAGGACTACACAAATAAAAAGCTTTTGTATAGCAAAGAAAACCAACAAAACAAAAAGGGCAGCCTACTAAATGGGAGAAGATCTTTGCAAATGATTTATCCAATAAGGGGTTAATATCCAAAATATATAAAGAACTTCTACAACTCAACACACACACACACACGCAATCCAATTTTAAAAAAAGAGGACCTGAATAGACACTTTGCCAAAGATGATTTACAGATGACAGATACAAAGTGTTCAACATCTCTAATCATCCTTAATCATCAAGGAAATTCACCTCAAAACCACAATGAGATATCACCTCACACCTGTCAGAATGGCTAGAATCAAGAAGACAAAAAGTAAGAGTTGGTAAAGATGTGGAGAAAAAGGAACACTCGTGCATTGTTGATGGAATGTAAATTGGCATAGCCACTATAGAAAACAGTATGGAGGTTCCTCAAAAAAATCAAATCTATTACGATCTAGCAATTCTGCTACTGTGTATTTACCCAAAGAAAATGAAAACACTGATTTAAAAAGATATATGGACCCCTATGTTTATTGCAGCATTATTTATAAGAGCCAAGATTTGGAAGCAACCCAAGTGTCCATCTGTTTATGAGTGGATAAAGATGTGGTATACATAGACAAACACACACACGATGGAATATAACTTGGGTCATTAAAAAAGGAGACCTTGCCATTTGCAACATCATGGATGGACATAAAGAATATTATGCTAAGTGGAATAAGTTAGACAAGGACAAATACCACAGATTTCACTTATACATGAAATCTAAAAAAAAACGAAATGAATGAACAAAAAGCAGAAACAGACCCATAAACACAGAGAATTGATGGTTGCCAGAGGGGAGGAGGATGGATTGAGGGGAAAATGGGTGAAGGGGAGTGGGACATACAGGCTTCCAGTTATGCGATAAAGTTATGAGAATAAAAAGTACATCATAGGGAATATAGTCAATGGTATAGTAGTAGCATTTTATGGTGACAGATGGTAGCTACGCTTGTGGTAAGCATAACATATAAACTTGTCGAATTTCTATGTTGTACACCCAAATCTAATATAACATTGTCTGTCAACTACACCTCAATAAAAAAATTTATCATAGACAATCTGGACCTTTTTTCTACCAGGTGAATTTTAGAATCCATGTTGTATAAAACTTTCAGGGATTTTGATAAAAATACATTGAATTTCTAGAATAACTTGGAGGAAACTGACAATTATGATATTGACTCTTTTTCATGAATATTTATTCATTCAGATTCTAAGTGTATCCTTCAAAAACATTTCATAACATTCTTCATAAGGGTCTTATATATCTTTGTTAGATTTATTCTTAGGTATAAAGATTTTGAATGAGAAAATGAATCATGGCATCCGAACAACAGACTTAAACATTTTATCCCAACTGCTTTGTCAATATGGAAAGGTCTCTGAAAGCAACATCTACTTATAATTGCTGTGATGGTTAGGCTTTGTTTGCGTTTTTTTTCTTGCTCTGTGCCTGGAAGGCTAAATTCTCTTTACGGGTGGGCTTCAGCTGGGACTCCCAGCCTTCTGGCTTCTGGTAGGTTAATATCCAAGCAATGAGAGGCACCGGTAGGAGACTAGAGAGCAGGAGGGGAGAGAGTTTTAGATAGTTCTTTCCTATTACTCCCTGTTTCCCATAGTTCTGCTAGTATCTGTATTCTTCTAGAGCTCAGCTCCGGTCAGGAAGCTACCATTCCAAACCCCCCATCTCTCACCAGGTTTTGGTAATGTAGTGACCTGTCAGGTCTAGGAATGGTAATTGATGTGGGAAACAAAGACAGAAGAAAAATTATTACATTTCCTTACTACCTACAGCCCCTTGACAAGTCCTTGAAAAAGGCAGAGTGACATTCTTCTAAGGACTCAACTGCCTCCACGCTGATACTCTTCTAAGGGCAAAAGGCAATCTTAACCCCACCCCCAGGATCCTGTAAATCTACTTTAACATATAAAAATTCCTTTGGAAACTTCATCTCTACCCGCCCCCCCCCTACAAGATACATGTTGGCAATCATTCCCAAGTATATGACCCACCGATATACAACTGAAGGGTCTCATGACTGAGTTTTTACTAAACAGTAATAAATGACCTTTCCTAACAATAGCTAGCCCCCTCAGGATCCTGGAAACCTTGTTTCCCCAATGCCTGGGAGGCTTATGCTATCCCTAACCCCCTCCAAACTTGAAAGTATATAATGGGCCACTCCTCATGACCCCAGTGCAGCTCTTACTGCCCACGGGTCCTGTCTCCATGCTTTAATAAAATCACCTTTTTGCACCAAAGACATCTCAAGAATTCTTTCTTGACCTTCGGCTTCAAACCCTAAATTCTTTCCTAGGTCAGTAATGACTTCCTTTTGCTATTAATCCTTAAGTGCCTCCTCATCCTCATTGGCTCTTTCCATTAACCTGACCCACACCACTGCAAATGGTCTAAGTTTTCTTCAATTAAATCCCTTTAAGCATGTCATCTGTTTTCTGTTGGGATCTTGATTAATATAACTTTACATTATTAAAATTAAAATTGTTAAGGAGTCTTCTTGACGCACTCTGGCTTTGCATTTAGTTTTTATTTGGCTCATTTTCAACTACTTGTCTATTGGAAGGGACATCGTAAAACTGGTAATAATCTAAGCTTAACCATTCTGATCATAAGACCAGAATCTGTAAATGTGTCTGGTTAAATCAGCCATTTTATGAACTTGTCTGGTTAAAACAAATTTAACAGGGTTGATTTAACATAATGGTCATATTGGCATTATGGTTGTTAAAGTCATCACCAAGGAGGTGTGGGCTTCAGACTGAACTGTTTTTTACTCTGACCTCCTTTTTAAACAAGGGCATCAAGAAGATATTTAGGAAAACTGAATAAGCATCATATAAATACAAAATCACAGTTGATTTAACAGTTAGAAAAAGCATTAAGGTAGAGATGGGCTGACAGCTTTTTCCTCCTCACCTGCCCACAGCATGTGGTGGATTTGTTGGGCACTTCATGGTCTTTGCCTATTTTTTATCTTTAAACGCCTGGAAGTTCTTCGATGAAGCTCAAATGCCTTACTTTCTTTAATTTTAAAAATGAAATGAGCAGTTGCAAGAGATTTATCTTTGTTTTAAATACCTAACTTAAGAACTCAGACTGCTATTCCTGAAAAATGCCATGTCACTCTCCAACTTCCACTAATGAGATATGTTAAAATCTCCTTCAGCAAATATGATTTACCACCTGCTCACTTTTTCAAACTAAATGAATACATAAGTAAATGTCACATAAGAATGGCATTTCCAAAAGTTTAATCCATTCCATTTGTTTTAGGTTAAAATATAAAAGCTTTCATCCTTTCAAAAGGAAAACGACACTTGAAATTAGCATAAATGAGAGTACCAAGTTTTAAAATTACCAATCAACCAAAGCAGTGAGAGAGGGACCTCTGCTGTTTAAAAATGGTGTTTAAACCATTGAAATAATCCTAGATGGGCTCATGCGACATTCTTTCAAGATCCCAATAATGCCTCTTCAATAATATAGGTCTCTTTAGCGAACAGTGGGGAAGGGATGAGGGGTGTCATTTCCAAACATCATTTTTTTTTAAGATAAAGCAAAACTTAAAACCTAACTGCCAATAGGTTTTTTAGCAGATGCTTTTTAGTCGTAAGTTGGTCACCTGGGGGCTTTGGACAATAATAGCAATTCAGAAATACCATTGCAAGTATGGTAAACAGGTATTTTAAATTTCAAGAACCCAGGCTGCGGCTCAGACCAGGCCAAAGACTGATAAGAGCATCAAGCAAATAAGTTGCTTAATGCATATTGATGGTGATAACAAATGTTTTTAGAAGGACTTTGATTATAGTATTACATAAAAAAAAATCACTAGTACAGTCCACTAATTTAACTGCTCAGTTTTTTGGTTACGATATCATTTTTTGGTTGGTTTTTGTTTGTTCATTTGTTCTTTTACCACTAATTAATTATATGGTAAATGAATCCGTGTTTCTTAGTTCAATTTATTACACATTTCAATAAAATGTTAAAACTAGGGTTTCTTGATCATTTAGGCATTATTTGATTAAGGAATTAAGATTGACATTTTGTTAATGTATGACCCAAGGGATATAAGAATAAATTACCTTTTATCATTTCCTCAATAAACACTCCAAAAAAAAAAAATGAAGTATTGAAAAGGAAAGAATTACAGTTTAGTGTTAAAACAAAGAAGCTAAGCAAAATATGCAGGCTTAAAAGCAACCGTTCTCCATTCAGTACCGGGATGCTTAAGGGGCCTTTTCCATATTCATCAATAGAGTTAGAGTTGTTTTCTCACTAGCCAGAATCATGCCCATGCTTAATGCCTTCCCATTCTGTTCTGGCATTAAAAAGTTTGGCCCCTGTTCTGCATTTCTTTTGTTTGTAATTGCTCTTAAGTTCAATGAAGAAAGTTCTGAAAAGTAGGTATTACAACATGCATCTTTTATTACCTGTCATGGGGATATTTTCTTAAGAAATTCCATTTGCCACTTACCAAACCCTTTCGCATAGGGTGTGTTATCTCATTTGAACTTCACAGCCTTAAGAAAGGAGATGTGCTGATTCCCCGCCCCCTTGCATAGAAGGGAGAGAAGGCTTACGAGGATGAAGTGATTTGCCCGAAGTCTCACAGCTAGGAAAGGGCTTGAATCCCATCTCTAGAGAGCCTAAACCCACTGCAACCCCCCCCTCCCCCCACCGAGTTCCCGCCCACCCAAACACACCCACCAGTAGCACTAGGGACACTCGGGCTGTAGTTCTAACTGCCAGCGCACCGCTCGCTCGGCTGAAAAGGTTGGTTGTTACGACAACATCGAGGACGAACGGTTGAGAAGGAAACATTTTTGAAGTTTTCACAGAAAGCGATCAGTATCCCAGATGTAACCGGGGTGAAGGAAGCTGTGTCCCCACAGGATCACAACTGGGGAGTGTGGAGGACCAGGCTTCAATCACTTCTGAAACTGGAAGGAAGTCTGGTGCGGGGCCAGCCTGGCCACCCTCTCACCTGCTCGCTGCTCATGGCTGGGAGGACGCGCTTGAGTCACCTGGCGGCTTCTTGATAAGTCCTGTGCGGCGCCCCTCAGACAAGAGAAGTGGCGTCCGGGGAACCCGCCTGCAGCCTCTGCTCGCACAGCGCCCGGGCGGGCTAGCGTCCCCGTTGCTTAGCAACAGGCCCGCGCAGGCGCCATTTCCGGTCATCGGCCGCTCTCGGGACGGCACCCGGCGTACCGGCAGGAGGCGCTCTCCGGGGCACTCGGTGGCGCCTCTGAGCCAGAGTGGTGGGCCCCGCAGGGCGCACAGGGAACTGCTGAAGGCAGAGGGTGCTTCCTCTGCCCGGAGTGCATACCCTTTGATTGCTGATCGTAATTTCTGTACTCTCCTAACGGGGTGTTCCAGACCCCCGCCATAACCCCTCATTCAACTTTCTGTACCTAAAAGGTCTCAGAAAACTAGTGGAATAAAACGCTTTTCTGTAGAAAGCAAAATCATCTGCTAACAACTAGAGGGAAGCTTCCAAATCTCGGCTATTGTAAATAATGCTGTAATAAACATAGGGGTGTATAGATCTTTTTGAATTAGTGTTTTTGTTTTCCTTGGTAAGTAGTGGGAATACTGGATCTTATGGTATTTCTATTTTTAAATTTTGAGGACCCTCCATACCGTTTTCCACAGTGGCTGCAGCAGTTTGCACTCCCAGTAACAGTGCAGAGGGTTCCTTTTTCTCCTCATCCTCACCAACACTTGTTCTTATAGGTCTTCTAGTCTAGTCATTGACAGGTGTGAGGTGATACCTCATTATGGTTTTGATTCACATTTCCCTGATGATTAGGGATGTTGGGCAGTTTTTCATGTGTCTGTTGGCCATCTGTATGTCTTCTTTGTAAAATGTTCTAGTCCTTGGTCCACTTTTTAAATCAAAAATTTTGGGGGTGTTGAATATAGTTTATATATTTAGATATTAAGCTTTATATATCATTTGCAAGTATCTTCTCCCATTGAGTAGGTTGCCTTTTCCGGGTTGATGGTTTCCTTTGCTACACATAAACTTTTTATTTTGGTGTAGTCCCAAGAGTTGATTTTTGTTTGTAGCTCTCTTGAAGATTTACCTAGAAAAATGTTGCTATGGCTGATGTCAAAGAGATTATGGTCTAGGTTTTCTTCTAGAAGTTTTATGGTTTCAGTTCTCACTTTTAGGTCTTTAATCCATTTTCGGTTTATTTTTGTGTATGGTGTAGGAAAGTGGTCCAGTTTTCCTAGTCCCATGTATTAAAGAGGTGGTTTTTTCCCCCCCACTGTATATTCCTGCCTCCTTTGTTAATATACCAACCCCTATGTTTATAGCAGCATTATTTACAATAGCCAAGATATGGAAACAACCACAGTATCCATCAATGGATGGATTAAAAAAAAAGATGTAGGATCTATATACAATGGAACATTACTTAGCCATAGAAGAGATACAATCTTTTTTTTTTTTTTTAAAGATTTTATTTATTTGACAGAGTGAGAGAGGGAAGGGGGAGTGGGAGAGGGAGAAGCAGGCTTCCCGCTGAGCAGGGAGCCCGATGTGGGGCTCGATCCCAGGACTCTGGGATCATGACCTGAGCCAAAGGCAGACGCTTAACGACTGAGCCACCCAGGCGCCCCTAATCTTGCCATTTGTGACAGCATGGATGGACCTAGAGGATATTACGGTAAGTAAAATAAGTCAGATAGAGAAAGACAAATACCATAGGATTTCACTTTATGTGGAATCTAAAAAACAAAACAAATGAAGAAACCAACCAAAAAGCAGACTCTTTAAATATAGACAGCAAACTGGTAGCTGCCAGAAGGAAGGGGGATGGAGAATGGGTGAAATAGATAAAATGATTTGATACAAATTACCACTTATAAATCATGGAGATGAAAAGTAGAGCATAGGGAATATAGCCAGTACATTGTAATAATGTTGTATGGTGACAGATGGGGACTATGCTTATGAGGGTGAGCACAGAGTAATGCATGGAACTATGGCATAAATGTTGTACACCTGAAACATCATAGGTTAATTATACTTCAATTAAAAAAGAAATTGAAGGAAGATCAGAGTCAGGGATTGGTCAAAGATTGGAGCAGAATGAAGAAGTTTTGAAATAACTACTTGGCAGGAAAAGAGAGAGAATGGGAGTGATCGAGGACATACAGGAACCCAGTTGAAGTCTCTGAAATAGTAGTGACAAAAATCTGTACTCCCAAAACATCCAACAGACCAGGCTCCGGTTCAAAGAAAACCAACACACAACACATTTCCCCGGGCTGGGATGACAGAAGGATAACTGTTGGCTCACAAACTGGCCCGCACACAGGGAAGGCAGAATGAAACGGAAGAAACAGGTCACCCCAGATTGGTAGGCGGCAGGTTTAACATGCAAGGGGACTTACGTACAAGGCTTGGTTTCTGCAACCACAAGACGAACAGAGTCTCACGCCCACCAGCCACAATCTTCAGTTTATATAGAGGCCTTAACAAGGTTCAGCCACCTCCAAATGGGCTCAGCGACAGATTGCTCTCTCAAGTGTGGCGTCCTTGAAAATGGCTTCAGCTGTAGGAAGCGTGGAAAGCGTGGGCAGAACGTGCATTCTAAGGTTGGGGGGTAGTGAAGGAGCCTCCAAATGCCTGGGTCCAGCTTGCTGGTCAAGCAGAGGTCATGGCCCTTCGATGACCTCCTTCAACAACAGAGCAAGAGAAGGGAGACTCTGATAAGAGTGAAGTTAAAATAGAGACTCTCAGAACCTAAAATCAATAAAGGAAGAAAAGGCTATTAAATGGGGAGAAAGTGGGCGCCTGGGTGGCTCAGTTGGTTAAGCGACTGCCTTCGGCTCAGGTCATGATCCTGGAGTCCCAAGATCGAGTCCCACATCGGGCTCCCTGCTCAGCGGGAAGTCTGCTTCTCCCTCTGACCCTCCCCCCTCTCATGTGCTCTCTCTCATTCTCTCTCTCTCAAATAAATAAATAAAATCTTTAAAAAAAAAATGGGGAGAAAGCTGTTAACTAGGGTGAGTGGGCATCTCAGTGAGAGACATAGAGGGAACAACTGTAACAGTAGAAAGACTAGGAGTGAGGGTACTGACTCTGCAATTTCTCAAGTGGAGCAGCTCCAGGCATTGACAGGGTCCCCAATATGGCCATGAAAGTGGGTGACTGAAGTGAAGGACTTCTGTCGCGGCAGATCAGGGAACTAAGTTGCTAAGGCTATGGCTGATCCTATGGATGCGGAAGTAGCAGAGTGGAATGGAAGACTGAGTGAAAGTCTTCAGTGAATGAAGCAGGGGAGAAGAGGTGATGAGCCTAAAATTAGTAAGAACTTTTTACTGGAAAACAGCTGATAAATGTGGCAGACCCTGACTTCTGCATTGGAGGGTGGAGGAATGGAAAATCCCACATAGAAACAGAGTGTTCAAGGAGACACATTGCAGTAAAAACCTGGAGGTAGGCGTAGGGTTCCAAGAACAGGTTAAAGATAAAAGTGTGCTTTCACAGCCCGAGGGCACAGTGAAAAGCTCTGAAAGCCAGGAGAGTACTGGAAGGTTGAATTCTTCAGCCAGAAAGAAGCAAAAGAGCACTTAGAAAGTCAGAGTATGAGGAGTTAAAAAATTACCCCAAGGCCTTATACCATAGGCAATAACCAAGAGGTGTGAAGGTATGATTGGTTTAGTGGCTGCCAGCGTGATGCCAGTAGAACTCTCCCCAGCAGTTTCCAGGTATTTAAAAGGATTTTGGCTTTCTTAACAGAAAGCCAACATCACCTGGATTGCTTCACAGAGGGTACTGGTCGACAGAAGCAGGCCAGGAAGGGTTAGATGGATTCATAGCAACAGTCTTGAGCCTGTTCTTTTACCCTTTCCCCATCTGCAAATTTTCCTTTTCCAATCCTCTGCTGTCTCACTATCCACTCACCCCAACCTCAAAAGCCATAATCGAAATAAACAAACATCAGGTGTTCTGACTCTCTACCTTTACTAGACCTCCATTTCTAGCTCCTCTAGGGGGACAGTTGCTCATTCACAGAATCCTGTTTCTAAACTTGTCTTCTGTGGGGCACCTTGCCAGAATTATGGAAGGAAAAACAATTTTATAAAGATTGGCAAACACAGTTCTGGTGTATTTGTCAGTTACTGTGATTCCTGTCAAATAAGAGAAATGTGACTCCTGGGACTGAATTTCCCTAGTAATTCTCACAGTAATCAGGAATATCACCGACCAGACTGAGGCTGAGATGTAATCCCTGTCCTCACCATTCAGGTTAAATTCAGCTCAAAACCCTGACAAGAATCGATACATTTCAAAAATTGTTAGGAATGAATTTTAGATTAGATTAGATGTGTTGGACCTTCAAATTATGGAAAGACACTTTATCACTGTTATTACTTACTTCCTTGAAAGATTCCCTTACACACTCAGTGTTTAATTTGGGTAGAGCTATTTTTATGCTTTTGATTTATTAATCTACAAATATGGACGTCTACTTTAGGAGGAGCTATCTGGAAACAGACTGGTAACCTCAGTTAGCCAAATATAAAAGACTAAATGGAGAACGAAATTGACTTGCTGATATTTTGGTTCCCTGGGTGTCAAGTTCGGCTGCATTTATGATTTTGTGTTTTCTCTGATGGTTTGGGTGGTTTTCTTCTAAAATGATTTTATTACACATGAACCAAATGCTTGCTTAAGGATGTTATGCCCCAATTTGTGCTGATTCTAAGGGAATCTTTTATGAGAAATTTCTTTTCCTTTAAAATATATTGTATAAGCTGCTGAGTTTTGACTTGTGTTATTTGTTAATACTGATTTTTTTTTTTTTTTTTTTTTTACCTCCTGCTTTTGAAACTGTAGCTTTGTCGAAGGAAAAAGTGAGGGCTAGTATGTTATACATTCTTCTTTGAAGCAGTGTGTCTGCTTTTTATTATTGTGGGGCGTGCTATGAGGTGGAGAAAATTGAGTGTACAATTTAAAGCAGAGTCCAGAATCTGGTATTCTTTTTTCTGGCCATGCCTTTCTCTCTGTGTGAACCTATACTCCTCCCCATCTTCCTCATCTTGCTCAGCTAACAAGTATTCCTTGAACACCTGCTGTGGGCCAGGCATTGTTCTAGGCATGGGAGAGAGTGGAGGCCACCAAGATCCCATCTCCTATTCTAGTAAAGAGGAACAGAAAATGAGCAAGAAAAAAAAAAATAAGTATTTTGTTTATTTATTTCAGATGATGAAAAATTGTAAGTAAATGAACCTGGATAGTAGGAGAGACTGCGGTCAAAGAAAAGTCTCTCAGAGGAGAGACATTTGAGCTGAGATTTGAAAGACAAAAGGAGCCAGCCCTTCAAAAATGTCAGGAATGAGTTTTCCCCGGGGAAGTGGGTGAGCAGGTGAGACTCAGGCCTGAATGTGAGAATAAAGTTGACACATTCAAAGCCTGAGGAAGGCTGGGGACATAGTGAGGAAGGATCTTATTTTAATAAGGTGAAGAAACTATGAGTTGAAATGTGGCAAGAGTAGAAGCAGGAAGGCTATTTAGGAGCCTATTGAAGTAGGTCAGGAAAGGGATGATGATGGCTTAAATTTGGGGGAAGTAATGGAGGTGGAGAAAAGGGGACACATCAGGGATATATTAGGGGGGAAAACCTGAAAGGACTTACTGATGGACTAGATATAAGGAATGAGAATAAGGTAAAGTGACTGTTAGGTTTTTTGTTGTCTGAGCTACTTGGTAGATGGAAGGCGCAAGAAAATTTACAAAAACTTGGTTCTCAAACATGTCAAGTTTGAGATGTCTATTAAATGTCCAAGTAAGATTTTGAGGAGCTAGGAAACTGTACAACTCTGGGTATAGCTCCGGTCAAGGGATAGAAGTTCATCCATAGATAGATGATAACTGACCGTGAGAGTAGATGAAACCATCAAAGAAGAGAGTGTAAATAGAAACAAAAAGGAAGGTGATCTAAGGATCAAGCCCCAAGACTCTTTGTTTTCTGTTTCTGGAAACTTGCAATTTAAAAATTACATATTTTGTCAACGCTTTAGCAAAGAGTTCCACAAGTACAAAGTTAGAGTCACATCAGATATCTCAGATACAAAAGGAACCCTACAAAATGTGGTTGACAATTCATGCATGTGGTATTTGTGAAAATACTGAGCTATATATGGACCAAATCCCATAAAAACAAATAATGATGCTGTTTTATTACCACACGTTGACCTTCAACTAATCACAACCAGATCTGAACCAACACAAATGGTTGCATTCGATTTCTTCGAACACTAGAGGGAGATATACTCACCTGCAAACCAGAGAGAAAAATGAACTTTTTTTTTTCTATAGAATTACTCTTTTGCCATAGAACCATAGACTATTTTAAATTTTGATATTGTTGCAATCATCAAGAAATAAGTCTTAAATAAATTACACATGTTTGGAAAGTAACTCGATTTCTTTGCTACATCAGTTTTACTAAAAGGCTATGTTGTATATGCTTGCAATATGGTATATTGTCAGGTGATGTCTTAGTTCTTTCTTTTTTTGGGGGGGGACAGTGTGGAGCAATAAGATATAAATCAGTTAATTTTTATTTGGAGAAACATCAGTTCTTCCTTCCTAGGGATTCTGGTAATATATTCATTGTAAGCCAAAGCGTCTGAAGCTTTGACTCTTGGCCTTATGTCTGTGGACTCTGGGAATGTGCTGAACTTCATCACGTTGAGTGCTTCTAGGTTGCTTAAAGGTCACTGGCACTGACTTCATTCTGGACTTTTTATTTGCCCAATAAAAATGTTCTTTGACTTTGCTAGGTAATCGCATAGATATGCAGTGTTTTCATGACTGCTTGGGGCAGCTAGAAAACTTTCTCTTTATTTACTTTGGTAATCTTTGCAAAGAACATACTGTAAAACGTCCTCTTTTCCTGATCAAAGGTTGAATGTGAACCCTACCCAGCAATTCTTAGCCTAGCAAATACTTTATTTGACCTTGTAACTAATTTATAAGTCCTCTTTTTTTGTTAACTTCAACACTGAAATGTTTCGGTTAACTAAAAGGGGGGAAAATGTGTTTTCTATCCCTAGGGAAGAAGGATAGTGTAGGAAAAGAAGTGATTTTCTGGAATCAGAGCTGTTATGAATCCTGACTTTGGACAGATGTTAACTAAACTTATTGTGGTAATCATATCATAATATATGCATTTTGTGATTATATTATATATTACTTGATATGCATATCAAGTAATTGTATTGTACAACTGAAATGAATACAATATTGTAAGTTCAATTTTATCTCAAAAAAAAAAAAAAATTCCTGACTGTCTGTACTGGTCAAAGTAAACAAGTTACTTTGTATCTCTGAACTATCATTTTCTTTTCTCTAACTTGGAATCACAACCTTTTAGAATTTTTGTGGGGGCTGATTCAGACAATGTACAAAAAGCATCTAGCTTAGCTCCTGGTAAAAAGCAGACATTCCAAGTTTCCTAGGCCCCCCTCTTTCCTTCCATGTGAAATGCTTTTTAAATTGACCCCATAAATCATATGTTCATAGATTATGTGCTCTGAAGTATTTGTCAAGTGCTGGTCATATGTACAGAAGGTGACCCGGGCCACACTTGCAAGGCAGTCTTGCAAGTGTTCATGTGTGGTCAGAGCTGTATGGCCCTGTGCTCTCCATGACTAGGTCAGACAGAGGACTTCACTAGGTGATCAACTATTCCTAATTATGGGCTTGTGAGCAAAGGGAAAGGACAGGAGGCTCTGAAATTCTGGTGGGAACTATTGTCCCTGAAAGGAATGACTTCCCCTTTCCCTCCACAAATATAAATTTAACCTCCCACCCCCATAAAGGTCCCATTCAAATCCTTTCTCCAACAGACATTCCCAGCCTAAATGAACTCATCCCTCCAAACACCTCTAATATGTATCCAATTCAGTCACCTGGCAATTCATGCCTTGCATTCCTATTTGCCCTTCATCTACATGTATCTCACCAACCAGGTAGGTTCTTAGAAGGCATGGTTGCTACGATGTCCTATTTCTTCGTGATTCACTTTAGCACATTCCACGGTATACTGGAAGGAGACATCAACGCATAGTTGGATGTATTTCTATATCAGTTTTCCTTCAACTTACTTGTCACACACGTTTTGACAATGGAACTCATCCAGGTCAAATGCATCGGTACTGTTTAAATCATTCTGCTGACAGCATCTGAAAATTCTCTCTTTAAACAACAGATTCTTAAAAAGAAAAAACCAGAAAGTATGACATATTCCGCGTACATTTATGCTGTTTACTTTGGTACCCATGCCGTAATTTTCACTAAGTATCCACTCTCGTTTGGAACAGATTAGTTACCATGATGTCATGGCCATCATTCACAGATGTAATATGTATGATAAACATTTTCATCACTGGCAACCGAATTTTTTCTTCTTAAGCCCCAGAGTCAAATGTTACTATTGGTCATAAAATGTGTGATCATTTGACCCTGGTAAAACTCTGAGGCTGGCATACATGACTCCACGGAACTAAAACAGATGATGAAGTTTTATCACTATTTATTATTCAAGCTGCAATAAAGGGTTGCTATAGCTAGACTTAGAATGCTCTCCAAGGTCATGAAGGATAAAGAATCACACATGAAATGCAGCACCTGTTCCCCAAGTGTCAAACCATAACAGAAAAGTCCTAATCCTAAATCTGGACTTGGGAGCAGCTCTGTGATGTGACCCACGTGCGGTGGATCCTTGCTTGAGGGCGGCCCTGTCTTGCCCCTAAGGAACACCTAGGCAACATTACATGTTCAAGAGAGGACAATACAGGAATGTACTTTCAAATACTAATAATTGAAGCAACGTTATTTTCGAAAGAGTTGCGTGGCAATGTATTTTTTAAAGAATATTCAAGAAATGGGCACAGTTTTTCAAAAGTAGATGCAGAAAAAAGCACGGAAGCAGACTCCTTCCCTTCTGCTTTTATTCATTCACAAATCTCTTAGCTGCTAAATTACATGTTTAATTGACATTTTCTTCTTTTTTTTAAGATTTTATTTATTCATTTGAGACACAGAGATACAGAGAGAGAGAGAGAGCATGAGCAGGGAGAGAGGCAGAGGGAGAGGGAGAAGCAAGCTCCCTGCTGAGCCAGGAGCCCAATGTGGGGCTCGATCCCAGGACCCTGGGATCATGACCCGAGCCAAAGGCAGATGCTCAACCATCTGAGCCACCCAGGTGCCCCAATTGACATTTTCTTCTAAACTCTACACCATTTCTCCTTCCTTTCATATCCCAAATCCTCAAGTGAGTGGTCTCTATTCACTTGATCCATTTTCTATTTCCTTGCCACCTGATCTCTTTGAAAATCATCTATAATCTGGCTTCTGTTTCCACAGTCCATTGAAATAGCCTTAATATTGTTAACGACCTTGACCACTTCTTGTTTTTCTTAATTACTATTCAGAATTTGATGTTGTGGTTACTTCCTTCTTAAAATTATCTTCTTCCCGGTCTTGCGGGACAACCTAGCCCCATTCTTCTAGTTCTCTCACATTTTCTGGCTCTTCTTCTTTCCTTGTCCATCTATTTGTAGATAATTGCTTGTGCTCTCTCCCCTCAGTCTTCATGCCAATGGCTCATCTACTTTTAAAGCTTCATATACCACCTTGATGCTTCTGGCTCCAGAGTCTCTGCTCTATGTTCTCTTTCAGTTGAATACTTACATCTTGTGCCCAATTATATACATGACTTTTCCCTTTAACTACACTACTGTCCAAAACCACAGATCCAAAACTGATCTTCTCTTCCCAACTTCTCAGCTTTACCTGCAGCCTTACCAGTCCTCCAAGATCAGTATCTTGAATTCATCTTGGTTTTCTCCTTGTTCTCTAAGTCCAAGTTAGTCATCTGTTGCTGTTATTATTTTTTTGTAGAAATGTCTTACAATCATCTCGTCCTTCTAGCCCTACTGCTACTTTTAAAATCCAGGCTCTGAACACCTGGGTAACTGTGTGGATCTTTCAATTGTTTGTTTGGTTCTCAGTCTGTCCAATACGCACACCTAAAGGCAAAAAAACACAAAAATAATCCAAAAGGATTCCTTCTTGGTCTGGTGTCATCCAACTCTATTTCAGAAGACTATCCATCAATTCCTTCTTCCTTACCAATCCATTCTTATCTTCCATAACCATCTTCCCTATGCAGAGTCTCTATCTCTATATTGTACTACATAGAACCTCTACTCAGGTTGTGACCTCCACATTTTGACTGAGTCTACTTTTCCTCTATATCTTTCTTTATCTAAATTTATCCCAACCCAAGGAAAAGGCACTCCATCAAGAAGCTTTTGCCCAAATATCCAACAATGAGCTATTCTTTTTTAAAACAAGAATTCACATAATATGACCTTCCAATTTATTAACTATTATTGTTTGCATGAATGTTATTCTCCTTTCTTTACCTACTATATATTTTTTTCTATTTCTAATTACTTATTCTTTAAGTCCCAGTTCAAAGATCACTTCCTCTACAAAGTCTTCCCTGACCATCCCAGTCACTTGTGTCCCCCAAACATACCTGGCATAGTTTTAGAAATGTAATCAAACAGATATAAATATCTTCCAGTTGTACTACATTCTGAAAAAGAATGACCTCAATGGAATTAATTGCTTACTTAGGCCCAAAGGATACATACATAAATTAACAGGTAAAGATATTTTTCTAGGCCAAGCCATTAGTGTTATTAGTAGAAGCAATAAATAGAAATAATTTCTCAGAGTTATTCTATTTTCAGTGAAGCTAAAAAATAGCTTATCACCATAGCCTATGAAATACTTATCACTACAGTTTATATAGTAATCATCATTTTTGTTTTTAAAATTTTATCTCTACTGATTACTGTAATGGTGATGTAGATGATGATATATGTGTCAAAACCCATAGAATATATAACACAAAGAGCAAACCCTAATATTATAAACTATGGACTTGAGTTACAATGTATCAGTATTTGCTCATCACTGTAACAAGTGTGCTACACTAACACCAATGTTAATAATAGGGGGAATTGGGAGGAACATGGGAACCCTCTACTTTCCACTCAATTTTTCTGTAAACTTAAAACTACTCCAAAAAAACCAAATCTATTAATTTCTTTAAAATAACCTATTTATTGCAGAAAATGTATAATGTGTAAAAAAGCACAAGGAAGAAAATTTAAAACATCTTCAAACCTACTACTCTGTCATTGCCAATATTTTGGTCCCTTCAGTCTATCATTCTCTCGATCATTGGAAGATACTTTACCCATTATTATTACATGACTATTCTAATATTTAATCATATATCACAAGCATTTTTCTCTCCTTAAATAATCTCTTACAATAAAATATTTAATAATCACATGATATTTATCTTGTGATAAATATCTTTATCTTGAAGCAATATTTCTAAGATTTTCCTGAGCTTTAACTTCTGCAGCCTGATAAACTTATTTCCTTTACTACTTTCTAAATCTGCATTATTGTTTCCTTCTTGGTAGTTATATCATTCATATCTGCATTTTTTTTTTTTTTTTGAGAAGGCAGGGGAGGAAGGATAGAAGGAGAGGAAGAGAGAGAATCTTAAGCAGCCTCCATGCCCAGTGAGGAGCTTGATACAGGGCTCAATCTCACAACCCTGAGATCATGACTTGAGGTGAAATCAAGAGTTGGACACTTAATTGACTGAGCCACCAAGTACCCCCATATCTGCATTTTTGATGTCCCTTTCTCAGGATGCTTTAAATTGAGTTATTTATATTACTTCCCAATTTTCTATATAACTGTCCCTTTCCACAGAACCATTTTTTTTGTACTAACACTTCTAAAAACACATCAGCTTATTAGGTTAAGGGTAGTTTTAGATAAAAAGCAGCATGCATACTGTTATACAGCACATCAATGATTAATTAGAACATAAAGTATGCCAATGAATCCAAGATCTTTTTCTACCTGATGCATAATTTTTATGATATATGGTCCTGGATTATTATTTGGGTTTATTTAAGACAGAAACTTAGAGATGGGGGATGATTAGAAGTAACACCATACAGAGTCTTTCTGTGTTAGGACAACATACAGAGTTCCTGAATTAGTGAACATGGGTTGAAGTAGTCCCAGTGATGGGCCAAAAATGTCCTTTGGTTCTGGCTTGCATTGTTATTGAGAAGTCAGCAATTATTCTTAACACTGTTCACCTGGATGTAATGTCCCTTTCCTCTGGCTGCTTTTAATGTGTTCTCTTTTCATAGCTTTTTGGCAATTTGATTATGAGGTATGTTTTGATGTGCTTTTATGTTTATCTTGCTTCACATTCACCAGTTTCCTTGGGTTATTTTTTTCATCCATTTTGGAAAACATTTAACCACTGTTGCTTGAACTATCTCTCTGCTTCAATCTATACCTTCTCCCTCTGATAATCCAATTATATATATACTGACTACTTGATCTGTCCACAGCTCTCTGAGACTCCATCCACCTTTTTTTTTGTCAGTCTTCTCTCTCTCTCTGCTTCAGTTTTGATAGTTCCCATGTCCTATCTTCCAGTTGTGGTTTTTTTGTTTTTTGTTTTCCTGCAGTGTTAAGCCTATTTTGTGATAATTTCATTTTATATGTTGATACTTTTGGATCTAGAGCTTCTACTTGATTCTTAAAGACTCCATTTCCCTGTTAAGATTCTCTGTTCTCTCAGTGTGTTCATGTTTTTCTTTTAATCCTTGAATATATTTATAACGGTGGTTCTAAAGTCCTATCTACTAATTTCACCATCCCAGCTATTTCTTGTTCTATTTACATTGGCTGATTTTTTTTTCCCCTCTGGCTATAAATTGGGATTAGTGTATTTGGTAGCACAATTCCCACACAGGGTCCTTGGTCTGTGGGGTATCTTAAAGCTATCATAGTAGGGAGCCCACTGGAAGCCTCTGGAACTTCCCTCCACCCCCAGCAAAAAAAAGGCCATATCAAAACAAGTTTCATCTCCATCTATGGGGTAAATGACAGAAATTAGTGCCATCCTTAAGCATCTAAAGGAAGAATACTTTTGCCAGGGCCCACAACAAGAGTTACTTTGAATCATAATCTACGACTACTGCTTTGGTACTTTGAGCAAAAATAAAATGCATTAAGATTGAAAAGAGGAGTATAAGTACAATTGCAGCAAATATTAAAATATAAGGGAAAACATTATGAATGTTATTTCCACATGTTTAAAACCTAAAGGATTTAGACAAATTCCTAGAAAAATACAACTAAAATACAAACAAAACTAAAAACTAAAGACTAAAGAAGAAACAGAAAATCTGAATGATCTTATAATCATAATTGTAATTGAATCCATAATTAAAGGATTTCTCAAAAGGTAAACCCAACTCAGAAAGTTCCATATGTGAATGAAACATTCAAGGAATATGTTCTAATTTTAAACAAACTGTTCCTAAGACTAGAAAAAGAGGAAAATATCCCCCAACTAATTAATAAGCCTAACTGAACCTTGCTAATAAAATTAGACAATGACAACATGAATATGGAAAATTATAGGCCATTCTCATTATGGGAAAACCTTAAATAAAATATTAGCAGGCCAAAGTGAATGGAGTATATAAAATACAAGAATGCAAGAATTGTTTAACATTAGAAAAATCTATTAGTATAATTTACCTCATTGAGGTATAAGGAAAAAATACATTTGGTCTTTGTCCCATGTTCTTGGCACAGAACTTCTAAAATCCTTGGCATTTTGTGAAGGATAGGAGTGCCTATTGTTATTCCTAAATAGCCCCTTTCTACCCAACCTTCAGGATAAAAGCTGACCCTGAGGAAGACCAAGCATAGGATTAGAGGTTTGGGAGTTTCAATCCCAGCCTCTGCATTTGAGAATGGGAGGACAGGGGGACTGGAAATTGTTCGATCACCAATGTTCAATGAGTGACTCAATCATGCCTACTTAATGAAACCTTAAGAAAACATTCTTGAACAGAGAGGTTCAGGCAGCTTCCAGATGGGTGAACACATCAGTGTGCTAGGCTGGTGGTGTGTCTGGAGAGGGCATGTGAGCTCTCTGCCTGCCCTCCCGTACCTCCCATTACCTTGCCATATGCATCTCTTCCATTTGGCTGTTCCTGAGTTGTGTCCTTTCTAATGAAACTGATCATAATTACAGAGGTTTCCTGAGTTCTATGAATCATTCTATCAAAGTATCGAACCTGAGAGAAGGGTGATCATGGGAAGTCTTGCATTTATAGTCAGTTGGGCAGCAGGGGGGGGGGGCGGCAGCAACTTGTAACCAGTATCTAAAGTGAGGACAGTCTTGTGGCCCTGAGCCCTTAACCTATTGGGGTCTGTGCTAATTCAGAGTTGTTAGTGACAGAACTGAATTGAATTGTAGGACACCCAGTTGGTATCAGAGAAAAAAATTGTTGTTGGAAAGATTGGAAAGATACCATACAGATTAACAAATTAAAGTAAAAAAAAATCATATGATTTCCTCAGAAAGTACAGTAAGAAAACTAGGTAGCAGATCCTTTAGGTCTGTCTGCCCAGATCCCACACCAGTGCACACTGGTGTACCTCAAATGGGTTACAAGTGAACCAAGACTGTGACGGCTTATGAAGGCCAGAGCCCTTAAGCTCATTGCTTCTCCAACTTCAAACAGACTCATATATTTTTTTCTACTGTCATGTATGAATAGTATAATTTTCGACATGTGCTGTCATGTCAAGAATGTAGTACAGATTTTTTTTAATAGATGAGCTTCATTCAAACAGGTAACTCTTATCCTATTATTCTACCCCCTGTTCATTGGCAGATGAAATCCATTGGTTTCATTTGAGTAGAGCTTCTCTATTAAAAAATTTTAAACCTATAACTACTAGGAATTTGCTCTTTTCTTCCCTCCATGCCTGAACTAATGTGACAAAAGGATCATGGCTAAGAGCGTGTTTTGCAAATGCAAATTTCCCTCAGTTGGGCTGAATCAAGGCCAAGAGCGTGCAGTGTGTTAGCAAGCCCATTCAACCACTTACTCATAAATGTAATGCTTTCAGTAATTGCTTTCAGTAATCAAGCTGATATTTTTTAATCTCCATTGATCTGACTGACTCGATGGGAGCTTAATTTTGTTTAGTAACCTCTTAATATGCCAATGCATAGAATTTTCTAAATGAGGGGTTATTCTGAATCAAAATCAACAGATGAGCCAAAATTGAACCCAGGTTGGCCAATGATTTGCAAACGTCTCACCTACTGCAAAAGTTTTCATAAATGGCTCCTCTCCTGCTTTTATTTTCTCTAAACTGTCACAGAAAAATCTCCCTGAAAACTCTTTAATTGACCAACTTCACTCTAAGCCACCTGCCCTCCCATCTTTCTGCCCAATAAGACCCTGTGACCAGTGTCAGGTGGGCCTGTTAGAGCAAAGCTTGTTGCTCTTCTCCCTCCTGCTCCACTTGCTTCATGCACTGTCTGTGGGGAATCTTCCTTCCTTAAAGGATTTCAGTAATAACTCCGCTCCACAAACTGAAGTCATGCTTGGTGAGTTTCCAGCCTCATTTTTTTTTTTCTATTTTTCAGTCCTCATTAGCCAGGACTCCCTTCTAGAAATCAACACATCATGACTCTGTTCTGGAGCATGTACCTTCCAGGTGACCCTCCTGTGGAGCAAACTTTGAGAACTACAGGCTTATTTCAAGAACATTGGCACTAAGCAAGCTATTCTCTTTCTGTTCCCTTTGGAGGTAACCCCTCTCTGTCAAGGCAATCTTCCAGCTGCAACCTGAAGGAGAGAATTTCCACTGGTCGTATGACTGCCAAGCCTTTGTCCTATCACACTTTTCCACCCTGCCACTCCAACACACACACACACACACACA